>NC_142869.1:5120000-7620000 GCF_051225735.1 Oryctolagus cuniculus | reverse complement strand
CTCTCCGGATTCGGGCTTCCTGCTAACACACACCCTGCAGAGCACAGGAATGGCTCAAGTACTTGGGTCCCTCCACCCGCGGGAGAGATCTGGATTGAATTCTAGACTCCTGGCTTTGGCTGGCCCAGCCCCTGCCGTCCTGGGCGTTTGGGGAGTGAACCACCGGATGGGAGATCTCTCTCTGCCTTTCAAATAAAAACAAGTGACAATACATGCATTTTTCAAAAGATTTATTTATTTGAAAAAGCTATAGAAAGACAGAGAGAGAGAGGCCTTCCATCCTCTGGTTCACTCCCCAAATGGCCCCAATGGCTGGAGCTGAGCCAAGCTGAAACCAGGAGCCAGGAGCTTCTTCTGGGTCTCCCACAAGGGTGCAGGACTTGGGCCATCTTCCACTGCTTTCCCAGGCCACAGCAGAGAGCTGGATAGGAAGTGGAGCAGCCAGGTCTCGAACCGCTGCTGCAGGCGGTTTGCCTGCTATGCTGCTATGCCACAGTGCCGGCCCCAAATAAATACATCTTTTAAAAAAGAGTTAACTTATTTAAAAAATAAATCAAGAAATAGCCAAGTAACTTACAGTACAAACGCTCAATGGATGGAAGAATGTCCACAAAGGACTTTGAAAATTATTTTTATTAGCCGGTGCCGCGGCTCACTAGGCTAATCCTCCGCCTTGTGGCACCAGCACACCAGGTTCTAGTCCTGGTGGGGGCACCGGATTCTGTCCTGGTTGCCTGTGGGCAGCCACAGGTGCTCCCTTTGTTTATACTTAAACATATGGATGGAGACTTCCCCCGCACAGACAATTAGACTAAGGAGATCCCGGGAAGAGGCAGAAGAACCTCATCTCACTGCTAAACCTCTCACAAGAGAGGATATAGATAATCAGTCACACCTGAAACCTGCATTTATCACCTAAGTGTTTTATTGTACCCTTGTAATCAATAATTAAGAACCTTATCGGGAACTCTTTGTAACCTTAAAAGCCTTTTTGATATGTAAATATTTTGTGCTCCTTCTTGTAAACAACTGGTCATGTTTAAATACTGCTGGATTTGCTGATCAGGACTTGTCTTGGCTCCATTCTTTGTGTCCTTGTCCCTGCATTCCCACTCTCTGTTTCAGGAAACCTGGTTCTTTGTGCTGCAGGCCGGCACAGTTGCCCCTCTTCCAGGCCAGCTCTCTGCTGTGGCCAGGGAGTGCAGTGGAGGATGGCCCAAGTGCTTGGGCCCTGCACCCCATGGGAGACCAGGAGAAGCACCTGGCTCCTGCCTTCGGATCAGCGTGGTGCGCCAGCCGTGGCGACCATTGGAGGGTGAACCAACGGCAAAGGAAGACCTTTCTCTCTATCTCTCTCTCTCACTGTCCACTCTGCCTGTCAAAAAAAAAAGAAAGAAAATTATTTTTATTTTTCTATATTTTCATTTTATTTGAAAGGCAGAGAGAGAGAGGTCTTCCATCCGCTGGTTCACTCCCCAATTGGCCACAATGGCCAGAGCTGCGCCCATCCAAAGCCAGGAGCCAGGAACTTCCTCCCGGTCTCCCATGTGAGTGCAGGGGCCCAAGGACTTGGGCCATCCTCTACTGCTTTCCCAGGCCATAGCAGAGGGCTGGATCAGAAGTGGAGCAGCCGGGAACCATCGACCGGCGCTTCAGGCCAGGGTGTTAACCCACTGCGCCACAGCACTGACCCCACCAAGATACCTGTTAATGGGAGGGCCGTGTCCTTTCTGTTAGTGAAATGGGGCTGAGGCACCATCTTAAGCCCCAGGCACCACCTTAGGCTCTGGCCCAGTCACCATCTGGTATAGTAAGTTCGGCCTGGCTTACTGGAAGTCACGTGACCAAATGGCCCAGCCACAAGTGTCAACTGCATGCCCACCCTAACGGCATTCGCTGCTCCCTGCAAAGCTAAGACCTGCTTTCCCGCACACACTCTTTTTCTCTCTCCCCTCTCCAGCCTGTTGGTTCCACCCCCTCCCAAATAAACCTTCCTTTTAACTCCGGTGTTCCGTGTGTTGTGTGGCGGCTTTTCACTTTCTTCCAGAACTACAAGTAGCTTTGCGTACGTAGGGAGAAGCTTATTTAAAAATGTCAAGAGAATAAAAGGGTGGGACGGAACTGTGTCTACTGCATAATCTGATGACCAAAGAACAGAGTCCCAAGGAATCCCACCACAATGTTACCGGCCAGTGGCGGGATTATTTTTTTATTTTTTATTGACAGGCAGAGTTAGACAGTGTTAGAGAGAGAGACTCAGAGAAAGGTCTTCCTTCCGTTGGTTTACTCCCCAAATGGTTGTTATGGCCGGCGCGCTGCGCTGATCCGAAGCCAGGAGCCAGGTGCTTCCTCCTGGTCTCCCATGCGGGTGCAGGGCCCAACGACTTGGGCCATCCTCCACTGCACTCCTGGGCCACAGCAGAGAGCTGGACTGGAAGAGGAGCAACCAGGACAGAATCCGGCGCCCCGACCGGGACTAGAACCTGGGGTGCCGGCGCCGCAGTAGGAGGATTAGCCTAGTGAGTTGCGGCCCTGGCCGGTTTTTCTTTAAGTTTCTTTAAGGTTCTGTCTTTAATTTCTTCTTCTTCTTCTTCTTTTTTTTTTTACAGGCAGAGTGGACAGTGAGAGAGAGAGAGAGAGAAAGGTCTTCCTTTGCCGTTGGTTCACCCTCCAATGGCCACCGCGGCCGGCACGCTGCGGCCGGCGCACCGCGCTGATCCGATGGCAGGAGCCAGGTACTTATCCTGGTCTCCCATGGGGTGCAGGCCCAAGTACTTGGGCCATCCTCCACTGCACTCCCTGGCCACAGCAGAGAGCTGGCCTGGAAGAGGGGCAACCGGGACAGAATCCGGCGCCCGACCGCCGCACGGCGGAGGATTAGCCTAGTGAGCCGCGGCGCCGGCCCTCTTCTTTTTTTAAAGATTTATTTATTTATTTGAAAGAGTTACAGAGAGAGGGAGAGACAGAGCGAGATCTTCCATCGGCTGGTTCGCTCCTCAGATGGCTGTAATGCCAGGGCTGGGCCAGGCCGAAGCCGGGAGCCAGGGACTGCATCCAGGTCTTGCATGCAGGTGCCGGGGCCCAAGCACTTGGGTTATCGTCTGCTGCTTTTCCAGGCCATCAGCAGGGAGCTGGATCGGAAGTGGAGCAGTCAGGATACAAACATGGTGCCCATAAGGGATTCGTGCCTTGCAGGCAGTGGCTTTATCCACTATGCCACAGCGGCCGCCGTCCCCCCAGCTCCACCCTGTTCTGTGTTTTCTAAATTTTCCACGTTTGGAAGTGTATCAGGTAAACAAATGAACAGTAAATAAATAGGAAGAAAAAGAAGGAAAGGAGAAAAGGCAAGGCGGCAATCTGCATATCCATGAGATTCCTTTCAGTTACAAGTGACAGCAATCCAGTTCAGACTGGCTTATGACTAGAAGGTTCTGCGATGTCAAGGCCGTGTCATCGGGAGCCTTTTCCCTCCTCCTGCCGGCTCCGTCTCCCTCGGTGTGCATTTGTTCTCTGTTGGTTTTGCAGCTCCTGTCGGACGTGGTGACTGCTGTCCAGAGCGATTTCACAGCAGCCTAGTTCGGTGGCGCAGGATGACAGTGACAGGTTTAGTTTCAGCTGCTCGTGGGGCAGGAGGACCATGTGACAGATATGACTTGGGAGAGCTGAGGGGTCCCATCAGGGGGACAGAGGGTGGGACAAGGGGTATCTTAGTACGTGCAGCTGCTTGTGACCCACACACATTTATTGCCTACACTTCTGGAGCTCAGAAGTCCAAGATCAAGGTGCTGGCAGTCTCTGGTGAGGGCGCGTGGGGGAGGGGGAGGGTGCTTCCTGGAGTCCCATCCTGAGGGCTCCACCGCCATCACCTCCCTGAGGCCTTAGGCCACCATCACAGCGGGGGTCTAGTTTTTACATCCAGACCGCAGCAAGGGAGACGGGATCGAGGGAGGCGGCCCAGGAGCTCTGCTGCACCCGAGCGCCGACTTCCGAGCTCAGGGGTCCCACAGTGAGATGTCTCAGATGTGGCCCTCCCTGGGGGTGACCTGCCTGCCCCGGAGGTGGCCAAGCAGGCGCCTCTGGGGGTGCCGGGGGAAGGTTCCTTAGAAAACCTCCTCCCAAAATCCTACTAAATCCACAACGTGGGTCCTGGATTCAGTGCTACAACAGCATCCGGGGCCTGGAAACGCTGCTGGGTGCCCGTGGTCAGAAGACCCTCTCAGTATCAGGAAAGCACGGCTATTTTTACTTCCTCGGAATCCTCCGAGATAAACTGGGTGTTTCCTGGGTCCAATGTGACCGAAGGAATTACCAGTTATTGCTGAATAGGACCCAGTGGATGGGGAGGCAGGGAGACAGGTCGTGCACCACCACCTACAGGGTGCCCTGGGCCCCGGCGTCTTCAATGTGTCTCCAATGTTCTCAGTCTACCCTGAGTGGAACTGGTGATCCCAACAGACGTGGACCATCCCAGCCACAGGGGTTGGCTGATCCTCTTACTACTGAGAAGAGCTATTTGGGCCTGGTCTGTGCATGTCATCACTAAAAAGCCAGTGTAAGGGATCTGAGCAGACGCCATCTTTGAATACATTTTCTTTAAACAAAAAAAGTACAAGAATTCAAAAGCACCCCATCAAACCAAGAGCTGCCTCCCAGCTCAGAAGTCTGTGGCTGCGGCTGCCAGTGGGGGTAACGTGTCCAGGGGAGGGGCCCGGAGGGTCTCCCCCAACTCCAGTGTAGGTGCAAAGCTATGGGCTTCCCAGGGATCCCCACACTTTCTCTGCTTGCAGAAATCAGGCCAAACCAAAGCCCTAACTTCTTTGCATTAAGTCATTCGTTGCAAACAACAGAAGTATTTCTGTCCCATGTTGGAAGCTGTCATTATCACCTTTTGGGAAAAAAGCCCACATACATGGAGAGAACAGTTTCACTTTTCATCACAATGAATGGTTTACAAATGAGGCGAGCGTGCCTCCTGGGTACCGGCGGCGCAACACCCCCACGCGTGGTTCATGTAGACTTTCTCCTGTAACTCATTTTCCTTTTAATTTTGAAATCCATACATAGTCCTTTAAAAAAATGTTTTTGAGGCTGTGCTGCCTGGCATTCTCTGTGCAGGCCCTAAAGCTCCTTGTGACTGCCCAGAGAGCTGAAGGTCAGGAATGGGACTACCCTTTGGCCCGCTAAGAAGCACACGCGGGAGACCACAGCCGCCCCCGTGAGTGCACGTGTGTTCCTGATTCATCAGATGCCTCTCCTCACCAGTGTTTCTCAATGTCTGGCCCACAAACGCCTGCGTCCATCTCCTCCAGGGCTCGCACCTGCGGACTTCGGGACCCCACAGCTCCTGAACCAGGATCCGCAAGTGGGGCCGGTGCCTTCAGGGTCCGAAAACCAGGGCCTGTGGATTTCCTGCCCACTGTCACCCTGAAGGGCCGACCTCTTGCATTGCTTGTTTGTGATGAAGCATTGACGCCTTCGAGCGGGGCACTCTCACCCGCAGAGATGGGAGGCTTCTGAGAACACCCAGCCTGTAATTCTTCTGTTTTCCTCAGAGTGGCTAGCTGACAGCCTCGGGTGGCACTCCTCTCTTCCCTACAATGTGCCCCGTCCCTCTGGGAGCACCCCCACCCCCAGGGGCGGAATTCTGGGGAGCAGGTAGGGCTCAGGAAAAGGGAAGGAGCTGGGTACACTCTGCGGAGAGAGCTGGCATTTCCAGAAGGCAAAAGGAAACCGACTGTTACCACCGTGTTTCCTCACGCGCTCTTTGGTATCTGGTAAACAGCCCTGGAAGACGCCAGGTGTGCCAGGAGGAATGGAACCCGCGTGCAGCGCTGGCCACCAGGAACCTCCTGCCTCTTCTCCCCACCCCGGCTGTAGGCGATCCAGGCAAGGGGCAGAGACGCGGGGCAGGAATCTGGGAGCACGGGTGACACCGGAGACAGCTGTGTCCCCAGCGGCCTCTCCTGCTCTGTCACCTCAGACCTTGCTACTTTGGTAACCTTGGGGCCAGCACAGTGGCATAGAAGGTTAAGCTTCTGCCCGCAGTGTCGGCATCCTACATGGGCTGCTCACTTCCGATCCAGCTCTCTGCTATGGCCTGGGAAAGCAGCAGAAGATGGCCCAAGTCCTTGGGCCCCTGCACCCGCATAGGAGACCCAGAAGAAGCTCCTGGCTCCTGGCTTCAGATCTGCCCAGCCCCAGCCATTGTGGCCATTTGGGGAGTGAACCAGTGGATGGAAGACCTCTCTTTATCTCTGTCTCTGGCTCTTCTTCTTTGTAACTCTTTCAAATAAATAAGTAAATATTAAAAAAAGAAAAAGAAACTTGTAATTGTTGGCATTTTATAAAGGACCGTGAAGGTTACCAGTAGCTCACAGGGGAGTTCCTTAAAAAGGGGATCTTTATGGTTTCCTTGTATGTTAGGGCTGACAGTGCAGCCCAGGTAACCGCCGGCCTCCTCTGACCACTGCCCGAGAGCCGCCTGGCCTCCCCCTGCCCAGACGCCTTTCTGTCGTCCTGCAGTTAGGGTCACTGTTTAACTTCTAGTCTCTCACGGGGGATACAGGACAAAAGTCCCTATTCTAAAACCGAGAACTTCTACCCTTTCTGGAAACCTCTTGAACAAACGAACATTGTAAAGGAATGGATAAAGTTAAAAGCAGCAAACCAAGGGTGTGTGTGTGTTGCGGATGAGAACCACTGAACATCAGGTTTCAAAGACTAACGTCAAGGTCATGGGTCTTGTCCACGTACGTTCCCCATTCATGGAAGGTGGCAACTGAGGCATGCAGGAACAAGACGGACCAGTTGATGCCCACACTAGAAGGCAGCTGTCATCCTCCTTCTGAGAAATCTCTTTCTTCCGGTCACGGGGGCAGGCTCAAGCCCCAGAAAGGAGGAGAGAGAAAAGCAATGCCATGCTAAAGACTGCAGGAATTTTTTAATTCATTTGTTTTAATTACAATCCGTAATAATAATATCAGTCTATTTTACAAGTTAAGTGTATGAGAATGTATGAAATAGAAATGGTAGGAAAAAACTAGGCGTGGGTCAGGAATACGAAGTTTTCCAAAACCAAGGGCCCAAGGAAGAGGCAGGGAGGCAGCAGGTAGGCATCTGCTCGTGGTAGGTCCTCCCTCGTGTCTGCACGGGAAGTAGTCGAGGCACGGCCCCTGCCTCGGTCTGGGGTTGGGTGTTTAGTCTGGTCAGTGAGAAAAAAGCCATCTGGTTACCTACACTGAGCTGGTCCCCTGGTGGCCGCAGGTGGGTTCTGCCATAGAGGGAATCAGGGGTGAAGTGCCAAAAATCAAAGGTGTGGAGGAAAAAAGAGTAGTTTCCTCCTCCCTCCCATGACCCCCAAATCTTGAAATGCACACACATTCTTCTCTCAGACGTAGAAAAGTCTCACTCTGGATGTGCTTACAAGAAGATCGTCGTCAAAAAACTTTGTTTCTATGATAACGTTCCCACTGGAAGCAGGGGGAGAAAAAGGGTGAGAGAGTGAGCACGTTAGGCACGAGATTCCACTCCCACACACCAGTCTCTCTCTGGCTGCGCTGGACCCGTATTCACCCAGAGCCTCAGCCTGGGGACACTGAACTCCCAAATCCTGGCCTAGATGGGGTTGGAAGCCTCACGTGATGTCTAACTTACGTGATGGTGCTAGCCCCTCAAGCCAGTGCGTGTCCCGGGGGTACTCTGAAGGCCTTGCTGGCAGGCCCTGCACGCAGGGAGCGCGAGGATCTGACTGCCTGACTTTTGGACACCGGCTCCGCGGACAGTGCCGGCTGGATTACGCACGGAAGCCTGCAGACCCTGGCGTGGTGCCTCCCCCTACCATGCCTGCTACAGTGGACAGCTGGGGTTTGGCGTGTCTGCTTCTCTTCTCCTGACTTTGGGTAACAGCACTCTGCTCTCCATTTGGGGGACACTCCCCATTCCTCCAGTCCAGGTATCAGCTGAGTGGCTCCTCCCTTCCTTGCCCGAGGGGTGGGCCCAGGACCAATCTGGGCCAGTCAGACTCTCTCCTTGAGCAGGGTCCTTCCCACGCCCGCTCCTCCAGGAAAGCGCCATGGATTCCTGCCCTGCATCTTCCAAGCTGTCCCAGGTTGTCCCCTTCCTCCTTCAACTAATAGTCAGAGCCTGTTTCTGTGGCTTGCAACGAAAGGGGCCAAAACAATGCACCTGCACTGTGATTCGTTTTCCTTGGGGGTTTCTCAGTGACCTCACCAAACCACTCTTGAGCTGAGTTAAGGGCAGCTGTTTTGTGGGCTTCTACAAACTATCATGTTTTAGGGGCTCTGAAAAGTGAGACGTGACTTAAAGACATTATCAAGGCTGGTGCTGTGGCATAGCAGTTAAGTCACCACTTGTGACGCCCGCATCCCAAATGGGTGCCTGTTGGAGTCCCAGCTGCTCTATTTCTGATTCGGCTCCTTGCTAATGCACCTGGGAAAGCAGTAGAAGATGGTCCAAGTGCTTGGGCCCCTGCATCCGTGTGGGAGACCCAGAAGAAGCTCCTGGCTCCTGCTTCCATCTGGCCCAGCTCTGGCTGTTGTGGCCATTTTGGGGGTAAACCAGCAGATGGAAGATCTCTGTCTCTCCCTCTCTCTTTCTATAACTCTGCCTTCAAATAAAATAAATCATAAGAAAAAAAGAAAGAAAAAAAAAAATCTACCTCACAACACCACCACATTAGTTTCAGGGGAAAAATGTATTCAAACCATAGCATAGCATACACATAGGTAAATACGTAGTTATAAAGACATTAAAACAATGTTATCACAGACTTCCTGGTTTTATTTCCTGAAAGAAATCAGGCCTGACCAAGAAGAAGTCTAATGAAGATTAATAAAATATAAACACAAATAAAATGCCCTTTTATACTACTCGGTACTTTTCCAGAATAGTTAATAACTAGTAGGTACATTTCTGCTTGTAATTAATTGTTAAACGGGTAAATAAGGTAATCAACATCTGACTGGCTGACAGAATATAAAAATATATTCTGCTGTAATTAAATCTACTAGGGTACGCATTTAGCCTAGCAGTTAAGATGCTGGTTAAGACCCTCGGATTCCACGTGGGAGAGGCTGGGTTCAAGTCCCCACTCCGGTCCCAGTTCCAGCTTCCTACTAATGCATATCCTGGGAGGCGTCAGGTGACGGCTCAAGCAGTTGGATCTTTGCTACGCATAAGGAAGATCTGGGTTGAATTACCAGCTCCAGCTTTGGCTTCGCTTAAACCCTGGCCATTGTGAGCAGCTGGGGAGTGAGTCTGCCTGCCTGCCAGCCAATCTCTATCACTCGAACAAAAACAAAAACAAACAAACTATGACCGGCATTGTGGCACAGTAGGTAAAGCCACCACCTGTGACACTAGCATCCCATATGGCGCTGATTAGAGACCTGGCTGCTCCATTTCCAATCCAACTCCCTGGTAATGTGCCTGGGAAAGCAGTGGAAGATGGCCTAAGTGCTTGGGCCCTGCACCAACGTGGGAGACCCAGAAGAAGCTCCTGGCTTCAGTCTGGCACAGCCTTGGCCACTGTGGCAATTTGGGGGGTAAACCAGTAGAGGGAAGATCTCTCAGAGTTACAGAAAGGCAGAGAGAGAGAGAGATCTTACATCTGCTGGTTCACTCCCAGCCATAGCTAGGCTGATTCAAAGCCAGAAGCTTCCTCCGGGTCTCTTAAACAGGTGCAGGGGCCCAGGGACTTGGGCCATCTTCCACTGCTTTCCCAGGCCACAGAGAGAGCTGGATTGGAAGAGGAGCAGCCGGGACTCAAACCAGCGCCCGTATGAGATGCTGGTACTGCAGGCTGGGCTCTAACCCGCTGCTCCACAGCGCTGGCCTCCTGTGTAACTCTTTCAAATAAATAAATAAATCTCCAAAAAAATCCATTAGAGAAAAAGCTATTAAAAAAAACACCCTATTTACAAATTCTATGTGGCTTTCACAAAGAGCCTCCTGAAAGAGATGATCCGATAGTACAGTCATCTGTGGGCTCCCTGTCAGGCCCCACCACTGAAGCACTAGAGGAAGACTAACATCAATTCCTGAGAGATGGCACGTGGGCAGTTACTATGCTTTCAGACATTTCTTTGAGCAGAAAGCACTACTATTAGATTATAATTTATTTTCTGAGAAACTGTACCCAAACAGTATCCTCTAAGCCAGAATTGGGACTTTAGCAGATTCCAGAAAAGGAAACCCAAGTCCAGAGACACCAAAAGCATGACAATCAGGAAAGGGAAGAAATTAGAATGAATTTGGTATATATAAGCTTTATTTTTCGATTTGTTTGAAAGGCAGAGTGACACAGCAATCGATCTTCCATCTGCTGGTTCACTCCCCAAAAGCCCACCAACATCCAAGGCTGGGTCAGGCCAAAGCCAGGAGCCATGGGGCTGGCGCTGTGGTGCAGGAGTTAACCTTCAGGCCCTGGCCAGAAGCGCTGGCATCCCATATGGGCGCCGGTTCTAGTCCCAGCTGCTCCACTTCTGATCCAGCTCTCTGCTGTGGCCTGGGAAAGCAGTAGAAGATGGCCCAAGTCCTTGGGCCCCTGCACCCACGTGGGAGACCCGGAAGAAGCTCCTGGCTCCTGGCTTCAGATTGGTGCAGTTCCGGCCGTTGTGGCCAACTAGGGAGTGAACCATTGGATGGAAGACCTCTCTCTCCCTCTCTCTGTGTAACTCTTTCAAATAAATAAAAAAATCTTAAAAAAAAAAAAGAAAAAAAAAAAAAAAAGCCAGGAGCCAGAAACTCCATCCTGGTCTCTCACATGGGTGGCGAGAACCCACGCCATCACCTGCTGCCTTCCCAGGTGCTTCAGCAGGAAGCTGGATCGGCGTGTGAAGCAGCCAGGACTCAAACAGGCACTCTGATGTGGGAATGGGGTCCCAAGCAGTGGCTTAACCTGCTGTGCCACCCACCTGCCCCGGATCTGGTGTCTATTAAACACCAGCTTCCTTCCATACCACGTCATTTTATGTTCACCACACCTCTGTGGGAGAGAAGTATTCACGCCGTGTGTGGAGATGGAAGACGAAGGCTCACAGAAGTGCAGTACATCCTGCCCAAGATGACTTAGCTGGTCAGGGTGAACCAGGACTTTACAACTAGGTCTAATCCAAAGTTTTGGACTCTTTCTCTCTGTCATGCTGTCTTTTTCATAAGACAAAGGTCAGTAACCAGTAAACTAGGATACCCTGGATACTCTCTTCCCATCACAGCTCAACCCAGTTCCCTGCTCACTGAACAGAACCAGGAGTCCCACCTGCCTGGGATGTCTGCTTCTAGACACACTTCACCGTTTCCTGAGACCTGCGCACTCACGTTAGGACGCTTGCTGGCATCATCTGGGACTCGGGTGCTGCCTCTATCAGGGACTGCCAGGTATTTGTGGAGTTGGGAATCACAAAGCCAAATTCGAAGAACCATTCTGAAGGAAGGAAAAGCTGGGGTGAGCAGGTGCCTCCACGTAAAACTTAGGGATCTTTGTCTCCTTCCTGTAAGATGAGCCTTTCCTGCCCCGAGAACCACCAGAGGAAGCTACCAGAAACCTCCCAGATCAGAGGCATAAAAAGGGACAGTAAGTGTGGGTTCTGATGCGCTGGCGTCTGCAGCCCAGGGCCAGCCAGCAGGATGCGAGGCTGGGTGTGAACACCAGAAGTAGCCTTCTCCCTTGGGATTTTAGCTTGCAGGTGCCTGGGTGCCCTCGTCTACGCCACGGGGAGGACTCAGCACAGGGTGGCAGAGCCAGGTCCACCTTAGGAGACTGTGTGCAGAGCACTGCATGCAGCCCTGCTCATGGCCACGGCCGCCATGACCACACGGCAACACCAGAGCAGTGCCGAACCATGCGCCCACAGCCAGGCTCCGAGCGCCAGACCCTGAAGCCCCTGGTGGTGGCCTGGTTTGGCTTGGCTTGACTGGGGGTCCCCAGTCTTGCAGGGTGTTGAAGTCCTACTACAAACTGACGTGAGAGGAGAGGTATGGAAGCCCTGCCTTGCCCGCTGGCCCTGCCGCCCACCGCCCTGCGCTCAGACATGCAGGGCCATACGCATGTATGCAATACCTTCTAGGCACTGCCCTTTGAAGTAAACTTTCTGCTCCAGGCGGAATTTCTCCATTTGCTCTGCTGAAGAGAAGTTCAGCTCTCGGGACACTGCTTTGCACTTGAGGATTTTCTTGGGGACACGGGCTGATAAGAGAAAAAGAAAGGTTGAAGCCATTCTACATAAAATCCACATGCCTACGATGCTTCTAGTTTCCGGGCGTCCCTTACAGCTCATGCAGGGACATATTCCGCATGTGCCATTTCTGACAGTGCCTTGGGAACTGCACTGCGCTTCTCAGTGGAAGGCAGAGGCCTCTGACTGGAAGATCTGGGGGAGCCCAGCTTAGTCACCCCAGGCCTCACCGCTGCTGCCCTCGGGCCCAGGGACGCTGGGCTATCTTTGTATTCCACTCTGTTGGTTTCAACCTCTTAGTTTTTCTTTTACTTCATGGAGATAAAAATGCAAGGTTTGGGGAAGAAAATTGAGGTCTTAGTTTATATATGGAGGTATTTTCTAATGCTAAAATTTCAGTACAAAATGGGTTTTGGGAAATGGATAAAAGAAATGTAAAAAGGAACAAAAATGGCAACAAAACGTGAACCAGCAGCTGTGTCCTGGGAGCTCACCCCCTGTTAGGTGAGCGCTGGCTTAGCTCCCCGTTGCCCAGGCTCTGTCCTGGTGTTGGTCACAGCCCTACACACACAAAGTACCTTCATGTTCCACCCCAGGGACGGACAGGTCTTCAGTTCCTTGCCAGAGTATCTTCCCTGTCTCTGCATCCCGCAGGTTCATCCAGTTTCTGATCAAGCCTGATTAAGGAAAACAAGCTCTGAGAACGATCCTATGCAGTACTCTGGTGTCTCATGTCTGCCCTTCCTCTCTCTCCGCAAGTCGGCCAAACTGCTAAGCAGACAGAATGGAGGAGTCCAGAAGATGTCTAAAGGCAGAAGCAGAGACCAGATGTTCTATTTACAACACACAAGGAAGGTACTTCAATAAGTTTGTGGAAAAAAGGAATTAAAATGTAAGTTTATTTCGATATACAAATTTTGAAATACATGTGTAGTTTTTTTCATGTTACACATTTTCTTTTCTTTCTTTCAGATTTGTTTATTTGAAAGGCAGAGTTACAGACAGAGAAGAGAGAAGAGAGCAGAGAGAGAGAGAGAGAGAGAGAGAGAGAGATCTTCCATCTGCTGGTTCACTCCCTAGATGGCTGCAATGGTCAGGACTGGGCCAGGCAGCAGCCAGGAACCAGGAGCAAGGAGCCACACCGTGTCCGGCTTTAACCCACTTCCAAAGGGGAGTGGTTAATTAACCCGATTGGCTGGTGGGCACCCAGGTGTGGCCAGGTAGGGGAATGAGGTCACACAGGGGCATGGCAAAGGCATCAGGTAGGGGCATGAGGTCACACAGGGGCGTGGTGAAGGCGTGGTCTTCCAGTTCACAAATCTAATCAATTTTAACCTGTATGCCTGCTTACTTCATAAGTACTTGGGCCCCTGCACCCAGGTGGGAGACCCGAATTAAACTCTGGGCTCCTGGCTTCAGTGTGGAACAGTCCCAGCCCTGGTCACTGAGGCCATCTGGGGAGTGAGCCAGAGGATGGGAGAGTTGTCTCTTTCTCTGTAACTCTGCCTTTTAAATTAATTAATTAAAAAAAATTCCCCACATTCAAAGTGTCCAGCAAATGCCCAAGTCATATTGCAGTAATCTGCAAAGCATCAAGGATAAAGAGAAGCTTCCTTCTGGAGGAAAACAAGTTACTAGATAACAGTCAAAGTCAGAATGGATTAAAAAAAATCAGAATGAGACTTTTTTTTTTAAAGAGAAATTGATGGAACAAAGACATAAGCCTTAAGCCGTTCTGGCTCATTGCCCAAAAGTCAGATAAACACTGGAATGTATTCCTTGCCCTTAAATCTCAATTGGGTCTCACACCCTATTGCCTTCATACCCACCCCTCAGGGCCACTTCAAAGACCAGTTCCAGGACTTCACCTCCGCCTGCTGCCCCCTACCCCCCACCCCCAGCCCTCCTAAAATATAAAAAGGCCCGACCCCTGTGGTCAGGGCCTTCTGCCACGTGTTCCATCAGTGTGCACATGGGCAGTTGGTCACCCACCTCTGCGCATTTATTTTCTCTGAATAAATGCAGTCTGGCTGTAAATTCATATACTGCCTCCTTTCTATTCTGAACCTGTTTTCCTAACAGATTCCTGGAAGATAGAAAATCGAGTAGTGCCTTTAAAATTCCCAGAGAAATGATTCCTGAAACAAACTAAAAAAAATTTTATTGTCTCAATAAACTAAGGATGATACACACTCCATCAACATGACTGGGAGAACCAAGGAAGACAGTATGGGAACCTAATACAAGAAGCTGGGGAAGGGAGACCCCAAGTGACAGTGGAGGAAGGTCCAAGACAACAGGTCGTTGCCTACTGGCCCCGTGTCCAGACGGGAGCAGGGCAGAAGCACAGGGAGAGGTTTGTTTCTAAGCTGAAGTTCACGGAATAGCTAACATGTTTATGTGGAAGGGATATTTATTTCATTAGGAGAGATTTGGGGGTCAAATTAAGTACAAAGTACAGAAAACCTCAGCAAATGAATTGAAACACAATATAATTATTGATATTTGGGAAAAACCAAAGCTAGTACTGGAAGAAAAAAGTAGTCACGGTACACTGCATGGCCTTACTGCAAAGTGTTGACGTAGCCATAATGAGAGAAATGCAGGCTATAGTTCCAGAACAATAATCTGGGTGTGCCGTGCTGGAAAACCAAATACCACATCTCACAGTGGGAAGCTGAGGACAGGGCCATAGTGCTCTTTGGGAATATCAAGATAGGGATGGGGGCCATTGCTGTGGTGTAGAAGGTTAAGCCTCCACCTCCAGTGCTGTCATCCCAGATGGGCGCCTGTTCGAGTCCCGGCTGCTCCACTTCCAATCTAGCTCCCTGCTAACGCGCCTGGGGAAGCAGCATATCCTGCACCCATGTGGAAAGACCCGAAAGACGCTCCTGGCTCCTGGCTTTGGCCTGGCCCAGCTCTGGCTGTTGCGGTCATGTGAGGAGTAAACCAGTGCATGGAAGATTTCTCTCCTCTCTATTTCTGCCTTTCAAGTAAATACATAAATAAAGCTTCACATACACACACACAAAAATCAAGATAAATTCCAATTAAATTGGCTAAACATAATTGAAAATACAGAGTCTTCAAACAACGCCCTGAGGAGTAGGTGGGCATTTGGTGTGGCAGTTAAGACGACCGCACTCTACCCTGGAGTGCCTAGGTTTGAAAACTAGTTCTGCTTTTATTATTTTTTTAATACATCTTCTATCTGCTGGTTCATGCCCCAGATGGCTGCAGTGGCTGGAGCTGAGCCAATCGGAAGCCAGGAGACAGGATATTCTTCTGGGTCTCCCACGTGTGTGCAGGGGCCCAAGCACCTGGGCCATCTTCCACTGCTTTCCCAGGCCATAGCAGAGAGCTGGATTAGAAAAGGAGCAGCAGGGACTCGAACCGGTGCTCATATGGGATGCCGGGGCTTACCCACTACACCACAGGTGCCGGTAAAGGGCATGCTGCCCTTTCCCTAACCCCTCCACCCCCTGGTTCCTCCCTCTTGTTGAGACCCTTGGTGCCAAACCAGACCCTTCCGGACTCCTTGCAAAGCAACTGGCAAAACAGATAAACTGCACAGGGCAGCTTGTGAACCAGACAAGAGGAAAGTTCCCTGAGGCTTCAAATACCTAACCCCACCCCCACCCCCGCACTGGCAAATTCCCTCCTTAACCAGATAAAAACAGCTCTACCTGCACCCTGTGCACAGTGTCTTTGAAGACTATCCCCACCTTTTTGCTTCAATAAAGCAACCTGTCTCTGTTGAGGTCGGTCTCCTTCTTCCGTCTCTCCTTTCTGGGGGTGTGAAAGGCCAGAACTATTCCAAACCTAACAGCAGTCCCTAGCTCTTCTCTTAATTCCAGCTTCTTGCTGGTGCAGACTTGGGAGGCAGCAGCGGTATCTCAAGTGGTTGGTTCATGCCACCCCCACGGAAGACCTGGACTGAGTTCCCTAGCTCCTGGCTTCAGCCCAGCCCAGTCCTGCTTGTGTGGCATCTAGGAACAAAGCAGTAGATGGGAGCACTCTCTCTCTGCCTCTCATGTAACGCTCATGGAAAATACATATTATGAAAAATCTATGCATGCCTTTCAAAAAATTTTGCACCAAAGTAAACAGCTCCAGGTCTCCCACATAGGTGCAGGGGCCCAAGGACTTGGGCCATCTTCTGCTGCCTTTCCCAGACCATTAGCAGGGAGCTGGATCAAAAGTGGGGCAGCTGGGACTTGAGTCAGAGCCCATCTGTGATGCTGGCACTGCAGGCAAAGGCTTAACTTACTATGCCACAGCACTGGCCCCAATACAAACATTTTAAAAAGTAAAAAGGTAGATACTGAGCTCTAGAATTAATATAATTAACATGTTGGTTTTTTTTTTTTTTTTTTTTTTTTTTGGCTGTCTGGCAACCAAACTCTCTTCCCAATGGCACCCTGTAACCCTGTAGCCTCAAAGATGGCCCAAGCACTTGGGCCCTGGAACCCACATGGGAGCCCCAGAAGGAGCTCCAGGCTCCTGGTTTTGTTTTTTTATTTTTTTTAAATTTTTTGACAGTCAGAGTGGACAGTGAGAGAGAGAGACAGAGAGAAAGGTCTTCCTTTGCCGTTGGTTCACCCTCCAATGGCCACCGTGGCTGGCGCACTGCGCTGATCCAATGGCAGGAGCCAGGTGCTTCTCCTGGTCTCCCATGGGGTGCAGGACCCAAGCACTTGGGCCATCCTCCACTGCACTCCTTGGCCACAGCAGAGAGCTGGCCTGGAAGAGGGGCAACCGGGACTAGAACCTGGTGTGCCGGCGCCGCAAGGGGGAGGATTAGCCTAGTGAGCCGCGGCGCCCGCCTCCTGGTTTTGGTCTGCCCCACCCCCAGCTGTTATGGCCATTTGGAGAGGGTATCAGTAGACGGAAGATCTCTCCCTCTCTCAGTGTCACTCTGCCTTTCAAATAAAGAAAAAAAATAAATGTTAGGAAAAAAAAAAGAATGGGGGGGCCAGCGCTGTGGTGCAGCAGGTTAATGCCCTGGGCTGAAGCGCCGGCATCCTATATGGGCACCAGTTCTGGTCTCAGCTGTTCTACTTCCAGCGGATGGAAGACCCCCCCCGCCCCCCCGTGTAATTCTGACTTTCAAATGAATAAATAAATCTTAAAAAAAAAAAAAAAAAAAAAAAGAATGGGTATCCAGTAAGGGATGCTGGCGATGTGAGTGGTGGCTTAACCCACTGAGCGGGTCCCATGTGCTACTATTTTATTGCTACAAATATGCCTGCCATCTCTATTCGTGAACAGAAAGCTTCCCTGGCTGTAGAAGGAAACAACACATAGGACTGCTCCCTCAGCCTCCCCTGAACTCGTGTCTACCTAGAACAGTCTGGACCTCCAAGCTCAGGGCTTTACTGTCTTCTTCCGCTTGCTCTGCACGGGCTTTCCATTCTCTTTACCCAATATGGCAATGCAGGGCGTCATTCTCAAACTAAACAAAACAAAGCTAACGCTACGTGTGCAGTTCCAGGCTCACAGGCAGGTGAGGCATTCTTGTTAGTCAAATGGCGCTGCCTTACTTGTGGTGCCACCTAACCCCAGACACCATCTTAGGCCCTGGCCCCTGTCGCCAGTTGCAGGATAGGCCTTGGCCCTAAACCTCATGGTCCAACCACTGGTGTCAAGCTGCACCCTCACCCTAATGGGATTTGCTACTCCAACTTCCCTATGCCCCCCTGGAAAATGGATATCAGGACCCGTTTCCCGGACACGTGTCCTTTTTATCCTTCTTCGCCCTTTCCCTCGGGTCTGTCGGTTTCCCCCAATAAACCCTTTCCCTTACTCCGGGGTTTGGTGTTTTGTGGGCCTTACAATTCTAGCACAGGTACTGCAAGAAACAGGAGTCCCCCAACAAAGCCACAGCTGGATCAGAACTAGCAACCTGCAGAAAAAGCAGTACTGCCACAGGCCCAGGTGAGCAAAGACAAAGCATGGGACCAGGGCTTACTCTTCAATTAAGTGATAAAATCAAGAAAGCTTTAGAGTCTTCTGATGCCTAGTAGACAGTGATTTTAGGATTCTTCCATTTTAGAGCAGGGGAGAGAAGCAGCTAAACATGTGATCACCACTACACACCTGTCTCTTTTCATAAACCATCAGCTTAAGGACGCAGCAAAATACATTTTATACAAATATCGCTGGCCAGTTTAATTATTCACTTCTCTTGCATGTACTAATCTTGGAAATTACCTGTCAATATTTATATTATGTGCTTCATTTTAAATCCTAACAAGACTTGTAAGATGTTATCCTCAATAAATAACACAAAATTAGAGAAATACAAAGATTCCCATCCACCGATGTTGGCTCCTACGGCCCCTCCAAGCTCTAATTTTAGGGGTGAAAAGGAAGGCTCTTTGTACCCTGTGGAGAAGCAACACCATTTGGGGAAACATAAAAATCATAAATCATAAAAATGCAAACCCTTAATAGCCCATTTGAATAAAGAAATACAAATGACTGAGCTAAGTGTCTGAAAGCAACAAAGCTGTCCTCAGAAGAGGAAACATTCAGCTGGGAATAGTTGAAAGGAAAGGCAAACTTTGGTGTCTCAAGGCCCTCTGGCTGAAAACATTTTTGTTCCAATAGCTTTTGGCTAGCTAGATTTTTCAGACAAAAGAAGCCCAAGTTTTAAGACTCAAAGGTCAAGTCACTTCCAATCCTGAGAGAGGAGGATTAGGTGGACAAGCTTTAAAGGGGAAAGGGGGGGCTGGGTACTATTTATAAATACCACCCTCTGGGTCAGCTAGGTCTTTTCTCATTTAAAAGCTCCCTGGTGATTTAGACCCGGGATGAGCACAAAGGAACACTCCTAGACAACAGGAAGCCTCCTGCTCAGCACAGGCTGTCCCTTGTCCCCTCTAATTTAGAACTGGGCTCACCTAAAGAAGCACTCGCATATGTAAAAGTAAGACAGCTTAAAAATAAGCTTGGGGCACAGCCAATAGTATGCAAAGTATTAAGCCCTAGGAAAGGTGGAAAAAGGAAGTGAACATTCCCTAGACATTTGGCAGAATGGGGGATCCTTACTTCAGCGTGGAAGGCTACTTGAATTCTCTTATATTTTATTTTTTAAAAAAGATTTATTGTTTATTTGAGAGAGTTACAAAGAGAGGGAGAGACAGAGAGAGAGGACTTCCATCCGCTAGTTCATTCTCCAAATGGCCACAATGGCAGGAGCTGGGCTTGATCTGAAGCCAGGAGCTTCTTCTGGGTCTCCCACGTGGATGCAAGGACCCAAACACTGGGGCCATCTTCCACTGCTTTCCCAGGCCTCCAGCAGGGAACTGGATGGGAAGAGGAGCCGCTGGGACATGAACCAGCACCGCATGGGATGCTGGCACTGCAGGCAGAGGCTGAACCTACTATGCCACAGCGCCAGCCCCTATATCTTACTTTTAAAAAGATTTATTTATTTGAAAGGCAGAGAGGCCAGCACTGCGGCTCAATAGGCTAATCATCTGCCTGCGGCACACTGGGTTCTAGTCCCGGTTGGGGCACCGGATTCTGTCCTGGTTGCCCCTCTTCCAGGCCAGCTCTCTGCTGTGGCCCGGGAGTACAGTGGAGGATGGCCCAAGTGCTTGGGCCCTGCACCCACATGGGAGACCAGGATAAGTATCTGGCTCCCGGCTTCGGATCAGCGCAACGCGCCGGCCGCAGCAGCCATTGGAGGGTGAACCAATGGAAAAGGAAGACCTTTCTCTCTGTCTCTCATTGTCCACTCTGCCTGTCAAAAAAAAAAAAAAAAAAAAAAAAAAAAAAAAAAAAAAAAAAGAAAAGAAAAGAAAAGGCAGAGAGAGAGAGAGAGGAGAGAGATTGATCTTCCGTCCACTGGTTCACTCTCGAATGGTTACCAGGAACTCCATTCAGGTCACTCACATGGGTGGCAGGGCCAAGCACTTGGGCCCTCTTCTGTTGCTTTCTAAGGCACATCAGCAGAAACACTGGATTGTTAGAGGAGCAGCCGGGCTTGAACTGGTGCTCTGATATGGGATGCCAGTGTCACGAGCAGTGGTTTAACTGCTGTAGCACAACGCTGGCCTCTCTCCTGTATCTCAAAGAATAGGTACGCTCAAATGCAGCCAGGGCAGGAGCTGGGGACAGAGCTGAGGTTGAGGAGGCAGTGAGGGGCGGGAGGAGTGTGGGAAGGGAAGGCCTGGGGACCGGAGACACCAGGTAGAGGAATGGGGTACTCCTTAAGACACGCTGTTGAAAGGGCGGCGAAGGGAAAGAGAGAAAAGGAGACTGTAAGAGAGAGACAGAGAGGAGAGAGAAGAGAGACGAGAGGAGGAGAGGAGCCAAGAGAGAAGAACCAAGAGAGCATGTGTTCAGGAACAGGCCCTTTTAAAACTTCGCCCGAGGGCGGGCAGGGAAGCAGGAGCCCGAATCCCATTAGGATGCGGGTGGAGCTTGACCACAGGTTGGGCCATGTGGCCACCTGGCTAAAACTGTGCCAGTTTCCTCACACACACAAATGTAGGAAAGGGGGTACAAGGATTTAAAGTATTTTGTAACAAGCCTCTAGAATTTTTGGAATCAGTATACTAGTTCTGGGAGTCTTAGTTAGTTTTAAATGGAAACAGTCAACATCTTTTTTTTTTTTTTTTGCTTTGCACCCTGTCCCCACCCGACTGCCCAACTTTTCGATAATGAACAGACCCACTGCCCATGCTGAAATTGGACATGACCTCCTAAAATTTACACAAAAATGTGGCCCCTTAAAGTTCCCCAGAAGCACCATCTGGAGTGCCACATGTGCTACCAGAATTTGGGGTGCCATACGATTTCACCTTATGCTTATTAATAAATCCCCAATGTTAATAAGCCCGAGAGGGTTCTTGCCTAATATTTAGAGAAGAATTCTAAATACCAGCACAGATAAACAAGGCAGCATGGTACAGTCTAAGCCTTTATTTAGTGAGAAAGGTGCATAGGAGAGTGAGGGCTTTATCTGAGAGAGAGGTAAATATGGGTTCATACCAAGCACCAGGAACCAGCCACGCGGAGGAGCATCTAGGCCAAGAAGCCTAGGGCAGATGGCCCAAAGGCCATGCGCCCTGGAGGCGCAGGGCTATAGCAAGCCCCCTCCTGGCAAGAGGCCAGGGCGGAAGCAAAGGGGCCGGACACACCGTGTCCCAGGCTTTTAACCCACTTCCAAAGGGGAGTGGTTAATTAACCTGATTGGCTAGTGGGCACCCAGATGTGGCTAGAAAGGGGGATGAAGTCACACAGGGGCGTGGTGAAGGTGTGGTCTTCCAGCTCACAAACCTAATTGATTTAACCTGTATGCCTGCCCACTTCAGGTGCCACTTACCAGGTGCTATTGAACATGACTACCTCCGTGAAATTAGGGTTAAATTTCTACCTCTTAAGTCTTCACAGGTGAATACGAAAGACATGCCTGACTGTTCCAATAAGCCAATCAGAAACCTTCAGTACTTCAAAGCAAAAAGGATAAGTAAAACTTTTGCCTTTGTCTTCTTAAGGCAAACATGCTGTACCTGCCTTTCTTGATTATCCCTGGGAACTGTTATTGATAATAAAGCTACCTAATGACTTCTTCTATTATAATTCTCTATACTCAAGCCAAATGGGTTTCTAATCTACATAAGGGTAGCCTATCACTACCCACTATCTGGGAATCTGTAAGATATGCTGTTTTCATCTAAAGGGGCACCCCACCTACAATTGGTTTTGCTCCAGTTTTGCCTTTGCTAATTAATTTATGTTTCAGAACCTGACTTCTGGGAGCAACTGACCATGCAGGGGACACAGACGTTGGCAGTGACTGAGACTGCTCCAGCTCACAGAGCAAATTTTTTGGAAAGGATAGGCAGAGACTTCCAGACCCTGGACAGGCAGGGCCTGCACTACACCCCTCATAAGCTGGAAGCAGTTACAGAAGAGATGATTCGACGTCCATCAACTCCCCTTAGGATTAAGGGGATGGAGTCTCTGAGGGGGGAATGAAGTGGGCAGGCATACAGGTTAAATCAATTAGGTTTGTGAGCTGGAAGACCACACCTTCACCACGCCCCTGTGTGACTTCATCCCCCTTCCTAGCCACATCTGGGTGCCCACTAGCCAATCAGGTTAATTAACCACTCCCCTTTGGAAGTGGGTTAAAAGCCTGGGACACGGTGTGTCCGGCCCCTTTGCTTCCGCCCTGGCCTCTTGCCAGGAGGGGGCTTGCTATAGCCCTGCGCCTCCAGGGCGCATGGCCTTTGGGCCATCTGCCCTAGGCTTCTTGGCCTAGATGCTCCTCCGCGTGGCTGGTTCCTGGTGCTTGGTATGAACCCATATTTACCTCTCTCTCAGATAAAGCCCTCACTCTCCTATGCACCTTTCTCACTAAATAAAGGCTTAGACTGTACCATGCTGCCTTGTTTATCTGTGCTGGTATTTAGAATTCTTCTCTAAATATTAGGCAAGAACCCTCTCGGGCTTATTAACATTGGGGATTTATTAATAAGCATAAGGTGAAATCGTATGGCACCCCAAATTCTGGTAGCACATGTGGCACTCCAGATGGTGCTTCTGGGGAACTTTAAGGGGCCACATTTTTGTATGAATTTTAGGGGGTCATGTCTGATTTCAATGCCAGCCCCTCACTGGCCAGCTGAAATTATGATAAAGGAAGAGAGTGGAGTGAGAGGGAATGGGGAAGGCAAAGAGAAGAGACAAACACGGGACAGGGACACACAGAGAGGGAGGAAAAGACACAGGCAGGGAGTGAAGCAAGGAAAAGACAACGAAAAAAAAAATACTCAGCTCCGGCTGTTGCAGCCATCTGGGGAGTGAACCAGAGGATGGAAGATCTCTCTCTCTGCCTCTGCCTCACTGTAACTCTGCCTTTTAAATAAATAAATAAATAAATAAATCTTTTTAAAAAAGAGATATAAATAGAAATGCTCCACCGGTGCTGCGGCTCACCAGGCTAATCCTCTGCCTGCAGCGCTGGCACTAGTCCTGGTTGAGGCGCCGGCTTCTGTCCCGGTTGCCCCTCTTCCAGGCCAGCTCTCTGCTGTGGCCCGGGAGTGCAGTGGAGGATGGCCCAAGTGCTTGGGCCCTGCACCCCATGGGAGACCAGGATAAGTACCTGGCTCCTGGCTTCAGATCGGCGTTGCGCACTGGCCATAGTGGCCATTTGGGGGGTGAACCAACAGAAGGACAACCTTTCTCTCTATCTAACTCTGCCTGTCAAAAAAAAAAAAAAAAAAAAAAAGGAAATGCTCACATACAACTCCACCAGGAGACAGGGCCAGGACAGGACGGAACAAAAGGGGCTCAGGAGATTTGGGGATGAGAGCCCACAGTCTTCTCTTTAATATTGACGGCTGCATTTGGTTGTGGCATTCATAGAATGGTATGAAACTGATGGGCAGAAGAGAAAGATGAAGGAGACTGAGCACTCCAACTATTAAGCTTCTTCCCTTTTCTTATTCACTCATCTACATGAGTCCAGTTAGTTTTATTATCAAATACCGATACCTGTGGGGAGCAACTGAGACTAAATTACTGGAATTAAGACTTATTCTATGCATCTGCTCTCCCACAATATGGCGCTGAGAGAGAGACCAAACAACCTCTACGCAGCTGCCTCTCGCCAGTTTGACTGATAAGCTGCAGGAGCTGATCCTGCTCCTGATTGGAGGAGAGCAGCGTGCTCGGCGTGTGGGTAGCAGAGTTGGGATTGGTGGAAGAGGACTATAAAGGAGGAGAGAGACAACATGCACCAGGAACATCTGAAGGAACATCTGAGCAGCCCCCGAGAGAGCCGGCGGTGTGCCGCTCCTCCGCAGAAGCGGGGAAAGTGGCAGGGGGAGCCGCCCCTCCATGGAGGTGGAGAGGTCGGCAGCCAACCCGGGAAGGACCAGCAGCAAACCAGGAAGGGTCGAGTGTGGGGAGCAGCTCGGACTAGACTAAGTTACTGGAATTAAGACTTATTCTATGCATCTGCTCTCCTCTGTGGGGAGCAGCTCAGACTAGACTAAGTTACTGGAATTAAGACTTATTCTATGCATCTGCTCTCCCACAATATGGCGCTGGGAGAGAAGTAAACAGCTTCCGCACAGCTGCCTCCAGTTCAACCAATTAACTGTAGGACTTGCTCCTGATTGGAGAGCAGCGTACTCGGCGTGTGGGCAGCCGAGTTGGGATTGGCGGAGGAGGACTATAAAGGAGGAGAGAAACGGCATGCACGGGGAACATCTATGGGGAACATCTAAGGGAACCTGTGCAGCCCCCCGAGAAAGCCGGCCGGCGGTGTGCCGCTCCCCTGCGGAAGTGGGGAATGCGGCCAGGGGGAACTGCCCTTCCACGGAGGTGGAAGGGATAGTAGCCAACCCGGGAAGAACCAGCAGCAAACCCGGGGAGGGCCGAGCAGACGAAAGAACAGCGCAGGGTCCTGTGTCGTTCCTCCACGAAGAGGGGGAGCGACATAATGGTGCCGTGACTCGGATATGAAGCCTAGGCAGGGTTTAGTGTCGTTCCTCCACGAAGAGGGGGAGCGACAGTCGAGCAGACAAAAGAACAGCACAGGGTCCAGTGTCGTTCCTCCGCGAATGGGGGAGCGACAGATACCCAAGTTTTTATCTCCAACATGAAAATATTTCAACACTAAGCAATAGCTTAAAAATACTTATTTGGTGAGTGAAGCTGAGAAAAAAATTTACTTGGGGGGCCCACATTGTGGTGCAGCAGGTTAAGCTGCCACCTGCAGGGCAGGCATCTGATATGAGCAGCTGGCTACTCCACTTCTGATCCAGCTCTCCGCTAAATATGTCTGGGAAAACTGGATGGCCCACGTCCTTGGGCCTCTACACTTGTGTGGGAGACCTGGATAGTTTCAGGCTCCTGGCTCTAGCCTGGACCAGCACTAGCATTGCAGTCATTTGGACACGACTCAGCAGATGGAAGATCTCTGTCTCTCTGTAACTCTGCCTTTCAAATAAATAAACCTTTTACAATTTTTTCTTGGGACCGCTACATAGGAGTCCTAGGAATTAATTTGGTTTGGGTGGGGCTGGGAGAGGAGACCAGAGGGCATGTTGATGCAAGGCAAAGCTGGGAGGGGCAAATACAATTGGCTTAGGGCAGAACAGACCTGCCGTGTAGTCCATGTTCTACTACCTGGCAGCTATGTATTGAGATAAAGTCATTTAACTTGCCTGGGTTCTGGTTCATAAATAACAAATAATATATGATTGTTATATGAAAAGCCCACAAATGATATCTCCTGAACTATTTCAAATTCTTTAATAAAAGCACATATCATCTTATTGTCTTTTTACGTAATCTTCAATAAGGGAAAAGTGACTGAAAATGAAGTTGTAATAATTAATGTTCGACTTTGGTTTTATTCATCTGAAACCAGTAATTCCCAGAAAATCTACTGCAGTTTTTGTGCTACTCATATAAGAGTACTTCACAATGCTCATGGGGGCCGGTATTGTGGCGTAGTGGTTAAATGGCTACCAATATGGGCACCAGTTTGTGTCTCAGCTGCTCCACTTCTGATCCAGCTCTCTGCTAACGTGCCTGGGAAAGCACCAGAAGACGGCCAAAGTGCTTGGGCCCCTGCCACCCAGGTGGATTAAGATCCTGGCTCCTGGTTTTGGTCTGGCCCAGCCCTAGCCATTGAGGCCATTTTGGGAGTGAACCAGTGGATGGGAGATCTCTCTCTCTCTCTGTAATTTTGCCTTTCAAATAAATAAACAAACCTTAAAAAAAAAAAAAAAAACAGTTCATGGAAAAGGAATTAAAAGATGAGCTTATTTTGGTGTAAAACACAATTGTGCCATAATACTGGCCCCAAGACCTCTACTTTTTTTTTTTTTAAAGATTTATTTTATTTATTTGAAAGACAGAGTTACAGAGAGAGGTAGAGCCAGAGAGAGAGAGGTCTTCCATCTGCTGGTTCATTCCTCAAATGACCGCAACAGCCAGAGCTGAGCTGATCCGAAGCCAGGAGCTTATTCTGGGATTCCCATGCAGGTACAGGGGCCCAAAGATTTGGGCCATCTTCTACTGCTTTCCTAGGGCGTAGCAGAGAGCTGGATGGGAAGTGGAGCAGCTGACTTGAATGGATGCTGGCACTGCAGGCCAGGGCTTTAACTCGCTGTGCCACAGTGCTGGCCCCAAGACCTCTACTTTTTTTTTTTTTTAAAGATTTATTTATTTGAAAGTCAGAATTACACAGAGAAGAGAGGGAGGGAGGGAGGGAGAGAGGGGGGGGAGAGAGAGAGAGAGAGAGAGAGAGAGAGAGAGAGGTCTTTCATCCACTGGTTCACTCTCCAGATGGCTGCAATGGCTGGAGCTGTGCTGATCCTAAGCAATGAGCCAGGAGCTTCCTCTGGATCTTCCATGTGGGTACAGGGGCCCAAGAACTGGGGCCATCTTCCACTGTTTTTCCAGGCCATAGCAGAGAGCTGGATCGGACGTGGAACAGCTGGGACTTGAACCAGCGCCCACATGGGATGCCAGCACTAAAGGCAGCGGCTTTACCCACTGCACCACAGTGCCGGCCCCAAGACCTCTACTTTGAAAAAAAAAAAATTTCTCTGATCTCTTCATACAATTAATTTTTTTTTCATTTTTTCCCTGTAAAGCCAAAGAATTTGTAATGCATCATGGTTGTTATCAAGGGCACTTCACAACAAACATAAATGTTCAATATTACCTCAAGCAAGGGTTAAGACCAAACTAACTGCATCTGAAACAACACAGCAGTACTAACTCCATACAACCAAGAGAGCATGAAATTCTATAACGGTAGCAAGAGTTGGCAGAGGTGGCTCTGTCAATTTGTTCCTGTCGACATTATTTCCCATGGTTTCAGTCAGCAGCCACAGGGGAGGGCCACAGGGTGTGTTCTGACTGGTAACAACAGCAGAGGCCATGGAGTCCCTCCCCGGCCTAACCTGGCTCTGTTCCTTCCCTGGAAACAGGGTAAAACTGGGGACACGCCAGACCAAACGGAACGAGTAATTAGCAGTGTCTTGACACTTTTGGTTGGCTACTTGGGGAGCATGGAACTGTCCATCACAAGAAGGAATAAAATGAAATTCTTTAGAGCTGCTGCTGGCAGGGAAGTCCACTAAGTGTCCCTGTTTTCTTTGCTTGGTTTCTCACTTTATTCTTTTTCTGCCTAAAGCTGGGCCTGGCTGGAGGTAAAAGCTAAATAGCAGCAGGCTCCTTGACACTCAGAATAATCATAGAGCATTTTATCCAGGTAAAACAGTGGCTAATGGTGCTGTGCCAATGTGGATCCCCTAGTTTTGATATTATACCATGGCTATGTAAGATGTTATCTATCATCATGGAACTCTGGACCAAGGTACATGCAGATTCACTCTGCTATTGTTGCAGCTTCTTATGTGTCTAAAATTATTTAAAAAATAAGTTTAAAAAGTTTCAGGGCTGGCACTGTGGCGCAGAGGGTTATGCTGCTGCTTGGGACACCTATATCCCATATCAGAGCTCCGGTTCAAGTCCCGCTTGCTGTGGACAACAGACCAAGTACTTGAGTTCTTGTCACTCATGTGGAAGACCTGGAAGGGGTTCTGGGCTCCAGACTTCAGCCTGGCCCAGCCTTGGCTGTTGAGGCCATTAGGAGAGTGAATCTGTAGATTTATTTGCCTTTCAAGCAAATAAATGGATATTTAAAAAAAAAATTAAAAAGTAGGGTGAGCATCGTGGCACAATGGGTTAAGCGGCAGCTTGGAGACACCTGCATCCTGCACTGGAGTGCCTGGGATGGAGCCCTGCTTCTCCTTCAGGTCCATCTTCCTACCAGTGTGCACCCTGGGAGGCAGCAGGTGATGGCCCACATACTTGAGTTCCTGCCTTGCATGTGGGAGACCTGGATGGAGTTCCTGGCTCCTGGCTTCTACCTGGCCCAGCCCTGGCTAATGCAGGCATTTGGGGAGTGAACCAGTGGAAGGAATCTCTCTCTCTCTGTCTCACTCTCTCTCTCTGTTGCTCTTTAAAATGAATAAATAAATAAATAAATCTTAAAAAAAAAAAAAAAGGCAGCCAAAGACACCCATAAGTACATCCATACCAGAGGGCCACTTGCTTTTCTTAAGGTTTATTAATTTATTTGAAAGTCAGAGAGAGGAGAGGCAGAGAGAGAGAGAGAAAGAGAGAGAGAGAGTGTCTCCCATCCGCTGGTTCACTCCCCCCCAGTTGGCCACAATGGCCGGAGCTGTGCCGATCTGAAACCAGGAGCCAGGAGCTTCTTCCAGGTCTCCCACGTGGATGCAGGGGCCCAAGGACCTGGGCCATCTTCTACTGCTTTCCCAGGCCATAGCAGAGAGCTGGACTGGAAGTGGAGCAGCCGGGTCTCGAACTGGCACCCACATAGGATGCCGGTGCTTCAGGGCAGAGTGTGAACCCACTTCGCCACAGCACCGGCCCCTGGCCACTCGCTTCTAAGACAACATTTCAAGACTCAGAGGATGCATTTTTCTTTATGGCCTTCACTTGTGCTTAAAACACAGTAGGTTAGGCTTTCACTTATGGTGCCGGCATCCCATGTGGGCGCCAGTTCGAGTCCCAGCTGCTCCACTTCCAATCCAGCTCTCTGCTAATGGCTTAGGAAAGCAATGGAAGATGGCCCAAGTTCTTGGGCCCCTACACCCACATGGGAGACCAGAAGAAACTCCTGGCTCCTGGCTTCGCATCAGCCCAGCTTTGGCCGTTGTGACTATTTGGGGAGTGAACCAGTGGATGGAAGACCTCTCTTTCCCTCTCTCTGTATAACTCTGCCTCTCAAATAAATAAATCTTAAAAAAAAAAAAAAAGCATTATCACTCAACTTTTTTCATTAATAATATCAGAAAAGTGACCAGTGCTGTGGCACAAGTGGGTTAAGCTGCTGCCTGCAGCACTAACAGCCCATATGAGCTCCAGTTCCAGTCCTGGCTATTCGACTTCCAATCCAGCTCCCTGCTAACGTGCCTGGGAAAGCAGTAGAAGATGGCTCAAGTCCCTGGATCCTTGCAATTCACCTGGGAGATCCAGAAGTTCTTGGTTCCTGGCTTCAGAGAAAATGATATTTCAGTACAAGGGTATTTCAAAAAGTTCATGAAAAAATACAATTAAAAGATAAATTTAGTCTTATCTTTTAAAAAAAGATTTATTTTGGCCGGCACCACAGCTCACTAGGCTAATCCTCTGCCTGTGGCGCCGGCACACCGGGTTCTGGTCCTGGTCGGGGCGCCAGATTCTGTCCCGGTTGCCCCTCTTCCAGGCCAGCTCTCTGCTGTGGCCCGGGAGTGCAGTGGAGGATGGCCCAAGTACTTGGGCCTTGCACCCCATGGGAGACCAGGAGAAGCACCTGGCTCCTGCCTTCGGATCAGCGCGGTGTGCTGGCCGTGGTGGCCATTGGAGGGTGAACCAACGGTAAAAGAAGACCTTTCTCTCTCTGTCTACTCTGCCTGTCAAAAAAAAAAAAAAAAAAAAAAAAGATTTATTTTATTTATTTGAAAGACAGTTACAGAGAGAGGTAGAGACAGAGAGAGAAATGTCTTCCATCTACTGGTTTATCCCCACTATGCCACAGCGCCAGCTCCTATTATCTTTTTAAAGATAAAATGAAATAAAATAAAAAAAGAAAAAGATAGGTTTATTTTTATCTTTTCAAAACATTGAAATTATATATACAGGGTCTTCAAAAAGTTCATGGAAAGTACATATTATGGGGGCCGGTGCTGTGGCATAGCGGGTTAAGCCATGGCCTGCAGTGTCAGCGTCCCATATAGACACCAGTCGAGTCCTGGCTGCTCCACTTCAGATCCAGCTCCCTGCTGGTGCTCTTGGGAAGGCAGTGGAGGATGGCCCGAGTGCTTGGGTCCCTGCACCCACATGGGAGACCTGGAGGAAGCTCCTGGTTCCTGGCTTTGGCTAGGCTCAGTCCCAGTTGTTGTGGCCATTTTGGGGGGGTGTGTGTGTGTGAAATAGTGGATGAAAGATCACTGTCTTTCCTCTCTCTACGACTCCACCTTTCAAATAAATAAATCTTTAAGAAAAATAACAAAAAAGTACGTATTATGAAAAACAAGACACATTTCAAAAGTTTTTGCACCCAAATAAAATTACTATCCAATTTTCCATGAATTTTTTGAAGTATCCTTGTAACATCATATTAAAGATTTCCATAAACAAGTGGAATTAAAGAGAAACTGCAGGAAGGGCCAGGAGAAGGAGTTTTTGGACTTCTTATTTCTTGTTCTCTGTTGTCAAGGGGATTATTCTCATCCTGAGAAATAAAAGTTTTGAGGTGGAGAAAAGTGCTGGGGGCTGGTGCTGTGGCACAGCAGGTTAAGCCTCTGCCTGCGGCGCTGGCATCCCACATGGGTACCGGTTCTAGTCCTGGACATTCCTCTTCTGACCCAGTTCCCTGCTAATGGCCTGGGAAAGCAGCAGGAGATGGCCTAAAATCTTGGGCCCCTGTACCCATGTGAGAGACCAGGAAGAATCTCCTGGCTCCTGGCTTTGGGTCAGCTCAGCTCCTACCATTGCAGCCATTTGGGGAGTGAATCAGCGATGGAAGACCACCTCTGTTTCTCCCTCTCTCTGTAATTCTACCTCTCAAATAAGTAAGTCTTAAAAAGTGCTGATGGTGGTGATTTTGAATCCAGGTAACTAGACAAGCAAAGGGATAAGGTCTCTAATATGTAAGGCGCTTCTAAGATGAGGACGAATGGATAAAGACCTCCAAAGAACAGCAGCTGAAGGAAACATGAGGGCAATGTAACTCTTCACCTGTCAAGCTGGCCCGAGCCTGGCCCTTAGACAAGGACAGCTATTCCCTAGGGGGTTCCTGGGCAGCTGCCTCCAAGGGGGAGTCAGGTTTCCCAGGGTGCAGGAGGCTCTGTGACAGCTCCCGGGCATACAGGTTTTTGTTAACAATGAAAAAGGGCTTTCTGCCAGGGCAGTGGAGGTGTTGGAGAGACCTGCCTGGGTGGAGGTCAAGGCAAGGACATGAGAGCCCAGAAAGGACTGACCCTCGAAGGACTCTGTTTTGGGAGGTGCACAACGTTTATGGGAAGAAGAGGCACGGAGTCAGAGGCAAGCCTTAAGGTTTCCAGCTGTTGAACAAAGCTATTCTGGCGCCGACACTGCCTGAGGAGGTTTTGGCTCTCTGGACGCTGCCTTTCCCGAGCTCTTTCCAGACAGCCCCCAGGTCCTAACGTTCTTCCACTCCGGGCACTGTGGGCACTGTCGGGTTCCCACTCCGGGCACTGTGGGCACTGTCGGGTTCCCACTCCGGGCACTGTGGGCACTGTCGGGTTCCCACTCCCGGCACTGTGGGCACTGTGGGGTTCCCACTCCGGGCACTGTGGGCACTGTTGGGTTCCCACTCCTGGCACTGTGGGCACTGTCGGGTTCCCACTCCGGGCACTGTGGGCACTGTCGGGTTCCCACTCCCGGCACTGTGGGCACTGTCGGGTTCCCACTCCCGGCACTGTGGGCACTGTCGGGTTCCCACTCCGGGCACTGTGGGCACTGTCGGGTTCCCACTCCGGGCACTGTGGGCACTGTCGGGTTCCCACTCCGGGCACTGTGGGCACTGTCGGGTTCCCACTCCCGGCACTGTGGGCACTGTCGGGTTCCCACTCCGGGCACTGTGGGCACTGTCGGGTTCCCACTCCCGGCACTGTGGGCACTGTCGGGTTCCCACTCCCGGGCACTGTGGGCACTGTGGGGTTCCCACTCCCGGCACTGTGGGCACTGTCGGGTTCCCACTCCCGGCACTGTGGGCACTGTCGGGTTCCCACATTGCCGGACTTCTGCAAGAACTTCCTGACTCCTTTGTCTCCCTTCCTACTTCCATGTCAGAGAAATCTTGCTTTTCTTTTTTCAAGATTTATTTATTTACTTGAAAGTCAGAGTTTTCCTTAAGTTGCACGTGGCTCACGTCACCTCCCTGAGCAGCACTTTTCAATGCTCTCCCTCGCCCTGGATCAGTTCCAAATCTCTTAACTCTGAGGTGGTCACTCCCCTCAGAAAGCATCTGCTCCAGCCACAGCAGGTCAGCGGCTGGCCTGTCCTGCTGGTGACAAACCCTCTCTATGCGCTTCTCAACCCTGACTTCCCACCTGAACATCTTTTCCCTTTCTCTTTCTTCCCCATTTCCCAGCATTCTTTCACGGTCTGTCTGTTCCATTCTCTCTCCTCCTATCAATCCACGATGTGGTTAGACTACAGGCATGGACTCTCCCAACCCTGGACATATCACGGCTCTGCCATTTAGCAGTTCTGTGACTTTGGGCTGAGTTTCTTAGGCTTAGTATGCCTCAACTCCAAAGTCTAATAAATATTTCCATGATTTTTGTGAAGATTCAGTGAGATTCAATGTATGTAAAACTAATAGAGCGCCTGGGACACAGCAAAGTCCTCACTAGCTTAGTATTTGTGTTATTGTTCACTGGCATCTCAGAGCATAAAGCCTTTCTCACTAGCCTGTGTGCACTGTTGTTTTCCCTTAAACTTTTTACATTTAGCTCTTGTTTCCTCACACATTATGTATTTCACATCTTAACAGGTGTGGGGGTTGGCACTATGGTGTAGTGGGTTAAGCCGTTGCCTGCATCTGGGCGCCGGTTCGAGTCCTGGCTGATCCACTTCTGATCCAGCTCTCTGCAAATGCTCTAGGGAAAGCAGCAGAAGATGGCCCAAGTGCTTGGGCCCCAAATCCATGTGGGAGACCCAGAGGAAGCTCCTGGCTTCAGCCTGGCCCAGCCCCAAATGTTTCAGTCATCTGGGGAGTGAACCAGCCGATGGAAGACCTCTCTCTAACTCTGCCTTTCAAATAAATAAACCATAAAGAAAGAAAGAATTTGATACATAAAAAAAAAAGTAGGTGTGCCAAGTCCTGTATTAGATGCTTTATATACACAGACCCTGCAGTGTTAGGTCTTCTGTCTCCATTACTTCACTATCTGGACGGGAAAACCCAGTTTTGGACATATTAAAAACTTGATCTAAAATTAAGCAGCTAGTGAATAGGGGGATGAAGATACAGGTGCTATTTATTTTTTATTTTTTTTATTTTTTGACAGGCAGAGTGGACAGTGAGAGAGAGAGACAGAGAGAAAGGTCTTCCTTTGCCGTTGGTTCACCCTCCAATGGCCGCCGCGGCCGGCGTGCTGCGGCCGGCGCACCGCGCTGATCCGATGGCAGGAGCCAGGAGCCAGGTGCTTTTCCTGGTCTCCCATGGGGTGCAGGGCCCAAGCACTTGGGCCATCCTCCACTGCACTCCCGGGCCACAGCAGAGAGCTGGCCTGGAAGAGGGGCAACCGGGACAGAATCCGGCGCCCCAACCGGGACTAGAACCCGGTGTGCCAGCGCCGCTAGGCGGAGGATTAGCCTAGTGAGCAGCGGCACCGGCCTACAGGTGCTATTTTTGATTGAGTGCTTTTAAATCTTAAACATCCCTCGGATTTCCTTGAGTTATCACTGGGCAGTACTAAGGAGTTCTATGGCTCCTCCCTCACCAGATGTCCCCCAGAACGGAGCTGGCGCTAGATCGGGTGTCAACATCTCTCCCCAGACGGCCAGAGCCTGTGCTCCCCACCAAGGATTGTCATTACTCTTTGGCTTTCAGAAAGAAGCTTCATGCTTTGTTGTAAGAAGAGAAAGATCCTTTCCAAAGTCAGAAATCATGCCATCAGGCATCAAGAATAAAACAAATTTCCACCACCAAAAAGCACCCTTTATCTTCTTGTAGTTTTCTGAGAGAAAAAAAGGGATAGGCTCTTAACAGAGAGCCAACCCTCCTGAGTACAGAAAAGGCCAACTTTTCCCAAAGGTAACACTTAAAAGAGTGTGATGTTAGGAGTCAGAAAGATAAAATCTTTTTGGGGCATGAGAGGACAAACCCCATTCTTATTTATTCTTTTGTCTGATCTATTAAATGATAATGCCATTGGACACAACTGAACTTTTTAAGTTGAGGGAATACATAAATAAACTGATATCATAATTATGTTTACAAGCTGATTTTCAGTTGAATCAACATAGTTTGGGCCTTTTTAGGAGCCTGTAGCTTCCAAACTGTGAAAATGCATGGCCTCTGAGCTAACATGGATTTACTAACTCTCAAACTGCTTTGGCTGACATAGTTTAAAGAATCCCTCCAAAACAGCCTAGCAAGGGAAGCCAACAACCATAAAAGAAAACAACAAAAAGTACAGGCTTAAAGGATATAAAAAACAACAGTTCTGCTACCTGCGAAATAAAGAAACACACTTTCCCTGTTATACTCTCTCTAACCATCTGGTATATTTCAGCAGTCAGAGAGTGGAATATACACCCCCAACAGTGGGGATGTCGGTCTTTGGAACACTCTGTGTGTGGATGCTCTGGTTAGTGTTTCTAACTCCCAGGGTTAGGAGACTGGGAGCGATGGCTATCAGGGGTATTGGGGTATCCCCATTTGTTCCTTCACTTATCATTTCCCTCAGAGGCTGTTTGTGGGGGAAGGGCAAATAACTTTACAATACCTCTCATTATTCTCTCCTGTAGGTTAAAAAAGATTTGCACCGTTGTGGTGCAGGGAGTTAGACTGCTGCTTGCCATGCTGTCATCCCATATCGGAAAGCAGGTTTGAGTCTTGGTTGCTTTGCTTGCAATCCAGCTTCCTGTTAATGTGCCTGGGAAGGCAGCAGAAGATGGGCCAAGTACTTGGGCCCTTGCCATTCACATGGGAGACCTGGGTGGAGTTTTTGGCTCCTGGCTTCATTCTGGCCTAACTCTGGTTGTTGCGGCCATTTGGAGAGTGAACCAGCAGATGGACGATCTCTCTGTGTCTCTCCCTCTGCCTTTCACATAAATAAATCTTAAAATCCTACCTGATTTCTTTGCAGAAATTGACAAACAGATCCTAAAATTTACATGAAAATCAAGGGACTCACAGATGCTAAACAATCTTGAAAAGGAGAACAAAGTTGAATGATTCACTCTTCTGGATTTCAAAACTTATTACAAAGCTACAGTAATCAAGATAGGGTGGTAGAGGTAAATGGGCGTATACATGCAGATCAATGGAATAGAATTGAGAGTCCATAAATCAATCTCACACTTCCACTCTATTGATTTTTGACAAAAGTGACAGCCAAGACAATTCAATCTGAGAAAGGATAGTCTTTTCAACAAATGATGCTGGGTCAATGGGACTGTTACATGAAATAATAAAGTTGGGCCCCTACTCTCACATCCTATATAAAGATTAACTTAAAATGGCTCATAGACTTCAATGTAAGAACTACAGTTATAAAACTCTTAGCTGAAGCTAAAGGAGTAAGTTTTTGTGACCCTGAACTAGGTAAAATTGTCTTAGATAGGAAAACAAACACAGGCCACAAAAGAGAAAAAGTTGGGGGCAGGCATGGTGGCGTAGTGGGTAAAGCCACTACCTGTAGTGCTGGCATCCCATATGGGTGTCAGTTCGAGACTGGGCTGCTCCACTTCCAATCCAGCTCTCTGCTATGCCCTGGGGAAGCAGAAGATGGCTCAACTCCTTGGGCCCCTGCACCCGCATGGGAGACCCGGAGCAGGCTCCTAGCTCCTGGCTTTGGATCAGCGCAGCTCCAGCCGTGCCAGCCATTTGGGGAATAAACCAGTGGATGGAAGATCTGTCTTTCTCTGCCTCTGCCTCTGCAACTCTAACTTTCAAATAAATAAATAAATCTTGAAAAAATAAAGTTGGACTTCATCAAAATTAAAATTCTTATGCTTCAAAGGATACTATCAAGAAAGTGAAAAGACAAGACAGAAAATGGGAGAAAATATTTGCAAATCATGTATCTGATACAAGGATCTATCCAAATTATACAAAGAGTTCTTAGAACTCAATAATAAAAAGGTAAATAATTAAAAATAAGCCAAGATTAGGGCCAGCACTGTGGCGCAGTGGATTAAAGCCCTGGCCTGAGGTGCTAGCATCCCATGTGGGCGCTGCTTCTGGTCCTAGCTGCTCCTCTTCCAGTCCAGCTCTCTGCTGTGGCCTGGGATAGCAGTGGAGGATGGCCCAGGTTCTTGGGCCCCGCACCCACGTGGGAGACCTGAAGGAGGCTCCTGGCTTTCGATTGGTGCAGCTCCGGCCGTTGCGGCCATCTTGCGGGGGCTGAACCAGCGGATGGAAGAACTCTCTCTCTCTCTACCTCTCTCTGTAACTCTTTCAAATAGATAAAAAATAAATCTTAAAAAAAAATAAGCCAAGGATCTGAATGAACATTACACACACACACACACATATAAATGCACACAAAATCTGATAAACACATGGACACATGCTCAACATCACTAACCAACAGGGAAACACAAATCAAGACCATAATGAGAGGGGCTGGCAATGCAGGTGGTGGCTTTACCAGCTATGTAACAATGCCAGCATCCCTTACGGGCACTGGTTCAAGACCTGGCTGCTCCACTTCCGAGCTAGCTCCCTGCTAATGTGCCTGGAAGAGCAGTGGAGGATGGCCCAAGTGCTTGGACCCCTGAACCCACAAGGGAGACCCAAAGGAAGCTCCAGGCTCCTGGCTTCAGCCTGGCCCAGTCCTGGACATTGTGGCCATTTGGGGAGTGAACCAGTGGATGGAAGATCTCTCTATCTCTCTGTTATTCTGCCTTGCAAATAAATAATAAATAAATCTTTAAAAAAAAACACAATGAGATATCCCTTTATATCTACTAGGATGGCTATTATCAAAAAGAAATAATAACAAGTGTTGATAAGGATGTAGGGATATTGGAACTTTCAAAATTGCTGGTGGCAATGTAAAGTAATACACCACTTTGAAAGACAATGCGTCAGTTCCTCAAGCGGTTAAACATAAACTTACCATTTGGCCTAGCAATCCCACTCTTAGGTATTTATATATCCATGAGAAATAAAAACATGTCCACGTAAAAATGTGCCCATGGGTGTACATACATAGCAGCCTTATTCATAATAGCCAAAAAGTGCAAACAACTCAAATATTCATCAGCTTATAAGAGGGTAAAATGAGGTATATCTACAAAACGGGCTTTTCAATCATAGAAAGGAATTAAGCACTGATACATGCTACAACAAAGATAAACCTTGAAAACATGCCAAGTGATTCTATGATTCCATTTATATATAATGTCCACACCAGGTAAATCTACAGATAGAAGACAGACAAATGATTTCTTTGGACAGATATGGGAACATAGGGAAGGTGGGAACTGATTGCTAATGGGTACATCTTCAGGGTGATGAAAATGCTCTAAAGTAACTGAGTGAATGGTTGGACAACATTGGGAATATATTGAAAAAAATCAATGAACTGGATACTCCAAATGGGTGAACTGTATAGAACATGGATTATATCGCAATAAAGCCTTTATATATTTTTTATTTAAAATTTTTTTAATTTGAGAGGCAAAGAGACAGTCAGAGCTCCCATCTGTGGTTCACTCCCTAAATGCCTGCAATGCTCTGGGTTGGGCCAGTTGCTGAAGCTGGGTACCCAACCTAGGTCTCCCACGTGGGTAGCAGGAACCCAATCACCTGAGCTGTCATTGCTGTCTCCCAGGGTCTGCATTAGCAGGAAGCTGGAGTCAGGAGCTGGGTACTGGATATCAAACCCAGCTGACACAACCACAAAGCATTTTTGACTAATGACTAAGAAGTATGTTTTAAGGCAGTAACTTTGCCAGGCATTCAAAACTCAAAAATGTGTTTCACTCATCCACCTAATATTTTACTATCAGTGGTCAGAGAAATCTTTCCTTAATTTGTATTTTCATATTTTATTTAAGATTCAACTCACTATGATGACAGAATTACAGGGTATACACAACCCCCAAAGCATAGTATCCATTTTGATCATAAATACATTTGGTCTAAAAATCTAATCCTGTGGCTGGTGCTGTGGTGCAGTGGGTTAATGCCCTGGCCTGAAGCGCTGGCATCCCATCTGGGCGCTGATTCAAGACCCGGCTGCTCCACTTCTGATCCAGCTCTCTGCTATGGCCTGGGAAAGCAGTACAAGATGGCCCAAGTCCTTGGGTTCCTGCACCCATGTGGGAGACCTGGAAGAAGTTCCTGGCTCCTGGCTTCAGATCAGCCCAGTTCTGGCCGATGCAGCCAATTGGGGAGTGAACCATCGGATGGAAGACTCTCTCTGCCTCTCCTCTCTCTGTGTAACTCTTTCAAATAAATAAATAAATCTTTAAAAAATCTAATCCCCAAATTTTGATATAATTTTAGATTAAAGTTTCACAATTACTTTCCTTTCCCTCCAGAATATGCATGACAGTTACCTATTTTACAGTTGTTATTATATATTAACTAATATTAACTTATTATATATGATCAACTTATAATAAAAACACAAACTAATCCAGATTTGAATATGACCAAAGGGTTTTGGTTCCCAAGACTAAACTGGACATTTCACATGTCCAACATTTTCTGAACACTTAGGAGTGTTAGGCTCATGGCTAGGATATACAAGAATTAAAAAAATATGGCCCCTGTACATGGTCTTTGGAGTTCTCCTCCAGGTAGGGAAAATCACCAAGTAAAAAAATAATTACAATGCAATATGAGAAGGACTATCTATAATGGAGGGTTTGTACGAAGTACCATCTCCAGCTTGCCTGTGATAAGGTCTTGGGAGATAAGATAAGCATCAGTGTCTAAAGCATGTCTCTGAAATTGAATATCCACTCACTAAATTGTATCATCTTTCAGCACTAGGCTATACTCAGGTGTCTCCTCTCTTTCTCATTTGCATACCCAGACAAGATTGCCAAGATGGATAGGGCTCCAGGCTCAGGTTAAGGTATAAGCTCAAACACTACTCAAAGAAACACACACGCTGTCACAACCTTATTCAACAGGGACAGCTCCTGAAATCTTTAGGCAGCATCTTGTAATCTTTGTCTTTGGAGGAAATGCTAAGTTTATAAGCTCTGTGGCAACTTCAACTCTGTGAAAAAAAAAAATCTACCTTATTCCTCTGAAACTAAAAACCACATACTTCTGAACCTTTTATACCTAGATTCTGATGCAGAAAAGGTAAAAAGGGATAAAATTATGACAGAAAACCATTTCTCCTGCAAGCCATTGTGCATCTGGAGAATGTATCTTAGCCTGCAGTGCCGCAGGGTAGGCCCCAATGCCTCCCGTTAAACATCTCCTCTGCTGTGGATAGAGCTTCCAAACACTAACTTCCTAGAGTTAGCAGGTCTCTTAAAGATCTCACATCAATACGTAAATGTATTTTTTAAGGTAAAAATCCAGTCATCTTGGATAAAGAGTATATACACATACATATATATATATGTAAATTATATTTAATGGATGAGAAAATGCTTATAATGATATGTGAAATGACAGGATAAACTTTTATAAATTAAGAAAGTTTATAAAACATGTATAATGTGATAGCGTTTATTTTATTTATTTGAAAGACAGAGTTACAGAGAGAGAGGTCTTCCATCTGCTGGCTACAATGGCTAGAGCTGAGCTGATCTGAAGCCAGAAGCCAGGAGCTTCTTCCAAGTCTCCCACATGGGTGCAGGTGCCCAAGGACTTGGGCCATCTTTTGCTGCTTTCCCGGGCCATTAGCAGAGAGCTGGATCGGAAGTGGAACAACTGGGACATGAACCAGTGTATATACGGGATGCCAGCACTGCAGGCTGGAACTTTAACCCGCTGTACCACAGCACTGGCCCCATGATTGCATTTATTAAAAAGTATGTATGGACGGTTGTTTGGCACAGCAAGTAGGCTGCTGCTTGGGACACCACATCCCATATCAGAGTACATGGTTGCAGTGCTGACTCCACTTCAGATGCAGCTTCCTGCTAACGGTGTCTTGGGAGGCAGCAGGTGACGGCTTAGGCAGTTAGGTCCCTGCCACCCATAAAGGAGACCTGGATTGAGTTCTGGGATCCTGGTTTTGGCCTGGCCCAGCCCTGGCTGTTGCATGTATGTGGGCAATGAACCTGCCACTGTGCATTTCAAATAAAATTAAAATTTAAAAAGTTCATTCTTATAATTCCTAACAGGCTTAAAAAGAAATAAATATACACATATAAGAATTCTTTACCAAATACCATGAGCTACTAGAGAAAGTTTGGAAATTAGAAGCAAAAATATATAAAATAGCTATAATCCTATAACACTGATTACAATCTAGTATTTTGATATATATTTCTATTCTGTATGCATATATACTTCCTCCCCTAGATATAACTGTAAAAATGTTTTTAAGTCATTAGCTTTGTATCAATTAATCTATATGACAGTGTAAGAAACCAAGGCAAATTATGAGATTCATGTACAACAGTGCTTCTTAACTCGTGTGCAAGCTAGAATCACTTAGAAAATTCAAAAAATTTTATTTATTTAAGAGGTAAACAGGGCCGGCGCCGCGGCTCACTAGGCTAATCCTCCGCCTAGCGGCGCCGGCACACCGGGTTCTAGTCCCGGTCGGGGCGCCGGATTCTGTCCCGGTTGCCCCTCTTCCAGGCCAGCCCTCTGCTGTGGCCAGGGAGTGCAGTGGAGGATGGCCCAGGTGCTTGGGCCCTGCACCCCATGGGAGACCAGGAAAAGCACCTGGCTCCTGGCTCCTGCCATCGGATCAGCGCGGTGCGCCGGCCGCAGCGCGCCGGCCGCGGCGGCCATTGGAGGGTGAACCAACGGCAAACGAAGACCTTTCTCTCTGTCTCTCTCTCTCACTGTCCACTCTGCCTGTCAAAAAAAAAAAAAAAAAAAAAAAAAAAAAGAGGTAAACAGGGAGAAAGAGAGAAACTATATATATATAGAGAGAGAGAGAGAGAGAGAGAGCGCGCGCGCGAGCTCCCATCCACTGGTTCACTTTCAAAATGCCTGCAAAAGCCAGGACTGGGCCAGGCAGAAGTCAGGAGCCAGGAACTCAATTCTGGCCTCACACTTGGGTGGCAGAGACACGACTACTGGAGCCATGAACGCTGCCTCCTAGGGTGCACACTAGCAGAAACCCGTAATCAGGAACCAGAGGTGGGTATCAAACGCAAGCACTCCAACTGCATATTAACTGCTTAGCCAAATGGCCACCTCATAGGGAACTTTCTTCTATAAATGTTTATTTATTTGAAAAGGAAAGAGACTGAGATTTCATCTGCTGGTTCATTCCCCAAATGCCTGCAACAGCTGGGGCTGGGTCAGACTAAAGCCAGGAGCCCGGAATTCCACCCAGCATGCATGTCTGCAAGTGTCTGCAATTGGGAGTGGAGCTGGGACTCAAACCCTGCACTCTGACACCGCGTGGCATCACAACCAATGCGTAAACACCAACCCCTCCCACTGCATGTATACCTGACCCTGCAGCCCAATCAAATCAGAGTCTCTGGAGATGGATCCCAAGCACCGATATTTTTCAAAGTTCCCTGGGTGATTCCACTGAAGCCAGGGGTAGAGAACACCCACTGACAGTTTCCCTGACCTTGAACAAAAGACGCTGTACAGCAGTGCATTCTTGAACTTCCGTGTTCCTATGAAGCACCTGGGGATCCTGGCTCGGTAGGTCGGGGGCAGGACCTGCGGTACCTGAGATACTGACGTTGCAGCTCACAAGCAATTCAGTGCTGCTGGTCTAGGGACCGCACTGAGTAGCTTTAGGGTTCTGGGAAAGAAAACTCTTAGAGAACAGAAAGAAAAAATTATCGCCACTGAAGCCCACACTCTCCATCACTGGGCAGAGTGGGTGTAGTCTATAGCAGATTCAAGAGGCAAGGTTGGGAATCAAATCAGGCATTTCTAAGAAATAACATTCTAGCACTGGAAAGGTTTGAAACAACAACTCACTTTTGTAGGGAAAAAAGTTATTTGCGCTTATGAATTTGCGTGCACAAAGACGGGCAGGCGGGCATGGGGAAGAAGAGTGGTGGGCAGTGAGAGAAAATGATCGTGTCTAAAAACACCACAGTGGACAAATGAAACCTGTGGCTACAGAGCTGGAAAGGGACACAGAAGCACTACAAAGGGACCTGCAGAATATATTTCTCTGCCAAAAACATGTTTGGGAGGCAGTACAGCTAATAAACTGAAGCTGGTGTAGATTAATAACTACCTTCCATCAACTCCCTCCTGGGGAAAGAAGAGGCCCAGGAGTACAATTCTCCCCTGGCAGTGCTCTGGGAACCAACAACAAACAGTGAGCTGTTTGCCCAAGCGCTGCTCTCCAAGCACAGAAGAACGTCAAGCTCAAACATGGGGTCCCACTGCAGCTGCCTGGCAATGCCTGTCTGAATTTCTAAACTCCAGACTTCACCAGAGCTAGAACCAAAAAACAGGGGCAGGAGGGTGTTTTTTTTTTTCCCTCAAAGACTTTTCCATGGAAATTGGAAATTACAGTACGTTGTTTAGAATGACAAAGTAAATATTTAATATAGAAATACTAATAAGTCACCACAAGACCTTTTTTCCTCCAAAATAATTTCTATAAACAATATAATAGGAAAGCTTTCATGTACAATTATCTGAGGCAATTATATAAATTGGCTGGTATACTTTATCAGGCAATCCTTACCAAATGGGGCATATCTAACGACGTGAATAGGAACTAAATGAACAGAAGAAACTAAAAAAGACTCTACCAAGAAACAAACAAACAAAATCTCTTGTCAGAAGATTCATGGTACATATCTCTTGGATGCAGGCATCTTTGGCAGAAAAGCACCAACCTCTACATCCAGCACTTACACACTGTATGGTAACAATGGCTAACAAGTACTCACACGCAGATACTACACCATGTGCTTTTTCTACATCTAAATCTGAATTCGTTCTCACAGTTCTATGGAAGGGACATTATTACTGAAGTCCTTAAATGGACAAGGAATCCATGGTTTGAAGATGGTAAGCACATCGCTCAAAGACTGCAAAGTGGTAAAGTTGGTAAAGTAAGTGGTAAAGTTGGTTTTTGCCTGATTTCAGTGGCTATGTTTTTACATTTACATACCACCAGCCATCCTGCATGCTCAGTTTGTCCCAGGGAGAGACAATGTTCAAGACTGCAGGACCAAGAGAAATAAGTCATGATCCCTAAGTTTATGACACAAAACAAGCAGTCCCTCCAGGACGTGAGGGTAGAAAGACACTTCTAAACACTGCAGAGGGGCTGGCGCTGTGGCGAAGTAGGTTAATCCTCTGCCTGCAGCGCCAGCATCTCATATGGGCGCCGGTTCTAGTCCCGGCTGCTCCTCTTCTGATCCAGCTCTCTGCTATGGCCTGGGAAAGCAGTAGAAGATGGCCCAAGTCCTTGGGCCCCTGCACCTGTGTGGGAGACCCAGAAGATCCTGGCTCCTGGCTTTCGATCAGCCCAGCTCTGGCTGTTGTGGCCATTTGGGGAGTGAACCAGCAGATGGAAGACCTTTCTCTCTGTCTCTCCCTCTCACTATCTATAACACTACCTCTAAAATAAATAAATAAAATCATCAAAAACAAACAACATTGTAGAGGTCTTTTGGTGCCATGGAAAGACAGCTCGGACTACATTGCTAGTGTATTCCACAGGTCAGAACTCATTTACTTTTAGGGTTCCTGATTCTTGATCTTTTCTATTATCCTTGATAGACAAAAAACAAATTTAAAACGAGGACATGCTCCATGTCTAGAGACACTATGTTCTAGATGGGGCAACCTTTCCAGAAATTACTGAACCACATCAAACTATCTAAAATTGATAAAGCATAAGAATGTCCAGATAACAGAGCTAGTAGCAGCTGAGGGGTTAGTCTCTTCCACATGCAAATGACAGAGCGCTGCCTGACAACCTCATCCTTGAATACACCTGTACTGAGAGCACAGAAACCAACCTGGGACTGAAGTTCTCATCTCCAAGTTTCCATTAAACCTCCAAAGGTTAAGGGAAATCCCATCGGTAATAAAGATTTACTTATTTATTTGAAAGTCAGAGTTATCGAGAGGGAGGGAGGGAAGGGAGGAGGGAGGGGGAGGGGGAGGGAGATAGATAGAGATAGAGAGATAGAGATAGAGACAGAGACAGAGACAGAGAGAGAGAGATCTTCCATCCACTGCTTCACTTCCCAGATGGCCAAAGCCAGGAGCCAGGAGCTTCTTCTGGGTCTCCCACGTGGGTGCAGGGGCCCAAGCATTCAGCCCTCTTTTGTTGCTTTTCACAGGCCATTAGCAGGAAGCTGGATTGGAAGTTGAGTAGCTGGGATTCGAACTGGTGCCCATATGAGATGCTGGCATCGCAGGCAGCAGCTTTATCTGCTATGCCATAACACTGGCCAAAGGTCAATAACTCTTAATCTATGTTTCATTATCAATGAAGACCGTCTTTTTTTTTGCACAACAGAGGGTTAGCTTCCTAATAATCTTGCTTAATAATTTAGAGTTATAAGGTCAAGGGAGAGATGGACAATAATTCCAGCCTTTTCAGGCTTCTATCTATATGTAGGCCTTACCAGTAAACCTCAAACAAAGAGGAAACAGAGTAGAAAAGCTAATATTTGAGTACCAGTGTTCACTAGATATGCCAAGTGCCGTGTTGACAGCTTCCTTATTTCTGTTTTTCAATCTTATTTCATACGCATCCCCAAATGAAGTAGTGGTGCTCCCTGGGAAATAACATAGCTAGCACTCACACAGAGGTCTGGCTACACGGCATGCCCTTGGGAAGTGCTGCAGGCAGTTGCAGTGTCTTGGGAACTTTTAGAAGGACGTGTGTAAAGAGCTGGAAACTGCCGAGGGAGCTGATGAGAGGATGAGGAGGAACAGTTAGTGGACTCCCAAACACACCATGGAAATGGTCCTTTGAAGGCTCCTATGAGTATTCTCTTGTGATATACTTAGTAGACAATGAGATGATATATTGAGTTACTGAAGCTGTGCTTATCCACGTGGATAACAAAATCCTATTTTGAATTTTTTTTTTTAAGATTTATTTTATTTGAAAGAGCTACAGAGAGGTAGAGAGGGAGAGAGAGAGGTCTTCCATCCGATGGTTCACTCCCCAGGTGGCCACAACGGCTGGAGCCGCGCTGATCCAAAGCCAGGAGCCAGGAGCCTCCTCCGGGACTCCCATGTGGGTGCAGGGGCCCAAGGACCTGTGCCATCTTCTAATGCTTTCCCAGGCCATAGCAGAGAGCTGGATTGGAAGCGACAACCGGGACTAGAACTGGCACCCATATGGGATGCCGGCACTTCAGGCCAGGGCTTTAACCCACTGCGCCACAGCGCTGGCCCATATTACTTGAGTTTAAATAATTCAAAATAATGATCTCCTTTGAGTATAGCTGTATGTTTGACAATTAAAACATAGATTCTTTTTCTATCCACTGAATGACACCATGAATTATTTTATTTGAAGGAGATTCAAAAACTTACAATTTGGTTTTAAGAACTTAAGATTTTGGGCCAGCACTATGGTGTAGCAGATAAAGTTGTCACCTGCAGTGCTGGCATCCCATATAGGCACCGGTTCAAGTCCTGGCTGTGCCACTTCCCATGCAGCTGTCTGCTACTGCACCTAGGAAAGCAGTGGAAGATGGCCCAAGTGCCTGGGCCCCTGCACACACATGGAAGACCCGGAAGAAGTTCCTGGCTCCTGGCTTTGGATCAATCCAGCTCTGGCTGTTGAGGCCATTTGGGGAGTGAACCAGCAAATAGAAGTGCTCTCTCTCGCTTTCTCTCTCTCTGTGTGTAATTCTGCCTTTCAAATAAAATACATCTTAAAAAATTAATATTTAAAAAGTATTATAAAACAATCTGAAATTATCTTAGTTGACATAGAAGACTTGTTACAAAGGTTTTGGTAAAAAGACTTCTTAACCTATTCAACTAAGTTTTTTTTCAAAGATTTTTTTTATTTGAAAGTCAGAGTTACAGAGAGGGAGAGGCAGAGATCTTTTATCTGCTGGTTCACTCCCCAGATAGTCACAAAAGCCAGCAATGGGCCAGACTGAAGCCAGAGCTTCATCTGGGTCTCCCACAGGGGCAGCAGGGGCTCAAACACTTTGGCCATCTTCCACTGTTTTTCCCAGGCCATTACAAGGAGCTGGATTGGAAGTAGAGCAGCCAGTGCATGAATCAACGCCCATAAGAGAACAGCAACACAGGCAGCGGCTTTATCCTTAAGCCACAATCCTGGCCCCTCAGCTAATCTTCTGAGAAGACACAGAGAAAACAAGAAAATCTCAGGCAGGGAAAGAATGTGACAGTAGGGTCCACATCACACTGATCTGAAGCCAGTCTCAGTCAATCTCGATCTGCCTGGGACAAGAAGTTCAGATAAGCCAGCTGACAGCTTTCTGTAGTCATTTACAGTAAGTTTTATATGCAGCAAGATCAAAACCTGATTTCTAAGAAATTCATGCAGGGAGTTTATTAGTATGTATCTACCTCTCAGAGTCAGAGGAAAGATGTTTGGAGTTAGCAATGAGAAAAAGTTGTATTCAGAGGGTAATGTTATCATAATACTTTACTTTTTCAATCATTTCCCTGAAGGTCTCCAAAGAGAGCATCTGTCCTTTTTCTTTTGCCTACTACTATAATCACGTTCAAGCACAAGTTGTATGGGGATTCCACAGCTGGGCTACTCCAAATGTGACCCACACACTGGTATTGGTCTGTGAATCCCTTTTGTGACTAATCTGAACGAGAGTTGAGAGAGAAAGAAAGAGGTCTTCCATCTGCTGGTTCACTCCCCTAATGGCTGCAAGAACTTCTTCCAGGTCTCCCACATGGGTGCAGAGGCCCAAATACTTGGGCCATCCTCCTCTGCATTTTCCCAGGTGCATTAGCAAGGAGCTGGATCGGAAATGGAGCAGCTGGGACTTGAACGGGCACCCATGCAGGCACTGAGACAGCAGCTTAACCTGCTATGCCACAATGCCAGCCCCTTGATTCTAATAAAAAAAATTTTTTTTTAAGATTTATTTATCTGGGGCCAGCGCCGTGGCTCAGAAGTTAATCCTCTGCCTGCGGTGCCAGCATCACATATGGGCTCTAGTTTGAGTCCCGGCTGCTCCTCTTCCAATCTAACTCTCTGCTATGGCCTGGGAAAGCAGTAGAAGATGGCCCAAGTCCTTGGACCCCTGTACCTATATGGGAGATCGGGAGGAAGCACCTGGCTCCTGGCTTCGGATCGGTACAGCTCCGGCCGTTGCGGACATTTGAGGAGTGAACAAGCGGATGGAAGACATTTCTCTCTGTTTCTTCCTCTCGCTGTCTGTAACTCTACCTCTCAAATAAATAAATAAAATCTTATAAAAAAAGATTTATTTATCTATTTGAAATGAAAAGTTACAGAGGCAAAGGCAGAGAGGTCCTCCATTGGCTGGCTCACCCCCAACATGGCCACAACAGCTGCGGTTGGGCTGACCTGAAGCCAGGAGCTAGGAGCTTCCGCTGGGTCTCCCATGCAAGTGCAGGTACTCAAGCAGGGAGTTGGACTGGAAGTGGAATGGCTGGGACCCTAACCGGTGCCCATACGGGATGCTAGCACTGCAGGTGGTGGCCTTACCCACTACGCCACAGTGCTGACCCCAATCCTAATAACTTTAAAAACTTATTTCCTATGTCATTTTTCCAATAATTATTTTTACTGTATTTCACAAAAATATTAGTCTGTGAAGGATTAGAAGAAAAAACCTGGCTGTTCACCAGCTCTACTCTAGGGGACAGGAAGAATAAGACACGACTTCTACTCTTTTTTTTTTTTTTTTTTTTGACAGGCAGAGTGGACAAGTGAGAGAGAGAGACAGAGAGAAAGGTCTTCCTTTTCCGTTGGTTCACCCTCCAGTGTGGCACACCACACTGATCTGAAAGCAGGAGCCAGGTGCTTCTCCTGGTCTCCCATGGGGTGCAGGGCCCAAGCACTTGGGCCATCCTCCACTGCACTCCCTGGCCACAGCAGAGAGCTGGCCTGGAAGAGGGGCAACCGGCAAAGAATCCGGCACCCTGACCGGGACTAGAACCCGGTGTGCTGGCGCCGCTAGGCGGAGGATTAGCCTAGTGAGCCGCGGCGCCGGCCACGACTCCTACTCTTGATAAGGCCTGTCTAGCCTTGTATGTCCCCAGAAAAGGTCCTTCCACGGTGGTATTTTGGCACAAGGGTTAAGCTGTCCCTCAGACACCCACACCTCATATCAGAGTGCTGATCTGATTCCTAGCTTCTTTCCTGATTCCAGCTTCCTCCTAATGCACACCCTTGGAGACACCAGGTAATGGCTCTAATAGCTGGGTCCCTACCATCCATGTGGGAAACCTGGATTGAGTTCTAGGTCCTGGCTTTGGTCTGGCTCAGTCTTGGTTGTTGCGGGCATTTGGGGACTGAATCCGTGGTTGGGAGATTTCTCTCTGCCTTCAAAGAAGGAAAGAAAGAAAGAAAGTCAGGGCTCAGGCTGTTCTTTTTGGTGCAGTGGGTTAAGCCATTACTTGAGACACCCACATCCCATATTGGAGTGCCTGGTTTGAGTCCTGGCTACCGCATGCTTCTCATCCAGCTTCCTGCTAATGTGCATGGGAGGCAGAGGATGATGCCCAAGTATATGGGCCACCTGTGTGAGACCTGGGTGGAGTTTCCAGCTCCTGGCTTTGCCCTGACACAATAAAACATTTGGGGAGGGGCTAGCACTGTGGTATAGTAGGTTAAGCCTCCTCCTGTGGCACTGGCATTCCATTTGGGCACCAGTTCAAATCCTAGCTGCTCCACTTCCCATCCAGCTCCCTGCTAATGGTTTGGGAAAGTAGCAGCAGATGGCCCAAGTGCTTGGGCCCCTGCCACCCACACAGGAGACCCAGAAGCTTCTGGCTTTGGACTGGCCCAACTCCAGCTGTTGCGGCCATTTGGAGAGTGAACCAGCAGATGGAAGATCTTTATCTGTCTCTCCCTCTCTTTCTCTGTAACTCTGCCTCTCAAATAAATAAAATAAATCTTAAAAAACACTTGGGGAGTAGATTAGTGAATGGAAGATCTGTGTCTCTGCCTCTGTGTTATGTTTTTCAAATAAATATATGAATAAATCATTTTTCTAAAATATTTAATTTTCTTTTTTTTATTTTTATTTTTTTTTTGAAAGGCAGAGTGGACAGTGAGAGAGAGAGACAGAGAGAAAGGTCTTCCTTTGCCGTTGGTTGACCCTCCAGTGGCCGCCGCGGCCGGCGCGCTGCGGCCGGCGCACCGCACTGATCCGATGGCAGGAGCCAGGAGCCAGGTGCTTCTCCTGGTCTCCCATGGAGTGCAGGGCCCAAGCACCTGGGTCATCCTCCACTGCACTCCCTGGCCACAGCAGAGAGCTGGCCTGGAAGAGGGGCAACCGGGACAGAATCCGGCGCCCCAACCGGGGCTAGAACCCGGTGTGCTGGCGCCGCTAGGCGGAGGATTAGCCTAGTGAGCCGCGGTGCCGGCCTAAAATATTTAATTTTCAATCCAAGCACATTTTATTTTTCTTTATTTATTTGAAAGGCAGAGTTACCAAGAGGCAGAGGCAGAAGCAGAGAGATATTTTATATCTACAGGTTAACCCCAAAATGGCTGCAATGGTGACAGCTGGGCCAAGTTGAAGCCAGGAACTTCATTTGGGTCTCCCACACATGTGTAGGGGCCCAAGGACTTGGGCCATCTTCTGTTGTTTTCCCAGGTACATTAGCAGGGAGCTGGATTTTAAGTGGAGCAGCTGGGACTTGAACTGGCACCCATGTGGGATGCCGACATTGCAGGCTGCAGATTTACCTGCTGTGCCACAGCGCTGGTTCCTGAACAAATAAATCTTAAAAAAAAAAAAAAAAGTCCTTCCATCCTCAGATATACTTTTCTGAGGAACATATAAGGCCTAGGATTTATAACCAGGTTTGGCGAGTACTGATTTTTAAGAAATGAGTTGCAAACAGTTTAAGAAAATGAGAAAGAAGGGTAGGACAGGGAGGTAGTGACAGTAGGAAGGACTGTTTGATAAAGAACAGGAAATCAACAGGCAACCAGGAGGCCATTAGATTACCAAACTGCTATAAACTTGGCACAAGAAAGTCAAGATAGCAAAGCAAGGCTTAGAGCAGGGGGAAAGTCTCTGCCATCTATTCCGTTTTCCAGAACGGAGAACTGTCTCTGTCTGTCCCAGCAACACCTCCCACCATGGCCGCTTGTCTGTATCTGCACCGTGTATATACGTGTTTGCAGGTCAAAGTCCAGTGATACAGTATTACTTTTCTCTTCCTAGTGCCCTGTACATAACTGACACTCAAGTGTGTATTGAAACTGAACACTGAACATCAGAGAGCATGTCAGATGGTTGGTCAGAATTCCTTCAGTCTGAGCAGCCAGAAAGTAAGGTTTATTAAAGAGTGTACATGTGCTAACCCAGCACAGCTGCTCATTCAAGATCCAGCAGGCTCTGGAACGAGCACCTTAGAGATGGAGATTAGCTAAACACACACACACACACCACCCTCTCCAAGGAAAACAGCCAAGTCAGACAGCTGAACTGTAGGCAAAACCAACATATTAGAATTTAAAAGTCCACTCTGCATTAAGTTTAGATCTCTGACTTTGCAGGGCATTTGTAAATTATATATGGGTATGAGGCTCTAAGTAATTTTAAGGTAAGTAGATTTTCCAGGCAAAATGACTGACTCAGCATATAATGATATATGCTAATGTCTACCCCAGCAGACCAGAAAATATGAGGTAGAGCTTTAATACCGAGGTCACAGGCATAAAGAAAAACCTCTCTTCTCATTCCTTTGGGGGTAGAAACAGCTGCTCCGACTAGCATCAAACAATGGCGTTTCTATTTTGTGGTATCCTGAACATTTTCATCAGAGGAATGCCTTTCCTGGCTCTGCTTCCTTGATTTTGGTTGTGGCTTTTTCTTCTTGTTCTTTTTGCCTTTTTACACTGTGCTTTCATGACCCCTCCCCTCTCAAACTCTCTCTTCCTTGTTCACTTTCTGAACTCACTTCCTTCTCTTACTTCCACCTTCACTAATTCTTAAATACTTCTGCAAAAGCCCTTCCGCTACACTTTTTCTGCCCTGGTGTTGAATTATACAAAGCATCTGGTCCTTTAGTACATTTATTTATTTTTATTTTTTTTTTGACAGGCAGAGTGAGCAGTGAGAGAGACAGAGAGAAAGGTCTTCCTTTTCCTTTGGTTTACCCCCCAATGGCCGCTGCTGCCGGCGTGCTGTGGCCAGTGCACCGCGCTGATCCGAAGCCAGGAGCCAGGTGCTTCTCCTGGTCTCCCATGGGGTGCAGGGCCCAAGCACTTGGGCCATCCTCCACTGCACTCCCTGGCCACAGCAGAGAGCTGGACAGGAAGGGGGCAACCGGGTCAGAATCCGGCACCCCGACCGGGACTAGAACCCGGTGTGCTGGTGCCACAGGCGGAAGATTAGCCTAGTGAGCCGCAGCGCCAGCCTTATTACATTCTTAAGAACCAATTCTGGCCCATGGGAGACCAGGAGAAGCACCTGGCTCCTGCTTTCGGATCAGCGCAGTGCCGGCTGTGGCAGCCATTGGAGGGTGAACCAACAGCAAAGGAAGACCTTTCTCTCTGTCTCTCTCTCACTGTCCACTCTGCCTGTCAAAAAAAAAAAAAAAAAAAAGAACCAATTCTAACTCACAGATATTTAAACATAGTCATTTCCCAGTGATCTTCCCATTTATTGGGAACAAGGTGAGAAAATACAAATGGATCCCCGAGCAGGCAGGTTTCGGTATCCTTGACATACAAGAACTGTAATCACTGGTGATCTCCCTGTGAAACAGTACTCTGGCCTGGAGTCACTGTGCTTGGACAGTGTACAATCAGAATCCAAACTGGCCTGGGCAACGGCGGAGGCAAGTCATTTAGTAAAGAGAAAAGGTCACTTACGACACACAGTCTTCTTCAACAAAGTCGGACAATGGAACAAACCTTTCTTTTTCTAGCAGCTCCATTATTCTTATATGTGCAGTTACACACCCGAAACTGGTCAGAAACAAGTTAGAAGAGACTTCTCCAAAGAGACTCGTAGAGACTCCCTTTGCATTCTTTTTCTTCCCAGCATCTCCTGATGGAAAAGATAACACAAGGCCCTTTCCCCAGTGTTTCCAAAAGGGCTACAGTTTCCTTTCACATTTGGAGGTACAGGGGTGTTGCCTTGAATCCTATCAAAATCTACATTCAGATTTCTGAATTTCACTCAGTTTTAAAAAAATATTGAGAGGGAAATCACCTTCTTCAAATTATAACTCTTAAAAAAAAAAAAAAAAAAGCAAAGCCAACGTTGATTTTGGTTTTCAAACAGAAACTAAGTGTCATCTAGGGGCTTCCTCTGTCACTCCCACAGCCACAGAGTTAACTTCCAAAACCGTGAAAAAGGGCTTTCAGATATCTGAACAGCAATAAGAAGAATCACTAAGACTTTTTAAAAAAATATTTATTTATTTCTTCATTTGAAAGGCAAGGAGGCCGGCGCCGCGGCTCACTAGGCTAATCCTCCGCCTAGCGGCGCCGGCACACCGGGTTCTAGTCCCGGTCGGGGCGCCGGATTCTGTCCCGGTTGCCCCTCTTCCAGGCCAGCCCTCTGCTGTGGCCAGGGAGTGCAGTGGAGGATGGCCCAGGTGCTTGGGCCCTGCACCCCATGGGAGACCAGGAAAAGCACCTGGCTCCTGGCTCCTGCCATCGGATCAGCGCGGTGCGCCGGCCGCAGCGCGCCGGCCGCGGCGGCCATTGGAGGGTGAACCAACGGCAAAAGGAAGACCTTTCTCTCTGTCTCTCTCTCTCTCACTGTCCACTCTGCCTGTCAAAAAATAAAATAAAAAAAAAAAAAAAAAAAAAGAAAGGCAAGGAGTTACAGACAGAGAGAAGAAGGGGGAGAGGGAGGTGGGAAGAGAGAGAGATCCTCCATCTACTGGTTCACTCTCTAAATGGCCACAATGGCCAGGCCAAAGCCAGGAGCTTTATCCAGGGCTCCCATGAGGGTGGCAGGGGCCCAAGCACTTGGGCCATCTTCCTATGCACTTCCGGTTGCATCAGCAGAGCGGGATCGGAAGTGGAGCAGCCAGGTCTGGAACTGGCACCTATTTGGGATGCAGCACTGCAGGCAGCAGTTTAACCCACTGTGCCACAGCACTAGCCCTGACTGGCTTTTCTGCCATCCTGAAACATTAAAACTACAAATTTGCAAAATACAAAGCAATCCTGAACCTCAAAGCAAAGATAAATAAATGTAATAATGCAACAGCAAGCATAATACATTAGAAAAAGCTATAGTTTTTGAAGTGAGTTGGCATGTAATATTTCATACAAATTGCACATCTATGTAAATCAGACAGAACATCAACCTTGTTTTACAGATAAACAACCTGCACAAAGTTGGATGGTTTAAATAAGTAATTTCCATTATTAAAAAAAAAATCTTGGGGCCGGTGCCATGGCTCACTTGGCCGGCATGCCATATGGGCTCCAGGTTCTAGTCCCAGTTGCTCCTCTTCCAGTCCAGCTCTCTGCTGTGGCCCAGGAAGGCAGTAGAGGATGGCCCAGGTCCTTGGCCCCTGCATCCGCATGGGAGACCAGGGGGAGGCACCTGGCTCTTGGCTTCAGATCGGTGGGGTGTGCCGAAGGTGGCGGCCATTTAGGGGGTGAACCAAGGGAAGGAAGACCTTTCTCTCTCTCTCACTGTGTAACTCTGCCTGTCAAATAAAAAAACAAAACAAAACCTCTGTATTCACTCAAGCTATTTCCCTAATCTCTTCTTTCCTAGGTTACCATTCTTTTTTTTTTTTTTTTTTAAAGAAAAACCTATACTCATTGACTTAATTTCACCACCTATCATCCATTTTCTTTTTCTTAAGATTTATTTATTGGGGCCGGCATCGTGGCATAGCAGATAAAGCTGCCACCTGAGACAACGGCATCCCATATGGGTGCTGGTCCAAGTCTTGGCTGCTGTACTTCCCATCCAGCTCCCTGCTAATGGCCTACGAAGGCAGAAGATGATGGCCCAACTCCTTGGCCCTCTGCATCATATGGGAGACCCAGAAGAAACTCCTGGCTCCTGGTTTCAGATCAGCCCAGCCCTAGTCATTGCAGCCATTTGGGGAATGAAGCAGTGGATAAAGATCTCTCTCTCTCTGTGTCTTTCAAATAAATTAAAAAAATTTTTAAATTTTAAAATATTTTTTAAAAAGATTTTTTAAATAAGACACCATTTAAAAAAAAAAGATTTATTTATTTATTTTGAAAGGCAGAGTTAAGAGAGTGGCAGAGGCAGAGAGGTAGTCCATATGCTGTCACTCCCCAGTTGGCCACAACAGCTGGAGCTGGGCAGATCTGAAGCCAGGAGGCTGGAGCTTCTTCCGGGACTCCCACATGGGTACAGGGGACCAAGGACTGTGTCAGGCTGAAGCCAGGATTCAGGTGCCTGGAACTCCATCTATATCTCACAGGTGGATTGTGGGGACTTAAGTCCTTGGGCCATCTTCTGCTGCTTTCCCAGGCACATTAGCAGGGAGCTGGATTGGAAGTGGAACAGCTGGCACTGAAACTGGCATCATATGGGATGTTGGGGTCATGGGTTTTTGTTTAATCCACTGCGCCACAAGGTATGCTCCTATTACCTACTTTCTAATCTTAGCAGATTATAATTAATTAGTTTCTTAAAATACTTGTATCTATTATCCTTAAAAAGATTGCCAATGACCTAGAAGGAAGGTATCGGGGGACTCTCAGTTGATTTTCAAATGTTTGTGGGATGAACGAACCTTTCTGCACTTTCAGGACTTGTTTCTGAGACTCACTCTTCCTCATTCTTGAGTAAGACTCACTCCTGGGGCCGGCGCCATGGCTCGCTTCGCTAATCCTCCACCTGTAGCGCCAGAATCCCATATGGGCCCTGGGTTCTAGTCCTGGTTGCTCCTCTTCCAGTCCAGCTCTCTGCTGTGGCCTGGGAAGGCAGTGGAGGATGGCCCAGGTACTTGGGTGCCTGCGCCCTTGTGAGAAACCAGGAAGAGGCACCTGTCTCCTGGCTTTGGATCGGCGTAGCTCCGGCCATAGCGGCCATTTGGGGGGTGAACCAACGGAAGGAAGACCTTTCTCTCTGTCTTTCCCTCTCACTGTCTGTAACTCTACCTGTCAAATAAATAAATAAAAAATCTTAAAAAAAAAAAAAAAAGAAAGAAAGAAAAGAAAAGACTCACTCCTGAAACTCTCCGCTTCCTCATTTTGTAAGAGTCACTTTTCTTCTCTGTTATCTCCTGGTATTAAAAAAAAAAAAAAAGTTTAAGTTGAAAGCTGGAGTTATAGTGAGGGAGAAACCAAGAGTGAGAGGTCTTCCAACTGCCAGTTCACTCCCAAAATGGCTATAAAGAACAAGGCTGAGCCAGGCTGGAGCCAGGAACCTGGAGCTGCTGCTTCCAGGTCTCCCACATGGGCACAGGGGCCCAAGGACTTGGACCATCACAGCTGCTTTCAAAGGCGCATTAGCAGGGAGCTGGACGGGACATGGAGCAGCCAGGACTCGAACTGGCACCCATATGAGATGCTGGCGCACAGGCTGGGGGTTTTAATCCACTGCATCACAGTGCTGGCCCCTGCCCATCCGCATTTTTAAAAATTACCTTTAATTTACTTGACAGGCAGAGAGAAAGAGAGAGAGAGACTGACCGACAGAGAGCTCCCATCTACTGGTTCACTCCCTAAATACCCCCAACAGCTAGGGCAGGGCTGGGGCAAAACTAGGAGCCAAGAACCCAGCTCAGCTTTCCACATGAGTGGCAGTGACCCAACCACATGAGCCAATACCTGACGCTTCCCAGGGTATACATTAGCAGGAATCTGGAATTGAGTGGAGTGGGACTTGAATCCAGGCATTCTGATATGGGTTGCAGACATCTTAACCACCAGGTCAAACACATGAACATTCATCCATATTTTTTTATCAAAGAATTACAGAGAAGGATATAGTCTGTTAGATTCTAAATGCATATATACCTATCGAAACCTTTCAAATTAACCCTGCGGTGTGATGGGTAAAGCCACCATATGGGTGCCAATTTGTGTCCTGGCTTCTCTACCTCGGATCAAGCTCTCTACTAATGGCCTGGGAAAAGCGGCAGAAAATGGTCCAAGTGTTTGGGCCCCTGCGACCCATGTGGGAGTCCTGGATGAAGCTCCTGGCTTTGGTCTGGTCCAGCTCTGGTCATTGCAGCCACCTGGGGAATGAGTCAGAAGATGGACAATCTCTCTCTCTCTCTCTCTCTCTCTCTCTCTCTGTCTCCCCCTCTCTCTGTGTAACTCTGATTTTCAAATAAATAAATAAATCTTAAAAACAAACGAAAAGCTAACTCTAAAAACAGTAAAAAAAAATACAAAAACAAAAGAAGGAAAAAAAATCAAAAAACCGAAAACAAAAACAAAAAAATCAACACCTAACCCTAAATGTGTAACATTCTATAACAGAAACCCTAAAGCTGGTTCCAAAATTTACCCACAACATACTTTCCATACAAATTTAAGGAAAGATTCCAGAACAAAGCTGAAATAACTTAAGCTACAGGGTAGCTCTGTCTGGTCTGACAAAAGCCAGGAGATACCTGCTTATCTGTGCTAACATCCAAATGGGTCTTGTGAGATTCTCTCACCTTTTCCTATTAATGAGATGATCAGAATTTCTCATCTGAAGACCATGTCCTTAGGGATAAATTTTGTGAGTAGCTTTCCTAGATAAAACTATATGGATACCACCTTGTGTTCATCAAACTTTGGGCAACAAACTCCTACATTAGATCACAGTGATAGTTGTTAATCAGATTCCTGTGAATAGCTACTTCTTGACAACAAAGGATTATGTTTAAGATGGGAAAGATATTCAAGCAGAATATATTCACCTGCTGCTTAAATACTTTCTGGAAAATGTGTTTGTTCTCAGGCAACTCTAAAATAAACTCTGCCCCACTCTTGTGAAAGTAAAGAAAAAACAAAGACCAATATAGGGTATCTGAGCTCAATGGAAGAGAAAAATTTTCAAGTGAAAAATAAATCTGACTGTGAATTAAACATTAAGGAAAATTTTAAAACTCAAACTCAATAATATAGAGACAATTGTATAGCAATAAAAACAAACTCTCCAGAGATGCATCATAGTACATCATAGAAAATGTAGGCTTTGTAGGGAGACAAATCAAGTTTAAATGAAGATTTTGGGGCCCAGCAGTATGGTGCAATGGGTAAAGCTGCTGCCTGCAGTACTGGCATCCCATATGGAGGCCAATTCAAGTCCCAGCTGCTACACTTCTGATCCAGCTCTCTGCTATGGCCTGGGAAAACAGTGCCCCTGCACCCACATGGGAGTCCCAGAAGAATCTCCTGGCTCCTGGCTTCTGATTGGCACAGTTTCAGCCATTGAGGCCATCTGGGGAGTTAACCATTGAATGGAAAACCCCTTGCCAGCACTGTGGCGCAGCAGGTTAATGCCCTGGCCTGAAGTGCCGGCATCCCTTATGGGCGCTGGTTTGAGACCTGGCTGCTCCACTTCTGATCCAGCTCTCTGCTATGGCCTGCGAAGACAGTAGAAGACGGCCTAAGTCCTTGGACCCCTGCACCCGCATGGGAGACCTGGAGAAGCTCCTGGCTCCTGGCTTCAGATCGGTGCAGCTCTGGCAGTTGCGGCCAATTGAGGAGTGAACCATCAAATGGAAGACCTCTCTCTTTCTCTCTGCCTCTCCTCTCTCTGTGTAACTCTGACTTTCAAATAAATAAATAAATCTTAAAAAAAAAAAGTAAAACCCTTCTCTGTGTGTCTCTCTCTGCCTCTACATTTCAAATAAATAAATAAATCTTTAAAAAAAGTAAAAATAAATAAGATTTTGCTTTTATCCCAGAAACAACCTTGATAATTGTCAATTTTCTCATTTATAAAATAGCGATAATAGTACACAATGTTGTTGAAATAATGCCATAAAAATATATCAAAGTACTTTGAAAAACTTAAACACACTATAGGAATATCAGATATTATTAGGCCACCTCTTTTCTTCTTGTGGTTGTATTTGTAGTATTATTTACTTTCTATTTATGTCAAGTTCTCTAGACTTTATATTCAGGGCAATAATTTCTCTAACTCTGAATCAGTGTAATCACAACACACTCAACAACAAAAACTTCATCAATACTGAAATCTGAGAAAACAGTTGTCTTCAAAACAGAGGCAATGATATGTTTTAATTACATCAAATCACAAAAAAATACTTCGCCTATTTTAGGAGTAGAACCTCTCTCAGTAGAAATACCTGCTGGAAAGAGTCCTTGTCGGTTGAGGGAGGTTATCACTACATCAAAGAATTGCAGTGCTGGAGAGGAATTTCAGTCTTTCTGGAGATCACTGACTTGAAAACACACAAATTTGATGCAAATGCAATTTCCTTCTGCAACACTCTTGATGGACAGCCATTTATCTGCTGTATTTTACGTCCTGGAATTTTTTTGTTTTTTAGGTAGCTCTGTTAAAAACTAGGCTAAGTTCTGTCTCCTATAATTTCTACCCTTGTGTCTTGTACTCTGAGAGCCACACAGCTCACATTTTTCCTTTTTAGAATAGTTTTTTAAACTGTACATGAGAACACACACATCCCTTGCCCTAAACTCTTTCCATCTTTAAGTTCAATGCCCCCAGTTCCCTAATTACTGAATATATTGCAGGCTCCTTTTAAATGCTCCTTATCTGGGTCGGATCCACATGGCTAAGCCCTGTTCACTGAAGACTAAAAGGCTCCCAATTATGGGGCAGCACTGTAGCATAGTGGGTAAAGCAGCCACCTGCAGTGCTGGCATCCCATATGGACGCTGGTTCAAAACCCAGCTGCTCCACTTCCGATCCAGCTCTCTGCTATGGCCTGGGAAAGCAGTAGAAGATGGCCCAGGTCCTTGGGCCCCTGCACCCACATGGGAGACCCAGAAGGAGTTCCAGGCTCCTGGCTTCAGATTGGCCCAGCTCCAGCCATTGTGGCCACAGGGGAGTGAACCAGCAGATCGAAGACTTCTCTCTGCCTCTGCCACTCTCTAACTCTGCCTTTCAAACAAATAAACTTAAAAAAAAGGGGGGGGGGGCTCCCAAGTATGCTCATTTAGTAGACCATCACTTTCACCAAAAATGTGCTTCTTTAACCCAACCCACTGAGATCTGCATGGATATTGGAGAATAATATATTTGCTTTTCCTCTCAGCTTCAAAATTATCAGCAGGTTAAAAGCAAAAAGAGAATGCTGCTCTTGAAATCTTGACAATTTGAGTTGTGTGTTTTTTTTTTTTTTTTTGGACAGGCAGAGTGGACAGTGAGAGAGAGAGAGAGAGAAAGGTCTTCCTTTTGCCGTTGGTTCACCCTCCAATGGCCGCCGCGCTGATCCGATGGCAGGAGCCAGGTACTTATCCTGGTCTCCCATGGGGTGCAGGGCCCAAGGACTTGGGCCATCCCCCACTGCACTCCCTGGCCACAGCAGAGAGCTGGTCTGGAAGAGGGGCAACCAGACCAGGACTAGGACCCGGTGTGCTGGTGCCGCAAGGCGGAGGATTAGCCTAGTGAGCCGTGGCGCCGGCCGATAATTTGAGTTTTAAGCATTCACACAGTGGTTAGAATAGTCGAGCTGCTGGACAAGATGATCTTTAAAATCCCTTCCTGGGGCCGGCGCTGTGGCGCAGTGGGTAAAATCCCTTCCTATGATGCTAAAGCTCAGGAATAGAGAGTTCTATACATTCAGAAGTCTTGTCCTCCCCTACCATGGAGATTTCAGATTGAGAACGCTGACAAGTGAGGTCTTCAAGCCCAATAATAAGCTAGAGGGCTGATGTTATGGCACAGTGGGTTAAGCTGACTCTCGCATCAGAGTGCCAATTCGAGTCATAGCTACACTGCTTCAGATCTAGCTTCCTGCTAATATGCCTAGGAAGGCAGTAGAAAATGGACCAAGTACTTGAGACCTTGCCATCTACACCAGAGACCTGGATAAAGTTCTTGGCTCCTAGCTTCAGCAGCCAGGAGGTAGTGAAGGAGTGGATGGAAGATTTCTGTGTCACTCAGCCTTTCAAATCAATCTTTTTTTTTGACAGGTAGAGTTGTAGACAGTGAGAGAGAGAGAGACAGAGAGAAAGGTCTTCCTTTCGTTGGTTCACTCCTCTAATGGCTGGCGCTGTGCCGATTCAAAGCTAGGAGCCGGGTGCTTCCTCCTGGTCTCCCATACAAGTGCAGGGACCCAAGCACCTGGGCCATCCTCAGCTGCCCCCCGCCCCCCCAGGCCACAGCAGAGAGCTGGACTGGAAGAGGAGCAACCGGGACTAGTACCCGGCGCCCCAACCAGGACTAGAACCCGGGGTGCCGGCGCCGCAGGCAGATTAGCCATGTGAGCCACAGCACCTGCCTATCAATCAATCTTAAAATAAAAACAGAACTGCCAAGGCTCAGCACCAAATTCTATCAAATATAGTGATGGTACAAGTGCAATTCTGCATGAGTCTTCCTATAATTTTTGCAGAAGCTATTATAATGTTTCACTTATAAACACAATCCTGGAAAGAAACTAAGAAGGTCTGATCTGAAGAAGACTATAAATATCCAAGCAGGCATTTGGTGCAGCAATTAAGATACCATTTAGGATGCCCACACTCCATATCAGAATGCCAAGGACTGAGTCCCACCTGCATCCGCCTAATTAGCACCCGGGAAGCAGCGGTGATGGTTCCAGTATTGCATCCCTGCCATACACACGCTCCCAACTTCAATCTCGCCTAGCTATGGCATTGCAGGCATTTGGGGAGTAGATGGAAGATCTGTGTCTTAGTCTTATCTGTACCTTTCAAATAAAATGGAGAAAAAACAACGAAACCTACTCCAAATTCCTCTTTAAAACACAAAAACAGGTTGACACTGTGCCACAGTGGGTTAAGCAGCTGTCTGAAAGTTCATATCCCATATGGGTGCTGGTTCAAGTCCCAGCTGCTCCATTTCCAGTCCAGCTCCCTGCTTACATGCCTTGGAAAGCAGTGGAAGATAGCTCAAGTGCTTGGGAGTCCGTATGCACGTCTGAAACTGGGTGAAGCTCCTGGTTTCAGCCTGGCCAGCCCTGGCGGTTGTGGCCATTTGGGGAGTGAGCCAGCAGACGGAAGAGCTCTCTGTCTCTCTCTCTTTCTGTAACTCTTTCAAATAATAACTAAATTTTTTTATTTTTAAAAAATTTTAAAGATTTACTTATTTATTTGAAAGTCAGAGTTACACAGAGAGAGGAGAGGCAGAGAGAGAGAGAGAGAGAGAGAGAGAGAGAGAAGTCTTCCATTCGCTGGTTCACTCCCCAATTGGCTGCAATGGCTGTGCCAATCCGAAGCCAGGAGCCAGAGGCTTCTTCTGGGTCTCCCACACCGGTGCCGTGGCGCCAGCGTAAATTCATCTTTTTTTTTTTTTTTTTTTGACAGGCAGAGTGGACAGTGAGAGAGAGAGTCAGAGAGAAAGGTCTTCCTTTGCCGTTGGTTCACCCTCCAATGGCCGCCGCAGCCGGCGCGCTGCGGCCGGCACACCGCGCTGATCCGATGGCAGGAGCCAGGAGCCAGGTGCTTTTCCTGGTCTCCCATGGGGTGCAGGGCCCAAGCACCTGGGCCATCCTTCACTGCACTCCCTGGCCACAGCAGAGAGCTGGCCTGGAAGAGGGGCAACCGGGACAGAATCCGGCGCCCCAACCGGGACTAGAACCCGGTGTGCCGGCGCCACTAGGCAGAGGATTAGCCTAGTGAGCCGCGGCGCCGGCCCGTAAATTCATCTTAAAACACACACCACACACACCCAAAGCAGGAATGTCTGTGTAAAAATCTTAAGCCAGGGCCGGCGCTGTGGCTCACTAGGCTAATCCTTTGCCTTGCGGCGCCGGCACACCGGGTTCTAGTCCCGGTCGGGGCGCCGGATTCTGTCCCGGTTGCCCCTCTTCCAGGCCAGCTCTCTGCTGTGGCCCGGGAGTGCAGTAGAGGATGGCCCAGTGCTTGGGCCCTGCACCTCATGGGAGACCAGGATAAGTATCTGGCTCCTGCCATCAGATTAGCGCGGTGCGCTGGCCGCAGCGTGCCAGCCGCGGCGGCCATTGGAGGGTGAACCAACGGCAAAGGAAGACCTTTTTCTCTCTCTCTCTCTCATTGTTCACTCTGTCAAAAAAAAAAAAAAAAAATAAATAAATAAAAGAAAGAAAGAAAAAATCTTAAGCCAGGGAGTGCAGTGGAGGATGGCCCAAGTGCTTGGGCCCTATACCCCATGGGAGACCAGAAGAAGCACCTGGCTCCTGCCTTCAGATTAGCGCGGTGCGCCAGCCGCTGCGGCCATTGGAGGGTGAACCAGTGGCAAAGGAAGACCTTTCTCTCTGTCTCTCTCTCTCACTGTCTACTTTGTCAAAAAAAAAAAAAAAAAAATTTAAAATCCTAAGTAACATAATAAATGGTACATTATACTCACTTAATCCACTCAGAATAACCATAACAATTTCTCTAAGTCCATGCACGAGGAAAATACGCTACCAATCACAATATACATGGCATCCATGACTAGACAGTCTGTGATCAGTGTTCATGAGCTGTATGGATTGTATGTTTTGGTTGCTGTCCAAGAACTTTGGTTGATAGACAAAAGCAATATTTTTTTGAGAAAATTATATTTTATTGGCATTTAAGTCTAGCAGAGTTCAATTCAAATAAAGTGGAACAAAAACAAAACAAAAGCAATATTTGAGGAACCAAAGAACTCAAATCCATTTCTTAACACTAGGTCAAGGGATTGTATTGTGTAAAACTGACATTCAAGAGAAGTTGAATAGTCGACTACTTTCAATAAGGAAACTTAAGAGAATAGAAGATGTAAAGCCAACAGTTGTTGACTGGAGAGTCAAAGTGCTATGAGGAGGATATGGGGGGCTGGCGCTGTGGCACAGCAGGTTAATGCCCTGGCCTGAGGCGCCGGCATCCCAAATGGGCGCTGGTTTGAGACCCGCTGCTCCACTTCCAATCCAGCTCTCTGCTATGGCCTGGGAAAGCAGTAGAAGATGGCCCAAGTCCTTGGGCCCCTGCACCCCCGTGGGAGACCTGGAAGAAGCTCCTGGCTCCTGGCTTCAGATCGGCACAGCTCCGGCCATTGCGACCATCTGGGGATTGAACCAGTGGGTGGAAGACCTCTCTGTCTCTACCTCTCTCTGTAACTCTGTCTTTCAATTGGCGCAGCTCTGGCCGTTGTGGCCAGTTGGGAAGTGAACCATCGGATGAAAGACCTCTCTCTCTCTGCCTCTCCTCTGTCTGTGTAACTCTTTCAAATAAATAAATAAATCTTAAAAAAAAAAAAAAAAGGCTATAGGGAACCAAACTGTAGGACAGGAAACGCAAGAATACAAGAGATGTTGCTTTCAGAAACCTTCTAATCCAAACAGGTTCTTTTTTTTGTGTGTGAACTTGCATTGAGTTGGAATGAGATTTGTTCCTAGACAACAAGATAAACCCTAGGCATACATCAATGCTCATTAATTACATCACTTACTCAGAGACACAACAGAAATATTATAATTTCTTAGTAAGAAAATAATAGGAACAGGGGCTGTGTGTAGGATGTTAAGCTTCTGCCTGTGGTGACGGCATCTCATATGGATGCCGATTCAAGATCCAGATGCTCCACCCAATCCAGCTCCCTGCTAATGGCCTGGGAGAGCAGTGGAAGATGGCCAGAGTATTTGGGCCCCTGCACCCACATGGTAGAGCCACAAGAAGCTCCTGGCTCCTGGCTTTGGATGATCCCAGCTCTGGCCGTTGCAGCCATTTGGGGAGTGAACCAGTGGACGGAAGATCTCTCTTTCTGTCTTTCCCTCTGTCTGTAACTCTGCCTTTCAAATAAATAAATAATTTTTAAAAATAAATCTTTCTTTAAAAAAAAGGGAAAACATGGGGCTGGTTCTCTGATGTAGTGGGCAAAGCTGCTACCTGTGGTGCCAGCATCCCATATGGGCGCCAGTTCCTGTTCTGGCTGCTCCACTTCCGATCTAGCTTTCTGTTGTGCCCTGGGAAAACAGTGGAAAATAGCCCAATCCTTTGGGCCCCTGCACCCATGTGGGAGACCCGGAGGAAGCTCCTGGCTCCTGGCCTCAGATCAGCCCAGCTCCGGCCGTTGTGGCCACTTGGGGAGTGAGACAAAAGATGGAGGACCTCTCTCTCTCTCTCTCTGCCTCTCTGTAACTCTGCCTTTCAAATAAATAAATAAATACATCTTATTAAAAAATATATAATAGCATGACGGCATGTTATATCTCAGAAAAGTGACTGTATGGTCATATTGACATCATTATTACTAATATTAATAATAAATGACAGCAGTTAACATTTATTATTTACTGTGGGCCACGCACCGTGCCAAGCATTTTGTATGCAGTCTCCCTGAATTCTCTAACAACGCTCTGAAGATGTAAGCTGAGGCCCAACGTGCTTGAGGCTCTGCAGAGTTATACCTGGTCTGAACTTAAGGTCCATGCTGCTCACTAGTGTGCCCTATGCTCTGCTGCCCTGAAGTGTAAACTTTGGACAGATGCCAACTACTTGCCATAGAGCCTACACACATAATCAAAAATACACACACAGCAAATGAGAGTAGCTCCCTTAAAAGTTGCCAATACTGAGTATTGTCAATCTTTTAAATTCTTATTAATTGGGAATAAATATTTAGACTATTTTTTAATTATTTATTTGAAAGAGTTACACAGAGAGAAGAGAAGAGAAGAGAAGAGAAGAGAAGAGAAGAGAAGAGAAGAGAAGAGAAGAGAAGAGAAGAGAAGAGAAGAGAAGAGAGAGATATCCTCCATCTGCCATTCACTCCCCAATTGGCCACAGTGGCCAGGGCCGCACCGATCTGAAGCCAGGAGCCTCCTCCAGGTCCCCCTCACAGGTGCAGGGACCCAAGCTCCGGTGCCTTTCCACTGCTTTCACAGGCCACAGGAGAGAGCTAGATGGGAAGTGCAGCAGCTGGGACTCGAATCAGCACCCATATGGGATGCTGGCACTGCAGGCAGTGGCCCCACCAGCTACACCACAGCGCTGACACCTGGACTATTATTTTAATAAAGGTATCTCTTCATTTACTCATTTTTCATTCATTTTTATTCTTCTGGGGACCTTTCATATCATTTGATCTTAAGTTAAATATATATTTTATTGATCTGTATTCTCATTTATATTGAGGATATTATATTAATATCTGGAGCACAAGTAAATGAAGACAATTAGCCAACCATTAAAAAAAGTTGAGAGGCTGGTGTTGTGGTGCAGTGGGTTAGCCACAGCCTGCAACATCAGCATCCCATATTGGTGCCAGGTTGAGTCCTCACTGTTCCACTTCCAATCCAGCTTCCTAATGAACCTGAAAAAGCAGCGGCAGATGGTCCAAGTGCTTGTGGCCCTGCACCCACATGGGAGACTGTGATGGAGTTCCAGGCACCTGGTTTTGGCCTGGGCCAGCCCTGACTGTTGCAGCCATTTGAGGAGTAGACTAGTGGATGGATGGTCTTTGTCTCTCTGTACTTTGTCTTTCAAATAAAAAAAAATCTTTAAAAAAGTTAAAAAAATGTTAAAGCACTACTTCATCTTTTATCAAAGCAAATTCCAGATAGATTACAAAGTATAATCCACCATTATGGCAGACTGCTGCCTTTTTTTTTTAAAGATTTATTTATTCATTTGAAAAATTTACACACAGAAAAAAGGAGAGGCAGAGAGAGACAGAGAGAGAGAATCTTCCATCCACTGCTTCACTCTCCAATTGGCCACAACAGTCAGAGCTGCGCCAATCTGAAGCCTGGAGCCAGGAGCTTCTTCCGGGTCTCCCACACAGGTGCAGGGGCCCAAGCACTTGGGCCATCTTCTACTGCTTTCCCAGGCCACAGCAGAGAGCTGGATTGCAACTGGAGCCCATATGGGATGCCAGCACTGCAGGCGGCGGCTTTACCCACTACACCACAGCGCTGGCCCCAAGTCTGCTTCTTTATATTAACTTGATAAAGCTAAATATTTATGTTGATGAAAAAGTAACTTGAAAAGGTAAAACGGTGCATTACAGATCATACAAGAAAGCTAGTGTAAGAGCAATATGGATACCAGCACTGTGGCATAGTAGGTTACGCCTCCACCTGCAGTGCTGGCATCACAGCACTGGTTTGAGTCCCAGCTGCTCCACTTCTGATGCAGCTCCCTGCTAATGGCCTGGGAAAGCAGTAAAAGATGGTCCAAGTGCTTGGGTCTCTGCATTCACATGGGAGATTCGGAAGAAGCTCTTAGTTCCTGGCTTCAGATCGGCTCAGCTCCGGCCATTTGGGGAGTGAACTAGAGGATGGAAGACCAATCTTGCTGTCTCTCCCTCTCTGTCTGTAACTCTGCCTCTCAAATAAATAAAATCTGGGGCCGGTGCTGTGGTGCAGTGGGTTAACGCACTGGGCTGAAGCGCCGGCATCCCATATGGGTGCCGGTTCTAGTCCCGGCTGCTCCTCTTCCAATCCAGCTCTGTGCTATGGCCTGGGAAAGCAGTAGAAGATGGCCCAAGACCTTGGGCCTCTGCACCCGTGTAGGAGACCTGGAAGAAGCTCCTGGCTCCTGATCGGCACAGCTCCGACCCTTGTGGCCATCTGGGGAGTGAACCACCGGACAGAAGACCTCTCTCTCTACCTCTCCTCTCTCTGTGTAACTCTGACTTTCAAATAAATAAATAAATCTAAAAAAATTAAAATAAATAAAGAAAATCTTTTTAAAAAAGAGTAATATGACAGGGGCTGGCACTGTGACACAGCAGGTAAAGCTGCCGCCTATGATGCTGGCATCTCATATGGGCACCAGCTCGTGTCCCCGCTGCTCCACTTCCAGTTCAGCTCCCTGCTAATGGCCTGAGAAAAACAGCAGAGGATGGCCCAAGTGCTTGGGCCCCTGCCACCCACATGGGAGACCCAGATGAAGCTCTTGGCTCCCGACTTCAGTGTAGCTCAGTCCCAGATATTGCAGCCATCTGGGGCATGAACCAGTGGATAGATCTCTCTCTCTCTCCCTCTTTGTAACTCTTTTACATGAATGAATGAATAAATAAATAAATGAATTTAAAAAGGAGTAATATGGCACATCTATGTCACTGAAAACAATTGGAGGGGCTGGCACTGTGGTGTAGTGAGCTGGGCTTCCACCTGTGACGCTGGCACTCCATATGGACACTAGGTCATATTTTGGGTGCTCCTCTTCCATTCCAGCTATCTATCTGCTTATGGCCTAGGAAAGCAGTGGAGGATGGCCCAAGTGATTGGGCCCCTGCCTGATGTAGGAGACCCAGAAGAAGCTCCTGGCTCCTAGCTTCGGGCTGGCCCAGCTCCGGCTATCTGGGGAGAGAACTAGTGGATGGAAGGCTTTTCTCTCTTTCTCTCCCTCTATGTGTCTATAACTCTGTCAAATAAATAATAATAAATTGGAAATAACTATCTCAGAAATTATGAACATGGTAATTTATTACATTAAAAAGTATGTTACAAAATAATACTCATAATCCCATTTTAATAAAAGCTTTAAACATTAGCCATATTAGGCTATATTAAAATGTTAAGAAAGGTCATTTTCTAGGTAGTTTATAATAGAAAAATTAAAAACTATTTTCCAAAATACACTGCTTTTTAAGGTATCTCCTCTAACCAGACATAAAAATAGTCTGCATAAAAATGAAAAAATAGTCTGCATAAAAATGAAATGAATTCATTTTTGTATTCTTCAAATACACAGTACTCTCTTCTTAACAGACACCTTTGTTGAGTGAATGATACGGAGAATGTGGGATTACAAATAACAACTGAAGCTGCTTAAAATAACCAAACCCAAAACCTTTGTAGGAGAATTACATTTGTCCCCCAAGTCATATTTCACTCATGGTTTTAATTTACAGCTAGGAAATGTTGTACTTTTAACAAACAGAAAAGAAACACAGATAATGAGTGTCAGTTAAAAAATGGTGGGGTGTAGATGACATGGAAATCTTACAAATATTTTATTTTTGAAATAACAAGGCAAATAAAAAAGCTTACACTAAATTTTCTCTGACCATATCTGATTTATGTAATTTGTAATTCACATTTATTTGGTTTCTACTTGTATAATGGACAGATGGGCAATGTTCTGTGTGAATAAAAGGAACACAAATATTTATGGGGCCTTTACAATGACTTTAAACACATGTACTCTGTTCATGAAATGCCAATCCTTCTGCGGACTATACTAAGTCATACTATAAAACTATAGTAATTAAACTAAATGTGCACAGATGGATCAATGAAATAGAAATATTCTAAAAAGAAAATCCATTTCTTATAGAAACTTTCTATAAGACAAAGATGGCATTTCAAAACAGTGAGGAAAGGACAGAGCAGCTATTTAGTGAATAGTCCTGGGACGACTATGGAAGCAATGATTAGATCTCCACCACACACATGTAAACACCCTGCAGTTAGGCTGAGGAGCTAAATATTGAAAAGAGAAGAAAACAGGCTATTTGATTAATCTTGGGATAAAGAAGTTCTCTTTAAACGATATGCCACATGCAGAAGAAGGAAATACTAATAAATCTGGAATGATAATTTAAAAATCCTGTTCAACAAAAGAAGGGGACAAGCAATACATTGAGAAAAAAATACTTGCAACATACTTCATAGGCAAAGGATCAATACTAAAATGCAAGAGAAATGATCTGGAATTTCTCTCGCAACAATAGCTAGCACACGATGCTTACACCAGGTGCTTTTCTGAATACTTTGGAGATCAATTCATTTCATCTCACAACCAGGTATTATTATTCTTATTTTTACATGAGAAAACTGAGGTAGAGGTTACAGAAGTTGTGCAGGGATATGGGGTCAGGAATGTAAAGCTAGAATTCCAAGGCAGCAAATCCTATGGTTCTTGCTTTCCTTTTCTCTCTTAATCCTCAGATGCCAGTAAAGGACACGGAGGACCAGCACTCTCACTTCACTGCTTCCCAACTTTATGCGGCTGCTCTCCTGTCTCAGGGCTTACTTAGCTCCACTCAAACTTTCCCTGAAAGCCTGTTTGTCGACGCAGCAACATCACGGCTGAACTGGTTAATTCCCCATTCCTGCCAGTGGGCTGACACCTCCTGCTCTCTACTCTTTCATATTTGTCCTCCGCTTCTTTCTCAACAAGTTCAAGAGCCAAGACTGAACGAATGGTGAGAAGCTCAAGCATTCCTTTTCTGCCTTGCTCAAAAGCCACCTTCCGGGTTTTCAGAAATACATTAATTGCAATCCAAAATCTCAAATTCTCTGGTTTACTGTCTGCAACACATATGTTAAGTATAAAGTATGCAAGAGAAAAAATAAAATCCATGTCATAGCTCTCCGAACACTTGAGCTATGCCTATCCCTGTCGAGGCTCCATTATGAAGAGAAACCCAGAAGGGAACATGGAGCTTTGAGAGGTTGTTCCTAAACTCCACCACATGAAAGTACTGAAAGCTGAGCACGGATGAAGTCTGCAAGGCTAACACAGCCTTGGGTTTTTAAACAAGCCTAACAGGATTCCACTGGAGATTTTCATCTGTACATCCCAAACCTCCTGACCCTCTTCTCGCACTGTGTTCTACTACCAACTTGGTTTCTGGCTATGACAAAATAATTCAAATGTGTAGGGGTGAAATGGGCACTGTGACAACCCGACAGGTGGGGGTCAGAGAACAGTGCTTTGCTAAGCACCCAGGGGAGGGGCCCCAAAGCGATGCCGGTATTTTCACCCAAAGCGATATTTAAGAATGTTCCTCACTGAACGGATAGGGTGCTAAGAAGAGATTAAGGTCAGTAGGAGAATGTAAAATTGGAATATGCAAGATCACATTGGCCAGACTAACCCTCCACGAAAACACAAAGCTCTCTAACTACCGGCTCCACCCAGGCCCGAGGCAGGGACTTCACACCTGACCGGGTCCCCAGCGCAAGCCAACCCTTGCTGGACAGCTCCGCCACGACCCGGCGGCAGGCACCCCTAAGGCACCCCGGCCAAGGCACCTGGAGGCATCCCACCACCCGCGAGCTCCGCGTCCTCGCCGGGCTGCAGGGAAGACCCGAGGGGCCGAGAGGCGAGCGGCGCCCGCCCCCCCACCGCCCTCTGCTACTCCAGCCCTGGAAGCCACAAGTGAGCAGAAGAAGTTGTGGCAACCAGACGGGGTGAGGCGGGGTGAGGCGTGGAGGGGGGGGGGCGAGAGTATTTAATGCCAGGCATCGGCGCTGGTCCCACGCAAGGTCGTTCACTCCCAGTCACTTCTCTGCTCCCCCGGGCGGGCTTCCCGCCAAAGACGCCGCCGGGCTTCGAGGCCAGCCCGCCGCGCCCCCTCAGCCCTCCCCGGCGGGCCGCGGCCCCTCCCGGCCGCAGCTCCGAGCCCAGCCCGCTTCCCGACACCCCTCGCCGGCGCCCGGCGCCCCTCGCAGCCCAGGCCCCGGGGCTCCTTCGCCCCCGTGCCCGCGGCTCCCGCCAACGTCCCCCTCCGCCCTCAGGACGCCCCCGTGCCCGCCTCCCGCGCCCCGTGGCGCCGGGGCCTGGGACCTCGGCCCCTTCCTGTCCCCCCTCGCTGCCCCTCTCCTCGGGGGCCCACCTGGCGCCCCAGTCCCCGGCCGGTCTCCTCAGGGAGCGACCGCCTCCCAAGTCCTCCCGGCCCCTCCCCGCTCCCGGGCGGATACAGTTTGAAGCCTCTCAGGATCTCCCTGGCCCGCTCGTCCTTGGCTGACATGTTGCGGCGGCCGCCGCCCGCGGCTCTCTCACGCTGCCCTGCGGAGCCTCGCGGACCGTGCCCAGGAAGCGAGCACAGAGCCGCAGCCCGGCCTGGAGACCTCGGGCAAGCAGAGGCAGCGGCCAGACCCGGACCGGCCTCTCCCTCCCCTCAGCTCCCGCTCCTGATCCTTCTCCTTCCCTCTGGTCTCGGAGCGCCCGCCCCTAAGCCAATGGAAAGCCCGCCTCGGCGATTGGCATTCTCACCAGCCAATAGCAACGCTCAGCGGCTTCGCAGGGGGACGAAGAGCATCCATGGGAAGCGCCCTCCCCGAGAAGTCCCATAGGACAAAATTTTCACTGGGTGTTGTTGCCTAGAGTTAGCCCCAGTGGGGGCTTGGCTTGACATCTGCAGAGGCTCTAGGGGCCTGCTCCTGCTGCTGGGCTCACTAGTCTCCTGAGACGACCGCAGGTTGCATTGTGCGAAGGGGCAGAGGACTACATTTCCCAGAATTCCAGTAGAGCGCCAGGGGACCACAGATCCCAGCACGCAGCAGAGAGGCCCAGGGACTACAAATCCCAGCATTCGTCGCGTCCCGAGGCTCTGTAACTTAGGCTCCAGTGTGCCGCGCAGTGTGCGCAAATTCGTAAACCTGCCGGCAAGGTCGGTGGTTTCTGCATCCCGAGACTGAAAACCAGGCGGGAAGACCCTGTGGCCCGGTGAAAGACGATGACAGCCCACAGAGAATTAACTTCTGTTTACATGGAACTCAGAAATCGCCTGCAAATCATGGTAAGGTTGCAAACAACAAAAACACTGATTAAACCACGAAAGAATGTAACAAAACGACTTCTTCAAACCGTGCTTGTTTGTTGGACGGGGGCGCCGTTTGCGTGTTTTGCGGGGACCTCTGGTGTGTTCCTGCCTCGGACCAGGAGAGCTATCGATTGTGTGCTCTGTCAATACGGGAAGGTGCTTGAAAGAATTTGCTAATCCTGCCCCTGCTGTTTTTACGTGCGAGGGAATTGAGGCCCAGAGAGGCGAGAGACCGGCCTCAGGTCACTGCAAGTTGGGGCAGAGTTAGGATTCGGCCCCGAGTCTGTCGCCCGCAGCCTGGGAGGTGATATTTTTAGCAGTATGGCAGTGCGATTACTGCCCGCCTTGTTGAGTAGTTTGCCCATCCAAGGTTGGAACACCCAGAGGTTGGGTAAAGCATTTATTCGGTGGATTTCTGGCAGATGAGGAAGTGTGTGATATTTGTTTTGGTAGGACTTGGTCTTTTGATTTGTTCTTTCTTTGTCACTCAAGGTGACATTTGATGTGATTTCAGGAAGTGGGTAAAATCGCAGGGTGAGCCCGGGCTTGCTGGGAGATGCTCTGTGTGTTTTCCTAGGACTTTCTTCCTCTCGTCCCCCTCTGCACCCAGCTTTTCACCAGCTTGTCACCCTCTGCACTCAGCTTTTCCTTCTGGGTAATTCAACAAACGTGCTTTCTGCTTCTGTGATTTGTCGGGCACTTAGTGGGTAGAAGACATGGTCCCCGCCTCCACAAAGATGACCGTCTATTTGAGTTAGGGAGACTCCACTGAGAATCAGGATGGAGCGTGACAAAGGGCATCAAGGTGACAGCAGTATGCCACGGGGGGCTCTGGTGGAGAGATTGATTATAGCTGGCCAAAGTTGATGGAGGAGGTGGCCTTTGAGCTTGAGGGATGGGTAGGATTTTCTGTTAAAAATTTTATCTAAAAATATTTTGTTAATGAGATAGAATATTACATATGGTAAGGGAACACTTTTCACGTATGTGAAAACCCCTGTTGTCATCCTCCAAATCAAAACATGGAAGATTTCCAGCCATGCCTTCTGCCAGTTTGCAATCAGTATTGCATCCTGCCATCCGGAGAAAAGCAATGCTTCTGGCTTTATTTCTGTAGATCAGTTTCATCGGCTCTTGAGTTCCACTTTAAATATAATCATACAGTATGGACAATATGTGTCTGGTTTGTTTTGTTCATCAGTATTTTTGTGAGATTCATCCTTGTTGTGTCCTTTTTTTTGAGTAGTATTCCATTGAATACACACACACACACACACTGTATACCACAGTTTATTCTACTGTTGGAGGGCATTTGGGTTCTCATCCTTTTTGTGGCTATTTTAAAGCTGCAGTGAGCATTCTGGCTTCTCTTTGTGGATGTTTGTCTGCTTTCCTGGAAGAGCTGCTGGCCTGCAGGCTACGTGCGTCCCCACTGATAGCAGATACTGCCAGTTTTCCAAAGCGGTTGTAACAGTTTTGTGCCTGCACCAGCAACGTGGGAGGGTTATGGTTGCCTCTGATCCCTGTCAACCCAGAGTGTTTGCTGTCACTCTTGTTGGCATTAGTCACACCTTTCCTGAGATTAAGCACCTTTTCATTTGCTTATTGCTACCTGAATGTCTTCTCTTGTGAAGTGCCTGCTTTTCACAGATTGGGCTGTTTGTCTTCCTATTAATTTGTGGTTCTTTACATAGTCTGGGTAAGAACCCAGTTGTCTACACGCTTCCAGTCTTTGTATCTTTCCCAAGACTGTGCCTCGTCTTTTCACTCTCTTTTCAAACAGAAATTCATGGCTTTAATGTAGTGCAAAACTCAGTGCTTTTTGCATGAATTTAAGAAGTTGTTGTCTGTGGAGTTGGTAGGATTTTTACACCCAAATATAAGAGAAAAGCATTGCAAAGAACAGAGAACGAGCCCGAGCACAGGCTGGTGTGGTCAGGGGAGGTAAAGGCCTGGAGCTTGGGCTGGGAGGAGGGTGGCGCAAGGAACAGCTGGGAGGGGTAGGAGGGAGGACCCCAGGAAGGGCTTTGCCTGGAGCCTCGGAGCCTGGACATCACTCTGGAGGAAGCAGAGGCTTCGCTGGGACATTTGAGAGCTCACACTGGACTCAGTTGCCTTCTTCCCACCCCCAAGTGTTGCCCCTTCTCCACCACGTACTTTGTTCACTTAGCACCTCCAGGTAGCCCTGGCCGCCCAGGCCAGAATCCTGGGGCACATCCTCCTTCCTTCTCCCTGAGTTCAACTGATCACCAAGTCTTACAGTTTGTGTGGCTTAACGTCTCCAACAATGCTCCTTCTTTTCCATTCCCGGCTGCCACTGTCTTTGCTTGAGATCATACGATATATATATATATATATATATATATTTTTTTTTTTTTTTTTGACAGGCAGAGTGGACAGTGAGAGAGAGAGACAGAGAGAAAGGTCTTCCTTTGCCGTTGGTTCACCCTCCAATGGCCGCCGCGGCCTGCGCGCTATGGCAGGCGCACCGCGCTGATCCAAAGGCAGGAGCCAGGTGCTTATCCTGGTCTCCCATGGAGTGCAGGGCCCAAGCACTTGGGCCATCCTCCACTGCCTTCCCGGGCCACAGCAGAGAGCTGGCCTGGAAGAGGGGCAACCGGGACAGAATCTGGCGCCCCGACCGGGACTAGAACCCTGTGTGCTGGCGCCGCAAGGCGGAGGATTAGCCTAGTGAGCCGCGGCGCTGGCCAATCATATGATATTTTATCCTGAATCACTCAGTCACCTCCGTGGTTGGTTTCCTTGGTTTCCTCTCTCTCCAGTCCCTTCTTACAGCACCTAGTGTGATCATTCCCAGATGAAAAAAGCCTAAATAGTTCCGCAGTGCCCTGATAGAGTGAAAACCTCATGCATCTGGCTTATGCCCTTTGCAGTTGCATTCTTTCCCCAGATTCGGTGTAAGCCCCAGTCTTCAGAAGCCTGCCCTGAATCATCTTTCCCCGGGGTGCAGTCAGGAGAGCTTCATCTGGACCCCCAGGGTGGTTGTGGCAAGCCTGTCCTGGCCAGGCAGCTCTGTCTCCCCCCGGGGTGCTAAGCTCCTCAAGGTGGGAACTTGGTAGCATTTAGGTTTTTCCTGGCATGGGGACTCCAGCTCTGTGCCCCTCATCGCTCACTCCTGAACCCTGGGTTCCAGCTTTGCTGGGTTTCTTTCCCCCATCAGTGTATCCTGTACAGTGCAAGCGTCTGGGACTATGGGCACCCCTCCCCTTTCTCCCACTTTATGTCTGAAAAATGGTCCTTGTTTTCTTCCTTAATCTCTTCTCTTCGAGTGCTTCCAAAGTGTTTCTCTCCATAGCGCTCAAGCACATGGGAGCTTTCTGAGCACAAGAATCTTATGTTATCTTCACGTAATCTGAACATGATAGGCACCAAGCACATCAATGAAGGGGTTGGCCCCAGGCTGCCTAGCATCAGCCCTGTCTGATCTCTGTCAGGCACAACAGGCAAATAGGGCTCTTTCCTTCATGTTCAAGATGGGAAAGTCTGGTGTATATTTATTTAGCTGACCGGTTTCCCTGGGGAATTGGTAAGCACCAATGCAAAGCCATGTATGTCATTTTGCTCACAGACCCATTGCTGGCTCAACCCACCCCTTGCTTATTTTAAGATCTTTTCTGAATAGCGCTCAAGAGCTATTTGACTTAATATAGCCTGGGTTCCAGTGCCGGCTTTGCTACTTACTGATTTTTGGATTCTTAGGCGCAGGCATCTCTCTTGAAAAATGGGACTACTATTTCAGGCCAATAGAGTTAACGAGAATTCAGTGAGCTAATACATGTGCAGTACTTGGCACATGGAAAAAGCACTCAACACACGACGGTGGTTGTTGGGCTTAATATTCCGTAGCAAGGGGTGGGTAGACCAGTTGCCTTAGAAAACTCCCGGGGTGGACTTTGGGCCCACGATGGTGGGCCCCAGTACTAGCTAGACCGCATTCCTCTGCTCGGGCCCCTCGCCAACCCCGGCTCAGTCCAGTTCCCCCGCCGGCCGGGACCCTCTTCCCAGGCCCTTGGCCCCACTGGCGGCCGAAGGCTGCGAACGCGGCGGGGGAACCTTCTGTGGGCGGAACTCGAGTGCAGCGGTGGGAGGCTTCCGGGGGAGCCGCACGGGCGACGGGTCGGCGGAGGCAGAAAAGCGCCGGACGCCGGGCCGATCATGGACGCTTGACAACCTGCGGGCAGCGCCGGGAGGCCGAGCCAGAGACGAAGAGGACCGAGAGGCGGCGCGGACAGGTAGGGGCCGGCGTGCCAGTCTCGGCCGAACAGGGCGGCTTCGCGCCCGCCGCCCAGCCCCCGGCCCGGGGAGCGCGCCGCGCGGCTCCTCGCCCCACGCCCGCGGCCCTGCCCGGAGCATGCCGCCCGCACTGAAGTCCACCCCAGCTTCCGACCCCTTGGCTTTCGCGCGGTGCCTGCTCTCGCTGCCCCGCCCCCCCAAATCTACCCCTGCGCCAGCGCCAGTCCGGCAAGTAGCGCCCTCCCGGACGGGCATTCGTCTCCGCCGGGTCCCCAGCCTACTCCTCTGGTCCTCCAGGTCCAGAAGCCCCCGGGCGTCGCTCCTCAGGCCGAGCTCTTTGGAGGGGACTGAAGTGTCCCCATTTCCCTGCCCCCCTCTCCGCTCCCAGCTCCCTTCCGTTCAGTCCCGTGGCCGGGATCCCCATTCGCCCAGCACCCTTCGGAGAGGCGTTTGCGCGCCTCCTCCCCTAACTGGTATCACCTGCCGCCCTCCCCTCGCCCCTTCCCCCTGCCCTCAGAACCCTTTGTTCCCTAGCACGCCGCTGTCTGTGTTTCTTGGGTAACCCCAAGCCAGGCGACCAGTGTGTTTCTCCAGTACTGCGTGCGCGCACGGGAAGACGCGGGTTCTCTTGCATCAACTGCCTTCCCGGATTGTCCTCTGCTTCATTGTGCTGTACATGCCTGCCAGCCTGCATTGTGTTGGTCCGCCCCATAGGGATCATTCTGCGGGGCGGGAGAAACCTTTCCTCCGTGGGACCCCTGTGGTCTGCGTCTGCGTGCACTCGGTGGTCGTTAGATTGCGCAGGTCGGGGAGCCTCATGACTTCGGTGTTTCCCCAAGTCCGTTTATTGTTGGCTCGAGGTCCTGTACAAGTTCGTTTTAAAGATGATGCTTCCCGTTTTGTATACCTAACCGAGTTCTTCGAATACACCAGGCGTCTTGTCTGCTTTTTACGTCTCAGCTGTGTTGGACGTAGATGGGGTTCTGAGGACGGGCTGGATGTCGCAGCCGACTCCTTGTGCTTACATCTGCTGCCTCTGTGTGTGGGCAGCGGCTCCTGGTTCTTAACCAGAGTCTGTGGGTGAGGTGGACATAAACAGCTGTTGAGAAACTTCTTTGTTTCTTTTGTACTTGCTATTTTTTTAAAAAAGATTTATTTGAAAGTGACAAGAAAGTGATCAGTCTTGCATCTGCAGGTTCGTGCCCCAAATGCCTGCCGACCAGGTGAAGCCAGAAGCCAGGTTCTCCACCTGGGTATCTCACGTGGGCGGGAATCCAAGTACCTGGGCCCTGGTCTGCGGCCTCCCAGGTGCATTAGCAGGGGGTTGGATCGGAAGTGGAGATGGGACTCAGCCCCAGACGCTCCAGCGTGGGATGTAGGCATCCTGAGCAGCAGCTTAACCACTGTGCCACAGTACCCGCCCCTGTGCCACAGTACCCACCACTGTGCCACAGTACCCGCCCCTGTGCCACAGTACCCGCCCCTGTGCCACAGTACCCGCCCCTGTGCCACTGTACCCACCCCTGTGCCACTGTACCCGCCACTGTGCCACAGTACCCACCACTGTGCCACATTACCCGCCCCTGTGCCACAGTACCCACCACTGTGCCACAGTACCCGCCACTGTGCCACAGTACCCGCCCCTGTGTCACAGTACCCACCACTGTGCCACAGTACCCGCCCCTGTGCCACTGTACCCGCCCCTGTGCCACAGTACCCGCCCCTGTGCCACTGTACCCACCCCTGTGCCACTGTACCCGCCCCTGTGCCACAGTACCCGCCCTTGTGCCACTGTACCCGCCACTGTGCCACAGTACCCGCCCCTGTGCCACAGTACCCGCCCCTGTGCCACTGTACCCACCCCTGTGCCACTGTACCCGCCACTGTGCCACAGTACCCACCACTGTGCCACATTACCCGCCCCTGTGCCACAGTACCCACCACTGTGCCACAGTACCCGCCACTGTGCCACAGTACCCGCCCCTGTGTCACAGTACCCACCCCTGTGCCACAGTACCTGCCCCGTCCCTGTCATTTTTAAGGACTCAGAAGGTGGTGTCCCCAGGAGTGGGACAGATGGGGAAGAAGTGGCTTTTACAGCACGCTTCACAGCTCGGCACTGAGGCCGAGTTCCAGGTTGGACCCTGCCCGTCAGCAAGGTGGTTGTTGCCTCTGCTCAGGAGCTGCTTCGTCTGTAGACGCTGTAAAACTGAAGTGTTCCGGGGTCCGAGCCCGCGTTCAATACAGACAGACTCCGCAAGGAGAAGGAAGAATGACTGACTCGCCTTTTCTTTTGGACAGACCTCAGCGCCAGAGAATGGCGGGAGAACAGAAACCTTCAAGTAACCTCCTGGAACAGTTTATCTTACTAGCCAAAGGTACCAGTGGCTCAGCCCTCACTGCTCTCATAAGCCAGGTGTTGGAGGCTCCTGGAGTGTACGTCTTCGGGGAGCTGCTGGAGCTGGCCAATGTGCAAGAGGTAGGAGTGGTTTCCAAGCAGTTTCTCTCCTCTTCTTCATCGCAAGCCTTTCTGTACTCCTGGTTTCCAAGGACCTCGGTGCTGAAGTCCTGTGGACCTGTGAGCTGCTCGGTCGAGGGACGGATTGGACTTGGTGAGGCAGGGAGGAGATGAGGATGATGACTTAGGCACCTTTCATTCAGTATTTGCATCTGAACTTGGGGAGGATTAGATTGGCTTGCTAGGAATATGAAAGATAGTGAGAAGACTGAATTATCCTGATAAATTAGAAAAAGTTGTGCTTTAGGCATGGGCTGCTGTTGAATAGGAGTAGTTTCAGGGATTCTTCAGACCAAAACTGCACCTCTAGTGCAATACAGATAAGGAAGATTGGTCAGGGACCTACAGAGCGGAGAGGCATTGCTGTTGCATAGGAGATGGGCGCGGATAGGACTGCGTTGTTGTGCTGAAACAGATGTGTAAAGATGGATGTGAAGAGCTGGGAAGTAGTCTAGTTTTCTTTGCTTGTTTATTGTTAGGACCTTGAGTTTCCAGTTCTGGTCATCGTGTCTCAAAAATGAAAAGATTCCCTGAAGAATGACCAGATAGAACAGAGATGTAAAGCAATGTGCAGTGCACTTTCCAACCTCTAGCTCTCACCTGGGACACCTGTGTTTTTATTTGCTTTTGAGGGAAGTCTGCAGACACCTCTGTTGCTTGGGGGTGGTACTCAGGCGCTCTTGGTGTGGTGGTGGGCGGGTCTGCCTCTGCAGTACCACAGGCTCTGCGGGCCGTCACAGGCGCAGACCTGGCTGGTTGTGCCTTTAGATCGTGTGCTGGATGCTGCTGAGAGTGGGTCTGGCATCCTGTTGAGCGTGTCTGCATACGCGTGGTGGCTGACTTGGCTGGGCCGTTCATCGCCTTCATGAGCACCGTGATGCCTTTGCAGCTGGCTTCCGGTGTGATGCCCGCAGTCAGTTCTCCATGACCACCTATTGCACAGGCCCATGCATGGCTCCTCTCCCGATGATGGCCAGAGATGGAAAGAGGCACTGTAATTTTTTTTCTTTTTTCCTTTCTTAAATATTTATTTGAAAGTCACAGTCACACAGAGAGAGGAGAGGCAGAGAGAGAGGTCTTCTATCCACTGGTTCACTCCCCAGTTGGCCACAGTGGCTGGAGCTGTGCTGTCCAAAGCCAGGAGCTTCTTCCCAATCTCCCATGTGGGTGCAGGGGCCCAAGGACCTGGGTCGTCTTCTGCTTTCCCAGGCCGCAGCAGAGAGCTGGATCAGAAGTGGAGCAGCTAGGACTCGAACTGGCACCCATATGGGATGCCTGCACCACAGGAGGCGGCTTCACCCGCTATGCCACAGCGCCGGGCCCTGCCCTGTAATTCTAAATTGTTTTATTATTATTATTAATTACTCACAAGTTTCATGTTTTATTTAGCTTTCTGACTTTGTGCTTTGCCTTCAACACTTTCACAACAGTTTTCTGCTCCTCGATAAAGAAAGCACGCTTGATCCTGTCTCAGACGCATTTAGCACACACGGAGCCACCATAGGCCCTGCTGACATGTTTTTTCGTTTTAGACAATCTCATCAGGACTTTAGGTCTCACAACACAAACTCTGCCTGGGCACACGCCACATGCAGAGTTTGGTGCCTTCCCAACCTTCTTAGTAGAAAGGTAAACAGTCTGTTCCCAGGAGTTGGGACAGTCTGGTTTTGTTGGAGGCCGTATTGCAGGAGAGCCTCCGGTGGCGTGTCGAATGCTGGACCGTCGTGGCCGCCTCTGAGCACCGTCCCGGAAGAGGAAGTTTATTATTTTTTAGAAAAGATTTTATTTATTTGTTTGAAAGGCAGAGAGAGAGAAAGAGAGAGTTACCTTGCATCCACTGGTTTATTCTCCAAATGGCTACAACAGCTGAGGCTAGGCCAAGCAGAAGCCAGGAACCAGAAACGCCATCTGGGCTTCCATGGGCAGCAGGGTCCCAAGTATGGGCCATCCTCTGCTGCCTTCGCTGCCACATGAGCAGGGAGCTGGATCAGAAGTGGAGTAGCTGGGACTTGAAGCAGCACCCCAGGACGGGATGCCAGTGTTACAGGTGGCATCTTACTCCCCTGCTTCACAAAGCTGGCCTGGGGAATCGTTAGCCTCGGTGTGCCTTGCTTGCAGTGAGTGAGCTCTGTGGAGATCTGCTCTGCTGTGGTCACCATTTCCTTAGGGCTGAATACATGAGCTGACATGCAGTAGGCTTTCAGTGCAAACTGCTTGCCAGAGATGGAAATCAATCCTGTAAGGAAGAGTTAAGGAAACTGGGTTCGTCTTCAGCAGAAATGGCAGAAGGGGTAATATGTTCGTTCAGATTCATAAAAAGCCTGAACAAATATGTACAGGTTTTTAACTGGAAGATTGGCTAAGAGGAGATGGATGAAAATTAAAACTGGAAAGATCTTATTGACTTAGACCAGCGGGAGAAGTTTTAGAATATCTGCTCTAGAGAAAATGGTCTGCTCCGGCTGGCTTCGTAATGTTTGCCTGAAAGATGGTAACTAGATTTGATGCTCTTTGCCAGGCCAGCTCTCTTCTACTTTTTTTTTTTTTTTTAGATTTTATTTATTTATTTGAGAGAGTTACAGACAGTGAGAGGGAGAGACAGAGAAAAAGGTCTTCCTTCTGCTGGTTCACTCCCCAAATGGCCGTGATGGCTGGAGCTGTGCTGATCTGAAACTAGGAGCCAGGAGCTTCCTCTGGGTTTTTCACCCCGGGTGCAGGTGCCCAAGCACTTGAGCCATCTTATACTGCTTTCCCAGGCCATGGCAGAGAGCTGGATTGGAAGAGCAGCAGCCAGGACTAGAATTAGCGCCCATATGGGATGCTGGCACTGCAGGCAGAGGATCAACCTACTGCGCCACACCGCCGGCCCTCTCTTCTACTTTTAATTCAGGGACCTCACGAAATTTGTGGTAACCTGGGAAGGTAGACTGAGGTATTAGGATGCCACACTCTTACTGGGATGCTTAGCAAATCACCTTTCTCTCTCCATGCTGTGTTTTTCCATATGTGAACCAGGAGTGTAGCTACCAGTTGCTTTTTAGTGGTCTGAAATTATGAATGCAGTTCTTGGAACTTCTTTTAGAAAGTGGCTACAGTAGAATAGTCCTGCTGTTGGTAGCTGTAGAACCCTACTTGTCATCCTGTCTAAACTGTAGAGTTTGCCAGGTTAGAAGAGGACAGGAGTGTTTTTCTGAGTGAAGGAGACATTCAGTTAGGGCAGTTGAGAGCGGAGCCGTTCCAGGCAGTACAGTGGCTCCTTGCCGTCAGCACCAGTGAAGAGTAAGTCATTTTAGTGAAAATTCTTACTGAGAGCAGCCTGATGTGTTGGTTGCCTGTCCCAGCCTGGCTTTTCTTCACATCGTATGCTGTGCTAATCTCTCCCAGGGTTCACAGTCCACATGCAGTCCTGACACGTGGAATCAGCCATAACCCTTGTTCAGTTTAGGTTGATAGGGACTCATGCTGCACCTCCTGAGCTGATGTGAGGACAGGGCTGTTTCAGTCTGTGTTCTAATGCAAAGGGGATCCTGAGAAAGTGTAAACTGTTTGCAGTGCTTAATGCTCTGCGTGTGTGAGTGACACACACAGAGGCGGCTATTGGGCATGCCATGTGGCGTGTAAGAAATCTTCCTAAGTGGGAAATTTTAAGTTTAGGGCTTTAATAATCTGATTTTTAAAAAAATATTTAATTATTTATTTGAAAGAATTACACACAGAGGTGGAGAGGTGGAGAGGTGGAGGGAGGGAGAGAGAGAGAGAGAGAGAGAAAGAGAGAAAGAAAGACAGACAGACAGACAGACAGGTAGGTCTTCCATCCTCTGGTTCACTCCCCAATTGGCCACAATGGCTGGAGCTGCACCGATCCAAAGCCAGTAGCCAGGAGCTTCTTTTGGGTCTCCCAAGTGGGTGCAGGGGCCCAAGCACTTGGGCCATCCTCCACTGCTTTCCCAGGACACAGCAGAGAGCTGGACTGGAAGAGGAGCAGCTGGGACCTGAACCGGTACCCATATGGGATGCCAGCACTGCAGGTGGCGGCTTCACCGGCTACGCCACAGCACTGGCCCCCGATTTGTTTTTCTTCCCAAGAATCAGAGAGCTGGAAGGGACTCCACCTAATGGAACAGTATGGAACAAACGGCCAGGGCATCTTGGCAAGGGGGTCCCCCATCTTCGGCTTAATCACTGCAGTGACTGGAGACGGCTTGATCTGTGCTGAACACTCTCTTCTTCTCTTCAGCTTGCGGAAGGAGCCAATGCTGCGTATTTGCAGTTGCTGAAGCTGTTTGCCTACGGAACGTACCCTGATTACCTAGGTGAGTTGGTTAGGGTCCTTCTAAGATCTGTGTGCTGCATGTCGCTGTGTGGAGGCTCGCTGAGGTTCCAGGGTGAAGGGCAGGGGAATAGTTTCCGTTCTGCCGAGCTCTGTGGGCGGCTCCGGGAGGAGTGTCCCTTCTCACCTTGTGTTTTACCCAGTGGGGACTGTCTGTAAGCTCGCCTGTGATTAGTGCCCCTGTTTACTTTCCAGGTGAGATTCTTGAGGACTGGTGTTTGTAGGGTGCTAGCAGTGCTGCGAAGTGTCGGAATACCCGCTTGTAAACTCCTTCAGCATGTTATCAATTCAGTGTGTTATCAAAACAGTCGCTGTGTTTAAGGACACTTGGAAAACAAATTAAGCAGTGACTCACAGCTGAGCCCCCATTAAGCTGCCATTAGCACTGCAGCTCTGGGCTTGTTCCCCTTTGGCTCATGTGTTCTGTTATGTGAGTGCCGTCAGGTTGTGTGGACAGTTCCTGTCTTGTTCTCCCACTTAGAGGCGTCTAAGTCCTTGGAATCATTTTTGATGTACTGTAATCTTTCCTGGCCTGTTCTCATACAGAGCATGGGAGTCATTATACATTAGAATCTTGCTATCAGGAAAGTCCAGATCCTAGCTTACCTTCCGCCCTCACATTTTTGCTAGATGTTTCTGGTGCTGTGACAGCCCTGAAGCTGAAGGCCTTCCCTGCCACATCCCTGATGTTCTCTTCCTTCACTGTACTCACCTCTGCTTGCTGCATGCTGCTGTTGGCCTGGAGTTTGCTGCTTTTGGGATACCAGTTTCTCCTGGCCCCCACTTTGTTCCATGAGTGGGTCCTCCGTTTCTCCCCGTCACTGAAGAGGCAGCATTGCAAAGCTTTGGAACCAGACTGCCTGCATTGTGTTCTAGCTCCAGTTCTGCTAGTTGTGTGTCCTTTAACACTTAGTCTTTTCACTTCAGAGGCAGAGAGAGCAAGATAGAGCTCTCCCATCTGCTGATTCACTCCCCCAAATGCTTGTAACACTCCCTCAGGCAGGGACCAGAGCTAGGTGTCCCTCGTGGGTGGCAGGAACCCAATCAGTTGGGTCATCAAGTTTGTCTCCCATGATCTTCTTTAGCAGGAAGCTGGATTCAGGGGCCAGAGCAAGGAATCAAACCCAGCCACTCTGATGTGGAATGCAGGTGTCTTAGCTGCTGGGCCAAATACTTCCCCTTCATAATCTTGTGTACTTCAGTTTCCTTACCTGTAAAATGGCAGTAGTAACACAAGTCTGTAATTCTTTGTGCTCCTGGAGATTAAGTGATTGAGAATTTAGAGTTGGGAGACTCTAAAAAGGTAATATATATATGCCTTTTTATGTAACATTCCTGGAGGAATGCAGGCAGCATCTGTTACCAAACACTTTTGTAATTTTGCTGCAAATCAAGTGAATATTCCCAGCACATTGGGTGAAAAGCCTGCCTGAGTACAGGTCAGGAGTTGCCACCAGATGAAGTTCAGCACCATGCTTTTTATTTTTCATCAGTCAGGATTCAGCTTTTTTGGAATCCAAATTTATGGCTAAGGGATTGAGGCTACCTGGGCTCTGTCTTGTGGGGGGGTTGTGAGGATTAGCTGGGGGTGTGTCCACGTGGACCGGTGTGTGATCCACACGCCGTGAAGTCAGTGCTATGTGTTAGCACAGCTGTTAGTGTGACTGTCGGTGCTGACATGTTGCCCGTCCTGCGAGTCTCAGACCAGTCTCTGCCATGGAGCTTTTCATTCTTGCAGCTCCTGCGCTTCCAGATGAGGCTGTGCCCACTCCCTCTTGCTCGCTCTCTCCTTTTCTCCTTCCCAGATGAGGCTGTGCCCACTCCCTCTTGCTAGCTCTCTCCCTTTCTCCTTCCCCTCTCCTCCACCCCCAGCTCACCCTCCTTTTTCCCTCTTCCTTCCTTTCCCCCTCCAGCTTCCCTCTCTCTGGTAGTTTATTCAGCCTTGCGTTTGCAGCTATTGAAACATCTGATTGAAAGGCTGAGGACAGCTCCAGGGCCACTGAGTTGCTCCTGCTGGTGGTTGTGCAGTGTAGCGGCCCTGACAAAGCCCGTCTTATTCATCCTGATTCCCTGAAGACGGTGCATTGCACAGAGCACCTGCTCACTGAAGATGTGTTGGACTGAACTGGACTTCACAAGGGGCTCAACCGGTAGTCCGTTCAGATAATTGTCGTATCATTGTGTTTGCATGCTGACTTTTCAGGAGACTAGGGGTACGAGACTTAAGTCTTGTCTTCCAGAGGACGAGAGTTGCTCATAGAGTGTTTGCCCAGTGAAAAAAGGCAATGTCACGGCAGTGATTTACTAGCAGATTTGGCTTGGGGTGTTGGTGAGCTGATTCCATAAAATAAATGCTAATTTTATTTTGTGTCTTGATTTTTGTGGTGGGTGGGACTGAGCAGCCAACAAGGAGAGCCTGCCAGAACTGAGCACAGCTCAGCAGAACAAGCTGAAACATCTGACCATCGTGAGCCTGGCCTCGAGAATGAAGGTACAGTCCTGACCCCTTTCCCGTCTTCCTCCTCACCCCGAGTCAGGGCTCTGTGGGTGTCATTGAGGGAGCTCCCAGCCACATACAGGAGAGTCGCATCGTCAGTGCACAAGAATTACTTGGCAAAGGAAAAGATAAGATTAAGATGGTGTACACAGTTCCTCCACACCCCATCCAGGAAGAGCATGCATGGCAGTGGTTGTGGTCAGTGTGTGCTGTGGTGCCTGTGAGCTTCTTGCTGTGCTTATATGAGGCTGCTGTTTAAAGATTCCCTCTTTTCAAACAACAAAGTATCTCAGCAAGTTCACAGCTTCATCTGCTGCTTGGTGCACAGTGAATTGTGCCCTACTGGAGGAAAAACTTGCTGTGTTGGATTCATTTTTAATATACTGCCTTTTTCTGAGATTCCCCAGGTTTGTTGCACTGTTTGGAGAACGCCTTCTTCGTTGGCTTGAGGGCTAACTTGAGGGTATCACGGTTCACTTTAGACCCTCTCCTTCCAGGAGATGCCACGCCCCTACCCCTGCGCACGCTCTGTCCCGGTTGGTTTAGAAGAAGCTTGCGGCTAGCTACTCACAGCTGTTAATAAGAGGGTCCGCATTCTGTTGATTAACGTTTGGTTTTGGCTCTCTGCCTGACCTCAGCCTAGCTGTGTAAGATTTCCTGGGGCTATGTGGAGAAGGTTTTCTGTTTGCATTTCCCCTCAGTGATTGAGCTTGAGCATTGTGTATTTGTTCGTGGGGTTGCCATTTCCATTGTACCTGGTCTAGTCACAGATTTCTGACTCTGGCTGGCATTTCAGGTGGGAGGCCTGCTTTCTTGTCCTGACTGTGGGCTCACAAGTAGAAGTAGGAGTGACTTTCCCTCATTGCCGCAATCCGTCGTTGTAAGCCCCTCTGCCGGCCCTGGTTATCACACCTTTAGCCTTAGAAAACCCTTATGGGTTTGTTTACTGTTAACGACTTCTCTTTGTACATCTTTCTTCTGTTTCTACAGATTTGATCACTGTGTTAATTTCAAAACTAGTTGTGATGTGTTGGAGGATTTTTCAGACAACTTGCTGTGTAGATCTGTTTTCTGGGAGTCATGCAGAGTGTTAGTACAGTCTCTCTCTCTCTCTCTCTCTTTGCATTTTCCTATATTTATTGTTATTTTAAATTTTAGTTTCCTTAGGACTATTTTATAGTTTGTTTAATCATTGTCTTTTTTTTTTTTTTTAATTTGACAGGTAGAGTTATAGACACAGAGAGAGAGAGAGAGAAAGAGAAAGGTCTTCCTTCTGTTGGTTCACCCCCCAAATGGCCGCTATGGCCGGCGTGCTGTGCCGATCCGAAGCCAGGAGCCAGGTGCTTTCTCCTGGTCTCCCATGCAGGTGCAGAGCCCAAGGACTTGGGCCATCCTCCACTGCCCTCCTGGGCCTCAGCAGAGAGCTGGATTGGAAGAGGAGCAACCGGGACAGAACTGGCGCCCCAACCGGGACTAGAACCTGGGGTGCCGGTGCCGCAGGCGGAGGATTAGCCAAGTGAGCTGCGGCGCCAGCCTCAATCATTGTCTTAATCATTGTCTTTTTTTTTTTTTTGACAGGCAGAGTAGACAGTGAAAGAGGCAGAGAGAAAGGTCTTCCTTTTGCTGTTGGTTCACTCTCCAGTGGCCGCCATGGCTGGCGCGCTGTAGCCGGCACACCGTGCTGATCCGAAGGCAGGAGCCAGGTGCTTCTCCTGGTCTCCCATGGGGTGCAGGGCCCAAGCACTTGGGCCATCCTCCGCTGCCTTCCCGGGCCATAGCAGAGAGCTGGCCTGGAAGAGGGGCAACCGGGACAGAATCTGGCGCCCCGACCGGGACTAGAACCCGGTGTGCCGGTGCCGCTAGGTGGAGGATTAGCCTATTGAGCCGCGGCACCGGCCTCATTGTCTTTTTAAAAAATTTTAAGTTATACAAGTTTCATATATTTCATGTATTCAGATTTAGGACATAGTGACTTAGTGGGAGTCCCTATCCCCATGGATGTTCCAACCCTTCCTCCCCCTCCCTCTCAGATTCCCGTTATTAATTTTTACAGTGATCTGTTTTCAGTAAACTTAGTGCTCGAATAGTTATCCCTACTCCAGGAGTTCAACGAATAGTATGAAGAGAAAGAAGTACAGCCTCTTAAAGGACGCGGGTGGGGAAAGAAAACAGGGTGGGCTCTGAGCTGGCAGTGCCTGCTGGTCACCTGTAGGTGGCGGTGCTGGCCTGCAAGTTTAGCTTGTGCTGTGCTGGGCGAGCCCCACTTCTCTCCACTGTGGGGTCTCTGGAGCTTTGTGACGATCTGTGTTTTGTGCAAAATCTGCAAGTTTTCAGAAGGTGGCGGAGAAGCCTACATTCTCTGCTTTGGAAGGAGTCTGGAATCTCCAGTTATGCTCTCGAGTCTGAAAGAGGAAGGCCAGGTGGAGTCCAGCAGGCAGAGGACCAGGGGGGTGCCTTCTTAGATGGCTTGAGGTCTTGTTTGAGTCTCTTCGGCCTCACAGTTCACTTTTCTCTGTGCCCTGGATAGTAATCATTACCACTCACCTGCATTGCCCACGTCCGGAGGCAGCTGTTGGGTATGTGAGTAATGCCTGCATTTTGCTTAATGCTTACCAGATGATTTTTATAACTGTCACATGGCCTTATCTACAGTGTATTCCCTACTCCGTGCTGCTGAAAGACCTGGAGATGCGGAATCTCCGGGAACTGGAAGACCTCATCATTGAGGCTGTCTACACTGACATCATCCAGGGCAAGCTGGACCAGCGAAACCAGCTGCTAGAAGTGGATTTCTGCATTGGCCGTGACATCCGAAAGAAGGATATCAATAACATTGTTAAGACCTTGCACGAATGGTGAGGCTGAAAGAGGGTCCTTTGAACCTGTGCTTGCAAAAATGTGACCTGTCGGTGTCAGCTGAGGGTTGGCCTGGGGGCTGGAGCCTAGGGACCGTGAGCCACAGAGTGTGACCACGGTGTGACAACAGCCATGCAGTCCCAGGAATCATTTCAGGCCATGCATGGAATATTGGAGAACTATGGTGTGGGGCAGTGGTTCCCCTTTTCAGTGGGGATACGTTTCAGGACTCTGGTGGATGCCTGAAGCTGCAGATAGTGCCGAACCCTGTGCGTGCAAGTGTGTGTGTGTGTGTGTGCATATATATACATACATACATACTTACTGTGCTTTGTTGTCTATACGTGCCTGTGATAAGGTTTAATTTATAGATTAGGCACAAAAGAGATTATCAACAACAACTGATAAAATAGTTACAACAGTGTACTGTAATAAAGGTCATGTGACTGGTTTCTCTGCTTCTCTCTCTCAAAAGGTCTTGCTGTTTGTACTCACCCTTGTGTTTCCCCTGATAGTGTGAGATAATCCAGAGCTGGTGTGAACGAGGTGAATGACCTAGGCATGAGACATAGCGTTAGGCTCGCACGCCAGGGTTCCTTGCACACAGCACTGCGATGCTGCAAGCGCTGCTCAGGAGACAGGTGGCTGCTCAGTGGCTAACAGGCAGGGAGTATATGCAGTGTGGAGGCCGGAGCGGCCAGACAAACGGCGATTCACTTCCCTGGTGGGCAGTAGCTGCGTGGCGTGAGGTTTCATCAGGCTGTTCACAATGGCACAGAGTTTAAAACTTACAAATTGTTTATCTGGAATTTTTCATTTAATGTTTTCAGACCATGGTTTACGGCAGAATGCAAAAAGAATGGGGGGCTGGGCATTGGCCTATAGGATAAGACGCTGGTTAGGATGCTTGTGTCATACATTGGAGTACCTGGGTTTGACCCCTGACTTCAACTCCTGACACAGCTTTCTGCTCATATGGAGCACAGGGGGGCAACGGGATGACTCGTGTAGTTGGGTTCTGCCGCCTACATGGGAGACCTGGCTTGAGTTCCCAGCTCCTTGCTTTGGCCCCAGCCAGCCTCAGCCCTTACACGCATTTGGGAAATAAATCTGTGATGGGAGATATTATCTCTCTCTCTTTCCCTCCCTCTCTCCCCCTACCTTCCCCACTATTCCCTCCCCTCCCTCTCAGCCTTTCAAGTAAAATCAAAAAGGAAAAAAATTTTTTTAAATACTTGAAACATTTGCATTTAGTCTGTTTTAACAGAATTTCATGGGCTGGTGTTGTGGGGCAATGGGTTAAGCTACCACCTGTGATGCTGGCATCCCATTTGAGTGCTGGTTTAAGTCCCACCTGGCCAGGTCCTTGTTAGAGCACCTGTGAAGGCAGTGGAAGATGGCCCACATTCTTGGGCCCCTGTCACCCACTTGGGAGGCCTGGATAAAGCTCTTGGCTTCAGCCTGGCCCAGCCCCAGGTGTTGCAGTCACTTGGGGAGTAAACCAGTAGATGGAAGATTTTTCTCTTTCTTTCACTCTTTCTCTCTATAACTTTGTCTTTCAAATACATAAATAAATAAATAAATATATAAAAACAGAAAACACTGGATTTGGTATTTGCATGAGCTGTCACACATTTCATGGGGATTTGTTGTTGGGACTTAGAGAGGTTTTTGAATTGAGGGGCTATCTTCCCAGGCAGGCATGTAGCAGATGGAGGTTATAAAACAAGAGGCCAGCCAGCTTTATCCAGAGGGATGGGGACACTGTTCTGCTGTTGTTGTCTTTTTTTTTTTTTTTTTTTTTTTTTTTGACAAGCAGAATGGACACAGAGAGAGGCAGAGAAAGGTCTTCATTTGCCATTGGTTCACCCTCCAATGGCCGCTGCAGCTGGCGCGCTGCAGCCGGCGCACCGCGTCTATCCGAAGGCAGGAGCCAGGTGCTTCTCCTGGACTCCCATGGGGTGCAGGGCCCAAGCACTTGGGCCATCCTCCACTGCACTCCCGGGCCACAGCAGAGAGCTGGCCTGGAAGAGGGGCAACCGGGACAGAATCTGGCGCCCTGACTGGGACTAGAACCCGGTGTGCTGGCGCCGCTAGGTGGAGGATTAGCCTAGTGAGCCGCGGCGCCAGCCTGTTGTTGTCTTTTAAAGATTTATTTATTTTACTTGAAAGTCACAGTTACACAGAGAGAAGGAGAGGCAGAGAGAGTCTTCCATCCACTGGTTCACTCCCCAATTGGCCACAACAGCTGGAGCTACGCTGATCCGGATCCAGGAGCTTCTTCTGGGTCTCCCATGCAGGTGCAGGGATTCATACACTTGGGCCAATCTCTGCTGCTTTCCCAGGCCATAGCAGAGAGCTAGATCGGAAGTGGAACAGCCAGGACTCGAACTGGCATCCGTATATGGGATGCTGGTACTGTGGCGGTGCCTTTACCCGCTATGCCACAGCGCTGGCCCCCATTTTTAAACAAACAGCATCTCTGGCTTATTCTGAAAAGAGTATATCCAGGGATGAGCAGCCTAGCTTTGTCTCCCTAGGGTCTGTGTGCCTGAGTTTGCCTCACTTAACTACTGTTAGAGACTTCCCCCGACCCCTCAACCCATATTCTGTCCCAAGTGTGGCCCTTTATAACATGTGACACAAGCCGGAGCTTTCAAAAGATTATAAAACAATAAATCAGAATAAATAGGAGCTAAATATAGAAAAAAGCCATGTAATATAAAAATGCTGACATACTGGGGCCAGCGCTGTGGCGCAGCAGGTTAAAGCCCTGGTCTGAAGCACTGGCATCTCATATGGGTGCTAGTTCAACTCCTGGCTGCTCCTCTTCCAATCCAGCTCTCTGCTATGGCCTAGGAAAGCAGTAGAAGATGGCCCAAGTCCTTGGGCCCCCGATCCGCGTGGGAGACCCGGAAGAAGCTCCTGGCTCCTGGCTTTGGATCAGTGCAGTTCTGGCCATTGCGGCCATCTGGAAAGTGAACCAGAAGATGGAAGACCTCTCTCTCTGTCTCTACCTCTCTCTGTAACTCAGTCTTTCAAATAAATAAAATAAATCTAAAAAAAAAAAAAAAAAAAGCTGACATACCAAATCTATCCTGACCACTTTCTATCCTGACCCTATCCTGGCACTGTCCTTTCTATCCTGGCACTGTCCTGACCCCTTTCTATCCTGACCCTATCCTGATCCTGGCACTGTCCTTTCTATCCTGACCCTATCCTGATCCTGGCACTGTCCTTTCTATCCTGACCCTATCCTGATCCTGGCACTATCCTGACCCCTTTCCGGCATAGTCACTGGTAGGCATTCTTTTATGTATTGTATTTGAAAGGCAGAAACAGGGAGAGAGAATGGGAGAGATAAGAGACCTTCTTTCCACTGGCTCCTTCTACCACAACAGCTAGGACTGGACCAGGCCAAGGCCAGTGGCTTGCAGCTCAGTCATCTATGTGGCAAGGACCCAGGCCTTTGCATCCCAGGTGTGCGTTAGCAGGAGGTTGGAATCAGAAGCAGAGCCAGGGCGGAGCCCAAGGGATATAGGATGTAGGTGTCCCAAGAGGCATATCTGCCCCTAGGAGAGATTTATAAAACTCCTATTTAGGGGATTGGAATTAGATAGGAAACAAAATTGCTTTATAGAGAGATCCAACAAGTATGATACAACTTTGATAACTTTCGAATCTTGAGTCATTTTGAATTTTAAATCATTGTTCTATCAACTTTCTTTTCTTTTTTTTTTTAAGCTTGATTGATTTTATTTGAAAGCCAGATTACAGACAGGCAGAGGCAGACAGAGAGAGAGAGAGAGGTCTTCCATCTGCTTGTTTACTCCTCAGATGGCTGCAGCAGCTAGAGCTGTGCTGACCTGATGCCAGGAGCTTCTTCCGGGTCTCCCACGTGGGTGCAAGGTCCCAAGTACTTGGGCCATCTTCTACTGCTTTCCCAGGCCATAACAGAGAGCTGGATCAGAAGTGGAGCAGCCAGGACTCGAACCAGTGCCCATGTAGGATGCCAGCACTGTAGGTGGCGGCTTTACCCACTACACTGCAGTGCTGGCCCCAGCTTTCTTGTTTCATTTATTTGAAAGGCAGAGTTACAACAAGAGGGAGAGACAGATTTTCCATGTGCTTGTTCACATGGCTGCAATGGCCAGGAGCTGGAACTCCGTCTGAGTCTGCCACGTGGGTGGCAGGGGTCCAGTTACTTGGACTGTCTTCCACTGCTCTCCCAGGCACGTTACTTGGGAGCTGGATTAAAAACGGAGCAGGTGGGTTTTATATGGGATAGAGCATCCGGAACCCATATGGGGTGCTGGCCACAACCCCAGCCCCTCAGTTTTTATTTCTGTTTTAAATTTTTCAAAATAAAAGTTGGGAGAATAACAAGCAGAGACATGACCATTAGAAAGTAACTTAAGCTTCTGAGGAAAGGGGCACTGCAGAACGGATGGGGACTTCAAAAACTTCACTGGAAAATGGAATTGAAAGATAATTTTTTTGGTGTAAAAAAATCTGAAATCCATGCATATGAGAAATCGTCAGAAATTCATGGAAATTCATGTTAGAAAAACACTACTCATGGATCAGAAATTTTTTTGCACTAAAATAATATCTTTTAATTTCATTTTCCATGAACTTTTTGAAGTACATGCAAAGGATGCTTTTAGAAAGTTTTTTTTTTTTTTCTGTTGAGGAAAGTAACTCATCAGTGCCACCTGTGAAGTATCTCCTCCTTCCTTCCTTTACATCCTGTAAACCATTTCGTGTGGGTGCAGAGGTTGAAAATCAAACCGATGTTCTAGGAAGCTCCCTCCAGATCGCTGTCTGTCTCCTTACGTCCTCCGCAGTGTGTTTAGATATGCTTGTCTTTAGAAGGGACTGCAGGAGGGCTGAGAGCCTTGGCTCAGGGCGTGTTGGAAGAAGTCCCTACAGGGTGCTGGGAGGCCACTGGGAGGGAGGTCTCTGGGCCCTCCGCAGCTAAGGCTGGCGTTCTGCTCGGCAGGTGTGACGGCTGTGAAGCGGTTCTGCTCGGCATCGAGCAGCAGGTCCTGAGAGCCAACCAGTACAAAGAGAACCACAACCGGACTCAGCAGCAGGTGGAAGCAGAGGTAAGGGGGCGGAGTGTTTGAGCCTCTCTCCAGGAGTACCTGGCTTCCTTTTTTTTTTGGTGTTTTTGTTTTTTATGTGAGTGTTGGTGTAGGTTAAAGAAGCAGTTAACCAACAAGCAGGCACTGGGCCTGGTGCTGGGACACAGGGATGAGTGGGATATAGTTCCCGCCCTGAGCACTGTCAGCCTCCCTTCTGATTCCTGATTGGCAGAGGATGAGCAGGCCGGCCGAGCAGAGGAGGTTGGAGTTTCACAGAATACCTGCACTTTGCAACTGTAGCACCAAAAAAAAAAAAAAAAACAAAAAACGAGTCTGGGGGATGGATCTTAAAAATGGACAAAAGAGGGGCTGTGGTTGTGGTATAGTGAGTAAAAGCCACCGCCTGTGGCACTGGCATCCCATGTGGGCACTAGTTCAAGTCCCGGCTGTTCCACTTCTGATCTGGAGGACTTATTTATTTTCATTTGAAAGTTACCCAGAAAGAGGAAGAGACAGAGGGAGAGAGATCTTCTATCCGCTGGTTCACTCCCTAAATGGCCACAATGGCTGAGGTTGGGCCAGGCCAAAGCCAGGGGTCAGGAGCTTCCTCTAGAAATCCCAGGTGGGTGCAGCAGCCCAAGCAGTCCGGCCATCCTCTGCTGCTTTCCTAGGCACAATAGCAGGGAGCTGGATTGAAAGTGGAGTGGCCGGCTCTCGAATCTGCACCCATATGGGATGCCAGCTTTGCAGGTGGTGGCTTTACCCACTACACCACAATGTCGGCCCCTCAAATAAATAAGTAAATTTTTAAAAAATGGACAAAAGGAAGGTTGGCATTTGGTGAAGTGGTTGCTGGGACACCTGCATCTCATCAATGAGTGCTTGAGTTTGAGTCCTGGCTCAGCTTCTGACTCGGGCTTCCTGGGAAGCAGTGAGTGATGGCTCAAATACTTGCTTCGTGCTACCCGTGTGAGTGGTATGGATTGAGTTCCTGGCCGCTGGCTTCAGCCTGACTCAGCCCCACCTGGTGCAGGCATTTGGGGAACAAACTGTGGAATGGAAAATCTCTCTGTCTCTCTGCCTTTCAAATAAATAAAAACAAAAACAAATATATTTTTTAAGATAGGAAGATGGTGGGTACCAGGTACAGTGGAGGGAGGGGTGCAGGTAAGCAGGGGTATGTGGGCTTCAAGGCCTTGGTAGGGTTCTGATTTTTTTTTTTTTTTTTAAGATTTATTTATTTATTTGAAAGGCAGAGTTAGAGAGGGAGAGACAGAGAGATATCCATCTGCTGGTTCACTCCCTATGTGACTGGGCCAGTCCACAGCTAGGAACCAGGAGCTTCTTCCAGGTCTCCCACTTGGGCCATCCTCCACTGCTTTCCCAGGTGCATTAGGAGGGAGTTGGATGGCAAGTGGAGCAACTGAGGACACAAGCCAGCACCCACATGGGATGCCAGTGTTGCAGTTGCTGGCTTCACCTGCTACACCACAATGCTGGCCCCAGGGTCCTGATTCTTAAGTGGTGAGGCAAGTGTATAGCCTTCTCTCTGCCCTAAAGAAGGAGAGTTTGTAATGTATGGGTATGTATTATGAACTTTAAAAAATCATGAATAAAAGCAAAAACATTGGGTAGTTGAGACTCAGTGAAGGTACGCAGGTGGGAATGGTTTTAGTGACATCTGGGTGTTCAGGACATTTTTTTAGCCTCTTGGATGTGTGCAGACTTCAGCCTTTATGTACTGGGTGCTTGTTTGTGCGCCTGTAGCCTGACAAGTGCAGTGCCCTCAGAATTTGTTTGGAACCCTTACCATCAGAAGCTTTGATCATTATCAGTAGTGGAAATCCTTTTCTAATGTGGATGGGCTGTACGTGTTAATGGTGTTTCATGAGCTTTTACAAATCAGTTGTCCGAGAGTGTGGCAAAGAGAGGCCTAGAATTGCAGCTAAGGAGCATAAGAAGTGAGTGTGAGACTTGGAGAGTTCCCCTGCCCCTTGGAAATGCAACCTGTGTCTTACTTGTCTTTGTAAATCCAGCTCCTTGTCCCACGCCTCAGCCATGCGCAGTACGCACTCAGATGCTGCACTGAATATTCCCGGTACACCAAAGAGGGTGTCAGCGGCCTGCCGGACTGGGTTCTTCATGGACTCAAGCGCATTTATTTTGAATCCACCCCCCCCCCCCATATATATGCTCTGTGGGTGTTTGGTCTATAGTGCATTTTTGTTTTTTTAAGATTTTATTTATTTGTTTGAGAGGTAAAATTACAGATATTGAGAGGGAGAGACAGAGAGAAAGGTATTCTATCCATGGTTCACTCCCCAATTGGCCATGACAGCTGGAGCTGCACTGATCCAAAGCCAGGAGCCAGGGGCTTCTTCCAGGTCTCCCACACGGGTGCAGGGGCCCAAAGACTTGGGCCATCTTCCACTGCTTTCCCAGGCCATAACAGAGAGTGGATGGGAAGAAGAGCAGCCAGGACTAGAACTGGGGCTCATATGGGATGCTGGCGCTGCAAGGTGGAGTATTAGCCTATTGAGCCGCGGCGCCGGCCCCATAATCCATTTTTAATCCTCCTACTTCTGGCCAAAGTGTGTGAACTACATTTAACAGTAGCCAAAACAAGCCTGTCGCCTCTCTAGTGAGCTGAGTGCAGTCACCCTCTCATCGAAGGTGACTTCCTCTCTGGCCTGGGACGGAGGTTCAGAGCAAGGGAGCAAGAGTTGACCACTGTCTGTTTATTCTTCCCTGCAAGTCAAAGCCTGGAAGAAGAGATGAACCACAGCCTGCCTTTCCTTGGAGTAGGCCTGAGGCAGACCAGCGGTCCTTATCCTGGCTGGAGGCACTGGGCGGGGCTGCTCCCTGCAGCTGGTTTCTGCTGCTTGTCCCCCAGGCTTGCCGATTGTGTTAGGCTATTAGCAGAGAGGAACGTTACTAGTTGTAGAATTTTTAACCGTTCAAGTTTATTTCTGTAATAAATGGCATATTGGACAAAAGAAAGGCAAATATGAACAGAACTAGTACAGAACTTGGCGCATGCTCGAGGCACACCTTACACTTCACAGCAGTGCAGATCCCTCAGCTCATGGTGATTGAGGAGGGTGCACGGCAGCACGCCCGTTTGTGTGTGTGGAAAACTCAGCTACCCTGTTGGCAGAGCTGATGCTGCCAGCAGGTGGCAGTAAAGATTCAAGTCTGAGGGAAAGCTGAGGCAAAAGCCAAGGCTGCCTCCACCACCAATGCAAACCATCTGCCGGCTTAGTAGTCTTGTAGCAGATTGCGGACAGTTCAGTGTGGAAAAAGTGAGAACATGGTGAGAGCTCAGAGCCTGGTCAGTTCTTCCATTCGGTGACGAATGACCTGGTTCCTAAGTACAGAGTGTTGATGCTGGAGCCACACAGGAGCTGTCCCCAACCATTCCTTGTCGTGAACAGGGCCAGTCTGCAGAGAGCAAAGGGAGCTGTGTCACGTTCTGCTTGTGCTCATGCCTCTGTTACCCTGGGCCGAACTCCTTAAGCCATTTCTCAACTTGGTTGGTGGTCTTTAGCATGTTCTCGGGGGGACGACTTGATGTCCCTCCTCCCCCAGATCTTAGAATCACAGCTTCCGTCTGGCGAGCTGCAGCTTCCAGTGCCCTTCCTGGCAGCTGGCAGTGCAGCCTGCCCGACCCGAAGCTGCCTGAGAGTTGGTTCCTTGTAGTGTTTCACACAAGTGGCGCAAGCCGCTTACTCACAGCTGCAGCATAGCTGAGGGAGAGAGCGCAGGCACAGCACGTGCCAGCTCGTTGTCTCTGAGCAGGCGCTCTGGAGGGGAAGCTGTGGGAGTCGCAGCATCACAAAGCACCTCACTTACCCTGGATTTTGGAACATTTGTGTCTCTGAGTGTGTCCTTGTCTGATGTTCTGTGACGTTTGTCCACAGCTGTTGCTGCGTTTACAAAGTAGAATATCTCACTCAGGTAGGCAGGTCAGGATAACCGTCGAGGAAGCGCTGTTTTCCATTAGGTAGATAGTGCCCCGGAGGGCCAGCTGGTGGCAGGTCTTGAGGCTTGCTGGCGTTACCACGTGCTGACAGCGTGCCTCCTGGGGCCTCCTGGACAGGGCTCTCTCCACCTCTCAGCTTTCCTTTTCCTGTGGGGCTTTTCCAACTGCAGGCTCTCTGGCTGTTCCCCTTTGCTTTGCCCCACAACTGAAGGAAGTCTCCTTGCTCTAGGGAGCTCCTCTCTTGTTTTAATGCATCTTTAAGTCTCTGATGGAGCGAGGCTGCATTTTTGCTGGTGGGAGCAATCCCATTTGAAAATCCCTGAGGTTCATGTTTCGAAGAGTGACAAAGGCTAGACCATCTGGGAGTGAGTGGCATGGGGAAGGCCTGCAGCCAGGCCACGCAGAAGAAAATCCGAAGGGACGAGGTCAAATTCAGGCCAGAAGACGACGAGTGTGGGGGTGGTGTTTGTCAGTTGAAGGCCGGCGCTGCGGAGGAGGAATTGGACTTCTCAAGCAAGTCTGCGAGGCTAACACGGTGTAACCGTCGGGCTGACCTAAGCAGCTGATCTGGCATTCGGAGGAGCCGTCCCCGTGTGGACCTGCCCAGCGGCTGCAGAAGCTGCTGGACTCTGAGATCCTCTTCAGCTTCGAGCATCGTCAGTGGTGCGCCAGCCCCCTTGTGCACTCTGCGTGCTGAGTGTGGTGGCAGCGATAAAGCCGACGTGAGCAGGGCACCCCTGCATGGAACCCAGCGTGACGGCACAGCCTTCTCCCACTGGGGCTGAGTCTTTGCCAAGAATAGAGGGCTTCATTTCTTAGGCTCAGGAGACACTTTGCCAAGAAGGCGTTTTTCCCCCATGCGGTGTTGTGCCTCCAGGTGATGAGGACTGTAGCCAACTTGGGTTCCTGGGGTCTTCCCGGAGGAGCACAGAGACAGGGTGGTGTATGAGTGACCGCGAGTGAGAGACTGAGGGGAGCAGGTCCGTGTGGTGGAGCACTCTGCTCTCCGGGCTGGGTCCCAGGGGCTAAAGAGCAGTGCTGCCTGGGCTGGAGTAGGTTCATGGCAGGCGGAAAGGCAGAGGGGAAATGGCTGCTTCCAGGTCTGGTCCAGGACCAGTGTGGCTTGACCCAGGATAAGGAGAGAGCAGTGTGGATGGAAGTTGCCCGATCTTGAGAGGTTCTTTCACACTGGAGAAGGAACCCGGTTCTTCCCTGAGCCAGCTCTCCTTTGTCTTTTCTTCCACACCAAGGCCACTCAGCACCCAGAGTAGCTCATCAGGAGGGTAGTTGCTCTAAAAGGACACTGCTTGAGGAAGTAAATGAACCTCTGAATGGGCATCCATGCTCTGTCTTACTTTGCTCAAAGCTTTGGTCAGGATCTTGGATCAAGGCCTTTTAACAGAATTGAGTCACTCGCTATGAGATAGGGCGACTCTGCCTCTGGGGTGGTGGGAAAGATGACAGTCCAGCAGAGCACGGGGAACTGGAGAAGAGCACTCGTGGGCTCCCGCAGGACCTGGAGTGAGAGGGAACCTGTGAGTACAGCTAGCTGCCTGTGAGGGGGGGGGAACCTGTGAGTACAGCTCACTGCCTGTGAGGAGGGGGGGAACCTGTGAGTACAGCTCACTGCCTGTGAGGAGGGGGGAACCTGTGAGTACAGCTCACTGCCTGTGAGGAGGGGAACCTGTGAGTACAGCTCACTGCCTGTGAGGAGGGGGGAACCTGTGAGTACAGCTCACTGCCTGTGAGGAGGGGGGGGAACCTGTGAGTACAGCTCACTGCCTGTGAGGAGGGGGGAACCTGTGAGTACAGCTCACTGCCTGTGAGGAGAGGGAGAACCTGTGAGTATAGCTCACTGCCTGTGAGGAGAGGGAACCTGTGAGTACAGCTCACTGCCTGTGCGGGGGGGAACCTGTGAGTACAGCTCACTGCCTGTGAGGAGGGGGGGAACCTGTGAGTACAGCTCACTGCCTGTGAGGAGGGGGGAACCTGTGAGTACAGCTCACTGCCTGTGAGGAGAGGGAGAACCTGTGAGTATAGCTCACTGCCTGTGAGGGGGGGAACCTGTGAGTACAGCTCACTGCCTGTGAGGAGAGGGAACCTGTGAGTACAGCTCACTGCCTGTGAGGAGAGGGAGAACCTGTGAGTATAGCTCACTGCCTGTGCGGGGGGGAACCTGTGAGTACAGCTCACTGCCTGTGAGGCGGGGGGGAACCTGTGAGTACAGCTCACTGCCTGTGCGGGGGGGGGGAACCTGTGAGTACAGCTCACTGCCTGTGAGGAGGGGGGGAACCTGTGAGTACAGCTCACTGCCTGTGAGGAGGGGGGAACCTGTGAGTACAGCTCACTGCCTGTGAGGAGGGGGGGAACCTGTGAGTACAGCTCACTGCCTGTGCGGGGGGGGGAACCTGTGAGTACAGCTCACTGCCTGTGAGGAGGGGGGGAACCTGTGAGTACAGCTCACTGCCTGTGAGGAGAGGGAGAACCTGTGAGTACAGCTCACTGCCTGTGAGGAGGGGGGAACCTGTGAGTACAGCTCACTGCCTGTGAGGAGGGGGGGAACCTGTGAGTACAGCTCACTGCCTGTGAGGCGGGGGGGAACCTGTGAGTACAGCTCACTGCCTGTGAGGGGGGAACCTGTGAGTACAGCTCACTGCCTGTGCGGGGGGGGGAACCTGTGAGTACAGCTCACTGCCTGTGAGGAGGGGGGGAACCTGTGAGTACAGCTCACTGCCTGTGAGGAGGGGGGAACCTGTGAGTACAGCTCACTGCCTGTGAGGAGGGGGGGAACCTGTGAGTACAGCTCACTGCCTGTGCGGGGGGGGGAACCTGTGAGTACAGCTCACTGCCTGTGAGGAGGGGGGGAACCTGTGAGTACAGCTCACTGCCTGTGAGGAGGGGGGGGAACCTGTGAGTACAGCTCACTGCCTGTGAGGGGGAGAACCTGTGAGTACAGCTCACTGCCTGTGAGGAGGGGGGAACCTGTGAGTACAGCTCACTGCCTGTGAGGAGGGGGGAACCTGTGAGTACAGCTCACTGCCTGTGAGGAGGGGGGGAACCTGTGAGTACAGCTCACTGCCTGTGAGGCGGGGGGGAACCTGTGAGTACAGCTCACTGCCTGTGAGGGGGGAACCTGTGAGTACAGCTCACTGCCTGTGAGGGGGGAACCTGTGAGTACAGCTCACTGCCTGTGAGGGGGGAACCTGTGAGTACAGCTCACTGCCTGTGAGGAGGGGGGGAACCTGTGAGTACAGCTCACTGCCTGTGAAGGGGGGGGGACCTGTGAGTACAGCTCACTGCCTGTGAGGGGGAGAACCTGTGAGTACAGCTCACTGCCTGTGAGGAGGGGGGAACCTGTGAGTACAGCTCACTGCCTGTGAGGAGGGGGGGAACCTGTGAGTACAGCTCACTGCCTGTGAGGAGGGGGGGAACCTGTGAGTACAGCTCACTGCCTGTGAGGCGGGGGGGAACCTGTGAGTACAGCTCACTGCCTGTGAGGGGGGAACCTGTGAGTACAGCTCACTGCCTGTGAGGGGGGAACCTGTGAGTACAGCTCACTGCCTGTGAGGAGGGGGGGAACCTGTGAGTACAGCTCACTGCCTGTGAAGAGGGGGGGGAACCTGTGAGTACAGCTCACTGCCTGTGAGGAGAGGGAGAACCTGTGAGTATAGCTCACTGCCTGTGCGGGGGGGAACCTGTGAGTACAGCTCACTGCCTGTGAGGCGGGGGGGGAACCTGTGAGTATAGCTCACTGCCTGTGAGGGGGGGAACCTGTGAGTATAGCTCACTGCCTGTGAGGGGGGGAACCTGTGAGTATAGCTCACTGCCTGTGAGGGGGGGAACCTGTGAGTATAGCTCACTGCCTGTGCGGGGGGGAACCTGTGAGTACAGCTCACTGCCTGTGAGGAGAGGGAGAACCTGTGAGTACAGCTCACTGCCTGTGCGGGGGGGGGAACCTGTGAGTACAGCTCACTGCCTGTGAGGAGGGGGGAACCTGTGAGTACAGCTCACTGCCTGTGAGGAGGGGGGAACCTGTGAGTACAGCTCACTGCCTGTGAGGAGGCGGGGACCTGTGAGTATAGCTCACTGCCTGTGAGGAGGGGGGAACCTGTGAGTACAGCTCACTGCCTGTGAGGAGGGGTATCGCATTGGAAGGAAAAAGCATATCCACCAAGAAAGTCTGCAAAGCAAGCAGCGGGAGTCGGCCTGAGCCCCAGTGAGAGAACGTGGCCTTGGTGGATGAGCCACAGGCAGAGTCTGCTTCCTAGGGCAGGCCTGGCACTGACCCCTCAGCTGAGCTGCACTAGAGCCATTGTGAAAGAAATGCTGATTATTCATGTCTTACCGGCTTGTGATGACTTTATATTCCAGAAACACAGGGACATGGGATTGAATATAGAACTGTATGGGGCTGGTGCTGTGGCATAGCACGTAAACCCGCTGCCTGCAGTGCCAGCATCCCACATGAGCACTGGTTCTAGTCCTGGCTGCTCCTCTTCAGATCCAGCTCTTTGCTATGGCCTGGGAAAGCAGTAGAAGATGGCGCAAGTCCTTGGGCCACTGCACCTACGTGGAAGACCTGGAGGAAGCTCCAGGTTCCTTGCTTTGGATTGGCCCAGCTCTGACCATTGTGGCCAATTGGCGAGTGAACCAATGGATGGAAGACCTCTTTCTCTCTCTCTCTCTCTCTCTGCCTCTCTGTAACTCTGCTTTCCAAATAAATAAGTAAGTCTTTAAAAAGAAAGAAAGAAAGAAAGAGAGAGAGAGAGAGAGAGAGAGAGAGAGAGAGAGAGAGAGAGAGAGAGAAAATAGAACTGTAGGGCCAGCCTTGTGACATAGAGGGTAAAGCAGCCGCTGTGATGCCAGCATCCCATGTGGAGGCTGGTTTCGGACCCAGCTGCTCCACTCCTGATTCAGCTTCGTGCTAATGGCCTGGGAAAGCAGCAGCAGATGGCCTAAGTCCTTCGGCCACTGCCACCCACATGGGAGACCCAGATGAAGTTCCTGGCTCCTGGCTCCAGCCTGGTCCCGTAGGCCATGTGGCAGTCTGGGGGAGTGAACTAGCAGATAGAAGAGCTCTCTCTCTTTCAGTAGAGTTAAAATAGAGTGAATGAGTCAGTACAGAAAACTGTGTAGGGTAAGCTGATTGTTTCATAAAAATTATTATAAAACTTGAGAAAGTAAGTTTTTGGTGTTATTAGCCGTGGTGAAATTAAGAAAGCTATTTTGGGGGGTTCTATTTTTTAATTTTTAGTGAAGGTACTTTGCTAACTGGGAAGGTAAGAATTAGCTCGACAAGAAGCCACTTTTGGAATCAGAGGCCTCGAAAAGAAAATCTGTTAGTTTTCTAATGTCTTTGATTAAAATCTTGTCAGCTTTGGGGAAATGCTCCCTCAGCTCATGTTAGGTTGGCAAATCTTCCAGTGCTTTAGAAATCAGAGGTGAGTGACATGCAAAGACAGAAACTTGAGTCATGCTGTTCCCACTAAGTTTTTTTTTTTTTTTTTTTTTTTTTTTTGGTAGGCAGAGTGGATAGTGAGAGAGAGAGAGAGACAGAGAGAAAGGTCTTCCTTTGCCGTTGGTTCACCCTCCAGTGGCCGGCGCACCGCGCTGATCCGAAGGCAGGAGCCAGGTGCTTCTCCTGGTCTCCCATGGAGTGCAGGGCCCAAGCACCTGGGCCATCCTCCACTGCACTCCCTGGCCACAGCAGAGAGCTGGCCTGGAAGAGGGGCAACCGGGACAGAATCCGGCGCCCTGACCGGGACTAGAACCCGGTGTGCCGGCGCCGCAAGGCGGAGGATTAGCCTAGTGAGCCGTGGCGCCAGCCTTTTTTTTTTTTTTTTTTTTTGAGAGGCAGAGTGGACAGAGAGAGAGACAGAGAGAAGGGTCTTCCTTTTGCCGTTGGTTCACCCTCCAATGGCCGGTGCGCTGTGGCCGGCGCGGCGCGCTGATCCGATGGCAGGAGCCAGGTGGTTCTCCTGGTCTCCCATGGGGTGCAGGGCCCAAGGACTTGGGCCATCCTCCACTGCACTCCCTGGCCACAGCAGAGAGCTGGCCTGGAAGAGGGGCAACCGGGACAGAATCCGGTGCCCCGACCGGGACTAGAACCCGGTGTGCTGGCGCCGCAAGGTGGAGGATTAGCCTAGTGAGCCGCGGCGCCGGCCCCCACTAAGGTTTTAATCAGTCTCCCTCCTAATACTTGCAAAACATTTCAGAGAAGCCTTGACTGTTATTTATGTGGCAGTTATACCTGAGAAATCACATTTCTTTATTTCTTTTTTTTTAAATATTTATTTATCTGAAAGGCAGTGTTAGAGAAATGGAGGGATGGAGGGAGGGGGAGAGAGAGAGAGATCGATCTTCCATCTGCCTCCATCTGATGGAGTCAGGAACTTTATCCGGGCCTCCCACGTGAGTGCAGGGGCTAAGGACTTGGGTCATCTTCTACGGCTTTCCTAGGAGCGTTAGCAGGGAGCTGGATTGGAAGTGGAGTAGCTGAGACTGGAACCAGCGCTCACCTAGGAGGCCAGCATTGCAGGCGGCTGCTTAACCCGTGATCCCCAATGCCAGCCTCAATCACGTTTCTTGGTCTCTCCTTCAAGGCCATCAAAATATGACTCGAAGTAAGAGAAAATAACCAATAACAAATGTCCTTCTTAGAGAAGGGGGATAGAGAAGCCATCCACTTGCTGCACAGTCTTCCCTGTCCCACACACCACCTGACTGCTGGATCAGAGACACCGCGCAGCAGTGAGTGCCAGAGCACGCTCTGCCTGGCACCGGGTGCCTGCCCTTGATGTTGACTGCCCAGCCCTCGGCCCTCTGTGACTCTCCTTGCAGAAATATGAGTGTGCCAAGTGAGCTTGCAGTGGTTTGGGGGCGTGGCTGTTTCCTGCATCTCAAAATGACAACAACGACAAACAACTGCCTGCAGGCTCATCGAGGTTGACTCTGCAGATGCTGGCTCTCTCCAGGAACCAAAAACTTGTCTCACTCGAAAGCACTGTTTGCTCTGCGTTTGGACCCTCTTACTTGGGTTCCGACTTTCTGACCTGTTCAGAACTTGTGGCCCTGCCCACTTCCTTCCTGTTCTGTAGAAATCCAAGCCTCTTGCCTGTCAGAGAACACGGAAGCACGTTTCCTTCCCACCAACAGACGCGCACCTCGCTCTGCACCAGCCTTCTCTAATGATTTTAAAACCCAGGCTAGCATTTGGTTGGCCCTCTCCCCCACCACCTTGCTTCTCTCCCTGCTTTCCTTCCCTGTGAGCTGAAGAGCAGAGGTGTAAAAGACCCATTAGACCAGCGTCAGGAATGTGTGTGCCACAGGCCACGGGGGAGGTACGCATCAGGGCAGTTATGCCTGAGAGGGCGATATGGCAACACGGACTCAGCTATGAGGAGTGCATCCCCTCTCCCAGAAGTGTTTTTGGAGCTGCATTCCCAGAAGTTTTGTGAAAAACAGCTGAGTACAAAATTCTTGGGTCCCCCTTTCTGTTTCCTAGGACATGGAACCATTAGTTTCTTTCACCTCCTTGCTGTATCTCTGCCGGATGGTCCGCTGCACTTGCTTCCTCTAAGACAGCACTGGTTTCACGTGTTTGCGTGGTTCATTTCCATATGTCTCCCATGAGTAGCTCCTGCTCATTGCTCCACATCTGTATTTCTTTTCTTTTGCTCTGTTTTGGTTCTTTGAAAGGCAGAGAGATAGAGACGGAGATCTTCCATCTGCTGGTTCACTGTGCAGATGTCCAAAGCCAGGAGCCCAGAACTCATTCCAGGTCTCCTGTTTGAGTGGTGGGAACCCAAGCACTTGAGCCTTCATTTGCTGCTCTCCAGAGTACACATTAGTGAGAAGGTGGGATCTAAGCAGAGGTGGGACTCGAACCCAGGCACTCCAGTATGGGGTGTGGGCGTCACGGCAGTTGAGATGAATTTCTGTAGATAATTCCCTGTTTCTTTGCAGAGCATTTTGGCTGCTCCTCTGTGTGGCCATCCTCATACTGAGATCAGGTTGACTCCAGTTCTGTGTCTTTCTCCAGGTTACCAACATCAAGAAGACGCTCAAAGCGACCGCGTCCTCCTCGGCCCAGGAAATGGAGCAGCAGCTGGCCGAGCGGGAGTGTCCCCCTCATGCTGAGCAGAGGCAGCCCACCAAGAAGATGTCCAAAGTGAAAGGTCTGGTCTCCAGCCGCCACTAGGGCTGGCTGGGGCAGCTGGTACTCACCAGGCCTGGTCAGGCGGGGAGGGGACACCAAGGGCCCATTCCTCCCCCTCTCTACCTGCAGTGAGTTCAGAGCTGCCCGTTTCCTCACCAGCGCCTCCCCACCCTGTTGGTACTGTTCCAGAAAAACCGTGACTCCTTCTCCTGCCCCTCCCTCCCTCCCAGTTGCTCCCTTCAGACTCAGGGGCTCCGCGGATGCCATCCTTGTTAACGGGTAGACACTGCCCGGCTTCCCTCCAGGAGGTTCTGGTCTCTGTAAGGGCTTGGCTCCCTCCAGTTTTTCTTTTGCTCATGCCATTTGGTCAGGCTGTTCACGAGCCGGAGTCAGCTGTAACCGGCCCACAGGGATGGCTGCGGGGTAGGCCCCGCTCTGAGCGAGGGAGGCGCTCTTTGTGCAGCCTGTGCACCCAGGGTTCCCACCATGGTGCAGGTGATCTCTAGCCAGGTGTCCATGCCCCTCTTCCCTCTCCTGCCTTGCCCTGTTGGCAGCTCCAGTTCAGGCGATGGAGGGATGTGACACTGGGCTGCATTTACTGAATCTGCAGGTTTTCAGCCTCATAAAGCCAGCTCTGGTCTCCACTATCTGGGAGTGCTGGACTGACTCAGCATACGTGGAGGGGCCGCGGGGCTGCAGGCAGAGGGGATCTCCCGGCCCGGTTGTCCTCTACTGGCCGCTCCTCCGGCTGCTCAGCTGCCCACGGGGGCTGTCTGCCACCACATGCTCTCCAGGCCCTTTCATGCCTCCCGGCTGCCCTGCAGTGGGGTTGGTGGGGCCAAGGCCCTGTGGGGAAGGACTGTGGCTGCTTCAGTCTCTTCCTCTCCACCCCTTCCTGGCCGGTGACCCAGAGCCCCTGATGATGGCATCCTCCTGGCAAGAGAAAAGGACTTGACTAGACTTTCTGAACTTGAACAGTTTCAGGTTATATTTTAATTTTTTTTTGTACAGGTTCTGATTCTAATACATTTCAACATGCTTTTTCCCCCTTGTGTCAATATTTGTTAGGACTGATCGCCGGGGGTTTCACCTGGTTGGAGGGTGGCATGTGTGTCTCTGTGTGCGTTTCGTTCTGTTTTGTTTCTTAAGGGGAGGTGGAGGTCCTGGACTGATACTAAAGTTCATTGAGGAAAAAGCACATTTTAGAACAAAAAAATAAAAGTGTAGATTTGCTGTATGTGGCTGTGAAGTGTGCAGTTGCATAGCAGGTGAACCTTGGGGGGGAATGAGGGTGGTTCAGAGGCATGGAACGCTGCTTCAGGACCGTGATGAGAGTGGATTTCTCCTTTTCCTGACGTGTCCAGCACTGCCTGCTTCTAGCTGTTCCACCTGCCCACACAACACGTCTACCTGGAGAGTAAACTCCCAAAGTGTGTTTCTTGAATCCCTTTTTCATCTGCTCTGTGGGAAGAGGTTCTGGCATTAAATAAGTGGGGTGTTCCCTGCACCCCCTGTCCTCATTGAAAGCTCATTACTAAGATCTCAGGGAAGTGCTGGGCTCGGGAGCCTTTTTTTTTTTTTTTTGACAGGCAGAGTGGACAGTGAGAGAGAGAGACAGAGAGAAAGGTCTTCCTTTTGCCCTTGGTTCACCCTCCAATGGCCGCCGCGGCCGGTGCGCTGCGGCCGGTGCACCATGCTGATCCGAAACCAGGAGCCAGGTGCTTCTCCTGGTCTCCCATGGGGTGCAAAGCACCTGGGCCATCCTCCACTGCACTCCCGGGCCACAGCAGAGAGCTGGCCTGCAAAAGGGGCAACCGGGACAGAATCCGGCGCCCCCACCGGGACTAGAACCCAGTGTGCCGGCGCCGCAGGCGGAGGATTAGCCTAGTGAGCTGCGGCGCCGGCACGGGAGCCTATTGTGTCTGCACTGACGGCACCGCTGACCCTTTTTGGGGCCTGCCTAGTGGAACACGTTTTGCTGAAGTGTTAGAAAACGTGTATTTCTCAAAAGCCCTCTGAGAAGCTGCACACCTTCCAGCCCTGTAGGTTTCCCAGCTGTGCTTTGTAGAGCTGGTCAGTCACACATGTTGCCTTTCATCTTTATTTTCCCACTGGGAAATGCAGCTTGACTTACATGAAGTGTGTGATTCTTTGTTGTTTGACTGCCCAAGGCCCTGAGGAGCTGTGGGGCCATCTTTCCCATGGCTCTGCTACTTCTTCAGGAATAGTGCGGTAACAGTACCAGCATGTGTGTAGAGCGTTATACAGTACAGTGGGTCAGTCGGTCCCTTCCATCCCCTTCCAGCCACGCTTCCGAGGCTGATGAAGGTGAGGATTGGTACAGTCGCCCTCACGTTACTCATGAGCCCTTCAGACCCAGCGTCCCCCGCGGGAAGTGGCGGAAGGTGGACTCGCAGACCTCCCGGCTTGTTCGCCTGCCCTGTGTCCTCTGTGATGTTCTGATGGAGACTGCTCTCCAGGCTGACCCTGCTTGCCCTCTGAGTACCGGTCTTGCTCACACCTGAAATCCTGCACACCTCAGCCTCTTTCCCAGGCCCACCCAGCTGCTTGATAAGGAAGCAGAGGATGGCGCTGGGGACTCCGGGAATTGTGGGGCCCACGGCCCAGCTGGAATGTTGATGGCTCTGCTGGGACTGCAGTCTGCCATTGGCGTGCCGTGACAGCTGGGCGCAGGTCTGAAGTGTGCACAGGTGTTCTGCACACACAGCATTCAGAAGAGATGCTTCTGTCACCAGTGGAACACCTCAGGTGGGGAAGGGGCCCCTGTGGCATTACAGAGGTCGGAGTGCCTGGGCTGCCTGAAGTCTGGTATTTCTGTCCCTGACCCCTCTTTGCTCTCTGCTGTAGGTTCCAACAGGAAACGTTTCCTGTTTGGGTAACAACTAGGAGACTGTCAAAGCTCCCAAACAGGGCATTCTTGTGTTCCAAATCTAAGGTGGTCGATTCTCATTGTAGGGTTCTCTTCTCCCCAAACTTCTGAGTCCTAGAAAGTGGAGTGGTAACCAAAGAAGCTAAAAGGATAAACTGCTTCTGATGTGTTTACATATTTGCTGTTTTCTCCATTTCTGAGGCGCTGGGTTGTTTTAAACCAAACCAAAGTGTTCTAATTATTGTATTAAAAAAAAAAAAAGATAAAAACTGTTGGGGCTGGCACTGTGGCGTAGTGGGTTAAGCCACCACCTACAACCTGGACATCCAATATGGGCACCAGTTCGAGTCCTAGCTGCTCCACTTCTGATCCAACTCCTAGTGCCTAGGAAAGTAGCAGAGGATGGCCCAAATACTTAGGCCCCTGCATCCATGTGAGAGACCCAGAAGAAGCTCCTGGCTTTAGCTTGGCCCAGCCTCAGCTGTTGCCATTTTGAGGGTGAACCAGCGGATGAAAGATCTCTCTTCCTCCCTCCCTCCCTCTCTCTCTCTCTCTCTCTCTTTTTTAAAGATTTATTTATTTATTTGAAAGAGTTAACGCAGAGAAGAGAGAGGTCTTCCATGCACTGATTCACTCCCTAATTGGCCACAATGGCCAGAGCTGCACCGATCTGAAGCCAGGAGCCAGGAGCTTCTTCCAGGTCTCCCATGTGGGTGCAGGGGCCCAAGGAGTTGGGCCATCTTCTACTGCTTTCCCAGGCCATAGCCGAGAGCTGGATCAGAAATTGGCCCCCATATGGGATGCCAGCGCTTCAGGCCAGGGTGTTAACCCTCTGTGCCACAGCGCTGGCCCCCTCTGGCTTTTTTTTTTTTTAAGATTTTATTTATTTATTTGACAGGTAGAATTACAGACAAGGAGAGAGAGAGAAAGGTCTTCCCTCCATTGGTTCACTCCCCAAATGGCTGCAATGGCTGGAGCTGCGCCGATCCGAAGCCAGGAGCCAGGTACTTCTTCCTTGGCCATCCTCCAGTGCCTTCCCAGGCCATAGCAGAGAGCTAGATTGGAAGAGGAGCAACCGGGACTAGAACCAGCGCCCACATGGGATACTGGTGCCTCAGGCAGAGGATTAACCTAGTGTGCCACGGTGCCAGCTCCCCCCCCCCACCCCGTCTTTCTCTATATATAACTCTGCCATTCAGATAAGCAAAAAAAAATTTTTTTTTGAAGTCTAGTTTTGAAAAGCAGAGAGAAGGAGACAGACATAGCTTTATCCTCTGATTCACTTCCCAAATTCCCCAACAGCTGGGACTGGGCCAGGCCAGGAGCCTGGAACCCAATCCAGGTCTCCGATGTGTGTGGCCATCTCAAGTACTCGAGCCATCACTGCTGCTCCCACTTCAGTGGAATCTGGAGCACAGCCAGGACTGCACCCAGGCACTCTGATGTATGATGCAGGCTTCCCACGTGGCACCTCTTCCTTCCTTCCTTTCTTCCTTCCATCCTTTCGCCACAGAGAGGCAAAGAGAGAGAGGTCTTCCATTTGCTGGTTCACTCCGCAAATGGCCACAGTGGCCAGAGCTGCGTCAGTCTGAACCCAAGAGCCAGGTGATTCTTCCAGGTCTCCCATGTGGGTGTGGGGGCCCAAGGACTTGGGCCATCTTCTGCTGCTTTCCCAGGCCACAGCAGAGAGCTGCATCAGAAGTGGAGCAGCCAGCGCTTGAACAGGCACCCACACCTGTACTTAAAAGTCTTTGTTCTAACAGCCTGAGACAACTTTGTTTAAATCATGCAGCAATTCAGTGATTTTTTACTGGTCTTGGAAGGAGCCATTGCACAACTCCTGGTATTGGAGTGCCAAGTACAGCAAGCCCTAGGTAATCTGTGTTTGTGCCCCTGTCTTCCTGGGGCTTCTGGGTGTGGCTATAAGCACCTACTTCATTAAATCTCTTCTTGTAGCTATGCTTGATATATGCAGATTGAGATATATTGTAGTGTAAGTTTCATTTTACATCTCCTTTATATTACATTTAGACTATTAAGTGAATCTTTTTTTTTTTTTTTTTTTTAACAGGCAGAGCTAGTGAGAGAGACAGAGAGAAAGGTCTTCCTTTGCCGTTGGTTCACCCCCCAAATGACCGCTATGGCCGGCGTGCTGAAGCCAGGAGCCAGGTGTGTCCTCCTGGTCTCCCATGCGGGTGTGGGGCCCAAGCATTTGGGCCATCCTCCACTGCACTCCCGGGCCACAGCAGAGAGCTGGCCTGGAAGAGGAGTGACCGGGACAGAACCGGCGCCCCGACCTGGACTAGAACCCGGGGTGGTGGTGCCGCAGGCGGAGGATTAGCCTAGTGAGCTGTGGTGGCGGCCACATTAAGTGAATCTTTTAAAATGATTGTTAAGTACCTTATCTATGACTTGACCTTGGGACAGTACAGGTGCATGATCACAAAGTGTTAGTTATGAAAAGAGTGTTGGATCGTACTCTTGGGGAGAACCACTGTCCTTGGTTAAGGATGAAACGGACAAGGAAAGAGAAGCAGCAGCCCCCCCACCCCACCCCGGGATGTATCTGAGACTGCCCACCCTTGCGTTGCACTGCCCTAGGAAGCCCCTGTGGGCTAACCCAGTGACTGCCTTCCTCCTAGTCCAGCTGCTGCAGAAGTCCCTCAGCTCACGAGTGGTGCCACTGCAGATGCCCGAGCTGTGAGCCTGTCGTGTGCCCGGGCCAGCTCGCACCATTTCCCTACAGCTGTTCCAGAGTTCCCTGTTTGCTTGGTTCCCCCTGCCGCACCCCTGCACTCTGGAGAACTATGCTCAGGGAGACCCTTAGTTTCTTTTCTCCCACCTGCAACCTTGTGCGCCTCCTTCCATTTCTCCCTTGTGAGTACGAGTCACCCCGTTCCTCAGTCCCCTGCCTTTGCTACAGGTTCAGCTCTGCACCTCTCACCTGTCCTCTGGGGTCTGCGATGAAGAATTTTACAGTACAAGGGGTCCTTTCTGTGGCTGGAGTCCCTTGCCAGCCACGGCGGCTTTCTTCCCCAGTGACAGGCTTCTTGAGACTGGTCTCCCCTTCCTGCCTCACGCCCTGAGTTCCATTTAGCTCACCGGCCGTGGGCCACGTCCTCATCAAGGAGACCACTGCTCTCCAGCTCGCTCCCCTCAGCCTCTGCCCGGCTTCAGCTTCTGTTACAGCTTGCACTGTTGAGCCCACTTCACGCTTCTCTTCATTTGCATGGGCCTGATCTCTCCAGGTTCTTGTTTGCGCCTCTGCTGTTCTACAGTGTCTCCAGGGCGTGGCTTCCTTTAGAGGCTGGTCAGTGTGACTCCTCGGCTCCACAGCCTCCGCAGGTTACACGGTCTACTCCCATGGTTCCACTTCCGTTTCCCACATCTCCCTGGCTCAGTCAGCCAAAAAGGCCAGCCAGCTCTGCATTTGCTGGCCATCTCCTGTGTCCAGTGTGCTCTCCAGGTGTGAGTACTCATTTCCTGGGACCATCCTAGCAACATAGAATAGACTAGATGGCTTGAATTGAAATTTGTGTCTCGGGGCCAGTGCTGTGGTACAGTGGGTAGAGCTACCGCCAGCAGTGCCGGCATCCCATGTGAGCACCGCTTCCAGTCCCGGCTGCTCCACTTCTGATCCAGCTCTCTGCCATGGCCTGGGAAAGCAGTAGAAGATGGCCCAAGTCCTCAGGTCCTGCACCCACATGGGAGACCCGGAAGAATCTCCTGGCTCCTGCCTTCAGATCAGCACAGCACCAGCTCTTGTGGCCGATTGGGGAGTGAACCAGCGGATGGAGGACCTCCCCCTCCCTCCCCTTTCTGTAACTGCCTTTCATATAAAAGAAATAAATCTTTAAAAAAAAGTTTGTTTCTCATAGTTCTGGAGGCTGCAGGTACAAGATCAGGGTGTTGGCAGCTTTGCTTTCTCTTGCCTTGGCTTGAAATGGCCACCCTTTCCTCACGGTCTTCACAAAGTCCTCCCGCAGTCTTTTCATCCGTGTGTCTGTCTGGTGTCTCTGTGTTATAAGGACACTGGTCGGATTGGGTGAAGGTCCTGTCCTTATGATCTCATTTGACCTCAGCTACCTCTTTAAGAGCACAACCTGTAAGTGACAAGGGATTGGACTTGAGCATCAGAACTGGGGGGAGGGGAGCCACAGTTCAGCCCATAATAGTCCAGACATCCTGATTCATTCTTAGTTACTGATTGCTTATCTGATTCAGCACATTCTGAGTGTTGTACATTTATTTATTTACTAATTTAAAGATTTATTTATTTGAAAGAGGGAGAGGTAGAGAGATCTTCCATCTGCTGGTTCACTCCCCAAATGGCTGCAACAGCCAGGGCCGAGCCAAGCCAGAGTCAGGAGCTTCATCTGGGTCTCCCACATGGTTACAGGGACCCAAGGACTCGGGTTATCTTCCACTGCTTTCCCAGGTGCATTAACAGGGAGCTGGATTGGAAATGGAGCGGCCAGGACTCCAACCAGTGCCCATCTGGGATGCTGGCGTTGCAGGCTACGGCTTAACCCGCTATGCCACGATGCCAGCTCCTCTGCTTTAGTATTGTTTGAACCAAACCATTCCTGCCTTGTCTGCCACCTTGACCATTTGAGAATGCACTCCCTTATTCAGGGCATTCCTAGGATGATACATTAAATGCCAGGGATGCAGACACAGAAGGTTAAGAATATAAGATTAAGACAAATGGAAGGAAGTTATAAAGATAAATGCAGAACTAAAGTAATTAACAAAATGGAGAGTATGAATTAAGGTTTTTGGATATAATGAACAAGGAAAATAAATGTCAAACCTAATTAAGAAAAGACAATAAATGAGTAAAGAGAATAGTTACGGCTTTAAAAATGTTACCAGCTGTTAATCAATTTGAAATTCAATGATCACAATTTTTTGGAAAGATGTGAACGACCATAATTTATTCATAAGAGATAAAATATTGGAACTGGCTAATTAATAAATGAAATGCAAAAGCCCTGGGTACCTCTCCAGTAATAAAATACCTCTAAAAAGGCTCTGGCTTCATAGTCTGTACAGGTAAGTGTTTGTCATTAAGGGAGTTGGTGATTCCTCTTCATAGTGGACTAGATTTTATTTATTTATTTGAAAGAGTGGAAGAGAGAGAAAGATAATCTTCTGTCTGCTGGTTCACTCCCTAAATGGCCCCAACAGCTGGGGCTGGGCCAGGAACTCCACCTGGGTCTCCCATGGGTGACAGGAACCCAGGTATTTGGCCACCATCCGCTGTCTTCCAGGCACATGAGCTGGAAGCCGATCAGAAGGACAGCGTTGCTGGGACCTGAAACAGACACTGCAGGATCGGATGTGTACGCGCCAAGTAGAAGCCTGATCTGCGTGTCGCAGTGTGCATCTGCTGACCAGATTTTTTTTTTTTTTTTTAATGAATGGAAAACTCGATTTTTAAAAAAATGTTTCTAGTGGCAGGCATTTGGCCTACCAGTTAAGACACCCAACGTTCCAGGTCCGGCACTGTGGCACAGCCGGTAAAGCCACTGTCTGCAGTGCCAGCATCCTGTGTGGGTGCCGGTTGGAGGCCCAGCTTCCGATCCAGCTCTCTGCTGTGGCCTGGGAAAGCAGTGGAAGAAGCCCAAGTCCTTGCCCTGCATCTGTGAGGGAGGCCTGGAAGAAGCTCCTGGCTTCAGATCAGCTCAGCTCTGGCTGTTGTCGCCATTTGGGGAATGCACTAGTGGATGGCAGACCTCTTTTTCTGTCTCTCTAATGCTTCCTTTCAAATAAAGTAAGTAAATCTTAAAAAAAAAAAAAAAAGGACACCCATGTCCCTTATCAGATTACCTGAGGTTTGAGTTTAGCTCCAGCTCCTGGTTCCAACTTCCTGTAATGTAGCAGGTGACGGGTCAAGTAATTGGGTCCCTGCCACCATGTATGAGGCCTGGAGTGAGTTCTCGGCAGTAGGCTTTGGCCTGGCCCAGCCCTGACCGTTGTGGGCATTTGAGAAGGGAACCAGCAGGAGTGCTCCCTTTCCCCCACACTCTCAGTCTCTCAAATAATAGGTTTTAAAAATGTTTCGGGACTGGCACTGTGGAGCAGCAGGTTAAAGCCCTGGTCTGAAGCACTGGCATCCCATATGAGCACCGGTTCTAGTCCCGGCTGCTCCTCTTCTAATCCAGCTCTCTGCTATGGCCTGGGAAAGCAGTGGAAGATGCCCAAGTCCTTGGGTCCCTGAACCCACGTGGGAGACCCAGAAGAAGCTCCTGGCTCCTGGCTTCGGATTGGCACAGCTCCGGCCATTGCGACCATCTGGGGAGTGAACCAGTGGATGGAAGACCTCTCTGTCTCTACCTCTCTCTGTAACTCTGTCTTTTAAATAAATAAAGTAAATCTTTATTAAAAAAAAGTTTTTAGTTTACCACTACTCCTGTCCAACAAAGACCAGGTTTTTCTGCTAAAGTAACCTTTGAGTGTAGATGAAATAATTATAAAAGTTAGACACACAAGCCCAACATGAACTCAAGATAAACCCCAAACTGAGAAGAGGATGCTTTCTCACATGTCACGTACCATGTGTCCGGGGAGTCCGGCGCTGTGGTGGAGTGGGCCAAGCATCTGCCTGTGGTGCTGGCATCCCACGTGGGCTCAGAGTCACGTCCTGGCTGCTGCCGTTTTTTTTTTTTTTTTTTTTTTTTTTTTTTTTTTTAAAGATTTATTTTATTTCTTTGAAAGAGTTAGAGAGGTAGAGCCAGAGAGAGAGAGAGAGACTTCTTCCACCTGCTGGTTCATTCCCCCAAATGTCTGCAGTGGTCAGAGCTGAGCTCATCTAAAGCCAGGAGCCAGGGGCCCTGCTGGGCCTCCCACGCAGGTGCAGGGGCTCAAGTACTGGGGCATCTTCTACTGCCTTCCCAGGCCACAGCAGAGAGCTGGATGGGAAGTGGAGCAGCCAGGACTCGAACCAGCGTCCATGTGGGGTGCTGGTGCTGCAGGCCAGGGCTTTAACCCACTGTGCCACAGCGCTGGCCCCTGCTCTACTTCTGATCCAGCTCCCTGCTAGTGTACCTGGGAATGCAGTAGAAGATGGCCCAAGTGCTTGGGCTCCTACAACCACTTGGGATACCCAGGAAAAGCTCCTGGGCCGGCGCCGCGGCTTACTAGGCTAATCCTCCACCTTGCGGCGCCGGCACCCCGTGTTCTAGTCCCAGTTGGGGCGCCGGATTCTGTCCTGGTTTCCCCTCTTCCAGGCCAGCTCTCTGCTGTGGCTTGGGAGTGCAGTGGAGGATAGCCCAAGTGCTTGGGCCCTACACCTGCATAGGAGACCAGGAGAAGCACCTGGCTCCTGGCTTTGGATCAGCGCGGTGCGCTGGCCGTGGCAGCCATTGAAGGGTGAACCAACGACAAAGGAAGACCTTTCTGTCTCTCTTTCTCACTGTCCACTCTGCCTGTCAAAAAAAAACAAAAACAAAAACAAAAAAAACCTCCTGACTCCTGGCTTCGGATTGGCCCAGCTCCATCCATTGCAGCCATTTGGGGAATGAAGAAGTGGGTAGAAGACCTCTGTCTCTTCCTCTTTCTGTAACTCTACCTCTCAAATGAAATCTTAAAAAAAAAAAAAAAAAAAAAAAACCATATGTATTTGAATCCAGTAAGCACAGTGCCATTTCAGGAAAAGCTAAGGCAGGGGTCATGACTTGCTCCTGACCACTCCGAGTAAGTATGAATTGGAATAGCTGGTGGTTGTGGTGGGAAGAAGCTGCCGCTGCTCTGCTGTGGTCCCCAGGAAAGGGCGCACCCATGCCTGTCTGTACCCCTTGGCCTGTGACTCTGCTGCTTGCTCTGCCCGGGCTTCTCCCCTCCCTCTCTGTCCTGGCACCGCTCACCCACGAAGACTTTTTCTGCCTCCCGACGCCAGGGATAGTTGCTCCTGCTGTGCACCACTTTGGTGCCCATGCCTCTTTCTGTTCGCAGCTTTACCTTTTGTTGAGGCGTCTGTCCTTGAACTACAGTCTGGCTCCTTGAGAGCAAGGGCTGTGCCCATTACCTCGCGTCCACAGAGCCTTGTGTGGCGCTCTGCTTGTTGAAGACCTGCAGGCCATACTGTGAGCCCTGCAGGTGCGTTAGGGTCCAGTGTGGGTGGAGGATGGATCTGTGCTCCCCAGGAGCTCCGGAAGTTGGAGTCCCCTCTGTCTGGCTGACACTGGTCATTACCAAAAACATCCTGTTGTTACCAACAAATGTTCATCAGGGAGTTAGTGCCAAAGGATGGACCTGTGCCTACTTAGGCTTGTCCAGGTGGAACAGCCAGCACCGAGCACTTAGCGTGTACCTGGTGCAGGGTTAAACATGTCACAGCTAGCTCTGAAGTGGGCAGTGAAAGCTGACACTAAAAATTGTACGTATTGATGGAGTAATACATGATATTTACATACGTGTGTACATTGTGTAATGCCCAAGTCAGGCTCAGAATAACTCTGTCTTTAAACATTTGTTTCTTTGAGGTGAAATCATTCAAAATCCTTTGTACTAGCTTTCTTTTTTCCCTCTTTTTCTCTCTCTCCCTTTTTGTTCATACCAGCTTGTGTGATGTATACAGTACATTGTCATCTGTAGTCACTCTGTTGTGTGAAAGAGCACCAGTCTTATGTCTCTCATCTAACTTAGTACCCACTGACCAACTTTTCCTCATCTCTACCCTCCTTTCTCTCCCAGCCTCTGGTAACCACTCTTCTACTCTGAACTACTACTTTTTTTTTTTTTTTAAGATTTATTTATTTATTTGAAAGGCAGAGTTAGAGACAGAGACAGAGAGAAAGGTCTTCCATCCACTGGTCCGCTCCTCAGATGGCGCAACGGCTAGAGATGCACCAATCCGAAACCAGGAGCCAGGAGCTGCTTCTGGGTCTCCCTCTTAGGTGCAGGGGCCCAAGCACTTGGGCCATCTTCTACTGCTTTCCCAGGCATATTAGCAGGGAGCCAGATCAGAAGTGGAGCAGCCAGGACTCAAACTGGCGCCCATATAGCATGCCGGCACTGCAGGCAGCAGCTTTACCTGCTATGCCACAGTGCCGGCCCCCTACTCTGAACTTCCACGAGATCGAGATAACTTTTTTAGGTCCCGCATATGAGAGATCATGCAGTGTTTGTCTTTTTATACCTGGTTTGGGGGGCTGGTGTTATAGTGTAGTAGTTTAAGCTTCCACCTGTGATGCCAGCATCCCATATCCAGCTGCAGCAGAAGATGGTCCAAGTGCTTGGGTCCCTGTACCCACGTGGGAGACCCACAGGAAGCTCCTGGCTTTGGATTGGCTCAGCTCTGGCCGTTGTGGCTATTTGGGGGATGAATCAGCAGATGGAAGACCTCTCTCTCCCTCTCTCTCTCTCTCTCTGTGTGTAACTCTTGTCTTTCAAATAAATAAATAAAATCTTAAGAAATTAAGAAAGTAGCCCATTTATAATAGCAATACACACATAAAATATGTAGTAATGAATTTGACAAAGAGGTGAATGGTCTCTACAGTCACTGATAAAGCAGGACACTGATTGAGGAGGACACAAAAGTGGAAGAGACACCCCATGTTCAGGGGTTGAAAGAATATTGTTGAAATGTCCATGCAACCTACTGCTTTCATTCAGTATAATCCCCCTCAAAACACTAATGGCGTTTCTCAGAAATAGCAAGAACAGTTTTCTTAAAAAAGATTTAATTATTTATTTGAAAGGCAGAAATACAGAGAGGGGGAGAGAGAGAGAGATTTCATCCGCTGGTTCACTTCCCAAATGGCTGCAATGGCTGGGGCTGGGCCAGGCTCAAACCTAGAGCCAGAAACTGCTCTGGGTCTCCCATGAGGGTGCAGGGGTCAAGCACTTGGGCCATCTGCTGCTGCTGTTCCCAGAGCTGGATTGGAAGTGGAGCAGTGGACACTCAAACTGGTGCCCATACGGCACTGCAAGTGGAGGCTTAACCTATGTCACAGCTCCTAGCAAAATCAGTTCTAAAATTTGCATGGAACCAGAAAAAAAAATAGCCCAAAACAGTTGAACAAAAGCCAAACAAACAAACAAACAAGCAAAAACAAAACCAGCAAGAGACATTGTACTTCTTGATTTCAAAATCTACTACTACTCCCAGGAGTGGGTGTTTGGTGGAGTGAAGATGCCTGCGTCTCATGTGGGAGTAACTGGGTTGAGTCCTGGCTCTGCTCACTGGCTCCCCTAGTGGCAACATTCTGTAAAACTAGCAAATGACAACCAGAATATTGCTGATTTAATAACAGATCTTCAGATCAATTCAGATTTTCTTATTGGTGCATGTGTGTTACATTCTGTATGATCTTTTTTTTTAAGATATATTTTATTTATTTATTGGAGAGGCAGAGTTACAGAGAGGCAGAGGCAGAGAGAGATAGAAGTCTTTCATCTGCTGGTTCATTTCCCAGGTGGGTATAATGGCCAGAGTTGTGCTGATCTGAAGCCAGGAACTTGGAGCTTCCTCCAGGCCTCCCATGCAGGTGCGGGGGCCCAAGGACTTGGGGCATCTCCTACTGCTTTCCCAGGCCACAGCAGAGAGCTGGATTGGAAGTGGAGCAGCCAAGACTCGAACCAGCACCCATGTTGGATGCTGGCACCGCCATCAGTGGCTTTACCCACTATGCCACAGTGCCGGCCCCCATTCAGTACAATCGTAACATCTGTGTGTTCACCACCAAAATCAGACACTGAACATTCCTTCTTGTCTCTCTTACAGCCACACCCATGTCCCTCCGTAACCCCTGGCAACCACTCATTGATCTCTGTGATTCTGTCATCTCAGGGATATTTAAACTGAGTCATACAATGCATGGCCTTTTGGGACTGGCTTTCTTCACGCAACATAGTCCTCTAGAGATTCATCCAGACATGGCGTGTATCCGTATTTTGCTCCTCTGTGTTGCTGGGCAGTGCTCCATGCCATGGGTATACTGTGGTGTGTTTAACCATTCACCTGTTGGAGGATAGCTGGATGGTTTCTGGTTTGGGGCTGTTACCAGTAAAGTTGCTGTCAAGTTTTTGTGTGAACACAGACGTCGTTTTTCTGGGGTGAATACCCAGGAGGTCAGCGACTGGGTCAAGTGTAGTATTTGTGTGTCTGGCTTTGTAGGGAACTGCCAAGCGTTTCCAGAGTGACTCGTTTTGCATTCCCGCCAGCAGTGTGGATGGTCTGGCATTTGGTATGATTGCTGCTTTTTATTTTAGCCATTCTGATAGGTGTGTAGTAATTCACTAGGTTTTAAATGTTTATTTGAATGGAAGTGAGGAGGAGACAGAGGTCTGTCCAGCTGTTCATTCCTCAAATGCCTACAATGGTCAGGGCTGGGCCAAGCTGAAGCTAGGAGTCAGGAACTCCACCCAGCCCTCCCACGTGGGTGGCAGGAACCGAACTACTTGTGCCGCCCCCTGCTGCCTTCCAGGGTGTGCAGTACCAGGAAGCTGGATTCAGGAGTAGAGCTAGGCCTCAAACCGAGGCGCTTAACTGCTGTGCCAGATGCCTGCCTGTCCTGTTTTGATCTTAATGTGCGTTATTTCCCTAGTATCTCATGACTGAAAGTCCTTCCATGTCCTGTTTAACTCTGTCCTCTGATGAAGTGTGTCTTCACATCTTTGGTCCATTTCCTAACTGCATTGTTTATATTGAGTTTTGAGAGTTCTTTATAGATAGTAGTCCTTTGTCAGATCTGGGACAAACTTGGTTCTCAGCACGGGAGTGGGGAGTATTTCACTGACACCTAGTGGGTGGAGGCCAGGGGGGTTGCTAAACTTTGTTCGATGTACAGGAGGCCCCCACATCAAAGAGTCATCTGGTCCAAAATGTCATAGTGCCGTGGGCGAGAGTCATCGCTTAGACTGGCCTCCTGGGGAGACACAGTGGGGATGCCCAGCTGGCCAGGCTGGAGGGCTCTTCACACCGCATGTCCTCTGAGAGGTCCCTGCCTGGGTGAAGTGCAGAGAGCCCCCTAGGTTTTCTTGCCTGCTGTGATATAATAAGAAAGCTGTGTTTTGTGTCCTTCCTGGTTCTGGCACAGAGCTGCTAAAACCCTGGTAATTTCCCGAGTGCCAAGGGAGAGAGGAGCATTGCTAGGGCTTGGGTATGAGTTGGGTGTCCCCCAGAGGCCCGTGTGTCACAAGCTTGGTTCCTAAAGCCCTGTGTTAATGGATCAAGGGCAGAGACTTAACTCAGTTGGGATGCTGGTGGGGTCTTTGGATTGGACCGAGCTGCTGGGGTGGAGCCCTCTCATCGAATGCTGATGGCTTTATAAAGAGGGACACCCGGACCGGGAGGGGTCGCATGCTCCCTGTCTCTGCTTCCTGCCTCACCGTGTGATCATTCCTTCTCTCACTGCCTGCCTTCCACGGCCCTCGCTAGGTAGATGCTGGGGCAGTGGAGCCCCATGGCTGTGACCCTCTGTAAAACCGTGAGCCAAACAAACCTCTTCTTTCTTTTTTTTTTTTTTTTTTTTTTTTTTTTTTTTGACAGGCAGAGTGGACAGTGAGAGAGAGAGACAGAGAGAAAGGTCTTCCTTTTGCCGTTGGTTCACCCTCCAATGGCCGCCGCGGCCAGCGCGCTGTGGCCGGCGCACCGCGCTGATCTGATGGCAGGAGCCAGGAGCCAGGTGCTTTTCCTGGTCTCCCATGGGGTGCAGGGCCCAAGCACTTGGGCCATCCTCCACTGCACTCCCTGGCCACAGCAGAGAGCTGGACTGGAAGAGGGGCAACCGGGACAGAATCCGGCGCCCCGACCGGGACTAGAACCCGGTGTGCTGGCGCCGCTAAGCGGAGGATTAGCCTAGTGAGCCGCGGCGCCGGCCACAAACCTCTTCTGTCCTAACTAGCTGCACGTGGGCATTTTAGTTACAGTGACAAAGCTGACTAACACAGGTGTCTTTCTGTGTCCATTTCAACCACACCCGAGTTTATGCTACTGAACTACTTCGTGATGAGCCCTGGACAGCTGCAGTGTGATGGTTGGTGTCCAGAGGTGCCAGCCGCGTGACGAGAGGGTTGGAACTTTCAGCCCCACACCGCCAACCTCCAGGGAGAGAAGGGGGCCGGGAATCAAGCAATGGCCAGTGATTTCATCCGCGTAGCCTAGGGACCTCCATAAAATCTGTGAGTGGAAGGGTTATGAGATCTTCTGGGTCCACGTCCCGGGAGGGTGGGCACCCTAGCCTCACAAGGGCAGAAACTGCTGTGCTCAGGACCCTCCCAGACCTCACCCTGTGTAGGCCTTCAGCCGTATCCCTGGTAACAAGCTGCCAGTAGTGAGTGAGCGTCTCCTGAATTCTGGGAGCTGGTCAAGCAAACTGAGGGGTGGTGGAAACTCGTGAGTCGTAGTCCAGGCCCGCGGGAGTGTGGGTCACGTGGAGAGCCACTGCTTGTGCTTGATGGCTGAAGTGGGGCTTCTCTGATGGGACTGTACCCATAACCTGCAGGGCCTGTGTTCACTCCAGGTAGCTGGTGTCAGGAGTGAGTTAGATCGTGACCTACCCAGTTTGATGCCCACTGGTAACTGGAAAAGGGTCGTGGTGTGGAAAACCCACTCACTTGGGTCAGAAAGTGTTGTGAATGGAGAATTTTTTCTTTCAACTACACATGTGCACGCATGCGCACACATGTACAACCCTAGCATGGGTTTTCTGTCCAGGGCACTGTCTTAGCACTTTACATGGATCCCACCACTCGGTTCTCACACGAACCCCACAAAGGCACGTATCGCCTCCGAAGGTCAGAGTGGTGATTTGACTTCCCAAGATGACACAGCTGAAGACGAGGTGGTCCCTGCTCCACCACCCAGCAGTACTGCCGCCCTAAGGTCTCTGTTATGGAAGAGAAATCCTTCCCTAAACCCAGCATACATCCAGGGTGGATGACATTCGCATTGTTGTGTAGAGAAGCAAATCCCAGCAACATTCACCCCCCTGCTTCCACACTGTGCCGAAAGCTTGTACTTGAGTTTTTCATTCAAGTATTGCGTGCCTACGATCATTTCAGACATTGTTGTAAACACTGGACAAAACAAATGACATCTGACTTCGATGAGCAAATAGACAATGAGCAGAGAAGCCAAGTGTGGATGTGTGTGCAGGGGGCTGGGGGCAGGGTTTCGGGCAGCAAAGACAGCCCCTTGGACATCAGCTTCTGCCGGTGGACAGGCCTGATTTGCCAGACTTTGAGATGGCTGCTTGGGTGCCTCTGGGAGCTGGACAGGGAACGTGGCCTAAAACATGTGACGGCAGAGCTATCTGGTCACAGTTTCTTCACCCAGCTGTCCGATAATTAGTTAGGAAAACTCTGCAGAAGTGGAGTGCTTGAGATTCCGAGTGGTTGGAGGTTTTAAAGCTATCGGTGTGAGGGACCTATCTCCTCTCCCAGGAGACTTTGTCCACCTGCACTCCCCCAGGTGTGCAAGCCATAGCTTCACTAAGGGTGCTGCCGGCATGGATGCTTCCCACTCCTAGGCCAGAGCAGCTGCCTCTGTTGACCCCAGGGCCCTGCTGAGTGGCCACTTTCTGTGTGTGTCCTGCTGTGACGAGCCACCTGTCCCCAGCCCTGAGCAGCACAGGCCTTGTCATCTTTCCCACCTGCACTGACTCGATGGCGGGTGGATGGTGTTTCAGTTTACGTTGCTTCCTCAAAAAAACATTTTAAAAAATTTACTTGAGAAACAGAATTCCCGTCCTTTGGTTCATTTCCCAAGTGTCTGCAACACCCACAGTAGGGAGTCATACCCAGGAGCTTGGTCAGGTCTCCCTGTGGGAGCAGGGACCTGAGTGATTGTCTCCCCGGGTCTGCATTAGCAGGAAGCTGGAAACAGGAGCCAGGACTGGGGGTTGAACCTTTGTACTCTGGTTATGGACATGGGTGTCCTAACCAGAGCCTTAACCCCTAGGCAGATGCCCACTCTGCATGTCTTCGGTTACCGATGAAGGCAACTATTTTTATATGCCGATCATCCATTGCATTCCTTCTTTTTGTAACTTCCTTGTTGTCTCTGAAACATTTTCCCCCTAATCCTTGTTCTGGTCTCTAATTTCAAAGCACTACCCAGGAGTGACCAGCAGAGGGCAGCAGAGCATCAGGGTGCTGAGGGACCGAGGCTGGGACCTGAGGGTTTTTGTGGGCAGGGGCAGGGCCTGGGCCCTGGGCTTTGTCATCAGTGGACTTGAAGGGTACTTAGAGCACGGGGTAGTTAATTTCCTCTCCAGACTGGAGTTCTTGAGAGATTATGAAGTGGGTGGGGAACAAGAAGATGATTTTCAAAGGTAAAGTCTGTAGGTTCCAGAGAGGTAGGTAAATTCTATCCCATAGGAGGCATCCAGGAGCCCTCACATGGAAGCTTTTATAATTATTATTATCATCATTGTTATTATTTTGTGAGGCAGAGAGCTCACATTTTCTGGTCCAATTCCCAAATGCCTGCAACAGCCAGGAGCAGGCCTGGGCTGAAGCTAAAAGCCAAGAATTTGACCCAGTTTTCCCAAGTGGGAGGCAGGGGTCCAATTACTTGAGCCATACCTGCTGCCTTCAAGGGTCTGTGTCAGCCCGAAGCTGGAGAGAGGAGCAAGAGCTGGGGTGATGCAGGCCCTCCGGTGTGGGACGTGGTGTCTTAACTGCTCGGCTAAACACCTGTGCCTTGGGTGCTTGATGCAGCTGGTGAAGCCCTGCGTGGGAAGCCCACAGCCTGTATCAGATACCTGTGTTCGAGTGCTGGCTCCCCTTCAGAACAGAATGCACACCCTGGGAGGCAGCAAAGGATACTCAGGTGCTTGGGTCCCTGCCGCCCCTGTAGGAGACCCAGATTGATTTCTGTACTCTTGGCTTTGGCCTGGCCCAGCCCTGGCTCTGACCGGCATTTGGGGTGAGAACCAGTGGGTGGAAAATCTCTCTGGTGGCTCTCTGTCTCTCTGCTTTTGAACTAAATTGAAAATAAAAAAATGAAAAATAATAAACACCTACCCTGGGAAGCACTTTTCATGTTGTTGTGACACTGTGAGTCCCAGGCTGTTGGCAGAGCGTGCGCTGTGTCCACATACAGACATGCACCAATGTCCATGCCACCACCCAGAAAGGTAGCAGAATAAGCCACCTGTCTCTCTGGACTGTTTGACTTGCAGTATCTCTTGGAAGCAAAAAGCTGCACAGGGAGGGCCCAGTGGTGATGCAACTGTGTGGGCTGTGGCGGGACAGGGCCTGAGAAGGCAGCCCCCGTCTCCTTCCAGGGGTCCAGGTGAACCTGGGGGACGTGCAGAGCCTCTGGAGTCGCATGCAGGCTGTGTGTGACATGCCAGTCAGAAACAAACCACGTGCACAACGTGTCCCGAAGCTTCGGTTGCCTGGTGATGTGTAAGTGCCTCTGTGATGGTCACCCAGTGGCAAAATCACCTAACGAGACGTTTCTCAGAACGCGTCCCCGTCGTGACGAAGTGGAAGAGCGTTGGGGCTGGTGTTGGTGCTCAGCCGCTGTAGCCACCTCTCGCTACACCAGCTTCAGCCTGGCCCAGCTCTCCTTCTGGAACACCGGTTCAAGTCCCAGCAGCTCTACCTCTCTGATCCAGCGCCCTGCCGATGCCCCTGGATAGCAGTGGAGGGTGACCCAGGTGGTTGGGCCCCGCCTCTCTTAGAGGCCCGGGTGGAGTTCCTGGCTCCTGGTTTCAGCCTGGCCCAGCTCTCCTTCTGGAACACCGGTTCAAGTCCCAGCAGCTCTACCTCTGATCCAGCGCCCTGCCGATGCCCCTGGATAGCAGTGGAGGGTGACCCAGGTGGTTGGGCCCCGCCTCTCTTAGAGGCCCGGGTGGAGTTCCTGGCTCCTGGTTTCAGCCTGGCCCAGCTCTCCTTCTGGAACACCGGTTCAAGTCCCAGCAGCTCTACCTCTGATCCAGCGCCCTGCCGATGCCCCTGGATAGCAGTGGAGGGTGACCCAGGTGGTTGGGCCCCGCCTCTCTTAGAGGCCCGGGTGGAGTTCCTGGCTCCTGGTTTCAGCCTGGCCCAGCTCTCCTTCTGGAACACCGGTTCAAGTCCCAGCAGCTCTACCTCTGATCCAGCGCCCTGCCGATGCCCCTGGATAGCAGTGGAGGGTGACCCAGGTGGTTGGGCCCCGCCTCTCTTAGAGGCCCGGGTGGAGTTCCTGGCTCCTGGTTTCAGCCTGGCCCAGCTCTTGCCATTGTGGCTATTTGGGAAGTGAACCAGAGGATGGAGGAGCTCCCTCTCTATCCCTTTGCCTTTCAAATAAACGTTTTTTAAAAATTTTTGAGAGGCTGGCACCATGGCTCATTTGGTTAATCCTCTGCCTGTGGTGCCGGCATCCCATGTGGGCGCCGAGTTCTGTCCTGGTTGCTCCTCTTCCCGTCCAGCTCTCTGCTGTGGCCCGAGAGGGCAGTGGAGGATGGCCCCGGTGCTTGGGCCCTGCACCTGCATGGGGGACCAGGAAGAGGCACCTGGCTCCTGCCATCGGATCAGCGTAATTCTGGCCGTGGCGGCCATTCGGTGGGTGAGCCAATGGAGGGAGGACCTTTCTCTCTGTCTCTCACTGTCTAACTCTCTCTGTCAAATAAAAAAAAATTCCTTTTTGAAATAATTACAGAATCAGGAGAGGTTGCAAAAGTAGTGGAGAGTCCCTGTGTGCCTTTCAGCTGGCTCCCCTACCAGGAGCGTCCTACAGAACGACGCAGTGCCGTGGCCAAACCAGGACACTGACATGCAGTGCAGGCCGCCTTCTTAATCCACGAATTACACGTGTGTGCCTAGGTCCATGTGCACGCACGTGTGTACTGACTGCAGTTTATCACAATCAAGGCAGAGAACAGCTCCGTCACCACAGAGACCCTCACGCTGCTCCTTCCCGTCCTGTCCTTCATCCCCAGGAACCACACGTCTGTTCTCTGTGCTTGTAATTTCGTCATTTTGAGGAGCTGCTGATGAGTGTCTTTAAAAGCACGCAGAGCAGTCACCATACTCCCAACGGCACCCACAAGATTGCAAGAGCCTGGCGTGAATGCCGCAGAAGCCAGCTGAGACCACTGTGTTCTCTGCCGGGCAGTGCCAGGTGCTCTCTGGGTGTGAGGAGCTAAGCAGCCCCCGTCGAGTGATCACTGAACGAGGTTAAGTAACCTGCCAAGGCTGCAGCGTAATTGGCAGAGGAGGTGTGTGCCCATGCCTGAGCAGGAATGGGGCAGGAAGGGGTGCACACACATGGAGGGGCTCAGCTGGCAGCTCCGGCCGTTAGAGCCAATCGGGGAGTGAACCAGCGGATGGAAGGCCTCTCTCTCTCTGCCTCTCCTTCTCTCTGTGTGCAACTCTGGCTTTTAAATAAATAAATAAATCTTAAGAAAAAAAGAAAAAGGTCATCAGGACCGGGACACAGAGTTGTGTTTTTTATAAAAATTGCAGATCCCTAGACACCATGGTTCAGTCTTGCACACTTTAGAAGCATATCTTTCATCTCTCTCTCTCTCTCTTTCTGGGCCATTTGACTGTGGCAGTTCCTCTCAATGTGCCCCTTGCCCTCTGTGCGACTCTTTGTCAGTGGGATCTAGAAGCGTGATCGGATTCCGCTTGCGCTGTGACCCTGTGCGTGGGGCATGTCCTGTCTGGCTGCCTCTCGTGCTGTGCACACTGTTGAGGCTCAGGGCCGGGGCCCATTAATTCTCTGGCGGTTGCAAAATAGTGACAACTGATTACGTATTTTTTCATTGTTCTATGAGTCAGATTCTGTTACTTCTTAATTTTGTCATTACACTCAGTTTATACGTAAATAGGCTTTGAGAAAATGGACGTGCCCAGTAGGCAGATGATGGCAGCATTAGTGAGGCCTGCCCGTGCCTTTCAGAAGGTAACACCAAGAACGCCAGTGGCTGCCACCCCAAATGCTATTTTACTTCTGCCATTTCTTTTCACTTATGTCTTGGCATCCCAGCTCCCGTGGGAGACGTGGGGTAAGTACTCCCTTCTTCCCCTATATTTACCAGATTACAAAATAATGAGCTGGTCCCTTGTTACCCTCCGGAGATAACCAGTTTACTTTTTCAATGTCATGACACATTCATGGATTTAAATATATTTGGTGGGTTTACATTTGTTGCAGCTGTCACTACAGTCAGGGCTCCTTTGGTACACATTGTGCTCAGGCAGAACCTGTCAGCCCTGACCGTCCTAGAGAAAGGGTGTTTCCTGGCCACATGCAGGTACCAGGGCTGCTCTCCGTGATTTCTCGGCCTTAGTGGACAGAGATAACGCGCATACTGAGACTAGTTGGGAAGTTCTCACCCTTGTTGTGGCTCTTCTGCGTGTGTGCCCAGGGGGCTGATGGCCAGCACACACCCTATTCTCTTCCCTGTAATCCTCATCACACACCCTATTCTCTTCCCTGTAACCCTCAGATGATTTTGGTTTGACAAGCGCCTGTGTATTTGATGCTATCCATTAGCTGTCTCCAGCGATTTGGGTGTTTGGGGCTTGTTCTCTAATGAAGGGCTTGGAGGGAACAGTTATTCCCCGAGTTCTTATACACAGGTAACATTTTGTATCTTTTTAAAAAGATTTATTTATTTGAGGCCGGTGCCGCAGCTCAGTAGGCTAATCCTCCACCTAGTGGCGCCGGCACACCGGATTCTAGTCCCGGTCGGGGCGCCGGATTCTGTCCCGGTTGCCCCTCTTCCAGGCCAGCTCTCTGCTGTGGCCAGGGAGTGCAGTGGAGGATGGCCCAAGTGCTTGGGCCCTGCACCCCATGGGAGACCAGGAAAAGCACCTGGCTCCTGGCTCCTGTCATCGGATCAGCGTGGTGCGCCAGCCGTGGCGGCCACTGGAGGGTGAACCAACGGCAAAAGGAAGACCTTTCTCTCTCTCTCTCTCTCTCACTATCCACTCTGCCTGTCAAAAAAAAAAAAAAAGATTTATTTATTTGAAAGGCAGAGTGGAGAGGGAAAGCGAGAGCAAGAGTGAGAGAGCAAGCGAGCGAGCGAGCGAGAAAGATCCTGCATCTGCTGGCTCACTCCCCAAATGCCGTCAACGGCCAGGGCTAGGGCCTCCCTCCTGGCCTCCCACACGGTGGCAGGGACCCGTGCTCCACTGCTTCCCAGGCCACAGCAGGGAGCTAAGTTGGAAGAAGAGGTGTCAGGACTTGAACTGGCCCTCGAGTGTGGGATGCTGGAGTCGCAGTGGTGGCCTAACCCACCGCGTCACAACACCTGTCCCTGTGTCGTTTGTATGTGAAGTGGTTTTCCTGGATCTTGGCTCGCAGTTCGCTCCCTTGGATACACTGCACCAAAGCTGTGCAGCTGAGAAGCCTGGTGACCTAATTTCCTTTCTTTTGTAAGCCACTTGCTTTTCTGCCCTTGATGCTTGACGTGTTTTCCCCATTAACATCCAGTAGACTAACTAAAGAATGTCTTGTCGCTGATTCTGAGTCCCTTTTCTCAGGTATTCTATGCCCTGTTTTAACACATCTGTGGCAGTTGCTAACCTGACACGTTTCAGTTCCAAGTCGGTTCGTCACCTTGGCCTGCAGTGATGCCAGCCCTGTAACGGGTTCTCTTTTCCCAGCTGCCTAATGTTAAACATTGTCAGTAGAGGGCGCTAGAGGGACACTGGCTGGGAAAGCGCTGTCTCACCAGGTTCACGCAATGCATGCTGTTGGTTCAGGGTTCAGTTCTAGCCGTGCTGGGGGTGGGGGGGGTGGGGGGCGGGCAAGCAGCACGTGGCACCTCCGTGTGGAGAGCTGCCCTTGGCAGCCCGGTGGGCAGCCATCTCAGCAAACTTCACTGCCTGGTTATCCCACAAGGTCTTGATCTCCACTCTGGGAGTGAGGGACTTTTCCTGGGCCATCTGTGAGCTTCTGAAATGAGATGGTTCAAGGAACCTTTCCTAACTTTACAGTCCCTTCTCTCCTGTTATTTTCACATGGCATTTTAAAAAGAAATATGTGTCATAGTATTAGAACTAGTTAACAGACTCAGCAAGGTTGCTGGATATAAGGTCCATATAGAAAACCACAGCAGGCCGGCCCCGCGGCTCACTAGGCTAATCCTCTGCCTGTGGCGCCGGCACCCCGGGTTCTAGTCCCAGTTGGGGTGCTGGATTCTGTCCTGGTTGCCCCTCTTCCAGGCCAGCTCTCTGCTGTGGCCCCAGAAAGGCACTGGAGGATGGCCCAAGTGCTTGGGCCCTGCACCCCATGGAGACCAGGAGGAAGCACCTGGCTCCTGGCTTCGGATTGGGGCAGAGCACCGGCTGTAGCAGCCATTTGGGGTGTGAACCAATGGAAAAGGAAGACCTTTCTCTCTGTCTCCCTCTCTCTCACTAGAACTCTGCCTGTCAAAAAAAAAAAAAAAAAAAAAAAAAAAAAAAAAAAGAAAGAAAGAAAACACCAGCAGAGCTGGGACTTGAATATTTGATGCAGGCATCCTAGGCAATATATTAATCATACAGCAAACACTGGAGCTGGTGCTTTGGCGCAGCAGGTAAAGCCGCCACCTGCAGTGCCGGCATCCCATATGGGCAGCGGTTCAAGTCCCGGCTGCTCCACTTCCCATCCAGCTCTCTGCTGTGGCCTGGGAAAGCAGTAGAAGATGGCCCAGGTCCTTGGTCTCCTGCACCCACATGGGAGACCCGGAAGAAGCTCCTGGCTGCTGGCTTTGGATCAGCGCAGCTCCGGTCATTGTGGCCAGTCGGGGAGTGAACCAGCTGATGGAAGGCCTCTCTCTCTCTCTCTCTCTCTCTCTCTCTGTCTCTCCTCTCTCTGTCTAACTCCGACTTTCAAATAAATAAATACATCTTAAAAAAAAACCTGTCCCAGAAATAAATTTAGAAACAGAAGTGTAAAATGTGTATTCTTAAAACCATAAAATATTAGTGAAAGCAATTTAAAAAGATACAAGTAAATGGGAAGACAGCTTATGTTCATGATCAAAAGACTTGCTATTGTGAACATGGCAGCAACCCCAGACCGACCTGGAGATTCAGAGCAGCCCCTCTCAGAACTGTGATTCGCAGAGACTGGCGAGCTGCTCCTGAAGGTCCTAGGCGAACTGCAGGTCCCCGGACAGTCAACGTGTTGGAAAAGAAGGAAGCTGGAAGACTCACATTTCTGCCTCCCAAACTTACAACAGCAACAGCCAGCAAGACAGTGTGGTAGTGGCTTACGGATAGGCATGAAGATCATTGGCATGGAGTGGAGAATCCAGAAACAAACCCGGCATTTACAGTTAACTCATTCCTGACAAGGGTCCCACAGCAGTTTGATGGTGATAGAGGCAGGAGACATCTAAAAGGTAACCGGAGGCCGAGGGTCAGGGGTGCAGAGGCCCAAGAGATAAGAAATGCGAGCCTGGTGTCCAGAGAGAGAACTCCAGCCTGGCAGACAGAGGAGCATGCCTGCAACACAACGCTCACGACTCCAGACAGAGACGCTGCAAACAAAACAGGATGCGGTCACGGCTGGACCCCTCCAGCTCCAGACGCTGGCTGCCCGCATTGAGAAGGTCACGGGTGACTGCCATGTTAGCAGAAATCCTACGCAAGCTTGCTCCCAGCCCGGAGGTTGTAAACCCCTAGTCAACGTACCCTGGAGGTGTCCTGCTCAGGGACCACTCCCCACTGTTCCCCACCCCCACTGTGGGGATGATCCTTTGCTTCCATAAAACCTTGCTCTCTACTCACCCATCTTTGTGCATGCTCCTCATTCTCTGTGGTCGTGGACATGAACCTGAACAGCTAGAACTACAGATGGGGGACGGAACCGTCTTTTCATCCAGTGGCAACAGGGCAGAAACAACTGAAATGGTACACATACCTCACATTACACAAAACTATTTACTCAAAGGGAATCATAGACCCGGATATAAGAGCTAAAATAATGAAATTCTTAGAAAAAATATGGCCACGTCTTTGTGACCTTGGATTTGGTAATGACTTCTTATAATCCCCAAAACACAACCAACCAAACAAAATGGAGGTAAATTGGACTTCTTCCAAATTAATGGCTTTGTGCTTCAAAAGACACCAACATGAAAGTGAAAAGGTAGTCTAGGGGGGCTGGTGTTACGGTGCAGCAAGTAAGCTGCTGCCTGCAGTGCACCCGTGAGAGTCCTGGCTGCTCTGCTTCCGATCCAGCTGCCTGCAAATGCGCCTGGGAAGGCAGCAGGGGACGGCCCAGCTGCTTGGACCCCTGCCACCCGTGGGGGAGACCTGGATGGAGTTCCTAGCTCTCAGCTTTGGCCTGGCCCAGCTCCAACTGTTGTGGCCATTTGGGGAGTAAACAAGTGTATGGAAGGTCTCTCTCTGTCACTTTCTCCTTGGTATAAATAAATGAATGACTTCAAAAAATATGAAAGGACGGGGCCAGTGCTGTGGCGTAGTGGATAAAGCCATTGCCTGCAGTGCTGGCATCCCATATGGGCACCAATTTGAGACCCGGATGATCCACTTCTGATCCAGCTCTCTGCTTATGGCCTGGGAAAGCAGTAGAAGATGGCCCAAGTCCTTGGGCCTCTGCACCCATGTGGGAGACCTGAAAAAAGCTGCAGGCTCCTGGCTTTGGATCAGCCCAGCTCTGGCCTCTGCGGCCATTTGGAGAGTGAACCAGTAGATGGAAGAGTCTCTCTCTCTCTCTGCAACTCTGCCTTTCAAATAAATAAATCTTTTAAAGAAAATATGAAAGGACAACCTATTAATAAAAGATACTGTTTGCAAACTATGGATCTGATAAGGGACAGGTATCTAGATACGTAAAGAACTCCTGCAACTCAATAATAAAAAGATAACTCGGTTTTAAAAATGGACAAAGGATCTGAATGGACATTGTATTTGTCCAATTTCTGTTACTCGAGCTAAAATACCCGAGAGCATGTAGTTGGGAGATTACAAGTTCAGGAGTAGGTGACCTGCTAGTACAGTGTCTGGTGGCAGCTGGTCAGGTGTGGAAGGCCAATCGAGTAGTGAGCCAGGAAGCAGAGAGAAAGGCTAGGCTGAGTTGAACTCAAATACTCAACCCTCTCTCCAGAACCACCTTTCAAGGGCACGCCCCCAGTGACGTCACTAGGTCAAGTCTCCACCTTAACCCATCCCCACTAACATGAGCCAGCAGAGCTTAAACAGCTGGCATGCGTCCTGGCTCCACTTCTGGTTCCAGCTTCCTGCTAATGTGCAGGAGGCAGCCAGTGATGGCTCAAGTAGTTGTGTCCCTGCCACCCACATGACAGTGGCACTGTAGACTTCCCAGGTGCTCTGGGTAACCTGGGAGGCAGTCTTTTCTTGGAGCTTCAAGCAGCACTTGAGACTGAGTACGCACGCCAGCAGGGCCTCTGGGTATGGGGCCTGGACGTATCTTCATCCCACGAAGACTGCGTATGGCCGGAAATGTGCACGTCTCGCTGTCCAGGCCAGCAGCCCAGGGGCAGGGAGTTAGTTATCAGTCACTGCATCCCAGGGGTGGCAGCTGGGGGTGGCTCTCTGCCCATTCGGTTTTTCTTCTGAGAGGCAGCTGGGAGAGAGTTAAATTCCATGCATGAAAGATGTGTTCAGAGACATGAGTGAGCCCTGACTTTCTGTGACCTCATAAAAATGCAAATACCCCTTTTCTCATCTACATGTGACCCCAGAAGAATTAACCTGGCCTCGCCCCTAATTTCTGTGGGATATAATCCCCCACTTAGACTCTGGCGCTGCCATCAGAGCACCCTCGTCTTGTCACTGTCACTGCCCAGCTCTGCAGCCTGCTCTTCGCGGCCCTTGGAAGATGCACGGCCAGGAGTGTCACACAGTGTCGCACAGCAGAGCGGCCTCTCTCTCACCGGGCGTGCATTCCCTTCTTAGCTAAAAAAGATTCCAGCCTTTGGAAACAGTGGGCTTCCACGATTGCTCTTTTCAGCTTTTCCCTGGGGCCTGGCATTCGAGTCCCACAGTAGAGGCCTGGTTCCAGGGGACCCCAGGAGCAAGTGCTTGGTGTGGCCATGAACACATCACTTGGGACACTTGGGTTTCGCACTGGAGCGCCTGGGTTCGAGTCCTGCTCCACTCTGATTCTAACTTCCTACTAATGTGCACCCTGGGAGCTAGCAGGTGATGGCTTAAGGACTTGGGTCACTGGCGCCTTTGTGGGAGACCTGGACTGAGTTCCCAGCTGCTGCAGGCATTTGGGGCAGTGAACTGTGGGAAAGGGAGTGTTCTCTCCCTCCCAAATAAATAAGTAAGTAGGCAAGACTTCAGCAAGTTTGTGGAAAGATGAAATCAAAGGATGAGCTTTGGGTAGGTGTTTGGCCTTGAGGTTTAGCCACTGATTGGGCCACTTCTGTCCCATCTGAGAGTGCTTGAGTTCAATGCCGACCTCCAACTCCTAATTTCGGCTTCCCACTAACGTCAACCCTGGTAGGCAGCAGGTGACTTCTCAAGTCGTTGGTTCCTGCCACGCGTGTAGGGAAACCGGTTTGGGTTCCCAGCTCCTGGCTTCAGCCCCACTGGCTTTGTGAGCATTAAACCAGCAGTTGGGAGTTCACTTGCTCTCTTTTTGCCTCTGAATGTCTCATAAATGAATAAATGGTTGTTTAAAACTTACTTTGATGCAAAAATTCTGCAGCCATACGTGGGTTTTTCCTAACCCACGTCTTCCATGAACTCCTCAGTTCCGTGCTTTGGGAAGTGGAGTGTGGCATGTCCGAGGCGCAGAGGCACACCTGCATGACAGGGCAGGGTTGTTTCTCTGGGAACTAGGGCTAGAGGGAGAGCTGACCCCTCCCTGCGCCCCCTCCCCCAACTCTAGCACATGCCTGGCGGTGTGGCTGACCCAGCGGCTCCAGCTTAACCGCACAGTACCTTAGGCCAAGTGCCGTTCTCCTGTGCCTTGGTTCTCCCTCCTGCTACCCTTCTCTGTCCAAGTCTCACCTTTTCAAGGCCATGTCCTCAAAATTTCACCTCCACTCAGTGTCTCTCCTTCCACATTCCACCCTCACCCCGGGCTGCTCGCAAAGTACTGACCTAAGATGCTAGGACGCCTCTGTCGGAGCCTTGCCCCTCCCAGCTTCACCTGGTCCCAGGCATCGTGTCGCCACCACCCTCTGCCTGCAGCAGGTGCTCAGTGTGCCGGGAGCTGAGCCGTGGCGCGTCCTCGTTGTCGTGGGCCGAGTGAACCTGTTGCTAGGTGGAGTAGAATACCCCACCACCATTCCTGGGTGTGTTTTTTTTTTTTTTTTTTTTTGAGGAGGGCCTGAGTTTACCACTTGCCCATTTATTTTTAAAGCTTTGGTGTTTGCCCTACTAACATTTACAGGCTGCTTATTGAATATTAATGTCAATATTTTTCATGCTGGGATGAGACTTGGAATTGTGGTAAAGGAAAAGAACCGCCTACAGGAGGTGTAGATTCCTGCCAGAAGTCTTATCTGTGTAGTACGTTCCTTCTCCCGCCAGAGCTAACAAGTCAGTCTCATCTTTTCACTTTTCTGTCTTCTGTCCCACTGCATTCTGGGTAACACCTCCATGATGCTGATCAGCAGTAACCCAGGAGCGGCCCCAGGGGAGCCGGCTTCCCTGCCCTTCTCCCACCGAGGGGGCCGATGGCCCTAGGAAGAGGGCCCACCCTCTTCAACCCTAGGTGTAGGTTCGTTCCTGGCGGTGTTTAAACATGCCTGCCCGGCGCCAGCAGGCCGTAACCTCCTCAAAGCTGGGACCTCGGTGGCCTCATTCCCTCCCTCTCGCCATCGCTAGGGAAACAGCTGCGTCAACTTCCCTGACAGCCCAGGGAGCCTCCCCTCCAGGTAGGAGAGCTGGCTAAGCGTTGGGGCAGGCCATGACGGGCATCTCGGGCAAAGACAGAAGTCTGCCCTTTCATACAGCTGGCAGGAGCTGCCATTCCTTGCCTGTTGACCGGCTCTGTCCAGCAGGAGGTCGCCTGTCACAGCCACACCCTGGGCCTCAACTCCCAGACACCATCCTTCGGGGGTTCCCATTCCAAAGGCCCCAACAGAGGCATTCGTGGGACACAAACCGGCAAAGGCTCTTTCAGCTTTTAATGTGTTTTGAAAAAGTGAAATTTCTTTAAAATTTTATTTATTTATTTGAAAGGTAGAGATTTACAGAGAGAAAGGTCTTCCATCCACTGGCTCACTCCCCAAATGGCCGTGATAGCCAAAGCTCGGCTGATCCAAGCCAGAAGCCTGGAGGTTCTTCCGGGTCTCCCATGCAGGTGCAAGGGCCTAAGCACCTGGGCCATGTTCCATGCTTTCCCAGGCCTCAGCAGGGAGCTGGATCAGAAGTGGAGCAGCCGGGACTTGAACCAGCACCCATATGGGATGCCAGTGTCACAGAAGATTAGCCTACTATGCCACAGCACTGGCCCCTAAAAAAGTGAAACTCTTTATTTGCATATATTATGGTGATTTATATTCTGAAAACTCACAAGAATCTGAGACAAGATCCTACTGCATTTATGCTAAATTGGATGAGCTAAAATCAGTGTGATTTCAAGTTGCAAGCTATATACAAAATTCTTCCATTTATATATACAGATAAAATTTTGGAGATTAATTCTGATTACAATTAGTATCAGAAGACAAAACATTTAAAATCAATTTTTAAACATAAATAAAAATTCTGTAATTAAATTCTACTGGAAAAAAGCTAGAATATTCTTGTAACCTTCAATTATATGAAACATCATTGAGAGAAATGTGAAGAAAACCTAAGTACATGGAGAGATACATACACCTTATAGGTGTGACATCATTCATCTTCCCAGTAAGACTACAAATTCAATTCAGATCATGCTCTGTCAGCTTTTTTTTTTTTTAAGATTTATTTTATTTATTTGACAGGCAGAGTTACAGAGAGAGAGAGAGAGAGAGAGAGAGAGAGAGAGAGAGGTCTTCCATCCCATGGTTCACTCCCCAGATGGCTGCAACGACCAGAGCTGAGTGGATCTGAAGCGAGGACCTCTGGGTCTCCCACATGGGCGCAGGGGCCCAAGGACCTTGGCCATCTCCTACTGCTTTCCCAGGCCACAGCAGAGAGCCAGATCGGAAGAGAAGCAGCCGGGACTAGAACCGGCGCCCATATGGGATGCCAGCGCTGCAGGCAGTGGCTTTACCCGCTGCGCCACAGCACCTGCCCCAACCCTACAGTTTTGACACTAGCCTCAGATAAAAACTTTGTGTTGTCTGAAAAAAAATTTGCTTTCTCATATTTTGTTTTAAGTCATTAAATTAAGGACATTTCAAAGCTGAACTCTACGGATTTTGGACTAGACCTGAAGCCGTTTCTGACCTTGCATGTGACTTGTACCAAGACCCAGGGCCTGCCCGTTAACTGCCACCCTGCCCCACTCCTTGCGCCTGCCACCCCCGCAGTCCGTCACCAACCCCTTGACCGGAAAGCACACTGGCTGCCCCTGGGTGCAGAGAGTGACACTGCGGGTTTTCCGTCCACTCTTCCTTTCCACCTGCAGTGGGCTGAGTCTGGCTGACCAGAGAAAAGGCGTTCACACGTGGGGACATCACAGGCCAGAGGGAACCCAGACCCGGGGAGCTCTCTTCCTAGGACACGGTGTGTGTTGGGGGGAGGGTACAGGTAATTCTGAGGGTCAGGAAATGATGTTAGGGAGGAGGAATGGGCCCTAGCGACGGAAATCAGCTTGCAAATGATTCTCCTTGGAATCTGAGCAGGCCGAGAGATGGCCAATTGTCGCTCCCCGTCTTCGTGGAGGAACGACACAGAACCCTGCCTAGGCTTCACATCCGAGTCACGGCACCATTATGTCACTCCCCCTCTTCGTGGAGGAGCAACACAGGACCCTGCGCTGTTCTTTCATCTGCTCGGCCCTCCCCGGGTTTGCTGCTGGTTCTTCCCGGGTTGGCTACTATCCCTTCCACCTCTGTGGAAGGGCGGTTCCCCCTGGCCGCTTTCCCCACTTCCGCAGGGGAGCGGCACACCGCCGGCCGGCTCTCTCGGGGGCTGCACAGGTGTTCCCCTTAGATGTTCCCCTTAGATGTTCCTGGTGCATGCCGTCTCTCTCCTCCTTTATAGTCCTCCTCCGCCAATCCTAACTCGGCTGCCCACACGCCGAGTACGCTGCTCTCCTCCAATCAGGAGCAAGTCCTACAATTTATTGGTTGAACTGGAGGCAGCTGTGCAGAAGCTGTTTACTTCTCTCCCAGCGCCATATTGTGGGAGAGCAGGTGCATAGAATAAGTCTTAATTCCAGTAACTCAGTCCAGTCCGGGCTGCTCCCCACAGATCCCCCTTTCTTTTTATTTTTTGGCGTTGATACGCGCCTGTCTTCGGTGCCCCGCGGCACACACTCTGCTCTGCTTGCTAGAGTTGCCCACAGGTGCTTACAAGTCCTATCAATCAGGCAAACCAAATCCAGGTCCTCTCTTTGCCATGTTATGAGGAGGTTTTTAGGCGCTGATGCGTGCCTGAGTTCGGTGCCCTGCAGCGCATGCTCTGCCAGAACTGCCTGCAGGTGCTTACAAAACCTAGCAATCAGGCAAACCGAATCCAAGCCTTCTCAGCGCCATATTGTGGGGAGGCTTATTGGTGTTGATTCGTGCCTATCTTCGGTGACCTGCAGCTCATACTCTGGTCGAGCCGCCTGTTGGTGCTTACCGCCTTAATCAGGCAGACCGAATCCAAGCCTCCTAATTGCTGTATTGTGGGGAGGCCTTACTGATGTTAATTCGTGCCTGTCTTCGGTGACCTGCGGCGCATAAGCTGCTAGCCGCCCGCAGGTGCTCATCGCCTCACTTAATCAGGCAGACCGAATCCAAGCTCTCACATTGCAGTGTTGTGGGGAGGCCTTTCTATTTCTCTACTTCTCTATCTCCGGGCATTCCTATTTCTCCCATTTTACTTCTGTCTGCCAACATTCCTATTTCTCTCATTTTACTTCTAAACTTCTGTTTCTCTTATCCCTGCGGCTTCCCAGCGGCGCTCGCCCCGAGGCTGCTTCTCGGCACCTCGCCCCGCGTCAGCTTCACGGCTCTGCGCGGCTTCCCGGCGCCTCGCCCCGCCGGCGGGTTCCCGGCTCTGCGCGCATGCTCCGCGGTCTCCACGCACTTCGCGCCCGCACCACGGCCTCGCGCCAGCCCCGCGTTCCCTATCTATTCACGCCCCGTGCTCTCTCTGCACGCGGCGGCTTCCGCGAATGTTTCCACCACCACCGGCATTCAGTCCAAGTTCCCCGGACTAACCTGGCGAATTTCAACCTGGCGGCCCACGTCTCTGCCTCTGGTTCCAGATCTTCGCCTCTTGCTCCCCGGGGTGACTTGAAGAATTCCAAGGTGGCTTATGTCTCCGCCTCAGCCTGCACTCGCGGCTTCATCCTCCCTAACATTTTTCTCTACCCGGTATGTTTCCTTAAGTTTTCTTCCAACAATATTCCTCTCATTTCTCCTGGCCTCTCCCCACAGTCCGTATCCGAGTCTGTTTGTTCTAGCTTTCACTTTCGCTTTCGACCTTAGAGATTTCTCCCAGCTTCCCCCCGTAGTCCGTAGTCCGTATCTGAGTCTATGCCTAGGCTTTAAATAGCTTCTTCCGGCACTTTTTCGTCCGGCTTTTCCCTAGGCTGTTTGCTAGTCTCTCTCTCTGGTATTTTCTACTTCTTCCCTCCTAGGTTTCCTATCCGTCCTAGGTTTCCTATCCGAGTCACGGCACCATTATGTCGCTCCCCGTCTTCGTGGAGGAACAACACAGAACCCTGCCTAGGCTTCACATCCGAGTCACGGCACCATTATGTCACTCCCCCTCTTCGTGGAGGAACGACACTAAACCCTGCCTAGGCTTCATATCCCAGTCACGGCACCATTATGTCGCTCCCCCTCTTCGTGGAGGAACGACACAGGACCCTGCGCTGTTCTTTCGTCTGCTCGGCCCTCCCCGGGTTTGCTGCTGGTTCTTCCCGGGTTGGCTACTATCCCTTCCACCTCCGTGGAAGGGCGGTTCCCCCTGGCCGCTTTCCCCACTTCCGCAGGGGAGCGGCACACCGCCGGCCGGCTCTCTCGGGGGCTGCACAGGTGTTCCCCTTAGATGTTCCTGGTGCATGCCGTCTCTCTCCTCCTTTATAGTCGTCCTCTGCCAATCCCAACTCGGCTGCCCACACGCCGAGTACGCTGCTCTCCTCCAATCAGGAGCAAGTCCCACAGCTCATTGGTTGAACTGGAGGCAGCTGTGTAGAAGCTGTTTTCTTCTCTCCCAGCACCATATTGTGGGAGAGCAGGTGCATAGAATAAGTCTTAATTCCAGTAACTTAGTCTAGTCCGAGTTGCTCCCCACAGCTGATGTCAGCCGGAGACAGGAGCCTGGTGTCAAGTCCTCTTCTCCGCTGGAGGTGCAGAAATCCCAGCCAGAGGAAGGAGGGTCTTGCGAAGTCTCCCCCAGGGTCTTCCGGCCTCGGTTTAAAGGCAGACGGGGTGGGGGGCATCGTCTTTTGGGGTGGAATTTCCTGGGCTCCACCCAGGCCTTCGTGGGGGTCGCTCCCTGCCCAGACTTCCTGCTTTTGCGAATATTCCCACTGCCTCTCCTGCTCCACCCTGCTCCTTTCCCAGCCGGTCCACATGAGAATCCGATTGCGCGTGGAGAAGCAGTCCCGCTAAAGACTCCCTCATCCTGGTCTCTGAACACACTGACAGTAAACGGATAACAGGAAAAAGAACACACAGATTTTGTTTCATGCCTAAGGCATAAGAGAGTGAGACCCTGATACAGGGCTTAAGGAGACAGGGGCTTGGACTTCCGGGGAAGGGAGGTGGCGCCGGCTGCAGGAGTTTGGGGGAAGAGGTGCCCAGTGGGGGCAGGGCCGCCTGGTCACCCAGACGAGGCTCCCACTGGCAATCACCACCCATGGCCGTGTCCGGAGCCCCCAACCTCTGCTTCTTGTGGGGCCACCTCGGGGAGGGACGCGTGAAAGGTCTGTGCCTGCATCTGCGGTTACTCAGCTAACCAGAGAGGAGCATTTCTCTTTCCACAGTGTTAGCGCAGCTGGGTAGAGAGCAGTCTGTGTGTGTAACAGGGCTGAAGCTATTGGGAGTTTTGCGAGGAAGGTGGCCGGAGGAACGAGGAAGGCACGGAGAAGCAAGCCTTGGGAGCGGCACAGCATTTGCACGTGAGAAGTCTCGTCCTTGTCCAGAACCTCGTGGGCCCTCCCCCGGGGCAGCCCAGGGGAGTCTCCCTGTCCTGCACCCAGGCGGTGTGAGGTGCATTATGAAGTTCTCGGGGGAAGTTCAGGAACTGCACGCCCCGGAGGCTCCCACCCAGCAATATTCCAGAAAGGGGAGGGGGCTCATGTCATATCCATCAGATCTCCAGGCCGAGTACAGGGGGGCTCCCGGTTCTTTCCTGAGCCCGCCCCCTCCAGGCCTTCGGGAAACCTCCCTAGCAGGCTTCCTGCTGTTCGCTATCTGAATTCTTCCTTGCGGGAAGGCACGCACCTCGCACCTCGGAGCAGCCATTTCCAGTAACAAAAGGGCAGCTTTTTAGTCGTCGCTGTGTCTGCAAATATCTGAATAGCCAACTAGAACTGTGCACAGACGCCGACTTGGGGCAGGTGTCCCGCTCTTCCACACGCAGCAGTCACTGCCCGCTTAAAGAAAAGACGCAGACCCCCCCCCCCCCCCCCCCCGTGTAACCGGCAGAGGGCACATCTCGCTTTCTCCTTTTCCCACTCTGATGAACAAAAGATGATTGCTGATCTCGTGACTGACCAGAATTACGTTCAAACAAACGCCTGCCTTAGCAGCCCGGGGGCTGACCGCAGGGAGATGGCGGGAGTCACCAGAGCTGACCGGAACTGTGGCCACCGACTGTGAGAAGCCGAGCCTTGGACGGAAGAGGCCACAGCCAGCGGGTCTCAGGCCCTCTTAGAACTCTGCCGGGCAATGAATCGGGCACAGTTGCCTTCCTGACTTCCCCTAGCCCCCATCCATGCCTTAAACACGCTCTTGATAATTAGCAAAGGGGGAAACACACCTTTGAGACCCCTGCCGCCACCCCCAAGGTTGCCTCAACTCTTGTGTCCGGTGGGCTGGCTGTCCGACAACAAGCACTTAAGTAGTCGTTGCTATCACAGGTTTAGCAACTACAGACTGAATTTAAAGGAGGCAAGACTCAAAAGCAGTAGCACCGCTGACACTGGACAGCCAGCAACCCCTGTGGGCACGCGCACAGCTTAGGAGAGTCCTCAGCTTTGGTGAGCGATGGAAACCAGCCTTGAGCCAGCAAAGTGAACGCAAGAGGGTTGTGTTAAAGCAAGAGGCCGAGGCACGGTGGTGCAGAGGGTGAAGCTGCCGCCTGAGACACAGGCATCCCATGTGTGCCCTGGTTCGAGTCCCGGCTGCTCCACTTCTGATCCAGCTCCCCGCTAATGTACCTGGGAAAGCAGGGAAAGATGGCCCAAGTGCTTGGGCCCCTGCCACCTACTTGGGAGACCCAGCTGGAGTTCCAGGCTCCTGGCTTTGGCCTGGCCCAGCCGTTGCTGTTGCAGCCATTTAGGAAGTCAACCAGAAGATGGAAGATCTCTCCCTCTCTCTGTAACTCTGCCTTTTAAATAAATGAACTGAAAAAGCAATCTTTGAAAAAGGGAAGAAGGAGCCCAGAGCTGGCTGCTCCACGTTCAGCGCAGGCCTGCCTGCTGTTGGGGCTTTGTGTTTATGGGATCCTGATTCCACTTCTTAATTCTGGAGAAGCAGGGGCGACTTTCAGGAGTTAGAGATCCACTTCTTTCTCCTTAATTGGTCACTTGCACGGGTTGTCATGACAGTCGTAATCTGCCATGGTTTTGTGGGAAAGAGCCCACCTGAGACCACCGGCCTACAAAAGACAGACTCAGAAATCTGAAGGAAGCACAAAGCAGACACAGCTCCTTCTGTGGGTGAGAATTAGTGATTTCAGGAGAGGATGTGTTGGCGATAGATCCGGATCAATAACACTGCAGGACGCCTTTGTTTTGGACTAAGCTCCTGCATTTGGCCCCAACAGACCAGGCTAAAGTTCAAAATGGAGTCACTCATGTTAGTTCCACATTCTCAGCGGAAACAAAACTGTTTATCTGACCCTCCAGAAATCAGGATTAGGGAGGTAACAGCCAAATTTCCCATTTCCCACAGGCTGATTTCAATTAGCATGGTAATGAAGTTCCCTGGGCTTCAATCCCTACACAGAAGAAGTGACCCGGAATAACTACTGGTAACCAACCAGTTGCTTTCCTGTTGCTCTGTCTCCTTGTCCTGCTGATAGAGAAGGGAGATTTTTTTTTTTTTTTTTAAGATTTATTTGAAAGGCAGAGTTACAGAGAAAGAGGGAGAGGTCTTCCACCCACTGGTTCACTCCCAAAATGACTGCAATGGCTGGAGCTGGGCCAGGCCAAAGCCTGGAGCCTGGAACCCCATTTGGGTCTCCTATGTGGGTGGCAGGGGCCCAAGTACTTGGGCCATCGTCCATTGCTTTCTCAGGCACGTTAGCAGGGAGCTGGATCAGAAAAATAGCTGGGACTGGAACGGACAGCTGTATGGGATGCCAGCATTGCAGGCGGCGGCTTCACCCGCTGTGCCACGGTGCTGGCCCCGACAAAACTGCAACACTGCCTCAGGAGAGTGACTTTGAAATGGCCTGGTAGCCTTGTGTTTTCCTTTCTGCTTTCTTCCAGCCCTTCTCTGTCCATAAAACCAAATTGCTTTGCTTGGACCATCACAACACTCACTCTGAATGAACTATTTCCTGATTCTAGAATTGAAAGCAAAGCCAATTAAGATTTTTTAAGCACTTGTAATTTTGTTGTGGCAATGGGGATCCCCAAATTAAGTTGTAGGGATCAAGAACCCTGGCTGGGCTTAGAGAGACCCCCCCACCATGCTACACCTGGTCTAGGTGGGTCCTGTGGGTAAGAATACATCCGGGAGACATGGGCAGAGGGAACAGAGAGCAGGCTTTATTGAAAGGCAAATGACAGCGCAAACTCTGAGAGACGTGAGCACAGGCGGCCGAGAGAGAGAGAGAGAGAGAGAGAGAGAGAGAGAGAAGAGAGAGAGTCACCCCCACCCAGGCTGGGGCTATCCTCCTACGGGGAGGGGTGGTGGGAGATCCAAAGAAGACAGGATTTGGGGTGTGGCTCCAGGAAGGTGTCTCAGCCCCGGGCACCTGATGTGAGGTGAGGCTTCAGCATGGAAGGTGATGGGATCTGGGCGTGCACGTGGCTTGGTTGTCCGCAGCCCTTAGCTCCCATCCCTGGCTCCCTGCCTCGCTCACATCACAGTCTTGACGCCTGTTTGAAACTCTGTAGTTCACAGCTGCAGATCACGGCACTGTAAGGATGTGTTCTTTCCTTTATTCACTTTTAAAACATTTATGGACTTGAGAGACAGAGACCAAGCATGCACTCCCGTCCATTAGTTTGCTCTCTAAATGCCTGCAACAGCTGGGGCTGGGCTAGGGCCAGGGCCGAAACAGGGAGCGAGGAACTCAATCCAGGTCTCCCACATGGGAGGCAGGGACTCAACTACTTGAACCATTACCACTGCCTCCCGCCTCCCAGGGTCTGCATTAGCAGGAGGCCGGAGTCAAGGAGCCAGAGCCAGGAATCAAACCCAGGTTCTCCAACGTAGGCTGTGGGTGTCTCAACCATGGGACCCAACAGCTGCCCCCGAGGACGTTCTTGGAGCAGACGCTGGGCCGGCGTTGAGGCCACCATCCCACAGGCTCTCGGACGGCCGGTGTCAGCCGGTCAAGTCTCCTTCCCTGGAGTGGGGAAGCCACTGGCATGCGCACTGACGTCTTCACTTTCTGGCCCACTCATTTCTAGGAATCCTAGCCTAGAAAAATAATTCTAAACACGGTGAAAGCGCAAAGCCCATTTACGCTCAATATAACCTCATTATGCTAGGGGGAAGAAACCAGAAGCGACCTAATTGTACGTGTGTGGGTTTGGGCCATTATGTAATGTACTTGTTCTCCACTTCGGGTTTTCTGGTTGCAGGAACAAAAGACGCACCTGGGGCTTGTTGCGAGGATGCGGAATCGTGGGCCGGAGGCGGCTCAGCCCACGCGGCCTGGGGGCCTCTGCCCTTTCTCCAGGGTCTCCCCGGAGGCCCGGCCCAGGGCTGCTCCGGTTCTCTGTGCATCTGCTCCAGCCTTCACTTGCTCCTGGCGGTCTCCCTGTGGACGACCCCCAGCACCCATCGCCTCTTTCTTGCTTGCTAACAAAATCACTCGAGGCCTCTGCCTGCAGAGCAGGCAGCCACTCCGTGCAGGTGCAGGTCTCTGGTGTCTCTCCTCCCTCGGCAAACTGAGCATTCCTTCACATGCCTTCTGAAGGCAAAAATCACAACTGCTCTCACATTCTTGTAAAACCATTCCATAAAATACACACTGCTTGTCAAATTTATAAATAGCGAGACGCCGTCAGTCTGCTACATCTGTGCTAAATCCATCACATTGGTCATTCAGAGAAACTGGTGAAAGAATCCGAAAAATGCTACATATTGGCAAAACAGAAAATGACTTTTAAAAGAATTCCAGAAAAATCAGCATAAACCAAAGAATTCTTAGATGTTATAAATTTGAAATATCGTTATATAATGAGTAGAGTCCTAAAATGCTAGATTGACTTTCTAGTTTTCAACAACTTGAACGTTTCTTAAAATGCTGGTAAGTTATTAAAGAATATTCAATATTTTAAAAGCATATTCTCTAAAGTGGTGTTTGGAAAGTTGGTGCGCTAGCCAATTGGATGACTTGGCCATTTGGTGACAGGAGACGGCTCCTCATGGAGTTTATTGCGAGGTCTGTAGTGGTGTGCTGGGGCCTTGGAAAACCGTGGAGGCTCTTGTCTGTCTGTCTCTGTGCATCTCTGTCTCTATCCCGTTTGTCTCTGTCTCTCTGCGTCTCTCCACTGCCACTTGTCTCTGTCTCTGTGTTCCGGGCTGTCCCGACTCCTCTCCACCTGTCCTGTGCCTCAGCCCCAGCTCTGCACACTGGCTGTCTTCAGCCCTCATTTCCCACTTGGCAGGTGTGTCCAGCACGCCCACTGCCCCTGAGCCTAATTCCCCACCCGACACTCAGCGTCCCTTTGCTCAAGGACACCGCTCAGATTGCTAGCAGCAGAGTGGCTCAGGTCAAGGTGTTGTGGGGGTAGGGACCTTGGATTATGTTGTGAGGATGGAGAGCCCCTGCTGGGCTTGGAGAGACCCTCAGCTAGACTTAGTTCAGGCTCTTGTGTTCCCGTGTGTAAGAATACAAATGGGAGACACAGATAGAGGTGGACAGAGGAGCATGACTTATCAAAATGCAAAGGGATAGCACACACAGGCATGAGTGCGGGTGACCTCATGAGAGAGAACTGTCCCCACCCAGGCTTTTTTTTTTCTTAAAGATTTAATTTATTTATTTGAAAGGCAGAGTGATAGAGAGAGACAGAAACATACACACACACACACACACACACAGAGAGAGAGAGAGAGAGAGAGAGAGAGAGATCGATCTTCCATCCACTGGTTCACTCCTCAAATAGCCGCAATGGAGGCCAAAGCCAGAAGCATGGAACTCTATCTGGCCTCTCACATGGGGCCCAAATACTGAGCCATCTTCTACTGCTTTCCCAGGCACATTCCAATTTTAGGATAAGTGTTGCCGAAGCAAGTACTCCCACGCACATGAGCAGGGAGCTGCATCAGAAGCGGAGTGGCCAGCACTCAAACTGGTGCTGGCTGTGGGCGGAGGCTTAACGCTGCCCCAGGGGGTCATGCTTTACACAGGGTGAGGGTTGGGGCTGCAGCGCACGTGGTGCTGTCCAAGGTGTCACGGTGCCTGCTGCCCGACGCAAGTCTTACCCGCAGGAGCCTTCCCACCACGCTCCATTCCATCGGCGTGGGAGGTGATGCGCTCTGGGCGGTGTGCATGGTTTTGGTGTCGTCACTCCTGGGCTCCTGTTCCTCTCTAACTCCCCGCCTATCAAAGGGTTTCATGAATCAGGGCCCTGTGAGGACTTGCTGCCACATAGTCTTCTCCTCCTTCCCACTGACCCAGTGGAGAGGCTCTGGCCTTGCCCAACCCCCCATCCCAAGGGGCTTCTGCTGTCTCCCACCAGCAGTCCCCTGCCCAGTGCTTCTGTGACCCTGTGCTATGCCTTGTGTTCCCTCAGAGCCCCTCAGCCTGGGAATTAATACCAGGGTACCTGTCTTGGGGCCCAGAAACCAGCACCTGAGTTCCCAGGGGCAGGCACTTTGTCTCAGCGCTGCTCCAGCCCTGCTGCCTACAGTCAGACCAGGTGCTCAGTGTGGACTAGACCCACACCCTGGCCAGCAAAAAACACTGGAAGTCTTGTCTGGGAGTCACCTGTAGTCCACAGGCCCCAGCCCCTGGCCATCATCTGCGCCCTCAGGAGCCCAGCCCTACAGCACTCCTCCAGTTGTCTGCTCTTGATGAACTTGAGATTTGGGGTCATTTCCCAAAACATTCCGTTGCCACTTTAATTGACGTCACTAAATAGTCGTCCGTTGGGGAGGGGGAGACGTCGTGGCCGTGGCCATAGCCGTCAATGTCGAGTGGGTTTCCATTTTCTTGTCTCCACTTAGACCCTCAGGAAATTCTGTACCTTCCGTGTGCTCTCTGTGTGCTGGGTATCAGACTGATTTTTTGGGTGCGTTAGTTTTTTAGTTTGCTATCGTGGGGCGGGGGAGTGGCTTCTTCTCCCGTTCTGTGTTCTGAATGGTGGTATAGAGGAAAGGAATTGATATTTGAGTGTTTATTTTGCATCCACTCACTTTTTTAAAAGATTTATTTATTTATTTGAAAGAGTTACACACAGAGAGAAGGAGAGGCAGAGAGAGAGAGAGAGAGAGAGAGAGGTCTTCCATCCGATGGTTCACTCCCCAATTGGCCACAAAGGCCAGAGCTGTGCAGATCTGAAGCCAGGAGCCAGGAGCTTCTTCCTGGTCTCCCACACAGGGTGCAGGGACCCAAGCACTTGGGCCATCTTCTACTGCTTTCCCAGGCCACAGCAGAGAGCTGGATCAGAAAAGGAGCAGCTGGGACTTGAACCGGCACCCATAGGGTATGCCAGCGCCACAGGTGAGGGCTCAGCTCACTTCGCCACAGCGCCGGCCCCTCAGCTGTTTCTTTCTTTTTTTTTTTAAAAAATTTTTTTTTTTTTGACAGGCAGAGTGGACAGTGAGAGAGAGAGACAGAGAGAAAGGTCTTCCTTTTGCCGTTGGTTCACCCTCCAATGGCCGCTGCGGCCAGCGCACCGTGCTGATCCGATGGCAGGAGCCAAGAGCCAGGTGCTTTTCCTGGTCTCCCATGGGGTGCAGGGCCCAAGCACTTGGGCCATCCTCCACTGCACTCCCTGGCCACAGCAGAGAGCTGGCCTGGAAGAGGGGCAACCGGGACAGAATCCGGCGCCCCGACCGGGACTAGAACCCGGTGTGCCGGCGCCGCTAGGCGGAGGATTAGCCTAGTGAGCCGCGGCGCCGGCCCCTCAGCTGTTTCTTACTGCATTCAGTGGAGCAGGCCCCGTCTTATGTAAACCTTCCGTTAGGGAAGTCATTCAGGATGCCACAGAATATTTAAAGCACGTGACCATGATAGTGACACATCGCAACTTCGGGGAGGCTGCCCACGCCAGCCTTGGAGGAGGTTGATTGCTCCCCGAGCTTATGTTAGGGAGGGAAAAAAGAGAAAGGATAAATCAAGTTGATACCTGATGAACTTTGTTCTTGTAAACTGCGAGCCAAGAGAAAGGAGAAAAAGGAAGTAATAAATTCAAACCCAACGGAGGAAGGAGGGGGATTGATACACTTAATCGATAGCACCTGGAAGGAAGTGGCCCCTCCGCAGAGCGGGGCAGGGAGGCGGGAGGGGAGGCAGGCACGTGTCCTGCCGCAGCCTGGCGCTCCCTTCTCATCACAGACCTGGGGCTCCTGCCTCTGGCCCCAAACCGTACCTTGGAGGAACTTGGCGAGGAGTGGGGGGCGCTGGCCATGAGAAATGCGCCCCACAGACCCAGCTGCAGGGGGAAGGCGGCACTTAGTCTGGGCTGAGCAGGGAGCCCCCCGCCAGGGCTTTGTCAGTGCCTCCGCCCACAGGGCAATGGGGGCTTCCTTCCCTCTGTCTCCCTGCCTTCAGTGACATTTCCTTCCAAATCCCACCCTCATGGAGGAGAAGGCGAGAGCTTGGCTGGGCCTGCCCTCGGGCCGGAGGGTCTGGGGCTGAGTGGAGTGGGGAGCAGGCGGCCAGAGCGGGCTGGGGATGGGAACACTGGCTGTGCTCGGGCCCCCTGGTTCTTTGTGTCCCTGCTGCTTGGAGGATCAATCGTGCAGGGGAAATTCCCTTGTAATCAGTCTTAAAAAAAATTAATAAGCTGCCAGCCAGGCTCTAGAAAGGAGCAAGTGCAAATGAATATACTCTGGCAGAAGGAATGCGCTGATACAAAGTGTTTTACAGGCAAATGAGGGTATCAGCTGCTCAGCAGTCCGCTTGTGTGTTTTCCTAACAAAATGGAAATTAATATCCTCCCAGGGGCTCATCATCTATTCCTCTCACCTCCCTGTCGTCTGCAGCAGTCGTTTTTAATAGAGGGAAAAAGGCTCCCAGCTGCTCCTTTGAACAAGAAACCGAAGGACATCTTGGGGTGGATCTGGTTCTGCCGAGTCCGTAGGTGGCCGCTCTGTGTGACCGTGGAGGGGGAGTCGCCTGCATTTTCCAGGTGGGGGTCGGTGTGGACAAGGCTTAGCAGGTGCTGGCCTCCCCGGCGAGCAGAGATCTGGCAGAGGCCTATCAGGGCCTCCTGCAAGGAAATGGGGGCCCCAGCCCCTTCTGCCTGCAACCTGTGGGGTCATCGAGAAGGCTCTGGCCAAGGTCTCCTGCCTGGCACAGCATAGGCTGAGCCCGTGAGTCCCGGGCTGCTGGCGGGGGGCTCGGGGGACAGACCCAAGCTCAAGAAGTGATCCCAGGAGGCTGAGGCCAGAGCCAGCAGGGGCACCGCTGGAGCAGGCCACAGGCAGCCTGCAGACTGTGACCCTGGGTGGCAGCTGACCGGCCCTGCCTGGTGTGGGTTAACAGCAGCCGATAGATGTGCAACTGGAGATGCAGAGCCGGGACTCTCCGTGCTCAGCGCGGGAAGCAGCTTACTGTGTCCCCGAGCACTTGGCATGTTGCGAAGAGAACAGCTCTGCGATGTCCTAAATTTCATTATAAGGACCTGAGGTGGGCGGGAGGAGAGATGAGGGAGTTCATCTTTCGCCACAGGCCCCCAAACGGCAAGATTTTCACATTCCTGGATGTTGAAACCTTCAATTCCATCACAGTCCCCTGGGAGCCAGCTCCTGCTGCATCCAACCCCCGCCAGCCCACGAACGAGTCCTTCTCCTTCTCTCGTGTCCCCACTCCCCCAGTTCCCCCCCTCCCAGGATCGACGTCACCAAGTTCACACTGTGGACGTGTTCCTGGCTCAAGGCTGAGCAGATGCGTCTTCCGCCTGCTCTCTCGCCTCGCTGCTGGAACACGTCTAAGTTCCCAAGTTTCAGGACAGAGTGACATTTTCCTGTAGAGGACAAACACCTCTGGAGCTGTAAGAGGGTTAATATAGGGTCCATCAGGGCAGAATCTGAGCGACCCAGGCCCCGGAGACACAGCCCCTGATTTTCCGAGTCCTGGGGAGTGGTCCAAAGCAGGCAAGCTCTACTCAGAGTCTGTGATTACACAGGGAGCATCCCTTGGTTTGGCCCCAGAAAGGCCGGCTTTCGGTAAGAGGGGCAAGTCCCTCACAGTCGGAAATGACTTTCTGTAGAATAGGATCACGTACAAGCACCTTCAGAGGCACGGAGCCTACCCTCTCCTGATTATTTTAAAGAAGAACATTCCTGCGGATAGATGAGGCCTGCAGAGATAAAGATCAGGGATCTCTCAAGGGCGTCCCAGATGGCTAAGACACCCTGGACAGACATGCGCAGACCACCCAGGTCCAGCCGAGCTGAGGGAGCCCTCGGCAGCTCTGCCTGGCCCCTCCCCCTGCAGGTCTCAGCCGCTGTTTCTCTCGAAGCTTTCGCAGGCGTCGTCTGGGCAGTTTGTGCTCTGGTCTAGCTGGCCTCACCTAAGGAGTGCCCGCTGCTGTAACGCATCCGCCTCGGAACGCCAGGGTCAGGCAAGACAGGAAGCCGCAAGTGGACGCGGAGGTCTGCCCCCGGCTCAGCCCTGAGCCTGGTCATCTTCTGGTTTGCTGCCTTCAGCATGTCACTTCTGGGGTCACCAGGCTTGCTTCTATCAAGGTGAATGCCCGGTGAAGACCTCTGGGGATCACACACGCAGACGTGCACGCGTGCCCACATGTGCACCGGGACGCTTTCCCTGGTGTCAGGCCTGGAAGCAGCGCACGTCACCGCTGCTCACGTTCTGTTGGCTGGAATTCAGCTACAGGATAAACCTAGCCGCAAAGGAGGCTGGGGAATGAGGTGCAGCGATGCTTGGGGAGAGGAGGACATCGGTGAGCAGTCTGTACCTGCAGGGGCAGAAGGGAGTCTTTCCCCTCTACCCTCCTGGGTTCGACTAACAGAAGACAGACGAGTAGGAGAAAAAACAAAGTTTATTAGCAGGTGCACCTTGTGTGCACGTGGCTGGGAGGTGTGCTTAGAGGTCTTTCCTTTCTTTTTCTTTCGGTTTATTGTTTTGAAAGGCAGAGTGACAGAAAGAGGGAGAGACAAAAGGAGAAAGAGATCTTCCCTCTGCTGGTTCCTCCCCAGATGGTGGCAACAGCCAGGGCTGGGCCAGGCCGAAGCCAGGAGCCAGGAGCTCCATCCGGGTCTCCCATGTGGATGCAGGGACTCACAGCACGTGGGCCGTCTTCTGCTGCTTTCCCAGGTGCATTAGCAGGGAGCTGGATGGGAAGTGGAGCAGTTGGGACTTGAGCTGGCACTCCGAAATGGAATGCTGGCATGGAAGGTGGCAGCTTAACCCGCTGTGCCACGATGCCAGCCACTGGCCACTGAGTTCTTTGGCGAGGTTCTGCTTTTAGGCAGATGAAGGACTTCAGGAACTCAGTGGCCTTTGGCACAGAATAACTGTCATGCCAAAGTGGCATATTTGGGGTGGCATGTCCGGGTCCCCTTTATCCCCCCAGCCTCCACACTGGTGATCGTGAGAGACCCACAGTGCCTTCACAAAAGCTGGCTTGAAAATGCCAAGCTCAGTGTGAAAATGTCGAAGTCCTTTGTCACTCCCCCTCTTCGCGGAGGAACAACACAGGACCCTGCGCTGTTCTTTTGTCTGCTCGGCCCTTCCCGGGTTTGCTGCTGGTTCTTCCCGGGTTGGCTACCGACCCTTCCACCTCCGTGGAAGGGCGGTTCCCCCTGCCACTTTCCCCACTTCCGCGGGGGAGCGGCACACCACCGGCCGGCCGGCTCTCTCGGGGGCTGCACAGGTGTTCCTTCAGATAGATGTTCCTGGTGCATGTTGTCTCTCTCCTCCTTTATAGTCCTCTTCCACCAATCCCAACTCTGCTACCCACACGCCGAGTACGCTGCTCTCCTCCAATCAGGAGCAGGTCCTACAGTTTATTGGTTGAACTGGAGGCAGCTGTGTAGAAGCTGTTTCCTCCTCTCCCAGCGCCATATTGTGGGAGAGCAGATGCATCGAATAAGTCTTAATTCCAGTAACAGTCTAGTCCGAGTTGCTCCCCACAGTCCTTGAGACACGTTTGTACGCAGAAATGCATCGTACACTTATCTTGCAGGGGAGGGAACTGGAGGCTCAGATCCTTGTGCCAAACTCACAGGTATTAAGGTTTCCTCCCCGACTCTGCCCTGACAGCCTCTGTCTCGATTGTTCTGAGAATCTGGGCCAGGGAGCACAGAGACTCTGTAACCCTCATCGCAGGACCATGGTCCTGGGGATTCCGCACAGCCACAGGGGCTCACCTGCCTGGTGATGTGCACGCCCACGCCGCAGTGGCATCAGGCCCCTGGGGGGACATGCTGTGAGGACATGCCAGCACCTGGGACAGCTCCAGGAGCCACAGGTGCCCGGGGGGCTCGGCAAAGGGGGTATCCTGGGGAGCAGGTGGGTCCCCCTGTGGGAACACAAGTTACTCCCTTGCCTGTGATGGGGCCCAGGGACCCTTGGGCCAGGCTGCTTGGTGCCATGGGCGCTCAGAGGCCTACAGAATGACGATGCTTCAGTGCCTCTTATTTTCTTCTGACAAGTATGTGGGTGCTTCAGCCCTTGAATCAACAAAGCTTTTCTTTTTTTAAACAAGATTTATTTATTTGAAACACAGAGTTATAGAGAGAGAAAGAGGGAGAAAGAGAGAGAGAGAGAGAGAGAGACCCTTTAAAGGTAGCCGTGGGAGACATAGGCATGGGGGAAGGAATATGGAAATAAGAAAGTATTTTTTTTTATCATTCCTTTAGTAATACAGTTACACAACTGCTATCAAGGACCATTATCAAGTCCCGAACCCCAAAAACCTCCCCGCACCATGGGATTAATGCAAGAAATAAAGCAAATAAGTCCTTCCCCTCCCCAGTTTTTTTTTTATTTAATTTATTTATTTATCCCACATTTTCAAAAGTGGAGTGAGCTGCAAATTAAAAGCCCAGGGACTGGGCTGAGGTCATCCAAAGATGGCAGGAAGCTCCACACACGAGCCAGCGCGCGCTGCTTGACACCTGGCGCTGCACACTGGCCGGGCCGCCTGAGAGACAGGCGGCGATGGAAGAGAAACCAGCCCAGAACCCACAGGAAATGCGAGGCCCGCGCCAGGTAAGAGCTGAAGTCGGAATGCAATGATGTTAGCAGCTCTCACAGCTCCTAAGTTCAATATTCCAGCAAAATCCTCCAGGGTTTTCAAAGCCTTCTGTCATTTTATTTTAAGCTTCTTTAGAACGGCCTTCTCCTAATCTCTTTCTCCGCTCGTGTCTCAGGGCTGCGTCCCGTTCCAGGCACCTGCAGGGGCGCCCCGTTCCCCCTGATTAAGACCCCCAGTATTCGTCCTCAGTTCCCAGCGAGCCCCTTCTCTTGGCCGCCTCCGTGACGAGTCGCTCCTGGAGGGATTACGTGGCTCCAATGGAGACCACTTGGGTTTGAATCCCCGTTCTAATTCTCACCAGCTGTGCGTCTAGCCTCTGTGCCTTGGTTCCCTTATTGTAAAATAAGAAAAAGAATAGTAAGCTCACGGGCAGGCCCGGGCACAGCAGTTAAGGTGCCCCTTTGGATGCCCATTTCCGTACCAGAGTCCCTGGGTTCAAGTCCGGGTTCCGCTTCCCATTCAGTTTCCTGCGGATGTGCACCCTGGGAGGTCCCAGGTGGGAGCGGCAGACTGAGGCCTGGGTCCTCATCTCACTGTCTCACTGTGGTCCAGCACCAGCTATTGTGGGCATCTGGGGTGTGAGTCAGTGGGTGGAGAGCTCTGTTTTTCTCTTTCCTTGCCTTTTAAGTAAATAAAATTAGGAGAATAGTAGTCACCAGATAGGGTAATTCTACAGATTAAATGAGGTGATTTATAATTATTGGAGTTGTGTCTGGGACGTAGTGATTGCTTAATAAATCTTGGCTATTGTGAAGCAGGAGATCGTAGAGGAGTTCCATGACATTTTGTTTGATAACAAGCTCCAGCGATCTTGGCCATTCCAGAGAGACGTGGGAAGGACTCCCAGGACTGCCTGGGCTGGGGTTTGCAGATGTCCCTTCCGGAATCTTCTCTGTCCCCCACTTGCCCCAGTCAGCACGACTCTAAGGCTTTTATAAATATTATCTTCCACTCCTGCCATTGCAGTCAGCTGTGGCCACCAGACATCCATTTTTTTAAAACAGCCCCCTCAACTCCTTTAGGGGAAATTGCCTTTCTCCCACTGGGTGCAGGAAGCCCAAGCTCACTGCTGGAGGGGCCAGAGGGTCTTCAGAGTCCAGCACAAACCCCAGCAGTGCCATGGAGAGCTCAGACTCCGTCCACCAGGCTCTGCTGGGACTGTGGGACACCAGGACAAGGAGAGAGACACAGGGCGGACAAGGACGCAGGTGCGTGCTTCCTGTCTGCTCCAGCCAGTCGGAGTCACAGGCTCTCTCTTGCTTGCAACCAAAGACCTCTAACTGTAGCTCATTTGTCGTGCTCCGCTGGGAGTTGTTCAGTTTCACGGCCCTGGCACAGAATTGGGGACTATGGGGATAAAGTTTCAAAATAGCTTCTGAGCCATGCACTGGAACCCAAGTCGAGGTTTGTAGAGTAAGGACAAAGTCACAACATCTGTATTTTATTTCTGGTTCTCATTCTCTAAAAGCCTTCTGCATGTCACACAGTTCCTGAGGTCGAGTGGGGAAAACCGGCCCGCGGAAGAGAGGTCGGCAAAACGACCTGTGCTTGCTAGCAGTGTCTTCTCCTTCCACCCAGCTTCGCTCTTCTTCCCGCCCTGCACTCCCTAAGTCCTCTCTGCGTAGAAGTCTGGCCTCTGGTTCCCACGCCTGCCGAAGCCATCCCGCTTGCTGCCAACTGCGTCACCAGAGTGTGGGAGACTCACGGAGGGTAGAGCTGCAGGAGGCTTCGGCAACCAGCCAAAGCGACCACCGCGTGCGGGGGAGGGAGATCGAGGGCCTTTAGGACAAAACGACTTGCAGAGCGGAATCAGAACCCGGGGCTCGGGACCTTCTTGGGCAGTCATTCATTACGGTTCTGGCCCCAGATGAGCCGAGGCTCACGTTGGAGAGGAAGGCAGGTTGGGGCATCGGATCCCTGTTTCCAATCTTCCCTGCAGGCGCTTTGCCTTAAGACCCCAAGCGCCTCGCGCTGGACCTCGCAGGGTTTTCCTCTGCTCTGTGGACGCTGGGCCTGGTCATGTGACTTGTTTTGGTCACCGGAATAGGGTGCTGAAATGACACCGTGTCAGTTCCAAAGAGCATCCATGTTGCCACCCACTCCGTCTGCACTTTCTGCTACTCACCACGGGGAGAACATGCCCAGGGAGCCACTGGTCCCAGCGTGAGGCCCAGGGAGAGCCAAGTGCAGCCCGGGGCTCAGGGAGAGCCGCTGCAGCCCGCGGGGGTCCTGAGCATGTGGCGTGGACGGCGCTGCTCCAGGCCGTGGAGGTCATTGGCTGTATTACCCAGCAGCACTCGGCAGAAGCCTGACCACTACCGAACGGTTGCGGAGTGAGCCCCTGACCCACAGTGGCTTGACTGCGATGGTGCGAGAGTGTGTCCACACAACTCCTCCGTTTCCCACCTTCGGGACCGTCAAGTGCACGAGAGATGCCCCTCGTATTATAGAATGGGCTTTGTGGTGGGTGGTTTTGCCCAGCTGTAGCTGTGGTTAGGTGTTCTGAGCATGGTTAAGGCAGGCTGGGCTAAGCCATGCTGTTCAGGGGAGGTGCAGTAAATGCACGTTAGAGGACAGTACTTTCAGCTCCTGAGGGGGTTATGGGGACCTCGCCAGACGTAAGTCAGGGAGCACCTGTGCCTAATCACCCGCACCTGTGGGGGTGAGGCCCCTCCCCTTGGCTCTGCACTGAAGGCTCCTCCCCCTGGAGCCGGCCCCCTCCTTCAGCTTCCCCTCCCCCTTCTCCCCGTCACAAACTCCCATTCCAGACGCCCTGGCCCGCTTTCCCCACCTATCTAAGTCCTAAATTTCGGGAAGACTACCCGCCCAGTCCGCTCACCCCTCCCGTGTCTGACACAAGTCCTGGGGGAGACGGAGCGCTGAGTGTCACCGTGTCACACCTGCTCCATCGCTCCGGCGCCCTGGCCCGAGCCCTGCTGCCCCTCTGTGTTGGAAGTAGCGTCTGGCAGGGTTCCGCCTGCTTCTTCTCTGGGGGGCGCCAACATGCAGTCCGGGCTGTCCCAGGTCACCTCTGGGCCCCCCCGTGCTGCTCCGCACACAGAGTGGGGGCTGTCGGAAGCCGAGGGAACGGTGCGGAGGTGGGGGATAGAGACAACAGGATGAAGTTGGCGTCCTTGATGAATTTTATTGCAGGTGCTTAATTTAACAATCATCTTGTGCTTATGTTTAAAATAAACTGGGCATCTTTTAGCAGGCCATCAGCTTGGACCAAGGCTAAGCTGGAGACCAGGCTGTTTGTTAACTGAAACCTCGGAGCCTGCTGAAGCCTGGTGCAGCGCTGACTAGCCTGCCACGTGCTGTCAGCCGGGAGCTCTCGAAGGTCACTCTCACTCTGGCAGGGGGCATAGGAGGTGAAGGCGTTCAAAGGGGAGAGCGCGGGCCGGCACCGCAGCTCACTAGGCTAATCCTCCACCTGCGGCGCCGGCACACCGGGTTCTAGTCCCGGTCGGGGCGCCGGATTCTGTCCCGGTTGCCCCTCTCCCAGGCCAGCTCTCTGCTGTGGCCTGGAGGTGCAGTGAAAGATGGCCCATTGGAGGGTGAACCAACAGCAAAAAGGAAGACCTTTCTCTTTCTCTCTCTCTCTCTCACTATCCACTCTGCCTGTCAAAAAAATAAAATAAAATAAAAGGGAGAGCGTGGAAAAGCAGCCGCCTTGTGCGGTTGCTGTTGTGGCTCAACGGTTCGTTGAAAATGTTTCACAGGATGAGACTTTTCCTACCTGGCAAGAACGATCTAGAAGGGGATCGCTCAGATAATGGAGGGAGTCATCTTGGGCCAGCGCCGGTGCGGACGCCGGGACTCAGAACAGCGAGCCCAGCCCCGGAGAAGCTGCACACGCAAGCCCTCAGCCTCCAGTCCGGCGGACAGAACCTGCAGCCCCCGGGGCCCGAGCCAGAGAATGTGCCGGAGGAGGAGGCTTTCACTGCAGGCCCCGAGTTAACCAGCTGGAGCTCTTTTGAAACAATCATCCTATTCATGTATTTAAAATAAATGGTGCATCTCCGAGCGGGCCGTCAGCGCCCCATTATTAAGATGGAAGATGGGACGGAGTGTTCTTGGCTGCGCCGACCTCCTTGTCAGGGTTGCTCAGCATGTGGTAAAAGCATTTATGGAGGTAAAATGCGTTTCGGGCCTGACAGGTTGGAGGCCCACATACCTAGACAGCCAGCGGCTGCCAGCCGGCGGAGTGCGGAGTGGCACGGGGTGGAACCGTGCTTTCCAAGGTGATGTCATTGTCCCCCGCTGTTCCTCCCAGGTGCCTGCGGGGAGCAAGAGTGCGGCAGAGGAGAGGAGTGGCGGAATCTCCACGGGCTACCGAGCAAACTGTGAGAGATGGTTCAAAAGAGAACCCCAGCAGTTTCTTTTTAAATAAATAGACGTTTGAATATACACAAAGTCAAAATACAGAGGCACTTCCGAAGGCTCGTGGAAGTGAAATTGAAAGATAAATTTACTTTGGTGCAAACAAATTTGCGATGCCTCGAACCTGTCCACGCAACAGCCGGGCTCTCAGAAATGAAAAATGCCCATTATGAAAACCCGGGCTGGGGCCGGCGTGGTGGCGCAGCGGGTGGAGCCACCACTCGGGGCGCTGGCACAGTGTCGCAGCACCAGGCTGTGTCTACAAACCCCACTGAGCATCAGTGAAAACGGGCAGAGGGGACGGACAACATTCACCGGGGAAGAAACCCGAACGGCCGACGGGCGAGCTGTGGCGCCTGGGGAAACACGGGTGACAGCGGTTGTTTAGCTGAATGGTTGACCAGTGCCTTGACTGCCCGACAGACTTTTCAAAATATTGAATTATCCGCTCTGGGTGTGCAGAACAAGACACCCTGCCATGTTCATGTGTTGGAAACCCGATCCTGAAATTCATGTGTAATGGGGTTTGGGGGTGATTAGGATTAGATGAGGTCATGATGGCATTAGTGGAAGAAGAGAGAATTGAACCAGTACACTTATCATCACATGACAGAGGGAGGGAGGGAGGGAGGGAGGGAGGGAGAGAGAGAGAGAGATCTTCCATCTGGCTCACTACTCAAATGGCTGAAATGGACAGGCCATGGCAGGAGCCTGGAACTCCACTGGGGCTCCCACCTTAATGGCAGCGGCATAGCACTTGGGCCATCTTCAGTTGCTTTCCCAGGTGCATTAGCAGGGAGCTGGATTGAAAGTGGAGCAGCTGGGACTGGAACAGGTACCCATTTTGGGTGCCAGTGTTGCAGGCAGTGGCTTAACCTGCTGCACCAACGTACGGGCCCCTACTCTCACGGTTTTATAAATGAGGAGCTTTTACACGCAATGGCGTTACCTTCCCAATGTCATGGAGACAGGAAGTGGTGCCCTCAGGGTTAACTTGTAGTTCGCTTACATCACGGCTTTCTTTGAGCCAATATGGTCAGCTTTTCTTCTTCTTTCTTTCTTTCTCTCTTTTTTTTTTTTTAAGATTTATTTATTTATTTGAGAGGTAGAGTTACAGACAGAGAGAAGGAGAGACAGAGAAAGGTCTTCCAGCTGCTGGTTCACTCCCCAAGTGGCCACCATGGCTGGAGAAGGGTCCGTCCAAAGCCGGGAGCCAGGGGCTTCTTCCAGTCTCCCACACGGGTGCAGGGGCCCAAGTACTTGGGCCATCTTCTACTGCTTTCCCAGGACATAGCAGAGAGCTGGACAGGAAGAGGAGCAGCTGGGACATGAGCCAGCGCCCATATGGGATGCTGGTGCTGCAGGCAGAGTCTTAGCCCATTATGCCACGGCACGGGTTCCCATGGTCAGCTTTTTTGCTAATAAATTTCCGTCAGTTCAAAAGTTTCAGGGTTATTAATGCTAATATATTATGCTCTGACTTCAGGGAAAGAGAACTTCAGCGCCATTGGAATCTCCAGTCTTGTTTTTTAGTGAAACATTAAGTCTGTTCAAGGTAAGACAAAGCTGACAGATCAAATGTCCAAAAAGAACATGAAGGCCGGCGCCGCAGCTCACTAGGCTAATCCTCCGCCTTGCGGCGCCAGCACACCGGGTTCTAGTCCTGGTGGGGGTGCCGGATTCTGTCCCGGTTGCCCCTCTTCCAGGCCAGCTCTCTGCTGTGGCCAGGGAGTGCAGTGGAGGATGGCCCAAGTGCTTGGGCCCTGCACCCCATGGGAGACCAGGAGAAGCACCTGGCTCCTGCCATTGGATCAGCGCGGTGTGCCGGCCGCAGCACACCGGCCGCGGCAGCCATTGGAGGGTGAACCAATGGCAAAGGAAGACCTTTCTCTCTGTCTCTCTCTCTCACTGTCCACTCTGCCTGTCAAAAAAAAAAAAAAAAAAAAAAGAACATGAAAATGACTGCATAATGTTACTTTTTTCAGTATTGAAAGTAAGCTGTGGGTTATAGTACTGTGTCCTAAAATTGTATGACATTGATGAATTAACTGCTTAATTCCCTCCTTCAAGTATACCTTAGGCACCTACTATGTAACGAGCACTTCCCTTGGCACTGGAGCTGCAGAGCTGGGCCAGATAGAACCACATTCTGCTTGTGGCTGAGTTCCTAAATGTATTTTAAAAATATATTTACTTTATTCTATTTGAAAGACAGAGTTACAGAGATTTATTTTATTTTATTTTTAAGGCAGAGTAGCACAGAGAGAGAGAGAGAGAGACAGGGAGATACAGAGAGAGAGGTCTTCCATCCACTGGTTCACTCTCCAAATGGCTGCAATGGTGGGAGCTGGGCCAGACGGAAGCCAGGAGCCTCCGCCACGTCCCCCACACAGGTGCAGAGCCCAAGAAATTGGGCCATTTTCCAGGACTTTCCCAGGCACAATAGCGGGGAGCTGGATCGGAAGTGGAGCAGCCGGGACTTGAACCGGTGCCCAGATGGGATACCAGCATTGCAGGCTGCGGCTTAACCCACTGCTCCAGAGAGCCGGCCTCCCTAAATGCATTTTTGGTCTATACATGTGTAGTGTTTGTGCTACCTGAACTGCAAAATATGTGACTCTGCCACTAATGTTTCAAATAACTCGCACACACATTGCCGCTGAAAGTACACGGAGGTGCGCACTGTCCACGCCCGAGGGTTGGACTTGGGACTGTGGGTGTGTCCGGAGGTGCTGGTAGAGGCTGAGTTTATGGTTTGCTCCTCTTAATAAGGAGCCAGAAAACCTGGCTGGGCTCGCTGAGGGGGCTCCCACTGTCTCAGCACAGCCGGAGGGGCCGAGTTTGCATTGAGGAGCCGGCAAGGCAAGCAGACTCGGCTCCCACGGCCCGGGCCAAGGGGAGCCCATTCGCCCCTCTGCAGGCGAGGGTTTGGAGAAAAAATTCTTGGAAATCTCAAGAGGAGCAGCAGACTGTAGTGGGGGCTTCTGAGAGAGTGGTCTCCAAACAGCTCTGGCGGAGGCCGCAGCCAGCTCGCCTGGGGCTACGGGCGTGTGAACGCACCTGGCAGAGGCCGTGAGGTGGGCCCCGCTGGCTCCGGGAGGCTCAGAGAGGAACTGGCCGTGGCCGCAGCCCTCACCTCTGCCCTCCACGCCCGTTCTGACCCGCAGGCTGTGCCGTGGCCCGTGCCACTGTTGCCCAGTGCCGGCCAACCTCGGCACCTGCCAGTCCCAGGAATCCCACAGCAGGTGGGAGATAATGGTGGGTGCAGGAGACCACAGAGCGGGGGCTGGGAGGACACTGGGAGGAGCTGGGGGTGGGTGTTGGTTGTTGGCGGCGGTGGGGGGTGTGTGTGTGTGTGGAGGGAGTGGGGGTTCTCAGCCCCTTGCATTCAATGAACCTTGGACCCCCACTCCCTGCCCCGAGGGGCTTCCATTCCTGCCCAAGGTTCCCCAGGTCCCCCTGCCCAGGAAGCAGGAGCCGCAGTGCCAGGCATTGTCCCAGCCTCAGGAAGCCCACCTGGTGGGCGGGAGGAACTTAACCTCAGTCTGTGTCACCTGCCCCTCGTGTCAGTGTCCCACCTCCTCCTCAGCTTCCGGCCGGTCTCCTCTCCTGGCTGTCAGTCCCCTCCGTCTTCATGGCTGCTCCCTCTCTGGCCAAGCGGGTCCCCTCCGTGGCGCACACAGACAAGGCAGCCAGCCTCCCCAAAGACCCGGTGCCTGTCACCATCCCGGCTCCCAAGTGTCCCCTTTCCTGGTCTTCTCCACGATGAGCTGCCCTGCTGAGAAGGTTCCTGCTGCCGGCTGTGAGGCCAGCACGCACTTCCTTCTCCCAGAAAGCCCAGCGTCGAAGCGGGGAGTCAGGCGAGAAGGGAGGAGCAAGCTCGCGCACACGTTTTCCACAAGCCTCTGGGGAAGCAGGGCGCTTGCCAGTGGTGGACTTCAGACGTGGAAAGGTGGAGGCTGGGGCGGGCTTGTAGCTTGGTGTCGGAACGCCTGCACCCATACCCGAGTACCTGCATCTGGTCCTGGGCTCCCGCTCCTGCCAGTGCAGATCCCAGGAGACAGCAGTGATGGCTCAATGTCGGGGTCCCCGCCGCCCACATGGGAGACCTGGATTGCGTTCTTGGCTTCTGGCTTTGGTCCTGGTCCAGCCCCAGCCATTGTGGGGCATTTGGGAAATGGACCAGCAGATGGAAGATCTGTCTGTCTGACTCTCCAATAAATAAATAAGTAAATACCACAGAGCCACTCCCTGGAGCTGTAAACACCCCTCACATCCTCCTTGCGCACTGTCGGGCTGGGGGCGGGGAGTGAAGACAGCTACTCAGCTGGTGGGAGAACTCGGCGCAGCTCCCAAGTGTCTGGGCTGCCGGGGCGCGTCTGTCCCCTCTTGGGGAGCCCACAGCACACGCTCACCCTTCCATTGCGTGGGGTAGCGTCCCAGCGTGGGCCTAGCCGGGTGCTCCCGCCGCAGGCTCCGGGGACACTGTTCTCCCACCTTTCCCGGCTGCCAAGAGCGCTGCCCACATTTTCCTTCTGACTTCAAGGCCAGTGAGGCGGCATCGCCGGGGCCCAGCGCCATAGCGCCGTCTTCCTCCGGGGGACTCCTCTGCCTCCCCTCCACTCTCAGGAACCCACCCCATCCGAGGGCTGCACCCCAGTCGCTCCTGCAAAGTCCCTTTTGCTGTGCCAGCCGACATATGCACAGGGTCCAGGATTAGGACATGGGCCTTTTTTTTTTTTCTTTTAAGGATTTATTTATTTGAAAGGCAGAGCGAGAGCAAGAGAATCTTTCATCCATTTGTTTACTCCCTAAGTGGCCCTAATGGCCAGGGTTGGGCCAGGCTGAAACCAGGAGCCAGGAGCTTCACCTGGGTCTCCCACATGGATAGCTGAGACCACGCACTGTGGCCATCTTCCACTGCTTTCCCAGGTGCATTAGCAGGGAGATGGATTGGAAGTGGAGCAGCTGGGACTCGAACCAGTGCTCATGTGGGATATGGGCATCCCAAGTTGGGGGCTTAACTCGCTGAGCCACAAAGCCCACCATGGACATGGCTTCTTTGCCAAATCCACACTCCGCCTCCCACACTTTGCCAAATCCTCCCTCTGCGACTGAGGGTGGGAGCATGGGCTGTTTATCTCCCCCAACCCCTGCATGTGGGGGCCCGTGCTGGGGAGGGCTTGTGACTAACTGCGCCCAGGCCCCTGTTGCTACTCAGGCCCGGGGCCAGGCGAGGCCAGACTCCTTGGTGGCCCAGCCTGGCCTGAAGGGGGCAAAACGTGAGTTTTTCAGGTCCCGTGGGGGATCACAGGCAGTCGGTCAAGGTCAGCACCTGCCCTTTGATGAGCTCTCCCACGAGCTGTGGGCGTGTCTCCTGAGCTGCTGCAGACTGAGCCAAGGCATTCCAAGCCCACCTGCCCCCAACGGCACTGTCCCTTCTGTCCTGAGCATCTGGGCTCTCCTCTCTGCAGTCCATGGGAGTTGTCCCCCCTGGGGCAGCCCCAGATCCGAGCCGTCGGCTCACAAGCAAGGGAAAGCCAAGTGCTAGGGCCTGTGGTGCCAAGAGGAGGCAGGTGCGAGGGAGGGCCCTGGGCGGCTCTGGGGCGAGGGGCTTCTCCAGGCCCCGAGGTGCCCACCGGAGAGCCCTCGTCGCCCTGGTGGTAGCTTAGGAAGCACAGTGCCTTTGACTTAGACTCAAATGGCCAAGAGGGGCCCGCTCAGACGCACACAGCCCGTCCTTGCCAGCGTGGTCTGCAGTGGCCTCTTGGCGCCATCAGGAGTGCAGTCCGTTCTCCAGGAAGGGGGGACTGTGTGTGTCTTGACGTGCTGTAAACAGTCACAATCGGTTACAAAGACTTGGCAGGCTGGAAATCAAGAAAACATCACCCGTGCGCCATTGCCGCAGGGCTGGCACCGGGTACGTTGGGTTAAGATGCCGCCTGCGACACCGGAATCTCATACGAATGCCGGTTTTAGTCTGGCTGCTCTGTTTCCCATGCAGCTCCCTGCTAATGTGTCCGAGAAAGCAGAGTTGGGTTCCTGCCACCCACGTGGGAGACCCGGATGGAGTTCCACCCGCCTGACTTTGGCCTGGCCCAGCGCTGGCTGTTGCAACCATCTGGGGAGTGAACCAGTGGATGGGGGATCTGTCTCACTCTCCCTCCCTCTCTCTGACTCTTCCAAATAAACAAAACAAAACACTGTTCTGACGTAGGGAGATGCTTGTTTTCATTAAGGGGCGAGGACTGGGCAGGAGGCTAACACAGGCTAGGTCATCTCAGTTGTGTCTCCAAATGTGGTGCTAGGAACAGCAGCAGCAGTGTCGCCTGGCAACTTGTCAGAAATGCAGATTCTCAGGCCCAACCTCCGCCCTTCCAACTCAGACGGGAAGCGGGGAGAGGTGGTGGCAGGACCCAGTAAATTGCTTTAACAGATTTGACCAGTGGCTACTTTGGGAACCCGGAGTTAAACCTTGACAATCACATGTAGTACTGCCATCACACCACCAGAGGGCACCAGCATGCTGTGGTTTTCCTGCCATTGCCGGCTTCCAGAGTCCCGGAGGACATGCTACAGATGTTACCATCTCCCTGGATTTCTTTCTTTCTTTCTTTCTTTCTTTCTTTCTTTCTTTCTTTCTTTCTTTCTTTCTTTCTTTCTTTCTTTCTTTCTTTCTTTCTTTCTTTCTTTCTTTCTTTCTTTCTTTCTTTCTTTCTTTCTTTCTTTCTTTCTTTCTTTCTTTCTTTCTTTCTTTCTTTCTTCCTTCCTTCCTTCCTTCCTTCCTTCCTTCCTTCCTTCCTTCCTTCCTTCCTTCCTTCCTTCCTTCCTTCCTTCCTTCCTTCCTTCCTTTCCTTCCTTTCCTTCCTTCCTTCCTTCCTTCCTTCCTTCTTTCTTTCTTTCTTTCTTTCTTTCTTTCTTTCTTTCTTTCTTTCTTTCTTTTTAAATATTTTATTTATTTATTTGAGAGGTAGAGTTCTATACAGAGAGAGAGGTCTTCCATTCACTAGTTCATTCCCCAAATGGCAGCAATGGCCAGAGCTGGGCCAATCTGAAGCCAGGAGCTTCTTCCGGGTCTCCCATGTGGGCGCAGGGGCCCAAGCACTTGGGCCATCCTCTACTGCTCTCCCAGGAACATTAGCAGGGAGCTGGATCAGAAGTGGAGCAGCTGGGACTCCAACCAGCGCCCACATAGGGTGCTGACGTCGCAGATGGCAGCTTAACCCGCTGTGCACAGCATTGGCCTTCTCTGTTAACTTTTTTCCTTCCTTCCTTGACCCTAACTGTGTTGTTTCCCCAGACTCCGTTGCGGACACGATGGTTCGTTCATTCTACAAACATTCGCCAAGCCTGTAAAGTGTTCTAGAGTGCAAATCCCGGGCAGGGTCCCGCCCCCGGGGCTGACAGCCTAGTGCAGAAATGAGCGATGGACAAGGGAGCGCAGAGGAAACTGAGCAGGGCGAGAGCAGGGAGGGGCTCAGCTCTGCAGAGAAGATGCGGGGGGCGCCCGGCGAGGCACCGGCCTCAGAGCGGAGGAGGTCCGAGTAAGCCAAGCACACGTGTTGGTCCCTTCTGCGTTGCTGTCACGAAGTAGCTGAAGCAGCTGCACGAGGCGGAGGGGTTTGTTCAGCTCTCAGCTTTGGAGAAGAAAGTCCCGCGGCCCCATCTGTCAGCCCGGGTGGGGGCCCCTTGGCTGCGCCACAGGAAGCAGAGGAGCAGAAAGGGAAGCGGCCGCATGCGGGGGGAGCAAGTGTGTGGGGTGGCCGTGCTAGGCCAGCGCCAACCCCTTCCGAGGGCAGTGCTCCCGGGGCTCCAACCCCAACCCCACTCAGCCCCTCGAGGGCCACCCTCACCGCAGCTGGGAGTGTGCCTGCGTCAGAGACGGTCCGGGCAGTGTGCGCAGTCAGTGCAAAGGCCCTGTGGTGGGACTGATGTCGCAGGCTCCTGCCAGCAGCAGGGACAGCCACCAGGGGCTCCTGCCGTTGTCCAGGCGTGAGACCGAGGTGGCTTGAGCAGGGTGGGAGCAGGGGAGAGCAGAGAGGTGTCCGATCCAGGATGTGCTTGGAAGGTGGGGTGGGCAGCCCTGGCTGCTGCCTTGGACGAAAGGAAACCCCAGTACTTCCCCGAGACTTCGTAGCTGTGCTCCCGCAGCCCTTCTGTGGCAGGTGGCATCGCTGCAGTGTGTGCATCCTGAGGTTCTGTGGGCGTGGCCGGAGCGCATGTCCCCGCTCTTCCTGCCGGGCACACGCTCAGTGCGCCAGTGGCAGGCAGCTGTGGTCAGGGCCCTCTGAGAGCCGAGCTGATCCCCGTTCCACAGGAGTGTGGCGCTGAGGGCCAGGACGTCTCTCTCGCCCCTCGTGTCCAAGATGTTTGTCCCCGGGCACAGGGTCAGGAGCCATTCCCATCCCAGGAAGGACCCTGGAAGACAGGCGGGCTCCCTGCACGGGGCAAAGGGTGGCAAGCCTGTCCCTCCGGTGGCAAGGACAGATAGGAGCAGCCCCGGGAATCTGACTGCCCCGGGACCCGGTACCCTGGTTTGAGTGACTGCTCCTCCACGTGGGATCCAGCCTCCTGCTAGTGCGCACACTGGGGACTGCAGTGAAGGCGTGTGGGCATCTGGGGCGTGATCTAGGGGATATAAGATTCCCTGTCTCCCTGCCTTTCAAACAAGATGAAAATAAGTAAATAAAACTTCTGCAAATTACGAAAACAAAGAAATGGGGCAGCCATCTCTGTTGCTTCTGCACAGAGGAAATGCTGGGGGGGGGGGCGTTGGGTGGGCGAGGCCAGGGCTGCGAAGCAGGTGCCCTGGGCAGTTCCAGGGCCGCGAAGCTGGGAGTGGGGAGTGGCAGAGCCACCCGGGGGGCCCCACCAGCCTGGCCTGCAGCTGACGGCAGGAAGACCCCGCCCCCCCCGGGGGTACCCGCGGCCCCATCAGGGTGCAGCTGAGCACCTGGGCACTGCCCAGACCCAAAGCCTCCGTGAGCCTGGCTGGGTGTGGGTCCCTGTGAGGGGGAGGAAGAAACGTGTGCGGGGAGTGTTGGGTGGGCGCACAGGGACGGGGCAGGGGTCGGGGGTGGGGCGGAGGGCAGGGTCCCAGCCTGTGTACAACTGTGTGGACTGACCGCTGTGGACGCAGTGGCTCGATGGAACCGCCCGGGCAGTGGCCTCGCCTACTGGGGCCGCACTCCCCCGCACGGAGGGAGCCACCACAGTGTCCCTGAAGATCCTGCAAGCCTGAGCAAGAGGTAGGGAAGAGAGCAGGTGGGCTCGTCCTGTCCCCTGGGAGGTGACCCCCTGGGCTCCCTGAAGTTGTCGGGGTGGGTGGGATGGGCGTGGCCCTCCTGGGGTCACAGCTGGTGCATCCCGGTCAGCGACAGTGAGAGCATTGGGGAGGGGTGGGCTCGCAGGTTCCAGGGCCTCTGCTGCTCGCAGTGGCCGCCCGCTGTCCCAGGCTTCCCCCATCCAGGGTTCCGCCGCCAATGCCCCGAGTGGGTCCCCCGACTCTGCACGCCGCTGGGTGGACACGCACCCCACGGCGGTCCGGCCCTGAGCGCAGGGCTGGCTCCTCGGAGCTGCCTCTCCTCTTGCGATCACATCCTGTGTTTTTCTTTCTTTCTTTCTTTCTTTCTTTCTTTCTTTCTTTCTTTCTTTCTTTCTTTCTTTCTTTCTTTCTTTCTTTCTTTCTTTCTTTCTTTCTGGCAGAGTGGACAGTGAGAGAGAGAGAGAGAGAGAGAGAGAAAGGTCTTCCTTTGCCATTTGTTCACCCTCCAATGGCTGCCGCGGCTGGCGGGCTGCGGCCGGTGCACCGCACTGATCCGATGGCAGGAGCCAGGTGTTTCTCCTGGTCTCCCATGGGGTGCAGGGCCCAAGCACTTGGGCCATCCTCCACTGCACTCCCGGGCCACAGCAGAGAGCTGGCCTGGAAGAGGGGCAACCGGGACAGAATCCGGCGCCCCGACCGGGACTAGAACCCGGTGTGCCGGCGCCACAAGGTGGAAGATTAGCCTAGTGAGCTGCAGCGCCGGCCCTGTGTTTTTCAATTACAGCAGCCCTGAGCCCTTCTGGGACCCTGAGACGCCCCCAAGATCTCTGTGGGTGCCCCTAAAGTGTGCTGTTTTGTCTCATCCAAACCTAAGTTAAAATTTAATTTATAAATAAGTCACAGTAAGGGTTTAATAATAAATAACAAAAGCAAACAATCCTAGCAGTATACAGTAATACAAGATTTGTGAATGTAGCCTTTCTCAAAATCTGAATTTTTTGATTAACGTGTAATACATGTACATTTTGTATGAGGCACTCAAAATATCTTTTTTTAAAAAAAGATTTTAGTTTTTATTTGAGAGGCAGAGTTACAGACGGTGAGAGGGAGAGTCAGAGATAGAAGTCTTCCATCCACTGGTTCACTCCCCAAGTGGCTACAACAGCTGGAGTTGTGCCGATCCAAAGCCAGGAGCCAGGAGCTTCTTCCGGGTCTCCCATGTGGGTGCAGGGCCCAAGCATCTGGGCCATCTTCCACTGCTTTCCCAGGCCACAGCAGAGAGCTGGATCAGAAGAGGAGCAGCCGGGACTAGAACCGGCGCCCACATGGGATGCCAGTGCTGCAGGTGGAGGATCAACCTACTGAGCCACAGCGCCGGCCCCAAAATATCTTTATTATACTGATTACACTGTAAGTCTTAGCAACCTCAGCCTGCGTTTTTTTTTTTTTTTTTTTTTTCTTCCTAATTAAAGCTGAGAACTTTAGGAAGCTCTTCATGGCTTCCCCGTGGCTTATCCGAATGGCGGGACACCACCCTGGCGTCCGGGCCCATGGCTCAGCAGAGGAGAGGGACCTGGACCTCCAGCGTTCCAAGCCTTCGCCCGTCCCTCGCCGCCCAGGGTCTGATCCCAGGATGCCTGGTGGTGATGAGCGGGCAGGCAGGCCGTGTGCCCGAGCCCTGCTGAGGACTGAGAGGTGATTCCCGCCCCAGGGGGTGTGGGGTGGAGCAAGATTTCACCGCACTACTCAGAATGGCCCAGCCTGTGAAACGCATGCGTTGCTTGTGCCTGGAATCTTCCATTTAGCGTTTTTGGATCTCGATGGAGGACAGCTCTTCGAAACCAAGGAAAGCCACCCCAAGGGTGAGGGCACCCCTCTGTGGCTTTGTTCAGACAGAATCCGCACACCACAAGCGGCACCCAGCTACAGTGTGCCATCCTGTCTGTGGAGCTGTGCAGGGGCCGGGTGCCGGGCCCGGCAGGAGTTCCATGGGAAGACGAGGGGGGCTGTTTGGGGCTCTCCCTGCACTGTGATGGGGGACAAACCCCCGGCCCAGGGGTGTCTGCAGGGTGAACCCCCCAGGCCGAGAAGCATGAGCACGCGTGGAGATGTGTGTGCCTAGTCCTCCAAGATTCGTGCAGAAGTGCTTGCGCTCAACCTGTGAACCGTCTGGCTTGTGTTAGGTAATTGATACGCCAGATACGCTTAGAAGTTTTTACTGCCGGGTTGTTTGAGCCGGGGTTCAGCATTGCAGACGTGGATCTTGGGGAGGGGGCGTCGCCCAGGCGGCGGAGGGCAGCCCCCATGCGGCCTCATGCAGGGGCTCCCTCCAAGGCACCCCGAATCCTCTGCCTCCTCCTGCGCATCCCAGTGCTGGCGCCCACCTTTCTCCAAGCCAGACGGGCCCCCTGGCCGCTTGAGCCGGCACCTGCTGTTGGAGCCTCGGCCTTTGCTGTGGGGGCGCCTTTGTCCCTCTGTGGAGGTGTTGCGCCCCGAGGCGGCCAAGGGTGGACACCCTTGACTGCAAGCAGGACCCCGGGAAGCTTGCGTCTCTGCTGTTCGCATCTGAGGCCTGCAGGCTGGGCACGCGGCTCCCCAGCGGATGGGAGGAAGGGGCTGCAGACCCCTGGGCAAGGCCTCGGCCAGCCGGTGGCCTGGAGGTGACAGGTCAGCCCAGAGGACCTGGCCTCTCTGCCCACCTGTGGGTGAACTGAGACAGTTGGCAAAGCCACAGAGGAACTGCACCCCGTGCTACCCGAGATGATCCAGACCAGCACTACACGCACACAAACACACATGCACACACACACCTACATACAGAGACACACATGTGCACGCACACACACACACACACACACACACTCCACACTACTGTGCTTCGGAAACCTGGGCTCCGGGGTGTCAGCACTGAGAGGCAGGACCGCGGTGAGGTGGTGAGCCTCCCCGTGGGCTAGCGGTTAAGAGGCCTGTGCCCCACATCAGGGCGCCTGGGTTGGGTACCCAGCCCAGCCCCGGCTCCCGCGTGCTGCATTGCAGAGCCTGGGAGGCAGCGGGGATGGCTCTGGTAATAGGGCTCCCGCTACCTGTGGACTGAGTTCCCACCTCCTGGCCTCAGCACTGGCCCAGCCGCAGCTCCTGCAGGCATTTCGGCGAGAAGCAGCAGGTGGGACTTTTCTCTCTCTCTGTCTCTGTCTCTCTGCTTCTCAAATAAATAAATAAGAATAGAAACAAACCAAAGTCACAGTGCATTTTCTCAGCATCAGTATCAGTCTTCAGTGACTTAAACCTAGAAGAAGGTTTGGCCTTGGTAATGTTAAAGGTAAAATGGATTAAATATCTATAGAAATTCAAACTGTGCAGGTAGATTTTCAGAGTATCCATGTACCACTGATGAACTTGATCAAAACATAGGAATCAATAATTTAGTAAGGCAGAACGCACACAAGCTGTGAGCTTAACCTCAGTAATACTAAAGTGAACATGAATTCAGCAAAAAGTAAGTCCCACCCATTAGGAAGGAATATCCACAGACTAGAAGGTAAGGAAGTGGGAATGCCGGGGCCGTCGTGGCGAGTTACGCTGCCGCCTGCAGTGCCAGCAGCCATATGGGTGCCAGCTCCAGGCCTGGCTGCTCCACTTCCGGTCCAGCTCCCTGCTAATGGCCTGGGAAACAGCAGAAGATGGCCAAGTGCTTGGGCCCCCGCAGCCACGTGGGAGACTGGAAGAAGCTCCTGGCTGCTGGCTTTGGCCTGGCCAAGTCCCAGGCGTTGTGGCCATGGAGGGGGGGTGAGCCAGCAGATGGAAGACCTCTCCCCCTCTCTCTTTCTCTCCCTCTCATTCTGTAACTGTGCCTTTCAAATAAATAAAAACAAACCTTTTTAAAAAACCAAAAAACAAAGAGAATGCCAAACATCAGAACTGTGGGATATGATACAGCCATACTCAGAAATGTGTTCAATCCGGCATTTAGAAAAATGACAGAAAATCAATAGAAATAGCATTATGCAGGAATGAATATACATGCAAAAGTAAACAGATAAAAAAGTAGACTTAATTTGCGAGCTTACATCCTGGAATCTTGAAAGGGAAGACAAGTTAATGCAATAGTAGAACTTCTGCACCTCACAAATCTGATTGTAATTTATTTGTTTATTTTTAAAGATTTATTTAGTTATTTGAAAGGCAGAGTTACAGAAAGGCAGAGGCAGAGAGAGAGAGAGGTCTTCCACCTGCTGGTTCACTCCCCAAATGGCCACAATGGTCAGAGCTGTGTCGATCTGAAGCCAGGAGCCAGGAGCTTCTTTCGGGTCTCCCACACGGGTGCAGGGTCCCAAGGACTTGGGCCATCTTCTACTGCTTTCCCAGGCCATAGCAGAGAGCTGGATGGGAAGTGGAGCAACTGGGACTCAAACCAGCGCCCATATGGGATGCCGGCACTGCAGGCAGCGATCTTACCCACTAAGCCACGGTGCCAGCCCCTGAATGTAATTTATTACACAGCTGGGTTAGTCAAGTTTTCGTTGCTACAAGCCTCTCCCTCTGCCATTAGGGTGGGAAAGTTTACAGGTGATTTTCCTGCCAATGGTTGTATCCCAAGGAAGAGGGGAGAAGTGGTAGGAAAAGCATGGCAGCTGGGAAGTGCCATAGCCTGGATGCCTCTCGCTCTGGGGAGAAGTGCATAGCAAAGGCAAAAATTCTACTTCTCTTTTAGCATTTTCGAGATAAACTCAGCTGGCTATTAAGAGTAGGCAGAATTATCCTCCGGATGTGCCTGTGGATACGCAGGGCGCAGAGGTTTAATTCTTGACAGCTGTACCCTGTAAGTCTTTAAAAAAGATTTATTTATTTATTATTTATTTGAATTATTTGAAAGGCAGAGAGAGAGGGAGAGAGAGGGAGAGAGAGAGGAGAGGGAGAGAATCTTCTATCTGCTGGTTGATTCATTCCTCACATGTCTCAAGTGGCTGCAACAACCAGGGCTGGGCCAGGCCAAAGCCAGGAGCCAGGAGCTTCATCCAGGTCTCCCACGTGGGTGCAGGGGCCCAGGTACTTGGGGCGTCTCCTGCTGCTTTTCCAGGCGCAGTAGCAGGGAGCTGGTTTGGAAGTGGAGCAGCCAGGACTTGAACTGGAGCCTAAATGGGATGCCGGCATCTGGGGCAGTGGTTTGACTTGCCCTGCCGCAATGCTGGCCTGAGCCCCCGTAATGTAACTGCAGTAGGAGTGCCAGGTAGCACGTGGTAGGGTCCTTCCCAGTTAGGCTGTAACTGGGCAGAGCGGGGATCCCTCTCTCCAGGTTGTTAACGAAGCTGGCTCTCCTGGGGAGACTGGCTGCAACACGGCACTGGGAGGTTCCTGTTCCTAGATTCAGTGCCTTCTGCAGCCGACCTACACTGAGAACGTGTTTTGTTTGTGTGGGGAGCAACTTGGATTAGACTAAGTTACTGGAATTAAGACTTATTCTATGCATCTGCTCTCCCACGATATAGCGCTGGGGAGGAGTAAGCTTCTACACAGCTGCCTCCAGTTCAACCAATAAACTGTAGGACCTGCTCCTGATTGGAGGAGAGCAGCGTGCTCGGCGTGTGGGTAGCAGAGTTGGGATTGGTGGAAGAGGACTATAAAGGAGGAGAGAGACAACATGCACCAGGAACATCTATCTGAATAACACCTGTGCAGCCCCCGAGAGAGCCGGCCGGCCGGCGGTGTGCCGCTCCCCCGCGGAAGTGGGGAATGTGGCAGGGGGAACCGCCCTTCCACGGAGGTGGAAGGGTCGGTAGCCAACCCGGGAAGAACCAGCAGCAAACCCAGGGAGGGCCGAGCAGACAAAAGAACAGCGCAGGGTCCTGTGTCGTTCCTCCACGAAGACGGGGAGCGACAGTTTGGTCTTGGGTATTTGACGCAAAGAGGATGTCAGAGGCCAGGAGGGGTCTCCAGCCTCAAAAGGGCTAAGCTGTGAGGTGGCCCTGGGTGCCCTCCTTGTTGCAAAATGGGCCATGGGAAGCAGCCGGCTCTAGAGTCCGGAGGCTGGGGTGTTAGAGCCATTCCAGCACCTTCTAAGTGGCAGCCCTCTTGCTGCCCTGTCAGCCAGTGTGTTTCCTCTGATGACACGGCTACTCCCTTCCTGGTGTGCCCTGCCATGGACAGCAGCCACTTCCAGAGCCTCTGCACCAGTGGGAAAGTTGGTATTCTTACTGGTGACGCTCAGGATCACCAGGGGCCCCAGGAGTGGGGGGTCGTGTGGGTATGGGAGCTGCCTGATACCAGTCCTCAGACAAGGACATGGAAGAACCGGGAGTCCTCCTCTCCCTGCAGAGCTGAGAGCAATCCCATCCCCAGCGCCCCTCCTGTTTACATCAGGGGCAGGGGCAGGGTGGGGGGTGGACCTCCCTTGCCCCAGTGACCCAGCTTTGCACACCCAAGGCGTTCCCTCCTGGGCTTCCCCCGGCCCCCAGCCCCGGGGTAGCTGGAGCCCTCGCAGAGCACGGGCCGGCAGTCAGCATCGGCGTGGGCCTTAGCTCAGATCCCGTTTGTTCTCCGGGAGGCAACAAGGGGGTGCAGCAATATGTGGGTCACCCCAGGTCAAGTCAGAGGCCAAAGCTGGGCCTGGAACTCCTCAGGAAATCGGCAGGACCTTCTGAAAATCTCCCAGGTTGTTCTCACGGATCTGAGTGTTGTGATGATTGTCCCAGCATCTCCCAGAGAACAGAGCCTGCTCTGGAGCCGGCCCCGCTGCCAGGGGCTCCGGCCAGGCTGTCCTCCGGGAGGGGCGGGTGGGGTCACGGGGCAGAGGCTGTGGGTGAGTGGGAGGTGAGAGGGAATTAGGGCCAGCGCCCCTGGGAATGGTTCTGGCACTGGGACAAGCAGAGCTTGAAGTGGTGGAGTCCTGGGTGGTGGCAGAAGACAACCCGGGGCGGGGGGTGGGTCAGCCCCCAAGTCTGTCTGTCTCTCCGCTGCGTCTTGTGTCTCCAGGAGGGCAGCGGCATAGCAGAGCCTACTGCTGGTTCTAAAGGTGAGATTCAGAAAGATTTCCCCAAGTATTTATTTTTTAAAAGCAGAGCTAGAGAGAGAAAGAGAGAAAGAGAGAATCCAGCTGGGCCAGACTGAAGCCAGGGACCAGGAGCTTCTTCCAGGTCTCCCACATGGGTGCAGATGCCCAAGCACTTGGGCCATCTTCTACTGCTTTCCCAGGCCATAGCAGAGAGCTGGATGCGAAGTGGAGCAACTGGAACTCGAACCGAAGCCCATATGGGATGCCGGCACTGCAGATGGCGGCTTTACCTGTTACGCCACAGCACCGGCCCCAACCATCAATGACCTCTGGGCTAAGCTCAAATGTAGAAGGCCTAAGCCAAAGAGGAGTTCGTCAAGGTAGAAAGCCCATGGTCAGATGCTACAGAATAAAGTAGGGCCCCCAGACGCTGCAGAGCTGGGCAGCAGCTGCCACCTTCTTCATGAAGGGCTCCAGCGTCGGCCCTTGGCTGTCCCATCTCCAGCAGTGGTGTGGGCAGGAGGGCAGACATGGTTGGGTCTGTGGTGTGGCAGGACAGAAAGAGAGAGGAGACCAAGGCCAGAAAGAAACCACGAGCTTCCAGCACAGGGAGGCCAGAGTCAGGCAAAGCTCGCTGGCCGGTGTCTGGGCGGGTCTTCCAACTCCTGCTCCAGCCTCCTGGCTCACTGGCCATTTATGTTGTCGGGGGTGGCCCCTGGCTATGCTTGGTCCAGGTTCTTGTGGCCCCCAGGAAGAATTCAAGGAAGGGACAAAGGCAAAGGTGAACAGGAAGACAAGATTTAGCAGCAAGGTTTGGAGTTCCCTTTGCTCTGCTCTGGAGGCCCAGGGTGGTGTCTGGGGCAGGGCTTGGGTACCACCCATTTCTGCGCCATTTTTTGGAAACCTCAGAAGAGTCATGGTGTCACGTGCATGATGGGAGTGGGAGTGCCAGCCGTGGCAATTTCATTATAATGACCTAAACTGCATTGCCGGGACACAAGCGTCAGCCATGTTGGATATTGCTGGCTGGCACTGCTTCTAGGTTTGCAACACAGCAGAACTTGGGGTTTCCAGTGCACACAAGCTGGGGAGCAGTCTGGGTGGCGCATGGAAGAGGGTTTGGGCAGCATGCAGAGAGGAAGTGGGATGATGCAGACTGGACTGTCTCATGGGCTGGCCAGCCAGGGCTTCTGCAGGGATCGGCTGTGGCTGCCGTGTGGGGTTGTCACAGGGGTCAGCGGGGCTGTCACACTGTGGACCCTGCTCCACACTGCTTGTCATGCAGGGCTGCAGGGCAGTGCCGGCAAACTGCAGCTCCTCTGGCTCTCGCCACTTCCCTGCCCCCGGCTCTGTGCAGCAGCAGCTGGCTGGCTGGATCTCTGACCTCCTTGGTGACGCTCTGGAGATGGACGACCTGTTGGCTGCCATTTCCCCAACCTCTTTCTCCAAGTTCAGACTGCAAGTCACAAAACCACACAAAAACGGTGTGACGGTCTCTCTTATGCCCAGGATAGAGCTCTGAGGTACATCTGTGGAAGGCTCTAGAAGGACGTCTCGGCCAACCAGGGAACATGCTGCATAGACACAGGAGGACGTGGTCCTGCAGATCAGGAGCAGGGACGCGGGAGCCTAGCTGTGTTGGGCTGCTCTGGCTCATTTGCCATGGAGGGAACTGACAGGGCCCTGCTGGGCAGCTTTCCCGCTCCTGCCTCCTCCCTGGACAGATTGCCTAGCCCAAGGCCTGGACCTGGACAGGATGGAGAGCATCAGATGTCTGTCCATGGAGGGGACATTGTTGATTGGCCCTCCATGGAGTAGGGAGGGAGGATCATGACCCAGCAGGCCAGCCTGGAGCTGTTGGCCACCTTGCACCACGCTTCTAACCCAGGCACTCCTGTGTCTCCTGCAGTCCCCTGCGAGAGTCTCTCGAGAGGTGGTCTCAGCCTCTACACCTGCCGCTGGCCTCCTCTCTGCGAGAGCAGGCGCCAGGCCCCATGTCCCCGCCCGGGACCCCTTGGGCTGGCAATGTGTTTGCCTCCCACTGCTGCCCTGCCCTGGCAGGCCGTGCCATGCTGCCCCCTGGCTGCTGCTGGGGTTAGCAGGCGGCAGGAGGCTGGAGTGAAGGGGAGAGAAAAGCTGGGACATGCCTTCAGCATCCGGCCCTGCCTCGGGGATGCAGCCCTGCGGAAGGCCCTCTACCCCCATGGCTCAGCTCCTGGGGAGGCCCTCTACCCACCTCCAACTCTCCTTTCAGCCGCCCACACTGCTGGAAATAGCCGTTTCATTAAAGTGGCTTCCTTGGAACCGTCAATGAATTCCAACGACAAGGGGACCCCCGCAGTTCCTGTGTTGGTAATATGCTCCATCCCTACACTTACATGTTCCTGGTGCTTGGGGGTGGGGCCTTTGGAGGCGAGCGATCAGGAGGGTGGGGCCCCCACGACAGCGCTGGTTGCTCTGTGTGGCCACGAGATGTGCTGTCTGCCAGGTTGTCTGGGGGAGAGCTGTTAGCAGCACAGAGCGTGTCAGTGGGCCCGCAAGTCTCTAGTAGCCCGGGCACGGCCCACAGGGGACAGACTTCAGCTTCCAGGGTGGCTCCTTGGATCCCCGAATTTGCCATCCCTTCTGTCTCTGGGCTTCGGGAACATGCACCTGCCTCACCACCAGCAGAGCCCACAGGTAACCGCCTGCTGCCCCACTGCTCCCTCCCTCGCTCTGCGCACCTGTCCCCCCACCTGCTCCTGGCCTCCCGGAGGTCCAGGTGCTGACGCCCTCACCTTTGCTGACAGCTGATCTTGGAGCCACGGCAGTGGAGAGTGAGACAGAGGAAGGTAACAGTGCGCAGGACTAGGGAGCTGGTCTCCAGGAAACCCGCGGAGACCCAGGGCATCTGGGGAGCCTGGTCTTCCCCACCAGGGGGCGGTCACTGTGCCGGCTGCCCCCTCCCTGAGAACCTGCTGCTGGAGGGCCACTCGGGGACAAGGGTCACAAGACGTGGATGCCAGTAAAACAGGCCAGGTGCTAGCCGCCACCTCCCCGCAGGGACAGTTTTCCTCTGGAACTCTTCTGCCGGGAGGGTCTGCTGACGCCGTGCCCCTGAGCAGGGGGCCGCTGTGCACCTGACGTCCCCAGCCCTGGGGGCTCCCAGGGTCGCTGCTTTCCACTGCGAGGAGACAGACGACAGGGAAGGCTGTACAAGGGTCTCCCCGGACCAAGGCTGCAGCACGATTACCCTGGAATTATTTCAGCGTTTCCTGCTGGTTTCAGGAAAAGCGATTCTAATCTAAATTGTATTCATAAATTCTAAGTCATGTTCATAATTCACATTCCAGGCTCCTCAGGGCACAAGGAACCGTAATTGTCAGGCTTCAACTGAAAAGAGAAACTGTGGCGCCTTCACAAAACTCACCACGAAACGGGACCACGAAAGCTGCTCCGACCTCACCTTCTGAGGTCCCCAGCCTCAGGCGCTCGGCTGACCTTGGCATTCACCGTGAGGGTAAAACAACCCTGTCTAGACTCAGGAGACATGGAGTTGCTGAGACTCATAAGGTGACCATTCTGCAAGATGCATGGAAACCTTGGAAATCTCCCCCAGACGGGGGCAGATTCTCAGCCGCGTCTGCCTCTAGCAGAGAGGAGGTGGAGTAGCACGGAGAGACCCGTAACGCAGCCCGATTCAATTTTCTTTTAATTCATAACATCGGCCGCCCCCGCTGTCAGGGCCCGGACAGTTTCCTGACCTGGCAGGGTGGGAAGCGCTGCGGACACAGTCGAGGTAGCCAGCCAGTCCGGCCCCCAGCCTCACGCTGTGCCACTCAGGGGGCGCACAGGTCCCCAGGGGATTCTGCTACAATAAACCCACTCTGGGGAAGCGGGCGCAGAGAGATCGTTCTGGGAGCAAACGTCTTGCCTTCCCCTCTGTGCCTGCCTCGGACTAAGCCCTCGAGTACAAAGGGGACGAGGAAATAAAGACAGTCTCCAAGGTGTTCATGGAGTGACTTTTTTTTTTCTTTTACATTTTTTTCAACTAGTTAGGACAAAAACATTACAATGATTGACTTCTTTCATTTAGTTACATAAATAAAATTTTTATAAATATCTCTTTATAAACAATATAAATAGCTTTACAACATAAATACATTTAGGCATGACATGAATGTACAAAGAGCAATGTTTTACAGCTGGTTTTGTCAGTCTCTTAAAAACTGTCTCTTGTCATCAACCCGGTGTAGGTGTGTGTCTCATGTATATAATATATATAATATATAACTTTTTATTTTTCATTTTCAAAAAAAATTAAACAATAAATTCATACCCCCCTCCCCAAATAATAATAAAACAGCTGGTGTTGTGTATTCCCAGTACCAGGAAAAGAAAAAAAAAGAGAAAGAAAGAAATGTGAAAGCCACATTGCGTTGGAGGTGCTTCCAGTTGCTGGAGGCGGTGACCAAGGATGACCTCAGCACAGCCGAGCAAGCTCCCAATCCTGAAACACAGCAGACACGGGATGCTCAGTTGGGCGCTTCTAGAACCTTCCCCCCCTTGCCCGCAGCCGCAGCACGAGGCTTTGCCCTGCAGGCCCCCGGCCAAGGCCTGCCTGTCCAGGGCAGCCCTCGCCAGGCCCTCACCTCCCGCTGTGCCCTTGGCGTTGCCGTCCCAGCACAGGTGGAACCAGAATGCCCGCCCGGCTCCCTCCGCCCCCTCCGTCTAACTACAGGCTTCGTGCTGGCGCTCAGAGACGCCCAGCGAGGGCCGGAGATGGAAAATCTCCTCCCCACCTCTACCCCTCTTTGCTTCCACACACTCCAGGCGGGTGCCTGCCTCTGCTGCGTGTGTCTGGGTGGCCGGGGAAGGGGGATGAGGGCCATCGGGGCAGTGAGGGATCCTGCGCTCAACAACCCCACCCCCGATGCCCTCCATGGCCAAGTGTTGCTTTCTTCATCCATAAAATGGGGCAATAGCCACCTCCCAGGGCTGGCTCTGGGACTCCACAGGGGCCACATGCATTGGCAACGTCTAGGTCGCAACTGCCACTTCCGTCCCTGCTCGGCGTCCCCTCGGAATAGGGCTGGGCCAGGTTCCCCTTCAGAGTCCCAGGAGACGGTGTCTCCCACCAGCCCTGGGGAAGTGTCAGTCATGAGGTGGGCGGGTTGTTATCAGAGTGACCTGACCCAGGCTGTACACAGTCCCTGCTACTGGGCATGTGGGTGCCCCAGGGCCCCAAGGACGTGTCCTTCTGAGTGGGGGGTACCCTGAGGGGGCTCAGGCCTGCACAGCTCCGTGAACTTTCCCCTGCTCAGCCGTCCTGTGTTTAAGCAGATGACAGGTGTCTGTGATGTTCCTGTGCCTGGGGCAAAGTCTTCACTCGGGTATCGGCCACACCCCATCTCAGTCATTAGCACTTTATAATCAAGACCTGGAACCAGCAGCCATGGTCATTATGGTGGTGCTGAGAGTCAAGGTCGGCCCTGAGCGGAGCCGTGGCCACAGGCTCACAGGCGGGTTCATTCAGGTGAAACAGCTGTGCGTCCTTCTCCTTTAAGCAAACACAAGGCCACGGCCTGGGACTGTCCACCAGGAACCCACAAGTACAATGTGTTGGTCTCGTACCAGGTGGGGCGGGGACGGCTAGGGATGTCAGTGTGGGTGTTCCTCTGCCCTACAGAGCTTCTTGGAGCTTGGCAACCTCCCGGGGCGAAGGTGGGGAGGAGACTTTGCACCTGGATCCCTGCTCCCCGGCATCTCTCACCGCCCACGGGGCCTGTAGCCAGTCATGCTGGAGAACACAGCACCCGTGAGATGGGCACACCAGGCACGGACCCACAGACGGACAACTGCCATTTGCTTAGATTCCAAAGCCTGACCTTGACCTCTCACCCCATCTGGTCATTGTTTAGACAGAATGCAAGAGAGCAAAGACAGCATGATGGTAGCCCCTGCGGCTGGCCCCAAGGGCTTGCATCATTTCCCTCCCTGGGCAGGGGAAGAGTTCAGTGCAGAACTGAGGAGTCGGAGTCCGGTCAAATCTGGCTGCAGAGAGGAAGGGGGCCGGTTAAAACCCGGGGCAGGTGCAAGAGGGACAGACAGCCCTGAGCTTGGGCCTGCAGATGTCTCTGGTCATTGACAACATGTTGAAGAGCCCTTGTTGGGGACACTGTGAGTCCTAGGTTGCCTTGGGCTGACATCTGGCCCTTAAGTGGCTCCTGATTTAATATGGGAGGTGAGCAGGTACAAAGGTGAAAAGGTATCCACGGAGAGGTGCTCGGGTGCACACCACCGGGCTCTTTTTTTTGGGTGGAAAGTAACTGCCCCGTGGGCTGGGTGCAGGACAGGCAGTGGCAGAGGCCCAGCTGGGGACAAGCCTTGAAAGCAGCAGGAGTTTGCTCTTAACACACCTGCATGTCAGGGTCCCAAGGGATTCCATGGCATTGGCAGGCAGCCGGATTGGAGGGAGGCAGAGAGAGAGAGGCAGTGAGGATCTTTGTGGAGGGATACTGTCACCAGGTAACACCTGGCCAGGGCTGCCCGCAGGCTTTCCAAGTTGGTGGGGAGGAGGCCACAGCAGAGACAGGGACCTGGAGCACCATCTGGGTGGAGGACAGGGTTTCGAGGGGCTCCATCTGGGACATGTCCAGTCTGAGGCTGGGGCAAGATGTAAGGTCTATTGCATTCTCTTCCTTTGCCTGCCTGAAATGGTGTCCCAAGCACCGTGGTTGGCCCCCGGAGCCTGGCGGCTGCAGCGGCATCAGGACCCTGGACAGACCAGTTCGCCCACAGCTGGGCTTAGAGAGGAGAAGCAGAATGCCCAAGAGCGCCCAGCTGGGCGAGAGGCAGGTATTTTCCCAGGTCTGTCCCCCTGCAGGGACAACAGGTCTGGCAAGCTGTCCTGGCTGCCCAGTGCCGGAGGCCACCGGCACAGCGGCACAGGCAGACTTAGCCTGGCTGGTGGGTATGTCTTTCCTCAGTCCTCCCAACACACATGGGCTCTTTTGACTCTCCCAACACTGCTAACTCACCTGCCAGTTCAGAGGTGGGCGGGACCTCACCGTGCCTGTTTCTGCTTCTCCAGGAAGCCAGGTGTGCCCATCCCGGCTGTGCGCTCCTGACCTTACCCAAGTTTCCTGACCACTGCATCCTTCCCTTTCTTCATCTGCAAACTGGGGAGCAAGTGGGGTGGCAGCAGCAAATATGCACCCCACGTGGCCATCACCTGGCTCCCTCCAAGGGCCCGGGGATGAGCGAGCCATCGCTGCGCGGCCGTGCGGGCCTGCGGTTTGGCTCTGGGGGGCTCCAGAGCAGGGCGCGCGGGGTGGGTGGTACTCACCGCCGCCAGGGGTCGCCGCACTAACATCCCAGGCCGCTCATGGAGCCGATCCGGTCCAGTTTGAGGCCAAAGCAGCCCTTGGACAAGCCCTTCTTGTTGGTCCCTTTGTATTTGCGGGCGTTGGGGTGCTCGTGCAGAAGGCGGGCCCACGCCGCCCGCGACTTGGTGTCCACACGCAGGTCCCGCAGCAGTCGCGATCGGTCGCCCTTGAGGTTGGCGCCTCCGCCCCCGGGAGCCTTGTCGCCCTTCTTCTGCCCGCCGCCTGCAGTCTGCGGCTCGGGCACCTCCTCCCCAGGCGGGTTCCGTGGAGCCTGTCCAAGAAAAGAGTGGGCAGGTGAAGGGATGCACGGTTGCAGCGCAGGGCGCCCCCGTGGGGCCCCGGGTGCTCCGGCCCGGCGCGCCCACCGGTGCGAGTCCCTGCAAAGCCCTGGGCGCGCTCCCACCGACGCCGGCCCGCCCGGCCCGCGTCCACCTGCCGCGTGCTCGCGGCCGTCCGCTCCCTCGGGGAGCGCCCGGACCTCCCTCCTGCCGGCTTGTGGGGCAGGGAGGCCGCGCGTGAACGGACGTTCTCCGAGGCTGGGGGAGCAGGCCACCGATCCCAGCTTCCGACGGCACATCTCGGGGCGCAGCCCGCCCGCTCTGCTCCCTCCAGCGCGCCTCATCGTCCCAGGCCTCTGGCCTCCCGCGCGGCTCACAGGCCCGGAGCCCCCGCGACAGCACCCACCTTCGGCGCCGCCCCCGGCTTGGCTTCGGAGGGCCGGAGCGAAAGCAGCGTGAGCAGCAGGGCGCAGGCCAGCAGCTGGGAGAGGTGCATGGTGCCGGCGGAGCCGAGGGACGCAGACGGGCAGCACCGAGGGCGCGCGAGGCCGGAGGGCGGACCGGCAGGCGAGTGCAGAGCGGGCTGGCAGGGCTGCCGGGAGAGCGCGGGTCCCAGTGCTGCGCGGCGCCGGCTGGGTGCGCTCTGAGCCCGCGGCTCCGCTCGCGCCTTTATAATCCAACCTGCAGCTGATGTCATCCTCCCGCCCACCCGGCCGCCCGGGCCAATGGCACCGCACACGCGGCCGTGCTGAGGGCCGGGAAGGGGGAGCCGCGGGGGCTTCATCCCACCCCCGAGGGATCCCGCGGCTTGGCCGGCCAGCTCCCGGCCGCACTTGGAGCTGCAAAGCAGCGCGCATGAGGGAACTCCCGTGACAGCGAGCGCGCGCCCTGGCACGCCGAGCCCCCGCGCGTCCTCACCAGGCGCTCTGCACCTGGAAGCGATCCGAACCGCTCTTTGCAGTTGCAAAGACGGGCCCAGAGCAATTAAGTCACTTGCCCAAAGTCCCATAGCCAGGAAGTTGGCGCTGCGCGAAGTCCACGCCGGTGGGTTTTGCCGCCAGACTCTTCTTCCCCCGGCACCCGGCCGGTGCGGACTGGCGTGGCGGTCCCACCTTTCACCCGCTCGCCAGGGCGGGAGCGCGGAGCGCGCTGGTGCACTCAGGTTGGGCATGCGGGGGAGGGGGCCGGACGGAGGTCCGGGCGAGAGCAGAGTTTGCGCGAGGCCGCAGGGGGGAGCGCAAGTCTTCCCTAGCAGAGAGCGTGAGCCTTTGGGCAGCCCGAGGGATGGAGCTCGTGACGGGAGCGAAGAGGGCTGCGATGCCAGTGCGAGGGCGCCGGGACCTCGGGTGCCCGCCGCCGCCGCTCTGAGGTTGGCCCTCAGCCGGGATGGGCCGCACACAGCGTGCCAGGTTCTGAGTGCAGGTGGCCGAAGTTTGCAGCTTGCGCACCTGCCTGCGCCTACACTCCCGCCAGGATCTGCAGAGCGCGGGCTGGGCTGGGGTGTCCTCTTCAGGCTTGTGCACCTGCACAGGCTGGGCAGGGATCTTCAGTGAGTGGTCACCTGTGAGCTTTTGCTCCTAGAGGTCTTGGCCGTGGCCGTTGTCCTGGCTCACCCCCTCCTCTCCTTGGGCTGGATGTCTGGTCCATCGGGCTCTGGGGAGTGAGTCTTTCTGTTATGGGTCCCGGAGGTGGTGAGCCTGGCACCCAAAAATTGATTGAGATGCTGGAATCTGTGAGCCTGCTGCTGCTGAGCAGGTGGCCAAGCCCACCCTGCCAGGGGACAGAGCACAGGCGAGCGTTTTTAGGGAGAGAAAGCTGTGGGCGTGGAAGCAGCTAGAGACAAGAAGGAGGTGCCCTCCGGCTGGACCCCAAGCTGAATGGCACTGCTGTTTGCTCTGTCAGCCCCTCTCCCCAGTGTCCCCTTCCCACCGGAAGTGGGGAACCACAGACCCTCGGTCCCTTGGTTTAGGTCTGAGTTTGGGGCACTGGAGTCTCCTGATGTCTAGGAAGATCCAGATATCTACGGGGCATTTTTATCAGTTCTGGTGACACACTGCCCCCAGGAAGTCCCACTGACTGCCTCTCCATGCCCGTGTAGTGACAACACTCTTTTATTTCAGGATAGATGGAGAGGAGCAAGAAGTGGGAAGAGGAAGGGGTCTCCAGGCAGGTGGTGGAAGTTCCCACTCCTCCTTGCCTCCAGGACAAAGGACCATCAGAACTGCTGTGCGACTTGCTTTCTTTATACCTGGAGAACTGGCTCTGGAGTCAGACCCTCGGCTGCTCCCCAGGGGCGGCAGCCACATCGTCTAAAGCCACTCATGGGGCAGGTGTTTGGTGTAGCTCCTGGAACTTAGCTCACAGCCCATATTGGAGTCTTTGGGTTAGAGTTGAGGTCGGCTCCCAATTCTATCATCCTCCTAATGTGCACCCTGGGAGGCAGCAGGTGATGGATGGCTCAAGCAGTTGGTCCCTGTCACTCACATGGGACTCCTGGATTGGGTTCCAGGCTCTTGGCTTCAGCCTGGCTCAGCCCCAGCCATTGCAGCATCTGGGGTGTGGACCAGCAGATGGAAGATCTCTGTCTCTCTGCTTTTGAAATAAGTAAATAAACGCATGCTGTAAAGGGGGAAAGGACCCCTTATATTAAGGGCAGTGGGGTGCTCCTGGCTGCCTCCTGTCTGAAGGTGGACAAGCTGACTCTGTCTCTTCTGTGGCCTTGCACACTGTGATGGCTGGTGACCCCTAGGTCTCCCCTCTCTCTGAGCTTTGAGGCTGACTTAGTGCAATGACAGTCTCCACCCAGCATGGCGAGGCCAGCGCTCTGGACTTCACATCCCTCTCTCAAGGTGGGGGGGGGTGTCTTCTGTCAGCCCCCTCCCCCTGCCACCGAGCTGAGACCATGTGAGGTGCACCAGATTTGGGCAGAGCTCACCATGGAGTGAGACCCCGGAGCTGGGGCCTGGGAGCTAGGGTGGGTGGGAGTCTCAGAGCAGGCTGGCAACTCCTTGGAGACAGCAGTAGCCAGCATGAACCTGCCTGCCTCCCAACCAGGAAGTCTCCCTGAGGTGGTCTTGCAGGGGAGCCCAGAGGGGACTGTCCCTGCTGGCCTGGGTCTGAGGCTCAGGCTCCTTTTCCTGCCTTCCCTCGGGAGCTCTGTGGCTACCGCTGCTGCCACTTCTCCCCCTCCTCCTCCTAATTTTTTAAGGATTTATGTATTTGAGAGGCAGAGTTACAGAGAGAGAGAGAGAGAGAGAGAGAGAGAGAAAGAGGGAGAGACAGACAGATCTTCCACCCACTGGTTCACTCCCCAAGTGGCCACAATGGCCTGAACTGGGCCAGACTGAAGCCAGGAGCCAGGAGCTTCTTCCCAGTCTCCCACACAGGTGCAGGGGTCGAAGCACTTGGATTATCTCCCACTGCTTTCCCAGGTGCATTAACAGGGAGCTGGATCAGAAGTGGAGCAGCCAGGACTCATATGGAATGCTGACATTACAGTCGGTGGCTTAACCTGTGGTGCCACAGCCCCTGCCCCAGCACCTGGCAGCTCTGTAAGGAATCCTGTCGTCTGTCACTTCTGCTCACATGGATTCTCCAAGTATCCACGGAGCATCCTTGCAGGCTGCAGAGTCCCAGCCCAGCAGGGACGAACTGCCAGCAAACAGACAGAGGCTGAAAAGGATAATGTCAGGGAGGCTGAGCACACCGGTGTGGGCTGGCGTCCTCCCCCCCACCCCAGCCTGTGCTAGCAGGGCAGGCTTCAGGCTTCCTGGAGAAGGAAGGGTCTGTGCTGAGCTTGGAGACTCGGGGAGAGAAGGAAAGAGAGGAGGAAGCCTAAATGGAAAACAGTGATTCTCTGCTGGCTAACTGTGGACTGGACCAGAGACCCAGCTCAGAGGGATGCTGTGCAAACCAAAGGAGAGGCCTCCCCAGTGGGCAGCCCAGGGAGACAGAGTGGGGTGGCACATCCCCACGTGGCCAGACCTTGGCGGGGGGGGGGGGCTCCCAGCAGGGGTGCCCAGAGGAGGCAGGCATGGGACAGAGGCACACCTGAGGGCTGTCCAGGTCCAGAAGTGAGTGCGATGACACAGAGGGGAGGGCGAGTTTCCCAGGAATGGGGTCCTGCTGTGGATGAAAGACCAGGGGGGCGTGTCTGGGGGCGGGGTGTGCAGGGAAGAGCCAGGGTGGGCACAGGGAAAGCCAAGACAGGGGGTGAGCCCCAGGCACTGGAGAGTTATGTGGCTGGGACCCCAGGTCCCTCCCCGTTCTCACGCATACTTCTTTACCCCCGGAGGGGCCAGTTCTTCTGTGGCACAGGTGCTGCCCCCTCCACTGGCAGGGTAGATGGGATGGAAGAATGGGCCTGGCCAGCATACCTGGGGTGAGAAATGTGTGCAGAGGCTTCTGGGAGGCTGGGCAAGGGGCGGCTCTGGCAGAGTTGCCCAGCCCCTCCCCGACAGCCGGGGACAAGCTCTGGCGGAGCAGCGCCCCCTTCTGGCCCTGGGCGGTGGGGGCAGATTCTTAGGCGCACACACAGGAGGAGGGGATGGCTGGGCCCATCTGTTCCCTCCGCAATTAGTTCATCCCAGGGCCCACTTCCAGCTGCATGACTTCTCAGAGAGGACACCAAGCAGGCTGTCCTCGGGGAGGCCGGCCAGGGAAGCAGCGGCAGGACCCGGGCCAAGTGCCGTTTCTGTGCCGAGCCTTCAGCTTCGCCACCTGGAATCGGGAAAGGCCGCCCTTGCCTCCTGCTTGGGGGCAGAGAGGAGGTGGGGGCCCGGCTGAGGGAGCCGGAAGCAGCCGAGGCAGAAGGGGGTTCCAGGGTTACTGCATGTCCACACACGCTGCCGCAGGCCTGGGGTGGTGAGCACCCGGACCCGCCAAGGCCGTGGCACCCTCCTCAGCCGTCCTTGGCTTGGGAGCTGAGGGCCAAGGAAGCCTCCTCCATCCTTTGCTGGCTGGGGTGAGCTCGTGGTGCCGTGCGTCTGACCCGGGACAGCCCCACCTGAAGAGGCAGCTGCCCTCCCTCCGCTTTCCCAGGGGCTCTGCTCCAGATGGCCTCCAGCCCCACTGTCCAACGCAGGCCCATGACGTCACAGATTATCCCTCCCTTCCTTTTTTTTTTTTTTTTAAACCCTTGTCAGAAAGAAAAGAAAGGTCCTCAACAGATAGGCTCAGCCCCCTGGGGCAGCAACTGCCCCCATCTAAATGTCACCAGGCAGGGGCTGAGGCCGCTCGCCCGAGACAGGGAGTGGTGAGCGGAGGAGGGGCCTTCCCGGGGGGTGGGGGAAACAGTTCGGTGCCCCAACCTCAGCACAGAGTCTGCACCAGATGTTTGCGGAGGGGACGGATCTGCTGCCAGGCGCTGCGCCCTGGGGACGAGGGCTGTCTGGGCCGGGCTCTGGTGAAATGTGGTCACAGGGCGCTTTGCCAAGCATGAGCCCACTCCTTTGCTGCGCTGGGGGTCCCTGCAGTGAGCCCACCTTCTTGGCCTGTGCCCAGAGAAGGGCATCTGTTGTCTCATCTTGGAGACCTTGTTTCAGCTTTGGTGGAGGCGCAGGCTTCAAGGAAGGGGCTTTCCCCCGACCCGAGCATAGAGGGGACCCCAAGTGTCATGCAGAAGCCGCCTCACTTGGCACCTTCATAGGGGGATTGTGGGGTGGCCTTGCCAGGATCCAGGGCCACCAGTCGGCACGAAAGAGTCCTGAATTCTCCAAGCCAGAAGCTTTTCTGCAGATTTGTAACCCATGAGTGCGAGAGTGGTCATTTGTCTCTGAAGGGCAGTCAGTTTCTAAAATGAAAACGGCCAGAAAACAAGAGAGAGACAGGACCCAGTGTGATGCTAGGCAGCCTGGGCTCCGTGGGGGTTGGAACGTCCTTTTCAGCCCAAAACCTGGGACTTGTCTGGAACACCACCACCCGACAGGCAACATCACATGCTGAACCTGTCCCCCAGGATTGCCCAGGAAGGTCCCCTCTGTCCCAGCATGGGGTTGGCAAAGAGGAGAAGGGGCCTTTCTCCGGCCTGAGGGAAATCCTGCAAGAGCGGAGAGCCAACTGCGAGCCGGGGTTGGGTTCAGGACTTCCTGTCCCACAGTGGATTTGAGATGGTGGAAGGAGAGGAGGGGTCCGTGTGTGAAGTGGGCATGTGCCTGGGGTTGTTAGCTGCCCGGTGTCTCAGAAGCCGAGATGCCAAGTGCTTGCTTTCGCAGGCTGGATTGCTGTCTGCACATGGGTGTGTGACCCGGACTGCCCCACCCCGAGGCTTCAAAGTGGGCGCCCTTATCTCGTAGAAGCCAGCTCTGTGGAGGACACACTGCAAGGACGCTCCCTAGGGCAGGGTGGCCAGGGCAGCCACTGTCCAGCGTCAGGGGTGTCACTGACACAGATGTGCTCGGCGGTGTCGCCCCCCCGTGGCCACATGGAAGTCTTCCCCAGACCGGGCAGGAGCCTTGGTAGGGGGGATTGACCCTACCTGGGGTGGAGGAGAGTGGTCACTTCTGAGCCTTGCCGACCACCCAATACCCATTTAACACGCTCCCTCTCTACTTTGCTCCCAGACTTTGCGTCTCATACACAGCCCTGGATGGCCCGGGGTGGCCTGGCCCTCAGTGCCCCCTGCTTGGCTTATCCAACTTCCAGTCCATCCTTGGACTAGCTCCTCTGCCAGAGGCCCGCTGCCCACCCCCACATCCTCCGAGTGAGGATCTCTGGGGACCTGGGGGTGTCCTGGCCTTCTTCCCTCGGTGGCAGACACAAAGGCAAAGGGGACATCTGCAGATAGGTAAAATTAGGGGGACCCGTGGTTCCCCCATGGAATTAGCAAAACAAACCAGCAGAGCAGTGTTCAGGCCAATTGTGTTGTCTTTAAAAATCCTGCTTTAAATTGCTTTACGAAGATGATTAAAAATGTCACACAGCCGCTACAGAAAGAGATAGTCCCTGACCACACTCACAGCCTGCTGGTGAGGTGTTGACTTAGATAAAACGCGTCTGACAGCCGCGCCGCGGCTCACTAGGCTAATCCTCCGCCTAGCGGCGCCGGCACACCGGGTTCTAGTCCCGGTCGGGGCGCCGGATTCTGTCCCGGTTGCCCCTCTTCCAGGCCAGCCCTCTGCTGTGGCCCGGGAGTGCAGTGGAGGATGGCCCAAGTGCTTGGGCCCTGCACCCCATGGGAGACCAGGAGAAGCACCTGGCTCCTGGCTCCTGCCATCGGATCAGTGCGGTGCGCTGGCTGCAGCGTGCTGGCCGCGGCGGCCATTGGAGGGTGAACCAACGGCAAAGGAAGACCTTCCTCTCTGTCTCTCTCTCTCTCACTGTCCACTCTGCCTGTCAAAAAAAAAAAAAAAAAAAAAAAAAAAAAAGCGTCTGACATAGGCTCACACACAGCACTAAGTCAAGCAGCTATTTCTAACTTCAGCACCTTCTTACCCCATTAGACTCCAATGCGTTTCTTAAGCTTCGCAGAGCTTAGAGAAGTCGTGGCGAGTGAGGTGACAGAGGACACCCAGAGGGGGGTGGCGGAGCTGGGGCACGGGAGTGGCTCCGGGTCTGCCTGCTGAGCTGCAGGGGACAGTGTCAGACTGAGGAGCCGGGGGCTAGGGCCCTGCTGCTTCCTGCACCCCCAGGAACTGTGCACTCAAGGGGATTCTAGCTGCTAGACCCTGCTTGGGCCCATGCCACCTTCCCATGGTGCACCGGTAACCCCGTCTGCTCTGGCTGCAGGGTACGGTCAGATGGGTCCTTACAGAGACCCCGCTGGGGGATGAGGCTCTCGGAGGACCTGTGACCCTGGGTCAGGCCCGGTCTCTGGCAGAGGAGCCTGGCCAGGACCCGAAGTGGTGCGGGCTGGCCAGGAATCTTCAGGATGGGAGGCTTCCGCTGAGGCCGAATTTGGCTCTCGCTGGACAGTGCCTGCTGGTTCCCACAGGCAGCTCCCCTGGTCCAACACGGACCACCCGGGAGCCCCAGAGCTCTGACTGTGTCATCAGGGAGAAAGGGGCTTCCTTCTCTCCCTCCGTTAGTTTCTTGGGGACTCCTTCATCTGGGGAGCCCCAGCTGCCCCCTCCCCACTGCCTGCCAAGCTGTGGGGGCTCAGTAAGCACGCAGGAATGAAGGCTTGGGGCAGCAAAAGGCTGGCACTGGCAAGGCGACCAGTGGCCCCATTTTACAGATGAGGTCATGGAGGCCCCAGTGGGCGCTGCGATCTGGGCTCAGCAGGCTGCCCAGGCCTAGAGGGGCGAGCTGGCTGGAGTCCAGCGCGCCTGGCGGACGGGGCTGGGAGTGAGCGGGCGGCTTCCCCACTACCACATCTGCTGGGAGAACAGCTGTCTCCACCCTGCGCCGAGCGGCTCCCGTGGGAATGTGGTGTGTGGCTTGGCAGGCACACGCACACAGCTCTGCTGCCGCCACCCAGGGCCATTTGCTGGGGAAGAGGCCCTCAGACTGCTGGGGCCTTTGTCATATCTGTCAACAGCCGTGCCTCTGGAACCACACCGTCCTCCTTCCCATTTTTGCCTTATTAATTTCTGGGAGGCCTGGAAGGGACAAGGCCAGGCTGGTTGGAACTGTCGGTGGCCTTAAGGTCTGGGGAGAGCGGCGCCCTAGCGCCAGGAAGCCAGGAAACCTCTCCGTGGCCAGGGTCACTTAGGGGGTGCAAGGGGGAGCTGGGCTGAGGTTCTGGGGTGCAAGGCAAGGATGCCCCTGCAGACACACAGCATGGAGGGTGCTCTCTTGTCCTTGTGGATAAAGCCCCTGGGGTTCACCAGGGACATCCGCCCATGGCAGGGCCCCCCGGGCACGCGATGGGGTGACTGAGGCAGCTCTGATGACCCTGCAGGACTGTCCTCTACAACAGCTAGCCCCGGGCCCTGAAGGTGGAAGTTGGGGGGGGGGGCTTCACAGCTTCCCATCCCCCACTCCTGCCCCCAGCATCTCCTCTGAGTGATACCCACGCGGGAGGAGGCCCTTGAGCGCAGGGTCGCTGCAGTCCTTGAGAGGGGAGACCACGGCTTGGACGTGGGCAGAGCCTGGAGCTGGGGTGGGGGCTGCCTGTTCTCAGCGGCTGGGCTGTCTGCAGGCTAAGAGGCCAGCCGTCTCTAAGATGGAGGCTGAGTTCACACCATTCTCTGATGCTCAGGGAAACTCACAGGGGGATCCAGGCGGGCGTGTGTCTCCCGGGGGCAGGGCCAGGAGGCTGGGAAAGGAGCTGCCCTGGCAGTTATCTGACCCCGAGGCCTTGGCCAGCCGCGATGAGCTCATGGGCACGGGCGCAGAGCTGGGTGGTGACAGGAAAGGAATGGCAAATGTTCCCGGGGACCTGGAGGCGTGGGCCTTTCACATGAGCTCATGCCGTTAGCTGCTCCCAGGCCTTGCCAGGCGGGGAGCCCAGGCAGCTGCTCCTGTGGCCGGGCCTCTGCCTGTACACACCTTTCCTCCGTCGCTTGGAAACCCAGGCTGAGCCCCCAGCAGCCCGCGCCAAGATAACCCGCACAATGTCAAACTTATCTGGGCGGAATGAGGACGTGCTTTTTACACATCGATCCCTTTTTTGGGGGGTGGGTAGAGGGTGCGGCATGGAATAGTTACAGAATGCTACAGTGCGAGATAAACAGAGATGTCAAACGAACAACAGAAGTACACATACCAGAAGTACACATACCAAGATAGCACGGCTGGCCTGCCTGCCTCAGTCCCACTGTGCCCAGGTGCACGGAGCATCCTGGGGGCAGCTTGTCCGCGTCAGCCTGTTTGGTATAAGCTTTCCCGTGGATCTGCTGCATAACAGTTCCCAGTTAGGATTTGGGCTGTTTTAGTGTCATGTTTTAGTATCTTCACACAGGTGAAGATACCTCTATAAAACAGTTTTTCTCTTCTCTTTCTCGCTCCCTCTTTCTACCTCTCCTCCCTTCTCATCTCCTCTTTCCTCTCCCTTCCCCTCCCTTCGGCCAGAGGCTCCGCTGGCCCCGGGGATTTGAATGACAACTGCCTGTGGTTTGGTTGATCTTCATCAGCGGGGTGACCTGCTCTGCCTTCCCAGCCCCCTCCCTGCTGGTGCTGCCTCGTGCCTGGTACTCACCAGGACACTGAGTTGCCCGCACTCTGTTTTTTTTTTTTTTTAATACTTTTTAAAACCAGATTCCGGAATGTTTTGATGTGATTATTTTCCGTGTTTATCATGAGGTCTCCTTTCGCTCGAATGCTTTTCTTTATGTTTACATACAGAGGTTTATCAATTTAAAAATGGATTCAGTGGTCCGTTTATTCTGCTGCTGAGATTTCTGAAACCCGTGAGCAGTTTTTTCATAACGTGCGTTCTCCAGGAACGTTTGGAAGACCCCTCGCACACGGTCAGCACTTTTGACAGCAAAATAAGCTCAGCTTTCAGTTCCAGGTCCCAGGAGCTGTCTGAAGCACCCAAGGTCCCCTCCCATGCTGTCGCCTCCTCCGCTTTCCTCCAGTGATGCCCGAGTGCGTACCTAAACTGGACGGGTTCCTTCCTCCGTTCCTGGAGGGCAGGGATTTGGTATGTCCTGCTCCCACTGCCCACTGCCCCCTGTCTCCTGGCCAGGCCCAGCCCCACCCACCAGCCTCCAGCCTGGGTTAGTCCTTCTCAGAGGCTCAGAGTGTGGCTTGGAGTCTTGTGAACGGGGCAGTTTCCCGCTTGACAGATCCGGCACCACAGGGGCTCCAGGTGTGGGGTCCCCGTCTGCCCTGAAGCCCACGCTCGTCCTGCACACAGCGTCTCAGCCGGGGCCGAGCACACCCTTGCATTCTGTTGTGGTCTTTCTTCCCTGCTTGTGTGAGTGTGTGTGCCTGTGAGAGTTTAACTTGTCTGGAATGTTCTGCGGGAAATGGAGAGTGAAGATCTGCTGTCCACGTGCCATCCTGACCCGGTTCCCGCACGCATGTAGTGATAATGATTGCTCTCATCGCTTACTTCCACTCGATGTGTGATATATCAAGCGCAAAGAACCGTGCTCACATCTGCTCCACCGTGAAGTTTTTGATAACTACTGCATATGTTTTATAGAAATCCAGGTATTTCCCCTGGTTTCACCTTAACAAAATTTCTGAACACTTGTTTTTTCCATATTAATGGTATTATTACTTTATAAACTTTTATAAAATCAATAAAAACTTAAATTAGTTACATTTAAACTAATTTATATTATAACTAATTAGTTACTATAGTAATTATAATAATATAAATTATAATTTATGCTATAACTAATTAGTTATATTTTAACTAATTTTAGTTACATTTTCTTTTCACTTAAACTCTTATTAGGGATTTTTAATTTTATTGCATTGTGGTCAGAGAATATAACTTGGAGTACTCATGAGAGTTGAACTCCACTGAGATCTTCTTTATGCCTCAACGTAAGCCCCTGAGGTGGTCAATGGCGGAAACAAGTCAGCCGTAAGCGGCTTTATTCTTTGCATGACCAGGAGGGCCTTCCTGAGGGTGGTGGGGAAGGGGCCCTCTCTGGAGTTGAGGGGTGGGTCCGTTGGGCCTGGCGTTGTGGTACGAACGGGACTGCGGCAGCTCCGGAGAGGCCGCAGAGTTACCCCGGCCTCGCGGACGCAGGTGTAACTCCGGGTGAGCCCTGCGCCTGCGTAGGGACCGTCGCGCTGGCCTCCCTGGCGCTGCCCTGTGTTTGGGACGGAGGGAGACGAGGTCCCTTCCCGCAGGCCAGGCTGGGGGCACCGGGAGTGTTTATGAGGACTGCCAGCGCTGACGGTTTCTCCTGGGAAACTGCACAGAGGGACCTCGCCCAGCAGGGGAGAAGCCTTGCCCTCACACCTCCCAGTTTCACCTGCTGCTGGGACGGGTGGCCAGTGGGTTTTGTGGTAATGGGGTTGTGTGGTTTTCTTTTTTATTCCTTTTCAAAACTGCTATTTATTTGAGATGGGGCAGGGTGGGGGGAGGGAGAGAGATGGAGGCTGAGAGTGGGCCCTCTGTTGGTTCACTCCCCAGATGCCCACCCTGGCCAGGGCTGGGCCGTCCATGTCTCTCACGTGGGCGGCAGGAACCCAGCTCCTTGAGCCATTGCTGCTGCCTGCTGGGGTCTGCGTTAGCAGGAAGCTGGAGTCAGTGGAGCAGGTGTGCAGCCCCAGTTCTCCCGAATGGGCCAAGGTGCGAGCAGGCCAAGCGCCCAGGCCACGCGTGTCGGGTCTTCTCTTCTTTTAAATCTGTTTTTGGTGACTGGTGAGGCTGAACATCCTCCCAGAGGTTACTGGCCATTGGAAACACCTCAGTCTCTAATCTCTTTATATCCTTCATCCATTTTTCCACTGGAGTGTTCTTTTTTTTTTTTTTTTTTAAAAAAAAAGATGTATTTTATTTATATGAAAGAGTTACAGAGAGAAGCAGAGCCAGAGAGAGAGGTCTTCCATCTGCTGGTTCACTCCCCAGATGGCCCCAATGGCTGGAGCTGTGCCGATTCTAAGCCAGGAGCCAGGAGCTTCCTCCAGGTCTCCCACGTGGGTGCAGGGTCCTAAGGACTTGGGCCTTCGTCTACTGCTCTCCCAGGCCATAGCAGAGAGCTGGATCGGAAGAGGAGCAGCTGGGACTAGAACCGGCGCCCATTTGGAATGCAGGCGCCTCAGGCAAGGGCGTTGACCCGCTGCGCCACAGCGCCAGCCCCTGGAGTATTCTTTTTTCCTAGCTGATTTTCAGGAGTTATTTGTCTATCAGAAATATTCTCCCTTTGCTTCTCACAGGGTGAAATGCTGTTTCTTGGGTTCTGCTTTAAATTTTAAATATATGTGAAGGCCACATGGAAATTCAATTTTTTTATACAGTCAAATCCATTACTTCTCATTTTGGTGTTATTTTTAGGAAAGGCTCCCCTCACCTCCCAAGACTAAGTAAACATTCACTTATTTTTTTCCTAGTACTTTTATTGAGTTTTGTATGTATACATTTTTTATTCCAAGCCATCTGGAATTTATTAAGGTGTGAGGTAGGGATCCAGTTTTCTTTTTTAACATGGAAAAACTTGAGGCAGGTGTTGCCAGTCACCTACCACAATCATTAAATAAAAACCAGATAAAGTATAAAGCATTTAATTTCCTAGTGAAACCTCCAGGGCTATAGTAATTTACAAAATGCACTCTCAGACTCAGTCATTACATGTTTGCCATTATTTTATCTGGTTGTTCAACTGCAAGTCTGTTATCAGTATGGAAATTTGGTCCAGAAGGATTGGTGTTTGCTCAGGGCTGAGGTGTTGGGAGAAACAAGGAGTATTGCCAGTTGCTCTGAGGGCTCCTTCTGGACTAATGGAAAAGCACTGACCTTGACTGTGGTGTGGCTGCACAGGTCTATGACTATACCAAACACCATTGAATTGTCTGCTTCAAGTGGGTGAAATGCATGGTATGAGAATTATATTGCAATAAAACTATTATTTATTTTTCAAAAGGCATGTTTTATGCATAAAGAATGATTTTAAAAGAAAGTTACTGATGTTTAGCCATGTTTTCCTGGCAGTACTTACGGATCAGCCTTCCTGAGCTCAGATGGCTGGTGGCAGCAAATGCACAACACAGCAGCCTGTTGCCTTTCCCTCTTCCATGGCGCAGCTTCTGTGCGCGGAGTCAAAGCGGGTGAGCATCCAGCTTATCCACAGCAATTTAGTAAGAAAGGGTGTAGAATCCAGCGTTTCTTCCGCCTGAGACTGTCAGCTCAGCATCGCTCTTCTTAACACAAATAGCTCATGCCAGGAACCTGTGGGTCCAAATCCCAGACTTGCCCAAGGCACTGGGCTCTTCTCTGAGCACATGGGGCTCAGATCCTCACTGCTCCCTGCCCCTGGAGCCCAGGGCACAGGAGAAGGCTTTAGCCATCACGTTAGATGCTGTTGTGCACCTGCCATCTCGTCACAACACAGGACTCTGACGGGCCAAGTGACAGAGCGGAGGCCGGCTCGGTCCATTTGCTGCTGCTCCAGCAAACACCGCAGACTGGGTGACTTATAAACAGGATTTTGCTCTGCTCATGGTTCTAGTGGATGCAAAGTCGGAGACAGAAGGGCTGACCTGGTGATGGCCTTCTTGCTGGGTCACCGGCAAAGTTACAGAGAGAGACACAGACACAGACACACACACACACACACACGGCGGGGGGAGGGGGAGACAGGAGACAGGTGTTTCATCCACTAGTTCATTCCCAAAATGGCTGCAACAGCTGGGTCTGGATAAGGCTGAAGCCAGGAGCCAGAAGCTTCATCCAGGTCTCTCACGTGGGTGGCAGGGTCCCAAGCACTTGGGCCATCTCCACTGCTTTTCCCAGGCCATTAGCAGGGAGCTGGGTTGGAAGTGGAGCAGCCGGGACTTGAACTGGTGCCCATATGGGGTGACGGCGCTGCAGGTGGCTGCTTAACCCACTACGCCACAATGCCAGCCCCCCCAATTTTTCTTAGAAGACACTGCTTTGGACAAGTTTACATCTGTAGGAAGGATAAAGTCACTTCACTCAACAGAATCACCCTCCCTAAATTTGTTGAAGCAGCTTCAATAATTTGTTTCAAATCCTACATTAAAGGTCAGAGTGAATAATTTTTGTGTCATGTTTCATGTAAGAATCAGAACTACAATGGGCGGAGGGTTGTAGTAAATTAACTTACATGCTTTTTGACTTTTTTTAAAGATTTATTTTTATTTATTTGAAAGGCAGAGTGACACAGAAAGAGAGAGCTAGAGCTGGAGATGGAGAGATGGAGAGAGAGAGAGAGAGAAAGAAAGAGAGAATCTTTCATCTGTTGGTTCACTCCTCAAGTGCTGCAACAGCCGTGACTGGGCCAGGCTGAAGCCAGAAGCCAGGAGCTCCATCTGGGTCTCCCGTGTGGGTGGCAGAGACCCAAGCCCTTGGGCCATCTGCTGCTGCTTTTTCAGGAGCATTAGCAGGGAGCTGGATCAGAAGCAGAGCAGCTGGGCTTCGAAGCAGCTCTCCAATACGGGATGCCGATGTCGTAGGCAACAGCTTAACCCATTGTGCTACAACACTGGATCCCTTTTACTAGTTTTGAAATAAAGCAGGAGCCTTTTTTTTTTTTTTTACCGCATTTTGGATAGTTCCCCTATTTAAAACGTAGAATTCAAGGCCAATCAGTCACCACAGAGCTGTGCTGCTTTCTTCACCCTGCAAAGCAGCCCCGTCCTCCTCAGCTGTCAGCCCCCACCCCCAGGCCTGGCGTGGATACGGGCAACCTGCCTTCTGTGTCTACAGATCTCCCCGCTCTAGACAGGTCATAGGAACAGAACCACGGAATGCGGGCCCTTATGTTTCTGACTGTTTTTACTAACCATGATGTTTTCAACATGTATTGTGGGCGTAGCATTTATCAGTGCTTCATTTCTTTATATAGCTGAATAATATCCCCTTGTATGGGGAGACCAACATATCGTGTACGTTTGGGTTGTCTTGTGTTCTTGTGAACAGTGCTGCTGTGTGAACGTGTGTTTTCACGTTCTTGAGGATATACCATGTGCAGAACTGCTGGTCACATGGTAATTTTTTTTTGAGGTTTATTTATTTATTTGAAAGGCACAGTTAATGCAGAGAGGGAGAGACGGATCTTCTATCTGCTGGTTCACTCCCCAGTGGCTGCAATGGCTGGGGCTGCGCCAGGTCAAAGCCAGGAGCCTGGCGCTTCGTTCAGGTCTCCCATGTGGATGCAGGGACTCCAGCACTTGGACCATGTTCCGCTGCTTTTGCGGGTGCGTTAGAAAGGAGCTGTTTTGGGAAGCAGGGCAGCCGAGACTCCAACCAGCACCCACATGGGATTCTGGCGTTGTGGGCAGCAGCTTAAACCACTGTGGTTTAAGTTTTTATTTAACTTACTGAGCAGCTGTCTAACGTGGCCGCACCATACACGCTCGGCAGCAGTGGCCAAGGGCTCCAGTTTCCCGAGACCATCGCCAGCACGGGCCCTCAGTCTGTTACAGTCGTCCTGTAAGAGGCTTCTTAAAAATTCAAACATCAATAAAATCCAAGCAATCTTGTAACATATTGGATTTCTTTATTCAAATCCTATGTTTAATTGCAGTTAGAATGCCAGGGGCATATAATGTGTCCACATGAACAACTTATCCTCTTAGGGGCTGGTGTTGTGGTGCAGCGGGTTAAGTCGCTGCCTATGACACCAGCACCTCACATCAGAGTCCCGGTTTGGGTCCCTTCAGCTCCAGCTCCCTGCTAATGCACCTGGGAAGGCAGTGGAAGACGGGCCCAGTGCTTGGGCCCCTGCACCCACGTGGGGGACCTGGAGGGAGTTCCAGGCTCCGGCTTCGGCCTGGCCCAGCCCTGCTCATTGTCGCTACTAAGGGAGTGAACCAGCAGATGGAAACCCTCTCTTTCTGCCTTTCATATAAATAAATGAATAAATGTTAAAAAAAACCTATACAGTACTTACTGTGCGTCCATATACTGCTTAGCTTCCATTTCAAGTGTTTACTGAGCCACTAGTTATTAACTTACTTAATCCTAATAGATATTTTCATCCCCATTTTATAGATGAAGAAACAGAGGCACAATGGAGTTGAGTAACTTGCCCAAGGTCACCTAGGCTGGGCAGATCCAGGAATGCAGCCCTGGAAGTCCACCTCCAGAGTTTGCACTCGTGAACACAATCTCCGTGTCTTCCATGTTTGGGAGGTTGGCAAAGGCATATCAGCGGTCTTCTGTGTGTATTCAAACTGCCTAGCAATCCAGACCCTTCCATAAAACTTCAACAAGCAGCCTCCAAGGGTCATCCAAAGCCTGCTGAAATTCACTCTGTGGATACCTGATGGCTCGAATTAGGTTTCCTCCCAAGACAGAGAAAGCAATAATGAGTTAGGGCAAGGGCAGATGGGTTTGTTTCGCACACTGTCTCTCGTCTCTCACCAGGGTCTGTCTGTCTGCCTGTCGGGCTGCCCAGGGGCCGTCCGTGGGCAAGTCTCATAGACTCAGATGAGAATCTGTTTAATTTACTGACCATCTGTTGAGGAGGTGAGAGGAAGGGCAATATCCCTTGAGGCATGCTTGGATGAATTTTAACAAATTCTCATAGGCACAAAGATCCTGACAGATCTGAGCCCAGCTTGTCTACTTCAGTCTACTGAGCTGCTTTCTCACCAGCTTTGTGTTCTGGGGGACGGGGAATGGGAGGAGGGGGCCAGCCTCAGAACTGTGGAAGCGGGAGCACCCAGCGTCAGAAAGCCAAGGGCATTCATCAGAGCTGCGCTACCATCCCTCGGTCAGCTTCAGAGCCATTTCATTACCCAGAATTCAGCCTTCCTCCAAAGCACTAACTTGCCCACAAATCTGTTCCATATCCTAGCTTTGCGCACTATCATTTGGTTGAGCAAAATGGCTTGTAAATAATTGTTTATTAAGAGTGATAGATTTGTGAGTGTGTATACAAACTGTTGAGCTCTCTACTTAGTACAGAGTTGGTCTTCTGTGTATAAAGTTAATTGAAAATGAATCAGTGGAGAATGGGACTGGGAATGGGAGAGGGAGGAGGAAGTGGGGTGGGAGGGCGGGTATGGTGGGAAGAATCACTGTATCCTAAAGTTGACTTATGAAGTTTTTATTCCTTAAATAAAAGGTTTATTTGGGAAAAATAAATAAAAAAGAGTAATATATTTATTTATTTGAAAGGTAGAGTGTCAGATAGAGAGGAAGAAACAGAGACAAAGACAGAGAGGGGAAAGAGAGGGGAGGGAGAGAGAGCGTGAGGGGGGGAGAGAGAGAGAGCGAGAGGGGGGAGAGAGAGGGGGAGAGAGAGGGAAGGGGGGAGAGAGAGAGAGAGAAGAGAGAGAGAGGGAATTGATCTTCCATCTGCTGATTCACTTCCCAAATGACTCCAACAGCTGGGGCTGGGCCAAGCCACATCCAGGAGCCAGGAACTCTATCCGGGTCTCCCAACAAGGGTGGCAGGGACTCAAGAACTTGAGCCGTCATCTGCTACTTCCCAGGCACAGTAGCAGGGAGCTGAATCAGAAGCAGCGTAGCAGGACTCGAACTCGCACTCTGGTATAGGATGCGGGAGTCCTGAGCAGTGGCCTAACCCACTGTGCCACGATGCCAGCCTCCAAGAGTAGTCTCCTGGGGTGGGTGTTTGGCCTGTCGGTTAAGACGCCCACAGCCCACAGGAGAGTACCTAGGCTCCATTCCTGGCTCACTACTGACTGCAGCTTCCTGCCAATGTGGACCTTGGGAGGTAGCAGAGGATAGCCCAAGTAACTGAGTTCCCGCCACAAGCCTGGGAGCTCTGGATTCAGTTCTGGGTCTCTGGCTTCGGCCACGCCCAGCCCAGGTCGTTGCAGGCGCGTGGGGAGTAAGCCAGTGGGTGAGAGATCTTTCTCTGCCTCTCAAATACAACTTAAAAATTAAAAATAGTACACAGCACTGGAAAAATAGAATAAAATGAAAATAAGTATGCAAAGGTAGAAAATTATTATAAATTTAAAAGATATCAATTTTTAGTATATTATCTTTGTAAGTAGGTAATGACTGTATTTGCTTTACAAAATTAATTGGGATTTTATTTCTTTAATATTAATGACATAATTAATGACATAATATTTAATGTTAATGACAACATTATCAAATCTAAATGCCTTTTTCCAAAAAAGTCACTTAAGTTCTCTATTTCTTCCTCAAACTTTCCCTTTTATCAGTCTTTCCTGGTTCTGTTTTTCCCTTCTTGTGTTACTTTTGTATGAAATTCTTCATTTTTTTTCTTCCTGTTTAACTTCGAATAGTACTTAGTTGAAAACTTTGTTTACATAGTTTTTGACTTTGTTCTCTTGTATTGAGTATTTAATTGGTGATAGTACTGGTTCATTAATATTAGTTGATTTGTATCTGTTTTGCAAGTTGAACATGTTCTCTTTTCTAATTGATTTTATATGTATATTTTAAAGTTTGTACATCTTTAAAAATGTAGACATACAACTTTTTCTTTCTTTTTGTTATTATAGGAATAAAGGATATAACATTTTCTCTAGTACAATTTATTTTTTAGAGATTTATTTATTTATTTGAAAGTCAGAGTTATACAGAGAGAGAAGGAGACGCAGCGAGAGAGAAAGAGAGAAAGAGCGAGAGAGGTCTTCTATCCGCTGGTTCATTCCCCAGTTGACCACAACAGCCGGAGCTGGGCAGATCTGAAGTCAGGAGCCAGGAGCTTCTTCTGAGTCTCCCACGCAGGTGCAGGGACCCGGGACTTGGGCCATCTTCTCCTGCTTTCCCAGGCCACAGTAGAGAGCTAGATCAGAAGTGGAGCAGCCGGGACTCAAACCAGTGTCCATATGGGATGTTGGTACTGCAGGCGGCAGGCAGCCTTACCTGCCATGACAAAGCATTGGCCCCTCCCATACAGTTTAACTGCGTACTTGGTATCTTTTTTTTTTCCCTGCTTGTTTTCAAAACAATGTCCCCATATTCAGTGTTGCCTTTTCAAACCAATTTTTCCAGTACAGAGTATTTCTTCCACTCTTGTCTGGTCTCGGGCATATAGGAGGTATACTGGCTTTCTCTCTCTGAAATCTCTTTGTATCCAAATAGAACAGCTCTGTCTTCAAGATTGCAATGAGTTCTTGTGGCAGTGAAATGTGCACTCGAGAAAGCGACTTCCCGATGTTCCCTCTTGGGAGCGGTCTCTCCCACCACTTCCGTCTGCGGGAGCAGAAGCCAAGGCCCCGAGGTGCAGGCCTTGCTGGGCAGAGCTGCTCGAGGCCTGTGAACGGCGTGCTGCCGAGCCCGTGCCAGTGCCTCCAACAGCGCCTACCGGGCCCTGCTCCATTCGGTGGATCGGAGCAGGGTGGCCCCACACCAGAGGCCTCTGTGCTGCTCCTCTCCCTGCAGCCTCCCTGCCGCACCCAGCATCAGACGGGCTTGTGTTCTTGGTTCTCTCCTTGGGCCTCGGCTGTAGAAGAAACCCTAGAGGGTCCCTGGAGGGGCTGGCCTCTCATGCAAATAGGCCTCTTGCGGACCCTCCCACGGGTGTTCCAGGCAAGCCCAGGTAGGCTGAATCCTGGGATGAACAGTTTGGTCAGTCACGCTGAGACACGCTACAGCTGCTTGTGTGCACGCGTGATTTATTTGATCCAGGCTTTTGAACCATTCTCTTGTTTTTTTTTTTTTTTTTTTTTTTTAAATATGCTTTTTATATGATGCCTAAGTGTGGATTTTGTCTTTTTAATCCAGTCTGTGATGCCGTTTTTTAAATAGGAGAATTTAGTCCATTTACATGTAATCTTATAATTGTTTTAATTGTGTTATCCGGTGTTTTTCTGAGTTAGTAAGATTCTTTGTTTTCTCTTTAACTTAACATAGGATTTCTATGGGATGCTGTTTTTTTTTTTTTTTTTTTTTAAATTTGAGATCAAATGTAAGATTCTGTGAACAACCTGGTTTCCTGGGGTTTTACTATGTCTTCACTTATCTAACTCAAACATCCTGTGCTCAGTTTTCATTCCTGTTCCACCTTAAAAATAATTTTCTTTCTTATACATGGATTTGGCACTTTTTTGTTCATTTATTCATCTCCAATTTCTCGTTAATCAAATGCTCTTGGCATTTTGAAAACTTTTCTCTCTAATTTTTTTAAAATTCTGATTCCGTGGGTCTAAGATCAAACCAAGAATTGTGCATTAAAAATTATTTTCATTTATTTTAAAGGGAGGGAGGGAGGGAGGGAGGGAGGAAGGAAGGATAGAGAGAAAAAGAGAGAGAGAGAGAGAGAGAGAGATTGATTCTTCCAGCCACTGGCTTACTCCCCAAATGTGTGCAGTGACTCAATGACTGGGCTGGGCCATGCTGAAGCCAGAAGCCTGGAACTCAACCTGGGCCCGCCATGTGGACCCAACTATCTGAGCCCTCAGCTGCAGCCTCCCAGGGTGCATATCAGCAGGAGGCTGCACTGGAAGTAGACGGGACTCAAACACTCCCAAGTGGCGGCCAACCCTCCGCACGTCTGTCCCTCCCAGGACCTTTCTAAATACTACTGCACCTTTTACTGAAATTGCCTGCTTCCAAATCCATTCCCTCACACACACACCCACACACACACCCACACACACACTCCACACCACAAAGCCTACCTAGCCCCTAAGGTATGGACCTGAGCAGTTCTCTGGCTCAGCTGATTGGCCCCAACCCAATTCATAGGCTGGTTTGAGCCAATCAGATGTCTTCTCTCCAGACTTACCCAATGTGGACACTCAGTCAATGAGTGTTAAGCAATGCATAGGGAGAAACAGACTTGTAATTCATTGAAAATTTTCTCTGACATTTCAACATTCACACACACACACACACACACACACAGTATGTGGCTCCTTGGAGAAGGGATGATATTTGGAAAAAAAAAAAAAGTGGAGGTCTGTTGAGAAGCGAGAGTACCAGAGTGGTTTGGTAGGGCACGGTACCTGACACAGGGCAAGAGTAACAGGTGTCCTTGCTAGTGAGGATCACCATCTACAGGACAAGAATTCACCCTGCACTTCCAGGAGGGACCACCATTCAGGGTAACTTGTCAAATGATGGTATTCTTAAACACACTTACCACGTGCCAGATACCATGTGCTTTAGCAGTCCCGGCTCATTGAAACCGCACTTCAGCGGAGAGACAAAGTTCTTCAATCCATTGCTTCATTCTTCAAATGTCCACAACAGCCAGGGCTGGGCCAGGCTGACGCCAGCAGCCCGGAACTCAGTCCGGGTTTCCTGTGTGGTTGGCAGGGACCCAACCACAGGGGCCATCACCTGCTGCCTCCCCGGGTGTGTTGGCAGGAAGCTGGACTCGGATCAGAGCTGGGACTCAAAGCTAGGCACTCTGGCGTGGGATACAGGCGTCCTAAGCGGTATTGTAAGGACTGTGCCAAACGCCTACCCCTTCTCATTTAAAGCTTGGAAACTACTAGATGCCACTTGCAGCTTGGAAGACATATCTGTGATTGAGAGAGAAAGTTCAAAAATCAGGAAGAATATGCAATATGGAAGATAGAAGATAAAGTTTAAACAAGGATGATGAGTGAAAATTACTCCAGGGGCCAGCATTGCGGTCAGTGGGTTAAGTCACCTCCTGTGGCACTGGCATCCTATATGCATGCCGGTTTGTGTCCAAGCTGCTCCATTTCCAATCCAGCTCCCTGCAAATGGCCTGGGAAAACAGTGGAAGGTGGCCCAAATGTTTGGGCCCTGCCACCAACATGGGAGATCTGGAAGAAGTGCCTGGCTCCCTGCTTCAGTGGCCATCTGAAGAATGAGTCAGCCAATGAAAGGTCTATCTGACTCTCCTTATCTCTCTGTAACTCTAAGTTTCAAATAAATAAATAAATCTTGGAAAAAATACAATAAAAACGGAAAATATGGGAAAATTCAGAAATAGGACAACATTGTAAATGAGAATTTTCTATAGTATATGTGAAATGAGAAAAGAGGAAACCCTAAAATGTTTGATTAAAAAATTTGATAAAATCCTGAAAAATACAATTAAAATATTTAAAAAGATGACTTCTTAAATCGGAACTGGAAAGAAAAAGAGAAAGAGGCTAAGACCAAAGAGACAAAATTTAGATTTTAAAAGAGAAACACAGGAGACCCAGACACTGTTCCAGGCCACTGGCTTTGGCCCACTCCTGGCTACTACAGGCACCTGGAGAGTGAACCAGCAGATGGAAGACTTCTGTGTTTAAAAGAAAATGAAAATAAGTAAAAATACAAAATTCTGTAAACATAGGAGAAAAAGAAAATGTATTTTTAGAAACTTAAAGTGAGGTAAGAACAAAGACTACAGTCAAAGATCAGAAGACGGAGACGGTGGTGTGAGCTGGGCTACTTGCTTTGGTGTCGGCCGAGGACGGATCTGGCAATGACACGACGTCTGTGCTCACCCCGGCACTCTCAGCTTGGGGCCTTCTCAGCGCACACGGGTGAGGATCAGGCTCCTGGAACCTCCACGCATCCCACAGCTGAGGCTGTGGTCTCCCAGTGTCACGTCCCAGCCTCCCGTTGGTTCTTGGACTACGTGCCTTTTTATGTAAGGTTTCCGTTACTGTATTTATGGTGCTTTCATTGGCTTTTACTTCCTTTCCGATAGAATCAGCACATGAGAGGACATCCAGTCGTGTTGCTGAGTGAGCTGCTTCCAGCTTATCTCGAGATGCTGTGGTACATGACCTGGTCCTCACTTTGTCTTCCACACACACGCGAGCGTGCATGCAGCCCGCCTTTATCACCGGGGCTCATCCAGGAGGCTGCAACACTTTCTGTTGGTTGTTGCTTCTTTCACTGCCATTGGTGGTGGTGGGGTTGGGCAGGGGAAGGAGACAACCCACAGGTCTTGCTCCCTAGGGTGAGGGTGTGGTGATGAGGGACAGTGTGCTCAGGAGTGGCTCCCCCCGGGCTTCCCTGGGGAGGACCAGGTTAGGGTGAAAGTGGTTGAGAGTCAGGGTCAGCCCGGCACTGGAAAGGCCTGGGACAGCTCTCGCCCTCTGTGGCCCCTAAGCCCAGAAAGCTTGGACTTCACAAAGACTGACGGGGACTGAGAAGCTGTGTCTCTCGCAGATTCCCATGTTGAACCCGTGGAAGGTGGAACCTGTGAAAAGCAAGTGGCTCCCAGGGAGGGGCCCTCAGGATGGAATTAGCACTTTCCTGAGACCTCGATGGCCTCTTCCTCACTGGGACAAGACAAGAACCAGCAGGCGGGTGCTCACCTTGCCCTGACCTTGGACTCCAGCCTCCAGAACCGCGAGGAATAAACTCTCACTCAGTCTGCGTTCCTTTGTTAGGGCAGACGTGGGCAGCTCTGCCCGGAGTCCCTCTACTGGAGGAGGCATGTGGCTTGTTTCATACGCTTATTCCACCAGCAGGGCACAGTGATTCTGAGCTGGTCCTCAGATTCGGGGTCTTGGGGGGCATCTCTCAAGAGACTTTGCATCATTAACTGGCCATCTGTCATCCAGAGACCATCAGACAGAGCACGTGAGCTGGAACCTTCTGTGGCTGGGCTGCTCTGGAAGCAGAGTCCACCCACAACACCACACAGTTCTCTAAAGATATGCCGGGGCTGGCGCTGTGGAGCAGCGGGTCAACGCCCTGGCCTGAAGTGTCAGCATCCTGTATGGACGCCGCTTCCAGTCCCAGCTGCTCCTCTTCCAATCCAGCTCTCTGCTATGGCCTGGGAGAGCAGTAGAAGATGACCCAAGTCCTTGAGCCCTGCACCCGTGTGGGAGACCCAGAAGAAGCTCCTGGCTCCTGGCTCCGGATAGGCGCAGCTCTGGCCGTTGCAGCCAATTGGGGAGTGAACCATCAGATGGAAGACCTCTCTCTCTCTCTCTGCCTCTTCTCTCTACATAACTCTTTCAAATAAATAAATAAATAAGTAAATCTTTAAAAAAAGAAAGAAATTCTAAATTCTAACCTCCAATGTGATGGTGTTGGGAGGCGATCAACTCACGAGAGCAGAATCCTCAGATGCCATTAGTCCCCTCCTGGGGGCTCCAGAGAGCTCCCTGCCCTTCCTGCCGTGTGAGGTTACAGTGAGAAGGTGGCTATGAACAAGGAAGCAGGCCCTCACCAGACAGCAAATATGCTGGCGCCTTGAGCTTGGTCCACCCCACCTTCAGAACTGGGAGGCCAACTTCTGTCCTCAGAAGCCACATGGTCTACGGTACTCTGTTACATCAGCTCAGACAGAGGCAGCCTCTTTGATATTTTGGATGTTTCTAAATGCATTTGCCACACCTTTTAAATTTCTTGGTTTACTTCCATGGATAGCTGGTCACATATACTGTGGGTAGATGTTCAAAGAAGAACATCATAGAGGCCAGTGCTGTGCTACAGTGGGTTAATGCCCTGACCTGCAGTGCCAGCATCCCATATGGGCGCCAGTTCGAGACCCGGCTGCTTCACTTCCAATCTAGCTCTCTGCTATGGCCTGGGAAAGCAGTAGAAGATGGCCCAAGTACTTGGGCCCCTGCACCCATGTGGGAGACCCAGAGAAAGCCCCTGGTTTCAGATCAGCCCAGTTCTGGCCATTGCAGCCAACTGGGGAGTGAACCATCGGATGGAAGACTCTCTCTCTCTCTCTTTCTCTGCCTCTCCTTCTCTCTCTGTATAACTCTGACTTTCAAATAAATAAATAAATCTTAAACAACAACAACAAAGAGGAACATCATAGGGGCCAATGTGGTGGCATGGTAGGCTAAGCCTCCACATGTGCAGCCGGCATCCCTTGTGGGCACTGGTTTGTATCCCGGCTGCTCCTCTTCCATTCTAGCTCTCTGCTGATGGCCTGGGAAAGCAGGGGAAGATGGCCCAAGTGCTTGAGGCTTGCACCTGTGTGGTGGGAGACCCAGAACAATCTCCTGGCTCCTGATCGACCCAGCTCTGGCCGTTGTAGCCACTTGGGGAGTGACCCAGTGGTTGGAAGACCCTTCTCTCTGTAACTCTACCTCTCAAGTAAATAGTCTTAAAAAACAATAAAAAGAACATTATAATGCCTGCTATGCTGGGAATATACTGAAGTTGTGGATTGGAGATGTGCTGACAGTGCAAATCGCTTACTCCATGTACTCCAGAGGGAGTGGTGGTCTGCCTTCAGCCCACATGAGGAAGTTTGGGTCCATGCCACTGAGCGGGCACGGGCAAACGTCCACCCCAAACCTGCAGCCTTCACACCAGCAAGGCCACACTCTCTGCCCGACGTCCACTCAGAGTGAGAGCCACTGTTGCCCTGGAGAACAAGTCTCAGCCCTCCTTCCCCTGCTCTCCTGTTCCAGCCCCTAGCTGATCAGACCCCATTTCCAGTTCTGGAAAACCAGATTGTATTCTTTCAATTCTGTGTCCTTTTCCTTCTGGGTCCCCCCCCCCCCCAGTGGTCCCTTCCTCCCCGCTGAATCGCTGGGCCCCTCCACCTCCGGCTGGGCTTCCTCCGTCCTCCAGGACGAACAGACGAGTTCCGCCTGCATCGCAGTGTGTGTGAGAGTTCCGGAAGGGTCTGTTCAAGCATTAAAACTGCAGGTCCACTGAGTGCATTGATGCTTTTTTTTTTTTAAAGGATTTATTTATTTATTTGAAAGAGTTACACACACACACACAGAGAGAGAGAGAGAGAGAGAGAGAGAGGTATTCCATCCGCTGGTTCACTCCCCAGTTGGCTGCAACGGCCAGAACTGGGCTGATCTGAAACCAGGAGCCAGGAGCTTTCTCTGGGTCTCCCACGTGGGTGCAGGGGCCCAAGCATCTGGGCCATCTTCCACTGCTTTCCCAGGCCATAGCCGAGAGCTGGATTGGAAGTGGAGCAGCCGAGTCTTGAACTGGCGCCCAACTGGGATGCTGGCTCTGCAGGCGGCAGCTTAACCCACTACGCCACAGAGCCAACCCCCGTTTCTTCTTTAAACTTGATCGAGGCCTATGTGTGTGGCCTATGTGTGTGGCCTATGACAGTGTGAGCACTGTCCACCTTCAGGGATCTCCTAGTTATTGGTAGGGGGATCCTGAAATTTGCTTAATACTATGGTGATGTTTTTTAAAGCGCTAAGCAATTCAGGAACAATTTAATGTATCTCTTCCCTGTTTAACATGGAACACGTGGAGGGAGGCCCAAAGGCGTCTGGCGGAGTCTCCTAAATCCCTCCCTCCCTCTGCCCAGAAATACAAATCAGCGACCCGGAGAAACCTCTTGGACTACAGAAACCCCCCCTGATGGAGAACACACTGCAGTTCTCAGCGTGACTTTTGGGTTGTAGTTCACATTGCAACAGCGAGTTTCTGGCTGTCATGCCACTGTTCCTGTCAAAGTGGATGGGAACAGTCACCCTGAGGAAGAAGGGACTGAGCCACAGGGAACACGCCTCGGATCGCCGTCTGTGACGGGGAGGCGGCTCTGCTGGACCCGCAGGGCGTCCCTGGGCAGCGAGTGTGGACTGACTGAGCTGGAAGGACCCGTCAGCCGAAACACCCCCTTTCCCAGGATGCACCTGTTTCCCCTGGACACCATGAAAATATGAAAATAAAGCTCCACGTGGAAAGATGGAAGCATCCTGAAGTTCCCACGCATGTAGAGTCACCCCCACACCTCAGAGAGGCTGAGAATGGGGGACAGCCCACTTCACTGCTCTTTACCGCTGGGGGCGCTGTTCAGGCTTCCTCCGCCCACGCGTGATGGGCAGTTCTCCGCGTGGGGCGGCCCACTCGCACACATGATTGTACGTTTTCTCTCATTTTCAATAAATCCTGTCCTACTTGGGCACCTTCCCATGTCTCAGCTTGGAATTCTTGTCTCTGTGTGAGACAGAACCTGGAGCAGAAATTCAGGCTCCTGCCCACATGAGACCCGTCTGCCCTCCGCTTCCCTGCACTGCCCACCACCCTGGCCCTGAGGGAACACGCGGTGGTGCCCCCCGCTCCGGATTCAAGCCACTGTGGACTCTGACACTGTACTCCCGGCTGGGGACTTCCCTATGGTCACCGCTGGACACCTGCTCTATGGAGCACGTGACAATGGTTACTTCTCCGGCTCTCTAGAACATTCGGCCTGCTCCTGGAGGGTTCCTTTACCTCCGCACACACCTCCCATATTGGGGTTTCCTTGGTTGCACCCTCAGCCGTTCTCTGTGCACACACTTGGCTGGACAGGCCCCTCTGCGGTTTTGGTAGGGTTCTCCACTGCGCCAGCTCTCTGACCTGAATCATCAACTCCTACCCTCCAACATCACCTTTTCTCTGCCTGCTCGGCCACCAGCCCGCACCTTCGGGGTCAGGGACCACACCTGGGTGGCCCACCTCTGTATTCGCTCAGCCGGCGGGCATCTGGCTCTGAGCACGTGTCCAGTGGAAAAACGAGCGACCTTGTAACAGGAAAGGGGCCCGCGCGGCGACACCCAGGGGCTCCTGGCCCCGAGCAGCTTCAGGGCTGGAGGCGTCTGCGGGACAGGCCAGGGCGAGAAGGGTGGCTGGCACCAGGGTCAGGTGGCTGGCACCGCCCGCTGCGGCCGCTCAGCCCCGCCGCCGCGCACGCAAGGCGCTTTGGCCCCACCCGGCCACCGTTGCGCTCGCGAACGCCGCGCCCCTGACCCGGAAGAGCATTCTCCTTAGCAACTGCGGGTCCGCGGCGGCGCCGGCCTCCCGGGAGCGACGGTGAGGCCCTCCCCGCCCCCTCCCCCTGCTGTATTCGGGACCCAGCTCGAGGCCGGCTCCCCGGGGCTCCGAGGCGCGGGGCTGGGCACCTGCGGCGGCGGCCCGGGGCGGGCGTCCTGCGCCTCCCGCGTCGCTGCCCGGCCCCGACGTCGCCATGCCCACCCCACGCCCCCCGAGCCTGGCGGGTCTGTCTTAGCAGGCCCAGTCCTGGCCCGGCCAGCCCTCCGCCCCTCCCCGGGGTGGCCCGTGGGGTGCGCGACGCAGAGCCTGTGGCCAGGCTCGGGGCACCTGTGGACGCCGTGTCCCGAGCGAGGTGTTCGGGCTGGCCGGCAGTACCGCCTGATGACAGCCCCGGACGTTTGCTCGCGCTTCCCTGTATCCGCCTTCCTGACTCGAGAGCCCCTGCAGCCGAGCACTTCGACCCTCCTCCGGGAAACTGGCTCTCCAGTTGAGAGCGGGGTGTGGTCGCTGTCCCAGAGTCGGTGTCGTCTCGTTTTCTCCACTAGGCCATCTCCCTGGGGCTGGTCTCGAGGGAAAGCGGCGACTTGGGAGGACGTGGGGGCACGTGTTTGTCCCCGCTTTGGGCTTGCAAAGACCCCGTGGCCCCGAGACCCTTCCTTGAGTGACTTTGTACGGGAGCCAGCGAGGACACCGTCAGCCTGATGTGAGCGTTGTTGCCTAGCGAAGTTATTCTTAACCCCGGGATGATGGAGCTAAAGCAGGCACGCGGACACCTTCCGGAGTGGCACTTAGGGACAGATTGCAGATTAGACCCCGCATCCATCATTCAGGGCCGTGTGATTCCATTTCAGGTCAACGTTTGTTAAGCACCGACTGTTACGTGCAGTTGGGGGACGTGGTAGAAGGAAGAGCCTGCAACCCCCCCCCCCCCCACCCCGTTCAAGTGTTAGGAAAGCAGTAGCAGGGCGCTTGTTCCATGCAGAGTACGCGGTGTAGACGGTGGGTGCCACAGTGGGTCAGAGCAGGCGGACAGAGCGGCTTGTGTCAGGATTTCAGGATTTGGTTGTGGATTAAATGGGACTGAATTTGTCTCCATGGGCGAAGTTTGTCTTTGTGGTGGGGAAGACTGCGTCTCACATTATTTCTTTTTATCTAGACTCGAGGGTTTGGGAAATAGTTTCACGTGGCGTCTTGGGGTCCTCCTTGAAAGCTCTTAGGCTGTGTGGTGTCAGCTCTGTGCCCTGCGAACGCTCAGTACGGATCTTTCAGCACTCTTCCGGTGTGAGACCCAGGGTCGCACAGGGGACTCTGCCACTTGGCGATTCTTCTCTTTGCTTCTGTAGTTGTTCTTATGTCTGGATGAAGTACAGTGTAAGTAAGATTAGTTCCCGTCTCGTACATGCTGACGAGTCTCGGAAATGCCGCTCCTTGGTAGCCGGCAGCTGGGCCCTGTTTTGTCTTTGGGATGTGTCTGTGTGTGGGTAAGGCTACCGGCCTGCGATGCTTAGCGTTTGCCTGGAGACAGGAGGGCCGGGCCACTTGGATGCACATCTGAATGGACTCTTGTTTGTTTCTTAGTGTGATAGGGATTTTAGACTCAATTGTTTTGGGCATTAGGGGACCCTAAGTTGTGTTGCTTTCTTGCAGGTTCCGTGTTGGTGTGTTCATTTACTCCACAGCTGACTGAGTGCTTGCCTGGTCCTAGGCGCTGTGCTTGGCTTTGGAGGGGCAGAGTAAGGAAAGGCGTGGTGGTTGTGCTCAGCGGATGACATTCCAGTAAACGCCCGCGCATGTAAAGCTGCGGCCCTGGTGAGTGTTTAGTGAGGGAGCCGCAGGAGTGACACTGGATGCACGAGAAAGGAAGGGGCCCGTCAGAGCAAGCAGCCGGGTCTGGGGAGAGGACCAGCGGCTTCCGTAGGCGTGGGAGCATCTGGGAGAATCAGGTGGGCGGCTGCAGTGCGGGGCAGGGCTAGGCAGGCACATTGGAGAGTTTTTCTGTATCCCCTGAGATCGGAGAAGCCTCTGGGCTTTAACGTGGGGACATGGGTTGGATTTTGTGTAGGGATGAACAATCAGATTGTGTTTGAATAGCTTGCTTTGTGTTTCTGCCATTGCTTAGTATCCGTGTTGTTTTCTGAAATCCCTATTTCTTCAATGTCCTCCCTGTGTTGTGTTGTAGTTGGAGGACCCTCTGTGTCCTACTAGCAAGATTTGTCTTTTTTTTTTTTTTTTTTTTTTTGGTAAAAAGGAATTTTGGGGAGCAGGATTGGTGGTTAGGAGTCAGTGTAGCCGCTAGGGCACTAGGGCAACGCTTTCTGTGACTCTTTCCCCGTTCCCCTTTGCTTCTAAATTGTGGTTGAAAAACCTGAACCATTTAAGTACACGGAAGGGCTTCAGAGAAGTTCGTGCAGAATCCTCATTGTCTTCTAGTTTCAGTGGTGTTCAGTACATTTACCTTATTGCGCAGTGGTCTCCAGAGTTTTTTCATCTTGGAGAACGCACTCTGTACTCCTTAGCAAGTCCTCCCCACCCCTGCAGCTGCGGGAGCCGCCCGTCGGCTTTGGACTGCCTGTGCCTACATAGCTGGTGTCACATCCCCCTGCGCATTGACCCTCGCGCTCCTTCCTTCCCTGGGGTCTTCCTTCTCTCCTGCAGTCCAGGTCCTACCAGTTCTCAAAGGATGGGGCTCCTCCCCACGTCTTTGAACTTGTACGCATACGCCCAGAGTGGAAGAGGCCTGTCCAGCCCTCTGTTCTGGAGCGGACCGCCGGTCCTGTCCAGTTGTCCGTGATCGGCCGGGCGCAGTCGGGATGACTTCCCGGGCCTCTTCTGCTTCTGCTGCCTCGTGATCTACAGCTGTTTTTGGTTAGACCGCAGATGCCACGGTTGCATGGACACTGACTTCCCTGTCCCCGGTCCTTCATCCCCAGGAACGTTGTGTGCTCAGGGAATGCTTGTTGATCGTTTGTCCTCAGGACTTCCATTGCCTGAAAGATTGCTGCACCTGAAATCAGAACGGCGTCTCGTTCGGACCGTTGACGGTCAGATTTACCTTGGGCCTCCTGCAGTGAATGCTTCTTTCCCTCAGTAACCAGGGCTGAGTCTCCCCTTTCCTAATGCCTTCGGTAGTGCATACAATCGTTCATGACCCGTGTTCTTGGCTTCCCTTGAAATTTTGATGGAAGTCTCATGAAAAGCCTTCAGAATAAAAAGTCCTGATGCATGACACCTCTTAGGTTGATTGATTTATTTTGAGGCAAAGATTTATGCTTTTGATTTTTTTAGCTGCTGAATATTCTGAATAACTTTCACCACAGATTGCAGTGCTCCTCTCAGGATGCCTTCAGGACCAGTTGACTTTGATGTTGGGCTGGAAATGCTTTTGAGATTGCTCAATATTCTAAGTTCAAAAGAAGTGTGATGAAGCATTCTCTTGTGTGTGAAAGATTTATAAACTTTTGTTTGTAGTTTGCCCCTTTGTTCCAGGCTTTGGTTGCTTGTGATGCTGTATGATCCACTTCCTTTAAAAAAAAACAACTATTTATTTGAAAGACAGAGAGAGAGAGAGATAGATAGATTAATAGATAGAGCGATATATCATTTATCTGCTAGTTCACTCTCCAGATGGCCACATCCAGGTCTCCCACATGAGTAACAGGAGTCCAAGCACTTGGGCCATCCTCTGCTGCTTTCCCGGGCACATTAGCAGGGAGCTGGGTCGGAAGTGGAGCATCTGGGACTAGAAGCCATGCTCCGATATGGGATATTGGGATCTCAAGTGTTGATTTAACCTGCTGCATCACAACCCCAGCCCTATAATCTACCTTCCAGAATCCAGTTATTAGAATGTTCTTTTATTTTTAACCTTCAAAATCTTTTTTCCCCAATAGTAACTTTTTTATGGGAAGAGAAATGCCATTGATCACATTACAAATAAAGCTATGTGCTTGGAATAGGTAGACAGGTCCCTGAGGTCCAGCCATCTCTTCCATTGTCAGTGATGTTGGGGAAATTTAGGTCTAGCCTTAGGATCCTTATTAGAATGAGGCAGGTAGTAGGACTGTGGAAGATGCTCCTTTTTGTCATGTCACATGAAGTAGAAGGATTTGACAAGGATTTTTCAGCTAGAAAGCATTTTATTTAGAATCACAGCAAGAACTTGGTGTCCTAGGGTTGTTGTTATGTGCCTAATTATGTTGAAGCTAGAATTGGTCAAGTTTAGTCAATTGTTAATCCAGCTACTTTATTTTCCCCAAAAGGAATATCATTTTGTTACTGTAATCGCCAAATTGTGATTTCTGTATAGGGTAATAACTCTTTTACACTGTGGGTGGTAATGTAAATTAGTGCAGCCATTGTGAAAAACAATATGGATATTTCTTTTTTTCTTTTAAAGATTTTTTTTTCTTTCCTCTCTTTCTTTTTTTTTTTTGACAGGCAGAGTTAGACAGTGAGAGAGAGAGACAGAGAAAAAGGTCTTCCTTCCGTTGGTTCACCCCCCAAATGGCCACTACGGCTGGCGCGCTGCGCCGATCTGAAGCCAGGAGCCAGGTGCTTCCTCCTGGTCTCCCACGTGGGTACAGGGCCCAAACACTTGGGCCATCTTCTACTGCCTTCCCGGGCCACAGCAGAGAGCTGGACTGGAAGAGGAGCAACTGGGACAGAACCAGCGCCCCAACCGGGACTAGAACCCGGGGTGCCGGTGCCGCAGGCAGAGGATTAGCCTAGCGGGCCGCGGCGCCAGCCCTTCCCTCTCTACGATTTATTTATGTGTTTTTTTGAAAGGCAGAGATAGAGAGAGACAGAGATTCTTCCATCTGCTGATTCACCCTTGAAATGGCCGCAATAGCTGGGCTGGGCCAGGCCAAAGCCAAAGGTCCAGAGCTTCTTCTGGGTCTCCTGTGTGGGTGCAGGGGCCCAAGCACTTGGTTCATCTTTTTCTGCTTTCCCAGGCACATTAGCAGAGAGCTGGATTGGAAGTGGAGCAGCTGGGTCTTGAACCAGTGTCCATGTGGGATGCTGGCGTCGCAGGAAGCTGGTACTCACTGTGCCACAATGTTAACACCTATTTCTTTATTTGAAAGGCAGAGTTAGTTACAGAGGTAGACAGACACATACACACACAGAAAGAGAAAAGAGAAAGAGGGGGGGAGAGAGAGAGAGAGAGAGAGAGAGAGAGAGATCTTCCATCTGTTGGTCTACTGCCCAAATGGCTACAACAAGCTAGGGGTAGGCCAGGCCAAAGCCAGGAGCCTGGAGTTCTATCTGGTTCTCCTACATGGGTGCAGAGATCCAAGGACTTAGGCCATCTGCTGCTGCTTTCCCATGTGCGTTAGGGAGCTGGATTGGAAGTGGAACAGCCAGGACTCAAACCAGCACTCATATGGGATGCAGGCTTAACTCATTACACCAGAATGCTGGTCCCTGGAGTTTTCTTAAAAAAGCTAGAAGTAGGGGCATAACAGGTAAAATTGCCACCTGCAATGCTGGCATCCTATATAGGTGTTGTTTTGAGTCCTGGTTATTCCACTTCTGATCCAGCTCCCTGGTAACAGCTTAGGAAAAGCAGTGGAAGATGGCCCAAGTGTTTGGGCCCCAGCAACTCATGAGGGAGACCTGAAAGAAGCTCCTGGCTTTGGCCTGGTCCAACCCTGGCCATTGTGGCCATCTGGGGAGTGAACCAGCAGATGGACGATTGATCAGTCTCTTTCTCTTTCTCTCTCTCTGTTACTCTGACTTTCAAATAAAAATAAGTAAATCTAAAAAAACCCAAAAAGGCTAGAAGTAGACTTGCCATATGATCAGCAATCCCACTACTGGATATATTTCCAAAAGATATGAACTCATTGTATCGAAGAAGTATGTGCTTTACCTCGTTTACAGCAGCACTGTTCACAACAGCCAAAATATGGAATCAGTCAAGGTGTCCGTCATCAGATGAGTGGATAAAGAAAATGTGTATTCTCTCTCTCTCTCTCTCTCTCTCTCTCTCTCTCTCTCTCTTTCTCTCTTGGGAATACTATTCAGCTCTACAAAAGAATGAAATTCTGTCATTTGCAGCAAAGTGGTTGGGAGCTAGAGATCATCATATTGAAAGTATCTGTCACAGAAAGACAGATGCTGCATGTTCTTCCTCTGTGTGGGATCTAAAATTAAGAAATAAAGAAGAAGAAGAAAAATCTATGTGTATCTGTTTTGACAGTATTTTGTTAAACCTTGTTTTAAATATTTGTCAAACAAATTGAAAAGAGTTATAGACTACTATAGTATTAATGATTTTGTGACTACTTTAAAATTTATGAGTGAAGTTGAACACCTTTTCATTTGATTGTTGTTTATAGACCTTGCCTGTTTTCCTGCTGACCTTTGGTCTTTCACTTTTTATTTGTTGAACTCTTTATGAAGTAGAGCCATTAAGCTTTTGCAATAAAAATTAAAATGTTATCTCAAAAACATATTAAGTTGAAAAAGAAAATTCTGTACAGGAATTTTCTAAGTGAACATTAATCAATGCATTGAAATTTCACTTTACGAAGCAGGTAAAATGTAGTGCAGAACATATTGTGACAAAATATTGTAAAATTTTCTGGCTTTAAAGTGCCCTTTTTAGTGCAAGTATTTAAGACACAATAGTGTCTAGTTCAGCAAAAGTATTTATATAAAACCATATGTGATTCATAAAATATATAGTGGTTTAATTATATGGTTTTAAATGAGTCTGCTGTGGAATTCAGCGTAACTGCTACAAATACCCAAGGTGTTTTTATTTTTATTTTTTTTTAAAGATTAATTTATTTGAGAGGCAGAGTTACAGACAGAGAGAGGGAGGAGAGACAGGTCTTCCATCTGGGGTTCACTCCCCAAATGGTTGCAGCGGCTAGAGCTGTGCTGATCCAAAGCCAGGAGCTAGGAGGTTCTTCTGGGTCTCCCTTGTGGGTGCAGGGGCCCAAGCACTTGAACCGTCTTCCACTGCTTTCTCCATTAGCATAGAGCTGTATTGGAAGTGGAGCATCCTGGACACAAACTGGCGCCCATATAGAGTGCTGGCGCTGCAGCTAACCTACTACGCCTCAGCGCGGGCCTCTCCAATGTGGTCTTAACAGGAATAATTTGGCTTCAGGTAGGAATGCCTCCCAGAATTTTATCATCTATTTCTGCATTTGTACTAATGATTCTAAGCACTTGATAATAGTTTTAAAATCCTTTGCTCATTCTTTTTCAACTCTTACCACTTTTTTTCCAGTCATTTCAGAGAGCTGTGCAAAATCTGTTTCTGCTGGTTGTGCTTTTTCTTGTCTCATTTTTAGCTTGCTCTTTTTTTTTTTTTTTAAGATTTATTTATTTATTTGAAAGAGTTACACAGAGAGAAGGAGAGGCAGAGAGAGAGAGGTCTTCCATCCACTGGTTCACTCCCTAGTTGGCCGCAATGGTCAGAGCTGCGCCGATCCGAAGCCAGGAGCCAGGAGCTTCTTCTGGGTCTCCCACATGGGTGCAGGGGCCCAAGCACCTGGGCCATCTTCTACTGCTTTTCTAGGCCAAAGCAGAGAGCTAGATTGGAAGTGGAGCAGCTGGGACTTGAACTGGCACCTATAGGGGATGCTGGCATTGCAGGCGGCAGCTTTACCCACCATGCCACAGCGCTGGCCCCAGCTTGCTGTGTTTTACCTGGTTTGTTAGGAATAATCCCATTGGCCTGTTTTGTGTTGTTTCCTTTTGAGCAGAGATTTGAGTGTCTTCCCATTTCGGCAGCACTTCATTCAGTGGTCAAACACAACTTTGACTACAGGGGTAGGATGAATGTGGTCAGTAACTCATTCTGAAAGCACGTAAGAGGCAGCTCTGGATGAACTGGTCCATCTTTTCCTTAACCTCTGAGAGCTGCGACAAAGCAGAGAGCTGGCCTGGAAGAGGGGCAACCGGGACAGAATCCGGCATCCCGACTGGCACTAGAATCCGGTGTGCCGGTGCTGCAAGGTGGGGGATTAGCCTAGTGAGCTGTGGCGCCGGCCAGCATCCTTATCTCTTTCACTGTACTTCATGTTTCTCTTTTATCTGGCTGCTTCTAAGATTTTTAAAAAACGATTTATTTATTTATTTGAAACTCAGAGTTACACATACACACACACACACACACAGAGAGAGAGAAAGAGAGAGAGAGAGAATGAATGAGAAAAGGAGGTCTTCCATATGCTGGTTGACTCCCCAATTGGCTGTAATGGCACGAGGTGGGCTTATATGAAGCCAGGAGCCTGGAGCTTCTTCCCCATCTCCCATGTGGGTGCAGGGGCCCAAGGACCTAGGCTGTCTTCTACTGCTTTCCCAGGCCATAGCAGGGAGCTGGATCGGAAGTGGAGCAGCCAGGCCTGGAACTGGTACTCAAATGGGATGCTGGCACTGCAGGCGGTGTCTTTACCCACTACTGCACAGTGGCAGCTCCAAGATTTTTTTTTTTAAACTGATTGTAGACAAATTGAAATGATGTGGCCGGCGCCGTGACTCACTAGGCTAATCCTCCGCCTTGCGGCGCCAGCACACCGGGTTCTAGACCCGGTTGGGTCACTGGATTCTGTCCCGGTTGCCCCTCTTCCAGGCCAGCTCTCTGCTGTGGCCAGGGAGTGCAGTGGAGGATGGCCCAAGTGCTTGGGCCCTGCACCCCATGGGAGACCAGGAAAAGCACCTGGTTCCTGCCATCAGATCAGCACAGTGCGCCGGCCGCGGCGGCCATTGGAGGGTGAACCAACGGCAAAGGAAGACCTTTCTCTTTGTCTCTCTCTCTTTCACTGTCCACTCTGCCTGTCAAAAAAAAAAAAAAAAAAAAAAAAAAAAAAGTATTGTGGTATAGCTTTTTTTTTTGATTGGTATCCTTGAATTTCTTAGATTTTGATTTTATAGTTTACATCAAACTTAGAAAATTTTTGACTGCTACTTTTTCCAATATTTTTTCTTGCCCCACTTCTCTTTTTTGTAGATCTCAGTTATACATACAAGTATAAATTGTCCCATGGGTTACTGATGGTCTTTGTTCATTTTTCTTTTCTTTTTTTTTTTTTTTTTTGTTTCTTTTTAGGTAGTTTATATTGCTGCATGTTCAAGTTCACTAATTTTTTTTTTCTTCCCCAGTGTCTCATCTGCTGTTAGTCACATCTGATATATTTTTCTTCTCAGACATCATAATTTTTATCTCTTAAAATAATCCGGAAGATTGAATTGGATCTTTTTTCTTTTTTCTATGTTTCTTTTCTTTTCTTTTTTTTTTTTTTTTGACAGGCAGAGTGGATAGTGAGAAAGAGAGAGAGAGAGAAAGGTCTTCCTTTTGCCCTTGGTTCACCCTCCAATGGCCGCCACGGCTGGCGCGCTGCGGCCAGCACACCGCGCTGATCCGAAGGCAGGAGCCAGGTACTTATCTTGGTCTCCCATGGGGTGCAGGGCCCAAGCACTTGGGCCATCCTCCACTGCCTTCCCGGGCCACAGCAGAGAGCTGGCCTGGAAGAGGGGCAACCGGGACTAGAACCCGGTGTGCCAGTGCCGCTAGGTGGAGGATTAGCCTATTGAGCCGCTGCGCCGGCCTGTTTTCTATGTTTCTTAACGTGTTTTTCCTCTAGCTTCTGGAAACTATGTAATACAGTTCTAATAATTACTATTTTGCTGTCCTTTAGTATGTTTTCCAAATATTTCTACATTTTCATTCTCTTCGTCTCTCTCTCTCTCTCACACACACATTGACTGAAGAACTACTGTAGGTAATTTCCCCATTTTCATTACTTAGTAGAATTTTGAACATGATTAACTCACAGGTTTAGTGATTGATAACATTTTCTTACTGTAGTATTCTTAGTTCTGCCTCATTAATACTTGCATTGTTTATTTTATAAGAAGCCTTAAATCCTGTGTTCATAAAATTCCTTCCAAAGACGTCAGCATACGTTATGCCAATTCATCTTTTGATTGTTTCAGCCGTAAGCTTACATACCCAAAGAGTATTGCACTTGGTCATCCAGCATCCAGCTTCAGCTTAAGGGTCATCGTGTGGTCTTGACTGCTGGAATGAAAGAAGCGCGCCGATGATAGTGTCGTGCTTCGGAGCCAGGCCTCGTTCTCTGGGACTCTTACTTCTGGCTGGTGAGTAGGAGCATGGCGGGCATTGGCCTTGGACTCACAGTTGCCCACCATGTGCAGAACTGGCTCTGACACTGCAGGTGCGCCACTGGACTCACTGTAATCTTTGTGTCTCAAAGGAATTGAGAGCTGAGGTTCCAATGAATTTCAGTCAGTTAAAAAATAAACGGGAAGAAAAATCTTACTGTTAAAATTGCATCATTCTTCCTGCAGTCCTTTTAATATAACCCTTTTTATTTTTGCATTCTGGCAAGGATTGTCTTTGCCAGAGCTCCCTAAAGTGATTGGCAGGGTTTGAGTTTGAGCAGAGTGCAGTGCCCTGTTTTTATTTTTTTTCTTTATTTTATTTACTTGAAAGACAGAGTTACAGAGAGAGAGAGAGGTCTTCCATTCTGCTGGTTCACTCCCCAAATGACCGAAATGGCCCGATCATGAAGCCAGGAGCCAGGAGCTTCTTCTGGGTCTCCCAAGTGGGTGCATGGGCCCAAGCATTTGGGCCATCTTCTACTGCTTTCCCAGGCCATAGCAGAGAGCTGGATGGGAAGAGGAGCAGCCAGGACTCAAACTGGCGCCCATATGGGATGCTGACGCTGAAGGCTGGGTCTTTAATCCGCTGCACCACAGCACCAGCCCCAGTGCCCTGTGTTGTAGTCCCTCCCTGCCCCTGTGAATTCCTTGCTAATTGCAACTTCAGAAGCAAAGGTGAAAATGAATGATTTTGCTAATTCCTACCTGGAGACTACTTTAGAAGGACATTATGGAACCTAGCAGGTTTTCAGTGGCAGAGATTAAAAGTTTGTGTGAGCCTTACAGCCTTAACTAGTTTGTTTTTAGATTGTGGTGTTTTTATATTAAACACTGAGAACTTACAGAATTATGTATGCAAAATATGCGTAACAGGACCAACCAAAACTGGTGTTGAGGCTGAATTCTCCAATGTAACAGTACTGAGGTAGCGGGGGCCTTTAAGAGGGGTTAGTGCTTGTCTGGAGGGGTGTTTGCAGTCTGCAAGGACGTTCCAGTCTTACGGGAAGTCCAGAGACAGCCAGCTGTTACAAGCAGGCCTGACAGCCCTGAGGAATCTCTCTACTGCACACGCTCCTAGTCCCTCCAGTGTGTGCTCCTGTGGTGGTGTCATCCGCTGTGTTGTGAGGCACAAGAGGCCGCCAGCTATGATCACTTGAATTTGGACTCCAAGCTAATTGTGAGCCTGATAAATGTCTTTTCTTTGTACATTACCCATCCTTAAGTATTTTTGTTACAGCAACACATGACATTTTACTGTGCACTGTTGTGCAACCACCACCTCTCTCTGGTTCCAAAACATTTTCATCACCACAAAAGAAAACCCTGTACCTGTTAATTAGTTGCCTGATCAAATCAGGGAGTTAGTTTTTCCATTTCCTTTTCTTTTCGTTTGGAATCTACTAGCTTCTCTCTGCCAATTATTTATAAGGTAAATGTAATTTATTATGAACTATAGTCACCTCACTGTGCTGTGAAATGCCAGAACTTACTACTTCTATTTTTTTAAAAGATTTATTTTGTTTATTTGAAGGTAGAGAGGCAGAGAGAGAGAGAGAGAGAGAGAGAGAGAGACAGACAGAGATAGAAAGCTGCCATCTGCTAGTTTACTCTTCAAATGGCCGCAATAGCCAGGAGCCTGGAATTCCACCTGGATCTCCCGGAGGCCCAAATAGTTGGGCCATCTTCCTCTGCTTTCCAAGGTGCTTTAGCAGGGAGCTGGATCAGAAGCAGAGCAGCTGATACTCAAACTGGTGCTCTGATATGGGGAATACTGGAGTGAGAAGGGATGGTTTACCTGCCGCGCTGGAATGCTCGCCCCATCTGTCTGTGTTACCTGATGTCCCTCTATCCCCAGTTCCCCCACCCTTCCCAGCCTCTTTTCTAGGTCTAGGTTATTGAATTTTTTAAAAAAAGATTGATTTGAGGGGCCACCATTGTGACGTAGTGGGTAAAACTGCTATCTGCGATATTAGCGTCCTGTGGGCACCAGCTCATGTCTTGATCCAGCTTCTGATGCAGCTCCCTGTTAATGGCCTGAAAAAGCACCAGAAAATGGCCCACGTGCTTTGGCTCCTGCCACTCACATAGGAGACCTAGAAAAAGCTCCTGGCTCCTGGCCCTTGGCTTCAGCCCAGCCTAGCCCCAGCCACTGTGGCCATCTGGGGAATGAACCAGCAGATGGAAGATCTCTTCCTTTCTCCCTGTGACTTTCAAATGAATAGTAAAAGAGAGAGAGAGAGAGAGACAGAGAGAGAGAGAGAGAGAGAGAGGTCTTCCATCTGCTGGTTCACTCCCCAAATTGCTGTAACAACTGGTGCCGGACCAGGTGGAAGCCAAGAGCCAGGAACTCTATCCTGGTCTCCCACATGTGTGGCAAGGTCCCAGATACTTGGGCCATCTTCTGTCTTCCCTGGTGTGTTAGCAGGGAGCTGAACTGGAAGTAGAGCAGCTGGAAATCTAGCTCTCCAATATGGGATGCCAGTGTCTCCAGCATGGCTTAACTCACAGCTCCATTTTTTTATTTTAAACTTGTGCGTATGAGAGAGAACATGTTATATTTATCTTTCTGTGTCTGGCTTATTTCATTTAACATAATGACCTTCAGTTCTGTTCATTTAGAAAAATTTTTTTAAAAAAGCTACTTTACATTTTAAATTAGATCTTTTTTTTTTTTTTTTTTTTTTTGACAGGCAGAGTGGACAGTGAGAGAGAGAGACAGAGAGAAAGGTCTTCCTTTGCTGTTGGTTCACCCTCCAGTGGCCACCGTGGCTGGCACACTGTGGCTGGCATGCTGTGACTGGCACACTGCGCTGATCCGATGACAGGAGCCAGGTACTTATCCTGGTCTCCCATGGGGTGCAGGGCCCAAGGACTTGGGCCATCCTCCACTGCACTCCCTGGCCACAGCAGAGAGCTGATCTGGAAGAGGGGCAGCCGGGACAGAATCCGGCGCCCCGACCGGGACTAGAACCCGGTGTGCTGGTGCCGCAAGGTGGAGGATTAGCCTAGTGAGCCACGGCACTGGCCCTTAAATTAGATCTTAATATCTTATTAACTTTATTCCCAAGCATTTTGTGAGTTTGATTACTATTTAAAATTGATCTTTTTTCTTATTAAATTTTAAAATTTATTATTGTTGTCTTATAGGTATGTTATTAATAATTTATTTCTTGATTTTGAATCTGCTCTTTCTGTTACTCTTGCTGAAATCTCACTCATCTTAATAATTTGAATATATCATTTTAGGTGTTTTAGATAGGCAGCCATATTATTTGTAAATGAGGAAAGCATAGTCTCTTTTCCAATATTTATTCTCCTTATTTCACTTTCTGATTATGTTGGCTAGGACCACGCTAGCACAGTTGTAAGTGGTATCTTGGCTTAGCTTTAATGGGAATGCCAGTAACATTATACTGTTAAGTATGATATCTGCTATATGATATATATACTATAAATATGTGATATTTTTAAAATTATGTAAGCTATGCGCTTTATTAATTTTTTAGATGTTGTTTATACTAATTGGTGATAAATTTTGTTATAATCTTTTAGGACATTTGTTGTCTACTTTCCCCTACATAGTAACTTGTTATTAATCTATTCTCTTAAGAATATACCTTGTTCGAGTGTAGATGTCAATATACTGTGAGGATTCAGTTTGTGAATACTTTGTAGGATTTTTGCATATATGTTCATAAGTGAGATTGGTCTGTATTTTTGTTTTTTAAATGTCTTTTCCTGTTTGGCTTTGTATGCTAGAATGTGGTTAGCTAGCAGCATGTTACTGAGTTTTTCCTCCTACTCTGTGTTTTGGAATAGTTCATTAAACATGGGAAGCAAGACATCTGCCTTCACATTTGTTTATGATATAGTATGTGTTCAGTACTTACATATTTTAAGTTTTTGCAATTAAATCTATTAGTCTTTTTCATTGTTATGTATTTTATGAAATGTAATCCCTATTTTTAAAAAAGATTTTATTTATTTGAAAGTCATCGTGAGAGAGAGAGAGGGAGAGAGAGAGATATCTTCCATTTGCTGGTTCACTCCCCAGATGGCTATAATGGCCAGGGCTGGCCTAGGTCAAAGCCAGGAGCTTCTTCCAGGTCTCCCATGTGGGTGGCAGGGTCCCAAGCACCTGGGCCATCCTCTGATGCTTTTCCCAGGCCATCACAGGGAGCTGGATCAGAAGTGGAACAGCCAGGACTTGAACTGGTGCCCATATGGGATGCTGGCATTGGAGGTGGCAGCTTTACTGGCTACGCCACAATGCTGGCCCTCATAGTCACTTCTTTGTCAAGTTTGGTGTAAAGTAGGTAAAGGATAAAGATGTAGTTCATTTCTTTCCTATATGTAGTTGGTTGACCACTGTTTAGTACCATTTAGTGAGAATTTTTTTTCCATTGAACTGAAGTGCCACTTTATCATACACTAAATATAAATTCACATTTGTTTCATAGCTTTTTATTCAGGCTTCTTCCAGTGATAATCGTTGGTAAACTCATTTGAAAACTAAATTGAAAGACAAATAGTTTTTTTATCAAACCTTCTAACTTTAATCTGTTTTTATTTATCAGGCTCTACTTAAGACTTTGCATCCTGGATGTTTAGACTCTTCTGGTTTTCTTGGGATGTTGTTTGAGATATTGGAAAGGAATTCTCGCTGAATATCATTTGTCTGCTTGTAGTGCTGTGTTAGTTGCCGGGCTGCTGTACCTAAGTGTAGTCTTCCTTTAGCATCTTGTGGGATGGGTTCCTGGACCCCCCATGAATGCTGCTTATATACAGTGGCCCACTGTTTGCTTATAGTCTACACAAATCCTGCTGTATACTTGACATCATCTCTAGATTACTTGCAATACCTTCCGTGATGTAAGTTCTGTGTAAATGGTTGTACTCCTCTGTTGAGGGAAGTCTGTGCGCTCAGTACAGATGCTGGCTTATTTCCTGAACATGTTCTATCCACAGGTGGTTGAATCTGTGACGTGGACCCCGTGGATATGGGGGTCCCTCTCTACCACAGACCAGATGTCTCAGACAACAGAAATTTGCTGTCTCACAGTCCTGGAGGCTGGAAGTCTGGTATCAAGATGTCAGCATGGTGGACTCCTACTTTTTTTTTTTTTTTTTTAATATTTAGTTATTTATTTGACAGGCAGAGTTACAGAGGGAAAGGGAGAGTGAGACGGAGAGGGAGATGGGGAGAAAGAGAGAGAGAGAGAAAGAGAGGGAGAGAGAGAGGATTGATTTTCCATCTGCTGATTGACTCCCCAGATGGTCACAATAGCCAGGTCTGGGCCAGGTTAGGCCAAAGCCAGGAGCCAGGAGCTTCATCTGGGTCTCCCATGTGGGTGGCAGGGGCCCAGATACTTGGGCCATCTTCCACTGTTTCTTCCAGGCCATTAGCATGGGGAGTGGAACAGCTGGCCCATGTGTGGGATGCCAGAATTGCAGGCTTTGGCTTTGCCTGCTTCACCACATTGCCTGCCCTGAAGGCTGTGACGAGAGCCTCTTGACTGTGTCCCCTAGCCTCTGCTGGCTGGTGGAATCTTTGGCATTCTTTTACTTGTAGATGCATTATTTGATCTCTACCCTCATCTGCACATGACATTGCCTCTCTCTGTGTCTGTATCCATATTCTCCCTTTTTATAAGGACATCAATCATGCTAGAATAGGTACCTGCCCTACCCCCGACTTTATCTTAACTAATTATATCTGCAACAACCCTCTTTCTTCCTTCACTATCCAGATGACCACAACAAGCAGGGCTGAGCCAGGCTAAAGCCAGGAGCAGGAGCTTCTTCTGGGTCTCCTACACGGGGCCCAGACACTTAGGGCGTCTTGCGCTGCGTTCCCAGGCTGTTAGCATGGGGCTAGGTCGGAAGTGGAGTCGCTGGGACACGAGCTGGCATCCCTGTGAAAGCTGGCATCGCAGTCTCATCAAATAACCCGCTACACCACAGCGCTGGCCCCAGCCCTGGTTCTTACTAAGGTCACATTCTGAGTTACTTTGAGATTTAGACTTTAGCCTATGAATTTTTGAGAGTGCACAATTCAATCTGTGACAAATGACTGGTATTTTTCACTGGTTTTTGTCTTTGGTCAGAGTTTAGTCAATTCCATTATTTTGTTTCCTGATGCTGATTTCCTGCTTATTTATGCTTTCATTCCCTTTTTTTTTTTTTTTTTTTTTTTTTTTTTTTTTGACAGGCAGAGTGGACAGTGAGAGAGAGAGAGAGAAAGGTCTTCCTTTGCTGTTGATTCACCCTCCAGTGGCCGCCGCGGCCGGCGTGCTGTGGCCGGTGCACCGCACTGATCCGATGGCAGGAGCCAGGTACTTATCCTGGTCTCCCATGGGGTGAAGGGCCCAAGGACTTGGGCCATCCTCCACTGCACTCCCTGGCTACAGCAGAGAGCTGGCCTGGAAGGGGGCAACTGGGACAGAATCCAGCGCCCCGACCGGGACTAGAACCCGGTGTGCTGGTGCTGCTAGGCGGAGGATTAACCTAGTGAGCCACGGCGCCCCCCCCCCCCCCCCTTTTATGATTTACTTATTTATTTGAAAGGCTGAGTATAGCCAGTGTTGTGATATAGCTGGTGGAGCTGCGCCTGCAATGCTGGCACCCCATATGGGCACTGGTTCAAGTCTTAGCTGCTCTATTTCTGATCCAGCTCCCTGCTAATGGCCTGGGATAAGCAGTGGAAGATGGCCCAAGTGTTTGGGCCCTGCCAGCCACATGTAGATCTGGATGAAACTCTTGGCTCCTGACTTTGGCCTGGCCCAGTGCTGATTATTGTAACCATCTGGGGAGTGAACCAGAAGATGGAAGATCCCTCTCTGTCCCTCCCTCTCAAAATAAAGAAATCTTTAAAAAAAATTCTAAAAAAAAAAAGAGTGACAGAGAGAGGGGGGAGGGTGGAAGGAAAGGAGAATGAAAGAGAGAGAGAGTGAGAGAGAGAGAGAGAGTGTGTGTGTGTGTGTGTGTGTGAGAGAGAGAGATCTATCTATCTATCTTCCATCTGTTGGTTACTTCTCCAAATGGCTACAATGACTGGAGTTGGGCCAGGCTGATGCCAAGAGGCTGGAACAACATTTGGGTGTCCCTTGTGGGTGGCAGGGGCCCAGGTACTTGAGCCATTTTCTACTGCCTTCCTAGGCACGTTATCAGGGAGCTGGATTGGAAGTGTAGCAGCAGGAATTTGGATGGGCACTCTGATGTGGGGTGCTGGTATTGTAAGTGGCTGCTTAACCTGCTGTGCTGCAAGGCTGGCCCCCAAGTTTTCATTAGTCAGCAGAGAGCCATTGAATTTGCCATGTGCCACTCCTGTTCTCACCACTGTGACAAGGTTCCTGGACAGGAGCGTCGAGGGAGGAGATAGGGAGAAGATGCAAGTATGCAAATAAATGACCAATGTTATTTTAGGTCATAAGTACAGTGTAAGAACTATGAAAGAAATAGAACAATTTGCTGGAGTAGGAACATACTAACAGTCATAGATCAGAGTTTCTTAACTTCAGCACAATTGACATTTTATTTTTTAAAAATTTTTATTTATTTGAGAGGTAGAGTTACAGACAGAGGGAGAGATAGAGAGAAAGGTTTTCTATCTTCTGGTTCACTGGAGCTGGGTTGAACCGAAGCCAGGAGCTTCTTCTGGATCTCTGACATGTGCAGGGACCCAAGGACTTGGGCCATCTTCTACTGCTTTCCCAGGCCATAGCAGAGAGCTGGATTGAAAGAGGAGCAGCCAGGATATGAACCAGCACCCCATGGGATGCTGGCGCTGCAGGCAGAGGCTTAGGCCACTAAGCTACAATGCTGGCTCCCACTATTGATATTTAAAAAATTTTACTTTTAGTTCATGTGAAAGACAGAGAGAGAGAGAAAGAAAGAATATGAATGAATACCTTCCATCTGCTGGTTCACTCTCCACATGCCCCCACAGCCAGGGATGAGTCAAACTGAAGCCAGGCAGCCTGGAACTCCAACTGAGTTTCCCAGATATCAGGGACTCAAAACACTCGAGTGCCTGCTGCCTGCTGCCTCCCAGAATGCATCAGCAGGAAGCTGGATTGGAAGTGGTGTAAGCAGGTTCTGGTGTAGGATGTGGGTGTCCCAAGCAGTGGCTTAACCCACTGCAGTACAATGCCTGCCCCACTGTTGACGTTTTAGAAGGGACGGTTGTTTGCTGGGGGAAAGGGCTGTCCTGAGTACCGTGGGAAGTTTAGCAGCGTCCCTGGTCTTCACCCTTCAGATGCTGTCATGCCCTCCCCTCTGTGACAGCCAGATGTTTCTCCTGACATTGCCAGATGTCCTGGAGTGGGGGTGGGGGAGCAGAATTGCCCCAGCTGAAAACCATGAGTTTTTTTGGTTGCATTATCAGGGAAGGCTTCCTTTTGGTGTCCTTGCAGAGAGAAAATTTCTTTCTGTTAAGAATGTAATAGAACACTGTGGTTCTGTTCTTTCCATTTGTTTAACCAACTGGATCTCTTCCATGAGAAGTGGAGACTACAGAAAGAATTAGATGTATTTAGACATGAGAGCAGCCCCTCTTGTTTCATAAATGGTGACATTGAGATTAGCTGAGGTTACAATGCCAAAGCTGGGTGTTGTGGAGTCCTCACACCAGAGTCCGTGCCAGTATGGCTGAGAGGGCTTGGAAGGACGTCTCCTGGAAGTGTGCTTCTACGGAAGGTTCAGTCCTAGACTCTCAGTGTAGTCTTGCAGTATTTAATGAGCGTGAGAGAGCAAGAGAGCGAGAGAGAGACAGAGAGAGACAGAGACTAGATTCCAGGGCCCCCCAGAGCCTGTTTCAGTAGCCTGTTGTGAGGCTTGGGACTTGAATTTTGAACATGCTCTGGATACAGCTACAGGTCTGTGTGTTAGTGGCCCTGTCACACACTGACTCGAGGGTTGTATAAGCCTTTGGGATCTTGGTTTCCAGGCTGCTTCTCTTCTCCATTCTTTTCACCTACTGTCGTTTTTACTTATTATAAGGTCCAAATATGGTATCTTTTCCCTCTATCACCTGTCACAAGAAAAATCATTTATAATTTATTTATCCAAGGGGCAGAAAAACAGATAAGGTGCTTCCACCCACTGGTTAACTCCCCAGATGTCCACCGTGGCCAGGACTGGGTCAAGCTGAAGCCAGGAGCTCAATTCAGGTCTCCCACATGGGAGGGGAACCCAATTACTTGAGCCATTACTGCTGCTTCCCAGGGTCTGCATTGCAGGAAGCTAGAATCCGAAGCTGGAGCTGGCATCACGCTGAGGCTCGCTGATGGGGCACACGGGAGTCCTAAGCAGCATTTTAACTCCAGGCCAGATGCCTGCCCCAGGAAGTCTTTTAAGCCTTGGTTGTGCCAGCTGTGAGACAACGGAGGCGTCCCCAATTGCAGTTATGTAGGTCATGGCGGTGTTTCCACCTGCTACACTCAGAGATTCTACAGAGTGATCAGTTTCTCAGAGAAAAGAAGTGAGCACTGGGGACGTTTGTGGTCATGGGAAGTCCTCTGGCACAGCTTCCTTGTTCCTGGGGGCGGGCCACACTCAGGTGCTGGTGACTATAGAATGTGGCTCACCCTGCAGGAGCAGGTTCTAGAAAAGGAGAGTGGGTGTTCTTAAACTGTGTGAAATCTTCGCTTAGCATCTCTCCTTTCAACACATTGAACGAAATAGATAATGGAAAAGGCATGGTCATTTTTATTGACAAATCTAAATAGAACCCATTATTTTATCATTGACTGGAGTTAAAGATTTCCATTTTTATGTATATGTATCTTTCCTTTAAAGATGTATTTTTTATTTATTTGAAAGAGTTACACAGAGATAGAGAGAGGTCTTCCATCTGTTAGTTCATTCTGCAAATGGCCACGACAGCTGGAGCTGAGCAGATCCAAAGCCAGGAGCCAAGAGCTTCTTTCTGGGTCTCCCATGTGGGTGGGAAAGCAGTAGAAGATGGCCCAAGTCCTTGGGCCCCTGCACCCAGGCACAGCACTGAGTTAAATTCTCAGACGAAATATCATGGTGTTGGCCTACAGATGAAGAGTAGCAAGAACAAATGAAACATCTATGTAGATACAATCACAAGAATTAACTCTTTCTTAGAAAGTAGGATTACAGGAGATTTCAAGCACACAATTTGGCAAATTTTTTTGTTTCTTATAAGAAACAAAAAAATTTTATTTTTAAAATTTTATTTAAGTTATACAAGTTTCATGCATTTCACATATACAGATTTAGGGACAGAGTGATACTTTCCAGGCTACCCTCCTTCCTGCCCACACTCCAACCCTTCTCCCACCCCCCCCCCCCCCCCGTCTCCACTCTTTAAGTTTTACAAAGATCTACTTTCAGTTTACTTAATGTTTGTAAAGTTAACCCTATACTGAACAAAAGAGTTCAACAAATAGTATGAAGAAATAAAACTGTTCCTTAACAGAAGAGACAAGAGCTGCAAACAATCATCAAATTTCAAAATGTCCATTTCACTCCAATACGTTACATTTTAGGTACTCTATTATAGTCACCTCGGAGTAGGTAAAACATATGGTATCTGTCTAAGTATGAATTACTTTTAAGATAAAATGATACATATAGGGGCCAGCACTGTGGTGCAGTGGGTTGCAGCACCAGCATCGCATTTAGGTACCCGTTCAAGTCCCAGCTGCTCCACTTCTGATCCAGCTCCCTGCTAATGGGCCTGGGAAAGCAGCCGGGTCTTGAACCGGTGTCCACATAGGATGCCGGTGCTTCAGACCAGGGCATTAACCTGCTGCGCCACAGCCCTGGCCCCATGAGTATTATTAAAATAAGTTACTTTTCTATTTGTACTTCTTTACTGAGTGTATTTCTCATATATAGGAAACATTTTTGTTTTTTAACATTTATTTATTTAAAAGGCAGAGTTACAGAGAGAGAGAGAGATCTCCATCCACTAGTTCACTCCCCAAATGGCAGCAATGGGCTGATCTGAAGCCAGGAGCCAAGAGCTTTTTCTGCAGGGGCTCAAGTACGTGGCCATCTTCTACTGCTTTCCCAGGCCATAGCAGGGAGCTGGACTGGTAGTGGAGCAGCTGGATTTTGAACTGGTACCCATATGGGATGCCTGCAGTGCAAGCGGCGGCTTCACTCACTAAGCCACAGCACCGGCCCTGAGAAACCTGCTTCTGTGTAAGGAGTCGAAACTGCCCTGAGTGGAAAGTTAGGTAGGATGTGCTCTTACGCACAGCACATCCCCCTGGAGGAGATGGATTGGGCTGACCATGGTGTAGAAGCAGCTCTAGTGTGAAACCCATAGCTGAGTGAGAGGCCCTGCATAGAAATGAGTGGACTGAATGGGGTTTTTGCTCTAGGGAACTTGGAATTATGGGAGAGAGAAGCCTCATGAAGGGATGGTTCTAAGAGTGGACAAGCACATGTGTAGAGTCTCCCAGTGCTAATTAAAGGGATTCTGGTTAGCTCCTGGCAAGATGGAGATTGCGAGCTGGAAGAAACCTTGGATTCTTATCCTTAACTACTGGCTTAGACTTGTTCAGAGTACATTTGGCCCTCTGTATCTGTGGGTTCTGCATTCCAGGATTTAGCTAACTGCAGATTGAAATATTTGCAAAAGAAAATTGCGTCTGTACTGAACATGTACAGGCTTTTTTCTTGTCATTATTCCCTAAACAATGCAATTCAGCAACTCTTTCTATGCATTGATATTATATTAGGAATTACAAGTACTCTAGAGGACTGTCAGATACAATACTCCAGAGGTAAAGCCTGTGGGAGGATATGTGTAGGTTACATGGAAATACTGCACCATTTTATACGAGCGACTGGAGTTTGGTGTCCCTGAGGGGTCCTGAAACTAGTTCCTTGCAAGGGATGATCGTCTGGATTGTCTGTAAGGCCTTGAGGGATTGGAAAATGGTTTGCGACCTACTTTTCAGAATGTTTGGTTTCTAAAGTGAAGTCTGGATAAGACATGAGAAACAGTCCATCTTAGAAGAAAATGAGTTGCTCAGTGGCAGAGAATTGGAGAACATGTTGCTTTGGAGAAGCTTATTAAATAATCATTATATCCTGGGGAATTTTTTTTAAATATTGAAAGAATTGTCCATAATTTACATGGACCTTATTTTTAAACATTGATTTATTTGTTTGAAAGGCAGAGTGGCAGAGAGAGAGGGTGATCTTTGATCTGTTGATTGATTCCCCAAATGGCCCCAACAGCTGGGCCTGAGCCAGGCTGAATGCAAGAGCCAGGAACTCTGTACAATCTCCTTCATGAGTCGCGGGGACCCATTACTTACGCCATGTGCTGCTTCCCGGGCACATTAGGAAGCTGTTGGGTTGGAAGCAGAATAGCTGGACTCAAACTTGAATTCTGATATGGAGTGTAGGTATCACCAAGCCACAGTTTAGCCTGTTGCACCACAGTGCCTAAAGATTGAATACACACACATGCACACATGGAGGGAATAAAGTTCTCTATTATACACATTTTTCTAATTGATTTTACTGGGTTATAAGAAGGCTATTAATTTTTATATATTACATTTGGACACTTGAACTTTTATTTTTTTTATTTTATTATTATTTTTTTTAACAGGCAGAGTGGACAGTGAGAGAGAGAGACAGAGAGAAAGGTCTTCCTTTGCTGTTGATTCACCCTCCAATGGCCGCTGCGGCCGGCGCACCGTGCTGATCCGATGGCAGGAGCCAGGAGCCAGGTGCTTTTCCTGGTCTCCCATGGGGTGCAGGGCCCAAGCACCTGGGCCATCCTCCACTGCACTCCCTGGCCACAGCAGAGAGCTGGCCTGGAAGAGGGGCAACTGGGACAGAATCCGGCGCCCCAACCGGGACTAGAACCCGGTGTGCCGGCGCTGCTAGGCGGAGGATTAGCCTAGTGAGCTGCGGCGCCGGCACGACACTTGAACTTTTATACTAATACTTTTTTAATTGGTTGCATCATATTTCTCAGGTATGGGGATTTCATTTTTAATTGATCACTTTTTTTTTTCTAGTATTTTTGTCACTTGTTAAAATGTAGCAATAGGGGGCTGGCTCTGTGGCGCACTAGGTTAATCCTCCACCTGTTGGTGCCAGCATCCAATATGGGCACCAGTTCTAGTCCTGGCTACTCCTCTTCCAGTCCAGCTCTCTGCTATGGCCTGGGAAAGCAGTAGAGGATGGTTCAAGTCCTTGGGCCCCTGCACCCAAATGGGAGACCAGGAAGAAGCACCTGACTCCTGGCTTTGGATCAGCGTAGCTTCGGCTGTTTGGGCGATTTGGGGAGTGAACCAATGGAAGGAAGACCTTTCTCTCTGTCTCTCTCTCTCACTGTCTGTAACTCTACCTATCAAATAAATAAATAAATAAATAAAATCTTTAAAAAAGGCCGGCGCCGCGGCTCACTAGGCCAATCCTCCGCCTTGCGGCGCCGGCACACCGGGTTCTAGTCCCGGTCGGGGCCCCGGATTCTGTCCCGGTTGCCCCTCTTCCAGGCCAGCTCTCTGCTGTGGCCAGGGAGTGCAGTGGAGGATGGCCCAAGTGCTTGGGCCCTGCACCCCATGGGAGACCAGGAGAAGTACCTGGCTCCTGCCGTCGGATCAGCGCGGCGGCCATTGGAGGGTGAACCAACGGCAAAGAAAGACCTTTCTCTCTGTCTCTCTCTCTCTCACTGTCCACTCTGCCTGTCAAAAAAAAAAAAAAAAAAAAAAAAAATTAAAAAAACTTTAAAAAAATAAAATGTAGTAATGGTTAACTTTTTAAAAAAGGTTTATTTATTTATTTGAAAGGCAGAATTATAGAGAGGCAGAGGTAGAGAGAGAGAGATAGAGAGAGAGGTCTTCCATCTGCTGGTTCATTCCCTAGTTGGCTGCAATGGCCAGAGCTGCGCTGATCTTAAGCTAGGAACTAGGAGCCTCCTTCCAGGTCTCTCATGTGGGTGCAGGGGCCCAAGTACTTGGGCCTTCCTCTGCTGCTTTCCCAGGCCACATCAGAGAGCTGGATCGGAAGTGGAGCAGTTGGGACTCGAACTGGCGTCCTTATGGCCTGCTATACCACACACAGCAGCCTGCCCCACAGTGGTTAACTTCTTTAACACAGTATTGAATTACAGACCCTCTAACAGCTGGAAGCGCTTTCCCATTCTGAAGAGTGCTCTAGTATTCTTTGTGAGTTATGTTCTGTTGCTGATTTTCTCTTTTAACTTTTTTCTTTATAAACTCTATTTTTAAATTAAATTGTTTACTTTGAGGTACTTGTAGAATCACATGCAGATATAGGGATTAAGAGAGATCTTGTATACCCCATACCAAGTTTTCTCTGGTATGACTCTAGTACAGTATTGCAGCCAGAAAATTTGACCCACCTATTCCCAATTTACCACCTATACTCTGTGTTTGGTTTTAGCTGTTTGCCTCGCTCTCGTGTGTGTGTGTGTGTGTGTGTGTGTCTGTGTGTGTGTAGATTTGTTTGGCGGCTCCCACAGTCAAGATGCAGAATGTTTCCATTGCAAAGATCCTTTGTGCTTCCCTTCTATAGCCATAGTCATTTCCCTTCCTCGCTCTCTTAAACCCCAGATCACCACTAAACTCTTCTCTATAACTGTCATTTCAAGCGTGCTATATAAATGGAATCATGTAATATACATGTTTTGATATTGGCTTTTTTTCCACTCAGTGTAATCAATTCCCTAGAGCTTCATCCAGGCTGTTTCATGTGTTAGAGTTTGTTCCTTTTTCTTCCTCCCCTTCCTCTCCCTGTCTCTCTCCCTTTCCCCTCCCTCCCTCCCTCCCTTCTCTCCCTCTGGGTCCCTGTCTTTTCATACACACAACAAATATAAGTGAATTTTTTTCTTGAATAACTTGATAGTGAATTGTATACATTGTCACTAGTGAGTTTTCCCAAGAATAAGGATATTTTCCTACAAACCCATGAAAAAGTTAGCAGTGCAATAATGAATTTAACGTGAGTACAATTTTGGTCATATTTACCATGTATTAACAATTATGTCAGTTGACAGCAGTGCACTTCCTGGCACCTCTCCCCTCCTCTCTCCTTCTAGTACAGGATGTGACCTCATTTTGTACTTAAGACAGCTCTGCAAGTGTGTTTTATTATTATTGGCTTCTTTATATGATGAAATTGAGGCAGAGTGAGGTTGAATGGCACGGCCAGGTTGTGCTCTGAAGTAGCAGAGCCTGGATTCAGACCTGCTGTTTTGACTCTAGGAGCCTCTTAGCCGCTGAACTCTGCTGTCTTCCATTAATCTTTTTGCCTATAGTAGGAGCACTTGGCCCTCCAGAAATTGGTGTTTAAATCTTGGACTAAGAACCAAGGAAACCTTTTTCTGTATTAGCTGACACAAGTAAGTATTGTATAGTAGTGTATTGTATAGTATGGTAGACTATCCATTTCGGAATGACTTCTGGCATTTCATCTGTTGCTCTAAGATGGAGCTAAAATTGAGCCTATTCTTCATCTGATTAGCATTTATGATACTTTTTGAAAGGAATAAATATCTGAAATGAAGTTTTAGACGTCAAGCAGGTGGGTGTCTTGCACACGAGGACTGAGCGTTTAGAGCAAACCCCGTTAGGTTGTTGGCTGTGTCTTTCAGTCCAGGTAAGCGTGCTTTTCCCAGGACTTCCCTCAGTGCTTGGTCCTATCTTGCATTCCTTGTCTTAGAGAAAGAGCCCCCAATCTCTCTCAGAGAAGCAGTTTTCTAATCATCTGTCTGGGAGGTTTGGTTTTTGTTTGTAATTAGATGTGGTATTACAGTGTGTCTTCTTCTAAGTTTCTGTTGAGGTCACTACCATGTGCACTAATAGAGAATACTAATAGCGAATGGGTTTGCTGAGGTCACAGTTGCTGTGGGAATCTTCAAGGGCCTGCATGAATACATGTTTTATATGTAGTGTGCCTCTAGAGGCAGCATGATCTTAGTGGTGGAGCGCTTCCAGAAATGACAAGTTGAACATTTGCAACTTGACAGACATAATCCCGAAGTTCTGAACCTGGCTGCGGTGCTGAGGTGGTGCCTTCTGACCTCTGCTCAGGAGGCAGAGGGAACCCTGGGAAACTGGAGCTCCCTGGTGGCTGCTGAGGCCCAGCTGATTTCCTGCCATGCTGCCCTCCGTGTGTTTTGTTTCCCGAGAAGCTCTGCTGTTTTGACTTCTGTTTTGAAGCAGTTGGGAGAATTGCCACAAGTCTGTCATGGTTGTGTTTTAGGAGTTGGTTTTTTTCTTCCCCCATGGATTGTCCTATTTCTTTGGTGTCAACCTGAAGGTGTTAACTGTTAATATGTGGTGATGCCCTTTGTGAGTGCTAGTTTGTTATTTTTTCGTCTTGGAAATGTAATTTTGGAAAGCTAAGGGGCCCAGGCTGTGGCATAGCAGGTAAAGCTGCTGCCTGCAGTGCCGGCGTCCTATATGGGCACTAGTTTGAGTCCTGGCTGCTCCACTTCCCACTTCTGATCCAGCTCTCTGCTATGGTCTGGGAAAGCAGTAGAAGGTGGCCCAAGTGCATAGGCCCCTGCACCTGTGTGGGAGACCTGGAAGAAGTTCCTGGCTTCAGATCAGCGCAGCTCCAGTTGTTGCAGCCAATTGGAGAATGAACCAGTGGATGGAAGACCTCTCTTTGTCGCACACTTTCTCTCTCTCTCTCTCTCTCTCTCTCTCTCTCTGCCTCTCCTCTCTCTCTGTGTGTAACTCTGACTTTCAAATAAATAAATAAATAAATCTTAAAAAAAAAATACCCTAAACACCCTAGAGTTGCCAGCTGTCAAGCTTACTCACACCGAGCCATGTGAATGTGGAACATAACTTCTCCGCAGAAAGGAACCTCCTGTCATGTTGTCCGATGGGGCCCCTCTGGGGTCCCTCAATACGGTGTGCCTCGCTGACAGCCCAGACGCAACATCAGCAGGTTGGCTCAGCAGTCGCCCAGCTCTCCCCTTCTCGCCTGGGCTCTAGAGTTACTGTCTTAGCCATTTTGCCATTTAGAATTTTATGTCCCCTCTTCCTCCAAGTTCCTTGAGGAACACAAGATTCTCTGTGACTTTGAGGGAACGGGGAAACTACCTGTGGTTTTCAGGTCTTCATTTGGGGGTGTTCTGCAAGATATGACATGGACCTGCTGGTACAGGCAGGAATATGGTTCTTAGCAAGGCCTTTCCTTGCCTGGGGCTGAGTTAGTGGGTAGTAAATTCCAGATGTTTGTGGGCTTCAGCCTTGAGGGTAGTATACATAGCAACACTTTTCCAGAAATAAAGTAATAACATAGCTGACATTAAAAAAAATATATACATATGTGTGTATATATGTGTGTATATTTATATACATATATATGGATATATATATTTGAGAGGCAGTGAGATGGAGAGAGAGTGAGAGAATGTTCTGATCTGGTGGTTCACTCCCCAAATGTCCACGGTGGCTGAGACTGGGTTAGCTGAAGCCAGGAACTGGGACCTCAATTCAGATCTCCCATGTGGATTGCAGGAACCCGCTTTCTTGAGCAAACACTACTGCCACCCAGAATCTGCAATAGTAGGAAGCTGGACTCAGAAGCTGGAGCCAGGAATCAAACCCAGGCACTCCAGTATGGTGCATAGGTATTGTAAATACCAACCCAGACTTTTTTTTTCCTTCTTTTAAATATTAACTGGTTGTGTTGAGATAATGGGATTACATGGTATTTAGTTTAGTTTTGCTTCATAATTTTTTTTTAATTGAGAGGCATACACACACACACACACACACAGTGTATCCTATTTACCACTCCCCAAATGCCTATAAGGGCCCCAGCCAGGCCAGGGTTGAAGCCAGGAGACAGAAACTCAAATCCGGGTCTTCTGTGTGATTGGCAGGAACTCAACTACTTGATCCGTTACATGGTGCCTCCTAAGGTTTGCTCTTGCAAGAAACTGAAGTCAGGAACTGGAATCGGAAATCAGACCCGGGTGCTCCAGTGTAGCATGTGGGTGTCCCAACCTGTGTTTCAGCTGCCAGGCTAAACACTTGCCCTCACTAAAAAATAATTTATAGCACATGTATTTATTCATGTATTTATTTGAAAAGCAGAGAGAGTGACACATCCTCCATCCGCTGGTTAACTTCTCAAATGCCTGTGATAGCTGAGGACAGGCCAGACTGAAACCAGGGATCTGGATCTCAGTCCGGGTCTGCCTCGTGGGTGGCCTGGTCCTGAGTACCGGGACTCCGTCTGCTGTTCTGTGCATTAGCAGGGGAGCTGTGGCTGTGGGGATCCCAAGCTGAACCTGTGCTATACACAATGTGTGCCACTCCTCACCCCTGCAACTTAGCTTTTAATTCCATTTTCATGAACTTTCTGAAGTCCCCTCATACAGTGTTTTGCTATTATGACCTGAATTAAGAACTTTTAAAGGACATTAAAAAGTGCTTCTGTGCTTCCCAGCTGCTTCAGTATAAGTAGTATGTGTGTGTGCATGGGAGGGGTAATGGAATAGCAGTGGTGATTAACTGTTGTTGAATTGGGTGTGCATATGGGAGTTCATTACAACTTTCTTTGTATTTTGTGCACACATACACATGTGTATATGTTAAATAATTATTTATTTGCTTGTGTGAAAGGCAGAATGACAGAGGGAGAGATAGGGAGTGAGTGAGTAAGTAAGAGAGAGAGAGATTGATCATCCCTGAATGGCTGTAGCAGTGAGGATTGGGTCAGGCAAAAGACAGGAGCCTGGAACCACACCTTGGTGGCAGACACCCAGATACTTGGGTTGTGTCTGCTGCCTTTCTAAGTATGTTAGCAGGAAGCTGATTAGAAGCAGAGCAGCTGGGACTTGAACCAGGCACTCTGACGGGGATGTGGGCATCCCGAGTGGCGGCTTACCCCACTATGCTATGTCCCATTTCCAAAATAGAAAGAGAGGCCCCCCCACCTACTATTTGATAGTAGGAATGTGAAATAGATGTCATGCTTCCCCCAGCCTTCGGGGTGGGGGGTGGGGGCTTTTCCAGTGGTGCTGAAGTGCTGTCCTCGAACTGCTGCAGAGGAGAGAATCTGAGTTCACCCTGTTGCCTTGGTTTACTCAGAGCAGAGTCCAGTGCGGCCACTCACTGCTGTGGAGGTAAACAGCGGAGCCCATTGTCTAAGATGTTGTAAGCTAACTGCCCCTCCCCCCTTAACAAGACATTTGCTTTTGTTTGGAGCTGACATCAGTGGGGATCTTGTTGTACTGCTTTAGATTCCGGTTTTCTAGAAAAAGGTGAGAGTTTTGTTTAGTAACTGCTCTTTTTCACTAGTTTCTCTCTTGGTTCCTTCCTTCTCTGGCTGGGTTTCTTGTGTGATTTCTTCTTGTTTCTGAAGGTGCTTGTTTTGCTTAACTTTGACTTGAGCTTTTTGCCTCTTTACTATTTGTCCCCAAAATGTTTGCATGTTTTTCCCAAAAAAGAGAGGTTACAATAAATTTCAAGAGAATGAAAATGCCAGTTGGTATGTAAGTCTCTAAAGCATAAAAAGTAATCTTATTTGTTCCAACTTGATCATCCTGTGGATGACTTTAATCATGGTAATAGAAATGTGAGGGAGAAACATGAGATTTAATTCATAATATAATCTTGTACAAAATGCACATGAGAAATGAAGCTACTTGTTGAAAAATGAAGCAGTTTCTGCCTCATAACGTTTTGGGGACTTACTTGGTAGCATAGCTCATCTTTGAGAAGACCCTAGGTAATGTCTTTCAGTTTTGCTTTTGTGTGCTGCCTCATTGCAGAGTTCACATTTGTTACTGTATGATTTATGATCACAACTCTGGTACTACAAGGGCATCAAGATGATTCGGTTTTTACTGGGCAGGTAGTGATACTATAAGCCAACCCTAGTGAATATCACTCACTTACTGGCTGTACTGGATGCAGTGCCGGCATCCCATATGGACGCTGGTTCAAGTCCCGGCTGCTCCTCTTTGGATCCAGCTCTCTGCTATGGCCTGGGAAAGCAGTAGAAGATTGGATTGTACAAATGAATAAAATCACAGTCTAAATCTGTTCATTACTTTTTTTAATATAATGCTTTTAAAACTTAAAGCTATGTAAACCCAGATTCCACCAAGAATTATAATCCTTTGTAAGTTAGAGAAGCTGTTGGAGGTTAGATTTTAAGATGATACAACATGATCCTTCTGATCATTTTTCTTTATCAGTAACCCTTGATCAAGCCCAGGAGCCCAACAGTTAGCCCTAAGGGTCTGCAACAGTGAGTTCCCTAGATATTTTCACACAGATCCTAGAATGTTAGGTATATGGTGGTCATCCAGTGCCTTTCATTAAGGTGACATTATATATAAGCACCCCCCATCCATTTTAGTACCTTTTTAAAAAAAATTATTTATTTATTTGAAAGGCATAGTTTACAGAGAAAGGAGAGACAGAGACAGAGGCAGAGAAATCTTCCATCCACTGGTTCACTCCCAAGTGGCCACAATGGTCTGAGCTCGGCTGGTCCAGAGCCAGGAGCCGGGAGCTTCATCTGGTTCTGCCACGTGGATCCAAGGGCCCAAGGACTTGGATCATCTTCCACTGATTTTCCAGTTCCATTTGCAGGGAGCTGGATTGGAAATGGAGCAGCCAGGACTTGAATCGGTGCCCATACAGGATGTCAGTGACACAGGCAGCCGCTTACCTGTCACACCAGAATGCTGGCCTCCATTTTACTACTTAAGGCTAAAACAGAGAACTCAGATTCTAACTGTTCTTTGGTTTTCTTGGAAGAGCTCTAATGTTCAACATTTTTTTAAAAAAAGATTTATTTTATTTACTTGAAAGGCAGAGTTATGAAGGGAGAGAGGGAGAGAGAGAGAAAGATAGAGGGAGAAAGAGAGAAAGAGAGAGAGAGAGAGAGAGAGAGAAAGAGAAAGAGAAAGAGAAAGAGAAAGAGAGAGAAAGATTATCTTCTATCTGCTGGTTCACTTCCTGAATGGCCGTAACAACCAGGGCTGAGCCAGGCTGAAGCCAGGAGCCAGGAGCTTCATCCTGGTCTTCCACATAGGTGCAGGGACTGAAGTACTTGGGCCATCCTCTGCTGCTTTCTCAGGCACATTGGCAGGAACCTGGATCAGAAGTGGAACAAGCCAGGACTCGAACAAGGAATTCAAATGGGATGCTGGTTTTGCAGGTAGCAGCTTAACCCGCTGCACCACAGTGCTAGCCACATAATGGTCAACATTTTGAGTAAGAATATCTTAAATTGTCATTCAATGATGTTCTAGAAATGAAAAAATAAAAGTTTATCCACTTTTCTTCTTTATGGATCATGCTTTTTTGTGTCATGTGCTAATAATTCTTCACCTAATCCCAGCTTATGAAACTTTTGTCTTATATTCTCTTCTATAAGTTTGGTTATATCATGTTGGATTTGGGATCCATTTTGAATTAATTTTTGTATGATATGTGAGGTTTAGGCCAATGGTTTTTGTTTGTTTGTTTTTTGTTTTTGTTTATTGATGTCCAGTTGTACCAGCACTGTTTGTTAAAAAGGCTTTTCCTCTTTGAATTATTTTTGCTCCTGTGTGAGAAGCCAGGTCGACATTTGTATAAGGCTCTTTCTGGGCTCTCTCTGTTGTTCCCTCTGATACCACTTCATCTTGAGAAGTATAACTATATTGCTTCAAATTGGGTACAGTGATTCTTCCAAGTTTATTCTCTTTTTTTTTTTGTACATTTTTTAAATCTAGTTCCTTTGCATTTTCATGTAAGTTTTAAGGTAAGCTAACTTATCTCTACAAAAGATGTTGGGATTTTGTTACGAATTGTGTTGAATTAGTCACTGTTAGGGAGATTTGACATCTTTACTGTATCATAGTCTGCTAACAGCAACATATACTACTTGAAGTGAAATATAGGAACCTGACCTCCATTTATGTCTCTTTTCCCTCCTGCTGCATAATTCGTTGTCTTAAGTATCTCTTGTATATACATTGAGAAGCACATCAGATACAATCATACTTTGCTTTTACCATCCAATGTAATTCTAAAAATTGAGAGGAAATACTGTGGTACATTAACTAATGTTACCCACCCATATTCGTTACTTTGTACCTTTAAGAGTTTGACTTCTTTGAAGATTTGTCTTTTCCCTTGTGTTTGTTTCCTTTTACTTCTTTGCATGCACTCTGCAGCCTCTGCATCTGCTTTTTCTGGTTTCTGGCTCCCACTTGATTTTTAGCTCCTGGGGATTTCCTTTCCTTGCTCGAGAGTTCAACTGTGCATTGTGAAAGAAGTTGGCAATATTTTGCTCATCAGTTGTAGTGATTTGCCATCAGAAGGCTTTTTAGAATTTTGCCTCCACTATGTTACCAGAAAATGATGTTTATGTCGAAAGCGTTCTGTAAATTAGAGATTATCAGGTTTCAGGAGGGATTCATTCCTGGTTTCTTCAGGTCTCTTGGGACAAAAGTTGCTCTTATCTTTCAGGAAGGACTGTGGATGTGCCACTTGTCCTTAGAATGAAGGGACGTGTGCATTTTAGTACTGGTGTCACATTTGCCAAGGCAGAAGAGGTTCAAGAAGGGAGGGACTGTTCAGCTGTGTCAAATGCTACAGCAAGGTCCAGAAGATCAAGAAAACTGCCAGAGGGATTTCACAACCAGGAGATCTGTGCCAGAGCAGCCTCCGTGGAATGGAGGGGAGGGAGGAGAAGCCCACTGTGTTTCCTCATGTCTGAGAGGATGATCCTTGGTCCCGGCAGGTCCTGGCAGTTCCCGTGTGTCTCAGGAAGAAGACCTTGTTGTTTATCAATGTGTGGTTGTTTATGTTCTCTTATTTCAATACTCTCTGGGTTCTGATCTTGCCTTAGATAGATTAGCTTTATCTGTCAGAGAAATAGAGTATAGGACCTGTCCAGTGTAGACCTATGTCTCCTCAAGTGAGATATTGGAAGATAGAACTGTAAAAGTTGAGCTGAGGTATTAAAGAAAGAAGATATAAAGTGTTACCTTTTTTTTTTTTTTTTTTTTTAAGATTTATTTATTTGAAAGAGTTACACAGAGAAGGAGAGGCAGAGAGAGAGAGAGAGATCTTTCATCCTCTGGTTCACTTCCTGGATGGCTGCCATGGCTGGAGGTGTGCCGATCCAAAGCCAGGAGCCAGGAGCTTTTTCCAGGTCTCCCACGTGGGGGCAGGGACCCAAGAACTTGGGCCGTCTTCCATTGCTTTCCCAGGCCATAGCAGAGAGCTGGATTGTAAGTGGAACAGCCGAGACTCGAACTGGTGCCCATATGGGATGCCAGCACTGCAGGTGGTGGCTTTACCTGTTACGCCGCAGCGCCAGCCCAAGTGTTACCAGTTTTACCATGAAGCTTTATTATGCAGAATTTCTAAAAATAATTACAAAACATTTAAAACATACAAAATAGAATAGTGCATCCAACCCTATTTATTCTTCACCTCAATTGAAGAACTTTTGCCTTATTCATTACTTTTTAGAAATAAACACCTTTTACTTCAAGTGTCCATGAACTTTAAAACAATTAAAATTTTATTTATTTGAATGGCAAAGAGACGGACAAGGATATTCCAGCTACTGATTCACTCCCCCAGTGCCTACAACAGCTGGGGGCAGGGCAAGGCTGAAGCCAGGAACCAGGAATTCAATCCAGGTCTCTCCTGTGGGTGGCAGGCACCCAGCTACTTGAACTATCACCTGCTGTCTCCCAGGGTGTGCGTTAACAGGGAACTCTGGACCATGGAGCCAGGACTTGGATCCAAGCACTCTGATATGGGATGTGGGTATCCCAAGTGGCGTTTGCTACACCAATGCCCACCCCCACAAAAATGTTCTTTTCTTATTTTATTTGAGAGGGAGAGAGAGAATGTGCAAGTGTTCTCATCTACCAGTTCACCCCCCCCCCCATGCCCCAACATCTGGGAGAGCGAGGGTTGAAGCTGGGAGCCAGGAGCTCAATCCAGCTCTCTCACATGGGTGGCAGGAGCCCAACTGCTTTAGTCATCACCTTTGCCTCCCCTGGCGTGCATTAGCAGGAAGCTGAACTCAGGCAGCCCAATTGCTAGGGGTAACATCTGCCCCATCTCTTTCTATTTCTTTTGCTGAACTATTTTAAAGAAATCCTTGATGTCATTTATGCACAGATACGTATCTCACTATGCAGGATGAGCATTTTCATACATACAGTGCTGTTACTACCCCTAAAGCAGCATGGGTTATTCTTTGCTATCATCTACTAGATATTAAACTTCTTAAAAAAAGTTCTCAGAATGTGCTCATTGCTCTTCCTGTGTTGTGCTTGCACTGTTCGGCCTTCTGCCTGGAAGGCTGGACTCCTCCCTACCCATGGCCAACAGCTTCAGGTGTTGTCTTTCTTCTAGAGGCTTTTCCTAACCCCCAAGGGAAAGTAAGGCCCTCTTCCCATCCTGTGGTCACCGTCTCACGGCTCTGCCTCACGGCCTTGCTAGCTGTGTGCTTGGTTTTCATGTCTGCTTTCCCTAGATTGTAAGTGCTGTGAAAATAGGGACCGCTTCAGTCGTGTTTATTCCCCCGTGCCCAAGCCCTGAGGAGGTCCTGCATGTAGAACTGAAGCACATACTTAGAAACAAGTGAGCTATTAGCGAGATAAAAGTAAAGGATTCCAAATTTGCTTCATATTTTATACCCATTATCTGTTTGCTACAACTGGTTTCTGTTCCAGAGCTTTTCTTTTCTCAAGAGCTTTAGCCAACAGCTGTGTTTGTCAAAAGTGCTGGGCTGTTGTCCTTTTCAGGACATTTAATCTTTTAAATCCTCAAAATATTTGGTAAAATATAAGTGAGTAAAGTCACTTCTGACCTGTTAGGAGGCGGTGTTTTTACTGACATAACTCTCATTTGAGATCACTTTATTTGAGCTTGCAGCTAATAAATCTGTTTGGCACATTTGAGACAGGACGGAATAGTCGTGTAGCTCACATCTCCTTCAATTGATTATTTGAACTTTTATATAATGCATCATTTGTAGTTCATGTAAGGAGTGTTTTTAAATTGTTATATTGTCAGTTGTTGGGAATGTTCTTTAGCATGAGTAAAAATATAATTGAACAAAACAGGAATGATTCTATAATTAAAAGACTTGAATTCTTTTAAAAACCATATAATTTCAGATTTACAGGAAAGTTGCAAGAATGGAGCAAAGAATTACCCTACTTCTCTCCAGATCCCCACTGTCGACACTGTGTCATCACTCTCTCTGCTTGCCTTCTTTTTTGGAGTTGTTTGGGAGTAAACTGCAAACATTTAAAACAGAGCCATCTTTTTTGTCATTATTGTACAGTGATTGAAATCAGGAAAGCAGCACTGATGGTATGTAGCCCCTTAACTAACCTACAGATGCTATTCAGATTTCCCAGTTGTGTTGTTCACGTGAGAAGAGCTGTTGTGTATATCAGTGTCCTTTAATCTGGAACAGTTTTGCCTTTCATGAATTTGAAGTTTTTTTGATTACAGGCCATTTATTTTGTAGCAAGTTTCTCAGTTTGAGTTTTTGAAACTAACGTTTCCAAAGGGACAGTTGGTTTCTCTGCGTGCTGTCAGGAGGCTGTGATGTTGAATTGCTCCATCATAAGTGGTCACTGTCATCGTGTGGGCGAAGTGGGTCTGCTGGATTTCTCCACTGGCAGGACAGGATTTCTCTCTTTGTATTTACTAAATGTCTGTGAGGATAATACGGGACTATTTAATACTCTGTTACTCCTCCAGCTGTCGCCCGTTAGTTTCAGAACCCATTGATGAATATTAATTCTTGTGGTGATGCTTGATTGTCTGTTAACAGTATTTCTAATTCCATCATTTTTTCCAACATTCACTAGTGAGCATTCTGCTAGTAAAGAAGAGCTTCCGGGGCCGGCACTGTGGCCCACTTGGTTAATCCTCCGCCTGTGGCGCCGGCATCCCATATGGGCGCTGGGTTCTAGTCCCGGTTGCTCCTCTTCCAGTCCAGCTCTCTGCTATGGCCCCGGGAAGGCAGTGGAGGATGGCCCAAGTGCTTGGGCCCTGCACCCACACTGGAGACCAGGAGGAAGCACCTGGCTCCTGGCTTTGGAGTGACATAGCGGCCATTTTGGGGGTGAACCAACGGAAGGAAGACCTTTCTCTCTGTCGCTCTCTCTCACTGTCTAACTCTATCTGTCAAAAAACAAACAAACAAAAAAAAGAGCTTCCTTTATTTATTTATGTATCTATTTATTTATTTATTTTTGGCCTTTCATCAGTATGAGCTCATAGGTTCTTATTTTATTTAATGGGTTGTAATTGGTTATTTAAAAATGGTCATATGTTTGGCCAGTAGGAGCTTTTTTAACTTGCTCCTGTGAAATTTTGACATGTCCCCATCATTTTTTGAGTATTTCCTTATTTTCTGGAACAAGATACTCTAGGCCAGGGCTTGGCAAGCTCGTTCTGTAAGTGGCCAGATTGTAAATATTTTCAGTTTTGTGTGCTGTACGTTCTTCGATACAACCTCTTACCTCTGCCTTTGCAGCAAGAAGCAGATATAGACAATTTGTAAAGGGATGAATGTGACCATGCTCCAGTGAAAGTTTGTTTAGAAAAACAGGTGGCTGACGAGATTTGGCCTGTGGGCTTCAATTTGCCAGCTCCTCTTTAAAGTTCATATTTGTACTTTCTACCCAGTCTCAGAATTGGCAGGTTTTCTAAGGAGCTTTGCTTCATTTTCTTGGTGAGTGGTATTTAGAAACTGAGATCTGGGTACTAGATTTACTCCTTGCTACAGGAATGTCATTGATTCTGGGCCTTCTGAGCAGAAAAAGCTATGGAATCTAAGAAAAAAAATGCATATATTATAAACCATTGACTTATGTGAGTCCTGTTTCCAGTTACCCTCAACTTTCTTTTTTTTTTTTTTTCCTATTTTTAAATTTATATAAAGGGAACAGATTTCATGTATTTCATATAATAGATTGAAGATGATCCATCCTACTCTCCTACCCTCTACTTTTTGTATTTGTATATTTTTTTCCTCCAACATTGAAAAACCTGGCTGGCATCTGAATGTTATTTACTTATTTGTTCAATCCTAGAATATGAGGAATCTTTAGAAAGTCATGGGATATGCATATTATGAAAAACTGCATGGATTCCAAAGTTTGTTTCTGCCAAGGGATGCTTATCTTTTAATTCCATTTTGCATGAACTTTTTGAAGTATTCTTATATGTAGAGAGTAGTTCTTAAAAAAAAAGAAGAAGAAGAAGAAGAGAGTAGTTCTAGAATTGCTAACCCATACCTGTGTGTAAAACAAATGCGGTAACTGGAGTTTAATTTTATTTGCACTTCTTTTTTGTCGTTAGCTTTAGGATTGATTTAAATATGGTACTTGAAAGCTACTTGGGTTAGTGTGTAATCCTTGTCCATCCTTTCCCCTCCTGTCCTCGGAATCTTGTTATTTATTTATTTATTTTTAGTTGACAAGTAAAAGTAATACATATTTATGGTGACAATGTGATGTTTGATATAGGTGTATGTTGTAAAATGACTAAGTCAACCTAATTAGCATCTTTGTTAAATACATGTGATTTTTCCTTGGTGGTGTGAACACTGCAGATCTGCTCCTTTAGCAATTTTCAGGCATGTGGTGTATGTATTATCAACTGTGCAGATGGTGTTCAGTGCATCCCTTGAGTGTATTCCTTCTGTCTCACTGAAACTTCGTCTGCTTTCACCAGTGTTTCCTCCTCCTCTCCCTCAGCCCCTGGTTAACCACCACAGGAGTTCAACTTTTTTAGATTCCACCTTTAAGTGAGATCATGTGGTATTTGTTTTTCTGTGCATGGCCTGTACTTAACGTAATGTCCTCCAGGTTCATCTATGGTGTTGTAAGTAAGAGGATTTCCTTCTTTTTAAAGATTGAATGGTATTCTGTTGTGTATCTATATTTTCTTTATGCATCTGTCCATTGATGGATATTTAGGTTGGTTTTATGTCTCGGATGCTGTGAATAATGCTGCAGTGAATTTGAGAGTGCAAATACCTGTTCGACAAACTGATTTAATTTCCTTTGAATGTATAGCCAGAAGTAGAATTGCTGGATGATATGGTAATTCTGTTTTTTTTTAAATGGTATAGAGTATGGTAATCTTTTTTCTTTTTAAGTGGTGTAATTAATTTAAATTTTATTTATTTTTTGTTTTATTACAAAATTAGGGGGAGAGAGAGAGAGAGAATCTTTTAACTCCTGGTTTGCTCCTCAAGTGTCTACAAGGGCTGGGCCTGAGCTAGGCTGAAGCCAGGAGCTCAGCACTCAATCTAGGTCCCCAGTGTAGGTGGCAGGAACCCCAGTACTTGAACCGTCACTTGCTGCCTCTCAGGATGTGCTTGGCAGGAAACTAGAACTGGAAGTGAAGCCGGGGGCTGGGAACTCCATCTGGGTCTCCCACATGGATAACAGCAACTCAGCTGCTGGTTATCACCATTGCCTGCCACTGTCATATTAGCGGGAAGTGGGAATTGGGAACCAGAGCTGGAATCACACCCAGGCACTCTGACGTGGGTTGCAAGTGTCTTAACTGCTAGGCTAAATGCCTGCTCCCCGTTTTGTTCTTTTTGTTCAACATTGTTTTGGCTACTTGGGGTCTTTTATGGTTCAGTGTGAATTTTAGGATTTTTTTTTGGTGAAAAATGTCATCGGAATTTTGGTAGAGGTTGTGTTGAGTCTGTAGATTGTTTTGGCTAGTAAGTACTATTATTTTTTGACAGGCAGAGTGGACAGTGAGAGAGAGAGACAGAGAGAAAGGTCTTCCTTTTGCCAGGCCACCGCGGCCTGTGTGCCGAGGCCGGCGCATCACACTGATCCGAAGCCAGGAGCCAGGTGCTTCTCCTGGTCTCCCATGCAGGTGCAGGGCCCAAGCACTTGGGCCATCCTCCACTGCACTCCTGGGCCATAGCAGAGAGCTGGCCTGGAAGAGGGGCAATTGGGACAGAATCCGGCGCCCCGACCGGGACTAGAACCCGGTGTGCCGGCGCCGCAGGCAGAAGATTAGCCTATTGAACCCCAGCACCGGCTGCTATCTTGTCCTTTTTAAGATATCTTTTGTCTTTTAGGTAAAACATGGATTGAAGAAGAGAAATTAGTGGTTGAAAAATCTAAAACTGTTGTCATCTTTATGTCTGAATTCTGCAATAACCAGAATTCAGACAATGCAATCAACGTGGGTAGGAAGGAATCTATTTAGGACACATTTTGTAGGTAGTATAGACAAAATTTGTAGTAGGCTATTAATGGAGAGAAAGATTAAATGACTACTGTTTGCTCCTTAGGGATGATAATGATGTCATTAATCTGGATGTGATATGCAGGTGGAAAATATAGCTTGAGGAGAATAATAAGTAGAATTAGAAACATGTTGCATTCAAAGTGCTTGCCAGTATTACTCAGCAGGAAGTTGGAAATAAAGAAGAGCTTTGGAAGCAGCGGTGGAGATGTGCTTTAACTCTTTAACGGAGACATGAGATAAGGCTTAAGACGAGACCTTTGTGAATGACAGAAACTTAAGAGCTAAGTGACAGCAGAGAAGTCAGCAAGGAAACCTGAGGACTGCAGAAAGACAGAGGAGCCAGGAGATCTTGCTGTGCTGGAAACCAAGAGTGCAGAGTCTGTAGTCCAGAGGGCTGGTCAGTGACATGCTGCACAGCAGAGTGTGCCTTTAAGCATTGAGGGACTTGCTCTCTAGGAATACTGAAAGCTTTATTTCATTGTAGAGACGAGGGCAGAAGTCATGTTGCGAGGTGGACTAGAGCGTATGTCATGGAAGAAATAGAGGTTATGAGGACAGACTAACATTTTAAACTTTGGCAAGGACGGGGATGAGAAAAATGGACTGGGCACTGGTAGCTTGAAGTGGGCAGAAGGGGAGTAGGGCCAGCCCTTAGCTTGTTGGGATTGCAGCTATGAGGAGAATAATGGGTGTGAGGGGTTCTGCAGCAGATAGATAGGAACAAGATGGAAAACAGATCGAGGAGGTTAGCAGTTTTGTCAGGAAGAATAGTGGGTCCCAATAAAGGGAGTCGGGCACTGAAGTATTGGCTGAAATGAGAGTTAAAGGTGGCACTGATGCCTCCACCTGTGTTGTGGCATAGGAAACAGCTGGAATCTAATCTTCCTTCAGGCAACTAGGAAGTCGGCCAGACTCCTTTCATCACTCATCCCCCCAAATCTGCTAAGAGGTAATAAGAGAGTGAATATCTAAGAGAGAGTAAAAGCTTTGGGAATAAGGCTGGTATTTGGGGCTTTTCTGTCCAGTGAAGGTTTGCTGGGTTTTGGAGGAATCAACTGAAAAGCCCAACAGTGCATTTGGTAGCTTCTTAAGGCTACAGGGATAAGGATTGGAATTCAGTCCCTGCTAGTGTGTGTGTGGGGAGGTGGGGGTGGGGTGGTCCTGGTGCATCACTGCCATTTGAGACTGGATTCTGAAGGGCTGCAGCCTGGAAGAAGGGGTGAATTGGTTGCTGATAGATCTTTATGGCTCCACCTTGAATACTTCCAGACTCTGATAGGAGATTGAGGTAATTTGTCATTTTGTCTTAGTTATTTGGTAGAAGTGAATGAAAATCCTGGTTGGGAGATGTTATTAACGTTCCAGGCCTTAAATTGTTATTACAGAAATTGTGCAGGTAAGATTTATTTGAAAGAGTTATATATAGAGAGGAAGACACACACACACACACACACACACACACACAGACAGAGACAGAGAGCTTCCATCTGCTGGTTCGCTCCTCAGATGGCTGCAACAGCCTGGACTGAGCCAGGCTGAAGCTGGGAACTGAGAGCTTTATCCAGTCTCCCACATGAATGGCAGGGCCCCAAACACTTGGGCCATCTTCTGCAGCTTTTCCCAGGCCATTAGCAGAGAGCAGCTGGGACATGAGCCAGTGCCCATATGGGTGGGATGCTGGTGTTACAGGTGGTGGCTTTACCCACTCTGTGACAATGCTGGCCCTTAGAGACAGTTTTTATTGCAGCTGCTTTTTTTTTTTCTCTGTATGGGTTATACTTTTCTATTTATTTGCATATTCTAGTTTTTTTAATTTTAATTTTTTTTTAGTTTTCTTGGTTGGACATTTTTGATAATATTTCTTATATTTTGATTCCCCTTCTAACCCTCCCAAGGTTTAAAGGGGTTGCTGCTTTTATTTAGTGACTTGGCTGGAGTCAGTTTCTCTTACAATGTGTGGCTGATCTTGTCTCTGCTCAGTTCTTCCTGTCTTTTTTATTTTTTAGCCTGCCTTTCAGATAGGTGCTCCTGATTCAGCATCTCTTGGTGGTCAGCCTATACTTGATCAAAGGTTGCATAAAGTTCCTTTAAACAGTGAGAATCCCACCCTTTGTCAGTGGTTCTTGTGAGGCTTGGGCATCCAAAGTTCCGGAAGTTTACTGGGTGCCTTGGGTTTTACTTTATCTTTGCAAGGCTGCACGTTCCTCCAGGACGAGTAGCTTGCTGTGGACCGCTCATCTGTCTACTCCGTATTTGCAGTCTTGTGCATGTGCAGTCCTCCAGATCAGCAGGTCAGAGCAACCTCTTAGCTCTGTCTCCTTTGACCATCTCATTCCTTTGTTCTCCATGTTAAATTTCTGGTTGGTAAAGACAGTGTGGTGTTTGTGCACAATGGAGCAGCATTCAGCCATAAAGAAGGATGAAATCCTGGTGTTTGCAACAACATGGCTGGAGCTGGAAGTCATTATGTGAAGGGAAATAAGCCAGCAACAGAGAGACAAACACCACCTGATCTCATTTATATGAGGGTCCTCAAGAAGTTCATGGGCAATGTGTATTATCCAAAAACTGTGCATGGATTTAAAAATGTTGCTCACCAGAATAGATTTTTAAATTCTACTTCCATAAATCTTTTGAAGTAACCCCTTGAGGGAATCTAAAAAAATTGATTGCATGGTAGTTGAGTATAGAATAGTGGTTACCAGAGGCTGAGGAGTATAGGGGGAAGGGAGGGTTGGAGAGAGTTTGGTCAGTGGGTGCTGAGTTGTAGTTAGATGGGAGAAGTAAGCTCTGGTGTTCTGTTGGACAGTAGGGTGACTATTGATAATGATAGTGTTCAATTTCCAAAGAGCTAGCCAAAAGGATTGTGAATGTTTTCTTTCTTTTGTCTTTTAAAAAGGATTTTATTTATTTGAGAGGTAGAGTTACAGATAGAGAGACAGAGAGAAAGGTCTTCTGTCCTCTGGTTTACTCCACATATGGCTGCAGTGGCTGGAGCTGAGCCTGTCTGAAGCCAGGGGCCAGGAGCTTCTTCCAGGTCTCCCACGTGGATACAAGGGCCCAAGGAGTTGAGCCATCTTCCGCTGCTTTCCCAAGCCATAGCAGAGAGCTGGATTGGAAGTGGAGCAGTCGGGACCTGAACCTGCGCCCCTGTGGGATGCTGGCACTGCAGGCAGTGGCTTTACCCACTCACTACGCCACAGTGGCTTTGATTCTTCTAGGTGAGCTTTGTCTCCCTGGCTAGTTGTCTGCTTTTTCTTGCCAATTCTGTTTCCTGGAGTCTGTGTTCTTCTGTTGTTTACTGATTTTTTTTCTTTTTTCTTTTAAAATATTTTATTTATTTATTTGAGAGGTAGAGTTACAGACAGTGAGAGGGAAGAGACAGAGAGAAAGGTCTTCCTTCTGTTGGGTCACTCCCCAAGTGGCTGCAACGGCTGCAGCTGTGTCAATCCGAAGCCAGGAGCCAGGTGCTTCTTCCCAGTCTCCTATGTGGGTACAGAGGCCCAAGCACTTGGGCCATCCTCCACTGCCCTCCCTGGCCACAGCAGAATGCTGGACTGGAAGAGGAGCATCTGGGGACTAGAACCGGCGCCCATAATGGGATGCCGGTGCCACAGGCGGAGGATTAACCTACTGCGCCACGGTGGCCCCTACTGATTTGTTTTATTGTGGTTCCCTGAATGCTCCTGCTCTGCTGGGTGTTCTCACTGCTTGTTCCTGGAAACAAGCTCGTCTGTTCATTTGGAGAGGGGCGGTTGAACACCTGTTTTATCCCAGCTACTATGGAGCCACTGGTGTGGAGTGATTGGCTTCCTAAGCTAGAGGAACAAGTGAGGCATAAATTATACAAACTGGGATGTTCTCTGTGAAGGAAGGGTGTGGGTGCTGCTGGCCCAGGGGTCCTTGCACCCCGATTAACTGGCAGTCACTCCCCTTAGTCTTGAGTTCCTGCCTGGGTGAGGGTTGGTATGTGGTGCTCTGCTTTCAGTCTGGCTGTCGGTTTGGAATTGTTGGCTGCTTGCCCCCAGCCCCTTGTCCTACCCAAGGCTGGCAGCATTCCTGTTCCTACTGTAGTGGGAGAAAGCCTGGTCATGAACCTGTCCTCCTCTTTTCTCCTGTTTTCTTAACCTCTGACTCGTGGTTCTGTTGCTATCTTTCTTAGCTTCCTCATAATTTCTACTTCTCCTTTGCATTCCTAAGTTGCCCTTCTCCATCTTTTGTCAGGGTGGGCGTGGGTCCCAGGAAGTCTCCAGGGTTAGTGGGCCTTTGCAGCTATTCCCCAGGGAGGGGCTTGCTTGTTCCCCATCCCAGTCCTCTTCTGTGTCCCTATACCTTCTCTTGGCAATCACATCTTTTCTTGAACATTTTGGGTTATCGTCATTATGCAAATGGCTGGCTAATTTCCCTCCCTAAGTTGTGGTCCTGTTTTCAAGTTTGGATGATCATTCCATGTGGAGGTATGTGGAGATATGAATCATCTTCTCTGATGCGGTGATGTTGTAGGAGGTTCCTGTCTCTAGCTGCAGACCACATACAAGCCTGTGTAACCATGTCCTGGCTGTCGTCCACAGCTGCCTGCTTGCCAGGTAGTGTGAGTTTGTCTCGGCTAGGACCGTGTTAAGGCCCTCTCTTCAGTGTCTGCTCGTACAACTCCAGTGCAGGCCCTCCTTTGCTTTCCCCTGTCCCTTCTGGTTCTGTTAGGATGCAGCTGCCACTAATGTCTCCCCATTCCTGACATCTCTAACTCCTGTGGTAGGCTGGTTTGTCCTGAAACACAAATCCAGCCGTTGTCTTTCTCTCTGTGCATTCAGACTTCAGAAACTCCTGGTGCCTTTGAGAAGCCAGGCTGCTTTTCTAGACCATCCAACTTTTTTTTTTTTTTTTTAAGATTTGATTTTTATTTATTCGAAAGAGTCACAAGGGCCGGCTCTGTGGTGCTGCTGGTTAATATCCCAGCCTGCAGCGTCAGTATCCCATATGGGCACTGGTTCGTGTCCTGGCTGCTTCTCTTCCGATCCAGCTCTCTGCTATGGCCTGGAAGGCAGAAATGGCCCAAGTCCTTGGGTCCCTGCACCAACGTGGGAGACCCAGAAGAAGCTCCTGGCTCCTGGCTTTGGATCAGCTCAGCTCTGGCCGTTGCGGTCATTTGGGGAGTGCACCAACGGAATGGAAGACCTCTCTCTCTCTGTAACTCTGTCTTTTAAATGAATAACATAAATTTTTTTTTTTTTTTTTTTAAAGAAACAGTTACAAAGAGAGGTAGAAACAGAGCGAGAGAGCAGATGGAAGACACTGGTTCACTCCGCAAATGGCCACAATGGCCGGAGCTAAGCCGATCCGAAGCCAGGAGCCAGGAGCTTCTTCTGGCTCTCCCATGTGGGTGCAGGGGCCCAAGTACTTGGGCCATCTTCTACTGCTTTCCCAGGCCATAGCAGAGAGCTGGATAGGGAGTGGAGCAGCTGGGAATAGAACTGTTGTCCATATGGGATGCTGGTGCTGCAGACTGGGGTTTTAACCACAGTGCTGGACACCCTCCCCCCCCGTTTTTTTAAAGATTTATTTTTTCCAACTTGTTTTAATTTCTTGTCACACTGTCTCCCTTTGTATAGGCTGGACTTTCGCCAAATGGAGTTAATGTCACAACACTCTGCTTGTGTTTTTATTTGTGTCTCTGTGTGTGTTTCTTTTGCCTGAGTGTGCTTGTCTCACTCTTGCCTGAAGTTCTCTCAGACTCCTGACTGGGAGGTGCTGTTTTCCTGCCATGATGTGTACGCTTCCACCTCCTTAGCCATGGTGCTTACTACTTCCCAGCTTGGGTCATTGTTTCAACATTCATTCCTCCCTTACATCTGGGCTAGTGCCATGCAGAGATACGGGCTGAGGTCAGGAGCGTGAGTGCGTTTCTGGGTTAAGCCCTCCGACAGTCTGGTCGCCTGTGTGCCTTTCCCATCCCCTTGCTGTTTATGGAAGGGCGTCTTTCTCTTCCCTCTTAGAACTGGGTTAACGTTTATCTCTGAATTGCTTTTGTGTCACTAAGTGGCCTGTTACCCTTTCTCTGTGTCACTTCTCCTCTCCTGTGTTAGTATTCATTCCAGTTTAAAGGTACATTACATCATTTTGGCGAAGGAGATTTGTGGGAAACAGGAAATGGAAGCCAGTGTTCAGCATGACATCTTGATCCATCTTACAGAAGAGCAGGCTGCCTACCAGGATTTTGGAAATTTGCAAGCACAGGCTTGACTCCTGGGCTGGTGGCCAGCAGAGACTAGAAAATAGAAGTCACAGTGATGTGATCAGTATCCAGGTGGAAGACTGGGTCCAGCAGGAGGGCCCCGCATTGCTGTCTGCTGAGCCAGGCTGCTGCTCTTGTCTTCCTTAGAATTAGCTGCCTGAGCTTCTGATCAGACAGCTGGTTTGAGGTGATGGCAGGTAAGAGTAGGGGACTAGATGTTGAACTGTGGTATTGCTGTGTGTAGAATGCTTGTGAAACACCTGGGATTCCCTGTATCGCTTTGGCATCAATGCTGAGGCAATGAATTACGTTCTGTTGATGGATTGTAAGGGATTATCTTACTTGGAGCTTCATGGATATCAATCATTTGTCCAAGGTTAAGCTTAGTAAATGCCACATCTCAAGCTCTAGTTTAGTGCCTATTGCATTACAGCTTTTAGATTCCGTATTTTTGTATTATTTTTCAAGTCACACTTTCTCCCATGTTTGTGTATCTTACAAGCTGGATAGAACTGTATAATTTATTATTTTTCTATCTCATTGCCCCATGTGCAGAGGATTTTAGTAGATGTGGCCCAAAGGGGCCACCCAGTGGTACCTGTGAGGATGAAGATCTTGCAGAGAAACTTGGGACGGACGGTATGCCTGGCTAACTGCCCAGGAGCATGTGACAGCCGCATGCAGAGGGTACCATGGTGCCTCCACGCGCCAAGTGCATCTGGGTACAGCAAAGTACTGCATTTCGAGAGGATACAGGTTAACTGCTCTCCAGTCACCAGTCTCTCTTTGGTTTCAGCTAGTGCCTCCTGAGCTGCCCAAGGCAGACGCGTGCTGAGTTGAGCAGTGGAAGCTCCCCTGGATCTGGAGAGAAGAGGCGACCTGGGAAGCAGGAATGAGCCATCCTGACTACAGGCTGAACCTGCGGCCCCTGGGCACTCCCAGAGGTAGCAAAGGGACCTGGAGTGACCCTGCACATGGAGCTGGAATCCAAGTGGAGTGGGCGTGGAGGGGGCAGATTGTAGGACGAGGGGACTGTAATTATTTTGGTGAACTGTTAAATATTCTCCTGTGTTACTTATTCTAGAATTAGATGTGGTTTCTTGTTATCTTAATTTATTGTTAAATTGAATACACCTGTTAAATTTCATCCAGAAAAATGATAGTCTTTTAGTAATTCCTGTTTTTAAAATACTTATAAATAGCAAAACAAATGAGCCCATTACTCAGCTTATGTTCAATGCATGTTATGTTGATTTAAAACTGAGGTCTCATCTGTATACATTTTATGCATTTTCTTTACCCATTTTCTCTCTTTTGTGTGACTTCTAAATCACCATCAGAAAATTTCATTTTCTTGTTGATCATTCTAAGTAATAATAATAATAAATTCTTACTGTCTCCAGTTTTAGAACTGTAGAGATGTTTGACTGGATAAAGAGTTGATTGCTGCCTCTTGTCTCTAGGTGTGTCCTCTGTGGTCAGCCCACGTGGTGGTGGTGCTTCCCCAGGTGACAGAAAGTCAAAGAACAAGTCCACGCGCGGGAAGAAAAAGAGCGTATTTGAAACCTACCTGTCCAAGGAGGATGTCTCAGAAGGCTTGAAGAGAGGAACACTGATCCAGGTGCTGCAGATCTGGAGGGCTGTACCCTGCTGGGGTGACTGTACCCCGAGAAGCCTCTCCTGTGCTGCAGGCTTTGAGGGAGCCATGACACAGCGCGTGCAGGGCTTACTGCTGCTTCAGCCTGCAGCGCATGCGGAAGGGATGAGCACCACGGCACCGGGGCTGGCACAGTGCTCTGACGTTGGAGAGGAGGGCCGTTATTTCTCGCTAGGGTTGCCCTAGCCATGCTTTATTGGAAGGGGTAGATTTGAACCAGGTCATGGAGTGGTGCAGGTGAAAAAGAAAGGTGTACAAATGGAGGGACCAGTGTGAGCTTCTGAGGCAGGAGAGGAGCCAGGGTTTTGATCTATGAAACACTGAGTGGTTCAGTTTGCCCAGGCCTGTGGATGCCAGCTGATGGAGATAACCAGATCAAGTTGGAAAGGACACAGTAAACAGCAACAGACGATGCTGGTGTACAAAATAGGTGCAGTAGCTTGTTGGGTGGGTTTCTGTTGGACCTTGGTGGGGAGCCAGGCCCAGTGGTAGTTGGGAGCTTGCGGCGTGGAGAGGAGGGTGAATGAGCCTGCCTGTCTGTGCTTGCAGCTTGCAGCCCAGTGTGGGGAGGCAGTCATGTGGACAGATGATTTGGGTTAGAACGGCAAGTGCTCAGAGGAAAGGCTGACCAGAGGTGTGTGGGGAGAGTGTTGGGAGGAACCTTGGAAGCCGTGTTGCCTGCTGCTCCGGAGAAGGTATTGAAGGGTGGCACGTTTGGGTCTGTTGGATGAGGTATGGAGAGATCATGCACTTGGGAAAACATGGAGAGTAAGTCAGCTTGGGTTCTCGTGAGCATGAAATACAAGGTAGGTTGTAGGGAATGAGGCTGGAGAAGGAGGGAGGGCCAGATATCCTCTGGTTAGGTCTATTGCACCATTCTTAGGTTAGTGAATAGAGGTATCGCTTCCTATGCTGCCTCATTCTGAGCGCCTAGCTTCTGCATTAGGCACACTCAGCCAGCTAACAGAAGTAGCTTCTCTTCTTCCTTATCGCTTTTCCATATTTACCTGTGCACATGCAGTTGATACAGACTCTCGAATAGAAAATAGAAACTTTTAAAAAAGGTTCTTTATTTATTTGAAAGGCAAAGCAACAGAGAGAGAGGGAGAGACAGAGAGAAGTCTTCCATCCACTGGTTCACTCCTCGGTTGGCCACAGCAGCCAGGGCTGTGTTTTGGCCAAGCCAAAACCAAGGAGCCAGGAACCTCCATCCAGGTCTCCCTCATGGATGGCAGGGACCCAAGAGCTTGGGCCATATTTTACTTTTCCAGGGGAATTAGCAGGTAACTAGATTGGAAGCGAAGTAGTCAAGACTTGAACTGGCTGGCACTGCGGCTCACTTGGCTAATCCTGCGGTGCCGGCACCCCGGGTTCTCGTCCTAGTTGGGGCGCTGGATTCTGTCCCAGTTGCTCCTCTTCCTGTCCAGCTCTCTGCTGTGGCCCAGGAGTGCAGTGGAGGATGGCCCAAGTGCTTGGGCCCTGCACCCCATGAGAGACTAGGAGGAGGCACTTGGCTCCTGGCTTCGGATTGGCGCAGTGCACTGGCCGTGGCGGCCATTTTGGGGGTGAACCAACGTAAGGAAGACCTTTCTCTCTGTCTCTCTCTCTGTCTCTCTCTCACTGTCTGACTCTGCCTGTCAAAAAAAAAAAAAAAAAAAAAGAAAAAGAAAAAGACTTGAACTGGCACTCTGATATGGGATGCTAGTGTTGTAAGCGGTAGCTTAACCCACTGTGCCACAATGCTGATTTCTAGAAAATTCTTTTAATAAGTGAGCTGATTTTTATGATTCTAGGAGTACTATGAAGTGTTGGATTTTTTAAAGATTCCTCTGGATTTCTTTGGCAAGGCCTCTCAGGAGATTTGAAACTGCATTTGACTGTTTGTCCATCATCAATCCATTCATTGCTCTTCATCATTCAGGCCCTTACTGCCTACACATGTCTTGGCTCTGCTCTTGTTTCCTGTTGCCTTGGTGCCTCTCCTGTTCTCATTTCCTGCCACGCTTCTCTAAAAACTGTGTTCTTTGACTCCCCTGTTACTTTGCACATGCTCTTCTTGGTACTTTTCTACCACTGTCTTGATATAACTGGGCCTGCCCTTTAAGTCCTTGCCTAGATGTTACCCTTTTTGAGAGGCCTCACTTTAATTCTCCCAGCAGAGTTGGTTGGAAAAATTGCTTTCCCAAAGCCAGCTTACTTGTTTACACCTGAAGCCAATTACCATTTCTTGGCTTTTATGTTTCCCTAAATAGATTACTTCCTTGATGGCAGGGTTGTGTCTTATTCCACAGGCTATTCCAGAGCCTGGCATTTGATTGACGCTTAATAGATTTGCAGCGAACATATACTTCCTCACTGAATAAAAGATCAAAATACTGAATTTTTAAAAATGTATTTATTTTATTTATTTGAGAAGTAGAGAGAGAGAGAAAAAAAAAGAGAGAGAGAGAGAGAGGTAGACAGAGAAAGCTCCCACCTATTTGAGGTTTAACTCCTCAGATGCCTGTGATGACTGGGGATGGGCCAGGGAACTCAACACAAGTCTCCCCTGTGAGTGGCAGGGACTCACCATTTGAGCCATCATCTGCTGTCTCCCAGGGAGTGGGAGTTCCGGGTTCCTTGCTTCAGGCTGGGCTAGCCTGGGGAGTGAAGCAGCATGTGACGATCTCTCTTCATCTGCCTCTCTGCCTTTTTTCCCTAAAGTTTATATATATACACACACACACACACACACACACATACACACATATATGTATATATACACACATATATATACTGATTTGAATATATACATATATATTACACAGTGTAAAAATATATATGTACACTGTGTAATATTCAAGTCAGTATATATCTTTTCAGACATTTGTCATTTCTTTGTGGTAAAAGCATTCAAAATCCTTTCTTCTAGCATTTTTGAAATATACAGTACATTATTAACTATAGTCATTCTACTGTGAGCTCCCTTTTAATTTTTGCTTTTGAAATGACTTTGTTGACATTAAAACAAAACCAAACAAAAATTTGATCAGTGTAACAACTCCTATTCCCATGCGTTTGTAAGTGATTCCTCCTGGCCTGTGACATCATGAGGCTCTGTAGCCAGGGTCCCCCCCCCCCCCCCCCCCACAAATGAGAACAGTTGTTCTCTGCAGATGGGGAGAGGAATGGGTTCCAGATATGAGGTCAGCGTGTGAAATACACAACACTGTAAATAAGGTTTCCTTAGGCAGGGAACGGCTCCATCTGCTCTCTGATAGGAGCTTTCGGGGTTCGGGCCTGGCTGCGCTAAGGTAAAATGCTTGATGAGAGAGGACATTTTGATGCTGTGGGAGAGAAGGAAGCGTGTCAGATATTAGAAGCATTTGTTAATTTTTGCATTCAAACTTAATTATATTGTGACCTCTTTTTCTTTTCCTTGTCCAGAGAAAAAGCTTTTATTGGGAAACAGTAAGGATTTTTTCCATAGGAATAGAGTCACATTTTCATTGTTTTGAATACCTTGACTAATGATTTAACATTTCATTAGTGTTTTGCTGTACGTGAGGAAGAGGGCACCACAGTGATCCAAGAAATCTCTCTTTTTGTGTTGGAAACCAACCAGCAATAATACTTGGTCGTGTCCATGTGGTTTTGAAGTTCTTTTTTTTTTAAATAAATACTCAACTAAAGAGCATATGCCATTTCTCTCTCCATAGGTATAGTGTCAGGAGGCTTGTAGAGGAGCTGCTGGGGGAGATGAGCGCGTGGGACAGACTTGCCTGCCAGGGGCTTGACCAGGGAGGTGTGGGGATGCAGATGGCAGATCTGGCAGTTTGAGGTCCCAGATGTTGATGCTTTGGCCAAATGAAGTTCAGGCTGAGCCCACAGAGCCGCCTGGGGCACGAAGTCACGGGACCTCCTAGGATGGAATAGTGGTGTGAGCTTGTTACTGCCTTTAAGGAAATCCTAGTTCAGGAAGAGAGGGCAGGATGGGCTGATTTCTAGGACCTCTCTATTAAGGATGAAGTCAGCTAGAGAATATTGCGTGTGAGTGGAGCTGACAGTCCAATCAAGCGCTCATTCACTTAGAAGGGAAGAGATGCTATTCGTAATACTAACACCAAGGGTCAGGGAGAACTTCAATTCTGTAGGTATTAATTAGTTAACTAATTCAACAAATACTTCTTGACAGACTGGTAAGTGCCAAGCATATACCATGAGCAAGACGGCAAGTCACTGGGGAGGTAGGGGAAACGACTAGAGAAAGAAGCTGTAGAGTGAGCATTCGTAATGGGTGAGAAAGAGAATAATGAGAGGGAGCCACTTCCCAGGAGGCAGTTAGGGGAAGGCCCTGTGAGGCAGTTATCTCTGAATTGTGATCTAAAGGGAGGGAGTACACGAGTCAGCCGTTTGAAGAATTGGGAAAAGAATCTGAGCAGAGACCCAGCTAGTGCAAGAACTGCAGGCAGAGGGCTTGGTGTGTTGTTGTTAAGTTTATTTGATGGCAGACAAGTTGACAGCCATCAGACAGACAAATGGGACTGGGGTGGACTGAAGCCAGGGCCAGAAACTCCATTCAAGTTTCCCACATGGGTGGCAGGGCCCCAAGTACGTGGACCATCGTCATCTGCCATCTCCTGGAGTGTACATTAGCAAGAAACTGGATCGGAAGTGGAGATGGGACTTGATTCCAGGCACTTTGATAAGCAGTGGTTTAACCTGTTGTACCAACACCTGCCCCAAGGCTTGGTATTTTTGAGGAACAAAAAGGAAGCCTGTTGAAACAAAAGTGAGCAAAGGAATTATAATACGGGGATAGATTTGAGAGATAGCAGCCAAGTCAGGTAAGGTCTGTAGGCTGTGTTGGAGAGTTGAATTTTATTCAAAAAATGGTGGAAGGTCACTGAAAGGTATTAAGCAGGGGGAGGAAGCTTTCTGTTCCATGCTTTAAAAAACATCTCTCTGGCTATTGTGAAGTGAACAGACCAGGACGGCAACTGGGAGACCATATAGGAAGCTGTCAGAGTAAACCAGGCAAGAAAAGAAGCGGTGCTGCACGAGAGTGGTGGCTGTGCAGGAGGAGAGAAACAGATGGGTGTAGTGCTGGGATTGACGTGACTAAGGTCAGATTAGTTAGGGAAGGGGAACCAGGGAAGGAGTCCAGGATGCCACCTGAGGCTTTGAGTTGAGCAGCTGTGTAGATGATGTTGCCATTAGCCAAGACAGGGAGATTGAGGGTTGGGATGTGGTGCTGATTGGGGGGACAGCTAAGGCAGATGGTATCCACACGTGAAGAACCCTGATGACGCTGCAGACAGAAGCAGACCGCAGTAGTTCAGAGCATGCACTCTGGAGCCAGCCTGCCCATGTGAAAGTGGACAGCCTGCTTAACCTCTGAGTGCCTCAGTGTCCTCCTCTGGGAAGGAGCGGACGGTGACGTCTGCCTGATAGGTTGCCATGAGAGCCGAATCAGTGCACAGATATCCAGCTCTTGAGGCAGTGTGTGGCCCACAGTTCATCTGCGTAGTTCTGGTTGCTTCTGGTACTGTCAGGGAGCCTGTCACTCAGCTCGTGTGGTTGCTACCCGTGGTGGGGCTAGCTGTCCTCCCTTGTTAGGTCTTAATGACTTTTCAAGAAAACTTGAAAATGCACATTTTTATGTGAAATTCTGCAGTTTTAAGCATTCTTTAACATTTTCAGCCAAATAAGACATGCTTGTAATTGCCAAGTATATTATTTGTACATGCGTTTGTGTGTGTGTGTGTCTATAACAAAATACCCAAGGCAAATATATAACAAATACCAAGACAAATACAATGCTGTTTGGATCCTTGTGTGTAGGCACAGAGAAGGTACATAGTTGGAGTCAGTTGAGAGGGGGTGTTTTGCTTGTTGAGAATAAGAGAAAGGGAATCCAAGGCCAAAGTTTGCCAGGACAAGAGATGATGGTATACTTGCAACCAGATGGTCAGTGAGGTGGGTGACTACAGAGAGGACACTGGATAGTGGAAGTGTGGTCTACACTGTGGATTGGAGGTCTTAGTGAAATAAAAAAGTTGGTGAATTGGGGTTTGGGCTGTAAGTGACCTGGAAGGGTGGAGGCTGTATCAGAAGGCATGATACTCGATTTTTCTTTTTGGGAGGTTGTGTAATTTGTGGTGATGGCAGGCTGAGGACGTGGGAGAGTGACTGGAGGAAAAGGTAGTTAGAAAAGCAGGCTAGGGTGGCATGGTTATTGATGAAGATCTGAGATCCCAGAATGTTTATGGGAGTGGGGGTGGAAGTGAGGCAGTGAGCTGCAAGTCAGAATATTAGTGACTTAGAGCCATGACCAGAGCATTTGAAGATGACAGCACCAAGGAGTACAGCACGTGTTACTGATGTGAACTTCTGAGGATCTGGGGTTTTTGAAGGAGAATGAGGAAAAAAATGTTTTAAGCCACAGTAGGAGAAGCAAGAAGACAGTCTCCCACTGACTCCTGAGCTTGTGTATGAGAGAGGAAATAGATCCCTTTGAGAGTACTCAAGGGAAGTGACCACATCAAGGACAGCCAGGCTTCAGAGGAGCCAGGAGGTGCAGGAACAGTCAGAGAGGGGCGGAGGTGGGGTGGGGTGTGGGGGTTTAGGAGCCTCACGGATCAATTCCAGGCCCAGGGAAGGTTTGAGGAAGAGCATGGGAGATGGGGAATTAGGTCAGGTTTTGTGATGGTTCTAGAAAGATGTAAATGAGTCTCAGGCTTCTGTCTGGAGTGAGTCAGAGCATCTGCTGGACATCTCTTGGTTAACAGACCGTTTCTTCGAGGCTGTAGTGGGAGCAGGCTCTGTCAGGCTGCACGCACGGCTCTGGTCTGCTGCGGGCTCCGCTAGAGTTTCCCTTTATGTGATCTGCACTATCTCAAGGGCTCTGCTCCTGGGCTCTAGTTCTTGAGAGCTACGTGCCCGTCAAATTGACAAATGCTGTTCTAGCACAAGACTTCTTTCCCTCCCTATGCACTTTTATGTAGCAGAAAGCCTGAAATAGAGAATTGAGAATAAAATCTTTAAGGTCCTGCTAGTATCTTTTCTTTGAAGTACAGCCTAGATGCAGCATTCCGCAACCTCCTCCTTCCCCTGAGTCCACCCCTGGCCTCCCTGAGTGCTGTGTAATTAAAGGCACTTCCAAAGCAGGGGTCATTCTCATGCGCTTGCTTCTTTGTGTGCTGACCTCACACCGAGCTATCAGGGATGAAAAAAGAATAGGGATTTTAAAAGAAGGGAGGTTGGGGCATTTGGCCTCATAGTTAGACCATAGTAAGACCACACTCTTGACTGTGTTCCGCATCAGGAGTTCCTTGGCTTGATTCTTGGCTCTGGCTCCTGACTCCAGCTTGCTTCCTGCTGATGTGGACCCTGGGAGGCAGTGGTAATGGCTCAGGTGGCTGGGTTCCTGCCACCCGTGTGGGAGATCTGGATTCAGTTCCTGGCTCAAAACTTTGCTGTTGGAGGCACTTGAGGAATAGGCTGGTGGGTGGGTGCTCTGTCTCTCTCTCTGCCTTTCAAATTTAAATACATACAAACACACATACGAACAAACGCCTAGGCCAGAATAGTTCTTGGAATCAAAGTGAAATTGTTAAGGTTGAATTGCAGTGAATTTAGTCTCCTTTGTTTGGAGTCTCTTCCCCTCACTAGGCTGTGAGCTCTGTGCAGGTAGACACTGGCTATTATCACTGTCCATTGTGTCCCCAGCACTGAACACGAACCTGCCAGCCAGTCTTTTTTTTAAAATGTTATTTAAAAAACAGAGTTATGGTCAGATGGGGAATGTGTGCCCTCTTACCCACATTTGCTAGCACAGTGCCATCTTCTCTCCTTCCCTTCTGACTTTTTGCGAAGTTTGCTCTTTGTCGAGGCCAAGGTCAGGTACCACCCCGGAGCCCTTTACTCCAGGTGAAAGTAAGCTCTACCCTCACTGAGGCCTTTTTCATGGTTTCCTTTAAAACAAGGGCCAGGCGTAGTTGTCATTCTTTCTCCCACATTGTCTGTCTTAGGATCTTGAACATAGTCAGCATTGGGTAAGTAACTGTTGAATTAGGACTGAATGGTCATTGCAGTAGTCTATTTGGGTTGTAAGTGAAGTTGTATACTGTGGCGTGGACATTTTGAAATCTAAACATGGAATACCAGTGAAAGGAAGAAACAATTTTTGGCTTGATTGTATGCTCTCACCTATTTTGTTTGTTATGTATCTTTGTATTTGAACATTTTAGGAGGAGAATGTTATTTAAAATACTTTCTTAAGGTATTCTTTGAGTCTGGCTGTTAGAAAAAAATAACTGCTTCCATCCGTGTGCTCCAGAGGCTCGGGAGTGCAGCTGGAACTTGGGGAGGGTTACAGCTTCCTGCACAGGCCTGAAATACTGACCTGCTATTGAAGACTACCCCCACCTGCACCCTGTGCATAAGTAGAAGCAGACTCTGATTTGGCAGTGGAATAATACGAAGTTGAAGGCAGACTGGGTGGCCTGGCTGTTGGAGCCAGGATTCCCGTTTGTGTTAAGAGCTGGTTATGGACTTTAGAATTTACTCATTGGGCTCTGCGGAGGAGCCAGAGTAAAACATATGCATCCAGTCCTTTGAGACTAAGTATCTGTGTTGGAAATCAACTTGTATCACTTTGAAAATTGTTACAGAAACAGTCATAGAAAGGAATTGGAACTGGAAAGAGTAAAAAAGGCTATTATGTAATGAGCGTGTGTAATCCCTGGGTAACCTTGTTCTTAAAATCAAAGTTTACGTTTGAAGACAAGCATAGAGGGGCATCTAAAATCCCATGAGGTGGCATTTTGCTGCTTATGTGCAAATCTGTTGTCTTACCTCTGCCTGTTCACTGTAAAGTGCCAGTCTGAGCTGTCAGTTTTTGATGGAACCCTGGATTACAGACATCAACATAATCATGTTTCATGCATTGAATGAATAATTCTTAGGCATCTAGCTTATTTTCTAGATCAAACTGTCTAATTAAAAAACTTATTGGAGAATAACATACGTATGGAAAAATCATAAATATATATTGCTAGATTGTCACAGATATTACTTTTTGTTTTAAAGGGTATATTGAGAATTAATCCAAAGAAGTTTCATGAAGCCTTCATTCCTTCCCCGGTAAGTTCAGTAACTTTATAATAAACCTAATGTCACGGTTAATTTTTTAGATGAGCTCTGAAACTGAAATCATATATTCTAGCTAAAAAGCGGAGTAGTAAAACAAAACTGAGGGTGAGCAAGGATTTGTTTCAAACGTCAATAAAGAAAATTTGCTTTTGGTTCACAACCCCTCCTGCCAGTCTTACCATCGACTGCCAGATGAGAGGGACGGCTGCAGAGAGCAGCTGGACCCAGGCGGACGACCCGCCAGTTCGTGTAATTGGATGCCCTTGGTTTATGGCTTAAAAGCATTTATGGTTTTTTCCACTGATTTAAGTTAATCTTTCTTAAACAAATATGCTATCTACTTTCGATCTACTACATGAGCTAAAGTGAACATTTGTCCACGAATAACGTGCACTGCTGTTTTCTTGGTCCTCATTTCTCAACTCACTTTTATGCAGGTGATAGGACTTGCTGCAGAATTATTTATCATTGGCTCTTCAGACTCTCTTATTTCCGTGACTCATTTTAAGAGGCTCTCTCCAGTTAAAGCGAGTTCACACTGACACATGGTTAGCAGGTCCCTGGAAAGGCTCAGTTACGTAAAGCTGGAGAGCAGTGTCCTTGAGTTCCCGACGTCCCTTTCCAGGAGGCGTAACTAGGATAGCTACATTTTCTTTTCACAGTGGATGAGACCATAGAGACAAATGTCTACTCAGAGGTAAAGAAGTGGGATACCCTTATTTCATTATGTTAAGTGACAAGTTTAGTCGTGCACTCCATCGGCATTACTGCTGTTATTGTTACAATAGCCTTTTTTTCCTCTGCCCTCCAGAAGTCAAGAATTCACATTTATATCCAAGTCTTACCCTGTTGGGCCAGTTAAAAAGTATCACATGTCCCATTATTTTCTCTGAGTCCTATTCTTTTGTCTTTGTGACAGAACATGGTATATATGCTGAGCCCAGTGCTTGGAGGGTAGCACTGAGGGTCAGCTTTAAGGTCATAATGCAGCTGCAGGAGCAGTCCCATCAGATGGAGAAAGTGCAGTTTCCATGGGTGTTAGATTTCAGTTTGCTGATAGCATCGCGTGTAGGAATCATCAAAATTGCCCATGGAAATCCTTCAGGAAGTTGCCGTGCTGGGGACAGATGAAGCACCTCTGAGAGTCTTGCATAAGCAGCGTTTTCCTTACATCAGAAAGAACGACTGTTTGTCTGGTGGCATTCCAGTTGGAGGAGCTTGATTGTGTTAGGAATCCTAGTGTGTGAAGAATGGGCATTTTTAAAGATGACAGCCACACTCAAGGTAGTATGGAGTTCGTCCCAAGAAGCACCTGGGAACTGAGCAGATCCCAAGCCTCTCATCTCTAAGGCATGCCAAGTTTCGCTCTCATTAACTGGAATGACAAGGAAACCACAGCGTCCTGAAAACTGTGCTGCTTGCTTTCTGTCCTCCCTGAGTACCCAGTGTTGAATTTCCCCGGTTGATCCTCTGTTAGGTTGGCTCCTAACAAGTGTGGGGTCTAGGACAAATGCACAAAGGAGATACCAGTGCCTAATATCAAACACTGAAAAGGTATAAGTCAAACTAATCAACTATTAAGTAAAAGGTGTTTCATGACAAAGCATATATATATATTTTTTTGAAGATTTATTTATTTGGCCGGCGCCGTGGCTCACTAGGCTAATCCTCCACCTAGCAGTGCCGGCACACGGGGTTCTAGTCCCGGTCGGGGTGCCGGATTCTGTCCCGGTTGCCCCTCTTCCAGGCCAGCTCTCTGCGGTGGCCAGGGAGTGCAGTGGAGGATGGCCCAAGTGCTTGGGCCCTGCACCCCATGGGAGACCAGGAGAAGCACCTGGCTCCAGCCATTGGATCAGCGCAGTGCGCCGGCTGCAGCACGGCGGCCATTGGAGGGTGAACCAACGGCAAAGGAAGACCTTCTCTCTGTCTCCCTCTCTCACTGTCCACTCTGCCTGTCAAAAAAAAAAAAAAAAAAGATTTATTTATTTTACTTGAAAGTTAGAGTTACACAGAGAGAGAAGGCGAGGCAGAGACAGGGAGAGAGGTCTTCCATCTACTGGTTCACTCCCCAATTGGCCAGAGCTGCGCTGATCCAGGCCAGGAGCCAGGAGGTTCTTCCGGGTCTCCCACATGGGTGCAGGGGCCCAAGGGTTTAGGTCATCTTCTACTGCTTTCCCAGGCCATAGCAGAGAGCTGAATAGGAAGTGGAGCAGCTGGGTCTTGAACCAGCACCCATATAGGATGCCGGCACTGCAGGTGGTGGCTTTACCCACTATACCACAGCACCAGCCCCCATGACAAAGTGTATTTCTCTCTCTCTCTCTCTCTCTCTTTTTTTTTTTTTTAAATTAGGCAGAGTTGGACAATGAGAGAGAGACACAGAGAGAAAGGTCTTCCTTCCATTGGTTCACCCCCCAAATGGCTACAACGGCCGGTGTACTGCACCGATCTGAAGCCAGGAGCCAGGTGCCTCCTCCTGGTCTCCCATGCGGGTGCAGGGCCCAAGGACCTGGGCCATCCTCCACTGCACTCCCGGGCCACAGCAGAGAACTGAACTGGAAGAGGAGCAACTGGGGCAGAACCGGCACCCCAACTGGGACTAGAACCCAGGGTGCTGGCGCCGCAGGCAGAGGATTAGCCAAGTGAGCCTTGGCACCGGTCCCCAAAGTGTATTTCTTGCCAAGTATGGCTCCCATACCTAGGTGCAAGTGTAGAATTCTCAGCTTCCTTGGAGCTCCATACAGAAATGCGGCTATGTGGAGGGGGGGTACCTCTGGCCGGGCCTGTTCCCTTCCCCATGCTGGCTCCCTGACCCATCTGGGTGGCTCTGTTGCAGTGAGGGCCCTTGCGTGGACACATCCTGTCCCCTGAGAAACACTTGCCCTTCAGCCAACTGCCAAGTCCAGGGGGAGCCCTGGAAGTGGGGTTGGGGCTGCTTACTCCAGAGGAGCACTCCTTGCCTAATGGGGATGATGTGGCTGGAGCAGAGCCAGGCAAGAGGTCCTCCAGAATGTGGGGCCTGGGGCCTGGTTAGGTTCCTGCAAGTTCAGGGTGGTGATTTACATTTTCCATGAAGGATCTCCGTGGTTTACTTCTGGCTCTCTAGGAGGCAAAGCAAGTTAGCGATGCTGCAGTAGCTCACGGTTGTTCTGCCTGAAAGTGTATTCCCAGCGTGTCCCACTTAGAAAGTTTCAGACAGTGTGGTATTAGGGTTGGCTGTGCCTGTTTATTCCTTTGTCAGGCCACTGGTGGAGTAGTAAGGTTGTTTCAGAGAGGAAAAACATAGTAAATAATTCCTTCTAGGGAATTGAGAACAGTCTGGAAGAGCCACTTTCGAGGCCCATTGCAAGTGTTTGTGGGTACTCTAGTTTTAGACACTGGAACAGTTTTGCATTCTTGTTTTGTGGGTTTGGGATCATTTTCAGTTTTCAGAAGTGTTATAGAAAGTAACTGAAGGGGTCCATAGTGGAGGCGATTTGTTTCCCAGAGATTAAACCCCGGAGTCACCAGTGGTCTGGGTTTCTGAGTATGGGTACTTCATAGAGTGCAAACCTGTGTGAACCGGCAGCATGGCGCCTGCAGACCAGGAAGTGGGATGTGGGATCCAGGGCCTGAATGTTGCTTGTGCTCTGTTGAGCTGGGAGAACAAAGACAGGAGTCCGTATAAAGATGTGGCCTCAGCTCCTGAAGTGGGAAATAGATGTTCTTTATTTTTAAAAGGTGGGAGTGATTTAAATCTTGTCTAATGTTTTTCACTGCCTCAAAATTTCTAAGTTTTTAGAAAGCCTAAAACAGATTTGATCATTTAGGTTTACTCTCCTCGATTTTAAAAATGGTTGTGAATTTATACAGTGTCATTAGCTCTGCCAAAGTGTGTATGTAAGTCAGCAGACTAAGAATAGTGAACTGTCCATCAGGAATAATTAGAAATTTGTTTTGGGAAATTTAGGTTCATTGTACTTTCTACTGGTAGAAAGTAGATTTTTTTTTTAATGACAAATGAATCACTTTTGTGTAACTGCTTGTCTCCCGAAGTTCTCAAAAAAAAAAAAAATTAGAATAAAATCACGTGACTAAGATAAAATGATACTATTGAGATGCCTTTTTATCCTTTTTTTTGTGGGTAGAATAATGAGGAGAAAAGGACCAGATGTAAAAATCTGTTTCTTGGTTGTTTTTTTTTTTTTTTTTTTTAAGCACAGTTTCTATTCTGCATTAAATTGGTCCAAGAGGCTCGGTAACGTTTTAATGCCTCTTGTCGTGGGAGGCACCCTCTGTACAGCTGTAGAATTTATTCCTGGTCCACAGGGAGCTGTTCCACTGAGGGAGGATGCTCTGGCCACTGTGACACACTGGGTTGTCCTCGCTGTGAGTATTTCATTAGATTATTCCCAGGTCTCTTTAGAGTTTCTCTAGGGGTGTTCATCATCCATTTTTCTTTCTTTTTAATGTATTCTTTTTGATGCATAGATCCAGTCTTCTGGCATCCAAATAAAGAACTGAACTCCTTGGCCTTAAAAGTAGTTAAGAGAGCTGACTCAACCTCCTAATGTTGAGCAGTTCCTGAGGTTAGTAACTTTCAGATAGGACATTCAGCAATAGAGGGAGGCTTCTAATGAGTCAAGGAGGAGCTGAGTAAATGACAGTGGCGGGGGACTGCTGTGTTGTCTGAGGGTCAGCTCAGCCCCACTTTCTTTCCTTCTTGGGATAGGAAGAGGACGATATTCGTCCTAGCATCTCAAATCCCTGAGCTGCCAAAGGGTGGCTGTGAAAGAGACATTTCATTGCTCGTGTTTGACACATGAGAATAGGTTAGAATGACCTGCATCCAGTCTCTCATTCCAGAGATCCCATTGCTTCTCACTGCAGAGAGCAGCGCGGGGGGATGACGCATCGCACTTGAGTTGTCCTCGTCTCTTTCTGAGCTGTCTCTTCCTCATTTCTCTGGGAAGCTTGTCACAGGATCGACCTTGGTGATTCTTCGGGCTAACATGGTAGCTGTTCCTTGGGACTAGGTGGTGTCAGGTTTGGCAGGCTCTGCAGGACACGGCTGCCAGCCCACAGCTAGAGGGGAAGTTGAACAAGAAAAATTGCTCTGAAAAACTTGAAATGTTTGTAATTAGAAACCATAAAAAATGCTGAGTGAAAAAAATGCCATTTTTGGGGGGAGTGGGTTGGTGATTTTGGAATGCTAATTTGAACTTTAATTCCATAATCACTACCTCAGCTTGTTGAGTGTTAGATCTTACGTCTTTTAAGTGTCTCTCTCAGGGAAACCTGAGTGGTGATTTTCAGATCCTTTTGTTGTCATCTCTGTAAGAAAAACAGTTTACCTCTCCATGTCCTCTGAAAAAGAGCACTTAGTGTAAAGTTTTGGAAGAATAAAAGAATGAGGGTACATATTTTCTGGTGAAATGTTTTGAAATGCTTCATTTTCTCGTGGAAACTGACTATGAAGTCTTGCATTCTCCTTAGCTATCTTCTCCATTTAAGTGTTTTTGCAAAGTGATTTGGCTTCTTGCAAAGACTCTGGCACTTCTTTTAAGTAAGAAGCCGATTGGGGAGTTCCCTGGGTGCCACACTGCTGAGTGAGTTATTTCTGCGTGAGGGTGAGGGTGAGGATGAGGATGAAGATATGTGTACCTAGGGTTCCTGGTCCAGTGTTCGCCCGGCTCCTACGCCAGGAGGTGGCTGGAGAGTGAAGATGCTTTTTGAACCTCATGTTATGCCTCTTCGCTTGTTTGCCTCCTGCTTCACTCTCGATGAAAACAGCCACAATTTGTTCTCTCTGCCACTTTCCCGAAGGGTAGGGTGACTGCTGTTTTCTTGGTAGAGAACCCAAATCCTAGAACTGGTTATTGCCCCTGCTCTCGGTTGTGTTGTGGGAGATCATGATGTTTCTCTTCTGCTTTCTTGTGTGCTTTGTATTTTTTTTTTTACCATTCCTTGATACATAAAAAACATATTTTTTAAAAGGTACCAGCATGGTTTATTTAAAAGAAAAAAGGAAAACCTACAAATAACTTAGTCCTTTCTCCTTTCAGATATAAATGCATACAGTGTCAAGTTATTGCTTTCTGGGTTTTCATTTATTTGTTTCTGGCCTTTGCTTAGTTGGCGATTTTTATAATTCTGCTAACTTGCAGTGTGTGTGTGTTTGTTTCCCTTCAGGTGTTTGTACGGTTGTGTACCTGTGTTCCTGTTAAGTCAGTGGACAGATTATAGGCTCTAAAAATTTTAAATCCAGTAAGTAATTTTTGCTTGCTACATTGGTAAGCTATTATTTTGTGTCTTTCTCCAACCAGGATGGTGACCGAGACATTTTCATTGATGGGGTTGTTGCTCGAAACAGAGCCTTAAATGGAGACGTGGTGGTGGTGAGACTACTTCCCGAAGAGCAGTGGAAGGTGAGCTGCATTTTCCTCATCTCATTATAGACTTCTTAGGGCCTTTCGCATTTCATTGGTATGCCACTAAGGCACCAAAAACCAAGAGTTGTAGACCCCTCAGGTCCTGTGTTAAAACTGGATGTTACCTTGGAAGTAGGCCATTGAATGTTTGGGCTTAGAGGCATCTGTTGGACAGATATCTTGTTTTTTTTTTCTTTTTTTCTTTCTTTCTTTCTTTCTTTTTTTTTTTTTTTTTTTTTTTTTTTTGACAGAGTTAGACAGAGAGAGGGAGAGAAAGGTCTTCCTTCCATTGGTTCATCCCCAAAATGGCCGCTATGGCCGGCGCACTGCGCCGATCCAAAGCCAGGAGCCAGGTGCCTCCTCCTAGTCTCCCATGAAGGTGCAGGGCCCAAGCACTTGGGCCATCCTCCACTGCCTTCCTGGGCCACAGCAGAGAGCTGAACTGGAAGAAGAGCAACCAGGACAGAATCCGGCGCCCCGACCGGGACTAGAACCCAGTGTGCCAGCGCTGCAGGCCGAGAATTAGCCTAGTGAGCCATGGCACTGGCCTTTTTTTTTTTTTGGACAGACATCTAATAATTTGAGTCATCTGTATCTCCAGTCATCTCTCTGTTGTCACATGCCTTGTGTTGGGCTTTTGGTATTCTCTTGGGTAGAAGAAAAGCTTGGGGGATATTATTTTCCCATGTGCTGTGCTGGGAGATCTGGAAAGACAAAGCCATGGGGACAATGGCAGTCTTCACACATCTGTGCTTCTTCTTCTTCTTCTTTTTTTATTTATTATTTTTTTGACAGGCAGAGTGGACAGTGAGAGAGAGAGAGACGGAGAGAAAGGTCTTCCTTTGCCGTTGGTTCACCCTCCAATGGCCACCGCAGCCAGCGCGCTGCGGCCGGTGCACTGCGCTGATCCAATGGCAGGAGCCAGGTACTTCTCCTGGTCTCCCATGGGGTGCAGGGCCCAAGGACTTGGGCCATCCTCCACTGCACTCCCTGGTCACAGCAGAGAGCTGGCCTGGAAGAGGGGCAACCGGATGTGCTGCTTCTATTGGCAAACCCAGCCAGTAACTGTCTAGCCCTGTTGGACCTAGTTTGGTGATTGGGCAGAAAAATGTTTTTAACATAGAATATTCTGGATTTCAGTATCTATCTGTATCTTATTAATTAAAGAAGATGTGGCCTTATTTATTTATTTGTTTGTTTGTTTATTTAAAGAGACACAGAGAGAAAGAGAGAGCAAGGGAGCTCCCATATACTGGTTTATTCCCCAAATGCCTGCAGTGACCAGGTGGCTGAAGCTGTGGCTGCTGTGTGAGTGGCAGGAATCCAAGTACTCGAGTTACCACTGCTGCCTCCTGGGCTCGACATTAGCAGGAAACTGGAATCAGAAGCTCAGCTGGGGACGGCACCCCAGGGACTCTGATGTGGAACACAGGTGTCCTAACGAGTGGCTTAACCACTGGGTCAAATGTCAACTCTGGTATTAGTTTTTTTTTTTTTTTTAAGATTTATTTAATTTTTTTGCAAGAGTTACAGAGAGAAATAGAGACAGAGAGAGAGACAGATTTTTTATCTGCTGGTTCACTCCTCAAATGGCTGCAAGGGCCAGAGCTGGGGTGATCTAAAGCCAGGAGCCAGGACCTTCTTCTGGGTCTCCTGTGTGGGTGCGGGGGACCAAGGACTTGGGCTGTCTTACACTGTTTTCCCAGGTGCACTAGCAGAGAGCTGGATGGGAGTGGGGCAGCTGGACCCCAACCAGTGCCCATGTGGGATGCGGCACTGCAGGCTGAGGCTTTAATCAGCTGCACCACAGTGCTGGCCCCTGGTATTAGTTTTTAATTTTTATTTTAACTTAACGGTAAGCACCAGACATTGGAATGGTTTATGGTAGCAATTTCTTTGAATTGTCTTGTGGAACTGATAATTGGTATATCTAGGTCTGAATTTGTTTTCATTTCGTTTGTATTATTTGGCTCAGTTCATTGGCGCTCAAGAATTTGATGTCTCCTTCAGTGAGAGATGGTTTAGTGTAGTGATTGGCAGTGTGGGCTTTAAGCCAGGCTACATGGGTTTGAGTCTCATCTCTGCCTTCATATGGATAACGTTGGGCAAATTATATGACCTCTCTGCCTCAAAGGCTTCATTTGTAAAGTGAGAATAACCGTAGTATCTACCTAATGGGTTTATCATGGGGATTAAATGATAACTCACGTAAAAATCAAAGAGCGGTTCCTAAGATAGACTGTCAGGAGCTCAAGAAATGCATGTTGTTAACTTTTCCAGGATAGATTGATGTGAGGAGTTCCTTGTCATCTCAGAGCTCTGTTGAGCATAAATTATAGGGCTGGAGTAATTGAGTTACAGCTCTGTGCCAGGTAATCGTAGGGTACAGAGTTTAGTCATGATCAGGTGAACATAGTTCTTCTCTTTATGGAGCTTACAGTCTAGTGCAGGCTGCAGGTGGGAAGAGACAGATACTCATCACCCTTATACGACTTTTTTAAAAAAGATTTATTTATTTATTTGAAAGGCAGAGTTAGAGAGAGAGGGAGAGAAAGAGAAAATTTTCCATCTGTTGGTTCACTCCCCAAATGATCACAACAGCTGGGGCTGGACTAGGCTGAAGCCAGGATCTTCATCCAGCTTTCTCATGTGGGTGCAGGGCGCAGGTACTTGGCCATCCTCCACTGCCCTCTCAGTCGCATTGGCAGGGGATGGGATTAGAAGCAGAGCACTGGGACTGCAGTGGGGCCTGCAGCAGCAGGCAGGGGGTGCTGGTGTCGCAGCTGCGGCAGCTTAACCCTGCTGCGCCACAGTGCCGGCCGGCCCCACAGATTTCGTTATAAGTGTAATGAGTGCTGTGAAGTTAAGTGCAGGGTTTTTTTTAATTAATTAATATTTAAAAAAATGAATGAACTTTCCTAGTCCAGCCCCACCTCCCCACTCCTAACCCCAGTTGCTGCCAGTTGTGGATATAATCTCCCTTTTGCTTTTGAAAGCACAGCTCAGGGTTGGTTCCAGGTCCTGGGAATGTAGGTTGATTTAGGTTACTTCCTGTTCTCTCAAAAACATCATCTAGCACAGTGTTCACCAGGTCCAAGCAGACAAGGGGTGTGCATTAGCTGCAGGTCAAACCAGAGGGAGAGTTCCTAGGGATCATTTGAGGGAGTGAAGAGTCGGCATTTTAGTCAAGAAGAGCCAAAGAAAGGACAAGGGGTGAGAATGAAGAAATAGGAGAGTGTAGAGGAAGAAGCAGAGGAGTGGTCAGAAAGTTGGGTGGGTCCAGGGCAGAGCAGAAAGGGAATGAGGTGTTGGCTGATTGAGGGCAGGAGTGGAGAGCGTACCGTGCGTACCCGTGTATCTCTGCAGAAGTGGATGGGATTGCTTAAAAGAGCAAGACCAGATTGCCTGTGTCCTTACTGCACTCGGCTGTACGCGGGAGATGGCCAAGTAACCAAACGAATCAATCTGTTGCACTATTTCTTGTGTTCCCACCCCTTTTGTAGTAAGACTGGCACGTCTGTCTTAGTGTAATCCAAGAAGTGCCCTTGCTTTGGGCAAGAGGCCTAAGAAGATGGGTGGGATTTGTTGTGGACCAAGCTTTGATACTTGTTGTCTTAGGGTGAAGGTGTTTGTTATTGTCCAGATCTAGAACGCTTGGGTATTCTTTTTTTTTTTAATTTTTCTTTTTGACAGAGTGGACAGTGAGAGAGAGAGACAGAGAGAAAGGTCTTCCTTTGCCGTTGGTTCACCCTCCAATGGCCGCTGTGGCCGGCGCACCGCACTGATCCGATGGCAGGAGCCAGGTGCTTCTCCTGGTCTCCCATGGGGTGCAGGGCCCAAGTACTTGGGCCATCCTCCACTGCACTCCCTGGCCATAGCAGAGAGCTGGCCTGGAAGAGGGGCAACTGGGACAGAATCCGGCGCCCCAAGCAGGACTAGAACCCCGTGTGCCGGCGCCGCAAGGTGGAGGATTAGCCTAGTGAGCCACGGTGCTGGCCCCATGCCTGGGTATTCTTACTTCTGCCTTGGTACCTTTGATTCCTGGGTAAAAACCTGTACTTCCTTTAATACTCAATGCAACAAAGTTGAATTTTCCCCTAGAGGTCCAATTTTATGAATTTCTGTGTCACTGGACCTAGTTAGGTAGTTAAGAATTTTTAGAGGGTCTGGTGTTGTGGCATAGTGGGTGAGGCTGCCATCTGCAAAACCAGCATCCAATATGAGCACTGATTTGTGACCCAGCTGCTCCACTTCCAATCCAGCTCCCTGCTAATGGCCTGAGAAGTAGAAGATGGCCCAAATACTTGGGCCCTTGCCACCTACATGGGAGACCTGGATAAAGCTCCTGGCTCCTGGCTGTGGCCTTGCCCCAGCCTTGGCCATTGAGGCCATCTGGGGAGTGAACCAGTAGATGAAAGAAAGATTGCTCTTTCTTTCTCTCTAGACTGTAACTCTGACTTTCAAATAAGAAAGAAAGAGAGAGAGAGAGAGGGGGAAGGAGGGAGGGAGGGAGGGAGGGAAGGAAGGAAGTAAGGAAGGAAGGAAGAGAGAATTTGTAGAGATAGATTAGCACTCCCACAGTCAATGCATTTAGGCTTTAGATGCAGCCTGTTGTTTTTCTGTTTTATAGTTAATATATAAATGTATGTGTTTCGTCAGAAATCTCTCTAGCCGCTTTAGGAGAACAGACTGTAGTGGGGACAATTGTATATTGGAGTGGCCAGTTAGGAGGCTTTATAAAAAGTCATGACAGTAAATATATTCTTATTTATTTGAAAGAGTTACACAGAGAAGAGAGGCAGAGAGAGAGAGAGAGAGAAAGAGAGAGAAAAAGAGAGAAAGAGAGAGAGAGAGGGGTCTTCCATCCAATGGTTCATTCCCTAGTTGGCCGCAATGGCCAGAGCTGTGCAGATCTGAAGTCAGGAGCTTGGAGCTTCTTCCAGGTCTCTACGCGGGTGCAGGGGCCCAAGGACTTGGGCCATCTTCTACTGCTTTCCCAGGCCATAGCAGAGAGCTGGATTGGAAGTAGAGCAGCCAGGACTAAAACTGGTGCCCATGTGGGATGCCGGCGCTGCAGGCCAGGGTGTTAACCCACTGTGCCACAGCGCCGGCCCCCAGCAAATATATTCTGAAAATAGAACTGATAGGAACTGAAGAGAGTTAGAAGACTAGGATGAGTCAAAGAGATGAATGGGTGATAACTGTTAAGATTTTGGTTTAAGCAAAAAAGGATGAATATGGTATTGTTAATTAAAATGGAAAGTAGTAGAGCATATTTTGGTATAAAAATTATTAGTTGTGCTTGGCTGTGTTAAGTTTTCTTTTCTTTTATTTTTTAAGATTTATTTATTTATTTGAGCGTCAGAGTTACAGAGAGAGAGGAGAGAGGTCTTCCATCCGATGGTTCACTCTCCAATTGGCCGCAACAGCTGCAACTGCCGATCCAAAGCCAGGAGCTAGGACCTTCCTCTGGGTCTCCCACGTGGGTGCAGGGGCCCAAGAACTTGGGCCATCCTCCACTGCTTTCCCAGGCCACAGCAGATGGATGGGAAGTCGAGCAGCCGGGTCTCGAACCTGGCGCCCATATGGGATGCCAGCACTTCAGGCCAGGGCGTTAACCCACTGTGCCACAGCACCAGCCCCTGTGTTAAGTGTTAAATTCTTTTTAGGCATATTAGTAGAGAAATGAGAAAATATGGAGACCTAGGCTGTTTAACTTGCTGGTGAATTCTAAATATTTAAGGAAGAAATAATCTTGGTTTTACATAAACATTTAGGGAAAATGCAAGAGGAAAAGCCTTTTCCATCTCGTTATGTGAGGCCAGCATTGTCTTAATTGCAAAATCAGGAAAAAACATTGTTAAGGGAAAAAGCTACAGAGAAATGCTTACCACAGAGGTGAAATTAATGTTGTTTTTTTTTTTAAAGATTAATTTTATTTATTTTAAAGGCTCAACTACAGAAAGAGAGAGAGAGAGAATCTCTTCCATCTACTGGTTCACTTCTCAAATGGCCACAATTGTCAGGGTTGGGCCAGACCAAAGCCAAGAGCCAGGAACTTTTTCTGGGTCTTCCACGTGGGTGGCAGGGCCCCAAACACTTAGGCCGTACTCTGCTGCCTTCACAGGCACACCAGCAGGGAGCTGGATTAGAAGTGGAGCAGCCAGGACTTGAACTGGTGCTCTCGTTGGATGCCAGTGGTACAGGCAGATGGTAGCTTTACCTGCTATGCCACAGTGCCAGCCCCCAAAAATTCTTTAACAAAATTTTTCCCATAGAATCAGAAACCTATAAAAAAGATAATATGAGTAATTGAAATTTATCCCAGAAACGCCAGCTTAGTTTAATATTTGAAAAACAATCAATGTAATTTACCATATTAGCAGACTAAATGTAATAACAGATTCCCATCAAACATCATTTCATGGATGAGCATTTGGCCTAGTGGTTGAGATACTGGTTACGACCTCTGCATCCCAAATTGGATTGCCTGGTATGATCTGTAGCTCCAGCTCTGATTCCAGCTTCCTGCTGAAACAGGCACTGGAAGGCAGTGGTACTGGTGCAAGTAATTGGGTTCCTACCACCCACATGGGAAACCTGGATTGAGATCCTGACTCGCACCTTTGACAAGGCCTAGCACTGGCTGTTGAGAGCATTTGGAAAGTAAAGCAGCAAATGGGAGTTCTCTGTCCATTTCTCTCTCTCTCTCTCTCTCTCTCTCTCTCTCTCTGCATGTAAAACAAATAATGCAAATGTCATTTCAGTTGATGCAGAAAATGCATTGGACAAAACTACACAGCCATTTGTGATGAAAACTTACAGCAAACTAGGAATAGAAGTTCAGTTTCTCAACCCAATAAAGAACATTTAGGAAATACTTAGAACTAACATCATCCCTAATGATGAGAGACTGAATGCTTTTCTTCAGTGTTAGGAATAAGGTAAGAATGTCCCTTCTCATTCCTTTTATTCAACATTATTCTGGAAATTCTAGCCAGTACAAAATATCAGGAGGGAAAAAACTCATCTATACTAGAAAAAGGAAGTCATATTGCCTTATTCTCTAAATGATTTCTATGTAGAAACTCCTGTGGAATCTACCAAAAAAAAAGCTAGTAGAAATCAAAAGTGAGTTTGGCGATGTTGCAGGGTTGAAGGTGGACATGTAAAGGACAATTGTAGCTCTTCACACTAGTAATAAAGCAGTGGGCCTGTTTACAATAGGAGAATGCACATGGAATACTTAGTGATAAACTTGCCAAAAATGTGGAAGACATGCATGCCCAATCCATAAAACATTAGTGAGAGAAAGTGGTAAGAAATACCAGGCTCAAAAAAAAAAAAAGAGTGGTATTAGCATTAGGGTGGACATACAGATTAATGGAACAGAATAGGGAATCCAGAAACTGACCCATACATAAATGGTTGATTTTCTTTTTTTTTTTTTTTTAAAGATTTATTTATTTATCTGAAAGAGTTATACAGAAAGAGAAGGAGAGGCAGAGAGAGAGAGAGAGAGAGAGAGAGAGAGAAAGAGAGAGAGGTCTTCCATCCAATGGTTCACTCCCTAATTAGCCGCAATGGCCAGAGCTGTGCCGATCCGAAGCCAGGAGCCAGGAGCTTCTTCTGGGTCTCCCACGCAGGTGCAGGGGCTCAAGGACTTGGGCCATCTTCTACTGCTTTCCCAGGCCATAGCAGAGAGCTGGATCGCAAGTAGAGCAGCCAGGACTAAAACTGGTACCCATATGGGATGCCAGCACTTCAGGCCAGGGCGTTAACCCTCTGTGCTACAGCGCCAGCCCCAAATGGTTGATTTTCTACAAAGGTGGTGAGGCAATTCAATGGAAAAAGAGTGTCTCTTCAATAACAGGGGCTAAGGGCTTGGGATTCCCACGTCCCATTTGGAGTGCCTGGGTTCAAGTATCAGGATTGCCTCTGATTCTAGTTTCCTGCTGTTACACACCTTGGAAGGCAACAGGTGATGCCTCAAGTAGAAGGGTCCTGTCCTCATATGGGAGACCTGGGGTGAGTTCCTGGCTCCTGGCTTCAGCCAGGTCCAGCCTAGCTGTTGTGAGCTTTCAGGGATGAAACAGTAGATGGAAGATCCTTGTCTGTGTTTGCCTTTCAAATAAAATAAATAAATAAAAATAAATAAAAGGTGCAGTAACAGTGTGTAGATATATGAAAGAAAATGAATTTCTATGCCTTACCTTTGTTATATACAGATATTATAACTTGAAGTGAATTGTAGCACTAACTGTTTGTGTAAAAATTATAAACTTTCTAGAAGAAAATATAGTAGAAAATTTTAGTGAACTTAAATTTGGCAAATATTTCTAAAGTATCACAAAAAATGAAACATGAAAGAAAAATATCTAAGTTTGACTTCATCAAAATCAAACTTTCACTCATCAATAGACAATGCTAATGAAAAGATGAGTCATGGGGTAAAGAGAAAATGTTTTCAAAACATTTTATCTGCTTGAAGACTTCAGAATATAAAAAATCTTGTGCCTCATTAATAAAAAACCCAATTACAGAATGCATTAAACATTTGAGCAATGTCTTAATCTGTTTTTTGTTGCTATAACAGAATAGCTGAGACTGAGTAATTTAGAAAGAATAGAAGTTTCTTTAGCTCACAGTTTCAGAGGCTAGACTTCTAAGATCAGACTCCTGCGTTTGCTTGGCTCCCAATGTGGGCCCTGAGCCGCTCCTTGTGTGTGGATGGAAAAGCAGAAGGTGGGTGCCTGCAAAAGGCAAAACACGTGGAGGAACTTTGCGTTATAACAACCTGCTCTTATTTCCTAAGCCAGTCTCAGGAGTGAGAACTCCTTCCTGAGAGATGGCATTCGTTTTTTAATAAGGACTTAGCACCTGTGACCTGAACATCTCGTACAAGGCTCTACTCCCAACACTGCTGGTTCAACCTGAGTTTTCATGGGGACAAACCATAGCAAAGAGATACTTCACTAAAGAATATCTATGGATGGCAAATAAGCATGTGAAAAGATGTTAAACGTAATCAGTCATTTAGGAAACTCGAATTGAAAGTGTAAGATCTCACTACAGACCCATTAGAATAGCTAAAGTTAATGACCATGAAAGTTAATGACCATAACTCCGTGTTGGCAAGGATATGGAGTAGCTAGAACTCTTGTATACTGCTGGTAAGAATATAAATGATACAGTCACTTTGGAAAATAATTTGGCAGTTTCTTTTTTTAAAGTGATTTGTTTGTTTATTCGAAAGGAAGAGTTACAGAGAGAGGGAGAGGCAGAGAGAGAAAGAGATATCTTCCTGTCACTGGTTCACTCCCCAGATGACCACAACAGCTGGGACTGGGGCAGATTGAAGGCAGGAACTCAGAACTCCATCAGGGTCTCCCATGTGGATGGTAGGGGCCCAAGGACACTGGGCTATCGTCTGCTGCTTTCCCAGACATGTTAGCAGGGAGCTGGATTGGAAGTGTAGCATCTGGGACTCAAACAGGCGCTCACAGGGGATACTGCTGTTCCAGGTGGAGGCTTAATCCACTGCTCTACAACACCAGCCCAGCTAGTTTCTTAAAAAGTTAAGTAAAGGGGCTGGCACTGTGACGTAGTGGGCTAAGTCTCTGTCCGTGGCACCGGCATTCCACGTGGGTACCAGTTCCTGTCCTGGCTGCTCCTCTTCTGATCCAGCTCTCTGCTAGCGTCTGGGAAAGCAGTCATGAGAAACCTCTTTCCCTCCCCTGAACCTGTCTTACCTTACCTAACTCAGACTTCTGCTTAGCTCAAGCCTTCTCCGACTCTTGGGATAATCTCAATGGGATCTGCCTATCGAAATCCTTCCCATGGGGTTGGCACTGTGGCACGGTAGGTTAAACATGTGCCTGCGGCACCAGCATCCCATATGGGTGCTGGTTTGAGGCCTAGCTGCTCTGTTTCTGATCCAGCTCCCTGCTGATGGCCTGGGAAAGCAGCAGAAGATGGTCCAAGAGCTTGGGCCCCTGCACCCATGTAGGAGACCTGGAAGGAAGCTTCTGGCTCCTGGCTTCGGGTCGGCTCAGCTCTGGCTGTTGTGGCCATTTGGAGAGTGAACCAGCAGATGGAAGACCTTTCTGTCTGTAACTCTACCAATCAAATAAATAAATAAAATCTTAAAAAAAAAAAAAAGAAAGAAAAAGTTCAGTAAGGTCAGACATCTGGCGTGGTGGCTCAGAGGCCGGCTAGAACACCCATGTCCTCTGTCGAGTTCCTGAGCTTGAATACTGGCTCCACTCCTGAGTCCAGCTTCCTGCTCCAGAACCCTGGAGGCAGTGGTAAAGGCTGATGTGGATCGTCCCTGCCTCCCATGTGGGAGATCTTGATTGAGTTCCCAGTTCCTGGCTTCAGCCTGGCCCACCGCAGTTGTTGCAGATAATTTGGGGAGTGAGCCAGTGGATGATCTCTTTCTCTTTCTTTCTCTCTCTCTCTCTCTCTCTCTTTTTCTGCCTTTTTAATAAACTGAAAAAAAAAAAAGCACACACCCAACATGTGACCCAGCGATTCCATTTTGTTTAGCAAAATCAAAGTACTTGCCTATGGAATGCTTTAGATAAATATTCATAGCAGCTTTATTAATAACCCCAATGTGGAAACAACCTAACTCTCTGTCAGCATGTGAATGGGTAAACCGATTTTGAGAATACATTTCAATTCAGCAATAAAGAAAATTGACACATGCAACAATATGAGTGAATCTCAAAATAACTATGATGAGTGAAAGAAACCATGCAAAATAGAATATATTATGTAATTATGTTTATTATAAAACTTAACCGATTACCAAGGGGCCTAAGGCAACCTTGGCCAGTGGTGGACATGTTTGTTATCTTTTTGTTAAAGATTTACTTATTCATTTATTTTAAAATCAGAGCTACACAGAGAGGAGAGGCAGAGAGAGAGAAAGAAAGAGGTCCTCCATCTGCTGGTTCACTCCCCAACTGGCCACAATGCCTGGAGCTGTGCCGATCCAAAGCCAGGAGCCAAGAGCTTCCTCCAGGTCTCTCACGTGGGTGCAGGGGGCCAAGGACTCAGGCCATCCTCCACTGCTTTCCCAAGCCACAGCAGAGAGCTGGATTAGAAGTGGAGCAGCTGGCACTGCAGGTGCTGGCCTTACCCATTACACCACAGCACTGGCCCCAATGTTTGTTATTTTAATGGCTTTGGGTTTCATAATTGCTCATTTATGTATTCAGAACTGATCACCCTGCACACTTTAAATACATGGAGTTTACTGTTTGTTACTAGTACTTCAATAAAACTGTAAAAAGAATACTGAAAATGCACAAACAAGGTGTTTGCACGAATGAGTCTGGAGTTCCATGCAGAGACTGAATCTAGAGATGTAATCTGGGATGCGTGAGCAGATCTGTGGAATTTAAAGGCGCGTTCGTAGATGAGATCAGAGGCCATAGCTAGAGAAGAGTACTGGGCAAGCCGCCATTTCAAGTTCCAGTCAGGAGGGTATAGAGAGTACCTCCCCCTGTGGCGCACCCTGTGCTAGCCAGATTCCAGCTGTGCCTGGCTTAGAGAAGAGGCTGATGCCAGCCGTGGGTGTAGGGGCAGGGGTCTCGTGACTTGGGGTCAGCAAGCCTTCACTCTCACAGTGCTCACCCCTGTGTGATTCTAGGGCAACTTTGATCTACCTGGTTTGCTTCATCAGCACTGTCTTGCTGGCTGGCAAGAGGAGGCTTCCTGGGAAGAGTCAGCACACCCTCACGCAGGAAAGGGGATGTTTAGTGAAATCGGTCCTCAGGAATCAGGGGATGTGGACAGTCTATCTGCTGTGATTTGCTGTGCTCCTCCATGGTATGCTCGTATGATTTCTGTATTCCCTCGGGCCTCAGACACCGTAGTAGAGCTGAACCATAGCGAAACCTCTGACAGTTTCCTTAGGAGAGCCCAAGGTCAGGTGGGTCAGAGGTGCATTGGAGCCCTTTGCCTTTGGAGGTTGCCCCTACCTGGCACATGGGCCAGGTATCTCATCAAGAAGTTCTGTATGGGAATGCACAGCCTGGAGAAAGAAAGATAGATAGATTCATTCATTCATTCTTTCTTTCTTTCTTTCTTTCTTTCTTTCTTTCTTTCTTTCTTTCTTTCTTTCTCTCTCTCTCTCTTTCTCTCTTTCTCTCTTTCTCTCTTTCTCTCTCTCTCTCTCTCTCTCTCTCTCTCTCTTTCTTTTTTGATAGGCAGAGTTAGACAGTGAGAGAGAGAGAGAGAGAGAGAGAGATAGAAAGGTCTTCCTTTTTCCATTGGTTCACCCCCAAAGTGGCCACTACGGCCGGTGTGTTGCGGCCAGCGCGCTGTGCCAATCTGAAGCCAGGGGCAGGGCCCAAGGACCTGGGCCATCCTCCACTGCACTCCCGGGCCACAGCAGAGAGCTGGAATGGAAGAGGAGCAACTGGGACAGAATCCGGCACCCCAACCGGGACTAGAACCTGGGGTGCCGGCGCTGCAGGTGGAGGATTAGCCAAGTGAGCTGCGGCGCCGGCCCACAGCCTGGAGATTCTAGGCGGGGAGGCCAAGGGGAATAGAGGCTCTTAGCAGGCCGTGCAGTATTTCTGAGCATGGAGAAGAGATGGCAGGGCATGGAGAAGAGGTGGTATTCTGGAGAGAGGTTTGCAAATTTGAGAGTAGCTATTTCCTAGTTAGGATACCTCATTAGAACTGGGGCCAATCCTATAGACTGGAGTTTGTCTTTAACTTGAAAATGATTTGCCTGTGGATTTTGTCAAATTGCAGAGTCTCATTCTGTAGGTCTGTGTTGGTGCCTGAAATTCTACATTCCTGAGAGGTTCCTAGGCAACACTAGTCCCAGTGGTTCAGGGCCACACTTTGAGTAATCAGGCTCTCCTCTAAGGGAGGAGGGAAAGTGAAAGCCTCCGCTTTGGCCCCTGGATCTGAGACAGCTTTGACAGGAAGGTAGCTGAGTGAGAATTGTGGGCCCTGCAGTTGTGGCTGGGCCGCAGACTACCCCGCAGGGGCTGGTTTTGGGGCAGCCATCGAGCTGTTGTCTGGGATGCCCACATTCTGTATCACAGTGCCTGCGTTTGAGTGCTGACTCTGCTCCCAATCCCAGCTTCCTGCTAATGGCATCCCTGGGACACAGCAGGTGATGGCTCCAGAAGTTGGGTCCCTGCTGCCCACGTGGGAGACCCGGATTGAATTCCTCTGGGGTGTGACCCAGCAGATGAGAGGTCTCTGTCTGTCTGTCTCTTCCTTTCAAGTCAACACTTGAAAAGAAGTCCCCTGAGGGACTGGCTCCTTGCTGTCTGTTGGCAGCACTCTAGAGCAGAGATGGGCCCGGGCATGGAGGCAGGCCTGGACTGGCCAGGGTTGCTGGTGAGAGGGCAAGGGGAAATGACTGCAGGGGCTGCATTGGTGCTCGCAGGGACCCTCTGCAGCTTTCAGAAGATTTGAACACGAGACTGCCCCGACAGCCATAGGCTCCTTATTCACCCCCCTTCCCAAGGGTCTTCACAGTGGCTGTGCCCCCAGTGGCTTCTTATATGAAAATCAACACGGTTAGGTTTGTCTCTTAGGCTCCATTAGAGTGTTTCTCTTGCCATTCTGAAGTGAGTGCTCTGTTGACTGTAGCCCACCTATGACAATTGTTGGCAACAGAGTCAAACTAGAGAGAAGAGAATATTCAGATTGTCATCAGGAATCCCTGACGTGTAGCATATAAATCTGTCCAAGCATGCTGGCCAGTTGTCTTACAGGTTTGTTAGTACAAAAGTGTATTGTTATCAAAGGAATCCACAGTCAGTGGGGTGAGCAAATGTGAATTCATTGGATTATTTGTTGTTTCTTCATGCTTGTTGAGCTCACCTCTCTTGGGCATGTAAACCACAGGGCCTTTGGGATTTTAGAAAAAACAACAATTCTTTAGTTATGGTAGGAAATAGTCAATTTATTTCACAGCATGTTTATTGGCAAAATAGATAGCTGTAGAAGTATCAAGCTGTGAGGAAATAATAAAAAATAATTTGCTCTTATATAACAATTTAAATCTCAGAACTCTCGCATACTTTGTGTCTTTGTTTATTTCGGATATGTAATGAAGCATAGTCCGGCATCACATGATGGTCTTCCCTTTGTCGGTGGGACACTGAGGTCCTGTGGGAGTGGTTTGAGATTCTTGGCAAAATCAACGTTGCCAATTTCTCGACTTTTAGCTTACTGTTCTTTTCCTTTGGTTTTCAAGGAGAAACTCTCCCCAGATGGTTAGGAAACATTGACCTTGATGAATCTGCCTGGAGCAGTGCAGGTACCCACGGCTTCTTACCTCCCAGCCTCCTGCCCTGTACTAGATCCTGCAGAGAAGAACCCCACTAGGCCTCAGGTTTTGGGCTTAAGGAACCCGTGGGCTGGTTGAAAAGGGGATGGAAGCAATTAGGGTACTGTTTGCAGGATGGCAACAGAAAAACATTGCTATGAGAGCACCAAAGTCCTGTATCTGAGACAAGTGGGGAAGCTTCAGAGAGGAGGTTACACTTTAATTAAGATTTGAAGGATGGGGATAAAGAAGGAGAGAGGTTTTGTTTTACCTTAGGATGAGAATGACTTGGACTGGCAGTGACTTGGCAGGAGAGTGAAAATTTGAAGGTTTTAGGGAGGAACCTAGGGATGGAGGGCTTGTCCTCCTGCCACACCCTGGCCCCTGCTGCAGCTCCTCTGCTTCCTCTCCCCGCTGCTGGAGAGAGCAGGGCATTCCAACCCGGGCTCGAGGTCGGGCCCTCCAGGGTGCTGGGCTCAGAAAAGGCTGTCCCAAATTCTGGTGCTTTGATGTCCTGAGAAGTCTTAGAGAACCGCCTCAGGTTCAAGTCCCTTTGACCTTCCTTTGTTTTTGCTTTCCCAGAGCAGGAGAGGCTTTCAGCGAAGTTCCCTTATCTACCTGACCAGACCCCCAGAAGAGGAACATCATTGGTTTCAGCCTTTTTACTGAAATTTCATTAGCCAGACAAGACTGACCGTCCAGCATCACAGCTGGCACTTAGAGGAGCTTTGCCCAGCCATTGTTGGTTCTTCTGGGCCCATTCATCTGCTCTAACGATGCTTTATGATCCCTCTGCAATGGCCTGCACTCCTGCTCCCTCTTCCCCAGCAAGGGGGTGTGTAAGCGTCAGCTAGCTGACCTCTCCTTTGACTCAGACTTGGTGTGTGCCTCCTGTGCTTGAGTTTTCTTCTCCTGTGCGTATTAGTACATGTGTACTCCTTTTTCTCTTATTTATTCTGTTGTCACTTCTCTACAATGGCCCTTCAGAAGGCAAAGTGAGGCCTCTACTTTTGCCCCTGCCAGGGAGATCAAAGTCCTTGGCCCCTTTTACAGAGGCTCATGGAGTTCTGTTCCCTGCTCTGTGAACTCTGCTATTTGCTAGTTATTTGATCTTCGCTGTTTCCTCCCATTCTCTCTCTCTTTATTTTTCTATCTTTGCTCTCATCAAGTTCATCTCCCAGACCCATTACACAACCTTGTGCTTCGTCTTCTTGTGGGTCATGACAAGTGTGTATCATTTCCCCTCCCTGTGACACTAATGCAATACTGGGGATGATTGCGAACTTTTTGGTACTTGCTATGTACCAGGTCCTATAGTCAGTCCTTCCACTAAATATTCTTTAGTCTTCTGTTATCTCTTTCCCAATTTTTTGAATGAGAAAGCAGGCTTTGCTTGGGCATTTTATTATTTATGGAACATGTCACCAGAGAGTGACAGAGCTGGGATTCAAGTTTATATCTCCCAATTTCATGATCTCATTGGTCTTTGTTATTCCAGAGACATCAGGAAGAGAGTTATTTGATTTGTAGGTGGATATTACCAGGTATCATAAAAATCGACATAAATTAGAAAAGTCAGTGTATATTTTAGCATCATGTAGCATTCTAAGTTGCCATGTGATTAAAAGAAACATAACTCTATTGGTTGAAATGACCGAAGGCCTAGTGTTAGTCTGAAAAAGTAGGCAATTTAGAAAAACTTACTTAGAATTCTAGTGGCTGAATCTTGGGCCTGGAGAGTTGTGACAGCTTCTCAGGGGATTATGGAGGCAGGATTGGGAATGAGTCAGAACCTTATCAGACATCGGCCCTAGACAGTGGATCAGATGCTGAGAGAGCTGACCTAACTGTGAGGTCAGATCCTGCCGCTCAGGAGGAGCAGGTGTAACCATGGGGTTACGGAGCAGGTGTCATCCTGGCTCATTTGCAACAGTTTCAAAATGCAAGTGCCCCAGGTTTTCAGAAAGCTTGTAGGTGATTATCATGGTGAAAGAAGTGGGTCCTTGTGGGGCTTTGGAGCAGAGCTCTACTTCCAGACATGTGGGACTGCCTTATAACAAGCAGAACGGTAGAGATAGCCAGTGAGCTGGGAGTCATGGAAAGGATTTGATCTTCGAGCCAGAATTGGCTAGAGTCCTACTGGGAGCAGCAACCAAAGTAGATGACCAATTCCGAGAGCAGAATTCTGGACTTTGTTGTTGTTGTTTTGTTATACCAGAGGAGACTTGAGTACCCACGATTCAGCTCTGGTGTCTTGGATCCAGAGGGAGGGTTAAAAGCTAAGCCCGTCCACAGGAGGAGCCCACGATGTTTAAATAATGCCTACAGTATTGCCTTGCATGACTGGGAACTACAGAGCAGCTTAGTTAATGCAGCCATAGTGATTGGCCCAGGGAAAGTCAGAGTAAAGATGAATGACAAGAGTATATATTAAGTTAGGTAAAACAGTGTAAGGAGACAGACTAGCTAAAGAGATGCATTTCAAGTAGAATCTGTACTATTGGAACCTTGTCCCTATATTCTTTTTCCCCAACATTTAATATACAATAAGACTTTGACAAGCCTGCGTAGCATATCAGAGTGCCCATCTTCCACACTGATTCCCAGCTCCCTCCTGATGCAGACCCTGGGAGTCAGTGGTGCTTACTCAAGAGATATGAGGCTTTTGCCATCCTTGTGGATGACCTGGATTGTGCTCCTGTCTCCTGGCTCCAGCCCCATTCCAGCCTGGCTGTTGTGGGCACCAGTGGGAGCTCGCTGCTGTCTCTTTGCTTCACTTTTAAATTAATTTTTTTAATATACTAAATGGGTTAGAATCTACTCACCATATTGATATATACTTACTGGAAACCTGTAATAGTAGGGATACCCTTCATTTGTCCCACATCTGTTTGTTGAGTACGTACATTGTACTGAGTATAAAGTAAGAATAAATTAATCAAGCACTTTGCTAGGTAAATCTAAGTTCCTTTTGAGACAGGATTATTTTCCTTGTAGCAGAGCAAAATTTATACGATTTAAGGGGGGCAGTTGAGAAGCAGAGACAGTTATTCTGTACTTGCTAACATGTTTGCTGTGTAGTTACTAAGAACTTAGTTTTGTACAGAGATACTAATTCTTCAGCAAGGGAATAATAGAAGTGTAGATGAGTATTTTGGAAGAGACTGGCACAGAAAGAAAGAACTTGAGTTTGAAAGAATAAAGGAAGTACTTATAGGAGTGGATACTCTTGTTCTAAATTCAACAAACAAAAAAATCAAAGCACCCATTTAATCCCTGATTTTCAGTGGTTGTTCCAAACCTCCTTATGTTCACATGAAATTGGTCTAGTACAGTAAATTGTTTCCTTTGACAACTGACTTTTTCTTCCAGGGATTGTTTTAAAGTTTTGTCTTCCAAGTTCTTCTTTAAATATGCACCCATCATACTAGATTATATTTAATCCAATCTCTTATATAACCACTATCATTTTGGATTGTTCTCAATTCCAGTGGAATTAGGATTTCTTAGAATTGTTTGGTTTCCTGGCCTGCATGGCAGGCCCAAAAAGGACTTGGAAGGTACTTAACGAAGGAAGGCAGTCTTTAGAGCCTCCACCCGGAGGTGTATGATAGGTTAGTTGTATCTACCATCGTGATCAGATTTTCCTGAGATTGTTATATACACAAGCCTATTTTTAACAATCATCTTTTCTTCTTCATTATTGCCAGCTCTGGGATCAGATACTTCAGGTTCTTGCCTGTTTTAAACATGCCTTCAGATCTCTGTAATTCAAATTGAAATGTCTGAAATAGGAATGTATCATTTAAGGACAGAGTAGCTTATTTGTTCTGGGAAACTACCAATTAATGTTTCAGGATTACTTGCTAGAAAACTACTTTATTCCTCCTTAACTCCATGGAATTGGCTTGATGAAATTCACATTGATTGTAATGAATGAGTTAATATAGATAAAATGCTTACAGCAAAGATGGCACATTGTAAGTACTGGAGAGATGTCAGATATGACTACTATCATTCTTAGAAATGAGGATGAAGAGTCATAGTTTGGCCAAGATCAGTACTAACTCAAGTGTACTATTCCTAGCTCTTGAGTTTACTGCTGCTAACATTTACTTGTAGCAGACATAAAATAGGACATACAGCGTTGGTGTCTCAGTGTATGTCTCTTTGAATCATCAATTTGAATCATCCAGTAGTTGTGTGGTAGGCAGGGTGTGCTGTGGGAGGAAGTGGACGTGAATTACTGATGCAGATCATCTAGGGGCTTGGCTTTGCATTAGTTTCACTCGAACACTCAGACTGGAGGGAACAGAGGCCATCAGAAACAGTTCCTGTTTTAGAGACAGAAGGAAAGAGCTGAGAGGGCAACATTGAAAACCCTTGATTTTGATGTGATGGAGTCAGTTCTGCTCATAGCACATTGGCCAGAATGAGTCACCTGCCGCTGCTCAGCCACAAGAGGGCCAAGAAGTGTGAACCTTCTGGGCATCTGCAAGCAGGGACAGTGTGATGTAGCTGGCAGATGGTGCTAATTACTATTTCACTGGATTAATTAGATTCATTATATGTTGAATTCCTGACTAGCCATCTGAAAAGCATAGAGAAGGCAAAAGTTTCTACATCACTTACTACAGATTCATCCCCGCTAATTAAAACAATTCAGAAGCACACAGAAATGGTCTAGATGGTCTTTCAGATCACTCTCAGTTACGTAATTCTTGCTTTAAAGTACATTGTGAGATAGAAGTGATAGAAAGTACATTTGTTGGTCTTTGAATTAAGTCAGTGGTGCTGTATTGCAGTTTTTATAAGTGAAAGGCAGAAAGCTATGTTTTAAGGAAATATACTGCCATTTATTTGTATTTATAAACTAAAAAAAGTATCATAATAATTTTGTGATGATGTTATTTGTTATTAGAATTGTTCAAATGCTCATTTGAACAATATTAAAAATATTGCAGTTGATCTATCTCATCCTGTGTCTTATAGTACTAGTTATGAATTAGGGTATGTGTGTATATAAAAACTGTTTAATAAATTTAGGCAATATTATGTACAGAGGCAGGCATATTGTATACAAAGGCATGGAGTCTTGAGAAAACATTGTTGATTTGGAAAACTATAGATGTTTTAGTATTTGGAGCTTAAAATGCAAGATTGGGATATGCAGTGACAAGAGATGGGCCAGGCTGGTAAACAGAGAGGCTGCTGTGGGTGCTGGGGTCACATCGTGCAGTGTCCTGCTGTAGAAGGGAATTCAACTGTTATCATGTGGCACTGGGGAGCCATGTGGGGACTTTCGAGGAAGGGTGGCAAATCAAATTTGCATATTAGAGTATCATTCTGGTGGTGAGGTGAAGGGTTTAAGTTTTTTTTTTTTAAGATTTATTTATTTATTTGAAAGGCAGAGTGACAGAGAGGCAGAGGCAGAGAGAGAGAGAAAGAGAGAGGTCCTCCATCTGCTGGTTCACTCCCCAGATGGCCACAATGGCTGCAGCTGGGCTGATCCGAAGCCAGAAGCCAGGAGCTTCCCCTGGGTCTCCCATGCAAGTGCAGGGGCCCAAGGACTTGGGCTACTTTTCACTGCTTTCCCAAGCCATAGCAGAGAGCTGGATTGAAAGTGGGGCAGCTGGGACCTGAAGCGGTGCCCACACGGGATGCCAGCACTGCAGGTGGTGGCCTTACCTGCTACACCACAGTGCTGACCCCGAGGTTTAAGTTTTAAAATTTATTTTCATTTTATTTGAAAAGCAGGAAGACAGAAAAAGAATGACCGAGAGACAGAGAGAGATCATCCATCTACTGGTTTACTCCCCAAATGCCTGCATCGGCGAGGGTTGGGCCAAGCCAGGAGCCTGGAACTCAACCCAGGTCTTCCACATGGGTGGCAGGAGCCTGTGTATTTGAGCCACCATGTCCTGCTTCCCAGGGTCTGCATTAGCAGGACACTGGACCAGAAGTGCAGGAGGCCAGACTGGAAAAGCGCATTCTTCTGTGGGTTGTAGGCACCAAGTAGCGTCTGAACCACTGCTCCAAATCCCTGCCCCAGGCTGGACAATTTAAAGGAAAGGGGAAAAACTGTCGGGAGACTGACTGATTTATTCATTAAGAGAGTCTCAGTGAGAACTGCTAAAGTCATAATGGCTGTGTGAAATGCAAGGAGATAAACTGTTTAATGGTGGTTGGATATAGGTGGTCAGGAGGAAGGAAGAAGCTAGGATGGATAACGGTTACACTTTAGACCCAGGTAACTGAGGGGATGGTGGTTCCATTTCCCAGGATAGAGTCCAGGAGGGAGAGCAGGGCAGCGATGAGAGTGGGAGGACGGCTTCGTGTGGACATGCTGAGTGTGAGACTCCTGGGGGTACGTAAGTCTAGAAAGACAACTGGAGGTAAATAGGTCTGGGAGCTCAGGAGTGTGATCTTGGCTGGAAGCAGAGACTTGGGGGACTTCAATATCTAGATGTCCTATGGAGAAATGAGCATGGACCCGAGTAGCATCCTTACTTAATGGGTTTGTGGACGGAGACTAAGAAGTGATGGCGAAGAGGAAGGAGGAATCCCAGGAGGGGACGTTGTGCCTGAAACCGATTCAGGGAATGCCTGGAGGAGGAGGAAGTGCACCGTTTCCCACAGGCCTAGGGAGAAGTTTTCCAGAGAAGTTAAGCCTGGCTAATAGGAAGCCATCTGTGATGCTGATCAGCAGTTTTAGTGGGATGGAGAAGGCAGTCACCATCCATGGTGAGTGCAAGAGTACGTGAAGGAGACCAAGAAAGGCGGTATTCAGGAATAGGAGACACAGAGATGGTGGTTACTGTTGTCTTGCTGTGGGAGAATTTCCAATTTAGATAGGTATCTTTTTTTTTTTTGACAGGTAGAGTTATAGACAGTGAGAGAGAGAGTCAGAGAGAAAGGTCTTCCTTTCGTTGGTTCACTCCCCAAATGGCCGCCATAGCCGGCACTGCTCAGATCTGAAGCCAGGAGCCAGGTGCTTCTTCCTGGTCTCCCATGTGGGTGCAGGGGCCCAAGCACTTGGACCATCCTACACTGCCTTCCCGGACCACAGCAGAGAGCTGGACTGGAAGAGGAGCAACCAGGACTAGAACCTGGCGCCCATATGGGATGCTGGCACTGCAGGTGGAGGATTAACCAAGTGAGCCACGGCGCCGCCCCCTAGATAGGTATCTTAAAACAAGTTTCCTAGAGGAAGAATTTGAGATGGAGATTATTGCTCAAATAGTCCATCTTTTTGAAAAATTCTGATTTATACCAAGTTACTTAATTTGATTAGGAAAATCATAACATAGATCAAAAACCAGAATTTGAGTGTTAACAGAGCACTGAGAATGAACTAGATGAAATGCTAGAAGTTGGGAATGACTGAACAGTGCATAGAACTCAAGTGCAAACAGGCACAGGCTGCAGGGAAAGCCAGCTCAGGTTTTAAGAGCAAAGACATTGGGACAGTTGGCCAGCAGAAGATGTTTCTGTGGTGATTTGGGGGCACAAGAAACTTCTAAAGCAGGAAGTGACACCCTTTTTCTGTAAAGGGCCAGATAGCACACTGTTTAGGTTCTGTGGGCTGTATCTGTGCTTCCTGTTGTAAGTAATCAATTCTACATTATAGCACAAAAGCAGCCACAGATTATTTGTAAATGAATAAGCACAGCTAACGTTCCAGCAAAACTTTATGAAAATAGAACATTATTGGCCGGCGCCGCGGCTCAATAGGCTAATCCTCCGCCTAGCGGCGCCGGCACACCGGGTTCTAGTCCCGGTCGGGGCGCCGGATTCTGTCCCGGTTGCCCCTCTTCCAGGCCAGCCCTCTGCTGTGGCCAGGGAGTGCAGTGGAGGATGGCCCAGGTGCTTGGGCCCTGCACCCCATGGGAGACCAGGAAAAGCACCTGGCTCCTGGCTCCTGCCATCGGATCAGCGCGGTGCGCCGGCCGCAGCGCGCCGGCCGCGGCGGCCATTGGAGGGTGAACCAACGGCAAAAGGAAGACCTTTCTCTCTGTCTCTCTCTCTCTCTGTCCACTCTGCCTGTCAAAAAAAAAAAAAAAAAAAAAAAAAAAAAAGAAAATAGAACATTATTTACAAAGCTGGACCTGACTTGAGAGCTGTACTTTGCCAGCTGCTGTTCTAGAGGCCTGCTTAGACCTCAGGAAGAATCCTGCTCCTGCCCTTCAGGAACGGGATAAGCCTGGATACAGACATCTTGTTCTCATGCTAACCAGCATGCAAACTAATTGGGAAGTGTATTATTCTGAGTCCATCTCAGTAATTCAAGTTTGGAGTTCTTGAGTCTTCTAATTTTATTTAGTTATTTTTCTTTACAATTATTATTTTTTCTTTATCATCTGATACTTTATTTTTTTCTTGTTAATGTGCTATTAATACAAAGTGAAGAGAGTCTTCCAATTTTAAATCAGAAAAGGGTAAGGAGTCTTTGAGTTCTTGGAAACTAGTTGACTGGATTTTATATTTTGTGCTTTTTAGAGTTTTTTCTTTAATAATTAGTGTGAACATCGAACTTTGTAGCCTATTAAGAATTTTAGGTGTATTTACTGTAGTAATGATCTTCGTTGATCAGGTCAGAAGTGGGTCTTGCAGATGAAGGTCAGGTAGTATTTCTTCTGGCGGCAGTGGAAATTGAATAGGGAGCACTTGCTGGACAGGGCTCTTTCCCCGTCCTGCCGATGTTCAGCTTCACACACAGTGTCCCTGGGCTCTGCCCTGGGTTTCAGGCCTTTTTGACATTCACCGGAGAAGGCAGTAGCGTGATGTGTTTGCAATGATCAGAGAAAAGATAAGTAGTTCTCCACAGAGCCCTTTTAAAACAAACCAGGACCATTTGTGTCCCTGGAAAAATTGTCAGGGGGTACAGGATGTAGTGGAGGAGGACAGTAGTAAGTCAGCCAAGGTCAGTGCTTGAGGCAAGTGACCACGCGTGGTTCAAAGGGATGACTGTGGCTACAGACAGGAAATGAGTTCAGGGTCAGGAACCTGGGAGACTTCTGACATTGGAACATAGAAAATGAGAGTGACTGGGACAAGTGCTGTACACCATAGGCTGTTGGCAAGGGAGGGGCTGGCCCACTTAGGCAGCTCTCCCCCATTGCCCTTACGTTTTTGAGTGCCTAGTGTGAGGCAGGAGCAGATCTCAGGAGTATGGTGAGGAAAAGGCTAGACAGGTTCCCACTCTACTTCTAAGCCACAGAACATAGACTTTGACTTGAGGCACCAGTGCCATTCCAGAAGCAAAGGAGAGGGGTTAATTCATGACACAGATGGCTGCGTTAGTGTGGAAAGGCCTAATTCCTCTGAGGAACTCCAGTTGAGAAAGCCTGCTGAGTGGAGGAGCACAGTGATAAATGCAGGGGCGTCCCGGTGTCATGGGCGTGCACAGTGGCGATGCCCACCTAGCCTGCAGAGGGCCAGGGAATGCTCTCTGTGAAGAAGTTTGGGTGGAATGAAGCATGAGTGGGAAAGCCTTGCCCATGTGAAGAGTAGGGAAGGCTGGATGGAGAGGAGAGCCTAACCTGCTCTGAATCCTAGATGTTCTCTAACCTGCCTCCGTCCCGTTTTTGGGAGGTCATTTTAATATTTAGTTCAAATAGTCATGTCTGCTCTGTCAGCCTTCAGTTCTACTCACCTCTTCCTGGAGAATTGCCTGTTACCTTGTGTTTTATACATGTTTGTGATGACACCAGTTTCCTATTTCTTTTCTTTTTTTTCTTTTTTTCTTTTTTTTGACAGGCAGAGTGGACAGTGAGAGAGAGAGACAGAGAGAAAGGTCTTCCTTTGCCACTTTGCCATTGGTTCACCCTCCAATGGCCCCCGCGGCCGGCGCACTGTGCTGATCCAATGGCTGGAGCCAGGTACTTCTCCTGGTCTCCCATGGGATGCAGGGCCCAAGTACTTGGGCCATCCTCCACTGCACTCCCTGGCCACAGCAGAGAGCTGACCTGGAAGAGGGGCAACCGGGACAGAATCCGGTGCCCTGACTGGGACTAGAACCCGATGTGCCGGTGCCACAAGGCGGAGGATTAGCCTAGTGAGCCGTGGTGCCAGCCCCCTATTTCTTTTCCTGAACCAAAATAACTGAGATCCTCTTTTGATAGTTCTCATCACACTTTGAAATCTGTTGGGAAAGTAAACAGCAAGGCATATTGAAAAGTCATTTTGCTGTGCACAATTTTGTGTCTTGAAACAGTTTGCAACACGAGGTCTGTCTTAATAACTGAGTGTTACTGTTTTCCTGTCTGCCCTATGGTTTTGCAATATTGTGTGCTATTGTATCAAGCGGGATTGAAAAGCAAAACTGAAATGCTAAAGAACTGGAAGAGACAAATTCAAAGGAAAGCAGCCTGTAGCTTTCAGTGGCTGTTTGAGGTTTAAAAAAAGATTTATTTTAGGGGCCGGCGCCATGGCTCACTAGGTTAATCCTCCGCCTGCGGTGACGGCATCCCACATGTGCACTGGGTTCTAGTCCTGGTTGCTCCTCTTCCAGTCCAGCTCTCGGTTGTAGCCTGGGAAGGCAGTGGAGGATGGCCTGAGTGCTTGGGCGCCTGCACCCACGTCGGAGACAAGGAGAAAACACCTGGCTTCTGGCTTCGGAACGGCACAGCGCCAGCCATGGTGGCCATTTGGGGAGTGAACCAACGGAAGGAAGACCTTTCTCTGTCTCTCTCTCTCACTGTCTGTAACTTTGCCTGTCAAATAAATAAATAAATAATCTTTGAAAAAATTAAAAGATTTATTTTAAGTAAATGAAGCTTCCATATTGTCAGAATGATTTATTATTTACAATTGGGATTAGATTTTCATTCTGACATTTTTATTACTTTAATATGAGAAGATTACATTATGCCAAAACTGATGCAAAATTAAAAAAAAATTGAGATAAAATTCTCTTAATGTAAAATTGGCCATTTTAACCTTTTTAAAGTATACACTTTGGTGGTTTTGGTGCATTCGCGGTGCTGCGTAGGCCGTCACCACTGTGCAGTTCCGGAACATTGCCATCACCCCCAAAGGAAACTCTACCCATTCCGCAGTCCTTCCCCGTTCTCTGCCTGTGGACCCAGGTGGCCCCAGTCTGTTCTCTGTGCTTTTCTCTGTTCTGGGCATTTCATAGAAATGAAATCGTTCAGTGTTGGCCCCTTTGTGCTTGGGTTCCTTCCCTTAGCGTCATGTTTCCAAGACTCATCTCTGTTGGAGTGAGATCAACACTCCTTCTCTTGTCATGGCTGAGTCCTGCCCCATTGTGGTTAGCCTCCCATCACCCAGTGCACAGCTGAGTTGTTTCTATCTTGGCTGTCATGAATATGCTGCCGTGAACTTTCATGTCAAGTGTTAATGTGAGTAAATGTTTTCAGCTCTTTTGAGTATATGTCAGATGTTGACTACATGTCTAACAAAAATAAATTTTTAATGTGGATCACTAAAATGCACTGTCCCCCAACTTTTCCACGTCATAAAGAATTAATATGTGAGTGTATACATAAGCCCTGAAATTACCTATGTTCTTTGCTATTTAAATAGCCCAGTCTATGAACAATCGCTAGGTTGCTCCTGTTCCTTTTCACATTTGAACATTTCACAGTGGAACCCCTCCGTCACTTGGCCTGTGAATTGATGACATTTTGCTTGGTATTTTACAAGTTATTTTTGGAGCATCAAAAGTTCCCTCTGAAAAATATTTTGGGCACTAAAGAGTTGTATATGCCTGCATTATTTTTGTTGCTGTTGTTGAAAGAAGTTGATTATTGTTGTAGAAATAGTATGTTACTGAATACAGTTTAGGAAATAGATTAGGATAATCACCTAATATAGGACTGTTGTCCTATTAGCATTTTGCATCATTGTTACATACTTTTAAAAATGCTCATATGCTGTTTCTAATTTTCATATTATATATAAATTAGAGTACTTCAAAAAGTTCACAGGAAATGGAATTGAAATTTTTAAAAAAATCTTTGCTTAAGTTTTTCTTCTTTTTTTTTTTTTGACAGGCAGAGTGGACAGTGAGAGAGAGAGACAGAGAGAAAGGTCTTCCTTTGCCGTTGGTTCACCCTCCAATGGCCGCCGCGGCCGGCGCGCTGCGGCCGGCGCACCGCACCGATCCGATGGCAGGAGCCAGGAGCCAGGTGCTTTTCCTGGTCTCCCATGGGGTGCAGGGCCCAAGCACTTGGGCCATCCTCCACTGCACTCCCGGGCCACAGCAGAGAGCTGGCCTGGAAGAGGGGCAACCGGGACAGAATCCGGCGCCCCGACCGGGACTAGAACCCGGTGTGCCGGTGCCGCTAGGCGGAGGATTAGCCTAGTGAGCCGCGGCGCCGGCCTGCATAAGTTTTTCATTATCTACATTTTCCATGAACTTTTTGAAAACCCCCCATATACACAGATAGTTCAGTATTGTGAACTTTTTATGTACCATAATCATCTCACTTTATTATGTAATTCTTTCACACACAGAATACATTCAGAAAGTTTGAATGGATAATTGTATATTTATTTAAAAAGATTTACCTATTTATTTATTTGAGAGACAGACATAGAGAGCTCCTATCTGATGTTTCATTGCCCAGGTGACCACAATGGCCCCAGCAAGGAGCCATGGCCAGAGCTGGGAGCTGGAAATTTGATCCAGGGTCTCCCATGTGAATGGAAAGAAGCCAGTTGCTGAAGCTGTCTCCACTGCCTGCTGGGGTCTGTGTTAGCAGGAAGCTGGAGCTGCTTGTCCTGCTGGTGTCCTCCAGCGTGGGGCGCAGGTGTCCCGACAGATGTCGGCTCCTGCTCCAGGATGGTGTATGATTAGCATACACTTCTTACATTGAAGGACATTTCAGTTGTTCATAATTTTAAAATTTAAATAATATGGTGAGGGCCATCTTTAAATACGAGATTTTTTTCCCTAAATTAAATTTTTTAAAAGATTTATTTTATTTATTTGAAAGAGTTATGGAGAGAGGTAGAGACAGAGAGAGGGGTCTTCCATCCTCTGGTTCGCTCCCCAGATGGCCGCAATGGTCAGAGCTGCGCTGATCCGAAGCTAGGAGCTTTTTCCGGGTCTACCGCGAGGGTGCAGGGGCCCAAGGACTTGGGCCATCCTCCACTGCCTTCCCAGGCCACAGCAGAGGGCTGGATCGGAAGAGGAGCAGCCGGAACTAGAACTGGCACCCATATGGGATGCTGGTGCTTTAGGCCAGGGCTTACCCCACTGTGCCACAGCACCTGCCCCTTAAATTAAATTCTTAAAGTGGTATTATCAGTTATTAGGCCAAAGTTATGAAAATTATTGTTGGTTTCTATGGACTGTCTACAAGGTTTCTATGATCTGAATGTATCCCCCAAAATTAATGTGTTAGAAACTTAATCTCCAGTGTAACAGTGTCAAAGATCCTTGTGGAAGACGTTTAGATTATGAGAGGACAGATTAATGTCACTGTTGAAAGGATTTATGGGAATGGCTTTGCTCATTCTTGCCCCTCTGCTTTTCATCATGTGTGGATGCAGCAAAATGACATTCATTTGGCATTAGGCTCCAGAATGTGAGAGAATGAGCGTCTGTTTTTATGAATTATCAAGTCTGTGGCATTTTTGTTTTTATTTATTTATTTTTTAAAGATTTTATTTGAGAGTCAGAGCCACAGACAGTGAGAGAAGAGACAGAGAGAAAGGTCTTCCTTCTGTTCGTTCACTCCCCAGATGGCTGCATTGGCTGGAGTTAAGCCGATCCGAAGCCAGGAGCCAGGAGCCTTCTCTGGGCCTCCCTCACGGGTGCAGGGGCCCAAGGACTTGGGCCATCTTCTACTGCTTTCCCCGGCCATAGCAGAGAGCTGGATAGGAAGAGGAACAGCCGGGACTAGAACCAGCGTGCTTATCGGATGCCAGCGCTTCAAGCCAGGATGTTAACCCGCTGTGCCACAGTGCCGGCCCGCCCCTGTATGTTCTTTCTTATTGATCTCTCTTTCCTCTGCCTGGTTTTAGACATTACCCAAGCTTCTCCTCTGAGTCATCTTTTTTTTCTTTATATTGTCTTCCATATAAGCCTTTATGTACTGTCATAGGTTAATCTGCTACTTAAGTCTGGATAGTTCCATTGTCCATTTGTTTATCCAGCATTTTTTTATTGGCTGCTTTGTACCTGGTGCTGGCCTAGGTCCTAAGGATCCAAAGATGAACACACTTTGGCCTTGATTCTGTTTTGAGCCAATGGGAAATCAGATCTGAAACAGAGCAGCCACGCTGCTGTGTGCTGATTCCAAGAGCTGCCAGGGCTAAGTGTTGGGGAGAGGTTCTTAAAATTTCTTGGGGTAGGTGACATTTGGGTTGCAGTGTGAAAGGAGAGTTTGCCAAGAGAAAACTCAGGGGAGCGGGCATGTCAGACCAGGGAGCTGTATGTTTGTGGGAGTAAGAGCACGTGCTCCTCCCACGTGCACACGGGCTTTTCAAGGCAGATTGGGGGCCAGATTCTAGATCCTCTACTTACTGGCCCTGAGCTCTAGGCTCCCACCTGCAAATCGAGTAAGTTTTGGTGCAGATTAGTGAGATGACGTGTTCTGGACTAGTGTCTGGCAAGCAGTGGATGCTTTCAAGTGAAGGCTTCGTTCTTCCGTCTTCCTTCTCATCCTTGCAGCTGCCAGGCACCTGGCACAGGGTGAACAACTTGCTGGACAACTCCGTATTTCCAAGCATGAGAAAAGCATCTGGTCCTGTTTCTTTTGATGTAAAAGTTTATGACCAGGAAGACAAAAAGCATGATGAATTCACTGACTTCTCTTCATCTTAGGAAGCAGAAGTTTGTTTTCTTAAGAACTAACTGTAATTGGAGGAGAAAACAGGGCAGTAGATCGAGAAGCCAGTTTGCTGCTCGGCTGTACCTGGGAGCTGGGCGTAATCCCCTCGAATCAGATAGTAGACACGCTGATGGGTCATGTCTTCCATAATGTTTCTTCATTACTGTTTACAGAGCATTTGGGGTTTCTTTCCATCATAATCTCTTTCTCTTTCTTTCTTTCTTTCTCTTTCTTTCTTTCTTTCTTTCTTTCTTTCTTTCTTTCTTTCTTTCTTTCTTTCTTTCTTTCTTTCTTTCTCTCTCTCTCTCTCTCTCTCTCTCTCTCTCTCTCTCTTTCTTTCTTTCTTTCTTTCTTTTTAACAGGCAGAGTGGACAGTGAGAGAGAGAGAGAGAGAGAGAGAGAAAGACAGAGAAAAAGGTCTTCCTTTTGCTGTTGGTTCACCCTCCAATGGCCGCTACAGCCGGCACGCTGCAGCCGGCACACCGCGCCTATCCGAAGGCAGGAGCCAGGTGCTTCTCCTGGTCTCCCATGGGGTGCAGGGCCCAAGCACTTGGGCCATCCTCCACTGCACTCCCTGGCCACAACAGAGAGCTGGCCTGGAAGAGGGGCAACCGGGACAGAATCTGGCGCCCCGAGCGGGACTAGAACCTGGTGTGCCGGCGCCACTAGGTGGAGGATTAGCCTATTGAGCCGTGGCGCTGGCCCCATCATAATGTCTTTTAGTTCAGAGTTAAATATGTTTGGTTGTGGTTTGTAGTTTCCTGGATGCTGTTTCCTCCCTATGGCCTCAGACGCTGCAGTTCCCCTGTTTCTCAGTGAACATCAGTTCACACTGCAGTCTGGCAGCTTCTTGGGACCAGTTACATTCTTATTCTTTTGTGTGACATAGAGGCTTTCCACACTGCCCTCTGCCCTCTTGGTCAGCTCTGTTTCTTTCAGCAAACCTTAGCCTTAGGCCTCACACGTTGCATGAATTAAATACCATGAAGCAGCTGCGTGCCTGTTTATGTAAGTTATATATTATTACATCAATTATTTTATTATATATTTATATTATTATTATATATTATATATGTGTATTCTTGCAGACACCATGTCCTTTCCTTGTACCTCTCTGCATATATACATATATCTTTTAAAGGTTTATTTACTTATTTTGAAAGTCAGAGTTACAGAGAGGGAGAGACAGAGAGAGAGAGGGATCTTCTGTCCACTTGTTCACTCCCCAAATGGCTGCAATGATCAGTACTGGGCCAGGCCAAAGCCAGGAGCTAGGAACTTCTTCTAGGTCTCTCATGTGGGTGGCAGGGGCCCAAGCACTTGGGCTATCTCCTGATGCTTTTCCCATGCCACTAAGTGGTAGCTGGATTAGAAGTGGAGCAGCCAGGACTCAAACCAGCACCCTTATGGGATGCTGGTGTCACAGGTGATGGCTTTACCTGCTGTGCCGCAGTGCCGGCCCCTTCTCAGCATATATCGCCCCTTCTCTTGCCTCTCATCTTTCTGGCCCAGTTTCACTGGTTCTTGCCCCTGAGAAGCTTTTCCTTGGAATCTTCACAACTGTTCCTCAACTCTGCCGATTTTACTCAATTGAAAAACTTTGAACTATTTCTCATTCGATTACAGAGCCCCTTGTATTGTCTCTGCTCACAGTCCAGGGGTATTTGATATTTTCTTCTGGGTGGTGTTTGTATTGCCTGTTATGAGTGACTCCCACTGTATGCTGCGGTTGACCACGGCAAGCAGCATTGATTGTATGACAGGCACTCTTAGGAAATTTTTTAAAATTATTTATTTATTTATTTCAGAGGCAGAGTTAGAGTCAGACAGACAAAGACAAAGCTCTTCCTTCTGCTGGTTTACTCCCTAAATGGCCACAACAGCCAGAGCTAAGCCATCGGAATCCAGGAGCCAGGAGTGTTTTCCGGGTCTCCCACGCAAGTACAGGGGCCTGAGTACCTGGGCCCTCTTTCACTCCTTTCCCTGGCTGCAGGCAGAGAGTGGGGTCAGAAAAGGAACAGCTGGGACGGAAACTGGTGCCCATATGACACCCCAGGTGGAAGTGTACCTACTATGCCGCAGCATGAGCCCCTAGTCCCTTTGTAAACACTGTACATTGCAGGTGTGGATTTTTTTGTAAGATGGGCTACACTGTAGTATTCCTTTTCCATTATTCATGTGCTCATACCTAAACAGGCCAGAGCATATTTATTTAATTCACGAAGGACCGTGTTTGGCCATAGGAGAGAAGTCAGCCCCTAAATCAAAAGAAAAAGAGGAAATTCTTGAATCTGGGTTTTTGTTCCTTCTTCCATTTTCACGGCACATCCCCCTTTCTGTCCCCCCAGGCTGTACAGAACTTAGAAAATGCCTTGCCAGTTGTTGTTATGTCTGAGTTTGGTTTGTTCTCTCCAAAACTCATGCTGGAGTTCCATCTCCATTGTGAGCTAGTAAGAGGGTAGAAACAGCCTGACGCTGGTGTTTGGAGGACGAGCTTTTGGGAGGCGATTAGGATTAGATAAGGTCATCAGAGTGTGGCCCCATAATTGAGTACTGGTGACATTATGAGAAGAGGCAGGGAGACCAGAAAAGAGGTATAGATACATGCATGCTCTCTGCCTCTGCCATGTGACCTCCTGTGCTAGCTCACGACTCTGCTAGCAATGAGGCCATCACCAGATGTGTCCCTTTGACCTTGGATGAGAACCATGAGCTAACGTAAACTTTTCTTTGTAACGCATCCAGTCTGTGGTACTGTTATTAACAGCACAAAATGGACTGATACGGTTTTGTTATTAGATTATTGAAAAGCAATTTCCATGTATGCCTTTTGTAATAAAATAAATAAAGGCAAAGAGGGCATTTATATGTCTAAAAGGAAGCTGCTTTTCTTTCACGCATGACATTTCTGATTCCAAATGTGTAGATTTTCTAATTTGTTGCTGATATTTATTGGTTGTCATACAATTAAACTGAAGGCTGATGCTAACTAACCAGTTTGCAGAGAGATCCTATAGGTTAAGGTCTTATCCCACACAACTGCCTCCCACCGCCTCAGACGCCAGTTTTACTGTGGGCTTCCTGTACTTTTGACTGGCTATAAAGTGTTTCTCCTAGTGACCGCCTCTTCTGGTTCAGTAATTTGCTAAAATGACCCACAAGAGTCAGGGAAACATTTACTCGTGTTTACCAGTTTATCATAAAGGATATTACAAAGAATACTTATGAACAAATGAACAAAGAATACGAACAGATGAACAAAGAATACTCATGAACAGTTTTTCTGCAAGTTTCCGCCCTCCAGTCCCATGGCTGACTCTGCAGCCAGCTCCCATCCTCCTGAGAGTCCCCATCCTAGCATAAGCTGAGATATGTTTGAAATGGGCTTATTATGACGATCAGAAGATACTCCTTTCACTCCTAGCACTTAGCAAATTCCAGGTGTTTTAGGAGCTCTGTTGCCAGGAACTGAGGAGGAAGACCAAATACCAATTTTTTATTATATCATAATATCGCAGTCCTAGTGTCCAACTGGTAGTTCATTGAACAGCTGTTGTTTTGGACATGTACTGTGTGTCAGGTAGGAGAATGTAGCACAGAACATAACAGGTCACTTGCTGTCCTCAGGGAGTGTTTGTGTCGTCTGTTAGCGTGAGGGGACCATGGAGACCCATTTTCAAAACCAAAGTTTTGTGGTTTAAGATCCATAAGGAGATGTAACCAGTATCTTAACATTTCTAAACTGCTTTAACACATTCAAAAGCTCAGAGTGCTTTTTACCTTTTTCTTATTTGAAAAGAAAATTCAGTTCTTTTAGCAGAAATAGCTAAATTTATTTAGAAAAAGAAAAGCAGTCAAGGGGGTGGGCATTTGGCCAAAATGTATTGCTTGGGATGCCTGCATCCCGTGTCAGAGGGTTTGAGTTCCAGCTCTGCTTCCAATTCCAGCATCCTGCTGAGGCACAAGTAGTTGGGTCTTTGTCACCTCTTGAAAGACCCGCATTCAGTTCCTGGCTTCTGGCTTTGGCCTGGGCCAGCCTCAGCTGTTGTAGGCATTTGGAAAGTGAACCAGTTGATTGGAGAGCTCTGTTTCTTTCTCTGGCTCTCTGCCTCTCAAATACATAAAAATAAATAATTTTTTTTAAAAAGAAAAGCAAAAGCAGTTATAGTATTATATGTGGATTTTTTTTTTTTTGGTCATAGAGCAGATCAATTAAATGACTTCCCCAGACTCATTCATTTTGGACATATTTGGCACCTTTTTTGAGTTTTGAAGTAAAAGATAAGAATTTGCCTTTATTTTATTTTCCTTTCCATTTTGCCTTGAGGCTTCCCACTGGTGTACACTGTTGTAAAGAAGCTGCACGCCTGCCCCTTCTTTAGGCCATCATCTGGGATCCCTGCGTGAACTGAGACGCAGGTTGTGCATGTGCGCCTGTACACACGTGTGGAGAGGGTTTTCTTTCTTTCTTAAGAGATTGTTTCTTGGGCCGGTGCTGTGGCGTAGCAGGAGAAGCCACCGCTTGCAGTGCCGGCATCCCATATGGGTGCTGGTTTGAGTCCTGGCTGCTCTACTTCTCATCCAGCCCTCTGCGATGGCCTGGGAAAGCAGTGGAAGATGGCCTAAGTCCTTAGGCCCCTGCACCCATGTGGGAGACCTGGAAGAAACTCCTGGTTTCTGGCTTTGGATCGGCCTAGCTCTGGCCATTGAGGCCATCTGGTGATTGAACCAGCGGATGGAAGACGTCTGTCTCTTTTTCTGCCTCTGCCTCTCTGTAATGCTGCCTTTCAAATAAATAAATCTTTAAAAAAATAAAAGTAAAAGAGTATTTCTTTATTTTTTATTTGAAAAACAGAGAGACAAAGAGAGCTAGATCTCCCATCCACTTGTTCATTCCCCCAAATACCTGCAACAGCTTGTTCAAAGACAGGAGCCAGAAATTGCAAACAGGTCTCTCTCGTGATTGCCAGGGACCCAAATACTTGAGCCATCACCCACTACCTCCCAGGGTGTGCATTCGTGGGAAGCTGAACTGGAAGTGGTGGAGCTGGTACTCAAACCATGCTCTCCAATATGAGGTGTGGGTGCCCCAAACAGCAGCTTAACTCCTGTGCCAAATGTCCATCCCAGCAGGGAAGATTGTCTAGGAATTTCTGCAAATAGAGGGATCAGGATTTCTGGAGAGGGAAAAAAAAACCCGAGGTAGAATTCATACAAACATTTATATGGAAGAACATCCGTAGCTTAGGATCTGCTCAAATTGCTTCCAGTCATATATTATACCTTCCATGAGCTCTTGGTCTGTTATTTAATTAGGATTCATTTATCATATTGTGTGTGTTTTGTGTCCTAGAATTTCCAACCACATTGCAGATATTTGGCTGATGCTATATACTTTTTTTTTTTTTTTTTTTTTTTTGCACAGGCAGAGACAGTGAGACAGACAGACAGAAAGGTCTTCCTTTCTGTTGGTTCACTTCCCAAATGGCTGCTGCGGCTGGCGTGCTGCGCCGATCCGAAGCCAGGAACCAGGTGCTTCCTCCTGGTCTCCCATGCGAGTGCAGGGCCCAAGCACTTGGGCCATCCTCCACTGTACTCCCGGGCCACAGCAGAGAGCTGGACTGGAAGAGGAGCAACTGGGGCAGAATCCGGCGCCCCAACCAGGACTAGAACCTGGGGTGCTGGTGCTGCAGGCGGAAGATTAGCCAAGTGAGCCGTGGTGCCGGCCTGTTGCTATATACTTTTTTAAAAGAGCAGAAAATCCACCCTCAAAACATTTTGGTTTCTGATTGCAACAGGAAGGGTCCATCTCTATCTTACTGTCTGCTAAAAGAAAAGTTAATCTTAGCTGGTGCCGCGGCTCAATAGGCTAATCCTCCACCTGCAGCGCCGGCACACCGGGTTCTAGTCCCGGTTGCTCCTCTTCCAGGCCAGCTCTCTGCTGTGGCCAGGGAGTGCAGTGGAGGATGGCCCAAGTGCTTGTGCCCTGCACCCGCATGGGAGACCAGGAGAAGCACCTGGCTCCTGGCTTCGGATCTGCCTGTCAAAAAAAGAAAAGTTAATCTTTTCTGCAAGAAGAGAATATCTTCAGAGCACTTGCAATTTTGCATCTATGATGTCCAGAATTTAACCAGCACTGGCTATTGAAATGGTAAGAAGCTTATGGAAAGATGCCTCACTGGTCATCAGATGAAGTGCAAGTCCATAGCATTAGTAGTGCTACTTTGCACCTGCCTGAAGGACTGAGTGGAAAAAGGCAAAAAAATACTAGGGGTTGGTGAGGTGTAGAGCAATTAGAACTTGCTTATCCCACTAATAGGAACATCAGGCATGTTTACAGCCTCTTTGGGAAACTGCTCGGCATCGTCTGCTAATGCTGCAGATATTCTGTGACAGAATTTCCATCCCTAGTTACATACCTGACAGAAATGGGTGTGCTTGAGAGCCAAAAACAGGTTCAGGAGTCTGCAGAGCCACAGTGTATAAATAACTGCAGACTGGAAACCACCCATGTTTCCGTTAGGAGCAGACCAGCTCTCTACTGTGATGCATGTGGATAACAGAATATGATCCAGTGGCGAGAATGGGTGAATTACAGCCACGTGCAACAATTAAGTTTAACTCTTAACCAGGCACAAGAATGTTTATGATTCCAATTATGAACTTGCAGAAATAGTCTTTGGTTTTGCTACGTAAGATTTATTGTGCAAGGGTCAGTAACTGAAAGGGGCAAGAGAATAGTTTCTGGGGCCTTGGCTCTGGTTGGCAGGATTCTGAGATGGGCCTGGGGAGTCCCCTGCTTTGGTAAACATGCTGTGTTCACCCTCCCTGCAGTGTGGGTGGGCCTGTGACTATGACGGGGTGTCATTCCTCTAAGCTGCGTTATTTTGCAGAGGAAAAGAGATTTTGCACATGTTATTGAAGTCCCCAATCAACTACGTTAAGTTAAGCAAAAATAGGATTCTCCTTGTCTTCGTCGTCGTGTGAACCCGTTACAGCAGGGTCTAGAGCTTACAGATGTTGTCTTGCTGGCCTTAAAGAAGCAGGCTGCCAAGAATTCTAGAGTTGCAAAGAAATGAATTTTGACAACAATCATAAGCTTATGTAGAGACTCTAACCTTTAAACCATAGAAGAGAGATCAGCCCCAGCTGCCCAATGCCTTGGCTGCAGACTTGTGAGATCCTCAATGGAGGACCCAGCCAACCCATGCTGGACTCCTGACCCACAAATGCTGTGAGATTATATACGTGTGTGTTTTCAGCTGCTAAGCTTGTAGTCAGTTTTTGTACATCATAGAAAACTTACACATTGGTGATCTCTTTCTTCTTCTTGATAATAGTTTTGTGGTTGTATTCACTTTGTAAAAATCCATATTATGCATTCTTGACTTATGTACTTTTCTGTGTGTAAATAAAATGAATTATGTTGACTAAAAGTATTTACGTAAAAAGCAGTGGAAGATGGCCCAAGTCCTTGGTCCCCTGTACCTACGTGGGAGATCCGGAAGAGACTCCTAGCTTCAGATTGGTTCAGCTCTGGCCATTGTGGCCACTTGGGGAGTGAACCAGTGGATGGAAGATGTCTTTCTGTCTCTTCCTCTCTCTGTAACTCTGCCTTTCAAATAAATAAAGCAACTCTTTTTTTTTTAAAGAAAAAAATATACTCACTTTCCATCCTTGCTTTTATTGACATGTAATTTATATTTTACATTTTCTTTCTTTTTTCTTAATGATTTATTTATTTATTTGAAAGGCAAAGTTAGAGAAGGAGAGGAGAGATAGTGGGTTGAGAGAGCTTGCATCTTCTGGTTCACTCCCCAGATGGCTGAAATGACCAACTTTGGGCCAGGCCGAAGGCTGGAGCCAGGAGCTTCTTCTGGATCTCTCACGTGGATGCAGGGGCCCAAGCACTTGAGCCAGCTTCCTCTGCTTTTCCCAGGCAGATTGGCAGGGAGCTAGATTAGAAGTGGAGCAGCTGGGACTTGAACCGTCACCTATATGGAATGCTGGCACTGAAGGCAGTAGCTTAGCCTGCTGTGCCTCAGTGCCACCCCTTTATTTTACATTTTATTATGTAGCAGTTTTTTTCTGAGAGGCAATGAGTCTTGCAGCTGGAGATGTAAAGATTTTCCAGCCTGGCTTCCTTATTTTAAAGCTGATGAAACTGGGATATATTCCCAGTGAGCTCTTGGGAGCAGTGCCAGGGCCTCCACTTCTGTGTGCAGGTGCTTGTGTCTTGGAGCTTTTGGAAGCCAGAGGACAGAAGAACATGCTGCTGGTTGTTGAGTTGCTCTCCTGGAGGTAGTTAGATCCCTGTGTGGGTACTGAGAGTCAGCTAGAATCTGGGGGTCGAAGCACATCCAGCCACGAATGTCTGCTGTGCTGGTCTTTGTGCCATGCACTGTGATGTCCTTGTCATGGATTTTCTTTGAGTACTTACTTGCCATAAATGCTTTCCTACTGCTCTAAGTTTTCCAAAGCTCGTGCTATTTTATAACCTTCCTCCTGGAATCAATATGAAGTGAGATAATGCCACTGCTTCTAATTGTGGAAATGGGAACCAGACTCTGTATACAGATAAATAGGTATAAAGCCAAGTTTGTCAATCAGTAATCATAAAAAAAATCCTGGGATTAAAAAAAAGATACCTTGGGATAAGCCTTCCCCCAATTCAATACTGACTCATAGTTTGAGAAGGCATTTGCAGAATTAAATGTAATAGTTATAGCAGGTGGATGCACGTAGCATGTTTGATCCGCAAAACACATTTTTATTTATGCCTATTTTTAAAAATAATTATAACTTAATGACTTTCTTTTTACATCTCTGTTCTTAGTTTGTAGTATTGTATTTTGGAAAAGCTAGAAATATTAAAATAGTCCTTCTAGGGTAGAATATCCGTCAGTGTTTCCATTATAAAATGCAATTTAAAAGGGCTTAGAAGTCAGCTGTAAAAATTTGTTCTTGGCTGATACTTTGTATACAAAAATCTCTGCCCGGGATAATTTTAAGAAGAATTTTTGCAACAGCATAAACTGAGGTTAAATGACAGAACCAGCTTACATTGAACTCATTTTTTTATACTTCTATCAAAGCAAGGGAAAGATGTCAGCTTTTGAAATGGTTCAAATAAAGCAGTATGAAGTCTGTATTTCTATATTTGTGCTCTTAGAAAATGTTTAAAAAACTGTTATTCTGCCATCAGAAGGGTCACCACTGGCTGAAATATCAAAAATAATGGGACCACCGTGCCCAGCCTAGGCCCCAAATCTTAGGTGACCTCTGAAAAACTTTTTCATAAAGAGATTAAAAATTTTTTTTAAAAAAAGTAATTATTTGAAATGCAGAGTTACAGAGAGGCGGAGGCAGAGAGAGGGAGAGAGAAGAGAGGTCTTCCATCTGGTGGCTCACTCCCCAGATGGCCACAGTGGCATAATGGCCAGGGCTTGGCCAACCCAAAGCCAAGGAGCCAGCAGCTTCTTCAAGGTCTCCCATGGGGGTACAGGGATCCAGGTGCTTTCCTAAGCCATAGCAGAGAACTGGATTGAAACTGGAGCAGTCAGGACTCGGACCAGTGCCCGTACAGGATACTGGCACTATAGGCAGTGGCTTTGCCCAGTATGCCACAGATTTTTAGCAACTCATTTTGATAAGTAGTTTGGGGCACTTTTGTGTCTTTGACTTTAGTTGTTGAAAACTGGCTTTCTGCTCAGTACCTGGCTTTGCTCTCTGCAGAGCAAGTAAGAAAGTGCTAATGGGAAAGCGAGACATGTTTCCTGTGCAGTGGGAGGCTCAGCCAGCGAAGCTGGAGGTGTCTTGGTGATGTAACTTTCTTCCCAAATCTCTGGACAGGTCCTGGCTTGAGAAGATCAGCCACAACATAGACAGCTCCTTCCTTTGGTATTACGGTGAGGACGCGCGCACACACACAGATCTACTGCATATGGCCAGGTTTCTTTTCCACTTTTTCTTCAGAGTTGAATCTTGTGTGCAGATTGCACCCAGAGAGCTTTTGGAAGTGGCGGTTCGACTTGCCTGGGAGCTGCCAGGAGCTCCCTCTGTTGGGTCACTCCCGGGCCACGACGCGCAGGTCACGAGCATTGAGCCCGCGGGAGCGTCTGATGTCTTGGCGGTTTGAATCGAGATGCGACTCTATGTGAAGTGGCATTGGGTTCTGTGCAGTCTTCATGGAGAGGGAAGTCCTTCATTAAGGACATGCTTCCTGCGCCGCACCCACTTGTTCTCGGAAGTAACGGTGTTGGACCACGCTTGGTGCTGAGCAGAGTGGAGACAGCCACCACCACCTTCACAGTGGAGTCTCCTGCTTACAAAACAAAACAGCATTCGTTTCTTTCTGAAAGAAGATACCGTAAGGCCAGGTCACTGTTTAGTCAGGGAACGTGCGTTAGATTCGTGGTCAGTGTGTTCAGCTGCCAAGGGTGCTGTGCGGACGTGAGGAGAGCCTGCCCTAGGTCAGAGACCGGGGCACACTGCTGTCTCCGGGGCATCTCTGCTGCCAGCTTTTCTTCTCCGTCCCGGCCAGGGCTCGTTTCAGGTGGTGCTTGTTGTCCTGACCCTTTAGCTCGCCAGGCTGGAATCAGGCGTGGAAGCGATCGTGCGTGTCTTGGAGGGAGAAGGCGTTGTCTCCCTATCGAGCAAACGTCTGAATCCACGGTTCCTGGAAGGGGGTATGTTTGTGTGGAGCTGCACTTTGGAAAAGAGTTAAGTCACTTCTGAGGGGGTGAGCTGTTCCTGTCACTGCTTATGGAGGAGTAATCTGTTAGTATCATTATTTTGTCCAAATTGTTCCAGATCTCACCTGCTTCTGAAGCCCCTCAGCTTGGCTCCTGTGTCATTTTGACATGTCCTCGTCATTCTTTTTTTAAAAAAAATTTAAAATTTAATTTTCAATTAGTTTTTAACCGATTCAGTGTGTAGATGCAGTTTTAAGAACATAGTGATATTCCCTCACTCCCCCTCTCCCTCCCACCCTCTGTGCTTTTCTCTTTCTTTTTTATTTTAGTTTTTGAGATAACATATTTTAAAATGACATTATAATAAAAAGACGTAATACATCACCATATAAGAAGTTTAACAAGTAAAAAGCAAAAGACCCCAGTTTAGTAGGAACATAGATAATGGCTATAAACAGTAACTGAATGGAAAAAAATGACCATTTCATCCATATACAGTGGATTTTAAAGTAATCACAGATCATTAAAACTATTGTAGTATAACTTTTTAAGAAAGATTTTATTTATTTATTTGAGGGGTAGAGTTAAAGACAAAGAGAGGGAGAGACAGAGAGATCTGCTGGTTCACTCCCCAAATGGCCGCAACGGCTGGAGCTGGGCTGATCCAAAGCCAGGAGCTTCTTTTGGGTCTCCCACATGGGTGCAGGGGCCCAAGCACTTGGGCCATCTTCCACTGCTTTCTGAGGTGCATTAGCAGAGAGCTGGATCGGAAATGGAGCAGCCAGGACTCGAACCAGTGCTCATGTGGGATACTAATGCTGCTAGCTGTGGATTTACCTGCTATACCGTATGGTTTTTGTTCTTTATTGTATTGATGTGATTTATGGCATTTATTGTTTTGTAAGTGTTGACCCACCATTGCATTTCTGAGATAAATCCCACTTGATCAGATGTATGATCTTTTTGATGTGGCTTGAATTCAATTTACTGATATTTTGTTGAGAATCTTTGCATCTGTGTTCGTTAAGGATACAGGTCTGCAGTTTTCTTTCTGTGTTGTGTCTTTGGTTTTGGTCTCAAAATAATGTTGGCCTCTTGAAAAGTTTGGCAGAATTCCATCCTATTCAGTATTTTGGAATAGTTTGAAGAGTACTGGAGTAGCTTCCTCTTTGAAAGTTTGTGGAGTTTGGTAGTGAAGCCATCAAATCCTGGACTTTTCCTTGATGGAAGACCTTTTTTTTTTTTTTTTTAATTTTTTTTATTTTGACAGGCAGAGTGGACAGTGAGAGAGAGAGACAGAGAAAAAGGTCTTCCTTTGCCATTGGTTCACCCTCCAATGGCTGCCGCGGCTGGCGCGCTGTGGCCGGCACACCGCGCTGATCCGATGGCAGGAGCCAGGTGCTTCTCCTGGTCTCCCATGGGATGCAGGGCCCAAGGACTTGGGCCATCCTCCACTGCCTTCTCGGGCGACAGCAGAGAGCTGGCCTGGAAGAGGGGCAACCGGGACAGAATCCGGCACCCCGAGGAGCTAGAACCCAGTGTGCCGGTGCTGCAGGTGGAGGATTAGCCTAGTGAGCTGCGGCACCGGCCAATGGAAGACTTTTGATTACTGCTTCAAACGCATTGCCTGGTATGGGTTTCTTTAGATTGTCTGTATCTTCTTCATTTAATCTTGGTAGGTTATATGAAGAATTTTTCCATTTCTTAGAAGTTTTTCAGTTTATTAGCATATAGTTTTCCATAGTAGTTTCTTATGATCCTTAGCATTTCAGTGGTGTCAGCTATAATGTTTGCTTTTTCATCTCTAATTTTATTTATGTGAGTTTTTTCTCTTTATTAGAGGTTTATCTGTTTTTTTTTCTCTTCTCAAAAAACCAACTCTTTGTTGATATTTTGTAGTTTTTTTTTTTTAAGTTTTAATGTCATTTATTTCTGCTGTGATCCTTATTATTTCTCACTTCCTGCTGATTTTGGGTTTGGTTTGTTCTTGTTTTTCTAGGTCTTCAAGATGCATCATTAGATCTTTAATTTGAGTCATTTCTCTTTTTTAAAATGTAAGCACTTAATGCTGTAAACTTCCATCTTCATACTGCTTTTGCTGTATGCTACAGGTTTTGATACATTGTGTTTTCATTTTCATTTATTTCAAGAAAGTTTTTGATTTTCTTTTTAATTTCTTCAGTAACCCATTGATCATTCAGTAGCATGTTGTTTAATTTCCAAGCATTTATGAGCATTCTGTTGTTCTTGTTGTTGATTTCTGGTTTTATTCCTCTGTGGTCTGAGAAGTTACGTGGTATGATTTCGGTCCTTTTAGATTTGCTTAGACTTGATTTGTGGCATAATCCATGATCTGTTCTAGAAAGGTTTCCACGTGCTGATGAGATGAATGTGTATTCTGTACCTGTTAGGTGAAATATCCTATAAATGTTTGTCAGGTCCATTTGCTCGATAGTATGCTTCAATTCTGATATATCTCTATTATTTTTTTTTGTCTGGGTGATCTGTCCATTGATGAAAGTGAGGTGTTGAAGTCTCCCACTATTATTGTATTGGAGTCTATTTCTCCCTTTAGGTCAAAAATAGTATTTTCTATGTAATATGTTGTAATGAAATGGACATTTTGAGATTCAATGCTTGTTTACATCCCTTGTTTCTTATGTTGAGGAGCAGTGTTTTCTTCTTCTTGCTATTTGTTGAACTCTTTTACTTGGTGTAGGGTTAACTCTGCAATCATTAAGTAAACTGAAAGTAGATCTTTGTAAAAATTAAGAGTGGGGATGGGAGGCAGAGGAGGAAGAAGGGTTGGAGCATGGGTGGGAGGGAGAGGAGGGTGGGAAGTAGCACTATCTTCCTAAATTTATCTTTTACTTGGGCTTATATAACTTAAATACAATTTAAAAAAATAAAAATAATATTTTCTGCATATATTTGGGTGGTCCTGTCTTGGGTCATATATATTTATGATCATTATGTCTTGCTGAATTGAACCTTTTATCAAAATATAATGTCCTTCTTTATCTCTCTCTCTCTTTTTAAGATTTATTTATTTGAAAGAGTTATAGAGAGAGGTAGAGACAGAGAGACGTCCTCCATCTGCTGGTTCACTCTTCAAATGGCCGCAATGGCCAGAGCTGAGCCAGTCCAAAACCAGGAGCCAGGAGCTTTTTCCTGGTCTCCCAGGTGGGTGCAGGAACCCAAGCACTTGGGCCATCTTCCACTGCTTTCCCAGGCATATTAGCAAGAAGCTGGATCAAAAGTGGAGCAGCTAGGACTCAAACTGGTTCCCATATGGGATCCTGGCACTGTAGGCTGGGGCTTTAATCCTCTGCACCACAGTGCCAGCCCCTCTTTATCTCTTTTTACAGTTTTTGGTTTGAAGTCTGTTTTATCTGATATCAGACTAGCTACACCTGCTTGCTTTTGGTTTCAATTTGTCTGAATATCTTTTTCCAACACTTCACTTTCAGTCTGTGTGTATTTTTGTTTGTGATGTAAGTTTTTTGTAGGCAGCTTATAGTGGAATCATGGCTTTTTATCCATTCAACCAACCTAAGTCTTTTGGTTGGTGAATTTGATCCATTTATATTTAAGGTTAATATTGTTAGATAAGAACTAAGACCTGTGGTTTTGTTGATTCGTTAATGATTCTACCTCCTCGGTTAGTGTATTTGGTGGTGTCATGTGTTTTCATGATGTTTACTTCTGATGCAGGACGCCCTTCAGAATTTCTTTTTCTGAAGATTTATTTGTTTATTTAAAAGAGTTACAGAGATGGAGAGGGAGGGAGAGAGAGGGAGGGACAGAGGGAGGGAGGGAGGGAGAGAGGGAGAGAGGGAGGGAGATTGAAAGAGAATGAGAGAAGGAGAGTTTATTTTGGTGCAGAAAATCTGAAATTCATAAACAGTTTTTTTTAATAGTATGAATTTTCTTTTTTTTTTTTTTTACTTCATGTATCTTGTGTATACAGATTTAGGAACATAGTAATATTTCCCACGGTCCCTTCTCCAACCCATGCTCCAACTCTTTCTCCTCTCTTTCCTATTCCCACTCTTAATTTTTACAAATATCTACTTTCAGTTTACTGTAATATGCATTTTCCATGAATGTTTTGAAGACCCCATGTATATCATTCTGTTGGTAAATAAAACTTTTACTTTTTCCATCCCAATCTATATGCCTTAAAAGAAGCTGTTACTACAGCGTTGAACAGAAGTAGTGAGAATGAACCTTCTTGCCTTGTTCCTGGTCTTATGGGAAAAGCATTCTATTTTTTTTTTTTAATATCAATTATATTAGCTTTAGGTTTTTCATATATGTCCTTTATTAAACTGAAGAAATATCATTACAGTCTAGTGACATTTTATCATGAATTATGTCAAATGATTTTTCTGTATCTATTGTGAGGATCATATATTGATTTATATGATTTTTTAAAAAATTTATTTATTTGAAAGTCAGAGTTACACAGAGAGAATAAGAGAGGCAGAGAGAGAGAAAGAGGTCTTCCATTCTCTGGCTCACTCCCCAATGGGTCGCAACAGCCGGAGTTTTGCCAATCCGAAGCCAGGAGCCAGGAGCTTCTTCTGGGTCTCCCATGTGGGTGCAGGGGCCCAAGGGCTTGCGCTGTTTTCTCCTGCTTTCCCAGGCCATAGCAGGGAGCTGGATCAGAAGTGGAGCATCTGGGACTCGAACCGGTGCTCATATGGGATGCCGGCACTTCAGGCAGCGGCTTTACCCGCTACGCCACAGTGCTGGCCCTGAATTATATGATTTCAATTGAATTAATTATTTATATTTTATTTGAGAGAGAGAGAGTTCCCATCTTCTGATTCATTCTCTCAATGCCTGCAACAGCAGAGCTGGACCAGGCTGAGGCCAGGTGCCCAGAACTGAATCTGGGCCTCCCAGATGGTATGTACCTCCTAGGTGGCATTAACAGGGAGCTAGAATTGGAAGCAGAGCCTAGATTCAAATCCAGACATTCTGATGCAGAATGAGAGTGCCACGAGGCACGTTAGCTGCTGTGCCAAATATCCACCTTGAATTACATGTTTGTACTAATGTTAAATTAACCTTCCTTTCTTGGGTTGCTTTGTTAATCACTTTTGTATCAACATGTATGCTAATGAGAATATTAATTTGCCACTTATATAATTGGTATTATTTGATAGATATGGCTAATAAAACCATCTGGGCTTGAAGTATTCTTTTCTAGCTTAGGTTTTTTTCATTGATATTTGGTACAGTCATTGTAAATATGACACTAAAATATTTTTGCCACTTTTCTTACTGGTAACAGATACTGAAAGTTGTTCACATTTTATATTTCTTCTTGTGTCCATTTTGATAATTTGTTTCATTCAGGAAATTTGTCCATTTCATTTAAGTTGTAGACTGTTTTGACACAAAACTGTTCATAATAGTTATATTATCCTTTTAATGTCCCTTGGATTTCTAATTATTGTCACTCTTTTATTGCTGATATGAGTAATCTGTGTGCTCCATTTTTTTCCCCCTTAGTCTAGTGGAAGGTTTCCCACTTTTATAGTCTCTTCAAATAACTTGATTTTCTCTTATAAATATATCGAATCTTTCCTTCTACTTCTTTTTGGGTTAAATTATCCTCTTATGCTCCTCTGCCCATTTTTAAAGGGGACGTGTAGCTAATTATTTTTAGCCCTTCTCTTCCATTATAAACATTATTATTTTTTAAAAGATTTATTTATTTATTTGAAAGAGTTACACAAAGAGAGGAGAGGCAGAGAGAGGGAGAGAGAGAGGTCTTCCATCCGATGGTTCATTCCCCAATTGGCTGCGACAGCTGGAGCTGCGCTGATCCGAAGCCAGGAGCCAGGAGCTTCTTCCCAGGTCTCCCACGTGGGTGCAGGGGCCCAAGCACTTGGACCATCTTCTACTGCTTTCCCAGGCAACAGCAGAGAGCTGGATCGGAAGAGGAGCAGCTGGGACTAGAACCGGCGCTCATGTGGGATGCCGGCACTGCAGGCGGAGGATTAACCTACTGCGCCACAGTGCCGGCTCCATGAACTTTTTGAAGTATGCTTGTTTACAAGGGTGAGCAGTTCAAGTGTTATCTGACTTTCCAGGTTACTGTGTGGTTGATTTCTGCACTGTGAATTAGCTCTGGGGAATATCCCCAGGCTCTGGGACCGTGGCCCATGTGTTGGTATCCTGAATGTCCCTGATTCTGATAGTTCGTCATTGTGTACTGATGGCTTCTCTGAAATGGTCTGCAAATTGAGCTTATTTGTTGCTGAGGGCCAGAATATTGAGTTGTCTTTCGGATGTGACCTCCATTTTGCTGGAGTCGGCATGATGTGAAGGAGTCTGAGCTGAGGCAGTGGAGCTCCGTGTCTGAACACACAGGCACAGACACACGGATGAACTTTATTTTGACAAGGCGCTTAAACATTTTAGGTGACTTTCTTTCCAGAATAATGTCACATCCCTGCTTTGATTCTTCATCCAAAATTGTCTTGATTGTAAGAAGGGGATAATTGGTTCAGGCAAGTGGTTGGAAATTGCATTAGGAGACTTTTACCATGAATAAAAACACAAAGAATGGTCTTTCAAAGAACCCTGCTGTGAGCAGTTCTGAAGACTTCAGCTTTGTCTTTTACTACTGGGGGTTCGGTCTGGTCCACTGCCTGCACTGTGATGGATACAGGGAGGGCGTGTGACCTGGAGCAGCCCGGCAGGCCTAACCCTGGGACGTCTTTCAGAGCGCCTCTGCCAGCACTTGTGTGTTTTCAGTGGCATCTCTAAGGGGAGGGGATGTGACTCTGTAGTAACTGGCATTCTTGTCCTTCACCCTTCTCCGTGAGAGAAACCGTGCTGGGAATGGAGCCAGTGCTGAAGGAAGCTGAGCTGAGACACACACACATGCGTGCCTGCACACACATGCACTCGCTGATCAGATCGACTCAGTTACGTAAGCTAATAAGTCACGTAACAAGACAGCCTATTCAAGCTGGGTTTTCTGTCTCTTTCAGCATTAGTAGTACATTGAGTATGTTTTAGTGACTTAAATAAAAATACAGTAAAGATTAAGATTTGAAGAAAAAGCAACCCACCTGTATTCTAGGTATATGTACATGTATATATTGTTTTTCTAAATCTTGATAATTATCCTTCCTTCCATGAACTCTGTTGAAGTAGTGGTCTAATCCTTTGTTGGAAGTTCTTCCATGGGGCTTAACTGTCTCAGTTTTCTTATTCATTTCTTTGTTCCTGAGCTTTAGAACTTGATGATATATTCTACCCAATTCCTAATTTTCTTTGCTACCTCTCTGCTTGTTTTTGGCATCAAAAATATTTATCGCTTTGCTCCTGAGATTATTCTATAATTCTTGGGTCCTGCTGTGTTCTGTGAACCGGTTTTCTCCAAGTGGAAGCATGGCTGCTCCTGGCTTCCTCAGTGCCAGGGAGCTGGAGTCTGGTCTGGTCTCCCCAGTGAGACTGTGGTTAGTTAGTTGCCATGGGGCATGCAGAGGAGGGCGAGGTGCATATGACAGGCACCCATAACTATTTGAAACCTTGTAGGGGCCGGCGATGTGGTGTAGTGGGTAAAGCTGCCGCCTGCAGTGCCAGCATCCCACATGGGCGCTGGTTCAAGTCTGGGCTGCTCCACTTTTGATCCAGCTCTCTGCTATGGCCTGGGAAAGCAGTAGAAGATGGCCCAAGTCCTTGGGCCCCTGCACTCACGTGGGAGACCCAGAAGAAACTCCTGGCTCCTAGCTTCAGATTGGTGCAGCTTTGGCCGTTGCGGCCAATTGGGGAGTGAACCAGCAGATAAAAGACCTCTCTCTCTTTCTCTACCTATCCTTCTCTCTCTGTGTAACTCTGACTTTCAAATAAATAAATAGATCTTAAAAAAAAAAAAAAGAAAAAAAAGAAACCCTGTGATCCCCTAGGAGCAGTGCCAGAGGCCCTAGAGCCTGACCTGCAGACCTCTGCACTCCGCCGTCCGCTGGTCCAAGCCTGCTCTGTGTGCTGGAGGCTCCTTGGCACACAGCAGATCATTTCTCTAGGTGCTCTTTTGTTTTTTTTCCTAAACTAGTTAAAGCCCATTTAAAGCGTGTTCAGAGAGAGAGTCGCATGGTTTTCCTGTCTCAGTTTCAGAGGAGTAGAACGGAGTGCGATCCTGGTGCTCAGGTTGTTAGGAACGTCTCCTTGAGCTGGTGTGATTTAGCCACGAGAGTTTGCCGTGGCCTGTGAATGGCTGCGGTGGCGGGAAATGGCAGGTATGATAGTCCAGAAGGTCGATGCGCACGGCACAGTCACCGGGCTCACGTAACAGGCCAAAGAGCGAAGAAGGAGCTTCTCCAGGAAAGAGAAATCCAAGGAAGGTTCTTGAGTGGGAGGTGATACAATCTGATTTTTATTTCTCAGGATTTGTAGAATGGTGGCACTGGATTTGTGGAGATGTGAGAGGGCTTGCAGAAAGCCAAGTGAAGGATTCGGTGACTGGTGTGTTAGCAGTGAAAAGGGTCAGATGCGGTGTTAAGCTTGAATGCTCTCAAAGAAAGTGGTGGTGGTGTTGGGGGGAAGAGGACGGGAGTGGGGGGACTGCTCCGAGGGCCAGGACTGGTGTTGAGGCGGAAGTTGTTCGTTCGGGTGGACTTGCCAAGGAGCCCTGCGCAGGCTCAGGGAAGAAGGGAGAAAGTAAAGTTGATTAGTTCTCTCTTACCACTCCCCGTTTTCACGAGGTCCCTTTAAAGCCGGAAAACGTTCTGCATACTGCTGTTGCCGCCTGTCACCCACTGAGGATCACTGCTGTAGGGTTTCTGAGTGTGATGTGGCCTTCAGACATCCTGAGAGAGAGCAGAGGTCGGTAGCACCAGCGTGGTATAAAGGCCGATGGGCAGGACACCAGGCCTGCTGTGTGGCTGCTCAAGCCACGTACCTTACACGATTCTCCATTTCTTCAGTTTGAAGATGGGGCAGGAAATACCCTAGGTGCTAAGAAACTGTTGTGCTGTTCCAGTGAGGGAGTGTATCTAACAAACTTGGTACCTCACAGGAGGTTCCACACCACTCCAGCCTTACTGCGATGTAAAACGACCTTGTGCTCTGAATTTGGGGCTGAAGGGGGTCTTCTGAGCTCTTGCACTTTGGGACTTTGCTCCAGGGCGCATTGTTGGACAGAGCTACTTTGTGAGTAAGCAGCGATCTGTAGCGTCGTTTGGTCAGTGGAAAAGGCAGGAGGCTGTTGGGAGTTGGAAAGGTAGACTGCAGACAGTTTTAGCTAGTGTTGTGCGCTGCACGGTGGTGCCATTTGTGTCTGTGTGTGTTTAGGGGGTTGGGTGGGTGGAAATTGGAGGGCTCTGTTACTGCGTTTTGACTTGATGGCATTTATCAATGTTCATTTATTCACAAATATGTATGAAGCACCTACTGTGTGTTAGGCACTGTATTACATTTTGGTGTAGAGCAGTGAACAAACAGGAAAATCTTCTCCTACTTAATGGAGCTTGTGTTCTACTGGAAGACATGATGATATTAAATCCAGTGCTCTGTTTGTATGCAGCATGCTGCATAGTGTGATAAGTGCTGAAGAGAAAGTAAATAAGGAAGAGAATTGTGAATTTGAGGGATGGGGGTTTGGGATTTTAAATAGGACAGCCCAAGTGAGGGAGCTGTCCACGTGGACGTCTTGGGAAGCAGCAGTGTGTGCCGACTGTGCCAAAAGAGTAGCGAAGAGTCTGAGGTGGAGACTCATGGGAGGTGAGGTTGGAGGGACTGGGCTGCAGGGATACAGACCAGGCAGGGCCTGTGTGTCATGGTTAGGATTTTGGCTTTAGCTCTGATTGAGGTAAAAATGGCACAGCGGGGCTGGAGCTGAAAATGGACATCATTTGACTTATATTCAGTAGGCTTGCTCTGACCATTGTTTTGGAGGTAGACTGAGACCCCTCAGGAGGCTCCTGCCTGTGTCTAGGTGAGAGAAGACTGAGGCTGAACCAGATGCTGATGGAGCCGACAGGATGAGCTGCTGGATGGGATGTGGGCGGGTACTGGAGAGAGGACGGTCCTGGGGTGAGGTGAGATGGGAAAGAAAGCGTTCAGTCGGTCAGTAAGGGAAGCACAGGGGTTTGGCCTGGGTAACTGGAGGTGCGGAGATGGTTTGTCTGTTCTTACCAGATAAAAGGCACTGTAGGATGAGCTGCCTAGGCAAATACAGTTCCCCCAAACACACATGCCCGTGAGGATATCTGTACACACGTCTTTAAGGTGATACTGTCCGTGGCCGTATTTCAGAACGAAAGAGCTCACTGGCGAGCCTCATTGAGAGCTCCCTGTGGAATAGCGGTTGCTTTTCTTGGCTCCAAGGTGTTTCCTGAACAGTGTATTACACTTTGTCCCAAGTGTGCCATTAAGGGATTTGGAAGTTTGTTAAAACATGTGTGGCAAGTGATTGCTGTCACTTCAGGCCAGCCGGAGGAGCGAGGAACGCAGAGCGGCTCCTAGCTGGACTTCACGGGGTGCTTTCGTGCTGAATGAGGGGCTCAGGTGCTGGGCTGGGCCAGGCGTCATCTCCTGTGCACAGGGCCTGCGGTGGACGCTGGGCGGCAGCGCCTCTCAGTGGGGCGGCCTGTGGACAGCAGTGTCTGCCATTCTAGGAGATGCTCTGTCGTTCAAGCTGACAGTAGCCCTCACCCGAGGGGAATGCACTAGGGTTTATTGGCTGAAACAGGGGTTTCCGGGGCTAATATATAGACTTGCTCTTTGTGTAAGACTTTAGAATTTTCACCCTCTTCAAAGCTGGCCTTTGCATTCAAGGAAGGATTTTTCTACATCAGTAAACAGGGAAAGTGTAAAATGTTTCATGCTTGGAGTTTGGGTAAAGCAGCATACTAGAAATGTTACCTGGCATTTTCATTTAGGAATCTGTTGGAATTTTTTTCGTTATAGAGACTTTCCTGTTTGTTCCTTGGTATTGAAGCAAGAATGTTAATTTTCAAAGGAAGGAAAGGAGAGTCTAATGCAGATCAGACCAGTTCTTCCTCTCGATGTCGCTGAGGGTGAATTGCTGTTTGCAGTTGATGTGATTTGCTTCATGGTGTGGATGATTCCCCCTCCCGTTCTGAGGGGCGCGCCACTGCACAGTTCTGGAAGGATGCAGAAGTGGCCCTGTCAGTTGTTGTCAGATCTGGGCTTCCTCTTCGCTATCTGGACACTTGAGACTTTCCTTGCCAAGACTCATCAAATTGGAGAACAGTGAACTTTTTGGTTTCAGTTTAGCTTATATTGAAATCTAGAATTATAATTTAGATATGAAGAAGGCCTAGAATTATTTTAGAAACATGTATTCATTTTACTGTCTTCTAATTTTATATACTTGCATTTATTTATATTAGCGCCTTATGGTTAAGTTTCCATTTTGCTAAAATAACTGTTGACTGTTTCTTGGTTTCCAGACACGTTGTATTAATGGAGAACGCTGCAGTATCATGTAGCCTCATGTGGGCATACATTTTCAGTTAGCTGCTTGGTAACTATCATATTCATTTCTTGTTATTTATTGCAAATGCTTCTTTTACAGCTGGTTCAAGTCTTCTCATCCTTTTCAGAAGAAGAGAAAAGGGAACCACTATTTATTCAGTGTGTTTTATGTACCAAGCATTGGGAGAGTCTCTGGGAAATAGAAAAATCAATGTGACGTATTTTACTGTCTGGTGGAATCAAGAAATATACAAATAAATCAATGACAGATAGCATGCTCGAGGGGCCCTGCAGTGCGAGGATTGCCAGGGACCAGCAGTGGTGAGGAAGCAGGCAGAGAGGGAGGTTAGGGAAGAAGCACTCACAGAGGAGCTGGACCTCGCGTTTGATTGAGAGCTCAGCAGGCAGGGGCACTGCGTGTAGTGGATGTCAGCAGCGGGAGGTACAAGTGTGACAGTGATGTCTTCAGCTCCTGCGGGAGATTCCTGCAGAGTGGCCAGGACTAAGCACTGCAGTGAGAGCCCAGACCTGTATGTGGGTCCCAGCTCTGCCGCTGAGTAAGGTGGTCTGAACCTGTTTGCTCCTCCAGGAGATGGGGGTAATTATTCTAGTGTGCATGGCCCAGGCCCATCGTGTGTAGAGAACTACAGAAAAGATCGTGAAGAACAAATATGAGAAGTTACAATAAAAAACTTGGTGTTTATTATGATTCCCATATCCACAATTGTAAGTAAAGCCTCGTTGTGTCACTGACTCCTCTTCTTGAGCCCCTTATGTTTGAGTCTACGCTTGGGGACGGAGGCAGAGCAGTGGAGCGGAGTGAGCCCAGCTCGAGTCCGGTGGACCCCTTTTCCACTGGCCTTCACAGTCCTGATCTGTTCTGCAGAGGACTGGGCCTCATCGCACCCAGGCCAGCAGCACGTTGCTGTGTGTTCTTGCTGATGGTTGAAGTTTTCGTGCCTGCCCGACTGCCGGCTTGCAGTGATCGCTCAGTGATCTCCCTTTGTGTTGCTGTGATGACTAAGGAGGCAGAACCCCTCTGTCTGTTGGCTATTTGACATTTTCAAGTGTCTTGAAGCCTTTTCCTCATTTTTCTATCGGATTATTGTCTTACATTTATCTAAGTGCTTTATATATTCTGGATATATTCTGGATATGAGCACTTCTACAGTTTATTTTTGAAAACTTCTCATATGGTCCATAGGGTAAAAGGAAACATTAATTATAGTGGAATTGAATTTACGTTATTTTCTTTCATGGCACTGTTCTTTGTGTATGTTTAAAACATATTTTCCTACATATTTTCTCATAAATATTATTTACTAAATAATACATTTAATTTCTCATGTATTATTTTTTAAAGTTTTGCATTTTTTTAGATTGATTTATTTATTTGAAAGGCAGAGTTGCAGAGAGGGAGAGACAGAGAGATCTTCCATCTGCTGGTTCACTCCCCAAATGACCACAATGGCCAGAGCTGGGCCAGGCTGAAGCCAGGAGCCAAGAATTTCATCTGAGTCTCCCATGTGGGTGGCAGGGGCCCAAACACTTGGGCCATCGTGTGCTACTTTTCGCAGGCCATCAGCAGGGAGCTGGATTGGAATTGGAGCATCCAGGACATGAACTGGTGCCCCTAAGGGATGCTAGCATTGCAAGTGACAGGGAGCTTTACCTGCTGTGCCACAATGCTGGCCCCCATCTCTGGTTCTTTATTCAAAACATGTAAGTGTCTACTGCATATCAAGCCTAGCCGTGGCTGCTTCATGGAGTGTGCAGTTTATTGGGAAGTCAGACTATGAACATACTGTTTCCTACTTGTCATTTCATTCATTCCTTCAGAAAATATTTGAATGGCAAAATGTATTTGAGTGGCTATTTGTTCTCAACTCTCAGAATGTATATTGAATAAAATAGGGGTAGACATTGTGGTGCTGAGGGTTAAGCTGCCTCTGTGACACCCACATCCCGTATGGTTTGAGTCCTGACTATCCTGCTTCCAATCCAGCTTCCTGCTAATGCAACCTGGGAGGCAGCAGATGATGGCTCAGGTGCTTGTGCCCCTGTCACACATGTGGGAGACCTGGATGGAGTTCCAGGTCTTTAGCCTGGCCCAGCCCTTGCTGTTCGGGGAGGGCATTTGGGGAGTAAACCATAAATGAAAGAGCTTTCTCTATCTCTTGCTGGTTCTGCCTTCCAGGTAGATGAAAAGTCAAAGTAAACATTAAAAAAAAAAAAAACAGTCTATTGGCTCATGAAACCTTTATTCTAGTTGTGGAGGCAGAAAATAAATAGATAATGTGTTTTCAGATAGTAGTTGAGTGCAATGATGACAAATAAAGCAGGCTGCACAGAGAAGTGACAGCCAGGTGGGGCTATCTTTTGTGGTCAAGGAATTTCATTTAAGGAGTGGATATTTGAGCAGAATTCTGAACAGAAAGAGGGGCAAGTCCTATGAACAGGCAGGCAGGAAGCTTCCAGATAAGGGGTGGTGAGGACAAGGCCCCACAAGAGAAGGTCTTAGCCTTCTAGGAAAGCAAGGAGTTCTCTAAGATAGAGGTATGATTTGCAGAAGCAGAAGTTGATGATGGAAACTAGGTATGACCAGACGTGATAAGGCCTTGTGGCATGGCCAGGGAAGGAGCTTGGGAAGCTGTTGGGAGAGCAACATGATCTGACTGGTGTTTCAGAAGGGCTAATCTGGCTGCATTGGTTCCCATGGAAATGAGGAGCTCAGTTACTGCAGTAGCTCGGCAGGGTGATGGAGGCTGCTTGGATTGGCTAATAGGAAGGAATGGCGTAAGATCCATTTCCGGGAAGGGCCCGTGGGTTCTCTGAGGGGTTGCGTGTGGAGTCTGGGCTGACGGCGCAGTTTGAACTGAGAGATGTAGTGCTGGCTGAGGAGCAGGTTTGGTGAGAACCCAGGGTTCTGTGGTCTGGGACACCCAGCTGGCATCCAAATGAAGATGTTGGGGGCAGTGGACTTACGTCTGCAAGTGAGGGGAAAGACGGAGGCTAGGCATTTCACGTTGGAGTTAGTGCCATGGGACTGGGTGGAATCATCTATGGGGTGAATGTAGATAGATCGATCATTGCATCCTTAATCGCTTCCATTATCTCCAAAAGTTAGAGATTTTTAAGAAGCATCATCACAATTAATGACATTCACTATCTAGTCAGTATTTACATTTCTCTAATTCTTTCTTCCTCTTCTTTAATTTTTTAGGAAAAGGTATTTACTAATTTATTAAAGAGAGAGAGAGTGAGAGAGGGAGAAGGTGAGAATCTCATATTCTGGTTAATTCTCCTAAATGCTTTCAGTGGCCCAGGGCTCCTGTGTGAACGGCAGAAACCTGACTACTTGAACCCTCGCTGATACCTTCCCAGGGTTTGTTCTAACAGGAAGGTGGAATCAGGAGCTGGAAGTGGGTACTAAACCCAGGTGTTCTGGTGTGGGTTCCAGGAGTCTGAACCACTAAGCCAAACACCTCCCCTCACCCCTGTTCTGTCCTAAAAACACAGTTGGTAAGCTAGAATCAGTATCCAAATAAAGCCCACATATAGCCTTTGCTTGAGATCCAGTATTATTTTTTAAAAATAAGTATTTGTTTGTATGTTTGAGAGGTAGTGAGATGAAGGGAGAGAGAGAGAGGGAGAGAAAACCCACTAGTTCACTCCCCCAAATGCTTTCAGTAGCTGAGCTTGGGCTTGGTCAAAGCTGGTGGCCAGGAGCTCGGTCCAGGTCTCCACAGAGGAGCAGAAACCCAGTTATTTAAACAATCACCACTGCCTCCCAGGGTCTGCATTAGCAGGAAGCTGGAGTCAGGAGCCAAAGCCGGGTGTTGAACCCATACAGTCCGATACAGGACGTGGGCATCTTAACAGGTAGGCCAAAGGCCTGTCCCTCCGTGACAGTTTCTAAAGGTAGAGGTTTACCCCCACCCCCCGCTTGTGTTTTCCTTGCAGTTTATTTGTTGGCAAAGCTGTCAACTTGTCGTGTCATTTTTCCCACATTGTGAATTTTGTTGAGTATAGCACTATAGTACTATTTAATATTTCCCTCTGTTCCCTGTAGTTCCTAGGTTGAGGTTCTGTTTTGAGGAAAAAAATAACACTTCATTGGTAGTGACTTGACCTTCCTGTTACAGGTTGAATATCCATTACTCGAGTGTTTCAGATTTGGCAATATTTGCATACACAGTACCAGTTGGTCCCTGGTTTGGAATCTGAAATGCTCCCAAACCTAAAACTTTGGCACATTCTGTCCTAGCTTTGGATTGGAAATGCTCAGGTAGTATAGTGAGTCAGGAGGCACTTTGGTTCTCTTTATGATATTCCTATTGCTCATTGGGTTCAAATATTTCTACTCTGGTCTATTATAAAACTCCCTCCCTGTAACCTTATGACTTCATGGTTTTGGCCACCACTGATGGTCATCTTTTGAATTCATTATTTCAGTAGCGATGGAGAAATGGTGATACTGAAAGTTTTATTCCTTCCCAATTTAGTTAACTGAAACTAACTCTTTGGTTAACCTGAGGTGCAGTTTGTACAGAAAAGGTTGGATAAATGCTTAGAATCCTTCAAGGCTGACCAGATAGTGTCCCTTCGTGATGGCTGCTGAGTCCGTTGGAGAAGCCTCTGGTGGCCTTCGATAGCTTCCTTGCTCTCCCAGTGAGACAGGATGCTCCAGGTTCACCTCGTCTGTTTCCCGTCCCACACTTGTGTTATTCTGACCCAGCCAGTATGTGACCTGGAATGGTTCAGGAGGCCCCAGGTTTGGTGTCTTGTGATCTCTCGATGATCTGTTTTCCCTGTGCACTTAAAATTTTTGAATTTAATTTATTTGGAAGGCAGAGGGGATGGGAGGGAGGGAAGGAGAAAGAAAGAGAAAGCAAGCTAGATCTCGCATCTGCTAATTCACTCCCAAATGCCCATAACAGCCAGGACTGAGCCAGACCAAAGCCTGGAGTGGGAAATTCAATCCAAGTCTTCCACATGGACTCAAACTACTTGAGCCATCACCTGCTGCCTCCCAGGGTGTGCATTAGCAGGAAGCTAGAATCTGGAGTGGAGTCAGGACTGAAATCCAGGTACTCCAGTATGGGATGCCAGTGACCCTGATGACACCTTAACTGCTGTACCATGTGCCCTCTGCTCCATGCCTTGTGTCCTGTTATGTGTCCTGGGATAATAAAATAGAGTAAAAATACTTTTAAAATTCAATATGTTAATTTATAATTTAATTACATGGTTTTGAATGACTTGATTTACTCGTTTTGTCCTTTGACGGTAGTTTTTTGCTTTAGTAACCCAAAAGTGAATTTAGTGTAAAAAAAAGTAATTCCTGAATGTAGTTAAGCTGTTCTATGGAGATTAACATTAAGCAGAACTGGGTCGTTTCTAACAAGTTGTATTTATTAGAGAGAGAGAGAGAGAGAGAGAGCGCACACACGCGTGCACACACATGTGGGTTGGGCCAGGCCAAAGCCAGGAACCCAGAACTCAATCCTATTCTCCCATGTGGGTGACAGGGACCCCAATTACCTGAGATATCACCTGCTTCTTACCAGGGTATGCATTAGCAGGAAGCTGAAGTCAGGAGTGTAGCAGGGACTTGATCCCAGACACCCTGATATGGGATGTGGGTGTTCTAAATGATGTCTTTTTTTTTTTTTTGGTAATATTGAATTTATTTATTTGAAAGACACAGTTACAGAGAGAGGTAGAGACAGAGAGAGCTGGTTCATTCCCAAAATGCCCACAAAGGTCAGAGCTGAGCCTGCCCAAAGCCAGGAGCCAAGAGCTTCTTTTGATTTCCCATGTGGGTGCAGGGGCTTAAGGACTTGGGCCATCTTCCACTGCTTTACCAGGCATATTAACAGGGAGCTGGGTTGGAAGTGGAGCAGCCAGGACTGGCGCCCATGTGAGATGCTGGTGCTGCAGACTGGGGCTTTAAACTGCTGTGCCACAGTGCCAGTCCCTAAATGTTGTCATAACTGCTGTGCCAAAAGCCCACCCTGGGGGGTTTTTAAATGGAATGTACAATTCAGCTTGCTGTGCTCTGGTTACCACTTGACACTGATCCCCTCTTGCTATTGACTTTTCCTTGAATTTTGTATTCGTGAGCCAAAGCATAATTATTAATAGGTAGGCAGGCAGAATCAAGGTCATTATAGAGTTACCATTTTGTATGTACATGTGTGTATATGTATCTCTCCCCCATGCACATACACATATACATATACATACACACATAGAGAGAAAGAACACCTTTCATAGTGAGATGGTTCAGCCTTCAAAAGTCAGAATTCTGGTTCCCTTGTAATATTTTCTAAATGAACTATGGGAACTCAATCTTTAGTGAAACCACTAGTGGCAGAAATAAGTATATCATAGAAACTAAAGGCCTGATCCTTAGCGTAATGTTTTTCTTGGAGGCTGCATTTCACCTGCTTATCAGTGACTTTCCTTCACCACCTGCCCCCAACCCCTCTCTCCCTAAAATAAAGTTTGCAGGGGATAATGCAGAAGAAAGCAGTAGACTAGCTGGTCTTCCAGTTACTTATCAATACATAGCTTAGCTGTTGCCTTATTCAGATGGCTCTTGCAGGAAGGGAATGAGGGAATCTTTCTGGAGATGGCTGGCCTAGCCAGGTGAACATTTTCTTTTTTTTAACTGTCAAAGGAAAGGAAACTTCTTACGGAAATAGTGAATGAACAAGTGAACCTGACAAGGGTCAAGACATATCAAAAATTCAAAGAAAATTTCATTAAATATATTTAAAGGTTGAGAACCAAGTTTTTAAAAAATTGTATTGGGGCAGTTCTTAGGCTAGTGGTTAGGATGGGGGCACCCATGTCCCACGTCAGAGTGCCAGGCAGGGTTCACTACTCAGCTCGGCTCCTGGCTCCAGCTTTCTTAAGAACCTTAAGAGGCAGTGAAGGTTTAGCTGGCTGGATTGTGCTATCCACATAGGAGACCTGGATTGAATTCTAGGCTTCTGCCTCAGCCTTGGTTTTTTCATTGAGAATATTTAGAGGAGTGAGCTAGTAGATGGTAGTTGTCTAATTCTCTGCCTCTCAAATAAATAAAAATTAAAAAGTTTTTTTCTTAAACATCACAATTTTGCTCACAGAAATTGCCCATTGTTTACAAGAGTCTTTGTTAATATGTTTTCTTTTTTTTTAAATTTTTTTAATTTGACAGGTAGAATTATAGACAGTGAGAGAGAGACACGGAGAGAAAGGTGTTCGTTCCATTGGTTCACTCCCCAAATGGCTGCCATGGCTAGTGCTGCACCATTCTGAAGCCAGGAGCCAGGTGCTTCCTCCTGGTCTCCCATGCGGGTGCAGGTACCCAAGCACTTGGGCCATCCTCCACTGCCCTCCCAGGCCACAGCAGAGAGCTGGACTGGAAGAGGAGCAACTGGGACTAGAACCCGGCGCCCATATGGGTTGCCAGCACCGCAGGTGGAGGATTAACCAAATGAGCCATGATGCTGGCCCCTAATATGTTTTCTTGAAGTCAGTTTTTTAAAAAATTTGGGGATATATTATTGAGTAGTTCTGATTGTGAATTTTGCTGTAACATTTTACTTTGGTTTCTGAGTAGGTATTCTAAATGGGTGTCTGAGTGAGTATTTTGAGTGGGTGTGTAGGAATGGTTATGTTAATTGGAACCTATGACATTAAGACACTTTGGGAAAGAGCTATTTATTTATTTTTTAAGATTTATTTATTTATTTGAAAGAGTTACACAGAGAGGAGAGGCAGAGAGAGAGAGAGAGAGAGAGAGGTGTCTTTGATCTGCTGGTTCACTCCCCACTTGGCCACAATGGTTGGAGCTGTGCCGATCCGAAACCAGGAGCCAGGAGCTTCTTCCAGGTCTCCCATGCAGGTACAGGGGCCCAAGGACTTGGGCCATATTCCACTGCTTTCCCAGGCCATAGCAGAGAGCTGAATCAGAAGTGGAGCATATGGGATGCCGGCACTGCAGGCGGCAGCTTTACCTGCTGCACCACAGTGCTGGCCACAAAAAGAATTATTTTAATAAGTTTTTGTGCCTTGTATAAGTTGACGATCTTTCATTAACTGTGATCTTTGAGTGTGATTTAATTAAAATAATAAGCTGTTTTGTTGAATATAGGCATTCAGTTTGAAACCTCTAGGTCAAACTTAGAAAGACATTCAGTCTGTCAGCTGTGAGTACATGGAGAAGCTGCTGGAGAAGCCCATTCATTCATTTAGGTGTCTGTTCACACACTGCTTCCCCTGAGAAGCATCACTTAACCGTCCTACTGATAAACTGGCCTCATTCCATTGTTCTCTCTTCTTCTTAACCAGCGTCTCCACTCTACTTACTTTCAGTTGTCCTTATCACTATCGACTTTTGATTATGTTCACTGCCACATCTTTGGGCCCTAGAACAGTGCCTGGCACCATGGAAGATCCTTTTCGATGCTGTGCTGAATGAGTGGGTTGTTCACCATCTGTCTTCCAGCTGCCATGGAGGCTACATAGGGTACTTGCTCAAGGAGGGCCTTCCCACGTTTGTTCTGGAATAGTGGAAGAAATGTACCTTAAACCATATTTTTTTAAAGATTTATTTATTTGAAAGGCAGAGTTACAGAGAGGCAGGCAGAGGCAGAGGCAGAGAGAGAGAGAGAGAGAGAGAGAGAGAGAAAGATCTTCCATCTACTGGTTCACTCCCCAAGCGGCTGCAATGGCCACAATGGGGCCAGTCCGAATCTAGGAGCTTCTTCTGGGTCTCTTGCAGGTGCAGGGGCCCAAGGACTTGGGCCATCTTCTGTTGCTTTCCTAGGCCATAGCAGAGAGCTGGATGGGAAGTAGAGCAGCCGGGTCTCAAACCATTACTCATATGGGATGCCTGCACTGCAGGCAGCAGCTTTACTTGCTATGCCACAGCACTGGCCCCCAAAATAATTTTTAATATATATACAATTACATGATCATTTTAATTTTAATTGTATGTTTAAATTTGGCATAGATTTTTTCATCTAGAAATCTTTTATTTTTAAAAGATTTTATTTATTTCTTTGGGAGGTAGTTATAGACAGAGAGAGGGAGAGACAAAGAGGTTGATCTTCCACTTGCTGGTTAACTCCCCAAAGGGCCACAGCTGGGCTGATCTGAAGCCAAGAGCCAGGAGCTTCTTCCAGGTCTCCCACATGGGTGCAAGGGCCCAAGCACTTGGGCTGTCTTCCATTGTTTGGAAATAGATTCTTAAAAGGTTGTGATGGGGGCCAGCAATGTTGCATAATGGGTTAAGCCACCACCTGCCACACTGGCAACCCATATGGGTGCTGGTTCAAGTCCCAGCTGCTCCACTTCTGCTCCCGCTCTCTGTTAATGTGCCTTGGAAAGCTGCAGAGTATGGCCCAAGTGCTTGGGCACCAGCACCCATGTGGTAAACCCAAGTGAAGCTCCTGGCTCCTGGCTTTGGCTTGGCCCAGCCCTGGCCATTGTGGAAGATGGAAGATCTCTCTGTCTCTCACTCACTTTGTCTGTAACTCTACATTTCAATTAAATAAAATAAACCTTAAAAGGGGGGAGTGGCGCTGTGGCTCAGCGGGTTAAAGCCCTGGCCTGAAGTGCCAGCATCCCATGTGGGCGCCGGTTCTAGTCCCAGCTGCTCCTCTTCCGATCCAGCTCTCTGCTGTGGCCTGGGAAGGCAGTGGAGGATGGCCCAAGTCCTTGAGCCCCTGCACCCGCATGGGAAGACCTGGAGGAGGCTCCTGGCTCCTGGCTTCGGATCGGCGCAGCTCTGGCCATTGTGGCCATCTAGGGAGTTAACCAGTGGATGGAAGACCTCTCCCTGTCTCTGCCTTTCTTTATAACTCTGTCTTTCAAATAAATAACAAATCTTAAAATATTTGCAAACTATGCAACAGATAAAGGGTTAATAACCAGAATCTACAAAGAGATCAAGAAACTCCACAAAAACAAAACCAACAACCCACTTAAGAGATGGGCCAAGGACCTCAATAGACATTTTTCAAAAGAGGAAATCCAAATGGCCAACAGGCACATGAAAAAATGTTCAAGGTCACTAGCAATCAGGGAAATGCAAATCAAAACCACAATGAGGTTTCACCTCACCCCGGTTAGAATGGCTCACATACAGAAATCTACCAACAACAGATGCTGGTGAGGATGTGGGGAAAAAGGGACACTAACCCACTGTTGGTGGGAATGCAAACTGGTCAAGCCACTATGGAAATCAGTCTGGAGATTCCTCAGAAACCTGAATATAACCCTACCGTTCGACCCAGCCATCCCACTCCTTGGAATTTACCCAAAGGAGTTTAAATTGATAAACAAAAAAGCGGTCTGCACCCTAATGTTTATTGCAGCACAATTCGCAATAGCCAAGACCTGGAACCAACCTAAATGCCCATCAGTGGTAGACTGGATAAAGAAATTATGGGATATGTACTCTTTAGAATACTATACCGCAGTAAGAAACAACGAAATCCAGTCATTTGCAACAAAATGGAGGAATCTGGAACACATCATGCTGAGTGAAGTAAGCCAGTCCCAAAGGGACAAATACCATATGTTCTCCCTGATCGGTGACAACTGACTGAACACCAAAAAGGAAACCTCCTGAAGTGAAATGGACACTATGAGAAATGGTGACTTGATCAGCATAGCCCTGACTGCTAATGGACAACTTAATACATTATCCCTCATAGTATTATTTTTTTGTCTGTTCTACTTAATATGACTGGTTTAATTCTGTAATTATCACACAGTTATTCTTAAGTGTTGAAAATTAACTGAAATGTGATCCCTGTTAAACATAAGAGTGGGAATAAGAGAGGGAAGAGATGTATAATTTGGGGCATGCTCGGGCTGACTTGCCCCAATTGGTAGAGTTGGAAACATACCAGGGGATTCCAATTCAATCCCATCAAGGTGGCATGTGCCAATGCCATCTCACTATTCCAAGTGATCAATTTCAGTTCACAATTGATCATAATGAAAGGACTAAGAGTCAAAGGGAGCACATAAACAAGTCTAGTATCTGCTAACACTAACCGATAGAATAAATAAAGGGGAGAGTGATCCAACATGGGAAGTGAGATACTCAGCAGACTCATAGAATGGCGGATGTCCTAAATAGCACTCTGGTCTCAGAATCAGCCCTAAAGGCACTCGGATCTGGCTGAAAAGCCCATGAGAGTATTTCAGGCATGGAAAGCCAAGACACTCTGGCAAAAAGATCTCTGTGAGTGAGATCCCAGTGGAAAGAACAGGTCTTCAAAGAGGGAGGTGCTTTTCTCTGAAGGGAGGAGAGAACCTCCACTTTGACTATGACCGTGTCTAAACAAGATAAGAGTCGGAGAACTCAAGGGGCTTCCATAGCCTTGGAAACTCATGACTGGTGCATAGGGAGATTACTGATGCCATAAACAGGAGTGTCAATTGGTAAAGTCAACAACAGGAGTCACTGTGCACTTACTCCTCATGTAGGATCTCTGTCCTTAATGTGCTGTACACTGAGGCTTAATGCTATAACGAGTACTCAAACAGTATATTTCACTTTGGGTTTCTATGGGGGTGCAAACGATTGAAATCTTTACTTAATGTACACTAAACTGATCTTCTGTAAAAAAAAAAAAAAAAAAAGAAAAGAAATTATCAATTCCCAACTTGACTCTCACTGGGATTAAACATGACAATAGGTCTGATCTGATTTCATCATCATTTAAAAAAATCATCTATTATTTTTCACTTTATGTTTCTGTGTGGGAGCAAACTGTTGAAATCCTTACTTAATGTATACTAAGCTGATCTTCTGTATATTAAGATAATCGAAAATGAATCTTGATGTGAATGGAAGGGGAGAGGGAGTGGGAAAGGGGAGGGTTGTGGGTGGGAGGGACGGTATGGGAGGGGAAGCCATTGTAACCCATGAGTCGTACTTTGGAAATTTATATTCATTAAATAAAAGATAAAAAAAAAATCAAAACTTTTAAACTAAATAAAAACTCTTTAAAAAAAAAAAAGGATGTGATGTTCCAAGTAACATCTAGGACCTACAGAACCTGCTGGGACCTACAGAACCTGCTGACGTCCTTCTTGCTAATGTGAATCAGCAGATTTACATAGAGGGCTATGGTTTTTTTTCAGTTACTCAACTCTGCCTGGAATGCGTGTGTATGCGTGTGTGTGTGTGTGTGTGTGTGAGAGAGAGAGAGAGAGAGAGAGAGAGAGATTTACTTATTTGAAAGGTGGAGTTACAGAGAGAGGGAGAGACAGAGAGAGAGAGCGATCTTCCATCTACTAGTTCACTCTCCAGATGGCCACAATGGCTAGGGCTGGGCCAGGACAAAACCAGGAGCCTGCAGCTTCTTCCAGGTCTCCACGTGGATGCAGAGCCCAAGAACTGGGGCCATCTTCTACTCTTCTCAGGTGCATTAGCAGGGAACGGGATTGGAAGTGGAGCAGCCAAAGCTTGAACTGGCACCCATATGGGACTTCAGCACTGCAGATGGCAGTCTAACGTGCTGCGTCACAGCGCCGGCCTACCACCTGGTATATATATTTTTTTGACAGGCAGAGTTAGACAGTGAAAGAGAGAGACAGAGAGAAAGGTCTTCCTTCCGTTGGTTCACTCCCCAAATGGCCACTACGGCCAGCGTGCTGCGCCGATCTGAAATCAGGAGCCAGGTGCTTCCTCCTGGTCTCCCATGTGGGTGCAGGGTCCAAGCACTTGGGCCATCCTTCCTGGGCCACAGCAGAGAGCTGGCCTGGAAGAGGGGCAGCCGGGACAGAATACGGCGCCCCGACCGGGACTAGAACCCGGTGTGCCGGCCCCGCAGGCAGAGGATTAGCCTAGTGAGCCGAGGCGCCGGCCCCACCTGGTATATTTTAATATAGTGCTTGTAGATAGCAAAGAGAGAGGCCATGTGAGTGTCACAAGACACACTTACTCCACAGATGGATTTCTGGGTTCTTTTCTCCTATCTGCTTCATGCTTACTGCGAGGGTAATGTACAGCAATCTGTGAGCTTAATTTCAGGCCTCAAAAAGAAGAATTATGAGAACATTTTATAAACTCTTACACTTAGTTTTCTTTTTCCTTTTCATCGTGCAGTCTTGTGATTTCTCTTGGGAGCACCGTGACATTCTTTGCTGAGCTCTTTGATTCCCTAACCTACTAATTGCTCCTGCTTGATGGACCCTTAGGAAGCTTGGAACTTCTGGTATTCAGGGCCTTTGGGCGAGAGGAGGTGAAATGTAGATCAGAAGGATGGGAAAGCCGAGTGCCAGCCTGGCGTTGCTGGCTTGATTACCTCCATAGGTTAGTTTGCATCTGGAAAATAAATCCTTTCTCAGACATGTGGTGAGTGTCCAGTGTCACTGGCTTCTGAGGGTCCAGTTTTTCCTTAGGAAACAGAATCTGCTCTTTCCTCCACGCGCCCCGCCGATTGAGCAGCGCTTTTCTGTTTCATCCAGGTGATTAAACCAGAAAGCAGCGACAAAGAAGCAGAAGGTGCGTACGAGGCAGACCTTGCCGAGGAGCTCTGTGGGCACCACCTTCCGCAGCAGTCCCTCAAAGACTGCAGTGACGGCCCTGATGTCATCATAGAGGCCCATCTTGGTGACAGCGACTCGGAAGATGGTCACGGCAACACACAAAATACGCTGCTGGATGGTGTCAAGAAGCTCTCCGTGTGTGTGCATGGAGAAGGTGAGTCCAGTTCTGCTGTTTTAGTACCTGATTGTCTTTTAAGTATTGGAAGTCACTCTCTGCAGTACAGAATCAGTACAATTGTGCCCAAATTCTGAGCTGTGACAGTTTTTAGAAAAGGGGGAGAATCTTTGACAGGCTTCTTGCTATGGCTATGAGAAGAAACAGAAGAGGTGCCGCTGGATGGTGTGAGCCATGGTCACTGCTGCCACCTCCCCACTGGGCCAGTTGTGTTGACTGTGAACCTCAAAATCTCCTGGGACCTCTGGGTGACGTGAGCAGAATTAGACCACTCTTTAAAACCCTTATGAAAAGACCTTTTTTTTTTTTTTTTTTGACAGGCAGAGTGGACAGTGAGAGAGAGAGACAGAGAAAAAGGTTTTCCCTTGCTGTTGGTTCACCCTGCAATGGCCGCCGCGGCCGGCACGCTGCGGCCGGCGCACTGCGCTGATCCGATGGCAGGAGCCAGGTGCTTCTGGTCTCCCATGGGGTGCAGGGCCCAAGCACTTGGGCCATCCTCCACTGCACTCCCTGGCCACAGCAGAGGGCTGGCCTGGAAGAGGGGCAACCGGGACAGAATCTGGCACCCCGACCGGGACTAGAACCTGGTGTGCCGGCGCCGCAAGGCGGAGGATTAGCCTAGTGAGCCGCGGCGCCGGCCAAAAGACCTTTATTTTATCCTCTGTTTTGCTGTAATTCAGTATGTTCTAAAAGTACTTCTGTCATTGATGGTGAGTGTAGGTCACCTTGAACTTTGTGAGTTATCTGTAGAAAGTATTTGGATTCTAAGCCTTTATAAAAGTCTTTTTCATTTTCTCTGATCAAAATATAAGCCATGAGTCCTCTGGATGCAGAAAAAAAGCAGAGACATAGCAGCCACGAGCTGTGTCCCAGGGCCCTGCCCGACCGTGCGCTCTGAGAGCTGTGTCCCAGGGCCCTGCCCGACCGTGCGCTCTGAGAGCTGTGTCCCAGGGCCCTGCCCGACCGTGTGCTCTGAGAGCTGTGTCCCAGGGCCCTGCCCGACCGTGTGCTCTGAGAGCTGTGTCCCAGGGCCCTGCCCACTCTGTGCTCTGAGAGCTGTGTCCCAGGGCCCTGCCCGACCGTGTGCTCTGAGAGCTGTGTCCCAGGGCCCTGCCCGACCGTGTGCTCTGAGAGCTGTGTCCCAGGGCCCTGCCCGACTGTGTGCTCTGAGAGCTGTGTCTGAGGGCCCTGCCTGACCGTGTTCTCTGAGAGCTGTGTCCCAGGGCCCTGCCTGACCGTGTTCTCTGAGAGCTGTGTCCCAGGGCCCTGCCCGACCGTGTGCTCTGAGAGCTGTGTCCCAGGGCCCTGCCCGACCGTGTGCTCTGAGAGCTGTGTCCCAGGGCCCTGCCCGACCGTGTGCTCTGAGAGCTGTGTCCCAGGGCCCTGCCCGACTGTGTGCTCTGAGAGCTGTGTCTGAGGGCCCTGCCTGACCGTGTTCTCTGAGAGCTGTGTCTGAGGGCCCTGCCTGACCGTGTTCTCTGAGAGCTGTGTCCCAGGGCCCTGCCTGACCGTGTTCTCTGAGAGCTGTGTCCCAGGGCCCTGCCTGACCATGCGCTCTGAGAGCTGTGTCCCAGGGCCCTGCCTGACCGTGTTCTCTGAGAGCTGTGTCCCAGGGCCCTGCCTGACCGTGTTCTCTGAGAGCTGTGTCCCAGGGCCCTGCCTGACCGTGTTCTCTGAGAGCTGTGTCCCAGGGCCCTGCCTGACCGTGTGCTCTGAGAGCTGTGTCCCAGGGCCCTGCCCACTCTGTGCTCTGGGGACCATTAGGGAAGGGAACATTGACACTCAGGGCATTTGAGCGTCTAGGTTGCTAAGAGTTGTGGGTGTAAGGAGTGTGTTTTCCAGCAAGTTGAGTTTTATGAGTCTATGAAATGGAAAAGATGAAGCAGGCCATCCTGGCCGGGCTGACTAGGTAATGAGCTTGCTATCAGGAAGGAGTTTCTGGCACAGTCTTCATGAAAGACTCGAAGAAATGCCAGACGATTACTCAGGGAGGATGTTGAGCAGACAACCTGTTTCAGGGCTGGCGAGCACACCTCACTCTCCTGCAGGAACCTGGAGACGGATCACCCCGTTTGCCTCCCCTGCGGATGGGAGAGTCTGAAGCAGAAAGCAGACTCCACTCTCACGTCACAACCATCAACACAGAAGACTTCCATGGCCTCCAAGCTGGGTTTTCTTCCCACCAGCAGGCAGGCAGGCAGGCAAGCAAGCAGCGCTGTGGTGGACCCCAGCGGGGCGTCCTCTGCTGCGAGTCCGTTCTGGCGCTGGCTACCTGGAGTCGGCGTCGTGGCCCCCAGGTGAGGGCTCGGTCCTCAAGCCTGCCCCCTCCCCCAAACCAGTTGCAAGGCCCAGGCAGTTTTACCTGTTTGCCATCCAGCGGCCATAGACTGGTTTCCGTGACCTCCTTCTTGGGTCAGTTAATTTGCTCAAGCAGTTCACAGAACCCTGGGAAACACCTTTGCCAGTTTATTATGAAGGTAGTTGTACTCCAAAGGACAGAGATGAGGAGATGCACAGAGTGTGGGGTGGGGAGGGTGCAGAGCCCCCATGCCCTCTGAGGCACACCCCCTGCAGGGTCTCCACGTGTTCAGCTGTCTGCGAGCTCTCCAAATCCTGTCCTTCTGGATTTCTTAGACTTCATCACATAGGCGTGACTGAAGTGTTGAAATGTGACTGGACAAAATGGCCACGATCAAGTGCTGGTAGATGGGGTGGGGAAATTCAGCAAGGCCTGTTGGTTGGGATTCTTCAGCCTTCCTTCCTCACCCATATGGGCAGGGCCCCTTCTGAAATGGGGGTCTTATCATCCACTGTCAGACAGGTAGGTCCGAGAATTCCTTCATGCTTAGCAGCTCTAAGGGAGGGGATTAGACTTCCTGTGACGTGCCTTGGAGAAGGCGTTACAAGCTAGGAACAATGGATGGAAATCAAAACCTGGAATATCGCGCGTAGTGACCTGGGCTGGAGAGCCTCTTCTGAAAGCACTTGACCTTTTTGGTGCCAAGTAACTCTCATTTGGAATGACTTTCCAACTTTGACATTTTTTTGAGTGATGAGGCCGCTGTTTCCTGTCAGGTGGTGCTACCTACCCTGACCTGTGCCCCCAGGCCTCTCTTTGTCATGACGTATGTAGGTAACTGGTAGTTTCGCTGTTCAGGGCTCACCAATGTCATGTGGACGCTATTCTTTGAAATCTCATTCTTCTGATATTTCTTCTTTTTTTCTTTCAAGGTTGTTGAATACCATGACTCTTATTAAAGTACGTATGTGTTCTTATAACAGTATTAGGACTGTGAGTTGTGTCTTTTCAAGAAGAGAGGGAAATAACCAAGACTCTAAATAGCCAAATCCTTCATCAGCAAGACCACCAAGGAAGAGAGATGTCTACAGGAGGAAGTCAGGCAGAGCCTCACTTTACGATGAATCGAGGGGAAGAGGTGATTAGTGGGTACTGGGTTATAGCTAGATAGAAGTAAGAAGTTCTGGGCTTCCATTGCATAGCAGGATGTTTCAGTGTACTGTGTGTATTTCTCTATAAACAAGCAAACTAGAAGATAGGATTTTAGATGTCTTCACTATGAAGAAATGTTAAGTTTGGAAAAGAAATGTATTTATCCTGATTGGACGCTACACAATGCCTAGCTGTACCAAAACATCACACAGTACCCCATAAATATGTACAATTTTTATGTCTTTAAAATTTTTTTTTCCAAATTGTATTGAGTATTTGGTTCAGAAGTGGAAACCAAGCTCTGGCGATTGGATTTGGCAGATCTCAGCACCCTCTTTTCCCCTGGGCTCCAAACTGAAGGGATAAGGTGGCTTGATCTCTCATTCATGGTTGATGCAGATAGTAGGGCGGAGAAATATTGGTGGATGGAAGTGATAGGAGAATTGATGCTTAGGTTGGGTGCTAACAGTTCACTCTGCCCTTGGGGAAATGATGCCAGACCTGCTTTCTATTTGCCCTCTGCCATACTTCCCTGCCCTCTTTCTTAGAATAAGTAAGTATCATGGAGAGCTTTGTAAGGCCACCGTGTGCATGGTGTTTTCATATTCTTTGTACGTTCTTCCTAGTCCACTGTTATTTATACTGCTTTCTTAGTAGCCCTGACTGAGGGAACGGCCTTAATCCTTCCCCCAGGATCTGGTACGGATTTCTCTTTCCTGCTAGCCTCTAAATAGAGAGTTTGTGAAACCACATGGCTGTTTCTCATTTCTTGCCCTCTTGATATTTAGGAAAATTGCAATTTGCTCTTTTAAAAATCATAGTTTTTTTTAGGATATTTCAACCAGCTTCTCTTGCTCACGATAATATAAAATCTGGTTACAGTTAAGATGTTAGTACTTTCTGCACCATTTAAGGTTTTGAAATTGTTATTGAAACAAACCATAACCTTAGGAACACCATAAACTTTTCCTAAGACTTCTAGAAAGGTTCTTTGCTTTGTATTGTATTTGCAAGCATATTAAGCAATGCAGTTCATGCCTATGTCCGAAAGTGTTTTTGTTACTTTTTGTTTTCCTATCACGATTCTACCCAGAGCACATGTTGCATGTTGCATGTGCATGCAGAGTTTATCCCTGTTTCCAGGAAACATGTCTTCCTGGTAAGCACTAGCTTCCCTGGGAGTGGTCTACACGTGCATCTAAGACCTCACAGTCCTTTCTTAGGAGAATGGCGTGGATCTGCGTCCTCCTCACCGCTGAGAGCTGGTGGGCCCAAGACTGGGCCCCTTTGACAGTCTCACAGTCCTTTGCAACAGCGTTTTTAACCACCTTTCCGTCTGCATAGAGACTGGGGACAGCCCAGTTAAGTTTTCCTTGTTACCAAATGTATTAATGGCTTCAGAAGTGTGTGGCTAATGGTTGCTTGGTTAGCATACTCCAAAGAATAGAAATGGCCATGTCCAAGTGATACAGTAGCTCTGTATCTTTCATCACCAGCAAATGTCAGAACAGTTTTGGCCTCTGAATCTGATGATCGTGACCTAATGAGGCTATGGTGTGCATTTCCTGCCCTCTGCCCCAGCAGGGTTTGCCAGGGATCTTTTCCAGCTTCGTGGTCTGAGACAAGCCTCTGCCAGTACCCTGCTGACTGAGCTTTGGTTTGACGTCTAGAGTCGACCTTTTCACTTCTGTCTCCTGGTTGTTGTCTGAAGAGAATCCATGTGGAATCCTTAATCCCTCCTGAGATGTGACTCAGTCTATCACTATTCCTTCTAGGGCCTTTCCAAGTCACCTTTGGGAGTCAAGAACACCCCTTTGTTCTCTCTGGAGGCGGATCTTCCAAGACAGGCCCTTCCAGGGCGTGGGTTTCTCTGTGCTGTCTCCTAGAATAAAACGTAATTGCATTGCCCTTTGAGAAAAGCTGGCTTAGCTGATCATCCCCCTGTGGCACTTTAGGGTCGCTGAGACCCAGGAGACCTTCCCCGGATTCTCTGGCAGCGCTTCTTCCTCAGAGCTAAGTTTCTTCTTTGCCCTGATCTCTCCTGTGTAGAGTGATGATTCGGGCAACTAGAAGACAGGAATGTTTGCTTCAGAAACGATACTGAAGATGAAATTTACAGCAGTTTCCTATCAACCACAATTTTGAGATAATGTTTTGTGTCAATATTTAAAAAATGTGATTTTAAAGAAAGGAAAGCCTTGTTCAGAACTGTGTTTAATAGAAGGCTACAGTGGGCATTTCTGCTTCCCTGTCTTTGAGACTGGGTAGACGATGCAGTCATATCAGGTAGAGGTAGATGGCCTGGACCTACCCTGTTCTGAGACCTAAATCCTGTGCTAGAGCACCCATTCCTGCTGTGAATTCCCCCAAAGAAATAAATGCCCAGAGGACAAGTTACATAGAGGAACCGTTCTTTATTAATTGAGGCTTTGGTCCTAGCCCAGATGGTGACTGGTGTAACTGTGGTGGGCATTTTTATGCCTTTGCGTCCTTGCCAGCAGTTAGGAATATCCCGCTTTCTAATTTCTGTAGTCTAGTTTGAGTTCTGTCAATTGCCTTTTCATAAAATTAACATTCTTGTTGCGTTGTAGGAATGTCTTACCTGTTCTCTGTAATAATACCTTTCCAATTTAGCCATTACAGTCTCCCATTCTTGCAGTCTTTTCACTATTATTTTGTCTGTGGTATCTTCCATTAAAGAAAAATCTTTAATTTTGATGTGATAAGTTAATCACATGCTTTATGGGTTCAATTTTTTCCCTATTGTTAGCTCCCACAGATATTCTTCCTTGTAGTCTTTTATTAAGTCTGCAGTTTTGCCTTTTGCTGAACTTTGTGCCTCTCATTCTTCATTGATTGAGATTTTCATCTGGCTTCTCTTTTTCTGATATTGAGCCATCCTTGAATTCCTAGGATAAATATTATTTAATCTTGGTATGTTTTTATTTTTAAAATACACTTGGATTCACTTAATATTTAGTGTAGAATTTTTATATCACATTAAAATGGATCTGTGATTTTCTTGTTATTATCCAATTTTTTGGAAACATTTATTTTTTACTTACTTAAAAGGCAGAGTTAGAGAAGAGGAGAGAGAGAGAGAGAGCGAGCGAGCGAGGTTCCATCTACTGGTTCACTCCTCAAATGGCTGAAACAGCTGGGGCTGGGTCAGGCGGAAATCAGGAGCTTGGAGATTCTTTCCAGTCTCCCACACGGGTGCAGTGTCCCAAACACTTGGGCCGTTGTCTACTGCTTTCCCAGGTGCATTAGCAGGGAGCAGGGTCAGAAGTGGAGCAGCCGGGACTAGAACTGGCACCCACATGGGATGCCAGCAGTGCAGGCAGAGGTGTAACCTATTACACCACAACACCGGCCCCTCATCCAATTTTTTAAATAATCAAGTTTGTAACAGCTTCATAAAATGTTCTGGTCAGTTTTTGACTGTTTCCTATTTTTCTCAAGCAGCTTGTATAAAATGGGAATTAACTGTTCTTTAAAATTTGGTAGAACTCATTGTAAAATTATCTGCACCTGCTGTTTTTCAGGGGACAAGATCTTTGCTGTTTTAATCTCTTTCATATTAATTGGACTGTTCATGTTCGCTATTTCTTCTTGTGCCAATTTTGGCATAATTTAGTGAGAATTTATCTGCTCAGATTTATTAGCATAATAACTATTCCTAATACTATTTAATATTATTTATATTTTAAATATATTCTTTGTTGTGTGTACTTTTGCATCCCTTTTTATTCTATATTTTAATTATTTGAATCTTTTTTCTTAACTCTTGATTGTCAAAAGTATTTCTATCTTACTAATCTTTTCAAAGAATAAGCTTTTGCTTTTGTTATTTTTCTCTGTTTATTGTTGATAGTGTTGTTCTATATATCGTTGATATTTGCCCTTATCTTTGTGACTTAGTTCCTTATTTTGGGAACTTTTCTTTCTCTTTACCCATTTCACAGACCCTATTGTTGAATACTTGGCTTATTATTCTTAAAATTTGCTGCCAATGAAATATTTAAAAACGATAAATGTCTCTCTAAGTACTTCTTTATATGTATTTTACAGATTTTGATGTACAGGTTAGTTATTTATTAAAACTATTTAATTTCTAATTTTTTTGGTGATTCTTTTTTGTTTGATGCTTAATTTATTGTGTTATGGTCAAAGAATGGGGTATCTGTAATGCTTAAATCTTTATAATTTATTGACACTTGCTTTGGAGCCTAGTACAGTGGTCTGTGTTTCTGAATATTCCATAGATGAGGTACTTCAAGAAGTTCATGTTTAAGGGATTTAAAAACTCATTTGTTATTTAAAAATTTGTAGTTTTTCACAATATGCATTTTTCATAGACTTTTTGGAGCCTTCTTGTATACACGGATTTCAAAAATTTGTTGCACCCAAATAAACTTATCTTTTAATTCTATTTTTTTCCTTTGCTCTAGGATTTTATTTTCTTTTTATTTTTTAATTCTTAAATTTTTTGAGATAACATTTTAAATGTAAATAATTGTCAAAGGTTAATGACTGCTAAGTAAAGATCTCAACAAATAAAAAATAAAAAGCCCGCACTTGAGCAGGGAAATAGACAAAGCTCTATAAGCAATAATCAAATGAAAAGGTGTCCGACTTCACTTATGCAGAGCAAATTTTAAAATAGTCACAAAATCATTAATCCTGTGGTAGCACATAATTCCAGTGAATTTGTTTGACAAAGATTTAAAAGAAAGTTTGATGAAACCCTGTATTTGCAGTAAACACTGTGCTCAAATCCTGGGCATTTCTTTTTCTTGTTTAAATTTTAGCTCATGCACAGAAGGGAGAACATGCAGTTCTCCTTTCTTTGGCTTATTTCACTCAGCATTATGTCCTCCTGGTCTAGCCATTGTGCTGGAATTTCATTCTTTTTAAAAAATACCTGAATAATACTCCATTGTGTGTCGTAGCACATTTTCTTTATCCAGTCACTTGTGATGGACACCTTGGCTGATGCCGTGTTTTGGCTGTTGTGAGCAGTGCTGCTGTAAGCACCGTGGAGCAAGTATCTCTTGGGTACACTGAGTTCATAACTTTTGGTTATACACCCAGTGGTGGAATTGCTGGGTTATATTAGCAGGTCTCTTTCTGGATTTAAAGAAATCTTCATCCTGTTTTCCACAGTGGCTGCACTAATTTACATCCTCCACAGCAGTGTGTAATAGTTCCCTCTTCACATCCTTGCCAGCATTCGTTGCTGTTTTTGGACAATAGCCATTCTGATGGGGTGAGGTGATAGCTCACTGTGGCTTTGATTTGCATTTCCCTGATTGCTAGTGATATTGAACATTAATTTTTCACGTATCTGTTGGCCATTTGTATATCTTCTTTTGAGAACTATCTGTGCAAGTCTTTGGCCCATTTCTTAGCTAGCTTTTTTTTCTTGTTGAGTTTCTCTCTCTCCTCTCCCCTCCCTCCCTCAGTTGCGTGTATTTTCTGGATATCAATCCTTTGTCAGATAAATTGCTTGCACATATTTTCTCCTGTTCTGTTGGATGTCTCATCACTATCCTTGATTGTTTCACTGGCTCTGCAGAAGCTTCTGTTGCCTGGGCTTTGGTGGTCTTATCCAAGAAGTCATCACCTACACCAGTGTCTCCCAGTGTTTCCCATGAACTTTCGGGGGCACACTGTGTGCGTTTAAAGAAAGATGTGTTGGGACTGGGGCTGTGGCATAGTGGATAAAGCTGCCTCCTGCGATGCTGGCATCCCATGTGAGTGCTGGTTCATGTCCTGGCTGTTTCAGTTCTGATCCAGTTCCTTGCTGGGAAAAGCAGCTGAGGATGGCCCAAGTGTTTGAGTCCCTGCTACCTACATGGGGAGACCTGAAAGAAGCTCCTGGCTCCTGGCTTCTGCCTGACCCAGCCCTAGCTGTTGAGGCCATGTGAAGAGTGAACCGGCACATGGAAGATCTCTGTGTCTCTCACTCTCTCTGTAACTCTGACTTTAAAATAAATAAATAAATCACTCTCTCTTTTTTTAAGATTTTATTTATTTATTTGAGAGGTAGAGTTACAGAGAGAGGGAAAGACAGAGAGTAAGGCCTTCTGTCTGTTGGTTCACTCCCCAGATGGCAACAACAGCTGGAGCTGGGCCCATCTGAAGCCAGGAGCCAGGAGCTTTTTCCAGGTCTCCCACGTAGGTAGCAGAGGCCCAAACACTTGGGCCATTTTCAGCTTCTTTCCCAGGCCATAAGCAGAGAGCTAGAGTGGAAGAGGAGCAGCTGAGACCCAAACTGGCACCCATATGGGATGCTGGCGCTGCAGGCGGAGGCTTAGCCTACTACAGCACTGGCCCCTAACTAAATAAATATTTAAAAAACAAAAAAATTGTAAGAATACACATATATGTATGTATATTACATATATATGTATATATATATAATTACTTTTAAAGATTTAAGTGCTTGGTCTTGTCTTAGCACTTTGTAATTAAGCCTTATTATGTTAATCCTCTCAACACACCTCATGTCTATTTCAGGAATATTAATAGTATCTATTTTAGGAGTACTAGTAGTTTTTATTCCCAAAACAAAGAAAATTACACACTTGGTAATACACTTCAGACTTCCCTGGCAGTTTTTTTTTTAAAAACATATCAATGCCTGGCTACAAGTTAGAGATTATGATTCTGGCTGATTTGGGATGGGGCTGAGCAACGGTATTTTGAAAAAGCTTCCAGAAGCTAAAAATGTATGTTGGAGAAGAGACAGTCTTTTCACTAAGTGATGCTGGGAAAACTGGACATCCATAAGCTAAAGATTGAAACAAGACCTCCCCCTCCTGCAAAAATCAGCTCAACATGGATCAGAGGTTTATATTTGAGATCTGAAGCTATAGAACTGTTTAAAGGAAACAGGGGAAACACTTCAAGAGATTGACACAGGCAATGACTTTTTGGATAAGACCCCAGAAGCATGGGCAAAACAAGCAAAAATAGACAAATGGGATCATATCAAGCTCAGATGCTTCTGCTCAGCGAAGGAAACAATGAACAGAGTAAAAAGACCTCCAACAGCATGGAGGAAAATACCTGCGGATTTTCCTCTGACGGAGGGTTAGTATCCAGAATATAAGGAGCTCAGGAGACTCAACCACAAAATAACAACCACGCCATTTTAAAAATGGGCAAAGGATCTAAATAGACATTTCTCAGAAGAAGAAATACAAATGGCTGGCAAATACACGAAAAATGCTCAATATCGCTGGCTGTCAGGAAAATGAAGCTCAAAGCCACAGTGAGTTATCATCTGACTATAGTTAGGATGGCTGTTATAAAACAGGAAAAAGCGCCAAATGCTGACAGGGTTGTGGAGGAAAAGGAACCCTTATCAATTAGCGCAGCTATCATGGAGAAGAGAATGGAGCTTCATCAGAAAACTAAAAATAGGTCTACCGTATGACCTCGTTGTATGACCTCGTTGTCCCCCTTCTGGATGTACCTTCTATGGGAATGAAATCAGCATGTGAAAAAGTTAGCTGCATTCCCATGTTCGCTGAAGCACTATTCACAATAGCCAAGATGTAGAGTCAACCAAGGTGTCCATCAGTGGATAAATAAAATAAGGTACACATGAGTGGAGCGTGCTTCTGCCGTGAAAAGCAGTGAGATGCTGACATGTGCAGCAAGGTGGATGGAACTAGAGATCGTTATGTTAATCGAAACAAGCTGGACACACAAACACCTGACAGTTGGCACCTTAGATGGAATGCGTTGCTGTGTACCATCATCTGTGTGGTACTCATGCTTCCCCCGCACCCTGCCTCTAGTCCTCGCTTCTAATATATTGAAAATATAGAGGAAAGTGGGACAAATTAGATGATCCCATGGCAGAAATGCACATACATGCATGAACTGTTTTAGAGGAAAAAAGGCCAAAAGAGATGTAACCAAAAATAATGTGAGTGTTGATTAAATCTGGATTAGTGGGCAGTGCTGTATGGTAACAATTGGGAAAATTTAAGTTTATGCTAGATATTAGATGGCATTTTGGAGTTAGCATTGATTTTTATCACACTAAGGTGTGATAATGTTATTGTAGATTTATAGGAAATACGGGAGATGCTCAGTGAAGTGCTTGGGGTGAAGTATCCAGATCTCTTTAACTTCCTTTTGGGGGAGGGGTAGTTGGGGGGAGAGAACCAAAACTGGGTGGGTGGGTGTATGCATGGACTGAGAGAGTGGGAACAAATGTAGTAAAATGTTAACCTTACATGAATTAGTGAGTGCTCAGAATATCATGTTCAGCTTTTCAGTGTATTTAAAAATCTTTGCTGAAAAAGAAGAATTTCCTTGTTCAGTACTTCAAGTATGGATTTCAAGAGCTGATGTTAGCCGGCGCCACGGCTCACTAGGCTAATCCTCCACCTGGCGGTGCCGGCACACCAGGTTCTAGTCCCGGTCAGGCGCCGGATTCTGTCCCGGTTGCCCCTCTTCCAGGCCAGCTCTCTGCTGTGGCCCGGGAGTGCAGTGGAGGATGGCCCAAGTGCTTGGGCCCTGCACCCCATGGGAGACCAGGATAAATACCTGGCTCCTGCCATCGATCAGCGTGGTGCGCCGGCTGCGGCAGCCATTGGAGGGTGAACCAACGGCAAAGGAAGACCTTTCTCTCTGTCTCTCTCTCTCACTGTCCACTCTGCCTGTTTAAAAAAAAAAAAAAAGCTGATGTTGCTCCTTCTTGATCTTTGGCTCCAAGTATTATGGAGCATAAAATCCTTGCTGTTTATTGTTCAAAACTTAACAGAACTGTGATTTTCTTTTGAGTTTTTTTCTGTAGTAATTATTTTTCTCCAGCAAGTCCTAATTTCATTTCCCATTAAAAATTCTAATGTATCACACAAGAAAATGTTGAGTAAAGATCTTTAAATTATTTGAATAATAGTGGATTAAAAGAAATTCTTGGAAAATTAACGAAGTCTTTAAATAACTGTTTTTAAAATGATATGCAAAATTCAAACAAAATGAGACCATATCATGCTGCCCTATAATTTTTTCCTTCAACTTTATGAAAAATTATACAAAATCTCTGTTGCTACTGTCAGGCTTCTCCATGTTGTAGCATGTGTTAGAACATCGTTGGTGGCTGAGTACGAGGTCAGTGTGAATAGACATTTTGTTTATCCATCCGCACTGATGGACACTTGGGTTGTCTCCACCTTTCTGCTGTTGAGTAGGGAACAATGCTGACGTGAACACTGATGTGCAAGTATCTGTCTGAGTCCCTGTTTTCAATTTTTTTTTCAATATCCAGAGTGTATAGATAGGAGTAAAATTGCTGGGTCATATGGCAACTCTTTGTTTAATTTTTTGAGGACTGTGAGGTTTTCTTTTTTTTTTAAAGAAATTTTCCTTTTCCATTCCTTTGGTTATTAGATACATGGTAAGCAGAGGGGTTAACAGAAGTAGAAAATCATGATGAATTGTAAGAAATCTTGAAACAATAATTACATCTGTTCTTTATTGAAATATAACTGGAGCTCGCCCAGTTCTTTTTCAGGCTTGTCCTTTTTGCTTCCTCTTCCCATTTTTTTATCCTGGAGTCATTCCTGCCTACTTGCTAGTTTCTCCTTGACACATCAGCAGGCCTAGGGATCTTGGATGTCAGAACATTTTTCTAATATTACAGGTAATTAATTGTGTAGAATATTCTGCATCCCTCTCTACGCCTGGGAGCAGACGTGCCTGTCAGCTTTCTTGCTAGCACTTTTAGCACAAAATTATTGGAACAGAAATTTAAATGAAAGGAAATGATTTCTGTAAAACACGGTTCACCCGGTTATCTAGAAGGAGAGGTGTCTAAGTCCTTCACTCATCAGTCACTCCAGGAGCCTGCCCTTCTCACCCTGGTGAGTGAGGACTTGCAGACCTGTGGAGCCACCTCCCCCGGGGTCCCCTTGCCCTTCTCAGCATGGCAGTCCTGACCTCTTGCCCACTGTTGTACTTTTAGCTTCATACTCTTCTTAGGCTGACCAGCAGCAAACAGGGTGGAAGAACTTCTCTCTCCTTATTTCCTATTCCATGCTCACCCTTGGAGTCTTCCCCATCCATTCGCTCGTCCCTCTATTTCCTATTCCATGTGCACCCTTGGAGTCTTCCCCATCCATTCGCTCGTCCCTCTATTTCCTATTCCATGCGCACCCTTGGAGTCTTCCCCATCCATTCGCTCGTCCCTCTATTTCCTATTCCATGTGCACCCTTGGAGTCTTCCCCATCCATTCGCTCGTCCCTCTATTTCCTATTCCATGCGCACCCTTGGAGTCTTCCCCATCCATTCGCTCGTCCCTCTATTTGGGACTTTCCAGGTGAGGCCAGGCCATGCTAGTGGAACAGGTATGGATGCAAAGATCATATGTGTTTACAGTTATACTGTGTTGCCATAGAAATAACACAGTGCTGGCCATGGATGGGTGCTACAAGATCATGTCCTCTTCTTGGTGGAGCACTTAACATTATTTATAAATATTTCATAACAATGAAAATAGTACATCTCTTTTAGTGAGACCGCCACTTTTGGTGCAAATGATACCAGTTCAATGTAATAACTTTTCTTGCTGACTAGAAGCTCTATTTAATACTTAATTTTTATTAGAAAAATGAGCATATTGACTATAGATAGGCTTGTTAATCAAAATACTTCAAAGTACAAGATCCTAGAAAAAAAGTGAATTTTCAAAAATCTACTGTAAAAAGGAGTGCTGTGCTTAAGGATTACAAACGACTGGCCTAGGCCATTCCTGTTTGTTTTCCAGATGAGGAGACAAGGCTCAGAGTGTTACTTGGCTTGTCCAGTGTCCCCCAGGAAGATAGTGAAATGTAAAAGAAAAACAGCGAACATAGCCACAGGCGTCTTCTACAATAGGTTATATTTTTAAAGAAGAAATCAGGCCATATGAATTTGATTCCGTCTGTGAGCCTGTGTTGAGTCTTGTGTGTTGCCCATCCTGTGTCTGCTGCCACCTCTCTCTTTCCCCCGTCTCAGTAGATTTTCACCTGGACATCTGCTCATCCTGCAGAGTCCTTGTACCTGGAGTTGTCCCCGTCCACGGAGCCGGTTCTTAGTTGCCTTATCCAAGTTGCTTTGATATGCTGAGTTGCCTTATGCCAGTAGAGCTTTTCTGCGCTGTGGAAGTGCTGTAATCTGTACTCTCTGAGATACAGTCGGTAGTTATACGTGACTCTTTAGCACTTGAAATAGTGCAGACGTGATTGAGGAACTGAATTTTTCCTTGCTTTAATTTTATTTTGAATAGCTGTGTGTGGTTAGTGGCTACTTTATTGGACATTGCAGATTTATACCGTTGCCTCTTCCCCTAGGCCTATGACCTAACTAGTCCAAGCAGGATGCATCCTGCTTGGAATGCTGGGAGAAGAGAGGTTTCTGATGAATATGAACTAGGAAACATTTATACCTAATTGCAAGTGGCAGCTTTCTGTGATTTGCTGAGTATTGTGAGTAGAAGAGTGAAGATCCCCCGAAACGTGTGGCCCGTAGCCCAGTGAGCCCTGGATCACGACCCTGCAGCCTTTTCTTACTCCGCACTTCCAACTACATGAGCTCCTGAGTCACCTTTCATATGTAAACAGGTTTGAATTGTGTTTTCTGTCATTTCAACCAAGAGCAACCAAGTAGATACAAAAGGGCTAACAGTCTTCATGTTTTATGTCGGGCTTTTGAGTCTCTGATGGGCATTCCAAGAACAAATCTTGTAGCTAACAGAGGGCCATGTGGTAGAGGGTGATGTGGACTGTGAATTTGGGCAAAGTACTTCTCTTCTCTGGTCCCAAGTTCTCCTTTACAAGTAGGCACTGTTCTATTCTGTAGCTCTAAGAACAGGGCCCTACGTGCACCATGTGCACAGCCTTGTGTTACTTGATGGGGAAGAAAAGTGACCACAAAGTAAAATCTAGGTCCTTGTCCTTGAGGTGCACTCGGGCCTTCCGAGGAGGGACGGTATCAGTATCTGGGTCCTGGCTGCTCCTGTGCTCTTCTGTGGGAATCACCCTTTCTGAAGTGGTAAATACTGCCCGCCCTGTCCACAAGCCTTGATCAGACTGTGAGAAGACTCTTGATCCGAGGAGAAGGAACACACCGACGGACCAGGGACTCATTAGATATTTGCACAGCCTGAGGGCTGGAGACCAAGTTCTTAGGGAACATAGCTGCTGTTCACACAGGCAGTGGCTTGCAGAGGATGTGAGCAGATTTGCAGGCACAGCAAGGGGGACAGGGTCATAGTAGGCGGAAGGAAGAGAAGATAAGAAGACAACGTATCCTTGGGCCTTGTAAGATGAATAGGTTTACCAGATGAAAAAAGAATGATGCATGTTCTTTGGCTCCAACAGAACCCAGAGGGACATGGTGGGCAGAGTAATAGCTATAGTGAGGCTCCAACAGGGTGCACGTGGGGTGCTAGAGAGCATTCTAGAAACAGTTACTGCTCTGCGAGGTTTTGAAGAATCATCCATGGCTGCTCAGAGCTGTGGGTGTAGGAGAGTCAGCCAAGGTTGTTACAGGAAGAGAGGAGAGATGGGGTGTGGCAGGGGTCTGTGAAGACTGGAGGTGCTGGAAGACCTGACTGAGCTCTGACAGCTGAAATGCAGAGAAGGAATAGGTTGGTGAGGCATTTCAGAAGTAGAATTGACAGAGTTTGATGGCTGATCAGATTATAGGGTTTAGGCAGAGGAGAATTCAAGAATGAGAGTAACTTGATTTCTGCCTTAGCAACCACATGGCTGCTGACACTCATAAGTGGATAAAGGAAAAGGCCACAGGTGAGAAGGCCACATGTGCTGAATTTGAGTTTGCTAGAGGGCATTCAGGTGGTGACACGTAGTAGGTGATTAGAAATAGTAGTATAGGCCTGTACGAGGGAAGCTGAGAGATCCACGTTTGGACATTATCCGTTGAGGATCTGGGAAGTTCAGAACCTGTCAGATGGACTGTGAGTGGAATGACCCAAAGTGATCATTGTTCTGTAAAACCAGGACACTCGCTGAGAGTAGATAGGGGAACCTTGGAGGGTGGGAGTGGGCAGTGAAGATTTTGAGAGATCTAGAAGAGGAGTGTATGGGAAAAGAAGGAAGTGATGGGTATTTTCAAGAAAGGAAGGAATCTCTTTTTGCCTTAGTGGGTATCAGGTGATCAAAGATTGTTTTTATTTAAAAAGACATTCTCAGAATTCCTTGAAGTTAGTCTTTATCCATGGAAAGCCCCGTTATTTTTTTCCTGAAAACATTATTTTGTAAGAATGAGCTGAAAGAGAAAAGTGCAGTTTGGAATTTATTGTCTGTCTAGGTGCCTGAGAGCTGAACCATTCATGTCGTCATCGCCGCGTCACTCTACCTAAGACTCACAGGCCGTCTGTCTGTGAAGTGACAGGAAGGATGGACCCATCACGTTGCTCTTCTTCTTCCTGCCTCTGGCCAACATGTGCCAGGCTTGCGCATCTGAGCAATGCAGGCATTTCTGTGATTTGGTGCAGAACCCCCTTCTGCACGGTTTTGTGTATTTTCCCCGGCTGGAGACCCTTTCGGGGCCACTGTGCAGAGTTCTGTGTGCCTGCATGTTCATCTTACTGCCATTGGTTCCCAGTTGGGTCACTCTCAACAATTCCTGTTCTCTGTGGAGAACGATCAGTTAGGTTTTTCAAACCATGCAGCAACATTGAGGCAAGGAAAATCTTTGCTTAATATAGACTTAGAGAGTAGTGCTGGTTATCATCTGTTGAGGCTGTCAGAATGCTGTTGAAGATTTAGTTCAGCCTTTGGATAGAAACTGGGTCATGTGGCTCTAGGTGTGGAGCGGGGACTGACAGCTGCCCCAGGGTGGCTATGGAATATATACCAGTAAGGATAGATCTTATTTAATATTTATAATGAAAATTGTTCCTGGTGTTCAGATAATACTAAAAGAAAAGAAAAACAAACCGAAAACACTAAGAAGTGACTGTGTCTCCTGTGCCTTTAAGTGGAACAAGCCTGTGCTGCGCATGCTTCCTCTGGCCCCTTGCAGGAAAGCTCCGCGGCACAGTGCGGTCTCATCTCTTTCTCAGCTGGCCGGCCCGTCAGCTCTGCCTCTTCTGCTCGAGTCCTGGGTGACTCTAACCTGATGTCACTCCAGAGCCCCTTTGTTACCTGCTACTGGTCCTTGCTTCTGAAGTTCACCCAGGCCTCACGGCACCTCCTGCTCCAGGTAGGAGTGCTCCCTGCGCCAGGACGCAGACCTGTCTGGCGAGTGGCATTCACTTCTTTACCAGGGAAGAGGGATCCAATACAATGAGGCAACCCTGCTGTAGGAAACAACACTGAGCAAGAGATTTGCCAGTCATTCTTAGCTGTTAGAGTTTCATTCATTTCTCTTATTGATTAAAAGCCTTCATCATAAATACGTGCCTTGACTACTTCCCAGGTTCTTGTATGAATCGGATGAGGTAATGGAAGGAAAGGCATCTCAAAACGGATAAAGCGCAGCATATTCCATTATGGGCATCTCCGCACCACTTGTTGAAGCCCGCTGCCTCTTGACAGAACAAGTGTGTGTGTCACATGGCTCTTCCCGCAGGAGTTCTCTACCGCCTGGTGTCAGTGAGGAGCCGTGACAGCTCTCTGGCTGCCCTCGCCCTCCAGGGGCCTCCTGGCATCTCTCCAGCCTTTGCTCTTGCACCTGCCCGCGCAGATCTTGGGTCCAGGAAATCAGGACTGTGTGTTCCTGAGCGTTCTCTCCCCTCTCTGTCCTGCGTGCCAGTGCTTCCTCTTTCCTGCCATGACTGCCTCCTCGCTCCCCATCTCCTCCCATTCTTCAACGGCAGATGTCATTTTAGACATGGATCAGTTATCTCCCACTGGGGAACAAACTGGCACAAACCTGGTGGCTGAAGACAGCAAGGTGGTGTTCTCACCGTCAGTGAGTCGGGAATCTGCGCTTGGCTCACCTGGGCTCCTGAAGGCTGTCGTCAGGTGTTGGTCATCGGAGGGCTCAGCTGGGGAGAGATCTGCTTTCGAGCTCCTGTGGTTATTGTTCTGGTTCAGTTCCTTGTGGGTTTTTGGATTGTGGACCTCAGCTTCCTGCTGGTTGTTGGCTAGAGACTGCCCTCGGCTGCTTACTCCGTGAGCCGCTCTGTGTGGCAGCTTGCTTTGTCAGTCTAGCCCAGAAGGGACAGCCTCTCATCTTTTCTGTATTCTGTTGGTTAAAATCAAGTTACAGGGGCCCCATGTTGTGGTGTAGCACGTAAAGCCACCGCCTATGACACCAGCATCCCATATGGGGTTTGTGTCCTTGATGCTCCACTTCTGATCCAGCTCCCTGCTGATGGCGGGGGAAAAGCAGCAGAAGATGGCCCATGTTTTTGGGCCCCTGTCATCCCTATGGGAGACCCAGAGGAAGCTTCTGACTCCTGACTTTAGCCTGGGCCAGTGCTGATCATTGCAGCCATCTGGGGAGTGAACCAGCGGATAGAGATCTCTCTCTCCCTCTCTCTAACTCTGACTTTCAAAATAAAGAATTTTGTTTTTTGAAGCAAGTCATGGGTCCTGCCCACCCTCGAGGGGAAGAGATTGTACAAGGGCAGGAAGACTAGGGGCAGGGATATATTAGTCTGAGAATCCGCCTGCTGTAAGTGTTTCCTCCTCAAATCTTTCTTTCTTCCATAAAATGTGCCATCCTTCCTTTTTGTTACTTTACTCTGTGGCTGCTTTTGTTTCCAGTTTACATTTCATGACTGGTTTATTATTATTTTAAATTTTATTTAAGGTATACAAATTTCATGTATATGAATTTAGGAACATAGTTATACTTCTCACTCTAGCTTCCCTCCTCTTTCTTTCTTTCCTATTCACTCTTAATTTTTATAATGATCTACTTTCAGTTTACTTTATACTTGTAAGATTAACCCTGCACCAAGTACAGAGTTCAACAGATAGTAAGAAGAAAAACACTGTTCCTCAGCACTAGAGACAAGGGCTGTAAACAGTCATCAAAGCTCAAAGCTCAAAATGTCAATTTCACTTCTGTACATTAAATTTTAGGTTCTCTATTGCTTACCACAGATCAGGGAAAGCATATGGTATTTGTCTTTTTGGGATTGGCTTATTTCCGGTGTTTTTATGGTCGAATATTTTTTATTTCTCTCATGCGACTGTTTTTGCCCATCTTTAATCCACTTGCAACTTCCAGAACGTAGGATTGTATTTAGCAACTGTTTTGTAAAAGACACTCCTTCCTCCTCTTCTTTGAAAACTAACGAAAAATGAGACCAGTTGCTCCCCTGTTTAGTAACTGTGTTCTTTCTCCCCACGGCAGCCATGTAGCATCCATTATAAAACCTGTGGATTTGCCAATTTGGCGTCAAAACCAGTGACTCATCCATGTCCGTATAACCTGGCTGCAGTCATCCATGTTAGCCTGATTTGCATCCAGAGCTAGCACTTGTTACTTTATTAAGGAGGAGCAGTCTTCCAGCGGAGATGCTTCAGACATTAGCTGTTTTTGAGTGGTGCATTGTTCTGTTTCCCAGGGGGTTCGCTGGATTTCAGAAATGATGCTGTCTGCAAACATTAGTTTATTCCTCTTTTTAAAGTTGTCTGGTTTCTTTTCCCATGTAATGATCACTTTGTGGTCCTGCTATTTTCAGGTCACAGCAAATGAACTGAAAAAAGGGACTGGCTCCTGGGGAAGCAGAATTTTAATTCTTACCCTTTTGCCCAAGCAGTGGGCTGGATCTCATTACCCCACTTGGAGGTGTTCCATAGAGTGAAATTGTGACTGTGCTGGGCATGCAGACCCCCAAACCTGACACAGTTCCTCTAGTGTAACTCCCCATACTTTGAGGCCAACCTCTATTTAACTCTCTAGGATAGCTTATCACATTGTTAACGTTTTCAGTTATAATAGATGGTTAGTCCTTGGAAGGTAGGTAAGAAACACCAGTCTGGTCCTATGAAACACCGTGTTTCTGGTTTGAAATGATCACATCATAGTAAGATGTGCAGCTTGGTCCCTTTAAGAAGAACTCAGGTGGAAGTCAGCTTCAGCTTGGAGGAACCATTCATCTGTTGAGAGAGGCAGCGTTAGTAAGTTAAAGCCAGCTGTAGATGGAAGCGCAGAAGCATGTGTGCCTGCGTTTTGGGTCTTTTGGGAGCCATGAGGCTAAAAGCCAATTAAAACTTCAGTAGAGAGAAATTTAAAAGTTGTTTCTCCCGGGCAACGAAAGATGTAGAGCAGAGAGAGCTCAGCGAGAAGCAGGGGGTGTTGAGGTTAATGCAGTCAACAGCTGGGGATGGGAATCAGTGAGAAGGCCCGGGAATCATGCAGGCTGGGGTCAGAAGACCCCACCATCCAGGGCCCCTCTGACTCACTCACTGGTGAGGAGAGTGGCCATATCCTATTAGAAGGAATACTCTCGGGGTCTCTCAACAGTCTGCAAATTAGAACAATGCAGGCAACTTGGGTAATGAAGGCATGTTGGGTAATGAAGGCATGTTGGATAATGAAGGGATGGTGGGTAATGAAGGGATGGTGGGTAATGAAAGGATGGTGGGTAATGAAGGGATGGTGGGTAATGAAGGGATGGTGGGTAATGAGGGATGGTGGGTAATGAAGGGATGGTGGGTAATGAAGGCATGGTGGGTAATGAAGGGATGGTGGGTAATGAGGGATGTTGGGTAATGAAGGCATGGTGGGTAATGAAGGGATGGTGGGTAATGAAGGGATGGTGGGTAATGAGGGATGATGGGTAATGAGGGATGTTGGGTAATGAGGGATGTTGGGTAATGAAGGGATGGTGGGTAATGAAGGGATGGTGGATAATGAAGGGATGGTGGGTAATGAGGGATGGTGGGTAATGAAGGGATGGTGGGTAATGAGGGATGGTGGGTAATGAAGGGATGGTGGGTAATGAGGGATGTTGGGTAATGAAGGCATGGTGGGTAATGAAGGGATGGTGGGTAATGAAGGGATGTTGGGTAATGAGGGATGTTGGGTAATGAAGGCATGGTGGGTAATGAAGGGATGGTGGGTAATGAAGGGATGTTGGGTAATGAAGGGATGGTGGGTAATGAAGGCATGGTGGGTAATGAAGGCATGGTGGGTAATGAAGGCATGGTGGGTAATGAAGGGATGTTGGGTAATGAAGGCATGGTGGGTAATGAAGGGATGATGGGTAATGAAGGGATGATGGGTAATGAGGGATGGTGGGTAATGAGGGATGGTGGGTAATGAGGGATGTTGGGTAATGAGGGATGGTGGGTAATGAAGGGATGGTGGGTAATGAGGGATGGTGGGTAATGAAGGCATGGTGGGTAATGAGGGATGGTGGGTAATGAAGGGATGGTGGGTAATGAGGGATGGTGGGTAATGAAGGGATGGTGGGTAATGAGGGATGTTGGGTAATGAAGGCATGGTGGGTAATGAGGGATGGTGGGTAATGAAGGGATGTTGGGTAATGAGGGATGTTGGGTAATGAAGGCATGGTGGGTAATGAAGGGATGGTGGGTAATGAAGGGATGGTGGGTAATGAAGGCATGGTGGGTAATGAAGGCATGGTGGGTAATGAAGGGATGTTGGGTAATGAAGGCATGGTGGGTAATGAAGGGATGATGGGTAATGAAGGGATGATGGGTAATGAGGGATGGTGGGTAATGAGGGATGGTGGGTAATGAAGGGATGTTTCTCTGCACTGCTTGGGAGCAGCTGCTTGTCATTCTATGTTCATCTTACCACTGCTAATATGTTGAGGGCTTCTTTCTCTAGTCGCGGTTTATCTGTCTACTCTTAACTGATGTTATACCTGCCTCTACCCCAAGATCAGAACTGTTATCTTTAGCATGGGCAGAGGGCATCACCATGTTTATGTCCTTTGTCACCCCAAACTAAAACGTGTCCAAAACAGTAGTCTCTTCAGCCAGTATGTCATCGCTCAATCGTGTCTCTCAAATGCTGTGTTTTTGTGTTGTTTTCTCCATCTCTGTTTCCATCAATGCTGTTCAGATCCTGAAGGTAGTGTGGCAGAATGAGATGAATGAGATGAGGTGGTGATGTCCATGAGACATAGATTTTTTTTTTTTAAGATTTATTTTATTTATTCGAAAGGTAGTTACAGAGAGAGGTCTTCCATCTGGTGGTTCACTACCCAAACAGCCACAACAGCCAGAGCTGGGCCGATCTGAATCCAGGAGCCAGGGGCTTCCTCTGAGTCTCCCACGTGGGAGCGGGGGCCCAAGGATGTAGGCCGTCCTCCACTGCTTTCCCAGGTGTATTAGCAGAGAACTGGATCAGAAGTGAGCAGCCAGGACCTGAACCGGTACCCATATGGGATGCTTGGGCAGCAGGCCAGGGCTTTAACCTGCTGCGCCACAGCCCTGGCCCCTTGAGATGCAGATTTGACTCCGGCCCTGCCGCTTCCTAGCTGGCAACCAGGAGCGGAAATGTTATTTGATCTTTCTGAGTCTTGTTTCCCGTATCTCTAAAACTGGCATGATAATCCCCGCCTGCCTGGGCTGTCGGCGGATATAAATGTGGTAACGTATGTCTGTGACCTCACACAGTGCCAACTGTGTGCACACAAGATGGGCTTGCTGACGAGTTACTGATGCTTCCTTTCAGTGTGCTGATCTCAGCGCCCTGGCCTGTCAGGGCCACTGCTTTGGGATGCAGTGTCCCAGGGTCTCCTGGAGCGGTGGGGCAAGGGGCTCTGCACGGAGCGGTGGGGCAAGGGGCTCTGCACGGAGCGGCGGTTCACCGTCTCCCGGCAGACAAAGCGTTTGCCTTTGATGTTCCCGAGGAGGCAAGGCTTGCGTCTAACCTGTGCCCTCCTGCAGGTCACTGAGGTGGAGGGCGTCTCTGTGGCCTTCTGACTGAGGTTACTGCTTTCCCCGGGGCTGTGGGTCCCATCCCTTCCTTCCTAGGGACCTCCCTTTCCTGATTGTGGCCACTGCAGCCACACCTTCTACTTGTTCCCTCCCATCAGCAGTTAATCATGTCCAAGTCTCCTTTATCTTAAAGCAATAAAATATTTAAAACTATGTCATGATTTCTTTCTCCACAGGGCTGCCGCCCTGTACTGTTCCACCCCTTACCAGCCACACTTCTTGAGCCTGTTCACACCCGCACCCTACCTCCTTCTCGACTTCCCGGGACCTCACTTCATTTCCTTCATTAAAATTAGCCCACTAGGGTCCCCTGTGACCTGTCGTAAGGCGACACTGATGTCCAGGCTGTACCTGCTGAGATGCTTTGCTTTCCGACCCCACCTGAGCCTGCTCCCCCTGCCTCTCTGAACATACGCAGTTTCCTCTGCAGCCTCTTCTAGTTCTGCTTTGCTTACATATTGGTGCTCCTCACTGTCCTGCCCCAGCCTCTCTTCCCTTCTGATTTACATATTGGTGCTCCTCACTGTCCTGCCCCAGGCTCTCTTCCCTTCTGATTTACATATTGGTGCTCCTCACTGTCCTGCCCCAGCCTCTCTTCCCTTCTGATTTACATATTGGTGCTCCTCACTGTCCTGCCCCAGGCTCTCTTCCCTTCTGATTTGGAACAGCCTCTAAGGGAGCCAGTCTGCTCATTCATTTGCTGCCTCTTTACAGGCAAATCCCTCGTTTCTGCTTCCAGCCCCACACCTTTCCTGTAAGCACCAGATATAATAGCTGACCCCTGGAACTCACCCAGTCCCCCGACTCATCAGTCCCACCTGATGGCCTGCAAAGTCTGTTCTGTGGTGTCTCATTGCTGCTCCATCTGTAGCAATGGCTCCCACGTGAGAGACACCTAGAAGGCTTGTTAAAATATGGTTCAGGGGCTCAGCTCGCAGGGGTTCTGAGTTTGTCAGACAAGGGTAGGGCCTGAGAATGTTCTCCCTGGTGACATGACTGCCGACCAGGGAACCATACTTTGAGAACCTCTATTACAGGGAAGTTAGGCAGTCTTTCCACACCTCACTCTCCCTTGAGTAGCTGCCCATCCTTACTACATCCCCACAAGCATCTAAATAATCTTTTCAGCTTTGCCTTTTAAATACCTGTCTATCAAGACCTTCATTCCCTGCTTTATTGCAGTAACCTGCTAACTGGTCTTCCTGCCTCCAGTCCCACTGTTCTGTGATCTGTTTCCCATATAGAAACCGGCGCAAGATTCTTCATGCGCAAGTCGTATGTCTCCCACCTCCATTCTTCTCTAGCTCCCCCTGTTGCCTTCATAGAAATCCAGACTCCTTAACGTTGACCTGGCTTCTGCCTGTACACAGCTTCATCGCTTGTCTCTCCTTACGGAGCATAGCGTGTACCAGGCATACAGGAGAGTATGCAATTTAAATATATAGAAATCATTGACTTACTATGTTCTGACCATTATAGCATGTTTACACACATTAATTCAATTTGACCTTCCCTTTAACCCTATGATATAGGTTAGAGGTTGCGTTTTACACAAGAGGGTATGTGATCTGCTTTTTTAATGTTGCCTTTGTCCAGTATACCAGTCCTTTTCAATCACTTGTGCCCAAGGTAAAAGGATTATATACACTGAAAACTTACTGCAAGAGCTAACAAAAACAACATTAATAGAATCTAATGGTTTTTGCTAACGTGCCAGGGTGCTACCTGTAACGTAACTCATGGAAACTTCCTGATCTGCAGAGTAGGAAATTCAGAGGAAAAGCAACATTCAAAACTAAGTAGCTCAAGGTCTCAATAGTAAGACGAGTTTTTTGTAAAATGTTTATGTATGCATGCATTTGTTTATTTTATTTATCTTGTATCTGACAGTTTACTCCTCAAATGCCCACAGAATCCAGATAGAGCCAAGACTGAAGCCAGAAACCTGGAACTCCATCCAGCACTCCCACATGGGTGGCAGGGACCCTCGTACTGCCGCTTCCCATGGTGTACACAGGCAGGGGACTGGAATGGAAGCAGAGGAATTGAGACTTGAGCCAGGCATTCCGATGTGGGATGTGGGCATCCCAAGCTACAACTTAACCACGTTGCCAGACACCCACCTCTGGATCTGGGCTTGAATTTAGGTTTCATGACTCAAAAATCTTACTATCTGTCAGCCCTGTGAATGGAAGCAGTGATATTATATAAATGACTATTTATGATTTTACAGCTTTTAAAATTTAAAATTCTTCCATGTCTGCCTATAAATGAATTAAGGAACTTTTCTGTAGCTTTCCCCTCCTCATTGGAACCCACAGAGGAATACCCAACTGTCTTTCAGCTTCCATCATATTGTGATGGGAAGAGCTTGGACTTGGAATTAGACTGGGTTCTGACACCCACTCTCTTATCTTTTTGGAAGAACCCTGGGATAGGTTACTTAACTTTTTTGAATTTCTTATTGTTTTTCTCTAAAACTCAGAGTAGTAAATCTTCCTTCATGGGACTGCTGAGAAAAACAAACATGAGAGTCCCTGCCTGCCTCCTCTCTGTTGGCTTTCTCCTTGGGTTCCTGCCTCAATGCAGCGAGGGCGTTGTTACTGCAATGCTTCTTTGCTGTCTTCCAGCTTGTGTTGACGTGAGGATCAGCACCACCTAGCCGTCACCACCGTTCCCTATCTGTGCTCCACACTGCCACCCGAAAGTATTTCTAAAATGTAAATTCTAGGGATTTTTTGCTGATAGTAATGTGGGCTGTTATTCAGACACATCCTCCCACAGAAATAACTAAAAATATTTGGATTAAAGAAAATCTTCATAAATTATCAAGGAACTGACAGGCATATCCAGGCTAACATCAGAGTGGAGAACCAAAGTGACCTTGCAGATTTGATCGCTGGTGGTAAGGATAAAAACGAAGCCCAGATTGCTTACAAGAAGTTGGGACCCAAAAGGGCTGTATGTAGATCTGAAACGCACCAGCTCTCATATGGAATTGTACCCAGGTCCATGCTAACTGGGTCAGCCTCAGGGATCTCAAGACTTGAGTTGGTTTAGGACTAGTGCTGCTTCTGAGTACCTGGCAGAATCATGTGGAGATTCTCATCAGAAGGAAGTTTTCAATATAAGCCTCTGATTATTCAGTGACCAGCACATGAATATGAGCAGGCACCGAGGGAACCCATACTCCAAAGTCAAGAAACCACAAACAAAGGTGGGTGTTGTGCAGTGAGTTAAGCTGCTGCTTGGGACACCTGCCTCCCACATCCGGGATGTCTGGGACCAAGTTCCGCCTCTGCTTCTGATCCAGCTTCCTGCTCGTGTGTGGAAGGCGACAGATGATGGTGCAGGTGCTTGGATATCTGCCACCCCAAGGCGGGACCCTCAGATGGAGTTCCTGTCTCCTGGCTTCGTCCTGGCCCAGACCTGGCTGTTTTGGGAATCTGGGTAGTGAACCAGCAGATGAAGGATTTCTCTCTGTCTCTCTGTTCCTTACTCTCTCTGTTTCACTTTGTCTTTCAAATAATAAACAAAAATTTAAAAATTTAAAAACCCACAACAGAAGTAATCATTCAAAAATGTCATTAGATATTGAAATCATCATAGTCTAAAAAATTCACTTCCTCTGTTTAAAGAACAAAAGAAGCACTTTAAGTTATATATAAGAAATAGGCAGCTATGAATTGTGACATAGTTGGAAAAGTAATCAAAAAATTTCTAAAATAGACATTCAAGAAATGAAAGTTTTTTTAAAAAAACTCAATAAGGAAAAATATTTCTTTAAATAGTTTGAAGTGAAAAGCTTAGTGGATATGTTTAACAGCAGATTAGATAAAGCTGAAGAGAAAATTAAAAACTGGAAGACAGTAAGAAAAAAGTATCTAGAGTGTAGCCCGAAGAGACAAATAGAAAATGCAAAGGAGAGGGCAAGAAACATAGTGAATAGAGTGTTAAGTTTTCAGTCAGTTTAGTTAGGCCCTGAAAGGAGATAAGGCAGAAAATGGGCAAAGATGAAATTTAAGGACAATAACTCAGATTACAGCAGTTGAGATATCCAGCTGCTGATTTAAGGAGACCAATGATTCCAAGTAGAATTTGTTTTTTAGATCCAACTTTGAATATGTCAGGAGGAAACTACGTAAAATTAAAGGCAGAGAGAAAATCTTAAAAGCAGCTGTGTGTGGGAGGGAAGTTATCTTCAAAGGAGCAAGAGTTTGGCCGTTGACTTCTCTTCAGATCTAATTTTTATTATGTTATTCTCAAAATTTTGAATGGTTTTCCATCCCTACAGCAGAAAATACATATTCTTCAGAGTATCAAATGAGACCTTTCACGGTCAGGTCCCTGTAACTGTTTGGATGCACAAAGCCTTCCTCCCGTTTCACCCTCGATCGTGTGCCTCTGCACCTTCCCTTCTCTGTTCCTGAAATGCTCTGCAGGCCCAGGCACCTGGCCAGTTCCCACCCTGCTTTCCCGTTTGCAGCTCTGGGGACAGCTGCTCTGCCAAGTCTGCTGGGCTCCCTTCTCATTGCCCTCGGTACCCTGATAGCTAACAGTTACCAACACTCTGTGTTTTAAGTAATTGCCTGCATCTTTGTTTCAATTCTAGAGCATGAGCTCCTTAGGACAGAAGAGCCAGGGTCATTTTCAGTGCCTGAAGTTCCATAAGTATTTGACACTTCCGCTGGGCTGATGCCAGCATTTCAGGGAGTCCCATGATTCCTTAAAGAATGCCTCGGTCCAGGTTTTTGTGACCCTTCCCATCGCGGTGTGTGTGCTCTAGTGGAGTCGGCATCAGCATCCTCGCATGCGCTCTTCTGCTGGCACTGTTGTCTTGGTGAAGTTGGAATAGCAGCTTACCACTGGGGTGAGGCTGTGGTGTGAACGAAATGCAGCAATGCAGGCAGACCTGCTGTGGAAGCTCCCTGGCGTCATGCCTCTCACTGGTTTTCCTTTGGTGTGAGGAACTCGCCTGAGCTGAAGATGGGAGCTCCGTGATGTCCTCCGTGGGTGCAGGAAGGACCCTCAGCCCTCGCTGCCTGGCAGGCTGGCAGCAGGCGAATGGTTATGCCCAGTGTGTGTTACCCTGGCCTCCGTGAGGACTTGCGCTAGCTTTGCTACTTCCCCTGGGAGGAGAGGCTCCAGGCTCTTCCAGTCGATTGGTTTTCAGAGATCCAGTAGGGACATCTTTGCGTTTACAAATAGGTATTGCTGTTTTTGCTGCATTCTCTTTGGAAATTGTAAATTTCTGGGCCCTTTCTTCAGAAATGGAATGAACTTGGACTTGTCAGAGTTTGCCCCTTTTTTAATCAAATAGATTGGAACATACTCTTTTCCCTAGTTCCTTGCTTTTTTCTTCCACTGGCCCCACTTAGTATCACAATTAAATCATTTGAAAACATTTGATTGTAAAGTGTTCAGTCATTGGACTATTCAATCTGTTGTTTGTATAGGAGATGGCCAAATAAGAATACTGTTTCTTACCAAAATGAGGGTTTGGATTTGCATTTGGTAGGTGCAGGTGACAGTGTCAACTCCAGCAGGGCATGACATTTTGCTTTATAAATGTTTAAAACAGAAACTTAGTCGGCGCCATGGCTCACTAGGCTAATCCTCCACCTGCAGCGCCGGCACACCGGGTTCTAGTCCAGGTTGGGGCACCGGGTTCTGTCCCGGTTGCTCCTCTTCCAGTCCAGCTCTCTGCTCTGGCCCGGGAGTGCAGTGGAGGATGGCCCGAGTGCTTGGGCCCTGCACCCACATGGGAGACCAGGAGGAAGCACCTGGCTCCTGGCTTCGGATCGGTGCAGTGTGATTGGGGTGTGGTGCAGTTGGGGAGTGAACCAACGGAAGGAAGACCTTTCTCTCTGTCTCTCTCTCTCACTGTCTACCTCTGCCTGTCAAAAACAAACAAACAAACAAAAAACAACAACAACACAGAAACTTGAGATAGTCTGTAGAAACAGATTAGGATTTCCCTGGACGTTTTTTCCTAGAGTATTTCTCGGGGAATTTTGAAGAATTGTTTGTATTAGCAGTGAACCCATGTTTTAGAAAACTCTTTTAGATGAAGAATTTTGATAGGTATCAGTTTCTAGAATTATTGAACCGGAAGGCTGGGGCCAGCTCTGTCTTCAATGGCGAAACTGAAGCCTGCAGGACCCATACGCTCATCCTTTGCTGAGGACTGCCGGTGACTGCCTGTTCAGCAGGAGTTCATTATAGGGTTTTGTTGCTCTGTCAAAGCGTAATTCCTGATGGTCGATCAAAAGCTGTTTTCATTTAAGCCTGTTTTTCTCACGCTAAACTTCGCCGTGATGAAGACATACTTAGCAGCATTCTTCTTGGAAATCTCCTTCAAGTCTCGCCTCCATTCTCTGCCACTGCTGCTGCCTTAACTCTGGCTCTGAGGTGTCAGCAGCTTAGCGAGCTCTCCACTGCTGGTGGTTGCCGCTCCACTGCAGACTGGTACCCGGGTCATAGCCCTCACCCACAGATGCAACGCAAAACTGTCAGGAGACGATTTCCCAGGCATTTCTCATGCCTTAGGGGATAGTGTCCAAGCTTGTCAGTTTCAGTGTCTGGAACTGTGTGCTAGGTATGTTCTGCCGAGAATAGTGTGAAATCCCAAAATGTAAATGGCTTAGACAAGAAAGAGGTTTGGTTCTCTCACCCATGAGAGCAGCCCGAGGGAGACTGGCCAGGGCTCGTGGGAGAGCTGTCTCCAGCTCATTCTGGTGTGCTGCTCTGCAGAGGAAAGCCTGCTTGTGCTTTGGCCTCCAGGACTAGGAAGAGTGCTGGGTGGTGACAGAGGGCTGGGCACACTGTCACATTCCAGTAGAAGGCTGGGTCTCGGCCCTCAAGGACCCTTCCTGGAAGTCATCAACAACCCCTCCCCCTGCATTTTATTGGCTGAAACAGAGGTGCGAGCTGTGTGTGGTTATAAGGAGGCTGAAGATGTGGTCTTTTTAACTCGGCTGCCCACCTGAAAATTGGGGTTCTTATTACTAAGAAAGAAGATAGCGGATTACTGGGTAGTAACTAGAGTCCACCGTGGGGCCTGTCCCATCTCTCCAGCAGTCTTCCTCCTCCACCCCAGGCCCCTTGCACCCGGTGCTGTGTCTTCAACCTGTTAGTGTCTTCACTAAAGCTCTTACTAGACCTTTGCCATGTCAGGCGCTCCCCCAGTGCTGGGCCTTTTACAGGTTATGATCTTTGCCTTTCGACTCCTCATTTCCCTTTGAAACCCCTGTGCATCCTTCAAGCCCCAGGCCACTTCCTTGGTGGCCTTTTCCTGCCTCCTCCACAGTGACAGCACGTTTTTCCTTACTTGTGCACATAGCAGTGTGGAGTAGTAGAAGCGCTTCATGGATGTAGCAGTGGGACAGCCTTGAGTTTGAATCTCCTCTCTCCAGTTTAGACTGGAAAGTGCAAATACGGGATCTCCCAGCACAAAGCTTTTGTCTGGAGCCACAACACAGGTCCTTTGAGGTCCAGGTCTGCATGCTGGGCTGCTTGCTCAGCATCAGCGTTGCTGCTCCCCGGTGGCCTCAAACAGGAGATGCTCCAGAAAGGTCAGGGCAGATGAGAGTGAGAGCGAGTTTATTTCAGTACAAAAAGAAGCTGAAATCATGCATGGTGTTTTCCTACTATGCATTTTCCCTCGCTTTTTTTTTTTTTTTAAGATTTATTTATTTATTTGTTTGAAAGGCAGAGTTACAGGGAGAGAAGGAGAGAGAGAGATCTTCCATTCCCTGGTTTACCTCCCAAATGGCAGCAACAGCCCAGGCTGGGCCATGTGAAGCTAGGAGCTTCATTCAGGTCTCTTCACACGGGTGCAGGGCCCAAGCACTTGGGCCATCTTCTGCTGCTTTCCCAGGCACATTAGCAGGGAGCTGGATTGGAAGTAGAGCAGCTGGGACTCAAATCAGCACCCATATGGGATGTTGGCTTTGCAGGCAGTGGCTTAAGCCCACTATGACACAACATTGTCCCTTCCCTCACTTTCTAAATACCTTCATAGAACCATTTTAAAAAATTATGTATTTATTAGAGAGAGAGAGAGAGAGGAGAGAGATTGATTCCATCCACTGGTTCACTTCAAAATGGTCACAATAGCTGGGGCTGTTCCAGGCCAAAGCCAGGAGCCAGGACCTCCGTCCGTGTCTTCCACATAGGTGGCGAGGGCTCAAGCACTTGGGCCATCCTCCGCTGAAGTAGACTGACCCATTGTGCCACAATGCTGGCCCCTAAAACTCTTGATTTTTGATTTCCTCTAGGCTGTGTCTGTCTGTCTCTCTTTCTCTTTGTTTCTCTCTCCCTCTCTCACAGTTTCCACCCCACCTTTTCTCTTAAGTCGTTCTTAAGTGATATCTTTTTATCAACCCAGCTACAGAAGTCAGTAATCACTTCTTATATCTAATAATCCTTAAACCTCATGCCTAATTACCACCAAAATCTCACAGCTCAACTCCAAAGCATTATCTTAATTCTATCTCCATTGCCCACATCACAGCTCTTTCCTCTCATGCCTGGGCTATTGCAGTAATTCTTAGCTGATCTCCCCACATCCACTCTTAGCCTGCTCTAATCTTGCCTCTGACAACACCACTCTTGCACAATATCCTTAGAGGGCTTCCCGTTGTGTTGTGGCTTAAATTCCAGATTCTTCTCTCCAGCAAGGCCCTGCTTGACTTGACTGCTGTCTGCCTCACTCTGCCATGCCCATTGGGTTCCAGCTGCGTGGCTGTCCTTCTGGCCCTTGATTGTGTGAGTTGCTTCCAGCTGTTACCACTTCCCCTGTGCCGTTCCCTACTAGGGATCCTTTGTCCCTCTCTTCACTCCTGTACACACCTTCCAGGGTCTCAACTTAAATGTCACATCCTCACACCTCTAAACTAAGTCATGTATGCCTTCCCCTTCTCCCTTGGGACTGACTGTTCTTTCCTTCTAAGCACTCATCGCAGTGTATAATTTTATATTTATCCAGTAATTATTTGTGTAATATCTTCCCCACATTAGCCTGTGTGCTCCAGAAGGGCTGGGATCATACTTCTTTCATTCACCACTGAATCTTCAGTGCCCAGTACTCAGTAAATACTTGGAATAAGTGAGTAAATAAATGGTCTTGGGATTAAATAACACAGTTGATTCTCTCATTAAATTGGTGCCTTTGCTGTTCAGTGTGGCAGGGCATCTTCGTTGGGAATGTGTTTAGGTGAGTCATCATTCCAGCTTGGCATTGCGGTCCTTTTTGTTCATTCACAGCATCTATGATTCTCACCTGCAAGGCTATAAATTTTAGCTTAATTGATTAGAATGTAACTTTGAACAACACCTTATTTCTGCTTGGAAATCCTTGTGAATATAGACTTGAAAGGGCAGTGTTCAGATATGTTACCTGCAAATCATGACTGGGCTCACCTCCATGGCTCTCCCTCTGTCTGTGGATGTAACCTGGTATAACCTTTGGGGCAGAAGGCTCGCTGTTGTTGGGATGGAATCTGAAGTAATCACCATTGTAAGATGGAGCATCAGTGACTTACAGAAAGCCGCTTGCCTGGAAAAACCATTCATTACCCTGTCTTGACTGCCAGCTTTTGTGACCCAGAACTCAGATATCATACGTGTAAGTCACATTTACTTGTTTGTGGTAATTCTAGCCTCCTATTCTGTTTCTGAATTACCTTGTTCTGCAGGACACATTTGGCAGGGTTTGTTATGGAACCAACAAATCAACAATGTGTGTGGGTTTTTTCCTCCCCAAGATTATAAAAAAGCTGTTCTGGAAGCACCCGATGATTCTGGAATCCCGAACCACGGGTTGAAAATAAAAGGTGGACTTGAATGATGGCCTTCTTTTACTAGTGGACAGGCTGATCTACAATGGGAAAGTTTGTCTTGGCTTTTACTTGTAGCAAAGAATAAAGAATCAGCCTCCGATGGGTCCTTCGGTAGGTAAATTTTAGCGTGGATGGAAAAGCAGACAGTTGACCATTCTTCAGCCCCTTTGGGTCAGATCATGTCAGTGTTTCCAGAGTACGCCCTGAGTGGTAAAAGCTGGCTTTCAGATGAACCTTTGCTAAGAGGCAGCCAGTCCTGAAAAGGATTTATTTATCTATGTTGGCCCTGGTTGTGTCTAAATGATGACAGGTACAAGTCTCTCTCAGCTCTGGAGTGGGTGCCACATGAATTGGTTGTGACCCCCAAGTCCAGAAACTCTGCTATAGTTGGATACGACTATTTTGTATGGGAAATTGAATGTTTAAAGAAGACACAGAATTTTAAGTGTTCCGAAGTATGTCATTTGCTGCTTTTGTTCATAAGTGTTTTTAATACTTCTGGTCCACAGCCTAACTGCCTCTTCCTGGGGAAATGTGGCTTCAGTTTCTTGGGTGAATGTGCATTTTATAAGTTTTTCTAAGAAGGAAGTTAAACATTAAAAGACTTTAAGTACTTTACTCTTTATGTAATGTTACTTAGGCCAGGAAAGTCAGAGTTGGGTGTTTTATTTATTTATTTATTTATTTAATAAATATAATCTATTTTCCACCATTTTGTTTGTTATGGCTGGTACCAATGTACCTTTTTTTTTTTTTTAAGATTTATTTATTTATTTATTTGAGAGGCAGAGTTACAGACAGAGAGCAAAAGACAGTAAGGTCTTCCATCTGCTGGTTCATTCCCCAAATGGCTGCAGTGGTCAGAGCTGGGCTGATCCAAGGCTAGGAGCCAAGAGCTTCCCCTGGGTGTCCCAGGTGGGTGCAGGGGCCCAAGCACTTGGGACGTCCTCTACTGGTTTCCCAGGCCATCAGCAGGGAGCTGGATTGGAAGAGAAGCAGCCAGGTGCCCTCTTGGGACGCCCATGTGGGATGCTGGTACTGCAGGTGGAGTCAACATACTAGACCTCAATGCCAGCCCCAGTATCAAAGTACTTTTAAAGATAACATTTATTTTTATTTTGTTCAAATGTGCATAATAAATTAACCTATCTCTATTCTTCATTGTGGGTTGGGACAATATTTAACATACAGCTTTTTGGTGTTTCAACACACAGACTATTTAATTTAAATTATCATAGTTTGATGCCCACCACTTGGGTCATGTTTAGCTTGTGAATAATATCGAAGAGATCAGATGTGACCTGCTAAGGTTAAGTGCTCAGGGTAAGCATTAATGCAGGTGGGTGGCATGACTGCCTTGGCCCCGTCACCGGACCGCCACGGGCCTGATGGGTTCCTCTTCCGTAGAGTGAGTATCGGGGTAAATGGCATCAAGAAACTTTCCAGATCTCGATTTTAGAATCCCATCCGTCTATATGCCTAATGGATGTAGGTCTAACGGGTTGATTCCTCCTCTTCTGTTTTCCTCTCTTTTCAATGTAGGAAAAGAGGACGCTGGTGAGCCAGATAGAAAAGACGAGAGTGCTTCCTCATCACAGGACACAAGAGCTTTGTCAGAGAAGTCGCTGCAGAGATCCGCAAAGGTCGTTACCTACAGATTTTCCCCGCTTGTCCCCATGGCTGTCACCTGAGCTCCTGGGTGATGTCTCTTGTGTGATTTGGTCAGGACTGCACTTTTCAGTTACCAGGAAAGTCAGTAGAAGCACGATCATAAACAGTGACTATTTTTTTAACTTTAAACATATAAGTAATGTGCGTATTTGCCTGCTTTGGATGAAGGGCCAGTGCATTGGGTGTGAGTATGTTTATCATCCTTGCTTAAACCAGACTTGTAATGCAGCATCTGTGATTTCTTCTTTGGGTTATTTATTTTTAAAGATTTGTTTATTGTTTTGAAAGGCAGAGCAATAGAGAGACAGAGAGAGATCATCCATTTGCTGGTTTACCCCCGACCCCCCAGATGGCTGCAGTGGACAAGGCTGGGTGAGGCTAAAGCCGGGAGCCTGGAACTCCATCTGGTCTCCCATATGGGTGGCAAGGGCTAAGCACTAGGGCCATCTTCTGCTGCTTTCCCAGGCACATTAGCAGGGAGCTGGATCAGAAGTGGAGCAGCCGGGACTTGAGTTATACTCAGTTATGGGTTACCAGAGTCACAAGCTGCAGCTTAACCTGCTGTGCCACGACACAGCCCCCAGTTTTGTTACTTAAAGTGGAGTGAGAATGCAGACTCTGCAGAAGCAATGTGAAAACAAACTTCTTCCAGGTTTTTACTGTTTTTAGCTCTATTTTTTATTGCTGTCATGCCCATGACAATTCCAATGTAAATTTTTAATTTTAATGAATTTTTTTTTTTTTTTTTGACAGGCAGAGTGGACAGTGAGAGAGAGAGACAGAGAGAAAGGTCTTCCTTTGCTGTTGGTTCACCCTTCAATGGCCGCCGCAGCCGGCGCGCTGCGGCCGGCGCACCGCGCTGATCCGATGGCAGGAGCCAGGAGCCAGGTGCTTCTCCTGGTCTCCCATGGGGTGCAGGGCCCAAGCACCTGGGCCATCCTCCACTGCACTCCCTGGCCACAGCAGAGAGCTGGCCTGGAAGAGGGGCAACCAGGACAGAATCTGGCGCCCCGACCGGGACTAGAACCTGGTGTGCTGGCGCCGCTAGGCGGAGGATTAGCCTAGTGAGCCGCGGCGCCGGCCAATTTTAATGAATTTTTTTTAAGATTTATATAAAAGGCAGAGTTACAGACAGTCGGAGGCAGAGAGACAGAGAAGTGTGCCATCCACTGGTTCATGCTCCAAGTGGCTGCAACAACCGGAACTGGGCCAGTCTGAAGCCAGGAGCTTCTTCTGGGTCTCCCACGTGGGTGCAGGGGCCCGAGGACCTGGGCCATTCTCCACTGCTCTCCCAGGCCACAGCAGAGAGCTGGGATCAGAAGTGGAGCAGTCGAGACTCGAACCAGCGCCCATATGGGATGCCGGCACTGCAGGCTGTGACCTTATCCACTAAGCCTGCCCCATAATAAATCTTTTGGTTTTTCAAAAGTGTTTATTTGTCAGAGAAGTAATTGTTTTTACATTTGTGTTTTATTATCTTGCACTCAGATGTGGGGTTAGACACAGCCCACTCTAGCTGTGTGCACAGCTCAGAGTGGCAGAGGTGCATAGGGCCGGGAACACAGTGGCGTCACAGCATGAGGCTTCAGCTGCCAGTGGCATCTGTCAGTGCCTTTAACCTAGGAATGCAGAGCGGCTGTGCTGCCAGCAGGTGGGTTGAGAGTGTCTCCTGTGCTGCCTATTACCAGGGGGACTTTCCAAGTGCACTATGTATGCACTGCTCCTGTTTCTCACTCTCTCTGACATTTTGAGGACTAACCATGTAGCAAGCAGCATGCTAGGCAAGCAGGATTGTAATGATGGCTAGATCTGGGCTCATTCTTTTTTTTTTTTTTTTTTTTTTAAGATTTATTTATTTATTTGAATGGCAGAGTTACAGAGAAGCAGAAGCAGAGGCAGAAAGACAGAGACAGAAGTCTTCCATCCGCTGGTTCACTCCCCAGATGGCCACAATGGCTGGAGCTGTGCCAATCTGAAGGCAGGAGCCAAGAGCTTCTTCTGGGTCTCCCACGTGGGTGCAGGGGCCCAAGGACTTGGGCCATCTTCTACTGCTTTCCCAGACCATAGCAGGGAGCTGGATGAGAAGTGGAGCAGCTGGGACTTAAACTGGCGCCCATGTGGTATGCTGGCACTGCAGGTGGTGGCTTTGCCCACTATGCCACAGTGCCAGCCCCTCATCCTGTTTTATTTGACCTGTGCAGTATTTAAAATTTTTGACTAGTTTGCATTTAAAAAAAAAATACTATGGGGTGGACATTGTGGCCTATCAGGTTAAACTGCTACTCAGGACACCTGCATCCATATTAGAGTACCTGGGGCTGAGTCCCACTCTGCTTCTGCCTCCAGCCCAGCTTTCTGGTAACGCACCTGGGAGGCAGCAGGTGATGGCTCAGCCACACCCATGTGAGATCCAGATGGAGTCCCTGGCTCCTGGCTTCAGCTTGCCCAGCCCTGACTGTTGTGGGTGTTTAGGGAGCGAACAAGAAGAGGGATGATCTCACCCCCCCACCCCCTCCACCCCTGCCTTTCAAATACAAATTAATAAACATTTTAAAATTTTGTTAAGTTAGGAGTATTCACATAAAAATTAGAATTTTGACTTCTTCTGCCAAGAGAAAACATCTGGCAACACTGCACCCCTAAGTGAGCCCGAGCTGAGTAGAGCCCTGCTTCTAGAGCTGTGTTCTCTGATGTGCTGTGGCCCCAGCCCTGTCTGCTCCCTCCTTCCTTCCCTCCATTCTCCCATCCCTTTTTTGAGATAATGTTTCTTAATGAATTCAACCAGAAATTACAACACAAAATCAGCATTTGTAGGCAAAACTTATGCTGTGGTAGAGTTATTTCCACGACAACTAACAGTATAGGAACCCCAGGTAAAGCCGGGTTACTCAATATATTTCTTATGCTGTCAGCAGTTAGAATAAGAAACAGGGACTTCCTGCTGGAGAAAATGGCATAGACTTGATTTTTGCTCTTTCCACAAAGTACAGCTGTGAACTCTGGGAGAAACTAGAGGTAACCACAGGACAATTCTGGAAAGTGGAAAGAGGAAGCCAAGCTAACTAGGAACCCCAGGATGAGAGAAACAACATCATGGCAGAGACTTTACAGCTCCCACCGTCAGAAGGTGATACAGGCCTAGGGTTTCTGAGTCCCAGCCTAGCCATAGAGGGTGGCACAGGTGGACTCACTCCATTCAGATCTAACAGAAATCCTTCTAGAGACATCAGACCACCCTGGCCGCACCTGCAAGGGCAATTAACTGAGACTCTGATAACAGTAAGTGACCAGGAGGACTGTCTTCTTCCCTGTCCCCCCAGTGTCTGAGACTTCTCCACCAGTACGGGCTGTCCCACCACAGGGACAGCCCGGCCTAGGAAGCCTCTCTCCTCCCTCCTACCCAGTGGCACTGGGAACTAAAGATACTGATGGAAGGGATCTTGCTACCACAGACAGCCCAGCCTGGGAAGCACACTGTTCTCCCAGACTCCTCCTCCTTCACTCAGAGACCATGGAAGTCGGTGGCATTGAAGGGAGGTGTCGCCACAACAGGAAACCCCGGATGAAGAGCCTCTTTGGCCCTGCAAGCTAGGGTTGCCTGGGCCATGGTTAGGGAGACTAGGTGGCCTGGCCTGGGGAAGTTCCTTCCAGCCCCACAGGCAATGCCAGTGGCACCTTACAAACCAACCACACCAAGATAGTGCTGGAGCTACAGCAGTGCAGACCAGGACCTGCGTGCTAAACCTAACCAGGCTTACTACCTTCTAATACAGAAGACTTCAGTGAGACCCAGAGGCTCTTAACATGACCACCGAAGATCTAGGACACAATCAGAAACTACCCACCATTCCAACAAATAGGAAAATCACAACAGGAGTGAGAAAAGACATTCGACTGATTCCAGTTCCAGTACTGAGCTTTTGCAGTTCAAGGACAATGGCTTTTAAACAGCCCTCCAGACAACAACAACAACAACAGCAAAACAACTTCAGTTAGCAATTAAAAATTCTCTTGAGAAAATAGGAAATCGCAGCAAAGGAATAGAAAAGTCATAAAAAAGGACCAAATGGATGTTACAGAACTGAAAAATGCAGTAACAAATAGAGTACTTGCTGGATGGGGTCAAGAGTAGCATAAAGATAATGCGGCACACAATCAGTTAACTGCAGGGCAGATTAGTGGAACTGACCCAACCTCAACCACTGGAAAGTAGACTTTAAAAACCATTTAAAAAGAGCCTCTGGGAATTGTGAGACAATAAAAAAAAAAAGATTCAACATTTATATAATTGGAGTCGCAGAAGGCGAGGGTCAGGAGAGTAGGCTGAAAGAATAGACTATGGGACCAGCGCTGTGGCGTAGCGGGCGAATCTGCTGTCTACAGTGCCTGCATCCCATATGGGTGCTGGTTTGAGTCCTGGCTGCTCCACTTCTGATCCAACTCTCTGTATGGCCTGGGAAAGCAGTAGAGGATGGCCCAAGTCCTTGGGCCACTGCACCCATGTGGGAGACCAAGAAGCACTCCTGGCTTCAGATTGGCCCAGCTTTAGTCATTGTGGCCATTTGGGGTGTGAACCAGAGGATTGAAGATCTTTCTCTCTGCTTCTGCCTTTCAAATAAATAAATCTTAAAAAAAGAAAAAATAATAGACTGTACTGACTTGGGGACAGGTAGACAAATGTCATAGAGGTTCTGAGATCCTAGCAAAAGTTGTCAACATTAACATGTCACAGTGTCTGAGCAGTTGACGTTTGCAACCACTTGACAGTTTGTGTTGAAGGTTAGGGGAGACCAACGGCTGAATGGCATCAAGCCTGAGGATTTGTAGGCTGGAAGTAGTGGGAGGACAGGAGGATGTGGCACTTGACAGCATAGATAATCAGGCTGCAAGTGATGAAACGTGGTGGCTCAGGGACGTGGGAAAGCGTTCACAGCTTAAATGGAGCTAGCAGACTTACAGGACAGGAGATGGTTACAGCCCGGGAAGCCTTGCTGTGGAAAAGCCTGATAAGGGAGCTGCATGATGGATCAGCCTGAGCGGTGCTGGGGTTGTATCAGTTCCAGATGACACCCAGGAGAGGCCCTGAGGGTGGGTTGCTGAAGGTGAATGCAGGTGAAAGCCACTGGCATGGAAGAGGTGCACGCCTCACCTGTGAAGACAAGATGGTGGCTGGAGGACGCTGAGAAAGGCAGACTAACCAGACATTACGGAGTAGCCAGGAGGCTGGTCAGTGGGGGACACGACCAAGAAGGGGACAGACAGGCTGCATGAGACGAGAGTACAGAAACACGCATGAAGCCAGAAGACGGCATGGTCTGGATGTGGCAGTGCACCCAGGAAAGCCTGGGTGCTCCCTAAGGGCTGTGTGTGGAGGCAGAGCAAGGCGCTGGAGCGCTCAGTTCTTACGGCAGATGAGCACGTGCGAGGCGTGTCCAGCATATTCTTGAGCGAGGTTTTCCGCAGTTTTTCCAGATGGGAAGATGTTTTCCAGGAAGGGTGGGGAGTTAGGAGGGAGAGAGTAGAGGTAGTAGGACTGAGGTTGAGTGAGGCCAGGTGTCCTGCGGTCGTAGCAGGCGTGACTGGGAGGCGGCCGTTGCACACTCAGTGGGCTGAAGGTGCTCTGCAGACAGGCGCAGCCCACGTGGACACGCATTCACGAGCAACAGAAGTGGCTGGCTCAGGGCAGCTTGAATCTTAGCTCCGGGTTCTGGAATTGCAAGTAATTCCAGCAAAGCGCCAAAACCATCTACCGTGCGGAAGGAGAGAGGCGGGAAGAATGCCTTTGCCCAGAGGGCGGGGGAGAGGATCCACTTTCTTTAGAATGCTTCTCTCTTGGTAGAAGTAGAAATGTGCACGGTGCTGTGGTGGCCTGAGTCTTACCTGGTAAGATGAGAGACTGGGTTTAATCTTGGAAAGAAAAGGAGGATTAAGTGTTTCCCTTTACATTTGTTGGAAGCATAATTAAGAAGAGCAATTTATATCCATTTAGTAATACTTTTTAAAAAGCAGCCACTGTGTTGTTCATGTAAGATGGTGGTATTATTCCAGTGAAAACTGAGATGCGTAACGAATCCCTGGAGCTGTGCTTCCCTGCTGGTACCCCCGCACCCTCGTAAGCCCCGGTCGTGGCTGTAAGAGCACTTCCGTCTCATTGATCCACACGCTACAGAGCGTTTTCTTGCATGTGTGTGCTTACAGGATGCTTAAGTTGACGCATGATAAGTAGAGGCTCTTGATTTTGACCCACAGAAGTTACTGCACCCAGCTGGTTGATCAGAGCCCATCCTGCTGACTTTTCCAGCTGTCCCCCAGCTCTGTCGGTGAACAATGTTGATTCCGTCTTTGGTGTTTTCAGGTGGTTTACATCTTGGAGAAAAAGCATTCCCGAGCTGCAACCGGCGTCCTCAGACCCTTGGCTGATAAGAGCAGTGAACTGTTCAGGAAGTATGCCCTGTTTTCTCCCACAGACCACCGAGTGCCTAGGGTTTACGTGCCTCTCAAGGACTGTCCGCAGGACTTTGTGAGCCGGCCTAAGGATTACGCCAACACGCTGTTCATCTGCCGCATCGTGGACTGGAAGGAGGACAGCAACTTTGCCCTGGGGTAGGTGACCCCTGCTGAGGGCTCAGTTTCCGTGGCCTGAGGGTAAATGTTGTATGTTTCAGTTGCTAGTTCTCCATTAGAGCACGGTGCTTGGTGTACTTTGGCCCTCTTTTGAAATTACCCTCAGCTGCCACCTCCACTGGTCACCTATAGGTTTCTTGAATTACCAGGCAATCATTTTTGGTGTGAATATAAGCATGCTCTGAGCCTCTCATTTCCCGGGGTGTCCTGGATGACACCCACACTTGTGTTGCATCAAATAGCTCGTGCTCTATTTTCAGATGCCAGTGCCGCAATGAAAAGTCCAGGCATGGTTAAGGGATGCTAGGCTCCTTTGCTTTAAAATATGAATTTGAAGCTCTGTTTGATTATTGTGCTTTTGGTATTGATCTACTGTATTTGATTAACACCAAAGGTTTTACCTATGGCATTAAAAGCTGAATCACCTAGTTAGCAACAGAAGGCTGGCATGTTTTCCTGGAAGCTGTCTGAAATCACTGAATACAAATTTATGTGACAAAGTCTCAGAGCATAATGGGTGGCCATTGCATTTTTGTTTAATGATTTATTTCTTTATTTGAGAGGCAGAGGCAGAGAGGGGGAGAGAGGGGGAGAGAGAGAAAGAAAAAAGAGAGGTCTTCCATCTGCTGGTTCATTCCCCAGATGGCTGCAACGGCCAGAGCTGCACTGATCTGAAGCCAGCAGCCCAGAGCTTTTTCCAGGTCTCCCACGTAAGTGCAGGGGCCCAAGAACTTGGGCCATCTGCTGCTGCTTTCCCAGGCCATTGCAGAGAGCTGGATGGCAAGTGGAGCAGCTGGAACTTGAACCAGTGCCCATATAGGATGCTGGCACTGTAGGCAGTGGCTTTACCGCTATGCCACAGTGCCGGCCCCCAGCCATTGCTTTTTGATTTGAAGAAACTGATCAGTTGCTACACCTGTGTTTTTTCTTACACGTGGTATTTGTTTTGAAAGAAGAGCAGTATTAAATTTTAGCTCGATTTTGATGCTTTCATTAAGGACAGTGTCTGGTTTGTGCTTCACAGGAATGAAAATAAGGCTGTACAATCGAGAACAGTCATTTTGATTGGCTTTGAGTCAAGTATAGTGACTTTCTTATTGATTAAATTGTTGGTCATTTAACTGGGACCCTCCTGGGATGGTCCTGAGGTTAGGAAATGAACACTGAAATGATGGCCGCCGTGTGCTGCTTTTATCAGGCCTGCTCTATGCTTCTCTTCTGATGCCTGACACAGTAAGACCGACCTGTGTGCCACGTTGTCATTTAAGAACCACCGCCCATGCCGCTTTTCCAGTTGTATGAGGAGCCTTGTGAGTTACAGGGTCTCAGAGCCACCCAGGAGCACTTGCACTTCCTTTGTTGCTCTCCAGTGGTGTGACTGCAGGGTCATCGCCTTGAAGCCTATCTCATCCAAAAGTGACGTCACAGCCTTGAGCCCTACATACTTCTCCTCACGGGCTTGCCAGTTTCTCACCATCAAATCGCAAGGCCGATAATGGCTTCCCTGCCTGGCCCCTCTTGATTGTGCTGCCACATTATTTAGCGGGAGAAGGGAAGGCTTTCACATCCAACCAGGAAATCCAGCCTTGTCCTTTATCTGCCCTCTGTCCTGGTCCATTGTCACACTTGATTGGACTACTTCCTTGGCTTTCAAGCTGTAAGGGTGGAGTCAGGAAATCTCTGTGGGTGAGTTTCTCTTATTACTTGAGTGGCCTGAGAGGTTGCTTTTCTGCAGCTGAGCTGTGACTTCACCAGAGCACCCTTTTCTTGTGGATAAGTACAACAGCCACTAAAAGGGAGTCAGGCCTTTGAAGGCAGCAAACACATTCGCTAGATTTAAAGAAGGAATACTTTAAAATGATGATCGTATAGTTTTCAAAATAAAAGCATTTGAAGATAATCAAGTATAGATGGAAATTGATTACGTTTTTTCTATTGTCTTAATATAAAGACTTGAAAAGAGGCCTTTAAGGAAACATGCTGGGGCTGGCATAAGCAGCTGCCTGTGATGCCAGCATCCCATGTGGGTGCTGGTCTCAGTCCTGGCTGCTCTACTTCCAGTCCAACTCCCTGTGATGTGCCTGGAAGAGGCAGCAGAAGATGGCCCAAGTGCTTGGGCCCCTGCCGCCCACATGGGAGACATGGATGAAGCTCCTGGCTCCCGGCTAATGCCTGTCCCAGGCCTGGCCATTGTGGCCATTTAAAGAGTGAACCAGCAGATGGAAGAATTCTCTCTGTAATTCTGACTTTAAAATAAAAATAAATAAATATGCTTTCTAAAATCCTTGTGAAAAAGCAAATTAAGAATATGTGTGCAGGTTTTCATCTTGGGGTCCCACACGACACGTGTCACGTGAAGAATGGGAGGGCTGCAGCTGTCGTGTGGGTGGGGTTGCCTCTCTGTGTTGTTCTGGCTGGCAGTTGCTGATCTTTAGAAACCGTGGTCACTGCTTCCCAGTCAGAGCATGTTCTATGCTGTTCTCCCTCGGCTTTTTTCAGACTTTGACCATGAGCAAATGTGTGTGGTCAGCTTCCACATACACTGTACGCGAGGCCTGAGGGAGCTACGATGGCTTCCTTCTGAAATTTCTTCCTTCTTCCTGAAGCTCTGCCCTTAAAAGTAGTGCAGTTCTTCGGCCTGTGGAATTGCTACTAATTTTTCAAGTCCAAAGTTACTTACCTCTTCTGTATTAGATTCAGTTCATCAGACAGGTTTTGTTCAACTGTGCCTCATGTACTATCTGAGAAATACAAAGGTAAAAAACAAGCTATGATTCCTTTACTCAAGGAAGCTATAATCTCATGCAGAAGACTTGCAAATAAATGTTGTAGGGAAAATTTGATTTCAAGAAGTAGAGGCCCACTTGAAATAATTTAAATAAAAATGGGGATTAACACGAGAAACTCCTGGTGCCCCTAGAACAGGAATGGGAGGAGGTCTCTTGAGAAACGCAGGAAACGGCAGCAAAGAACCGCACTTCTCACCCTGACCAGCTTGTCCGCCGCATGGTATCTTCTCGCCACCTCTTGTTGCGCATGAGCTGTGTTTCTCTGCTTCTCTCTGCACAGTAGCCGTGTACCTGCTCACAGCGAGTCCTCCACAGGTCACATGCTGAAGTCTAGGTTGTAACACAGAATTTCCAGGGTAGAAATCTTATTGGTCTAGCTTGAGAGGTATTTTTCCTAGTCAGTGGTTTTAACCAGAGTTAGGGATCCAGACTTCCGTGACCCATCACCAGTTAGCAGCACTGGGGGACTCGGTTCTGCAGTAGGAATGAATCAAATGACTTATCTCTTTTGAGCTCTCACAGTAGCACAAAGTAGGGTATTGTAAGCGCCTCCAGAGGCATAAGATAAGTTTTTGGAAGTTTAGAGGTGGGTGAGGGAGGAATTTCAGGATCGTTTCGTAGAGAGCCAGAGGCCTCTCAGCTACAAGATCACTGATGGGAGTGTGGAGTGGATGGGAAGAGACATGACAGGCAGCAAAGCGCCGTAACAGGCTGCTGTAGCAGACGTGCGATGCGAGGGCCGGAAATAAAGGGGCTGCAATGGAGAAAACGGAAGGAGTGAGAATACCCAGGGGAGACGAAGAAGGCGCGTTCCCCTGCATGTGACGCCTGACTAGAAACGGGCGTGAATGGCCAGATGCTGCCGGCATTTCGCTACGATTCACTGAGAACCCTTCAGCTGCCGCTGTGTTCTTCACGGGTGCCTCTTCCCAAGCTGACTGTGTGTGTAAGAGCTTCAAACTTCTGCCCAGCACACTTTTTCACACAGTGGCTTGAAAGACTACCCAGCTTCTAGCTCAATGTGGTTGTCCACTCCGACTATGTTCTGACTTGTGGGCCTTCCTTCTGGGTGTTCCTGTAACTTCTACAATACATTATTGTAGCTCTCATCTGTTTGGATTGCATTTGCTTATTTAAGTGTTTGCCGGGGCCATGAGCTCCTTTTGGACAAGGATACTAGTGCAAGTGTGGTGGCTAGTCAGCTGAGGTCACAGGTCAACTACTTGAGCCATCCCTGCTGCCTCTGAGTGTCCACACTGGCAGGAAGCTGGAGTCAGGAGCCAGAAGCAGGGGTCAAACCCAGCAGTTCCCGTGTGGGACACAAGTATCTTAACTGGCATTGTACCCACTAGGCTAAACGCCCACTCCCAATAATGTCAAGCTTAGTGGGTGTAGATGTTTAACTGAAAGAACGACTGGAGTGAACACTAAATAAAGTACATGTCAGCAGCCTTGGGAATGCTTGTAAGGAGGCCATGGACCTTGGCCTCCCCTGTGCTGTGAGCATGCTTCTCTGGCACCCTGTGACGCCTCCGTTCGTGGGAAGCTCAAAGGGAGTACAGGGTCGGAGACCTCTAGTTGTTAGAAAATTATTTTCCTTTTTGTTCTGAGAATTTTCCTGACAGATCTGTTATACCTTGTTCACGTCTCTGGACAGCACATCGGCACATTTTCGTGACTCTCAGTCCTGCAGTATTATCAAAACCCCACAAGTAGTCTTTGCTTAGAGAGCCCTTGCTGTCTTTTAGGGATCACTGCTTTTCGTAATGCACTACAGCATATTGAGTACTTCAGTACTGAGTCCTGGACTCTCGTCCAGGATAATTAAAAAGCCACATTGGCTTCCGCACTGGAATGATTTGCAGTTATATAATCAGATTTACAGTTTTACGAACTTCCCAACCCTCTCAGTCACCTTTCCCTTCAGAAGCTGTCGCAGGAGAATTCGCGCCTATATTTTCTCAGATCTTTGTGAAATCTGCTGTGCTAAAGTCCAGAGTTTCAGCTGCATCTTTCCAAGCTGTCATGAGCATGTAGCTACCATGCTCATTGTCTCCAAAATTTGTCATGATTTCTTCTTTTCAGATCTGTAAATATAAATCTTCAAGAAAATAAAAGTTTTATAGCAGCTACTGTTAGGAACATAATAGTGTTCTTTTTGCAACTCTGAAGGCTCGCTGAAGATATGTAACGTGAATTGACATAAAGCAAATCGACATAATTATTTTATCTAGCAAACTCCAGTTGCTTTATGGAGTGAGAGAGGAGAGAAAATGAACAGGACAGTGCAGGTACACCAAGGCTGAGAAATCTGAGGTTGAAATGAGGTTGCCTTCTGAATGGGAGGCTGTTAAAATGTGAGAAGAGGGTGGATTGCAATACCGCCAGTTTAAATGAGGGAGAAGGGCCCATGGCTGGGCAAGGTAGAGAAGCAGAGGAAGGGGGGTTCTGATCGCTGGGGTGAGCGACAGTGAAGGAGATGGCTGGGTGGGGACTGCTCTTGGTATCTCCGTCTCCTAGCATTGTACCATAAGGGTCAGTTGTCAGATCACCAAATATTTGTTGCTGGTGGATGCAATTACTTTCACTGTTCCGTTCAGTTTTGTCAGATTTATGGGATATATATGAATTAAGGTTGGGGTCATAAGTTACATTACATACATAAGTTGTATTTAGTAGGAAAATGCAATGGTGAGTACACTGGCAGATAAGAGAATTTGTGTCACTGGAGCATTCCCTCCAGGATGGCAGACTGGGAATGAACTCTGCCGTCTTCCACATGGCACGTTCGGAGCCTGTCCGTCCCTCGCCCTCTGCAGATCGCTGGGCTGTGCAGTGCTGTGACTGCATTACCTCGCTTAGCGTCTGTGCGCCCTTTCAGGGGCTGTGGCTCAGCAGCAGATCAGGCTGAGGAGGGGGCTCTTTCTGTGTGTGACTGTTGGGCTCCACCTGCTGGCCTCGGGGATCAGCTTTGGAAGACAGCACCCTGGTCACAGCAGAGCAAGGCAGTGGAGGGGATAGTCCTAATGCAGGCTTTCAGTCCTACATCATTCTTTCCGCACAGCGCACTGTGCAGTCCTGAACACTTCTGCCAAAGTCATCATCTTCATCTGTGATTTCTAGGGTGCCTCATGGGAAATATTATTAAAGTGTAAGAGAACCTTAGAGACCATCAGCCTTCTCCTGCACCAGTTAAACGCTCTTCTTTCCTCCCTTCGTGTCTACATTGATTCGTCCTCGAGCTTCAAGGCCTTTGCCCGTCGCAGTGTTGTTGAGCCTTCCTTCTTTTTCCTGCTCTTTGACCTGCAGTCCTCCTTCCGTCTTTGCTGTGGCATAATACTGATCCAGAAGAAGGAAAAAACGTGTTGTCTCTTGATTGTGGAAACTGATACATAAACTATATAGCCAAAGACATTGTATATTTACTCGGATTTTTCGAATCTTTACTAAGTTCTTGGTCCTAGGAGTGACTGGTGTTTGATTGTTGCCCACCTGTAGACCTCGGGGAATTGATACCATTGTATCTGTGTTCGTGGAGGTTCCAGCATCTGAGCCAGCGTGCATGAGAGCATTTATTTAAGGTGGCAATGACAATGACAGTCGCTTTAAGAACATCTGTTTCCCTGCATTCAGCCTCGTTTTAAGGCCAATTCTTTATAGGAATTATAGCAGAGAAAAGAAGATGGGTGGCTGAGAACGTTAATACTAATTTTCTTTAAAGGCGACCAGGACAATTTGAAAGACTTTCTTGTGAAAAGTTCTTCTTCCTATACCTGGGCCATTCTCTCATTAAACTTTTTACTTGTATATCATCCAGGAAGGTGGATCTGATGCTTATGTCCGTAGAATGTTTATGTAGACACCCAGCTGTAGGAAGCTGGGAATGTTGTCTCAGCACCACCAGGATTAATTTTACAGTAAGACCCAGTTGTAATGTCATTTACTGTGAATGGGTATAGTGTTCCTGGAGCCACTCTGGTGAGTGAAAAGAGATTGAGGTGGTGATTATTATAAATTTCTTTAATGGACTGGCATTGTGGCACCGTGTGTTAAGCCCCTGCTTGCACTTCTGGCATCCACTCTGAAATTGGAGAAGACCCCCTAAAATTTACCCTGAAATGTGGCCCCTTAAAGTTCCCTAGAAATGCTAGAGGGTTCTTACCTAATATTTAGAGAAGAATTCTAAATACTGGCACAGATAAAGGAGGCAGCATGGTACATTTTAAGCTTTTATTTAGTGAGAAAGATGCATAGGAGACTGAGAGCTTTATTTGGGGGAGAGAAGTGAATAGGGGTTCATTCCGAGCACCAGGAACCAGCCACGTGGAGGAGCATCTAGGCCAGGAAGCCTAGGGCAGGTGGCCCAAAGGCCATGCACTCTGGAGGCGCAGGGCTACAGCAAGCCCTGTCCTGGCAAGAGGCCAGGGAAGAAGAGTGAGCCCGGCACACTGTGCCCTAGGCTTTTAACCCACTTCCAAAGGGGAGTGGTTAATTAACCTGATTGGCTGGTGGGCACCCCGGTGTGGCCAGGTAGGGGAATGAGGCCACACAGGGGCGTGGCGAAGGTGTGGTCTTCCAGCTCACAAACCTAATCAATTTTAACCTGTATGCCTGCCCACTTCACATTCGAGTGTGCTGGTTTGAGTCCCAGCTGTTCTGCTTCCAATACAGCTCCTGGATAACGCCCCTGAGAAAGCAGAGTAATAGCCTGAGTGCTTGGCTCCCCACACCCACATGGGAGGCATGAATGGCGTTCCTGGTTCCTGGCTTTGCCCTGGTCCAGCGCCAGATGTTGCAGGCATTTAAGGAGTGAACTAGCAGATGACAGACCACTTTGTCCCCCTCTCCCTCTCTCTTTGTCACTCTGCCTTTCAGGTAATTCTTAAAAAAACAAAAAAAAGATATTTATCAATTTCAGTGGGCTTACATTCATCACTCTTTTGCTGTATGAAATCTTTTTTAAAAATAATTTCTTTTTTGAAAAGTTTGATGTTGGGTAATCTGGCTGTCAGCTTATTCTGCAGAGAAAAATTATCAGTATCTGAGAGGGGGAACAGGTAAGAAGGGAGAGGAATTTAATTAGTATATGTTTTTTTTAAGTATATCAATCTTAGAAATCATTGAATTTTGTTTTTGATCCTTTGAAACATGGTTGAGATTCCATCACCTACAGTTTGTCTTGGGATATGAGGACATTGGTGTAATTAAGATTGTATATTTAAACTCAAGACATTTTGTACATCTTCAAGAAGTTCCCAAGCCAGTGATGTTCACTGGTGGTTGTAAAGATAAATTAATTTTATGAGTACATGAAGGTGTGAAGGACTCTGAGTGATTGTGTAGTTTCATTTTCATGTATACTCATTAACAAAGAAATTTTTTTAATTAAAACAAATATATTTACTGGGGCAGACATTGTGGCACAGTGGGTTAAGCCACTGTTTGATATACCAGAATCCCACATCACAGTGTCTGGTTTGATCATAAGCTACTCTGCTTCTCATCCATCTTCCTGCTGCTCTGCCTGGGCGGCAGCCAATGATGGCTCAACTGCTGAGTCCCTTGCACCCGCACAGGAGACCCAGATGGAGCTCCTGGCACCTGGCTTTGACCTGGCCCAGCCCTGGCTGTTGCAGACATTTGCGGAGTGAACCAGCAGATGAAAGATCTCTCTCTCTCTCAACCTCTGCCTCTCTGTAACTCTGCCTTTCAAATAAGTAAATAAATCTATAAAATATAAAAATATGTATAATCTTTAGTTTCAAACTATGTTTCACAGACAAAACAATATGTATAACACATATAATTTTTGAAACTTGATATTAAAGCCAATCCATGAAATCATCACCCCAGGTAAAAACTACATCATCATCAGTGCTTTTGAAGTTCCTTTTGTGTTTTTCTCTGTCCTAACCCCTAGTCTTTGCCCTGGAGATAACTCAAATATGCTAACTGAAGTACACTTTTTAAAAGTAATTTATCAATATTTGTATATAAATGATGTTATTTAGTGCTTGTTTTTGAACCTTATAAAAATGTTACATATATTCTTCTATGACTTTCTGCATTTTTTCACTTAATAATATATTTCTAATATAGAAGGGAACTTCAAAAAGACTGTAGAAAATGCACATTACCTGTTAGTCCTATTTCTCCACAAACTCTGGGAAGTTCCCTCGTGTATTAATGTATTTCACTCATCTTAGTGCGTAGTAGTTCTGCTTCTTAAACTATACCATAGTCTGTCTAGCAGTAGGCATTTGGGTTGAACTGAGGTTTTTCCTGTTCTGCACCGTTCCTGTAAACATCCCAGTGCGCAATAACTAAAGTCTCTTATACTCTGCTTGAGGGGGAATTACTGGGCCCGCCCTCATGCTTATTTGTCTTTACAGCCAAAACGTTTTTCAGTGATTGTACCACTTTTAGTCCTAGTAGCAGTGTAAAGAGTTTCTGTTGCTTCACATTCTTAGAGTCCTCGATGTTATTAAACTCTTCAATTTCTGCCAGTCAGGTGGTATATTGTTATGATTTTCTTTTTTCCTAATTAATAATGAGATGGATCGTTTTTTCTTATGTTTATGGTCATAAGTTTCCTCTTTTGAAAAAAACCTAGCAGCTAATTTTTTGTTTCAGTAATTTTTTTAAAAAGATTTATTTATTTATTTGAAAGGCAGAGTTAGAGAAAGGGAGAGAAAGAGAGCGAGAGAGCTTGTCTGTTGCTTCACTCCCCAAATGGCCACAATGAAACTCCATTCAGGAGCCTAGAGCTCCATCCAGGTCTCCCATGCAGGTGCAGGGGCCCAAGCACTTGGGCCACCTTCTGCTGTCTTCCCAGGCATGTGACTCGGCACGTTAGCAGGGAGCTGGATCGGAAATGGAGTAGCTAGCACTCGAAGCAGCACGCCTGTGAGGTGACAGTATCACAGGCAGCAGCCTCACCTGCTGTGCCACAACACCAGCCGTACATAATTTGGATGTATAGAAATCGCAGAAATAGTGCAGAGTTCCCAGAGTACATGACTATCATGGAGTATTATCAAAACTAAGAAATTAACCTTGGCCTATTAAGTACAGTGTAGGACTTAGGCAGAGCTCATTAGTTTTTCCACTAGCATCCTTTTTTTGTTCCAGAATATGTTCTAGGCTCTGATATTACAGTTGTTTCTTATGTCGCTGTAGCCTCTCTGATTTGCGACAGTTCCAGTCTTGTGTTTTATCGGTTTGACACTTTTGAAAAGAACTGGTCCATGATTTTTGGACTTATCTATTTATTTGGCTTTATTTATTCAATCTAGGTTTATCTGATGTTTTCTCATGTTCAGACTGAGATTAGGTATCACTGGAGAAGAGCACACACATGATGTCGGCCATACCAGGGGTGTTATGTACTACCAGTGATGTTAGAACTGTGGCCATCTGGCTAAAAATGTATCTGTTAGTATCCTCAGTCTACTATTTTTATCCTGTAATTATGATAGTGTATTTTTGGGGAGTTTTTTTTTTTTTAAGGTTTGTTTATTGTCCTACATGAAGGATTTCTCTGGGTGAGACCCCAGTGGAAAGAAGTGGTCATCAAAGGATGTACTTTTCTCTGAAGAGAGGACAGAACTTCCACTTTGCTTATAGCCTTGTCTAAATACTGGCAGTTTGTTTATTCATTAAGGTTCCAGAGCCTAGGCAGCTCATGTCAAGAGCCTCCGGTGGTCACTGACGTCACACAGAAGAGTGTTAATTGTTAAATTAACAACAGGAGTCACTGTGCACTAACTCCCAATGCAGGACCTCTGTCCTCCATGGGTTGTATTATGAGAGTTAACTGTAAAACTTCTGTGTATAAAGTAATTGAGAATGAATCTTAGTGGAGGATGGGACTGGGGATGGGAAGGGAAAGAGGAGGGTGGGGGAGGGTGGGTATGGTGGGAAGAATCACTGTATTCCTGAAGTTGTACTTAGGAAATACATGAAGTTTGTAATACTTAAATTTTCCTCCCAAAGAACCTTTTATTTATTTATTTACTTGAGTGGCAGAGTTAGAGAGAGAGAGAGAGGTGTCTTCTATCCACTGGTCCACTCTCCAAATGACTGCAAAGGCTGGGGCTGAGCTGATCTGAAGCTAGGAACCAGAAACTTCTTCCTGGTCTCCTACACAGGTGCAGGGGCCCAAGCACTTGGGCATCTTCTGCTTTCCCAGGCTACCAGCAGGGAGCTGGATTGGAAGAGGAGCAGCCGGGACTCGAACTGGCACCAAAATGGGATGCTGATGCCACAGGCAGATGCTTAACCTACTATACCACAGCATAGGTTTCAACTGGGGAGATTTTTATTTTGAGACTGTGCCATTATTGTAGTTATGCTTAAACTTGTACTTTTTCCTTTTAGCATTCATTTGTGCTTTGAACCATTTTAATTGGACTGTCTTTTGGATTTTTTTGAGTGAAAATATATTCTAGAAAGTAATCTTTTTAGCAGTCATGGATAAGCACAGTATCTTCTCTCAAGTTTATGAGTTGTATTTTCATCTTATTAATGATGTCTTCAGAAACAGATATTTGAGTTGCATTTTCTCAGTTCTTCTGGTATATAGTATTAGAATAAATTTTTGTATATTAATCCTATATCCAATCATCCTGTCAAATCCCCTTATTTCAGTTCTTTAGATGTATTTTCTTTTGGACTTTCTATGTAGATAATCATATCATTGATAAGTTATAAAAGATTTATTTCTTCCATTCTAATTCCTGTAACTTTTATTTTGTTTTCAGATCTTTTGAACTAGTAACTCATAGTTGGGGCAGAGATATTGACTATATTATAACTGATTATAAGTTAAGCTTTGGATAAAAGCTGTGGCATTTCTTGTTTCTAACATTTTGACATGTAAATAATAATTTCGCTAATATGGTAGCTGATTGTTAAACCACTTGAAAATTCACCTAAATGCATGTCTCTGGGTTTTGTTCACTTTTATTATCTTAGTTTTCTTGGGAACTTTAGGGAAGAATAATGTACTTCAGAGTCCGCACTGTACCGTAGCAGGTGAAAGCCGGCGCCTGCGATGGTGCTGGTTTGTGTCCTGTCTGTTCTGCTTCTAATCCAGCTCCCTGCTAAGGCCTGGGAAAACCGGTGGGAGATAACCCAGGTGCTTGGCCTCTGCTACCCATGTGGGAGACCTGGAAGAAACTCCTGGCTCCTGGCTTTGGCCTGGCTCAGCGCTGGCTGTTGTGGCCATTTGGGGAGTAAACCAGTGGATAGAAGATACCTGTCTCTCTCTGTAACTCTGACTTTCAATTAAATAAATCTTTAAAAAAAACTTCAAATAAATCTTAACCCAAAAAATGAATAATAATATACTTCTTTTCAAAATTCAAAGTCTTATTTGTGGGGCCAGTAGTGGGGCGCACCAGTTAATCTGCCACCTGCCACACTGGCATCCCACGTGGGTCCTGGTTCTGTCCTGGCTGCTCCACTTCTGATCTGACTCCCTCCTAATGGTCTGGGAAAAGCAGGAGAAAATGGCCCAAGTACTTGGGCTTTTGTACCCATGTAGGAGACCCAGATGAAGAGCCTGGCTCCTGGCTCTTGGCTTTGGCCTGGCCTAGCCCTGGCCATTGTGGCCATGTGGGGAGTGAACCAGCAGAGAGGTCTGTCTATCTGTCTATCTTTCTCTCTCTGTAACTCTATTAATTTATTCATTCATTAAATCCTTTTTTATAAGCCTTATTTCATATTTTCATTTCACCAGCATGTAGTGTGCACCTGAGATACACAGTTCTTAGTGCTGCTCTCCTGCTGGGTGGTCCTCTCCGTGGATTAAGGAAGGGAGCAGGCTGAGGCAGTGACACAGCTAGGAGGTGACACGTGCCAGAAAGGAGCGATAACTGGGACAGTGATAGGATTGAGTACTGGTTTCCTCTTCTGTTAGCCTACTAGTATGCTCTGCGTATATGCTGAATGAACCAATGTTGATTAATTTTCAATGGCTATCCACTTTTTTTTTTTTTTTTTTTTGACAGGCAGAGTGGACAGTGAGAGAGAGAGACAGAGAGAAAGGTCTTCCTTTGCCGTTGGTTCACCCTCCAATGGCCGCCGCGGCTGAACTAACGTACTTTTTGTGTTTCAGGATCCCACATGCTATGTGTCTCCTCAAGTTCTTCTTGGCTGAGAGAATTTCTTTGAAATTATTTCTTTTTATTTGAAAGGCAGAGCCACAAAGAGGGAGGGAAGGTGAGAGGTAGAGAGAGAGACTGAGGAAGATCTTTTTCCATCATTCACTCCCCAAATGCCTGCAGCAGGTGCGGGCTGGTTAGAGCAAAGCCAGGAGCCCGGCCCGGGGCTCTCTCGTGGATGCCAGGATGGAAGTATCGAGCCATCCCTGGTGCCTCCCAGGAAGCTGGATCAGAAGCAGAGGCAGGACTCGAACCCAGGCTCTGAGGTGGGACGTGGGCGTCCCCAGAGGTGATTTAACCAGCATTTTTCTACCATAGGGCAGGCTGGTCCGTGTTGTTTACGAGTGACCAGGCATTTCAATGCAGCACTGAATTGCAGTTGCGTTGCCCTTCTGGTAGTGAATAGAAGGCAGGCAAACCAATTCAAAGTCATATTTGAATTATACATGAATAGATATACATGAAAGGGAATGTTGCTTCAGGATTCATTTTAAATGGAATTTACACTGAAATCAAATTTAAAAGACAAAAACAAACCCTTTCTGCAAGACAAATGGACAGCATCTAAGTGAGTTCCCCAGCAGGTTTTGCGCTGCTCAGCTCCCACAGTGTTCTGGCTTTTAGAGAGGCAGCAGACGGGTAGCATGGGGCTCACTGGGGGCCTCACGGGCCCCATGAGCAGGGCTCATCCAGTGTGCCGACTGGTTAGATTTTGTCTCCTTCGAACTGGCAGTCTGCGGTGCCATCAGATGTATCTCTAAATGAAAATCTCTGATGAATTTATTTAAGTAGAGTACTGGGGACATGTTCTCTGAAGCTGGGAGCCAGTGGTCACATCCGGAAGCCATACCCAAAGCACAGCTCACAGCTTTGACGTTAGCAGCCGCGTTGTGACTTCACTGAACAGATTGAAATTCTTTGGGTTCAGAGTGTAACTTGGTGAAAAAGTTTGCCAGAGTACAAAGTCTGTCCTGGCGGACAGGACTTGCTCTGACAACGGAGGGTCAGCACCTGCTGTGCTGGCCTGGTCCTCCTGCCCTGCAGCCTTCACTCCACGTGTGTGTGCATCCATCTCTCAGCACTGCCTTCTTGGTGGGAAAATTCTCCATCTCTGCGTAGCCTCTAGTCCATCATCTAGTAGGATTTTTTTTCTTAACTCATTTAATTTTTATAGATTTGAAAGAGAGAGAGATCTTCCATCTGTTGGTTCACTTCCCAGGCTGAAGCCAGGAGCCCAAAGCTCAGCCTGGATCTCCCTGTGAGGGGCAGGGACCCACGTACCTGAGCCATCACCTGCTGCCCCCCAGGGGGCTCGTCATTAGGAAGCTGGGAGTGGAAGCAGGGCTGGCATTGTCCCTGGGGCACTCCACATGAGATGTGGGCCTCCCATGACATATCTGAATAGCTGTTCCAAACTCCAAGCCCTATTATCTGGTAGTTGTGGGGAGCAACCAAGACTAGACTAAATTACTGGAACTGCTAAGACTAATTCTATGCATCTGATCTCCCACAATATGGTGCTGAGAGAGAGTAAACAACTTCTACACAGCTGCCTCACCAATTCGACCAATAAGCTGCAGGAGCTGATCCTGCTCCTGATTGGAGGAGAGCAGCGTGCTCGGCATGTGGGCAGCAGAGTTGGGATTGGTGGAAGAGGACTATTAAGGAGGAGAGAGACAACATGCACCAGAAACATCTGAGGAACATCTGAGCAACCCCTGAGAGAGCCGGCCGGCGGTGTGCCGCCCCTCCGCAGAAGCGGGAAAGCGGCGGGGGTGCCACCCCTCCATGGAGGCGGGGGGTGGGGGGTGGGGGCAGCAGCAAACCCGGGATGGTGTCGTTCCTCCGCGAGTGGGGGACCAGGAGCAAACCCGGGAAAGGACCAGGCAAAGAGAACAGCGCAGGGTCCGGTGTCGTTCCTCCGTGAGTGGGGGAGCGACAGTAGTTCTCAGAAATGTTCTAGCCCCACGTTCTAGCATTTGAAATTTTTCAAATCCAGTCGTTTGTCTAGAGTATGTTTCAGAAACGTTCTAGCCCCACATTCTAGCATTTGAAATCTTTCAAATCCAGTCGTTTGTCTAGAGTATGTTTCAGTGATCATTTTCTGTGTTAGTGTTTTTCTGAGGTCTCAGAACTGTCTTAGCCATATCTTTGGAAATAGTTTCTGTTCCTCATAGCTAGTTCCTTCTTTGGGAATACCAGCTATGCCAGTGGAGGACCTCTTTGATCTGCTCTCACATCTGTCTGTTTTCTCTTTAATCTTTTTAACTCTTTATACTTTCCAGTTTCATTTTCAACATTTTTCTAAGATTTTTCCTAGAATCCTAACTTTTTAAATAGTGCCAGTTCTTTGTTAGTTACTTCCGGTGTATTTCTGTTGCCAGGATGGTTTTTTTGTTCTTTTCTACTGATTTCCTGAGTCTCAGAAACCTAGTTTTTATTTCCTTTTGTCACTTATTTATTGCTCTTGCACTTGTATCTTTGCTTCCGGATCTCGTCTGATGGCACCAGTATTTTCATCAGGTGTGAGTTCTTGTGAAGGTCTTTGGTCGTGGTTGTCGTTCCTGTGGCCATTTCCATATAGCATGTTTTATCTTTCTGCCAGTTCCTTTCTTCACTCTTACATGTAGGGTTTTAAAAGATCTTAAAATTTTTAAAAATTTATTATTTATCTGATGGGGAGAGAGACAGAAAGAGAGAGAGAGATCCTATTCTTTGGTTCACTCACTTCCTGAATGCCTGTAATGACCCAGAGTTGGGTAGGCTAAAGCCAAGAGCTGGGGACTCCCATATGGTTGGTAACAGCCCAGTTACTTAAGAGTTGTTTATTTATTTATTTTTAATAGGGCATTTAGATGGTTCCCTCCTGACCCCATCTTCAATGATCAGTTCTCCGTTGCTTTCAAAAGCTGGATATTGTAAAATGTCCTCTATCCAGGTTGTCAGGCCCTTTTCTGCTGTAGGCACGAGGTAGTCATTTTTGGCCAGATTGTATCCTGCAGGATAAACACTGCATGCTCACAAGGCAAGAGTGGGATGGCTGCTGTATCCCAGGTCTCCCTCACAAACACTGTGACTGAAATTCCTACCACACAGGGGAATGTGTGTGCGCTCCTGTCGGTGTGTTCTCTGAGAAACAGTGCATGACAGACCTCATTGTGTGTACACCTCTAGAAACTATGGATACTGTGGTGAATGTGTGGTTAGTTATACCATTTTATTTGTACACCATATTTATTTGTATATAATTTTAAATATTAAGATTAATATGAAATTGTGTTTTATAGGTTAACGGTGGTTCAATAGTGGTAGTCTCTTTTGTCTCAACATAGTACACAATTAACCTCCTTATAACTTGCCATTCTTTTTTTTAAAAAAGATTTATTTATTTGAAAGTCAGTTATACAGAGAGAGGAGAGGCAGATAGAAAGAGAGGTCTTCTATCTGCTGGTTCACTCCCCAGTTGGCCACAATGGCCGGGGCAGCACTTATCCAAAGCCAGGAGCCAGGAGCCTCTTCCAGGTCTCCCACATGGGTGCAGGGACCCAAAGAGTCAGGCCATCTTCTACTGCTTTCCCAGGCCATCGCAGAGAGCTGGATCAGAAGTGGAGCAGCTGGGTCTCTAACTGGCACCCATATGGGATGTTGGCACTGCAGATGGCAGCTTTACCTGCTACACCACAGCGCCGGCCCCCAACTTGCCATTCTTAAATCCTCACTTATGAGTCATCTCTCCTCTGGTTTGAATCACAAATAATTTTTTTCAGGAAGGAAGTAGATAGCATGTTTTATACCTTTTTTATATTGGTCATGGTTTGTTTATTCTGTTTTTAATTCAGAGGAATCATTCTTGTATCTCAGGAGTGAACTGTTGGTTCACTCCCAAAATGGCCGTAAAAGCCAGGGCTGAGCCAATCTGAAGCCAGGAGCCAGGAGCTTCCTCCCGGTCTCCCACATGGGTACAGGAGCCCAAGGACTTGGACCATCTTTTGCTGCCTTCTCAGGTGTATTAGCAGGGAGCTGGATGGGAAGTGGTGCAGCCGGGACTCAAACTGGTGCCTGTATGGGATGCTGGCTCTGCAGACAGAGGCTTAACCCGCTACGCCACAGCACTAGCCCCTGTCATTGGTATTTTTATTTATTTTTTTTTCAATTCTCGAGTTACAAAGATAGCTGACTCAATGTAGTTCATAGATAAAATTCTAAGAATATATATTATATATGATATAAAATATATGTTCTTTCTACACTTATTTGTTGAGAGAAGGGGGAGGACACAGAGAGAAATCTTGTATCTCCTGGTTCAATCTCCAAATGGCCACTAAGGCCAGGACTTGGACAGGTCAAAGCCAGGAGCCTGGAACCTGTCCAGGTCTTCCACATGGTGGAAAGGGACTCAATTATGTGTGCCATTGTCCTCTGCTTTCCCAGACACATGAGCAGGAAGGTGGATCGGAAGCAGAATGGTCAGAACTTGAACTAGCCCTCTGATATGGGATGCTGGTGTCCCTAGTGGTGGCTTAACCCACTTGCACCACAGTGCTGGCTCCTGTTCAGGGTTTTTATCAGGAATAGATGTTGAATTTTGCCCAATTCTTTTCCTGCATTTATTGAGATGATCATATGATTTTTATCCACTCCATTGATATATAAATATTACATATATTGATTTGCATATGTTGAACTATCCCTGAGATATCTTCTACCTGTGGTGAGTGATCTTTTTGATGTGTTGTTAGATTGAATTACCAGGGTTTCTCTTAAAAAGATTTATTTATTTATTTATTTGAAAGGCAGAGTTATAGAGTGAGTGAGAGCGAACATGAGTGAGAGCTTCCATCTACTGGTTACTCCCCAGATGGCTGCAACGGCCAGGGCTGGGCCAGGCTGAAGCCAGGAGCCTGGAGCTCCATCTGGTCTCTGAAGTGGGTACAGGAACCAAGTACTTGGGCCATCTTCCACTGTTTTCCCAGGTGCATTAGCAGGGAGCTGGATTGGAAGTAGAGCACCAGGACTGGAACTCATATGGGATGCTGGTGTTGTAGGCAGCAGCTAACCCACTGTGCCGCCGTGCCAGACCCAGGTTGCCAAGATTTTGTTGAGAACCTTTGCATCTGTGTTCATCAAGGATATTGGCGTATAGTTTGTTGTTGTTTCCTTATAAGGTTTGGAATTACAGTAATGAGTTTGAGAATCCTTTTGATTGCTTGAGGTAGTTTGAGAGCAGTTGGTGTTAGTTCTTCCTTTAAAGTTTGCAAGAAATCAGCAGTGAAGCTGTCTGGTCACAAGCTTTTGTTAGTCAAGAGGGTTTTCTTTATTATTATTACTGATTCAATCTGATTGCTTATTGTTAATCTGTTCAGGTTTTCATTGTCTTCGTGGTCCAATTTTGGTTATGTATCCAGAAATATAGTCACTTTTCTGGGTTTCCCAATTTGTTGGCATACAGTTAGTCAAAACTGTCCCTGATGATTCTTTGTATTTCCGTGGTATCCATTGTGGGTTTTTTTTTTTTTTTTTTTTGACAGGCAGAGTTAGACAGTGAAAGAGAGAGAGAGAGAGAGAGAGAGAAAGGTCTTTCTTCTGTTGGTTCACCCCCCCAAATGACCGCTACTACTGGTGCGCTGCAGCTGGCGCGCCACGCCGCTCTGAAGCCAGGAGCCAGGTGCGTCGTCCTGGTCTCTCATGCGGGTGCAGGGCCCAAGCACTTGGGCCATCCTCCACTGCCTTCCTGGGCCACCGCAGAGAGCTGGACTGGAAGAGGAGCAACCAGGACAGAATCCAGTGCCCCAACCGGGACTAGAACCCGGGGTGATTAGCCTAGTGAGCTGCAGCGCCGGCCAGTGGTATCCATTGTATCATCTCTCCTTTTCATCTCTGATTTGTTGAATTTTTATCTTTTTTTCTTGGTGTAGCAAAAGGTTTATCAATTTTGTTTATCTTCATTGATTTTTTTTTTATTTATTTGAAAGATGTAGTTAGAGGAGGGGGAGGGGGAGATTTCTTCCATCTGCTAGTTCATTCCCCAAATGGCCACAGTGGGTAGGGCTGGGCCAGGCTGAAACTAGGAGCCTAACTCCATCCGTGTCTCCCACATGGGTGACAAGGGCCCAAATACTTGGGCCATCTTCCATGGCCTTCCCAGACACATTAGCAGTAAACTGGATCAAAAGTAGGGTGGCTGGGACTCAAACTGGCACTCATTTGGGATGCTGGCATTGCAGGCAATGGCTTACTCCACTGTACCACGGTTTCTGCCTGTTCGTTGAAGCTTTGTATTATTATTAATTAAGGATTTATTTATTTATTCGAAAGAGTTATATATAGAGAGGGAGAGGAGAGACAGAGAGAGGGATATTCTATCTGTTGATTTGCTCCCCAGATAGCTACAATGACCAGGGCTGAGCCAGGCTAAAGACAGAAGCCAGGAACTTCATCCTGGTCTCCCACGTGGGTGTCAGGGGCCAAGCATTTGGGCCATCTGCTGCTGCTTTCCCACATGTGTTAGCAGGGAGCTGGATTGGGAGTGGACCTGCTGGGACAGAGACTGATACCCACGTGAGATGCCAGGATTACAGAAGGCAGCTTGACCTGCGATGCCGCAACACTGGCCCTGTATTATCTTTAAGACTCTATTTCGGCCGGCACTGCGGCTCACTTGGCTAATCCTCCACCTGTGGCCCTGGCACCCCGGGTTCCAGTCCTGGTTGGGGTGCCAGATTCTGTCCCAGTTGCCCCTTTTCCAGTCCAGCTCTCTGCTATGGCCCTGGAGTGCAGTGGAGGATGGCCCAAGTGCTTGGGCCCTGCACCTGCATGGGAGACCAGGAGGAAGCACCCGGATCCTGGCTTCGGATCAGCGCAGCGCGCCGGCCGCAGTGTGCCAGCCATAGCGGCCATTTGGTGTGTGAACCAATAGAAGGAAGACCTTTCTGTCTGTCTCTCTCTCACTGTCTAACTCTGCCTGTCCAAAAAAAAAGCCTCTATCTAGGGCCTGGCACTGTGGCGCAGTAGGTTAAAGCCCCAGACTGCAGTGCCGGCATCCAATATGGTTGCTGGTTTGAGTCCTGGCTTAGCTTTCTGCTATGACCTGGGAAAGCAGTAGAAGATGGCCCAAGTTCCTGGGCCCCGTACCTGTGTGGGAGACCCAGGAGAAGCTTCTGGCTCCTGGCTTTGGATCAGCTCAGCTCTGGCCATTGCTGCCATTTGGGGAGTGAACGAATGGGATGGAAGACCTCTCTCTCTCTCTGGTTTTACCTCTTTCTGTAACTTTTTCAAATAAAGAAAATAAATCTTAAAAAAAAAAAAAAGACTATTTCTGGGGCAGTGCTATAGCGGGTAAAGCCACCACCTGCAGTGCCGGCATCCCATATGGGTCCCAGTTCGAGTTCCAGCTGCTCTACTTCTGATCCAGCTCTCTGCTGATGGCCTGGGAAAGCATCAAAGGATGCCCCAAGAGCTTGGGCCCCTGCACCCACATGGGAGACCCAGAAGAAGCTCCTGGCTCTTGGCTTTGGATCGGTGCATCTCTGGCTGTTGAGGCCATCTAGGGAGTGAACCAGTGGATGGAAGACCTCTCTTTCTCTGTCTCTGCCTCTGCCTTTCAAACAAATAAATAAATCTTCAAAAAAAGAAGAATCTATTTCATTCATTTCTACTCTGATATTGAAACATTTTTGTTCTGTCAACTTTGGATTTTGTTTGTTCTTGCTGTTCGGGTCCTTGATTGCATTGTCAGTTTGTCTAATGTCGTATTTTTAAAATGCAGGTGCTTATTGCTGTACACTTTCCATTAAGTACTGCTTTCGCTGTATCCTATAATTTTTGTGTGTTGGTTCCATTTTCATTTGTTTCAGGGAATTTTTAAATTTCCCTTTTGATTTCTTCAGTGATCCATTGTTTATTCAGGAGCATGTGGTTTAGTCTCCATGTATATATTTTAATTCCTAAAGTTTCTTTTTTTGTTAATTTCTAGTTTTATTCCATTGTGGTTAAAAAAGATACCTGATATGATTTTGAGTTTTTTTAATTTGTTGCAGCTTGTTTTGTGGCCTAATAATATGGTCTGTCCTAGAGACTGTTTCACATGCTGAGGCAAAGAATATGTATTCTGCAGCTATTGGGTAAAATATCCTGTAAATATATATTAGGTCTGTTTGGTGGGTAGTCCAGTTTAATTCTGATGATTCTTTGTTGTTGTGTTCTGTTCATTGATGGAAGTAGGGTGCTAAAGTTCCCCATTACTGGAGCATATCTCTTCTCTACTTATTTTTAAAAATAATTAATTTATTTATTTAAAAGATTTTTTTATTTATTTGAAAGACAGAGTTACAGAGAGAGGTAAGAGAGAGAGAGAAGGGGGGAGGTCTTTCATCCGCTGGTTCACTCCCCAGGTGGCTATAACAGCCAGAGCTGAGCCGATCTGAACCCAGGAGCTAGGTTCTTCTGGGTCTCCCATGTCGGTGCAGGGGCCCAAGAACTTGGGTCATGTTCTGCTGCTTTCCCAGGTGCAATAGCAGGGAGCTGGATCAGAAGTGGAGCAGCTGGGACTCAAACCGGCTTTCATATAGGATGTTGGCGCTGTGGGCCAGGGCTTTAACCCACTGCATCAAAGCACTGGCCCCTCTATTTTTTTTTTTAAAGATTTATTTATTTATTGGAAAGGTGAAGTTGCAGAGAGAGAGGAATAGACCAAAGAGAGAGATATCTTCAGATATCTTCCATCTGCTGGTTCACTCCCCAAATAGCCACAATGGCTGGGGCTGGGCCAGGCCGAAACAGGAGCCTGGAGATTCTTCCAGGTCTCCCATGGGTGTTCAGGGTCCCATGTACTTGGACCATCTTTCTATGTTTTCCCAGATGCATCAGCAGGGAACTGGATTGGAGCAGCCAGGACTCGAACCAGCACCCATATGGTGGCTGCTTTACCCACTAAAACAATGCCAGCTACTCTCTCTCTCTCTCTTTAGATCTAATAAAGTTTGTTTTATATAATTGAATGATCTGGCATTGGGTAGATATAATTTACAATTTTTATATCTTATTGTATTGGTTTCTCTTTATTATGTACTGACTGTCATTGTCGCTTTACAGTTTTTGTTTTAAAGTCTGTTTTGTCTAGTATAGCTACTCCTGCTTGTCTGTGGTTTCTGTTTGCATGAGATATCTTTTTCATCCTTTAGCTTTCAGTCTATGAATATCGTGTTTTTTTTTTTTTTAAAGATTTACTTATTTATTTGAAAGGTAGAGTTTGGGCAGAGGCAGAGAGAAAGTGAGAGAGGTCTTCCATCTGCTGCTTCACTCCCCAGATGGCTGCAACAGCCAGAGCTGGGCTGATCTGAAGCCAGGAACCAAGAGCTTCTTCCAATTCTTCCATGTGGGTGCAGGGGCCCAATCACCTTGGCCATCTTCTACTGCTTTCCCAGGCCATAGCAGAGAGCTGGACTGGAAATGGAGCACTTGGAACTCAAGCCAGCACCCATATGGGATGCTGGCACTGCAGGTGGCACCTTTACCCACTACACCACAGTTCTGGCCCCAGTCTATATATGTCTTTACGGGTAAAGTGAGTTTCTTGAAAACAGCATATCATTATCATTGGCTCTTTTTTTAAAAATCCATTCATCCAGTTTGTATCTTTTAATTGAGGAATTTAGTGCATTTATATTCAAGGTTATTATTGATATATATTGACTTACTCCTTTCTTTTAAAAAATTTCCTATTTATTTTGAATATCCTTTTTTTCTTTGTCTAGTAGGTTTTATATTCTTAAATGTTTTCAAGATGGTAGTTATCTTTCTTTTTCTTCTGTGTGTAGGACTGCCTTGAGCATCTTTTGTAACATTGGTTTGCTGGTGATGAATTCCTTCTGTTTTTGCTTATCTTGGAAAGTATTTCTACTTCATTCATGAAGGATAGCTTTGCTGGTATAGTATTCTTGGTTGGTAGTTTGTTTCTTCTGGAACTTGAAATTTATCATTCCATTCCCTTCTGGCTTGTAAGGTTTCTGCTGAAAAATCTGTTGTTAGTCTAATGGGGGCCTCCTTCAGTGTGACTCCATTCTTTCCTCTTGCAGATCTTAGCATTCTTTCTCGTAGTGAGGATCTTTCTGGTCATGTCTGTTTGGGGTGCTGTGAGCTTCCTTTGCTTAAATGTTTCTGTCTTCATGTTGGGAGACTTTTCATGTCTTGTTTCATTGAGTACGTGTTCCTCTCTTCTCCCACAGGGATTCCCACCATCGAGTATTTCTTCATTTAGTGGTATCCTTAAGGTCTCAGAGGCTGTCTTCATATTTTTTTGATATTTTTTCTTTTGTTTGACCTATCTTCAATTTCAGATATTACTTCTTCTGCTTGATCTAGTCTATCATTGAGGCTTTCAACAGTATTTTTTATTTGATATCAAGATTTCTGTCTCCTTGTTGAATTTCTCATTAATATCATGCATTGTTTTCCTTATTCCGTTCAACTGTTTGCATTCTCTTGTATGTTTTTAAGCATCCTTTAATCATTCTTTTGAATGCTTGCATCAGCTTTATTGTGTCCCTTTGGGGGTGTCGCCTTTCCTGTTGTTTTATATTTCCCGTGTCCCTGTGTTGATGTTTGTGTATCTGGCAGTTTAGTTGTTTCTGTCACTTTTAATGAGTAGCCTTTGTGGTAAAAAGCTTTTTCCTGAGATGTGTCATCAGATGTTGGTTTGTTAGGCTGTTTTGCCATTGGTTCCAGTTGGATGCTGTAGTATAGTCTTATATGGTCTTCGTTGCAATCGAAAGCAGTGGCAATGGGGCATGGCGTGTTGCTCTCAGTCTTGGGAGCAGTACATGAGTCTTGGTAGCAGCCTGCATGGTTGGGTCCAGGGTCATGATAATGCCAGCCCAAAGTCCATCAGTGATATGCAGCTCCCCACAGTGCCAATCCCAAGTTTCTGTGCAATATCTCGGCACCCACCTACCTTTTTTTTCTCCTAAGCAGTTACTCTTTCTATGTTATACTGTCAGGGCTTAGGGGAAGAATGAAGTGTCCAGTCCTGTGGCCACCTATGCTGCAATGCTAGATCACAGCTGGGGCCTGCAGTCCACCAAGACCAGTTCAGCCTGGGATAGGGCCTTGCCCTGGGCTGCCTGCTGCCGAGGTGTCCTTGTGGCCCATAGCTGCTGAGAGGAACCACAGGTGACGCTGGCTTGGATAAGTCCCTCAACTGGGGCCACAGGACTGGGCAGGTCCAGAGTCTTGTCAGGGGACAAGGACTATTAGTGTTTGTCAAGTTTGTGGTTTCTGTTTACCAGTTCCAAGGTGCAATCCTCTGCTCACGTTGATGCCCTACTCCAAGCAGCTGGAATGTTGTTCTTTGCTGTCTGTCCACAGTTAGGGGAGGGGTGATGAAGGCAGTCCTTTGCCCAAGCTGACACTAAGTTGGTTTGCACCTGAGTCTCACAGCCACGGGGCCCTACCCTGCCTTGCAGATGCATACCAAACCTGCACGAGGCTGGGAGCGATGGAGGCTACAGCACTCGTCCATTCTGCCAGACTGCAGGTCTCTGCTGACATTCAAGCAGGCCTGGAGGCTCTGACTGCAAGCACTGGCTTGACGATAGGGCCCGAGGTCTCCATCTGCTGCTGATCTCACTGCACTGGAACTGGCTCTGGGCTTCAAGGCAAAGCTGTGGGTTCACCTCCCTGCCCTGCTCCTCTGTTCTGGATGTCTTACTCTTCACTAGGTACTGGAGATGGAGGGGGAGAGATGATGGTGCCAGTCCCTTGGCTGCTCAGGCTGATGCTAAGCTGGATCGCACCCAAGTCTCACAGTCCCTGGGCCCTGCATGATGTACTCCAGGCCTCTGTGTTGCTGGCAGTGATGCAGGCCAAAATAAACCCATCCCACTGGTTCCTACAGATCTGTGCCTGATGCTGGGGCAAACCTAGAACTCAGTCTGCCAGCACTGCTGTGAGTATGGAGGCCTTTGGGCATTATCTGATGAGTCTCACCTCGGAGGGCCCCACTAAGCTTCAAGGCAGAGTCCTAAGATCACTTTTCCTCCCTACTCCCCAGTTGGAATCTTGTTGTGCTGTTTGCCTCAAGATTGGGAGAGGGTCACCTGGCTAAGGAGGGTCCAAAGCTCAGACTGCTATAAGGGCAGAGGTCTTGGGCCCCTTTCTGGTTCTAGATTTGACCATAGCAGGCCTGGTACTGGGTTTCAAGTCCAACATCGACTTAATTCCTTCTCCCTCCTCTGAAAGGGAGGCATCTCTCTGCACACAACATTATTGGAGCTGGGGGTGGGGATGATACCACAACTCCTTCCTTCCTGCCCTCCTCAGTGCGTCTTATTATTTCACTAGGCCAGGCACTGTGATCTCTCACTTGGCTTCCTTAGCCCCTGTGCACATGACTTGACATGTGAATAGCTATACCACTTGGTGTCTCTGTGGAGAGCCTCTCAGCTGCCATCTTACTCCAGCTTTTTTTTTTCTTTAATTTAAGTTATACAAGTTTTGTGTATTTCATATATTCAGATTTAGGGACATAGTGATACTTCCCCTCCTCCCTGCCCACGCTCCAACCCTTCTTCTCCTCCCTCTCACATTCTCACTCTTAATTTTTACATCTATTTTCAGTTTACTTAATGATCTTTTTTTTATTTTTTTAAATGAGTTACAAATGATGTTTAAATTTACCCAAAATCACAAAGAAAACTAACCTAAAGTTCCAGTGCTCTGACTCATAAGGCTGAACTTATTTCTACAAAGCACCTGTAATTTGACTTGTACTTTTTATTTCCCAAATGAAAACTTTTACCTATGTTGTATTAGTATGAATTGCATATCCTAAATTAATTACTGTAACATCTTCTATCTCGTATCTTTTACATTTTACTTAGATTTTAAAAAAGCAATGCTATATTATTTAGGAGGGTGGGAAGAATCACTATATTCCCAAAGTTGTAATTATGAAATTTGTACTCATTAAATAAAAGGTTTCTTTGGGGGAAAAAAGAGTTTATTAAGTTAAATGCTCTTCCACTACTGAATGGATGCAAGGAATTAGACTTCATCAAGAAAACTTGGGACAGGCATTTGGGCTGGTAGGTGAAGACACTGGTTAAGATGCCAGCATCCCATATTGGAGTGCCTAGGTTTGATACCTGCCTCTGACTTCTGACTCCAGATTCCTGGTAGTGTGGACTCTGGGAAGCAGTGGTGATGGCTCAAGTAATTGGGTTCCTGCCACCCATGTGCAATACCTAGACTGATCTTATAGTTAACCCTACACTAAGTAAGAGTTCGGTAGTCTGAAGAAGAAAACACCGTTCCCCAGCGCAAGAGACAAGGGCTGTAAACAATCCTTGAATCTCAAAATGTCTATTTCACTCCAATACATTATATTTCAGGTACTCTGTTACCTCCGGTCAGGGAAAACATATAATATCTGTCTTTTTGGGACTGGCCTCTTTCACTAAGTGTAATGGTTTCCAGTTTGCAAAAGACAGAATTTCATTTTTGTTTTTACAGTTGAGTAGTACTCCGTAGTGTATATGTATCATAATTTCCTTTTCCAGTCAACAGTTGATGGACATCTGGGTTGATTCCGTATCTTAGCTATCGTGACGTGTGCTGTAATGAACACAAGGGTACAGGTAACTCAGATGCTGATTTCTTTTGGTTTAGGTAAATTCCCAGGGGTGGGATGGCTGGGTTGTCATAGGGTGGATCTGTGTTCAGGGCTCTGAGGTGTCTCCATACTGTTTTTCAGTGGCTGCACCAGCTTATATTCTCACCAGCAGTGGATTAGGGTACCTTTTCCCCGACAGCCTCGCCAGCATTTGTTGTTTGCTAATTTCTGTATGAGAGCCATTCTAACTGCAGTGAGGTGAAACCTCATTGTGGTTTTGATTTGCATTCCCTGATGGCTAGTGATCCTGCTTGGTCCATTTTTTAAGAAACTCTTTTGGTGGACATAGAAAGTCACTGAGCTTTGGTCTTAACCTTCTTGAAACGATTTTTTTTCTTAAATATTTAATGGAATTCAAAAGTAAAGCCATGTGGGCCTGGAGTTTTCTTTATGGAAAGGTTTTAAGCTATGAATTTAGTTTATTTAATGGAGGAGTGCTCCAATGTTGATTTCCTTTGACAAATTGTATGTAATGTGTGTCTTTGAAGAAATGTGTCCATTTCATCTGAGATGTTGGATTTATTGGCATGAAGTCATTCATAATCACCTTACTATCCTTTTATTGCAAGTGGGATGTGTAATGATGTCCCCTCTTGTTCCTGATACTGATGAATTGTTGTTCTTCTTCCTTTTTTTTTTTTTTTTTTTTAGAAGTTATTTATTTGAAAGAGATACAGAGAGAGAGAGAGATCTTCTGTGCTTTGGTTTACTCCCCAAATGTCCACAATGGCCAGGGCTGGGCCCGGCTGAAGCCAACAGCCAAGAACTTCAAGTGCTCTCCCACGTGGGTGGTAGGGTTCCAAGCATTTAGGCCATCTTCTGCTGCTTTCTCAGATGCATTAGCAGGGAGCTGGATCAGGAGTAGAGCAGCCAGGACTTGAACTGGTGCCCATATATGATCTTGGTGCTGCAGATGGTGGGTTCACCTGCTGTGCCACAGTGCCAGCCCCTTCCTTGTTTCTCTTGATCAGTCTGGCTAAAACTTTTATGTGTTTTATTCACTTTGAAAGAACAAGTCTTTGGTTTTATTGATTTTCTTCATCATTCATTTTCTGTCCATTGATTCTTTTTTATTATTTGTTGTCCTTCAGTTTTTTTAAGATAGAAGCTAAGCTTAAGTCATTGATCTCACACTTCTCTCTCTCTCTCTTTTTAAGATTTATTTATTTGCTTGAAAATCAGAGTTACAGAGAGAGAGAGAGAGAGAGAGAGAGAGAGAGATCTTGTGCCCACTGTTTCATTCCCAAGATGGCTGCAATAGCTGAGGCTGGGCCAGGCCAAAGCCAGGATCCAGGAGCTTCCTCTGGGTCTTCCATGTGGGTGTAGGGACCTAAGGACTTCTGCCATCTTCCACTGTTTTCCCAGGCACTTTAACAGGAAGCTGGATTGGAAGTGGAGCAGCTGGGATTTGAACCGGCACCCACATCAGATGCCAGGTCTCAGGCAACAGCTTTACCCAGCATGCCACAGAGCTGGGCCCCCTCTTCTTTTCTTGTTTGAAGACTTACTACTATAAATTTCCCTCAAAGTACTCCATTAATTGCTTCTCACAATTTTTTTAAACTAAGGAAACAGTTTATTTGACCCTTGGCTATTTTCCTGCATCCCAAATTACTGATTCTCAGGAGGCAATGAGAAAAGACAGCATATTCTCCAAGGAGGGCGTGAGTCACAATTCCCATCAATCCAGAGACAACCGTGCTTGCAGGCACAAACTCCAATCAGTTGCTATGACCGTCAGCAAGTGGTACAGATGGGAGTGCAGTGTGTGCTGGGGTAGAGCGAAGACGGCTGGCAGCGTGAAGCAAAAAGCTCATTTTGAGTCACTAGGAAGTAGAAACTGTATAATACTGACAGGCTCCATCCAAATTGCTGAGTATTTCAAAATGAGAATTATCTCAACGGCTATTCAGCGTGTTTGAGGACAGGTGTATATGTACACTTTATATTTTATGTGTATTTTATCACATACCTCAGTAAGGAATGCTGAGTTGCTTAATCCAACCAATAAATTTAAAATACAAATGTCAGGGCCGGTACTGTGGCATAGTTGGTGCATTCCACGTGGGTGCTGGTTTGAGTCTCAGCTGCTCCACTTCTGATCCACCTCCTTGCTAACAAACCTGAGAAAGCAGTGAAAGATGGCCCAGCTGCTGGAGCCCCTGCACCCACGTGGGAGACCCAGAGAAGCTCCTGACTCCTGGCTTCAGCCTGGTCCAGCCCTGGCCTTTGCGGCCATTTGGGGAATGAACCAGTGGAAGAAAAGTCTCTCTGTCCCCCCCCCCTTGCTGTAATTCTGCCTTTCAAATAAAATATATTAAAATAAAAGTGTTAACGTTTTTCCGTGTGTCAGTACACAGGCTTCTGAAGATGGGTCTTGAGTTCTGTGATAAATGAGTTTTCAGGGATAGCCACGTCAGTCCATCTGGCTACCCGCTCGCTACTCATTAGGAATTGGAGGAGCTGGGGCAGGCTCCGGTAAGAGAATCAGTCTGTTAAAGGCAACATCTGGGCCCTGCAGCTGGCTTTCTGGGCAGCACCGTCCTTGTTGAGGGGTCAGCGCTGTGGAGCCACCACTGCTCTGAGATGCTTTCACAGCCCAACAGGAAGCCCAACAAGGTGCAGTCTGGCAGCTATTGAGGTGTATGCCTGGGAGACCAGGCTGAAGGCCCGGCTCCTTAGCGCGTGCCCCATGCTTCCATGATTGGCTGCACCAGCTCGGACCCCTGGTAAGCGTGATGCTTGCATAGATCCCAGGGAAACGCCTCTGCTGAATTCTTCCTCCTACTGGGCCAAATTCCCCCAGGTTCAGAATTCGCCGATTTTGTAGCTTTCCCAAAGATGGCGTGCACTGTTCATGTCATTGTGGAGTAAATATGAAGCGAGAAACTGACCATACGCTGGGCATAGTGGTCCCTGCAGGGACCTCGAGCTCCTGGCTCTCCCACTGATGCAGGAGCATTCGGAAACTGAAGCATCTGTGCCGTCACCACGGCCTGCTCCTCTCAGCGCTGCGCCTTCCAGACGGCCCTGCGTCTCACAGATAGTGATGCTTTTCATGAAGCTCAAAACACTTTATCTTTTCAGGTTTTTAAACTCATACATTGTTTAATTTTTCAAGTACTTGGATATTTTCAAGACGTCTGTTCTTTTTTCCTCATTTTTCACCATCCCAGGCATCTTGATGTGCTTTCTGGGTGGTCAGCATGTTTCCTACGTGATGCGCATGCGGCATGGCAGTGCTTCTGCAGTGAGAGCTAAGTCTGGATGAGCCACGGCTAGGAGTGAGATCTGCCCTACTAATTGTGTAGGACAGTCCTAGGAAATGCAGTCTTATTAACGAGCCAGTACCCTAAAATGTGAATGGTGGTTTTCTAGGTGATTGGATTTTAGATAATTTTAGTTTTCTTCATGACGCATTTCTGTGTTTTCTAACCTCTGTACAATGAAAATCTATTACTTTTGTATTAAAATGATTTTTTTATGTGGAAGGTAAAAACTAGTAGAACTGTAAAGTAAAGTGGATATCAGATCTAACACGCTGAGCGTGACTCGAGCTGTAGGCACTCAGAGCAGTGATTGAACAGCAGACGGTGTTGGTCAGAATTGTCTCTAATGGTGTTGACAGGAGGCAGCATTGACAAGCCCTCAGTGGTGGCAGTTTCAGCCTCTCTAAGAGAGAGTTGTCAGCCGGCGCCGCGGCTCACTAGGCTAATCCTCCACCTTGCAGCGCCGGCACACCGGGTTCTAGTCCCGGTCAGGGCGCCGGATTCTGTCCCGGTTGCCCCTCTTCCAGGCCAGCTCTCTGCTGTGGCCCGGGAGTGCAGTGGAGGATGGCCCAAGTGCTTGGGCCCTGCACCCACATGGGAGACCAGGAAAAGTACCTGGCTCCTGGCTTCAGATCAGCGCGGTGCGGCAGCCATTGGAGGGTGAACCAACGGCAAAGGAAGACCTTTCTCTCTGTCTCTTTCTCTCACTGTCCACTCTGCCTGTCAAAAATAAATAAATAAATAAATAAATAAATAAACGAACAGTTGTGAGGCTCCTAAGAAAAGCCTTCCAGTCCTGTTTCCTGGGTTAGAATTCCTAACTTAACACTCGGGTCATGACTTAACACCTCACCTTCTGGGAGGGGACGGGAGCTTATGTTTTGTTCACTAATCCAGTTGTTCCCTCTCTGTTCTGTCCACCAGGCAGCTGGCTAAGAGTCTTGGGCAGGCTGGTGAAATCGAACCTGAAACAGAAGGAATCCTAACAGAGTATGGTGTGGATTTCTCTGATTTCTCTTCAGAAGTTCTGGAATGTCTCCCTCAAAGGCTGCCCTGGACTGTTCCGCCAGAGGAGTTCAACAAGAGACGAGACCTAAGGTAAAGCCGGGAAGCTCCGTGAGACAGCTCTGTCCACCCTCTGCCTTCTAAGTGAACTCCCCTAGGGACTCAGTGTTTCCATCGCAGCTGTTCAGTTCAGCCGAGTGCTCTCGTACCAGAGGCTGGCAAATTATGGCCCACAAGGTAAATCAAGCCCACTACCTGTTTGAACAGCCCAGGAGCTAAGAATGGTTTTGATACTTGAAAATGATTGGAAAAAATTAAAACAAGAATAATTTTATGGGCCGGCGCCATGGCTCACTTGGTTAATCCTCCGCCTGCAGCGCCGGCATCCCATATGGGCGCCGGGTTCTAGTCCCAGTTGCTCCTCTTCCAGTCCAGCTCTCTGCTATGGCCCCGGGAAGGCAGTGGAGGATGGCCCAAGTGCTTGGGCACCTGCACCCGTGTGGGAGACCAGGAGGAGGCTCCTGGCTCCTGGCTTCAGATCGGCATAGTTCCAGCTGTAGCGGCCATTTAGGGGGTGAACCAACAGAAGGAAGACCTTTCTCTCTGTCTTTCTCACTGCCTAACTCTATCTGTCAAATAAATTAAATTAAAAAAGAATAATTTTATGACAATTATATGAAACTCAAATTTCAGTGTCCATAAGACTGCATTGGAACACAGCCATGCTTTTTTGTTTGTATATTGCCCATGAGTGTTTTGCATTTTAAGTGCAGAGATGGGTGTTTGCAACAGAGACCATGTGATCTGTGAAGCCTAAGATATTTACCATCTAGCCTTGGATGGGAGAAGCTACCTAACCCCTTTTCTAAACCATTCTAATTCCAAAAAGTTCAGTCGGCACTTTGTTCTCTTCTTGCTAATTCCATAGGCCTGATCAATCACAGACAGGGTGTTATCTGGTTGGAAGTGCCTTCCTTTAAATGGGCCTCTCCAGGCACACAGCAAGGGAGTTGAGTCTTTTGTACTTGGAGCCTCATTTTAAAGCTTTACTTTTAGGTCTGGAATTTGTTGGAAAGTACTTTTGTGGTATTTTTATAACAACATCTTCTTTGAAGACGTTTCTTCGTTGTGGGATGTTAGTTCTTTTCTGATATTTCTCTTCAGAATTTGGTTTCAGTACTGGCATTCATTTTGGATGCCACATGGAGATATTTAGAACCGAGAAACCCTTCATACAACCGCTGGGTCTGTGGAAGGTTTTCCTCTAAGGCTGTCCCGTGTCGGAGCCTCTTGCAGCACACGCGCTCGCCGCATGCTGCCGAGCCTGCGATGCCCTCAGCTCCTGGTGCCTGTTGCTAGGCCTGCTCTGGGGAGACTCCTTCTCTGCTCCCATTCGCCGTCCTTCGGAGTTTACTGTCTTGTTTCACTTTCCTTGCTGGACAAGGAAAAGGAGATGATAGCTAGACCCCTTTTCTACTTGCTAGTGCCTGTAGTAGAACACGTCAAATGGGAAGTCAGTTAGCCCAAGCGGCAGTCCTAGCTTTCAGTGGGAAGCCACTGAACTCCTGCTCGTACATAGAGACCTCAGGCCCAAATCCTAACCCTTCTGAATCTTTGTTTTCTTATATACAAATTCAGGAGCTTGTTTGTTGAGATCTTTCCTGAACCTAGGGAGCTATAAAAAATTTTAATAAGAAGATCAGAATGAATGACTGACATTATCCTTTGAATATAGGCAGTCTGCAGTACTTATCAAAATTGTAGATGTGCCTGGCTTTTCACCCCAGCACTCTGCTTCCAGGAGTCTGTCCCACTCGGAGAAGTGTACAAGAATGCTCACTGCTGGTCTGTTGTAAAAGTGAAACACTGGGGGCCCTGCTCATGCCCATCAGGAAGAATGGTTTAATAATCAAGGTGAAGTATGACACAGCGTTCCCCCACGACACTGCAAAAAAGGAGCTAGATCCATGTGGACATTCCTAGAAGTACGACCACCATATATATGGTTGAGTGAAAGAAACAAATTTTGAAACCACGACTATGAGCCTGTTTTTTGGAAAGTGAAATAACATAAAAACTATAAATGTACACACATACATATAAACATATATGTATACATAGACAAATATACACCTGTATACAAGGAAATAAATCTATCAGCAGTGCTTACCACAGGAAGTGGGGTCAGGGAGGGGTAAGGATGTAGGGAACAGTATTTTACTTTAATTTGTGTAGCACTGCTTTATCCAAATTATTTTAAAATAACTTTTATAATGCTTAAGCACGTTTCAGCAGCCACGAGGCCCAGCACCACGAGTGCCCCTCCACGGCTCCTTCTTGCCATTTCTTTGGACCTCACTGCCTTCTGGGTTAGATTACGGGATGAAAGGCCTCACTCTGCAGAAGGTCTCTGCTGAAGCGTACCTGTGTGCCTGTGGAAAGATCCAAAGGTAGAGACGGATATGGTGCACTCTCTGCTGTTTAGTATAGTGATGTGAATTGTTTTTAAAATTGCTTTGACCTCTGAACACTTTTCCCCTACCTGTTAGCCTCAGGGTTACGTTTCTAAAATTCAAATCAGTTTTCTTTACTTCTTTGCATTTAAAATCTTTCAACTGCTTCTTGATGCCTAAATTAGTAATCACCAAACTTTGTTGAAAATACATTCCCACTAATACATCGGTTTTTATTTTAAAATTATAAGTGAATTTACTACTTTATTATATATGTACATATAAATGTGGGTAAAACTAGAAAAATAACAAAAGTGATGTGTGAATGAAATAAATTATTAAATATTTTAATTTCACTTAGACAAGGTGTAGAAAACCCTGTTTATATTAATAATTTTACTTTTGTTGACAACAATGTGATTGAATATTCATTTGTTTTAAATTTTGCATTCACAACTTGTGATAATATGGGAATTCAAAGGCCTGATTTTTGATGGTTATTCTAACTGAAAAAGAGACATTTTTAAAAGATTTATTTATTTATTTGAAAGTTAAAGTTACACAGAGAGAGAGGAAAGGCAGAAACAGGTGTTCCACCCGCTGGTTCACTCCCCAGATGGCCACAATGGCCAGAGCTGCGCCAACCCAAAGCCAGGAGCTAAGAGCTTCTCCCAAGTCTCCCATGCAGGTGCAGGGGCCCAAGGACTTGGGCCGTCCTCCACTGCTTTCCCAGGCCATAGCAGAGAACTGGATCAGAAGTAGAGCAGCTGGGACTTGAACTGGTGCCTGTATGGGATGCCAGCACTACACGCGGCAGCTTTACCCACTATGCCACACTACCATCCCCAAAGATACATTTTTTGGAAATGCGGAGAGACAGGCGGAAGTCTCCCATCCATTGGTTCACTCCCCCAGTACCCACAACAGCTGGGACTGGTCTGGGCCAAACTCAGGAGCTGGGAACTCAGTCTGGGTCTTCCATGTTTGTAGTAGGGCCCCAAATACTCAAGCCCTCCCTGGCTACCTTCTAGGGTGCACAGAAGAGGGACGTTGGGATTGGGGAAGTCTCAGGCCCTCTGATACAGGACGTGGGTGTCCCAAGTGGAGTCTTTAACTGCTACGCCCCTGACAAAGCCTATCTTTAGAAGGCGTGAGCTGAGCTCACCAAATCATACTTATTTCCAGCTCTATTCAGCAGTTGTATTCCAATTCATTTTAAAATCCAGCTAATAAATTTCTATTTTGCCTGATATCAGTCAGTTCTCATGGACTAATTGAAAAAGTCCTGCATTTTTAGACTTTTTAAAAAATGGGTTCATAATCTTTGGTTAATTTTCAACAGGCATCTTTTAAAATGGGTATGGACATGAGTGAGTGTGTATATACTTGCAGCATTTTAGGCTCCAAATCACATGACAAGGGAAAAATGTAAAACCTGAATATGGCAATTCTCAAAATGCAGTAACCTGTCATTCTCATTGTTAAGGTGGCACTTTGACCTTGAAGGGACAGATTGCATGCATTTATTTTTAAAGTATCTTCTAGGTAAATAGCAGCCATTGTTAGAAGCATAATGTGGCTAGAGATGGATTCATATTAATAGCAAAAGAAATGCCAGCTTATCATTTTTCTGGTGTTAGTAGTATTACTGGTTAGTGTTATTTTTTAATATTATCTTCAATCTGTGGCTCCTTGCAGTCATTTTTTTAAGATAAGATCGCCTATTTTTTTTAAGATTTTTTTTTTTTGAGAGGTAGAGTTACAGACAGTAAGAGAGAGAGACAGAGAGAAAGGTCTTCTTTCCGTTGGTTCACTCCCCAAATGGCCGCAATGGCTGGAGCTGAGCCGATCCAAAGCCAGGAGCCAGGTGTTTCTTCCCAGTCTCCTATGCGGTTGCAGGGGCCCAAGGACTTGGGCCATCTTCTACTGCTTTCCCAGGCCACAGCAGAGAGCTGAATCGGAAGAGGAGCAGCTGGGACTGGAACCAGTGCCCACATGGGATGCCAGCACTGCAGGCGGAGGGTTAACCTACTGTGCCACAGCAGTCATCTTTTTAGCCATTTTCCTATTTTGTAAGAATTAGCTTAGCTAAAACTAGAGAACATACACAAATTCAGGACCAACATTGTGGTGCAGTAGGTTAAGCCACCACCTGTGATGCCAGCATCCCATATGGGTGTTGTTTCAAGTTCCAGCTGCTCCACTTCTAATCCAGCTCCCTGCTAATGTGTCTAGGAAAGCAGCAGACGATGGCCCAATTCCTTGGGCCTCTGTACCCATGTGGGAGACCTAGATGGAGTTCCAGGCTCCTGGCTTTGGCCTGGGCCAGCCCCAGCTTTTGCAGCTGTTTGGGGAGTGAACCAGCAGTTAGAAGGTCTATCTCTCTCTCTCCTCCTCTCCCTCTCTATAATTCTGCCTTTCAAATAGATAAATCTTTAAAACAAACAAACAAACTAAAACCCACAAGTTTATGTAACTGGGCATGGGCAAGTATTCATTGCAGTTGAGTGAAAGCATAAAAACCAACAAGAGTGCAGTGTCTGTGCCTTTTGTTCTGATACACCTGCTTACTGCACGGCCCGTGCTGTTAGTGAGGGTGTCTGCGTTAATTCATGTGTTTATGTAGTCACCATTCATTTCTTATTTCTCACTATAAGAAATACACACAAAGAGAAGTCCCTAAGTGGGCAGAAGTGTTTGTGTCTGATTACCTTTTCCTTTTCTTTGACTAGTCTCATGGTACATTTATCCAGTTTTTCAGCAAACGAATATTTATTGAGTGTCATCTCTGGGCTTCAGGGCTGTGACAGTGAACAAAAGCGAATGTGGCACTGCCTTATGGAGCTCTCGTTCTTGTGGCCCAAGAACATGAGTCGACTCTGTGAGGCAGCAAAGTGGAATTATAATGAGGGAGAAGGGGCATTGGTGCAAGAACTTGTATCATCAATGCCCTCTGCCCAGGAGTCCAGTGGCTTCAGAGTTTGTTTTTCTAATCAATATTCACTTTTCTAGGAAAGAGAAAGGGACTGATACTGAAAGCTAGCACACATTGAAAAATGTGTGCTATACTGAATAAATTAATTGAATAAGTTATATATTCCTAAAACCAAACTTTCTATATCTCATTCCTCTTCTTCCTTTTTCTCTTATAAAACACTTACTATATTGTTTGCATATGTGTATATATAATAAATACCAAGTGCTGAGTTAGCTGCTGGAAGTACAAAGACAGCTAATGCCCAGCCCTTATTCTTCAGGGCGACAGATTCAGCAGAGAATGACAAGTACTATAGTGTGGGTATGAATCAGCTGCCAAGGTCATTGATTCCTGAGCTGCAGTCCGAGAAGTGAGCAGGCCTAGAGGGAACTCAAGTGACCAATGTCATCTTCATTTAGTGATAGGCCTTGGCTGCACGGGGGCACTGTAGTCCCCTGAGACACCCGGAGCCCTTTGTAACCGGGCTTGGAAGTCCTATGGGTTGGAGCTTCTCGGTCCCTTCTCCTGGGTCACTCTGCCTCTGTACCTGCAGTGTTACTCAGGCTCTGCTACGTAAGAATTTCTACATACTCGTTTAGGTTTGGTATTTGAACAATTATATTTGGAAGAGAAAAGTTCCATCAATCTTTAAACCTCATAATCCAATTATGTCAGTAAAATTCCAGTTTTTTAGTCCAGTGGAATTGGGGTAATATTTTGCAAACTGAAGTTGAGAGAAATAGTGTTTATTTTGAAAAGAAAAATGGTTGGTTAGCAATTTTCAAGAAGTGCGGCTGTGTGCACTCATAGGGGCAATCTGGCCCTTGTGATTGGGGTCACCATTGTTCTGGATGTCTGGCTCCGGGCCCTGGAGAATCCCTGCTTGCATGGCGGAGCCCAGCTGCTCCCCTTAGCAGGGCATCTGAGGTTAAAAGAGAACCAAGTAACATTACTGCTGCAGACCCTGGGGGGTCAGAAAGAGAATGCGCCCAAGGTGACTGCATCAAGGGGTTGCTGCAGAAGCTGAAGAAACCCCATGGTTGTTTCTGAGACTGGCTCCACTTATTTCTCATTTTGTTCCCATTGTTTTGTTTCCTTTGTTGCTAAATTGTAATAGGAAACCAAAGCTTAAAAGCTTAATTAAAGTGGAAAATGAAAGCCTAAACATTGGAGGTGGAAAATACCACGCTAAGCTGAGTTTTTTTCCCTGTAGTTAGTATTACTGTGGACTGTTGAGTCATGTCGCTGTTCAGCAAAGCCATGAGCTTCACTGAAGTGCAGGTGGTTTCTATAACTTTCTACAAGAGAACTTGTAGGCGTCTACTCCTTCACTGTTCCCTCAAGAAAAAGGAAGCCCGGTGACCTCCACCGGACCATTACAAATGTGAAACTTGGCACTTAAAATTGCTTGTTCTAAATTTTCCAATCGCGCTCGCTCTCTCTCTCTCTCTCTCTCTCGCTCTCGCTCTCTCTCTTTTCCATTTAATGTCGTTCTGCCAACCAGTGATTTTATTATTATAAACAGGACATTGTATTCACTTTTAAGAAGAAATATGAAGCTGGAGGTAAAATTACAAACTGAAGCTTCTCGGCTGCCAAAATAGAAAACAATGAGCTAAAAATACTGAGCGCAGAAAGGGTGTTGTGGGGAGAAATACTGAAATATCTTCACGGTGGAGCTGCTCCAGATACAGAAATTCCCTCTCACTCCAGGTAAAGCCAGCCTTGAAATAGCAGCCTGAAAGGAGAGTCACATAATACTAACCTCTTTCAGGTCAGCTCTTCTGTGGGAAAGCTTTCAAACATAATGACATTAAATGACGAATGATCTTGCTGTTTACCAGGAAGTCGATTAGGATTAAATCGCCATTTAGGAAAAGGTTCCTCTGGTAGAGCAGTGTGGCAGGGGAGCAGGAACACAGGAAGTTAGCTCTGACTCTCCCAGGGACCAGTTGATGATTTGGGGCAAATTGTTAACTTTGCAAGGAGGGGGAAGAATGAGCACTTTTATCATTTATAAAATCAATTTTTCACCACTTTTGGAACTCCCCAAAAGTGTTGGTAGTTGTGAGTTCCTCAGGGTTTTAACAGGGATTTTGGAGAAAAGGAGTTCCATGGTCAGATATTTTTTGGAAAACGGTGGGTTAACAGCCCTTGGAGACTTTCTCCCAGGGATCATCTCATACCGCTAGTGTTCCTTAGAACACACTTTGCAAAATGTGAACTAGATATTTCAAACCCTTCTAGTTCTAGTAGCGCATGACTCTTGGAAATATTGTTTCTGAGGTATTCAGAACCATCTCATTCTTGATCCACCAGTGACTGTCTGCCACATTTATCTGAGAAATAGACAGGGCTGTGTCCTACCTGGACCTACATCCTGATCATGCAGGAAATTCAAGAGTTGTACTTTATTCAAATTAATGCATTTATTTGAGAGGCAAGGAGATGGAGAGAAAGAGAGAGAGAGAAGGAGGGTGATCCCACGCTGCCATCTTGTTCACCTTCCAAAACCCTACAATGACTTGCGGCCAAAGCCCGGAGCTAGGAAACTCAGTCTAGGTCTACTACTTGAGTCATCACTACTGCTTCCAAGGGTCTGCACCAGCAGGCAGCTGGAGCCACGAGTCAAATGCGGTCATTCTCATCTAGTGGATGTCTTAACTGCTAGGGCAAAGGCCTGCCCAGGCAGGTGGTATTTTTGGTTTTATTGTGTATTTTCGTCTACTTGAAAGGCAGAGGTATGGGCTGGGGTTGGGGGTGGTGGGAAGGAGTGTATGGAGAAACCTTCCACAAACTGGTTTACTCCCCAGTGCTGGTAACAACCAGGCAGAAGCCAGGAGCTTGGAAGTCCATCCCAGTCTCCCACGTGAGTGGCATGAGCCCAAGCACTTGAGCTGTCATCTGCTGCCCCCCAAGGATCTGTTAGCAGGCTTGTACTTGAAGTCACAGTTTTTCCATTGCCAAGGGAATTCTATTTTCTTGGCATCAAATGGGGGAAGCTGTCATTGTCATCTGAGACTACTGGCAATATTAGTCCTTTCATGTAAATCCCAACTCACTGTTTATGAATTTGCAAGAAACTCATAGATAGTAACAAGGATTAATGGATCCTAAAGTAGATTCACAACTGGACATTCTTAATTTTAATTCTTCAGTAGTTCACCAGCCTGTAACATTTATGTTGATAAATAGCACTGCTCTTAGAGAAGGCAAATATTCAAAGATTATTGAATTTTGTGTGAGCAGGTGGAAAAATGCCATTGGCAGAGAAGATAATACTGGGATTTATTCCCTAGAAATATTTTTATTTTGTGGAAATACAGATACATGGGCAAGTGGACTGATTTCTACATATTCTAAATAAAGTCTGTTTAGAAATTATACAGTAAGGGTATGAAAACAGGTGGTTTTTGTTTTTTATATCAGTGGCCTAGAATTTGGAGTAACATGAGATAAAGAGATTGCTATAATTGTCAGGACACAGTCTTTTCAGTATTTAAAATTCACCCATTTTAATTATATAATTCTGCAGCTTCTTATATATTCACAGAATTGTGCAGCCATCACCAATATCTGGTTCCAGAACATTTTCATCACCACTAAACGAAATTCCATTAGCAGTCAGTTCCCATTCCCATTTCTCCCCTAGCTTCTAGCAACCACTAATCTACTTTTAATCTTTATGGATTTCCCATTTGTGAACATTTCATATAAATGGAATCATACAGTAAGTGGCCTTTTTGTAGCTGGCTTCTTTTATTTACGTGGTGTTTCCAAGATTCATCCGTAGTGTAGTGTATATGAATAATATTCTATTGTATGAATATAACCTCATTTTGTTTATTCATCAGTTGATGGACATTTGGGTTGATTATACTTGTTGACTAGTAGGAATAATGTTATCATGAATATTTATGTACAGGTTTTGGTGTATGTATATATTTTAATTCTCTTGGATATATATCTAGGAATGGAATTGCTTAATTATGTGGTCAACCTATTTTGAGTAACTGTCGACCTATTTTCCAAAATGGCAACACTATTTTACACTTTACCAGCAATATGTCAGGGTCCCATTTGCTCTATTTCCTAATCAGTACTTTTCTTATTTGTGTTAATAGCCATCCTTTTTTTTTTTTTTTTTAATTTATTTGACAGGTAGAGTTTACAGACAGTGAGAGAGAGAGAGGCAGAGAGACAGGTCTTCCTTCCATTGGTTCACTCTCCAAATGGCCACAATGGCTGGAGCTATGCCGATCTCAGGAGGCAGGAGTTTCTTTCCTGATCTCCCATGCGGGTGCAGGGGCCCAAGGACTTGGGCCATCCTCCACTGCTAGCCCAGGCCACAGCAGAGAGCTGGACTGGAAGAGGAGAAACTGGGACTAGAACCGGTGCCCATATGGGATGCTGGCACCGCCGCAGGTGGAAGATTAACCTAGTGCACCATGGCGCTGGCCCCTATAGCCATCCTTGTAGATGCGAAGTATTGTCAATCATGATTTTGGTTTGCATTACTGTAACTACTTCTGATGCTGAACACATTTTCACGTGCTTAGTAAATTCATTTGTATATCTTCTTTGAAGAAATATCTATTCAGATACTTTGCCTATTTTTAAGTTGGATTATCTTTTTATTTTTGAGTTACAAGAGTAGTTTATATACTCCAAGTACAGTTATTTATCAGATATATAATATACAGATATTTTCTACCATTTGTGTATTGTCTTGCACTTTCTTGATGGTGTTCTTAGAAGCACAAAAGTTTCTAAAACTGATGAAGACCAGTGTTTTATTTCTTCTTAGGTTGCGTATGTTTTTGGTATCATATCTAAGAAATCATTGGCTAAAAGATCATAAATAGTTACACAAATGTTTGCTTCTGTGGGGTTTACAGTGTTACTACATTATGTTTCTGGTCCATTTGTAGTTACTTTTCTAAGCAGAATGAGGTAGGAGGTCCAACTTCATCCTTTTGTGTGTATATATCCAGTTGTCTTAGTACCACAGCAAATGACTGTTGTTGGAAAAAAAAAAAAAAAAGATTCTTTCTCCATTGAATTACCTTGGCTCTCTTGTCAGAAATCAGCTGACCATAAATGTATGTTCAAATTCATTTCGGTACTTTCAACTCTGTTCCATTGAAATATGTTTATCTTTTTGCTAGTACCACACTGTCTAGATTACCTTAACTTTGTAGTAAGTTTTGAAATTAAGAATTGTGTCTTCCAACTTTGCTTGTTTTTTCCTCTCCAGCTCTCTTCACTATTCTGGGTCCTTTGAATTTCTCTATGAATTTTAGGTGGAGAATGCTTCCACGCTTTTGGTAGGAGTTAAATTGTATCTGGGAAGAGTATCGCCAATTTAACAATATTATATCTTAGACCCATGAACATGCAGTGTTTTTCTACTTATTAGTACTTAATTTCTTTCAAAAATATTTTCTGTTTCTCAGTTAAGTAAGTCTTACACTTTTCTGATTAAATTTATAGCTGTATGTTTTTTCTTTTTGATGCTATTGTAAATAAAATTTTCTTTTTTAGAATTTATTTATTTATTTGAAAGGCATAGTTATAAAGAGACAAGGAGAGTCAGAGAAAGAGAGAAATCTTCCATCTTCCTATTCACTCCCCAGATGGCCACAACGGCCAGGGCCAGGCCAAACCCGAGTTTTCTTAATTTAGTTTTCAAATCATTCATTTCTGATGTTTAGAAATACAGTTGGGGCCCGGCATTGTGGCACAGCAGATTAAGCCACCACCTGCAATATCAGCATCCCATACGAGCTCCAGTTCAAATGTCAGCTGTTCCACTTTCAATCCAACTGCCTGCTGATGTACCTGGGAAAGCAGCAGAAGATGACCCAAGTCTTGGGCCCCAGCCAACCACATGGCAGAGACCTGGGTAGAGTTCCAGGCTCCTGGCTTCTGCCTGACCCAGGCTTGGAAGATGCGACCATTTGGGGTGTGGACCAGTGTATGGAAGATCTCTCTGTCTGTCTCTCCTCTCTCTCTAACTTGGTCTTTGAAATAAATAAATAAATCTTTGTTTGCATAAAGGCCTTGTGTAGCCATAACTTTGCAGGACTTGTGTATACTAGCTCTCATAGTTTCTTATGGATACGTTAGAATTCCATTTGCTTACAAGTTCATGTCATCTACAAATAAAGATAGTTTGACTTCTTCCTTTCCAATCTTATATCTTTTATCTCTTTTTCTGATTCAGTTGATCGAGCTAGAACCTTCACTACAAATGCTGAATAGAAATTATGGAAGTGGATTTCCTCATCTTGTTCCTGATCTTTGGGAAAAACCATTTCAGCCTTTTGGTGCTAGTTGCTATGTGAGCTGAGGTTTCAGTAGTGCCCTCCACTGAGTTGAAAGTATTCCCATCTGGAACCAGTTTGTTGAGTGTTTTCCTCATGAAAGAGTGTTCGGTTTTGTCAAATGCTTTTTTCTGTGTCTGTTGAGATGATCGTGGGTTTTTTGTTCTTTATTAATATATTCCATTGATTAACTTGTATTTGGAGCCAAATACCACCTGGACATGGTGTTAAACCCTTTCTTGTTGCTGGATTTGGTTTGCTGGTGTCCTTCTGAGGATTTTTGCATCTGCATTCTAAGGGATCTTGACCTGTGATATCTTTCTTACGATACTTTTGTCTGATTTTATATGAAGATGGCACTAGCTCATAAGATGAATTTTGGATGAGTTTGTAAAGAATTGGTGTTGCTTCTTTAAATGCTCAGTAGAATTCACCATAAAGTCATCTGGCCCTAACCTTTTCCTTGTGGGAAGTTGCTTGATGATTAATTCAACCTCTTTACTTGTTATAACAAGTGAACTATTAAACTTTTCCATTTCTTCTTAAATTTCAGTAACTTGTGACTTTCTAGGAATTTGTCCTTTACATCTTGGTTATCTAATTTGTTGGAATACAGTTGGTCATAATACTCCTGTATAACTTTTTTTCTTTTTTAAATCTCTGTAAGGTTGATAATGTCTGCTCTTTCATTTGTGTGTTTAGTAGTTTGAGTCTTCTGTCTTCTTGGTCAGCTTAGCGAAAGATTTCTGAATTTTGTTAATCTTTTTATAAAACCAACATTTAGTTTTGTCTATTTTCTGTCTTATTTTTCCACTGTTTCATTTATTTATGTTCTAATCTTTATTATTTTATTTATTCTGTTTGCTTGGGTTTAGTCTATTCTTTTTTAACTAGTTTCTTATGGTGGGAGATTATGTTTTACTGAGTTCAGATATTTCTACTTTTTTTAGATAGGCATTTACAGCTCTAAACATTATTTTAGCTGTATCCCATAATTTTGGTAGATTGTGTTTTTATTTCCATTCATCTCAAAATATTTTCTAATTTCCTTTGAGATCCTTCTTCTGTGATTCTTTGGTTATTTAGGAGTATGTTTAATTTCCACACATTTGTAAATTTCTGGTGTTTCCTTATGTTGGTAATATCTAATTCTATTCCATTTAGGTTTCAGAATGTACTTGGTATTTGAATCCTTTTACATTTTTTGAAAATTGCTATGTAGCCTGGAGGATGTTCTATGTACTCTTGAAAAGAATATGTATTTTGTTATTATTGGATGGACTATTCTATTTGTGCTTGTTAGATCTTGTTGACTGATAGTTTTGTTCAACCTTTCTGTTTTCTTGTTGATATTCTATCTGATTGTTCTGTTATGGAGAATATGTATTGAAGACTCCAACTACTATGGTTAGACTGTTTCTCCCTTCAGTTCTGCCAATTTTTACTTCAAGTGTTTTGTGGCTCTGTTGTTAAATACATATATGTTTATGATTGTTTTGTTTCTAGATGAGTTGACACTATTATTAGTATTACAAACTGTCCTCCTTTGTCCCTAGTAACACTTTTTGTCTTGTTACTATTCTATCTGTTATCAGATTAACTACTGCAGCTCCCTTTGGTTACTGTATGCATGATATATCTCTCATATCTTAAATAATATAATATGGCAACTCTGGATATCATCTTGCCTTCTCCTGTTCCCAGTATTTCTTGTTATTGTTTGTTTTTGTAGCTGTTTGCATTCTGACTTTTCTGAACTCTATATTCTATAGAGCCTGTGCTGTGGTCCAAATGCTTATCCGCCCCCCCCCCCCCCCAACCAAGCTATATGTTGAACTCTTTAACTCCTAAGTTATAGTATCAGGAGATAAAAACCTCTGAGATGTTTTAAGGTTATGAGGGTAAAGCTGTCATGAATGGATTTTTGTCCTTATCAAAGAAACCCAAGAGAGAAGCTTCCTCCCTTGCACTGTGTTGGGGAAACAGCAAGAAGATGCCATCTGTGTGGGAATAAGCTCTCACCAGATACCCAACTAGATCTGTGAGAAATAAATTCTTGTTGTTTATAAGCCAGTCAGCTCATGGTGTTTTTTAAAAACAGCCAAAATAGACTAAGATAATCTTTATTCTTTGTTGTGTGAGGCCACTGAAGTTTTGCTTGGCTAGTTTAGTGATCAGCTAATGAATGGGCAGAGATTTCCTTAGATATCTGGAACAGTGTCTTCCATTCTTAGTTGAAGGCCTCTGTGTGTTGGGTGTTGGGCATACCCTCAATGCTCAACACACACTTTATAGCTCTGCCTTAGCCTTCTCCTCCTGCCTGCACACAGTGGGAGCTGAAGGCTGTCTCAGATCTTTCCTTGGCATGTGTCCAACCCAGTGATCGTATGTAGCCATCTAGCTCCTTAAGTCCATCTCAGACCTTTTCAAAGCCCTCCACAGACATCTCGTGCTTTAGCTTTTCCTTTTAACTTTGTTGATCAACTTTTTGTTTGCTCTGCTAGTGTGATCATCTCAGACAGCTGCAGTGTTAACAACACTGATGATTGTGTTCAGCACAGACCCCTGAAGCTGTAAGGCTGATCACACCAAAGGAATCTGACGCAGGTCCAATTAAACAGACCCTATGAATGGGGATTTTCAGGGAACTGCTAGATGGGTCAAGAAGCAACATTTCCCTGGAACACTATTTTTAAACTCATGTCTGTTCTGTCCCTCTGGTGGCAGGTCCACCACTCGTTTGCACCATGATTGTGAGGCTGGTGGTTTTCAAGGCCACAGCAGAGCTGAGGAGAAAGCCTTGGGAATGCAGCAAGTAAAACCTTACGAAGCGCACCATTCTTATTGATACTCAGCCATTTTTCCTTGAATAATTGTACCTCAGATTGTTTTAACGTTTGGTTAACTTCTGTAATTATGGAACAGTCTATTTTGATTACTTTTACCAGTGCTGCTGCTGCGCATGTGGAGTAGAAGCTTTTCAGAGGTCTGCACTCTGCCAGTCCCTGATGTCACTCTCACGTCGCTCCCCCTTTTCTGGCCTGGTTAAGAGATGAGAAAAAGACAGTGTCTTGCAGAAAGTTTTGGAAAAGGGATAAGCTTCCTAGGGAACCTAACAGAGAGAGTGAAAGGAGTGTTGGGTAGCTTGACTCATATCAGTGCAAGTTAAAAAATAAAATAATCACCTTTATTTCTTTTTTTAAGATTTATTTATTCATTTGAAAGGTAGAGAGTCAGAAGCAGAGAGAGAGAGAGCTTCCATCTGCTGGTTCACTCCCCAGATGGCCACAGCGGCTAGAGCTGGGTGAAGCCAGGAGCCAGGAGTTTCTTCCGGGTCTCCCACTGGGTACAAGGACCCAAGGACTTGGACCATCTGCTGCTTTCCCAGGCGCATTAGCAGGGAGCTGGATTGGAAGTGGAGCAGCCAGGACTCAAGCTGCCACCCATGTGGTCATGCTGGCACTACAGGCAGCAGCTTTATCCAGTGTGCTGCAGCACTGCCCCCAGTCACCTTACTGATAATAAGAAAGGAAGAGAATAAAGTCTCAGCTCCCTGTACTGCATCGTGTTCTGCATGCAGCCCCTCACCTTCTCCCCAGAGTTCCACTCTGCCGTGGGTCCATGTCTTACCTCACCTTGCCTTGTACGTCACCCATTTCTAGGCCCATCTTAACCGCTGGGAAGCTTTTGTCTTCCACTGGAAGTGTCAGTGAGCCCTGCTCTCTCCCCCTCGGCAGCTTGTTCACTTGCCGTGCACTACTGTAATTTGCTGTGTGTGGCTCCCGCTCCCCGATGGATAGCAGAGTTCTCACCAAGAACAAAAGCTGGTGCTTCTTTTCTACTTCTGTGTGCCCTCAGTACATGACATATAATAGATTATATATTCAGATAAGTGTGTGTATTATAGAAGAAAGGGGGAGAAGGTAAGTTTTGTTCAGGAGTTTGTAGATTATGTTTTCGTTTATCCATCACAGCATATGTTCTGTAGCAAGTGCTAGACTCACCCCTGCTTGTTTCTGATATCCCTAGGAAAATGAATATTTATAAAAACAACTCAGGCTAGTACCTTCAAAGATGGCAGTGTTGTGGGAAAATTAAGTAGGGAAACACCTTAAAGAATAAAATGCTAAAAACCACTGTAATAAAAGAAGAGGTGCAGTTTCCATTTCTGGCCAAGAGACAGTAGACCCATGTGCCTGGTCCTCCTTCAAACAACACAGCCGGCAAGTGCAGGAGGGTTCTGAAGGGTGGGGGAGGAAGCTGGCTGCCTGGGGATCGTAGGGCTTCGCGAACACTGCGGCAGTAACTTCCCTGGCTTTCCCGTGGCCTCCCGTGTATCCCAGACAGGGTACTGCAGAAGTCCCCAGCCTGAAGTGGCCAAACAGCAAGAAAAAGTCATCTCCAAGAGAAACCTGTCTCCTGTAGCCAAAAGACCAGGAAAGGGATGATTGAACAACAGAAAAGTCTTTGGCACATCACATACACACACACACACCACATCACACACACACACACACATACACACACCACACCACACACTCTTATACACACACTCACACACACTACACACACCACTCACACACACACACACACACACACCACACACTCTCACACACACACCACACACACCACACACTCTCTCACACACACACCACACCACACACTCTCACACACACACCACACACCACACACACACTCACACACACACTCACACACTCACACACACCACACCACACCACACCACACACACACTCACACACACCACACCACACACACCACCACACACACACACATACCACACACACACACGCACTCACACACACACCACACACACCACACACACACACTCACACACACACACACTCACACACACACACACACTCACACACACCCCATCATCCTATTGTACAAAATCGAGCAGTGATGCTCTGATTGCAGCATCAGGTGGTGCCTGTGGGCCCAGCAGTGAGTTAATCTCGCCTCCTGCCTGCCGCCTGCAGGTGACCGTCCCGTCTCTAGGAGGTGTGAGTGGACTTGAGCAGGAGCTCATCGTCCCCTGCGCAGCAGAAGCGACTTGCAGCGCTCAGTTCCCCTGCCAGGGCAGTGTAAGCAGAAGCGAGAGAGGAGTTGTTATTTCGTCCCTTTCTGAGGGGAAGCAGGCGTGGGATGGTGTCCCCATCCGGGCACAGAGCGCGCCTCGTGCCCCATCCAGTGGGAGCATCTCGTGCTCAAGCCCCCTCTGATGCAGTGCTGGCAGAGCCGAGGGTGGAGCTGCAGCCGCACCGGTGCTGCAGTGCCCTCCGAGAGCAGCGCCCGCAGGTTCCAGGGCGAGATGAGAACCTGAAGGAGGCAGGGCCAGGCGTCCTGACAGACCCCCTGGTGGCAGTGGGACCCACTGCAAGCTGGGCCCCCTCCTGTGAGCATAACTAAATGTGGGTGAGTTGACGCTCACTTAACTGCCCTCCCAGTTGTCAACAGGGAGCTGAGCGTCTGCCTGCAAACTGTAGCAACAAAGCAGTGTGTATCAGACTTCAGCTTTCTCTTGTCACGCAGGCAGTGGGCCCTTGGAGGCACTGAGACGATAGAAATTGGTACTCACTTTTCATCAGGAAGATGTCAGTAGAGCTAAAAAGAGGGGTTACCTTTGGCCTTCCCAGCCAAAGGGAGGCCTTGTGAGTCAGTGTTCCACTTGGCATTGTTGGTGGCAGCAGAGCCTAGCACAGGATTGAACACACACACCTGCCTGTCCCTGTGCTGTGCATCAGTAGGAGACTGCCTGCCAAACCAGATGGAAGAGGATCAGAGTCGTAGTATCCAAATGCCAGGATGGAGCAGGTGTTTGGTATGGTGGGTAAGATGCCACCTGGGGGGCCGGCACCACGCACAGTAGTTAATCCTCTGCCTGCAGTGCCAGCATCCCATATGGGTACCAGTTCTAGTCCCGGCTCTCTTCTGTGGCCTGGGAAAGCAATAGATGATGGCCCAAGTGCTTGGGTCCCTGCATCCGCATGGGAGACCAGGACGAAGTCCCTGGCTCCTGGCTTTGCATTGGCACAGCTCCAGCCATTGCAGCCATTTGAGGAGTGAACCAATGGAAGGAAGACCTCTCTCTCTCTCTCTCTCTCTCTCTCTCTCTCTCTCACTGTCTGTAACTCTACCTCTCAAATAAATTAAAAAAAAAAAAAAAAAAAAGATGGCACTTGGGACACCCACATCCCATCAGACTGCCTGGTTTCAAGTCCTGGCTCTGCTCCCAACTCCTGCTTCCTCCTGATGCACACTCTGGGTGGCAGCAGGTGGTAGCTCCAAGACTTGGGTCCTGCCACCCACTCAAATTGGGTTCCAGGATCCTGGCTTCCACCTGGTCCAACCCTGGCTGTTGTGAGCATTTGGGGAGTGAACCAGTGGATAAGAGACCTCTCTGTCTGTCTCTGTCTTTGTCTTTCTGCTTTTCAGATATTTTTTTAAAATAACAAACTAGTTCTTTCAATTATAAATAAAAACCAAGATGCTTATAATGCAGTCCAAATCTCTCATACCAAGAACCAGGAAAATTATAATTTAAAGCGAATTCAACTGACACCAATACAAGATGAATAAGATTATATTCATCTGGCAATGATTTTAAATCAGCTTTGCAAAATGCCTTAATAATTTTGAATTCTTTTGAAACAAGTGAAGAAACTAAAAGATCAGTAAAGAGAAGTTTAATTTAAAAAATCGAATAGAAAATACAAACGTGAAAAATACTATCATTAAAATTAAAACACTCAGTTGACGGACCATAATAGAGGTGACAGGCTGGAACTAGTGAACTTGAAGGCAGCTCAGAATTTACCCAGTCAGAACAACAGGGACTTGGGGGACAGTGACAAAAAGGCTAATATTTTTATCTCTGGAGGCCCAGAAAAAGGGGAGAGATTGAATGGGGCTGGAAAAGTATTAAAAAATGATGGATAACATCCCAAATCTGGATGAAGATGTGAGGCAGCAAGGTCCGTAGACTGAGCAAACCCCAAACAGCACGAAGCCAAAGAGATTTATGCCAAAGAGCATTAGAGTTAAATTTCTTAAAACTAAATATGAGAAAAATTATCAAAGCAGTGGGAAATTATGAATTACTTATAGAAGAAACCCAATTTGAGTGACAGTGATTGCCCATTTGAAACCATAGAAACCAAAAGGAAGTAGAAACGCCTTTTTCAAGTACCGAGAAAACTGTTATAATTTATATCCAGTGAGAATATCCTTCAGAAATGAAGAGGAAATAAAAACGTCTTAGACAAAGAAAAGGGAAAGGAATCTGTTGCCCGCCAACGTGCCCATAAAGGATAACTAAAGGAGGTTCTCTTAACAAAAAGAAAATGACAAGTTTTAAATTTTAAAACAGAAAGAACATCAGAATGAGTAAAAATAGAGACAAATATAATAAACCACCCTTCTTATGGGTTTCTTAAATCATATTTTGTGGTTCAAGCAAAAATTATAATACTGTCAAATATAGTGCTCAATGTATGTGGGAAAATGGAAAAAAATATTTAACACAAAACAATTTAGTTTGGAAATGATGAGGTTGAAGAAACCTAAGTGCAGAATTAAGTTTTCTACGCTTCGCCCCTAATGGTAAAATGCTGGTGCCAGTAGACCGTGGTAAGTGTACATCTTATTGTCCCTGGAGCAACCACTAAGAAAACTGTACAAAATGATATGCTCAAAACTCTGAAAATACATCAGGATGGAATCCAAAAAACAAATATGCATTTAACACACAGGGAGATAATAAAAGAGAGACAAAGTAATGAAAAAGATGAAACAAACAGAAAATAAAATATAGAATGCGGACTTGAGGCAAGCTTTTGGGGCAGCAGTGAAGATGCCACTTGGGATACCCACATCCCATGTGTCGCAGTGCCTGAGGTTCCCAGTCCCAGCTGTGCTCGCACTCCTGGCTTCTTACTAACGTGCAGCAGGTAATAGCTCAGGTCCTTGGTCCCTGCCGTCCATGGAGGAGACCCAGATTGAATTCCTGGCTCAGCTGTGATGGGCGCTTGAGCAGTAAACCAGTGGATGGGAGATCTTACCTTAAGATCTTACCTTAGCAACCTGGAAAAAGAACAAGATAACTCAGAGAAGCAGAAGGAAGCAGGCATCACAGAAATCAATAAAACTGGAACTGAGAAAAACCATAAAGAAAAATCAATGGAACAAAAAGGTGGTTCTTCAGCAAGTGTTAATACAATTGATAAATCCTTGGGAAAAGCTGACATTTAAATATATAAATGATATTAGGAATGAGATGAGACATCACTACAGGTACTGCAGCCACTAAAATATGCGCTCCCCCCTCAAGTACTTGGGCCCCTTGCCACCCATATGGGTGACCCAGATGGAGTTCTAGTCTTCTGGTTTGGGCCTGGCCCAACCCCAGCTGTAGCAGCCATGAGAAGAGTGAGCCAGCAGATGAAAGAGTGCTCTCTCTCCCTCTCTCATGCCTTTCAAACAAATAAATCTTTCTTTCTTTTTTAATTTTTATAAGGTGAACAAATTTCACATATTTCATATATACAGATTTAAAGACATAGTGGTATTTCCCATCCTACCCTCTAGCCTGCATGTTCTCCCACCCTCCCGCCTCCTTCCTTTCTTTTTTTATAATGACACACTTTCAGTTTATTTTATGATCATAAGATTGAAACTCTACTAAGTAAAGAATTCAACAAATAGAAGAAAAAAACACCATTCCTCAACAGTAGACAAGGGCTGTAAACAATAATCTGTTCTCAAAATGTCAGTTTTACTCACAGGCATTACATTTCTTTGTACTCTATTTTTTATCACAGATCAGTGAAAACATAGGTATTTTTCTTTTTGGGACTGGCTTATTTCACTAAATATAATGATTTCTAGTTGCATACATTTTGTTGCAAAAGACAGGTTTTCACTCTTTTTTATGGCTGAGTAGTCTTTGGTGTACATATACCACATTTTCTTTATCTAGTCATTGGTTGATGGGCATCTGGATTGCCTCTGTATCTTAGCTGTTGTGAGCTGGGCTTTCAATTTCTGTTTGCTTTGGAAGGTCTTTGTTTCACCTTCATTCGTAAGTGAGAGCTTTTCGTGGTACAGTATTCTGATGTGACGGTTTTTTTCTTTAGAGACTTGGACTACGTCTTCATTCTCCCCCAGCCTGTAGGGTTTCTGATGAGAAGTCAGCAGCTAAAGGTGATCTGGCACTTCTCTTGTGCACATCTTAGAGTCTCTTCTGTACGTTGTTCTGTTGAAAGTTTGACGACATGTGTTGTGATGAACATCTTTTCTCATCGTGTCTGTTAGGAGTTCTGTGTACTTCCTGTACTTGGATGTCCCTTTTTTCTCCAAATTAAGGAAATTTTCTGTTATTTCACTTGATAGGCCTTCTATTCTCTCTTTCTACACCTTCAGAAACTCCTAAGACCTGTATAATGGGTCGTTTGATTATATCCCATAAATCTCAAACTCTGATTTTTCTCATTTCATCTTCTTTTTTACTTTTTTCAGTCTAAGATATTTCCAAAGGTTTGTCTTCTAGCTCAGATGTTCTCTCTTCTATGTGACCAAGTCTGCTGTTAAGACGTTCAACTGTATTTCTTATTTGACATATTTATTTGACATACTGAATTCTTCATTTCAGTTTGAGTTCTCCTAAAAATCTATCTCATGGGAGATTTCTCATCCGTGTCGTACATGGATTTCTGCAGTCATGAATTTCCTTCTCACTGCTCTCAGTAGCCCTGCGATCATTCTTTTGAATTCCCCTTTAGCCGCTTCATCAGCTTCCTCGTCTTCACATTCTAATATTGAAGTGTTGTGTTCCTTTGGGGAAGTCATGTTGTCTTCCTTGTTCTTGTTTCTTGTAGTTCTGTGTTTATTTTTAGGCATTTACAGAGATACTTGTTGGTTTTCGCCACCGATGGATGTTATCTTTGAACTATGCCTCTGTGGTTTGGTGGAGAGTGTGTTCCTTCAGTGAATACCCAGAGGTGTGTGCAGGCTGTGGCCAGGGTGCTCTTGCCAGTGCTCCAGGGAGGGGCGAGAATCCAGGGTGACACCAAGCTGGGCGTGGGAGATGATCTCTGTTGTCAGCTGTGGGGAGGGTATGATCACACCTGTTGGTGTAGTCAAGCCCTCACCTCTCTTCCAAGGTGATCAGTGGGGTTAGCCCATGGTGGGTACAGCCTTTACCACGCTGGCCAGTGAACCACACAAAGGATCTGTGAGCGTGGAGCACTGCAGTGACCCTTCCCAGGCTGTCAGGGAGCCCTGAGCCTCTGACAGCGGCCACAGTGATTGCCCAGGGCCCAGCTCTACCCCACGCCCTATTGTACAGTCACAGGAGTCCCACAGTCACAGTGGACAAGGCTCGCCCAGTCACAGGCCTGCCCCACAAGCCTGCCCCGTCCCTGGAGAGAGCAGAGATGTTCCCAGAGCCAGCTGCCTGTGGGTGCTCCACCTCGACAGTTTGAGCCCCAGAGCCTGTGATAGGTTGAGAGGATGAGCGCACCCCCAGAATCCTAAGTGGGTTCCCAGCCCCCTGTCAACCCTCCCAGCCAGACTCAAAGTCAGTAGGAAACATGGGTTTTTCCCTCTGGTAAAATCCCCTGGGCAAGTGTGTGAGTCCCACAGCCTCTACTGCTGTCAGGATAGCGCCTTCTCCTGCTGGTTGCTGGATGCCCATGCTGGGGGATGGGGAGAAAGAAATGTGCCTTGCCTTCACTGCACCTGGTGGGTACCCTGCCCCCTGGAGGCTCCAGGCCAGACTCACAGTCAGTGTGGTCTGCAAGGTTCTCCCTCAGGCGCTGTCACTGGTGGCACCTGCGCCCCAGTCTGCTCTCAGAAGCTGGCATCCCCTCCTGCCCCAGGCTGCGGGAATCGTGTGTGGTATCCCTCTTCTTTCTGTAGAATTCCCACTGCAAATGTCTCTCCACTCTCCCCCTGGGAATACACTTCCTCCACTTTTCCTCTGCTATCTGCCTCTGGTCAAAATCAGCACGTCTTTTCCCCATTCAGCCATCTCAGAATCCCTGTAAATAAGTGTTTTTTTTTTTTTTTAAACCATAATGGAATACTACAGCCAGTTTATCAAGAAGTTCACACATTCAACAACTTAGAAGAAATGGGCCAATTCCTCACATTACAAGCTATCACAATTCAGTCATTGAAATAGGGATTTTGTATACTCCTACTAGTAAAAATATTGAACTCATAATTTAAAGCCTACCCAAAAGAAAATCTCCAGGCCCAAGTGGTTTCGATGAAGAATTCTGGAAAACATTTAAGGAAGAATTAGCACGAGTTTTACACATTAACGTGTAGAAAACGGAAGAGGAGTGAACACTTCCCAGCTCATTTCGTGAAGCCAGTATTACCATGATATCAGAATCAAAGATTATATAAAAGAGAAAACTATAGACCAAGAACCCTTATGAACTCAGATGTAAAAGTAATCAGCAAAATATTAGCTGTTGGAACCAGCAGTGCATAGAAAGGAGCTACAAACCATGAACCCTTATGAACTCAGATGTAAAAGTAATCAGCAAAATATTAGCTGTTGAAGCCAGCAGTGCACAGAAAGGAATCACAAACCATGACCTAGAAGTGTTGTGTTCCAGGTATGGAGGACATCTCTGATACTCAAACAAGTGAATCCACCTTATACAGAAATTAATTCAGAGTGGCTCATAGACCACTAGTGTAGACCATTAGTGTAGGAACTAAAACTGTACATCTGCTTTGGAAAAAAGCATGGGAGTAAATCTGTATAATCTTGGATAAGGCGAAGAATGAGCGGCAACAGAAAAAAAATAGGTAATTTGAACTTGATCAAAATTTAAAACTGTTGTGCTTCAAAGGAGGACACCATTAAGAAAGTGAAAAAACAATCCTCAGAGTTGGAAAAAAAGTTGATATCTAGAATATATAAAGAATTCTTATAACTTAATAAAAAAACAAATTTTAAAATGGGCAGAGAATTTGAAGGTATGCAAATAGCAAATAACAAATAAGCACATGAAAAAATGCCTGTTGGTCATTATGAAGATGCAAATTAAAATGAGATACCTTGTACACCTTCTAGAATGACTTTAATACACACACACACACACACACACACACATGACAAGTAGGGTTGAGGATGCAGAAAAATTGGAACCGTATACTGCTGCTTAGAATGGAAAGCAGTCACTTTGGAAAACAGTTTTGCAGTTTCTCAAAGAGTTAAACCTACAGTTGCCACATTCTATTCTTAGAGAATTGATCACAAATGTTCACAGCAGCATTGTCCAAAAAATGGAGACAACCCAACCCAAGTCTCACCCCTATGCAGAAGTGAACTCAGAATGAAGTTAAGCATAACATGTAAGTATAACCCTTACAGAAAAGAGCACAGGGTCCAGCATTGTGGCCCAGTGGGTAAGCTGGTCCCATGTCGGAGTCACGTCCTGGCTGCTCCACTTCCAATCCAGCCTCCTGCTCCTGTGGCGGGAAGGCAGCAGAGGATGGCCCGAGTGCTTGGGTCCCTGGTGGAGTTCCTAGCTTCTGGCTTCAGCCTGGCCCATCCCTGGCTGTTGTAGCTAATTGGGAGTGAACCAGCAGATGGAAGGTCTCTGCCTCTTTCTCTCTCTCTTACTCTGCATTTATAATAAATAACTAAATATTTTAAAAACATTTTTATTTATTTATTTGAAAGTGTTACAGTGGGAGAGAGGAGAGAGGAGAGGAGAGGAGGGGAGGGGAGGGGAGGGGAGGGGAGAGAATTTTCCATCCATTGGTTCACTCCCCAAATGGCTGCAATGGCTAGGGCTGGGCTAGGCTGGAGCCAGGAGCCAGGAACTTCTTCCAGGTCTCCCACATGTGTCCAGGGGCCCAGGTACTTGGGTGATCTTTTACTGCTTTTCCCAGGCCATTAGCAGGAAGCCAGATTGGAAACCGAGGAGCTGGGACTCAAACTGGCACCTGTATGGGATTCTGGCACTGCAGGTGGTGACTTTTACCCACTATGTCATAGCACTGCCCCACTAAATATTTTTAAAAGAAAAGAAGATAGCACAGGAGAATACTTACAAGATGTAGAGTAAGTAAGGAGTTCTGAGATTTTGATCACTTTTTGAAGATTTTATTTATTTTATTTGATAGGTAGAGTAACAAAGAAAGAGGGAAAGACAGAGAAGTCTTCCATCCTTTGGTTCATCCCCTAAATGGCTGCAATGGCCAGAGCTGGGCCAGATGGAAGCCAGGAGCCAGGAGCTTCTTCTGGGCCTCCACATACGTGCAGGGGCCCAAGCACTTGGGCCACTCTCCACTGCTTTCCCAGGTACACAGGCAGGGATCTGGATCAGAAAGTGGAGCAGCCTGGACTGGAACCTGTGACCATATGGGGTGCCAGCGTCTCAGGCTGCAGCTCTACCTGCTTAGGCCACAGCACTGGCCTAAGTTCTGAGACTTTGACAAAAACTACAATGCATGAAACCTTAGATTGGTAGAATAGATCTCATCAAAATTAAAATGTTTTTGTTTGTGAAAGGTCCCAGTAATAGAATGAAAAGACAAGTTACAGCCTGGGAGAAAATATTTGTAAAATACGTATCCAACAAAGAACTAGTATCTACAATATATAGAGAAACTTTAAAACTCAGCTCTATGAAAGCAATCCAGTTGGAAAATGGGCAGAAAACAGAGCTGAAAAGGATATACAAGTATCAGACAAGTGAATAAAAAGATGTTTAGTATCACTAACCATTGGAGAACATAGGTCAGGTCCACAGTGAGTTATCAGTGCACACCTAACAGGATGTCTAAAATAAGATAAAAGGTCGACGTGGGGAGATGCTCATTCAGGGCAGTTAAGTCACTGCTCGGGACACCCTCTCCCTTACTGCAGTGCCTGGCTCCGGTCCCGGCTCCCCCACTTCCAATCCAGCTTCTTTCTCATGTGCACCCTCTGAGCGGATGGTGGCTCAAGTGCTTACCTCCCTGCCACACGCCTGGAAGACCCAGATGGAGTTCCTGGGCCTGGTTTTGGCCTGACCCAAGCCCTACATGTTGCAGACATTTGGGGAGTCATCCATCAGATGAAAGATCTGTCTTTGTCTGACTCTGGGTCTCTTTCCCTTTCAAATAAAAATGAAAATAAGTAAATAATTTTATTTTAAATAAAAGGAAAAGGCAAAGTTAGAAGTTCTGAGCAATACCAAATGCTAGTGAGGATGTGGAGAAAGTGGATCACTCACACGTCGCTGGTGGAAATATAAAATAGCACAGCCACTCTGGAAACACTTTGGCAGTTTCTTAAAAAACTAAACACAACCACCATACAACCCAGTAATTGCACTCCTGGGCATTTATCCCAGAGAAATGAAAACTTATGTTCTCACAAAAACCTGTACACGAATTTTCATAGCCGCTCTATTTATTTCAGCCAAATACTGGAAACAATTCAGATGTCCTTCAGTGGGCAAATGACTAAATAGACCGTGGCACATCCTATCACGGAATGGTCCTCAAAGCTACTCAGGAGTGAGCTCTTGATCCACACGTCAGCTTGAATAGATCTCCAGGAAATTGCGCTGGGTGAAAAAGGCCAATTGCAAGTGCTACGTATTGTGTGGCTCCATTTCTATACCATCTGGAAAAGACAGATTTTAGAACTCGAGAACAGCTTTGTAGTTGGCAGGGATTAGGGGAGAAGGAGCAGGTAGCAGTTGGCTGTGAGTGAGGAATCCTTGAAATGATGGTGGTGTTCAGAATCTTGACTGAGGGCTGTTCACATGAACCTACATCTATAAAAACTGTGTAGAACATATGCAGTCAGATGAGTACAGGGAAGAGGGAAATCTAAGTAAGATCTGTGCATTGTAGCAATGTCAGTATCCTGGTTTTGGCGTCCTGTTGTGGTTTCGAAAGATTTTACCATTGGAAACTTGGTGAAGGGTATACAGCCATCTCTTTTACTTCTTACAGCTGTGTGTTAATCTATGATTATCTCAAAATGAAAGGTTCAAGTTTTTAAATTTTTTAAACATTTATTTGCCAGGCTGAGAGAGAGAAACAGACCGAGAGAGTTCCCATCTATTGGTTCACTCCCCAAAGGCCCGTGGCAACTGACCACTAGGCCAAATGCCATTCCTCAAGTATTTTTTAAAGGCACCAGATGAACACAAATGAACAAGCAACTAATATAGTGTGCCGAACTTGGAAGCTTTAAACAGCAGGTGATTTTTGAACTTGGTGATCTTTGAAGGATGAGTAAGATTTTAAAAAGTGAAAAAGCAGTTAGCACTGTTACTGATGCTAGTCTCTGCAGAGACCTCTCAGTCTACGTGGCCCTTGAATTGTGCCAAAAACCATAGACCAAGGTGAAGTTCAAGAGAATCTGAGATTATGTATTAATGGAAATAATAACAAAATTCTTGAAGGGGAAAAATGGGTAAAATTTGGGTATTTTGGGCCTGGGATAATGAAAAGAGAGAATAAGAGATAGGAAGGAAAAGAGGCCAGGTACTTGGAAGAGGAGTGTGGACTGCAGCTGCCTTTTAGGTGCGTGGAAGCAGTAGCTACAGGCACCACAGCGAATGGTAGACTCAGGGCAAGCCCAGGCTTCAGAGGGCAGGCACCACAGTGAATGGTAGACTCAGGGCAAGCCCAGGCGTTAGAGGACAGTTTCTTAGGGAAAGGTGGGGTTGACTGGCTTGGGCCGATATTAGAGAAGTTAAAAAAAAAAAAAAAAAAAAAGGCACAGCATGTGACAAGTTCCAAGCAAGGGTGAGCTGCTCTGTGCCCTGCTGAGCCAGGTCCACCGGGGAGGGGCACCCGTCCTCTCCTTCGTCTTTGCCTGCTGTTCTGTGGAGTGACTGGAGCCAAAGCGGGACGATGGTCAGTTGAGGAGTGGGTGGGCAGGAAGTCAGAAGAGGGGGGATCTAAATGCAAACATCTAGGGAACTTCAGTGTGCCAGGGAGGTGAGGGAGAGCAGGGTGCTGAAGTTATTTTTGCGAATGGGGAAGGTTTGAGCTTGCTGGCGGGCGCTGGGCAGGAGCCATGGACGACATACACATTTTTGGACTCGTCTTTGGAAATTGCCTTCAGAGCCTGAGGCACATTTTCAACAATGGCAAATCTTCATCTTTTGAGGGTGGATTTGGTTTTTGGAAACAGTGCAGTCAATTCAGAGCCAAGGGTGGTAAATCAGGTGGGTAATCAAGTTGGATAATACAAGTTTAAAAAAAAAGGTATAATTATGAAGTAGTAAAACTGATTTTCTTGTGAAACTCATGAATTGGCTTAGAAAGTAGTTCTTAAAGAATTCCAAAAACCATTTGAGCAACCGTAGCATTATGTGAATAAGTATATGGACTTCTTTTGTGATTTTCGAGGGAGGGCGTGCGTTTGTGTGGAAATTCTGTTGTGTGTGGTAGAGAAGCTGGTCTTGTTAAATTAATTTACTCTCAACACTCAGATACAGAGTCACCCCATAGTCGTTTTGCCTGAGAGGTGACTTAGTGGAATTATACCAAAGTTTATATATATGGGAGAACCAAGAGTTTCAAATTGTGATTGTTTCAACAGTTCTCCTGTGGTCTTACAGATGTAATTAGAATTCCTAGGATAGGAGTGTTCCCACAAGCATAACAATACTTTAAATGTGTATTCAATTATCCTTTTCTATAGTCATATTTAATCGTTTCTTTTTGAAATGGAGTTATTTTGAAAATATTAAATCACTAGCATACTCTGCAATGTCTGTCAGACCTAAACCAGTGCTGGGCCCGCAGTAGGCACTCGGCGAGTCCCTCTCCGGTCCTCTCTTTCCTGACGTCTGGTACACACCAGGGGGAATAACGAGAGAAATCTCTTCCCTAGAAGTGGATCATCTCCCTTGGGTTTGGCAAAAAGTATCCGGGGGAAAGTTAACATTGTACAGAAGTTTGAAGCTTTCAACCGGTTTATATTGTTAATGCACCAACACATACCACTTATGGAGTGCTTGTCCTCTACCTCTTTGTGTGTGTCTGTATATACAATCTTACTCAGTCATTGGAACAACCCTGTAGTGCTTGTCGCTGCTGTACAGCTGAAGAAACTAGTTCAGGCAAGTCAGTCATTTGCCCCAGGTCACGTGGCTGACTTGAGAACTCAGGTCTGCCGTCTAGGGAACTCCTGCTTCCCATTCTCACTCTCTACCTCCATGCCCTTGATCAACGTTAAAAAAAATCAACCCAAAGCACTTCATAATTTCTCTCCCTCATTTTGAGAAAACAGAAATTAGAACCTTTTTTCTTCAAATCTCTACTGTCCAAAAAACAACTGTATTTCCTTCCTTCCTTCCTCCCTCCTTCCCTCCCTCCCTCCCTCCCTCCCTTCCTTCCTTCCTTTCTCCGTTAGTTAGTTAGTTAGTTAGTTAGTTAGTTAGTTAGTTGATAGGGAGAGACAGAGAGAGAGCTTATTTCCACTGAAAGCTGGCTGTAGCGGCTGGGGCTGGGCCAGGTGCCATCCAGGTCTCCTGAGTGGGTGGCAGGGGCTCAGGGGCTCAGGCCACTTCTGCTGCTTTCCCGGGCACATTAGCAAGGAGCTGGGTTGGAAGTGCAGCAGCCATGTCTGGACCTAGCACTCATGAGATGCTGCCGTCTCTGTCGGCAGCTTAACCTGCTGTGCCACAGTGCCGGTCCTCGTGTTTGCTGTTGGTTTTGAAGTGGAAACCTAACACTGATGTTCTGCCGTGCTCTCCCTCTATCGTGCTGCATCTGGGAGGTTTACTCTGCTCCCAGGAGTGGATGGTATGGGAGCAGTGACTGCAGCTTCCTGTCATGGCTTTGTTCGTGAGAAAGCATTGTGAAAGCCATGACAAGTTAGTCATTCTAGGAAACTTTCCACAGATGTTGCATTAATTAAAACTGTTTTGGTCTCAAACAAGAGAAACCACCGTAGCTCTCGTAAGCAGAAAGGGGATCTGTTTTAAGGATCCTGTGGTGTCTCCCAGAATTGGAGGGCAGGGAACCAGGGACTGCAGTGAGGCAGGAAACTCCGAAAGACTTCCTCCTCTGTCTCTGCCTCTCCTGCCCTCCGCACATCTGCTTCCCTCTTCCCTTTCACGCAGGGCAGCCTTTTTGCTTCCTCCTGTTGGGGTGGCTGTTATCCACAGCTGCAAAGTTGCTGTCTTGGCCCATCCAACCAAAAGATTTCTTTCTCTCTCCCTCCACCCCCGCCCCCCCATCTCCTCCTTTCACAGGCTGTCCTCTTTAACCCCCTCTCCCTTTCTATGTCCTCCAAATTCCAGGGCAAGTGTTACATACTAGTTTGGGAGAGTGAGTGTAAGGGCAGGCAACCCAGTGTCTACCACAGCTGTGTTACTCCTGTCTTCGTGGGTGAATGTCAATGATGATTTTTCTGTTCCAGGAGTCTGGAATTTTTAAATGACTCTAATATCATAAGGGTGAGGTAGAATAATGTAGATCTTAGAGACCAATTTGGTTTGAATCTTTATTCTGCCACTTATTAGGTGTGTAATTTTGGGCAAATTTTCCCTTGGCTAGGATTCACAGCAGTATCTTTGTCATGAGGTTGTAGTGGAGTTTCAGGAAGTAACCTGTCCATGCTCGGCACACAGTCCAGTGTTCATTATGCGTGATAGCATACTGCCCCTTTCTTTCTGATACTTGTTGAAGCACATCGCCTTACAGATGCCTAAGTCAACAGAGAAGTAAAAATTTCGCACTACCTTTGGCCTTCAAATGTGTCTCTCTCTTACCATTTTTTTTTTTGTTGTTGTTGTTATTGTTGTTCCTTTTCATCTACCTCTGGGACTTTGGTTCTGACTCCCACAAATTATCTCAGATGATATGCCCAAGCCCTGTTTGGAGGTCCCAGGGCATCAGAGTGGATTCCACCCTCACAAATATGTTGGTGCTTCTGGTAAATATGCAGTTAGAGGGTGAGTGGACCATTCCAGTGGTTGGAGTTGAAAGAACCCAATTAGAGATTCAGCTCCATAAATTTATCTCTACTATTTGCAGAATGCTGAAATAGATATTGTTGGAACTTAAAAATATATAGTTGAGGGAAACAAGCCTTTCCTTAAAAGAGAATAAAATCTAGAAAAAAGAATGATGAGTTTATACAATCACTGACAGCCTATTTGGGCAGATTTAATTTACCCAGATGCCCTTGTGAATGAAGGTAAGTCACATTCCATAAGAATGGAGGAGTTCGAAGTCAGATCATGCAGGATGTGGAATGCCAAGCTGAGGAACGGAGTGCACAGAGAGTTGGACGCCAATGCAAATCCTTGAGAAAATGGAGCATGATGACTTCATCTTCCTGCTAGCCAAATGCTAAAAGGAGGTGAAAGGCAGGAAAGAAAGGGAGGAAACTGGAGTCCAGCTTGAGAGAGCTGCTTCCATAAGAGTGAAAAAGAGGGTGTTATTGTGAAGTCAGGGCCAAGACCGGGAACTGGGCTGAGATAGAGACAGTGCGCTTTCTCTGCAGGAGATTGGTCCCTCAGTGTGGGTGCCGGGCAGTGCGCTTTCTCTGCAGGGGATTGGTCCCTCAGTGTGGGTGCCGGGCAGAGGGGTCCTTGGGGCTCCTGCTATCCTGAGGCTGGAAGAGTGCAGTAGCACATGGAGCTTCACTGTCTAGTTTGAAAACTGAAGCAAACAGTGATTATGAACATGTTTTCATCTCAAAATCCGAATGTTTAATATTCAAATCAGCCAGAAAGTTGTCATCAGTCTCCTCTTATTTTTTTTACCCGTAGAACTAGCTCTCAACAATGCAACAGATTTTTGGCCCAAAATGAATATTTAAAAGACATGCAAGACTAGACTTGACTACCTACTGATGAGAAGAGAGTTCATACTTCTTTTCTGTTGAAAGTCGCAAAGTTCCACTCACTTTGGCCAAAGTAATATTAGAATCCCTGACCATCCTGAGATATAACTGAAGTTTATTTCAGTGTTTTTAAAATGTATTCATGTTGTTATTTATTTTTAGCAGCAAATTCGATTCGTCAGTAAATTGAGACTCCAGTAAATATTCTCAGTGTTTTGCAGGACCGCGCAGGACCCAGGCATGATCTTTTCACACCATTCTTCCACGTCATCCTCTTAATAAAAACAAAACAAAAATTCATTTAAAATACATTTTCCAGGCAGTTGTTCTGCCTTCCAGCGGGAATATTTTGAGGCTTCCCGGTGACCATGGGATAAAAAGACTTGACAGGAAAGCCCTAGAATTCTTGAGGAGCAAGGCCTTTGAAAGATTCAGTGTTGTGCAATTCCCTTTGAAAGAGACCACTTTGTCTTGCTCCTCCACATCTACAGGACACACACAGCATTTTCTGAAAAGAAATTCTGGGTCATGTAGGTAATCCAGTATGGGTAGTGTGTAATTTGAAGAATGATAGTCCCATGTTCATGGTTGCCATAACAGTCATACAGTTGTACAGAAAATGTGTATAGCTTTTATAGAAGGGAGCTGGCACCATTGTAATGATTCTTCTCATATCAGAACAACTGCTTTCAGATCTGAAAAATAGGGGTGGCTTAACCCTGCCCCAGTGAGCGCAGCATGTTCCCTGAGAAGTCTCTGTGGAGCTCCGGGGCTGCCGAAATGCATTCGCCACTTGTATTTGCATTGTAGCCTGATAAATGGATTGAGAGTTAAGGATGATGATCCTTTCAACAGCAGGTTCTGAATTCCTAGCTTGGGAATTCAAAGGATGAGAAAAAAATATATATTGTTCCTCAAATAGAAATCTACAAGAGATGTCTAGACAGAGTTAATTCCTTGACTTTGTGACTATTCTTGCTTCTGTCCACTAGAATTTAAATCCGTTAAACTCTGGCCTTTGTCCCATCGTGTTGCGTTTTAGATAAAGTCATGTAAGATTTGGTTACAATTTCTGTTTTATTTTTGCTTATTAACTGTGCCACTTACGGAAATTGTGAAGCAAATTTTCAAGTGTCGCATGTGTAAGTGAAAATGTATCCCTGCGTATTCTGTCCTCGGCTACCTTTTTCCTAGCTCTGCACACCCTTTCCAAGAGAAAGTACTTGGGACTTGCCTCTCTCGGACATATTAAGAAATATCCAATTTGAAGAAACTTGATACCAGAACTCTGTATGTGGATTTTCAGGTTGAGAGTGGAAAGTTGTCAGATTTGGATGCAGTGCTAAAATGAAGTCATTGTCAACTTAGTCAACTGTAGAGAAACTTTCTCTTGAAGAGATTTGGGATAATTATTCAGCCAAAAGTGCTTCCAGGGTGTTTAAATCTTAAGATAAAGTCTGAAACTCAGAGTAGAAGCAGAGAAGTCTCAACTTCCATTGAAAGAGAACTTCATCTAGCTTTATTTATTTAACACCTTTGCTTTTAGTGAATTCCTGGCCCATTGAGTTGTAAGTGTAGAATGGGGGTGCTCCCTTTCCTGCTGTCATAAAGGATCATGGCCAGTACCCCAAAATAGAAGACAGGTTAGCAAGTAGAAAGCGTAACAAGCTCATTTGATGGTAGTTCTATGTAACATGAGAGCCTTCAGACTGGAGATCCAAAGGCCTGGAGTGAAACACCCAGTTTTATACTTAGCTTCAGTGAAGCATGGCCGACGTGCAGAAATATGATTGGGTAAGAAAGGTGTGGTGTAACACTGACCCCCCTGAGGAGGGACCCCAGCAAGGCCTGCTAAGATTCTTGTAGGCCTCTCTGGACAGCATTCCTTCCCCTGGTATGGGACAGGACCCCTTCTGGAATGGGGGTTTCATGACCTACACTCAGACAAGGTAGGTCGAGGAATTTCTCTGTGGCAGCTGTTGCACAGAAAGGGGGCGGGGGAGTTCAGGGTAATTTTTTTAGATTTCATGGCTGACTCTGGGCAAAGAAGTTTGGGATTCTGTGGCCTGCCTTGTGGAGGAGGATCCTAGTTTCCGTTGCTTGCCTTGGGGATAGGAGAAGGTCGGGGAGCAGCTTTGCTTCCGCTTGCTTCCGCATCTACTTTTGGAGCCTTCACTTGGGAGCAGTGTTCTCTGAGCCCCAGCAGGGCCTCGGGTCGCAGTTCTGTGACTTTGGGCAAGACACTGAATCTTGGAGTCTCCATGTCCCCATTCACAACATGATATTGAGTCTTCTCAAGAGGCCATTTCTAGGCCATTTCTAGGCGATAGAGAGGAAAAGTGTTTTTCACGAGAGTAAGATTTCCCACACACTGAAGGCTTCTGCCTGGTTTAGACTTGGGAGATTTTGCACATTCTGTAGAGCTTGTATAGAGCTTTTCATGTTTAGGCTCTTAACACTCTGTATTTAGGGGCTTGCCTATTTGATCATTTCCTGGAGACTTACAGTCACTTCTTTTTACCCAATTTTAAAACTTAATTAGTATCAGTCAGTATTGCTATAGCCGGGCCTAACGTAACCTCACTCTGATAGTCTAAGTCTGGATTATAGGAAAACTGCCGTGCCAGAGTAAAAGCAGAGAGATGTTCGGAGAGCACTTCCAATTGAGACTTTCTTTATTCCGCAGTATGCCTGTGGGCAAACAGAGCCACGTTCTGAACACCAGCGAGCCTAGACTTAAATCTTCCTGGACAGGAAGTAAGAGTTCAGAGGCCAGGCCACCTTTCCCTACAAATTCTCTTGGTCGAGTTGTGCCCGGTAGTTCAGTGTCTTCGGGTAAACCAGCTTGGCGGGTTCGGGGCTTTGCCCTGACTCTGCTGTGTGCCCACGTCCTTCTTCCCCCACGGTTCGCTGTGGCTCACTTCCTCCCCACCTCCGAGCCATCTTCTAGTGGCTCCTTGTTGAAGCTTACCCTGACTGTGCTGTTTATGAGGGTGCTTTCATTGTGATCAGCTCTCCAGTCCCCTGCTCCATTCTAACATTTCTTTTTATTCCCCACCATAGCATTTATTTCCTTTTATAAAACAATTTGAATTTTTTTATAAAACATTTTTGTTTATTTTCATTTTATTTGAAAGGCAGAAAGACACACACAAACAGAGAGGGAAAGACACAAAGATAGAGAAAAAGATCCTCCGTCTGCTCATTCACTCCCCAAATGCCCACAACAGCCAACCCCAGGAGCCCAGAACTCCAGCCGGACTCTCACGTGAAGTACTTGACCATCACCTCTGCCTCCCAGAATCATGGGTGAGAAGGAGACGCAGAAGCAGAGGAACTGGGGCTTGAACCAGGCTCTCCAGTGTGGGCTGTGAGTGTCCCAAGTGCAACTTAAAGCAGGGCCAGATACCTGCCCCCTGTGCACTTGATTTCTATGCTATTTATTCTCTGCCTCCTCCCCCACTAGAGTACAAATGGGTAGGAATCTTTGTCTCCACTCAGACGCTCCCCAAAACACCTACAGCAGTAGATGCCCACAGTCTAGTTGTTGGATAAAGGAATTCTGGCTTTCTTTTCTCCTGATTTCTCATTCTTTCTTCATGTTGATGTTCCGCATGATTGTTCTTGACACACAAGGGCTACATTTACACACAGTTTTAAACTATTTAGAAAAGAAAGGGACGGGCATGTTTCTTGGGAAAAGTCACATTTGATGGTCTGTATGGTATAAGAAGAGCCAGCTAGTTCTTTGTGGCTATAAAGGGCCATTCTACAGTCTGAGAATTCTGACGGTTCTGATTCAGATTTCAATTCATGTGTGAAGGTTCTTTCTATCTGAAATTGAATGGCACGCCTAATGCAGCTAAGGACTCTTCTTCCTTCCTCTGCTCCTCACCCGACGTATTCCAGATGTGGACTGACCTGATTGGTTTTGGTTTGGAGGCATTTGGGTGATAAGATTTGGATGAGGGTGACCTTCCAACACCAATGAATCTATGATTCTGGTTCCTGAACTCATGGGGAATGAGTTCTAGGATTTATTAAGTGAGGGGGAAAAAAAGCCAGATGAAAACAGAACTTAGAATATTTGACTACTTGTATAAAAAGGAAGGAAAAATAAGAAAAGATAAGCATAATTGCATCAAAAGGTAAAACAGAAATAGAAAGTATAGGGGCTGGCACTGTGGCCTGAAGCGCCGGCATCCCATATAAGCGACAGTTCGAGTCCCAACTGCTCCACTTCCAGTCCAGCTCTCTGCAGTGACCTGGGAAAGCAATAAAAGATGGCCCAACTCCTTGGGCCCCTGCACCCACATGGGAGACCCGGAAGAAGCTCCTGGCTCCTGGCTTTGGATTGGCACAGCTCTAGCCGTTGTGGCCATCTGGGGAGTGAACCATCAGATGGAAGACCTCTCTCTCTCTCTCTTTCTCTCTCTCTCTGCCTCTCCTCTCTCTGTGTAACTCTGACTTTCAAATAAATAAATAAATCTTTGAAAAAAAAAAAAAAGAAAGTATAAACCTGAACATTGGAACAGTTACCTACAGGGGACAGGTAGGAACTGGGCAGCAGGAAGAAATGGGAGTGAAACTTCTGAGTATACACACAGTTGAGCTTTTGAATCATCTAATGTTTTAAATATTCAACATTAAAATAAAAGGAGATAAAAGCAAAATTTCTAAAATTAAAACAAAAATGAGCGTACTGCTTGTCAAAGGTATGACATCAGTACTGCAGAAAAAAGCACCCATGCCACACCCAGTCCTCCTGTGAGGGGCTGGGAGGCCAGTTGGATCGCGCACCTTGCATTCTGTCTGTTCTGTGCCTTAGCACTGTGTGACCTGCTGCTGTCACTTCGCCTTTACAGCACTAATGATTCCTTGGGTTTCCCCTGTATTACCAGTGTCTTCTTTCACTTTCACTGCTAAATTCATGATTTGCATATCAAATTCTGTCAATGTCCTGTGAGCAAATTACCTCACTCTTGGTAATACAATACTGATAGTCTTTAAAAGATTTTTTTATTGTTACTGATCATAAATGTGAACTGGCTTAAAGAAAAAAGAATTCAAGGAACTTTTGAATACTCTAACTCTACAGCCTTAGAGAATATATTCCAAAGATACGCGTTCAGGGAAACCTTGAACTTCACTGGTTTATTGTTGCTGATGGTATTGGAGTTGTAATTCTAAGGCTGTTTTGGAAATGGGGGCTCACATTGGGTAAAGGAACATGCAGATATGGAGGGGGAGAAGATGTGGAAGAGCCCTGTGGTGTTAGATTTCAGTTGGAATCTCAGTATTGACACATGATTTTCAAATAGTATATTAAGATAAACCACAGAAATTGCCAGATTTTAGGCCACAAATTGTCAGATATCAACAATTCCGTATGATTAAACCCAGCGTTTTCTAACTGCTCGCAGAAAAGCCTAGGAGCAGTAATACTGCAGAGGTGCTGAGCGGGTCTTTCTAATGCCTGATCCCAGTTCCTCAGGACCATCGCCCACCAACCGAGAAGCGGAGCTCCTTAGGGGAGTAGGCGGTTAGAAGTTTGGGGCAGGAATTGCACCAGGTGAAACGGAACCATTTTATTGTGCCCAAAAATACTGAAGTACTCAAAGACTTGTGGGAGCAAACCCCACAGATACCTGAGGTCTCTGGAGAGGCTCCTGCTAGCCTAAGTTGGGATAACTTACATATCAAAAAATAGTAGTGGGTGGGCTTTGTGGCCCAGTGCTTAAACTGCTGCTTAGGATACCCACCTCCCGTATCACGGTGCCTAGTTCAAGCCCAGCTACTCTGCTTCTAGCCCAGCCGCCTGTTAATGTGCCTGGGAGGCAGCAGATGGTGACCAAAGTAATGAGTCCCCGCCACCCACATCGGAGACACAGGTGGAGTTTCTGGTTCCTGGATTCATCCTCATCCAACCAAGGTTGTTGCAGGCATTTGGGGAGGAACCAGTGGTAGGAAGATCCTCTCCCTCTCCCTCTCCCTCTCCCTCTCCCTCTCCCTCTCTCCCTCTCCCTCTCCCGCTCCCTCTCTCCCTCTCCCTCTCCCTCTCCCTCTCCCTCTCCCTCTCCCTCTCCCGCTCCCGCTCCCTCTCTCTCTCTCCCTCCCTCTCTCTCCCTCCCTCTTTCCCTGTCACTCTGTCTTTCAATAAATAAATAAATCTTTTTAAATAAAAAGAATAGCATTGGTAATGAATATAACATTTAAAAAAAATTAGTGAATCCATAATGGCCTAAAAAAATGGGGGGGGGGGGGGGGCAAGGCAGAAGCAATTCTTTTTATCCCGAAGTCTCATTCCATAGGTTACTTACCTGATTTTTTACAAAGGGCAAAATAACAGATCTGGCTATTAGTACCTAACCAAGTAATCAACTGGGCGAGCTGACAGTTTGTACCTTCTGAAAGAATGCCTTATGAAGTCCACACATCATTTGTGAATTGGCCAAGCCAAAATGTACTCCCCAGATCTAGCCAAGCCTTTAAACCTAACTTTCTGTTTACAGAAAATAGATTGGTTTTGCCACTTTTGGCTCCTCCTGTCTCGCCCTCCTCCCCTGAAGCAGCAGTCCCCTAAATGTGGAACAGGAACACACGAACGTGATTCATTCCTCAAGACAAATGGCCCTGACTTTCAAAAACAGCCATGTTATCTTAAAAACAAACCAAAGGTGATAAGTGGACATTAAGCCAACGAAAGAGGTGTACCTCCCCAATGCAATGTGTGAACTTTGACCAGATCTGGGTCAGGAGGAGAACAGAAAGGGAGAGACACTGGCATGTTCTCTGTGGGTGGATGAGGGAGTTACAGACCATGTGGCTGTGGTGGTAGAACTGTGGGTCTATACACACACGTGCTAAAGTGTACAGGGCTGAAATTTTGTGATCTCTGCAATATACTTTTCTGAAGTTGAGATTGTTTTAAACCAGCAAACAACAAAATGCTAGCCATATGGAAGGGGAGGGGTTAAGAGAGAAAAAAGAAAGAAGGGGCCAGCGTTGTAGCACAGTGGTTTAAACCACCGAGTGCAGTGCCTGTGTACCATATATGGGCACCCGTTCTAGTCCCAGGTGCTGCACTTTTGATCCAGCTCCCTGCTAATGCACCTGGGAAAGCAGCAGGAGATGGCCCAAGTGCTTGGGTCCCTGTGACCCACATGGGAGATCCAATTGAAGCTCCTGGCTCCTGACATGCACGTGGCCCAGCCCCAGCCATTTTAGTCATTTGGGGAGTAAGCCAGCACATGGAAGATTCTCTCTCTCTCTCTCTTTCTCTCTTTCTCTCTTTCTCTTTCTCTTTCTCCTTATGTCTCTGTAAGTCTGTCTTTAAAATAAATCTTTGGGAAAAAAAGGAAAGCAAATAAAGCGAAATGTTACCATTTGATGAATCTTGATGAGGGGTATACAAATGTTTATTTTACTTTTCTTTCAAATTTCCTAAAAGTGTAACATTTTTCAAATGGAAATTGTGGGGAAGAAATTTAACTTGAGCATGTTCTATGTGTTTGAAAAAATAGCTTTGCTGGCCCATGCCTTGATCTGTGCTCTCCCCGTCCCGGGCCAGCCTTGTCCGGGGGTCTGTTCTAGTCTGTTGTTCTTGGAAGTGTGAAAGGAGGCACAGAATGGTGAGAGGTCCATTGAGTAAGTGAGTAAATGAAGTAACAGACGTGACTGTTTCACTTGGCTCTGATTGCGTCTCATCTCGTTACTGTCCTTTAGTAAGTAGAGGCGCCTCCTAACTACACTGACTTAGTTTCCAATTTTACCAAACTTGAAAACCTTCGTTCAAGTAAGAGGCCTGGCCGGAGCGCTGCTTCCTTTCCTGCTGCTCTCTGCGTGTCCTCATGTGTGTTCCTTCGTCTCCACGTGGAGCGCGGGGGTGGTAAGTAGGGCAGATGCACCAAGGTGGCTTTCTGCTCCGAGTAGACCTTGGCCTTGTGTCTTGTGCAGAATCTGTGGTTCGTGTCTCTCAGTCTCGGTAGAACCGAGTGAGAGTGCTAAGACATCCGCAGCCGCCATCAGGAAAAGGAAAAGCTGCCCCTGAAGCAAGGAGGGTGGGTCTAGGGGAGTGATGAGCTCAGCTCGGTGAAGTGGAGGCCAGGATGACTGTCCTGGGATGTCCCATCTACCTGGGCTGTCTGCACTGGTGCTCCTGGGCACACGCTACTGTGGATGAGTGAGCCAGTTCTTTAGTTGTCGCTCCTGCTACGAGTTACTCAGATTTCTGGTTTCTATGTAAACTGTAATACCATCTAATCTAAGAAGGTGTTGGAGTGAAAGTTTTGTTCTTTATCCTCTTAGTATTATTTCTTAAATTTTTTCCATTCCTTTTCCTCCATCCACCATCATTGACCCAGATCCTCCCCACCAGAACTGCTTGCTAGCAAGGAGACAAACCCGGAGTCACGGACAGAGGAGGGCCTCTATAAATTTTGTGCATCTGGAAATGGTCCCTGAACCACAGTTTGTAAAACACTGTTTTATGAGAAAAGAAGATGGGATGAAGACAGAAAAGGACACCCTTGGAAACAATAACACTGTGGTGTGACCACAGGATTAGACGCCAGGAAGTCATGAGTTCTAATCCTAAATGCATTTCCCAAGACACAGTGGCAAAATCGAGTGGAAAAGTGCTAGAGAGAGCCCTCGGTCATTTGTTCATTCATCTATCCATCAACTATTCATTAAATTTGTGCCTTCCGTGTGTTGGAAGGGCTGTGGAGACAGGCCTGTGCCAGAGCCAGCCCTGATGGTGGCTGGCTCCCAGCCTGTCACCATCATAAGACATGCAAGACATGTCCATAAGTAGCCACCAGTGTGCCAGGGACAGTGGCCAGTGCCATCCAGGGAGGGTCAGGTTGCAGACGTGGATGGGAAAGGTGGGGACAGATAGCATCTACGCTGAGGAGCCACCTGGGTTCAGTGCGAGAAAGGATGGCCAGGTCCTTTAAAAGCTAGGCAGGGCTCAGACCTTGGAGGTTGCTGGAATGAGTGACCCAGATAAGAACAGCACAGACAGTGTTTCAGAGACTGGAGGGCTTAGGAAGAATCTGGCACACGCGGTGCACATTGGGAGAACAGATTGGGACTGCCCAGGAGAGCTCTGAATCCTCTGCTGAATTTCTGTTTGCCTTGATGAGGAGTTGATGCAGACGTTAAGGTGATTAGTCTGGCAGCAGCCATGACTGAGGGGAGAACAGGTTCCATGATTGTGGTCAAGGCGTGGCCAGAATCCAGCAAGGTGCATGGTGACAAAGCAGACAGCTCTGAGGGCGGGGAGGAGATGTCCGGAGGGAGAGGCAAGGAGAGGCAGGGTCACGGAGGAGTGCAGGTGGCCCAGGAACTTCCTCTCTGTGCCTTTGTTCCTCCCTGGGGCTCTTGCCAGGTCTTGGGGATTGCAGGAAGCTTCTAGTGACTCCTCCTGTTCCTTTTCCTGGACCAGTGGCTTTGAGTGAGCAGTCTTAGAAGTTCTCTGTCGCTTTAAAAAGTTCTAAGCCCTTCAGTCACGTGCCTCAGAAGTTTTGGTTACATAACGGGTTGCTCTGAATTGGGATTCTGCAGCCTCATGAGCTGGAGCCTCCTCCTTTCCCTCCCCCACCCGGCGCTGTGTTTTCTGTGGGTCAGGGTTAGCTTCTTTCTAACCATTGTTGCGGAACTCTTGAAATATTTGCTCTCGCAGGTTCTGAAAGCTGGCAGGCCTGGCTGCTCCCTGTAGGTTGTGAGACCAAAGCCTTCCAGAAAAGGAGCCAGTAAAATCCCAAGCATGTTACCAGAGTGTAACAGCTGCCCGGTGCACCGCCCCCGTTGCCCCCAACCCCGCCCCGGGCGGGTGGCGGGGAGGGCTGGGCTCCCAAGTGCTGAGGCCAGCAGCTCCCGGCCGGCCACTGTGGCCCACGACCAGAAGGAGCCGCATGCACCACATCGTGGCCTATTCGTAATCGTGGCGATGACAACAGATTAAATCACTGGCTCTCAGCGCTGAGGGCTGGGGTTTGTCAGGGTCACTCACTGTTCCCTTGCTTCTCCCAACTTTCCACGGTGAGAGAGAAGTTTGGAGCCCACTGCTCCGGCACAGATCCTTGTCGGGACCGCTCCGAGCTTTACCCTGAATGGGAGTTTGTCCTCCCAGTGGTCTGTGTCTTCCTTCCAACTTCCCCGACACATGATTCTGAAACACTGTGATCCCTCAGTATACACACGTGTTCATTTACGCCCTGCTTTCCCCCAGGTTCTGGGGTCCTAGGAGGCTTCTAGTGGTCTTTTCCTGGACCGATGGCTCTAATAATTTAAGAATGTGATTTGTATATATGAAGAGGAAGAGTAGACGTATCCAAGGTAAAGGTTAGTTCACAAAATTCAGACTAAGTAACATCTGCTAAAAGCAAGGTGTAGTTGTTTTATGAGTTTCCTAGCAGTCAAAGTAAGGAGGGGACTTTATCAGGAATAAAATTCACATGTGTATAAGACACAGCCAGAGGAAGAGGATTCCTTGTACCGTATAAACTCACCCCGTCAGCGCTCCTATGGGAGCCTTACTCTTTTTTTTTTTTTTAAGACTTATTTATTTTATTTGAAAATCAGAGTTACAGAGAGGGAGAGGCAGAGACAGAGAGAGGACTTCCATCTACTGGTTCACTCCCCAAATGGCCACAACAGCCAGGGCTGGGCCAGGCTGAAACCAGGAGCCAGGAGCTTCATCTGGGTCTCCCATTTGATGCAGGGGCCCAAGCACTTGGGCCACCTTCTGCTGCTTTCCCAGGTGCATTAGCAGGGAGCTGGATCAGAAATGGAGCAGCCAGGACACAAACTGGCGCCCATATGGGATGCCAGCACTGCAGGCCGCTGCCTTACCTGCTGCACCACAGCACCAGCCCAGAGAGCCTTCCTCTCGTGAGCTTCCCCGATGTGAACAGCATAGCGCTGGGGCAGGCTTGGTGGCACAGCCCCTGTAGGACAGGCGCTGCACTGGAGGCCTGTGGAGGGTGTCCCAGTGCCCCAGTGCGGGCTGCTCCCACGGCGCCTCCCTGAGGAGCTTGCTGCCGGGAGTTGCTGACGACAGAGGCGCCCAGAGCTGGCGCACGTGCGTCTGCTGCTGGCCGCTGTGAGAGGCTCTGAGCAGTGCTGCAGTTCAGAGCTCAGCCTCGCCTCGCTTCCCGGACGGAGGCGATCACAGACGCTTGAACCATGCGCTCGGCACATTAGGTCAGCAAACTCTCTCGAGGCTGACATGCTGTCGGTCACAACCGGCTAACCCTGCCAGGGCCTGGAACTGTGTGACTGTTCCAATACAACTTTACTTTTAGGTACTGAAATTTGGATTTCATACAATTTTTTTTTTAACGAGACAAGGTGTGTTAGGAGCCCTGTTTACACTCAGATTCCTGGCGGGTGCTCAGGCTCGTTGGCCAGAGCAGTGTTCTTTTTTTTTTTTTTTTTTTTTTTTTTTTTTTTAATTTATTTGACAGGTAGAGTTATAGACAGTGAGACAGAGAGAAAGGTCTTCCTTCCGTTGGTTCACTCCCCAAATGGCTGCTACGGCCGGTGCTATGCCAATCCGAAGCCAGGAGCCAGATGCTTCCCCCTGGTCTCCCATGCAGGTGCAGGGCGCAAGCACCTGGGCCATCCTCCACTGCCCTCCCGGGCCACAGCAGAGAGCTGGACTGGAAGAGGAGCAACCAGGACTAGAACCGGCGCCCGTATGGGTTGCCGGCACTGCAGGTGGAGGATTAACCAAGAGAGCCACGGCACCGGCCCCCTCATATAATTTTTATAGATCACAAAAGAGTATTCTTGGTTTTTCCAGCCATTAAAAAATGTAAAAACCATTGTTAGATCGCAGGTCATCTACAAGTAGGTGGCAGGCCAGACTGGGTCGGGACCTCTGATCAAGTCCTTGCATGGCCTGTCTTCCCGGTGAGCAGCCTTCTGGGTGCCACTCCTCGTGGTCCGGTTCTCATGTAGACGTCTGGGTTTATGGTTTTAGAGCAGATAAAACGAAAAGGGAGCAGAGAATCTGTCTGAGTGTTCGCAGGGTAGTCTAGGATGTTCCTTAGAGAGCTGTGGTGGCTCTCTTAAAGACGACGTGTGTAAGTGGACAGTGGAGCCTTGCTGTGTGTGTGTGGCTGGATCAGTTTTAGGCTGGAAGTGTCTTAGGGGGCATTATCCTTCCTTCACTGCACCCACAGAAAGCCTCAACAGAGGTAACCAGTCAGCCAGTGAAGTAGACCGGGGGCTGTGGCTCCCACCTGGCCCAGTCTGGCAGCGTTCTCCCTGGATTGTGGCTAGGGCAGGACAGGGGGGGTCTCCCTGGATTTTGGCTAGAGCAGGACAGGCGTGGGGGTGTGGCTGCATTCTTTCAGCTTCTCAGGATGTCATTATAATAAAAGATGTCATTTATAATAAAGTAGAAACAAAACATTCCCATCACCACAGCTGACATTTTGGTTCCAGTTACACAAGTATTTTTTATTGAGTGCTTGGTGTATATAAAACATTTGGCTTGGTTTTATGGGGGATGCTGAAAGAAGCGAGGAGCAAGCAGTTCCCTCTTTACCTTGTGAACCAAGGTCAAGGTCCTCGCCAATTTAGAACCGGTTGCCGTACTGTTGGGGTTTGTGTCACCACCCTGGCGTTTGCCTTAACATCCATTCTCTCATTCATCCATCGCCCTGGGTGGCAACCTGTGCTCCAGGCAGTGGCGACAGGGACCCCAGGGCGTGCTCCCCGAGGTTCCTTGGTGTTCTTGTTCTCCAGCACTCTTGCCTGCCTCCTGTCGTGTGACAGAACAGAAGCTGTTGCTGCATGTCCCAGGACTCCAGCCTTTGTGTCCCCTGCTTTGTGGACTTTCAAGAGTGACTTCTTTCACTCAGTCTAATCTTTGAGAGTCATTTTCAAGCTGTTGCGTATATAAATTCCTTCATGCAAGTTATTGTTTATATGAATAATTTTTCCTTTTCCTTTCTAAATACCATTCCATTGTGGAATACAACAGTTTGGCTATCCACTTACCACTTAAGTTTTCTTTTTAACATTTAAGATTTCTGGAGTGCTGAAGTACATTAAAATCAGTGTATGTTTTTAATGTGGTGGAGTTTTATTTTCCCAAAAAGCTACTATTGAATTGGTGGTGCATCTTAGAATGAACGAACTGCCTGAGAATCCAGGTACTGTGGTGGTGAAGCATCGGTGTGAGAGCAGAGAGGGTCATCTGGGTTTCCTAGGAGTGAGGGAAGGGGCAGTCAAGAGAGGCCCTGAGCTGAGAGCTTTCCTGGCTGCTCCCAGCCTCGGAGGGCTGTGGGGAAGCTTTGAGCAGAGGCCACCCCAGAAGGGATGTCTTGAAGGAGCCCCAGCTCCTTGTGGTCAGTCCCAGGGTAGCCGTTGGCAGCATCCGTGATCCCGGAGCAGAGAGGTGGCTGCAGCACTGCTGGTGCTGGGCGGAATGGGGGAGAACGTGGAAGAGGCCAGTGGGAGCGGGGCTGGGGGGGCCGTCCCTGCGGCACACGCCAGTGTCCAGGCCAGTTCCTGGGTGGGAAAGCGTGGCGTGCAGAACCAAGGACAGCTGCTGCCAAGCTCTGGGCGAGCTGGGTGGGCGTGTTAGAGGAAACCGTAGACAAAATGAGAATGTCGCGGAGCTGCACAGATACCGAGTGAGGCGGACGTAGGGGTACAGTGCACTGCTAAATGGGCACGGGGTGTGCCAGCTGATATGAACTTGGGTGAACTGTATGATTATTTGATGGAAACAAACTGTGGTTTGGGCTATCTCCATGTAGAAGTGAGGGTATTACAGTTAGCAGTGTGGCCCAGAGTTTTTTGCCACTCTTACTCTTGGGTTCCATCTCCCTGGGCCACAAGTCTGGTGACACTCTTTGGCACACCCCCACATTTTAGGTAGAGAGAGCAGACAGTCGCCTGCATGCAGAGCCTTGGAGAACCGGCCCCTTCAGCCACGGGGCAAAGTCAGAACCTAGCACGGGACAGTAATTGGCCCAAGGGACTTGCCCTGCTTGCCGCCTGGCTTTTTTCGGGGAGCCTCCTCCGTGGGAGGTGCTCCTTTGCACCCACTCACACCCATGTTTGCACCAGGTCAAGGAGAGGTAGGTGCCGGTTCCTAGAGGGGACTGAAGGACTCCCTCCATCGGTCTCTCCTCTGCCTCCAGTTTCACTGAAGAGCCCCTTCTCAGATAGAAAGCATAGAAGTGACTCCTCACTTTGTGTAACAGCACATTTGCAAAATGAACTGTTCTTTAACACTGTGCCGCAGTGGGTGAAGGGTCTGTTACTTGTGCCATTGCTAATTCTGTCCTCAATCTCTCCTAGAAAAGACTGTATCTTCACCATTGACCCATCAACTGCCCGGGACCTCGATGATGCCCTCTCCTGCAGGCCACTCGCTGATGGTAGGGTGGAAACTTCCGTGCCGCTGCTCTAGCAGGCAGTCTGCATACCCGTGCCTGTGCTCCCCACACAGCATGATGTGTGCCGCTGGGTTGCTTTATTCCTCAATTTGCCGCGGCCTCTGAGCCCTCACAGCTGTGTGACTTTAAGGTTGTGTTCCTGTGCTGACCTCGGTGAGGGTGGGAATGAGGAATGGCCTTGTACTGGGATCTGCCTTGGGACTTGAAAAGGTGCTAGTGAGGGTGGAAGAACTAATTCCTGGCTTTGGCCCTTTGGTTAGTTCCATTTTGGATGTACGGTACTGTGGAAAGAAGGCTCCCATGGGCCGTGCTTGGAGAGCACAGAGTTCTTGCCCTGAATTTAACTCCAGACTGGGGAGATGCCAGGGGTACCTCCCAGGGCGTGCTCCACATGGGTGGTAGGGACACCTGCCCTACGAAGTGCGTCTCCTGGCCTGAGCTGGAGAACTCTGGGTTACTCCCAGTAGGTCTTCAATACCCAGCCTATTGCAAGAGGAAGACTGTTAGAGCCTCCTTAAGCGTTCTTGGAGAATGTTGCTAAGCAGGAAAAGGCAGGGTTGGGGCCAGTGGTCTTTGGAAACTATGATGGGGGAAGAGAGCAGCAGCTGACTTTCAGAGGGCACGTGTAGGGTGGAAGAAGAGTAAACCCTATCGAGCCCTTTGCTCTGTCCCCCAGGAGTTCTGCTTGTAGTCCCTGGCGGTTTCCTGCCGCTCTGTGGAATGGGGTCTGCAGAGGTGACTCTAAGCATTGGCCACTCTTGGAGATGGCCTTGTTACTGACATGGCTTTGACAGTTGCCCACAGAGGATCTGCACCCGTGCAGTTTCAGTCTGTCATGGAGAGTTAATGGCCCAGGGGCCTGGTGGTTTAACACATTGCGAAGATGCTCACAGCTGCCAGTGAGCCAGGTCTCCCGTGTGTTCAGTGTGTCATGTCGTCTCTCCTAGAACAGGCGGTGAAGCTTAGTGAAGAGGAGGCTGAGAGACAGAACACATCATTGCCTAAAAATGTGTTTATCTTCTTTCCATGGGAGTCCCCCATCTGACTGTGGGCAGAGCAACTCGGTATTTTCAATTAAGGATCATTGAAAGGAGGATAAAGCATAAAGAGAGAAAAGTCCCCATGGAAATTTTAGAGAAAGTGTCTATTTTTATACCCCAGAATTGGAACAGCCTGTTTACAAAAAGCAAAGGGTTCTTGGTCCTGAGCAAGCTCTGCCACGTGCGGAGGTGTGGGCAGGCCTGCTCTCTGCAGGCTGCCCGTCCCTGAGCTGCCGCGTGAAGAGTGTCCCCAGGCGGAAGGGGTGGGGCACAGCTTTGCTCTGGTAGTGGTCTGATGCTTGAAACCTGTTGCTTCATTTACTCTGTCCAGTTTTATAGTTGTTCATGGCAGCAGGGTAAGTCTGCTACCTGTTACTCCAGCTCAGCTGGCCCGCGAGGTGCTAGGGAGCAGGTGCGTGTCCGGTCCCACTCACTCTCCACCCTGGGACTTTGAGTCTGGGGTACAAGGGGGCCTGCAGAGGTTTTGTGGAGGAAAGAGTAAAACGTGTGTCAGGAAGGGTAGACTAGGGAGAAATTGCAGACCGAAGACTCCTCTTTATCCGTCAGACAATGGAAAGCCAAGCAGATTGTTCAGGAGAGCAGTCAAAATGGGGACAATCCGTTGGCAGTGCAAGAGGGAAGGAGAGAAAGCAGGGGCTGGCGAGGAGTCAGAGAAACGTGCAGTGGTGTGCAGAGAAAACCGGACTGAGCTGGTGGCCGTCTCGTGGGGGCTGGGAGGGACAGATGTGAGAAGGGATAGTGACCGATAATGAAGACTCGGTGGACAGGGATGTTGAAATTGAGGGCGAGGAGTCCAGGGTGGTGCCAAGATCTCAACGTAATGATGAGGGAGATGGCACCCCTGCATTGACATGGGGAGGCCGGGAGGCCACGCTGGGGAGGGAGAGAGGAGCTCGTGGAGGGGACCCCGCTTCCCTCTGGGGCCATAGCTGTGCTCTGTCAGTAGCCTGATGCTTGGAACCAGTCTGTCTGATGACATAGCTTTATGGGAGGTGCTGCAAATCCTCCTCAGAGAGGTAGAGTATGAATAAGCTAAACAAATGCAGTCTATACCGCTGCACACAGCCCCGAGGAGAAGTATTAGCAACACACCAAAATGCCAACATGACTTTATTAGGATGATGGGGTCATAATTGCTTTTTCTCTAGTTTCCAAATTTTTATACTGTGGTAGTAATAGTTTTATAATGGAAAAAAAAGTTTGTAATAAAAAAATTATGAGGTGCCAGAAATCTCAGGCTGCCCAGTAGCCCACTGCCCCAGGTGGTCAGGGACTTGCACCTGCTTGGTTTTCCTGCATTCCAGCAGAGGCGTACATCTGTCCTTTTGGCCGAGCCGCGGAAAGGAGACATGGAAAAGGAGTCAGCAAAGGCTCTGAGCAGGCCTGGGTCGGTCAGTCAGGCGTTGTGGTGGTGGCACTTCTACAGTTGGCCTTGGTGACAGCCGTTCCTGCCAGGGCCATTTATCCAGGGAGATGAAAAGTGAAAGTCGGTTCCAGTTTGGATGGGGGTGAGGTTGGCTAAGTTCAAGTTCTGTTAGTTACCAGTTCATGTCGATTCTTGCTTAGAGGAAAAAGTGTTTAATGTGTCTAAGAGCAAGTGATATTTTCTGGGCATATTTATATCATCTATAACCATTTTTTATTTAAAGAAACTGCTGTATAAAAGTTAATCTTGGGATAGGCACTTGGCCTAGTGGCGAAAATGCCAGTCAGGAATCTGCATCCCATCCCGGAGTGCCTGGGTTCGAGTCCCAGCTCCAGCTCATGGAGACCTTAGGAAGCAACAAGCGATGGCTCACGTAATTGGAGCCCTGCCAGCCACACTGGAGATCTGGATCGAGTTCCTGACTCCTCGCTTCGACCTGACGGAGCCTTGGTTATTGTAGGCATTTGGTAAATGAGCCAGTAGGTGGGAGCTAACTCTGTCAAGTCTGTCTCTCTCTCTGCCTCTCAAATAATCTAAATAAGTAAATAAAGAAATAACAAAAGTTAAATTTTCCTTTGGTGCAGTTGAAATCACTCGAGTGAGTATTCTTGGAGTAATAGAACACACACACAGGAACTTCCTCGTTAGTCTTTCCTGTAGAGTTCAGATGTACTTCCAGGACTTGTTGCCCTACTGCTGTTAGGTACCCAGCTTAGGCCGTCAGTCCTACGAAGGACAGTGACTGCTTGTTCACCAGTAGCTCGTAACGCCCCTCGTGGAGTCTTAGCTTTGGGAAGGTTCTACTGGTGATTTGCCACTTCTGTGAGGGGAAGAACGCTCCCAGGAGCATGCCCCAGCAAATGTGGAGTCTTTCACTTTTTCTCAAGAAAATATTGAACAACGCAAGTGAGTAGCGGTGGTGCTATAGTGATAACCCAGAACCTAGAGACGGTAAATCACTCGTTTCAGCGTTTTATGACTGTAACAGATCACTTGCAACACACCTCACAGCTGAGCTCAGCAGTGCAGTGTGGGAATGCCACGGTTGTCAGATCACCTCTGGCTTTTGAATTACTTCTGCAGCATCCACGTATTGAATATCCAGATTGCAGCTGAACTCTGCCTTAAAGGCAACTCACTCTGCCTTGTGATGCTTGGCTGGGGAAATCCTACCCTGTAGTGACCTGAAACGCGCTGTCTCCCTGTACTTTTCTACCTCTACTCCCGTGTGTGCTCCTCGGGCCCTGCAGAGCTAACCTCGTGTCTTACGTGACAGCCCCGACACCGGATTGCAGTTAGCGTGTGACTGCCCTTAGCTAAGCACCTTGCACGTCCTGTGGCTTATGAGGTGTGAGTCCATTTCCCATGTCAACAGAGTCCCTCTGCTTTACGAAGTCTGCGTACGTGGCTTCTTGCCCGTCAGGGCCTACGGGCTGTCTTCAGGCCAGATCCTCTGAACTGGACAGAATCGGGGCCAGAGTCATGGCTTCCCACTCTGTGCAGTTGAATGAGCACTGTTGCTTTGTAGTGCCCTGGAGTCTGAGAGAGACACGTCGGGACCTTCATTCAGCTTCTGGTTGATCCGGGCTCCCAACAGAACCTACAGGAAACTGAAGTCTGCTTCTCACAGGTGCGCTTTGCCATTGTGTGCAGTGGGCTTATCCTACCCAGGCCCTGGAAACGAATGAATGGGAACGACCAAGGACCCAAACTGCAGACAGATGCGGTTTGTTTTTGGGGTAATGAAAATGTCTGAATTTAGATAGTTGATAGTTGAATAACTTGGTGAATATATCAAAAAACACTCGGGGGAAGAAGTGGATGGATGAGTGTATGAGAAAGTGAGAGACTCCACCGAGTGGCTTCCCAAGGAAAGGGTCTCCCAGGCAGGGGCCCCACAAGCACAAGGCGCGTTGAGCAGTGAGCAGTGGGCAGTGCAGGCAGAGGCGCCAGGCAGAGGAGAAGGGTAGCCCGTGGCTTAGAGGGCCCGCGCAGTCGGAGCCAGCGAGAGCACCGGCGCTGCACAGGTGTCTGGGAGCCAGGTGGAGGCACGGTGCTGAGGAGGTCTTGCTGGAGACGAGCGAGCGCGCCAGGCGCAGCAGGGCTGAGGGAAGGCCGCAGGGGATGACGGAGACTCAGGTCTGCACAGGGAGGAAAGAGGCGAAACAGGAAACATACAGGGGCTGGGGTGACTCATGGGGTCGGGGCAAGGTCTCATCAAAGGCAAACTCAGAGGCCAGCAGAAGGCCAAGCCTCTGACCCACCGTCCACTGTGGCCATGGAAGTAGTAGGAAGGACAAGTGGCCACACGTGGGGACGAGGCGCACGCGGGGCAGGAAGGGGCTTGCAGGCTCTGTGAGGAGTGGGATTTAGGCTCCGAGGTTGAGGATGAGCAGAGTGTTTTAAACAGGAGCACGTCGGGTTCCTGTGTGCAGGAGGGAGATGGCGGTGGCTGTGAGATCCTGTCTGCAGGTGGGGGAGATCGCGGTGGCTGTGAGGAGGCTGGGCGAGACCCACGTTGCTAGGGTGGCCCGGGCAGCAGGCGGCAGGTTCCCCAGGCGAGGCCAAGGCAGCGGAGCGAGAATCGCAGCTGCGGGAGCCTCCCTGTGTGCCTGCCCCTGTGTGGCACTGACGCAGGGGTGGCCCTTGTGCGCTTCGGTCCCTGCTCCACACCTGTCCTGCTGAGGGTAGAAGCCCAGGGTCCTTTTTGTGCCCTGCTGCTCTCTCCAGCAACCCGCCCTGCCTGCGTCGCCCGTCCCTCTCTTGCCCACTCCGCCTCGTGGCCGCCTCTTTGTCCGCAGACGTGGCCGGCTGCTCCTGCTCTCGGGTCTCTGCTCAGCGGTCATCTCAAGGGGCCCTGCCTGAGCGCCTGTCGCACAGCCTCCCCGCCCCTCCCCTGCGTGCTGTGGGTCTCCCTGCCTTCATGGTGAACTCGTGCCGACGGTGTGACTCGTGGTTGGCACATAGTTGGCGCACATGGAATGTTTGTTGAATGAATGAGTAAAACGAGTGAATCAGTAAACCTTCGGGTACTGGAAGTAAGGGAGGAATCCAGGATGACCTTTCGGTTGCTCTCTGGCCTGCATACTTGGAAAGTCGGGAACCCTGGAGGGGAGCCAGTTTGGAGGTAATGACGGGAAGTTCAGTTAAGGATGTGTTGAAGCTGCAAGACCTGTGAGACATCCAGGTCGGAACAAGGGGCAAGTAGAAGAGATGGAGTTCTGGGGTCATCAGTGCGTGGGCCTGGGACACAGAGCCTTGGGAGAGGTCACGGTTCCAGAGGACAGCCCAGGCCTGACCCCTCCAGTGGCGCCCCACATCAGTGTGATGACCAAGGCTGTGAGGCTGGGAAGAGGGGAGGCAAGCAGAGGAGCAAGGAAAGACATAGGCAGAGCAGCCAGAGAGCGGGTCACGTCACGGGGCTGGGCGAGTCAGCTGGGAGGGCCTAGAGGGCCTTGCTGAGACCAGCGTCCGAGACCCGGAGTGTCGGGAACTGGAAACCACGGGTGCAGACCACCTAGGCGTCCAGGCTGTGAGTGGTAGGAAGGGCAGGGAGGGAGATGGTAGAGCATGGGCGTGTTTCTGTATTGAGAGAGAGAGGATGACAGAAAATTCAGTGAGAGACCATTTTACAAGGTCTTGGAGAAGCAGGTAGGAAGTGGGGCCCAGACATGCAGAGAGGCACAGCCCTGGGAGTGGGCCCCGACAGTTCCACTCTTGCTGTGAGGTGGTGAGTGGGGCCGTGGGAACAGTGGAGGACTGGATGGGGAGCCGTAGCGAACACTGCTCAAGTGTGCGGGGAGCGAACCCTGTGACGCCATCAGGGGGACAGTGAGCCTCTCTTCGGTATCAGCCTCCTGCGTGTGGGAGCGGAGGCTGCAGTGAGCTGTGGGGGGACCGGCTGGAGGGAGAGCGGGGAGGGCGACAGGACCGATCGCTCGGAGCCCGCGTCCTCTGCGTCCCCTGCCACCCAGCCAGCCTGCGGTGTTGGAGAAGAATGCAATCACGCATGGTTCCTCTGCCTCTCAGGTCTGTCGCTGTGGCCTTGTCGACGGCTTCCTCCCCTCCTCGCCGTCTGCCCACCACCTTGCTACATCATCTTTCCTCCACACGACACACGAGGACCAGTTCATGTCACCGTTGCGCTTGTAGCGTGGTTCAGGTGCACATTCCTAAGGTTTTGGTAACTGGAGCCCTGTGAGAGAGTTCTCAGCCTCGTCCCCCGCCTCCCACTTCCCGCCCTGCGTCCCTGCACACGCACACACACCCAGCAGGGTCTGGCCAGTGCATCGGCCTCTCCTGCCTCCAGGCCTCTGCCTGCTCCCAGCCCTCTGCCTGCGAGGCCTTGCCCCCTGCCTTGTGTGGTGTCAGATGAACTCTTGCCCCAGGGTGCCAGACCTCTGGAGCTCCCCTTTCTCCTGGCAGAATGGTCTGTTCCCACTTGATCCTATCAAGCTCGCAGAGTAAACATCGTCACTCCTGGGTTAAGTTCCTCTGCTCGCCTCTCCCGGGGGCAGGGCATTCCTTGGCGATCTGTGTCCTGCGCCTTGTGTGGACTGTGATCCGGTCACAGATGGCCAGGCAACCCATTGCGTGGCTTCAGCGTTTCTCTCTTGTTTCCTGCTTTGGGCCTTGCATTGTCCTTTTTGTTTCTGTTGTCCTTTTACCCTTAAGCATGTGGATTGCCTCTGGCTTACTTACACCCTGACAGATAAGCCTGTTCCATGTTCTGTCCTGCAGCTCCATTTCTCTGAGACTCGGATCATCAGATTCTACTTCATACTCACACCGTGTCTGAGCTGGGATGCTGGGCCAATCTTCTTGCCTGTGATTTTCTTGTGTGAGTCTCTCTCTCTCTCTCTCTCTCTCTTTTTAAAAGATTCATTTATTTATTTATTTATTTGAAAGGCAGAGATACAGAGAGAAGGAGAGAGAGATCTTTCCCTGACATGGCCACAATGGCCAAGGCTGGGCCAGGCCAAAACCAGGAGTCAGGACCTCCGCGTGGGTCTCCCACTTGGGTAGCAGGAACCTAAATACTTGGGTCTCACACACCACCTACCAGGCTGTGTTAATTCGAAGCTGGATTAGAAATGGAGGTGGGACTCAATTCCCATTGGGGTGCAGGTGTCCAAAGTGGTGGACAATGCCTGCCCCAGGAAAGTCTAATTTTAAGAGTTTTAGAAGGAAATAATAGAATGGGAGTAAGGGAATATAATGACTGATGATGTTTGAGAATCTATAAAAGGTGTGACTCTTCACTATTGAAAACACAGTAAGATTTTGGCAGAATAAGTAAATGAAATCCAGGTCTAGGTACGTTGTATTTAAAGAATATCTGAAAATCAGCCAGAGAGAAGACATACTGAAGCTGACCTCTCAGTAGCATCAGTGAAGCCAGAAGATGATGGGGACCTGTCCTCAAAGTGCAGAGAGAGGGAATAAAACATTCAATTTAAGAATCATTTGTATAGCAAAAATGAGGTTTTAATAATGAAGGCTGAATAAAGACATTGTTACTTGGCCGGCACCGCGGCTCACTAGGCTAATCCTCTGCCTTGCGGCGCCAGCACACCGGGTTCTAGTCCCGGTCGGGGCGCCGGATTCTGTCCCGGTTGCCCCTCTTCCAGGCCAGCTCTCTGCTGTGGCCAGGGAGTGCAGTGGAGGATGGCCCAAGTGCTTGGGCCCTGCACCCCATGGGAGACCAGGAGAAGCACCTGGCTCCTGCCATCGGATCAGTGCAGTGCGCCGGCCGCAGCGCGCCGGCCGCGGCGGCCATTGGAGGGTGAACCAACGGCCAAAAGGAAGACCTTTCTCTCTGTCTCTCTCTCTCACTCTGCCTGTCCAAAAAAAAAAGACATTGTTACTTTACTGTGGTAGAATAGATACATGTATCATAAAATTGGCTGTTTTAAGCATTAACTACATCCACGAAGTTGTCCACCATCACCACTATTTCCAAAAGGTTTTTTTTTTTATTATTTTTTATGTTTTATTTATTTATTTGAAAGGCAGAGAGAGAGAGTGTGTGTGTGTGCTTCCATCTGCTGGTTCATTCCCTAAATGGCTGCAACAGGCAGAGCTGGGCCAGCATTCTGGAACTCCAACCGGGTCTCCCACATGGGTGGCAGGGAACCAAGTGCTTGATCCATCTTCATTGCTTTCCCAGGCACGTTAGAAGGGAGCTGGATTGAAACTGGAGCAACTGGAACTCAAACTTACTGTCATATGGGATGCTGGCATCTCAGGCAACAGCTTAACCATAGCACCACAATGCTGGCCCCTTGAAAACTTTTTCATCATCCTAAACAAAATCTCTGGAATCATTGGGTGATAATCCCTCAGCCTCCAGCCAGTGTAATCTCTAATCTACTTTCAAATAAAAACATTTTTAAAAAGCCAAAAATTGATAATTAACCACCAAGAAGAATGAAAATGATCAAAGAAAGGTGGTTGGAAAGATAGGCAGGAGCAATAGTAAGCATGGAAATATTTAAACAAATTGATCATATGAAGCAATATCTAACTTGTAAGATTAAAAAAAAAACAAGGGGTAATTAATACGTGATGATAATAGAATATACTGACAACTTGGGAAGGAATGATAAGAATTAAAACATTTTTCTTGTTTGGGAGGAGGATAAATTTACTGATAAACCTTAGGATTTATTAAGTACAAATTTTAAAATTTCTAGAGTAACCTTTAAAATAGTTCCGTTATGGGCAGAGAGCGTATTTATTATCTCATTCCTTTTCAGTGTATCAAAGCTTGCGTTTTGGCTCAGCGTGTGTTTTTTCCTGGTGCTGCTGTTGAGGACTGCGTGTTGTACGTGTCAGCACAGACGAGCGAGACGACCTCGTCTTCTAGGTCCTCACCACTTCTGTCCACTGGAGGAGCCTGTGGAAGCCTCCAGGTGCAACTGGGGGCTTCCTCTGTGGTTTCTGTGAGCTTTCCCGTGGTCTACTCTGAACTGCGTAATGAAGAGTGCAGGGGGGTTAGGTCCTCACAGGGCACCCCGATCCTTTATCTCCAGCGTCTACTCGATATTACTGTAGCCACTTCTGCCTTCTGATGACTGGTTTTTCTGTTTTTTCTTTTACGTATTTCTTTCTTCAACTTTTTTTTTTTTTCTGTTTTGGATTTTATGACCAAGTTGTGGGCAGAGGGGTTCTGATACGCATTTGTAATCCATCCTTTGACTTGGCACCTGTTTCTTTACATTAAAGTGTGTTTCCTATAGACAGCTTTTTTATCCAGTCTGTCTCTGCCTTTTCATTCACATTTTTAACTGCTTACATTTAATTTGACTTTAGGAATAGTCATGTTTAAGCCTGTGCTCTCACTGTTTTCTAGCTGTTCTTTGTTCCTTGTATTCTTCTTTTTCTGCCTTCTTGTGGATTCCATTTTATCTTCTCTATTTGTGTTTATATGCACTTTTTCATTTTATTTCTTTAGTGGTTGTTCTAGACCACAGTTGCTCGACATCATTGACATTTTAAGCCAGGTAATTCCTTGTTGTGGGGGACTGCCCCCTGGATTGAAGGGTGCTTAGCATTTCTAGCTCTTCTACAGTGGGTGCCAGGACATAGGCCCCCCCAGATGTCGCAAGCAGAAGTGTCCCCACACACTGCCAGGTGTCCCCTGAGTATCACGGTTCTTGACTCAGTCTAGAACTCTAACGTTCCTCTTCCCCTCCTCACGGTCTTCCTCCGAGTAATATTGCACCACTTCACGTGCGGTGTGAGAATCTCGCGTCAGTGTGCCTTCATTTCCTCCTCCTATTTTGGTTCTGTTGTTGTCATACATTCACTTTTACATAAGTTAAAAATCTACATTAGATCTGGATTATTAAGATAGCTCTTAAATCCACATATATTTGGAAGTGCATCGAGTATTTTTAAATAACCCATGAATCAAAGAAGAAATCCAAGAGAGATTGGAAAATAGTTTGTCCTGAATCACATTGCAAATATAGCATAATCAAATTGGTGAGATGCAGCTAAAGCAATGCTTGGAAGAATAGCAGGTTCTCATATTTGAGCCTAGACTTCAAATTTCTGATCCCGCACATTAAGGATCTTGGGGAGTAGCCACCATCCAAACAAGCAAAAAGTCGAACAGACCAGGAAAGCAGCAGTTCCCTTGGGTCCGTATGAGAGACACAGGACGGCCTGCTGCCCCAAGACTGCAGAGGCGGCAGGTCCAGAGTCTCAGCACTGGCAGAGCCTTGGAGATTCGTGAGCAGAAACCACCGCAGCAGCCGTCGTGGCAACAGGGAATCCGGAACTGGGACTGTGCGCTGCTGGCGCAGCACGTCGCAGAGTCAGACTCAGGGGATCCAGCCGAGCAGGGCCCCATGCCCAGGGAGTCACACCTCCAGGAACACAGTGCTGTTCTCACAGAAAACACTGGCAATAAAGCCTCTGTTCCCCCACCCCACCCCGAAAAGAGGGAAGTGGAGTAGAATATGTAGTATTGAGAGAAAAAAAAAAAAAAAACAACCTTGAATTCCGCACTCTGTATCCTTCCAAGTGAAGGAGGAGTGGGCATTAGCCTGGGGGTTGGAACACTGCTTGTCGGAGCTGCTGGGTTTGCTCTCTGGCTCCTGCTCCTGATTCCAGCTTCCTGCTGGTGCTGACCCCGGGAGGCAGCAATGATGGCCCAGGCTGTTGGGTTCTTGTCCTCCAAGTGGTTGACCAGGATTGCATTACTAGCTTCTAGCTTCAAGCGCTGGCCCAGCTTCCATAGGTGCAGGCATTTGGGGTGCACCACAGGGAGCTCTCCATAGCTGTTCTCTTTCAGTGTCTTTTGATTTTCCTCTCTGTCTCTCTAACCCTTAACTAACTAAAGAAATACTTTAAAGTGAAGGAGAACACTTTCTCCAATAAAAAATGAGAGAATGTGTTGCCAATAGACTGCCTTGTAAGGAATGCTAAAAGAAGTTCTCCAGAGGTAAAGAAAATGATAGAGATCAGGAACTGTGACCACGTATGGAAGAAATGAGCACTGAAGGAGCCATAAAGATGATAAAGTAAGAACCAGTCCTTTTTTTCTTAATTGATCTAACATAAAAATCAAACCAATAAAGATTAGCTTCGCAGGTATTTAGTGGTAAGGGGAAGGTGTGAGTTACTGTATGGCCCGTGGGCCCAGTGATGACCCAGAGCATGGGCACATCTGTTACAGCTGCAACAGTCCATGCCACTTTTCCTGCCCAGAGAAGTAGCCAAGACAAACGACTGGACCCCGCCGTGCCTTTCACAGGTGCTGTAGTGGGAAACAGAACTCACCTGTGGGGATGGCCGGGATTCCCTTTTCTGCCTTTGCACAGAATACCACAGAGAGCTCTTTACCTCGTGTCCGTAGTTCAGTTGTCAGGGTGCTATTTGTCAAGCTAAAGATCTTCTTCCCAAAACTGTTGATGTTTGAAAGTCACTTTGGCATGCTGCGAGTTAACTCTAGAGCAGAGTTTGAGCGTATAAGCATGTAGATATGCATTTTAATGCTCAGTTTTAGCATTATTTTGACGTTTTATATCATACATTTTGTATTTTTAGTGTCAATATTCCAAAAACATTTCAAATATTTCTTATGTAATAATAGAAGTATAGAGTCAAGCAAATAAAAATATCTCAGTCTAAAAAAAAAAAACCATGACAGGAGGAAAAAAATTTGTGTGTTTGTGTGTATGTGAGTGTGTGTGTGTATATGAAAGCAGGACAAATAAAATGCACATATTAAGGACACAAAATAATAATCATAAAATTTTAACTCTACAGTAAAGAGGCAAGGACTGTCACACTGTATAAATCTAGTTATTTGCTGTTTGTAACAGACACATTTAGAACATGCAGGCACAAAGATGAAATGTAGAGATGGGAAAAGATATGCCAGTAATAAAGTTAGCAAAAGAAAACTAGTATATTTTGTGTTAATATCTGAAAAGCAGATTTTAAGGTTAAAAGCATTACTAAATGTGAAGAGAATCACTGATTTATGATTAGAAGGGTCAATTCATCAGGTAAATATACTAATTCTAAACACGTATTACCTGATTACAGCTTCCAAATATATACAACACTCGACAGAAACACAAGGACAAATTGGTAAATTCATCCTTATCATCGTAGGTTAAATTATTATTCCTTTCTCCAGAAATAATGTTTTTAAAAGACAAGAAATGTGTTAAATTATAAAATTTAAATGGCACAATTAATAAATTTGCTCTAATAACCAGAATTGGGGGATGTACATTGTTCCCAAATACACAGAAAACATTCATAAATAGACGGAATTAAACCATTAAGAAAAAAATCAAAAAATAAATAAATGTTATCCTGAAGATCATGTTCTTAGATCAACAATAAAATTAAATTAGAATAATTACAGAATGTTTTAAAGAAGAATTCAGCATATGTGGACATTTTAGATGTGCATCTCATTACACATCTACCATTTAACAAAAATTAAAGTTTGGCATCATCAGATACCTTATTTTACCCTGCACACGAAGATCCGTGGCCAGATGAATGGCATAAATCAGAGTGTACTTGATGCTAGGGCTCCTTATTTGAAGGGTGAGTAAGCCACCCATGAGTCAGCTTTTCACTGCTACAACCAGACACCGAGGGCCAGCTCTAGGAAGGAAAGAGGCTGGTTTTGACCCATGGTTCTGGAGGCTCCTAGTCCAAGGTCAGACAGCCCCACAGGCTTGGCCCCGGTGAGAGTGGCACATAGCACTGGAGGAGCCGAGCCGTGCGGAGGAAGGACCACACAGCAAGCCCCACTTCTGTGACCACCCGCCTTGTGAGAACCCCCTTCCAAGGGCACAGCCCCAGTGACCCGAGTGTCTCCTGCTAGGCCCACCTGCTAAACACCACAGTTGAGCAATTCTCAGCCCTCTTAGAACCATGAAGGACTTTGGGGACTTAAAGTCCTGCGTAACCATTGAAACCATAGCAACGAGCGCTTCATGGCTGAGTCACCGTTGCCTTCCACACAGAATCTGAAACGTCATTCCCTCCCTTGGAAGTAGCATTTCCATTCCCACCGCTTTCTCATGCCATCCAGGAGCCACTTTGCTCTTCAGGGTGCCCTGTTGTGAGCAGCTGGCTCCCCGCCAGTGAGCCAAGCATCACTCCAGGGCTCTTAGTGCCAGGGACCACCAGAAAGGAGTCTCGGGGGCAGACAGCTGACCCACGGGACACTGTCTGGCGTCCACTCCCTCTACTCACCACCTTTAGGAGGTGACAGCGCTTGTTACCATATTGGTCCAAGTGTGACCCCATGATCCTTTGCTTAGTATCCCAGGCACAATCAAAGCCAGACCAACTTTGGAACAGGGGTTTACTAAAGACTAGAGGATACCAAAAGGAAAATAAACAGAGAGGATCGAAAGCCCCAAGTGGCTTGCTTTCCAGTCCTTCCGAATCCAGTCTCTCCTGGGCCCTGTCCTCTCCCCACACGGAGCAACACCTCAACTTCTACCCTTCAAAGAGGCCTGGGACCTATTCTTGGATTTTGTATTTCCCATCCAGGACTTGCCCCTTTCCCATGAAGGGGTGAGGTAGGGAGATCCAGTCCCTTTGGGGAAATGCACCCAGGACCAACTCTGCACGCCACAGAGCCTTAGCTTGTCAGTGCGCTGCTCCGGCAGCCTACACGCTGCTTGTGCCGTAAACAGGAGACCAGGCCCTCAGCCTCCCCCGCTGCCGGCCCAGCAGCCAGCTCTCAGGTGATGGGAGAAACCATTCTGTTACGTGCGCTCCCCCCACCTCTCGGTGCGCATGGTGGAGTTCACCACATCTAGCAGTCCTTGAAGCCCAGGCCTGCCAGGCCCCCCTCTGAGAGAGGATAGGGTGGAATGCTAGGCTCCTGGCACACCGGGTGAGAAGAAGGATCTCCAGTCAGTCTTCCCGCAGGCGCCTGAGAGCAGAGCAGCCTCCGTGCTGGAGGGCCACGGGGACAGAGATAAGGGGACCTTGAGGAGTTCATAGCGAATGAAATTAAAAGTACGAGTTTATTTTGGTGTGAAACATTTTTTTCATAATATGTGGGAAATGTGTATTGTGACAGAATCCGCACATCTTTGGATTTCACAGTTAGCGTTGTACCAAGATAAACGTATGCTTTTAATCCCAGGTTTCCACACACCTGGAGAAGGCCCCTCGTGTGTGTCTGCACACAGCCTTGTGTTCTGCGGGGACCCCAGAAGCAGTGTGGCGTGTGCTGGCTGGCTCCGTGTTGCACTACTCTTACCACCCACTTTTCTCACCATAACTTGTCATGTTCTCACCTTCCCAGCTGCTGGTCTTGCAATGGATCTTTTATTTCAGGCTCTCTGCAGACTTTTGGAATTTGACTTTATCTCAGACAGAATACTTCAGTTTAGACTCTTGGTTTCAGGGTTGTGTCACAGTGAACTAAGCTGCCACCTGCAGTGCTGCCATCCCATCCACACAAGCACCCGTTTGAGCCCCGGCTGCCCCATTTCCCATCCAGCTCCCTGCTAATGCGCCTGGGAAAGTGGCAGAAGGAGGGGTTCGGCCTGGACCAGCTCTGGCTGTTGTGGCCATTTGGGGAGTGAACCAGCAGATGGAAGACCCCCCCACCCCCTCCCTCCCTCCTTCTCTCTCTCTCTCTCATGCTGCCTTTCAAATAAATAAATAAATAAATTCTAGAAAAGTAAAAGGAGCTCAGATTCAGCCCCCCATGTTCTCTTTGCCTATTGATCATTTTTTCAGGTCCCTCCACATCTGTGAGCTGACTCATGAAGCTGTGTGCTTCAAAGTGGTGCCCTACCCAAAAACTGAACACTCACCGTGACAGGCAGCACAAACATAAGTAGGAAAGTTTAATGTTAGCCGTGGCATGGCAGGTGAGGCCGTCACCTGCACTGCTGGCACCCCATGTGGGCGCTGGTTCGAGTCCTGGCTGCTCCACTTCTGATCCAGCTCTCTGCTCTGGCCTGGGAAAGCAGTAGAAGATTGGCCAAGTCCTTGGGCCCCTGCACCCGCATGGGAGACCTGGAGGGATCTCCTGGCTTCTGGCTTCAGATCAGCCCAGCTCTGGCTGTTGTGACCAACTGGGGAGTGAACCAGTGGATGGAAGACCTCTCTCTTTGCCCCTTTCCTTCTCTCTATATATAACTCTGACTTTCAAATTTAAAAAAGAAGTTAGTTGTGAAAAACAAATGTCTTATGTTTCTTAAAAGTCAGATTTCTGTGCATTGTTCAGTTTAACAAAAAGTTAGAATTAAAAATCTGCCCTTTGTGTTTCAAAGGGAAACCCTGATCACTCTTCAGTCGGTCTTGGAAAAGAAAAATTCCACTTCAGGGCAATTTTCCGCTTGGATACGTTTCTGGGTTTTGCCTGACATCTTCATGACACCCAGTGCTGTGAGTGCTCCTCTTCCATGCAACGTCATGCCTAATCCCGCTTTTGAAACAGGGGGGTTTTTTCCTCTTGCAATCTCATGTCAGAGGACATGCTGACCTGCAGCATGTCCCAGGCAGCTGAAGTACTTGATCTGAGACAAACCTCATTTTCACAGGAGGGCCCTTGATGGTGAAGTTGGGGGGGAGTGGAAAATTCCGCAGATCCATTCGCTCACAAGGAAGTGCGTGTCCTCGCCTTCGTCAGGGCCATTGGTGAGGGAGCAGTTTTAAGTGTCCTTGATGTATGATCATTTTTAAATGAATTGTACCTTGACTCAAAAAATCCAAATAACTGAGGAGTATTGCTAGGCCTCTGGCATGGAAGTGGGCTTCTGGGATGCTTGCCAAGAGTTCCTGTTTTGAGGACACAGGATCTAAGTGGAAAGATTAAGTGGAGAGACAGCTCCACCCTTCTAAGTCTTATTCCTGTGTTCCATTCAAATCTTGCTAGCCTGATTTCTGTGGGGTCTGGACTTTGGAAATTCTCTTTTTTCGTGGATGTCTCAGTGCACCTTGTTAAACCAAATTTGGGCCATGGCCTGTTCATCTGCTTCCAGCCCTGCTGATTGGTTCCAGTTCCCTTGCTCATTAAGGCCAAGATAATCTGGCACCCACCAGTCAGGCATCCTCAAGTGTCTGGCACCAAGGTGAGCCTGGAAGCCAGTGGAGAAGTCTCAGTGATCCAGCACACTTGGTGCATGATGAGAGGCAGCCGCGATGGACCAGAGCGCGCTGCAGGGTGAGTGAGAGAGCGGACTTCCTGTCCCATCTTTGCCTCTGCTCATCACAGAAACCTGTGCATGTCAGCTATAAAGTGGTGCTTTGAACTGGACAGTTTTTTCAGGTGTCTCCCAGCTCCAAATCACGGAGGCTATGAAAAGCTAGAAGAGCAAAGCTCCATTTGTGTCTGTTGTTGCAAAAATACAACCTGACTTTAAAGATATTGGCAGTAGTTGCCCAAAGTTGCGTACACTACCGATGTTCTTCCGCAGGTCGACGGCATGACAGCACAAGGAGAGGAGGTTCAGTCTCTCCTCCATAGGAGACCACTACCTTCTCTGTGCCGCACGTCCCTGATCTGTAAAACAGGGCAGGAGTAAGAACACCTGACTCAGAGTGGCTGCGGGGATTCAGTGAGAAACCCCTGGCGCTTAGCAGAACCATGCCAGACGGAAAGCAAGTGCCTAGTGAAAGTTGTTATCAGTATGCAAATGGAAAGATGAAAATGGACATGGAACTGTGTAGTAAGGGTTATGCTGAAATAACACATGTGCAGTTTCTGCTCAGAACTCAGTTTGGGAACAGAACCCACAAACAGACCCAGATGTGTATGATTACCTGTTTTCCAGCAAACATGTCACTGAAGGGTTGTGCAGAAAAGGTGATTTTGTCAAATGGTATTGGATCAACTAGATATCCTTATGGGAGGGAAAAAAATGGATTTTCATCCCCTACCTCACACCATATATAAAAATAAATTCCTGTAACTCATAGATCTATGTGTGAAAGGTAAAACATGAACACTTCTGGGCCCGGTGCTGCGACATAACAGCGGGTAAAGCTGCCACGTGTGATGTGGCTTCCCATATGGACACCAGTTCGAGTCCTGGCTGCTCCATTTCCAATCCAACTCCCTGCTCATTGCCTGGAAAAGCAGTGGAAGATGGCTCAAGCATTGGGCCCCTGCATCCACATGAGAGACCTGGAAGAATCTCCTGGCTTCGGATCAGCCCAGCCCCAGCTGTTGCAGCCATTTGAGGAGTGAACCAGTGGATAGAAGCTTGCTTGCTTGCTCGCTCGCTCTCTCTCCCTCTCTCCCTCTCTCTTTTCCCCTCTCCTTTTCCTTTGAATCAATACATCTTTTTTTAGAAAATCAGCATTTCGAGGAGGTAATATGAAAGCCCATGACCTTGGGGGAGGCACAGAAAGCAGGAACCTGAAGGAAGAGATTGTCGAGCGGGAGTTCATTGCAGTTCAGACTGGGGAAGGCGTTCCGTATGGCCGCGAAGATGCAGCTTGGATCTGCGGCTCCTTTTCCTGGCTTCCAGTCCCAGCCCTGCCTCCTGCTAGTGCTCATCCGGGGAAGCCCCAGGTGCTGCCCCAGGACGTAGGTCCCTGCCTCCTGTGCGGGAGTCTTGGGTGGACACCTGAGCCCTGGCTTCTCCTGGCCCAGTCCTGGCCGCTGTGGGCCTGCTGGGGTAACGAACCAGTGAGTGGAAGGAATGTCTCTGTTTGTCTCTGTCTCTTTCTGCCTTTCAAATAAGTTAAAAACAAACATTCTAAAAAATTAAGTACTTATGTCCATGGGAAGGCCCTATTAAGAATGTTAATAAGACAGCCCCAAAGTGGGAGAAGATATTTGTATGCGCGCGCGCACACACACACACACACACACACAGCAGAGAACTGCTAAGACTCTCTGAAGAGTTGAGCAGGAGCTTCATAAAAGAGCTAGCCAGTGGTCAGGAATATATAAAAAGGTGCTTAATAACCTTAGCCCACAGGAAAATGGAAATTAAAGCCATAGTAAGATCCTGCTGTGTTTAGAGGTGACAATCCTAAATGTTACAGGGTGTGGAGCAATCAGAACTCTCCGTAGTGTAACGTGATAAAGCTTGCACTTCCATTGTATCCACTTCCGTGACAAAGCTGAATCTGTTCATACTCCATGAGCTGGCCCCTTCTTTCTTGGGCAGAAATACAAGTGAGTGCATATGTGCAAGCACGGTCATCACAATATTATTTGTTGTAGCAAAAGACGGAAAACAGCTTGGTGTCTGTCAGCAGCAAGTTGAATAAATTGTGGTATACTTTTACAATGGAATGTTATGTAGCAGGCAGGGAACAATTTATTTATTTATTTATTTTAAGATTTATTTATTTATTTGAGAGGCAGAGTTACCAACAGAGAGAGGGGGAGAGAGAGAGAGATCTTCCATCCACTGGTTCACTCCCTAAATAGCTGCAATGGCCAGAGCTGGGCCAGTCTGAAGCCAGGAACCAGAAGCTTCCTCTGGGTCCCCCATGTGGGTGCAAGGCCCCAAGTGCTTGGACAATCTTCCACTGCTTTCCCAAGCCATCAGTAGGGAGCTGGATTGGAAACAGAGCAGCCAGGACTCAAACTGGTGCCCAAATGGGATGCTGGTGCTGCAGGCAGAGGCCTAATCTGTGCCACAGTACTGGCCCCAAGAAACATTTTAAAATCTCAAATTTAGGGGCCAGTGCTGTGGCACAGTAGGTTAACACCCTGGCCTGAAGCACCGGCATCCCATGTGGGTGCCGGTTGGAGTCCCGGCTGCTCCACTTTTGATCCAGCTCCCTGCTATGGCCTGGGAAAGCAGTAGAAGATGGCCCAGGCATTTGGGCCCCTGCACCCATGTGGGAGACCCAGAAGAAGCTCCTGGCTTCTGGCTTCAGATTGGCGCAGCTCTGGCCATTGCGGCCAATTGGGGAGTGAACCAGAGGATGGAAGACCGACCTCTCTCTCTCTCTCTCTCTCTCTCTCTCTCTCTCTCTGCCTCTCCTCCTCTGTGTAAAAATTTCAAATTTAAAAATTTTTAAATCTCAAAAACATTGAACAGAAGAAGACAGACCTTCCCCCCTAAAAATGCTGTAGGACATAAAAAGGCAAAACTGATTTGCGATTTTAGATTGTAGCTATCAGAAAAGAAGTGCTTTGTGGTGGATGTAAAGATGGGGAGGGGGTTAGACGCTGAACCTACTGGTTAAGATGCCTGCTTCCTACACAGGAGCCTGGCCCACTGCTAATTCTAGCTTCCTGCTAACGCAGAGCCACGTGGCTCAGTCCCCGCCACTCAGCTTCGGTCACAGTCCCTGCTCAGATCTGGCCCGGCCACAGTTGTTGCAGGCATCTGGGGGAAACCAGAGATGGGATGTGTGGTGTGTGTGTGTGTGTGTGTGTAATAAATAAGTAACAACTGGAAAGACAAGCCTGGGAGGAGGCACTGGAAAAGCTTTGGGGATTCTTCTATTCCTTGAATTTGGTGGTATTTACCTCCGTATATTCACTTTGTGAAAGTTCATTGAGCTGTATCCTTAGGTCTTTTATACCTTATATATGTTATGCCTCTATAAAAAGTTTATTCTAAAAGGTAAATGGGTTCGCAAAAAGTAGAAACAACTCAAGTATCTGCCAGCTGATGAACAAATAAATGAATGAGGTGTGTCCCCAAAATGTACTACAGCTCACCCGTAAGAAGAGGTGAAGTACTGTTGATCCATGACAGAACTCGAGACACTGTGCGTAGTGGAAGATGATGGCCACAAAAGAACATGCTGTGTGATTCCATTTATGTGAAATGTCCAGTACAGGCAAAGCTAGAGACAGAAACAGGCTAGTGGTTGCCTGCGGCAGAGAGGGGTAGGGTGTGATGAAACAGGTATGGGGTGGGGTTCTTTTGGGGGTGATTGATTGTGGTGGTAGTTGTACAACATTGTAGATATACTACAAACCATTCAGTTGAGTGAACTGTATGGCGTGTGAATTTATTCTCAGTAAAGCTGTTATAAAACAAGAAGGGGAAGGATGGCTTTGCTAGGAACAGACTGTACTGCGCAGTCGAGAGCGTTGATGCTAGAATCAGACGTTTCTGATCCTGGCTTTGCCACTTACTTACTCTGTGGCCTTGAGCAAATCAGTTAACGTCTCCGCATCTGAATGTCTTCGTCTGTAAAATGTCAGTGGTAGTAGTCTCTACCTGATAGAATTTTTGTGGAAATTTTTCACTAGTCAATAAACATTTGAGTGTGTTTATACACCAGGTACGGTAAATGAGAACTGGTATTATGATTATCCTGGGAGTATTACATCGGAACACTCCTAACTCCATTTTAGTAAGGTGGCAAGTAGATTTGAGAGTTTGTCCTGAGGACAGGACACCTTCCCCTGCCGTACGGGGTCACCATCTATTGCAGATACTAAAGTCACATTCATATCACGACCTTAAGTTATTAATAATTGTTGAATCATATTCTGCTAATATGAAAAGAAAGCATACACTACTTTTATAGAGGATTTCCATCCATAGAGAATTGATGATTAAAGAGTTGGCATGCAGTTCCTTAGAAAATTTGGCAATTAAAAATACTTTACGGCCAGCGCCGTGGCTCAATAGGCTAACCCTCCACCTGCGGCGCCGGCACACTGGGTTCTAGTCCCGGTCGGGGAGCCGGATTCTGTCCCGGTGCTCCTCTTCCAGTCCAGCTCTCTGCCGTGGCCTGGGAAGGCAGTGGAGGATGGCCCAAGTGCTTGGACCCTGCACCCACATGGGAGACCAGGAGAAGCACCTGGCTCCTGGCTTCGGATCAGCGCAGTGCGCCGGCTGCAACGCGCTGGCCGTAGTGACCACTTGGGGGGGTGAACCAACGGAAAGGAAGACCTTTCTCTCTGTCTCTCTCTCTCTCACTGTCTAACTCTGCCTGTCAAAAAAAAAAAAAAAAAACTTTACATAAGAAAACTGTAAAATTGAGTTATAGCTATAATTGGTATATGGGTAGTTCAAAAATGGCGTGACCAGTAGTTACAAGAATATACACAGAGGCCGGCGCCGTGGCTCAATAGGCTAATCCTCCACCTTGCGGCGCCGGCACACCGGGTTCTAGTCCCGGTTGGGGCGCCGGATTCTGTCCCGGTTGTCCCTCTTCCAGGCCAGCTCTCTGCTATGGCCCGGGAGTGCAGCGGAGGATGGCCCAAGTGCTTGGGCCCTGCACCCCATGGGAGACCAGGAGAAGCACCTGGCTCCTGGCTTTGGATCAACGCGATGCGCCAGCCGCGGTGGCCATTGGCGGGTGAACCAACGGCAAAAAGAAGACCTTTCTCTCTGTCTCTCTCTCTCACTGTCCACTCTGCCTGTTAAAAAAAAAAAAAAAAAAAAAAAAAAAAAAAAAGAATATACACAGAAAGTTTTCATTTTTGACAAATATTTAATGTCTCCATAAAGGAAGCACTTTCAGTCATGTTGAAAGCCACACTCTGTTCTACTTGCTTTAAAGCAGAATTCAGTTGAGTGTATTTGTAGCGTATAGATGTTGAGAAGGAAACAGGCGTGAGTTCAACAAGTACCTGGTACCACGGGGCCAATCCCTGTAAAGTCAGGGGTTGGTGGTGCCAGGGTGTGCGACCTCCCTGCTTCACGTGTTCATCAGAAGCCCGCCCCAGCACGGGCAGCCGGAATGAACGGACACAAATGAAGTGTGTGAGCAAGGCGGCAGCATGGTACCAGCGTGGTACATCCGTGCCAGGGGCATGTGTGCGTGGCGAGGTGGGCCCTGTTAACATGTGTGAAGTCTTCAAGAATCAGAGGCAGTGTCTCCTTCATGCAGAGAAACGAATTCATGAAGCTACTTGGATATGGTGAGAAAGAACACCAACCCACCAAAAAATCTGCAGAGTGAGAGGGAAGCCGGGGCGGGGGGGGGGGGGGCAGTTCTGTCACCAGGGTGTGAAGCAGTGAGCGTTCGTCCCCAGGACTCGAGGTGGGTGTGGAGGCTGAGCTGACGTCAGGTGGAAGGAAGGCAGGGCCTAGAGTAAGCAGTAAGTGATAGTAGTTAGCATTTAGTGAATAAGAATGTCAATACACGTGGATATTTGTATTTCTTTGGAACTTGCTGAAACCTGTACATCTCTGTAGTAGTTGGCTGTGCATAATGAGTGGTCGTGTCTTGGTAAAAGATAGGATTTTTTTACCAACTCATTATTTTTTTTAAACTTTTATTTAATAAATATAAATTTCCAAAGTACAACTTTTGGATTACAGCGGCTTTTTCCCCCCATAACCACCCTCCCACCCACAAACCATCCCATCTCCTACTCCCTCTCCCATCCCATTCTTCATTAAGATTCATTTTTAATTATCTTTATATACAGAAGATCAACTTAGTATATACTAAATAAAGATTTCAACAGTTTGCACCCACACAGAAACACAAAGTATAGAGTACTGTTTGAGTACTAGTTTTACTATTAATTCTCATAGTACAACACATTAAGGGCAGAGATCCTACATGGGGAGTAAGTGCACAGTGACTCCCGTTGTTGATTTAACAATTGATACTCTTATTTTATGACGTCAGTAATCACCTGAGGCTCTTGTCATGAGCTGCCAAGGCTGTGGAAGCCTTTTGAGTTCACAAACTCCTACCTTATTTAGACAAGGCCATAGTCAAAGTGGAAGTTCTCTCCTCCCTTCAGAGAAAGGTACCTCCTTCTTTCATGGCCCATTCTTTCCGCTGGAATCTCACTCACAGAGATCTTTCATTTAGATAATTTTTTTTGCCACAGTGTCTTGGCTTTCCATGCCTGCGAAACTCTCATGGGCTTTTTAGCCAGATCCAAATGCCTTAAGGGCTAATTCTGAGGCCAGAGTGCTGTTTAGGGCATCTGCCATTCTATGAGTCTGCTGTGTATCCTGCTTCCCATGTTGGATCGTTCTCTCCTTTTTAATTCTATCAGTTAGTATTAGCAGACACTAGTCTTGTTTATGTGATCCCTTTGACACTTAATCCTATAAAAGATAGGATTTTTTTAAAACAGAAAAGTGCACAGCAGAGTGTGAAAATCTGCTAAGGTTCTGTTTTGGACCTTGCCGGGCGGGAGAGCGTTCAGCCCAGGCAGAGGACTCGGGTCCCGGCTCACCATCCACACAGAAGCCTGTGAGAGCCGTGCCACAGGGCCACAGGCTGCCGCGAGCTGGCATGAGCGTGGTGGTTCCTGTTCCAAGGAGGGATGCCCCCTGCCTGCTACGGCATGTGTGTCCGGGGCACCCTTGTAGAGCTTGCTTGTAACGTGCTGGGGCAGCTGGCAGCCTCTCACTGCCCCTGCCCCATGGCCCCGGTGGCCCCGGTGGCCCCGGGGGACCGTTTTCTGGTGTGTGCTGGGGCATCAAAGGCTAAGGAAGCCACTGGGGCTGGACACGGCATTGAGTTGCTGTGTTTTATCTGAAAAATATAAAGCTGTTTAAGTGACACATTTATGATAGAAAAATTAGAAATTACACATCATCAAAAAGAAAAGATGTATCGCTCAAAGACCGTTATCATCTTCGTGTGCTTCTCCCCAGATATTTTTAGACCAGGTTTGCGTTTTTTTCCTGCACACTTTTTATAGCATGCTTTTCCCATCCTCTGACAACGGCAAGCATCACACACGTGCAGAACGCAGACAAGAGCGGCCCTCCTGTCCCCACCCCCTGAGCCACCGCTGCCGAAGTCTTGATTCTGCTCCTTTTAAGCAGAAGTCTCCTGTCTCTGTTGGCCTGTCTTTCTTTTAAAGCCCGTAGCTAGTTTTACTTAACTGGATTTGTCCTTTTTAAACTTTTCTCTTTCCTTGGCTTCAACTCTGCGAACATTTTTTTCTTTTAATTTTTGGATGGCGAATTTTGAACATGCACAAAAGCAGGCAGAATAGTGTGATGACGCCCCTTGTTCCCAGCCCCCAGCCCCTACAACTGTGAAACCATGGCCAGTCCCACCCACCCGCCTGCTCCTGCCCCCAGCCCTCATCACCTTGACCTGCGAACTCTGAGCCGACCTCCGGAGGTCCCCCGCTGCCCGCTCAGGCTTCACTGTGTTTTGGCGTTGAGGAAGGGCCCTGCCCCCCGCCTCGGAGCCCCTGTCGCGAGCCTGAGCCACGGACCAGGGCTTTCCCACCTGCTCCTGAGACGCCTGCAAGTTCCCAGACGCTGAGTGTGCCAGCCTCCCGTGTTCAGCGCCGCAGCCTCTTTCCTGTTAATGAAGGAGGCCATTGCTCAGATCATTTGGAAGGGGAGAAGTGGAATCTGCTACCTGGGTGTTCCTCTTCCATGCTGTTCGTATAAATTTAAACTTAGATTCCTGAGAATTAGATTGAACATGACAAAAATCGCTGTGTGGGCAGTTTAGCTGAGTACTTGCAGATTGATAGAGCCTTCTGTAATAACGAAGGGAAAAGGTTCCTGCGCTGCGGAGTTCCAGAAGGTGAGCTCACCAGTTAAGGAGTTTGAAGCTAAAGGTCCTTGTTAACCCTTTGCTGGATGGCAAAAGGAAAAGAGACGAAGAACGAAACCCAGAGACTCTTCAAATCCTGGCCTTGGGAGGGCCCCTCCGACCCCTCCGACCCCTCCTCATGCATGGACATCTCACACTGCGTTCAGATTCGCTTGTCCCAGAGTTGTTTTTTTTTTTTTTTAACTTTGACTCCTTCGAGTTTATGAACTATCCTCAAACCAGGACCGCGTCACGGCCGTGGAGTCCTGCCCTGGCATGCTGCACCGGTGGTCACCGCTTGTGTGAGATTACATAACGAAATACCACACAGAACTGGAAGACGTCAGAGCCGAGCCGTCCTCTTACCTAGCAACCCAATCGGTGTTTCCACCAAACGCAGAGGGAATTTGCTTACCCCGACTAAAACGTGGAGTTTACTGTGTGGCCACAAGGTGATCCAAGCCCAATTGTTTTCCAGCTATTGTGTCCTGAAAATGCGGAGAGCCCGGACTAAGGCCGGGTCGAGCGTCCTGGCGGTATGAGCTGCCCTGCGTGGGGCCCTTCGCTGCAGGCCTGTGTGCACGGTGCAGGTTTCCCTTCCCTGTGCCACTGGACTGGGTTAGCTTCCTGAGCCCGCAGAGCAGGTCTCTCACTGTCCCCCTCTCTCTGTGCTCGCGCGGTTGGGGAAACTGGCCACGGCTCAAGAGGATGACCTGACACGAGCGTCGTGTCCCCCTCCTCGACTGGACAGAAAGCTGTCTGACGGACGGGAAGCCCAGCCTCTGCTGTGTCCAGCAGGGTCCAGCAGGTGACAGGTCTCCTTGTCGCCAGCCTCTGTGTACCGCACGTGTCACCTCGCTGAGTCAGCACCACTCCTGGGAGCTGACATCTTCCTCGGGCTCCCGTTCTTTCAGTGTGACGTGGACTGCAGTGACAGAAGCAAGGCATGCTGGGATGGGAGGGGGCGACGCGGGCTGTTCCACGATCCACAGCTCTCCAGCGTCTCTCGGGACGCATACAGAGGACTCAGTCTTCAGTGCTTCGTCCTGATTCCACACGACGTCTGTCATCCAGGCCCCGCCTCACCCACCTCCCTGCGATGTCCATCACCCAGGCCCTGCCTCACCCACCTCCCTGCGATGTCCATCATCCAGGCCCCGCCTCACCCACCTCCCTGCGATGTCCATCACCCAGGCCCTGCCTCACCCACCTCCCTACGATGCCCATCATCCAGGCCCCGCCTCACCCACCTCCCTACCATGTCCATCATCCAGGCCCTGCCTCACCCACCTCCCTACGATGCCCATCATCCAGGCCCCGCCTCACCCACCTCCCTGCGATGTCCATCATCCAGGCCCCGCCTCACCCACCTCCCTACGATGTCCATCATCCAGGCCCCGCCTCACCCACCTCCCTATGATGTCCATCATCCAGGCCCCGCCTCACCCACCTCCCTGCCTCAGTTCTGCCCTCTTTCCCTCTTCCCTTTGCTCTTGCTGTTCTCCAGCTGGGAAAGCCTGCCCGATGCCGTCGTGGACATGGTGCTGGTAGAGCCTCGGGTCTCTGTGTTTCCTCAGAGGGATCTTCCCCTCCAAATTAAATCCAGCGTAGGCCCCGAAGTGTCATCACCTCACCCCGTGTTGTTTTCTCCAGGGACCTCTGTACTGTGTTACGTATTCTTACCCTACGTGTTCGCTTGTTAGCTGAATCCACCCCACAGGAGAAGGGCCTTGTCAGTCCTCTTCTCTTGTTTGTGCCCAGCACCCAGCACGCCTGACACGCGGTGGGAACATGCTAAGATTTCCCGAGTGCATGAGTGAATGGAAGTGGTTATTGGACGCGTGTCTGGAAGAAGGTGTTGAGGACTACGACAGTGTGACTCAGAGCCAAGCCCTCCAGGGGCCACCTGCTGTCCTCTGAGCAGATGGGCTTGTTCTGGGCACCCCAGGAGCTGGAACTGGATTCAGCAGGTTGAAACTCTAGGGAGATGTATTTCACTTTGTAGAGAAAAAAAAATTAGCGTCATTTTATTTGAAGATGGAGTGGGGTATGCTGGGAAGAAGCAATGTCTAAGTCACCTGTGGGGTGCAGGCCGAGGCTGGAAGCTCTCTGTGCAGACCTGGTGTCGGGCGCGCCCAGCACCTGCCCAGGTGGGTAGACCAGGTGTGTCTGCAGCCTGTCTCAGCACAGCGTCTCAGCCAGTCTGCTCCATACTTTTTGTTATTTTCTTATTCATTCAGGAAATGGGAAACACCAATGGTCTTAGTCTGTTTCCTGCTGCTACCACAGAATACCAGGGACTGGGTCGCTTATAGATAACAGAAGTTGGTCTGGCTCATGTTCTGGAGGCTGAGTCCAAGGGCGTGGCGCCAGCATCTGTGAGGGGCTCATGCTGCATCTGGCATGACAAGGACAGTTCAGCACCGTGCACAGACAGACAGAAGAGGCCCAACTCCCAGGGTGCCTAACCCTCTCCCGCGATAACGGCCGTCATTCACTTTTGAGGACAGAACCCCCTGAACCTAATCACCTCTCGAAGGCCACACCTTTGGATACTGTTAAATTAAATACTGTTAAATATTAAATTTCAACAGGGATTCTGGAGTAGACCTTCAACCAAGCACCAGCTGTGTGCATGGCCCTTTTGTGGCCCCTTGGGCCAATTACAGAGTGGGGAGTCACTGGATGGTTGGCCAGTTACAGAGAGTGGGGAGTCACTGGGTGGTTGGCCAGTTACAGAGAGTGGGGAGGCACTGGATGGTTGGCCAGTTACAGAAAGTGGGGAGGCACCATGTGGTTGGGGCAGGTACAGAGAGTGGGGAGGCACTGGGTGGTTGGCCAGTTACAGAGAGTGGGGAGGCACCGTGTGGTTGGGGCAGGTACAGAGAGTGGGGAGGCACTGGATGGTTGGCCAGTTACAGAGAGTGGGGAGGCATGGTCTACATGCAGTAGATGGTGTGGGGGCAGTGGCTGGTAAGAGGACACAGAAGGAGGTTGAGCCTCACCCAGGTCATCAGGGCAGGCCTCCCAGAGGGGTGCTTTCGGGTGGGGTCTGAAGACTCAGCGGGAGCTGGTGGGAAGAGAGGCAGGAGCAGCACCCTGCAGGGAGCACAGTGTGAGTGGCTCTGACAGTCCCAGCACAGTGACTTGGGGGGAGCAAGGGGGCAGCTGGCATTTAAGACGTGAGGGCCTCAGGGGCCGGCACGGTGGCCCAGCAGGTTAAGCTGTGCCCTGTTCTGCTGGGATCCCATATTGGAGCCCTGGTTCATTTCCCAACTGCTCCGCTTCCAATCTAGCTCCATGCCAATGTGCCTGGGAAGGAGCAGAGGATGGCACAAGTGCTTGGGCCCCTGCACCCATGTGGGAGACCCAAACGGAGTTCTTGGCTACTGGCTTTGGCCTGGCCCAGCTCTGGCCATTGCAGCCATTTAGGGGAATAAACTAGTGAATAAAAGATCTACCGCCCTTCTCCCCCCCCCCCCCCCCAATAAATGCATCTTTTAAAATATATAAAAAGGAGTGAGAGCCAGGAAAGCTCACATGCCCAGGGCAGTCCCACTTTGTGAGGAACTTTGTGGGTGTCACCTGGTTGCAGAGTAGCAATGGAGACCTGCAGTGTGCAGGGGGAAGAGTAGAAGAGAGGAGATGAGGGGACCAGAGGTGGCAGTGAGCCTCAGCAGGGGGCGGGCTGACAGCCAGATTTGTGTTTTGCAAGGAGCACCACCTGCAGTGCGGAAGCTGAGATTGAGCTCCACCTCTGCAGAAGACACAGCGAGGCGCAGTGTCCACCCCAGCAGTGCAGCCACCACATCCCACTGCGGAGTGCCCGGCCGTGGCTCCTGACCCCGGTTTCCTGTTAATGCAGACCCTAGGAGGGTTCCTGCTGCCCCTGTGTGAGACCTGGGTTGAGTTTCTGGCTCCCAGCTTCCACCTGACCCAGCCTCAGCTGCTACAGCATTTGGAGAGAGAACCAGTGGATACGAGCTCACTGTCTCTCTCATTGTTGTCTCCCTGTCTCTCAAATAAATATTTTTTTTAAAAGAAGAGAAGAAATAATGGTCATCCTAGCCAAGGGGGGAGAAAGAGATGTGGGCAGATTTGAGAGATGTTTGGAAGGTCCATTTTCTAGTCCTTTTTCTGCTGTTGTGACAGAATCCTAGCGATTGGGTAATTTAATAGAGATTTGTTTAGCTCATGGTTCTGGAGGCTTGGCAGTCCAAGAGCAAGGACTGGCATCTGGGGGAGGCCTTCTTGCTGCATCACGGTGGGGGGCATCACAGGGCACGTGTGCTGGCTCAGGTGTCCCTCCGTCTTCCTACAAAGCCACTAGGGCCACCACCCTCGGGACCCCCTCAGGCTCCTCCTCTACATACCCTTGAGATAGGAATTTGGGGATTAAGTTTCTAACACATGAATTTTGGGGGACGAATTCAGACCACAACAGTAGGGTTCAGCATGATTGATTGACACAGGCCTACCCATCCATCATAGGTTTCCTCTGGATTTGGGCAACAGTGATGCCACTTCTGATTTAGTAGTAATCCCACTTCCTGACCAGGGAGAGAAATGGTTTTGCTAAGAGCGAGGACTTAGGGGTGTGTGTGTGTGTGTCTGTGGGACAGCTAAGTGGCAGTTCCCGGTAGACTCTTGGTGTGTGTCAACCCGGAACTCAGAGATTCTATGCTAGTTGGTATAGAGTGAGAAGGCCAAAGCCCAGAAATGCTGCATAGGCCCCTGGAAGCAAGTAAGAGTCCAGGGGGAGAGCTTGGAGGCTGGCACACCAACAGGTAAGGGACAGGGCTGGAAGAAGCAGTCCCAGAGGTCAGACACGCGGAGGGGCCCTGAGCCAAAGGAAGAAGAAGCCCTCAGGCTGCAGGTGCTGCTAGTCAGCAGCTTACAAGGTTGTCCGCGACCCGGACAAAGTTAACTTTTTGCTAACTAAGTGCATCTAGCAGCATCGTTCTCCTACTTCCTAGACGGAAAGATTTTCAGGCATCACATGTGTCTTAGTGCTGCAATAGAATGCCACAGGCTGGTGGCTTAGAAACAGCAGTGTTAATTCTCACAGCTCTGGAGGCGGGGAAGTTCAAGGTCCAGGCACTGACAGAGTGTCCTGGGAGGGCCACTCTCTGGTTCAGAGATGACACCTCATGCTGTGTCCTTACGTAATGTAGGGGTGAGGGAGCTCTGGGGTCTGCATCCCACTTGTGAGCACTCTGCCCTCATGGCCTAATGACTGCCTGAAGGCCCTGCCTCTGAATGGCATCGCGCTGGGCATTAGGTCCCAGCGCGTGAATGGAGTTGCGTGGCTGGTCAGAGACGCAAACACCTCGTCTGTTGCAACGAGTAGGAGTGTGTTCTGGGAGGAGTGTCCCGGTGGGGGCAAGAAAAGCTTCTGTCACCACTGTCCCTTCTCAGCAGTGGGGAAAGGTGAGCTTAAGTGACCCATGCCTGGAAGGCTCTGGGCTCACTGCAGTAAGAGAGGCCTGATATGTCCCCAGCTGTAATAGGTGACAGCTTTGCAGTGTTCACTCCTGGCACAAGCCTTTGCTAGTGATTGTCAGACAGTAGCTCTGTCACCAGCCACATGGCTGTAAGCTAGAAATGTATAAAGGAGTTGTGGGCCTTTAAGGACTTACTCCCTAACCAAATAGAACTTGAGTTAATGGTTAGTGGTTGTTCTGTAATCAGTCCCTAATACAAGTGGTTAAGGAGGTTGGCAGTGGGAAGCAAAAGAGCCTGCAGGGACAGGGGTGTGGCTGCGAACAAGGCTGGGAAAAGTCCCTGACAGCACTTCTGGATCCAAAGCCAAGACTGTGGCTTTCACTGAGTCCTAGGAGACAGGGAGGAATTTTAAGCTGTGGCCCACAGTGACAGTGTAAGGGAGGGGTCGCAAACGCAGCAAAGGCTCTGAATGCAGCCTGCTGTTGAACCTGGCGTCCATCACGTACTAGCCAGGTAACTGGACAAGCGGCTTGGAAGTGTTCCGAGTTTCCAAAACTCACCCGTGCAACGTGGTTTGCATGGCTGTTGTCAAAGTTGGGTCGTGCGTGGAACCTTTGCCCAGAGGGGGCATTTAGAAACTTGATTATAATTGTTAAGATCATAGTTATTAATGTTACATTCATATAGTTGTCATAGAGCACAGACACTTTGACGTGTGCTCACCGATGGCGGTTCAGCTCACTCCCAAACACTTCGGTAACCTTCCTCTGATTGTCACCACAGGGCTGTGTCTGCCAGCGTGGCAGAGCAGGGGTTCCTTGAGGGGAGCGGGGGCCACTGATGGTGCCCAGGGCTGTCGTCAGCCAGAGGCCCCTTTCCATGTAGCTTGGATCTGTGGGGGAAAGCCCCCACAGAAAGCTTCTTCAGACAGGTGGCTTTGAGGAGATGTCGGGGCCGCTGGCAGAGACCCCAGCGGGAAGTGGCTGTGCTCATTGAGGCTGGCGTCCAGGGATGGTCCCTGAGCTGAGCTGCTGCTTTCGATTCCATTCGTGTCTGAAGTGAAGGAAGCCGTGTGACTCCGAGAGATTCCTGTGTTTATCGGCGCTGGGGGTCCTGGGACCAGCACGCAGCCCTGGGACGACTCCTCTGCCTGCCTCTGCTGCTCCAAGTCAAAGCTCTCGGCCCCAGCAGATGAAAAGTTCATTTCTTTTTAATTACAAGAACCTTTTTATATGAAAGAAAGTATTTTCCTTTTTTTAAAGATTTATTTATTTATTTGAAAGGCAGAGAGATACATAGAGAGAAGGAGAGAGAAGGAGAGAGATTGAGAGTGAGAGCAAGAGAGAGAGGTCTTCCATCTGCGGTTCACTCCCCAAATGGACACAATGGCCAGAGCTGGGCTGAGCTGAAGCCAGGAGCCAGGAGCTTCTTCCAGGTCTCCCACACAGGTGCAAGGGCCCAGGCACTCGGGCCATCTTCTACTGCTTTCCCAGGCACATTAGCAAGGAGCTGCATTGGAAGTGGAGCAACCGGGACTCGAACTGGCACCCATATGGGATGCTGGCCGCTACAGGCAGAGGCTTAACCTTCTACTTCACAGTGCGGGCCTCAGACAGTATTTTCTTAAAACATCAAATTGTTCCTGAACATTTTGGCAGCGTGTCCTATATAAGCTTTTGGATTTATGCTTCTTCTTTTCATAAAATAAAAACTTCAGTGCCACTGCTCCGAGAGTTCTGCAAGTTCACGTTGTGTAAATATATGGAATAAAATATTTACTTAGGGTTTCCATAAACAAGGCCCAGGGCAGGGCGTACGAGCGCTCTCCTTGCTGGGTTCAGAGGCTGTGCTGGGAGTCCCAAGGGAAATCTCAGCCTCTCGGATGTGTTTTGATTGGCTGCCTTCATGTTTTAGCTCCTGTAATGAACCCTTGGTCAGTTTGTCAATTTTGACTGAGGACAGAGAGTTCACGTATAGTAACAACACAGAGACTGAATTTGAAGTGATGGTTTATATCATGATGTAATAATCCTCTTTTCCTTCCAACAATATTTGCCTGTGAAGCCAATATATTATAATTCAGACTTCAAAGGCAGACCCTTTGTTTCACCATCTCCAAGTGCTGGTTTTAGATACTTGAAATACCAAACCTGGAAGCTGAGAGCTCGGAGCCTCCTGGCCCCAGCGCGTCCTCGAGTGCAGGTCTGTGTGTTCCCGGTGACCCGGCGACACAGCCGCGCGCCCGTCAGAGTGAGGGGCGAGCCTGGAGCCGTTGGTCTCTCTCAGCCCTGCTGGCAGCCCTTTCTCTGCGGGGAGCAGGTCTCTGGTCCTACCGCAGAGCAGCCAGAGTCTCCTGGGTGGCCTTCGGCTCTCCCTAACGCTTTAGCGTCGCGGGATTGTGCAGAAGGACATGAAGGGGGTCCTGGAAGAGGGCTCTGAGTGCCAGCACAGGTGAAGAGTGAGGAGTCTTCCCTTCGTGTCCTTGCCTGACCCCTTTACTGAGCACCTCGGCTAAACATCCCTCCACTCGGAAAGCTGAGGGGAGAGTTACCCTGCAGTGAAGAAGAAGTCGGAGGGTAACAGAGAGCTACAGAATGCACCGGTAAAATGTGTGCTACCTTAGCATTCGTCGCCCAGGCAACCAAGAGAGCAAGTGGTCATGTGTTAAGAAGCTCCTCCATGTCAGCGGGTCTCAGTGAGTCACAGCCTGCAGGTTGTTGATTGGCTCGTGAGCTGCCAAGTCCACAGGCAGACAGGGTTCCCGTACACCTGCAGCCCAGTGTGCAGCGAGGCCATCAGGATGCTTCCTTCCTTCCTTTCTATTTTTTTTTAAGATTTATTTATTTATTTGAAAGAATTAGAGAGAGGTAGAGAGAGAGAGAAAGTCTTCCATCCAGTGGTTCACTCCCCAGATGGCCACAACAGCCGGAGTTGTGCCAGTCCGAAGCCAGGAGCCAAGAGCTTCTTCCGGGTCTCCCACGTGGGTGCAGGGGCCCAAGCACTTAGGCCATCTTCTACCGCTTTCCCAGGGCATTAGCAGGGAGCTGCATCCGAGGTGGAGCAGCTGGGACTTGAACCAGCGCCCACATGGGATGCCAACACTGCAGGCGATGGCTTTACACACGCCATAATGCTGCCCCCCTGATATGGCTTAGCCTTTTATTTTCTGTACTGGCATGTCTGTGGGACAAAGATGTTTCCTGGCAGCCCCAGGTTCAAGTGGTCCTTGGTGTCTGAGACCCCAGCAGAGAGACTGTGTTTCTTGAAGTCCCTGTCAGTCCCTCCAAACAGACTCAGAGTAAGTCTTGGGTCGCATGTATGCCCAGAGCAAACAGTGCCAGTGGGGACCGGGTATTGTGCAGCTGCACGAGTGTAGACTTCAGTTCAAGCGAATGCAGCTCTGCTTGTGTCCACATGGTGCTTCTGTCTGCGCTTGACACTCCCTCCAATCACACACTTACTTCCCTGGGTTCTCCTGTTCTGTATCTACCCACTTCGTGCTTTTCACACACCCATTTATGTAAGTTTTGTGTAGGCGTGTGTGTGCATGTGTACATGTATGTATTCGCTTATACTATATTTGATAGGTGATTTCTATGCTGATAAAGAGCAAATCGTCAGTTTATAACCCAACTGCCTCCCCGCCTGCTGGCTCACTGGCCACCCCCAATCAACCTGGTAGGGGGGCAGCGCCAGCTGAAAGCCAGCTCCACTGGGAAGGGAAGGGCAGTCCCAAGGCAGGGCAGAGGGCGGGGGAGTCAGTCTTTTGTCAGGGAAAAAGCAACAGGCCGACAAACCAGTCACTGGTTCGTTTGCTCAGGAAGGATGTATTGAGCGCCCGCTCTGTGCTAGGCACTCTCCCAGGCCCTGCGAGCGCAGCAGTGACCTGCTAGAGCTTACACTGTCGAGAGGCGCCGCCGAGCCCGTGAGCCAAGGGCAGCGCATGGTGGTACCTGTGGGGACCGGAGCTCTGGGGGCAGACCAGGGGAGCACCCTCGGGCACAGGAGCTGACGGAACAGCATGGGCGGAGGAGACGGAGGGCATGAGAGTCCACTCGTCTGGGCATTCCCTTTCAGTGGACCCGGAAGGAAAGGAGGCTTGATCCCATTGAGGCAGATCCCATGGAGGTTATCCCAAGAGCTGGAGAAGGCTTGAGCTAAGCAGGAGTCTGAGTGTGGTAAGGTCAGACAGGTGCAGGGCAGGAAAGAGGTTTCCCAGGACAGCTGCATACACAGTCCACGAGGGCCGGGGCCGTGAGGCTGAGTGGATTGGGGTGAGACCACGCAGGGACGTGAGTGACAGGTCGCAGAGTGACGTCAGCCGATCCACGTGTGGAGCCGCTACAGCAGCGGGCGTGGGGCTGAGTGAGGCAGTGGCCAGTGGGGACGGGGACAGGGCCCAGCTTCCCGAGGCAGTGCCTGCAGGATCTGGGCATTCACTTGCTGCCGGTGGCCTGGTGGGTTTGTTCATCATCCCGGGTGAGCCCTGCTTCCTTGTACAAGTCCGCTGATGTCCACTCAAGGAAGAGAGGTCTCAGGAATGGTTAATCCTGTTTATCCATGATCAGAGCGCCATCGTGTTTGGTGTGTGTTGAGGAAGGGGATACGGCCTGCGGGCCACTGGCACTGGCACTGCCGCGCATGCTTGGAGGGGACTCCCTGGGGACTGCGTGGGCCTTCGCAGCCAGACCGACAGGCCTTCTTGTGCTTCTACAGGTAACTTCCAAGTGGGAGTGCACATCGCCGATGTGAGCTACTTCGTTCCCGAGGGATCCGAACTCGATAAAGTCGCCGCCGAGAGAGCTACAAGTGTCTACTTGGTTCAAAAGGTAAAAAATCAGTCTCTAGTTTCTTAGGGTTAAAAAAAATGCTTCTATTTAGTTTTCTTCCTTTTTTATGTGTTTGTTGCCCTTTTCTCAAAAAAAAAAAAAAGACAAAAACAAAAACAAAAACAAAAACCACGAGGCCCAGTAGTCCTGACTGCGTATCTTTTCTCTAGTAAGGTCTTAAAGACATTGCCCCTTGGAGAAGCACTTGCCCCGAGACTGTGTGTTCTCTTGAAGAGAGCCCTCCCTCACACCCTAGCCACATGTTTTGCACAGTTAAATGGGAACTGGCCACAACCACTCGTATCTGTGGCTGCTTTCTCAGGCTGACAGCAGGTGGAATGACAATGTACCACTTACTTTAGCCCTTTAAGAAAACAAGTTTGACCCCTGACCCCTGACCTGGACCTGACCCACCCTTCACAAGACAGCCACTGGAGTCCTCGATATGGGGAAACAAAGGAGCCCAGGGGGAGTCTAGACTTTTCCTCTAATCCTGACCCCAGCACACATGGAAAGCCATCAGGTGTCTAGAGACTTCCCTATGAAATACAGGAATGGGATGGAGTCATCTCCAAGTGTCCCTTCTGTTCTGGTCCCCACAGCTGACCATGAGAGTCTGTTCCTCTGACAAGCACTTCCTGAGTACCGAGTGCCTGGTGGGCACTGCAGGAGGCCCTGGGGACAGTGGTGAAGAGATGGCCACGCGCGAGTGATTGCTCCCCTTCCCTGTAGTTCATGAGTGCTGCTGAGTTCTGGTCTCCTCCTCCTGTCACTGCAGATTGGGCTCATCTGGTTTGGCTGTATCTTGACTATCACTTCCTGTCTAGCTTCCTTGAATCCAGTGGTCCAGTTTTGGATTCTGCCTATGCTAACTTGGGCCTTCCCTCCTCCCAAACCCTGCGTGCTAGAATTGACTTCTGGTATTTGCTCATTGACTGTGTTGAGGTGAGAGGTATATCCCCACCGTGCCCACACACACACCCAGGCACTCCGGGAGCTGCATACCCTTTGCCTGGTCCCATCTTTTCAAGGATGCAAGATGAGCCCAAGTGCCAAACCTCCTCCGTTCTGGGGACTTCCAGACAGCATTATGCAGGGAAAGAGTAAGTTGGCAGCTCCCACTGCCAGCCCACCTGTGAGCCTGCACAGCTAAGAGAAGGAAAAAGCAGGCGGTGGGCTCTGCCCTCGCAGGCAGCGTGTCCTGGTGGACTGGCTCTCTGGCTGCTGCCTCTGCAAACTCCGGAGGAAGTGACCCTGGTGCCTGCCCTAGACAGAGGTATTTAGTGGGGTGCTAAGCTGTAGACCTGAGGAAACCACCAACATAGGAACTTGGGCAGCTCTCCAAGCACCCGAGTTTTAGGACGCTATAGATCCTGGCCCAGGCACTGAGATGTGTCTGCGAGACAGCATTCCTCTCCGCTTAGCTCTCGCTGACCCCTCTGCCTTCTCCCACCCATTTCCAAACAAGGGCTTGAGAAACGGGAGCTTCTGGCCACCTGGACCCTCCGTGCCTGGTGTTCCCCAGAACCAGCTGGCCCTTTTGTAGGTTTCTGGTCTAGACACTGTCAGGGCAGGCCTCTGCGGGTGTGTGCACTGCTCCCCCTGGGTGTGTCCCCACCCCAGGGTCCCAGTGAAGCCAGCGCTTGGCCCCAGCCCTGGCAAAGGGTGAGTGTCATCCAGGCAGCAGAACAGGAGTGGGGAATCTTCGGAAGAGGAGTGGTTTGGCTTTGTTTTTCTCAGCTGGAGATCCGAAACCTGTGGCTGATACTGCGCGACAGTTCTGCCTCCTGGGTGGCCCTCTCATGCCACCTTTATTATCCCCACCACCTCCCCCCCACCCAGCCCCGGAAACCCAGTGAAGATGGCACTAGCAGGATTGTGTTCACCACAGGGGGATCTGCTCACATTCCAAATGCATAGCCATCCTGGGGCCTGTGTTAGCACAGTTGAGTGTCTCTCATCTGCAGTGCTTGGCACCAGAAGTGCTTTCGGGATTCAAACTTTGGAATATTCACAAATTCATAGCTATCTTGGGGATAGAACAATTCCTTCACGTTTCATGTGAGTGTTATTTTACATTGTCTGCAGGTAATTTATACCATGCTTTTAGGGTACCTGTATTTTGGTTGAGACTTACCACAGGAGGTCAGCTGTGGGATTTTCCACGTGTGGTGTTTTACCAGTGTTCAAAAGGTTTCGGGCTGTGGAACGTTTTGGATTTCAGGTTTGGGGATGCTCAGCTTCACCTTCTTTTGCAGCCTGATGCCAAGGCTCTACAGATGGAGACCTTAGCTCGTGTCAGAGCCTCTCCATCATTCCTCGGGGGGCCACTTGTGCCAGGATTGCCATGGCTTAGCATGACCAGCACCCAAGGTGCTCCCGGTTCTCACAGACCCAGGACCTTCTGTATCTGTGCTCTGATACACAGTTAGGACACCTCCTTCCCCAGTCATCGCTGGCAGCCCGGCAACATGTAGGAGATGGACTTCCAATAAACCATGAAGTCCTTTGACCTTTGAGTGCCCCAGCCATCTGCCCTTAGTCAGAGCACAGAGTCTTGACTGGACAGAAAGGTTCTCACACAAGTGACTCATCGGTTGTTTGCCCTGGCCAAACTTGTTCAGATCCTGTAACTCTCCCCTCCTGGCACACATAGTCCTGGACCGCTCATGCCAGCATGGTCTTCACGCCAACCTCCAGAGGGTCCAGGTTGTAGAATCCCGAGATTCCGGCTCCAGCAAAGTGCCTACTACGTGTCGCCCGCAAAAGCATTGGCGATTCCGGGACAAAAGTCCTCCAGGAAAATCTGGAAGTTCCTAGGATTTCTGGTACTTGGCAAGTGTTCTTGAGAGTTCCTCTCATTTTGCCACCTGTCTACCCCAGCAGTCGTCCTCTTGAAAGGGAAGGAAGTCTTCTAGGCTCTCGCTGTGGCTGCGTGCTTTAGGAACTGAAGACGCCATTGCCCACGGCCCGAGTTTGGCTTCCGCCATCTGGCTCAGCTCAAGAAGCGGCAGCGATGTCTTCAGCCCCGTGGTGGAGGTCACCACACCCAGCATCCTGGTGCAGATTGGCTGTCTTGTACCGAATGAGAGCCAGCGCTGTCATCCCTGCAGCCGCCTTCTGTGCGTCGAGGCCCTGTGGGAGGCGCAGCACCTTCTCTCCCTGGCCCATGACAGTGCCATGTGGACCACTACAACCCAGAATATTTGAGCAAAACCCTGGCTGCGATTGCTCCAGGAGGGCTGGACAGATGCTTTCTTCAGGGGTTCCACTTTGTATGGAGCTCAGGCCAGGTGGTCAGCCCCGCCATGTACGTGTTTTCTGCCATCCCAGCAATGAGACTGCTGTGTGCAGAGGAAGGCAGGGTTGATTCCAGCTGTGAGATTCCAAGTCAGAAGCTTCACGGTCATCCAAACCCTGTTATAGGCACCTTAGGCAGCAGGCGACCTCTTTGCACAATGGTGCCCGAAAGATCTAGAGCCTTGAGGGGCCACTCAGTGAGACTGGCCAGCTGTATCGTCATCTGAACAGGGGAAACTCTATACCAAACTGTGCTTGTATCAAACAAACGACGTCTGTGCCTGTGTAAACCCAAACCTGTTGTTTAAGTACTTCCGCTTGACCTCCATCCCTCACGATGTCTACGTAGCGTAGACATCGGTAGCTAAGAGAATGCTGCACGGACCTACGACCCACAGATCTCTCTGAACATGAGCACGCTAGGGTTCCTCCCAGCCTCCTCTCTGAGGTCTTGAAGCACACCTGTGCCGTTCCCTTGACCCACAGATCTCTCTGAACGTGAGCACGCTAGGGTTCCTCCCAGCCTCCTCTCTGAGGTCTTGAAGCACACCTGTGCCATTCCCTTGTTGTCTGGGTAAAGGACTCCTTGGAACACAACTCCAAAGCACTGACCTTCAGTTTATGCTTGTGTTTTTGGAGGACCTGAATGATACTTTTGTTCCCCTCCTGGCCTTTACTTATAACCAGGTAGGACTTTTAAAAAAACTATTAAGTATTTTATTTTAGTTAGCATTTATGTGAAAGGCTGCGTGACTGAGACGGAAGGGAAGAGAGAGAAAAGTCTTCCATGCACTGGTTCGCTCCCCAAATGGCTACAATAGCCGGGGGTGGGCTAGGCCAAGTCAGAGCCAGGAACTCCAATCAGATCTCTCACGTGGATGCCAGTAATCCAGGTACTTGGGCCATCTCCTACAGCTTCCCAGGCATTAGCAGGAGGATGGGTCAGAAGTGCAGAGTAGGGACTGGCATTGAGGGGCAGCGGGTTAACCTGCTGCCTGTAAGGCCAGAATCCCATGTGGGCACCAGTTTGAGTCCCAGCTGTTCCACGTCTGATCCAGCTCCCTACTAACACACCTGGAAAGGCAGCAAAAGATGGCCCAAGTGCTTAGACGCCTGCCAGCACATGGGAGACCCAGATGGACTTGCTGGCTCCTGGCTTCAGCCTGGCCCTGCCCCAGCCATTCATGGCCATTTGGGGAATGAATCCGCGGATGAAGGTCTCTTATCTCTCTGTAACCCTGCATTTCAAAGAAATAAGTTAATTTAAAAAATTTTAAAAGTGCATGGTAGCTGACACTCACCCGGGCACCGTGACATGGGGTGCAGGGGTCCCAAGCAGTGGCTTACAGCCTACCACAGTGCCCACCCCCAGATACCAGAGGGCTCATCTTTGTGGTGAGCTTTCTCCTCTCCACCCTTTACTGAATATCCCTGGTCATAATAACTAGCTTCAAATGCTATAGCTAGCTGGCATTTGCTTTATTGGGAAAGATAGGAGAAATATGGAGAACCCAACCCTCACTTCATGAATATGCAGAGCCCACCTCATAAATTTGGCTAAAATGAAAAGACAGAAAATACCAAATATCCATAAGGATCTGGGGTAAGCAGAACTTTTGCTGCTGGGGAAGGGCAAATTGATATAACCACTTCAAAAAACTGGTTGATAGTACTTTTTATAATTTTATATATATATATATATATATATATATAAATTTGTGAACTAGCAATTCTACTTCTAGATATGTACCCATTAGAAATTGTGTATGTGTCTGAGTGTGTAAAGCATATATAATAATGTTCTTTGGAGCACTATTCAAAATAGCCAAAGAAACTGTTTAATACCCGTCAGCTATAGAATGAACACTTCACACAGTGGATGCTGTGAAGGGACCAGACGTCCAATATTTGTGGTATGATTCCACCGATACCAGATTCAAACACAGCAGAGCAGATCTGTGCCCTTTGGGGGAGTCTTGATTTGGGTGCTGATTACCTGAGTGTTGAGTTTATGAAACCCACTTTTATGTTTGGTGCACTTGGCTACATATGGAAGTCCAAGTGTCTGGGCCTTAGCTTAGTCCTTGTACATGACCTCTGGCCGGAGGTATCCCATCTACACTTCCTGCCCTAAACGGTCCTCGGCCAAACCCAGCCATTGCCTGGACAGGGCCTCTTACTGAGAAGGAAGGTGAAACTCAAAATCCTGTTTGTCTAAGAACTATCACATCATGATGGAAGAGAAATAGAAGAGGCAGGCTCTTGAACTCTAAAGACCACATCAAGCGAATAAATGTAAAATGTTCTCCCTGTTGAGAAAAATTTAACTCTGCTCTTCGGATTTGAATATTTAAGCATCTTAGAGACAGTTAAAGGTTCTTCTAAGCAGGTGGCTTCCTCTGGCCCAGCCACAGCATTCTCTTTCCATAGCCAGGAATTATGAATCAAAATCAGAAGACAAAAAAAATAATAATAAAATTGGGTTAAATAGCTAATTAGCACGTTTCCTTTTCTGTTCTTTCACTCTGCTTTTGTGATTGTGATAGTTCTAGAATTTCTCTCCAGGGCTGCGGAGGTGGGGCTCTAGCTGCCGAGTTCTGCAAGTGGGGAGCTGGGTGGAGGAGGGGCCCTGTGCCTGGCAGCGGGGAGCGAAGCCAGCCCGCGACCTTGGGCAGCCGCAGCTGTGCCTTCGGATGCCTTTGAACCGCTGCGCTGACCTTTCTTCCTACTTATTTTTGTTTCTTAAAGGACTGTGTCCAGGAACTTTTCTGCTGTTTTCACTTTACTTTTGTCTATAAAGGTCTTTGTAAAAGCTGGACGAGCTGCTTCCCACTCCCCCACCCCCCCAGAGTCTCTGCTCTCTCATTTGGCAGAGTCATTTCCCAGCTTCATCACACAGAGGAGCAGCTGGGGACGGGGATGGCGGTGGGCGTTCTGGTTGATTTCCCACCTTCAGGGAATGTGACACTGACTTCTTTTCGTTCAGAGGCTGCCCTCTAAGTGTGTGACTGATGTCAGAATGGTAACCGGAGCTGGATTTGGGGCACACCCCGTAGAGTCGGGCAGTATGCAATGAAGTGGACCTGGGGGCCAAATGCCAACTCACTGAGCTTTTAAGTGAAATGTGCTTTGTTAAGATTTTATTCATAGCATTAAGTATTTGGTAACTTTTGTTAATATTAGAGTATATTTGGATGGGAAGGTAAATTTAAGTAGGGTCTATTTAATCTTTAAATCCCATGGGAAAAATCACTTTTTCTTTCTGGCAAAAGGTGGTTTGTTATGACAGGGGACAACTGTCCGCCCAAACCTCAGCCTGGCCTCAGGAGGACACGGCATCTGCCCCGTTAATGTATTCAGTCATCTTCTCTGGGGGAGAAGAGAAGTGTCATTGCAATTTTAAGGTTCTTTTTTGAAAAAATAAGTGAATTAAATTTTTTAAAGTAAAACCTAAACAGTTGAAACCTAAACCTAAATTTTCTGCCTTCTGGCCCAAGTACTTGTGTTATTTTAGGTGTGAAACAGCTCAAATGAAAGTTCACCCATAAATCTCTGTGATATTTTATTGGTACTGCTTTATAATAGAGATCAAAGATTGGGATTGGAAGCCTGTCTTCATGTAGAATCCAAAGAGTTTTAAGATGTTCCTTTCTGACACCAGCAGGTTGTCAGAGTGTTGATGTTTTGTTAATGTCAAACTGTGTAGCAAGGAGTTGATCAAATTCTGAATTCATGGAAGTGTTGATATGAAAAAGAAAACTCTTTAAACAGTGATACTGGCTGGCAACCGAGTGGTCTATTTCCTGAAGTTGGTTGAGTGTGGAAGTGGGGAGCTAGCTGAGTGTATCTTGGTGTTAAAACCTCGAAGTCCTCAGAGAAAAGGAGAAAAACTCACCACGTTGTCCGGCTGCAGATCTGGGCTGAGAAGGCCAATGAGCACTGAGATCAGATGGGGAGCCAGCGAAGACCTGGCCGAGAGGGGCCAGAGAGGCCCTTGCGGCCCTCCGAGAGCAGAGAACGCCCCGCCTGCCCGGGGTGGTGGGCATCTGGCTGGTGTTGCCCTCGTCCCTCCCCTTCCTCCTTGCTTGGATGATTGATTCCTCCCCTCTGTGGCCCTTTCTGCTGGTCACAGGGCTGTCCTGGCTAACCTGCTGCTGAACTTGGCCAGCCCGCGCGCTGTGGCTTGCGCAGATGTTTCTGCTCTCGGAGGCTAATATAAGATTTTATAGTCTTGTTGGTACCCCCGCCCAGCTGCACTGGGCAGTGGTGTATCTCCCCAAATGACCAGTCTCTCTCAAGCCTCCCAAGTGCTGGTCTAGAATGCTTAGAGAGTCCGCATCCTATCGTCAGCGTCCCTTTCTCCCATGGCCAGCTTTTAAATCCCTGCCCGCACGCTGATTTGGGCCTGGCCCAGAAGCCTGCCCTTTTCCTCTTTACTCCCTGAAGAAGTGTTCATCAGGTTTTGTCCACTTGGCATGTAAGGAGCACTAGCTGTGTGCCAGGTTGCAGGGACATAGGGATGAGATGCGTGGATGCTGACCTTGCCCTGGGGGAACTGGGGAGGGGGCTGGGCCACTTTGGGGACAAAAATTCTCTCAAGGTGAGCAAGTGTCAGGAGAAGAGAGCAGGTGTGGTTCCCTGGGTTGGTAGGATTAGAGGAGTCTCCTTCTCAAGGGCCGAGAAGCCTTCACAGAGCAGTCGATGTTTGAACAGTGTTTAAAATTTGGAGTAGAAAATTTCTAGGTGAACAAAAGTGGATAGGGAAGGCATTCTAGGCCGAGGCTAGGAAAAATCATGGCGCATTGCAGGCATAGTGTGTAGTCTGGAATTGTCAGGGTGGGCTATGGTTTGAAGAGGATATGGCTCACCAAGTCACGCAGGTGGTTAAACCCCAAAGTCGGGAATTGATGATACTGAGAGGGTGGAACTTACTACAGTTATGCTGTTTCGGAGGCGGGCCCAGTGGGAGGTCCTTAGGTCCTGGGGAGTATGTCCTTGGAGGTTAATCTTGGAAGAGGGTTGGTGAGAGAGCTTGAGGTGGGCTCCGCAGCCCTGTCTGCTCCCTGGCGCTCCACACGGTCCTTCCTCCGCACACACTCTGCTCTCGCCAATCTTTGTCCTCACCAGATGGCCAACCCAGTCTTGGTCTATGAACCTCCGAAAGCAGGAGCCATAAACGCTTTTCTGCGTAAGTAACTTCTCTCAGGTGTGTGTTATGATGACAGGAAGCTGACGAACACAGCGTGTGAGTTGCAGGGGAGCCAAGATGACATTACAAGAGAGGCCTGGGCAGCAGGCCGAGGAATGTGGACTGTTGTGAGGGCAGGTAGGGGAGGGATGCAGCCAGTCTCCCTTGACCAAGACAGAAAATCACGTTAGCACGTGTGTGGTTGAAGAGCACTGAGGCCAGAGATGGGGAAATTGTCATCAGTACCAAGACCCGTCCCCAGCCACATCCTGTTGAGGCTTTGAGTAGCCACCGCAGCCAGAGGAAGACTTGAGTTTCCCAGGGGTGATGTCTACCTGGAGCCCAGGGGAAGCAGGTCAGTCAGTGCCTGCAGCCGAGTGCCAGATGGATGACCCCAGGTTGCACTCCCTTCCCAATGCCGGCCGTCCACACCCTACAACAAGACACGGGGAGGCACAGGGTGGGAGAAGTCAGCTCCCCGGTGGCGGCTTTGCTGTGCCCTTGGAGCTGGGCACAGAGGCCAGCTTTTCCTGGGAGCTCTGGCCATGGAACATGGAGGCTCCAGAGTTCACTGAAGAGCCTTTGGGCCCAGTGGAGTTGACTGGGACCTCCCTCCTCCACAGAACAATAAAAAACACAGTTAGTGAATTTGGCTCATCAGCTACACGGAAGATAAAGGCAACGTGTCCGAATAGAAATAGGATTGCAGATTATTCCCAGGCAGAATTTATTGAGACAGACAGTGCAGACATCTGGAAAGTAAGCAGGAAGTCTTTCCCACTATAATCCCCGCTCCGGAACTCTGCCCCTGCTTTAGGGGACTGATGGGATACAAGAGAGAAGAGGCATCCACGGGAGAACAGTGCAAGGTGGGGAGGAAGACGCTCGTTTGAGGGATTTAGGATGTGAGAACTGCTGGATTGGATGTAGCAGGGAGGGGAGAGTGGAAGAGGCACCGGTACCCCTCAGTTGAATTCTGTGAGACGGTGGCGGGAGGTATGGGTGGAATGGTTTTCTTTGTTGGGTGGGGCGGTGGTGTTTGCTTATTTAACTGGGTTTGGATAGACCTAGGAGAAGGAGACAAGTGCTGGCCTTTGACTTATTTTCTTTAAAGATTTATTTTTATTTATTTGAAAGAATTACAGAAAGAGGTAGAGATAGAGAAGGAGACAGGTCTTCCATCCGCTGGTTCACTCCCCAGATGGCCACAACAACCAGAGCTGAGGCAGTCTGAAGCCAGGAGCCAGGAGCTTCTTCTGGTCTCCCACGTGGGTGCAGGGGCCCAAGGACTTGGGCCATCTTCTGCTGCTTTCCCAGGCCACAGCAGAGAGCTGGATGGGAAGTGGAACAGCCAGGACTTGAACTGGCGGCCATTGTGGGATGCCAGCAGTTCAGACTGGGGCTTTAACCTGCTGCGCCACAGCGCTGGCCCCCAGCCTTTGACTTCTGCAGCTGGAGTCTGAAGTCACTGTGGAAAGCCAAAGCAACATGCCCAGAGGCTTCCTGAGAGAGGGATCTGGAGTTCCAAGGAGAGGTAGGGCTGGAAAGATGGACACGCAGGGGCCTCACATATCATCCAAACCCAGGAGTGAGGGAGAGCCTCAGCAGGAGTGTGCAGTGAGGAGAAAGGAAATGAAGGGTTCAGGATGGGCGCCAGCATTCATGGAGCTGCCGGGGCAAAGGAGTCTGGGAAAGGCCGCTTGGAGCGTCCGCTCTTCTGACTTGCGGAAGGTGGATCACTGTTGCCCTTGCGTAGAGTCAGGTGTGCAGAGTAAAAAGGTTCTACCCCAACATGGCTGTTCTAAGGAATGGGCCCGCCAAAGTTTATATTGTTGTGATTTTGTCTGGTGTCACCTAAAATTTCTATAATGAATGTGGAATTCCTGTACTTAAAATATGTTGCACTGGATTGAGAAGTGAAAGGAGCATGAGAAAGAAGTTGGGAAGCCCTTGGTGCTCTGGGAACCTCACGTGGGAGGGGAGGACTGTCTCCTGACACAGCTGCACGCCACCAGCAGTTGCTCCATCACCGCTCCGCTAGGAATCGCGAGAGCAGGAAAGGCCGCTTGTGAGCCTGACCGTGGAGTGTGTACGGCTGGGACAGTGGAAAGCAGGGAGTTGGCAGACTCGGAAGGAGCCGTCTGCGTGGCCCGTGCTGAGCAGCGCAGCTGATGTGGGCAGGACAGGACACGGCTAGGGCAGATGTCAAGGGGGTCAGCAGTTTCTCAACTCCTGGAGAGCCCTTTCTTTTCCAGTGACCCGAGCTGGTGTGCACTTCTCGCCCTGGCTCCAGGCCCCTCCAGCGAGCGCGGCAGGCCTCATGTAGCCGCTGCGTCGCGCCCGGGTGCAGTCAGGGCTCCCCTGCTGCAAGAGGACCCGGGTGGCAGGAAACATCCACCACTAGTGGCTGCCTGCCTCCCTGGCCTCCTACGTGGGGATCCCTGCTGGGCCCGGGGTTGTAGGAGAGCACATTTGCAGTGACCCCGCGGGACCGGCCAGATTTATGAGAGCCGTGCCGTGCCAAACCGCAAATGTGATGGTAACCTCCTAATTCCTTTTCCTTTGAAACACAGCGAATAGCCATCTATTTACAACACTGTGGACACAGAGACTTTTCTCTGAATTCTGCCTCAAGGGCTGGTGGAAGTTTCTTCAAAGGAAAAGTCCTTTAAAAATGAAATATAATTATGCTGCCCAAAAAGTTTTTACTGTTTAGCTTCTTCATGAGCACTTAGGTTCTTGGCGTCTGCGCTCTGCAGTGTGAATAGTAAAATGTAGCCTTCTGTATAAGACACAGGACACCAATGTTTATAACCTGGGCAGCCACAGAAATGTGGCGGTAGTGTTAGAAGGGAGGACCCAAAACAGTTTACCCTGAATTTATTTGTTTTTCTTTTAAATCAGAACCAAATTATCTAATAGTCCACCCATTCTGTCTCCTGCAGTCTCACTAAGACAGCGTTCCTTGAGGATTATTCTATTATTTTTTTAAGATTTGTTTTTACTTATTTGAAAGAATTACAGAGAGGTAGAGAGAGAAAGGGAGGGAGGGAGGGATGGAGAGAGAGAGAGAAAGAGAGAGAAAGAGAGGTCCTCCATCCACTGGTTTATTCCCCAAATGGCCACAATGGCTAGAGCTGAGCCAATCCAAAGTCGGGAACCAAGAGCTTCTTCTAGGTCTCCTTCGCAGGTGCAGGGGCCAAGGACTTGGGCCATCTTCTACCTTCCCAGGCCATGGCAGAGAGCTGGATCGGAAGGGGAGCAGCCAGAACTCCAACTGGGGCCTGTATGGGATGCAGGCCCTTCAAGCTGGGGCTTTAACCTGCTGTGCCACAGCGCCAGCCCCAGTTTACCCTGAATTTAAAATCTAGCTGCCTATAATTTTTTTTTTGTCTATAAAATTTCTATGTGAAGATGTTCAAGTAGAAGTCTACTAAACGCTTCATAAAATGTTTCATGTGATGATAAACACAGGAAAAAAAAAAACACAAAGGGGGATTCATTTCCTGGGTGATGGCCGTGTTCACCTGCAAGTGGACGTGTCTGCTGTGTGTTGGGTGCCGGACGGAAGGATGGGGCAGCGCCTGTTCTTGTTCTGCTCTGGAGGTTTCTGCACTTCAGTAGAGTCGTCGTTTCTCCGCCTGAACCACGAGGAGGCCACAGCGGGGTCAGTGTCACCGAAGTGTCACAAGGAGGATGGAGTCCATGGCTAACAGCGTGGGACTGCCCCGAACCCTAGGGAGGTGCCCCAGGCAGCACACACCCTGCCTACGAAGCCTGGATAAGCGGCTTACACATGGCCATGAGCTGAACCTGAAAGGGTGTTCAAAAGGTTGCCATGGAAGAAACATCCAGAAAGGTGTTCCAGATAAGGGGAGAACAGCGCGTGCAAGAGCTGGAGCGGCCAGCAGCCAGGGCAGGTGGGCAGCAGGAAGGCCTGTGCGTGCAGCTGGCCCCCCGTGCGGGAGGGGAGGGCCTGCACACAGGACTGAGGGTCAGGCTGAGCCAGTGCCACAGGACCTGGCCTTCCGGGCTGGCCGGTGAACTGACTCTTCACTACAAAGAAAACCAGTACTCAGAGAGGTACGAAGTTGTCAAATTCTCCCAGAACTGGTGGCAGCCCAGGATCAGAGCCCGCGCCTCCCAACCCAAAGCCTTTGCTGTTTCCTGTGCGGGCTGCCGCTGGGCACGCACCCATCCGCACAGTGGGCTTTAGACCCTGGTGGGAAGCAGAGAAGCTCTTTGTGCAAGTAAAACCTTAATACCAGACTCTAAAAAATAAAAGCAAGTCAGGTTTCATTAGCATAAATGCATTTTGTATTTAAACAAGAGCGATTAATGAAAACAATGGCTTTTAATGAAATAAGCTCTTATTTTGGAATCCTTAGAAATTTACAGGAAAATTTGATGTATAGAGAGGTCCCGCATAACGCCCACCGGGGCCCCGCTGTGAGCTTCTCATGGGACCGTGCTCCATGTGTCAATACCAGGACTGGACACCAGGCATCACTGAGTGCAACCCCACACCTTAGTTGGCTTTCGCCGATTTTTCCATCAATGTTTTTCTTTCCATTCCAGGGTCCAGCCTAGGCCCAAGTAGCAATGGCTTTCTTTTGACAATCACTAGCACATGAAATCGGGAATTATGTTACATTATTAAATGCCCAGCTTTGTGACTTGAAGTAAATACTGCCTTGAATACTTACAAGAAATTTATAACAAATCCAAGACACAGTGTCTGTAAAAAAAGAAAAGAAAAAGCGCGTGGAGTCCTGGACTGGTATTGGAACAAGCATGCTGCATGAGCAGCCAGCTACCGAGACACAGCTGGTGCGCTTATCTGACTGCGCATCCCGGGGAAGGCTGCAGGGGCACACACCCCGCACCCCGGCCGGCCCAGGCCAGGCTCCCGGGACAGTGTGCCACAGGCTGCGGGGCTTAAGCAACAGAAGTGCGTTTTCTCACAGCCTTGGATGCTGGATCAAGGTGCTGGCCAGTTCGGTTCCTGGTGAACGCTGTCTTCCTGGCTTGGGTACGGCTGTGTCCTCACAGGGCCCTTGCTCTGGGCCCACTGGGTCACAGGGAGTGTGTGTGTGACCTCTCCCTCCCTCTCAGGAAGGCACCAGCGCTGTCGGGTCAGGGCCTCACTCACCCTCATCACCTGTCAGCCTGGACTACCTGCTAGAGGCTCCATCCCCAGGTCCCGCTGGGGTTAGGGTCTGACATGCGGATGGGAGCGGGGGTTACGGGTTAGTCTGGAACATGGTCCAAAGGCTGAAATGATGTGACATTGTTGTAATTCAACCTTCCAACTGTGTGATACTTAACATTTCTCCATTTTGTACAGTATGTTGATGCAAGTGAAGATGTATTATTTTGTAAACCCCTTACCATGTGTAAGGAAGTATTAACGCACAAATCACATTTTACTGTGCCGTGAACTAAGTTAGCCAAGAAAATAGTGTCTTCTGGACTGACGCTGCAAAAGTGAAGATAAGAACTGCGAAGCCGACTGTTTCCTCAGAGCTGTCACTAAAGGCTTCCAGTAGCCCTGGGTTCTACGTAGGTGGTAAAGGATACGGCAACCTTTAGAATAATGCCAAATAATTACCAGCTTTAAAAAAAAAAAAAAAAGATTTTCTAAAAAGATTTATTTATTTGAAAGACAGAGTTACAGAGAGAAAGAGGGAAAGACAGAGAGAGGTCTTCCATTCACCGGTTCATTTCCCAAATGGCCACAATGGCCGGAGCTGGGCTGATCTGAATCCAGGAGCTGGGAGCTTCTTCCGGGTCTCTCAGAGGCCCAAACATTTGGGCCATCTCTCTCTCTCTCTGTCTTTTTTTTTTTTTTTTTTTTTTTTTTTTGACAGGCAGAGTGGACAGTGAGAGAGAGAGAGAAAGGTCTTCCTTTGCCGTTGGTTCACCACCACCCCCCAATGGCCTCTGTGGCTGGCGCACCACACTGATCCAAAGCCAGGAGCCAGGTGCTTCCTCCTGGTCTCCCATGCAGGTGCAGGGCCCAAGCACTTGGGCCATCCTCCACTGCACCCCCGGGCCACCGCAGAGAGCTGGACAGGAAGAGGAGTAACTGGGACAGAATCTGACGCCCCGACTGGGACTAGAACTCTGTGTGCCGGCGCCGCAGGCAGAGGATTAACCTATTGAGCCATGGCGCCAGCCTCATTTGGGCCATATTATGCTTTTCCCAGGCTGTTAGCAAGGAGCTGGATCAGAAGCAGAGCAGCTGGGACACAAACCGACGCCCATATGGGACAGTGGCATCACAGGTGGCAGCTTTATCTGCTACACCACAGCGCTGGCCCCATAGTTTCTAACTTTACGTTAGAGGTGGGTCTGTGAGTTCTAGAACTTCCTTTTACATAGCAAAGATGCTCACTGACCTGAAGCACGGGACAGGTGCAGACACGTCACCCAGAGTAAGAAGCCACTGGGGTTGGTTTTGGTTTTGACAGTAAGGAAATCTGATTCGCTGAACTGACCCCCATTACGGCACAGCTGCCCCTTGTGCCTGTGTCACTTAACTCCCAGGGAGTTCCAGCACTGCCCTGGAGAAAGTGTGGTGAGGAAGTGGGTGGTCAAGCTGATGTCTGCTTTGGTAGATGGGGTGGACGGCAATGCCACTGACCACGAGAAATAGGGCAGGAGGCACAGGCTCAGATACAAGAGGGAGAGAATTTGCAGTACCTTCAGACGGGGCAGGTAGATTCTCATCTCATCTTTGGGATTTTAGAGGAAACAGGTAGTTAACTGTAAGTTGTCATTTCAAAGTAAGTTGAAAACAAAGTTTTTATTGAAGATGTTCTGTTGAGTTAGTCTGTGAGGTTAGAAATATCAGCAAGAAGAAATGCTTTAGGCTTAAATCCCTGCAACGCTGGTGACTTGTTGACCACACTGTTCATCAAGGAAGCCTGAATTCCTGAATCTTCATCCTGTTTCTGTGTGATAGTTTGTAAACTGTGGTATGTTCACCTACTAAAGCACTGATTTGCCAATGGCTTCACTGTCGAGAGTATACGTCCAGGGCCCTACACTGTGGCACAGCAGGTTAAGCATCTGCAGTGCCAACATCCCATATGGACACCGGTTCAATTCCTGGCTGCTCCACTTCTGATCCATCTTCCTGCCAATACACCTGGGAAAGCCCTGGAGGATGGCCCACGTCCCTGGGCCTCTGCACCCACGTGGGAGACCCGGAAGAAGCTCCTGGCTCCTTGCTTCAGCCTGGCCCAGCTCTGATCATTGTGGCCATTTGGGAAGTAAACCAACAGACAGAAGAGATCTCCCTCCCTCCCTCCCTCCCTCCCTCGCCCTCCCTTCCTCCCTCTCTCCGTAACTCTGCCTTTCAAATAAGTAAATCTTTAAAAAAAATTTTTAAGAAGAGTATACATTCAGCTCAAGGGTCCTTAAGCGTGTGGTTCAAGTGGAATAGAATATGCCGCGAGACAACGTCTGTCAGAGACCGAGCACATACACAGTGGTGGTCCCATAAGCTTGTGATGGGCTGGAAATTCCACCGCCTAGTGACAGCATTGCTGTCGCAGTCACATCATGGCGATGATGGGTAAACACACCCTGCTGCCCTCCCAGGCACACGAAAGTGTCACACCAATTGTGTATAGTGCAAATACCTGAGCATGCTAATGAACAGCTATGTTATTGGCTTATGTATTAACTGCACTACGCTTTTCACCATCATTTATTGTGTCCTCCTACTTACAAAAAGCAAGCTGAGGGTAAAACAGCCTGCCGAGTTAGGCCAAGGGCAGCCTCGCCACATACTGGTCGCATGTCCCATGATTGCCCACGGCCCCCGGCTTACGTGTGTCTGTTCTAGGATGTTCTCACAACAGTGAGGTCACCTGCAGATCCGTTTCTCAGAATGTGGCCCTGTCGTCTTTCAGTGAGGTGTGACTGGAGTTGCCTCCAAAAAAGCAAGTCGTTCTTGACTTCAGAGCGTCTGCGTGACGTAAGCGTAGCTGCTGCTTGGCTCCAGGGTGCTCTCTTGCCCACTAGCGCCAGCTCTTCTCACTTTCCCAGCTCACATGCTCATTTGACTCCAAAGGCTCGGCTAAAAACATGGGATACAGAATTCTTTCTGGAGTCTTCAACACCAGAGCTGCGTCCGTGTCCACCTTGCTGTGGAAGCCCGAGCTGGCCACAGACTGGCCCTGGGCTGGAGGGAGGCACTCACAGGCCTGTGTTGTGTTTGCAGGTGGTCCCCATGCTTCCGCGGCTGCTGTGTGAGGAACTGTGCAGCCTCAACCCCATGACTGACAGGCTGACCTTCTCTGTGATCTGGACCCTGACCCCAGAGGGCAAGGTAACGACCTACATGTTGCTTTCTCTGCTCAGCGCCGTGTGCTGGCAATGGGCTGGGGGAACATGGTGTAGGGTGGCGGGGGTGGCGGGCAGGCACCCTGGAGAAGAGATGTGGGAGCCCCTGCCTGCCTCTGAGGGGCTGTCAGCCTCACCGAGAAGGCAAGACTGCCCCGTGCACTTGCGTTGCTTGTTTCCCGTCTGTATCAGGTACAGGGGCACACCGAGTAGGAAAGGAGCCAGGGTTTCGGGGAGGGTGAATGTGTAGTGGCAGAAGCAGGCCGGGCAGCCTGAGGTGCAGTTAGGAGAGCAGGGCCTGGTGAGAGGAGGGTGTTTGGGCGTGGGGAGAGCCTACACAGGGGGCTGGCATCCAGCGGCCCATCGCGGGGGGCGTGGCAGGCCAGGTTGCCTCTGACGTGTCATGAGAAAGGCGGCAACGTGCAGGGTGACTGGAGGTTTGAAGGGGGATTGGCAAGGTCACGCCAGAGGTCAGGCACAAGGGCCTGAAACCACAGCCCAAGAGGAGAACGGGCAAGAGCGTCAGCGGGCGGTCACTCCTCAGACGGAAGTGACTCCCAGAAAGGCCAGTCCCCTCCCCAAACAGAAACATCCCTAAAAATCCCGAAATTGGGTTGTGAGTGAGCAAGCCGCGGGACCACTCCATGCAGTGTCGTGCAGCTGCCGAAGCTGGTTGCAAAAACTGGAAGAAAGAACATGGGAAGGTTTATGCTGTACTGTTGAATGGAAGTAAAAAAGATATTTAATTATCAGGAGGTTCCAAATAAAGATGGAGGATCGAATACCCACATTTACTTTCATTCCCTCCCAAAACCTCACTAAAACAACAGTAAAGGGTTTTTTTTTTTAAAAGGCATAAACCCGCAAGGACAAAGAGAGTGGGAGAGGAGACAACAGCAACAAAACTTTGGACGCTGGGTAGCAGATGGATGAGTGGTAACTGACTTAGCAGTGCCGAGAAAGCCGAGTCCGAGCCAGCAGCGGGCAAGGCCAAGAAGCAGCCCGGTTTACAGAGCAGAGCCCTCAAAAGAAGCTCAAAAACCGACTACCAGATCGCGGGAAGGCCGGGCGCGGGCGCGGGGAGCGCGGACGGGCTGACGACGGCCCCACTCGAAGTTTCATTGTGAAAGATCGCCCCTCCGTAGCTTGGCAGAAGACCAGAAATGTGTCCTCCACACAGACCAGAGGGGAGTCTGAGCTCGGGGGCACGGCGGGGGCCCAGTGGATGTGGGTGGACGGCAGGGTAGGCGTTCCAGCTCTTTCCACCCGGCCTCAGGATTTGGTAGCCAAGCCCATCCCCTTCGGTCAGGAGATAGGAAAATCTTGCTCTGAGGAATCCTGGGAAGAGCCAGACTTGAAGATGCTAACCCTAAGAGCTGGGAGAGCAGCAGCCTTGCTTTGTCTCCCGCAGGAAAGCTTGCGTGGGGTGAGCACCACCCACACACGCAGAGCTTGGGAGGATTTCACGTAGCGGCTTGTTGAGTGTTCACTCTGATGTGTGCACAGACAACTAAGAGGAAAGCCTGTAACTGGAAACGGGCAGACGGTCGGTGTTTGGTTAGTCGTCGCTGCCCCGCACCAGGGTGCCTGGGTTCCATACCCGGCCCTGCTCCTGACTGCAGCTTCCTGCCAGTGCGCACCCTGGGAGGCAGCGGGGATGGCTCAGGGGGCTGGGGTCCCGCCGCCCGTGTGGGGAGATCTGGCTTGAGTTCCTGGCTCCTGGTTTGAGCACCAGCCCTGCTGCAGCCACTGTGGGCATTTGGGCAGTAAACTTGCTCTCCTCCCCACCCCCATCTTCTGTGTCCCTCAAATAAAGGAAAGTTGTTTTTGTTTTTTTTTTAAGTAGGAAGACAAAGTAAACAGAAAGAGGAAATTGGGACAAAAGACACTCAACGGGGAGAAGAAACTATCGTTTATATTCTTAGCACATCTTTTTTGAAGAGAGTATATCACAGGACCCTGATACTTTATTAAAGAAGTATTCCAAAGGGGAAAAAAAAGAGCTCTTAGAAATTAAAAACAGGAGAGAAGAAATGAGGAGGATTCAAGGTTCTGGCTAGAAGAAACTTGTCGAAGTGTCCCAGAGAGCGATAGAAAAGATCAGAACTGTAGAGGACCAGTCCAGGCTACCCAGCATCTATTCAGTGAGATTCCAGAAACAGGGAGCAGAGAAACAGGGCGGAAGGAATGGTCAGTAAAACACTGGTGGGAACTTCCCCTCCTGGAGGACGGGGCTGTCCAGGTGGCAGGAACCTCTGCCCAGCACAGTGGGGCACACATATTCTTCATGGCAAATCGTCACAAAGTTGCACAACACTGGGGACAGAAAAGAGCCTCTCAGGTTCATCTTTTTAAAAGATTTATTTATGGGGCTGGCGCTGTGGCGTAGTGGGCAAAGCAGCCGCCTACAGTGCCGGCATCTAATATGGGTGCCAGTTCGAGTCCTGGCTGCTTCACTTCCAATCCAGCTCTCTGTGATGGCCTAGGAAAGCAGTAGAAGATGGCCCAAGTCCTTGGGCCCCTGCACCCACATGGGAGACTGGGAAGAAGCTCCTGGCTCCTGGCTTCACATCAGCACAGCTCTAGCCATTGCAGCCAGTTAGGGAGTAAACCAGCAGAGGGAAGACCTCTCTCTCTCTCTCTCTCTTTGCCTCTTCTTCTCTCTCTCTGTAACTCTGCCTTTCAAATAAATAAATGAGTCTTTTAAACAAATAAAAGATTTATTTATTTGAAAGGCACAGTTACACAGAGAAAAGGGAGAGAGAGAGATCTTCCATACACTGGTTCAGTCCCCAGGTGTCTACAATGGCCAGAGCTGGGCCAGGCCACAGCCAGGAACTTCATCCAGGTCTCCCACATGGGTAGCAGGGCCCAAGCACTTGGGCCATCTTCCACTGCTTTGCCCAGGTCATTAGAAGGAAGCTGGATCGGAAGTGGAACAGCCAGGACATGAACCAGTATCCAGATAGAATGCTAGTCCCCAAGCCTATAGGTTTCTAAGAAGGAAATGGGGGAAGCCAACTACAAGAGGTCATAAATCAAAGTGACTTCAGGCTTGCCCACTGACCCCCTAGAAGTCAGCTCACATTGAACAAAGCTTTCTGGTTTCTGAGAGACGATGATCTCCCTGGTAAGATTCTGTGAGCTAGGCCGCCCATAGAATGTGAGATTAGGAAAAGACATTTGCAGACATGCAGAGTCTCAAAAAAAAAAAAAAAAAAAAAAAAGCTACCTATCATCCATCCTTTGTCAGGATGCTGCCAGAGGGTGCACTTCACCAAAATGAGGACTAAATCAAGAAAGAGGAGGTCATGGGACCCCAGAAGCAAGTTAGAAAGGAAGTGGAGAAACCACCCAGATCAAGGGTCAGCTGACTTCCTGGGAAAGGCCAGATAGTCAGTACTTCCAGCTCGATAGGCCCTGTGGTCTCTGCTGTGACTGCTGAACTCGTCCACTGAGCAGGAAAACAGACGTCCTGTAAAGGAGTGAGCTTGGCTTTGTTCCAGTAAAACTTTATTTAAAAACCGCTGACAGGCTGGATTTGGCCCACAGACCATAATTTGCTAACACCTGCCCTGGAAGATGGTGAAAAAATTTCCAAGGGCACCAAGTAACACACGGGGTAGAAGGCAGTTGACCCCAAATAGAGCAGATCAGACAGTTCTAGGAGAGAAGTCTTTGAGAAAATGAAGTGGTTAAAACATCTGATGTTAAGTTCAAGTGTCTGAGTTTTTTGAGAGATGGTTTAGACCAACAGTTATCAAACTCTTCAGTCTCAGGGCCTGTTACACTGAAAAATTGCTGAGGGGATGGGCATTGTCAGAGTGGCCACCTGGGACACCCACAGGCCATATTGGAACACTTGGTTGGAGTCCTAGTTGCCCCCTTCTGATCCAGCTTCCTGATAATTGTGGGAGACAGGAGATGATGGCTCAACCTGTTGGTTCCTTAACACCCATGCATGGGATCCGGATGGAGTTCTGGGCTCCTGGCTTCAGCCTGGCCCAACTCTGAGGTTTTTCAGGCATTTGGGGAGCAAACCAGAAGATGGAAAATCTTTCTCCGTCTCTCTGCCTTTCAGACAAGATGAAAATAAGTAAATTTTTAAAATTTACTACTGTTTATCCTATTAGAAACTTTAACTGATGAAAATTTAAACAGTCACTTATTTCAATTAAAATACTAAGCCTATTATAACATTATTGGAAAAGAGCTACATTTTCCTAAACAAAAAAAAATAGAAAAACTTGTTTACTAATCCCACAAATCTTTATCTGTCATAAAGAAGATATTAAGTTGGATCCTCATATGTGCTTGCATATTTAGTCTACAGGAATACTTCTTCTTGGTTGAGGTATAGGAATACAGTCTGAATTCAGACTGATATGCAATTGGAAAAGAAAGAGCACTTTAATAACTTTTTCAAGTACTTGTAGATACTCATCTGGTACACAAAGATTCAACAAATAGTTTCTTGTCAGTTCATTCCAACCTGGACTCTGAAACCATATCTGCTGTGGGCCAAGTTCGTGCCCTCCCCTCCAGAATGCACTGTTGAAGCACCGGCCCCCAGCACGACTGTGTTTGGAGCCTGGGCCTGTAGAGGTAACGAAGATGGAGCGAGACCGTGAGGGCAGGGCTCTGGTCCTGGAAGGTCACGTCCTCGTGAGAAGAGACACCACAGCTCCAGCTCTCCTCCCGGTGAGGGGGATGGCGGGCCAGGGAGGGAGCCCGCCCTGAGCCAAGCTGGCAGCACCGGGAAGAGAGCCCTGCCTAAGAGCCGCCTGGCTGGCACCAGGTAGAGCGCTGTTGCTGAGGGCCACTTTGGCTGGCCGCTGGACCTTGAACGTTCAGCCTCCGGGACTTCAGAAGTGCGCGTCTGTTGTTGACGTCGCCCAGTCTGGTATTTGGCAGTGGTGACCCTAGCAGACTATTACAGTATCAACTGAACTGGTTTTTTTTTTTTTTTTCTTTTTTTTTTTTTAACTAGAGTACATAACAATCCATTGGTCTATCTTTTTTTTTTTTTTTTTTTTTTTTTTTTTGACAGGCAGAGTGGACAGTGAGAGAGAGAGAGAGAGACAGAGACAGAGAGAAAGGTCTTCCTTTGCCGTTGGTTCACCCTCCAATGGCCGCCGCGGCCGGCGCGCTATGGCCGGCGCACCACGCTGATCCCATGGCAGGAGCCAGGTGCTTCTCCTGGTCTCCCATGGGGTGCAGGGCCCAAGGACTTGGGTCATCCTCCACTGCACTCCCTGGCCACAGCAGAGAGCTGGCCTGGAAGAGGGGCGACCGGGACAGAATCTAGCGCCCCGACCGGGACTAGAACCCGGTGTGCCGGCGCCGCAAGGCGGAGGATTAGCCTGTTGAGCCGCGGTGCTGGCCCATTGATCTATCTTAAATCTTTCCCTCTTTTTTGTTTCTCTCTTTTTAAAAAAATATTTTTTTGTTTATTTATTTGAAAGTCAGAGTTACAGAGAGAGGGAGAAACAGAGAGAGGTCTTCCATCCACTGGTTCACTCCCCAAGCAGCCAGAATGGCCAGGGCTGAGCTAGGCTGAAGCCAGGAGCCAGGAGCCAGGAGCTTCACCTGGGTCTCCCACATTGGCGGCATGGGCCCAAGCACTTGGACCATCTTCTACTGCTTGTCCCAGGCCATTAGGAAAGTGGAGCAGCCAGGACGTGAACCAGTGCCAATGTGGGATGCCAGAGGTAGCTTTACCTGCTACACCATAATGCCCACCCTCTTCTCTTTTCCCTCCCTCCCTCCCTTGCTTCCCTTTCTTTCCATCCTTCCTTAGAAATGTAAGCCCAGAATAACTCATAAATTTTTTAAAATTTATATTCATTTTATTGAATGGCAGAGAGAGCTCTTCCAGCCACAAGTTCACTCCCCAAATGCCCACATCAGCCAGGACTGGGCCAGGCCGAAGCCAGGAGCCTAAACTCAGCCGGGGTCACAGGGGTGGCAGGGACCTGAGTACTTGGGTCACCATCTGCTGCCTCTCAGGGTACTCATTAGCAAAAAGCTGGATCAGAAGTGAAGGAGCCGGGAGTCAAACCAGTTACTGCAGTACGCAATGCGGACATCGTGAGCAGCATCTTAACCACTGCACTAAATGTCCTTGGCTTCCATTTTTAATGGATCTCTTACCCAGGCATGATTTTTTTTTTTTTTTTAAGATTTATTTGAAAGGCAAGACTACAGAGAGGCAGAGGCAGAAGCAGAGAGATCTTGCATCCGCTGGTTCACTCCCCAAATGGCTGCAACAGCTGGAGCTGGGCTGATCCAAGGCCAGGAGCCAGGAACCTCTGCTAGGTCCCCCACGCAGGTGCAGGGGCCTTAACATTTGGGCCATCCTCCACTGCTTTCCCAGGCCATAGCTGAGAGCTGGATGGCAAGTGGAGCAGCCAGGACTTGAACCAGTGCCCACATAGGATGCTGGCACTGCAGGCGGTAGCTTTACCCACTATGCTACAGGGCCATCTCCCATGCATGATTTTTTCTTTTTTAGATTTATTTATTTTATTTGAAAGGCAGAGTTACAGAGAGGCAGAAGCATAAAGAGAGAGAGAGAGAGAGAGAGAGAGAGAGAGAGAAAGTCTTCCATCCACTGGTTCACTTCTCAGATGGGTGCAATGCCCAGAGCTGCAACAATCCGAAGCTAGGAGCCAGGAGCTTCTTCCGGGTCCCCGACCTGGGTGCAGGGGCCCAAGAACTTGGGCCAACTTCCACTGCTTTCCCAGGCCAGCGCAGAGAGCTGGATCGGAAGTGAAGCAGCTGGGACTTGAACCGGTGCCCACATGGGATGCTGGCACTGCAGGCAGCGGCTTTACCTGCTATGCCACAGCCTTCCCACCCCCAGCATGATTTTTAACATTACATATTGGTCATTTAGAAAATATTGGCTTTGTATGTGGCCTCATATTTTATATCAGAAATTCACGTATGTTAATATAACTGCTAATACTATCATGAAAGTTTTTTTTTTTTAATTTTTTGACAGGCAGAGTGGACAGTGAGAGAGAGAGAGACAGAGAGAAAGGTCTTCCTTTGCCGTTGGTTCACCCTTCAATGGCCGCCGCAGCCGGCGCGCTGCGGCCGGCACACCGCGCTGATCCGATGGCCGGAGCCAGGTGCTTCTCCTGGTCTCCCATGGGGTGCAGGGCCCAAGTACTTGGGCCATCCTCCACTGCACTTCCCTGGCCACAGCAGAGAGCTGGCCTGGAAGAGGGGCAACCGGGACAGAATCCGGTGCCCCAACTGGGACTAGAACCCAGTGAGCCGGTGCCGCAAGGCGGAGGACTAGCCTAGTGAGCCGCGGCGCCAGCCTGCAAGTGTTTTAAGTGTTAGGAAACCATCATGTGTCAGATACACGATTCCCAAGAATTCCAATTTTTGTGAAAGCCCATTTTATCACTGGCAATACACAGTGTCCATTGTTTTACTTGAAATGCCAAACACCAGGTCTGAGTGACTGTAGATTGTGTGTTACTTGTTTCTCTAAGTGAAAGTGGTTTTCCATTAAAAAGGCAGGCAACTCAGTTCACAACTCGGTTACATAAATGTTTCTCCTCTACATTCAGCATCACTGACAGCAACTACCACCCAAGAGTTAAGACAGAATAAAATTCACAACTTTTACACTCCATCAAGCACATTCATGTGGCTGGCGCTGTGGTGTAGCAGGTAAAGCCGCCATCTGCAGGGCCGGCATCCCATATGGGTGCCAGTTAGCATCCCGGCTGCTTTTTTTTTTTTTTTTTTTTTTTTGACAGGCAGAGTTAGTGAGAGAGAAAGACAGAGAGAAAGGTCTTCCTTCCATTGGTTCACCCCCCCTAAATGGCCACTACAGCGGGCGCGCTGCGCCGATCCAAAGCCAGGATCCAGGTGCTTCCTCCTGGTATCCCATGGGGTGCAGGGCCCAAGTACTTGGGCCATCCTCCACTGCCTTCCCAGGCCACAGCAGAGAGCTGGACTGGAAGAGGAGCAACCGAGACAGAATCTGGCGCCCCAACCAGGACTAGAACCCAGGGTGCCGGCGCTGCAAGGCAGAGGATTAGCCTAGTGAGCCACGGCGCCAGCCTGCTTCACTTCTGACCCAGCTCTCTGTTATGGCCTGGGAAAGCAGTATAAGATGGCTCAAGTCATGTGGGAAAACTGGAATAAGCTCCTGGCTCCTGGCTCCGGATCTGTCTAGCTCCCGCCATTGCAGCCAACTGGGGAGTGAACCAGCGGATGGAAGACCATGCTCGCTCTCTGCCTCTCTGTCTCTCTGTGTGTAACTCTGACTTTCACATAAATAAATCTTAAAAAGAAAAAAAAAAGAAATACTAGTACAGACCCAAAAGAAGGAAGGTGAGAGATACACCTGGACATTTGTCACAAGAAAAAACTCACCCAACTAAACTTTGTTCTGTAGGAACAACTGTGATCCACAAAATCTCAGCCCAGACTGGCTCAGCGCAGTAGCCTGGTCCCCTCCTGAGCACCGCCAGCTCTTCTGCCAGGCACTTTAGGAGCGTGAGGGCCTGCACACCAAAGACCGGGGCTCAGTGCCCTGCCCTCCGATCTTAAACTGAGGTCACCTCGGGCGGCATAACCAGTGACAGACTTTAAAGGATGAAGCCGGCTTGGTAACGAAGTCCTTAGACTTTAGAGCCCTGGAGTCCCGGTGTCCCAGGTAGCCCAGCAGAGGAAGGGTCCCTCTGGTAACGGTGCCGGCCTCGAGTTGTCTCCGGCAGCATCCCTTCCGGGACTGCCCGGGACCAGGGAGCACCCGGAGTGTTCCCTGGTGCCACCCGTTTCAGGCCAAATGTCGTGCGTTTCTTCTCCATGGGGGGTATTCTTCACCCTGGTCTTTCTTCTCTGCTTCCCGCGAACCTCTAGACTCATCTGCCCTCTTCCTTGTCACCGTGGTGCTGGCACCTGTGTCCCAGCTCCAGTCTCCCACTTGTTCTCCCAGCGGCTCTACCTGCCCCATTTCAGCTTCGCTCCCCACCACCCTCACCTGCCCACCAGAGCGGTCAGAACAGTCCCTTTAAATCCCAAGTTGGGTCTTGTCTCTCCTCCATGAAAACTGCAGTCAGTCCTTCCGCAGAGTGAAAGCCAGAGAGTCCGTACAGGGGGCTTTGCTCCTGTTCTTTCTCCCCGTCTTCTCTGCAGGTAGTGCATGGACCCCAAGGTCACCAGGGGCCAGATTCCCGTCTGGTCCCGGAGCCACCGGGCTCACCTGAGAGAAGCTGGCTCGCTGACTTCCTTCCCTCCGTCTTCTAACGTCCTCCAAGTCTCCACCCCACATAGCTCCGGGCACTCTCCCCGCCCCCTGTGTTGAGGACAGCACATTGCAAGGGACCCGTGGGATGTTCCCACCCAGGCTTCCGTCAGCTGAGCCTCGGGCTCCTTCCGAATCTGTCCGTTGCTGATGTCACTGTTCCACGTATCTTTGCTCCTGGGCTCCAGCCTTCCACTCATCTTCCCTTCAAGACCCAGCCTTCTCCCAGATGACTTTCCTTTCTCTTTCTTGGAAACCGGCCAGACCAGCCAGCTTGATCTGCGAGAGTCCTCCCTTCCACAGCACACTTCCTTCCTGTCTGCCGTTCCTCACCTCTTCCCTCGGCGTGCAGTGGAGATCGGGGCTGAGCCGCAGCCCGGTGTTCCTGAGACCTTCTGATGGCTTCAGTGAGACCAACTTGTAGCCCCTTCGTGTCCGCCACACCCCAGGGCCAACGTGTCCAACTCTGTTTTCTGTTACTGCCGTCATCACCCAAGTGCAAGGCCTCGCCATCTTCCCCTGGGGCCACTGAGGTAGACTCTATGTGGTCTCCGTTCTGTTTCCTCAGAGATGTCAGCTGACCACTTCCAGTGTCGCTCAGCTGGTCCCACAAGTCCAGTCCCCACCAGCTCACCCCCAGCCTGTGGCTGTCCACCACCCATCCTGCCCCTCGGCCTCCACTCTTTTTTTTTTTAAAGCTTTATTTTATTTATTTGAAAGAGCTACAGAAAGAGGTGGACCCAGAGAGAGAGAGAGAGGTTGGTCTTCCATCTGCTGGTTCCCTCCCCAAATGGCTGCAATGGCCAGAGCTGGGCCGATACAAAGCCAGGAGCCAGGAGCTTCTTCTGGGTCTCCCACGTGGGTGCAGGGGCCCAAGGACCTGGGCCATCTTCTACTGCTTTCCCAGGCCATAGTAGAGAGCTGGAGTGGAAGTGGAGCAGCCAGGACTCAAACCGGTGCCCATGTGGGATGCCAGCACTCCAGGCCAGGGCTTTAACCTAACACAACACAGCGCCGGCCCCTCGGCCTCCACTCTTGACACCCAAGGGTTTTGTTGGCCTGACAGGGAGTTGCCGCACTGGCAAGATTTCACATGTGCCTCTTCCTCTTCCTTGAAGATCCTTCTGTTAGCTCCGCCTGCAAGCTTAGCCTTTTTGAGTTCAAGCTAAATGTAGTGTCATTGCTAAGTCACTCATTCATTCCATAACCAGTCATGGATATTTGCCATCTTCAGACACTGAACAAGATACCAAAGAGATTCCAATAAAATAGGCACTGAAGGCCAGCGCCGTGGCTCACTAGGCTAATCCTCCGCCCGCGGCGCTGGCACACCAGGTTCTAGTCCCAGTCGGGGCACCAGATTCTGTCCCAGGTGCCCCTCTTCCAGTCCAGCTCTCTGATGTGGCCTGGGAGTGCAGTGGAGGATGACCCAAGTCCTTGGGCCCTGCACCCCATGGGAGACCAGGAGAAGCACCTGGCTCCTGGCTTTGGATCAGCGTGATGCATCGTCTGCAGTGCACCGGCCGCAGCGGCCATTGGAGGGTGAACCAACAGCAAAGGAAGACCTTTCTCTCTGTCTCTCTCTCATTGTCCACTCTGCCTGTCAAAAAAAAAAAAATAGCACTGAAATAGAAACAGTGGTTATCTTTTGATGGAGGATTGTTGCAATTTTTTTCCCTTGTCTCTTATCCTACTTGTATTTTTTAAGTTTTCTACAATGGGTGCATACAAAAATACTTCAAAACATGCAGGGAAAATTAAAAGATGAACTGTTGTGATGCAAAATATTTTGAAAGCCATGCATAGTTTTTTCATAAAACACATTTTCCATGAACTTTTGAAGACCCCTCTTACTGTAATGGGAAAAAAAAGTGAAAATCATTTTTGAGATTTTTTCCCCTTGTTTTTTTAATAACAGATGAGACATACTGGAATATGTTCGTAGGCTGAGCGGGAGGGCAAACAGTGAAGGTGACGCTGGAGATGAGGAAGGAGGGCGGGCAGACTTTTGGAGCCAGGTCCAGAAAGCAGTGGGAGGCCCAGCCCACCCTAGGCTGGAGATCAGCTCCCACAGGAAGAGAAGTAGAGACGGGGAGCCAGAGGGTTTGCTGCTGACTCCATGAGAAGGTGCTCAGGCCGGGATGCATCCGCCCGCCAGGGGCCCCGGTGGCACACCTGTCACCCTCCCGGCGCCGAGTCAGGTGCGCGCAGGTCTGTTGTCCTGCTAGATTGTAAAGTCCTTAAAAGCAGAGTCCATTCCTAATTTTCTAATTAGAAAAGTGCTCAGAAGGGGTGTCGCAGAGTGGCGTGCGTGTCAGGCCCACACCGGTTTGTGTTCTGGTCTGCGGAATTACAACGCTGTTGCGCTTGCTAAGTGGCAGGTGACTCAGAGCTGTGAGGCCGTTTGCTGGGGATTGAGGGGCTCCTTTCAGCACCCCCCGCCCCTGCCCGGGCTGACCCCTGCAGAGCTGCGTGGCCCACCCTGCTGCTGGCCTCTCAGCCATCACTGCTCGGGGTGCTGGGTAACTTGGAGGGTCTTGTCTAGACAGCACGCACCCCGGGGCTCAGGCTCCTGAACAGGATCGTGTAATGTGGGCTTCGTTAATGGTAAAGGAAGGCAGTGTTGGGCGTTCAGTTTCATCCGGGGACGCCGGAGCAGAAACTATCCAGGCAGCTCCCGGTGGGAGACGACAGCTTTGAAGACTCATTCTGAGAATACTAGAAAAGTTCCCAGCGCATCCATCTTTAGAAATTGCCGGAGGCGGAGCAGAGTTGCCTGATTTCAGGCCTGCAGCGACAGCGCTGGGAGGGGAGCATTGGGAAGAACTCCGCCGTGTTCTTGCCTCACGGCCCAGTTTCCTCATGAAGGCACCAATCAGATGGCTACTAGGTCACCACCGGGGAACAGCAGGGCCAAATTGTGGTAAGGCTGCTCGAATCCTTGGGATTGAAAGAACAACTTGAAGTGAAATGTTCTCGATAAACAAAGCAGGCGTGCCATTGAGCATGCCTAGGATCGCTGGGCAGAGAGCTAGACATTCTTTCTCATCAGCTTCCCTCTTAGGTTTTGTTGTTCCTGACAGTAGGTTTGATTTACATCTGAACATGGGCCCAGGTCAGTAAACAAGTAGCAGGTCGGGGGGTGGGGGGGCTTCTGGAGAGATCCAGAACGAAGGGCCTCCGAGACGGAAGCTGGGGTTGAGAGGTGCATGGCCGGAGCCTGTGCAGCCCCTGTGGCCCACAGCGCCCCTACCTGTGCTGTGGTCAGTGACGCTTTGGTTTCGGTGTTCGCTGTAGTTTGACGATGGTGGAGTGGGCTCTGGCTGGTCAGGTGGTGGTGCTCGCTCCTGGCTCAGTTCCTGGGAAAACTCTGGATGTCATCTGTAGAGAAGATACGTGGCCACTCCCTCAAGTTAGTGAGCTAATCAGTAAGAGGTCGATTTACATGGAAACCATAAGCTAAACGGGGAGACAGAGACTGCACCTGACAGTGCCCAGTGCTCCATCAGGCACGGGGCAGGGGCTCCCTTTCAGTGCCCCCCGCCTCTCCGCCGCCTTCCAGTGCCTGTCTTTCTGCCCAGCTCCTTGCCGCCTCCCTGGCACCTCTGACTGCTCTCGAAGCTGTGCTGTCTCCCAGCAGTGACCCTCCTGTCTCCACAGCTGTGGGCAGTGGCAGAAACCCACTGGTTTCGTTCCCGATGGGCAAATGTTCCTTTCTTCTTAATACACTTTTTGTTTGCTTGTTTCTTTTTCTTTTCTTTTTTTTTTTTTTTTTAAGATTTATTTGAAAGGCAGAGCCTCTTCCATCTGCTGGTTCACTCCCCAAATGGGTACAACAGTCAGGGCAAGGTCAGGCCAAGGCCAGGAGCCAGGAACTCCATCTGTTCTCCCATAGGGTGTCCAGGGCCGCAGGTGCCTGGACCATCCTCTGCTGCAGGACGTTGGATTGGAAGCCCAGCAGTTGGAACTCACACGAGCACTCCAGGTTGAGATGCCGGTGTCACAAGCGACAGCTTAACCCACTGTGCCACAGTGCCTGCCCCCAGTAATGTTTTTTGGAACTATTTTACATAAAGACTGCTGTGAATGGATTTTGCATATAATTAGATTATAGATTAAAATTATAAATTAGCCCCATTAGCAGTTTTTAAGCAGAGATGTCTTAATGAGGCACAGGTGTTTCTCAGACCATCAATTTTAAGACACATCTGAATGATCTGGGCAGTTTTCAAAGGATATGATTTCTCATACCTCTGTGTCTATAAAATAGAGGCAGTTGGCATGTATTTGGGGGGTACTTGGTTTCTTGTAGTCCTTCATCTGTCTGGCTGTGGCCTGCAGCTGAAATACAGTAAAAGGAACCCTGGACTTTGAGTCTTGCGTCCTTCCACATGGTCTGGTCTCGGCTGCCGCTGGTTGTGGATGTTGCCAAGTGCCTCGTCTGTCTTCTCAAAGGTCCGATGAGCTGAGTGACACACTCCTGCCAGACACATTAAGGTAATGGGGGAGAGGACACAGGCTGACGGTATGGTGGCGTCGCCAGTCTCGCCTGGGACCAGAAAGTAGGCCTTTGTGGCTGATAGGAGCCTCCTGGTCAGCGTTTCCCGCAGTGGGTCGGCCGCTGGTGGCCCGGATCACTCAGCCGTTCGAGTGAGTGCGGCGAGTGTGGAGGCAGAGGCCCAAGTCCTGTGATCTAGCGAAGGAAGGAGGAAGGGCATGAGCTTTTCTGAAGTGTTTTGTTTATGAATCTCCTCGTGGCTTTTTACTTTTTCCATGAAAAACTCTTTGTCCTTTTGTCTTCTGCCACTGGCCCCGGTTGTGGACTGGGTGTTGATGTGAGCACGGTTTCCAAATTGGAAATTAATGAGGTGTTCCATCCAGAGAGGCCTTCCTCCCACCTCCCATGCCGCACGCCGGCCGCGCCCGGGTCCCCCTCCGTGTGGATCGGTGCTGCCGGCCGCCCTTCTCTGGGGAAGGCTGCTCGGGTCTCTGCTGGCCTGACGCAGCCGTGGCTGCAGGCCGGCTTTTCCTGGCCTAAGAGTTTTCTTAGTGCATCAGTCAGGTCTGACGGCAGAAGTGCTCGATGGAGTTGAGGCCGCGTAGGCTGGCTGCTGAGGCCCTGTCACGGAGAGGAAGCTGCTGGTGGCTCTGCCAGCTTCTGCCCTAGCCCTTTCTGTGTTTGTAAGGAGGGCTGGATTGGCGCAGATTCCCCGGGATGCAGGCACTGGGGAGGTGGCTGTATCAGCGAAGCTTTAGGAAGCTCGTTAGCGCTCTGTGGGCTCCCGTGCGGCGCCGTTAAGAGGGGGTATCTATTTTGATTGACAAGAGCAGAGGTTCCCATTAGGGAAAACTTTTATTTTATTTTTTATTTATTTGCTGGGTAGAGTTATAGACAGTGAGAGAGAGAGACAGAGAGAAAGGTCTTCCCTCCATTGGTTCACTCCCCAAATGGCTGCCAAATGGCTGCTATGGCCAGCACTGCACTGATCCAAAGCCAGGACCTAGGTGCCTCCTCCTGGTCTCCCACGCGGGTGCAGGGCCCAAGCACTTGGGCCATCCTCCACTGCCCTCCTGGGCCACAGCAGAGAGCTGGACTGGAAGAGGAGCAGCCGGGACTAGAACCCAGCGCCCGTATGGGATGCTGGCACCACAGGTGGAAGATTGACCAAGTGAGCCACGGCGCCGGCCCCAGGGAAAACTTTTAAAGGGGCTCAAACAGTCTGATGGCCCACAGCCAGCATGGGCTGTGAGCACATGTGGGTGAGGAGCGGCTGGCAAGGAGCGCACACACACACGGATTTCAGAATTCTCTTGCCGCAAAGTATACTAACCTGGTCTTCCGTTTTCCACGGTGCTTTTGAAGTGGCCCCTCGTCAGGGCCCAGCCACCAGAGGGGTCAAAGGGAACAACAAAAGTGCATGTAGAGCCAGGAGGCCCGGGCCTGGGGACTGGTCAGGGGATGTCTGGGAACCTCATGGGACTGGCTGCGAAAATGTGTGCTTAAGTATTTCAGCAGGAGGGCCCGGAGCTTTCACGAGCTCTTAGAGCAGTTGTTGGACCGCTGATGTACGGGAAGGCAGGTGCCCGCTCCGGCTGCAGTGGCCGCCCTGCGCCAGCGCAGCCTCTAGAGAGAAAGGCCACACCCCAGAAAGCCCCCTGCCCTCCACCTGGGTGCTGGAGGCGAGGCGCGAGACCACCTGTGGAGCGTATGCCAGAGAGAGAGAGGCGCCGAGCAGGGTGGAACCTGGCGTTTCCCGAGCGTGCCGAGGGCAGACTGGCCTGCGTGACGTGGGCGCACGGGAGGAGGAGGGACGGGGTTTGGAATGAGATGGGGAAAAGGAAACAAGCTAAATCTCCAGGGGGAACATGTGAGACCACAAGAATGAAGAGGTCACGGCCCTGTCGTTCCCGGGGAGGCTGGAACAGCTCCGCTCAGGAAGTGGGGCGGAGCCAGCGGGACCAGCCTGGAAGGAGCTCTTCTGGGCACCTGTGCCGGCGCGCGCCTGGGACCGGGTCAGTACCTGGGGTCGGCTCCTCAGCTGCCTGTGCCTGCAGAGCACACGATGCCTCCAGAGAGCCAGATGCAGGGCCAGCTTGCCCGGTAGCAGACTCAGGAGCACGTTAATGGAAGTCCTTGTATTTTTGGATAGGGGTGTCATTCTTGGAAATCTCTGGAAAGCGTAGTTTTAAGATTTTTTTAATTAGTCTGCATTTAAAGATTCAAGACTCGTTACAGCTCTCGGTACCACCACCTCCCTCCCCATAAGAGTGAGGGCTGCGACTGTTCTGCCGTATTCTGAGAGTATGGATTTGGAAGGTGAGGGTTCCCAAGGGCGCTCCCTGGCCTTCCAGGCTAGCAGCCCATTCCCTGGAGGCTTTGCTGTGTGGACAGCACCTGCCACCCCTCCCACGGCCTCTTCCAGAAGCGTTCTCTCAGGGCCGTGACCTGCATGGCCTGGCCGGTGAACAGCAAGGCAGGGGGATTCTGCAGGCCCAGGCTGCAAGGCTCTGCTCTGAAGGATGCCAGTCATCTCCCAAGCACTTGCCTCGGTCCCAGACCCCACCCAGCCACACTCGCCCTGGCCTCACGCTTGCCCGCTCGCCTACCTAGATGGGCCCTTGGCCGCCCTCTCCCTGGCCTCACGCTCGATGGGCCCTCGGCCTCCCTTGCCCTGGCCTCACGCTCATCTACCTGGACGGGGACTCTGTGCCATGAGCGCTCCCAAGCTGCCTCTCTGCCCCTCACATCTCCAGGCCGCCTTCTCCTCCTCGCCCTGCAAACAGCGCAGTCCTCTCCCCTGCTCCCTCAGCTGCCTGCCCTCGCTGCCATGCTTCCAGGAGCCGTCGCCACTGGTGCCACCCCTGCACTGCAGCCACCCCGTCCTTGGCCCAGAGCTGCCCAGACTGGCACACGTGACAGCTCAGATCCCAGCTTTGCCAATCTCTGGGGGCGTGAGCTTGGACAAGTCACTTCATTTCTTGGCACATGGGTTAGGCTGCCGCCTGTGCCTCCAGCATCCCATATGAGCTCAGGTTTGAGTCCTGGCTGCTCCATTTCCTATCCAGCTCCCTACTAACACACCTGGGAAAAACAGCAGCAGACGATCCAAGTGCTTAGCCCTGCCACCGTGTGGGAGGCCTGGACGGAGCTGCTGGCTCCTGGCTTCTGCTTGGAAGCCGTTGCAGCTGCTGAGGGAGGGAGCAAATCAGCAGGTAGGAGATCTCTCTCTCTCTCTCTCTCTCTCTCTCTCTCTCTTTGCCTTTCAAATAAACAGAACACATCTTTTAAAAGAGTATTTAATTTCCCTGTGCCTTAGTTTCCCCGTCTGAACGAGGGTAATAGACGCTACCTCGTAGGCCGTGCGCTGGGTGGGTAGCCAGGCCTGTCCCAGGGCAGTGCTGCTCAGCGTGGACTCTCAAGCTCTTCCCCCAGCCCCTCTGACACTCAACTCCTGGTTTTCTCTCTGTCTGAACTCTCTTGTCTTTCTTCCATTTTCCTTCTCTGGCTTCTCTTTTGCTCCCTGAAATGGAGGAAGTGAGAGAGAGTGCAGCCTTGACCCTCTTCCTCCTCCTCCCCCCTCCCCCCACCCCTCATGTCATGGCGCCCTGTGTCCCCGAGTGCCTGCTCAGTAGCCTCACCTGGGTTTCTCCCTGCACCTCCCACTCAGGAGTCCCACAATGTTTTAGCGTTGACTTATTTCTGTTTGAAAAGAAAGAAATGCTAACTATAGAAAGTACAGAAAAATTGAAAAAACAAGATGGCAGCTCACCAGTGGTCCCCGCCTTCAGCAAGCACTACCTCTAAGCCTGAGTTTCCCCGGGGACGTGCGGGTTGTCTGCTCGTGCTGGGGGAGAGGTGCCGCTGGCATCCAGTGGGGAGAGCCCAGGGGTACAGCTCACATCTCATAAGTGCACGGGATGGCCCCCGTGCTGAGGTGAAGCAGGCCAGTCGAGGTGTCTGTCCCCACACAGGTGCCCCAGGTAGAGCAAGCCGGAATTGCTTTCCTCGTGTTACCCTCACCCGGCTTCTCCACCTGCGTTCTCTCTGTCCACTCCCCACATCTGAGCCCTGACCGGGCCCTGGAGCCCCACCTGTCACCTCTCAGGTGGTCGTCCCTTCTTCTCCCCCCACTTTGACTTTGGTGGACCCTCATCCACACTGATGAAAACGCCACAACCCTTCTCTGTGCGTCTCCTGCCGTCGCTGCCTGTGGGGACCCTGTGAAGGCCAGGCTCCCGGAGGCGGCCGCTTTGTGTCTGATCCGCCGCTGTGTCAGGCTCCATGGAGCTCTGTGCCCGTGCGGGAACGAGTGGTCGAGTGAAGACCAGCCTGGAAAGTTCCTCACAAGCTGTCCCCCTCTGCAGATCCTCGACGAGTGGTTTGGCCGGACCATCATCCGCTCCTGCACCAAACTGAGCTATGACCACGCACAGAGCATGATCGAAAACCCGGCCGAGAAGATCCCCGAGACGGCGCTGCCCCCCGTCTCCCCGGAGCACAGCAGCGAGGAGGTGCACCGGGCTGTGCTGAACCTACACGGGATCGCGCAGAAGCTGCGCCGGCAGCGCTTCGCGGACGGCGCGCTCCGCTTGGATCAGGTCAGTTGGGCTTTTGTGTGCGGCACGACCCGGAGGAGACCGGTGCCTGTGCCCCAGAGGGCGAGCCTGGCAGCAAGGCCGCCCGGGGCGCCTCCTGCCTCCTCCTTCCTGCTGCTAGCACGGGGCTCTGTGACTCTGGGAGGCAGGCAGATCCAGACTGCTACCCACCCTGCAGGTGCCCCAGGCACATGGCACCAAGGCGAGGGATGGCGTGTGTGTGCAGGCGGGGTGCTGTGTGGCCAGAACCCCCCGGTGAGTCCTGTCTGGTTTGACCCTGCAGTTTCTGCCCCGTGTCCCTTTCCCCGGGGACGCAAACGGAAGACGCAGCAGTCTCTTAGACAGCTGAGCAGGGTCTGACCTGAGGCCTCCGGAAAGAGCATCGCTGCTAGTCGCTGTCTTCCAAAGAGCTGGTGGTTTCCAACTTCCAGACGAATGTCTGAAGCGGCGAGGGCTGGGGCCCTGGACGGCCAGTGGCTGAAGCGAGTAAGGGCCCGGGATACGCTGAGCGCTCCCAAGTAGCACAGCCCTGCTGACCGGCCCGGGGGCGGGGACCAGGCCGCTGCCGCTCCCCGCACTTGCACTTCCACGTGGGGGACTGTCCGGCTCCAGGAACTCCTTCTCCACTGCTTGTCATCAGGACGTCCCAGGGCGAAGCCTGGTTTGTGTCATGACAGCTTTTTTCTTTCTCATTTGTATTTCTAAGCCGAACTCTTCTTCCCTGGTCATTTTTGTGTGCTGCGGAAGAATCTCTGTATGTCTGGAGAACGAGGTGGGCTTGGCTCACGGGGCTGTTTATGAGACCCCGGGCCTCGGGCTCCTCTCCGGAGCGTCTTTGCTGAGGCCTTCCCTGGCATGGGCTCGGGTAGCCCGGGCAGGCCTGCCTGAGTCAAAGTCAGGGTCGGTGCTGAGGCAGACAGCAGGCCGAGGAAGGGGGACTGCGGCATGGGAGACCACGGGGTACCTCCCTTCAAGGAGAGCTTGGTGGGGTGTGAACACTAGTCCTCACTCGCTGCTGGCTGCCTGACCAGCAAGTGCAAGGTTGCTCTGCAGTTCTTGCTTCCTGGACTCGTGTGTCTCCTGTGCCCGCAGGGGCCCAGCTGCTGGGGCATCTCCCACGGCATCCTGCCAGTCAGACTTGACTCGCCCTGGGGTCTGCCCCCCTTCCTTGCCCCCCCCTTCTGTGAGTGGACTGCTGCGCTCTCTGCTCACGTGGCCAAGCTCTCCAGCCCTGACCTCCCTCCCCAGCTCTTCTGGTCCAGCCTCAGCGGCTGCGTTCTTGAATGCTGTGTCTGGTCGCACCACGGCCACCCCAGCCAGGCTCACCCTGGGCTCTATAGAGCACGGTGCCTGCGGCTCACCACGCAGGCTTCTGCTGCCCATCCCTCCCCCTCCTACGGGGGAGCATGTGTGTTTCCCCCTGCTTGGGCTCGTGCAGGAGTTCTGCAGCTTCTCCCGTTGCTGGGTAAACCTGTCAAATGTGAGCGTGATAAAGAAGGCTGTGCTGTTTTGGGAGAACCGAAGCTCGCTGTTTTGAAAGGAGGAGTCTTCTGTTCTGTGGGGGCGACAACTGTGAGAATCGCACTGTGTACTCAATCACTTCATGAACGTCTGTGCTCTCATTCTCCCTTAAAGAAACAGACTGGAATGACGGGTTGAGTGTGCTTGATCAGAAAAGACTGGAAATATTAGCTGTACAAAGCCTTACTTTTTGGAAAAAAAAAAGCCATGGATACATGTATGTTTTTGTAAATTAGGTTAAACACCGACATTTAGTTGTGTATGTGTCTCCTGTAGGAGTTCCCTCTTTGTCTGACTTCCACAACAGCTGACCCACTGCTGCTCAGACACATTGAGTGAGACCTTACCCCGTCAGGGGAACGTCAAGTTCAGCTGAATTAGAAAAGCGTTAGGTGATCTCAGCGCACACCAGGGAGGGCGTGGCCGTCAGGACAGTGGAACGTTCACCTGCCAGGGTAGACAGTGCGCTGTTGGCATCTCTTAGAACTCCATGGGTAGACAGTGCGCTGTTGGCATCTCTTAGAACTTGATTGCTAAAAGTGGCTTTGCATATCTCCATCCCACTGGCCCTCTCAAGTTATAAATTAGAAAGCTGTGGCCCACAAAGATTAAATGAGTTGCTTACATTTAAGAAATCCAAGTAGTTCTTTGTTCATTTTATCTCCATCTACACCATGCTAAGAGAGAAAAGTTTGCCCTTAAAGTGGTGGAGACGGGAGCCGGGGGTGGGGGAGTGGGGAGATGCGGCCCTCACAAGTCTAATTAGGTTCCAGTTAATTAAGGCTTGAAAATAGTGGATTTGCATCCTTGGAGTTGATTCCTCCGTTCCCCGGAGAACAAGTGTAGGGGCCCGGCCTCGGCTGGAGGAGCCCGCAAGGCTGTGCGGCCAAGCACGCTGGCGCAGTCCTTCATAAATCAGCCAAATGGCCCCACTGAGAATCCCTGCGTTTGTGCCCCTCCCTCCGCCTGCTTTGCCCTCACAAAAACCACTTCTGCTCTGCGCTTTCCCGGCGGCCCATTGTCGCTTCGTTTCCCTCCGTTTGCTGCGTCCGTGGTTTTGGTGGCAGTCCTAAAAAATGTGTGTGTCTCGGCCAGCCTCAGCGAGAGCTTGGTCTCTGAGTGGGGACACGTTCATGTCACCTGTTATGCCATCAGGTCAGATGACTCTGCTAGACCACAAGAAGTCAGTCCACCATGATGCCCTGCAGAAAGAGTGGGGGCGAAGTGTGTGGTGCTGGTGTACGTGGGTCCCCCAGTCCACGGGCCGTGGCCATCTCAGAAACATGGGGAAGCCTGGCCACTGGGTGTTTGCAGGCAAGAACACTGTCTCGCTCAGGTTGGAGGTTGTGGGCCACCCTCGGGACGGCCTGGGCCAGGTTGTGAGCCACCCTCAGGACGGCCTGGGCCAGCTCCAGGCCCCTGGGGGCCGCCTCCTAGCAGCCTTGTCTGCTGCTCCCACGTGTTGTCAGATGTTAGCAAGTTCTGCCATGCTGCGATGGGACACGGATGGAGAAGTGGCGCCTTTGGGGCAGGAGTACCAGCCCCAGGGCCTCTCACCTGACTCGGAGTAGGTTCTCCCTCTGCTTTGCTGGCCGGAAGCGAGCGCAGGCACCAGCTGCCTCCTTGGGGCCGTCAGCTGGACAAGTCCAGCACTAGTGCCCTCAAAGCGCCCTCTTCACGGAAGCGCGTCTCCTGTTGTTATTTTTAACTCTCATCTCTCCGGTTTGGTTCTTTGTGTTTGTAGTCAGGGTGATGAGAATGGTTTGTAAGCACACCCAAATCTGGGGCCTCAGCACGGGGATGTGCCCTGGTTCTCAGCCGCTGGAGCCCGACTGACACACCTGGGAGGGCAGGACACAAAGGCCGCCCTGGGGCAGCTTCCTGTCCTGGAAGGCGAGGCTGCCCGGCTGTGCTGTCAAGACAAGATGCCGGCTCTGCTGGGGGTTCTGGCATAGCCACTGCCTTCCACAAGGCTGGCGGGGCTGGGGGTGGGGCTGCAGGCCAGGGGGGCCACGGGAGCCAGCGGATCCCATCTGCATCGCGTCCCCTCGGCTCCCGCCCTGTGGCCAGCACTGGTTCCTGCAGCGCGGACGACCGGTGCGGGAGAGAAAGACCAGTGTGTTTAATTTTCCAACCTCCATCACCTCCCCCACTACCAGCAGTGTAACTGCGCAGTCCAGAAAGCCAGGAGATGGGGGGGTTCCATGGGGAAAAGCTGAAGCAGGATTTGTGGCGGCATCTGGATCTGCACTTAAAAGGACACAGACCCGTGGTGGCCACAGAGGAACCAGGGCAGAGTTAGACAGTGAGAGAGAGGGACAGAGAGAAAGGTCTTCCTTCCATTGGTTCACCCCCCAAATAGCTGCTACGGCCGGAGCTGCACTGATCCGAAGCCAGGAGCCAAGAGCTTCTTCCTGGTTTCCCACGTGGGTGCAGGGCCCAGGCACTTGGGCCATCCTCCACTGCACTCCCGGGCCACAGCAGAGAGCTGGACTGGAAGCGGAACGGCCGGGACTAGAACCCGGTGCCAATATGGGATGCTGGCGCCGCAGGCGGAGCATTAACCAAGTGAGCCACAGCACCAGCCTCTTGCTTGTACTTTTTTACCTTTATGTATGTAATCATTGCAATAGGTCTAGATGGTTTATTAAAAAGTAAACGTTTGCTATATTTTAAAAATTAAAAAAAAAGATGCAGAAGACCATCTCCGGAGGATCGCACGTGTCAGGAAGCTACAGCCGCTGCTTCCAGGGCTTCTTCCCGGCCGCTGCCTCCTGTGTGGCGACAGTGCTCACACTGAGCCCACTCTGGGCAGGGGCTCCTGGGGCCCACAGGCTGCCCTGGTGGCCTTGGGAGAAAACCTGACCTCTCTGTCTCCTCAGGTAGTCTTTCCTGAATTCCCAGCTGCACCTTATTTGACTCCTGCTTGGCAGTTTTGAAGCCCAAACTTCAGACAGTTTCTTTGGGTGGACTTGATTATAACAATAATATATTTTTAATTATTTATTTATTTGAAAGTCAGAGCTATAGAAAGAGAGAGAGAGATTTTCCATCCACTGGTTCTCTCCCCAGATGGCCACAATAGCCAGGGCTGGGCCAGGCAGAAGCCAGGAGCCAGGAGCTCCATCCGGGTCTCCCATGTGAGTGCAGGGACCCAAACATTTGGGCCATGTTCCACTGCTTTTCCCAGGCCATTAGCAGGGAGCTGCATTGGAAGTGGAGCGGCTAGAACACAAACCAGTGAACATACGGAATGTTGGCATCGTGGCGGCTTTACCCACTACACCACAACACCAGCCCCTGTAGCAATAGTCTCATCAATGGAATTACTTTTAAGTACCCTGGAATGCTGTTCTGTATGGCCTTCACCCAGCCCCTGCAAAGTGCCGGTTTGTAATCAGGCGTCTCAGGGTCTTCAGCTTCACCGCACACACTGGCCTCTGTGAACAGATGCTGCGAGCTGTGTTCGGGGACTGGGCGGTGGCTCCAGAAGAGAAGTGTATTTATAGACACCCTTTGTATCAGGCAGGTGACCCGAATGCTTGGGTGCTTGAGGACTTGCCGGGGCATCCAGGCTGTAGCATAAGGTGTAGCAAGGACTCTCTCAAGGCGCAGCTGCTCGAACAGGTGTGAGGAGCAGGAAGCTTCCGCACCCCAGACCAAGCTCTGCCCTGTCAGGGGATCCTAGCAGAGGGTGCTCTCCCAGGGTCAGCACAGAGACCCCAGTGTGCCACCAGGGAAGGGAGGCACTGGCGCCTAGAATGGAAGGTGGGGTTGGGGCAGTAGAATCTCCAGAAGATACTCTTGGGGTGGGGACCATTAGGCGCTATGCTCCAGCCCGGTGACAGTGATGGAAATGACTTGTGTGGCAAGGAGGGACCCCAGCCTAGTGCTCCCCCCGCAAAATGCTGACCAGAGCTGGCTCGCTTTGGATGGAGGTAATTTCCGTTAGCCAGAGCTGCTCTGTTAGTTGCTGCTGGGCTGGCTGAGAAAGGCAGATAACTCCGTTCCCAGATGGAGTTGAGAGTGTGCCCAGATGAGTCGCTGGCATCTCCAGGGGCAGCGCAGTGAGACAAAGGCTCCCACGCTGACCAGATGACTTATAAGAACCCTCGGGGGGTCGAGCAGGCCACAGCCAGCACCCGTGTTCCCTGAGAGAGGCAGTCGTTCAAGTTAGCGGCCTGACAGATGGACGGAACTTGGCCCTGGGAGCCTGCCCTTGGGGCTGATTGTGCCCGGGCTCTGCCCTGTCCATTCTCAGGACACGCTGCATGTCGTTGCCCTGCCCCCATGTCGCACCCCACGTCACTCGAGCAGCAGCCAAGCAGCTACATAAGAGACATGGAATTCTTTGACGTCAGTGAAATCTGCATTGGAGAAAGGGGACCCTCGCAGCTGATCCTCAAATTCCAACCGTGACTGCTGCTTGGGGCCGGCCCAGGTGACTTTGATTTTTATTGTTCAGTGAGTTGGGGGCTGTTTCTCAGGCGAGACCCTGCTCTGTTGCTGTCTGTCCTGCGCTCAGCTGCTGGGCCAAGCTCCCCGCTTGCTGCTACACTGTGTCACTCAGGAACCCGCAGGTGTCCTAGATCAATAAGATTTCCCGCAAGTATTTTGGGAACAAGATACACAATTACTAGCCTTTTATTTTGCCGAGCCAAGACATTTTCTTGAAAAATCAATTAGCATCTACTATGTCCAGTATTTTATAAATGAAAACGTTTTAGCACCAAAGCAAGAAAAGACACAATTTTATACTATGGAGCAGTCTCTCTTTTTTTCTAAGTATTTATTTATTTGAAAGAGTTGCACAGAGAAGGAAAGACTGAGAGAGACAGAGAGAGATCTTACATCCACTGGTTCACTTCGCAGATGGACGCAATGGCCAGAACTGTGCTGATCCAGAGCCAGGAGCCAGGAGATTCTTTAGAGTCTCCCAGGCTGGTGCAGGGGTCCAAGGACTTGAGCCATCTTCCACTGCTTTCCCAGGCCAGAGCAGAGAGCTGGATTGGAAGTGGAGCAGCTGGGACTGGAGCCGGCGCCCATATGGGATGCTGGCACTGCATTTGACCCACTTTACCTACTATGCCACAGCACTAGTCCCTGGAGCAGTCTCTTTTTTTATTTCCTTCTAAAGATATATTTTATTTATTGGAAAGGTAGAGTTACATAGAGAGAGGGAAAGATAGAGAAGTCTTCTATCCACCGGTTCACTTCCCAAATGACTGCAACAGCCAGGGCTGGGCCAAACTGAAGCCAGCAGCTTTGTCCAGATCTCCTATGTGGATACAGAGGCCCAAGGACTTGGGCCATCCTCCGCTGCTTTCCCAGGCCATTAGCAGGGAGCTGAATGGGAAGCGGAGCAGCCGGGACTTAAGTTGATGCCCATATGGGATGCCGGCGTCACAGGCAGCAGCGTGTATGGAATGCCGGCGTCACAGGCAGCAGTGTGTGGGGGATGCCGGCGTCACAGGCAGCAGCTTGTGGGTCCACCAGTCTTACGCTGACTTGATTGAGTGTGGTGAAAACTTTGTTTTGCCTTTTTCTGCTTTTGTTTCATCTCATACCACTGAGAACTACTGAGTTCCCACATCCGATCCTAATGCCTCTCGCCCTCTGGGGGCCCCTTTTAGAGACGTACCCCACTTCCAGTGAGCCCGAGCTTCCTCCTGTCTCCTTCCCTGCCTTGGCAGAGCCCAGGCTCCCTGCCCCTCCCCGCACCGCCCGGAGCCGCTGCAAGTGGACCTCCCCCCGCCCACGTAGCTCTGCCCCCAGCCCAGAGCCCGCAGCATGCGGGTGCCGTGCTTGGCCGGCTTGCTTCTGTGTCCCCTTCCCTTTTGCTTCATTGCTCCGTCTCCTCTCCCTGCCTGCCTGCGCTCTTGGTGGGAAGCCGTGTGGAGGGCCGACCCCTGGCTGTTTCTTCCAGTCCTCCATCCATCTAGCGTAGTGGTGGGCAAGCAGAGGCACGCCTAGGAGGCCAGCTGAAAGCCCTCCCTGGTGATTGGATGGCCCTCTAAGGTCCATGCTTGCCCAAGGGCACTGCGGCCAGCGTGTCACAGTCCACAGCCTGACAGGGTGCTCCTGCTATTCCTCAAGAAACTCCCACATTTGAAAAAGAATAGTGTTAGAGCATGGTGCATTTCGCTTTGTATTATCACTTCTCTGCCCATTTTAAACAACATAGGGCAAAATTTCTTTTTTTTTTTTTTTTAAGTTCTCTTTATTTATTTGAAAGTCAGAGCTACAGAGAAGAAGAGACAGAAAGGAAATATTCCATCCACTGGTTCACTTCCCAGATGGCTTCATTGGCCAAGGCTGAGCCAGACCAAAGCCAGGAGCCAGGAGCTTCTTCTGGGTCTCCCTCATGGGTGCAGGGCCCAAACACTTGGATCATCTTCCACTGCTTTCCCAGGCCATAGCAGGGAGCAGCCAACACTCAACTCAACGCCCATATGGTTTGCTGGCGTCACGGTGGCGGCTTAACCGGCCTTGCCACAGTGCCGGCCCCAGGGCAGACATTTTAAGTTACCAGAATTTAAAAACTCTGAAATTAATTTCCCTCTGAGTTTTTGAGTACCACACAGGGACAAAGCTCTCTGCTGGGAATTGGGAATAAAGGGAAGATTCGGACATGGTCCCCGCCCTTGGAGGCGCTTCCTGGCTCCTGGGGAAGGGAGGCAGATAGAGGACGGGGCACAGGAAGTTCCCTGCAGGCAGCAGGTGGCGCCTGGACATGGTGCCGGTGTGCATGCTGTGCGGTTTTACACAAGAACACCTGCAGGCTGCGTTTATCTTTTTAACAGCTAGAAACATGATCACTCTACTTCAACGTTTTCTCCTACACAAAATGGAAATTATCCATTTGTTCTCAAAAGATACTAGATGGGGGGCGGCATTGTGGCGCAGCAGGTTAAGCTGCCTATGACGCTGCCAGTTTGAATCCCAGGTGCTCCACTTATGATCTAGCTCCCTGCTATGGCCTGGGAAAGCAACAGAGGATGGCCCTAGTGTTTGGGTCCCTGCACCCACATGGGAGACCCAAAAGAAGCTCCTGGCTCCTGGCTTTGGCTTGGCCTAGCCCTGGCGGTTGTAACTATTTGAGGAGTGAACCAGTGGATGGAAGATTGATCTCTCACTCTGTGTGTGTGTGTCTGCCTCTCTCTGTGTAACTCTGCATTTCAGATTAAATGAATAAATCTGAGAGAGAGAGAGATATTGATTGATTGATGGATTGATTGATTCTGGCTGGGCAAGCATTTTGGCATAGTGGCTAAGTCACCGCTTGGAATGCCCACATGCCATTGTCAGGGTGCCTGGGTTGAAGTCCCCACTCCTGTCCTGATTCCAGCCCCTGCCTAATGTGCAAGAGGCAGCAGTGAGGGCCCCTGCCACCCACACGGGAGACGCACATGGAGTTACTGGCTTCTGGCTTTGGCCTGGCCCAGCCCCCCCCCCCATCCCTCCTCCCTACCTTCTCTTTTTCTGCTTTTCAAATAAGTAAAATAAATATATCAGGAAAATCCTAGAAATACTTGAAAACAAATTATTAATTGCCCCTTAAATTGTGACCTCCTAGGGTAAAAGAAATTGGCCAGAGAGGAAGGAGATGCGGGCAGCCCCTGGGGGAGGAATCCCAGCAGGTTCCTTGTCTGCCTGTAGCCTGCTAGATGAGAAGCTTCGCTGGGGAGTGGCGGAGTGTGCCGCGTTCCGGGCCGCTTGAGCAGGTTGCTCTGAGCTGAGAGTGCTGGTTTGGCCGCCAGGTGGTTGGAAACGGATTGCTGCCAGCAGTGTCAATGTGCAGAGGAGGAGGTGCTGTGTCCTCCTTGCTTCAGGCCTGCTGCCCCAGCTCTTCCCAGCTTCCTCCAGCCTCCCGGCCGGCCTGCTCCTCACTGTTCCCGCCACCACTCTCGGTCCCTATAGCTCTGTCCTGTCTGCCCAGAGGCCCAGCTCAGAACTCGCCTTGGGTACCTGAATCCAGCAGCCTGCTGCAGGCCCAGCGCTCAGCTCTCTAGCCGGTGACCGTTTATTGAGGATCTCCTATGTGCCGCTGAGCCTGGGGTCGGACCCTGACTCTTCCCTTTCGCTGCCTGTGCTTCGTTTTCTCCTCAGTAAAATGGAGAAAGTGGGGTCATCCTGGTACCTGTGTTTTAGGGATACAGCGTAGCTACAGGCGTTGTGCCTGTAGCACACGTCGTACAGCACGGATGCAAGGCACCCAGCCATGCTGAGAAAGGGCCCATTTCTGTCTTCATAGCTACAGGGTGGTGGCCACCCACGGCCAGTGCAGGCAGAGAGAAGGGCCTGGAAGGGAGAGGAAGGCGGAGGGAATGTGTCCCCTGTGGCTCCCTGGGTAGTGGGGGCCATCTGGTTGACGCGGTGCATGGTGGGAGCCCAGTGAGTAGTGAACAATGAGAGCTGGGCCTAGCAGTACTGGATTCGTTAACGGAGGGTCAGTCAGATTTGTGAGCAGGGAAGGGATCTGCACATGGCACTCCAGGCTACTCGGGTATGCACTCACGTGTGTAAGCGCATCGCAGAACGCTTCTCCAGTGTTGTTGCTGTTGGCCTGTCAGTCCTGCCATTCACATCACTACGCATAGGATTCAGAGGCATTGTGGAAGGGGGTGTGGAGGGGAGCGTACGCTGAAGGTGCTGCTGGGGACGCCCACCTCCTGGGGAGCGCCTGGCTTCACGCCCCAGCTCTGCTTCTGGTCCCAGCTCCTGCCAGTGTGCGCCCTGGGAGGCAGCAGGGCGTGCCCAGTAACTTGGGTTCCTGCCATGCACATGGTGGATCTGGGCTGTGCTCCTGGCTCCTGGCTTCGGGCAGGCCCAGCCAGGGAGTAACCAGTAGATGGGAGGTCTCCAGCCTTTTCTTTTCTTTTCTTTTCTTTCTTTTTTTTTTTTTTTTTAATAGGCAGAGTGGACAGTGAGAGAGAGAGAGAGAGAGAGAGAGAGAGAGAGAGAGAAAGGTCTTCCTTTTCCGTTGGTTCACCCCCCAATGGCCGCTGTGGCCGGCGCACCGCACTGATCCAAAGCCAGGAGCCAGGTGCTTCTTCTGGTCTCCCATGTGGGTGCAGGGCCCAAGGACTTGGGCCATCCTCCACTGCCCTCCCGGGCCACAGCAGAGAGCTGGCCTGGAAGAGGGGCAACCAGGACAGAATCCGGCGCCCCGACCGGGACTAGAACCCAGGGTGCCGGCGCTGCAGGCGGAGGATTAGCCTAGTGAGCCACGGCGCCGGTCCTCTCTCTCTCTCTCTCTCTCAAATAAATGAAAAAGAATAAATTTTGAAAAATGTATTTTAATTACTGGATTGGAGATTACATATATAATACATAGCATCCCTCTGTGTAAACTAGAGAGTGTGTACTTATAGAGCTTTTTGCTCTCAGATTACTTGTGAATTAGCATAATAGTAATAAAGCTTCCCCTGCTCTGGGTTTCCCCAGCAGGAAACAGCGTATGTGGTCATTGTGGGTTTGTTTATCCTTTGTTAATGTGAAAACAGAGTTTTCTTTTTTAAAAGATATATGTATTTTTTTGAAATCCAGAGTTACAGTGGGAGAGGGAGAGACAGAGAGGAGAGAGTTCTTTCATCCACTGGTTTACTTTCTAAATGGCCTCAATAACCAGGGCTGTGCCAGGCCAAAGCCCAGGAGCCAGGAGCTTCTTCCAGGTCTCCTGCACGGGTGCAGGGGCCCAAGCACTTGGGCCGTCCTCTGCTGCTTTCCCAGACACATTAACAGGGAGCTGGATCGGAAGTGGAGCAGTCGGCACTCGAACCAGTACCCATATGGGATGACGGTGCTGCAGACCGTGGCTTAACCTACTGCACCAGAGCACCGCCCCGACGATGGAGTTTTCTGACTGTCTTGACTTGCATTTATTTCCCTGTTGGTGGATTCGGCCACTCTTCGCCCTCTCTCCGGCATGCCCATCGTGTGTGCTGTCCTGAGAACCTGCTAACACCTTCAACACTGGACCCAGCGGCCACACTGAGCCAGAGTCACTTCTTTCCCTGCCGAGGGGCAGCCCCGTCCAGGGAGCCTCGGCCTTTTGGTGCATGGTTCTGCAAACTTCTTGTACAGTTGTTTGAGCACCCTCAGTCACCACAGGGAACACTTCCATCACCCCGGGGAAGTCCGTGCACCCCTGTGTAGTCAGCCTCTACCCCAGCCCTTGACCCCTGGTACCCTCTAGCCTGTTTTCTGTCTCTGCAGTTGGCTTTTCCAGAATGTCGTGGAAATGGAGGCATTCAGCCAGCAGGCTGTGAGTCTGGCTCTGTCACGCAGCGTGCACACCCGTGTGAGGTCCACTCAGGTGGTTGGGGGTGGCACTCACCCCCTCTCACTGCACGGCGGCGCCCTGTTGTACAGCTGTGTGTGGTTTACTTATCCAGTTGCCGATGGAAGGGGCTTTGTCTTGTTTTCAGTTTTGGGCAACATGATAAGCGTTGTATCTACGGACAGGCTTCTGGATGACCTTTAAGTTCTCGTCTTGCTTGAGAAGATGCCCAGGTAGATGCTGGGACATCGCTGTTTTCCAGAGTGGTAATCCCACTGCACCCGACGCACCAGGCACTATCAGTTTTTCCTTTGTTTTTTTTTTAGCCATTCAGATAGGTGGTGGTGGTGCTCCCTCGTGGTTTTCACGTGAATTTCCCTAATGAGTGATGATGTTGGGCAGCTTTTTGGGTGCAAGTTTGCTCTCTGCAAGTGCAAGTCTGTTTCTGATTTTTGATAATTTTTAATTGAGTTTTTGGTTTCTTACTGAGTTTTGTGAGTTTTTTAAATATATAAATATATGTGTGTATATATACATTATAATGTATATCTCTTATAAATGAATCCTCTACCAGATGTGGGATTTGCAAATATTCCCCTCAGCTTTGTCTCGTCTTCCCATTCCCTTAGCTCTTCATCCCCCTCACTTATCTTTTCCTCCTCTTTTCAAAAGCAGGAGTTTTGAATGCGGACAGCGTCTCATTTAGCAAGTTTTCTTTTAGGGATTCTGCTCTTACCATCGCATCTAAGAACTCGTGACCCAGGGCCCCGGGGTTTTCTCCCGTATCTTCCAGGAGTTTTATAGTTCTCGGCTTTACCTTCAGTTTCTCCTTTCCTGAGCACACGCTCGCGCAGGCCCTGAAGGTCTTTTTTGGAAGACAGTGTTCGCGGCAGAGTCAGGCCCACCTGCGCAGTGGGACGGCGTCAGCGCTGGGAGCCCTGCCGGGCGCGGTGCCCTCCAGGAGCCACCTGGAAAGGAGGCGTCGCCTCGGAAATTGCCCGGCGGTGGCTTTGCAACAGATACCGGGCTTCTCCTCCGGCTTAGGCTTTGGCATAAAGTGAAGATCGTATCTTTGAAAAGAGGGTGTGGGATGAAAAGAGAACAACCTCTCAGCTTTGTAGCTGAGTCCGCCTTGCCAGTGTTGCACGGACTCAGGATGGCGCGTGGTGCCAGCACAGGGCTTTGCTGATTACACGCAAAGCCCCGTGCCAGTGACTCACGCTCCTCTCCGAGAGGCTCTGAACTCAGTCGGCCGGGCAGCCTGCTCACTGTGACTGCCGCTGGAGCGGGGTTCTCCTCCAACAGCTGGAGCGTGGTGTGGTGGGAAGACAGCCTGAGGCGGGGCAGAGGCCAAGGATCGCTTGCCTGGGAAGGACGTGCAGCTGATGCTGATAGCAATCTGTGCAGTGACCAGCCTCAGCCAAGCTAAGTAGAGGCCTGCCATCGCTCACCCGTGGGAAAATGCGCTGCGGCGGAAGTATTCGACAAACGCCGCGGGCGCTCAGCGTGTCAGCCGCCAGGGCAGGCTTTGTGACACGGCGGCCACCCTGTCAGAGTGCCTGGGTCGAGTGCCAACTGCACCACTTCCATTCCAGCTTCCTGCCTACGCATTCTGGGAGGTGGCAGACGAGGGCTCGCTCTGGGCCCTGTCACCCACAGGGGAGACTCGGATGGAGTTCTGGGTCCCCGGCTTCGGCCTGGCCCAGCCAGCGCTAGTGTGGACATTTGAGGAATGAATAGTGGATGGAAAAATCTTTCTTTCTCTGTCCTGCCCCCCTGCCTTTCAAGAAGATGAAAATAAATTAATAAACATTAAAAAAATAAAGAAAGAAAAAGAAACACACGTGGCCCAGAGTGTGGTGTGTGCTAGGTTAATGGGAGGGAGCCAGGAGAAGGTCCCTGAGGAGGCGTCCATAGCCTTGGCAGCTCATGTCAAGAGCCTAGGGTGACCACTGATGTCATAAATAAGAGTGTCAGTTGTTAAATCAACAACAGGAGTCACTGTGCACTTACTCCCCATGTCGGACCTCTGTCTTTAATGAGTTGTACCATGAGAATTAACTGTAAAATTTGTTCTCAAATAGTACTTTATACTTTGTGTGTCTGTGTGGGTACAAATTGTGGAAATCTTTACTTAGGATAGAGTTGGTCTTCTGTATATAAAGTTAATTAAAGTGAATCTTAATGGGGAAAAAAAGAAGATCCCTGAGGATGGCGGGAGCAGGCCAGGGCTGAGCGGTGGTTTGGTCGTGGTCTGGGACGTGCAGCCGCTGGGTGGTGCAGGAGATGCCGTGGGAGCTGGAACCGGGGCCAGTCTCAGGGACCGCCTTTGCTCTGCCCTGCACACATGGCAGCTCCTGGAGTCTGCGGACAGGGGCACCCGTGGGCATGCAGGAAGCCAGTGACATAGCTGCGGCCGCCATCCAGGTGAGACGCTGGCTTGAAGCCTTGCCTGAGGTCCATCAGCTGACAGAAGGGACATACAAGACGCACTGAGGTGTGGAAGCAGAGCCACGAAAGGGAGAGGGACGTCTGGGGACCCCTGAGTTTTTGCATGGGCAGCTGGGTGGATGCAGGGCCACCGCACCCCCTAGACAGGAGGGCACGCGTCACTTGGGAACCGGAGGTGCACTGGGGCCATCCTGGTAGAGGGACTCGGGAAGCGGCTGGGCACAGAAGCCTGTGCGCCTCCCCCGCTGCCACAGATGACCGCCTGTGTTTGAGGCATCAGGATGGCTGTACCTCCCCAGTTCAGCAGGCAGGCTTGGCGATAGAGGTGAAGATGGTTCCAGGGAGCCCCCAGGGTCTTAGGACCAGTGCGTGGCCCACCACGAGCGCCTCCTCCCCGCCAAACCCAGTGGCTTGCACAGAGCTGGGGGAAGACAGCCATCGCTCATCCTGTGAGTCCCCCACCCGCCTTCCCTCCTGCTCTCTCTTCCCAGCTGAGCCCTTCTTGTTTGTTGAGAAAAGAAGAAAAAGAGTGAATTCACTCCCAGTCCTTTTGAAACCCAACATGTCAGTGATAGATGAGGCCGTATTCTATAACTTCAAAGGAGCAAAACGGGGCGAGTGAATGCAGCCCAGGGGAGTTGAAAAGTCCGAGGGAACAGGAGACACATGGGCTGACCCTGCCGTCAGGAGGAGCGCCCTCCGTCCCACCCCTGCTGGTGCCATGCAGAGGCTCAGACAATGCCACTTTCAATAAATCATCAAGGATCCTGAATGCCCGGTTTTGTCCTGTTTTCAATGGGCCTTGGGCATACTGCTTAAGATATAGCCAGCATTCGTGCTGGGTTCCCAGCTCCTGAAAGGTTCAAAGTCGAGTGCTCTCCCGACTCTATAATGGAGTCTTTGCATATGTGATTTTTGGGGAGATTTTCTCGGATTTCCATAGCTAGTCGTGATAAAGGTGACCTGGTGGGCAGTGCGGGCCATTGTCCCCGTCACGGGCGGGCTTTGAGTGATGCTGAGCTTTGTGGAGTATCCATGCAGCACCTAATTCGATCACGCGTCTGACCCCTGCCTCTCTTTGGCTCGGGCCCCTTCTCTGATCGCACTGGGCTGCTGGGGGCCCCTGCACAAGGCTGGCGCTCCCGAGACTGGCCAGGCCAAGCGGAGCACTTGGCCGTCATTCCTGCCTTCAGAATTCTGCCCCCTCCCCGTGAGTCTGGCGTGGGGGCAGCTGCTTGTTCTCGGGAGGCTGCGCCATGAGGAGCCTGTTGGGAGTGCCTTTGAAAAGTCCCCAGGTTGTTTCCACATTGGAGTCTTGGGAAGAGAACCTGGGGTCATTTAAGGGCTGGCCTGGTCATTTCCTCAATCGTCTGTGACCGTGCAGAGCCTGGTTTTCTATCAAGAAGCACAGAGGCTTCCTTGGCTTCTGATTAATAATAACAAATAGCCAGAATTTATTGAGTGCTTTTCCGGGTGCCAAGTACTTTCACATGTTACCTCGTTTACTCCTTCAGCCCTTCTACCCATTTTTAAAGATGGAGAAACTGAGACTCGGGGTTAGGTTCCTGGCCAAAAATCACGTAGCTGAGGGCGGCAGAACTGGCAGTAGGATAGCTCTTCATTTCTCTGGTTGATTTATTTTATATTCTTCCACCAATCTGAAAGAAGAGGCTCATCTCAGGACAGCTTTTAAGAGCTATTTAAAGTGCTGTGTGTCTCTAATTCTGGATTATTCTTGAACCGACAGGTTGATAAGGAAGGAGAGCAGATAGGTGGTGGCAGGAGTTAGGAGTGGTGCAAGCAAGCAGGGTGGCCCGATGGCGGCCCCTGTGGGGGCAGTTGCATTGGTCCTCTTGTATGAGCAAAATGGTCTAGACTGCGTTATGCCGGTACCGGTGACCCGGGTTTGATATCACGCTAGAAAGTGGGTGCTGGGGCAGGGAACCCGCCTGCGCTGGCTCTGCAGTCTCTCTGGCTCTGCAGGTGTCCAGGATAAGAAGCGTTGGTTGTTTCCTGTTTCCCCTCGCTAGTAGGGAGCAGTCATTCCAGGCTCTGCTCTGCCTGGAAGAGGGTCCGGGTGTCAGCATGTGTGGGAGGTAAACAGAGGCTCCGGCGTCTATGGGAAAGGCAGGGCCCCTTGGGCTCAGGTCCCAGGGCTGCAGATGGGAGACCCTGAGCAAGTTCTCAGCGTTCCTGAGCCACAGGGTCCAGCTGTGACGTGGGAACAGGAACTGCCCCCGGCCAGCATGGCTGCCGGGGCAGGGGAACGCACTGCTCGGTCTCAGCAAGTTCTCTTCCCGTCCTCCACATTGCCTTCTCCTTTCCCCCTTACACTCTCCGCTTGCTAGTCCGTCTGCTCCCTGCTCCTGGGACAGAGGGGCTTCCTTCTCTGCTGTCGGTCGCTCTTCCTTCCAGCAGCTATGTCCTGAGTACCTGCTTTGCCAGCTACTCAGGCAGGTGTTGGGGAGGTGTGGTGGGCCCCGCCCCTGCCCTGGGAGTGCTGAAACGCTTGCCCACCCCCACATCCACACACACACACACACACACACACAGTCTGCCTCCCTCTTGTGCTTCTCTGAGCACCCACGGGGTCAGGGTCAATGCGGCTTGCTCATCCCGGAGCCTGGTCAGCTGTTTTCCTGGCCCTTCTCCCTGGATGAGGCCCAGTGCTGAGCAAGGGGCTCACGCATGCCCATGTGCTATGGGGAGCCTTAGACAACAGGCTTTTTGAGCCTTTGATTTTACAGATAAATCACAGAAAGGGGCCCATGATGTAGGTAATAGAAAGGGTTAGATGAGTCCTATTAATACAGGTCTTGTGTTAATTTTTTTGTTTTTTTTTTTCTTTATTCCTGCTACTCAGTATTTCTTTTACAGATTTATTTATTTTATTTGAAAGTCAGAATACAGAAAAAGAGGGAGGCGCAGAGAGAGAGATTTTTCCGTCCACTGGTTACTCCCCACATGGCCACAGTGGCTGGGGCTGGGCCACGCTGGAGCCAGGACCCTGAAGCTTCGTCCAGGTCTCCCACATGGGTGGCAAAGGCCCAAGTATTCAGGTCATCTTCTGCTGCTTTCCAGGTCCTTCGCAGGGAGCTGGATTGGAAGTGGAGCAGCTGGGACTGGAACTGGCACCCATATGAGATGCTGGTGGCAGTTTAACCATAATAGCAGCCCTGGTACCCAGCATTTTTTTTTTTTACTATCATTTCCTGTTGTAGCCTTGTTCAGACCCTGAGAGAGAGAAGCCTTTGGCTGTAGCTCTGTTCCTGTGACTAGCTAGCTGTGTGACAGCCGCGCCAGCCACAAGGGGAGCAGCCCTCTCTCTGTCGAGCTTTCTCCCAGTGCTGCCAGCTGCCATGCCGGCATTGCCTCCCGCAGGCCCTCCCAGACACGCTGCTCCGGCCCAGCCTCCCCGTGCCCCCCGGACTGCTGGCCTCAAGTTGCAGTGTTCAGAAGGAGAGCCCACCCTACTGCCGGTGAGCCCCAAGAAGGCCCACGTGCCAAGAGCCAGTGCTGCGCTCTGTCAGGATGTAGAGGGGGCGAGAGGGCAGCTGTGGGAGGTCCCAGTTCCAGCACAGGGCCCTTGTCTGCAGGTGGGGCCCTGGGGGAGGTGCAGGCTGCCAAGTGTGGAATTACGTGTTGCCTGACCTCAGGCAAGCAAGACACTCACCCGCTCGGGGCCTCTGTTCCCTGACACTTGCCCATTCAGGTGCCGCACCTGTTGGGCACAGAACCCCTGCTTCCCAGTGCTCAACGCGGTGTCCTGAGTCAGCTTCGTCTAAAGCCTTTGTTTAATAAAGGCCTCGTGATCCCAAGAGCGATCAACTGGAATGCACAGTCTAGTTGGGATCTATGACAGTTACAAAGATATCCGGCTGAGACGTGTTCCGACTCGGGAAGAAATGAGAGGAATCAGAGCATGGTAGAAGCAATCTCCGTGTACCTGCACCGTCAAAGCCAGTCCCCTGCCACACTCTGGCAGGCCGCCGTGGCCTCTTCCTGAGTGGAGATTAACAGACAAGTTGTTGCCGGTGCCAAGGCACACCTGCCAGCCTGGCAGGGCACTGGAACTTTCTTTTGAGAAGTGAGAGCCTTATCTGGAGGCACCCGGCCTCCCCGATGCCCCGCGGCCTGAGCAGCCCTGGAGACGCAGTCGCCCGGGAGTCAGATCAGGCATGCCAGTGACCGTCTGAGCCCTGGTCAGTGCAGCCAAGGGTGGACGTGCTGCGTCCTCCTGCACCCCTGGGCGGCCTCCTGTCACCGAGTGCTCAGCTGACAGTGGTGACAGTCCTGAGGTTGCAGAGTGAGCGTGTCTGAAGTGCCAAGTCTCCATCAGCATCCTCAGTGCGCCATGCCCCTCATGCTGACGGCGTGGCCGGGCACGTCACTGCGTGTTACAGCAGGCGGGTGCTGTTCTCCGTGTGTGGGGCTGTTCTCTGTGTGTGGTGCTGTTCTCTGTGTGGGTGCTGTTCTCTGTGTGTGGGTGCTGTTCTCTGTGTGTGTGGTGCTGTTCTCTGTGTGTGGGTGCTGTTCTCTGTGTGTGGTTCTGTTCTCTGTGTGTGGTTCTGTTCTCTGTGTGTGGGTGCTGTTCTCTGTGTGTGTGGGTGCTGTTCTCTGTGTGTGGTGCTGTTCTCTGTGTGTGGGTGCTGTTCTCTGTGTGTGGGTGCTGTTCTCTGTGTGTGTGGGTGCTGTTCTCTGTGTGTGGTGCTGTTCTCTGTGTGTGGTGCTGTTCTCTGTGTGTGGTTCTGTTCTCTGTGTGTGGGTGCTGTTCTCTGTGTGTGGTTCTGTTCTCTGTGTGTGTGGGTGCTGTTCTCTGTGTGTGGGTGCTGTTCTCTGTGTGTGGTTCTATTCTCTGTGTGTGTGGTGCTGTTCTCTGTGTGTGGTTCTGCTCTCTGTGTGTGGGTGCTGTTCTCTGTGTGTGTGGGTGCTGTTCTCTGTGTGTTGGGTGCTGTTCTCTGTGTGTGGTTCTGTTCTCTGTGGGTGCTGTTCTCTGTGTGTGGGTGCTGTTCTCTGTGTGTGGTTCTGTTCTCTGTGTGTGGTTCTGTTCTCTGTGTGTGGGTGCTGTTCTCTGTGTGTGGTGCTGTTCTCTGTGGTACTGTTCTCTGTGTGTGTGGTTCTGTTCTCTGTGTGTGGGTGCTGTTCTCTGTGTGTGGTCTGTTCTCTGTGTGTGTGGTTCTGTTCTCTGTGTGTGTGGTTCTGTTCTCTGTGTGTGGTTCTGTTCTCTGTGTGTGGTTCTGTTCTCTGTGTGTGGGTGCTGTTCTCTGTGTGTGGGTGCTGTTCTCTGTGTGTGGTGCTGTTCTCTGTGTGTGGTGCTGTTCTCTGTGTGTGGTTCTGTTCTCTGTGTGTGGGTGCTGTTCTCTGTGTGTGGTTCTGTTCTCTGTGTGTGGGGTTCTGTTCTCTGTGTGTGGGTGCTGTTCTCTGTGTGTGGTGCTGTTCTCTGTGTGTGGTGCTGTTCTCTGTGTGTGGTTCTGTTCTCTGTGTGTGTGGTTCTGTTCTCTGTGTGTGTGGGTGCTGTTCTCTGTGTGTGGGTGCTGTTCTCTGTGTGTGGTTCTGTTCTCTGTGTGTGTGGTTCTGTTCTCTGTGTGTGGTGCTCTTCTCTGTGTGTGGTTCTGTTCTCTGTGTGTGTGGTTCTGTTCTCTGTGTGTTTGGTGTTGTTCTCTGTGTGTGGTGCTGTTCTCTGTGTGTGTTTCTGTTCTCTGTATGTGGTGCTGTTCTCTGTGTGTGGTTCTGTTCTCTGTGTGTGTGGGTGCTGTTCTCTGTGTGTGGGTGCTGTTCTCTGTGTGTGTGGGTGCTGTTCTCTGTGTGTGGGTGCTATTCTCTGTGTGTGGTTCTGTTCTCTGTGTGTGGTTCTGTTCTCTGTGTGTGTGGGTGCTGTTCTCTGTGTGTGGGTGCTGTTCTCTGTGTGTGGTTCTGTTCTCTGTGTGTGGTGCTGTTCTCTGTGTGTGTGGTGCTGTTCTCTATGTGTGGTTCTTTTCTCTGTGTGTGTGGTGCTGTTTTCTGTGTGTGTGGTTCTGTTCTCTGTGTGTTTGGTGTTGATCTCTGTGTGTGGTGCTGTTCTCTGTTTCTGTTCTCTGTGTGTGGGTGCTGTTCTCTGTGTGTGGTTCTGTTCTCTGTGTGTATGGTTCTTTTCTCTGTGTGTGTGGTTCTGTTCTCTGTGTGTGTGGTGCTGTTCTCTGTGTGTGGTGCTGTTCTCTGTGTGTGGTTCTGTTCTCTGTGTGTGTGGTTCTGTTCTCTGTGTCGTGTGGGTGCTGTTCTCTGTGTGTGTTGCTGTTCTCTGTGTGTGGTGCTGTTCTCTGTGTGTGGTGCTGTTCTCTGTGTGTGTGGTTCTGTTCTCTGTGTGTGTGGGTAATGTTCTCTGTGTGTGGGTTCTGTTCTCTGTGTGTGTGGGTAATGTTCTCTGTGTGTGGGTGCTGTTCTCTCTGTGTGTGTGGTTCTGTTCTCTGTGTGTGGGTGCTGTTCTCTGTGTGTGGTGCTATTCTCTGTGTGTGGTGCTGTTCTCTGTGTGTGGTTCTGTTCTCTGTGTGTGTGGTTCTGTTCTCTGTGTGTGGTTCTGTTCTCTGTGTGTGTGGTTCTGTTCTCTGTGTGTGTGGTGCTGTTCTCTGTGTGTGGTGCTGTTCTCTGTGTGTGGGTGCTGTTCTCTATGTGTGGTTCTTTTCTCTGTGTGTGTGGTGCTGTTTTTTCTGTGTGTGGTTCTGTTCTGTGTGTGTTTGGTGTTGATCTCTGTGTGGGTGCTGTTCTCTGTGTGTGGTTCTGTTCTCTGTGTGTGTGGTTCTGTTCTCTGTGTGTGGGTGCTGTTCTCTGTGTGTGGTTCTGTTCTCTGTGTGTATGGTTCTTTTCTCTGTGTGTGTGGTTCTGTTCTCTGTGTGTGTGGTGCTGTTCTCTGTGTGTGGTGCTGTTCTCTGTGTGTGTTTCTGTTCTCTGTGTGTGTGGTTCTGTTCTCTGTGTGTGTGGTTCTGTTCTCTGTGTCGTGTGGGTGCTGTTCTCTGTGTGTGTTTCTGTTCTCTGTGTGTGTTGCTGTTCTCTGTGTGTGGTGCTGTTCTCTGTGTGTGGTGCTGTTCTCTGTGTGTGTGGGTAATGTTCTCTGTGTGTGGGTTCTGTTCTCTGTGTGTGTGGGTAATGTTCTCTGTGTGTGGTGCTGTTCTCTGTGTGTGGTGCTGTTCTCTGTGTGTGGGTGCTGTTCTCTGTGTGTGTGGGTGCTGTTCTCTGTGTGTGGGTGCTGTTCTCTGTGTGTGGTTCTGCTCTCTGTGTGTGGTTCTGCTCTCTGTGTGTGGGTGCTGTTCTCTCTGTGTGTTTGGTGTTGTTCTCTGTGTGTGGTGCTATTCTCTGTGTGTGGTGCTATTCTCTGTGTGTGGTGCTGTTCTCTGTGTGTGTGGTTCTGTTCTCTGTGTGTGTGGTTCTGTTCTCTGTGTGTGGTTCTGTTCTCTGTGTGTGGTTCTGTTCTCTGTGTGTGTGGTTCTGTTCTCTGTGTGTGTGGTGCTGTTCTCTGTGTGTGGTGCTGTTCTCTGTGTGTGTGGTTCTGTTCTCTGTGTGTGTGGTTCTGTTCTCTGTGTGTGTGGTGCTGTTCTCTGTGTGTGTGGTTCTGTTCTCTCTGTGTGTGGTGCTGTTCTCTGTGTGTGTGGTGCTGTTCTCTGTGTGTGTGGTGCTGTTCTCTGTGTGTGGGTGCTGTTCTCTGTGTGTGTGGTTCTGTTCTCTGTGTGTGTGGTTCTGTTCTCTGTGTGTGGTGCTGTTCTCTGTGTGTGTGGTTCTGTTCTCTGTGTGTGTGGTTCTGTTCTCTGTGTGTGTGGTTCTGTTCTCTGTGTGTGGTGCTGTTCTCTGTGTGTGGGTGCTGTTCTCTGTGTGTGTGGTTCTGTTCTCTGTGTGTGTGGTGCTGTTCTCTGTGTGTGGTTCTGTTCTCTGTGTGTGGTGCTGTTCTCTGTGTGTGGGTGCTGTTCTCTGTGTGTGTGGTTCTGTTCTCTGTGTGTGTGGTGCTGTTCTCTGTGTGTGGTTCTGTTCTCTGTGTGTGGTGCTGTTCTCTGTGTGTGTGGTGCTGTTCTCTGTGTGTGGGTTCTGTTCTCTGTGTGTGTGGGTAATGTTCTCTGTGTGTGGGTTCTGTTCTCTATGTGTGGTGCTGTTCTCTGTGTGTGGGTGCTGTTCTCTGTGTGTGGTGCTGTTCTCTGTGTGTTTCTGTTCTCTGTGTGTGGTTCTGCTCTCTGTGTGTGGGTGCTGTTCTCTCTGTGTGTGGGTGCTGTTCTCTGTGTGTGGTGCTGTTCTCTGTGTGTGGTGCTGTTCTCTGTGTGTGGTTCTGTTCTCTGTGTGTGTGGTTCTGTTCTCTGTGTGTGGGTGCTGTTCTCTGTGTGTGGTTCTGTTCTCTGTGTGTGGGTGCTGTTCTCTGTGTGTGGTTCTGTTCTCTGTGTGTGGGTTCTGTTCTCTGTGTGTGGTTCTGCTCTCTGTGTGTGGGTGCTGTTCTCTCTGTGTGTTTGGTGTTGTTCTCTGTGTGTGCGTGCTGTTCTCTGTGTGTGGTGCTATTCTCTGTGTGTGGTGCTGTTCTCTGTGTGTGTGGTGCTGTTCTCTGTGTGTGGTGCTGTTCTCTGTGTGTGTGGTGCTGTTCTCTGTGTGTGTGGTTCTGTTCTCTGTGTGTGTGGTGCTATTCTCTGTGTGTGTGGTTCTGTTCTCTCTGTGTGTGGTGCTGTTCTCTGTGTGTGTGGTGCTGTTCTCTGTGTGTGGGTGCTGTTCTCTGTGTGTGTGGTTCTGTTCTCTGTGTGTGTGGTGCTGTTCTCTGTGTGTGGTGCTGTTCTCTGTGTGTGTGGTTCTGTTCTCTGTGTGTGTGGTTCTGTTCTCTGTGTGTGTGGTGCTGTTCTCTGTGTGTGTGGTGCTGTTCTCTGTGTGTGTGGGTGCTGTTCTCTGTGTGTGTGGTGCTGTTCTCTGTGTGTGGGTGCTGTTCTCTGTGTGTGTGGTTCTGTTCTCTGTGTGTGTGGTGCTGTTCTCTGTGTGTGGTTCTGTTCTCTGTGTGTGGTGCTGTTCTCTGTGTGTGTGGTGCTGTTCTCTGTGTGTGGGTTCTGTTCTCTGTGTGTGTGGGTAATGTTCTCTGTGTGTGGGTTCTGTTCTCTGTGTGTGTGGGTAATGTTCTCTGTGTGTGGGTTCTGTTCTCTGTGTGTGTGGGTAATGTTCTCTGTGTGTGGGTTCTGTTCTCTGTGTGTGTGGGTAATGTTCTCTGTGTGTGGGTTCTGTTCTCTATGTGTGGTGCTGTTCTCTGTGTGTGGGTGCTGTTCTCTGTGTGTGGTGCTGTTCTCTGTGTGTTTCTGTTCTCTGTGTGTGGTTCTGCTCTCTGTGTGTGGGTGCTGTTCTCTCTGTGTGTGGGTGCTGTTCTCTGTGTGTGGTGCTGTTCTCTGTGTGTGGTGCTGTTCTCTGTGTGTGGTTCTGTTCTCTGTGTGTGTGGTTCTGTTCTCTGTGTGTGGGTGCTGTTCTCTGTGTGTGGTTCTGTTCTCTGTGTGTGGGTGCTGTTCTCTGTGTGTGGTTCTGTTCTCTGTGTGTGGGTTCTGTTCTCTGTGTGTGGTTCTGCTCTCTGTGTGTGGGTGCTGTTCTCTCTGTGTGTTTGGTGTTGTTCTCTGTGTGTGCGTGCTGTTCTCTGTGTGTGGTGCTATTCTCTGTGTGTGGTGCTGTTCTCTGTGTGTGTGGTGCTGTTCTCTGTGTGTGGTGCTGTTCTCTGTGTGTGTGGTGCTGTTCTCTGTGTGTGTGGTTCTGTTCTCTGTGTGTGTGGTGCTATTCTCTGTGTGTGTGGTTCTGTTCTCTCTGTGTGTGGTGCTGTTCTCTGTGTGTGTGGTGCTGTTCTCTGTGTGTGGGTGCTGTTCTCTGTGTGTGTGGTTCTGTTCTCTGTGTGTGTGGTTCTGTTCTCTGTGTGTGGTGCTGTTCTCTGTGTGTGTGGTTCTGTTCTCTGTGTGTGTGGGTGCTGTTCTCTGTGTGTGGGTTCTGTTCTCTGTGTGTGTGGTGCTGTTCTCTGTGTGTGTGGTGCTGTTCTCTGTGTGTGTGGGTGCTGTTCTCTGTGTGTGTGGTGCTGTTCTCTGTGTGTGGGTGCTGTTCTCTGTGTGTGTGGTTCTGTTCTCTGTGTGTGTGGTGCTGTTCTCTGTGTGTGGTTCTGTTCTCTGTGTGTGGTGCTGTTCTCTGTGTGTGTGGTGCTGTTCTCTGTGTGTGGGTTCTGTTCTCTGTGTGTGTGGGTAATGTTCTCTGTGTGTGGGTTCTGTTCTCTGTGTGTGTGGGTAATGTTCTCTGTGTGTGGGTTCTGTTCTCTATGTGTGGTGCTGTTCTCTGTGTGTGGGTGCTGTTCTCTGTGTGTGGTGCTGTTCTCTGTGTGTTTCTGTTCTCTGTGTGTGGGTTCTGTTCTCTGTGTGTGTGGGTAATGTTCTCTGTGTGTGGGTTCTGTTCTCTGTGTGTGTGGGTAATGTTCTCTGTGTGTGGGTTCTGTTCTCTATGTGTGGTGCTATTCTCTGTGTGTGGTGCTGTTCTCTGTGTGTGTGGTTCTGCTCTCTGTGTGTGGGTGCTGTTCTCTCTGTGTGTGTGGTTCTGTTCTCTGTGTGTGGTGCTGTTCTCTGTGTGTGGGTGCTGTTCTCTGTGTGTGGTTCTGTTCTCTGTGTGTGGGGTTCTGTTCTCTGTGTGTGGGTGCTGTTCTCTGTGTGTGGTGCTGTTCTCTGTGTGTGGTGCTGTTCTCTGTGTGTGGTTCTGTTCTCTGTGTGTGTGGTTCTGTTCTCTGTGTGTGGGTGCTGTTCTCTGTGTGTGGTTCTGTTCTCTGTGTGTGGGTGCTGTTCTCTGTGTGTGGTTCTGTTCTCTGTGTGTGGTTCTGTTCTGTGTGTGTGGTGCTGTTCTCTGTGTGTGGGTGCTGTTCTCTGTGTGTGGGTTCTGTTATCTGTGTGGGTGGTGCTGTTCTCTGTGTGTGGTGCTGTTCTCTGTTGTGTGGTCTGTTCTCTGTGTGTGGGTGCTCTTCTCTGTGTGTGGGTGCTGTTCTCTGTGTGTGTGGGTGCTGTTCTCTGTGTGTGTGGTTCTATTCTCTGTGTGTGTGGGTGCTGTTCTCTGTGTGTGGTCTGTTCTCTGTGTGTGTGGTGCTGTTCTCTGTGTGTGGTGCTGTTCTCTGTTGTGTGGTCTGTTCTCTGTGTGTGGGTGCTCTTCTCTGTGTGTGGGTGCTGTTCTCTGTGTGTGGTGCTGTTCTCTGTGTGTGGTTCTGTTCTCTGTATGTGGTGCTGTTCTCTGTGTGTGGGTGCTGTTCTCTGTGTGTGTGGTGCTGTTCTCTGTGTGTGGTGCTGTTCTCTGTGTGTGGTTCTGTTCTCTGTGGGTGGTCTGTTCTCTGTGTGTGGGTGCTGTTCTCTGTGTGTGGTGCTGTTCTCTGTGTGTGTGGTGCTGTTCTCTGTGTGTGGGTGCTGTTCTCATGTATGGACACTGTTCTCATGTGTGTGGTCACTCTTCTCGTGTGTTTTTCCTTTTTTTAATTTTCACCATAGCCCTGTGAAGCGGTACTGTTGTTATTTGCATTGTAGAGAGAAGGAAACTAAAGGACAGGAATGAGACAACTTGAGGTTACACAGGTCACCGAGTTCAAAACCAGGCAGCCTGAGAGGCCGGTCCCCACCTTCCTCGTTCAGCAGCCTTCTAACGTCACTTGGTTTTTTTTTGTTTGTTTGTTTGTTTTATTTTTTAAAGATGTATTTATCAGGCCGGCGCCGCGGCTCACTAGGCTAATCCTCCACCTGCGGCGCCGGCACACCGGGTTCTAGTCCCAGTTGGGGCGCCGGATTCTGTCCCAGTTGCCCCTCTTCCAGTCCAGCTCCCTGCTGTGGCCCGGGAGTGCAGTGGAGGATGGCCCAAGTGCTTGGGCCCTGCACCCGCATGGGAGACCAGGAGAAGCACCTGGCTCCTGGCTTCCGATCAGCGCAGTGCACTGGCCGTGGCGGCCATTGGAGGGTGAACCAAGGGCAAAGGAAGACCTTTCTCTCTGTCTCTCTCACTGTCCACTCTGCCTGTCAAAAAAAATTTTTTTTAATGTATTTATTCATTAGAAAGCCGGAATTACAGAGAGAAAGGGAGAGAGAGAGAGAGGTCTTCCATCTGCTGGTCTACTCCCCAGATGGCCAGAACAGCCAGTGCTGGGCCAGGCTGAAGCCAGAAACCAGGAGCTTCATCCATGTCTCCCACATAGGTGCAGGGGCCCAAGGCTTGGGCCATCTTCTGCTGCTTTTCCCAGGCACATTAGCAGGGAGCTGGATCAGAGGTGGAGTGGTCGGGACAAAACTGGTGCTTATATGGGATGCCGGCGTCACTGGCGGTGGCCTTGCCTGCTACGCCACAGCACCGGCCCCCGTCCATTGTTTCTGAAACGTGTGTGTTCACAAGCAGAACAAGCTGTCTCCTCAAGTAGGATCTCCTAGGAATGCTAGAAGAAGAACTTGTCTAGTGCAATGAGCAGAAAGTTAGATCTAGATGGGCCAGCACGTTAACCTTGGAGAACCTCTGGCTGTCCCCAGAGATGCAGCCGCAGAGCCCCGGAGGGAGTGCATGGAGGGGAGAGGAAAAACAAGTTTCTGCTTAATGAAAATGTTCCTCTAGGATGATTGTGAAGCTTATTTTTTTAACATTTGCCATTATGTCCTGTTTAAGTGATTTTCAGCCATGTGAGATTATCCAAGGATGCTCTGTCCCAAAACTGAGTTTTCACAGTGAGCCAGGCAAGGAGAAAGCCTGACTGTTTTCCCTCTTCCTGGATCCTGGCCCTTGCTCATTCCCTCCACAGACCTCTTTAAACATTTTAGTCTTTGCATTTCCTCTTTGCTGTAAGTTTCTGTCTGTCCCGTCTTTAAACTCTACATGCACTTGTGTTCCTTGGTTTGCACCACAGTGAGAGCAGCATGTCATGGACGGATGAGTTGTTTCACCAAGAAGCAGAGTGAGACGTAAGCAGTTCTCTCAGATGGGGTAGGAACCTCGGGTAACCCCAGGTGCAGGCCTTCAAGGTGCCCCCTCCCGACGTTCTGGACAGCCCACTAAGCAGTGGAAGAAGACCAGGATCCTTCGGCCAGGAGGTACCTCCAGCCCACTGCTGCCTGCTGACCCAGGCTGCAGAGCAGGGGGCAGGCAGTGCGGCGGAAGGGACTGAGGTTGGCACTGTTGTCCTGGGGTGTGTGGTCCTGACGTTTGGTCTTGTCTGGGAGGAAGGAGGCAGAATCCGCGTGGATGCAGCTGTCCCCGCCCGCCTGAGCAGCCTGACGTACGTGGGGCAATTCTTCACTGCCGCTCGCTGCTCAGCTAAACGGGATGTGCGCACTGGTTCTTCCGAGGCCCAGACCTTCCCTGCGCACGTAGGGCAGGGCTTATCGTGGGCACTGCCTTCCGGTAAACCTGGAAAGTCTCTCCTGTTCATCTATAAGACACAGCACAGCGACCACCACGGAGGAACCCGGCTCCGCTGCACAGGTGGAGGCTCCCGTCAGAGGTCCTCACAAGCCCACCGCCATCTGCAGTCCGGGAGAGAGCAGACACCGGGCCAGTGCTGTTGGCTCCCAGCTTGGCTTATATAACTCCCAGCTCCTCAAGTCCCTGGAAACTGAGGCCAATTCCCTGGAAGATCATTCTGTTCTGTTTTCTCAAGACGAGAGCCAGCCCCATCACTGGCTCTCAGGGTTGCATGGGAAGGTCCCATTGTCCGTCTTCCGTGAACGGAGTTCTCCCGTCGTGACCATTGTTCAGGCAGGCCGTACTCAAACTGCCCAGCATCTCCTAGACTTCTGTATGTTTGGCTAATATTTTGAAGAATTTTGCTTTATTGATGTAAACCTGCATCTGTTTCCAAAAAGATTCTGTAGGAATTTACAGCCAAGGAAAAAGGCAGTAGGGGGAATGCAGTTGAGAGACAGAAAGTCAGAATCTGGGAGAGGAGACGGGAGTAACAGGACACGTGTCAGGTGGGCACAGGGTCCTGCCTGGCACAGGGGGAAGGCTTTATAGGCTGATTCCTTCCTTTTCTTTTTTAAAAATATTTATTTATTTATTTGAAAGGTAGGGTTACAGAGAGGGAGCGGGAAAGAGAGAGAGGCTTTCTACCTGCTAGTTCATTCCTCAAGTGGCTGCAGTAGCCCGGTGCTGGACCAGGCCAAAGCCAGAAGCCTGGACCTCCATCCAGGTCTCCCACATGGATGCCGGAGCCCAGGCACTTGGGCCATCTTCCACTGCTTTCCCAGGTGCATGAGCTGGATCGGAAGTGGAGCAGCCGAGATATGAACCAGCGCCCATGTGGGATGTTTAACCTGCTGGGCCACAATGTCAGCCCACACGAGGTCGTGTCCTGCAGAAGCCTCACCCATTGGAAGCTGGGGAATCTTTCCCAGCACTAAAACAGTGTCGAGGCTGGTGCTGTGGCATAGCGGGTAAAGCCTCAACCTGCAGTGCCGGCATCCCACATGGGCGCCGGTTCAAGTCCCAGCTGCTCCACTTCTGATCCAGCTCTCTGCTATATCCTGGGAAAGCAGTAGAAGATGGGCCAAGTGCTTGGGCCCCTGCACCCACGTGGGAGACCCAGAAGAAGCTCTTGGCTCCTGGCTTCAGATCAGCTCAGTTCTGGCTATTGAGCCAGCTGGGGAGTGACCCAGCAGATGGAAGACTCTCTCTCTCTGTCTCTGCCTCTCCTTCTCTTTGTGTGTAACTCTGACTTTCAAATAAATAAATAAATATATTTTTTAAAAAGTGTGTCATGTGGGACTTCTTGGGGACATTAGACGTTATAGTGGACAGCTTTTACGTTTATGATAAGAGTGAGCTTTTTTCTTTTGTGTCTGCCGTCCGTTTTGTCAACTTAATGTTTTACTCTTTAAAGAACAGGATTTGATGAGGCTGTTTCTGAAGCTGCCCTTGGGTGGACTGGAGGGAGATTATTGCGAGGTGCTTGAGGAGGCCAGGCTCGTCTGCCTGCGGGCGCCACCGTCCTGCTGCTCATCTGATGCACAAGCCGTGCCGAGAGCACTGAGGGAGCCGAGCCGGAGCCCCGGGGAGCACTGGGGCCTGGGCGTTCTCCGCTGCTTGGGTGGGACTGCAGGCTTTAGGGAGTAGATGCGTAGACGGCAGAGCAGAACAGTCTACACCAGGAGTCCTAGACAGTAACTGGCCCAGGCACACAGCCACCTCTGTGCAGTCCCCATAGCCAGCATGGACACTTATTTCCCCATGGAAGCAGGCCTGAGCCACTCCAGCCCCGAACAGAGGTTGGCCTGAGGCCTAGAGCTCTGAGCAGAACTGGTTCCGATGTGGTAAGGTTCCCACACAGTCGCCCTCTTTGTCCGTGAAGACCCTCCCAGATGCCCCAGAGGGTGAGCAGATGGCTAGGGCTGGTGCCACGTGACCTGTGCACTCTTGCTCATCCTGTTCCACGCTCACTGTGGTCAGGTTGCTCAGGCATTTGAGAGGCAAGACCTGGCCCAGGGACCAGGGAAGGCCTGGTCAGGAAGCTGCAGGGCCCTGGGGGCTACCATTCTGCTGTAAGAGCTGCTGGCCTCACCCAGTAACCAGGGCAGGTCCTGTGGGACAGCGCGAGTGGACCCTGCTGGCCTGGTCTTGCCGGTGAGCAGTGAAGCAGCCCTCAGAAGAGAGGAGGGCAGCTAACGGGCTCTCCTCATCCGGGACCAGCCCCTCCTCACCCAGGAGCAGCTGACCGTAGCCCTGGAGGCCGACGCCTTGTCTTCTGACAAGTAAAGCTTGGCATTGGAGAACCCTTGTGCTGTCACTTTAACCTTAATGAGACTAGAGCAAGCCTCTGGAACAAGGTGCAGTGGAGTCGGGAGAAGTGGCCTTAAGTGAAAACACAGCTGCGGGCTCCCACGCGGCACTGCGGGGGGGCGTCGTCGGTGGGCGCGCCAGCCGCGCCGTAGCCCTTCCAGCACTAACGAATCGGGAACTCCGTGCTGAACAGGATTTAGTTTGAGGGGCCCCTGTGCCAGCGGATGGATGTATTTTTCTTGAAAGGCCGAGGTGCCAGAAATCTCCGTGATTACGTTACTGGAGCAAGGTCCTTTTTTGTGGTTTGTGAAGTTGAGCGTCAGGACTGCAGGATTCTCTTGCTCTTTCTCACTCTTATTTTTTCCAGGTCAGAACCAGAGCTTGGGGTGGGGAGGAAAATCCTGCTGAATGAGCAAGTTCTTTCTTAAAAAGCTCTCTCCAAGTCCAAAAAGACTTCAGTGGACTTAGGAGAAAGAAATTCAATACATGGCCATAGAATCGCTGTTAACCAAGTTAAAGCAAAGTGCACGGCATCTTTGTCTTATAAAAGAAAGCAAAGAGGAGATGGAAAAAAAGAAATAATGCTTAGGAAATCCAAACCAAACAGTGAAAACCAAGGAGGAAAAACTCAAGGTCACCTCGGAGACTGTGAAGACTTCCTTCTAATACGATTGTGCAATTACGAAGCCAGAGCCCCAGGTAGACCGCACGCTTCTGTTCTTTTTTTAAGTAGGCCCGGAATGGTGTCCCCGGAATGGTTACCCTCTGGTAGCGTCGGCCACTTTCGGCTCGGGGAAGAGTTGGACACCCTGCAAGGCCATGCCCTGGAGGGAAGAGTCGGCCCTGGGGAGGCTGGAGGCTTCCCAGGCTGGTCCTTGCCCTGTGCGTGAACCTGAGTCCTAATAGCTAGCAGATTGAAGCAAAGCTCACAGGCCTCCCAGAGAACCCGTGTTGGGCTGAACTGGAGCAGCTGCAGCCAAAGAACCAACACTGACTCTGACCAGCGGCCTCTCCCAGGACACCCCCGCGAGGGGCTGTCAGCTGGGCGCCTGCGCCCCCTGCTCCGACCTAGAGCAGCCTGCAGAGATCACCAGCCACCCCGTCCTGCCGGAGTCACCAGTGTCTTCCAGGACGGGGGCAGAGAGAGCCAGCTACCCAGGAGAGGTCGTCTTGGAGCCAGTGTGCACATGGCACAGAATTCCTAAGCCTTAACCTCATGTTCGGTCCTCCCAAGGTCAGGCCAAGAGTGTTCAAAAGCACCCTAACCAAGGTCGTGTCGTGCCCAGTGACCTGTGTGATATGTTCTCCAGGGGGGTGTCGCTGTGTGGGTGGGCCAGCCATGCACCTGAGTGAACGAAGACTGTCCTGCTCCCTGGCCCAAGGGACGCCTGGCCCACATGCTTGGCCACCCTTTCCTGTCTCGTCCCATCACTCTTTGTGGCTTACTATGAACATAACCTGGCCTGCTCGCTTCTCTGGGCTGAGATCCAAAGTAAAGCCACATGTCTTTTAGTAGTTAAACTCAGTGACCACATCCCCCTGTCCCCCTGCCTGGCCTGGGACATCATTCCTCCCGGAAGATCTCTCTGCAGCGTCATCCTAGCAGCAATACCTGAGGCCCCGCAGAGGCCTCCCCAGTCCTCAGCCAGCGGCACTTTGCCTCCCCTGTGGCCACCCCACCCACAGAGCCCAGAGGGGCCGCAGGAGGCCTGCCCCTGATGCTCCCACAGAATCTGGAGTAAGGGCCTCTCCTCACAGGGGTCCTGACCCCTTCAACTCACTGCAGCTGCTAGCGCTCTCGCCTACAGCCCCCTGGGGCCATTCCCTGGAGCAGGAGGCCCAGGCCAGAGGACATCTCAGTAAATGTCCTGTGTTCTGACTGCCCGGGGCCTGCCCCCGACCGGGGGGCCTCTCAGCCTGAGCCCTTGGCAGCAGACTTCCATCTTCTGCCCCGTGGAGGGTGGCCTGTTCTCTATTGCCGCGAAAGCCTTGCCTCTCCCTGGCCCCATTTCAAGGCTTCCTCCCTCTGCTGGCAGAGGGCAGGCGTGGCCTGTGACGGCCGCCCTGGGTCCACGGCTTCCTTCCGCCTTCACCCGGTACTGGGAGAGACGTGCAGTTGGAAACTGTCCACCCAGGGAAGCCCATTCCCGGGGAAAGCCGGGCAGAGTGGGCTCTTCTGCTTGGTGTGGTGGCTGCCCCGGACGGGACGGAGCCTGCGAAGGCCCTGAGTGGCTGTCCGTCTGCCAGCTAACTTTCCAAGCCGAGCCTTGGCTAGAGCCACCACGCAGGCAGGGGTGGCAGCCGGTAGGCCTGCCTGTGACCTGGCCATCCCAGAAGCACTGTGGGGGAGGCCCGTGTCCCTGTTCAGGGCCTCTGACACGATGGACCCGCCGCTGTTGCTGATTGCATCTGAGCTGCTGCCGCCCGTCCAGGGGCACAGGCTCCGGGGGGTAGGCAGCCGTGAGGCAGAATTGCTTCCGGAAGGAGAGGAGGCACGGAGAACACAGGGGCACAGCTGGACTCTGCTGTGGACACATGCATGGCAGCACGGAGCCGCCTTCTCAGGGACAGGAGGACGGGGCAGGCTGGTGGAGACGGGCAGCAGGAGGAAGGCCACCCAGGTAGAAGGGAGCTCGTCCAGACCCTGCCTGCAGCGAGCTGTCCAGTGAGCTCACTCGGGCCCTGAGCCCGCCCTGGCCTCAGGGACTCCTGTGTCTATCCCAAGGGCCGCGGATGGACACAGCCTCAGCACACAGGCACCCAGCCGGCCCTTTATCACAGTCCATGCCCGTTCACGTGAGCAGCCAACCTGCTGCGTCGAGTCATCTTTGTGTTGCCTACAGCAGGAAGCCATCAAAAGCTAGGAGGGAGGCGTTCTGTGGGGTTTGTGTTGTAGGGAGGAGGCTCAGCTTCGTGGAGGAGAGGGAATTAGGAGAGCAGAGCCAAGGCCTGGGTGGATGTGTTAGGTATCAGTGGCCTCAGGAGAAGCGATGAGCAGTGACAAGGACAGCGGGGTCAGCAGGCAGCAGGGGCCAGGCCTGCCTCGGGGGGCCTGGCTCTCCTTTCCTGCCGTCTTGTGGTTCTGCTCCGTTCCCAGGCTGGTAGCAGGCTGGCTGCAGCGGCTGTGGCCTCACACCCAGAAGCACTCAGCACGCGTCCTCTCATCACTCGCTGGCCTTGGTGGGCACACGTGTCCATTCCGGAACCAGGTCCCAGGCCGGGAAAGGCCAGGCAGTGATTGGCTTGTTTCCGGTCACTCCCTGTAGGTCAGCTGGGATGACCTGCGAGCAGCCGGGTTCAGGCCTGCAGCTAGAGGTCGGGCTGACTAGCTGACCGAAGCCAGGGTGTCATTAGGAAGGAGGGGTGCCTGCTCCCGCGCATCCATGCCTGCTCCAGGGACCAGCTGGACCCGTCGTCGCTGCACTGGACTGTGCACGTTGTGGGCACCTACGTGCACAGCTGTGGTTTGGTGTATCTGGGAGACTCTGTCATCTTCCTGGACGAGTTTCAAACCTCACAGCAGGTCTGCCGTCTCCGCCCTCACCCCCGAGCCCCCACCGCTTCCCCTCTAGGATCTTGCAGGTGACCGTCCCTCTCCAGAGTCAGACACACAGCCTGCTGCCCACCCAGCCTTCAGCTTGCCCACGGCTCCTGTCCTTGACCTTGGACGCCTGGGAGGCCAGTGCAGCCACGTGGTTAGCAGCATGCACCACACTTCGTTCTGCCACAGCCTTGCTAACTTGGCCCAGATCCTAGAATTCCTGTGAAGGGGAGGGGGGTGGGGGCAGGAACCAACCTTGCAGCCTGCTGTGAGGGTTAGAGAAGCTCACACGCTTAAAGATGCCGAGGACGGAAGTGGCTCAGTTCATTCCAGCTCCGTACAGGACGCCTGCCGCCCAGACCCTCAGCTTCCCCATCAGACCTCCCATTTTCAGTTCCTTCCCGGTCCCCTCGGCTGCCCTGGCCCATCTGTAGTTGTGTTGGGTCTGCACTCCCTTGCCCCGTGAGTCTGCGCTCACACCGCCCCGGGCGTCGGTCAGCTGTGGAGCACTCTGTCCAGGTGGACGGATAAAGCCAGCAGCTGGCCAGTGGTGCCTACAGTGACCGCAGAGCCTTGGCCTCCGTGGGTCCCTAGTGCTCTCTGGCAGTCTCAGGCCCTTCCCTGGCCACCTGCTTGTCCCTTGCTCCAGAGAAGCCACGTCAGACCTTCGTCACTATCCTCAACCTTCCACTTCTTGCCTCACAGAATTCTCCACTTCTCTTTATTTTTTTTTAAGATTTACTTATTTATTGAAAGTCAAAGTTACAGAGAAGAAAGGGAGAGACAGAGAGAAAGACAAAGAGGATCTTCCATCCCTGGTTCACTCCCCAGATGGCCACAACGGCCAGGACTGAGCCAAGCTGAAGCCAGGAGCCAGGAGCTTCCTTCAGGGCTCCCACGTGGGTGGCAAGGGCCCAAGCTCTTGGGCCATCTTCTGCTGCTTTTCGCAGGCCATTAGCAAGGAGCTGGATCGGAAATGGGCAGCCAGGACATGAACCGGCGTCCACATGGGATGCTGGCATTGCAGACAGAGGCTTAACCTGCTGCGCCACAGTGCCGGAACCTAAATTCTCCATTCCTTGCAGATAATTTGACCTCTTAATTCTCAGGAAAAACCAAAAATCTCACTAGGACATTCTAAATCCCCTCTGCCTCCCTGGCCATGCCTCCTCCCCACATGGAGAAGGGCTCTCCTCCCGTGTGTTGGATTCCAGAGACCCCAGCTCTTCAGCCATCTCTCTGTCTCCCTCTCTCTTTCTCCCACCCCTCACGCTGCCCAGCCACTATAGTGCCTCCTTGCTGTTGGGAGCTGCAAATTCACCCCCTTTCTGTCCCACGCCCTAGCGTCTGACCCCACCCCATCTCCTCGCCTTGCCCCGTCGCCATCCCTGTCAGTTTGCTGCAAGAGTAGTGTACAGTCATTTCATCCCCCGCGTGCTTCTCTCCGCTCCTGCTCTGCCCCGGGGGCTCCCTGTTTTGGTTGCTGGTCCTCTCCCACTTGACTTCTTAGAAAGATGTACAGCTGCTGACCGCTTCCTCCTTAAGGTGTATCCTCCCCTTGGCTTCCATCCTGTTGTAACTCAAAACTCCAGGGCCACTCCTCCTCCACCTCCACTGCCCAGCTCTTAAATCCAGGTGTTCCCAGAATTCTGATCAAGATCCTCTTTTTATTCTGTGCATTCTCTGGACAATCTCATTCCCTGTAACAAGCTCCAGTCGCCATCTTACTCACCATCTGTAGGCTCCCAAACTTGTGCCCCCAGATTACAGCCTCGTAAATTTCAGCTGCATAACAGCAGTCATGCCCACTAGCTGCTTCCCAGGTGCCTTAAAATCCGCAGTCCCAAACTGAGTCGCCAAACTTGCTGTTCCTCTTTGCTGGGGGAGTTTCAGCACCAACTACCCTGCTGCCCAAAGGAGAGAATCTCTAGTGTCATCTCTGACCGCGCCCACTCCTGCAGACTTCACCCCCAGGCCATCCCCAGGCCTGTAATGCTGGACCCTCCACTTCCTCATCTGTCGAAGGAAGTAGTGACGCCTGATCCAAGTGATCGTTGCAGTACGTAGTTTTCCAGTCAGTGGATATGGGTGCTCCCCCGTGCTAGTCCACCCAGCCCCGCCTCTCCTGCCTCGCCAGTACTGATAGTGTGTGCCCAGGTTCCTGACTTGGAAAAAACCCCTGGAATTATGCTTCTGTGTGAGTCAGCTTTTTGTTACTGTAACTGAAATCCCCCAGGAGGGGCTTCTTGGGAAGGAAAAAGTTTTTGTGGGCTCGTAGCTTGGAGGGTGTAGTTCAAGATCGGGCAGCCCCACCGTCTGGTACCTGGTGGAGACTGGGCATGGCAGGTGCAGAATGATCACCTGGTAAACCAGGAAGCAGAGAACAGCTAGACAGAACTTGAGCTCAATCAACTCTCTCATGAGAACCACCCACTGAGGACACGCCCCCAGCGACCCAGAGACCACCAGATCCACCTCCTAGACACCACAGTGATCAGCTCTCCTCCCGTAAGCCACCAACAAGCAACATTAAGATGTCAGCGTGTAGACGAGGGCATGAGTGTTGGGAAGACTAGTCCTGCTCAACCCCGAATGGCTCTCTACAGTGCCTGGTTGACTGAGGCCGTGGCTTCGGTCTCAGCACGTGCTCTCTCAGTCCTGGGAGATCTGGGGAGGACTGGGGCTGGGAGGCACGTTCCAGATGTCACCGTCGTGGAGTTTAAAGTGTGTGCGCTTGCACATTTTGCTGGTCATGTCTCTGCTTTCTCCCAACACTCCCGACCCCACTGCCCCGCGAGGCCTGCCGTTCTGCAGACTGTCCCTCTTCCTCCAGCCCAGTGCCCACCTGCCTGTCAGAGTAGAATGGCCTTGCACTCTGAAATTGCCGCGGCTCCTCCTCTCTGATGAGATGCAGCCCGCTCACAGCTGCCTTGCCTGCTCAACTCCCTCACATCCTGGCACCAGCTTGGGGGCGCAGCCCTCTCAGACCAGCACCCCCTTGCATGATAAGGGAGCAGGAAGTGTACTTGGATACTGGCCGACACTCAACACTACATTCTTGTGCCTGCTGGCCAGCAGGACATGCAGAAGATACCTAAGACCAGCAGTAGTGGGAACAGGGACCAAGAACCTCGGGAGACCCCCAGGGGACTTACAATTCTGCAAGGAAGTAAAAATCACCAGTCAGGGGCCAGCGTTGCCGCGTGGGGGATTAGGCTGCAACTTGTGTGTCCAGCTGCCCATGTCAGAGCACCGGCTCAAGTTCTGGTTGCCCCACTTCTGATCCAGCCCCCTGCTAACGTGCAGCAGGGAAAGCAGCAGCAGATGGCCCAAGTGCTTGGGGGACCTGGATGGAGTTCCTGGCTCTGGCTTCAGCCTTGCCCAGCCACAGGCTGGGACTTGACCCACTGTACTACAGTGCTGGCCCCAGTAGCGTTAGTCTTTTGCCCAATGCAATGTCTGCTTTTCATGGCGAGTTATAAAGCACAAAGGAAGTGAAGGGGTCCTGAGCCATCACACCTCGCGGTAGCTGCTGTATTGTTTTCCTCTCTTTCCTTCCAGTCTTTCTTCTGTGCAGTCGCCGTGCCTTTTCACATAGTTTTCATGGTGTGTAATCAGAAGTGTGTCCTGCTCTATCTCATCATCCCAGATATTTCCAGGTTCGTGAAGATTCTTCATAAACCATGTAACAGCTGCCTGCCATTCCACTCCTGACAGTTCCTTTAACTTTCCGTTAGTGCCAGTCTTCTGGCGTCCTTCCAATACATAGCACCTATTTGCAAGTAAAGTTCGGCCTCCTACATTTCTGATAACCTGTTGAGCCATCAATCCATCCTCGGGTATGAATCCATAACTTGATAAGAAAACTTCGAAGCAATGCAGACTTTTGAAAGAAAAGAATGAATGTAGGTCAGAGCCCAGGTGCAAAGAGGGAGGCAAAGAGAAAGATGATACCTGATAGGTTGTAAAAGTGAACTGCTTTTTGTTTTACCGAGAGGTCTGAGGACTCACAAGCAGTACTCTGCAGGGAAAACGTGCCTTGACTTGGAGTCTCTGGCCTCGTGATGGTAAAGAAGGTTTCCTGGCTTTGTGTTTTCATCTGGGTCAGCAAGAGGACAGCCCATTCCGTGAGCGCCTTTGCCTCCAGGGAAGAGAAAGCCGCCCAGCCTCCAGTGATGCAGATGATTAGCTGGGCTGACAGCCTTGCAGTTAAAAACACAATGACTGGGACAGTGTCTCCTCCTAATGTGCAGTTAATTTTAGTTAAAGTCCCTGGTGAGGTTGTAGCTGGAGTCCTTGGCGCCTCCCCCTTCCCACGTCCACAGCCAGACTTCTGACTCCCCGCGCACCCCACAGGCAGTCTTCCCCCTCGGCAGTGCAACATCCGCCTGCCTGGGTGTCCAAATCAAAATGCGAACCATGCTTGAAGTCCTCCCGTCTGCCCTCACTGCCCCAGGGTCAAACCCACCGGCCTGTCCTGCTGCTGCTGCTTCGGAAACGGGTCTCGAGTGTCCGTGTCTCTGCAGCCCGCAGCCCCAGCCCCGCCACCACTCTCCCTGACTACTCACTGCCTCCTCCTGCAGCCCTGCTCCCCCACTCAGTCTGCTGCTGTCTGCACAGTAGCCGGAAGACAGACTTGGACCACACCGTCCGCCTCTTCCTTAGAGCAGGTCAGAGGCTTTGCTTCGCCATTGAGGTAAACGCCAAAATCCGACGTGGCCAAGAAGGCCATGTATCTTCTGCCTGGCCATGCGCCCCATCCCCTGTATCTGTTGGGGTCTGGTGTCACCAGCCATCCTACAGTTCTCGCAGCTCCAGCCCCGGGGCCTGTGTGTGCTGTGCTCCGTGCCCAGGAGGTCCCTGCTCCCGTGGTCTAGGTAACCTCCTCCCTCCTTCCCTCGTCGCCAGTCTGCCTGGGTCAGGTTGTTTCTTCCTTTCACAGAGACCCAGGGATCTTCTTTCCTGCTTTCCTGTCCTTCAGAGTTCTGTAGAGCTGCTGCATACTCACGTGTGGTGTTGATGGACTGCTGTCCGTCTACACCGCCAGCTGCAGGACAGCCGCCCCTTCCCCTCAGCCAGCTCAGCGTCTGGCAAGGAGCAGGTGCTTCATACGTGCCCACCGCATGCTGTGTGAGCACAGGGAGTCCTAATAGCCGTCCCCAGTGACAACAGGGTCCCCATCACATGTGGGCTCCTCCCGGGTAGGAGGCCCAGGCTCTGCACATGTTTGCTGGAGGGAGTGTGGTTTTGCTTACTTGATTTTGGTTTGGTTTGGTTTGTTTGTAATCAGCTGTTGGCATGAACAGAGCATGCAGCCCAAGCTTACTTTCTCTCCTCTCTCTTTAGCTAAAGCTTGCCTTCACCCTGGACCAGGAGACTGGAATGCCCCAAGGATGTCATGTCTACGAGTACCGCGACAGCAACAAGTAAGCCACGTGGTGGCCGAGTGTCACCACGCCGCGCCGGGCGGGCACCGTGTGCATTCCCACGCTGGGCTTCCGTCGCCGAGGGGGTCACGCTCTGGCCCCCAACTAGGAGACAGCTGGCACCGAGCCGCACTGGTGGGAGCTGCGGCACTCGTGCAGAAGTTGCATGTGTTAGAGGTGTGCTCCGGAGCAGACCCCCTTCCCAGGCTCTCGCCGTGTTCCGGGCCCACCTGTCCCCTCCCGGTCTCAAGTCCTCGCCGCCCCCGCTCCCAAGCGCCACGGTGGCGGTTGTGCCGCGGCTGCCTGCCTGTGCCTGCAATTACGGGTTTTGTTGTGATTGGCTCCCTTGGGTGTTTGAAGCTGGGAGACTTGTGAGCATCTACAGAAACGCAGACTAGTGGCCACTGCAGACAGACAGGTAGCCCGGGCACAGTTTTGTAGCCTCCCTTCCCTTCCCTCACCTCCTAGCCCCTCCTTCCGTCACCTCCTCGGCTGTGGCTTCTTTGTGGGCAGTGATGTGTGGTGGGTGACTGGCCCTCGTGATGACAATGCCACTGCTGGTGGCAGCCGTCGCTGAGCACGGTGCTGGGGAGTTTACGTTCCTAATCCCGCTTAATCCGCCCAGCAGCCTGGGGAGTGTTCTTTCATTATTTTCAGAACCTGAAGCCTAGGGCAGTAAAGGAATTCACAGCAGGGACCTTGGCCTGGCTGTGAGAGATGGCCACACTGTCAGGGTACTCCAGGACTGGTGAGTGAGACACCTGCCCCAAGCTGCCATTCAGCGTGGACGCCCAGTCAGCGGCCTTCCTTTCTGGGTCTTAAGACCTGGGCCTTATTTAAATATCTAGGCTGCTTCATTGTGTCCTGGGGCAGGAAAGTGGTCTGCGCGTGCGGGCAGTCTTGCACGGCACCTTCCAGAAGAGACCTAGTGCTTGCTCGGGGACTCTTGCTCTGCTGTGGGGAGAAGACAGGTTACTGGGTGCCCTTGGGACCCGCTCTCTGCCCTGACATCGTTGGGCTTCGTGTGTTGCCTTCAGGAGGGTGCTGAAGTAAGCTGTCGTGTGTGCCCCGTTCCCACCAGTAAATCACAGGAGAGCTTGACCAGGCATCTGCAGTGCCGCATTCCCCCTCGGCTCGGCCCTGCCTCTGGAAGACAGTCCCAGAGTCTGTTCCTTCGGCCAGAGCAACCATCTCAGCTTCTCCTAACCCTGAATACAGCAGACAAGTAGGGCTGTGTTCCACAAGGGTCCAGGGATCGAGGGGGACACGTCCCTGGGGTCCCGGGCAGGCACTGCAGGGGAGAAGGAGAAACGCAAACCGTGAGCCGCACGGCCGCCCTCCTGCCCTCTCCCAGGCAGCGCCATCCTGGGGGTGCCTGTCGGAGCTTCCTGGATGGCAGCTCATGCTCGCAGGCTGCGGCAGCAGAAGAATCTTGAGACCCAGCAGTGCTACAGACTCCAGTTCCAGCCTGAGGCTCTGCTCTTCGCAAAAAGGTTGTGGACAAGGGCAGCAGCCCTGCTCCGTGGCAGTTCAGTGTCCGTGACAACATCCTGACAGTGTCTCTGAATCTGAGATGTCTGGAGAGTGAGCAAACAGATGGGAGCTCTTGCACGCTCATCTCCCCTCCCTCCCTCCCTCCCTCTCTCTCTCTCTCTCACTGTCTTCTTCCCTCAAATGGAAAAAGACAGAAACCAAACCCAGTGAGTATGCATGAAGACCCCCTAGAGTGCGTCGTTGCCACTGAGTGCACAGAACGTCCACTGGGAGTGTGGTCGTGTCCTCCGAGTGGCACATTCAGCTCCTAGCTGCCCGCTTCCACACGCCATGGCAGCACCTGCGGCGTGGGGACCAGGGCAGAGGCTGGTGCATGAGCCTCTCACGGCCCTGGCCCGTGTGCAGAGCACTCTGTGCCAAGGCAGCTCCCTGGCTTAGGGGTGAAGCCCAGAGAAGCCCTGAACCCGACTTTTGCTCTCGCCTCGCCCTGCCCCAGCTGCCTTAGGGCCATTTCCCTTAGAATGCCTGCAGGCAGATGTTGGCATAATAGTGGCAGTTAGGAAATGGGGTCTCAGCCCAGGCCCTGAGGAGTCCACACTGTCTCCAGCCAGGAGACAAGAAGGCAGCAGCAGCAGAGACGGACTCCCACGTGAAAGAAACTCACGTGAATATAGTCTGGTGCACTCACCGTGGAAACGCGTGCTTCTCTTTGCTGGATGTTCCCTGCAGTAGGGTTTGTCATCATTGTCACGTGGCCTGTCCTCCCAAATGCCCTTTCCTTTCAAACTGATGCTGCCACCAAGGCTCCTGAGCCAGAGGGAGGAACTGGGCTTCCGCCCCCAGCCAGGGAGCTCTGTGACCCAGCCCACCTGCCGCCCTGAGGGCCCATCCTCCACCCCCTGCAGGGACCCCTGTGTGCCACCCCGCCCCCCGCCCTCCAGCCCCCACACAGCCTGTGAGCAGGCCATTTCCTGTTTCTAGAACACCGTTCTACCCCATAGCCACGCCCTCCCATCTCAGTAACCCCTACTCTCCTTCCATGCTCAGCCAAAAACTCTGACCCTGGTCACCCTCAGCAAAGCTGAATCAGATGTGCCTTCCCCGGGGTCCTGTGCCACCCGAGTCATTGGTTTCCTGTCCGCTGCCTTCACGAGGCAGGGCCCCGAGCTCAGGGCTTCATTTTGTTTGTTTCAGTGCCATTAGTGCTTGGCCCAGTACCTGGAAAGCGACGCTTGATTGAAGGGAAGCAGAGGAGACCTGAGTGTGTCCTCGCAGAGGGGAGCCGTGGCAGGAGGTGGCTCGGATCCTTGGGGGGTGAGGTTCCGTGAACCTGACACGGGGAGCGCTGTCTCCGTGGATGGTTAGGACTAACCTGGACGGGAGAGGCTGTATAAACGTGGCTTAGCTCTAAGCCGAGTAGTGATCGTCGGCGTTTACATTAAGTGCCTGCCATTTTTTGCCCAAGAGTGAAGCGTGGTGACAATCACCAAGACCGTCACATTTGTCAGAGTAACGCGTGGAAGCCAGGTGTGGCTGCAGGCGTGTGAGCCGTGGAGCCGACAGCGAGGGGCGCTCCTGCCCGCGGCATGCCCACGGCTCACCAGCCCTGGGCTCGGGCCTCGCCAGGTCATTGTTAATCTTTTACTTTGCCTGATTCATAAATTAAACTCTATCATAGATGTGTGTGTATAAGAGAATACGGTAGAGGTCGGTGTTCAGAACCATCCCCTGGGGATCTTGGAACGCATCTCCCGTGGGTGAAGGGAGCCTGCCATTGCCTCTTCCTCCCTCAGCAGACCCAGCACACCCCCCTCAGACCCTGCTGCGCTGACTCCCAGAAGCAGGTAGGGGAGAGACCTCGGCAGGCCTTCTGGCACCGGGGCGTGGCTGGCCTGCCAGGGAAAGGAGGGCTGATGGGGCCTTGCAGTTTGCTGCGAGGGGCCCTGGGTTGGCCGTTAGCCTTCTGCACGGGGTGTCCCTGTGGGCGCTGTGGCTCTGGGTTCCCCAGTGCTCACAGCAGCGCCCAGTGATGCACCGGCGTCCCAGCAGGTCTCCGGGCAGCTGAGCTGGCACTTTGTGCCAGGCCCTGTCCATGGCCACGTGCAGCTGGGACAGTGGGGGGGGGGGCGGTGCCCAGCTCCATCCCACTTGTTCCTCGCAGCCACCCCAGGCCCCCCTAGGATCAGCCTGAGCGTGCTGAGAGGCAGATGCCGAGCAAAGGTGGGGTGTGAGGGGTAGAAGGGGAGAGGTGGGAGAAGACCACGGCGTCTCAGCCCCACCCAAGACTGACCCTGGGGAGGAAACTGCAGGAGGGAGGTCGGGTGGGGCGTCCCAGGATGCAGCCTGGTTTTAGGCAAAGCTCAGCCAGGCCAACGAGAAGTCCTCAACCCAGAGCCACAGTTGCCTCTTAGAGGAGCCTCGGCCCTTGTAGGCCGTGGGCTGCATCAGGGCCCAGGAGCGTGCACCTCGCCGGAGGGGAGCAGGCCTCCCGCGGCCCCAGCAGGAAGTGTGGCTGCAGGTGACTGCATGTGGGTCAGGGCAGCTGCAGGGGCCAGGGGGCTCCTGGGTCAGTGCCAATGCCTGTGTCGTTTGTTTCTCCTTCTACTGGCCTCTTCCTCTTCCTTCCCCCTGAATAAGCAAAGTGAGCAACTTCAGACCGGCACCAGCACTCCCCTGTGCTTTGGGAATGACGTGTTCTGTCGACACGGGGATCTGGTGCCAGCTCCTCAGGCCACAGTGCAGCCATTGTTACCCAAGAGCCATCCATGGCAGAGGGGGAGAGCCCCGGGGCTCCCGCAGGTGCTCCAGGTCAGAACCAAGAATGCCATTCTTGTTCCTGGTGAAACCCGGCTTAGGAGAAGAGGAGCAGGAAGCTGGGGGCGAGGAGGGGCTTTGGGGGGGCGGGGAGGTTGCGGGTGAGGCTGCCAGGGAAGAGCCGGGGCAAGCTCTCGGGAGCAGCCAAGGCCGTGGTGTGCGCGAGGCCACCGGGACCCATTGCCGCTGGTGCTGTCTGGCATCAGTTCCGTGTGGGCAGGACTACTGCACAAAATGCCCATCCCAAACTTGGTGTTGGACTCTGACGTGCACAGAGAATAGTGTACAAGTCGTAAGATTCTAATTCAAGGGAGTATTAGAAGGGGAGAACCCAGGAATAGCACGTGACAGCCCCAGGGGTCTCCTGCGTGTCCCTTTCCTCCAAAAAGGATACCACCAGTATAACTTCTAACACGAGGGGTTAGTATGCCTGGCCTTGAACTTGGTATGAATGAGATGCTCGGTTTTGTGGTTCTTCTCTCTGTGTTATGTATGTGAGAGAATGCGCCCATTGCTTGCACCTAGCTTTCATCCATTCATTTCCATTGCTGTAAGACTGGCCTCTGCATGAACACACCACAGTTTATGCAGCTGGCATTAATCCCGTCGACATTTAGGCTATTTCCAGTTTGCAGTTACTAGAAATAACTGCTCATGCGTGTCCTTTGGTGCAGGGGTGTGTGTGTTTCTTTCCTGTGATAGACCTGGGAACGCACGTACTCAGTCATAGCAACTCCACCAGCAACGCAGGAGAGTCCGTGTGTTCCATGGCTGCTCGGCAGAGAATCACCTCAAACCTCTGTTTTTCTAAAAAAATTTTTATTTGAAAATCAGAGTTACAGGGAGGCGGGGGGGGGGGGGCGGGGCAAAAGGGAGAGGGAGTCTTCCATCTGCTGGTTCACTCTTCAGATGGCTACAACAGCCAGAACTTCGCCTATCCAAAGCCAGGAGCCAGGAGCTTCTGCCAGGTCTCCGACATAGGTGCAGGGACCCAAGGACTTGGAAATCTTCTACTGCTTTCCCAGGCCATAGCAGGAGCTGGATCAGAAGTGGAGCAGCCGGGACTCGAACCGGCGCCCATATGGGATGTTGGCACTGCAGGCGGCTTTACCCACTACACCATAGCACCAGCCCCTGCTTGCCTGTTTTTTTTTTTTTTTTAATTATTTATTTGAGAGGCAAAGAGACAGAGAAATCTTCCGTCTGCTGGTTTATTCTCCCAAGCACCTACTACAGCTGGGGCTGGTCTCTGCCAAAACCAGGAGCCCGGAGCTTCATCTGGGTCTCCCATGTGTGGTCCAGGAACCCAAGCACTGGGCCATCCTCTGCTGCTTTAGCAGGTGCAGTCACAGGCAGCTGGGTCAGAAGCAGAGCAGTCAGGGCTCGAGACAGCGCCCCAGGATGCGATGCAGGCGTTCTGAGCAGTGCTTAGCCTGCTGTGCCATCCCTCGCCTGCCTTCCTGCGGGTTTTCTGCTTTTCTTCTTCAGTTCTCGTCTTCTCCATTCTGGGTGTGAATCGTTTGTTGATTATTCATGTACAAGTGTCTTCCTCCACCCAGCAGTCTGCTTTGTTCACTCTTTGGTATTGTTTTCATGAGCAGAAATGCTCAATTTTAACGGAGTTCGGTGTCTCAGTCTTTTTCTTTATGGGGTTAAGTGCTTTTCGTATCCCATTTTAAAAATCTCCACCTGTATCAGAATCATGAGGACATTTTCCTACATTATCTTCTAGAAGAATCTACCCAGAGTTTTTTTTTTTTTTTTAATGTAGTACAGCAAGTTTGTTTTTCCCATGTGGGTATCTGACTAACCTGTCACCATTTATTGAAAAGCTTTTTCCAGTGTTCCACAGTGCACCTTTGTAAAAAAAAAAAAAAAAAAAGTGCCCATATATGCATTGGTCAGTTTCTGTATTCCATTCAGTTTTTCTGATCTTTGTTATCTATTAAAAAAAAATGCTAGTTTGATTTGACAGAGTGACAGAAGAGCAGAGAGGAGGGTGAGATCTTCCACTGATTCAGTTCCCAAATGGCCGCCGCAGTGGCCAGGGCTGGGCCAAGTCCAAGCTGGGGGCCAAGAACTCCATCCAGGTCTCCCACGTGGGTAGCAGGTACCCAAGGACCCTGCTTTCCCAGACACGTTAGCAAGCAGGAAGCTGGATTGGGGGCAGAGCAGCCAGAATTGAGCCAGCGCTCGATGTGAGATGCTGCAAGTGGTGGCTTCCCCAGCAGCTGTCCCAGCTTAGCAGCAGCCCCTCCGCGTGCCCCCACACGTCTGTCCTCGTGCCTGCACCATGCTGTCGGAATTGGTGCCTAACATCCGGTGGAGCTACACTTTCCATTTGCCCTGCTGTAAAGAGCACATGGCTATTCTTAGCCCTTTGCATTTTCACACACTTAAGAATCAGAGTGTCAGAAAATAATAATGATAAAATTAAGCATTTTTAAAGTCATGTCAGCTGCAGTATTCATGCACAGACTCAGGCGATTTATGCTGAGATTGTTTTGCATCTATGAATCAGGGTGAGAGAATTTGGTGCTTTATATTTTGAATATTCTACCCCACAGACATGGTGTGTCCCTCTATTTAGATCTCCTCTAGTTTTCTCAATAATATTGTATAGGGGCTGGCATTGTGGCATAGCGGGTAAAACCACAGCCTGCAGCACCAGCATCCTGTATGGGTTCCTGTTCAAGGCCCAGCTGCTCCACTTCCAATCCAGCTCCCTGCCATGGCCTGGGAAGGCAGTGGAAGGTGGCCCAGGTCCTTGGGCCCCTGACTCACGTGGGAGACCTGGAAAAGGCTCCTGGCTCCTGGCTTTGGCCTGGCCCAGCCCTGGTTATTGCGGCCATTTGGGGAGTGAACCAGCAGATGGAAGATCTCTCTCTCTCTCCTTCTCTCTCTGTAACTCTGCCTCTCAAATAGATAAATTAATCTTTAAATAATAATAATAATGTTTATAATTTTCTGTGTGAGGTCTTGTTCATCTAGATTAGGTTTGCTCTATGGTGTTTATTTTAAATGGTATTTAGGAATTTCATTTTCTCTGTTGCAATATAATGAAATACAATCTACTTTTATTGATCTTGTATCCAGGGATCTTGTTTAATTTATTTACTAAATTCAAATAATTTGTAGATTCTTTCTGATTCTCTATACCAAGTGGTGTCATCTGCAGAGTTTGACAGTTTTATCATTCAATTCTCTTCCAGCTCTCTTACGATGTATTTGTGTTTCCTGCCTCATTGCGGTGTGCGGTGCTCAGTGGACGTAGTCCTAGCTGACATCCCTTTCTCGTTCCTGACCTCAGAGAAGAGCGGTTCCCACAAGCTCCTTTCAGATTACGAAGATAGTCACTGACATTCGCTTTGGTGTATGCTTGACGTGATTTTTCCCCAAGACGAGTTTGCAGCATGGGTTGGAATACTTGGAAGCATGGCAGTGGTTTATGGGCTGGGGGTGGGCAGTTTGAAAGAAAAGGAACTGATGTTGCGACGAGACACCTGCTCGTCCTTATTTAACCTTGTGTGTGTTGGCAGGGTTGGGGGTGGGGGTTGCCCAGTCCACTTCACGGAAGGATCTCATGGCTGAACTCCTGTGCAGATGTCCAGGGGTTCAACCAGAGCTGTCTGACGCCAGCGCCCAGGCTCTTCCTGCTGCACCCTGATTTCCGGGGAGAATGGTGACTCTAACCATTCCCAGGAATCCTGCTGCTGTCAAGGATGTCCCTGAGGAGAGCTGAACTCCACAGGTTTACCAGCCCCAGTCCTTTCTTCCACAACCCCCTCCCCCCATCTCCTCCTGCCCCTGTCATCTGCCCGGTCCCACCTTCCTCTGGTTTCCATTGCCATGGGAGGAACTGGGCAGCCAGGGGTCTCCAACTGAGAGGCCTCCGCCTGCGACCCCGAGGGGCTGCACCTGCTGCTCTCCTCGCATCTGGGCTGCCGTGTGTCTCCTGCTGGCTGGTGCCCCGGGGTAGGCGTGGGGGTTGACAGTTTTCCCCCTGGTCTGGCTGTTCAGGCTGCAGGAGAGGACTGTGTGTTTTTAAGCCGTCTGTCCCCCTTTAGGGGTCATGATACCCATGCAGCTACACTGAGACTTAGAGAGAGGACGGGGGCACTGAGAGGTAGAGACCCAGACGGCCCCTGGGACAGGACGGAGCTTCCCGGGCCTGGGAGTGCCCCTCCCCCGGTATTCTCACCGCCTCCCTTTGCAGCCCCAAGGATGCACTCCAGAGATTGCCCCACAAAACAGACACTCTAGGACACCCAGGACTCTCGAAACCCTCAGAATACCCAGTGACCTTGCAGTTGAGTGAACACTCTGTTGGTTCATTTCACACAGGGCTGCGCACAGCGAGCGGCTGCTTCTTTCTCGGTTAAATTTCCTCTGTGTAACGTTGCCCAAATCCCTCCAGTCGGCTCCTCCGTTCCGGGAGCTCCTGGGACCGCAGCAAGCCAGCGTGACTCGGAGCCTTCGCTTGTGTTGTGTTTGGGGCTTTTTTTCCAGATGCTTTATAGTGCGTGGCGACACGCTCTTACCAGTGACAGAGGGCAGTGCGAATCGGCCTGCTTTCACCACATCTGTACCTTTTCTGGAATCTTCTGGCATGGCCCACGGCCTTGCTCTGCTCTGGGTGTTTGCCCATCTGCAGATCAGCATCTGCCACTGGGGGAACACTGCTCTCAGGTCACTTTCAGCCTCTACAAACCGATGGCTCCGCCAAGCGGTTTTAAACCCAAGGAGCTTGCTCAGTCCCAAGACTTCAAGGAGACCTAGAAGAGGCCCTGGTACTTGATGAGGGCATGGTGACAGGACGTGTGATGGGCGGGGCCTCAGGCCAATGCAGCAAGTGCCTCTGTGTCAGCGCCCTCTCCTGGGTCCGTGGACACCCAGAGCCCAGGCCCCCCGAGAGTCAGGCCACAGGACTGCAGGTTGTCTGAGCCTCCGGAAAGATGTCGCCTCCTGCAGCTGCCTGGCAGGGGACCAGACGTGCTTGGCTCGCTGGGCTGCTGGCTGTGCACTCCCCAGCTCTCCTGGGCATTGCGGCTGGGAGATGGCAGACAGAGGCTATCAGTGCCCGAGCACCTGCTCCAGCTACGGAGGAAGAATTGAACTCATTGACTGCTGTCCCCTGATGGTGGGCACCCAGCTGGGGAAAGAGCTCACCGAGCTCTGAAAACCCACACAGCAGGGCGAGGCCGACCCGTGTGACCACATGCCCGCCCCAAAGATGTGCCAGGCACCACGGGGCCAGGCTCTAGGTGGAGGACGAGCAGAGGTCTGCTCCCCAGGCCCAGGGGGCCAGCAGGGAGTGGGCTGTGCTGAGCGGGGTCGGGAGCGGGTTCTCATCATCTGGGACCTTCGGGCCATCTAGAAGAATCCGAGCCCGAGGCAGGCCTGGGGGCAGGGGTGCCGCACTCGTCCTCCCGAACTCCCTGCTCTGAGCACCCTGTGGCTGTGCCCGGACCACCCTCTGCTTCCTCACGGCAGACCAGCTGTGGTCGCTATACAACCACAGGAGTCTTCAGTGGTTGGCATTGTGGCACAGTGAATTAGGCCACCACCTGCAACACCATCATCCCACATGGCACCCATTCCAAGTCCCTGCTGGCCCACTTGCGATCCAGCTCCCTGCTGATTGCCTGGGGAAGCCCCAGACATGGCCCAGGTGCTTGTGCGTCTGCCACTCACGTGGGAGGTCCAGATGTAGGTTCAGGGCCCTGGCCATGGCCTGGACCAGCCCTGGCTGTCGAAACTGTTTGATGAATGAACCAGTGGATGCAAGGTGTCTCTCTCTAGCTCTGCCTTTCGAATACATAAATAATTTTTTTTTAAAAAAAGAGTGATATACAGGGAAATATTCACAGATCCATGTCTATACCTGGAAGATCTATTCTTCTAAGCACCTAAAACTTAATTTTTTAGAAGATTTATTTATTTATTAGAGAGGCAGAGAGAGAGAGAGAGGTCTTCCATCCTCTGGTTCACTCCTCAGAAGGCCACAATGGCCGGAGCTGGGCCAATCCAAAACTAGGAGCCAAGAGCTTCTTCTGGGTCTCCCATGCAGGTGCAGGGCCCAAGTACTTGGGCCATCTTCTACTGATTTCCCAGGCCATAGCAGAGAGCTGGATGGGAAGTAGAGCAGCTGGGACTCGAACCTGCACACATATGGGATGCCAGCAGTGCAGGTGGTGTCTTTGCCCGCTATACCAGAGTGCCAGCCCCCTAAAACTTAAATTTATATATCGTACTTTAATGGTGTCAGACAGACATGATGTAGCCCCCCCCCCTTTTTTTTTTTTTTTTGACAGGCAGAGTGGACAGTGAGAGAGACAGAGAGAAAGGTCTTCCTTTTGCCGTTGGTTCACCCTCCAATGGCCGCCGTGGCCGGCGCGCTGCGGCCGGCACACCGCGCTGATCCGATGGCAGGAGCCAGGAGCCAGGTGCTTCTCCTGGTCTCCCATGGGGTGCAGGGCCCAAGCACCTGGGCCATCCTCCACTGCACTCCCTGGCCACAGCAGAGGGCTGGCCTGGAAGAGGGGCAACCGGGACAGAATCCGGCGCCCTGACCGGGACTAGAACCCGGTGTGCCGGCGCCGCTAGGCGGAGGATTAGCCTAGTGAGCCGTGGCGCCGGCAATGTAGCCCCTTTTTTAATAATTTAGGATTATTCAAAACGTTTCCGTTGTGACAGAAGGGTTCTCTCTGAGGCCCCCACACTCCCCTGTGCCGCCTGCCTCTGCCCTGTGCTTTCCAAGTGTTTCCAAGGCCCCGGCCGTCCATCTTGGTCTGCCCTTGGCTGTCAGGGCTGGTGGTCACTTCTCCTCTGCTGTGCACCCTTGCCGGCCCGCCGTGTGCAGCGGCCACGTGCCTTCTGCATTACTGCCCGTCTCCTGCTTCTGCAGAGTTCCTGTGAGTCCCAGATGAGTAAGATGGCACTGCGCCTATTCCGTGGGACTGGCTGGCTTGTCTAGGGCGCCTTTCACACTAGGGCGTTCTGCCTCGGTTCTTACAGGCCGCCAGTCACATCTAAACCTACTTCTCCTTAACGTCGCCAGTGTGGATAGTGAATGGGTAGCTGCTCCCCGCCGTCTGCATGCTGGGCAGCCACCACTGGGATTCTGCAGTGCTGTGCTCTGGGGGAAGAAGGAACTTTTACTCCTTGAGGCTTTTTTCTGGCATATTCCCCGGGCTTGCGTGTCATCGGACTTAACTCGGGCATCGCTAACACAGCCGCCGTCTCCCGGGAGCCGGCAGCGCCGGTTGGGCCTCGCGGTTTGTGACCCTGGGAGAGCCCACCAGCTTACTGCCATGCAGGGGGAACGTTTTGTGGGGAGAGGGTGGCGAGTGCCTGGCACTCGGCGGGGTGTGCTGCCCCGGAGTGCAGACTGCTTGGGAAGCTGATGGGGTTCTGACGCGGGCAGGAGCCGGCTGATGCGAGCCCGGTGCCCGGGGAGAGGCCAGCGTCTCTGTCCCGCCCTGTGTGAGGTCGGGGACACGGGGCTGCCCAGCCACTGCCTGGGTATTCGCTCCTCCCCTTCCTGCTCTGGGTTTTAGTCACCCCAGACTCTTGTCCCCGAAGTGTAGCCAGAGCGTTTCCAGGGTGATGCTGGTGATTGATGTTTATGGGATGGCTGAGCGCGCGCCAGGCCCTGCAGAACTTCTCTCGGCTGAGCTGTGCCCGCCTCCAGGACAGCCCTGTGAGGGCCCAGGGCAGAGGCCAGAGCAGACCAGCAGGCGGCCTGCGTGACAGCTCCCTGCCTTCCCTGTTGCCTCAGCGAGACAGAAACAGGAGTAAGCTGCTGCTGCCTGGGGCCGTGCCCTCCTTGCCCAGCCGGGCCAGGCCTCCATGGAGCCCCGAGGCTAGCATTGGTCAGTGCCCCAGTAGAGCTGGCCTCCAGCCAGGAACCATGGGAATCCCTAGGAAGCCCTGTGTGCAGAAATGTGGCACCTGCCAGGTGGGTCCTCTCCCACTGCCCCTAGAGATTCCCCAGCACTCAGGAAGGGGCCCGGAACGTCTCCCCTCGGACCGCGTGCACTGGGACTGTGTGCCCAGCGCTTTCCTGGCCAGACGCAAACATGGTTCCTTTGCTTGCTCAGCAAACCCTGCCGGTCGCCTGCTGGAGGCTGGTTCTGCACCGGGGATGAGAGCGACCTAGCCGCTCCCCCTGAGGCCCACTGGCCATCGGGGAAGACAGGGGGTAAAGCAATACTCAAGAGGTAGGGGACAGAGGAGAGCAGTGATGCGCCCGCCCACGTGGGAAAGCCAAGGCAGCCCTCCTCTCATCAGGGGCATCGGTGAGGGGCCCTGCAGGGGGAGACCCGGGAAGCCCCAGCCCACCCAGGAGGCAAGTGCTGTGTGAGAAGGAGGCAGGGTGGGGTCCAGGGACAGGAGTCCAGAGAGAAGAGGCCCGGCCAGCCCCCGGCAAGGTTCTTGGGCTTGGCTGGTGGGACAGGGCCCCTGAGGGTCCCAGGCAGAAAGAGAGCGGCTCTCCCGCCTGCCCGGACCCTCTCTCCTTGAAACTCTAGGAGTGTCCCAGATGCAGCACAGGGGCCATGGGCCTCCCACCACACTCCTGCGTGCAGTGGCCACAGCCCCGCCCTCCTCAGAACTCCCTCTGCCCTGGCAGATGGTGTAGTCTAAGGACACTGGTCCCTGGGAGTCCCTGGGAGGCGGGCTGTCCTGCACTTGCCTGACCCGCACCCAGCCATTGGACGTGCCCTGGGAGGCCAGTGCCACCTCCCTGCTGATGCAGATGACCGTGTGGCAGTAGCTCGGCCACTTCCAGAGGTGGCAGCTATGCAGTGGGCTTGAGTTTCACGAAGCTCTGCTGGTCGGCGGGGGGCCGTACACGCTGCTTACCAGAGAGCACAGGCGAGAGATGAGGGCTGACTGTGAGAGGGAGCACAGGGCCCTGCAGGGCTGAGCAGGGTCTCCTCCCTCCCCCGAGAGGGGCCTGCAGGGCTGAGCAGGGTCTCCTCCCTCCCCTGAGAGGGGCCTGCAGGGCTGAGCAGGGTCTCCTCCCTCCCCCGAGAGGGGCCTGCAGGGCTGAGCAGGGTCTCCTCCTTCCCCCGAGAGGGGCCTGCAGGGCTGAGCAGGGTCTCTCCCTTCCCCGAGAGGGGCCTGCAGGGCTGAGCAGGGTCTCTCCCTTCCCCGAGAGGGGCCTGCAGGGCTGAGCAGGGTCTCTCCCTCCCCCGAGAGGGGCCTGGAGGGCCTGAGCAGGGTCTCCTCCCTCCCCTGAGAGGGGCCTGCAGGGCCTGAGCAGGGTCTCTCCCTCCCCCGAGAGGGCCCTGCAGGGCTGAGCAGGGTCTCCTCCCTCCCCCGAGAGGGGCCTGCAGGCCTGAGCAGGGTCTCCTCCCTCCCCCGGAGAGGGGCCTGCAGGGCTGAGCAGGGTCTCTCCCTCCCCCGAGAGGGGCCTGGAGGGCTGCAGCTGGTCCTCCGGCCTGGCCAGAACCGCCTGTGAAGAAGCTCAGCTGTGTTCTGCTGTGGCCTTTGCCCGTCAGAGGAGGAAGGATGGTAGCACTGTGGCAGACCGCCGCAGATGCCCGGCCCCCCACCCCGGGTGCCTGCGTGGCCTCAGGGGCAGGCCACAGTCCTGGGTCTGGTGCTAGTGAGAAACCCTGTGCCCACTTCCTCGAGTGAGGTGATCACGGGTGTGGACGGGTGGCACCCTGACGCCAAGACTGCACTGTAGGAGCGAGGAGGTGGCCAGGCCCGAGAGGCGCCGTGGAGGAGGTCTCTGAGCACGCTCCCTGGGCCCCTCTGGGCTGGACTGGAGCAGAGTGCAGCGAAGCAGGGAGCAGGAGAACCTCCCATCAGCACCCTGGCTCCAGTCCCCCGGGTCCCAACCACGTAGCGCCCCTGGCTGTGGCCCTCAGCTCGGCCTTGTGAGCCGGGGAGAACGGAGGAGCGCTGATGGTTTCCCAGAAGGCTTCACGGGCTGTGCTGTTTGAGGAAGCTGGTGCTGCCCCCACACGCTTAGCTGGAAGTGTGACCCCATCTTCGCTATGTAGCCACTTCCAACAGGCAAGTGACGAGAAGCCCCACAGGTGCTGGGTCAGAGCCGGGCAGTCTGAACAGCGGGGCCAGGAGCTTCCCCGGCTGCTCTGCCGGCTCCATCAGCCCTGACCGTGTCCCCACGCCAGTGCACACTCTCCCTGCTCCGCCACCTCTCCTGCCTTGTCCCAGCCTTGGGACAGGTGCAGACAGGAAGTCAGGCTGTGGCTTGGGTTTGGAGCCAGTGTGGATTAAGGAACCATCATGGGGGCTCTCCTACTGATTGCCACAGCCCACGGCAGCTCACTGCACCCACGCCAGGGCCACTCCGTGAGCCAAGCCTCCGCCAGCCCTGCCGTCCCAGGCGGTCCACTCACGAGGTTCCCCATGGCCTCTGCAGGCCCTGATCATGTGTGCCCTGCATGGAAGCTTCGTGCTTTTCAGAAGGGGACCCTCCAGTCCCTTCCTGGGTGCCCTTGAATCTCACGCAAGTCATTTCACAGACGTGCAGGTGCCACGCCCCTGGGCTTGCCCGAGCCTGGCTGGGAGGAAGCCCCTGCCCTGGAATGGCGCGGAGTCCAGAGCCCTTGTCGATGGCTCAGGAGCCACTACTCCTGCAGAACTCCCCTTCGCCCATTCCAGAAAACCCTATAAACCCACTGGCTTTTCCTCTACTTATCAGGCGAGCATGGGTTGCGGCTACCCTGGCAGCCCCTCCCCCAGCAACAGTTGGAGGTGGAGAACAGAGCCAAGAGTCCCAAAGGCCATGTCAGGAGACCATGTCCAGGGACCGAGCTGCGGCAGGAGAGCCACCCGGTCACCTTCTGCGACTTTACAGAGCGCCCCTCCCCGGGGAGGATCTGCGGGAGTGAATGGGAAAGCGGGCAGAGCCTGGCTGGGGCCAGTCACGGTTGTTTCCTTGCTGCCTTCAGTGGCCGCGTGGCCGGGGGCACCTGCTCCCCTGCAGCTGCGGGGGCGGGAGCACCTTTCAGAGGTGTGCGAAGTGTGCAGTTCGTGCAGAGCAAAGCTTCTCCCCGGGAGAAGCCGGGGGGGCTGCTCGTCACTTGCCCGTTGGCAGAGGCTACGTAGTGGTGGTGGGGGGTCACACTTGCAGATAAGCATGTGAGGACAGCACCAGCTTCCTCTCTGTCTCACCTAGCTGTCTTTGTGTGTGTGTGTGTGCGTGTGTGTGTGTGAGTGTGAGATAGAGACTGTGCATCCACAGTGCTCTTCTCCCTTGGATAACAGCATCCAGAGCCTAACTGGAAAATTAAAGTCGATCCCTCCTGCGGTGAGGGAGGGCACAGGTGCCCCACCCGGCTTGTCCAAGCTGGTTTTGGTCCAGGGCTACAGAGCGTGAAAGGGAACGCCAGCCCGAGCAGGGCAGCAGAGCCAGCGGGGGCCCGGCTTGCTCTGCGCGATGGCTGAGCCACGCCGGCTCTGCTGTGGGGCCAGTTCCACTTGGGCAGTCGCTGGCGCTGGAGAAGGGTGTATGTGTCAGCACCGTCAGGGAGCCAGCGGGCCCCAACTGCCCCGCTCCACAAGGCTGTGCAGCCCAAGCTGCGCTGCTGCTGCCCTGCGCCTCCGTGCAGGGAGCGAGCCTGGGAGGGAGCAGGCTCCCCAGCTAGCTTTACGCTGACAAAGGGTTTCTGCGCTCTGCCCCTCCCTCCCGCAGCCGCCGGGCCTGCCTTTGCTGGGACCCGAGGGCTAGCCTCTGGAGACTTCCTTTCGTGCTAGAAAAGCAAGCAGCTGAGACGTGCCTGCTGCGGCAGGGCCCCGCCTGCCGGACCTATAGCAAGGGTGGACTGGGCCTCGCGGAATAGGAAACCTGGCTCCGGCTCACCCGCAGGGCCTGTTATGTCTGGCTCCAGAGGCCTGCTCCTCTGGGGTTTTCCAGGCCCCATTCATCTCCCTGTGGTTTCCTGGGAATGGCCAACCCTTCAGCAGGTTGCAGCAAGCCCGGGAGGAGAGGGGTCAGCGAGAGGCCCGAGCTGCGACCTGCGGTTGGCTCCGCGGCCACAGCACCCGCGGCCTGGAGGCCTGCAGCAGGGCGCATGGCACAGCTGTGGGTGGGCGCCCAGCAGTCAGTTCCCTCTGAGGCCCCCCAGGCTCTGCCTGCAGCCCCCTCCCTGCAGGCCTGCACTCTCCAGCTCCCAGGCCACCAGCTCCACCCTGGCCTGGCCCAGGAGAAAGCTACAACAAGCAGCTTTGAAAGTCTCCCGTCCCCTGCAGCCCGCAGTGTGGTGCCCCTCCCGCCCTGCTGCCGGGAGCCCTGGCACTTTGCCACCGCACTGCACTCAGGTTGGGGCCGCAGGGAGAGCAGCGGGTCCCCCACGGGCTGCTCAGCCCTGGAGAAGGGGCTGCACGCTCCTGTGACAGGCCCAGCAGCTGCCTGCACCCCAGGGCTCCCACGCCCCCAGAGAGGAGGTACCCATGTGAGAAATTTGCTCTTTGGAGGAAGTGCATTTGAGCCCGGCTGGGAGCAATTCTTTGTTTTGTTTTGTTTTTAAGATTTATTTATTTGAAATTCAGAGTTACACTGAGAGAGGAGAGACAGAGAGAGAGAGGTCTTCCATCTGCTGGGTCACTCCCCAATCGGCCGCAATGGCTGGAGCTGCGCCAATCCGAAGCCAGGAGCCAGGCGCTTTTTCCGGGTCTCCAACGTGGGTGCAGGAGCCCAAGGACTCGGGCATCTTCCACTGCCTTCCCAGGCCATAGCAGGGAGCTGGATTGGAAGTAGAGCAGCCAGGACTTGAACTGGTGCCCATGTGAGATGCCGGCACTGCAGGCAGCAGCTTTACCCGCTATGCCACAGTGCCGGCCCCTGGGAGCAATGCTTATCAAATATCCCTGGTGGCTGAGGACCGAAGAGGCTGTTCTTGTATCACACGGGGTTCTGCTCTCTGGAGAATGGAGGCAGCCTCAGGTCTGGGCACCAGCCATGCTGCCCTGCCCTGGCCCGGGTGGGCCCTGAGCTGAGAGAGCTCTGGGCACAGCAGGCCATTTCGCTGGTGGAGTGCATCAGGATAGGCAGCACCGTCAGAGGCCCAGTGCAGAGGAGATGGCAGCCGGGGCAGGGGGCGCGAAGGCTGCGGCAGGAGCAGGCCCGCCCTCGGCAGCACGGCCAGGCCTCAGGAGAGCCCACGACCAGGCCCGCTCCCTCTGCTCCTCTGGAGCCACTGAGTTCTAGGGCTGGGGACTGTGCCCAGCTGAGGGGAACAGAGCTGCCCTGAGTGGGAACCACGCCTTGGCTCCCGGAGGCTGTCCCTGCGGAAGGCCATGGTGAGGTGGCCCCTGTGGGACCTGGCGGAACAAAGCTTCCTGTCTCGTCTCTCCTGTGCCCAGGCCCACAGGCGCTTGCCCGTCTCGTCCTCGTCTCGGATGGCCGAGCGAGGGGCGCAGGGAACACAGGGTCTGTGGCCGGGCCCCTGGGGCACAGTCAGGAGACAGCAGCCTTTGCTGACATGGCCGGGCCCCAGCGGGCCTCGCTCCCCAGCGGGAGCCGCCTCCTGATGCTGGCAGCCGGCAGACCGTCTGCGATGGCATCTCAGCCTCTGAGACCTCCAGGTCCTCGGAACACTTGAACAGCAGCCAGAAAGCCTCCCCTAGGCCCTCCTCAGCCTCCGTGGACTGACTGCCGCTGTCCCCAGAGCCGCCCCCCCCCCGCTTCTGCAGGGCCACCTGCCACCTCCAGGGGCCCTTCCCGGGCCTGTGACCACCTGCCTTACCTCAGCCTCACAACACAGCGCACTCCCGCACCCCTGCCCAGAAGTTCCCATCTGCCTAGGGAGCCCCTTGTGTCCTTCCGCCCTACCTCCACCTCCTGCCCACCTGCAAGCCTCAGGCCGGAGCCATCCCCAGCTGAGCCCTGCCTCTGGCCCCTGGCTCCGTCACTGTGTCTTGCTTAACGTCCCTTTGAATGTCCGTCCCTTGTGCACAGCTTCCCCGGCGCACATGAAGTCCAGATCCTGGCCCAGGCGGCCCAGGCGGCTGTGAGCCCTCCCTATGCCCTCCCTACTTTTCCCGGGGCGGGCCGGCCCCCAAGTCATTTTCCAAACGTGCCTGCTGCCCTTGGTTCTGTGCCTGCCGCTGTTGCTGGTTCATCCCTTCCGTGTGAGACATTTCCCTGCCCCTTGCCAGCTCTTGGCCTTTCTCTTGTACCTGGACACCCTCTCCTGGGGCGCTGTGGTGGCAGCGGTGCCCAGGGTGCCACCGAGGGCACACAGACTGCCCCGTGTGTGTGTTTCGGGGTGGGGGTCTGTTTCCCTTGAGCATCCCCCACCCAGGGCAGCAGGGGCACGTGATTGGCAGGGCTGTGGCAGTGAGGCCGCGGCAGCACGCCGAGGTTTGAAAGTGAGTGTGAGAACAAACAGCCACGGGCCCTGACGGGCGGAGCCTGCTGGCTCTGGGGTTTTCAGTAACCCTGTCCCGATCTTGTTTGAAGTGGAGACGTGTGCTTGGTCCAGCACGGGGGGTAGGGCAGAGAGAGCAGGAAGCGACCTCGGCCAGGCTCGAGACGTGCTCAGTCCTTCCCAACTGTCAGTGGGGGTCAGGAGCGTACAGGTGAGCGCTGGGCCCCCAGCCCTCCCAACAGGCACACTGGAGCCTGGGTGCCGGCCCAGCAGCCTTCATTCTGCCAGAGTCCACAGCATCGGAATGGGCAGGAGGCAGAGCCCCTGGTCGGGGGGGCCGAATTCTGGGATGGGGCGCAGAGGGTATTCCAAGGAAGCAGCCAGGGTGGCCCTTATCCTGCCCTCCGGGAGGATGAGCCACCCAGAGAAAAGAAGTGGGAAGCCAGCGGCCCGAGATTCCAGGCCATGGGAGCAGCTGTGCAAAGGCCCAAAGCCAGGAGGGCCGTGAGAATTTAGGGGTGGGAGGGAGAGAGAACAGAGAGGGCCTGGACCTCAGTGCCCGGCGGGAGGGGACGGGACCGGGTTTGGTGTGAAGAAGGAAGGTCGCTGTTTGTAGGTGAAGAGATGGAATCCTGGATGGGGGGTGGCATTGTGGGCGGGCAGGAGAAGTTTCTAGAAACCTTGCTGGGGCTGAGGATTTAGCCCAAGTCCTAGAGTTGAGACACTCGGGCCAGTCGCGCACGATAGATGTAAGAAGATGATGTGTTTGCTTATGATCAGGCACTAGCACACTGCATCCCTGCCTCTCAGATGAACTCAGAGAGGTTCGGAAATGTGTCTGAATCCACGCAGCAAGTGCAGAGCGGGGGTTGCAAGCCAGCTGCTGGGGAGTAACCACTGGTCTCTCCTGCCTCTCCAGATGGCATGGCGGAGCAGGGATCCGCATCCAGGCACTCCTTGGGAGGTCAGGGCGCACTTAGTATCTTAAAGGTGGTGGATAACGGCCAGCGCTTCAGGTATACCTAGCCATTGTTCTTTAAGTAACAATGCATGTTGGGAAACACAGTTCTGGAAAGCTGTCTTTGCCGTGTGTGTGCACACGTGCACGTGTGTTCACGTGTGTGTGTCCGTCCGCCCATCTCTTGCTGTCTGCCACAGTGGGGCCAGAGCTTTGCTGGGCCCCTCACACCTGCCCTTCCCCCACCCTGGTCTCCCCACAGCCCGCTGGGGCCCAGAGCACTGGTAGGAGATGCTGCAGGTGGAGTGAGTGCCAGGATCCTGTGCCCTTGGCTCTGGCCGTGCCACCCAGCCGTCTGTCACAGCACAGCCCTACCAGACCTCCAGAGTTGTGGGGCCCCGGCGGCTCACGGCCCCAGATGCTCAGCAGATGCCAAGCTGCGATGGAGGCTCCAGCTCCGTCTCTGAGGGCTTAGCTTGCAGTTCTGGAAGGTGATCCTGGCCAGCGGCCACGTCTGAGCCCCTGTAGAGAGCAGTTGTTAGGCGGTGGCTGAGCCCAGAACCCGCTCCCCAGTAGGCCTGCGTGATCTCATACCTGCGCGTGCTGTGACCGGGGCAGGAGGGTCTTCCGGCTAAGGGCAGGTGCCAAGACCAAGGGAGCAAAGCCAGAGGCAGGCTCCGCCCCTACACGGGCCTGGCGCCCCTTCCGCCCCAGGGCGTGGTGTTGGCTCCCCTCAGTGTGCCCTAACCACCCCGGACAGCGTGAGTGTCATCTGAGGTTTGGCCATTGGGCCTGTGCACATAGTCCCCAAAAGAGGGAGGCAGTAGGGGGTCAGCTATCGGGGCCCCCCGCCCCGTCACCCTGTGCTGGCTCAGAACCTGTTTGATTTCCTCAGCCCCCGTGCTAGCTTTGGCTAAGGAAGAAGTGTGAATGGGAGCCCAGAGACCCCTGGACCCAGGGCTGCAGGGCCAGAGTTTATAAACTGTAAGCTCTTTCCTGCCCACAAGTTCCTGGGTTCTAAGCTGCTGGTGCCACGTCCCAGGTCCTGCAGAACGCAGGTGCTGGGGGCCCCCTGCTGGCCTGCCCAGGGAATTGACCCCAGAGATCCAGGCTGTGAGCCTGGAGAGACCCTTTGCTGTCCCCTGAAGGGAGCAGTGACACCCACCTCCGGCTGCTCAGCTGCTCAGACCTGTTCTCCCTGCTGTGGCGCTCAGAACCGACTTGCGGGGGGGTAGGGGGGTGCAAAGCCTGAACTCAGTGGAACCAAGTGGAACTTCTAGCGGCATGGCTGTGCTCGGCCCTCTTGCCCCCAGCTGCCCTGGGGACCCGCTTTCCAGCTTCCGAAGGCCCGACTGCCCAGGCGCTGGCCAGGCCCTGCCTCTGCGCACCTCCCTCTCCCACCTGCGGGGACAGAACTGGAAGGACTGCTGGGGTGTGGGGAAAGGCCCCCCAGCTGTCCTAGATCAGTAATGAGCCTTGTCAGCTCCCGGGAATCAGCCATCTCCCTGCTGGCGACTTGGGCGCTTGGAGTTACGCTTGATTCCTCCAGACTGGGAGAGCGTTCCACCGGCTGCTCTTAACTCCCACCCCACGGCGGCAGGGGGCGCGGGGGATGCAGAGGCAAGTGGAGACCCAGACACTCCGCGGGACCTGCTAAAGCAGGTTTTGTTTTCAAGGTTAACAAGCACGTATATTTTTTTCTCCGTTGAGACGTTCAGTGACTGTGGCCCTGTGTGACTGTGGCCCAGGGATGGAGCGGAGTCCCTGGAAAAGTGGCTTGCCTGGGATCTGTTGTCACTGGCTGGGCTCCTGGCTTGGGCGGGGGGAATCTCCCTGTCTCTTCCCTCTGTCCTTGTACTTGTCCTTACTGGAGACCGTGGGCGCTTGGCTCTGCTGGGGAGGCTCCTCTGGCCATTGCAGGGGAGGGGGCAGCAGTGCTGCTGCTGTGGGCCTGTGCTGCCACCTGCCGGCCTGGCTCACCAAGTGCAGCCTGGGTCAGCCCTGAGGTCACAGGTGCTCCGTCTTCACCCCAGGGACAGACGGTGCTGATGCCGCAGGATTCCTGACTGCGTGGGGAGGAAGGGCCAGGAGCAGGCCTGCGCTTGGTAGTGTTTGTCGGGTGGGTGAGGGCACAGATGTGGAAACCTGAGCACTCAGGCGTGTCTCACTTCTTCCTGCAGTGCCCGGGGCTCCTCTCGGGTGGACAGGAGCTGGTGTGAAATCCACTTCAGCAGAGTGCAGCGGTGCTGGGTGTGACACGGGTGACCAGCAGGGCTGGGCAGGACTTCAGCAAGGCTGGGAAGTGGCAGGGGTGCGAATCACATAGCTGGCGAGACCCCAGGGACAGAACGCCTGGACGTGAGGGCAGGGGTCTGTCATCTCCACGTAGCCCAGCCACAGCCCTGTGGCCAGGTGCTGCTGCTAATCCTGTCTTCGGTGTGGGGAGGAGGCTCGGGAGGGGCCTGGGACTTGCTCCGGGTCCCACAGTGAGAACGTGGTGGAGGCGGATCCAGACCTCATCTCAGAAGACGTGGTGCTTGGTTAAGGTGCTTGAACCCAAGGGTTTTCCGCAGGAGGTGGTGGGCATAGGGACACACTGGGAGGTGGTGTGCAGGCGGCCAGCTGAAAGGCTGTTACTACAACTCAGAGGGGAACACAGAAGCCCCTCCTTGCACATGCTGGGTCTCCCACATGGCGTAAGGGCCACCTGGGACCTGACCCTTGCAGTCACGTGGCCAAACTGACCCTACCTGCTGTGGGCCGTGGGGCCCCCTAAAGCCGTCCCCACGCCGAGTGTGCAGGGCCAGTGTCTCCTCTGCAGGTCAGGCCTGCCGTTCTGGGAGGGCTCCTCCAGGAGACAGCTGCGCCCCAGGGAGCGCCAGGGAGGGGCATAGCCAAGGCTGAGGCCCCCCACCCTGGCGGGGCAGAGCCAAGGCTGAGGCCCCCTCGAGGTGGCTGCCTTTCTTCCCCAGAGCTTGGCCAGATCCCAGGGTTGACCCTGCAGAACCACCCACACCTCCAGGTCACAGAGCGTCCTCCCTCGCCTCTGCTGCAGGCTGGGAAGGGAGGAGGGGCAAGTGTCCCCTGAGCTGGCCAGGTCCCCTAGGCCCCGTCTCCCCAGGGAGCAGGATTGCCCACACAGTATGTCCCCTCCACCAGGCACCAAGAGGCACTCGAGCCCCCTTCCCAGAGGCACCAGCTGTTTTTGTTCAGATTTATTTTATTTATTTGAAAGGCATAGAGAGAGAGACAGAGAGATCTTCCAGTCACTGGTTCACTCCCCAGAGGACCACAATGGTTAGGGCTAGGTCAGGCCAGAGCCAGGAGATTCTTCCTGGTCTCCCACGTGGGTGCAGTGGTCCAAGGACCTGAGCCATCTTCTGCTGCTTCCCCAGGGCATAGCAGAGAGCTGGATCGGAAGTGGAGCAGCCAGGACACCACTGGTGCCAAATGGAATACCAGTGTTGCAGGCAGAGGCTTTACCTGCTGAGCCACAGCGCCGGCCCCGAGGCACCAGCTCTTCTACGAGTGTGTGACTCGGGTCCTGCCAAGGGAACCCCAGGTGGGGAAAGCAGAGCATGGTCTCCCGCCCCAGTAGCGGGTCAGGGGCTGACCTCGGGGCTGTGTGATGCGGGCTGGCCCACTCCTGCCATCTCCCATCCGTCCCCGGCCCTCTACCCGCTCCTTGCCATGTCCATTCATACTTATTGCCGATTCTTATGCTCAAGTGAAGCCATTGAGAGAGAGGGAGCTCCGAGAAGGGTCACTCTTCTGGCTGTCTGACCCCGACGGCGTGTGCCCTCTGGCCGTCTGACCCCAACAGCGTGTGCCCTCTGGCTGTCCCTGTCTCCTGCCACTTAGAAACCCTCCTCTGGAGGCTGCCGTGCCACACGGGACAGCCCCCCAGGGCTCCTCGTCACTGCCGCGCACCCCAGGGAGCCCTGCACAGGCCTGGGCAGCCCCAAGGGTGCCGGGAGTGTAACCACCCTGCAGAGGTCCCGCTGAACACGCGAGCAGGGGGCCAATGTGGGCACTGAGACAGGCCACCAGCCAGCAGGGGAGCCCGCGTGCACGCTGCAAACCAGGGGGCCGAGAGCAGGGCTGGAGAGGAAGCACCATGGCGACAAACCTGGTGGGGGGCGGGGCTCTTTACGCTGACCCCCGCCCGGCACGAGAGAGCCTGGCAGGAGGAGAGATGGGAAAGTCACCTGCGCCCCGCTGTCCCTGCAGGCTTGTGGAGGAGTTCATGCTCCTAGCCAACATGGCGGTGGCCCACAAGATCCACCAGGCCTTCCCCGACCGGGCTCTCCTGCGCCGGCACCCTCCACCCCAGAGCAAGATGCTCAGTGACCTGGTGGAGTTCTGCGAGCAGATGGGGCTCTCCGTGGACGTCAGCTCGGCGGGCGCCCTCAACGTGAGTGCCAGTGCGCGGGCGGCTGGGGGCCAAGGCCATGGCTGTCTCCACCTCCCGCCGGGGTCCCTTCCCTTTCAGCCAGACCTCCCTGGCAGGCAGGGGGGACGCCCTGGGGGAGAGGCCCTGGTGGGGGAGGGGCACGGACTCCACTGCAGGCCCGGCTGTGGGTAGGGGTCCTGGGGCCAGGGCTGAGCTGGGCTTGGGCCCCAGGCTTTTGGCATGGGAGCCCGGATACTGAAGCCGGAGTGGGCCTATGGCAGTGGTTCTAGGCACTTTCTGCCTGGAGCGTGGCCTCCTGGGGCTGAGGCTCATTCCACAGGAGAGACCGACCCTTCCCACCCAAGCTCTGAGCCTGGCGGTGGGCACAGCGAAATCAGCCTGTCCAGCCAGCCAGCTAGACATGGAGGGGCAGGTCTCAGGCCCAGGGTGGGCCACAGGCTGCGGGCTGAGTCCACCACTGACCTCCCTCCCCAAAACCAGCCTCTCCCCAAGCCTGACCATACCTCACACCAGTTTCTGGGTTTGCTTCTAGAAAAGTCTGACCAAAACATTTGGCGATGACAAGTACTCCCTGGCCCGGAAGGAGGTGCTCACCAACATGTACTCCCGGCCCATGCAGGTAAGGGGGCCTCACCCACGACCTCCCCACACACGTCTGTGCCGGGGGACCTGGCAGGGGGGAGAGGGCTGCCCCCTCTGGGGAAGCAGAGCACTATGGGGAGAGCGGGACGTCCCCAGGCAGCGCCGTGAGAGCCTGCCTCGCTGCCTCCTGCCAGATAGACCTGAGGTTGACCAGGGACCCCAGAGGGGACAACGGGGTTCACAGAGCAGCTGTGCCCAGCCTGTGGCACCTGCCTCGCACCTGTGTGGGAGAGAATGGGGTTGGGGTGGGCTTGCTCCTGGCCCAGTGCCCTGGGAATGGGGCGACTCCAGCGGCCGGCGGGAGCTGCAGGCGGTGACGGGGCCAGCTGTGGGCCCAGCCCAGCCCAGAGGAGTGACGAGGAGCTTCCCAGCGCTCAGCGCTCAGCACATCCAGTCCGTTCGTGAGAATCCCGTGGCCTCAGCCGGCCCCAGCTGCCTTCTTGACGCCTCCTGGCTTTGCTAGGAATGGGACCATCGGGGCCGTTTAGGCCTGGCTGCCCTTCCCCGTCCCCCGTCCCCGGTCTGCCCCCGACCAAGCCCCGGGAACACCCACAGCGAAGGGGCTGTGCGTGGCCACCTCGCCCTCCCAGCTGCTTTCCGGCTCCTGCAGGGCTGGCAGAGGAGACCCAGCAGCCCCTGGGCAGTGCCCTCCCAGGGCCTCGGGGTCCTGTCCCCCGTCTCTGGAAGCCTCCACAGCCAAGGGCCAGCCAGCGCCGGGGCTCCCTGGCTGGAAAGGACTGGACCTCTCGGGCCAGTGCCCTCAGGAGCCACTTTTGCCCAAGAACCTGCTGGCGGGGAGTGACCCGAGTGTGCTGCCCGCCTCTGCCAGCCCTGTGGACGGGGCGGAGCTGGGATCAGACAGGGTGGTGGCAGCCAGCACAGAAGGGAGAGGCCTGGGCCCAGCGAGCTGCTGACACAGGACCCGGGCTGTTCCAGGGCAGCTGGTCCCGATGGGAAAGCCGCGGTCCCTCCCATCCCACCGTCCCGAGACACCTCCGCTAGCCAGGCCTCTGCCTCCTCACCCCAGCTCATCTGGGGAACTGGGCCATCACTGAGAACAAAGCCCCAGTATGGCTGGGAGTGGAGGCTGCGGCCACCTCCCCTGTGACTTGCCCCAGACATAACCCAGAGCCCAGCAGGGGCTGGAAGGGAAGCAGAGTTAGGGAGCCGAGCGGGTCGGCACCAGCTGCGCCCTGGACTCCAGGGCCAAGATGCAGAGAAACCTGAGCCCTCCGGGCTGTTTGGCCAAGCGCACAGGAGGGCGTGAGTGTGAGGGAGAGGGGAGGGGGATCTTGGGAAATCTGTTCTCTTGCTCCCCGGCGCGGCTCGGGGACCTGAGAGCACAGCTTCAGGGGCTTGGCCCAGGCCAAGGCTCAGGCCCTGTGTGTGCTGGGCCCTGCAGAAGCCGGGCATGCTCCCTGCACCCTCATCCTGGCGCCTGCCTGGTCAGAGGCCGTCTGAACTCAGATCTCTGTGTCTCAGCTCCAGGGAAGGCCAGGCAGTCAGCGACGGGGTGAGCTGAGGCTGACAGCCCAGCAACCTGCCGCCTTGGCTGGTGTGGGGTGAAGAACTGGGGGACACAGGTACTGCGGTGCAAGTGTAGCCTTTACCAGGCAGAGGTCAGGGCCAAGGAGATGTCCGCCACGCCCCAGGCAAGGCCCTGGGCCTGGGCCCAAGGGAGAGCCCCGGGAGCCGGCTGCTGCTTTGCTCAGGGTGGGGTGGGGGTCTTCCACTCCAGCGCTGGACTTGGCATCATCAGAGACCTACAGCCTCCTGAGCCTCCGCGTGGGCCAGCGTGGCCACAGGCGTGCCTGTCCACCTCCGTCCTACGCTGAAGGGACAGCCCACACCTGTCCTGGAACCCTGTAGTGACACGCCCTAGCGAGCACCAGCCTGCAGGACATGATGTCCCATTAGGGAGGAGAGACGGGGGCCCCCCAGCAGCCCTGTTTCAAGCAGAGGTGGGGCTGCCTGTGCTGTCCTCGGTGCTGCCACCACCGTCTGTGTCCTCAGCAGGAGGGGGCCTGCGTATCCCTTGGCCCTGCCCAGCCTTGCCACAGCCCCTTGGCGCCCATGTGCAGTATGGCTGCTGCCCCCGAGGACCTGCCCGGCTTTGCCGCGCTGCCAGCAGCTGCTGGGCCGACCTGCCCCAGGTCTGCCCCTGGCCAGGTTCTGGGCCTCCCAGCAGCCACCAGGCCTGCCTCTGAGACTGGGTCCCGCGTCCCCAGATGGCGCTGTACTTCTGCTCGGGGATGCTGCCCGACCAGGAGCAGTTCCGGCACTACGCCCTCAACGTGCCGCTCTACACGCACTTCACCTCCCCCATCCGCCGCTTCCCCGACGTCATCGTGCACCGCCTGCTGGCTGCCACACTAGGTAAGGGCACACTGGGCCAGGGCAGCCTGCATCTGCCCCCAGAGTGCGTGCCACTGTGCCCAAGGAGGCCTGGAGACTGGCCCTCTGTGCACGGTGCTGGGGAAGCCACAGCGGGGCTCTCTGCGCAGCCTGGACAGAGGCAGCAGCAGGGCCCCGCCCCTAGCAAGCCACCTTCCTCTGCCCTGGGCCGCACACCAGCACCCTGCCAGGAACCCCCCTCTTCCCAGGCTGCGGGGGGCCGCCCGACGTGGAGCCCGAGGCTCTGCAGAAGCAGGCCGGCCACTGCAACGATCGGCGCATGGCAGCCAAGCGCGTGCAGGAGCTCAGCACCAACCTCTTCTTCGCTGTCCTGGTCAAGGTCAGCCCCCAGCCGGGCGCCCTCCCCTCCCCTCCCCCACCCCCACCCCCACCCCGGCCCGCCTCGCACCTGCTCTCAGCTGGAGCGCTGTGCCCGCAGGAGTGCGGCCCCCTGGAGTCGGAGGCCATGGTCATGGGTGTCCTGAACCAAGCTTTCGACGTGCTGGTGCTACGCTATGGGGTGCAGAAGCGCATCTACTGTAACGTGAGTGCCGGGGGCAGGGCGGGAGCCACAGCGAAGCTGCCCCTTCCCCGGGACTCAGCACAGCCCCGGGGCGGCCTGCGGCTGGCAGACTTGCACGGAGAGTGGGCTAACAGATCTCTGCCGTCCCTGCCCACGCTGCTGGGACGCTGAGCCCCTCACTCAGCTGTGGCCCACACTGGCACAGAGTGGCCACGGGCTTGGAGCCCTGGCTGCCCCCCTTCCCTCACAGCAAGCTCACCGATGGGCACTGCCCAGATGCCCAGCAGGGCCCCCCTGGAGGCGGCTGCAGGCCAAGGTCAGGCCTGGTCCTCCTGAGGACACGGACACTCAGTGACACAGGCAGGGCCTGCAAGCCTGGGTGTTTTACAGAAACTCGAGGGAGGAGAAAGGTCAGAGGGGTTCCCGGAGAGCAGGCCGAGGTCTGGCCCCGCCTGGCCCCTGCCCCAGCATCGAGGGGACTCGGTGGCAGCTGGCCCTGTGGTCAGCGGGTCTCCGCCTTGCCCCTGGCCCCGGCGCTGAATCTCCTGCTGGCCAGAGTGCTCAGGAGGGCACAGCGCAGCACGCAGCACGGACCAAGGTGACTTGATAAGATGGAGTCGGAGAAAGCCCGGTCCAGCTGGATGCAATCAGGGCCCACTGAGCAGAGGGGAGTTCAGGTCCAGGTCAGCGCTCAGTCAGCCCAGCCTCGGCCGGTGCTCACAGAGCCAGCGCCAGCAGGGGGCGCAGCCCCGCAGCCTCCACACCCGACACCAGGGCCGCCAGCCGCCTGGTCCCTGCACGCAGGACCCCCAGAGCAGCCCCGCCCCTCAGGGCTTGGTCACCCTCAGGTCCCGCCCCCGTGGACGGTGGCCTGGCAGGGCCTCCCTGATGCTGGCTGGTGGCCAAGAGGGCAAAGGCCAGCCTGGGAGCACAGGGCAGGGCGCTCCCTCCAGCTGTCCAGGGGTGACCCGGGGGGACGGCACGGAGGCGGCGCCCGGAGCCTGTGGCTGAGGTGCTGCTGTGTGCACCCCCAGGCCCTGGCCCTGCGCTCCCACCACTTCCAGAAGGTGGGCAAGAAGCCGGAGCTCACTCTCGTCTGGGAGCCGGAGGAGCCCGAGCAGGAGCCGGTGCAGCAGGTCAGCCCCGCTGTGCCCCGTCCTCCTGCCCCCAGCGGGCGCCCCAGCCCCACTGTGTCCCCCTAGCCCCGCTGTGCCCCTGTTTTCCTGCCCCCAGGCGCACCCGCAGGAACTCCCCAGCCCTGCTGTGCCCCGTCCTCCTGCCCCCAGGTGCACCCACAGGGTCTCCCCTGCCCCACTGTGCCCCGTCCTCCTGGCCCCAGGCGCACCCGCAGGGACTCCCCAGCCCCGCTGTGTCTCCCCAGCCCCACTGTGCCCCGTCCTCCCACCCCCAGGTGCGCCCACAGGGTCTCCCCTGCCCCACTGTGCCCTGTCCTCCTGCCCCCAGGCGCACCCGCAGCGTCCCCAGCCCCGCTGTGCCCCGTCCTCCTGGCCCCAGGCGCACCCGCAGTGTCCCCAGCCCCGCGGGCTCCCGCGGTCCTGCTTTCCGACACTGCCTGCCCCCTCACGCGGGGCTTCTTCATTTGGGGTCCTTTTGGGCACCTGATGAAAGTGTGTTCCCCAGAGGCCGCAGAGCCGTGTCCCAGAGCCCAGCCCGACCCTCTCAGGCCACACGTCTCCCCGCGTGTCCAGCACGGTGGCCTTCGTGCTGGCGCAGTCCGCCTCACGGACGGGCACACAGGCACGTGGCACGCCCGGGCCGGCGCTGGGCCCTGACCACAGCTCGCGTCCCCCGCGTCCCCGCCCCGCTCTGCCGCAGGTCATCACAGTCTTCAGCCTCGTGGAGGTGGTGCTGCAGGCGGAGGCCGCGGCCCTCAAGTACAGCGCCATCCTGAAGCGGCCCGGCGCCGAGGGCTGCCCGGGGCCGCGGGGCGAGGGAGCCCGGGCCGAGGAGGACGAGGAGGAGGAGGACTGAGCCGCCAGCTGCCCCGCCCGCCGGCCTACAGGACGGGACCTTGTCACACCAAAGGGGACTTTTTATTTGGTTTTAATCAACTCAGGGGTTTGCTTTTATTTTTCCGTTTTATTTTATTTTGCAGCTCAGTTTTTTTTTTAAATGAACTGGAAGGGAAGGGTGGGGCTGGACCCAGGCCGGCACTTCCTGGGTCCCCCAGGAGGCCAGCCCCCTCTGCCAGGCGGCCCTGCCCGCCCCTGCCCGGGGAAGGGCCCTCAGCGAATCAGTGTCATGGAATAAAATCAAGTGTGAAACGCTGTCCGGTGTGACCGCGGGCGGCCAGGCAGCCGGTGCCCCAGGGGCGAGACCCGGCTGGGCACCCCCCAGCTGGCCCCTGGCAGGTTGGTGCCGGTGCCGCCTCCTGGCTATGACAGCTGGTCACACGCAGAGGCCGGCTGCCCCGCGCCTGTGGCTGCACCCAGCCCGGCCCCACGTGTCGTGTCCTGGACGACAGAGCCCACCCCGCCACCAGCCAAGCGCGGAGGGCCGTCTGCACCCCGAGACCCAAGTCCGTGCCTCGACACCGCCAGGCCTGGTCCCGCGCTGGCGCCCGGGGGAGCGGGGACGGGCACGCCTTCCTCGCACCTGGGGAGTCCCGGGGTTGCCGGCTCAGCTGAGTCTTCACAGTGAAGGAGACCCAACGCCGTCCTGGGGGACGTCCCGCAGGGGCCGGAGTGAGGGCGTGCCTCAGGGCAGCGGCGCTGTGGCAAGGGTCTCTGCCCGCCCTCAGGCCTTGCTCCTGCAGGGCCAGCCAGCTCGGGCAGCCGGCCACCTGCCGCCCTCCCGGCCCCGCCCCAGAGCCCAGGGCGGCTCCGTGCCACACGGCTCCCCGCCCCCTCCCCGCCCCAGCCCCACCCTCCAGGGAGGCCTCGGGCTGCGCCTGGCGCCAGGAGCCTCCCGCAGAGCCTGGGCGCTGCGGACACGCGCTGGGCTCCAATCCGCTTCCGCCAGGCTCTCCTGACTGCGATGCCCCAAGTGCAGAGCGCTGAGCGGGCCTCCCGCGTGACACAGGCGGAAGCCACGCCCACACAGCCACGGGGTGGGGGCGGAGTGTGCCTGCCCTCGTCCCACCCTCTGCACGTGGTCCAAGCCGGCGGCCCGAGGCCGAGTCTTTGTCTTCGTTGATTCCTCCAGTGATCGTCCTGACTCTTGGAGGCCCAGGTGTCCACGGCTTCCGGGCGCGGAACAGCGCCTTCTGTGGCCCCACGCTAAGGGGACCGGAGGGCGGACGCAGAGCGGAGAGGACTCCTTCCTCCGGCCGCCCTGAGCCCTGAGCGGGAGTGTGCTCGAAGCGTGGGCACAGGGCGCTGGGAGGCAGCTCAGACACAGATCACCGCGCCTGGTGACAGGGGCTGGGGGCCTGGAGGCTGGGAGTGCCTGGAGTGCCGTGGGCCCGGCTCAGAAGGGGCAGAGGCGGCCCTTCTGGTGTTTGCGCGCAGTCCGAGGTCCCCTGAAAATCACACCACCAGAGACCCAAGTTGAAGCCAATTAGCAGGGTCTTTTTTTTTTTTTTTTTTTTTTTTTTTTGACAGGCAGAGTGGACAGTGAGAGAGAGAGACAGAGAGAGAAAGGTCTTCCTTTTGCCGTTGGTTCACCCTCCAATGGCCGCCGCTGCAGCCGGCGCACCGCGCTGATCCGATGGCAGGAGCCAGGATCCAGGTGCTTTTCCTGGTCTCCCATGGGGTGCAGGGCCCAAGCACCTGGGCCATCCTCCACTGCACTCCCTGGCCATAGCAGAGAGCTGGCCTGGAAGAGGGGCAACCGGGACAGAATCCGGCGCCCCGACCGGGACTAGAACCCGGTGTGCCGGCGCCGCAAGGAGCAGGGTCGTTTTAATTAGAGTTCGAACCCGGGCCTCTCTGTGCCTCCAGGAGAGGAAGCCCCCGAGAAGCCCCGAGCCCAATTCGTACAGAGCTGTTATCATCATGTCCAAGCAGGCTGTAGGGGAATGCTATAGATCAAGTTGACGCTTCTGATAGACACCTGCCTCCGACTCCAGGGTAGGGGCTGGTTGTTATCTCGAGCTTTAAACCTCCCTTTTACATTCCTGGACGTGGTCAGGGCAGGGTCACATCTGGCCAGGTGGAGGGAAGGGGGAGTGTACGATACGATAATCAACTTAATATAGTTTCTGGATTACTTAGCTCAAAGACACTTAGCGTTGCTTATTATTACTACTAGTTGCCTAATAAGCTAATGTGATTACACTTTAGGTTACATTAAGATAATGATAATATTTTCTAGCACTGTTACAATGGATAAGGGCAGAGTAAAAGCTGGTTGTGCAGGTGTCTTCTCACTGGGAGCGGTGGGCGGCGTCCCTGGCCTCCTCAGGACCTGGAGCACCCTGGGCTGCAGCAAGAGTGTCGCCTGCAGGATGCTGGCTTCAGGGACCCAGACCGGGGCGGGAGGCGGGAGAAGCCGCAGGGGGAGCCTCTGCAGGTGCCCCCAGAGCACGTGGGCGGCCAGTGAGGAAGAGCCAGAAAGGCGCCTGGGGACGGGTGCCAGCCACCGTGCAAATGGGCTCCCGGCAGCATGGGGACAGTGCAGCAGAGCCCTGGGGATGGCACTGCCCTGAGGCTGGGCTCCTGCAGGGACAAGAGTGGCTCAAGGCCACAGTGGGTGGTCTGCCCCCGGGGACCCAGAGCACAGCAGGAAGAGGGAGGACCCGGGAGAAGGCAGGGGGCCGGAAGTAAACACCCACAGGAGGGGACCTGCAGGCCTGGGGGAGCTGCAGGCCTGGGGGAGCTTCGTGGGTGAGGGAGCCAGGGCCGTGCAGCTGGCCCTGCGACGGGTGTGGCGGCCGGAAGTTACCCCTGCAGGCGTCTGAGCAGAGAATTTGGGACCCGCCCACCCGCTTCCACTGCCCCACCCCCCGCAGCAGGGAGAGAACGGCCCTGTGGGGCGGTCCCTGGGTACCAGCCCTGAGAAAGCTGGAGTCCTGCCAGGGCAGGAGGCGGCTGCACCCTTGACCCCACCCTCATTCCACAGAGCCCAGCACGGGTGCCTCCTGCCCATGCGGGGTCCCTGCGCTGGGGCTAGCTGCCACCTCGGTCCTCTTTGCCCAGCGAGCCCTGGGGCACCCTCCGCCAGGCCAGAGATGGGCTGGGCTCTGCCGTCCCAAGGGAACAATGAATAATCTGACTCCAGAGGTCCCCCAACCAAGCCTGCTGGCCCCACAGGGAGTCTGGATGCACGAGCTCCCTGGGTGACTGGAACTTCTGGTCATCTTTGGGATGAAGTAACCCGGCCAGCGCCTGCTCCTGAAGGAAACAGAACACAGTCTTGGCTAGCGCCCCCCCGCCCCCCCGAGAGCTGGATTGGAAGAGGAGCAGCCAGGTTCCAAATCTGTCGCTCCCTTGCCCACAAAGGAACGACGCTACTCGCGGCTAATCGGTCTTCCGTAGACTTTTATTATGAGAGAGAAAATAACAGCGATAGAGGTAGAGGGGAAGGAAGGAGGAAGGAAAAAAAAGCGCTTCCTTCCTCGGCGTACGACTTATATACAAAATCCAACCAATCAGAAGCGGGCTAAAGCCCATGCACGGAGCACTCCAATCCGATGCCTGTTAACGCGGCGTTCATGCGCTCCTGGGCCAATCAAATGAGATGTCACGCGGTGGGCAGGCTCTTCGTGTGGTCCTCCGAGCCATCTTGTTGTTTACAACGCTCTATACCCTTTTTGGAAAGTCCCTCTTAGTCAGTTACATCCGGTGGAAAGAACCGTCCCAACTGAAACTAAAAACATCCGCTTTAGCAAACTCAGCACAGCTGCCAGGCCAAGCCTTAACTCAGAGGTCCCTTGGTAGGCCTACCCATGGGTCCCCACACCACCAGCACCCATATGGGATGCTGGTGCTTCAGGCCAGGGCATTAACCCGCTGCACCACAGTGCCAGCCCCTGTTCCACTTCCGATCCAGCTCTCTGCTGTGGCCTGGGAAAGCAGTGGAAGATGCCCAAGTGCTTGGGCCCCTGTACCTCGTGGGAGACCCGGAAGAAGCTCCTGGCTCCTGGCTTCGGATCGGCGCCGTTCCAGCCGTTCTGGCCAATTGAGGAATGAGCCAGAGGATGAAGGATCTCTCTCTCTCTCTCTCTCTCTCTCTCTCTCTCTGCCTCTCCTCCTCTCTGTAAGCCTTTCAAATAAATTTTAAAAAACTAAAAAAAAAAAAAAAAAAGTGGAGCAACCAGGACTCAAAACATTGTGGGCAGCGGCTATACCCCCTACACCACAGCACAGCCCCTGCTCCACTTCTGATCCACACCCCTGCTAATGCACCTGGGAAAGTAGAAGATGGCCCAGGTGCTCGGGCCCCTGCACCCACTTGGGAAACCCGGATGAAGTTTTTGGCTCCTGGGTTCGGACTGGCCCAGCCCTGGCTGTTGTAGCCATGTGGAGAATGAACCAGTGGATGGAAGTCTTGCCTCTGTCCCTCTCTGGCTCTGCCTTTCAAATAAATAAATCTTAAAAAAAAAAAAAAAAGTTGTGTGCCGTGCCTTGGCTCTCAGGAGGCTGTACCCCACCACAATGAGGCGTAAATGGAGAAAGGACAGACAGGAAGCAGGCCTGCAGCAGGGGAGCCTGGGGGAACCTGAGAAACTGACGGAGCGCCTAGGACTGGGTTAGTGCTCAGGACAGAGGATGTCCACCCCGGCTGCAGCAGTGCAGGACGGGGCGTGACCCCTCGCAGTTGACTCCTGGCCCCGGGAGTGCACTCACGGTCATCAGGCGGGGCCTGAGTGAGGCCACACCGCGCTGGGGGGCAGAGCCTGGGCAGGGGTGAAATGCCCGCGCTCCTCCCGGGACCATGTGAGTCAGAGATGGCGACAACGGCTGGCACTGTGGCGTGGCGGCTTAAACCGCCACCCCATGTGGACGCTGGTTCAAGTCCCGGCTGCTCCACTTCCGATCCTGCTCCCTGCTAATGCCTGGGAAAGCAGTGGAAGATGGCCCAAGTGCTTGGGCCCCTGAACCCACGTGGGGGACCCAGAAGAAGCTCCTGGCTCCTGGCTTAGGCCTGGCCCAGCCCTGACCAGTGCAGCCATCTGGGGAGTGAACCAGAAAATGGAAGCTTTCTCCCTCCCTCTCCTCCCCTCCCCCCCCCCCCCGGCTTTCTCTCTCTCTCTCTCTCTCCTATCTCTGTGTAACGCTGACTTTGAAGGAAATGAACCTTTAATAAAACTCTCCTTCCCCCCCTACCCCCTGCCGGGAAATGGGATCTGTGCCCCTCCCCCAATCAGGGCAGGTCCTGTGGCTGCTCGGCTCACACAGGCCAGCAGAAGTGACCCTGCCCTGAGGGGCCCGGGCGGCTGTCGGGGGAAGCCCACTGGAGAGGAGCCTGCCTGGCTCACAGCCAGCTGCCGAGGGCCACCCCCAGTGTGCCAGCCATGTGACCGAGCCACCAGTCACGAGGCACCCCGGCTGGGGCCTCTCCCAGCACACAGAGCTGTCCCCGTGGGCCCCGTCCACACCCAGCACACAGAGCTGTCCCCGTGGGCCTCCTCCTCACCCAGCACACAGAGCTGTCCCCGTGGGCCCCGTCCTCACTCAGCACACAGAGCTGTCCCCGTGGGGTCCCGTCCTCACTCAGCACACAGAGCTGTCCCCGTGGGGGCCCCGTCCTCACCCAGCACACAGAGCTGTCCCCGTGGGGCCCCGTCCACACCCAGCACACAGAGCTGTCCCCGTGGGCCCCGTCCACACCCAGCACACAGAGCTGTCCCCGTGGGCCCCGTCCTCACTCAGCACACAGAGCTGTCCCCGTGGAGGCCCCGTCCTCACCCAGCACACAGAGCTGTCCCCGTGGGGGCCCGTCCTCACTCAGCACACAGAGCTGTCCCCGGGGGCCCCGTCCACACCCAGCACACAGAGCTGTCCCCGTGGGGGCCCCGTCTACACCCATAACACAGCGCTGTCCCCGTGGGCTCCGTCCACACCCAGCACACAGAGCTGTCCCCGTGGGGGCCCCGTCTACACCCATAACACAGCGCTGTCCCCGTGGGCTCCGTCCACACCCAGCACACAGAGCTGTCCCCGTGGGGGCCCCGTCCACACCCAGCACACAGAGCTGTCCCCGTGGGCCCCGTCCACACCCAGCACACAGAGCTGTCCCCGTGGGCCCAGTCCACACCCATAACACAGCGCTGTCCCCGTGGGCCCCGTCCTCACCCAGCACACAGAGCTGTCCCCGTGGGCCCCGTCCACACCCGGCACACAGAGCTGTCCCCGTGGGCCCCGTCCTCACCCAGCACACAGAGCTGTCCCCGTGGGGGCCCCGTCCTCACCCGGCACACAGAGCTGTCCCCGTGGGCCCCGTCCTCACTCAGCACACAGAGCTGTCCCCGTGGGCCCCGTCCACACCCAGCACACAGAGCTGTCCCTGTGGGCCCCGTCCTCACTCAGCACACAGAGCTGTCCCCGTGGGGGCCCCGTCCTCACCCAGCACACAGAGCTGTCCCCGTGGGCCCCGTCCTCACTCAGCACACAGAGCTGTCCCCGTGGGCCCCGTCCACACCCAGCACACAGAGCTGTCCCTGTGGGCCCCGTCCTCACTCAGCACACAGAGCTGTCCCCGTGGGCCCCGTCCTCACCCAGCACACAGAGCTGTCCCCGTGGGCCCCGTCCTCACCCAGCACACAGAGCTGTCCCCGTGGGCCCCGTCCTCACCCAGCACACAGAGCTGTCCCCGTGGGCCCCATCCACACTGCAGTGTGACAGGGTCGGAGGGGGCAGTTCACGACATAACAAGAGACTATAGTAAGCATTAATAGATATCGCTTAAAACGTAAAAATCAACAACTTTATTATTTAGAAAAAGTGATAAACATCAAAATACTGTTACCGGAGGATGGAGGGTTCTTGCCTTCGCGCAAGAAGGAATTCAGGCGTGAGACAGAGTGGTGGAAAGTAGAAGTAGCAAAGTTTATTAGGGAAGGGACATGCGTAAGGACGGATGGGCACCTCTCCAGACAGGACCTGGGAGAGAGTGCCAGTCGCTCAGACTTGGGGGGGGGGGGTGCGGGGGGGTGGAGGTTACATGGTTGAGTGGAGAGATTATACCTGGCCTGGCGGGCAGGCGGCTCAGCAGAGAGGCAGAGGGCTGAGCGCGCAGTCCGGTTGAGGCCGGGGGTTTTTAAGGAGATGGGTCTCTGTCTTCATACATCTCCTCCTGAAACAAAGGATTTTATGGCTGTAAATATTAAGAAGCTCCCATCTGAGTTTTCCCTGAAGGTATCAGACAGGAGGAAGTTAGCTGGCGCCGTCCTGGGTTCAGAGGAAGGGTGAGCAGGACCCCCTGGAGAATGGGGATCTGAGCAGGGTGTTTGAGATGCAGACCCTGGGCTGCATCTGGGAGATTTGTCAGGCAGGAGGGGCGGGGACCCCCACCTGGCAGGTTATCGGATAGGAGGGGGCAGGGCAGGATGCGGACACGGGGCTGCCCCTGAAACGTTATCAGGATGACTTTGAGATGCAGATGCAGATGCTGGACATAGACGTCTTCTCTTTTGGCCTTTGTCACACACGCATGCGCTCATGTCTGACTTCCCACCCAACAACACGAGGAGACAGCTGATTGCCGCCGAGATGGACAAACGCGTGGCGGGAGCCGGAGCTGCTGGTTTGGGTTTGACTTGATTTCTTTTAACAAACCTTACAGATCTGTCTACTGCTTTACCCTGCATTCAAGTGGAACCTGCATAGAAATAAAAAAATATTTCTCTTTAGCAGGAACGGATCTAAAATTGGTTTAAAAGCCTTCTTGTACACTCAGCAAAGGGCGTATTAAACAGCCCATCATCATAGCAACCAAGAAAAATTCCCAAGGACAGGCAGCCGGGCACTGCCACTCTGCTCCACGTGGCGGGAAGGGTCCTGCTTACGTCCAAGGCAGCCTGGGCACCGACAAATCCCCCGCTGCCTCAGTGGGGCCCAGAGCCTGGAGGCCGGGGTGGGGAGCTGCCGAGCCAGGAGGCAGCCAGTCAGGAATGGGCACCGTCCTTGGCGACACGGCCCACGAGGTGTGCATGGTTTCCAGGGCTCAGTGGAGTGTGGCTAGGGGTGAGGTGACTGAAGCAGTGGCCAGTGTTGTGGTGCAGTGAGTTAACCCACTGCTCGTATCGCCGGCATCTGGGCGCCGGTTCAAGTCCCGGCTGCTCCACTTCCGATCCAGTTCCCTGCTACTGTGCCTGGGAGAGCAGCTGAAGATGGCCCAAGGGATTGGTCCCTGCCACCCATGTGGGAGACCCGGATGGAGTTCCTGGCTCCTGACTTTGGCCTCGGCGGTGCCCTGGCCCTTGTGGCTCTTTGGGGAGTGAACCATCGATGAAGACCGCTCTGTCACTGTGCCTTTCAAATAGGTGAATAAAATAAATCTTAAAAACTAAACAAACAAAACAACAACAACAAACAAAGAGATTAAATAGATTTCGGTCCCGGCCCTGGGCTGCCCACGCTCCTGGTCCCCACAGAGGTGGCAGGGGCCGGGGCCAGCGGGGGTACAGCCCTGGCGGGGGTGGGCTGGCAGGTGGGTGGTTCCACCAAGCTGCAGCCGCAAGTGGATTTCCTAGGGAAGCGTGAACTTGGGCTGCAAAGTGCTCTGAGCGAGGACCCCCCCACCCCGTCAGCAGTCTCACTCGCATTCCGCGCCTTGACCCCTGGGGACGGGGACATCCCAGCAGCACCCTGGCTGCCCGGAGGGTGAGAGTTTGTTGCTTGTTCAGACTCAGGCCCGCTGGGTTCCCGGGAGCGAGCTGCAACTTTGAACACGGACACAGCACCGTTTATGAGCTTGGTTGAGGAAAGCAACATTTTTTAAGGAAAATAATTGAATGGATCACTCCCTCCCTAAGATGGATTTCTAAACATTAAACAAACAAACAAACCCAAACCACAGAAACTCACCAAACGAGAAAGGTCAAAGAGCGGTTACCTTACAAGACGGTTTGAGATCTGCAGCCTCATCTCGGTCGTGTGCGAACTCCAGCCCCTCGTCCCAACCGCGGAATAACCGCCACTGCCTGTCCCAGAGCCTTCTCCAGGGTGAGAGACAGCACCAGCCTCCCAGCCACCAGGGCTCCCGTGTAACTCCTGTGTCACCGCCGTCATTGTTTCCCTACCTGGGCACTGCCTGTCTATTTCTGCCCGTCAGATAGCCCACTTTTTCTTAAATTCCCTAGAAGAGGAAGCCTGCCGGGTCTTAGGATGAAGAAAGGGTGCTGGCCATTCCTCCTGAGCTCCTGCCGCCGCCAGGGCTGCCCCTCCCCCAGCCGCGAGCTATCTTGATGCAGGAGGGCAGGACTGGAGACATTCCAGGCACCACTGAGATTCCTTCCTGGACAGGATCAGAGGAGTGGAAGAGTGGGGTGGGGTGGGGTGGGGGTCCGGTGCCCAACACGGCAGGCAATCCAGGTGAACGCCCTTGGAAGACCCGGCTGCTCCGCTTCCGCTCCAGCGCCCTGCTGATGCGCCTGGGAAAGCAGCGGAAGATGGGCCTAGTGCTTGCGTCTCTGCCACCCACGTGGGAGACCCGGATGGAGCTGCAGCAGATGGAACACTGCGTCTCTCTCCCTCTCTCGTCCTGTGTAATACCTTCTCTGGACAGCAGGGAAACACCCCCACCCTGCCCAAATGCCAAGCTTTGGAAATATACACACGAAGGGACGACAGATAGCTCCCAGAGGAGCCAGCCCTGTGGCGCGCTGGGATGAGCTGACTCCTGGCACGCCCACATCCCATATCGGAGTTCCGGTCTCGCCTCTGCTTCCAACCCAGCTCCCTGCTGATGTGCCCAGGCGAGCAGGGCAGGATGAGCTGAGTACCTGGGCCCCTGTCTCCCGCGTGGGACCTGGATGGAGTGTGGCTCCTGGCTGCAGCCCTAGCCCAGCCCCAGCTGTTACAGACATGTGGAGTGAACCAATGGTAAACATGAAGATCGAAGCTCTCTCTCCTCTGTCATTCAGCCATAAATAAATCATAGAAAAAGAACCAGCAGATGGAAGATTTCTCGCACTTGCTCTTTCTCTGTAACTCTGACTTTCAAATAAATAAATCAGTAATTTTAAAAAGTTCATGAAAAGTATAATTAAAATATGTTCATTTTGGGGTCGGGCTGTGGCAAAGTGGGTTGAGCCTCTACCTGCAGTGCCGGCATCCCATATGGGCGCCAGTTCAAGTCGCAGCTGCTCCACCTCTGATCCAGCTCTCTGCCTGGGAAAACAGCAGAGGATGAACCAAATCCTTGGGCCCCTGCACCCATGTGGGAGACCTGGAAAAAGCTGTTGGCTCCTGGCTTCAGCCTGGGCCAGCCCTGGCTTTTGCAGCCATTTGGGGACTGAACCCAATTAATTCACAGGCTTTTATTGGGGTTCTGCTCCCGGGCGAGGTTCACCGGTCCCAATAGAGCAACAGAGCGGGGGCCGGGGAAGTCACGTGTCAGAGATTGGGAGAGCTCCTTTTATAGATGCAGGGCATGGGGGTTAAAGGTTGAGGCAGGTCTGATCCTCATGGGTTGACCTTTAGGCACCCGCGGGACCTTGACAAGGACTTTTCTTCCCTGGAAGTACAGGTGGGGACTCTCCTTTCCCAGAAGCTTAGGCCTTCCCTCCTTGCGGGTCTCAGAGCTACCACTTCCGAGATCCGCTGGGCGGTGCTGCCGCGGGGCTGGGAGAAGCACACGGTGCCCTGTGCCCCGTCCTGCGGACGCCCACTCAGCTGCACAGAGCAGCCAAGCATTGGCCCTGCCTGGTGATGTCCCAGGGGGTGTTGGGGGGAAGCTGGGCACAAGGGTTACAGGTGCATGATGGTCTGATCCAACGCCGAGTCTGAAATGGCAGCGGGGGTGGGAGGATCTTCATGGCCAAGGGTTAGGGACAGAAGCGGGGGGAGGTAGGGGTTTAAAGAGAATTTGGGGGATGGCACAGCGGGATAAGACACCATTTGGGACGCCCACATCCTCTATCAGAGTGAGGATCCCAGTCCCAACCACTCCGTTTGATGCGGCTTTCAGCCTGTCCACGCGGGGAAGCAGCAGATGATGGCCCAGGGCTCAGGCCCCTGCCAACCACGGGTGAGGCCCAGCTGGGGCCTGCCTCCCGCCTTTGGCCTGGCCCAGCCCTGGCTGCTGCAGCCATTTGCGGAGGGAACCAACAGATGGAGGGGCTCTTTCGTTTAGCCTCTCTCAAATACTTGAGTAAAATAACTATTTTTAAAAATGAAAAGGGACTGTGAGGCGGAGCCATTCAGAATCTTGGCCATCAGGGAGGTGTCAGGCCCCAGCCAGGTGACAGCACAGTAGACCCTGGCAGCCCCAGGCCCAGGAGGCCGCGGGAGCCGGGTGCAGCGGCGGAGTGGGGCACTGGGCACCGAGCGCACGCAGCCCCGACCTGCTGCTCACCAGGCACAGGACCCACAGCCCCACCAGAGTCCACCTCGAAAGGGCGGAGGGGTGACTGCCCAGTTCCCGGCTCATGACCGACTGTGGAGTCCAGAACCTTTAGACCCGCGAACAAACCGGCGTGTGGCCCAGAGGCCTGCCTGTCAGCCAGGCTCCTGACCTTCAGTCAGGAATGTTCCTGGCACAGCAGCCCAGGCCGGAGACAGAGGAGCCACAGGGGTGAGTCACATAGGCAGGGGGCTCCCGCGGGAGGGGCTCCCCCGAGAGCTGCAGGTCACCGGCAGGCAGCATGGTGGGCACGGGCAGGGAGACCCAGGAGGCCCTGCCTGGGGAGGGCATGTGGGCATGGCGGGGAGTGAGGCGGCACAGACGGACATGAGGGGCTCTGGGTCAGGGGCCCTGCCTGGGGCTCAGGTGCGGAGGCCTGAGGGGGGAGGAACTGCTGGGGGTGGGCAGTGCTGGGCACGGCTTGGAGGAGGCATTTCTTCCTTGAAACAAGCCTGAATCGGGGAAAAGACACAGAACATACAAGGACCCCTCTTGACACATCCAAGGGTGTGGCCCAGAAGAGCTAAGTTCACGGCCACGGTTGGGCACAGACCCCCGCTTTTCCATCTGGCACAGCCCAGGAACTGCATCGGCCCATCCCCCGCCCAGGCCTGGCTGCCCGCTCCACTCCCTTCACTGGCAGTGCTCTTGGGCCCCCTGTGGGTGGAGCCATCAGGATTCATCCTGGGTGACTGGCTGGCCTCACTTAGCATGGTGGGCTCAAGGCTCACCTGGCTGGGCCTGGGGCAGGGCTGGGCGATGCTGGCCTGCAGGTGAGCGCAGTGTCCCTGTGTCCACGCGTCCATGCTCTGACACGTGTGCGTGTCCCCTCCTGCTCTGCCCCTGCTGTCCCTCCGCTGGACATACGAGGGATACTTTGAATGCAGCCTGAGGCCACCGAGACGCTGAGCTCCTTATCGCAGGCCGCACTGGGGCCAGGATCAGGGCTGTGAGCGCACAGACCCTCCCTGGGCTCCTCTGCCTGAGTCAGGGAGAAGTTCAAGCACTCAGTCCTCCACCCCTTGGAAGGACCCAGCCTGTGCACCTGCCAGGAGAGCAGACAGTGGGGCCCCGTTAGTGGCATCACCACCCCACGGACACGTTGGTCCAGCTTCCTGGGTGCCACGTGGCTCGGGTAATCCTGGTAGAAATCGGAGAGGGCGCTGGGCGCTCCCTGGTGCCTCCTCCCATCTCTAGGGCGCTCATCATCCACACCTCCCTTCGGAAGCAGTGATGGAGCCCAGGGGAGCTGTGCCCCAACAAATACTGCACAACCCGGTGTCAGCGCGGAGTTCTAGGTCCCGGCGGCAGTGCCGGTGGAGGGGTGGGGCCGCTCCTCTCCCTGAGGGCGTCATCTCCAAATCTGCTTCCAACTGGGTCCCTCTTTGTCAGGACCCTGCCCCAGGCAGCACGCCACACCTAGTCTCTCCCCCACCCAGCACCCAAGGTCACAGGGGAGGGGCGGGTGCGGTGGCTCCTGGGGAAAAGCCCTCTGCCATTTAAACCCAGGCAGCGCGTGCAGTCCCTGGAGCCTGGCGTCTCGACCTGGTCACACCATCACCATCCAGACATGCAGGGGGTCTGGCTGCTGCCGCTACTGCTGCTGCTGGGCCCCAGGCCTCAGCCTGCCCTGAGCGTCATCCCCGGTAAGGAGCCCGGAGCGCCCCGCCCCCACACAGCCTGCTGCCCCCCCTCCCCGGCTGACCTTGCCTCCCTCTCCCTACCAGAGGAAGAGGAGGACCCCAACTTTTGGAACCAAAAGGCTAAGGAGGCCCTGGACACCGCCAGGAAGCTACTGCCCAGCCAGACGGCCGCCAAGAACCTCATCCTCTTCCTGGGAGACGGTGAGAGGCAGCACCCGTGCACCCCACGGCCCTCCCAGCCCGGGCACCATGGCCCCGGGCTCTGATGGGGCTCTGCTCACCCAGGGATGGGGGTTTCCACGGTGACGGCTGCGCGGATCCTGAAGGGGCAGATGACTGGCAACCTGGGACCCGAGACGCCCCTGGCCATGGACCACTTCCCATACCTGGCTCTGTCCAAGGTAAAGGCTGGGGTGCCTGAGTCCCACACAAGAGAGGGCTGAGGGTTGGGCAGGGAGCCGGGCAAGAGGGCGGGATCTGGGTACTGGGGCCAGGGAGGGACTGGGGCACTGGGGACAGGTCTCAGGCACAACTAGTGGGGGTGGGGGGTCTCTGTCTCTGCAGACATACAACGTGGACAGACAGGTGCCCGACAGCGCTGGCACAGCCACAGCCTACCTGTGCGGGGTCAAGGCCAATTACAGGACCATCGGCCTGAGTGCGGCCGCCCGCTACGACCAGTGCAACACAACCCAGGGCAATGAGGTGCTCTCGGTGATGTACAGGGCCAAGAAGGCAGGTGGGCTGGGCGCACGGCGTGGGATGGGGAGGGGAGACACCTGGGCCCCACGCTGACCTGTGCCTCCCTCAGGGAAGTCCGTGGGGGTGGTGACCACCACGCGGGTGCAGCACGCCTCGCCAGCTGGCACCTACGCACACACGGTGAACCGCAACTGGTACTCAGACGCCGACATGTCTGCCTCGGCACGGCAGGAGGGCTGCCAGGACATCGCCACACAGCTGGTCTCCAACATGGACATCGACGTGCGCCTCGGGGCTGGGGAGGGGCGGGGCACCCACGGGCCACAGGCCAGGCAGCCTGAACTCCCCGCCCTGCCAGGGCCTTTGGGTGGGGCAGCTGGGGGGATAGGGTAGAAGACCCAGCCTAGAGCGGCCCATTCCCAAACCTGGTGGGGGAAGGCGTTGTTAGGGTGGGAGCGGCGTTTCCAGCCCACTGACAACAACTTGCCCTGTTGCTGGCACAGGTGATCCTGGGTGGGGGCCGCAAGTACATGTTTCCCAAGGGGACCCCAGACCCTGAGTACCCAACTGACCCCAGCCAGGACGGGACCAGGTTGGATGGGCGGAACCTGGTGGAGGAGTGGCTGACAAAGCACCAGGTGAGGGGCGGCGGGGGCGGGGCCCAGCAGGAGGAGGGCGGGGCTGGGGTCAGCCTGGGCTGAGGTCTGGCTGTGTCCCTCCAGGGGGCGGGGCCCAGCAGGAGGAGGGCGGGGCTGGGGTCAGCCTGGGCTGAGGTCTGGCTGTGTCCCTCCAGGGGGCGGGGCCCAGCAGGAGGAGGGCGGGGCTGGGGTCAGGCCTGGGCTGAGGTCTGGCTGTGTCCCTCCAGGGGGCGGGGCCCAGCAGGAGGAGGGCGGGGCTGGGGTCAGCCTGGGCTGAGGTCTGGCTGTGTCCCTCCAGGGGGCCCGGTACGTGTGGAACCGTGCAGAGCTCCTGCAGGCCACTCAGGATCCCAGCGTGACCCAGCTCATGGGTAACGGCCCCGGACCCCCTGAGACCCCCGACGCGCCCCCTCCACTGCGCCCCCTGCCGGCCCTCACCCAGCCTTTGTCCCTCAGGCCTCTTTGAGCCCTCAGACATGAAGTATGAGACCCAGAGAGACCCTGAGCGGGACCCCTCCCTGATGGAGATGACTGAGGCCGCACTGCACCTGCTGCGCCGGAACCCCCGCGGCTTCTACCTCTTCGTGGAGGGTGAGGGGCGGCCCCCACCCTAGAGCAGAGGAGGGTGGAGGCTCAGGGTCTAGGGTCAGCCTCCACCTGTCTGTCCTGCAGGGGGCCGCATCGACCACGGTCACCACCAGAGCATAGCTTTTCGGGCGCTCACTGAGGCCGTCATGTTTGACTCCGCCATTGAGAGGGCGGGCCAGCTCACCAGCGAGCAGGACACGCTGACCCTGGTCACCGCCGACCACTCCCACGTCTTCACCTTTGGGGGCTACACATTGAGGGGCAGCTCCATCTTCGGTAGGTCGGGGTCCCTGACGGGGGCTGCTGCACTCATGGGGGTGGACGGTCCCCGCCCCGCTCCCCCACCAGTCTAACGGGCGCCTTAAGAGCACCGGTGCTCAGGGTCCTTGTGAGGGTTCGGCCGGGGCAGAGGCAACAGGTGCGGGCGTGCGGCACCCAGGACCCGGCCTGACACTGGTCAGCGCGACCGCAAGTGTCCACCCTCCCCCTGCAGGGCTGGCCCCGAGCAAGGCCCAGGACGGTAAGAACTACACCTCCATCCTGTATGGCAACGGCCCAGGCTACGCGGTCAGAGGCGGCAGCCGCCGGAACGTGAACGAGAGCCAGAGCAGTGAGTGCCGCCGGGGGTCAGGCTGGGGGGCTGGGAGGGGTGACCACAGGAACGGAGGCCGCCTGTGACCGCCGCGCTCCTGCAGGCGACCCCGGGTACCTGCAGCAGGCAGCCGTGCCCCTGTCGTCCGAGACCCACGGCGGCGAGGACGTGGCGGTGCTGGCGCGCGGGCCGCAGGCGCACCTGGTGCACGGCGTGCAGGAGCAGAGCTACGTCGCGCACGTCATGGCCTTCGCCGCCTGCCTGGAGCCCTACACCGACTGCGCCCTGCTGCCCCCCGGCGGCCACACCGACGCCGCCAGCCCGGGGCCGGCCGCGGGACCCTGGCTGCCGCTGCTGGCGGGGATGCTGCTGCAGCTGCTCCTGCTGGGGGCGGCGGCGCCCTGACCGCGCGGCCCCACGCACGGCTCCCACCACAGCGTCCCAGTGCGGGCTCCTGTGCCCACCCCCCAAGGTGTTCCCTCCAGCGCCACCAGGGCGTCCTCAGTCCCGTCCCGGCCTGGCCTGCCACCTCCAGGCCCCTCCCACCACTTCTGCAATAAAACCTTGCCTCCAGCCTTGCTTCTCCTTGCCTCCTGGCCACGCGACCCCTCCATGGGTGGGACTGCAGGGTACCTGGGAGGTGGAGGCCGTGACATCCACACCATCAACTTCAGGACCTGGTCGGACGCCCCCGGGGCACCCAGTACTCAGTCCCTCCTTTGTGCGGAAGAGGGAGACTGATCGCCTCCCGGCAGTCACTGCGATTGCTCCTGTTGGGTCCTCACAGGGAGGCACCTGTCTGGTGTCTGTAACGGAGGAGAGTGTGCGTGTGTGGTGTTTAGTGTCTGGCTCCACGGCCCTGCAGCTACAGAGTCTGACCGGGCCCTAACCTGCGGTTCTGTGTTCGCCTGGGGAGCGGCCAGGCGGGCGAAGCCAACACAGTCCGGTTCAGTGCCTGAGCCGCAGGTCTTTGTCTCTTGTGACACCGACCAAGGGGGGCACATTGTGGGAGAATCCCATTCAAAGCCAACTGTCTAGACTGATCAAAACGGTAAGAAGGTTGCAAGCATAAAGATGTGTTCAGAGTAAAAAAGAGAGGCAGCTTAGACTTCTCTCTTGTTTGTGGAAGTGGGAAGGAGAAAGGTGAGCTGTCAGCATGGGCACTGATCGAGTTAACCCTATCCAGCGAGCTTTTCACCCGAGACACCCCAGCCCCTGGCCCCGGGGACCCGTCTGTTTAGAGATGGCCCCAGGCATCTAACTGGTAACAGGGTGAGCCTGGGACACTTGTTTAGCGGAAGACTGGGCTCAACAGAAAATCTAGGGAGACAATTGACAAGTAAGGATCTTATGTATAAAAATGCCCAAGTTATGGCTTTTGTGATAATTTGCTAAAATGTAACTGGACATTGAGCTTAAGAAACTTCTCGTTGGGATCCAAAAAACCGCTGCTTTAAAAGAAAGTTTTTCTATGCCATCTGTCAGGCTTGTTTTGTTACTGGGTTTAACAGATCCGGCAAAGTACCAAGGGGTAATCAGAGCTTCATTACTGCGGCCTCTAAGGTGGATCTTACTAAGTTAAAAATTTTGGGGGGCCAGCACTGTTGCACAGCAGGTAAAGCCGCCGCTGGCATGCTAGCATCTCTTATGGGCACTGGTTCGAGTCCCGGCTGCTCCATTTCCAATCCAGCTCTGCTGTGGCCTGGGAGAGCAGTAGAAGTCCCAAGTCCTTCCCCCGCGTGGGAAGACCCAGAGGAGGCTCCTGGCTCTGGCTTCGGATCGGTGCAGCTCTGGCCTTTGCAGCCCATTGGGGAGTAAACCAGCAGATGGAAGACCTCTCTCTCTCTCTCTGCCTCTCCTTCTTTCTCTGTGTAACTCTTCCAAATAAATAAATAATCTTTTTAAAAAGTGTATAGATTAAACAACAACAACAACAAAAAGTCTGAGAGAGGTCTTCCATATGATGGTTCACTCCCCAATTGGCCGCAAAGGCCAGAGCTGTGCTGATCCAAAGCCAGGAGCCAAGAGCTTCTTCCGGGTCTCCCATACAGGTGCAGAGCCCCAAGGACTTGGGCCATCCTCTACTGCTTTCCCAGGCCATAGCAGAGAGCTGGATAGGAAGTGGAGCAGCCAGGACTCGAACCTGTGCCCATATGGGATGCCAGCACTGGAGATAGCGGCTTCACCCACTAAGCCACAGTGCCAGCCCCAAGGGCCAACTTGTAAGGTAGAATAGCAGCCAGAGGCCACTCCCCATCTAAGGTGAGAGTGGAGCCATCACTGCCCGCCCCTGCAGCAGGCCGTTCAGGGAAACCTGGGCGGGGTGCAGAGGAGGAGCCACCGTGGGCTGCAGGGCAGGGCCAGTTGGATGGCAGCCCTGGGGTCCAGCGGGCTCCCAGCAGGCACTGTGGGGGAGGTGCAGCGCTGTGATGTGCACTGCCCCCCAGCTCTCCACGGAGGCTGTGCCCCCAGCCAGCCCCGTGGTGTGGAGACGCACGGGTCCACGACTTGCAGCTCTGTCTGGGGGGCTGCCGCGCTGCGGGAGCCCAGCCCAGGAGCTCAAGAGGTCATGCCGAAGGTGCCCCTGGCGCTAACAGAGAGCAGACCACCCAGACAGGTTCCATCTGAAAATTCCTGGATGCAAACCGCACTCATGCAGCCCTCCTGGATGTCATTCTGGCTGGCAGGCTGGGACAGAGCAAATTCTTGTGGCCAGGACTCAACCCCAGTCAAGAGCCCGAGGGCCGTCCAGGATTCCCAGTCTCTCCACCAGTCCCCAAGGAGAAGCAGGATTCCCCCACTTCTATCGCCTCCCCCCCACACACACCCGCACCGGGGCCAGAGGCCCCCGCTCTACCAGACTCCAGTGCCATCTACTTCTCGTTTCACCACCCCACCCCCCACCACCTGAACAGACAGGGAGGCGTCTCCCAGCCCAGAGCCAGCGAGCACGGGACGCTGTCTGATTCCCGAGACAGAGCGGCAGGCAGCGGCAGACGTGGTGGAAGCGGTGGCACCTCCTAAGAACAGGCACCCACGTGCCCCTGCGCGAGCTCGAGGCACCACACCCCCCACCCCCCGGCTGACCAAGCCAGCAGCGCACAAGGGCGACGCTGACTTTTATCACCAACCATTCCCTACCACTGATGTACTCAATGGAAACCAATCTAGGACTTCCAAACTCCGAAAACTGGGAGACAGGTCCCAGAGTTCCTAGGGGCCCCAGCCTCTGCCACATCTGGATACCCAAGTACTCCCTGACGATCGGGCCTCTATAAAGCTACAAAGGGAGAAAAAACATCTGAAAGGACTAACAGCACCAAGAGCCCTTTCTTACTTTGAAAAAGGCGTGACTGGCCGGCACCGCGGCTCACTAGGCTAATCCTCCACCTGCGGCGCCGGCACCCGCATTCTAGTCCCGGTCAGGGTGCCGGATTCTGTCCCGGTTGCCCCTCTTCCAGTCCAGCTCTCTGCTGTGGCCCGGGAGTGCAGTGGAGGATGGCCCAAGTGCTTGGGCCCCGCACCCACATGGGAGACCAGGAGAAGCACCTGGCTCCTGGCTTCAGATCAGCGTAGTGCGGCGGCCATTTTGGGGGTGAACCAATGGAGGGAAGACCTTTCTCTCTGTCTCTCTCTCACTGTCTAAATCTGCCTGTCAAAATAAATTAATTAATTAAAAAAAAAAACGAACTGAGATCCTACGGCTGCTGGAGGCAGTGTGTGGGAGCCCACAGCTGTTCCTTAGAGACCAAGAAACTGTCTCAGCTTCACCTGAACACCCCAAGGGTGCCCCAGGGGAGGAACACTGGACGGGGGGGGGGGGGGCACCAAAAACTCCACCGGTGGCGGCTGCTTCCTGACACCTTTGCCCCAGGTCACCTGGCCTGCCCCCTCGTCTGTCAGCTCCATGAAAACACTCACACAGGAAGAACAGAGTTGGGAGCCCCGTGAGCGGTGTTGGTGTGTGGCTGAACTCCCCACGCTCTACAGAAAGGCCACCGGAGATGCCACACTTGGGCCTGCAGCAACGCCAGAGAGGGGCCCTCCCAGCCGCCAGGAGCACAAGGACGCAGCCACGCCCACTGGAGGACCCAGGAGAGACTTTGCTGAACTGACCGCCGGCAGGGGCCGTGGATGCCTGTTGGTCCTGCTTGTACTACTGGGGCGGCTTTCCCCGCCTGAACAGAAAAGCCAGCGGAGTTACCCGAGATCTTCCCCAGGTATGCGATGCCTGTTCCCACTGGAGCCGATAACGGGCCGGCCTCTGGGGCTGAGGTCTCACGGGACTGGCAAAGGCCCTGGCTATGAAGTGGAACCTCCCTGCCGGTGACCAGCCTCAGAGTTCAGGGGAAGCTGAGTGCGGCAACCGGACCCCGAAACAAGCTCTGGGCTTTGTCAGGAGCCCCAGCTGCTCTGGGCTTCGGGGCTGACCCGAGCTGTCCTCCGAGTGAGGTGGCCACCCCGAGCAGGAATCAAACTCTCGCCCCGGGAGAATCTGTTCGGTAGGCCCCCACCCCTTATGGAGATTCCCAGAGACAGGAGAGAAACGGGAAAAAAGGAGACATCCATGCCCAACTGGAGCTCCTGGCCACCGCTACAGCCCAGTTACACCAGTGGGCATCAGACGTCCCATGCCCTTAGGAGACCCGGTGCACCCTCCCAGCCCAGAGACCTCGTATGGGCAAAAGACTGGCACAGGGCACCCCGCAGGCCCACACGGAAGGGTGCCTACCCTGTGTTTCTAACTACTCTGAAAGCCCCAAAGCTTACAGGTACAGATGCCTGGGTCCAGTAGAGGCTGCAGCCCCACCCGAGAGTTCTGCCAAGTGGACAGTGACTGGGGGTCCTGAAAACCCCCTCCGAGTCGCCCGCCCCCTGAGCCCGCGGCCCTACTGTGACCACACCGGAAGCTGGTCAATCTACACACGGCTGAAGCTCGAAGAATCTACAGCCCTGCTCCAGGCGCGAACCTGGGAGCGCACTGGTCAACGCGCGGAGGAAGCCTGGGAGATTCAGCCAGGGACACCTGGGAATCAGGGTCCCGATGTCACCCTGTTCTGTTTAGACTATGATAATATTGACCTGGCCTCTGTCCGCAGGTCTGGCCGAGACGGCTCCGCAACACTGGAGGTGGTCAGAGGGTTGCTCTAGCCATGTTTCTACAAGAGTCACGGGTCTGTCCAGGGAATGTTTTCTGTTTCTTACAGCAGCCTATGTTTTACCCACAAAGGCTTCTGAACGTGTAACCAACAAAGCAGGACACAGCCAACAGGTGAGTTAGCAAACAGCCACTGCGAACCTTGGCTCTCCTCACTCCCCCAGTGTGCCTTGTCCCCAGGAACCAAACTCTTCCTATATTGGTAGCTGAGCAGGCCCAGGTGAAAAGTGCTCTCCAGCTCACAGCCCTGCCGGCCAGCCTGGGAATGCGGCTGCAGTGGGTACTGGGATAGGAGAATTTCCTTCATCAGTCACCTTTTACAACAAACGCCGGCTGATGGGAAAGGAGTTGCCAAGTCCTTAGTGGCTCGCCCAGGTCGATCAGACGCCTCAGCAGCCGTGGTCCTGCAGGACAGGAGGGGCCTTCACCTGCTAACTGCAGAAAAAGGACATTTGCCCTTTCTGAAGTGAAGAGTGCTGTTTCCACGGCAACGGGTGGGCCGCGGTGAGAGATGTGGTCCAGCAACATAACAGGAGGGGCAGAAAAAGGATCGAGGAAGTAGCTAACTCTTGGAGCTTTTGGAGTAATCTCTGGAGCCGGCACCCTGGCTCCTCCCGCTGTCCGGACCTCTCTTGTGGTCTTGCTGGCGCTTCTCTTTGGAGCATCAGTAACATGCTAACACGACTTGTCTGTGTTTGGAGGCCATAAAGTTCCGATGCTCGTCCAGAGCTAGCAGCCAGTTCATTTAGAAAATGTTACAGAAGATGGTGCCCTAGACTGGTTAAGAGGGAACCAACGGGTGGGGGGGGGGTAGAGGACACACGGCCGGAACCAGAGACAAAGGACGGAAAGTGGACCCCGACACTGACCTTGAAACGCGACTGCTCCCTACCATCTGGGGAAGCAGCTGTGCCCGGTTAGCTTGTCTAGGGAGGGCCGATGTCCCGAGCTCTGCTTCTGGAACTCCAGTCCTAAATCCGTCCTCAGTCTGCCCCAGGTACCTCTTTTATAAACACACCGGACCCAGCAACCATTAGACGTGCGGTCTGAAGTCACGCAGGCTGCAGTTCAAAGCCCCCAGTGCTGCAACAGCTGAGGTGCGATGCTGCCGAACCTGGAGCTATCGGGAGACAGTGGGGCCGGAAGCTCAGTGCTCAGGAGGTGACCCAGCGGAGCCTCCTGGGGTTCCTACACTCTCTGGGCGCTCCACTACCTCCGGTGCCTGCTTGAAGGCAGGGAGGTCCCACCCCAGCTGTCTGTAACAGTCAGACATTGCTGAGTCTGCTCAAGACACCTGAGTACTGCACACTTCTGTGCAAGACAGGCTACTCCAACTTCTCACCCAGTGTGGCCCCTTGGCGTCCACTCTCAGTCCCCTGTCTGGGTGCTATTCTGCCCTTAGGATTGGTGGTCATTCTGGCCTCCTGATTAGTCGTTATCCCTGCCTTCTGTTCGGTTGTTGTTCTCTTCCCCTGATTGGTTTAATCTGTGCTCACTTTCAGAAGGGGGCCAATCAGAGAGGGCCACTTTGTGTATAAAAGAGCCAGCACTGGCAAGCTTCTTCAGCAACTCCTGTCTTGCAGGCCCCTCCTGACTGCTGGCCAGGTTTCTCTCTGTTCACCGCCCCTGTCTGCCGGACATCTCCGACCAGAGACGAGCACAGAGGGGGCCTTCATCGTTCAGCCACAAGAGGGCACCCGAACTCACTGAATTCCTACCCAAAGGCCCAAAGAATGGCCATGCCAGGCACCCCTGTCACAGCCCACACACCCAGCCCCTTCTTCCAGAGAAACTGCGGGAACCCCTCCCCCGAGTGCCCGGCCTCGGGATGCAGGGGGCGCCCTTCCCTGACCCTGTCCGTCCTCACTTCCTCTGCCTGCAGAGTCACTCGCAGGGCTTCGGCCTGGGAGCCAGGGCAGCCCCGGGGATCTCCCCTTCTGCTCCAAACCTGGGCCACTGCGACTCCCGCGGACCCGCCAGACACCGGGCGCTGCTGCCCTGGCCACGCGCTCCGCTCCGCACCGTCCGGTCGGCACAGGGAGCACTGGGCACAGTACAGCCCTGCGCGGTGCTGCACGCCCGCAGCTCAGACAGCCGCCGGCTCCGCCCCAGGCGCGGTGAGTTGGAGCGTGGGCGCCGCCCGGAGCCTCTGGGCCTCGCACCTGTCCAGGACAAGCCTGCGACTGGCTGGGAGCCCGCGGTCAAACCTGAGCCGCTGAGGGGCCGCCTCTCACCCAGGGCAGAGGACTCTCAGGAGGACTCCACCTGGGGACGCGCCGCGCACCCCGCGAATGACCTCGGGGGTTCTTGTGCTGGTGCAGCGCGAGCAGCCTGGGGGACAGGACTACCTCCACCTCGCAAAGTCCTGTTGTGCGCAAAACCCCGCCCAGCAAACAGCACCGCGCCTCCGCCTTGCGAAGTGTTCAACAAGGAAGACTGCATGGGCGGGGGCGGCCTTGGGGTCAGCGCTGCTCAGCGCGCCCCAGGCCCGCAGCAGAGCGCCAGCGCTCCAGTCTTGGCCCTGATCCACTGGTGAGGGCTCCAGTGCTTGAGTTCCGGCCACGCATGCGCGAGACCCAGCTTCAGTTCCCAGCACCCAGACTGCGCCCTGGGTCCCTCCCACAGTGGGCATTTGGAGAGTGAAGCAAATGAGAGTTCTCTAACTCACTCTCTCTGTTTCTTTTCTTTTCTTTTTTCTTTTTTTTCTTTTTTTTTTCTTTTTTTCTTTTTTTTTTTTTTTTGACAGAGTGGACAGTAAGAGAGAGAGAGACAGAGAGAAAGGTCTTCCTTTGCTGTTGGTTCACCCCACAATGGCCGCTATGGCGGGCGCACTGCGCTGATCCGATGGCAGGAGCCAGGTGCTTCTCCTGGTCTCCCATGGGGTGCAGGGCCCAAGCACTTGGGCCATCCTCCACTGCACTCCCTGGCCACAGCAGAGAGCTGGCCTGGAAGAGGGGCAACTGGGACAGAATCTGGCACCCTGACCGGGACTAGAACCCGGTGTGCTGGCGCCACAGGTGGAGAATTAGCCTAGTGAGCCGCGGCGCCGGCCATCTCTCTGTTTCCAAAATCTATTAACTACTTTTTTTTTTTTTTTTAACAGGCAGAGTGGACAGTGAGAGAGAGAGACAGAGAGAAAGGTCTTCCTTTGCCGTTGGTTCACCCTCCAATGGCCGCCGCAGCCGGCGCGCTGCGGCCGGCGCACCGCGCTGATCCGATGGCAGGAGCCAGGAGCCAGGTGCTTTTCCTGGTCTCCCATGGGGTGCAGGGCCCAAGCACCTGGGCCATCCTCCACTGCACTCCCTGGCCACAGCAGAGAGCTGGCCTGGAAGAGGGGCAACCGGGACAGAATCCGGCGCCCCAACCGGGACTAGAACCCGGTGTGCCGGCGCCGCTAGGTGGAGGATTAGCCTAGTGAGCCGCGGCGCCGGCCTAACTACTTTTTTTTTCGTACGCGTCACTTATTGGACAGTGACGGGCACACAGAGAGAAGAGACAGAAATGCCTTCCACCTTCTGGTTTACTCCATGATGGACACAAAAGCCGGAGCTGGGCCAAGCCAAAGCCAGGAGCCAGGAGCTCCATCCAGGCCTCCCACGTGGGCCATCTTCTACTGCTTTCCCAGGCGCATTAGCCGGGAGCCAGATCAGGAGCTCCGTTGCCAGGGGCTGGGACCGGTGCTCTGATCCAGAGCCACGAGCGGCAGGTGAGCCAGCCACGCCAGTCGTTGGTGCCCAGCCTGTGATGGGTCAGCAGCACACACTACAACCCTCTTGTTGGGGGCCTGCCTCTGAGCTTGGCAGCTTCTCTCTGGGCCCGGACGCTCGGCAGGTACAAGCCCGGGGGGCAGGTAGATTTCTGGTGACGTGGCCCAGTGCCACGCCAGGGCTCCCGGCTGCACCCCGATGTGTGCCTGCCTCTAAGGTCCTAATGTACTCCGCTCACAGGAGTGTCCGCCTGATTCTGGACCCACCACCCCCCCAAGCTTTTCTCAGTTCCTTTGAGGGATCCTGAGGCTGGGCTGCCCCTCCCAGGGTGACTCAGTAGGACCATGGGTGTCAGGGAGGGCGGGGCCTGGTCCCCATCACCTGATGGGACAGATGCCACACACTGCTGACAGAGAATGGTGAGGGTTCTGCCTCTGTCCCCTGTCACCAGTGCCCTCACCGGCACCCTGAGAACGTCCACAGACCCAGGCTCTCTCCCCACAGGACACACAGGTGGCCGTGGGAGTTCCCAGCCACACGGAGGAGGGGTCCTCAGCTCCGGCCCACTCCAGAGCTTGCTGCCTAGCACCCAGGAAGGGGTGGGGCCACATGACATCCTGGTCAGGTGACTCAGGCCTGGAGGTGACAGCCAGGGCCAGGTGGCCCCATGCAGGCAGGTGGAGAAACCTCCTGTGCTCCTGCAGGTGACGCGAGCTGTGTGGGGGTCTCCAGCCCTGCTGGGCGCGTGCTAAAGCTCACCAGCGCCAGGTGAGAGGGAGGCTGCTACTCAGATAAGCTCATTGGAACAAGAGCATTCTGGGACATCAGGCAACAAGCGGTCAGAGTGGCTACAACCGGACAAGGTGACAACACCAGGCGCAGGCCAGGAGGGGAAGCTGGGTCACTCCCACGCTGCGGTGGACATGGAGGACGGCACAGCCACTCTGCACGTGGTTCTGTCCCTGTCTTGGTCCCCACCGTGACACTCAGCAAGCACACTCCGGGGTACATCAGGTTGGGGTGACACCAGTGCCCACAGGGGATAGCTGTGTGTGAACGTCATCTTCAGCTGTGCTCATCAGAGCCCACGAGCCTTCTAGACCCACCGGGCGGAGCTACTGCAGGGCAGGCACATGGTCCCTGGCCGGTCCCGTGGACATCCGCTCAGCCGCACAGAGCAGCCAACCACCGGCCCCGCCTGGTGAGGCTCCAGGGCTTGTGTGTGTTGGAGGGAAGCTGGACACAAGTTACAGGTGCGTGATGGCACTGAGGTAATGGCGAGTCTGAAATGGCAGCCCAAGGGAAAGGCGGGGGAGGGAGTGGTGACTGCCCGGGCTGTCCTCCGACCGACCGTGGGCCGTGCAGTCCGGAACCTTTAGACTCGCAAAGACCCATGAGCAGTGCAGGGGCCAGCCCAGCAGCCAGCCTCCCCGACCTTTAGTCAGAATGTTCCTGGCACAGCACAGGCAGCAGGGACATGGCTGAATAACAGTGGGGGAGGGGCTCCCACAGGAGGGGCTCCCCCGAGAGCTGCAGGTCACCGGCAGGCAGCATGGTGGGCACGGGCAGGGAGACCCAGGAGGCCCTGCCTGGGGAGGGCATGTGGGCATGGCGGGGAGTGAGGCGGCACAGACGGACATGAGGGGCTCTGGGTCAGGGGCCCTGCCTGGGGCTCAGGTGCGGAGGCCTGAGGGGGGAGGAACTGCTGGGGGTGGGCAGTGCTGGGCACGGCTTGGAGGAGGCATTTCTTCCTTGAAACAAGCCTGAATCGGGGAAAAGACACAGAACATACAAGGACCCCTCTTGACACATCCAAGGGTGTGGCTCAGAAGAGCTAAGTTCATGGCCACGGTTGGGCAGACACCCGAACTTTCCATCTGGCACAGCCCAGGAACTGCATCGGCCCATCCCCCGCCCAGGCCTGGCTGCCCGCTCCACTCCCTTCACTGGCAGTGCTCTTGGGCCCCCTGTGGGTGGAGCCATCAGGATTCGTCCTGGGTGACTGGCTGGCCTCACTTAGCATGGTGGGCTCAAGGCTCACCTGGGCTGGGCCTGGGGCAGGGCTGGGCGATGCTGGCCTGCAGGTGAGCGCAGTGTCCCTGTGGCCACGCGTCCATGCTCTGACACGTGTGCGTGTCCCCTCCTGCTCTGCCCCTGCTGTCCCTCCGCTGGACACACGAGGGATACTTTGAATGCAGCCTGAGGCCACCGAGACTCTGAGCTCCTTATCGCAGGCCGCACTGGGGCCAGGATCAGGGCTGTGAGCGCACAGACCCTCCCTGGGCTCCTCTGCCTGAGTCAGGGAACAGGGGTCAAGTTCTGCACAAGGCTGGTCCGATAGACCCCACCCTCTCCTGGCCTGGCCCAGGACTGTCCCCAACTTCGTAGTGTGCTAAGCACAGGTGTGTGTGCGTGTGTGTGTGTGCACACTTACCCTGGGTTGCACACACACACACACACACAGGCTCGGCTCGCCCACACGACCAGAAACAACCAAACATCTTCCCGGGTGTTCCTACAGCCCAGCCTCGGCACGTGAGAATAACCTGTGTTCCCTCAACGACTAGGGCTACCGATCAAAGGGGAGGGGTGGGGTGGGGTGGGGTGTCTGCCAGGGGCACGGGGAAGGACATGGGTCCCTCACACCCTGGCACAAAGTCCCACTCCTGCCTTATTTAAGGGCAGGCAGCACGTGCTGTCGGGGGAAGCCTGCGTCCTGGGCCGAACACCCTGCCGCCATCCAGACATGCAGGGGGCCTGGCTGCTGTCGGTGCTGCCGCTGCTGCTGCTGCTGGGCTCCAGGCCTCAGCCTGCCCTGGGCGTCATCCCGGGTAAGGAGCCCCGAGCAGCCTGCCCCAACACAGCCAACTGCCAGCCTCTTCCAGAGGAGGAGACGGACCCGGAGTTCTGGTATCAAAAGGGCAGGGAAGCCCTGGATGCCGCCAGGGAGCTGCAGCACATCAAGACGGCCGCCAAGAACCTCATCCTCTTCCTGGGAGACGGTGAGAGGCAGCACCCATGCACCCCACGGCCCTCCCAGCCCGGGCACCATGGCCCCGGGCACTGATGAGGCTCTGCTCACCCAGGGATGGGGGTTTCCACGGTGACGGCCACAAGGATCCTGAAAGGGCAGATGACTGGCAACCTGGGACCCGAGACGCCCCTGGCCATGGACCACTTCCCATACCTGGCTCTGTCCAAGGTAAGGGCTGGGGTGCCCGAGTGCCACACAAGACAGGGCTGAGGGTTGGGCAGGGAGCCGGGCAAGAGGGCGGGACCTGGGTGCTGGGGCCAGGGAGGGACTGGGGCACTGGGGACAGGTCTCAGGCAGAGATGGGGGGGTCTCCATCTCTGTCTCTGCAGACATACAACGTGGACAGACAGGTGCCCGACAGCGCTGGCACAGCCACAGCCTACCTGTGCGGGGTCAAGGCCAATTACAGGACCATTGGCCTGAGTGCGGCTGCCTGCTACAACCAGTGCAACACAACCCAGGGCAATGAGGTGCTCTCGGTGATGTACAGGGCCAAGAAGGCAGGTGGGCTGGGCGCACGGCGTGGGATGGGGAGGGGAGACACCTGAGCCCCACGCTGACCTGTGCCTCCCTCAGGGAAGTCCGTGGGGGTGGTGACCACCATGCGGGTGCAACACGCCTCGCCAGCTGGCACCTACGCACACACGGTGAACCGCAACTGGTACTCAGACGCCGACATGCCTGCCTCGGCACGGCAGGAGGGCTGCCAGGACATCGCCTCACAGCTGGTCTCCAACATGGACATCGACGTGCGCCTCGGGGCTGGGGAGGGGCGGGGCACCCACGGGCCACAGGCCAGGCAGCCTGAACTCCCCGCCCTGCCAGGGCCTTTGGGTGGGGCAGCTGGGGGGATAGGGTAGAAGACCCAGCCTAGAGCGGCCCATTCCCAAACCTGGTGGGGGAAGGAGTTGTTAGGGTGGGAGGGGCGTTTCCAGCCCACTGACAACAACTTGCCCTGTTGCTGGCCACAGGTGATCCTGGGTGGGGGCCGCAAGTACATGTTTCCCAAGGGGACCCCAGACCCTGAGTACCCAACTGACCCCAGCCAGAACGGGACCAGGTTGGATGGGCGGAACCTGGTGGAGGAGTGGCTGACAAAGCACCAGGTGAGGGGCGGCGGGGGCGGGGCCCAGCAGGAGGAGGGCGGGGCTGGGGTCAGGCCTGGGCTGAGGTCTGGCTGTGTCCCTCCAGGGGGCGGGGCCCAGCAGGAGGAGGGCGGGGCTGGGGGTCAGCCTGGGCTGAGGTCTGGCTGTGTCCCTCCAGGGGGCCCGGTACGTGTGGAACCGTACAGAGCTCCTGCAGACCACTCAGGATCCCAGCGTGACCCAGCTCATGGGTAACGGCCCCGGACCCCCTGAGACCCCCGACGCGCCCCCCCACTGCGCCCCCTGCCGGCCCTCACCCAGCCTTTGTCCCTCAGGCCTCTTTGAGCCCTCAGACATGAAATATGAGATCCAGAGAGACCATGAGCGGGACCCCTCCCTGATGGAGATGACTGAGGCCGCACTGCACCTGCTGAGCCGGAACCCCTGTGGCTTCTACCTCTTCGTGGAGGGTGAGGGGCGGCCCCCACCCTAGAGCAGAGGAGGGTGGGAGGCTCAGGGTCAAGGGTCAGCCTCCACCTGTGTCCTGCAGGGGGCCGCATTGACCAAGGTCACCACGAAGGAAATGCTTTTTGGGCGCTCACTGAGGCCGTCATGTTCGACTCCGCCATTGAGAGGGCGGGCCAGCTCACCAGCGAGCAGGACACGCTGATCCTGGTCACCGCCGACCACTCCCACGTCTTCACCTTTGGGGGCTACACAGGGCGGGGCTGCTGCATCTTCGGTAGGTCAGGGACTCTGTCGGGGGCTGCTGCACTCATGGGGGTGGACGGTCCCCGCCCCACTCCCCCACCAGTCTAACGGGCGCCTTAAGAGCACCGGTGCTCAGGGTCCTCGTGAGCGTTCAGCCAGGGCAGAGGCAACAGGTGCGGGCGCGTGGCACCCAGGACCCGGCCTGACACTGGTCAGCGCGACCGCAAGTGTCCACCCCTCCCCCTGCAGGGCTGGCCCCAGACAAGGCCCAGGACGGCAAGAACTACACCTCCATCCTGTATGGCAATGGCCCAGGCTACGCTATCAGCAATGGTATACGGCCCGATGTCACTGAGGATGAGAGCAGTGAGTGCCGCCGGGGGCCTGGCTGGGGGGCTGGGGCGAGCTGACCACAGGAAGGGGAGGCCGCCCTGTGACCACCGCCCTCCCGCAGAGGACCCCGGGTACCGGCAGCAGGCAGCCGTGCCCCTGTCGTCCGAGACCCATGGCGGCGAGGACGTGGCTGTGTTTGCGCGCGGGCCGCAGGCGCACCTGGTACACGGCGTGCAGGAGCAGAGCTACGTCGCGCACGTCATGGCCTTCGCCGCCTGCCTGGAGCCCTACACCGACTGCGGCCTGCTGCCCCCTGACAGCAGCACCAACGCCGAGTGCCCGGAGTCGACCACGGGACCCTCACTGCCGCTGCTGGACAAGACCCTGCTGCGGTCGCTGGGGGCCGTTGCTGCGCCCTGATCCGCCCAGTGTGGAGCTCTTGGACCCCCACCCCATGTTCCCTGCACCTCCAACATGAGGTCTTCCCCACCCCTAGCTTGGCTCCCACACAGGATCCCCAGCGTGAGCTCCTCGTCCCGATCCTGTGTAGTGTTTCCCGGATCCAGATCTGAAAATCCCCAGTCCCCTTCCTTCCACCCCCAAGGCTGACCCCTCAGCTCCACCACCCATGGATGCTACCCGCGCCCCTTCACTCTGGGTGCTAACTCAGTTTCTCTAAGAGGTTCCTCCCCTCATTGCCCTGCTGCCACTCAATGGGCAGAACTGTGGGGTACCCTGCAGCCTTAGGCCATGACACCCCCAGGGCAGCTGTGGGCCTCTCCCACCTCAGTCACCTGGGATTGTACTCATAGCTGGGTACCCCCTAAGAAACAAGCAGGTTCAAACCACACACTCCACCCTCTCATACAACATAGTGCAACCCAGTCCTGTTCTTACCTGCCCAGAAATGGCCATCCAGGCCAGGGCGTCCAGGGCAAACCCAGGAAGCTGCAGGTGCAGGGTGGTGCCCAGAGCAGCCCATGGCCCCTCCCCAGGCCTGCAGGGCTCTGGCATGGGTTTCTGAGACAGAAGGTTCCCTGCCCACTGGGGCCCCCACTCTCCTCGGAGACACAGAGCAGCAAGAAAATAAACCCAGGTACAATCCAGCACCAGGACTACCTCCTAGAAGGAACACCCTCGCTGGTGTGGGTCACGGGGCGGCTGGGGTCCTCAGTTGAGAGGAGACGGGAAGAACAGCAGTGCCAAGGCCCGGCTTGAAGGGAGGGGGGCCCCGCACCAGGCCGTCAGCTCCCGGTCAGCAAGGGAAGCCCCCACAGCCAGCACCATCCCCTACATCCCTAGTCCCTGCCTCTGAGCTCATCCAGGAAGGGTGGACAGAGCCTTCACACACCAGGTGGGCTTCCTGGAGGAGGAGACATGCTGAGGGGCAGCCTGGGGCCTCAGAGAAGACTCAGCTCTAAGCCGAGACCGGGGCCCCCTCCTGCAGGGGGAGTGGGTGGGGTCCCCATCTTGGACAGAGATGATGTGAGGGCTCCACACCCATTGGGCACCTGCTCCCCGTCCCTTCACCCAGCCCACCTCACCTGGGCTCCGCTGGGTGCTGGGAAGTGCCCAAGGGCAAAGGGCACAGCTTACCCATGTGGCAGCTGACCTGGCCCAGGCCGAACCAGCTGGCCTGGGGCTGTCCCTGCCCTCCCCCTCCTGGTCCAGCTCGGGCAGCAGCTCACACAATGCAGGGACAGGTGCGGCTCAGGATGACCACCACCCGCCACCCCAGGTAACTATGTGGGACACGGGCCAGACAACACAGCAGGTGTGCACACAGATGTGGTCGGGACTGCCCGCGCACCGTGGGGTCCCAACACCCACACACAAGGCCTAAGAAGTCATTCCAAGCAGGGAGAGGCTGACCCTGGGTGTCCAGTGCTCCCCTGGCCTCCCTCCCCCTGGTGACCCCTACACACTGGTGGCCAGGGAAACCAAATGCTCGCCACACAGCCCAAGTGCCCACCTCAGCCTGCCTGCCCTCCAGGCCTGGTCACACTCACGGGGGCAGGGGGCCTCCGGCAGCTGGCCCAGGGTTACCTTGTTGTACACAGAGCTGACGTCTCTGCGCAGGTCGTCATACTCGGACACGGTGATCTAGGGGAGGGTCGTACAGCTCACCAGCCACGCCCTGAGCCCCTCCCCCAGCCCGGGAGGCCCAGCCCCCTCTCACGTTGGCCAAGCGCTGCTCCAGCTGCAGGATCTCCTGGGCCTTCCGCTCCACTTGGTCTGCTCCCAGCAGGCGGAGCAGGCGCTCCATGAACAGCCTGTAGGCTGCCAGGACCTGCACCAGGGCGGGGCGCTGCTCAGCCTGGGGACCCCGCCCCCCGGGGCCCAGGCCCTCCCTGCACCCCAGCCCAGGCCCCACCTTCTCACTCTCCTCATCCTGAGCCAGGTACAGGGTCCTCTCCGGCAGGGTGAGCCCGTCCTGGTCAATCTGAGGAGGGAGACGGGGGCCAGCAGGGGTCACCCCAACAGACTGGATCCCCACCCAGATGCCTGGAGCGTGGACTGGCCAGGCACCATTGTCCCAACCCCAGGAGTGCGCAGACCCCAGCCACGCCCTCAGTCCAGAGAAGGAGCTCAAAGCCCCTTCCTTGCCTGCCGGCCCAGACTCAAAAAGCCTTAGCCTGTAGCTGGAACCTGGATTTTGGGGCCCAGGCCTGGGAAATTGCAGTTTACGCAGCTCTATGGAACAGGGGCGACACCTGCTGCGTGCTTCCCTCCCCCTCGGCGCCGGCCACACGTGTGCGCGCGCCCCGGGTCCCCGCGGCCACTCCCACGGATGCCACAGCGCGCACACTCCTGTCGTGCAGGCTGACCGCGAGCGAGAAGAGCGCAGCCGCACTGCACACGCCCTGGGCCTTGTACAGCAGCGGGTTCAGGTCCCCGCGTGCCTCCCATGTCCAGGCCCTCACAGCCCGCCTAGACCCCGCATCTCGCACCTGTCGCTGCACTAGCGGAAGCGGGCGCGCACCTTGCCCTGGGCCGCGCCACCGCAGCCCGCACGCGCCGCAGGCGCTCCTCGCTCCGCTCGCCCATGGCCGCGACGGTGCAGTGGGTGAGCTCGGCGGCGGCGATGCCGTGGCGCCACAGCCAGCCGCCGCACGCGAACGAGCCGGAGTCCTGGCACCGGTCCGTGCGGGACCTGGCTTGGCGGCCGGGAAGCGGGCAGCGCGCGCAAACGCCGTGCGCTGGGGGCAACCTCCGGCACAGGCAGTCCCGCCCCCGCGCCCGGGGCCCAAGTGTGTAAGCGCCAGCCCCAACGACAAACACCCTGCACCGGCTGTGCCCCACGCCCCGCGCCCAGCCGGGAGTCAGGGAGCAGCTCGGCCGCGCGCCCTCGATTTCCTGGACCTCGCCAGCGCGCGCAGTCATCCTACACTGGGAGACCGCCGGCCTCCTTACCGCTGTCCGCGCGGGACAGAGGTCGCTCAGAGAGGCGCTGCAGCCCCACGGCCACCTGGAGCGGGGTCCTGGTGCCCCCAGGTCCTGTCGCCTGGCCTCCTTCCGCAGGGTGGGAAGAGGGAGCTCAGAGTGGCGGCTCTCCCCGCTCAGGCCCACACCAGGAACCAAGGCCAGGTGTGTGCCCGCAGTTGGCAGTGGAGGCTGGGGAAAGCGGTGCTGTGGGGGGCGCCTCTGCTAGGGGTGCAGGGATCCCGGGAAAGGAGAGAAAGGAAGACAGGATGTGACTGTGTAGGCGCCTTGAGGGAAGCGCGAGGCAGACGGGGACCCCCGTGTCGTCTTCAGAAGCTGAGTCTGTAGACACATTCAGGCTCTGCACACTTCTATGCAAAATGGGCCACTTCAATGTCAGGTCCCTGATTGGTCGCACGGTGTGCCTCATTAGCATGCACTTTGCGTTCCCTGATTGGTAGTTATCCTTGCCCCCTGATTGGTTGTTATTCTGCCTCTCTCTTGGATTGGTTAAATCTGTACTTTTCAGAAAGGGGCCGATTAGAGGGCCACATGTGTATAAAACAGCCAGCTCTGACAGCTTCCTGGGCAACTCCTCCCTTGGCAGCCCCTCCTGTCCGCTGAGCTGGGAGGTTTCTTAGTCAATCAATCTTGCTTTCCTGAGTGACTTGTCAGCGTGGGAACAATCCTTCCACGTGAGACAAGAACAAGATCGCCCTCAGCCACACCTCCATGGGCAGACATCCCAGCAAGCCACCAGTGGACCCAGCTGTCCTCGGGCAGTCTGGCCTCTGCCTCTTTGGTCCTGCTCACCTCTGGGCCCACTGGCTGGGCGTCCCTTCTTCCCTGGCCCCTCTGAGCCCTGTCACTTGCAGGCTGAGACCAGTGGCACTGGCTGCAGCCCCCTGCAGGGATGTGGGGCAGGGTGCCTCCTCCCTTGGTGGTCCAACCATTCCCTTCCCTGTTCCACCCAAGTACCCGACCCCAGGCGTGCGTGGAAGGGAAGGCGTGGACAGCCCTTCCTGGAAGGTGGGACTGACAGAGAGAAGCCCGGCTACACAGAGCCTCACTGGGGATTAGTTTCTTACACGATGCTCCCCCTTTTAAAATGTATTTATTTCTTTATTTTTTAAAAATTTATTTATTTTACTTGAAAGCCAGAGTTACACAGAGAGAGAAGGAGAGGGAAAGAGGGAGAGAGAGAGAGGCGGGGGGGGGGGGTGTCTTCCATCCACTGGTTCACTCCCCAATTGTCAGCAACAACTGGAGCTGTGCTGATCCGAAGCCGGGAACCAGGAGCTTCTTCCAGGTCTCCCAGGCAGGTGCAGGGGCCCAAGGGCTTGGGTCACCTTCAACTGCTTTCCCAGGCCATAGCAGAGAGCTGGATCGGAAGTGGAGCAGCTGGGACTTGAACTGGCACTGCAGGTGGCGGCTTTACCCGCTGTGCCGCAGCACCGGCCCCTAAAATGTATTCACTTCAAATGCCGGGGTTTTACCTCCTCGTCTCCTCCTCCCCTCCCAGCACTGACCCTGCAGAGTCCTCAGGCTGAAGCCCCCACCACAGCCCTGGGAGGTGGGCTCGGCTCTACCTTTCCTCCCTTTCACAGGGGGAGATTACAGTCTGAGTGGTGACGCTCTGCAGGGCACCCAGGCGTGCTGGCGGGCCATGTTGAGCTCCGCGGGAGCTCTGTCTAAGACCGTGTTTCTCAACTCAGGAGTGGGAGTCGCCCCCTCTCGTGTTTTTGCCATAGTGCCATACTGCCTGTACATTTTTTACAAAGTTTTTGTGAACAAGCTCAGTTTTTTCTTATATTTCTTAGAAAAGGAAATTCTAAGAAATGGAAGATCGCCACCGCCACCTCTCGCACAAAGGGGAGGCGAGTGGGTGTTTCTAATGAACAAACAGCATGGAGCCAGCGGTGTGGCCTAGTAGGCTAAGCCTCTGCCTGTGGCACCAGCTTCCCATGTGGGCGCCAGTTCAAGTCCCGGCTGCTCTTCTTCGCATCCAGCTCCCTGCTTCTTCCCTGGGAGTGCAGTGGAAGATGGCCCAAGTGCTTGGGCCCCTGCACCCGCATGGGAGACCCAGAGGAAGCTCCTGGCTCCTGGCTCCCGATCAGCCCCACTCTGGGCCTTTGAGACCATTTGGGGAGTGAACCAGAGGATGGAAAACCTTTCTTTCTCTTCCTCTCTCTGTCTGTAACTCAACCTCTCAAATAAATAAATCTCTAAAAAAAAAAAAAAAAAAAAAAAAAGGCAATTTCCCATTGTCCTTAGACCCCACGGCGTGCAGGCTCAGAATGACGTGTGCTTGGTCTTCGATGAAAGGGAGTGGCACCACTAAGGGATGTGTCAATGAAACGCCTGAGACAGGGCGGTGTCTGAATGATACAGGTTTGGTTAGCTCAGGGTGCGGGGGGCTGGGAAGTCCCGTATCCAGGTGCCAACCTCCAGGACAGCCTGCTTGCTATGCCACAGCTCCTAGAGCGCAACACAGGGCCCGAGCCAGGAAGTTCAGGTCTCAGTTCCTCTCCATAGAAAGCCACCAATGCCACCCATCTAACCCGTGTTAGCTTCCAAAGGCACCGCCCCAAATACCACCCGCATACAAATCTGAGGGTCCTGTTTGCCACTCGGGCGAGCCACAGCTGAGAGTATGAAAGTTGTTCTGTGAGTAAATTCACAGAGATTCTCTCCGTGCTGTGAGCAGAAGGGTTGGCACAGACTCAAGAGCCAATGTTCCGTGGCTGACAGTGTGGTGCCGCAGGTGCCAGCATCTCATATGGGCACCCCCAGTCCGGCTCCCTGCTAATGGGCTGGGAAAGCAGTAGAGAACGGCCAGTACCTGGGCCCCTGCACCCACGTGGGAGACCCAGAAGAAGCTCCTGGCTCCTGGCTTTGGTCTGGCCCAGTACTGGTCATTGTGGCCATTTGTAGTGTTAAACAGCAAATGAAGGATCTCCCTCCCCCCCACCTCTCTCTGCTAGACTTTCAAATAAATAAAGTCTCTAAAGAGAAAAAGACAAATTTCCCTTTGTGAGGCTCAATGATATTTGATGTTTTGTCTGCATGGCAGCTAAAACATGGCCCCTTCTGCCTTAAACTCTCTGGAAGCTGCACTTTGGGAATCCGGGCACTTCCTACGTGGGCACACTGGCTGAATAAAGATGGGAGACGGGGACAGAAGCACCTTCTCTGGGCCAATTTGTTTTTCCTCCCAGTTTCCTTCTTTCTTAAGTGGATCGATCCAGAATGGTGCACGGAGCACAAAGCACAGTTACAGAATTGCCCACAAAAGCAGCCAGCACCCCAATCCAAAAACAGCTTCTGGCCAGGGTTCCCCACCCCTGTCCTTGCCTTCCCCCAGACCCCTCCTTTCCCTCATCCCCGAAGGGAGCGCGGCATTTTTTCATAGTGCTGGAAAGAAAGCCATGAGTCAGGTTAAATTCGAGCAGAGAATGGTTTGCGAACGGATCAGCCCCCAGCAGAGGGCTCCAGCCGGCGCGGGGTGGGACAGCATCGCAGGCAGAGACAGCTTCGCTGGTGCCGGCTCCCTGTCTGCCCCCATAACTCCTGGAGCTTGGTTGTGCCTGTGTTAAACTTCCTGTCCGTGAGTAGAACGCCATCCTGGACGCAGTATATTGTTACAACGCCTTATATTGCTATATTGGGCAAGCATTTCCACTGCATTGCATGTTTGTGACATCCGTGGGCAGGCGCACCTTGCCTCATTGCCCCTGTTTACTGCCCTGGCAAAGGATGGGCTTTTCCACTAACTGCAGGTTTATGGCAGCCCCACGTCCGTCACGGCTGTTGGTGCCATTCTCCCATCAGCTTGTGTCCCTGTGTCACATCTGGGTACTTCCTGCCCCATTCCACACCTGTGCCCTCTTGTACCTGTTTCAGGGGTCTGTGCTCACTCAGCTCTGATGCTGCTATGGTAATTTGTTTTGGGGTGCCACAAGCTGCACCCAGAGAATCCATCCATGTTGTACGTCCCTGACTGCTCCAGTGACTCACCCCTCCCTGCCTCGTCCCTTTTTCTTGGGCCTCCCCGTCCCCCTGAGACACAGCGACCCTGAAATCAGGCCAGGCAGCCATCCTACAGTGGCTGGTGAGTGTTCAAGGGGGAAGGAGGAGGCCCAAATGTCCAGCTGAGACCAAACACCGGACACGATAAAGGGGAGTGGGGAGGGCACGAGTGAAGCCAACGCTGGGCCTCTTGCCCCCCGCAGCCAAGCTCTGAATGCAAAGGCAAAGTTCTGGGAGGAGACAGAAAGGGCTGTGCCGACGACCGCGCGGGAACAAGGCGGACGGCCTCGCTGCCCAGCGGGAGAAGGGGCTACTGGCCTGGGGAGTCAGGAATGGGGTCGTCTCCACAACATCCGAGCGCAGGGGACAGGCAGTGCTGGCGCAGAGGCCACCTCGAGCCCCACAGGTCTAGCAGAGTGCACGGAGCCTGGGGCCTTCGCCCAACAGACTTCCCACGCACGCAAAGCAGCCGTTTGCAGGGAGGGAGGAGGTGCCAGGCGGGGCTCTCACAGCCGGAGAGAAGCCAGCATCTGGCCTCCAAGCTCCAAGGGCGGGGGCCGACTCAGGTTAGGGGCCGCTGCAGCTGTGGCTACGGGAAAGGCGCCCTCGGGGGGCCCAGAGCCCGTGCGAGCGGCTCTGTCTCCTGTGCCTGTGCTCTGACGATGGGACATCAGGCGGTTCACTGACCGCTGGAAGCCCACTGTTGAGACCTGCCGCTCACAAGAAACCAGTCCCTTCAACACATCCCGGCTCAATACCAGTGCGAGATGGACGGATTTTCCAGGATCCGCGCAGCAGCCCCAGCAGGACGGCGTGCGGGAAATGCAGGTGGCCGTGTGCGTGGTTGCTCTGATGGAAATGGGCCCGGTGAATGGAAACCTCCTGGAAGGTGTTCAGCGACCCGGACGGCATCCTGTGTGTCACGGCAGGAGGTCACGGGGTCTGAGTGGGAGCTGGGAAGAGTGGATTCCAGCGCAGGTGGACGGCCGCGAAGCGTGCAGGCTTCAGTGGCAGAAGTCACTGCCGATGCCCTGCAGACAGCAACAGAACCAGAGCTACAGGCGGAGCCTGGGCTGGGTGTGGTGCTGCAGCAGGTGTAGGCACAGCCTGTACCACCGGCACCCCATAGAGGAGCGCCAGCTTAATCCCGCTTCTCCACTTCTGATCCGGCTCCCTGCTAATGCGCCTGGGAGGGCAGCAGAGGAGCGCCCAGGTCCTTGGGCCCCTGTCACCCCTGTGGGAGCCCCGGATGGAGTTCCAGGCTCCTGGCTTTAGCCTGGCTCAACCTTGACCGTTGCAGCCATTTGAGTAGTGAACCAGTGGATTTAAGAACTATCCCGCTCTCTCTGTCTCTTCTTTCTGTCACTCTGCCTTTCACATAAATAATAAATAAACCTTTAGAATAAACGCAGTGTGAAGCCGATGCTGGCTGGAAGCCCGCGCTCAAACCTGAGCTGCTGAGGGGCCGCCTCTCACCCAGGGCAGAGGACTCGGTTTCAGGAGGACCACACCTGGGGACGCGCCACGCACCCCACGAATGACCTCGCGCAAGCAGCCGGGGTGACAGGACTACCTCCACCTCGCAAAGTCCTATTGTGCGCAAAACCCCGCCCAGCAAGCAGCACTGCGCCTCTGCCTTACAAAGTGTTCAACAAGGAAGACTGCATGGGCGGGGGCGGCCTTGGGGTCAGCGCTGCTCAGCACGCCCCAGGCCCGCAGCAGAGCGCCAGCGCTCCAGTCTTGGCCCTGATCCACTGGTGAGGGCTCCAGTGTTTGGGTTCCCAGCACCCAGGGCCCGGCGGTCCTGCCCAGCGTGGGCATTTGGGGAATAAACCAGCAAATGAGAGTTCTAACTCCCTCTGCTTCCAAAATATACTAACTACATTTTTTAAAGATTTGTTTATTTATATGAAAGGCAGAATGATGAGAGAGAGAGAGAGAGAGAGAGAGAGAACGCGCTACCATCCTTTGGTTCTTTCCCCAATGGTTGACACAGCTGGGGCTGGGTTAAGCCAAGGCCATGAGCCAGGAACTCCACCCTGGTCTCCCACGCGGGTGCAGGGGCCCCAGCACGTGGGCCTTCTTCTTGGGCTCTCCCAGGCCATAGCAGGAAGCTGGATCCGAGCACAGCAGCCAGGACTTGAGGCAGCACTCTGCTAGGGACGCCAGACTCACAAATGGCAGATTAGGCTGCCACGCCACTACAGCAACCCCACCAATTTCTCTTTTAGCTTCAGTTGGTCTTAGTTGGAAAATTGCTTTCGCACACCAGTCTTCAGTAACCACCACCCGGAGAAGTCAGCAAGCAAACCCTCGCCTGCCAAGAACATTCCAAGTCCCTGAAGGCTCGAATGGCTGTTAGCACTTTTCAGTAATAAAGTATTTGAGAATTAAGGTATGCAAAGTGCTTTTGGCAGGCGTAATGCTATTGCACAACAAACAGAATACAATACAAATTAAACTTTTTATGCACCGAGAAAACAACACATACAAGGACTTCGTCACTGCCAGCCTCACGCCACGGCGGGGTGTGGACAGGAGCCCTCCGTCCTCAGGGCCAAGCCCAGGCTGTCGCGTTACCGCAAGCCCCGGCACGCCCACGGCCATGTAGACTTCCACACATGACGATGCTGCAGACTCCGCTGCCATTCGCACCCGTGGGTGCTGGCACCCTGGGCACACTCAGCAGGGGTGCCACAAGCCCCAAGGCCGTTTGCCCAGCGTGGGACAGCTCCTGCAGCTCCAGGCTGCAACGTGTGGAGAGCTCTCTTCCCTTCCCCAAGGTCACTGTCATGTGTGGCTACCCCCTGTGTGGAAAAGCAGTAGGGGACAGGCTCAGGTCACACAGATCTGAGACCTGACTACAAGGACTGACAAGGACCAGGGGCACTGGGGAGTGGCCGTGATGGGGGCTCCAGGGAGGAGCCAGCAAGGAGAGGAAAGACGGCAACCGAATGAAACCGGCCCCTTCAAACAATTCCACGCTTGCCTCCGAGACCCCCAGGGAGGCCGGCCTCCCCTAGGGGCCAGTGCCTCCTCTGGCTTGGGGCACTGGGGGTGGGGGCAGCTGCACCAGCCCAGGAGCCTCTGAGGACTCCGCCCCCCTCCCGGACCTCAGTCTCCAGGGCAGCTGCAATGGGCTCCCTCTGCTCACCCTGCTCTCACAGGGCCTTCCTGCCAGCTCGGCAGCCTCTCTCAGGCCAGACGCCCAGCTGATGGCGGCCCTGAGGCAGGTCAGGACTCCTGGTGTGAGAGTGAGTGACATGGCCCAGGGAGAAGCCCGGGGACCCCAGGCTGCACCCCATGTGTGCCCTGGAGCCCTGGGGTTCTCAGAGGCACCAACTCCACCAAACACCCCTCTAAGGCCCATGACACCCCCACATCCATGCTGTCTCGGTTCTGGGCCCCTGGGGTGGAGCCATCAGGATTCGTCCTGGGTGACTGGCTGGCCTCACTTAGCATGGTGGGCTCAAGGCTCACCTGGGCTGGGCCTGGGGCAGGGCTGGGCGATGCTGGCCTGCAGGTGAGTGCAGTGTCCCTGTGTCCACGCGTCCATGCTCTGACACGTGTGCGTGTCCCCTCCTGCTCTGCCCCTGCTGTCCCTCCGCTGGACACACGAGGGATACTTTGAAAGCAGCCTGAGGCCACCGAGACTCTGAGCTCCTTATCGCAGGCCGCACTGCGGCCAGGATCAGGGCTGTGAGCGCACAGACCCTCCCTGGGCTCCTCTGCCTGAGTCAGGGAACAGGGGTCAAGTTCTGCACAAGGCTGATCTGATAGACCCCACCCTCTCCTGGCCTGGCCCTGGACTGTCCCCAGAGTCAAGGTGTGCTAAGCACAGGTGTGTGTGTGTGTGTGTGTGTATACACACACTTACCCTGGGTTGCACAAATACACACACACATACACAACACAGCTCAGCTAGACGAGTGCACCCCAAACAATCAAAACTCTGCTTCCTGGGTGTTCCTCATGGCCCAGCCTCAGCACGTGAGAAGCAACGACTAGGGCTACAGATCAAAGGGGAGGGCGGGGTGGGGTGCCTCCAGGGGCACGGGGAAGGACGTGGCGCCTTCACACCCCAGGACAAAGTCCTCCTCTACTTAAGGGCAGCCAGCGCGTGCTGTCCGGGGAAGCCTGGTGACCCGGCCCGGTCACCCTGCCACCATCCAGACATGCAGGGGGCCTGGCTGCTGTCGGTACTGCCGCTGCTGCTGCTGGGCCCCAGGCCTCAGCCTGCCCTGGGTGTCATCCCGGGTAAGGAGCCCGGAGCGTCCCGCCCCATGCAGCCTGCTGCCCTCCCCCTGGCCCCCGCCACCACCGACTGACCGAGCTTCCCTTCCCCCACCAGAGGAAGAGGAGCACCCAGATTTCTGGAACAAAAAGGCAAATGAGGCTCTGACCAATGCCAAGAAGCTGCAGCCCATCCAGACGACCGCCAAGAACCTCATCCTCTTCCTGGGAGACGGTGAGAGGCAGCACCCGTGCACCCCACGGCCCTCCCAGCCCGGGCACTGCAGCCATCATGGGTAGGGTCAGCCCCGGGGACTGATGGGGCCCTGCTCACCCAGGGTTGGGTGTGCCCACGGTGACGGCCACAAGGATCCTGAAAGGGCAGATGACTGGCAACCTGGGACCCGAGACGCCCCTGGCCATGGACCACTTCCCATACCTGGCTCTGTCCAAGGTAAGGGCTGGGCCACCCGAGTGCCACACAAGACAGGGCTGAGGGTTGGGCAGGGAGCCGGGCAAGAGGGCGGGACCTGTGTGCTGGGGCCAGGGAGGGACTGGGGACACTGGGGACAGGTCTCAGGCACAACTAGTGGGGGTGGGGGGGTCTCTGTCTCTGCAGACATACAACGTGGACAGACAGGTGCCCGACAGCGCTGGCACAGCCACAGCCTACCTGTGCGGGGTCAAGGCTAACTATGGGACCATCGGCCTGAGTGCGGCCGCCCGCTACGACCAGTGCAACACAACCCAGGGCAATGAGGTGCTCTCGGTGATGTACAGGGCCAAGAAGGCAGGTGGGCTGGGCGCACGGCGTGGGATGGGGAGGGGAGACACCTGAGCCCCACGCTGACCTGTGCCTCCCTCAGGGAAGTCCGTGGGGGTGGTGACCACCACGCGGGTGCAGCACGCCTCGCCAGCTGGCACCTACGCACACACGGTGAACCGCAACTGGTACTCGGACGCCAACATGCCTGCCTCAGCACGGCAGGAGGGCTGCCAGGACATCGCCTCACAGCTGGTCTCCAACATGGACATCGACGTGCGCCTCGGGGCTGGGGAGGGGCGGGGCACCCACGGGCCACAGGCCAGGCAGCCTGAACTCCCCGCCCTGCCAGGGCCTTTGGGTGGGGCAGCTGGGGGGATGGGGTAGAAGACCCAGCCTAGAGCGGCCCATTCCCAAACCTGGTGGGGGAAGGCGTTGTTAGGGTGGGAGGGGCGTTTCCAGCCCACTGACAACAACTTGCCCTGTTGCTGGCCACAGGTGATCCTGGGTGGGGGCCGCAAGTACATGTTTCCCAAGGGGACCCCAGACCCTGAGTACCCAACTGACCCCAGCCAGAACGGGACCAGGTTGGATGGGCGGAACCTGGTGGAGGAGTGGCTGACAAAGCACCAGGTGAGGGGCGGCAGGGGCGGGGCCCAGCAGGAGGAGGGCAGGGCTGGGGTCAGGCCTGGGCTGAGGTCTGGGGCGGCAGGGTGGGGCCCAGCAGGAGGAGGGCGGGGCTGGGGTCAGCCTGGGCTGAGGTCTGGCTGTGTCCCTCCAGGGGGCGGGGCCCAGCAGGAGGAGGGCGGGGCTGGGGTCAGGCCTGGGCTGAGGTCTGGCTGTGTCCCTCCAGGGGGCGGGGCCCAGCAGGAGGAGGGCGGGGCTGGGGTCAGCCTGGGCTGAGGTCTGGCTGTGTCCCTCCAGGGGGCGGGGCCCAGCAGGAGGAGGGCGGGGCTGGGGGTCAGCCTGGGCTGAGGTCTGGCTGTGTCCCTCCAGGGGGCCCGGTATGTGTGGAACCGTACAGAGCTCCTGCAGACCACTCAGGATCCCAGCGTGACCCAGCTCATGGGTAACGGCCCCGGACCCCCTGAGACCCCCGACGCGCCCCCCCACTGCGCCCCCTGCCGGCCCTCATCCAGCCTTTGTCCCTCAGGCCTCTTTGAGCCCTCAGACATGAAGTATGAGACCCAGAGAGACCCTGAGCGGGACCCCTCCCTGATGGAGATGACTGAGGCCGCACTGCACCTGCTGCGCCAGAACCCCCGCGGCTTCTACCTCTTCGTGGAGGGTGAGGGGCGCCCCCACCCTAGAGCAGAGGAGGGTGGGAGGCTCAGGGTCAAGGGTCAGCCTCCACCTGTCTGTCCTGCAGGGGGCCGCATCGACCATGGTCACCACGCAGGCAATGCTTTTCGGGCGCTCACTGAGGCCGTCATGTTCGACTCCGCCATTGAGAGGGCGGGCCAGCTCACCAGCGAGCAGGACACGCTGACCCTGGTCACTGCCGACCACTCCCACGTCTTCACCTTTGGGGGCTACACACTGAGGGGCAGCTCCATCTTCGGTAGGTCAGGGTCCCTGCTGCACTCATGGGAGTGGACGGTCCCCGCCCCCGCTCCCCCAGCAGTCTAACGGGAGCTGTACGACCACCTGCTTCTCGTGAGGGTTTGGCCAGGGCAGAAGCTACAGGTGCGGGCGCGCGGCTCCCAGGCCACGGCTGTCAGTGCGACTTTAAGTGTCCACCCCTCCCCCTGCAGGGCTGGCCCCAGACAAGGCCCAGGACGGCAAGAACTACACCTCCATCCTGTATGGCAACGGCCCAGGCTACGCTGTCAGCAATGGTATACGGCCCGATGTCACCCAGAACGATACCAGTGAGTGCTGATGGGTCTGGGAGCAATGGGGTCACCACTCAAAGGCGTGGCCGCCCCTAACCACCACCCTCCTCAGGTGACCCCGAGTACCTGCAGCAGGCAGCCGTGCCCCTGTCGTCCGAGACCCACGGCGGCGAGGACGTGGCTGTGTTTGCGCGCGGGCCGCAGGCGCACCTGGTGCACGGCGTGCAGGAGCAGAGCTACATTGCGCACGTCATGGCCCTCGCGGCCTGCCTGGAGCCCTACACGGACTGTGATGTGACGCCCCCTAATGGGGCATGCCCCGCGCCAGCCGCGGGCCCCTGGCTGACAGTGCTGGCCACAACCCTCTTGCTGCTCCTGGGAGCAGCTGCTGCACCCTGAGCTACGGAGCCGCATGCATGACACCCCACAGTGCCCAGAGTGTGGCTCTTGGGTCCCCCACCCTTACACCCACCATGTGGTCTCCACTGGCCACCAGCTTGGATCCCACCGGGGCTCCCACCCAGGGTCCCCATGTGGGCTCCTGTGCCCCTCACATTTGGTGTGTCCCAGACCCAGAGCTCAAAGTCCCCAGCCCCCTCCCTCCCACCCTCAAGGCTGACTCCCCCAGCTCCACCACCCATGGGTGCTACGGCCCCCTTCACTCTGGCCGCTAACCCAGTCTCCCTCCTAATGGTCCTTCCCTCCTTGCCCTGCTGCCACTCAATGGGCAGAACTGTGGGCACCCTGCAGCCTTAGGCCCTGACACCCCAGGGGGCTGCTGTGGGCCTCCCCCCACCTCAGTCACTGGACTGTGCTCATAGCACCCAATCTCCACCCTCCCATATGACACGGTGCAGCCACAACCTGCTCAGGGCACTTGGCAGCCGAGGGCCTGATCCCTGCACCTCTCCGGTCCTGGGCAAACCAGCAGGAGCATGGCAGGTACTGGGAGTGGCAGGGTCCCGCCACCCTGCACCAGCCTCGGTGTGCCAGGATCCCAGCAGGCTCTGGTGCACTGTCTGGCTGCCCCTCACTGGCCTCAGGGAGGGAAGCCCAGTCCCTCCCCTACTCGCCCAGAAATGGCCATCCAGGCCAGGGCGTCCAGAGCAAACCCTGGAAGCCGCAGGTGCAGGGTGGTGCCCAGAGCAGCCCATGGCCCCTCCCCAGGCCTGCAGGGCTCTGGCATGGGTTTCTGAGACAGAAGGTTCCCTGCCCACTGGGGCCCCCACTCTCCTCGGAGACACAGAGCAGCAAGAAAATAAACCCAGGTACAATCCAGCACCAGGACTACCTCCTAGAAGGAACACCCTCGCTGGTGTGGGTCACGGGGCGGCTGGGGTCCTCAGTTGAGAGGAGACGGGAAGAACAGCAGTGCCAAGGCCCAGCTTGAAGGGAGGGGGGCCCCGCACCAGGCCATCAGCTCCCGGTCAGCAAGGGAAACCCCCACAGCCAGCACCATCCCCTACATCCCTAGTCCCTGCCTCTGAGCTCATCCAGGAAGGGTGGACAGAGCCTTCACACACCAGGTGGGCTTCCTGGAGGAGGAGACCTGCTGAGGGGCAGCCTGGGGCCTCAGAGAAAACTCAGCTCTAGGCCGAGACCGGGGTCCCCTCCTGCAGGGGGAGTGGGTGGGGTCCCCATCTTGGACAGAGATGATGTGAGGGCTCCACACCCATCGGGCACCTGCTCCCCGTCCCTTCACCCGGCCCACCTCACCTGGGCTCCACTGGGCGCTGGGAAGTGCCCAAGGGCAAAGGGCACAGCTTACCCATGTGGCAGCTGACCTGGGCCAGGCCGAACCAGCTGGCCTGGGGCTGTCCCTGACCTCCCCCTCCTGGTCCAGCTCGGGCAGCAGCTCACACAATGCCAGGACAAATGCGGCTCAGGATGACCACCACCCGCCACCCCAGGCAGCTGGGGTACAGACGATCCTTGTGGTCTGCTAGGCGGTCATGCATATGGGTCACCCCGGGGTACCACCTGCCCTCCAAGGGGCTGCTGGTATAGGCTTGGACCCTGAGCCCACAAGAGAGGTGTTAGCAGTCATTGCTGGTGTGGGGAGGCTGAATTGGCAGCACAGTGAGCTTCTGACACACACAACACATCCCTGCTGCTGCAGACGGCTGCGGCTGGGGGGTAGGCCCGCGTCATTCCGCCACTTTCCACGGAGTGGAACAGTGGACACTCAGGGGTAAGTGTCCCTCACAGCTGGCCTAGACAGTCCTCTTTCCTACTGAGGCCCTGCCCACGGTGGCCTTGCCCATGCAGCTGCAGGCACACTTCTCTGACACCCGTGCTCAGCCTTAACCTCCCCAGGTGAGGAAGCTCACAGCCCCGCCCCGGGTCCCACAGGGAATCAACAGGGCCAGGGTCAGAACAAGGGATGGAGACTCCTACTCCAGTGTTCCGGCCTGCCCCCCTCACGGAGGCTGCTGCACCGACGTGACGGTGGAAGCGCCACGCTCGCCCAGCAGCCAGCTCCAGGGGCGGCGGGGGTGTGCGGCGAACCTGCAGGGGGTGGAGCGGATGAGCTGGGACACCTGCTGCATGTAGTCCGTGGCCAGCAGCACCACCTCCTCGTCCTCCGAGAAGTCCTCCTGGAAGATCTGGTCCAGCAGCCACTTCCACTGCAGCTGGGGGAGGGGGGAACAGGGCCCCGGGGGCCCAGAGCAGCAGTGAGGGCGCACGGGAGCCGGGCCACCAAAGGCCTGCCCGCCCCTGGGGCGTGGGGGCCAGGGCCAGGGTCCCCTCACCCTGCTGGCCACCAGGGGCTGCCACTCACATGGGGGGTGATCTTCTGCAGCTGGCCCAGCGTCACCTTGTTGTACACAGAGCTGACGTCTCTGCGCAGGTCGTCATACTCCGACACGGTGATCTAGGGGGGGGTCGTACAGCTCACCCTGCCAGGCCCCTGCTCAGGCTGGGGACACACGCAGCCCGGGCCCAGGTCCTCCCTGCACCGCAGCCCAGCCCCACCGTCTCACTCTCCTCACCCTGAGCCAGGTACAGGGTCCTCTCCAGCAGGGTGAGCCCGTCCTGGTCAAACTGGGAGAAAGACGGGGGCCAGCAGGGGTCACCCCAACTGAATCCCACCCAGATGCCCGGAGAGTGGACGTCGTTGTCACAAGCCCCAGGAGGGCACAGACCTCAGCCCCTCCTTGCTGGACAAAGCTTCCCCTCCCCGAGGGCGACGCCTGGGGCTGCAGGGGAAGCCGTTCCCCCAGGCCCCCCTCTAAGTCCTCACTTTCCGCGCCACACAGAGCTCTGGCGGCGGGATGTTGCCCAGGCATATGGCGGGCTCCAAGCACTCCCCGTGCGCCCATCGTCCCCTCCGTACCGGCCGCCTGTGCGCCTGCCCCGGGTCTCCGTGGCCACTCCCACGGATGCCACAGCGAGCGGACTTCTTTTGTCCAGGCTGAGCGCAGCCGCCTTGCACAGCAGGGTTCAGGTCCCCGTGCGCCTCCCAGGTCTGGGACCCCGCGTCTTGCGCCTGTCCCGGCACTAGCGGGAGCGGGCGCGCACCTTGCCCTGGGCCGCGCCACCGCAGTCCTCACGCACCGCAGGCGCTCCTCGCTCCACTCGCCCACGGCCGCGATGGTGCGATGGCGTGGCGCCGCATTCAGCCGCCGGGAGTGCTGGCACGGGTCGATGCGGGGCTTGGGTTGGCGGCCAGGCGGCGGGCACCCTCGCGCCTGCCCCAGTGGCTTGCGTCCTCGACCTCCAGGTTCTGGTCGTGGTGCGTCGCCATCGAATGCGGGGCTGCCGCCGGCCTCCTTGCGGGCGTCGGTTCTCGGCTGCGGGAAGGGCAGAGGCGGATTCAGAGAGGCGCTCGGCCAGACGGCGCCCGGGAGCGGGGCGGGGAGGGGCGCAACGCTGGAGGCGACCTGGCCCCCAGCCGCGAGCTCGGGAAGAGGAAGCTCGGAGTGGCCTCTAGCTGCCCCGCACAGGTGGCGGAGCGGGAAAGGGCGGCGGCTGGAGGAAGAGGTGCGGACAGGGACCCTCTCCATGCCGGCCCTGAACCCGCCTTCAGCCCTCCACGCGGGGCCGGGGAGCCCAGCCAACCCCTCGAGAGGCTGGGGGCGGGGGTGCGTCCAGCCGGCCCCTGCCTCCGGGCCGCTCTCAGTAGCTGAGACCCGGCTGCTGCACAGCCCGCGGAGACGCGAGCGGGAACGTGCCCCTCGGGCCTCGCTCGCAGCCCCGCTGCTCCCCTGATGTGGCGGCGCTCGTGCGCAGGGACGGCTCTCTGTCCTGTCTGGGGCTGCTGCACTCACGGGGGTGGACCGTCCCCGCCCCCGCTCCCCCACCAGTCTAACGGGAGCTGTACAAGCACTTGTTTCTCAGGGTCCTTGTGAGGGTTCGGCCAGGGCAGAGGCGACAGGTGCGGGCGCGCGGCACCCAGGACCCGGCCTGACACTGTGATCAGCGGGACCGCAAGTGTCCACCCCTCCCCCTGCAGGGCTGGCCCCGAGCAAGGCCCAGGACGGCAAGAACTACACCTCCATCCTGTGTGGCAATGGCCCAGGCTATGCACTGAGAGGTCAGAGCAGTGAGTGCCACTGGGGATCTGGGGGAGAGGTTGACCGCAGGCAGGGGAGGCCGCCCTGTGACCGCCGCGCTCCTGCAGGGACCCCGCGCACCGGCCCGTGTCATCGGAGGACGTGGCGGTGCTGGCGCGCGGGCCGCAGGCACGCATGGTGCAGAGCTACATAGCGCACGGTCCTGGAGCCCCACACCGACTGCTCCCTACCGCCCCCTGGCGGCCGTACCAACGCCGCGCGCCCCTCCCTGCCGTGGCCGGCGGGGACGCCCTGACCCACGCGGCCCCACGCCTGGCTCCCACCCCACGGTACCTCATCTCAAAGTCCTGGCCCCGACAGGCGCCCTGCGGGTACCACGCCCGGCCCTGGCGCACACAGGGCCAAAGCTCAAATGCGCGGCGCCCCGGGCTCTGCAACCAACCCTGCTGGCCCGGGAGGCTGCTGGGGCCGGAACCCCTGGAACCGCGACTCGGGCCCGGCTGGCTGCACTCCCTGCTTCCCCTCGGAGGAGCCACGCAGGGCTCTTAGAGGGGACTCGGCCCCATGGGGTGCACCCCAGGGCAGCCCCTGGCCCCTGGCCCTCTGGACGCCTCCCATTCTCCTGGCAGAGACAGAGCAAAAAGAAAGTAAACTTTTATTGCACAATGTCCGGACTGGTGCTGTGGCATAGCGGGTAAAGCCGCCATCTGCCATGATGGCATCCCATATGCGTGCTGGTTCGAGTTCTGGCTGCTCCACTTCCGATCCAGCTCCCTGCTAAGGCCTGGGAAAGCAGTAGGAGATGGCCCAGGTGTCCGGGCCCCTGTACCCGCGTGGGAGACCCGGAAGAAGCTCCTGGCTTTGGATCAGCTCAGCTCCGGCCGTTGCAGCCATTGGGGGAGTGAACCAGCAGATGGAAGACCTCTCTCTGCCTCTGACTCCCTACAGGACTCCTTTCCAATAAATAAATCAATCTTAAAAAAAAAAAAAAAAAAGAATTTACAACGCATATACATCCCATATGCGGGCTGGTTGGAGTCCTGGCTGCTCCACTTCTGATCCAGCTCCCCACTAATGCACCTGGGAAGGCAGCAGAGGATGGCCCACGTGCCTGGGTCCCTGCACCCACGTGGGAGGCCGGAAGAGGCTCTGTCCTGGCCCTGCCAGCACTTGGGGAGTGGAGTGTCAGGGATAAGGAGGGCTGGGAGGTAGGGGGGTGGGGGTGGGAGGGAGTTGGAACTCCATGGATTAGGGTGTGAACTCCAGGCTTTGATGGGTCCAGCCCTGGGGCAGAACATAGCTCCCCCCACCTTGCTGCTGGGAACAAAACCTAGGGGTTTTTCCTTTTTTATAGAGGAAGGCGCAAATGGGAGCTAGGAAACAGGTGTGCACCCCCGCCATTTCTCACCCCCACCTGAACACATTCTGGAGCACTTGCTCCAACATAGCTCTGCTCACCTGCCTCTGAGAGAACATTTGGAAGAATTATAGAAAGGTGAAATCCACCACGCTTTTCAGCCAATTTTGCAGTATTGCAAATTTATTTGTTCATTTACGAAGGTACAAAAAAGCCATTCTGCTCTCACTAGAAATAGTAATGATTGAACATGCTTTCTTATTTGCTAAAATCTTGATCTAACGCCGTAAGACATCCGTGGGAAGGCCTGTTTATTTCAATTCTGGGTTTAGTGGCTGTCACAAAGCTGTGGGAACAGAATATAATCAGGTGTCATCGGCTGGGCGTTCCCAGGCCATCACATCTGTCCTAAATGCCATCCACCAGTGAAGTGAAACACAGCTGTGATTTTTTTGTATGCCCTTTTGTCAATTAGCTAGGTCGTTTTTGTTTTTTTTTTTTTTTTTTTTTTTCAGATAAATGAGAAGTTGCTGCATGTGTGTGTTTTATAAACATGTTCAGAAACCAAGGACCGGGGCCAGCGCTACGGCGTAGCGGGTAAAGCCTCCACCTGCAGTGCCAGCATCCCACATGGGCACCGGTTCAAGTCCCAGCTGCTCCTCTTCCGATCCAGCTCTCTGCTATGGCCTGGGAATGCAGCAGGTCCTTGGGTCCCTGCACCCTCACGGGAGACCTGGAAGAAGCTCCAGGCTCCTGACTGCAGATTGGCGCAGCTCCGGCCATTGCAGCCATTTGGGGGAGTGAACCAGCGGGTGGAAGATGTTCCTCTCTGTCTCTCCCTCTCTCTGTCTCTAACTTTGCATCTCAAATAAATTTTTTAGAAAAGGAAAAATAAAATGAGTTTTTGTGCAAAGGAAAGAGGAGGCAAGCCCTGAAGGCAAAGCAGCCATTACACCTGCTCTGCTGTGAGACCCTGGTAGCCGGATCCCAGCCCCCTCCCTGGGGCAGCTCAGGGGCGCCCCCTGCAGGCGCCAAGGGGCTGTTAGGTCTGATAACACCACATGATCAGGTCCTGGGAGGATTTTTCAGAAGGCCACATCCACACAATTTCTCAGAAGAGGGAGCCGGGGAGAAGAAACAGGGCCCCACCCCCTGTCCTTAACAACTCTGGGCTGAATACAGACTGCGCGCTTGGCCCTCTGCCGAAATGCCAGCCTGGCCTCACGGCTGCCCTCTCTTCTTTATTTCTCCCTATTAACTGGGCTGCCTCGCTGGCCACTGCTGTCTCACATCTGAACTCTTTGTGGGGCGAAGACAAGAGCCCTGAGCGGCCGGCTTCTGGTCTCAGGGTGAGGGCGTCATCACTCAGAAGCGCCGTTGGCCCCGCGTAAGCGTCAATGAAAACGTTTTCAAACATCTGTCTCCAAAAGTAGGCTCCCCTTGCCATGTGTTTTCCTGCCAAGACAGTTACTTTCCCCGTCTCTATTATTGTTAGTATTATTATTGTATTAGTATTGGTATTATTAAAAGGCTATCTTTAACTTGAAGAGGCAGGGTAAGGGAACATGTGTTTCCTTTGTTAAGCGCTGTGTGCAGTGCCTAAAACTGGCAGCTTTTGTCACCCACCCACCCCCCCCCCAAAAAAAAAAAAAAAAAAAAAAAAACAACCGTGAGCGGGGCCAGAGTTGCAGCCGCCATGCAGAACGGCCACAGCCACAGCAGAGCTCCTGTCTGAGCCCCTGCTCCTCCGCTTCTGATCCAGCCTCCTGCTGCTGTGCCTGGGAGGCAGCGGACGATGACTCACCCACATGGAGACCAGAATGGCTTTCCTGGCTCCTTGCTTCCACCTGGCTCAGCCCTGGCTGCTGTGGGCATTTGGGGGAGTCTGCCCCCTCTTTCTCTCTCTTTCTCCCTCTTTCTGCCTTTCAAATACATTTTTTTCTTATTATTTATTTTTTTGAGAGGTCGAGTAACAGAGCGAGAAGCGAGAGATGAAGAGAGAGAGGGCTTCCATCCACTGGTTCATTCCCTCAATGGCCACAATGGCCAGAGCTGCGCCAATCCGAAGCCAAGAGCCAGGAGCTTCTTCCTGGTCTCCCATGTGGGTGCAGGGGCCCCAGAACTTGGGCCATCTTCTACTGCTTTCCCAGGCCACAGCAGAAAGCTGGATCGGAAGAGGAGCAGCCGGGTCTAGAACCGGCACCACAGGCAGAGGATTAACCTACTGCACCACAGCGCTGGCCCCACATTTTCTAATTGCTTTTAAACTTGATGGGAAATGGAATTAAAAGATCCTTTCTGAGCAGGTATCCCTGCACCGTCTCCTCCATACGATGTTTTTATTAAACCAGACACCGTTGGCAATGGATCTGCTCTCTTTCCTTTAGTGCCTCACCCCCCCCCAAAAAAAGGGGGGGTTGTGCATTTCATCATCGGAAGAGAACCCGCAAATGCCTTAAGCTGAGACGTGCGGGGAGCATCTGTACTCTCGGCAAACCTCCCACACCGGCCGCAGCTCTGACACCCGCTTCGTCCGAGCTCCGGCAGTGTTCCCTCTCCATCTTCCAGCCGTATTTGCTGACAAAGAAATGGCTCTCGGTGAGTCAACGGATCATTCACCGTTCATTGTTTCTGCCATTTTATGGCAGCAGAGAGACCGAGTGCTTGCCTGCTGCTAGGTGTTTTCTGTCTGATGCAAGAAACTTTAAAAGAGCTTTCCAAATATTTATCACTGCTTAGGGAAGTAGCAAACAGCACCGATTCAAAAGCGTGGAACTTCAAACATCGCTGGGAGAAAAAAAAAAAAAAAGGCGAGGATTTGTCTTTGTGTTCTGAAGGCTTAGCCGTCAGCATTCCACGACGTTGCTCAAGAAACAGGCAGCCGCGATGCCACCCAAACAATGCAGGGGGCCACTCCCAGTGGTTTTGTTTGCGTGTTTGGGGCTAACTTCTCGCCAGGTCTGTAACAGGGTTGGTGACCGGCAGCCCTGCCACTTGGGTTGCTGCTCACGGGGCCGTGCATGGGGAGCGCGATTTGTGGTTTCTCTCTCTGTAAGCCACTTGACCATTGTGGAGGATTAGCTTGGTTACAACTAGATCACGTAACCCATAATCCACTTAGGCAGACACCGGAAGCTCCAGCAGGTCTCGATCCACCGGAAGGTGCGCGTGAGCCCTGGGCCTGTGGCACCCCGTTCATTTCCCCTGGGACATCTGAGAACCCCGGGGGCGGAGGGGGGCTGCCTGGCTGAAGGAGCGTTGGAGCAAAGATGAGCAGCGTGTTCTCCCACCTAAGTGCCCGCTGCTCAGTGCTGGGGCGGGGTGTGAAGGGGACGCGGGGTGTGGGGAGCCCAGCACGCAGGAGGCCTGATGTCTCTAACCAAAGCCCAAGGGCCAGGTGCAGCCAGGTGTGCTTGGCCCCAGGCAGGACGCTCAGGCAGAGACGTCCTGTGTCGGTGGGCACCTCACTCCCTGCAGAGCTTGGAGCTGGGCAGGGGCCCTGGAGGACACCATCTGCTCAGTCCCAGACCCTGGGGACTCTTGGAGCCCTGGGAGGCCCTGCCCCACCTGGCTCCGGCGGCAGAGGGCTGGTATAGGAAGGGTCGAGATTGCTGGACACGGACACGCTGCCTCATAGCCTCTCATGAGGACTCAGGACGCCAGGTGCGTCTGTCTCCTGACCTGACCATCGGCCCCCCTAGGGAGCAGCATCTGCACGACAGGCTGTTGCCCTACAGGAACCCCCGAACCCAGGCCTGCAGTGGCCAACAGAGGCTGCGCAGGATTTACGACCTCATCCTCGCATGAAAAGAGGCCCCAGGGCCCACTGCCGCAGCTGTTCCCGGCACCAGCACCCACCCGCAACACCAAGGAGCTGCCGGCAGCTTCTTGCCAACGAGGTTGTCGGTCTTGGCTGATGCACTTGGCATGGTGCCCAGGAGCCAATCATGTGGCAGGAGGACACTTCCGGCCCCCCTAGACGGTGAAGCCACCACTCACCCTTAACAGGGAGCACCCAGGTCCCTGTGCTCTGCTCTGGCCCTGTCTTAGCTCACCAGATTTGCACACTTGTCGTTGTCAGCCAGCATGGGGTCTCCACCCGCACCCCCACCCCCGGCGGGGAGTCCTCTGGTGGGAGGAAGGTTCTCCCTATGGGAGCTGCCCTCACACCTCTCCACGCACGTCCCGCAGCATTCCCGCAGCCGGTCCCCCAGGAGGAGGGAGGCTGTTGTATTATTTATGCAAAGTGTGGCTGTGGAGAGACGGGACTTAACAGCGCCGTGTGACAGCGACCTGGGGTCTGAGCTGCTGCCGGGCCATGAATCAGAGGCTCCCGGCTCCCGGCTCCCGGCTCCTGGGCAGATCCTGGGCCACCTCTGAGGTCTCTGAGGAGCTCGTACTGGGCTTCGCCGGGCTGGGACCTGGACCCAGTGACCCCTACAGCCCTCTGGACACCTCAAACCCTGCCCCCAGGGTAGCAGGTGGGGCAGGGCAGGCAGGAGGCAGCATCCACTGTGATGATCCGTAGGGTTGGTTTATGTCTGCCACAGCAGCCCAGTGCACCGTCTGCTGGGGTGATCTGAGCCGGGGGTGGGGGTAAAATGGGTCACAAGTGACGGCAGAGAGAGGCCCCGAGAGGAGCCCCAAGCCCTGTTAGCTGAAGGGCACTTGGGACAAAGAGGGGCCCTGGCCTACAGGGGAGAAACTTCCTGCGAAGGCCAGAGCTTGCGGCTCGCCTTGGACCAAATGGAGTAGAGCTATGGGGTGCGGACTCTGCATCATTAGGGCCGGGGAGGGGGTGGCGCTGTGGTGCGGTGGGTTAACCCGCTGCCTGCCTCACTGGCGTCCCATATGGGCACTGGTTCGTATCCCAGCTGTTCCTCTTCCAATCCAGCTCCCTGCTACTGTGCCTGGGAAAGCAGCAGAAGATGATCCAAGCACATGGGCCCCTGCACCCACGTGGGAGACCCCAAAGAAACTCCTGGCTCTTGGCTTTGGAGCCCTGGCTGTTATGGCCATTTGGGGAGTGAACCAGCAGATGGACGATACCTCTCTCCTCTCTCTCTCTCTCTGCTTTCCAAATAATTTAATTAATTAAAAAATAAAATAAAAAAGGACTCTGCAGGACAGGGCAGGCCAAGGCTAGATAACAGCTCGAGTTGTCCCCGAGGGGAAGGGGGCTTGAGGACGCCCCCGGCAGTTTCGCAGGCAAGGTGCAGTGTGCACATTGGAAGGGCTGCTCTCCTCGGCGCAGCCGCCAAGGGCTCGGGCAGCCGTGTGCCGTCCAAATCGGTGGACTCCAAGTTCAATGACAAGCGAGCGTACAGAGCAAGGATGCCTCGCCACCCTGAAGCCATCTATGATCCTACAAGGGACGGATAAATGAATAAGCCGGATTGGTGGCTTGCATTTTTCTCTGTAAAACACTCCCAAGGCCCACCTCTTGTGGATCAATTGTCCTGCAGTGCCCCGGAGATGGGAGGGCTGGCTGCCGGGCCCCCAGCCCCGGGGTCTCAGCTCACACCCCTGCAAGTGTGCTGCGACCCCCGCAAAGAGAACGTGCCCTCTCACGCACAGCCGGACTGCCGTCCCATCTGCCTCGTGAGAGCGGGGAGGGGCCGTAATTCATGTCTGTGAACACAGATCCGTCCTCTGCAGTCTCACGGGCGCACTCTGGTTCTGTCACTCCCCTGCCCCGTCCTGGGGTGGGGGTGGGGCCGGGGGCGGGGGCCAGAGACAGTGCTCAGCCTCCTCCGAGCAAGCTTGAAGCCAGCAGGAGGAGCGGAAATTGCTCCTTTTAATAAAGCAAAGTAAATGAGTTTCTCAAGGCATCCTGGGGAAGGAGGGAGGGCTCTGGGGGGAGGAGGGAGAGAGGCCACAGATCTCAGCACGGGACAGGACGGGACAGCCGTGCCCAGAATTTCAGCAAAGCCTGTGTGGGTGGCACCCCGAGAGGGAAAGAATCGGGGTGCTGCAGGGGGCGGGAAAGGGCCAGCCCCCCGGGCAAGGAGGCACGAGGAGGCCAGGTGGGCTGGGCAGCCCCCTCCTCAGAGGAGCGCCTGTAGAGGACCGGGCTGTCTTTGAGAATGCTGGTAGGCAGGGCCTTCCCACGCCCCGACTACCGGGGTCAAGGGCACCAGACACCCAGGTCAGCAGCATAGCAGACGCTGGACCCCGAGTCCACTGACCCGGTTAGTCTGGCCTGGGGCTCGGCCCTGCTGGGTGGCACCTGGCACCCTGGACCCCTTCCTGGGCTCCCCAGAAATCCTAGGGCTGCTGAGCGAGACCAGCCCATGCCCCTGGCAGGCCTCGGGTCCTGCCCCAGTCGGCACACAGGTGACCCCCACGGAGCGGCCAGGCTGCAGGGGGCATGTGGCATCCTTGGCTCTGAGGGGTCTGCTGGGGGCCCACGTTGGGGAGGGGTCTGTGTCTGGCGGCGGACCACGGAGGCAGCAGCAGGGGCGTGCCTGTGGATCAGTGGTCGCAGGGGGCAGGGCAGAAAGGCCCCTCACCCCTCATCTGTGGCCGGCTGCTTCTTGATGGGTTCCCCCTAGGCTCACAGCCTGGTGGCAAAGCTGCGGAGGAGGGTGGACCGCAGCGAGAGCAGGGGCCCAGCCAGCCTCTGAGGACGCAGGCACAGCTAGCACCTGGCACGCAGACACACAGGTGGGGGCCGGGGTTGGAGGGGGTGGGTCCAGGTGGGTCCCGCTCTTGCTCCTAGATTTGCCCGCCGCTAAATGCTTAGCTGAAACGCGCTCTCCCGCTCTCCGTCATCCCACCAGGAGCCGCGCCCAGAGGATGCCCACCGCGTGGAGGGCAGAGCCGGCCCCACCGCCCCGCCCCGCAGCTGGGCCGCGCCCCTCCCCGCCCCTCCCTGCTCGCGGGGCCTGGGGCGGGACTCGCAGAGGCCACACACCCCCACCGGACAAAGGAGCGAATGCCATCGGCGCTGCGTGTTTCCCCGCAGGCGTCCAGAGCCGGGCAGCCGACACTCAGCCTCCAGGGGACACGTGTCTGTGTCCTGCAGCGACCCGCGGTGGGGCCCTGGGTGGGGCAGCGGCCCCAGCTACTCCCAGTGCTCAACCGAAGAGCAGCTTGGGAGACCCTGGGTGACACAATGACGCTGGGCCTCAGGCCAGGTGCTCTGCACCACCTGGCAGCCAGGAACGGGGTCCTCTCCCTGCCCTGTGGCCACTGGCATCGGCAGCAGGCACAGGTGGAAGGGAGCGGGGCTGACTCCTGGCATTCGGGCCTCACCCAGCACCCCCTCCCTGAGCCAGCAGGGGGACAGGAGAGATCTACTGGGTGCAGCTGGGTCCCCTCAGGGGACCTGGGAGGAGAGGGGGGCAGGGGATGCTGCGGAAGCAGGCGTGGGGAGCCAGAGCTGCCAGGCTCCACTCAGGTCGGGGAGGGCCCCGGCGACAGCAGAGAATCCTCTGTCCCAGCTGCCCAAGGGACATCACAGGTGCCCAGGCTGGAGGAAGCATCCAGAAATTGCGCCTCCATGGGGCCTGCACCTCACAGGCCCCACCTGCAAGGAGTGTGCCCCCAAAGCCATGGCCAGGGGGCTCGGAGCAGCGCAGGCAGACAGGGGCCCTCCCAGACTGGCCACCCCTGGGGGGTCTCCCTCGGCCCCACACCCTCCTCAGACCACAGGGGCCCATGAAGCAGCAGCTCTGGACATGACCGCGGCCCTGGGCTGTGCTGTGCCTCCGGGCCCAGGCCTTCCCAGCAGTGCTCAGGGAGTGTGACACACCCGGGAGGAAGGCAGGTGCCCGGATCTCCCGGTGGGGCTGCCCGGTGAGAAGCCCCTCTCTCCTGCTGAGCCCTCCACACCAGCGCAGTGTGGGGTGGGCAGCCTCGCCCAGCCAGGACAGCTCCCCTTCCACCACTCACTCTGGGAGCCCACCCCAGGCTGCAGGAGACGCTGTCACAGCGAGGCCTGAACCCACATTCTCAGAGGGGGAAGGGGAGGCCGAGGCCTGACCTTGTAAGATGTGGCAAAAACTGCTGCTTTTGACTTCCAGGGGAACTAAGTCCCAGGGCCACCCTGAAATGAGGGTCACTGGGCCACCAGGCCAGCTGGGGCCCTAGCACCAGGTACAAAGACCCAGGGCAGGAGGCCTGGCCAGGGAAGAACGGGTGGTTGTGGGAAAGACAGAGGAGCTCAGGGAGGTGGGACAGCGTACCCAGAAGGCATCAGGAAGGTCCCTTCTTGGGTGCCCAGCGTGCCATGGGCCTGAGCCTCCCCCGGGAGGGGTCCCTGCAGCCCCCCTGCTCTGGGGACCCTGGAAGAGGCCGAGGCGACAGTACAGTGGCTTTATTGACCAGACGCAGCAGCACACACAGGGAAGCCAGGGCCTGCACCCTGCAGCCTGGCCAGGGGCTCTGGCTTCCTGGAGCTGAGCCGGGGGGGGGGGGGGGCAGCCCCAGTGTCTCTCCCCTGTGCTCCCTGAAGAGAGGGACAGCAGGGGGCCAGGTCCCAGAGGGGCTGGGGAGGCAGCGGGGCCAGGATGGGCCCGGCAGCAGGTGCATGCCTGCCCAGCAGCCGGCAGGAGGCGATTCGTGCGGGGCGGGCGGTGGGGACGTGCAGGCGGGCAGGCGGGCGGGTGGCCAGGCTCACCACACAGAGCACTTGTGGGCAGGGTTCATGGGCGAGTCCTTAGGACAGTGGAAGGCCCGGCCGAACTCCTCAAACTGGGATACACTGCCCAGGACCCTGGGGTGAAGGGAGAGACGCCCACAGTGCGGGGCCCAGCGGCCAGGCCACCCCAGCTGCCCGTGCTGACGGCGGAGGCCCAGGGAGGCAGGTGGGCCTACCTGTAATGCTCAGGCGCATGCTTGTCGGTCAGCACCTGCAGGTAGATGGACTGCGACCGGCGCTTGATGCACCAGTTCTGGGCCGCAGAGGCGGGCAGAGGGGAGGAGAGGGCGAGGTGAAGCCAGGTGTCTACCGCACATCTTCCCACCCCAATGCCACAGCCCACGGGGCCATCACCTTCGAGGGGACACGTGATGGGACACAGGCTGGCCGCAAGAGAAAGGGCAAGCGAGGGCTGGGAGCCCTGGGCCCCTACTCCCCTGCCCACCTGAGCAAAGGCGATGAAGAAGAGCTGGTTGTGTGTGTACTTGAGCCGGTGCAGCGGGTGCTCTGGGCCGTGTTCCCGCACCCACTTCTGATAGGCCTGGGGGTGCAGGATGTAGAGCTGCTGAGCCCACCCTGCCCCGTGTGCTGCCCTCTCTCCATCAGCCCCTCCCTCCGCAGCCCCCACCCTGCATACCACCTACTCTGCTGCATATCCCCGCCTGGCCAGTGCCACCCCCTCCAGGCAGCCTTCCTTGCTCTCTTGGCAAAGATGAGGTGAGGCCTATGGATCCTCCCTCTTCTGCTGGACCTTGTGACCAGCCAAGGCCCCGCAGGACTCTAGGCCAGAGCTCAGAAAGGATGGGCAGGGAGGGGCGGCCATGCCTCTAGCCTGGGGTCATCAACAGCTCCCTCCGTCCCCCAACAGGGCCCAGGGCCAGGCAGGGCAGCTCACATAGTAGGCCAGCTTGAGGCCGCCCATGTCCGCAATGTTCTCGCCAAGCGTGTGTTTCCCATTCACCTACGAGAAAAGGAAGAAGCCAGGGGACACGTGGGGTCTGGCTGACCTCCCTCGGGCCTGGCTCCCGGGGGTCCCTGCTCCCTGCCAGCCCTCCTTCCTTTCCCAGAGACTTTGAGGGGGGTGCCCGCCCCCTGCCCCCACCTGGCACTCCTGTACCAGGTGAGTCCCTCTGCCCCCTTCCCATGTCCACGTAAGCATGTGCAGGAGCCCCGGGCACGGGGGCAGGGACCTGCGTTTTCTAGGACACCCGTGGGTGTCTTGCTCTCGCTCTGCACCCAGCCAGCTCTGAGGGGCACCAGGTGCGGGCAGGAGGGGAGGGCCTCACCCGCTGGTTGTAGACTGTGAAGTTATCGTAGAGGCGCACAATGCACTCGGCCTTGCGCAGGAAGCGGCTGTAGGAGGCCTCGGTCCACCAGTGCAGCAGGTTCCCTGAGCGGTCGTACTGGCCCCCTGCGAACACCGCGGGCGGGCGGCTGAGACCGGCCTCCCTCGAAAGCTCTCGGTTCCCTCGCCGCCCCTCCTCCCTGAGCCAGCGCCCAGGCCCTCCCGGGCCTCACCCCAGTCATCGTAGCCGTGGGTCAGCTCGTGGCCGATGATGGTGCCGATGCCCCCGTAGTTCAGAGACCTGGGGGTATGACAGCTGCGTCAGGGGCCTGGCCTGCGTCCTCCCCTCTGGGAGCCCCGCGCTGCTGCCCAGGAGGCCCCGGGAGCCTCAGTGTCCCCGTGGGTACCTGCCCAGAGCTTTAGGAAAGACCGTCACACAGGGCAGGTGGGGCAGGAGAGCAAGGGGGGCCCATGGGGGCACGGGGCCTGCTCCATTTCCTCACACAAGGAACTCCCCCCCTTTCTAATTTAACCAAGAATGAGGTGGGACCACAGGGACCCTGGGTCTGTAGCTGTCATGACCCTGCCCAGTGCTGGGGCAGTTTAAGCCCCAACCCACCCCTGCCCCAGACACGGCCGGCCCAGCCCTCGGCCCTGTCCTGTACTCACTGCGGGAAATCGGGGTCATACAGTGTGGGCTGTAGGATGCCTGCCGGGAACACTGTGGGGAGGGCGTGGTCAGGAGACGGCCCGCCCACTTCGGGGAGCCACCCCTGTAGGGCAAGACTCACCCATCTGGTTCTTGTTGGGTAGGTAGTAGGCATTGAGGGCCTGGGGGGGCAGCAGCCAGCTGTGGAGGGAGGCGGGGGTCGGCGAGGTGCCCACAGACCCTAGCCTCTGTCTGCTTGACGGCTGCCCCCGGGGCCCAGCCACAGCCCTCCCCTGACAACGCGGCCTCTCCCCGTGTCCCGCCCTTAACCCCCAGCTCAGGGCAGGCACCCACGTGGACTTGTCCACCTCCTGCCGGATCTTCTTGACGGACAGCTGGATGCTGAAGCGGATGCTGTTCAAGATGTTCTTGAAGTAGGTCTTCTCGTGGACTTCAAACTACAGGGCGGGGGCGGGACGGGGGGGGGAGCGGCACTGGTGCCACAGTTACCGCACAGCGTGGGAGGCCCACGTGCCTTGGCGGAATGCCTAGCTTTGAGCCCCGCTCCACTCTGATTCCAGCTTCCTGCTAATGTGCACACTGGGAGGTGATGGTTCAAGTGGTTGGGTCCCTGCCACCCACATGGCAGACCCAGGTCTGGGCCAGGGCCCCGGGGAAGCCTGGCCGGTGAACCCCGGGCAGAGAGCGGGGGATGTGGCTCACCTCATACTCCTTGTCCACAGCCTCGGGTTTCAGCAGGAAGTCCGGGTAGCCAACCATCACCATCATATACTGCAGCTGTGGGGCACAGGGAGAGCGCGAGTGGCCCAGGGCCTGGGGAGATGGCTCCCCAAACCACTAAGAGAAGGAGGCTCTCAGCCAGCCCAGGAGGCCAGGTGCAGGAGAGCAGGCCAGGTGATGGCAGCTTCCCACAGGCATCCTGTCTCCTGTTCTCCCCAGCATCTGACACTCAGTAGACGCTCAAGAAATGTTTGTGGGGCCAACCAATGGGGCCCAGGTCCCAGCTCACCTTGGCCCGGGCCGCTGCTTTGGTCTCAGCATCCATCCAGTCCAGCTCCTCCAGGCGCTGGCCCAAGATGTACTTGATGTCTTCCACCAGCTGCTGTACCTGCCGGGTCAGAGACAGAGGTCACAGGTCAACCAAGAAGGCTTTAGCTCTGGACCCCCGGCACCTGGCACAAAGGGGGCTGCCCCATGATAGCGTCAGAGCTGAAGCCTGGGGCTTGGTGCTGAGTGCAAAGGGGAGACTTCGGAGGTGGGAACCAGGCCCTGCACTCTAAGCTCTGCCTCCTGAGTATGGCCAAGAAGGCGGGCAGTGGATGGTGGGAAAGTCACCTGCAGCTTCTACCTGCGGAGGTGGAAGCCTAGTGAGGAGCAGCAGTAACCTCAGAGGGGCTGAGGCTGGGACCCCCACCTGCAGGCAGGTGTATGGTGCTTCCCATCCAAGGACCAAGACCAGCAGAGGGCACCACACCCAGCTCAGCAACCCCACCCCCACCCCCACCGCTAAACCCAGGGCAGCCTGACCTTGGCCTTGCTGGCCGCTGAGAAGTGCTCATGGACAAAGAGGGCGCCAAGTGCCATGCCGAAGTGGCGGTTGGCCTGGCCCAGGCACACGCGGGCCAGCTCCTGGGGCTTGTCGCTGCCCTCCATCTCCCGGGCCAGCTCGTGCAGCGCCTCGCGGAATGGCGAGGACAAGTGCTCGCTCAGGACGACCACCACACGCCACACCAGGTAGTTGTGCAGGATCCTGGGGGCCAGGAGGAGCAGGGGGAAGGGTGTGGGCAGCCATGAATGAGGGCCAGACTGGGTACCGTCTGGCCCACCCTGTGTCGCTAGCCGAGGGTTGGACCCAGCACCCACAAAGGAAGTGCACGTGGTCATCCCGCTATGCAGAGGCAGATCTGTGTGCCCAAATCACACACAACACGGCTCCTGCTCAAGCAGAGCCCTGCGACTGAGGGTTTAGGGCCAGCATCATTTCATCACGAGCTATGGGAAGGACAAGCAGGCCCTCCAGGGTGACCGTGACCTCAGAGCTGGCCTTGAAAGACCTCTGTTCCTCCCCCAAGGCAGGCCCTGGGGCAGCAGACCTGGGGCCACAGGTCTCCTCTCTGAGAGCCGTGCTCAGCCTTAACCTCCCCAGGTGAGGAAGCTCACAGCCCCGCCCCGGGTCCCACAGGGAATCAACAGGGCCAGGGTCAGAACAAGGGATGGAGACTCCTACTCCAGTGCTCCGGCCTGCCCCCCTCACGGAGGCTGCTGCACCGACGTGCGGTGGAAGCGCCACGCTCACCCAGCAGCCAGCTCCAGGGGCGGCGGGGGTGTGTGGCGAACCTGCGGGGTGTGGAGCGGATGAGCTGGGACACCTGCTGCATGTAGTCCGTGGCCAGCAGCACCACCTCCTCGTCCTCCGAGAAGTCCTCCTGGAAGATCTGGTCCAGCAGCCACTTCCACTGCAGCTGGGGGAGGGGGGAACAGGGCCCCAGGGGCCCGGGAGCAGCAGTGAGGGCGCACGGGAGCCGGGCCACCAAAGGCCTGCCCGCCCCTGGGGTGTGGGGGCCAGGGCCAGGGTCCCCTCACCCTGTGGCCACCAGGGGCTGCCACTCACATGGGGGGTGATCTTCTGCAGCTGGCCCAGCGTCACCTTGTTGTACACAGAGCTGACGTCTCTGCGCAGGTCGTCATACTCCGACACGGTGATCTAGGGGAGGGTCGTACAGCTCACCAGCCACGCCCTGAGCCCCTCCCCCAGCCCAGGAGGCCCAGCCCCCTCTCACGTTGGCCAAGCGCTGCTCCAGCTGCAGGATCTCCTGGGCCTTCCGCTCCACTTGGTCTGCTCCCAGCAGGCGGAGCAGGCGCTCCATGAACAGCCTGTAGGCTGCCAGGACCTGCACCAGGGCGGGGCGCTGCTCAGGCTGGGGACCCCGCCCCCCGGGGCCCAGGCCCTCCCTGCACCCCAGCCCAGGCCCCACCTTCTCACTCTCCTCATCCTGAGCCAGGTACAGGGTCCTCTCCGGCAGGGTGAGCCCGTCCTGGTCAATCTGGAGAGGGAGACGGGGGCCAGCAGGGGTCACCCCAACAGACTGGATCCCCACCCAGATGCCCGGAGCGTGGACTGGCCAGGCACCATTGTCCCAACCCCAGGAGCGCGCAGACCCCAGCCACTCTGCCTGAGAAGCTGCGCAAGCCCTTCCCTGAGGGTCCTGCCTGAGGCTGCAGAGGGTGCCGTCCTCCCCCCGCCCCGTAAAGCCCCCACTCTCCTCACCAGGCAGAGGCACTCAGAGCTGAGCCCCAGGCGACACGCCCCGCGCGCTCTCCCGACCTGGCCTGCCAGAGGACCGGGAAATTGCGGCTCCCCGCCGCCGCCTCTGGCGCCCTGCCCGTGGGCACCCCTCCCCTCCGCGCCGGCCGCCCAGGCGCGCGCCCCAGGTCCCCGCGGCCACTTACCCGGATGACGTAGCGCGAGGAGTTCCTGTCGTCCAGGCTGACGGTGAGCGAGAAGAGCGCGGCCGCGCTGTACACGCCCTGCGCCTTGTACAGCAGCCGGTTCAGGTCCCAGCGCGCGGCCGGCCCCGGGCGCTCGGGCGCCCCGCCCAGGTCCCAGCCGCCGCAGTCCTCAATGACCTCGAGCATGGGCCGCGGCCCGAGCCGCTCGATCTCGCGCATGTCGAGGCACGAGCGGAAGAAGGCGCGCACCTTGCGCTGGGCCGCGCCGCCCGGGCCGCCCGCGGGCCGCGCCAGCAGGAGCCGCAGGCGCTCCTCGTTCTGCTCCCCGATGGCCGCGATGGTGCCGTAGGTGAGCTTGTCGTCGGGGATGGCGTGGCGCCGCAGCCAGCCGCCGCATGCGAACGAGTAGAAGTCCTGGCACGGGTCGATGCTGGCGTCCAGGTTGGCGGCCAGGAAGCGGGCGGCGCGCGCGAAGGCCTTGCGCTCCGGGCAGCCCTCGGCACAGGCGGCGCCGCCCCCCGCGCCCGGGCCCAGGTACTTGAGCGCCAGCATGGCGGCCAGGATGGCGCACAGGCCGGCGGCGAACACCAGCCCCGACAGCAGGCACACCTCGCGCCGGTTCCAGCGCGGCAGCCCGGCCCGGGCCCCGGCGGCGCCTCGGCCCGCTCCCAGCGGGAAGCCTGGGGGCAGCGAGGTCCCGCGCGAGCCCCCCGCGCCGCAGCGGCTCACGTACTTGACCTCCTGGAATTCGTCGTAGTGCGCAGTCATCGAATACGGGGCCTCCATGGCTCCCAGGCCGCCGCGGAGCGGGCCCTGGCCACCTGGGCTACAGCAGACGCCGAGCCGCCGGCCTCCTTTCGGGCCTCCGCATGGCCCTGGGGTCGCCGCTGTGGGAAGGGCAGAGGCCGGCTCAGAGAGACGCTGCAGCCCGACGGCGACCACCGACGGGGCGAGGAGGGGTGCAGCGGACTGGGCTTTTGTCTGACCTCCTTTCGCCCAGGAAGGCTCAGAGTGGCCACCACGTCCCCGCACAGTCCCGCCTTCTACCCACACGTGCGCTCTGCGGCGCGGGAGGGGCCTTGGTGGGAAGCAAGAGGGCGAGGGGCACGGATTCGAGCACGTAGTAGGCCTTCGCTGAAAGCCTCTTCCTCCTCCCTCGTCCAGGATTGTCCCGGGTCGGGGAGGACAAAGAACTTAGAAGAGGTACGGTCAGGGGCGCGTCTAAGCGTCCCCTAGACTGCTTTCAGCTCTCCGCACTGGACCCAGATGCTGGAGTCCGCGGCCGAAGAACCACACTTTGTCCTGGCGGAGTCCGCCGGACCAACCTCGTCCGGTCCCTGGTGTTTTCTGATCGGCCGCCCGAATGCCACCGGCGCTTTTCTTAAACGGCGCGCGCCTCGCGGCGCAGCGTCCGGGAGACAAACCCTCCTCGCTGATCCGTACGGAGAACCAAGACCGGTCCGGTCCCCAGCCCCTTCCTCGCCCTGGGCCGCTCCCGCCTTCAACAGGTTCTCCCCGAAACCCAAACTTGGGCGAAGTTTCACCCCCTACACTCAGCAAGAATGCAGGGCGCGCCTCGAACCCGGGGCTCCGAGCCTCGCTCGCCACGCCGGTCCGCGCAGTCCTCGGAGCCCAAAAGCCGAGCCCGCCCGCAGTCGCAGCTGAAGCTGGAGCCGAGAGGACGCAGACAAAGCCGGGCGGCACGGCGCAGCGGCGGAGGTGGCCGCGGGGGTGGCGAACTCGGGGGCCACTTACCGGGAGGTGCGCGCCCAGGCCGGGCGGGGCCGGAGCCGGTCGGACCCGGGCTGGGGCCGGAGCCGCAGCCGCAGCGGAGCGGGGCGGGCGCCGCTGTCTCCGTGCGCCCGCCGCCTTCTCTGCCGCCGCGCGGAGCCCGCCGCGCCGCGCCGCCCGCCGGCCCCGGGGGAGGGGGCGCGCCGGCGGCTCCACCCTCCTCCGCCCGCCCCCGCGCCCCTCCCTCCCCGGCTTCCCTCCCGGCTACCTGTCAGCTCGGCAGCGGCGCGGAGGCGGGGGTGCTGCGGAGCCCGGCTCCCGAGGGGCGTGCGCAGGCTTCGCGCTCGGGGACTCCCGGCCCAGCCGCGTTCCGGGAGGAGCCAGCGCAGCCGCTGCTCCCCGGAGGGGGATCCCCTCTATTCCGGTTCCCCCTACTCGCAGCCAGCTATCGGACCTGCAGCAGGAGCCCAGGAGGCGCGTGGGCCCTCCGGACTGGGCACCGCCCTGGAGGACTCCCTCGAAGGGTGTGAGGCGGCGCTGAGCGCCCGCATCCGCCCGGCTCCGTGGCTGTCGCAGAGCGGGCCTGCCGTGGGACGCTCCCTTGTCCTTTGAACGCCTGCCCGCCATTGAGCCCTGTCCGAGGTGCTGGTTGACCATGCTCCCTTCACCCCGCTTCTGGCGGAGAGGGAGGGTGAAGGCTTGGAGAAGAGGCTGAGGCTGAAACTGTGCCCCTCTCTCCTCCTTGGCCGGCCCTGGCACCGCTGCCCGGGAAGCCTCCGGCCCAGGTAGGGAAGAAAGAGCAGAGAGAGAGGAGTGAGGTCTCCCTGCCGCTGCAGATGGGCAGGGGGCGCCCTGTGCCCCAAGCAGCCTGGGGCTCAGACAGGCCTGGGCTTCATCAGGGGCCCCGTGTGTGTGAATTGAGGGACGGGAGAGGCTGGGTAGGGGGACTGGATTTGTCCACTCACTCCCTTCTTGCAGCTGAACTTGACTGTCTGCACCTCTGTACCCACCGGGTCCCAGCCCACATGAACCAGAATGCAGGGTTCTTGGGTGAGTGGTACTCTTCTTGCCTTCCAGCCCCAACCGGAGCCTGCCCGCTCCCTCTCCGTTGTGTGTCCCTAACTGGGCATTCCCAGGCCTCACCGCTCCAGCCGGCAGGAAAGACCTTAAACACTGCTTATGACAGCCATGGGGTCCCTCTGAGAAAACACAGGACAAGGAGGAGACTCAAAGGACAGACCCATAGCCCTGTCCCCTCCCCTGGGCTGCTCAACCCCTCGGCTGCCTGCACAGGGACTTCCTGTCTCCTGTCTGTGCGTCTCCCTGCTCCGGATTCTCTCTGCCTCCCGAGGTCCTGCTCTGTCCCATACATTCTGCTTGTGCTCAATTAATTCTACTGAGGAGAGATGAAATTACGCAAAATGTGGTGATTCCTTGTGGGGGAGGGGAGGGCAGGGCGGTGGCAAAGTGGCTCTTTGTGCTTTTAATCTGCATTTTCCCCCTCCACGTTCCGGCTCCAGGAGGGTAATTTTGCAGCCTTTTCAGGCCCTGATTGGTATCATTTCTCCAGCAATGACAGCTTTTATTTTCCCCGAAATGAATGCCGTGAAATTTCCAAGAAATATAAAAATGGATATTGTCTCGGTTCCGACAGCAGAGCATGGAGGCAAACACGCGTCCCTGGGGACTGTCCTGTGCCGGCCCCGGGGAGGGGATGGGGGACACAGGCTCTCAGTCTCTCCTGGCTCCCTGCCCTCCCAGGCCTGCTCTTGGACCCCTCTTTTGGCCATGCCTCTCCCAGACCCAACTGCCCTGCACCTGCTCCCGTGCCTCTGCCTCCCAGCCTGGCCCCCAGCCTGGCCTGCTCCACCTCATTGGCTCTGTTTAGAGTCTCAGCCCCCACACCCAAACCCCCACCCCGACACCCAGGCCCCCAGGCAGCCATCAGTGCCAATTGGAGTTGCACTAGGATTGGGCTGTCAGTCATGGCCACCACTACTCAGCCTGCCCACCAAGGGGGCCATTTGAATCATAGCACAATGTTTACATGTATCGAAACAACACCTAGTAGCCCATAAATACTATAATCATGTGTCAATCCAACAAAGCTGTGATGGGCAGGCCTTTAGCCGGGCAATTAAGATGGCTGGGCCCCACATCAGAGTGCCTGGGTCCAGACTTTGACTCCTGACTCTGGCTTCCTGCTCAGACCCTGGGAGGCAGCCGTGATGGTTCAAGTAGTCGGGTTCCTGTCACCCAGCTGGGAGACCCAGATTGAGTTCCTGGCTCGGGGCTTTGGCTGTTGGGAACTGTGTGTGTGTGTGTGTGTGTGTGTGTCTACTTCTTAAAATTTCTAAAGGAGGAGGAGGGGCCGAGACCCACTTTCTCTTCGCTCTCGTGCCCCTTCTCAGAGGGAGGGGTGAGTGGGAGGGTGCTGGGGGGTCTGGCCTTTAGCTCCCTCACTCCCTGAGGTTTCCAGGGCTCCCCCGCCCCACCTGCCCATGTGACCCCTTGACTGATGAGCAAGAGAATGGCAGATCTCAGTGTGCCCGGATGCACCCAGCCCAGTGCGGGAGCTGTGGCCAGAGCTTCCTCGGAAGGGAGGGAACAGGCTCAAGGGGGAGCGAGGGGCAGGGGGAGGAATTCAGGAGCTGACCCCGCCTCCTCCCCCGCAGGCAGACCCCAGCCACCCTGCGCAGGACCAGCAGGCCTGGGTTCCGGGGAGGGCACTGCCTGGGAGCAGCAGTGCTCGGCTAGTGGCCCTGGACAGCTGAGTATTGATCAAGTGAGGCGCCCTGGGCCCCGCCCTGCGGGAGGGCTGCTGATGGGAGCTAACCAGTCCTGCTGCGGCCCCGCGTGCTCACACCCGCCTGCTCTGCTCTGGGCTGCACGTGCGTGGGGAGGAAGCCCCACTTCACATGTGCCCTGGGACATCCCCTAGCCACCCTCCTGTGCCACCAACCTCTACCCCACCCCAACAGATACCCTCCTTGCCTGGAAAACACTCCCCACCCCAGCTTCCCACCCTCCTCTGGGGACTCATCCCATCTATTATTCAGAGCACCAAATGGATGTTTAATTTGAGAAATGAAATGACTCTCCCAAGTGGCCAGGGTGGCAGGGAGGGGCGGAGGAAGGCCGGAGACACGGGCAGTCATGGCGATGCTGACTCAGGCACTGCTTGGAAAGCTGGGTGCCCTCTGCAGACCCGGGCCCTCCCCCAAAGTTCCTGTGCTGCCTCTCACCCTAGTGCTATGGCCAGTTGGGGTGAGCAGTGCCCATCAGTCCTGCCTGAGCCCTTGCGGGGGGCCCTGGGCAGCTGCTGGGCTCCCTGGCCTGGCCCATCCCTGACCTTCACCGGGCTGGACTCGCGTTTCCTCCACCCTGTGCAGACCCCCAGCTGGGCTTCTCTGCCTGGCCCTGACGCCTTGCCATGCCCCCTGCACTCTGGACAGCTGCCCTGGCCTCCAGCTCCCAGAGCCCCCTCCTCAGCCTTCTGGGATGAACTCAGCCCCTTACGGCAGCCCACAAAGCCCTCTGCCTTCCTCGTCTTTCTCTGCCCTTCCCTCTCTCTGACCCCCACCCCACCCCCTCTTTCCTCCGGTCACTCCGATCTACTTTCATTTCCCAGAACCTCACTGGCCCTCTCACACCTCAGGGCCTTAGCACTTGCTGTTCCGGCTGTCTGCCACGTCCTCCATCAGCCCGATGCCAGTCATCCGTCTGGGCCACGCAGGGGCAGCCCCTCCCTCTGGCCACAGGCTGGGGGTTCATTGTCCCTGGGTCGCCACTGCCCAGATGCTGGGGTCTGCCCCGGCAAGGGCCCTGCTCTTCCCACATCTGCACAGCCCACATCCCTTCCAGAGCCCTGCAGGGGTGTGTAGGAACAACTCGGGGGACAGCTGTGATCAGGTCATGGGGAATCCCCTGTCCCCACTGTGGTAGCCCCCAGTGCCAGGCTGTACCAGGCACAGCACCCACCTGTGACCCTGCCCAGGCCCTTCTCCTGTGCTCTGGGGCCCATCTGGGACAATGGGAAGGGGCTGCACCTATACTCCCCTGCACCCCTTACTCCCATGCCCCACCCCAGCCTCCTGTCTAGAATCTCCTCCCAATCTTTAGGTCAGGGTTTTATTGCACATACCATGTTCTTGTTTGTGAAGGTTCAAGCCACACAGGAGTGCCGAGGATGGCCGTGAAGTCCCTCCTTCCCCCAGCTCTCCCCAGGCTATGGGACCAGATCTTCCAGGCCCACGTGGACCTCTGGGGTTTAGGGCTCTGCCTCCCCACATGGCTGTCTGTCTGGAGGAGCCAGGGTCCCCTACCTGCAGGTCGTCATCTTCCACCTAGGGACACTTGGTCCTCTCGCCCATACCTGTCTTTCTTCCAGACCCTCATTCTGAAGCCCTGCCTCTCGGTCATCTCCAGCCCCGCCCTGCCTCCCCCATTCTTGAGATGCTGTGTGCAGGTGTCATGGCCCTCGCCCCAGCTGTGCCTGCTGGTACCTGAACCTCCCCAGCAATTCCTTGAGTCCTCTGTGTGGCCAGCATCCCAGCCTCTCATCTGCTTCCTGGCTCCAGCCCTGGGCCTTCGGTCCCTCTTCCTGCCTTGTCCAGGGTACCACTGCAAGCTCGCCCTCTGCCTCACTCCCCTGTGAACCCCTGGCTCCCGGGCCCCATGGTCTGAGCCCAGCTTCTGGCCCCCAAGCTCCTTGCCTTTTCCTCAGCCTCCGTGCCTGGGTTCAAGCCATCCACGTGGTCCAAGGGCCTGGTCTCCGGCCCTATGTCCTGCCTTTGGGTCCGTCTAGGGCCACCCTGATGGACAGGCTGCAGGGCTATGCAGCTCCCCAGCTGAGTGGCTGCTGGGTGGCAGTCCCTGTCCCTGCAGCTCATACCCAGCCCGGAGCCTGGGCATGGCCCTGGGAGGTGCACAGGGCTGGAGGGGCTGCCATTGGAACAATGCACGAAGCAGCCCCCGAGTGCCAGGCCCTGGACTGACCCCTCCACCTGCTCCTCCACACCCAGTGCTGCCGGAGGCCCCCCGAGTGCACCCTGTGGTTGGCTCCAGTTCAGAGGGGAAACTGAGGCCCAGAGCAGGGAAGGAAGTCACTCAGCTCAGGAGTTCTGTGGCTGAGATCTGAGCCCACGTCTCAGGGACATGCACACCGTGAGCTAACGGACCAAAGGACAGCTCCCCAGGTGCACGGGTGAAACCCAGGTAAAGGCAGCTCAGAACCGCCACCCCACCCCCACCCCACACTGTTCTCTCTGGCCAAGAACTGTGCTGCGGGTGCCGATCCAGGCCAGCACAGGGCAGGAGCCATGGCTGGCTTTGCCCAGAGACCTTGGGAGCAATCCTTTTTTTTTTTTTTTTTTTTTTTTTTTTTTTTTTTTTTTTTTTTTGACAGGCAGAGTGGACAGTGAGAGAGAGAGAGAGACAGAGAGAAAGGTCTTCCTTTGCCGTTGGTTCACCCTCCAATGGCCGCCGCGGCCGGCGTGCTGCGGCCGGCACACCGCGCCGATCCGAAGGCAGGAGCCAGGTCCTTATCCTGGTCTCCCATGGGGTGCAGGGCCCAAGTACTTGGGCCATCCTCCACTGCACTCCCTGGCCACAGCAGAGAGCTGGCCTGGAAGAGGGGCAACCGGGACAGAATCCGGCGCCCCAACCGGGACTAGAACCTGGTGTGCCGGCGCCGCTAGGCGGAGGATTAGCCTGTTGAGCCACGGCGCTGGCCAAGGAAGCAATCTTAGGGCTTGCAGCTGGGGCCTTGGATGCCCCCGCCCTCAAAGACCCTTCCTGGATCTCCCCACCTGCAGAGGCCCTGGGGTTTTGTGCCTGCTGTGCGGAGTGCATCCTGCACAGAACTTCTGTCCCCTGGACATTGCTTGGTGACCGTATTGTCACGAGAATGTCCCCCAGCCGTTCCTGCGGCCTCATCCTTCCTGCCCAGCCTTGACCCCCAAGGCCGAAAGTCGAGGTGGGGGCCAGGCTGGCAGAACCCCATGGGGCCAGGAGGAGGGGGAGGAGAGTCTGAGGCCTGCTCTAGCCGTTCGATGGACAGGCAGCTCAGCTTCTGCTGCAGGTTGCAGACAAGGCCACGAGGGCTGCATGGAGTGGCACAGCGGACCCCAGGGCCCCAGCACCCTCCTCCCAGGGTCACCACGGCCCACAGCCGGGGGCTGGCCATGGCCGAGAAGCCGACAGGACCTGAAGCGCCTCTTCGGCTCACAGCTTCGCTGGGCCCAGGTCCCTTCCCCCATTGCGCTGTCATCATTTCAAGTGATTGGAGTTGAAGGGGATCGTTAGCTAATTAAAGCCAAGCCACTAATTGTCCCTCACAGGGGAGTGCAGGGCTGCAGGGGCGTGGGAGACGGAGGGGCTCTGGAGACCTCCCTCTAGCCTGTGTGTGATCTGGGGCCATTGTCGGAGAGTCCTTAAGCTGGGACTGGGGACTCTGGGAGAAGACTTCCAGATTCGGGCTTGACTGTGACACCTGGGCACCCCTCGGCCCACCCTGGTAAGGTATGGTGCACCCAGCTTCTGCAGGCCAGCGGGCCAGGCACCTGTGTCGAGTCTCCGCGCAGGTCTCCCTGGGCAGGATCCAGGAGTTGGCCAGGGCCGTGGTGCTCCTGGGCCCGGGGTCCTGCAGTGGCAGAACCAGTCTGCTCCTGGAGGCTGCCCACACCCCTCGCCTTGTGGCCCTCTGTCTGCAGAGCCAGTGGACACCTGCCCCCATCAAATCCTCCCTGTGCGGCCATCTCTGTCTTCCCCAAGGCCACCAGCCGGGCACTCTGCAAGGGTGCTTAGGTCAGGCCAGACCCAGCAATCTCCCTTTGCTAAGGTCCACCGGTTTGGAAGGTTAATTATGGCCCCAAGATCTCTCCCTCACAGCGCCCAGATCCGTGCTCGCTGCAGTAACAGGGAAAAGGGCACGGCTCACCGGGGCCGGGGATCCCAGGGGCCCTCTGCTGACCACAAGGACGAGCTAGGGCGGCCTCCCGGGCCAAGCCATCACCGTGCCATAGCCACAGCAATCCGAGGAGTGGCACTGTCTTACCCTGCCTTACAGAGGAGGCAGCTGAGGCCTGGAGAGTGGCCCTCACACGGCTGGGTGGCCAAGCTGAGGGCAGCACAGGGTCCGACCCAACCCTTGCTGTGTGTCCTTGGGAAAGCTGTGTACCCACTCTGAGCCTCTGAGAGGACCGAGGCTGAGGCCTGTTCCCCCTGCACGCATTGCAGGGGGGCAGCGGGCTGATCTGCCCCCACCCACAGCCAGCGATGCAGGACGCCTCACTGGCGTCTGTGGCACCTGAGGCCCTCGCGAGGGACTGGGACCCCTAATGCCAGCCGTCCAGTCACAGCCAGAGTGACTCCTGCCCCCGTGATCATGATCCCTTGCAGTGAACTGGCAGCACCCACAGCCACGGCACCCAAGGTTAATGGCGGGAAAGCTGCAGCTCCCTGGGGCAGGCCACCGGGTGGGGGCCTGCAGCCGCTGCCCGGTGTGGGCACATGTGTCTGTGGCCCCCTCCCCACCTCAGGAGGCTCCTGCCGCTGCAGCTCTGGGGCAGGCGGGGGTTGGGGGGGGGGGGAGACTGCACAGGTGGCAGTGGCCGCTGGCTCCCCTCCCCAAGAGAAAGGCTGTCAGTCAATCCCCCCAGCAGGCTCCCCGCCCCCCGCCCCCGCCCCCATGCTCGAGCTGCCTCCCTCGGTAATGGGGCTTAATCATAACACGCATTAGCCAGGGCCTGCTGCCTACAATTACCGCTTCAATCAGCCACCCACCACCACCGCCGCCCCCAGCCTCAGGCCACCCGTGGGGACACCCCTCCTGCCCTCCCAGGCCCCTCCCCGACTGCAGCACAGGTGCCCCTGGCTCTGCAGACCGCAGCTCTGCGACCCCAGCAGCAGGGGCCTGGGGCGGGGGGTGGCCGCTGCGGGGAAGAAGTGCTCAGGGTCACAGGCAATTATTCTAAAAGCCTGCGCAGGGTAATGTGCAACAGCTCGGCTGAGGCTGAGCCGGCTGCTCCAGGCTGCTGACAGGTTTCCGTGCACACCCGGCGTCCACGTGTGCCGGTCATGTGCTCGGGACCCGACATGGATGCCTAGTCCTGTGGTGCCCACGGAACCCAAGGACGGGCTACCAGCCACCCCCAAGGTGGCCCTGCTTGGCTGACCGGCAGCTGTCCTCTGAGGGGCTGCCCCAGCACAGCTCTCGGTGCCCTGCACTGGCCCCTCCCCAGCTCGGAGCTGTGGCTCATCCGTGCCAGACCAAGGGCCAGGGCCTCGGTGCCATCCCGCCTCAGCATGGGCGGGGGCCAGCGGAGGGCAGGAGGCAGGCCTGGCGGGGGAGTGGAGGAGGGGACCGCTGTTGTGCTGTGATTCTCTCTAATTGCTGTTTTGCTGAGAGGTAATTAAAATCCCTTTTTATTTCACACGTCAGAGCTCTCGCCAGCCTGTGGAGCGGGAGCGAGGGGGCTGTGAGGCGGGGGCAGCAGAGAGCTGGGCGCCTAGGCTCACAGAGGGTCGGGCGGGTCGGACATCCGAGCCCAGGCCACCTGCCAGGGGCCCCCAGCCCAGGGCATCCTGAGTGAGGGCAAGCCCACCAGAGTGTGGGAAGCCCACGCTGATGGAGTCAGGGACATCTCGGGGCCACCTCCTCAGGGCAGTTGCATCCGCTGACCACTCGGTTTGCACAGCCAATTATTGTCCTGTGTGGCGGGACGGTGACAAAGCTGTGACTCTGAGAGACGAAGCAATGGCCAACACCCTCAGCCGGTCAGAGAAGGAGCTGGGTTGGAACGGGTCTAACCCCACCATGGACACGCTGGGTCAATCTGCCCCTCCAGCCCACGCCACGGTCCCTCCTGCAGAGTCTGCCAAAAGTCCACAGCCTTCCTCGGACCCTCCTGGGAGCCCTGTGGGAACGGCCACAGCCCTGGGACCCCTGCTGATGGCTGTGCAGTGTCCACCTCCCCTGGGCACAGCCATGGCCCCCTGCTGACCAGTCCCTGGCGACTCACAAACATTTCCCAAAGGTGTGAGAGCCCAGACTCACGCCAGCCAGAGTCAGGCTGCAATGGGACAGGCGCTGGATCCACTGAGCAGCCCCTCCCGCTCCAAACTCCTGCCTCGCCAGCTTCCTCTCACCCTCATCTTCCTCATCCTCCCCTTCTCCACCATCACGATGCTGTCACCCTCCACCACCATCACCTTCCCCGAGAGCTCCGTGTTATCACCCTGCCTGTGCAGAGGGGCAAGCCAAGGCTTACAAAGAAAGAGCAGACCCCAGGTCTCAGAGCCGGTGGGGAGCCGAGGCAGGAACCGGACCTCAACTGCTTGATACCCCGGGGTCAAGGTCACAGCCACCACACGCGAAGGGGAAAGGAAGTCGGAGAGCGCCCGGGGAGTCCTCTGGAGCCAGCCACTTCTGAGCTGCCAGTCCGGACGCTCCTCTGCCCCGGCCGAGCCTCCCCTTGGGCTGAGATTTGCAGAATCTGCGGGTGCCACCAGGACGTGAGAATGGCCACTCTGGCTCCAGCCCAGGGGAGGCCAGGCTGCCCCACCTCCCTCAAGCCTCGCTTTCCGGGGCCCCGCTGGCTCCGGGGGCTGCCTCACCAGGCCGAGGGCAGGACCGTGTGGGACTGCTGTACCCGAAAGAAGTGTCCATTGCTCCGGGTTCTGCAGGCTGAAGGCCGAGGCAGTCAGAGTGTCGCGCCAAGGTCACGTTCTGCATCCCGGGGCGCAGCCTTGCCTGGAGGAGAACAGAGAGGACCCCAGCTGTGTCGTGTCTCTCCTTGGAAGGACACTCGTCCTGCCCTGGCCTGTTCTGACATGACCTGGTCATGTCCAAAGGTACCATCTCCAGACACCATCACCTTAGTGACGGGCACCTGCAGTCCGAGCACTAAGTGGCCCAGCTGGGCTCCTGGGGACCTCTCAGGACACAGGACAGATATGGCCAAGAGAAGAGATTCTCTCCCCAGTCTACCAACCTCCCTCTCTTCAGCCTCCCTTACGCCTGGACTCAGCCTTGAAGAGCTGAGCACACGTGGAGGGACCTGCCGCATCTCAGGGACCTGCCAGGTACCCACCACCCTACCTGATGGGGGTGCTGGGACCGGAGATGGGGCACCTGGGGGGCTGCAGAGGGATGGTGCTGAGCACATGCTCACCTCTTTTTTAATATAAAATTTATTTATGTATTTGAAAGGTAGAGTTTCAGAGAGAGAGGGAGGGAGAGACAGGGAGAAAGGTCTTGCATCTGCTACTTCACTTCCCAAATGGCTACAATAGTCAGAGCTGGGCCGATCCAAAGCCAGGAGCCAGGAGCTTCTTCCAGGTCTCCCACGTGGGTGCAGGGGCTCAAGGACTTGGGCCATTCTCTGCCACTTTCCCAGGCGCATTAGCAGGGAGCTGGATCAGAAGTGGAGCAGCCGGGACTTGAATTGGCGCCCATGTGGGATACTGGCGCTGCAGGCCGGGGCTTTAACCCATGACGCCAGATGCTCACCTCTTAAAGGCAGGGGTGGTGACCTCACCACTCAGCAAACCTGGGCTGATGTGGGGAGAAGGAGATGCAGGAAGCTAGGGAGGCAGCCAGGGAGAGGGCGAGAGGCAGGGGTTGCTGACCAGACCTGGAGTGAGGGGTGGGGACCCCGCGGGTCTGCCCGAGCTGCAGGCAGCAGCCCTGGCATTGTTCATCTCTGTGTCCCTGGTGCCCAGTGCCAGCCCTAGGGATGAAAGAATGACTGAAGACATTCTCAGGATTGCACCTGCCCCCTGATGGATGCTGCACCCAGCGAGGTGGCTTCCCAGGGCGGGAGTGAGCCCAGCCTAGAGGAAATCCTGGCACCAGCGAACGCCACCGTGAGCAGGCCACCAGGCCTCTCTAAGCCACAGGTGCAGACAATGGCGTTGAGGACCTCAGCTGTCTGAGGTCTAAATTTGATCCCCTAGGAGGAGGGCAGAAGTCAGGAAATGGGGGTGTGAGCAGGCCTTGTCTAAGGAAGCCTGGGGCCCCAAAGCCCTGAGCTTTCCACCCCTGCACACCCAGGCACCTGCTGACCTCCCCATACCCACCATCTCTGCCCTTGGAGAAGCCACTGGCTGGTACCTCGCAGGTGAGCTTGCCCCGGTACAGTGAGAAAGTCTCCCAGGGCCAGGCCCCACGCAGGGATGGAGGGCACAGACCTCGGGAGCAGGGTTCATGGCAGGTTTGGAGGTCTCTGGGGCATCTAGGAAGAGGGTTTGGGGGAAGCCAGTGGGATCTGAGCCCAGGGGTGAGATTCTCTGGGACACTCGGAGCCACCCTGCTGGAGCCCTTGCCCCTGAGCCTCAGTTTTCAGATCTGTAACATGGGAGTACGAGCAGGGCCACCCTCTCAGGGCCGCCGTGGGGTTCACACGCGGTGATGCTGGGAGTGTGCCCCAGCCTCAGGTGCACACTCAGGCACACGCAGGCACAGGCACAGCAAGGCGGGCTCCCCAGGGAGCCCTGCCCCCTCCCCGGCCCCTGGCACAGCTGTGCCAGTGCTTACTGCTCCCCCCTCCTGTCAATGTTCCCTGGCAGCTAATGGACCAATTTTTTAGCATTACGGAGATTTGGCCAATTTGGCGGCCCTGACAGAAAGGCTCACAGAGTGAACGGTTCTGGGGGCAGGGCGGGTGTGGGAGCCAGGGTGAGAAAGGGGGAGGAAGAGGGGGGGAGGGGGAGGAGAAGGGGCTGTGGGCCCTGCTCCCAGTCCGGCTCCTCCTGGCGGGGCAGGAGGGGGTGGAGCCATTGGGGAGATTAGGGGGATAATTAGCCCCATTACGGCCCCTCCTGAGCTCGGGCCTGTGCTAAGCACTTTGCATATATTTTCTCTTTAATCCTCCAACAACCCTGCGAGGCCGCTTCTATTATTTGCTCCATCCTTCCCGGCGTGGAAGCGGGCACGGCGGCTCAGCGCTCGCCCAAGGTCACGGAGCCAGCAAGTGCTGGCGCTGGAATGGGAGCGGAGGCAGCCAGCCAGCCTTTGACCTCGTCCCAGCTCCCGCTGAACACAAGGCCAGGACACCCTCCTGCACCCATCCCTGCTGGCACCACACCGGCCCAGCATCGCGGCCCGCAGCACCAGCCCCTCGGGCTGCCTTGGCTGGGGCACCCCCCCCCCCGCCCACCAGGGAGCGGGGACCTCATTTCCTGCTCCTCTGGCGGGGGTGATGTCACACCTTGAAGATCCCCAGAGCCCTGGGCACAGGACTGCCAGGCATGGGCAGGGGTCCCAGCCACAGCTGGGTCCTCCCCTCCCAGCCAAGTGGTGGGGGCGAGGGGGGCGGTCACTGCTACGCTGAAAGTGGGCACCAGCTGTTTCTTTCCTCTGCACCCGCACCCGGTGGGACCTTCTGGGGGCAGGGAGGCAGGCCTGCCTGAAGGAGGGGAGGGGCGGCTGCAGGGGGAGGGGAGGCAGTGCCGCGGGCAGGGGGAGAGGGCGCGGGGCTCAGTGCATTAAGCGATCAGAGAGTACAATATTTCATTGCTGGCAATCGCAGCCAAGACATCAACTACTTGGGGAGAGCAGCCTTAAAAGCCTTTTGATTTTATTTCTTCCACTTCATCTTTTTTTTTCCCTTCCCTTGCTGGTGTCCTTGACAAGGCTCCCCCCCCCCCCCGCCCCTTCCCCAACCTGGCTCTGGCGCTCCTGCTCCTTGGGAGGCCCAGGAGCCTGGCTGAGGGGCAGCTGAGGCTTCTCCAAGCTTCTGCAAGGCATTGACCGGGCCCCTGGACAGGCAGGCGCGTGTGCGCAGGACTGGCGGGACCTGGAACCGTGAGCGCCCCGCAGAAGCCACCGCCGAGGTAAGAGACCCGGGCCCCGCCGGGGGCGGGAGGAGGGGCGAGCGGGGGCGTCAGACCCTGAGGAGTCAGCCTAGTTGCGCCAAACCACCGACCCCAGGGAGACCCCCCCCAGGGCGAAAGACACAGGTGTGCTCACAAAACGCACACTCACTGCTCAAGACCTGAGGGCGGGGGCAGGTCACTGCGGGACACCCAACCCAGTGCCCATGACGTCAGCCGCCGTGCTGTGACGTCACTTCCCCGCCCCCGCGCGTTCCCGCTCCCCCGCCCGCGAGATGTTCCATCTCAGCCTGACGGCTGGCAAAGCGCAATTGCACATCTGTCTTGTCGGGAATTAGTTAATTGAATCAGCAGCCCGAGCTGCCGCAGCGACCTCGACTCTTACCCCCGGGAGGGGCTGGGCGGGGGAGGGGACGGGGGTCTCGCCTGGACTGGGGGCGGGGAACGGGGCTGTCTGAATACAGGTCCATGTCCACCCCCCGCGACGTGGCCAAGGCCTGGGACTGGGCGCCCTCCGGGAGAGGCTTGGCAAGGGGGGCGGGGCGGCTGCCCACCAGGGCGCTGGAACCCCCTCCCCAGCAGCGGGCTCCTCCCCATGCCTCTCGCGGTGCAGCCCCTTCCCCTGAGCCATAGCCTCCGCCCCCAGATGCTGGGAAGGGTGATTGGCTCCTGTCCCTGTCCCCTTCCCTCCACTAACCCCCGGGGGTGGGGGTGGCGCTCTGGCTCCGGTCCAGGCCCCGTCCCTGGCCCACGTCCCCCCTCCCTGTCCTCGGGGCTCCTCCGCGGTGGGTCCCTGGCCTCCCTCCATCCTTGGGTCACCTCCTCCCTCTGCCCCCACCTTTCCTTCCCAGCCCACAGAGACAGCCCCGGAAAGATGTGACGTCGCGGCCAGTCCTCAGCTGGAGACCCTGGGCCTAACTCGACCTCTCTGAACCCCGGCCTCCACACCTGACCCCGGAAGTACAAAAAGTCCTGCCACAGCGGGTACAGTTAAGGGTAGGGCATCAGAGTCTGCCACCACCACGCTGTAATCTCACCCCAGAGCTGCCACGGTGGGGGACTGCTCCACAAAGATGCCCACTTAAAGGGTAGCCACTGTGGCCATCCGAAGGAGGGGCCAGGATGGAGTTCTTGATGGGGGGGGCTCCTGCACCCCAGGGCTCCCATCTGAACCCGGGGTTCACTCCCTGGCCGTCATGACCACACTGTTGCATGGTCTTCAGAGTTCCATGGTTTGTCAGTCCTGCATCCTTATCCTTGAACAGTCTCATTCCCATTTCACAGATGGGAAAGTGGAGGTCCAGAGAGGTCCAGTGACTTGCCAAAGACCTCACTCACAGTGATGACATTGCAGAGCTCGGATGTGAACCCAACTGCTCCGGCCTCCATGTCAGCCCATCTCCACTATGGTGCCTCCCCCCTCGGGGGACCACTCGGTTGCTAGGAGACAGAAAGCTAGTGGTTACTATGGGAACGGGCTGATGTGGAAAGTGGGAAGAGTTGATGTCCAGGCAGCGACAGGAAGCTCTGGGTGGGCTCCCTGGCCCCTTCCCTGCCCCTCCCATAGAGACAGCTCTTGGTTCAGACCCTGGGTTCCCGGTGGTGGCAGGTGCTCAGTGACAAGGCCAGAGAGAGGTGACCTGATGGACACTGCCCTTGCAAAGTAAGAGGCCTGGTGACAGTGAGATCCCAAAGATGAGACTGGCAGGCAAACACAGGCCAGGGAGCCTCACCGTCTTCTTTACAAACTGCAGATGGCAGAGCTGAGCTGGCCTCTGCCCTGGAACGAGAGAGAGAGAGACAGAGAGAGAGAGAGAGAGAGAGAGAGAAAGAGAGAGAGAGAACAGGACCGTGGTGGGGCCCGGAGCCGTGCCAGAGGGCTCTGGATCTCAGTATTCTCACCTGCAAAATGGGAATGAGCCTCACCCCTCCCCTCCTAGACAAGACACCAAGCTGTGCCAGACACCTAGACTCCCCCAGCTGTGCGACCTCGGAAAAGTGGCTTAGCCTCTCAGAGCTCCGGCACACCGGGGCCAGGACTGGTACCTACCTCGCGGGCTTCCTGTAAGAACTGAATAAGTGAGCGCAGGGCCGGCAGGCTAAGCCCACCCATGGTGTCAGCTGTTCACAGTGTGCGTAAGTGCTCGCCAGTGCCCCGGGGTCCAAGCTGCGTGGACCCCAAGCCCTGTTCCCTCTCTCCCTGTCTCAGGAGAAAAGCCTCCCTCCACCTCAAACTCCTTGCCAGGTACTGGAGGAGGAGCGGGTGACAAGCAGGACCCTGGGGCCCCAGGCCTCCCCCTCAGCTCTGGGAGCCAAGAGGCGGGGGTGGCGGTGGCAGCTAAATCCGCTCACCCCGCCTGTCAGTCCCTTAATCTGATCCCAGAGGGACGACGCGGAGGCTTCACTCTGGATGACAAATGAGGAGGGCAGCGGCCTGCCCTGCCTGGGCTCCGCCTGAGTAATGGCCTTGCATTAAGATATTAGGCGCGACGCCGGGAAGTGTGCTTCCCCCACCAGCCCCGAAGGCCGGCCGGGAAGAGCTTGGAGAGGGAAGGAACCTTGCCAAGGAAGGGGCCGGGGGCTTCCAGATGGGGTGAGGGTCTCAGAGGGGGGAGGAGGCAGACGGCCCAGAAGTGCCCAGCTACAGAGACACAGAGTGGAGAGGGAGGGAGGGAGGGAGGGACAGGGGCTCACTGCAGGGCTGGAGGAGACACAGGTGGGCAGGGGACAGAGACACAAAGACTTGGAGAGAGGGGAACAGGCCCGAGAGGAGACCCTGCACACAGGGTCCACAGGGGCCAGGCTGGCCAGGACAGCCACCTGTGGGGGCCAGGTCCCCCGTCCTCCAAGGCTGGCCCTTTGACAGCCCCCTGCTCTGTGAGCCCCGCCACAGTACAGCCTGGACCCACCCCCCCAGCCTGAGTCTGGCCTTGCAAGGCTGACAGGGGCAGGGGGCGGGGGTCTCTGGGAGACCGAGGCGCCCGGAGACAGGGCCTGCGAGAGCAGAGCAGGGCTAGGATGGCTCCGGCCAGCTCCAGGCAGCCTGCTCAGAGGTGGCCCACAGAGCAGACCCCTGCCTGCCTGCCTGGGTTCAAATCCCAGCCGGGCCCCACTCTGCTCAGAGCAGGGGTGTGAGCTCCCTGCCTCCCCCATCCATAGAGCGAGGGGTGATGACCAGGCTTCCCCTGCGCACTACCCCTGCCACTTGCAAATGCCTCCATCTCTCCCCAAATCACCGTCACTCTAACTTCCCCAGATCCCCAGGCAGGTATAAGCAGATCCCCTCCCCTTCCTTTTCTCCCAGTGGTTCCTGCACAGGCCTGCGAATCCTAACTCTGCTGGTCCAGCTGTCGGCTTCTCCATGCCTCAGTTTCTTCATCTGCAAAATGGGCCTGCAGTGGGGTTCAGCAGAGCATGGATGCACTTCATCAAGCCCACGGAGGCTGGCTCAGATACCCCAGCCCTCTGCTCCGAGGCCCTCCCTGACTGTCCTGCACACGTGGGAGCCCCCAGAGAGATGCTCAGGTACAGCCATGAGGTGAGGGGAGCCCCAAATCCCAACCCTAGGATGGACAGTGGGGGCCCAGCTGCCTCCACCACCTGCCCCTCCTCCAGCACCATTCGGCTTCCTGGGTGCTGCCCACACTTGGCTTGTTGCTCTGTTGTCACCGTGAAATTCTGAGTAACTGGGGCTGGCTCTTGGTAGAGCGGTTAGGATGCGCCCATCTCATATGGGAGTGCCTGGGTTCGAGCCCCAGCTCCACTTCCACCTCCAGCCTCCTGCTTGTCTGCACCCTGGGAGGCAGCAGGTGCTGGCTCAAATCCTTGACCCCTGCCACCATGTGGGGGACTCAGACCAAGCTCCAGGCTCCTCCTGGCCCTGACCTGGCCCGGCGCTGGCTGTTGCAGGTATTTGGGAAGTGAACCGGCAAATCTCTGCCTGTCTGCCTCTGTCTTTCAAATAAATAGGAAATAGCAAAGAAATTCTTAATTTTTGAATAAAGGGGTCCTAAAAACCATGGAACCGATGGCACACGCGAGCCAAGCTGCCCCCGCCAGCTGCTAGGACGGGAAGTTGAGATTTGGAAACAAGGTGGGCAGCCTTGGGATGTGGGAGACAGACGGGGTGGAAGGGGGGGGCAGCAAAAGCAGTAGGCTCGCCCCCCCCCCCCCCAGCCCAGGAGAACTTGCGGCAGAGCACTGCTGGGTAGGCCTGAGCGGGGGCTGGGGGCTTGTCACAGGTGGAGGGGCTGCTGCTGAACCCGCCTCCCACGCCCTGGGCTGGGGTCTCACCCGGTAGGCACAGGCGCTGCCCCCAGGGCCTACTCCTGAATCATCAGGCTCCGATCCTCTGGTTGTGGCCAGCCCCCTTCTCACTCCCCTCCAGGCCACCTGGGCTTCTGGAATGTGGTCCAGCCACCCTGGCCCTCCCGCGACTCTAACCCAGCGCCACCAGGGGGCGCTCCGCGCCTGCTCCGCCCCGTGGGCCTGGGGCCCCTGCCAGGCGGTCAGGAGGAGGGGCTTCCTTGGGGCACGATGGGCAGAGGCTGCGGTCCCCGGTAAAGTGACCCCTTCTTTCTCCCGGGCCCAGTGCTGCAGCCTGGGCCGCAGCCCCCTGCCCGGATGGTGGAGTCCCACCAAGACTGGTCACGCCCTCAGTCCCCACCCCGGGACTCCCGGCCCTGGGCCAGACTGCTCACTTCCCCTCTACCCCCGGGGCTGCGGCCCTCCTGTAGGTTCCCAGATGAACCCAGGCTGGGCACCTGGTCAGCTCGGGGTGGGCGTCCCCTCCAGCTGTCAGTCCCTAGCCGGGAGGCGACTCATGAGCCCTCTGCCCTTGAGGAAGAAACCAAGCCTCTGAAATACACATGCACGTGTTTTGAGTTTTTGTGGATAATGCACCCTTGTGATTCCAGAACAAGGCAATTCGTGCTAAGTCCCTCCCGCTCCCGCAGTCTGCACACACACAGCTCCTCCCCCACCCCCGACCTCTAGCTGGCTACTTTAATTTTGGGATTAGTCTTCAAGAGAAAATCAGAATACGTGTTCTTATTTTTTCTCCTGTCTTACAAAACCTAAGGTTTCTCCTGTCTTACAAAACACTATACCCACCGCTCTTGTTGTCTTCATTCAATCTGCCTCGGGATTCCGCCGCTCACAGGAGACTCCTGGGTCCTTTTTAGGGCTGCATACTATTCCACCGCACTGTTGCATGTTGTTCATTGAGCCCTGTCCTTCCTGGATGTGTGCCTACGCTGGCGCTATGGTGGCTGCCTCTTGCACTCTCACTAACGGTGTTGCCTGGACGTCCTTGTCCGTGTGTCAACAAGCTCGTTCTTGTCCAGACCTGCAGGACAAACGGCCCCGGCATGGGAGGACACCACTGGCCCCTTTGGGAGCACTGGTTGAAGACTTGGGCGGTGCCATTCCAGTGTGTGTCTGGGGAGTGATCTCCACGGCCCCTCACCGGGCAGACACCACTGGACACTCCCACAGCAGTGAGCGAGACGCTCCCAGCGCGTGCACCGTCAGGCTTCTGGGTTTTGCCACAAACTCACTTGTGTCCAGTGCCCTCTGTCCCCAGGGAACCGCTCTGAGCTGCAGGTTTTAAACAAGCCCGCCCCGGCCCCAGCACTCGGAAGTGTTTCTCCACTCTAGCGCGTCAACATTTGCTGCCTCCGTGGAGCCCGCGGGCTGCATCAGGACAGGGCTTGCACACAGCCCCAACACAGATCCGGCGCAGCACGGCTGCTGGCGCGCCCTGTGGCTGGGCACGGCTCCCTGCGTGCCTGCCACCCTGGTAAGTGCTCTGCCCAGTGGTCTCCCGAGCCCCTCAGTGACCTTACGGAGAAGACACGGCTGTCAGTCCCATTTGTCAGAAGAGAAAACTGAGGCCCAGGGACAGGATGTGATTTGCTCACAGCTGCTCAGAAAAGAAATCCTTGCCTCCACCTCCTCACCCTCCTCAGGGGTCAGGGTCCGAGTTCGAGGTTAAGCCGCCACCTGCAGCGCTGGCACCCCACAGGAGCCCCTGGCTTTGTTTCCTCCCTACTCTGGCCCAGTGCAGGGTGGGGTGGGCTGGTCTCCTGGTCGCCAGAGGGGTGGTTAGGACCAAGTCAGAGCACCAAGCTCAGGACCAGCCCCCAGGGCAGCCCCCTCGGTGGTGCCGAGCCAAGCTGGGGGCTGGCCCACGTCCCTGGCCCCCTTTTGCCGTGCAGTGCCAGGGCCACGATGACCCTGGTGGCCGAGCAGTTGCCAGAACCCTCTCCCGGAGGCCCCGCGGCTGCGCTGGCTCCGCGCCTGTCACTCCGTTCCCCAGCGGCTCCTCGTGGCGGCTGCCTGCCTCTCTGCCTCCCATTAATCATGTGTGCAGGATTTATTTTCTCCAGCAATTTATTTCAGCAAATGCAATCTGGGTGTGCCTGCAGGTGGGCAGAACGCTCTGCTGCTGCCGGAGTCACGGAACCCCGGCTTTAATGTCAGGCTCATGGGCTCCGCTCGCCAGCCGGGCACCCCAGGGACCCCAGGGACCAGCCCCACCCCCATCGCACCGGGAGTCCCGGGGTCCCGAGGAGCCCGAGAGCTCCGGCTTGCCCGATTTCTGTGCAGGAGTTTTGCTGCCCCTACCAAAGCTGGGAGACACCAGCCCCCTCTGTTCAGCCTAACACAGGCACTTGGGGGTCTCCTCTGAGGATGTGGTGGTGGTTCTTTCCACCGTTCCTGATCGGGGGAAGGAAGCCGTGGTCTCCCTGAGCCCTCTCCTCCCCAGCCCTGCTGGGCAGCCCAGTCCTGATCCCATGACAGTCACGGAGAGCAACAATCAACTAGTGCAGACCCAGCCACCCCGTCGCACCACGCCCAGCACACGGGTCCCCCTTCCTGGGCTCCCTTTCATCTCCCGTCACCCTCTGCCCCTGTCTAGGCCTCCAGGTGCAGCAGTCTAGGGCTGGGCAGGACACAGCCCTGGGGTCAGGGTGTGGGGGCGAGGAGCTGCACACTTCGCCTTGTTTTCAGGTCCACCTGGCCCTCCCTCTGCAGGCCCACCGTGTGCCTGCCACCCCTGCAGGTGCCCAGGAGGCCAAGTCCTAGCCTGTGGGCACCTGCCCCTGCCCTTGGCCTCCCCCAGGCCCAGTGCGCACCTGCCCCCAGCCTGCCCCGCCCACTGAGCTGCCTCTGGTGCTTTGGATAATTCGCACTGTCGCAAAGCCATTACCCTGCAGATGGGCCGGCTTCTGCGTGTGTGTGTGTGTGTGTGCGCGCGCGCGCGTGTGCCCGTGCACGTGCGTGCAGGGGAGGGCTGGCTGCGGCAGGCACAGCGCCTTGTTTATGCCTCACTCACCGCTGTAATTGCCTTGGGGGATTTATTGGCCTCCTGCACTGGCCCTACACCCTCCACGGCTCGCTCTGCTTCTCTCGGCCCTGCCTCTGCGGGACCTGGGTGAGGGCACCTGGAGCTCTGCACAGGGGACTGGACGTGCCCAGCAGGGTGGGGGGCGGCTGGCCCTGCAGAGGGGCAGCCCCGGTACACGTACCACTGTGACGGGCACATCCGACTCTGCGCACGGCACCTGGGGGCACCCCCACCAGGCCCCCCAGACCTCAGGGCCCCCAAGGGGTTCAGCCAGTCTGGAGTTGCAAGTGGAGGCAGAAGGGGTGCTGGAGAGGTTTTGTGGGCACCGGTGGCCCGAGTTTCTCCTCTTTTCCCTGCAGACCCCTGGGCTCAGACACCATCTCTACTGTTCTACCTCCCCCTCCTGCCATCCACAGCCCAGAGGAGGAGCAGAACCTTGCTTCCCACCCTCGCACTTCCAGAACCTGCCACCTTTATGTCGACCCCTTTATGTCGGGAGGGCTGGGGGCGCCGGTGGAGCTGGGCAGTGGTCAGGGCCGTGCCTCCACGGCAGGCAGAACCCTGTCCTAGCTCTTCTGCCGCAGTGTCGGGCAGTGTGGTCTCGGCCACGTCACTCAAGTTCCCCGGCTCTCAGCGGCCCCTCCTGTGAGATGGGTCTGATATCGTGAAGGCTGAACGCCTTGTCGTACGTCAAGGAACACGAAGCCGACTTCGTTCTTGGAGCTTGGGACGTCCGCCGGCACTTACTGGGTGAAACTCGGCGTTGGGAGGCTGTGGCTGGTGGCGGTGCCAGTGCTGCCCGCCGGTCTGAAACAATCCAAGCAAAGCAGTGAGAAGGCGAGAGTCAGAGAGAAGGACTCGAGTCAGAATCAATCTCCGCTTCGAAACGCAGCCATCGCGAGCGAGGAGGGGCGCCATTCCTGGAAGCCTCTTTTCGCACTGATGCAACACGGGAGGAAGGAAATCGTGCTGGAAGTAGGCGCCCTCGTGAAACGTCAGCCGTATTTTCCTAAATCGAACTGTAGCTCGTGTCGGCAGAAGGACACGAGGGGCGCGGGGCTGTGCAGAAGCAGCTGACGCCGGCTCAGCACCTTCATCGGGGGTCGCTTACTCAGCAGCTCACCTGGTGATGACGGCGACAACAGGAGGGAGTGACGGGGAGAACCTGTAGGCAGGAGGGGGGCACTCCTGAAGACCACAGCAGGCTTGGAAGGGGTCGGGGTCCGAGTTCGAGGTTAAGCCGCCACCTGCAGCGCCGGCATCCCATGTGAGCACTTTCAAATCCCGGCTGCTCTGCTTCTAATCCAGCTCCCTGCTAATAATGCGCCCAGGAAAGCAGCAGAAGATGGCCCACGTGCTTGGGCCCCTGCTGTCCACGTGGAAGACCGGGATGAAGCTCCTGGCTCCTGGCTTCGGCCTAGCCCAGCCCTGGCTGTTTTTGCAGTCACCTGGGGAGTGGATGGAAAATCTCTGTCTCTCCCTCTCTCTCTCTGTAATTCTGCCTTTCTTTTAAAAAATTTATTTATTTATTTATTTATTTAAAAGGCAGAGGTGCAGAGAGAGAAGAGAGAGAGAGATCTTCCATCCGCTGGTTCACTCCCCAAATGACTGCAACAGCTGGAGCTAGGATGGGCCAAAGCCAGGAGCCAGGAGCTTCCTCCAGGTCTTCCACATGGGTGGCAGGGGCCCAAACACTTGGGCCAGCTCTGCTGCTTTCCCAGGTGCATCAGCAGGGAGCTGGATTGGAAGTGGAGCAGCCGGGATTCAAAGGGGCACCCAGATGGGATGCCGGAAGCTTCACCCACTACGTCACAGCACCAGCCCTGGATTTTTGTTTTTTAAAGATTTATTTATTTTCTTTGAAAGGCAAAGTTACAGAGAGAGAGCGGGAGAGACAAAGATCTTCCATCCGCCAGTTCACCCCCCAAATGGCTGCAAAGGCCAGAGCTGGGCTGAGCCAAAGCCAGGAGCCAGGAGCTTCCTCCAGGTCTCCCACGTGGGTGCAGGGGCCCAAGCACTTGGCCTATCTTCTACTGCTTCCCCAAGCGCATTAGCAGGGAGCTGGATCAGAAGTGGAGCAGCCGGGACTTGAACCGGCACCTATAATGGATGCCGGCACAGTAGATGGAGGCTTAACCTTCTACACCACAGCACCGTCCCCATAAATAAATCTTTTAAAAAGAGAAAAATAAGGGAAATGGTCAAGTTAGCAAATTTCAAAGAAACACAGTGGAAAGCCAGATTGAGAGAAGGGAAAGCTTTGTGATGTGAGACCAGGGGAGATAAAGGAAGGCAAGAGAGGAAGAGGAGGAGCAGACCCAGCGAGAAGCAGTTTGCCTTTTCCTCATGAGTGTAGCGGCCGGGCTTCAGGGGCCTCGATGGGGTCTGGATGCATCCTTGTCGGTGACCCCGCCCAAGATGTGGGGTGGTAGGGGGCAGGGTCTTGCTAGCCCTGGAGAGCCTCACTTGCAGGTCCCCAGGCCACCCTACTCCGGCGGGCCCTCGCCAGGGGCAGTCCCAGATCTAGCACCCCCCCCCATCCCCAGGCAACATCCCTGCCTGTCCCCTCAAAGTCAAGTTCAGCCCGAGGTGGGGGCGGGGAAGCTGGCCAATGCAGGGGCACAGGCGAGCCGTGAGGAAGGCCCCACCCAGACGTCCCCCAAGGGTCAGGCCACACACACCCCGGGTGGGGGCCCTCCTCTCGCAGGCCCTCAATGCCCTCCCCAAGTTCACGCAGTGAACAGCGCCCTGCGCACACCACGTGGGGACCCAGGACCAGCACAGGTGCCCTTGGCAGAGGGGCCAGCCTGCCCCTCCCCGAGATGGCTTGGGTGATCCATTTCCAGAGGCGAACATGAGGTTGAGAGGGAACTGGTGTCATCTCCTGGGGCAGCCTCCACCTCTGACCACAGCGGTGGCGCTGCAAACCACAGCGGTTCTGGAGCCTGGAAGGCCGACTCCGGGCTGCGTGCGTGGGCTGTGCTCTCCCCAGGGCGTCCTGTCTGCCTCTCACTGGCCATCACTGCAGCTCCTCACCTTGCGTCTGTGTCACTCCAGCCCCTGCCCGTGTTGTCCTGGGAGCTGTCTGTGTGTCCCTGTCCCCGAGTCGCCCACCTCACCCCGTGTGGCCTCGGGTAACCAATCACGCCTGCTCCGACTCTGCTTCCAAATCCAAAGCCGTGTGGGTGACTGGGGGTGAGGGCTGCGGGGCCTCTCTGGCACACAGTTCAGCTCAAGACAGTCATGACAGGAAGTGACTCACACAAGGACGCCACTCAGATCCCCAGGCCTGGGCTCTGAGTCACAGCTCAAGTGGCCTCTCGTCCACGAGACCCTGACGTCCACCTGACCTCCCACTTCGATGTGTCCCAGGCTTTATAAAAACTTTTTTAAGATGTCTTTGAAAGTCAGAGTTACACAGAGAGAGGAAGAGACAAAAACAGCTTCCAGATGGCCACAACGGTCAGGGCTGGGCCAGGTCAAAGCAAGGAGCCAGGAGCTTCATCCGGGTCTCCCACATGGGTGCTGGGGCCCAAGGACATGGGCCAATTGCCACTGCTTTCCCAGGCCATTAGGAAGGAGCTGGATGGGAAAGGGAGCAGCCAGATCTTGAACCAGAGCCCATATGGGATGCTGGCATCACAGGTGATGGCTTTACCCGCTAGGCCACAGTACCAGCCCCTATAAAAACTTCAAAAATTAGAAGAGGGAGGGGCCAGCACTATGGCATAGCAGGTAAAGCAGCTGCTTCCAATGCCAGCATCCCATATGGGTGCCGGCTCAAGTCCCAGCTGCTCCACTTCCAATCCAACTTCCTGCTGATGCACCTGGGAAAGCAGCCAAAAATGGCCCTAGTACTCGGGCCTCTGTACCCACGTGGGAGACCCAAAGGAAACTCCTGGCTTTGGCCTGGCCGAGCCCTGGCTGTTGCAGCCATCAGGAGAGTGAACCAGCAGATGGAAGATCTCTCTCTCTCTCTCTCTCCCCCCCCTCTCTTTCTCTCCCCCTCTCTTTTAAAAAACCATGAGAGCAGGCAACAGCACAGGCCTGGGCCTCAGGCGCCAGCACTCCGTGGGAGGGAGCCGGCAGGCTCGGGGGACCCCAGCACTGCGGAGGGGCAGGTTGCTGGTGAAGAGCCAGGAGGCAGGAATTCAGCCCTGACAAGTGACCGAACTCACAGCTGCAAGTGGTGCGATTGGCTCTCGGGGGAATCCCGACGATTGGGAGATGGACTGGAGACGACACGGCCCTCCCTGTGCCCATCGGAGAGCCCTTTCCCTCCGGGACTGCCCCTGCCCCGAGTCAGGCAGGTCCTGAGTTGCCTCCTCCCTGGGCCTACAGCCATCTGGGTGCCGACCCGACAGAGCCAGTCTCCAGCCTGGTTCACAGCTCTCGTCCCCTGCCCTAGCTGTGGGTGGGAGGGTGAGAAAGGGTCTCCCCTTGACCCTGGGCTTCTTCGATGTTGGGGAAGGGACACTGGGATGCTGATCTACCTGGGCCAGGGGGTGCCCAGAACCACGGCTGCTGGCAGGAACGGGGTACCCTGCACACAGGTACCCTGCTCCCCCTGCACACAGCCCTGCCCAGCCAGGCCCTGCACCCAGCCTGATGCTCTGCTCCCACTGTCTTAAAATTCTTCATGATGGTTGCACAAGGGGCCCCTGCAAATCGCATGGCCAGTCCCGCCTGCTGTAGCAGCGTGCGGTCACATGTCCCCTCCGCTCACCTGGGGTTCCCCAAAGCCTGAAGCCACTGGCCTCCCTCACACTCAGCACCGGCTCTCAAGCCAGTGGGCACACATGGTGATATCGGCAAACTCTTAGGGACCAGGAGAGTGGGCGTGCGGGAGCCCCTCTCAACGACCGCCCCAGGAGCCCCTGGCTGACCAGCCAAGCCTCCAGCTAGGCCAACGTCCAGCTGGGCCCTGAACCGCCAGCCTCTCCCTCTTGCCAGCCCCCTTGACTGTACCTCAAGGAGCTGCTCAGCCCCCGCCGCCATGAGGAGCAGTGGAGGCCGGAGGCAGCAGGGGTGGAGCGGGGCGGCTTGCTCCCTCTGCCCTCCTCCCCACCAGCTGTGCAGGAGCCAGGCAGCCGAGGGGCCCAGGCTGGAGAGGCTGGATTCACCCATGCCCAACCCCAGAAGTGGCCCTGGACCCTGGGGGTGGGGGGCTCACTCTGGGCCTTTCTCCCTCCGCTTGGATGGGAGAAGCTGCAGACAGAGTTTCGGGAAATGGCGGGAGGAGTGGCCTCCCCCCACCGCACCCCCGCCACCTGCGGGGGCGCCCAGCTACTTCCACTGCCCTCTGAGCCCGCACTCTGGGGCTCTTCCCTGAACCACAGAGACCCTTCCTTTGCCACTTTCTCCACTTGCATTATGCTTTGTGTTCAACCCGTGTCCAGCAAACCTCCCTCTCTCCCTCCCCCTCCCCACTATGAGCTGCATAAAATCCGCACTCCCAGGAGCCACACACCGGAGCGTCTTCCTGCTGGTCCTGGATCCCAGGTGTCTTCCTTGCCAAGTGTGCTACCTGGGCGGGGGAGGGCCCAGGGTGTGCTGAGAAAGGATGGATAAGCGGCTCTCAGCTCAGGGCAAGTGTTCCTTCCTGTGCTGGGGGTACCCCCTCCCAGGGCGGTCCTGGGGTCAGCAGCATGGGTTGAGGGGCTAGGGGACTGCTGGCCCCGGGGCACCCTGCAGGGCTGCCCCAGGAGGCGCCTCCATCCCAGGAGAGCCGCTCCACCCCCTGCCCGTGGCCCTTCCTGGGGACTTCCATGTGCCGGCCAGGGTCCCAGCAAGGGAGAACAATGCTGGCCAGGCCGAGCGGGCCAGCAGGGACGGGATCTGGGAGAGCAGTCAGAGCTGCTGGGGCCGGGGCTCCCTGAACTGGGCCACTGTGGGGCCTTCCTTTCATCCCCCGCCTCCCTCGCAGGGCCACCCCAGCCTCGGCCTCGCCTCTTCCCAGCCCACTCGCCCCAGTGCAGCAATTACGGCGCTAATTAGACTGCTTTGATCATCTTTAGAAATGGCCACATTAGGGAGGGCCTCTGCCAAGCAATTAGGGGCACAGCGGCTGGGGTCTCTGGGGCCTCCTCTGGGGGTGGGACTGCCAGGGACCCCCCCAACACCCACCCCCTGCCCTCCTCCCTCCAGGAGTGCCTGCCCCCAGCAGAGCCATCAGCTCCTCAGGGGGTCAGGCAGATGGGGCGGCCCCCACCCCGACTCCGACCCTGGCCCTGGAGCCGAGCTGGCCCCTGCCCTCCAGCCCCCCTCCGCCTGGCCCCTGGCCCAACCGTCAGCTCCTCTTCTCTGCCCTGGCCCCTTTGATGCCACCGCAGAAACAAGGGCTCTTTTCACAGAAGGGGGGCTCGGAGCGGGCGGATGGGACTTCAAAGGTGAGGGTTGAGCCCACTACCTCATTCCCTCCCCCCCCAGCCCGTGCTCTATATATCCCCACAGCCCTCTTCCCCAGGGGCTCCAGCAGTGCAGGGCCAGGTGAGGGGTGGACCCACAGAAGGGGTCATTTCGATGGAGACCACAGTCAGATGATCTAAGGGACAAAAACTGCGCACCAGGGGCAGAAAGGCAGCAGGAGGCAGGCTCCCAGGGACAGGCGGCCGGAGGGTGGCCGAGAGGCGGAACAAGGACGGGGTCTCCTGCCCCAGCTCCCAGGGACCATGCTGCTGGCTGTGCTGCTGCTGCTGCTGCCGCCGCCGCCCCCACACCCATGGGCTGCGCAAGGGCACCCCCTGTACATGCGCCTGCCCCCTGGCACCCTGCAAGGTGAGCCTGGCTGGGTGGGAGGGAGGAGCCGGGGCGCCAGGGCGCAGAGGGTGTGGGGTCTCGGGTGGGGGGAGATGAGCTCCTAGACCTGTGCCCCCTTCCACCCACCATGCCGGGGACCGGATCACCAATCGGAGAGGAAGGGGCATGGCAGGCTGCAGAGGGAAGGGAACTGGTCCAAGCCGCCGCCCAGCATGCAGGGAAGGTGGGGACTTCCCAGGGAAGAAGGGGCCCCGAGCCACGTGCCCTTGGCTGCCTGGGCTGCGAGGCGGCTGGGGACCACAGTGACCTCGTGTCAGTAAGCCCCAGAGCCGCCCCACCTCTCCCCCACCGCCAGGCATGACTCTGTGCCCCTGTCCCAGCAGTTCTGTCGGCCCAGGGGACCCAGGCCTTGCAGGCTGCACAGCGGAGCGCCCAGTGGGCAGTGAGGCGCGTGGCCATGGAGATCCAGCACAGACTGCACGAGTGCCCAGGTTGTGCTGCCCACGCCGCCCCAAGGGACCTTGGCTCACTACCCTGGGCCCACTCCTGTCCACCCTCACCCCTCCCTCCTGACCCGGCCCCCTCCGGGGGGAGGAGGGTCAGAGACGGGGGGCGGGGGAAGACACGGCTGGCAGGTGTGTGCGGGGGCTGGGCGGGCGAGAGGGTGGCAGGGAGACTCAGGGGTCTGATTCTCAGCAGGACCTGGGCGCCCCAGGCCGCAAGCTCCGGTACTCCAGGATCCACCTGAACCAGGTGAGGCTGAAAAGGCCGAGAGTGGGGTGGGCCTCGGTGCTGAAGACAACTGGCCCCTGTCCCTCGTGACGCCGCTTCTTCCTTCCTAGGGCCGTGCGGCGAGAGGCGCCCAGGCACCGCCAACGTGACGCGGGCTCACGGCCGCATAGTGGGGGGCAGCGCGGCGCCACCCGGGTCCTGGCCCTGGCTGGTGAGGCTGCAACTCGGCGGGCAGCCTCTGTGCGGAGGCGTCCTGGTGGCGGCGTCCTGGGTGCTCACGGCGGCGCACTGCTTCGCAGGGTACGTGGAACCCCCACCCCGAGCTCCCCTACCCAGCCGGGGTCCTCAGAGCCCGGCCAAGCACTTGCTGAGTCGTCCCGCCCGGGACGCGCGACAAAGCCGGTCTCTGCTGCCCCCTGGCGGCCGCCGGCGCGGGCCTCCCGGTCTCCAGTGGCCGGCACCCGCCCAGCTGGCCTGCGGAGCCCTGGGCGCTACCCTTCCGGGGCCGTCTCCGGCCCACGGGCGCCGCTCCCGGGCTCTCTCTCCCTGCCCGGTTTGCAGGCCCGCTGGGCGGTGCGGTGGAACGGAGGGAGGCGCAGGGCCTCCGCGGAGTTTCTGTGCGCCCTGTGCTGCTTCCGTCTCACCCGCCGCTCGCCCCGCAGCGCCCAGAACGAGCTCCTGTGGACGGTGACGCTGGCAGAGGGTCCCCGGGGGGAGCAGGCGGAGGAGGTGCCGGTGAACCGCATCTTACCGCACCCCAAGGTGAGAGGGCGGGGCTCGGGGCCCCCTCCCCGCCCTTTGTTGACCTTGCGCCACAACCGCCCCGCTTCTCCCCCCCCCCCAAGTTTGACCCGCAGACCTTCCACAACGACCTGGCCCTGGTGCAGCTGTGGACGCCCGTGAGCCCGGCGGGGCCGGCGCGCCCTGTGTGTCTGCCCCAGGGGCCGCGGGAGCCCCCAGCGGGTACCGCCTGCGCCATCGCGGGCTGGGGAGCCCTCTTCGAAGGTACTGGGCTGGGCAAAGCCTGGGGGCCTCGCGATTTCGGGGGGAAGGGGAGGAGGAGGGAGGAGCCGGCCTGTGCCAGACCACGCAGAGCGCGAGGCGTCCCGCAGGGCAGAAGTGGGGCGACCCTAGGGGCGGGGTCCTGCCCGCCCAGCCTGAGCGCACGCCTCCCTGTAGACGGCCCGGAGGCCGAGGCGCTGAGGGAGGCCCGAGTCCCGCTGCTCAGCTCCGACACCTGCAGAAGGGCCCTGGGGCCGGCCCTGCGCCCCAGCACCATGCTCTGTGCCGGCTACCTGGCGGGGGGCGTCGACTCGTGCCAGGTAGGCGCCTAGACCGCGGGAGGCTTCGGGACAGCTGCTCACACGGGACAGGGGCCTCCTTTCTTTCCGGGGTGGGGGTGGGTGGGAGGGGGCTGCCAGCCAACTTCTCATCGCTCCAACGCGTCCGCAGGGTGACTCTGGAGGGCCCCTGACCTGCTCGGAGCCTGGCCCCCGCCCCAGGGAGGTCCTGTTCGGAGTCACCTCCTGGGGGGACGGCTGCGGGGAACCGGGGAAGCCCGGAGTCTACACTCGAGTGGCCGTGTTCAAGGACTGGCTCCAGGAGCAGATGAGCGGTGAGCGCCCCCTACCCTGGTCCCCCCTGCCCGCCCCCTGCGCTCTTCCCCAGTTGCCTTCTGGGGAAAGCGCGCCTCGCTCCAGGCACGCGCTGCGGAGCCGAGGGCCCGAAACAGGGGGAAAACTGGCCCCTGCTCCGCCCGCAGCGGCCCCCTCCGGACGCGAGCCCAGCTGCAGAGAGCTCTTGGCCTGGGACCCGCCCGAGGAGCCGCGAGCAGACGCCGTTCCGGTCTGCTCCTTCTACGGCCGCCGGTGCGCGGGGTCCGAGGGCGCCTGTGCGCGCCTGGCGCACCAGCAGTGCCTGCAGCGCAGGCGTCGTTGCGGTAAGTGGCGCTCCCCCGGGCCGGGGCCGGGGGCTGCGGCGGGGCCGGGCCTGGACGCGCCTCTGACAGCCGCTCGGACCCTTGTCCCGCCTGCAGAGCTGCGCTCGCTGGCGCACACGCTGCTGGGCCTGCTGCGGGGCGCCCAGGAGCTGCTCGGGCCGCGCCCGGGGCTGCGGCGCCTGACCCCCACCTTGGCTCGCCCCGCACCGTCGCTGCGGGAGCCTCCCCGGCACCCGGCCCGCGAGCAGCGGCTGCACTCAGGTACCCGCGCCCTCCGGCCGGGCCCCACCCCTGCGCGGCACGATCGCTTCCTCCCGCCCGGGCCGTCCCCTAACCCTGCGCTTCCCCCAGGATCCTGGGCTGCGGGCGCGCGGTTCGCGAAGCGGAGGCCGGAGCAGCGCGGGGAGGCTAGCGGTAAGGACGCCCTCTGCCGGCTCCCCGCGGTAGAGCCCTGGTTCTTTGGGGACCCTGGTGGCTTTGGGCCCGCGTAGGTGTCACAGGTGCTCCGCCCTGTGTGAGTGGCTGGCCTTTCTGAGCCTGTTTCCCTATCCGTACAAGAGGGCGGTGAGTCTGCGGGGCCTCTCCCCTTCCTGCAGGCTGCCCTGGGCTAGAGCCCCTGCGACAGAAGTTGGCCACCCTCCAGGACGCTCACGCCTGGATCCTGCAGGTTCCCTCAGAGCACATGGCCATGAACTTCCACGAGGTGGGTCCCCCGGCCTCCCAGCCTCCTTCGAAGTGGCCTGGGAAGGCTGATGTGGCTGGGGCCTGAGCCGGAGAAAGGGCAGAGCCCAGCCCTGATGGGTGGGAGCAGGAGGGCCCTCCCTGCCCAGCTCTGTCTGGGGGGGGTGTCCCCAGAGAGGGAAGTGGTGCACTCTGGGACCCGGGTGGCTTGAGCGGGGAGAGAAGTGTGAGTGGTGGGGCTGCCGGGTCGTCCAGGTGAGCAGGAAGTGAGGGGCGGGTTGTGGGAGAGAGGGACGACCCCTAGACCCCCACTGCGGGGTGGGGAGGGGTCTCCCGGCTCCTAACTGCCTGCCCATCACTCTGCAGGTGCTGGCAGATCTGAGCTCCAAGACGCTGAGCGGCCTTTTCCGAGCCTGGGTGCGGGCCGGCTTGGGGGGCCGGCGTGTGGTTTTCAGCAGCCTGGTGGGCCTGGAGCCTGCCACGCTGGCCCGCAGCCTCCCCCGGCTGCTGGTGCAGGCCCTGCAGGCCTTCCGGGCAGCTGCGCTGGCAGACAGAGGGCCCAAAGCAGCCCAGGGAGGGGTCGGGTAGGGCCAGGGACTGGGGAGGAGGGGCCGCCTCACTCAGCCCTCAGGTGCCCAGCCTGCTGGCCAGCAAGGACCCCACCTGCCAACGAGGACCCCAGCTGTCCCGGGGAGCCAAGAGGGGCTTGGGGACCACGAAGACAAGCCGGCCCTGTGCAGTGGGGCCGGGAAGGGTCCTGGGCCCCGTGTGTCTTCCCAGCTGTGCAGTAATAAATGTTATTTATAATAAAGACTGACTTCTCTGGCGCGTTCTGGGGCTGGGAACCAGCGGGTGGCCGTCAGATGAGCTGGCTCCTCCTGAGAAGGGACAGCAGCTGGCCTGTGTGTCGCCATCCGCACTCACGGCCGACCACGCTGCCCCCCCCCCCCCGCAGTCTCCGCCAGACCGCTCCGTGCGCACGCACACACACACACACACACACACACAGTCTCAGTCTGGGACCGCTCCAGGAGTCAGATTGCGTTTCCGGCTGCCTCCTCCCTGTGCCTCCCCACCCCCACCCTGCACCTGTCCCCTCTCCCGCCCACCCTCATTCCACAGCCCTGCAGCCTGGAGAGGGAGAGGCAGACGCCAAGAGCCAGTCAGGGGGCAGGATGGAGGCGCCAGTGCTGTCCCTGGGGCTGCTGGCTGCTTTGGCCGTGTGTGGTAAGGGAGGGTGCTCTCCCCGGGATCCGCCCTTCCACCGTTTCTCCCTGTGATGGGCCACGCTTCAGGGTCCATCACTCCCAGGCAGCGACTGGGGGCCCCCTGCTCCGTCCAGCCCCGGGGCCCGGCAGGACCTCAGGGCAGCTCCCATCCTGGGCCCCCTGCTTAGCGCCCGGCCCTGGCCCTGGCCCCCGCAGGCAGCTGGAGCCTGAACGAAGAGGAGCGGCTCATCCGGCACCTGTTCAGCGAGAAGGGCTATAACAAGGAGCTCCGGCCGGTGGCACGCAAGGAGGACAGCGTGGACATCTCACTGGCCCTCACCCTCTCCAACCTCATCTCCCTGGTGAGGCGCCCCTCTGGGGCTGGGCTGGCCACAGAGGAAGCGCAAAGCCCACGGTAGCTCCCCTCCCTGGGAACCGTACCCCCGCCAGCTGCAGCTCTGGGGTGCACCTGCACCCTACCCACGACCCCAGCCTGCTACACTGAGGCCCTTGTCAGAAGCCATTGGCTCTTGCCACACACTCCTGGCTGCGAGCACTTGGGGCAGGAGGCTGGCTGGCCCAGAGGCCACGGTGTCCCCTGGGTGCCATCCAGGAGTAGGTGCCTGGTGGACATGGGGTGCACAGCCCTGAGGGACTGCCCTCCTGTGATTGCAGAAAGAAGTGGAGGAGACCCTCACCACCAACGTGTGGATAGAGCATGTAAGCGGGTGCCCCACTCAGAGCTTGGGGGAGGAGCAGGGAGCCCCTTCTGACTGGGCTTCTGGGCCCCCAGGGCTGGACAGACAGCCGGCTGCAGTGGGACCCCGCGGAATTTGGGAACATCAGCGTTCTTCGCCTGCCCCCCGACATGGTGTGGCTTCCCGAGATCGTGCTGGAGAACAAGTTGAGCCCAACCTCCCCGGCCTCCTCCCCCACCCCCAGCCCCTGCCTGCCCTCCCTCCTCTGCCTCCCCCGAGCGGGCCGAGCTGGCCGGGGCTGACCGTGATCTCGCGTCTGTCTCCAGCAACGACGGCTCCTTCCAGATCTCCTACTCCTGCAACGTGCTGGTCTATGACTCCGGCTTCGTGTACTGGCTGCCGCCCGCCATCTTCCGCTCCTCCTGCCCCATCTCCGTCACCTACTTCCCCTTCGACTGGCAGAACTGCTCCCTCAAGTTCAGGTGCAGCCACTCCTCCTGCTCGTCCCCCACCCCACCCCTGACCCGGGCATCCACGGGGGTGGATGGAGGTGCCCTCCACTGGGTACCTGGTCCCACAGTGGTCTTGCTTGATTAGCCAGTGGCTCAAAGTCACCCTCTGCCCACTACTGCCTCCCCCCCAGTTCTCTCAAGTACACGGCCAAGGAGATCACCCTGAACCTGAAGCAGGAGGAAGAAGATGGCCGTGCCTACCCCGTGGAGTGGATCATCATTGACCCCGAGGGCTTCACAGGTGCTCAGAGTGTCCCCGTGGACAGGATCGGGGACACACAGGTTGTCCCAGGGCACCCCCCACCACCACTCCAGGCCTGCACACTGCACACGCCTGCACCTGTGACCCTGCCCCTGCACAGACATGGAGACACGCAGGTCACAGGTGCTCAGAGCGGCCCCTCAGACAGGGTCAGGGACACACAGGTCATCCCAGGGCACCGCCCCCCCACCCCCGCTCCAGGTCTGTACACTGCACACATCCACACCTGTGACCCTGCCCCTGCACAGACACGGAGACATGCAGAGCACCCTGGAAGATACTCTGGGTGCAAGCAGGAGTCCCCAGGAAGGGGCGTAGCTTAGGGAAGTTGGTCTTTCTGCTCCTGGAGCACCCGGGTTGGGTATGGGCTGGGTTGCCATCCCCTGCCCTGTCTGACCAGCTCAGACCTTCCCTGGGGCCCATGGGTGCCAGAAGGAACCACATCCCACTGGTCAGCAGGCTGGGACATCTTGGGGGTAGGATGATCCCCTGACCAAGACCCAGGCCCAGGAGGTGTGGCCTGCAGACAACCAGACCTTGTCCCATGCATCTGCACGTACCTGGTTTTGGCTTGTGATACATTGGAAGCCAAGGCACCCTCCGTGGCTGAACCTGAATGGGCGCCCCTTCTAGTTCATCCGAGGAGGAGAGACAGAACTGAGCCGCACAGGACAGCTACCCCTGGCCCGTTAACATTTGCACTCACGCAGGCCCCTGGTCTGGCTCTCGGTCATCCCACCCCGAAGCCCCCCACATCCCCAACAGGCCCCTGTCCATCTGCCTCCCTTAGAGAATGGGGAGTGGGAGATAGTGCACCGGCCGGCCAGGGTCAACGTGGACCCCAGCGCCCCGCTGGACAGCCCCAGCCGCCAGGACGTCACCTTCTACCTCATCATCCGCCGCAAGCCCCTCTTCTACGTCATCAACATCCTGGTGCCCTGTGTGCTCATCTCCTTCATGATCAACCTGGTCTTCTACCTGCCGGCCGACAGTGAGCTCAGGCCCCGCCCCTGCTGCCGGGGGAGGGCTGAGAGCTGGGTGGGCAGCCGGGGGCGGGCTCCAGGCTCCTGTCTGGCATCCTGGGACCCTCTGGATGCTACTTCTGCCTCTGACAGTGGCCTTCCCAGGGCGCCCAGGGACAACCGTTAGACTGTCCCCTGTGTCAGGGCAGGGACAAGGTCTGTCCTGTCCCAGCCATGTGGTCACGGGCCTGGCTCATGGGAGGCCATTAACAGGTGACCCAGTGAGTAGACACCAGGGTTTCTAGGAAGCTGGGGTGTGGGCAGCAACAAATCAAGTTCCCGTGACTCCAGGAAGGAGCCATTTTACAGTTTCAGAATATTTCCTGTGAGCCGGCGACAGTGACAAAGGCCACCCAGCTGGTGCCCTGGCACAACCACAGGCCTGGATGAGGGTGGTAGAGGTCGTTCCAGCCATGGTGGGCTGGGAGCGGGTCCTGGAGGAAGCTGAGGGTGCGGGGAGCTGTGTGAAATGAGGGTGGATTAGGGGGACAAGCAGAGGCCGAGGGGCCCAGGGCCAGCGCCTGCAGGAGCTCAGGCGGGAAAGGGCGGGGCCGCGCCGGGCTGGGGTCTTTGCGTGAAGGGATGGAACCTTCAGGTCAGCCTGTGCTGCGAGTCCACCCTGGAGCTGGCCGAGCAGGGCAGTGACATGCGTGGATCCTCGGAAGGTGGGTGAACGCCGACAGCTGGTGTCTGCGGAGCCCTCCACCAGTGCTAGGCAGAGGGACGTGCATTTAACACACACTCCCCTCGGCAGCACCCAACAGTTGAGAAAGCTCAAACACAGAGAGCCCAAGGTCGGCTCAGCTAGTCAGTGGCAGAGCTAGGATTTGAGCCCCGGCTCTGCATCTCCGGAGCCCCGGGCTCCCACCAAGGCACCGTGGCTTCTTGGAGACCCCCAGCCCCTCTGGCTTCCCCAGGCGGTGAGAAGACGTCCATGGCCATCTCGGTGCTCCTGGCCCAGTCTGTCTTCCTGCTGCTCATTTCCAAGCGGCTGCCGGCCACGTCCATGGCCATCCCCCTGATTGGCAAGTGAGTGGCCTCCACGTGGTGATGGTGGGGGGTGGGGGGAAGGGAGGAGGCCTCACGCCCGGCTAGCTGGGGGCCCCATGCCGCACGTGGTCCCCCAGGTTCCTGCTCTTCGGCATGGTGCTGGTCGCCATGGTCGTGGTCATTTGTGTCATCGTGCTCAACATCCACTTTCGGACGCCCAGCACCCACGTGCTGTCCGAGGGGGTCAAGAAGGTGAGTGCCCCCCCCATGGCCCGAAGCCGGGAGTTGTGCAAGGCCATCTCGGAAGAAGGAGTGGAGACCCTGGGGATCGGGGCACCCGTGTCCCCAGCCGCTGCCACACGCCCCGCGTGGTGTCACCCGACACAGAACAGACCGCGGGCTTTTCTCTCTGTGGAGGTCAAACCAGCCTCTGGTGACTGAAGCTGGGGTGGTGGCAGCCTCCAGGGACCCTAAGGAACCATCGGGAATAACAAGATTTTAAATTAGTTAATTAATGAATTTGAAAGACAGAGAGAGAGAGAGAGAGAGAGAGAGAGAGTCTTCCATCCACTGGTTCACTCCCCAGATGCCCACAACAGCCAGGAGCCTGGAACTCCATCCGGGTCCTCCCACACAGGTGCAGGGGCCCAAGCACTTAGGCCTCCCCGGGGGCAGTAGCAGGGAGTTGGAGCAGAGGCAGAACCGCCAGGGCTTGACCCGGTGCTCCGACGCGGGCAGTGGGTGTCACAAACGGGAGCTTAACCCGCTGCGCCACAGCACCCGCCGGGAACCTCTGTTTTCCATGAGTGAGTTCTGCTCTGTGCTGGGAGCAACCACGGAGCGTTCGAGACGACCCGAGACCAGAGGAGTGAATGACAGGGTCAGCCTGCAGAGGGCGCTCTGCGACAGACCTGGGGTCACAGCCGTCAGGTGGGGGAAGGCCACCCCGTGTTCGTCCTGTGTCCCCATGTCCCCGCTGCAGCTCTTCCTGGAGACTCTGCCGGAGCTGCTGCACATGTCCCGCCCCGCGGAGGACGCGCCCGGCCCCAGGACGCTAATCCGCAGGAGCAGCTCTCTGGGCTACATTTCCAAGGCCGAGGAGTACTTCTCGCTCAAGTCCCGCAGCGACCTCATGTTCGAGAAGCAGTCAGAGCGGCACGGGCTGGCCCGGCGCCTCACCACTGCACGTAGGTCCTCGGGCACCTGGGGTTTGGGCCGGGGCCCATCCGTGGGAGGTGCGTGGTGGCGGCCCTCAGATCCCCTCTGCCCCTGTGTTCAAAGGCCGGCCCCCCGCAAGCTCTGAGCAGGCCCAGCAGGAACTCCTCAGTGAGCTGAAGCCTGCCGTGGACGGGGCAAACTTCATTGTCAACCATATGAAGGACCAGAACAATTACAATGAAGTGAGTGGCTGCAGGGTTGCCATGTACAGGTGTTCCAGTAGCGCACTGACCAAGTGTGTCCTGTCTTCCAGGGGCACAGTTCCCCTCAAATGCGGGCCCCCAAGGGAGCGAGCACTCCTGCCTAGACCCCCATAGCAGCACTGTGGGCCAGCCACACCCTGGGGGGACACACAAGCAACATGCCCGCCCCCAGCCTGCCGAGGCGACTCTCTGGGCGTCCCCTAGGGGCCGTCCTTTCTCCCAGCTGCCAATCATTTTTGGTTCCTGCTGGACTTCTCCATTTATATGGTTGTCAGCTATGATGCAACTTCTAAAAATTCTCTCTTGGGAAAGCAGTGGTTTTTTCCGGTTCCCATGTGGGCTAGCAGCAGCTGGGAGGAGTGAGAGAGGGAGCCAGGCCAGTCCACCTCTCGCAGGGCCCTGCAGGGCCCCACCAGCCCCCGAGAGCCCTGCAGGAAAGCGAGGAAGGTGGCTGCGGCCTGGCTGTCTGCCTCTTCGACAGAAGTGACCAGCCTGGTTCCCTGCTGGGGACACGCCAGACTGGGGCAGCCCCACAGGCACGCTGAGACCAGACCTCTGTCTCCATCTCTGGGCCCTGGCTTGGGTGGGGGCTGCAGCCCGAGGCCCTGCCCACACCCCGTCTCTGCCTGGTCCCGTCCCCAGGAGAAGGACAGCTGGAACCGGGTGGCCCGCACGGTGGACCGCCTCTGCCTGTTCTTGGTGACGCCTGTCATGGTGGTGGGCACAGCCTGGATCTTTCTGCAGGGCGCGTACAACCAGCCCCCACAGCAGCCTTTCCCAGGGGACCCCTTCTCCTACAACGTGCGGGACAAGCGCTTCATCTAGGCCTGGGGGTGGGGTCTGAGCGGGGAGCGGCTCTCCCAGGAAGGCGGCTGCAGGGCCCCAAGTTGGTGCCTCGAGGCTGGGCTGAGATCAAGGCAGGGAGCGGTTCCTTCGGCAATCAGGGCAGGTGCTGGAGGGGGCGGGGCCGGCCGGGAGTGGACATCAGCTGGAGGGGACAGCCAGGGCCAGCCGGGGAGAGGCAGGAGACTGCTCAAGCTGGCCTCGTGTCCATCAGACAGGCAGAGCCTCTCGTGCCCCAGATGCTGACAGAGGGGGCGGAGCCTGCCTCTCCCAGCTACACCCCTCCCACCCACACTCAACCCCAGGCCCCTCCCTTGCTGCCTTGACCACTACCCCTCCCCCCCGGCTCAGCATCCCCTAGGTCACCTGCATAACCCATGGCACGGAAACTCAGCATCCCCCAGCCCGAGCGCCTACACCCCCCCCAAAGTAGGACCGCCATGCAGTATTGGGGACATACTTCCTGCTGGAAGCCACCTGCATGGACTTGGCAGTGGACCGACCCCGCCTCATCCAGCCCAAAGGAGCCTTCCGACGATCTCATTGCCCACGGCCACATGCAAGTCCCTGAGCCGGAACCAGCAGGGGTGCTATCCTGGATGCCTGGTGTGAGCTAATAAATACTTGTGGCTTTAAGCGAGCGAGTGCTGGGGGATTTCTGGCACCAGCTGCGTGGCCCCGGCCAGCCGCCTCTCGTCTGCTGGCTTCTGTTTTCTGCTCTGCGTATGTGGAAAGCCCCACGTGCTGTGAAAGAAAGGTGTTTGCAGGCGTCCTGCAATGGAGGGGGCTGTTAAGCCCCTCCTCATCCGTGTGCCTGGATCGGGGAAGCTGGGTCTCGGGCTCCCCGCGGGGGGCCTGTGCCCCGTCTCCTGTGCCCAGGCCTGGCTTGGTGACTGAGAGAGGCCGGACACGAGGCCACAGGCCCAGGGCTCAAGGTCCCTACCGGGAATCGGTGACCTCCTTAGCTCCAATACACCAAGGTTGAGATTAAGAAAACCATTAAAAGCCCAAACTGATCCTCACTACTTCTGTCTCCCTATAGGGCCTGTCCTCAGCTTCCAGGCACAAATCTCGGGGTCCCCCCTTGGAATAGGGAGGCCTGGGTGGACTCCCCCATCTCGGAGAAGCAGGAAGTCTGGCTCCCCTGCCATCCGTCCCCTGAAGCCAGGAGCAAAGGCCTGGGTGGGTGAGGGCCTGAACCCAGGGCCGCCTGCTTGTCTGTGCCACACGGCGGCGCTGTTGCCGGCAGTTCTAGAACGACTGCCAGGCCCTGCTCTGGAGGCTGTGGGCCTGCTAGAAAAGGCAAACCCCAAATGCCGCACCCAGCCAGAGGTGCCTCCGGCTGCAGCGGCTCCCGCTCCCCCTCCCCCAGGACCACTCAGGAAGTCACGCCCACCAGGATGGGATCCTGGGAAGTCATGGGTGGCCCTACACCCTCTCCCAGCCAGCAGGGTGACCCTCTTTCTTTCAATGAACTCAGGAATGCACTGAGCTGCAAGGAACAGCAAACCCAAGAAACCATGGCTTCAACAAACAAGGTTTCCTTTTTCTCGCCTGGTAGGAATCATGAGGCCGGGCTGGTCTCACCGGCTCAGCTCAGGGCCAAGAGGAGCCTGTGGTCAAAGCACCACATCCCCTCGCCCGCTCCCCACCAGCCAGGGAGCCTGGGAAGTGCGGGCCCAGCTTTTCCAGCGTCTACAACCACAGCTGGCAAAACAGGCGTTGCTGTGAGACAATGAGTGACCTCTACAGATCTCCCGGGTCCCCTCTTGGCACTCAGCACTCGACCCTCCAGGAAGCGGCTGCTCCTCCAGGCGCCTGGCCCTCCTGACAACACCAGGATGCTTCTCAGGCCGCAGGGACGCAGGGAGAATGGGAGCTCCACTTGTCACAGAGTGCAGGGGAGGGAAGGTCGGTCTCCAGGAGCTTCCTTGTCCCTCCCAGTTGTGCGGGAGGAGAAGGACAGACACAGCCCGGGGTCCTCTGCCTGAGCCTGGGCCCCTCCCCAGCACCGCTGCCCGTCCCGGGGGGCATTTCGTCTCTTTCGGCAAAGTGTGGGCTTGGAGGGCAGTGGAGAGGCCGTGAGATCCTGCTCCGCCCAGGGTGGGGGTACTGCGCCGGGGCTCTGAGAGGGAGAGGACGGGGAGGGGGGCACAGGGAGGTGCTCCTGGGGCAGTGCCCCTTGGGGGGGTGGGGTCTTCAAAGGACGGAACAAAAGGCTGGTAGACAAATGGCCCCCACCCCCAGCGATTGAACTCAGTGGGCGGTGCCTGGGGGAGCAGGTGCCCCTGCTCCCGCCCCCATCTGCATGCTCCGGGGGTCCTGGCCAGGAGAGCAGGGGCTGGAGGCCCCACTGCTGGTTCTCAGCCAACCACCCTTGGGTCTGTGAGGGCAGGGCTTCTCGCTGACTTCAGCTGGCTGACGCGGGCCCAGAGGCACGCCACAGACATCCGCTGGGGGAGGGGTGGGGCCTTGTGGGGGGAGGGTTCTCGGAGCCCTCAGAGGCCCTGTTGCCCTGTCCACCAGGTGTGGGAGGCACTCACGGGCACCCATGTGCTGACGCCCACTAACTCTGCTTGGGTCGAAGGCAGGCAGCCTGGGCCAGGCCACAGCCGGCAGCAAGACCCCGGCTCCCACCACAAAGTGCAGGGAGCTCTTTGCCCTGGCCCTGGCTTCCCTTCAGCCCCCTCCCCTGCCTGTCTCTCTGGGGACTTCCCACGAGGAGCCCGGGCTCACCCCCGGGTGCCCTCACCCCCGGTTTCGGACCGTGTCGGCCACAAGCGGCTTCGCGGTCTGTTAGATGATTTAACAAATACGGTGGCTCCCTCAGAGCCCCAGGTTCCAGGTCCTTCTCAGGGAGCCCTCCTTACCCCAGAGCTTTCTGGGGCCGTGTTCCCGGCTCAGGGCCCCCTAATTTGCATCCAGGTACAAGGCCCGTGACCGTGACCGTGTGGATGTCACAGAGACTCATACGTGACCCACGCCTCCCAGCAGCCTTCACCTCCCATGTCCTGGTTCCCAGGGGGAGCAGCAGCGCCTTGGTCAGGGCCTTCCCGGGCGGCTGCCTTCTCGCCACGCCCATGAGTCCTTGGCCGTGTCTGAGCCCTCTGGAACACAGGCGGAGGGTCATGCCCACTGAGTCTGCAGGGTGGGCCATCTCCGTGGGGGCGGACGGGGCCCCTCTCCCCTGCCTGGCCCGGGTAACCTGAGCCCCACATTGAACCCAGCATGGAACAGCTGACAATGCTGCGGCCAGACAGCTGCTGGGGCTGGCCAGGCTGCGGGGTGGGAGTGTGGGCTATCACGTGACACCCAAAGCCCATCTCCCTCTGCCCTGGGCCTGGGGAGGTGCCACCCAGCCCTGTCACTGCACAGAGTCCAGGCACCATGCGTCGGCACCGGGCGCCACTGCTCTTCCTGTTGCTGCTGGCCAGCTGCCTGGGTGCGACACTGGGAACCAGGGCCCGCCGAGGCCCAGGGCAGGGCTCCGAGGCCGCAGGGGGGTGTGGGGTCTGGAAGACCACAGGGGCCTGGCCTTGCCCCAGGTCCAAGTGTCCCCTGACTCACAGCTGTGCCTTGCAGCGACCCTGGGCCGGAACCAGGAGGAGCGGCTGCTGGCGGACCTGATGCGCGACTACGACCCCCACCTGCGGCCGGCCGAGCACGACTCCGACGTGGTGAACGTGAGCCTGAAGCTCACCCTCACCAACCTCATCTCCTTGGTGAGCCGCAGGAAGGGAGGGGGCTGCCTCCTGCACTGGGTGGGGGGAGGCCTGGGGGGCTTAGTCCTCCATTCTGTCACCTCAGAACGAGCGCGAGGAGGCACTCACCACCAACGTCTGGATAGAGATGGTAAGAGGCACCTGCCGCCCGCCTGCCCGGCTCTCAGGGCCCCCAGTGGGGCTCCCAAGAGCTGCCTGCCCCTCCCCCGCCCCTGGGTGAGCCTTCACCCCCGGGCGACTGCCGCCCCCCCCCCCCCCCCCGCAGCAGTGGTGCGACTACCGCCTGCGCTGGGACCCGCAAGACTACGAAGGCCTGTGGGTGCTGCGGGTGCCGTCCACCATGGTGTGGAGGCCGGACATCGTGCTGGAGAACAAGTGAGGGGCGCGGGCAGGGGTGGGTGACAAGGACACCGGCGGCACGGTCCAGCAGAGCCAAGAGGCTCTGGGGAAAGAGGCAGGCAAGTGGGAGGTGCAGGCCGGGTGCCCTGCCAGGTGTGGGGGGGAAGACTAGACTGGCAGATGCTGAAGACAGGGCCCCAGGGGTGGGCTCTGTCTCCAGGGCCCCCAGGCCTTGGTCTACACCTCGCTCTGTCCCATCTGGCCTGGGCTGCCTGGGTGGGCTGGAGGTATTTCGCTCAGGGCCTGGCACATTGGGAGAGCTGATTGTCTTAATTATTAGTAACGAGACTTGGAGGGAGGGAGGCGGCCCAGTGGAGGCGGCAGGGAGACTGGGGTGGGAACCAGTCAAGGGCGTGGCAGGCTGCAGGGTGTCCCCACGAGGCAGGGGCTGCTCTGGGACTGCGGGGTCTGAGCCCACAGCCCTGCTGCCCGGCCTGCGCACAGTGTGGACGGCGTCTTCGAGGTGGCCCTCTACTGCAACGTGCTCGTGTCCCCCAACGGCTGCATCTACTGGCTGCCACCCGCCATCTTCCGCTCCTCCTGTGCCATCTCTGTCACCTACTTCCCCTTCGACTGGCAGAACTGCTCCCTCGTCTTCCAGTGAGGCCATTTCTGGGGAGCCCTTCTACGCTGGGCCTGGGCAGGGGCGGGGGACACTGGGCTTCTGGCTTCAGCTCTAGCGCCACCTAGAGGCCTGGGCCAGGCTCCACCTCTGGGGGCCTCGGCCCATCTCAGGCCACACACCTGAAGGCACCCCAGTCCCGCCCTGCTGCACCCAGCCTGCTCACTCACCCTCCTCCCTGCCTCAGTGTCCCTTCCTGTGCCCCAGCGGTAGTGGTGAGCAAGAAGGCAAAGCCGTGCACCCAGCGTGCATGCCTGCGCACACATAGCTACCGCTGGGAGGAGCCAGGGCCCCCGGATCCTTGCCCCCCACATCCCACCACCAGAGTTTGGTGGAGGGGCTGCATTTCATTTTTTAAGCCAAACTGCAGATGATCGTGAACTTGTGGGCGGGTCTAGCCTCCTGCCCTCTGTGCCCCAGGTCCCAGACCTACAGCACCAGTGAGATCAACTTGCAGCTGAGTCAGGAAGACGGTCAAACCGTTGAGTGGATTTTCATCGACCCCGAGGCCTTCACAGGTAACGCCCGACCCCAGCGGCACCGCGAGCAGCCTCTTCCCCAGCTCCTGCTGTACCTGGCGGTAGCGACGTCTTTCAAAAAGTTCAATTCCCCCACGATAATCGCCCAAATCTTGGAGGGAGAGGGCTCAACTGTGCCATCTTCCACTCCATTTCTGTCCCCCGATGCTGTCCTCCTTTGCCGGGTTTCCTGGCTCTCTCGGGCTGCCTGGGCCACACTCCCTGTGCTCACGCCTGCAGAGAACGGGGAGTGGGCCATCCGGCACCGGCCTGCCAAGATGCTGCTGGACCCGGCAGCGGCAGCGGACGAGGAGGCGGGCCCCCAGAAGGTGGTGTTCTACCTGCTGATCCAGCGCAAGCCCCTCTTCTACGTCATCAACATCATTGCCCCCTGTGTGCTCATCTCCTCCGTCGCCATCCTCATCTACTTTCTGCCTGCCAAGGGTACCCAGAGCCCGGGGAAGGGGAGCCCTGGCTCTGGCCAGGGCACAGGGCAGCCTGACCCAGGACCAAGGGCAGTGGGCTCCCAGTGGGGCGAGGGGGTTCCTCTGGGGGCAGGGAGGTGGGGATCCACTCTGAGGGCCTCTCGGTCCTGGGCAGCGGGCGGCCAGAAGTGCACCGTCGCCATCAACGTGCTCCTGGCCCAGACTGTCTTCCTCTTCCTTGTGGCCAAGAAGGTGCCCGAGACCTCCCAGGCAGTGCCGCTCATCAGCAAGTAAGGCCGGTCCCACGCCTGCCCGCCCACCTCCTGGCATGGCTCTCCTGGCATCCGGGCAGCCTCGAGGGGAGCTGGCTAGGCGGTGCCTACAGGCGGCCCCAGCCTCCTGCCTACCCCTCCCGACAGGTACCTGACCTTCCTGCTGGTGGTGACCATCCTCATCGTGGTGAACGCCGTGGTCGTGCTCAACGTGTCCTTGCGTTCCCCACACACGCACTCCATGGCCCGAGGGGTCCGAAAGGCAAGGCCCCTCCCTGCCTGGCCCGGCATCCCCCCCAGTCCACTCACATGTGCCTCTCTCTGCACCCCGGCCCTGGCCGTTCCTCTCCTGCTAGATTCAGCATTACCCTGCATTATCCGGAAGCTTGTGCCAGAGTGCATGGAAAGTGACACCGAGTGCTCACCGAGTGCTCACCGAGTGCCGGAGGCGTGCCGTATTTCACTCACTTAATCTTCATAAAGCCCCTACTAAGAGAATAGTACCATCAGCTCTATTCAACAGGCAGGGAAACTGAGGCACAGAGCAGTGAAGTAGCTTGCCCGGGGTCACGCGCTGCCAGAAAGCGGAGGAGGCAAGACGGTGCCCGAGTGGTCTGACTCCAGGATCTGTGCGACCTGCATTGCACCTGCCACAGACGGCTGGGGCCCTGGGTGCAAATGCAGGGTCCCAGGCCCACCCCAGGCTGTCCTGAGTCAGAATGGGGGGGGGGGGGAGGCAGATAGGAATCTGCAACAAGCAACCCGGTGATTGTGATGTACACAGAAGTTTGGGGACCCAGGCCGTGGCAGAGCCGGCAGGTCCCCCGCTGTGCTGCGTCACGGGCAGCAGGAGGCGTTCATGCCCAGCGGCAGCTCGGGGCTCGGCCTGGCTGCCCAGAGCAACCCCTCTGCAGGTGTTCCTGCGGCTCCTGCCCCAGCTGCTGAGGATGCACGTCCGGCCCCCGGCCCCAGCGGCCAGGCAGGACGCCCGGCCCCGGCTACAGAACGGCTCTTCCTCGGGGTGGTCGCTCACAGCTGGGGAGGAGGTGGCCCTCTGCCTGCCTCGCACTGAGCTCCTCTTCCGGCAGCGGCAGCGCAACGGGCTGGTGAGGGCAGCACTGGAGAAGCTAGGTAGGCCCGGGGCTGTGACACCGGGGATGCAACAGAGGAGTGCCGGGCAAATGTCCAGTCACAGAGAGAGAGAGGGAGGGAGGGAGGGAGAGAGAGAGAGGAGCAACCTTCTCTGCCTGTTTCCTCCCCACTTAACCCCCAAATCCTGCCCTCCCTCCCCATCAGAGAAAGGCCCAGGGCCAGGGCAGAGCCAGGAGCTGTGCGGCAGCCTGAAGCAGGCAGCCCCGGCCATCCAGGCCTGCGTGGAGGCCTGCAACCTCATCGCCCGGGCCCAGCACCAGCAGAGTCACTTTGACAGTGTAAGACGGACTGGGGCGGGATGGAGTGGGATGGGAGAGTACCCGGGCTTGCACCTCAGATGGAGGGAGGGTAGCTGTAGGGGAGGTGGAAGAGTGAACCTGGGGACAGGGGTGGGAAGTGACCTTGGGGCCAGGGGACCTTGGCAGAGGCCAGGTTGGGGCCTGGACAGAGGTGAGGAGGCCCAAGGAAATGAGCCCAAGGATGGTAGGGGGTGCAGGGCCGGCCTGAGCCCCCACAGATCATCCCACCCTGTCCCACCTGTAGGGGAGTGAGGAGTGGTTCCTGGTGGGCCGCGTGCTGGACCGCGTCTGCTTCCTGGCCATGCTCTCCCTCTTCGTCTGCGGCACCAGTGGCATCTTCCTCATGGCCCACTACAACCGGGTGCCCGAGCTGCCTTTCCCTGGAGACCCCCGCCCCTACCTGCCCTCGCCAGACTGAGCCACCCACGCGCTGCTGGGCACGGGGGAGTCGCACACGTGGGGCCCTCTGAGTCGGCAGCTGTGCTGTGCCGTTGCCGCCGCTGTCACAAGTGCACCCTTTGGGAAGTGCCCTCCAGAGCCGCGGGAGCCAAATAGCTCTGGAAAGAGGGGGAAATAAAACGGCAGCGTTCCATCGTGGAGTGGTTGGGGATGGGGGAAGCCAGGGCGCACTGCTGGGGTGGGCACCCACCGGCCCTGGCGGCTCAGGCGAGCACGAAGCACTCCTCCACCTGGTGCCCTTGTCTCACTTCAACAAAGCATCAACAACTCCCATCGTCCCAAAGCCATAAGGGCTCTGCTTCATCCGATCCCCTAACTGGACAAGGCCCTGGCCCTGCAGGCTGGCCTCCCCGTCCCAAGTTCTCCCTGGAGAAGCGCAGTCCAGGGTGTGACGATGCACAGCCAATGCCTGTAAAGAGGGCCGCCACCATGTCAGCTGGCACCTCCCTCTCCTGCCCACTGCACCCAATAAGCTCCCAACACTCCCCCGCACTCACACAAGATCCTGGAGGGTTTCTAAACAATATGCATTCATTCATTCATTCATCTGAAATCTTAAAAGCTCCTCCCAGTGTTGTGCACAGACAAGAGTCCCTACCTTCATGATCCACATGGGACAAACCCCCAGAACACTGGCGGTTAAACAAGGTTCGCAGCCCCGGACGCCCCACTTTGGCCCAAGCTCAGACACGCAGCTTCTATGGCTTCTTCCCTCTCTTCTCTAGGGCCAGGGCGTCTGCACGGCTCCCAGCCACGGTACCAGCAGGTGCATCTCAGGTCCTGCACACCCCTTGCCAGCTTTGCCCGGCGGGCTGGGCCGGGTGAGCCGCAGCTGCACGCGCCATCGGCGGTGGTCGGGCTGCGGCGAAGGGGACCTGGCTCCGACAGCTAGCCGGAGCACCGAGCTCTGGAAGCACCCGGCGGTTCTTGCGCGAGCACAGGTCTCACTCAGCCTCCCCTTCTGAGAACCGGGGCCCTGCTTTAACCCTTCTGCGCCCTCACACAGCCGGACGCCGTAAGCAGAGGCGCACACTAGCCGCCTTTTATAGCAGGCTCCTGGGGCTCACGGCCACCTGCAGGAGCGCGCACGACGGCGCACGGGCGGTCAGGGTCCGAGCGGCCGCCGCCGGGCTTCCGACCGGGCAAGGACTCCGCAGTCCGCGGCGGGCACAGGCCGGGACGCACTCCTCCGGGGAGGCGGACGGGTGGCCGACGCGAAAAGCCAAGGCAGGCAGGCAGCCGCCGCCGCCGCCGCCGCCGCCGCCGCCGCCGCCGCCGCCGCCGCCGCCGCCGCCGCCGCCGCGCAGCCGCCCTGGGCTGGCGTCCCCGGATAGCCGCCCCCAACAGGACCTACGCGCCGACGTTCCGCGGCGCCCCGCACGACCGGAAGTGGCCGGGCCCAAGACGGAGGGACCCGGCAGAGCGGAAGTCACTCGGTGAGGCAGTGGCGACAGCGGCGGCGAGAGGATGAACAACAAGTTCGACGCGTGAGTGGCGCGTGGCCGTCCCCCGGGGCCCCTTCCCCCAACCGTTCCCCCGCGCCCGCCCCCGCCGGGGCCGGGCCGGCGCGTACTCGGCGGGCCCGAGCTCCCCCCGGGGTTCCGGCTGCGGCTGGACCCGGCTGGGCCGGCGGGGAGGGAGGGGGCTGCGGAGCGCGGGGGTGCAGGGGTCCCGAGGACCCCCACCCAGGGCCGCAGGGACCGGCGGCGAAGCGCGGGGCCCGGGGGAGGGGTGGCCGCGCCGCCCGGAAGGAGGCGATTCCCCGGCGCCCCGCCCCGCCGCGCCGCGCCGCGCTGCGGTGGGTGCGGGCTGCCCGCGGCGTGGCGGGCGGGGACCTCGGCGCTCGGGCGTTCCCGCGGCCCCCCTCACGCACACACACACACACGCCCTGCGGCTCGGGCGCGTCGTCCCCACCCGCGTGGAGCCTGCGGCCGACGGGGGGCGGCCGCGGAGCGAGGGTCGCGGGGTCGCGGGGTCGGCGCCGGCCGCCCCGGCCCGGCGCGGGTTCTCCTCAGAGACCCCCGGGGCTCGCCCCGGTTTCTGGTCGCAGCTTGCAAGCGGTTTGGGGGCGCAGGGAGTGTTGCACGGTGCCCTCCCCCCCCCACGACGGGCTTTTGAGATAACTCGCGTTCGTACCTGTCAGCGAATAGTCTAGAACATCCGCCTCGGGCTCCCAAGGCTCAGGTTCCCCGGCCCAGGCCCACCCGCGGCCGTGGGCTCCCCCGTGGCCGAGCCGTGTGGTCGCACACCGCGTTCGCGGCTGGCACCGGGCTGCCGGGCCGGGCCGGGCGGGGTGGTGATCAGCGCAGGTCACGCTTAGCAAGGCTTGAACGCGTGGGAACGGCTGCCTGGTGCCGTGTGCGTGGAAGCGGAACGGCTGTCCGCTCAGGCTGTGGCCCAGTGCTGTTTGAAATGGATTTTTTTCCCAGTCGATGGGCGGATTTCTTGGGTCCCGGCTTCCGGCACCGCAGGCAGCTCCTGCTCAGAGAGCGGTGCCACTTGCGATGCGATCGTCTCCTCCATGCAGCTGCTGGGCCCGGCCCCTTCCTGCGTGACCACTGCCCCTGCTCGCTTCCCGATGGCGGCCGCCCAGCTCTGGGTCTGAAGCCTGCCCCGTTGGAGTTTGTGGTGTCCGCTGTTGTAGAAATCAGAATTGGTCCCGTGGGTGCTGAGTGGGTCGTCGCTCAGTCCCACTCAGATGCCCTGGCAGGGAAGATGGTGGTAACAGGCGCCGTGGGCGTCCTCACGTGGTGGTTTCTGTTCTGACAGCTCTGCTCGGGGGATCTGGGCCGTCCGTTGTCCGATGTGGACAGGAAGCTGCCCCAGACGCCAGGGAGGGCCATCCCAGGCTTGTTTTTTCCCTGGCTCGGCCCCTCTTGACAGAAGTTAACCTGGGTCTTTTTTTTTTTTTTTTTTTTTTTTTTTTTTTTTTTTGACAGGCAGAGTGGACAGTGAGAGAGAGAGAGAGACAGAGAGAAAGGTCTTCCTTTGTCGTTGGTTCACCCTCCAATGGCCGCCGCGGCCGGCACGCTGTGGCCGGCGCACCGCGCTGATCCGAAGGCAGGAGCCAGGTGCTTCTCCTGGTCTCCCATGGGGTGCAGGGCCCAAGTACTTGCGCCATCCTCCACTGCACTCCCTGGCCACAGCAGAGAGCTGGCCTGGAAGAGGGGCAACCGGGACTAGAACCCGGTGTGCCGGCGCCGCAAGGCGGAGGATTAGCCTAACGAGTCGCGGCGCCGGCCAACCTGGGTCATTTTGATTGCTTCTCATTGACCGGTGCACGGAGCAGGATCTTCTGACACCTGTCCTGAGGCTTTACGGGGAGGGGAGCTTGCTTTCCTTCGAGGTAACAGTTGAAGACAGCTGCCTTCCTCTGGCTTTGTTTTTGTTGTTACAGAGGAGTCCCTGGTGTCTGGCCCATTGTTGCCTGGGTGCGGTCAGCTCTCCTGTATCCTTGTGGTCCAGCCACCAGCCTCAAAGCCCGAGCTGGAGCTGCGTACAGTAGGGGACCCCGCTGGGCTCAGCCTGACAGCTGCACCCCCTCCTGTGCGGACTCTGCTGCTCGTTGCGTGCTGGGCAGGGCCAGCGAGTTGGTGGTCCCCAGTGCCCCGGCCCCACTGCATGCAGACCCCAAGGCGCATTCCTGTCTGTAAGAAGCTGGGTTGTCCCATCTCGGTTTTCTCAAGGCCAGACTGGATTTTGTCCCTGTGTGGTGTCATTGGCTTTCCAGTCCTCATCAGCCTTTGGCCAACCCTGTGGGAACCACCTAATTAGGCACGCACTGCTTTGATTTTAGAGATCCATTCATTAAGCAGATGTTCATTTAATCCTCTGTCTGATGCTAGAGATAGAAAGATGCATTAGATCAAGTTCCTGCCCGCAAGGAGTCGGTCTTGCTGGGAGTGTGAGGAGGTATCTGGGCAGCAGCTCGGTGAGCTAGCTACGGTGTCCCTCGGTCTGGACAGCCTCAGAGAGGCCAGCTGCCCACCTGAGTCTGTGGAGCGCTGACTTTTCAGCCTGGGTTGTATTTGGCTTAAATCCAGCTTCTAGCTGAGAAGAGTCACTGCTGAAAGTAGGTTGTAAAAGATTGGCTTCGAGTGTGAGCTCAGAGGGCAGAGTGGTTGGTTAGCTCCACCCTGGAGAAATGGAAGCCCTGCGTGAAGTCCACAGGCCTTGTCCATGGTGGCAGAAGGTGGCCTGGGGGTCATAGTTACATTGTTTCTTCTCTGACACTATTTTCTTTCTTTTTTTTTTTTTTTCTCTTTTAAAGATTTATTTATTTATTTGAAAGGCGGAGTTAGAGAAAAAGAGGGAGAGACAGAAATCTTCCATCCTCTTGTTCACTCCCCAGTGGCTGCAATGGCCGGAGCTGGGCTAATCCAAAGCCAGGAGCCAGGAGCTTCTTCCAGGTCTCCCACGTGGGTGCAGGGGCCCAAGCACTTGGACCCTCCTCCGCGGCTCTCCCGGGAGCATTAGCAGGAACCAGCACAGATGTGGAATGCTGGCGCGGCAGGCGGCAGCTTCACTTGCTGGTCCACTGACAGTATTTTGTATTACTCTCCCTGTTTCCTGATAGCGAGTAGTAGCAGAACCATGAACGAGAGGAGCTGGTACGCTTTTCCTGGGGCTAGAAAAAAGGGGAGGTGCTGAGCCCCTGTTCAACTGCGGGCTGAAGGAGGAAGCCTGGCAGCTGACGAGAGAAGACCGAGAAGACCGTGGTGGCGTCCCTGGGGTGTGCCCTAGAGAAGAGCCTTGGGAGCCGTCTTGGGCCTGAGCAGTAGAAAGACACACGAGATGTTCTTGGCACAGAACTGACCGCGAGAAGAGGAAGGGGGAAGTGGGCGGCACCCAGGGCTCTCAGACTCCAGCCTGAAGCAGACAGCGCTCTCAGTTCTTCCCTGAGACGCCCACCTGCTCTGTCAGGTGTGTGCTTTAAACTTGGCCTGCTTACAAACTGGCCGTGACCGCTGTGACCGTATAGCCAGGACAAGTGCAGACGTTGCTGTGGGACGTCCAGAAGAGGCGAGCCTGACTTAGCCTAACCTGGGAGGCCTTCAGAAGTGTTCAAAAGAGATGGCCTCGGGCTGCGTGCTGAAGGCCAAGGTAACTAGAGGGAGAAGGGCTTCTTGGAGAGACCGCGTGATGGACGTGGAGGGGTGAGTTTGGGGAACTGCGATTGCGTTGATGCAGCTGGACTACAGGAGCTACTGGGACCAGGCAGGAGGTGAAGTTGAGAGGACGGGACAGAGCAGGGCTGCACCAGGCTGAGGCACACCTGGGTCTGCTCACCTGGGTCCCTGGGGACGTGACTTGGGTAGCTGATAGACAGTAGATGCTTGGTACGTAGTGGTCGTTTTTACTCTGTGTAGCTCTCTGTGGGCGGACTCTCTTTTGAAGAGGAAACCGAACCAACTCCTAAGTTTACTAAAGGGAGAGGGTGTATGTGAGTGCAGATAATGGTCTCCCAGCAGTGCAGTGAGGCTGACCTGGGCCGGAGCGACGGTAGCAATAGCCGCACAGTCAAACTCCCCTCACCCTTCCTTGGTGCGTCCTGCTGGCTTTCTCTGCTTTTGCTCCTTGTCTGAGTCCCTCATGGCTCTGCCTGAATGGGGTCCATCTGGCTGCTGCAGCTCCTGAATCTGTCATCTCTCCTTGCAGATGAAATGCTGAGCGAGGGATCTACTCATGTTCTTTCTAGCAAGGCCCTGACATAGGTTATTGGCCAGGCTGGAATGCCCTTTAGTCTGGTAACCTTCCTGGCCGCGTCTCGGCCGAGGTGGAAATGGGGCGTGGACACCTGCGTGTGTCCACAACAAAGACTAAAATGGGCAGAGCGGGTGCCCAAACACATGTCTGTCTCATCCATTCTAATATTTTCCTAAATTTTCATTCATTTAGAGCAGCATGGGGGCAGGCAGGAGGATCGTCTGTCTGCTGGTTCACTCCCCCAAATGCCAGAAGCAGCCAGACCTGGCATAGGCTGAACCAGAAGCCTAGAACTCCCATCAGGTCTCCCATGTGGGGGGCAGGGACCCAAGTACTTGCGGCGTCACCTGCTGCCTTGCTAGGTGCACGTTAGCGGGAATGTGGCTCGGAACGGCGGGGGGGCGGGGCTTGGACCCAGGTGCTCTGATGATGTGGAATGGGTGCTTCATGGGTGCTAGGTGCTTGAGATTCATGGGCAAAAACCGAGCCACAAATAGAAAATATTCCACAGCATGTTTCTGTATCTGTGTAGCATGTACCTAAGTTATAATTGGGCATTTCTGGTCTCTTTCTTGAGAATTGCCTAATCCCATTTGTCTGTGTATATAATCATGCGTCCAAAAGAGGATTTGGAATAGGACCCATGATGAGTTAGAGGCCCAGCTCGGCAATAAACGACATTCTCCCTGCTCTGTGGCCGCACCTTCCTTTTATTTTCTCTGGATCTGGTGCACTTTATTTTTTTTTTTTTTATTTTTTTTTTATTTTTTTGACAGGCAGAGTGGACAGTGAGAGAGAGAGACAGAGAGAGAAAGGTCTTCCCTTGCCGTTGGTTCACCCTCCAATGGCCGCCGCGGCCAGCGCGCTGCGGCCGGCACACCGCGCTGATCCGATGGCAGGAGCCAGGAGCCAGGTGCTTTTCCTGGTCTCCCATGGGGTGCAGGGCCCAAGCACCTGGGCCATCCTCCACTGCACTCCCTGGCCACAGCAGAGGGCTGGCCTGGAAGAGGGGCAACCGGGACAGAATCCGGTGCCCCGACCGGGACTAGAACCCGGTGTGCCGGCGCCGCTAGGCGGAGGATTAGCCTAGTGAGCCGCGGCGCCGGCCTGGTGCACTTTAGGTGTACCTGAAAGTCTTGGTTTCACCACTCCTGAGAGGTGGCCCTTACAACAGGTCAGACTCCGTGCTGTGAAGCGAGAACACTCGAATTTGTTGTTTCAGGCATTTATTTTTCCCTTTACTCTGACGCTCACTCGGCATCTTCTTGGCTGTGTGTTAGGGCCGCATCTTCTGGCCCTTACGTGTTGGTCATCCTGAGATGAAGTGAGACACTGCTGCGCGGAACCCTCCATCTAGTGGAGCGAGCGCACTGGCCTCCAGGCTGAGGGGGCGTGTGCGGACGCACCGTGTGGGCGTGCAGGCTGCAGGGCTGGGAGTGTCAGCCAGCCGCACTTGCGTTTCTTTACCTCTGTCCTGAAGGGCAGGCATCAGGGGTGAGAGGCAGCTGAAACAGAGGTAAGGACAGAGGTTAGCCAGATGTGCACTCAGAAGGACCATGCTGGTGATGGTGACGACACAGAGGGTAGAGGGAGCGAAGACTGGGGTGAGGGCATTCACAGAGAAGAGGCCTGAACCTGCGCATGGCAGTGCGGAGGGATGGGGAAAAGGGGCAGTCTGTGGGTAAGTTTCCAGCTTCCATCTGAAATGCCAAAGCAGTGGTCTAGTCAGAAATTCTGCTCATTCCTGGTGCAGAAAGCAACCCCTAGAACTGTTTCCGTTACTCCCTTTAAGCGCTCTTTGTGGCTTGTTAGAACGCAGAGCGCGCTTCCTGGGGGTCACAGCTCATTCTTGTTCCACCTTCCTGGTTTGCCTGCGCACTCCCTTGTCCCTCTCACCTCGCAGGGCTCTCGGGGCTGTACCCTGAGTGAGTTCAGCGTGGCTGCGGTAGCTGGCTTGGTAGGGAAGCAAGAGTCAGCCTAGTTGTGAATGGCGGTGTTTGCTTTCCCTTCAGCCTGAAAGACGATGACAGCGGGGACCACGATCAAAATGAAGAAAACAGCACACAGAAAGATGGTGAGAAGGAAAAAGCCGAGCGCGAGAAGAGCCAGGGCGGCAGCAAGAGGAAGGTGGGTGACGCCGCCAGACGCGGCTTCCTGCGTGCTGCAGGCTGCGTCTGGGAGGGGCAGGTGAACTTAACAGCACCCTGTGTTGGGATACCTGCTTTTGTTCTCATGAAAGGATTGTAGAGGCCTGGGGGCTCATTTTGGGGTTAGCATTTCTTGGTTGACATAGGATCTTAGGTGTCGCCTTCTCCTGGCCTGGGAGTTAACAAGGCCATTGGCTGCTTCATGGTCCTGCACAGCCCGTGAAAGTTTGACCCCTGCAGTCAGTGATGGTCTATGTTGACATTTCACTTGCAAAAGAGAAAATGCAGAGAATGACAGATGGATCCGTTTTTTTTCCTTGAAATAAAAAGTAGTCACTAATTCATTTATTCTGCATTATTGAGTTCCCTCCGAGGGGTAGCATTTTATGCTAGGTGCTGAGAAGACACAAACGTGAATTAGACTGTGGGTCAAGGAACTTTCATTTCTTTTTAATAAGATGTGTTTATTTGAAAGGCAAAGTCGCAGAGAGATGGGGGTAGAAGGGGTGGGAGAAGAGAGGTCTTCCGTCCACTGGTTCACTCCCCAAATAGTGACAGCAGCCAGGCCTGAGCTAGGCTGGAGCCAGGAGCCAGGAGCTTCCTCCGGGTCTCCCATGTGGGTACAGGGGCCTAAACACTTGGGCCACCCTCCACCACGTTTTCAGGCCAACAGTGGAGTAGCTGGATCAACAGTGGAGTAGCCAGGACTCAAACCGCTACCCGTGTGAGATGCCGGAGTTGCAGGCAGCAGCTTTACCCCCCGTGCCACAGTGCTGCACCGCTTGTTTTTAAAAAAAGATTTATTTTTATTATTTATTTTAAAGGCAGAGTTACAGAAAGAGGGAGAGTCAGAGAAAGAGAGATCTTCCATCTGCTGGTTCCCTCCCCAAATGGCCGCAATGCAGGAGCTTCTTCCAGGTCTCCCACGTGGGCTCAGGGACCCAAACACTTGGGCCATCCTCTACTACTTTCCCAAGCACATTAGCAGGGAGCTGGATTGGAAGAGGAGCAGCCAGGACTTGAATCAGCATCCGTATGGGATACCGGCGCGGCAGGCAGCGGCCTTTCCTGCTATGCCACAACAGTGGCCCCAGAACTTGCGTTCATTTATTTACTTTTGCTTTTTGTTTTGTTTTGTTTTTTAGGAAGAGAGAGGCAAACTAACAAACTAATTCACTCCTCAAGTGCCTAGAACAACTGGAGTGGTGCCAGCAGCTAGGAACTCGGGCCAGGGCTCCTAACTGGGTGGCAGGAGCCCAGTCCCTTGGGCCTTCACTGCTGCTTCCCAGGGTCCCTGTTAGCAGGAACCTGTAGTCAGGAGCTGCGTCTCAACCCAGGCACTTGGGCGTGGGCTGTAATCATCTGAACTGCCAGGATAAACACCCGCCCCAGGGCTCACGTTTGATATGAGCATTGCTTGCTTGCTTTTTTTTTATTTCAAAAAAATTTTTTTAATAGAAAACTTTTATTTAGTAAATACAAATTCTGAAAGTATAACTTTTGGATTCTAGCAGCGGTTCTTCCCCCGCATAACCACCCTCTCACCCGCAAACCATCCCATCTCGTACTCCCTCTCCCATCCCATTCTTCATTAAGATTCGATATGAGCATTTCTAATAGTGGCTGACACTTAACTGAGCTCCTCCTCAGTGCTAGGCTCTAGCTAGGCCTCTGATGTCCTGCCAGCAGCCCTGTGGAGTGGTGGCGGTTTTCCTCATTTTGCAAGTAAGAAGCTGAGATACAGGGGTCAACGCTGTGGCTTGGCGTCTTAAAGCCCCTGCCTGCAGCACCGGTGCTCCAGTACCTCCCAGCCCCACTGTCGACCCAGCTCCCTGCTAAAGCGCCTGGGAAAGCAGCAGAGGATGGCCCCAGTGCCTGGGACCCTGCACCCACCTGGGAGACATGGAAGAAACTGCTGGCTTCTGGCTTCAGCCTGGCTCAGTCCTGGCTGTTGTAGCCATTTGGGAGTGAATCAGTGGGTGGAAGATCCTATCTCTCTCTCTCTCTCTCTCTCTCTCCCCCTCCCTCTCCCCCCTCCCCCTTCCTCCCTCCCTCATTCTCTCTGTCTTTCAAATAAATAAATCTGAAAAAAAAGCAACAGGTGAGGTACTAACAGGTAAAGCATCTTGCCACTAATAAGTGATAAAGAGCGTCATAGAAGAAGCAGTGCTAGACTGGACATAGGTTAAGATAAGATGCAAGGCCGGCGCCGCGGCTCAACAGGCTAATCCTCTGCCTTGCGGCGCCAGCACACCGGGTTCTAGTCCCGGTCAGGGCGCCGGATTCTCTCCCGGTTGCCCCTCTTCCAGGCCAGCTCTCTGCTGTGGCCAGGGAGTGCAGTGGAGGATGGCCCAAGTGCTTGTGCCCTGCACCCCATGGGAGACCAGGAGAAGCACCTGGCTCCTGGCTTCGGATCAGCGAGATGCGCCGGCCGCAGCGCGCTGGCCGCGGCAGCCATTGGAGGGTGAACCAACGGCAAAGGAAGACCTTTCTTTGTCTCTCTCTCTCTCTCACTGTGCACTCTGCCTGTCAAAAACAAACAAAAAGATAAGATGCAAACAGATAGCTGTGAGATGAGGTAGAAAGTCACAGAAGCCACCCCAGCAGTGCGGGGCGGAGAGTGGGAGCTCACTGTGTAAGCAGGCGCCTGGGCGTGTGCTCGTGCTTGGTGTTTTGTCCTCTCCGCTGTGGAAGCGGTGAGGGTGTGCTGTGAAGTCTCTGACTCGGAGCATGTGGCAGACCAGGGCTGACAGACCTCTGCTCCCCAGGCTGTTGTCCCTGGACCGGCAGAGCACCCCCTGCAATACAACTACACGTTCTGGTACTCCAGGAGGACCCCGGGCCGCCCCACCAGCTCCCAGAGCTACGAACAGAACATCAAACAGATCGGCACCTTCGCCTCTGTGAGTACCTAGTGGGCCAGGGCGGGCCTCGGCGTCCGCTCGGCCGTGCCCGTCGCGCTGGGTGCTCGCCCTCTTGGTGACCCGTGTAAGGTGCTGCTTTCTAACTCGCTGACCGAGCCCCCAGCGGCAGATGTGTTCCCTCTGAGATGTCGTATTTGACATCCAGAGTTAGTAGGTGGTATTGATCAGAAAGGCATAACAGAAAAGTACAGTTTTATCTTTCTGTCTTTTAAGTACGTATTTATTGAGTCCTTAGGACATGCAGAGTGTCCTGTGGTCGTTACACGTGGTGTCCATCTTCGTAGAGTTGCATGGTAAAGTCAGAAGCAAAGTTTCAAGTTTCCTTTGTATTTAAGAACCTCTCATTAGGGTTTTGGCCACAACTTTTCCTTTGTTTTAAAAAGAAAATGAAACCTCCGGTCACTGCTTCTGTGGGTGCCATCGGCACAGAAGGCCCAGGCTTCGTCTCATCCCCCTCCTGGGTGACAAGACTTGTGTGTCCCAGGAAGCTGACCGCAGCTGACACCAGGCGTGTTCGGCCAGGGTCCGTATGTGCTGCTGTGTGCCGTGCACTCCCTCTCTGGGCAGAGTCAAGTGCAGGATTTGTCGCTTTCTGGAAATGACTGAGGCATTTATCTTGAAGGAGAGCACTGCCATAGGCAGTAACCATTGCAGTGAACTGGTGAAGAGAGGGTAGCAGCCACAGGCGTTTCACCTGTGTGGTTTTCTTCATTTTGCTGCCCCATGAGGTCAGTTTTACAAATGAGGAACCTGAGGCGGGGCCTCCATGTCTAAAGTCTCAGATCAGCCGTAATTCGCTTGGGCTAGTTAGGGAGCCAGGCTTGGTTGTCAGCTTCCAAAGCCCTTACCATGCACCAGAATACAAAACAGGCACCATGCACGAGCTGTTTGTGATATTTCAGAGAAAGCCTGCATTTATTAATGAGAAGGCTGTTCAGGCCAACCAAATGAGATCCCCGCCTTGGGCTGAAATTCTGCCAAGTTGGCCTTGTAGTGCTGTGGGTCTCACACTAAGCAGGTGATCTGATTACCAGTTAAATATGGACATCTGATGTTCGATCAGTGGAAAATAAATGTAGTCGGCATGTCACCAGCATTTTTAAAACTGGAGCCGCCTTGGAGGAGGTGGGTTTGAGATTGAATTTAAAGAATCTGAACAGGTGACGAGAAGAAAATTCTAACTTTGGAAATACACACTTCTAACATTCCGGAATGCATTACAGAAGTTTTAATTGCCTGAACAACAGTGAACTAAAAATAAAAAAGAAACAAATTTTGATTTCCTGTTCTGTGGGAATGATAGAACACGAAAATGACATTCATTCATTGTGTTCTGAGTGACTGTTAACCGCTTGAGGAATCAGAGACGAGACTGGACTGAGAAGTACATTTTCATTAAGAACCCTGTTAAATTATTTTAGAATAAATATAAATATGTCCAACATTCTCATTTCTCTCTTGTAAAAAAAAAAAAAAAAACCCAGGGCCGGTGCCGCGGCTCACTAGGCTAATCCTCCGCCTTGCGGCGCCGGCACACCGGGTTCTAGTCCCGGTTGGGGCGCCAGATTCTGTCCCGGTTGCCCCTCTTCCAGGCCAGCTCTCTGCTGTGGCCAGGGAGTGCAGTGGAGGATGGCCCAAGTGCTTGGGCCCTGCACCCCATGGGAGACCAGGATAAGTACCTGGCTCCTGCCTTTGGATCAGCGCGGTGCGCTGGCCGCGGCAGCCATTGGAGGGTGAACCAACGGCAAAGGAAGACCTTTCTCTCTGTTTCTCTCTCACTGTCCACTCTGTCAAAAAAAAAAAAAAAAAAAAAAAAAAAAACATGAATTTACCCAATTTGTACATGGAGGGTGTTATGGTCTTTCCTTTAAGCTCATATGTTAAACTGGGAGATTGATCAGGCACGCCTTCCTGGGTGAACACTTCTTCAGGACTCACTGGAAGTGTGACCGAGTGCTTGGATCTGCTGTTGTGTTATTAAGCGCATTAGGAAATGGCTCATTATATTCAATTGCCCGCAGAGAAGTAATTACATTGTGAAATGTGTTGTCAGATACAAAGTAGTATTTCCCAGTGGTCCTTGGTTCTAATCTTTGACAACATTTTGACATTCTTGAAGCCAGCATGACTAAGCAAGCAGTATCCTGAAACAGCAGAGGACTAGGAGGGGTTACAGGCTCTCATCTACTCTGATGCTGGGTTCCGTGGGCCGGATCAAGGCCTGAAGCCGCCTTTTCAGTGATAAAATGAAAAATAGTAGTTGAGATAGTTTCTGATCTCTTTATTGGACTATAAGCATTTATTTGATTTCAGGTAGGACTTTCGAAAGAAATCTCTCTCTGTCTGCCTTTCAAATACATAATTTTTTTTTTAAATCTTTGATCAAACAGTGATTTGGTTCTGAAAAGACGCATTCAGGCTGAGGCCTGACTGCTTCAGGGGTGTCCACTGTGCCTTAAACTGGCCCCCTTGCCAGTGTGAGGCGTCTCCTGCAGCTGCAGTGGAAGAATGCAGACCACTGAGGCCCCGTTTCTCACCCAAGGAGTTAGTTTTTCTGTTGCCAATGTTTTGGTTTTTACAAATGCAACTATCTGCTAGCTTTTCCTCTAATGTGCCTTCCTTTCTACACAGGCCCTAAATGAAAGTGTATCCTTTGAAAAGAATCAGAGGCAAAGTGTCTTCATGGTCCTGTTGTGCAGTAAACCTGCAGCCTTGAATACAGTCAGAGAAAGAAAAGATACATCTTTTGTTCTCTGGGGTCCTCTCTCTGCAGGTGGAGCAGTTCTGGAGGTTTTACAGCCACATGGTGCGACCCGGGGACCTGACGGGCCACAGTGACTTCCATCTCTTCAAAGAAGGAATTAAACCCATGTGGGAGGTGAGGACTGCGGGCCTCGCCCTGCTTTTCTGAGCAAGTTTATTTTTCCTTTGTTTTCCCCCTACCACAGTTAGAAGTATCTTCAGGTCTTTTCCCAAAGCTGCGTTACAGTTAGCTGGATCCTGGGAGCCTGCGCAGGCGCCACTGCTTATCTGTGGGTTGGTACAGGGAGGTTTGTAACGATTGTTGCCGCTCTAAAATGGTGTTTTAACACTGTGTTACCCTTAGTCCCATTAAACTCACTTGTTTGTGTGTAGTATTTTTACATAGTATACGTGTGACCCTGGAGTCCTGGAGCTGAGCTCGGTGACCTCCGTAGAGCACCTGTGGGCTGCGCTCCGGTGGGAGGCATCTTTTCTGATGCCAGGGCGTTGTTGCAGAAGGCAGCGCCCACCGCCCTCAGGCCCACTGCAGTCGTGCGCGGTCCACTGCTCCCAGGACCTTACCCCAAGTTAGATATCATCGTCACCTCCAAGGGCAGAGAGCCTGCCGTTGGCCTCTCCCTGCCTCCCGTCACGGTGCACAGGGGTGCTCTCCAGTGCCCACTGCCCCGTCCCCTGCCTCCCTGGCTCAGCTGGCTGTTTCCTGGTGGCGCCAGCTGTCCTAGTCCTCCAGAGCGCACTTGGCCTCTGTCAACAGCTACGATCGTCATGCTGTGTATCAGAAGCTTTCTTGTGTGTTGCCCTTGCTGCACAGCATCTGTGTAGAGATCGGGGCTTCCTGTGTGTGTGCTTGGTACACAGTGACCCTCAGTAAACTTGGAGCAAATGCAGTAATAAATGATTTGTTTGGAATCTGGTGTCAGTTCATTTTGATTACTAAAATAGTTCCTATGAAAGGTTCCTTAAAGGGTCTGTTGAGCCACTTTTTGTAATGGCTTACAAAAGAGTACTTCAGAAAGTTCATGGAAAAATGGAATTAAAAGTTTGTGGGGCAGGCGTTGTGGTGCAGTGGGTGAAGTCACCCCTTGGGATGCTCACATCTCATTGAGTGCTGGCTCTGGCTGCTGCACTTCCAAACTAGCTTCCTGTGGTGCATCCTGGGAGGCAGCAGGTGACGGCGTAGGTGCTTGGGCCCTACCACCCACATGAGAGAGCTGAGTGGCTGCGGCCTGGCCTGTCCATGGCTGTTGCGGCCATTTGGGAAATGACCAGCAGGTGGAAGCTTTGTCTGTCGCTTCTTTCTTGCTTTCTTTCTTTCTTTCTTTTAAGATTTTATTTATTATTTATTTGAGAGCTAGAGTTATAAACAGTGAGAGGGAGCGGCAGAGAGAAAGGTCTTTCATCTGCTGGTTCACTCCCCAAATGGCCGCAGTAGCTGGAGCTGGGCTGATCTGAAGCCAGCAGCCAGGAGCTTCTTCCAGATCTCCCATGCGGGTGCAGGGGCCCAAGGACTTGGGCCATCCTCTACTGCTTTCCCAGGCCACAGCAGAGAGCTGGATCAGAAGAGGAGCAGCTGGGACTAGAACCAGTGCCCATATGGGATGCCAGCACCGGAGGCGGAGGGTTAACCCATGCCACGATGCCAGCCCCTGTCGCCTTGCCTTTCAATAGATAAAAATAAACATTTTTTAAAAACAGGTAAGTTTGGGAGCCAACATTGTAGCAGTGGTTAAGCTGCTGCTTGCAATGCCAGCATTCCATGTCGGAGTGCCAGTTCGAGTCCTGGCTACTCTACTTCCTGTCCAGCTCCCTGTTGTTGCATCTGGGGAGGAGGCAGCAATGGATGGCCCAGTTACTTGAGCCCCTGCCACCCATATGGTAGAACCAGATGGAGTTCTTGAACCCTGGGTCCAGCCTGGCCCAGCTTCAGCTATAGCAGCAGTTTAGGGTATGCACCAACTGATAGAAGATTTTTTTTTTTTTAAAGCTGGGAGCTTCCTCCAGGTCTCCCACTTGCGTGCAGGGGCCCAAGCACTTGGGTCGTCTTCACTGCTTTCCCAGGCCCATCAGCAAGGAGCTGGATTAGACGTGGAACGGACGGGTCTTGCCCATATGGGATGCCGGTGCCGCAGGCGGAGGATTAACCTAGTGAGCCATGGTGCCAGCCCCTGTGAAGTTTTTTTTTGTTTGTTTGTTTTTTGTTTTTTTAATATTTATTTGAGAGAGAGGAAGGGAAGAGATCTTCCACCCACTGGTTCAGTCCCCAAATGGTTGCAGCTGTCAGAGCACCATTCCCTCGTCCAAAACATTTTAACCTCCATGGTTGCTGTCTTCATAATATGCATTGTCTGTGAAGTGGTGTTTTTTTTTTTTTTTTTTTTTTTTTTTGACAGAGTTATGGACAGTGAGAGAGAGAGACAGAGGTCTTCCTTCCGCAGGTTTACCCCCTAAATGGCCGCTACAGCCGGCGCTGCGCCAATCCGAAGCCAGGAGCCAGGTGCTTCCTCCTGGTCTCCCATGTGGGTGCAGGGCCCAAGCACTTGGGCCGTTCTCCACTGCACTCCTGGGAAGAGGAGCAACTGGGATTAGAACCCAGCGCCCATATGGGATGCTGGCGCCACAGGCGGAGGATTAACCTAGTGAGCCACAGCACCAGCCCCAGTGAAGTGTTTTTTTGAAAAAAGATTTATTTATTTGAGAGAGAGGAAGGGAAGAGATCTTCCATCACTGGTTCAGTCCCCAAATGGTTGCAGCTGTCAGAGCTGGGCAAAGCCAAAGCCAGGGCCAGGAATTCCACCAGGGTCGCCACCAAGGATAGCAAGGGCACAAGTACTTGGGCAATTCTCTAGTGCCTTCCCAAGTACATTAGCAGGAAGCTGGATTAGAAGCATAGCAGCTGGGACTCAAACCCAGCACTCTGAAATGGGGTCTGAGTCATGGACCTGGCATTGCTGGCAGTGACTGAACTCCCTGCACCACAGTGCCGACCCCCCATGAGCTTTCTGAGGACCCTCTTCTGCATGGATTTCAAGTTTTTGGGAACCAAAATAAACTTCTGTTTGTTTGTTTGTTTGTTTTTTTAAGATTTATTTATTTGAAAGAGTTACACAGAGAGAGGAGAGGCAGAGAGAGAGAGAGAGAGAGGTCTTCCATCCGATGGTTCACTCCCCAATTGGCCACAACAACCAGAGCTGAGCCAGTCTGAAGCCAGGAGCCAAGAGCTTCTTCCGAGTCTCCCACAGGGGTGCAGGGCCCCAAGGACTTGGCTGTCTTCTGCTTTCCCAGGCCACAGCAGAGAGCTGGATCGGAAATGGAGCAGCCGGATATCAAATCGGCGCCCATATGGGATGCCGGTGCTCAAGGTCAGGGCATTAACCCGCTGTGTCACAGCGCCGGCCCCAAACTCTCAGTTTTCATTCCATTTTCCATGAAGCTTTTGGAGTACGCTCACATTGTTTGTTTGTTTTTTTTTTCCCCATTCTGTCTCTCTAGTCCTACCACTGTTTTTCTCTTATGAAGTTGAGAATTGAAAAATGACAACATGTGTTGGTTTTCTAGGGATTCTTGGCTTTTTACTGTAAAAGAAAACTGTGAAGCCATAGTTTAACCTTAACACTTTCTGTCTTTCAGGATGACGCAAATAAAAATGGTGGCAAGTGGATTATTCGGCTGCGGAAAGGCTTGGCCTCCCGTTGCTGGGAGAATCTCATCCTGGCCATGCTGGGGGAACAGTTCATGGTTGGGGAGGAGATCTGTGGGGCTGTGGTCTCTGTCCGCTTCCAGGTAAGCCCCCGTGTCGGGCTCCTGTGACACCTTTTTTCTCCTCACCACCCCTGGTTTGGTTTGATGATCCTCCGTCCTTCCCATAGGAGGACATTATTTCAATATGGAATAAGACTGCCAGCGACCAAGCCACCACCGCCCGCATCCGGGACACGCTTCGGCGAGTGCTTAACCTACCTCCCAACACCATTATGGAATACAAAACTCACACCGACAGCATCAAGTACGTGTTGGGGGGGTTGGGGGGCCCAGGTCCCTGAGCTTAGCCCAGGTAGCTCTGTAGTTGGGCCCGGAGGCATGTGGTTGTGCAGGAGACTGGCTTGTGGAGGAGGGACAGACCAGGCTCCCCAAGGCTTCTGGCCAGCTTTACAGCTCTTGGTCGGCGAGGCTCCCTGGCCACCTAACCTGCAGGTGCTCTGGAGCAGAGAGAGTCCTTCAGCAGAATCCCAGTTGCACTGGCTGGGCTTGCTTTGTTTCTGCAGGCTGTCCCGTCTTTGCTACACTAACAGTATCCTAAAATGAAAGACAGCGCTTCTCTTTCTGGCTGTTTTTTAAGACAATTTCTCTGAGCAGAAGTCCTCTTCCCTGCCACCCCTCACCCCACTTCTGCATGTCTTTTTAACCTGTTAGCTTCAGTCTGTTTTCTCTTCCTGGGAAATTGACTGCTTCCCGGAACGACGACTCCATTCCCTGCTGTGTGCAGCTGAAGTCCGAGGAAGCAAGGGTCAAAGGGCAGCGTGAAGGCTGCAGGGAAGGGTTGCTCTGCTGTGGCCCCAGCCCCAGGGGAATGGAGCTCTCTGTCCTTAGGGAATCAGTGGCCAGGCTTCTCCTTCTGTGGCTGAGGGTCAGAAGTGAGCCGGGTCTTAGGGAACAGGTGTGGGGCGTGGCTGAAAGCTGGAGGAGAGGGAGCTGGCTCGCAGTCAGGGCGCTTCGTTCTCTCCCTTGGCCCCCGGCAGCTGTGCCTTTGGCAAGTCTCTCTGCAACTCGGCTTCAATTCCCCCAGCTGTAAAATGGGCAGAGTAATAGTTACCTTCCAAGGCTGTTGTGAGGCTGACGGAGTCTGTACCTGAGGGTCCTCAGATGGGCAGTGGTCTTACAGGGCCAGGTGTTATTGTCGTCGTCGCCATCATCATCATCCCGTTCTTAGCAGGGACAAGTGGAGTGCCCAGTGCTCTTGTTCTGCGGTAGCACAGACCCTGTGAACCTCTTTCCTGTGCATTCGCAGGTAGCGCGGGGGTGGAGCTGGCTCAGACTAGCCGAGCGTCAGTTTTAACTGGGCACACTGCCATGAGCGTTGTTCCCTAAGCCAGTGGCTGGGAGTGACTCACTGGAGCCCCCAAGAGTTACGAGCCAGCGTGGCCCTGGTGCTTGCCTTAGCAGTCCTGTGTCTGCACTGTTTTTCTGTAGTAAACACGTCTTACTCTGTGTTCTGGGTGGAAGTAGTTGTCTGCCCTCCAGCCAGGTTCAGTCCAGGCTGGAGAGATTGATACTTTTTTCTAGGACTCTATTTTCAAGGTCCCCAAAAATCGCCTCCCCCCCAGAGCCTGCTTTTCGCCTGGATAGGAAAGGGAAAGCTGAATTTGTCATGAACTCTCCCCTCTCCTCTGTTCTCCCTTTCTAATACCCCAAAGCAGTGTGTCCTGACTTGTAGAAACCTGTGTGCAAGTCCTTCCAGGATTAGGAGAGCTGTGGACTTGGGCCCAGTCTGCTAGAGACTGGTCTCTTCTCGCTGCTTGTCAGAGGCCCACCTCTGGTACTCCAGCCCGTAGCTGTAGGGGCCAGACGACCCTCCTTGAGACCAGATGTCACTTCCCCTTGCATCTCCCTCTCTTTCCCCTCCAAATGAGCCAACCTTTTGCACTTCCACTAGAATGCCAGGCAGGCTGGGCCCCCAAAGGCTCCTTTTTCAAAACTTCTGGAAGCCGCGGTTGAACGTGCCATGACCTCTCTGGATGGCACCGTCATTGAAGCTGGCGTCATCGGAGTCTCTTGTTCTGTTGGCCTGCTGCCTGGAAGATCCTTCTGTCCTGGACAAGAGGAGTTGGAAGAGCATTTGTGTTTTAAGGACAGGCTGACGCGGAGCAGCCACGACACAGCTGAGATCTCTAATAAATGGTGCTAAACTAGCTTGTCTCGCGCTCTTGCTCTTTATGGTGCACTGAAGACGTGGCCTCGCACTGCCTGCTGCCATAGCAAAGGAAGGCCCAGACTTCTCCGCGGAAGGCATCCTGGGAGTCCGCAGGCCCGCTGTATCGTGCCCTGGGGTGTGTTGGTCCAGGACCGCTGAGGTCTGGCCTAATGAGGTGACATCTAGCTCTCAGAATAAGGCCCCATTTTCGGATTGTTCTGATGGAGCCCGCCGGTGACCAGAACAGAGGGAGTGATAGTGGATTCAGCCCGGAAGTCTGTTAAGGTCGGAAAGGGGGATCTTCGGCCTCTGCTTCGCTGGCTTGCATTCGCCTTTACTTCAGAGAAGTCTCTTGCCTGGACGCAGCGGCCTGCTCCTGTCTGTGTGGCTGTGCGCGTATAGCTTCTGGCTTGGTGCTGATGGGGTTTTCTCACTGGTGCCAGTGCTGCCTGAGCCACCAGCTCTTGGCCAGCCTTTTCCCTCCCGCTTTCCTTCAGAGCTGGGGCATCTTCCTCTTTGAGCTAACCCTGCCTGCAGACCGCAGAGGGTTAGCCCTTCTCTGCCCCCAGCACATCCGGATCTGGGCAGGGCGGTGTTTTCCTCCAGTCCCGGCAGCCCGCGTGTGCTCCTGGCTTTGGCTCACACGCACTGCCGCTCAGCCTGTGGCCTGCATGGAGTTTCCGCCAGCCTGGTCTTACTTGAGGCTTTCTGAGGAGTCACCCCCAAAACAGAAGACAGTGATCGTTTCTGCAGATGCTGGGTCGCTGCCGGAGGCTCTGGGACAGTGGCTGAGGGTGCAAGGGTGCCTTTCCCGGAGTGGCAGTTCCACACCTGACACCCCATCTTCTCCTGGTCTAGGGTCCCACAGGGCACACACTGCAGCTAGTGCCCTGTACTCAACATTCTGGGGTGCTTTTGTCATTGTCTCTGTTTCCTGCATAACAGATTGGTTGAAGTACTGAGCAAATGGGAGATTGGTAGGAATCTGGAAAGGCGCAGGCTCTGTTTTGACTGTCAAAATTGCCTTCCCTGGCCCATTCCCCCTTTGCCTTCCAGTGTCATGTTCCATGCATTGACCTTGAGTTCAGCCGTATTGTAGCTGCTCCTAGGGATGAGCTTGATGTCACCCTGCAGAGTGAGAGAAAGCACCGAGCTGACTGAGGCCCACATGAGAGCCAGGGTCAGAAGGGCTCCTCGTGGCTCTTCCACAGCCCCAGGGCACATCAGCGGCTGGGACTCGGGATCCCAGGGACAGTGAAGGGGGACAGCTGTATTGGCGTTCCCCCTGAGCTGCTGCCAGTGGCAAGAGGATGTGGAGGAGTGGCCTCTGTTCTTGGTCGGGGTCAAGCGTCCCTGACTGCAGCTGCCTGGGTTTTGGTCCAGTTTCCAGGGTCCTCCTTTGCCTGTTGGATTTCAGCCCTCCTCCAGTCATACCGCTGGTGGCCTTTTCCTGGGGTGCGCCTAGGTGAGCTGTGGGACCCTCATGCCCCCCAGAAGGGGGCCTTGAGCTGCTTTGCCGCAGCAGGCTTCTGCCTGCCTTAACCACCCACAGTTCACTCCCGAGACATGAGAAAATGATTAAATTGGGTTTGTGCATAGGCCACGGCCCCTTTCAGTGAGGCCAGTTTGTGGTTGTGCTTTCAAAGGCCTGGGCCTTGTAGGCATCAGGTGATGCGTCGTAGCCTGCTCTGATGGGAAGTTTCAGGGCACAGCCAGAGTCGGAAGGCCAGCAGCACAAAGCTGGGCTCAGAGCCGTATCAGACAGCGCTGTCTTGTGTGAAGAGCTCCTCTGGGGATGGTCCCCTGGACTCCCCGTGTGTTTCTGGCCCCGAGTGGAGAGGGGGTGACAGAGCCAGCTTCCCGTAGTGGCTGTGGTACCGGGGAAACCCAGCTCCAGGAGAACTGCGGGCAGGTGACGTCACTACTCCTGTATTCTAGAGGAGCGAAGGTCAAGTCACGGATTGCCCTTTGCCACACCCAGAGACCACTGTCCTCCAACGCTGGGTGTCCATGGACGGGCAAGGACCAGACCTCCCCTGCTCCTGGGCCCTCCAGCGCGGTGCCTGCCTGTCCTTGGGACACGTCCCGCCACACTGACGTTCAAGTGGGCAGGAGGCCGAGCTCACCCCCAGGTGTGGCGGGCTGAGGGCAAGGCTGTGACCCTTGCAGGCTTTGGGTGGGGGTGGAGTGGGTACAGAATGACATAGGTGTGAGATACCTGCTTTTTAGGTAAGTGAGGTGGGACAGGAGTGGTCCTGAAAGGGCCCTTTGTGACCCATTTGGATCTTCGGGGTTCCCTGTAGACTGTATTAACTTCAGTAATTTTTTCCTTTTTTAAATACTTAAGTCACATGACACTCTACACTTTGGTCTTTCTTTGCCTTTGAAAGAAGAAAGTGTTAATGTTCTGTAATGTCCCAGGGATGCGGGGTAGAAAAACAGCTGGAATCTTCATCCCTAGCCCTAGGCAGTGGGTGTGCCTCTTAGCCACGCTGCTGGCCTGTGTGAATAGGCGGGAACGTATCAAGGGCTGTGGCCGGCTGTTTAACGTCCACCGAGTTATGCGAGGAAACACAGACCCTCCACGCTGAGGTTTCACAGTGAAAATACCTGTGCAGCCACAGAGGGCTCGGCAAGGAGCGCGCAAGTCCCTGTTTCCTCAGGTCCTCGACACAGCTCTGTTCGGGCGGTGTAGGTGTAGGCCCTTCTGGAACCAAAGGGGAAATGAGATGAACCTTAGACACAGCCGTGTCGTTTCCTGTTGACACGTACATTGTTTAAAATAGGGTTTAAATCCTGTCAGGAGGAGCGAGGGGTTGCCCGGGGTCATCGGCCACGTGCGGGATCTGGCTAGCCCTTGGCTGCTCTTGGCCTGAAGAGGGAAGCTGCCTTCTGACGTCACTGTGAACTCCTAGAGCCCATCGCGTCACCGTCTTTGCAGAAGGGGGCTGTGGAAGACGCCTTGGTCTGGAAGGTGACAGAGACCGGCACGGTTGCAGGGCAGCTGTGCGTTTTTCTCCCAGCTCACTTAGCGTATGCTCTGGGGGAACCAGCGACTGCCCATCTGTTCTAAGAGGTGGATCATTGACTTGGAGAAGAGGGATGTGCTCCTAGAAGAATGGACCGGTGGTGCCAGTGTCTGTGTGTGTTTCCTCTTGAACACAGAAAAGCCACGTGTAGAAGGAAGCCTGGCCATGAAGTGTATTTCAGTGAGCTAATAGTAAATGTGTCACCAGTGACACTGTATTATCACCCTGGATACATGTCACCAAATTAAGCCAAGAATTGGAATAAATGATGGTGCTCTATGTAATTCCCAGGGAACTCTGGGGCTGAGAAGTAGCTTGGGCAAAAAGGATATGAGCCATCTGAAGAAGCTGGAGTCGGGGTGGACTTCAGAAGCGCAGGGGATCGCTGCCCTGGTCCTCACCCTGCAGCGCCCCGGGGCCTGCCGTCTGTGGGGCGCCGCCGCGGCTGCCCGTTCCCCTCCCGCGCACGTCGCTCGTCCCTGCCGAACACCAGGCTCTAAGCTGAGTTGTTCAGCATTAACATTGTAGTGAGCATTGTTCCTGGGAATTCTGAACTGCTGTGTCCTACACAGCTTACACTTTAAGGTAATAATTACGTGGCGTCTTCAGAAACGAGGAACCGAAGCGTCCAGTCTCTGAGTTTAGGATGAGAAGGCTGGAAAAGCAAAAGCAGAGGAAACGGTAGTTTGCTCTTTAGACATCACATCTTCAGATACCGCATGCGGAACGCTGGCTGCTCGGCTCTGTCCTCGGGTGAGGCCTGTGAGGAGGCTTCTCTCCCACCAGCTGCTCCCAGGGACCCCGGGGAGAGCAGGCCGTGCTGTGGGCCTTCGCTGCAGCAAACACGACGGTTCCCTGACAGCCGAGCTTCGGCTCTGACCCGGCGCGCCCCCAGCCTCCTGTGCTCCTCTCAGCCCGAGGGCTCCGGAAGTGGGAAGTGGGGGTATCGTGTCTCTCTCTGTTTGATCTGAATGTGCTGTTGTGTTTTTTGTCTCTGGTTTGCCAGGGCCTGGGAGGAGTTTCATGGCCTGGTGAACAGCAGCGGCCGCTGATCGGACGCTTCCCCTCTGTCTCTCACACTCAGGGTAGGGCCTTGTCTATCTTCTCTGTACCCCCGTGGCATACCTCTCCACTGTAGGACCCCTCTTCCCAAGGGGTGCGCCTTCCCATGTACCCCGCTCTGGCCCAGCGTGGAGCCCCAGAGAAAAGCACCGAGTCGCACACCCTGGGTCACGTGTCTCCTCGTGCGCCCTCGTGGTGCCTCTGCGCTCCCATGTGGAAAACAAGGCGCCACAGGCCAGAGCTGTCTGAGTGCTCGCCCGGGCTCACTCCACGGCAGGCCACAGGTGTGGCTTCTCCTCACACGGGGCCAGGGCTGCGCCGTCTGCCCGGGCAGGTCCTCGGGGCCCGGGGGTTAGGGGAGCGGTGATGCCTCTTGTCTGGTGGGCGGCTGTCAGGTCTGAGGAAGCAGGGGTGTCAGCGATGATGGTGAATGGGGTGGAGTTCGGGGCCCTGGAAGGGACAGTTGCAGGCTGTTCCGTCACCAGGCCGTCACATGGTCACTGGCAGGAAGGAGCTTTTGTGTCCTGGTTAGGAGCGTGGAGTCCAGGACTGCCCCTGGCAGAGGGGGTTGGGCACACTTGTTGGAAATGAGAGGGGCAGGTGAAAGACCAGGGCCTGCTCCCCGAGGGTGTTTGTGCAGTGGGGGCGGAGCACCTCACCGCTGCAGGACTCCCCGTGCCCACAAAGTGGGGAGGGCTCTCAGAGGGAGGGCAGCATCGCTGGACCAGGAAGTGATGACCCTGTGCGGACGGAGGCGGGCGGCTGGCGTCAGGGCCCCGGGTTCCTAAAGAGGAGCAGCCACAGAGCCCGGCCACACGCGTGCAGCCCAGCGCTTTCTCTTTAGCGGTTTGATTTCATTATTATAGATTCATTTTCAGATGGTAATCCAGATTTTAAAAGTGGCCATCTCAAGAGGCTTCTCCCCTTAGAGTGTGGGTAACGCAGGATTCCCGGATTCCAGGAAACCTGGGGTCTGCTCTGGTAGTGGAGAAGTGATCGATTTGTAAGGAAGTGTTTGAAACGAAACACTTAGGTCTTCAGAGGCCGCAGGCTGTAATGGAACTGCTTTAATAATCTTATTTTTAATTGTTTCTAGGGTCCCCCCCTGGCTTTTTAAGTATTCTTAAAATCGGGGTGTTCACAGTGAGTGTGCAGAGAAGGGTTCTAGCATCCTTTCATTGGCAGCGTTTGCTTCTTCATGGCCATCAAGTGATACCTTTAAAAACAGAGGGCGTCCTGGGTTCCCAGGGAAAACAGTCTCTCTAGTGGAAGCAAGCAACCCAAGAACAGAGACCGAGAGTGGCCCTCCCCGAGCAGGCCAGCTCCCCCAGGAAGAGTACGGGAATGGCGCTGGGAAGTCACATCTGCGCAGTCGCCACTGTGTAGTCTCGGATCTGCAGTGAGGGCGGAGGAGGGGTGCTCTGTGGTCTGAGGGCTCGTGGAGCCCAGGCTTGGGAGTCCGTGAGGAGTTTGAGTTTCAGCAGGAGGCGAGCCGCCGGGGAGAGGACGGCCCGGCCCACTGCACTGCTGGGCCCTGGCTCGCAGAGGGCTGCAGTGCTCGGCCTGTGCCGGCCCCTGCCGGCCTCTGGCACTTTCGCCTTCTCCCCCTTCCAAGTGGATCATGATCTGTGAGGAAATTTGGTAGAAAAACTGCTATTTCAATCAAGAGTGCTCTTTGAACTGTGGCTCTGGCATAGCCGTGGCGGGAGGATTCTGGTCACTTAGGGATCTGGGCCAGCCCGCACAGGAGAGAGGTCTCAGATCTCGTGCTATGGGGGAGTGCAGGTGGTCACTCAGTGGAAGATGCAGATTGAGATTCGCTCCACTGACTCTCAGAGGGTTTGCAGTTGACAGAACGGAAGCCAGACTGACCTATGGTGGCCAGCTGAGAGCCAGCGAACGTTCCGAGGACCACGGGCACTGCCGCTGGGAGCCGCTGGGAGCGCCCCTCGGAGCCACTGCGTGGGGCAGAGCCTCAGGCCAGGCTTCCCCTCAGATGACTGCCAGCTTTCACTTGAGGACCCAGAATCTCCATGGTGCCCTGCTGGTCACCAGCACGGTGGCCGGCCACCCCCACCTAGGGCAGGAGTTCTACCCCTCTGTCGTCACCCTCAGGAGTTCCCCCTGCCCTCACTTGTGGAGTCCAGAGTTGGCACTGGTCCATTTCTGTGGAAGCTTGAAGGCGGGCACTGAGGCACAGTGGAAGCTGACGCGGGGTCCTTAGGACACCGGGGGTGTGAAGTGGGAGCCGGCGACCTCTGAGACCTCGTCGTCAGGACCAAGGCGCGCCCCCTTCCAGCACTGTGGGGCTGTGGCTCCTGTGCCGCACGGCCAGAGGGCTCGCCTCGGAAGCTCCCTGTGGACTCTCGTTAGTTTACTTTTAAAAGACAAGAAGCCTGTTTAAAATATGCATATATATATCTTGTTGTCTCAGCCACTTCCTGTGTTCTCTCCTCCCTGTCCCTGGTCTCTGGGTGAAGACGTGATAGAATATTTGTTCCCCGCTGGTCTGAGGCGAACACACTGCTCACTGCGTTTGGCACTGAGCCATTCCCAACCCCCCCCCCCTTTTTTTGTTTTTAAGATTTGTCTATTTGAAAGGTAGAGTGACAGAAGAGGGAGGAACAGAAAGATCTTCCATCTGCAGGTTCACTCTCCATAGGGCTGTAATGGCCTGAGCTGCGCCAGACTGAAGCCAGGAGCCTGGAACTCCATCCCGGTATCCCATGTGGGTGGCAGGGTCCCAAGCACTTGGGCCATGCTCCTCTGCCTTTCCAGGTGCATTAGCAGGGAGTTGGATTGGAAGTCGAACAGCCGGGACTCAAAGTGGCACTCTGATACGGAATGCCGGTGTCACAGGCTGCGGCTTAACCACGGCGTCGCAACCTCAACCCCAACCCCAACCCACTTACTTTAAAAATGGTGACCCAAAGCCACAGGGCCTCACTGGCAGGAGCAGCCCCGTCCCCACCCCACTTTGTTGCTCTCTGTTTTCCTGTCCGGTCTGGGGCAGTCTCAGCTGGTTCTCCTGGCTCTTCTGTTCTCCTCCATTTTACAGTTGGGTCTTAGAGCAGTGAGACGCCTTAGGTTTTCTGACTATAGAGAGATCTGTAATAAGAGGAAAAAGGTAAATAATGAATACCTGAATGGAACAGTGTGATGGAATTTTTCCATTCAGCTGCCACAGAGAATTCCTCCCAGAGATGACATGAGCTGCTAATGGCTATGACTCTTGCAGATTCTCTCAGCACCATGGAGCCAGTAAGGACTGGGTTCAGATGCTGTCCTGCTCCAGGAGTAGACGGCTGCCCCGCTGGAGTCTGACTGCCATCCCACGCCCTGCCTTTCTCGTCGCCCCTCTACTGACACGTCTTGCTCTCGGCGTGGGCACAGAGCAAGAGTAAGACGAGTGCCTTCTGGGATGCAGGCACAGCCCTAAGCTCATTGTCCTGCGGGGCGCTCAGAAATGGCACCCGGGGTGCTTACCTTCTCTGTTAACGCTAGGCGTGTGCTTTGTCCTCTGCTGGCTACTTGTGGCACCACAGAGCGGCCTGTCTTGCTGGAAGGATGTGTTTTATGCTGTTCACCTTTTACAAAGATGGTCACCCCATTAGCTTTGTGGTCAGCCTTCAGCTCTTGGGGTGAGAACCATTGGAATGCTCAGGGGCCTCGTGGGCATGCATGTCGGTTATGAAATATTAGTGGGGCCGGCGCCGCGGCTCACTAGACTAATCCTCCGCCTGTGGCGCTGGCACACCGGGTTCTAGTCCCAGTCGGGGCGCCGGATTCTGTCCCGGTTGCCCCTCTTCCAGTCCAGCTCTCTGCTGTGGCCAAGGAGTGCAGTGGAGGATGGCCCAAGTGCTTGTGCCCTGCACCCCATGGGAGACCAGGAGAAGCACCTGGCTGCTGCCTTCAGATCAGCATGGGGCGCTGGCCACAGCGGCCATTGAGGGGTGAACCAACGGAAAAAGGAAGACCTTTCTCTCTGTCTATCTCTCTCACTGTCCACTCTGCCTGTCAAAAAAGAAAAGAAAAGAAAAAAGAAATATTAGTGGCCTTCTGAGGTGGTGACATCAGCTCTTTCCAGCCTGAGTCCCCCGACCCCAGCTCCAGTTTCCCTCCCGGTGTACATGGCACCAGCCAGGCGCTCGGGGGGTTAGGAGCTGTTAGTAGCGACCGTCGGCAGTGCTGCTGGGCAGCCTGAGCCTCTGTCGTCACAGCTTGTTTACTCTAGACCAATTCAATACTCCCGGTTAATTGTAACGGTCTTGAAATGGGCTTGTTGAAGCCATTGCTTCTAGCATGTCCCTTTAAAGTGGAAGAGAAACAGTGACTCCAGAGTCCAGGTCAGTGAGAATCTCTGTGTCCAAATTGTTGACAAATGCAGGTCTGGACGCTGGCCAGGGCAGCAGCTAGGGTGGCATTTCAAGCCCCTGCGTGGGACAGGCATTTGACAGTCATTAAGCCATTGCTGGGACTGCCATACCCTACGTCTGGGTGGCTGGGTCTGACCCTGGCTTCACTCCTGACTCAGCTTCCTACTAATGCGGACCCTGGGAGGCCACAGGCAGTGACTGAAGTCCTTTGTGGGAGACAGGATTGAGTTCCAGGCTCCTGCCTTTAGCCTGCCCATTCATTTGATGAATAAGCCAGCAGACAGATGTACGATCTCTGTCTCTCCCTCTAAATAAGTAAATGAATACATTTTTAAAAAAGTAAATCAGTAAGTAGTGTTTTGTTTCTAAACAAAGCCCACTGCCAGCGCTGCGATTTTGAGACTCTGTGGTGAGGTGAGCTGCCAGCACACACTTGGATTTCTGGTGTGGGACGGGAAGGTCCCTAGTGGGTGGCCTAGCCTAAGGGGGCAGTAGGGATGTACCTGGCCCAGCACACGTGCATGCCCTTGCAAACCAGAGCCAGTTTCTTGAGTGCAGGGCACTCCTGGGATCGCCTGTCCTTTGATAAGCACCTCCGAGTGTTAAACTGAGAATTCTGTCCATTTGCTAACTTGGTTGGTTAGTTGGGTTTTTGTTTCTGTAATCTGTTTGCATGATTGATTTTTTGTCAGGTGTGCGGTGGGGTAGAGGGAGACCGTCCTCCTCACCTGACCCCACCCGCCCAGTTCCACTGCGCCTGCGCCCTTGCCTCGGGTGACGGCTGCTACCCGTTTCTTGCGCAGCCTCTCAGTTTCTTAACCTGTGTACACGCAGCTATGAGCAGAGAGCCTGTTCCCCCGCCCTCCCCCTACCATGAGCAGTAGCCTCGTGCCCACGCGTGTCCTGCCCCGGGGCGTGTCACTTAGCTCGGCCATCTTTCCACGTCAGGAGCCAGCGCCCCTGTTTATTTTCCCAGCTGCCCAGGGTCACGTTGCGCGATCCTGCCATGCCTTTAGCACTCAGTCCCTCTGGGCCTGCACGGGCTGGCTTCTGGTGTTCTGCTGTCATGGACAGCCGGCCGCCAGGGTTTGCAGGGTCTGGGAGGTGGGTGCTGTAGACAAGATGGCAGAAGGTCATGGGTGTGCTGGCAGAGTTGCGGGTTCAGTTCCCTGTGCATGTATGGCTGTGCCTAGAGATCCCTGTATTGAACACTCTATTTTCTCCCATTTTTTTCTTTCAGGGACAATTCAAGCTTTCGAAATACAAAAATCACATTGTGAGAGTACCCAAGCTGGCAATAATCCCTTTCTGTATGTGTGTGTGTGTCCGAAACGGATGGCAGGCCTCCAGCCAGCCCTCCCGTCTGCTCACGGAAGGGACGCCCGAGCCCTGCGCTCCCCTTTTGCACTCATTCCCGGAGGACGGACCCGCTAGACAGCCCCCAGCATCGCTGACGCATAAGGCGGGAGCGGAAGCCGCGACTCTGTACTAGACGGACGCTGTTTTAAAGGGGTCGGGGGGGCTCAGCCTTTCATGTTGCTGTGTGCTGTCCAGGTGCCCCGGACATCCCGCCGTGCGCGTGCGTCCCCCGCCGTCCCCAGGACGTGGTGACCGCGTGTGCGGGCCGGAGCCCCAGCGAGAAGTAGCAGTATTAGGAGTGTCTGCACACCCAAGAGAGGCCCAGAGTCGCTAGGAATGCCTCTCCCGGCTTGGCCATTAAATTATTGGGACATTTCAGTTTCTTCTTCTCCCCTTGCCCCCTGAACCCACAACTCTCCAAAAACGTGTTGTGAATGTGTTGACTGTCCCGGATGTTGCATTGTCTCCTGCCTCCTGCCCGCCTGTCTTCCCTCTGTGTGACTCTCCTCTTGTTGGGCACTGCCGCACGTAGACCTGTAAGCCAGGGGGCGTGCTGGTCCCACTGGAGCGGCTTCCAGGCTGGGCCTTGGTCAGTCAGACTGGCACAGAGGCCAGTGCGGCTAGGAGCCAGCTTCCCACGTGGGCTCTGAGTGTAGGATTTGGAGCTGAGCGCAGTGCCAGCCGTCTCCCGTGTGTGTGCCAAGCCTGCTGCACTGGGTTCTTGCGTGCCCCTCACTGAGGGAGGGGAGCGAACGCTGGTGCCTGCCAGCTGTTAACACCTGGCTGTGTACATTCAGTGACCCTGGAACGGAACACCTGAAGGGGAGGTGACGCTGGGGGACAGCGTGTGTCCGCAGTGGTGCTGTTGCCCAGCTGTGCGGCAGCACACGTGGGCTGAGCCAGGATGCCCAGGCAGAAACCCTTGGAGGCTGCTGCAGGCTTGGGCAGTGACCCCTCGCTCCTCAGCAGAGCTGGGTGATCTGACTCCTGAGGACTGGAGTCCGCGAGGGGGACTAAGTAACGAGCGAGCGTCCTCCCGCAGCCTCGGAGTGGCAGCGTCTTACTCGGCTCTTGTGAGCAGAGATCACAGTACCTTAAATTAAGGCCTCTCTTTAACACATATCGCTGAAGGCTAGGGGACCCTCAGCCACCTGGTCTCGGAGAAAGCATGCAGGAGGGAGACGCGTTTCCCTAGCATGTTTGTATCACTCCCTTCCTGTTTTCCAGCCCCTGAACACCCTCTCCGCCCACTGTTGCAGGATGCTTTTCCCCACAAACACGAGACAGCAGGAGCCTCCCGTGGCAGGGGCGGTTAGGTCGGGTGGCGAGGTCTAGCTCCAGGAATGTGAAGGATGCATACTGGTGTCCAGGAAATCATGGGGCTCGGGCCAGCAGAGGTGCCACGCTGACCTCACGGGACGTGAGGGCTGCCTCCTGAGACTCGGTCACACCCGGGGCCTTCACGCTGGCTCAAACTCAGATTTGCCGTGAGAATTCCAACAACACACTGGGGCTCGCCCTCGTGTGGGCACCTGCCTGACCGCTGTGTGTGTGAGTGGCCAGCAAGCCTAGTGATCAGCTGTATTGTCCTTATTTTCGTGCTTTTTTTGTCCTGTTTGTTCAGATTTTTGGATTTCTTATGTTTTCCAGAGCTGCTCATGTCCCCCCTTCTTTGTGGCTGTGGTATGTGACAGCTACCCTTCCCGGCAGGTGCATGTGCCTGGTGCGGGATAGGGCGAGGGGTCCTGCTGCCGGGCGGCCTCTAGGCCCAGTGTTCTGGATGCTCTGCCTCACGGCTGTGGGGGAGTCGCAGTGGTCAGTTTGTCCACACCCCCTGTTCCTAGACTGGCTTGAGCGCTCTTTGCCTTCATTTTGACCCCACGGGTCTGCTATGCCGAGCCACAGCACGGTTGCTGTTGCCGTCTCCCTGGTCTAGAGCCAGGAGGGGGAGGCCTGCCGGGCTGTGGGACGGAGCGCAGCGTGGCAGGTTGCAGCCGGGAAGAGCTGCCCTCCAGGGACCCTGTACTCTGTTCTGTGTGCGTGCGTTCCCGGGGACACTGGCAGGGGCAGTGACCTAACACCCAGAGGGAAGCCCGTGGTCCACGACGCTCCAAGGATGAATTTCCGAGTGTTTGCCCAGGAGGAGCAGAGGCTGTGACAAGAGTGATTTCGTGTCGCACTTTCGGAGCAGTTGTCTACTGCAGTAATAAACGGAAGATACCTGCAAGCTCTGGGCTGTGGACTGGTTATTTGGGGAGGCGGGCCACTGGTGGTTCTGCTCTTAGGCGTTCTGAAGCACATGGCACTGTCCAGACAAGATCATTGACACACTTTTTGTTTTGTTTTGCTTTAGAGATTTACGTATTGATTTATTTGAAAGAATTAGAGGGAAAGACAGATCTTCCATCCACTGGTTCACTCCCCAGGTGGCCACAACAGCCAGGGCTGGGCCAGAGTGCAGCCAGAATCTTCATCCAGGTCTCTCATGTGAGTGGCAGGGACCCAAATACCTGGGCCGTCTTCTGCTCTTTTTCCCAGGCCATTAGCAGGGAGCTGGATCAGGAGTGGAGCGTCTGGGACTCGAACCAGTGCCCATATGGGATGGTGGAGTCGCAGGCAGCAGTGTTACCTGCTGTGCCACAGTGCTGGCTTCTATTGACACATGTTTATGGAAATATTCTCTAGTTGCTATTAGTCATTGCCTCAGGTCAGTTTACATATTTAAAATAGCAGAATATAGCTGTTAATTCTCTGTAACATGTAGTAGGGAATGTTGGAGTAGAAGAGGTTCAAAGAATTAGTTTTTTTTTTAAGATTCTATTTATTTGAAAGAGTTACACAGAGAGAAGAGAGGCAGAGAGAGAGAGAGAGAGAGAGGTCTTCCATCCGATGGTTCACTCCCCAGTTGGCTGCAGTGCCCAGAGCTGCAAAGATCCAAAGCCTGGAGCCAGGAGCTTCTAGGTCTCCCACACGGGTGCAGGGGCCCAAGGACTTGGGCCATCCTCTGCTGCTTTCCCAGGCCTAGCAGAGAGCCGGATCAGAAATGGAGCAGCCCGGTCTCGAACCAGCACCTATATGGGATGCCAGCACTGCAGGCCAGGACATTAACCCACTGCACCACAGCACCGGCCCCAGATTTTTTTCTTTTAAGTTTTACTTACTTTATTTGAAATGCAGAGTTATACAGAGGAAGAGACACAGAGCCAGGAGCCAAGAGTTTCATCCAGGTCTCCTGTGTGGGTGCAGGGGTCCAAGCACTTGGGCTGTCCTCTGCTACTTTCCCAGGAGCACCAGCAGGGAGCTGGATCAGAAGTGGAGCAGCCAGGACTTGAACTGGTTCCCACATGGGATGCCAGCACTGCAGGCAGCAGGTTAACCCACTGTGCCACCGTGCCGGCTCTAAGAATCACTTGAGGCCTGAGCTTGGATTGTTTCGTGTAAGATGAAGTGGCTTAGCCCAAAGGTGGACATACAGGGCCTGCTCGTGACCAGCACTGTGTTGAGTACCAAGGGAGAAAGAAATTCGCTGAGCCTCAGTCGTTGCTGATAAGGTTTTAAAGCGGTAGGCGTTGTGGCAGAGCAGGCTAAGCTGCCGTCTAGGGCACCTGCGTTCCGTGCAGAGTGCCTGGTTCAAGTCCTGGCTACTCCGCTTCTGACCCGGCTTGCTGCTGATATACCTCCAGGAGGCAGTGGACGATGGCCCAAGTGCTGGACTTCCTGCCACTCGTGGGAGATCAGGAGCCAGTTCCATGTTCCTGGCATCTGTCTGGCCTAACCTTGGCTGTTGCAGGCATTTGGAGAATGAATCAGCAAGTAGAAGCTACCCCCTGCCATCTTCCTCTCTTCCCCCGCCATCACTCTGCATTTCAAATAAAATAAGCCTTTCGAAAATAGTAATAAGATAACACATGCTTGAGGTGCGATTTAGGGCGATGGAAGTCTCCTTTCTGTGTCTCAACTGTGGTCTGAATAGGAGACAGAAACCAGGCGGGTTAATTTGTCAGTATCATAAAGAATTGCTGATACAGTAACTGACTAGAGAACAGAAGCACTGGAGAATCAAGGCGGTGGCCATTCATGAAGAGCTGTGAGGTCGCCGTTGTCTATGGGGCACTGGTGTCAGGCTGCGTGGAAGCCGGCTCTGAACCGGTTGGAAGCGGCCTCTCAGGTCAGCTGCAGCTGTGGGAGCAGACTGTCCCGATGAGGGCAGGAAGGCCCAGGCCACATCTTCCTTGTTGCACGGAAGCCCCTCTGCAGTGCCCCCATTGGAAAAAGCCAGCAGCGTGCCGGCCGGTGTCTTCAAGGCAGAGTGGGTGGGTGTGGGGCAGGCGGGCAGCAGGAAAGTTGGTGCCTGGGCCCTGCGGCCCACATCGGAGCCCCTCTGCACTTCCATGCAGCTTCGGCTGATCACCGGGAGGAGTGCGCCGTGGCCCACATGCTCAGCTTCCTGCCACCCGTGTGGGAGACCCGGCTGGCTTCCTGGCTCCCACCTGTACCAGCCCCAGATGTCGGCAGAGGGAAGATGGCTCCTCTCTCCCTCTCTTAAGTTCGGCCTCTCACATAAATAAACGTTTGTTTGGTTGTTTAAGTGTGGGGCTGGAGACGGCACTTGGTGATCGCTGCAGCCCTCACTTTGCCCCTGTGCGTCCTGCCACACACGTGTGCGACAGAGCAGCACCAATTCTGCCTGGCAAGACCTCGCTGGTGGGAAGAGCTCACCCTCCCCCAGAAGGAGGAGGTGGGAAGCCAGCAGGCATGTGGTCGTTGTTGGCCTGCGCTGGCTCCTAACTCCATTACAGCCCATCTGAGTAGCCTGTGGAGTAACTGAATGTGAAGACAAGGTTAGCCTCCAGGGCGGCACGGGCATCCCATGCGATGCTGGTTTGAGTCCCAGCTGCTCCACTTCCCATCCAGCTCCTTGCTAATGCGCCTGGCAGTGCAGCAGAGGACGGCCCAAGTCCTTGAACCCCTGCACCCACATGGGGAAACTCGATGTTCCTGGCTTCGGCCCGGCCCAGCACTGGCCGTTGCAGCCATTTGGAGAGTGAACCGGTCGGTGGATGGAGGATCTCTCTCTAAATTTGTTTCTCCCTCCTCCCCTCCCTCCCTCCCTCCCTCCCTCCTTCTCTTCATAACTCTGCCTTTCAAATATATAAAATAAATCTTAAAGAAAAAATAAACAAGTTAGCTTCCAACAAGACTTGCACGAAATAAGAAGAAAATTTCCAGGCCCACAGAGCAATGAAGAAAGTCTGCGCGGGGCCTGTTGGGAGGTGGCGGTTGTTGTTCTCAACTCCCTGTTCCACTGCCTGCTCTCTTTCCTTTGCCCTCGGCCAGGATCTTAGCTGGTCAGATCAGGATTCTTTTTTTGGTATGGTTGACTCAACCTTCTATTCCCAAAGGGTGTGAAGTGATTGTCCTGCTGTCTTAGTTTCCATTTCTGCTGTTTCTAAAAGGGAGCCCAGGAACCCAGGTTCTAGACAGTTCTCCCTGTCCCTGTTACATAGCAGCAACTCACTTCCTCTTGGTGACCCCCAGCCCACCCCACCCATCAGCAGAACAGTCCCTTTATTCGCTGTTGTTGGTCAGCGCCCTGAAGAATCCAGGATCAGCAGATGCACCCCGGCTTGCCCTCCAGCCCGGCTGCACTGTGTCCTCGCTGGTCCTCCGAAACCAGTACAACTGCGAGTTGAGGGGAGGAGGACGAGGAAGGACTCCCATCTCCATCCTTTCAACTCTGGTCATGGGAGAAACAGTTCACGCAAGGCACAACCTTCGGGACGAACCCTTGGAGCTGCCTTGTGGCACCGTGCATATGCCGGCACCCTGTATGGGCGCCAGTCAAGTGGCTGCCCCAGCTCCCTGCTAATGCACCTGGGAAAGCAGTGGGAAATGGCCCAAGTGCTTAGACCCTTGCCAGCCACCCATGTGGGAGTCCCGGATGAATTCCAGGCTCCTGGCTTCAGTCTGGCTCAGCCCTCGCTGTTTTGGCCATTTGGGAAGTGAACCAGTGGATCAGAGTGTCTCTCTCTCTCTCTCTGCCTTTCAAATAAGTCAATACATCTTTAAAAAGAAAAATAAATAAATAAAAATGAACTCTGTCCTTTCAGGGGCTGTGGCTGAGCCGTCAGCCGGGTCCACTCCGCCCTGCCCTTGTCCAGCTGCCTGTCCTGGTGAGGTGTGTGCTAACGCCGGTGTCCCAGGACGCTGGCGGTGAGACCCGTGGCCCTGTGCTGCAGCTGACACTGGTGTTGTGTAGAAACGGTACAGGTCGTTGAAAACACTCTGTGCTGGGGCTCTTTCTTTCTTTTAAATTTCACAGCAGCCCAAGGGGCGCACTGTTGTCCCCATTTCACAGATAAAAACAGAGCGGGACAGGTGTGGGACCTGGCGGTTAAAATGCCGCTTGGTACGCCACATCCCAGATCAGAGTGCCTGATTCAGCTCCTAGCTCCGCTCCTCATTCCAGCTTCCTGCTGACGTGCACCTTGGGAGGTGATGGTGATGACTCGAGTAGTCGGGTCCCTGCCACCCACATGGGAGACCCAGGGAGAGCTGGCTTCAGCCTGGCCCTGCTCGGGCCGTTGTGGGCATTTGGGGAGTGAGCCAGCAGCTCTGTCTCTGTCTCTGACTCTCTCTGTCTTTCAAATTAAAGAAATTTTTAAGGCAGAAACAGGGTAAGTAGTTTGCAGAGGGTCACTCATTGTGTAAGGGCAAAGATGGGGCTTGACCTTGAATTCCAGAGTTCCTAAACCTAGTACAGGTAGGTTCCAGCCCACGCCATCGACAGATGCTCCTCCGCCTGCAGGGGGTTACCTTGTCCCCATAGACCCACCGTGAATTGGAAACGTGGTAAGTGGGAGTGCGTGGAACGCCCTCGCTCTGCGATGCAGCGCATCGTGGAGCCTCTGTGGCTTCCGCTGGGGACCCCTGGGCCGACTGCTGCCCGGTCACTCTCCTGGGAGAGATCCGGACTCAGAGTTCCCGGCTGCTTGTGTGCCATCGTAAGGTTGAAAACATCGGCTGAGCCAGCGTGAGCTTGGATTTGGGGGCAGAGGTCTCTGGATCAGGCCACGAATGACTCCTACTCTGCCGGGTGGTCTCAGTAGACAAGACCCCACACACACACCTGGCCGACCCCAGACGCAGGAGCCGGCAGGCAGGAGCTTCCCCTGCCGCCCTGGGTTGCCAGCAGGGTGGCATTTTAGATGCCTGCCCCACACCCCCTTCCCAACTCCAGGAAATCCGAGGTCTGACCTCACCACAGACAGCAACACATGGGTTCCAGGCATCTCTGTTCCATTTACACCGCTACGGAAAACCCCCTTTTTTAAGATTTATTTATTTATTTGAAAATCAGAATTCCAGAGAGAGAGATCTTCCATCCTGCTGGTTCACTCCCCAAATGGCCACCACAGCCAGGGCTGGGCAAGGCCGAAGCCAGGAACGACCTCCCACGTGGGTTCAGGGCAGGCCCAAGCACTATGGCCATCCTCCACTGCTTCCCCAGGCACACCAGCAGGGAGCTGGAAGTGGAGCAGCCGGGATACGAACTCATGCCCATGTGGATGTTGGCATCACAGGCAGTGGCTTAACCTACTGCACCACGGCGCCAGCCCTGTACCACAGGCATTTCTGTCCAGTCCCCTGCCCTCATCGTTCTCCATGGCAGCCCACGCTCCTTTCAGGCTCCCCACCGACTGTAGGAAGCAAAATGCCCACCCTGAGGGCAGTACTTGCCGTGTTCCCCTCTGCACGCCTCCCCCAAAGTGAACGTGGCCCTCCACGCTGACCCCTGGGCGGGGAAGTGTTGGTTCAGACCCCCCCCTCGTAACCAGGCCCCCAGTCAGGAACCAGCATGGACAGAGGGGCATGCAACAGGGAGATCCCCTCCCCTGTGAGCCCAGGAAGGCAGGCGGACCCTCCAGGGGATGGCAAGGGGACAGTCCATGTCCGTGCCCTTGGGGACAGCGGCCTCAGCTGCGACTTTCCAGGGTTCCTGCTCAGGACGGCTCCCAAGACACGGCCAGGGTCCCTGTGTGGATGGCCTGGCCTGGCACCGCCGGGCATGGTCTCTGGGAGGTCTGGCCTCCCGGCTCCGTGCTGTCGTCTCTGCCTCTGGCTCACGGCCTCATGACGCCCCAGCTCCAGCCACCCTGGCCGCAGTCCTGGCCAGCCCACTGCCAGGCCCCTGCTGTCGCTAACTCCTCTGCTCACTCCCGCCCCGCTGTGAGTACCACGCGCAGGCTCTTCTTGTGCTTGGCCGCTTGAGCCTGTAAGACCCTCGAGGAGGCAGGCGGCCGCTCCCTCCTGCATGATAGAATGGCCACAGGTCCTCACCTGGGAGCAGCACTCCTCGGAAGGTTCTAGTGGGCGGCCCAGGTTGGGACCACATCCTTGGAGGGACCCTCCTTCCTCACTGCCCCTGGCCTCCCTGGACGACTTAGCACACCCCTTAGTCTGTTTTCTTCTGGGTAGTTTACAGAGAACAGAAGTGTTCCCTGCGGTTCTGGCTGGGAAGTCCAAGGTCAAGCCCACATCTAGCAGAGACCTTGCTGCGTCAGCCCATGGCAAGGCAGCACTCGCGTGTGTGCACAAGCAAGACAGAGGGAGCTGAACTCCTCCTCTCATGGGCACTAACCCACTCAGGGGGTCAGGTGTGCAGCCCGTGACCTTTCCCCTCAGCTCACCCGTGTTCCCGCGCTCAGCCTGGCCCTGTGGGAGGGCTTCCCACCCTTCTTCAGTTACAGCCCTGCCACGCGGTGCTGTGGCCCCTCTGAGCTCCCGCGTGCTCTTCCTGCACCTGTGGGTTCCTCTTGTGCTGCAGAAAGCCGCCTGCCGCCATCAGGTGCTGCCCCTCGCCGGGGCCTCTCCTCCCCTTGTTCCTGCAGCACTGAGCCCACGTGACCGGAACCGCCGGAGTCCGTGCCTGTCCGTGCGGCTGGGACAGGTTCTGGGAAGGCAGGGGTGCACCTTCTCCGTCCCGGGGCAGGCCTGGTGTGGGCGCTTACAGGCTGCCCAGGAAGCTCCAGCTTGCACAACACCTACAGCGTCCCGTGGGGCTCCACGCTGCGGGGCTCCTGACCACAGGATACATTTTACTGCAAATGAAGGGCAGCAGTGGGCCTGTGCTCCTGGGTTCCCCGGAGGGGGTGTCCCATCATCCTGCAATAACACGGTAAGAGCTGTTGATTTCCACAATTGAAAGTTTGTAATGAATTCATTTATTTCAAAGACACCATGAGAGAGAGACAGGAGGAGACAGAGATCTTCCATCTGCAGGTCCACCCCCCGAATGCCTGTAACTTCCACCACTGGGCCAGGCTGAAGCCAGGAGCCCAGAACTCCATCTGGGGTCCCACGTGGTGGCAGGGACCCCAGTACTGGAGCCTTCGGAAGCCGGGTTGGAAGCAGAGCACCTGGAGCTTTAACCCGCACTCCCTTATGGAGCAGGTGTGCCAAGTGGCTGCGCGACCCACTGCACCGCAAGACTATGCCCTGCAATTCCTGCAATTCAGTGTTTTTTTGTGTTGTTTTTTTTTTTTTTTTTTTTTTTGACAGGCAGAGTGGACACTCAGAGAGAGAGACAGAGAGAAAGGTCTTCCTTTTGCCGTTGGTTCACCCTCCAATGGCCGCCGCGGCCGGCGCACCGCGCTGATCCGAAGGCAGGAGCCAGGTGCTTCTCCTGGTCTCCCATGAGGTGCAGGGCCCAAGCACTTGGGCCATCCTCCACTGCACTCCCGGGCCACAGCAGAGAGCTGGACAGGAAGAGGGGCAACCGGGACAGAATCCGGCGCCCCGACCGGGACTAGAACCCGGGGTGCTGGCGCCGCAAGGCGGAGGATTAGCCTAGTGAGCCGCGGTGCTGGCCTTGCAATTCAGTTTTTATCCTCTAGGAATTCATACATTTGTAGAGTTTCCAGATAATTTGCTTGTGTTTTCTGGATATATAGTCTTTTTTTTTTTTAAGATTTATTTATTTATTTGAAAGAGTTACACGGAGAGAGGAGAGGCGGGGGGGGGGGGGTGTCTTCCATCCGCTGGTTCACTCCCCAGATGGCCGCAACTGTGCCTATCCGAAGCCAGGAGCCAGGAGCTTCTTTTGGGTCTTCCACATGGGTGCAGGGGCCCAAGAACTTGGGCCATCTTCTACTGTTTTCCCAGACCATAGCAGAGAGCTGGATCGGAAGTGGAACAGCTGGGTCCTGAACCAGCGCCCATATGGGATGCCAGCACTTCAGGCCAGGGTGTTAACCTGCTGTGCCACAGTGCCGGCCCCTGGATATACAGTCTTATTTCCAAATTTTGCAATCATTATTTTCTCCTGTCCATTTTTATACCTCTATTTTCTGTTTGTGTTGGCCGATGACTGCAGTACATTGTTAAATCATACCCGTAGCAGTGAGCGTGCTGTCTTGTTCCTGACGCCGTGGGAATAGCTCTAGGAGTCTCCATTAAATTGAAGCTGGCTCTGGAGCTGGCTATTAAAAAGATGAGAAGGTGTTGTTAAAGAGTTGATTAGGGTGCAGTGGATTAAGCTGCCACTTGCAACCCTGGCTGCCTATATCAGAGTGCCATTTGAGTCCTGACTCCTCCATTTTTTTTTTTAAGATTTATTTTATTTGTTTGAATGGCAGGGTCACGGAGAGATGGAGTGAGAAGTCTTCCATCCTCTGGTTCACTCCCCAGGTGGCTGCATTGACCATAGCTGGGCTAGGCAGAAACCAGGAATCAGGAGCTTCACCCAGGTTCCCACGTGGGTGCAGGGTTCCAAGCACTGGGGCCGTCTCCTGCTGCTTTTTCAGGTGCATAAGCAGGGAGCTGGATTGGAAGAGGAGCAGCCGGGACTCAAACCTGCGTCTCTATGGGATGCCAGCATTGCAAGTGGTAGCTTAACTAATCCTTATGCCACAACTCTGGTTCGCTCCTCACTTAGGATCCAGCTTCCTGCTTCTGTGTCTGGGAGGCAGCAGATGATGGCCCAAGTACTTGAGCTCCTGCCACTCGTGTTAGAGACCACGGTGGGGTTCCTGGCTCCTGGCTCTGGCCTGGCTCAGACCTGGATGTTGAGGCCACTTAGGGAGTGAACGCAGTGGTAAACCTCTCTCCCTCTCACTCTGTCACTCTGCCTTTCAAATAAATAATTAAATAAATAAATCTTTTTTTTAAAAAAAAGGAGTTGATTGGGAGAGTATATGGATACATCATCTTTTTTAAAAAGATTTATTTTATTTATTTATTTATTTTAAAGGCAGTACAGAGAGGCAGAGGCATAGAGAGCAGAGAGGTCTTCCATCCACCAGTTCACTCTCTAATTGGCCAAAATGGCTGGAGCTGCACCAATCCAAAGCCAGGAGCCAGGAGCCTCTTCCAGGTCTCCCACGTGGGTGCAGGGGTCCAAGGACTTGGGCCATCTTCTACTGCTTTCCCAGGCCATAGCAGAGAGCTGGATCAGAAGTGGAACAGCCGGGTCTCGAACCAGCGCCCATATGAGATGCCAGCACTGCAGGCAGCGGCTTTACCGGCTACACCATAGCATCGGCTCTAGTTACGTTATCTTTAGTCCAAGGCTTTAACCCACTGTGTCACAACACCAGCCCCTGGATACATCATCTTTAAAAAAAAAATGTTACTTATTTGGGGGCAGGCCTTGTGCCACGGTGGGTTAAGCCAGTGCTTGGGACACCCGCATCCCATACCCGATGGTTTGTGCCTCAGCTACTCCGTGCTTATAGTCCAGCTTGCTGGTCGTGCACCTCGGAGGCAGCAGACGATGGCCCAAGTATTTGAGTTCCTGTCATCTGTGTGGGAGACCCGGATGGCGTTCCTGACTACTGGCGTTGGCCTGGCCTAGCCCAGGCTCTTGCAAGCTTTTGGGGAATAAACCAGTGGATGGAAGATCTATCTCTCTTGCCTCCGTGTGTGTGTGTGTGTGTGTGTGAGTGTGTGTGTGTGTCGCTCTGGTTTTCAAATAAATAATTTAAGAATAAGTGGTTGTTTGAGAAGCAGAGAGACAGAGAGTTCCTGTGTGCTTGTTCACTCCCTAGTGCGTGCAACAATTCCTGCGGAGTCTGAAGCTGGGAACCCAGAACTCAGTCCAGGAATCCAGGTCTCACCCGTGGGTGGCAGGACCCAGGAAGCTGAGCCATGGGCACTGCCTCCGGTGGTCTGTGTTAGCAAGAAGCTGGAGAGAGAAGCAGGAACCGGTGTCCTGCAGACCCAGGTGTTCTGATACGGGGTGCTGACACCTAGCCAGCATCCGAGCTGCGGGCCAAACACCCGCCCCGGCCACCTCGTTTTTGACCAGTGCCCCCGTTTAATGAAGACTTTGCTAACTGACAGAGTGGATACTGTGTATGCAGCCATAGCTCTGCACATCTGGAGGAGAAGCCCCAGTACTGGGGTGCTGGCTGTGCGGTGCTGACCTGGCCCGGGAAGCAGGCCCAGCAGTGGGTGTTTCCGGAAGAGGTTGGCCTCTGAATCCGCACACTGACCGGGCGGGCGGGCAGCAGTCACAGCGGATTCGCTGTCGGTTGGTGCTGTGCCCTCAAGGCCCTGAGCTCCCCGGACTGCAGGCTCCCCTGACATTCCCAGAGGCCTGGGGCGATGCTGTCTCTGCTCCAGTCACGTGAGCCAGGCCCCGCCCTGCATGTCCTCGTATCTGCACGTGTGTGTGCGCGGCCTCTGCTCCCTGCCTGGGAGACCTGGATGAAGCGGCTGGCTCCTGGCTTCAGACTGGCCCAGCCCCAGCCAGTGGCAGCTGTTTAGAAAGATCTTTGTCCGTCTGTCTCTCCCTCTCTCCCCCTATAACTCTGCTTTCAAATAAATAAATTTTTGAATTAAAAAGAGAGAGGGATCATTATAAAACTTGCCAATTTTTGCTAATTTGGTAGGTCAAAAATACTATCTCAATGTCATTCTTTTTTTTTTTTTTTTTTTTTTTTTTTTTTGACAGGCAGAGTTAGTGAGAGAGAAAGACAGAGGGAAAGGTCTTCCTTCCGTTGGTTCACTCCCCAAATGGCCACCACGGCTGGCGCGCTGCACCGATCTGAAGCCAGGAGCCAGGTGCTTCCTCCTGGTCTCCCATGCAGGTGCAGGGCCCAAGCACTTGGGTCATCCTCCACTGCTTTCCCGGGCCACAGCAGAGAGCTGGACTGGAAGAAGAGCAACCGGGACAGAACCTGGTGCCCTGACTGGGGCTAGAACCCGGGGTACTGGCGCCACAGGCGGAGGATTAGCCTAGCGAGCCGCGGCGCCGGCCCTCAACGTCATTCTTATTATGAGTGATATTGAGTCTGTTTTCATATATATAGGAACTATTTGTATTTGCTTTTCTGTTCATATCTTCACAGTTTTTGTTTGTTTGTTTTGTTTGTTTTGTTGTTCTGGGTCGTTTTCTCAGTTGGGTTGCTAATCTTTTTCTTGCTGATTTCCAGGCATTCATCCATCCAGGAGATGACGGGGCTCGGGCAGCGTGGGAACCGGGAGTCTAGAGGGGAGGTGGTACCCGGCGTGGCAGCAGAGGGCTTGGCTCGCCGGTGGCTGCCTGTACCGGCTACTGTGGAATCTCCAGAGACCGGGAGCTCATGACCCAGAGGGTGCCGCGAGTGGTTCTCTCTCCTCCCTGCGAAGGGGCAGCCGCTGCCTCCTGCCTTGTGGTGCGTGGTGACCGGTCCAGTGTCCGGCTCCACCACCTGCCTCCCGTCCCTCTGGTTTGCTTCGCTTCCTCCCGTTCCTCTGGGGACGATGCTCTGACCTGTGGTGGCGTCCTGTCTGTCCTTGAGATCACTGAGCAGGGGCCGGCGCTGTGGCATAGTGTGGGGGTGGGCGGAGCCCCCGCCCGCGGGGCCGGCATCCCGTCAGCATTATTCTGAAGTGGGGTGCATGAACGAGACAGGAGCAAGAGACCGTGTGCGCTCACCTGCAGCCCACGCACCTGGATTTCCTGACCCTCTCCTGGCTTCCGCGCGATCAGAGAGAAGCAGCCCCAGGCCAGGGCGGACCTGACTTCCCAGCCCCAGCCCTGCTGCAGCCACAGGGCAGATCCAGGAATGAGCCTGGACGCACAGCAGACGCTGCGGCGTGTGAGTGAGCTCATCTCCCGAGTCCAGGGTCAGGTCCAACGTGTTTGCCAGGTCCCGGGCGCCCCGCAGTCACGGGATAATTGCAGCTTCCCACGGCCTGCACGGCCAAGCCTGGTAAAGTTGCAGGGGAGACGAGAATCACCCCGCTGTGTGTGGAGTACCGTGGGAGAGCAGCCTCAAACCGCGCATCCTAATACACACACAGCGCACGGAGACACACGCGGTCGTGGGGTCCGTGCTCGGCTCTGCCCTCTAAGAGGGTCCCAGCCCAGCGACACCCGCAGCAAGGGGCCACCTCACACCCACATCGTGTGTTCTCAGTGGTGTGATCCCCACGATGAGAGGGCTGGGTGGGGACCGCAAGGGCGGCTGTTTAGTTTCCGTAGTTGGGGGGAGTAAAGAAGCGGTCCCGCAAATGAAAACACCCGCTGCCAGCCGCAAGAGCGCTCAGCGACAGGAGCTGCGAGGATTGGAGCAACGCAGCAGGTGGCACTGGACTGTGATCCGAGTGTGCGCACGTGTCTACAACAGGGAGCAGACGAATCGCCGCAGGAGACTCCCCGGGGGTGGCCCCACGTGTGGCCTGCAAAGCCCTCCCAGAGAGGATGGGATGGGGAGACGCCCAGCGGACGCTGGCTCGGCAGGTGAGCCAGGTCAGCATTGCCAGAGCGGACAAGTGTTACTTCGGATCCTTTTTGAAAACTTATTTTTAAAAAACTTACTTACTTTAAGTATTATTTATTTATTTGGAAGGCAGAGAGAGAGAGGAATCTTCTATCTGCTGGCTCACTCCCCAAATGCCCACACAGCCCGGGCTGGGCCAGGCAGAAGCCAGGAGCCAGCAGCTCCGTCTGGGCCTCCCACATAGGTGGCAGGGGCCACATACTCGGGCCATCGTCTGCTTCCCAGGCACAAGAACAGGAACTGAATTGGGAGCAGAGCGGCGGGATTTGAAATGCCACCGCATCCCATATAGGATGCCAGCGTAGCAAGGGGTAGCTTAACCCGCTGCACCCCGACGCCTGCCCCAGCAGGCGTCCTGGACGTGAGGGGACAAGCACGGCACTTGGCTTCTGCAATCTCCCTCCCCAGACTCCCAAGCCGCAGTCTAATCCTTGGAAAAGATGAGACTTCCAATAGAGAGGCATTCCACAAAACGCTGACCATGCCCTCGAAACTCGAGCATCAACAAGGAAAGTCTGGGGTGCAGGCTGGCACAGAGGGTAAGCCGCTGCTTGGGACGGCCGCCGGCTCCCTGCCAGTGCCGCCCCGCGAGGTGCTTGTGAAAGACAGGGAAAGAGCTAGAAACAGGTGACCGAGCAGCCCCCATGACTGCATGTGGACCCACTGGGGTTCTGGACAGGCCGCCCGTGGAGACCCCCGGAAGTCCACAGAGTGTCTGATATTTACGGGATGGGGTGTTCGGGTGTGGCCCGTGCGCCGTGTCTGGGCGCAGAGAACAGCAGGGAGGTTGTGCACTGCATCTGCAGGTCTCGCGCAAACCTAAAACTATTTCAAAATAAAAAGCTCCAAACTCCCACCCGGGGGATTCTTGGTGTAGGCGCCAGGCTCTTGCTCCAGGGCAGGCCCTGGTTCCCGCTCTCCGGAGGACAGCAGGGCATTGGCTAGCAGGCCTGTTACTCAGGAACGCTTTGCCCGTTGTCCCACCCCCGAGCTCCACCCTCCCCCAAGCTGGTCCTGGATCCGCACAGAGCCAGGTGCCCAGCTCTGGCCTGCTGTGAATGGTACGAGGGAAGCATACCAGGAGCTCGGGTCAGAAGGGGCCGTGCCCCTGAGGCTGAGTGGGACCCTGACCCCACCTTGAGCTGGGGCAAGTGCACACCAAGCAGCAGACGTGAGGGGACCCCCAGAGAGGGCAGGGCGCGCATGCAGCCCAGGTGTGGGAGGGAGGGTCTGCTTTGCCCATCACCAAGGCAGCACTGGCACCAGCTGTGGGTCACTGTTGCGGAGACTGGCCCCTGCCAGTTCAAGTGGTCACAGGCCAGCCCGGTCACGGGCAACAGGCAGCCCACAGCAGGCCCGGAGCCACAGCTTGCACAGTAGTCTAATCGATGATCAGAGGACGAGCTAACTGCCTCCTCACTTCCCACCCAGGATGCCATCGTGGGAAGGGCAGCTGGGCACCAGGGGTCCAACAGGAGCCTGGGAGATGGCGGATCCCCAGCACCAAGCATGCAGGTCATGGGTGCAGGGAAGGAGAGGGGGAGGGGCAGTGCAGGGCACCCTGCACAGGGCTGCTTAGTGCCCCCCCGGGGGTGGGGACCACCACAGCGGCAGCCCGACACCGTCCAGCCTGGAGGGGGCACAGTGCCAATGGCTGGCCTCAAACACCCAAACACCGGATCTTGGAAGATGGCCCTCCGTGTTGGTCGGGCATCTCCGGGCAAATGTTATGGGTGGACAGGCTTGGGTTTCAGAAAAGCTTCCTGACCGTTTGAGCCGTCTAAATACAGGGCACCGCAGGAACAAACAGGGGCCGGAAAGCCACTTGTTGGGGATTTGCTGAGAGGTCCCGGGGGCAGGTGGGCGGGCGGGTAGACCAGATGGCCTTTACAGCGCATTCAGCCATGAGATCTGAGGGTCTTGGAGTGAGGCTGGAGCCCGGCAGTGATGTCAGATGGGCTGTCACTGGCTAGCAAGTTGGGCCTGGCACTGGCATCACTTGGCAGATGTGAGGTTGGCCGGGAAGGTGCTAAATGGCCGGGCTCTGAGCCCCTGGCCTCCCAGGGAATTTGAGCAGCGTGTTTGTAAGAGCATGGCTCCATGGCCAGCTCTTCGAGACAGCAGCTGCCAGGAAGGGCTAGGAAGGGGTGTCTGAAACCCCCACGAGCTGGACGGGAAGTTCCTGAAGCCACAGGTCGGCATGCAGCAGCACCAGATCCCAGCGACTGCTGCACCTGTCACGCCGCGGCCCCCCCCAGGGAGGGCAGCCCCAGCTCAGCACCCCCGGCTGTCGCCTGTCTTCCCTCCGCACCCCGCTCCCGTCCAGGCAGCTGGCACCGCGCGCTCTCCCTAGCAATGCCCAGCTCTGCTCAAGTCCCTTCCTCACCAGGCCGCCCTGGCATGGGCACCCCACCTCCTCTCCCCACCCCGCCCCATGCACACTTTTCCCTTTGCCCTGTCTAAATGGAAAGGCTTCCCCCCCTTAATTTTTTTTATTTTTTAATTAATTAATTAATTACTTTTGACAGGCAGAGTGGACAGTGAGAGAGAGAGACAGAGAGAAAGGTCTTCCTTTGCCATTAGTTCACCCTCCAATGGCCGCCACGGCCGGTGTGCTGTGGCCGGCACACCGCGCTGATCCGAAGGCAGGAGCCAGGTGCTTTTCCTGGTCTCCCATGGGGTGCAGGGCCCAAGCACCTGGGCCATCCTCCACTGCACTCCCTGGCCACAGCAGAGAGCTGGCCTGGAAGAGGGGCAACCGGGACAGAATCTGGTGCCCCGACCGGGACTAGAACCCAGTGTGCTGGCGCCGCAAGGCAGAGGATTAGCCTAGTGAGCCGCGGCACCGGCCTCCCCCACCCTTAATTTAAAAACCAGATGGGGCTGGCATTGAGGCGCCGTGAGCTAAGCAGCAACCTGCAGATGCTGTCAGAGCGTGGGTTCGATTCCCGGCTACTCTGCGTCCAGTCCAGCTCCCTCTAATGCACCCGGGAAGCATCGGGGGGGGGGGGGCAAGGACTTGGGCCCCTGACACCATGTGGGAGACCCAGATGGAGCCCCAAGCTCCTAGCTTTGGCCTGGACAAGCCCTAGCCATTGCAGCCATTTGGTGAATGAACCAGTGGATGAGAGATCTCTCTCCCTCTTTCTCTATAACTCTCTCTGCCTTTTAAATAAATACATAGATCTAGCCGGCGCCGCGGCTCACTAGGCTAATCCTCCGCCTAGCGGCGCCGGCACACCGGGTTCTAGTCCCGGTCGGGGCGCCGGATTCTGTCCCGGTTGCCCCTCTTCCAGGCCAGCCCTCTGCTGTGGCCCGGGAGTGCAGTGGAGGATGGCCCAGGTGCTTGGGCCCTGCACCCCATGGGAGACCAGGAAAAGCACCTGGCTCCTGGCTCCTGCCATCGGATCAGCGCGGTGCGCCGGCCACATCGCGCTGGCCGCGGCGGCCATTGGAGGGTGAACCAACGGCAAAGGAAGACCTTTCTCTCTGTCTCTCTCTCTCTCACTGTCCACCCTGCCTGTCAAAAAAAATAAAAAAAAAAAAATAAATAAAAAAAAAAATAAATACATAGATCTGTGGGGGGAGGGGAGACAAAACTTAGACCAGTAAAAATTAGAAAACCTGTGATATGTCCATGTAATTCAATTCGGATATCTCAAAAAGCTCACGGAAAATAAAAGGTAATTAGGGGTGGGAGTTTGGCGTAGCAGCTAAGCTGTTGGTCAGGTGCCCACAACCCCGTCAGGGCGCCTGGCTTGGTGCCTGGCTGGATTCTGACTCCAGCGTCCCGCAAATGCAGACCCTGGGGGGGGGCATGATGGCTCGCATGGTTGGGTGGTTGGGTTCTGCCACCCCCACCCCCACCCCAACCCCCCAGAGACCTGGGCTGGGTTCCTGGCTCCCAGCCTCAACTCCAGCCAGAAGGCATGGTGGCCATGGGGGGAGGGAACAAGTGGATGGGACCTGCCTGTCACTTTCTCTGCCTCTCAAATAAATGAACCTTTTGGTGCTCAGTAATTTTGAAATTTAAGGATTTTTTCCCTATTATGTACTTTCCAGGAACTTATTGAGCCCCTCCTCTCCCTTCCCGTGTTACTCAGTGGTAAAAATAAAAGCTGCTGAGTCGTGGTGGCTGGAGACTTGAAGGAAGGGTCGGGAGACTTTTCAGCAACGAGCCATTTTTTTTTTTTAATTTCTTTTTTTATTTGAGATGCTGGATGTGTGGGGGGGGCAGGTCTTCCATCTACTGGTTCGCGCCCCCAAATGGCTGTGACAGCCAGGACTGTTGCAGGCCCAGGTCGCGAGGCAGGAGCTCCACCCGTCCAGGTCCCCCGCGTAGGCAGGGACCAAGTCCGCGGGCGCCCGGGCGCACTAGCCGAGCCAGAGCTGGACCGGGCGCTCTGATGCGCTTGGCGTGCGGCTGGCTCCGCGGGGAGCCGTTCTCTCTGTGTTTGGCGGTCACCAAGCCCCTGTCCAAGCCCACCGCGCAGCACCACCAGGGAGCCCCACTGTGACGATGGCTTTGTCATTTGTGCAACACACGCCCCACGTAGTAGCCGGCAAGAAAGGGGCGCCTGGGCACCGCGCAGTCTTCGCGCCGGTTCTCTGCTCCTTCGGACTGCGCGGGTAGCGGGGGAGGGGGGGGTCCTCAGCGCCTCGGAGGACCCCTCCCGCTCGCCCTGGCACACAGGGAGAGCTCCACAGGCGGCGGCGTTGTCACTTCTTAGTTCGAAATAATCGCAGACTCACAGGCAGCTGCAGCCGAGCAGCGGGAGAGCAATGTCTGCAGCTCCCAGGGGGACATTTCACACGGCCAGGGCCCAGCCCGCCCCCTGCCCCCTGCCCCCGGGGCGCTGGGACCCTGCCACCCCCTGCCGGGCGCGGCTCGGACCCTCCCCTGTCCTCAGGTGGGGGTCGCCGGGAGTCGGGGCTCCCGGGGCGCTGGGACCCCGCCATCCCCTGCCGGGTGCGGCTCGGGTCCTCCCCAGGTGGCGTTCGCCGGGGTGTCCGGGCCCCTTTCTCCTCCCTGCCCACCTGCCCCCTGGACAGGAGGTTCCAGGTCCGAAACGGGGCTCCCCTCCCCCTCCCTGCCAGCCTCCCGCCACACAGGACTTGGGGCCCGGGTGGCGCCCTCTGACCCCACGGGCCCCTCTCCCTGGTCCTTCCTGGCATCCCACTGCCCCGTCCCCTCAGCGCCGCACGTTCCTCCTCAGCCGGGAATGGAGCCAGACACCCCCTCAGCCCCAGCCCCCGGGCCTGCTGCGATGCCAGAGAATCAGGGACCACGCCCTCGGGGCTGTCTGCTCTGTGGTCCGCAGGGGGCCGCGCGCCGCTTCACGACAGGGACGGCTCCCCCACGACCCAGAGAGAGACGTCGCCAAGAGGGAAGTCTGCCACAGGGGCTCCGGGTGCAGGGCAGGTGCAGGTGGGCGGGCACAACCGAGCGGCCTCGGGCGGCCCCTGCGCCCCTCGGAGGCCGCGCCCCCCGTGGCTCCCTCCGCGCGGCAGCGCCCCCTGGCGGTCGCTCCTCTGCTTCGCCGAGTTCCCGCCCGCTCGGGGCTGAGGGCCGGGGTGAAGGGGGATTCGTCCGGGGGCGCTCGGGGCTGCTGCGGGGCTGGGCACCGCGCGGTTGCACGGCGTCACGGGGTGGCCGGCCCGGTCTGTTCTTCCTCTCCTGCTCCCCGGCCACGGCCTTGCGACAGACAGCAGCTGCGGGCGGTGTCGGTGGGGCGGGCGGCATGGCCCCGGACCGCCCGGACTCCGGTCACAAGGCCCGGGCTAGCGTCTCGGCTCCGTCTGAAGCCGTGGTCGTTAGTGTGCACGCAGGAGCAGCGAGGGGTGTAGACAGCAGAATTGGAAATGGAGCAGTCGGGAATCGAACCTGCGGTGCGCGTGTGTGCAGACGCAGTTCCTAGCTGTGTCCTCTGGGGGCACAACACGCCTGCGCAGCGAGCAGGCCCACCACAGGGTCCTGGCCTCTGTGCAGTCCAGGGTCGGGGGCCTCCAGATGCTGAACGCAGGGGCTTCCTGGAGGGGGCAGGGCAGGTCAGCGCCGTCCCCCCACACCTGTCCCAGGTGTCCGTCTGTAGCAGAGGCATCAACTGCTCCAGCAAATTGACCGAACCTGAAGAAGGCGTCCTGGGAACCCTAACTCGTACCCTGTCACGGGAAAAGCAGCCTGGGGCCTGTGATTGGCTCCTGGTGCCGTCCCCAGCTGGACAGTGTGGGGGACAGGTTGTCAGAGTCGCTGCGGAGCTGATGGCCTGTGGGTGGGGAGAGGGCACCCCCCACCCTGCGTTTTGGAGAGCCGAGGTTGGAGACGCCTCCTGGGTCGGGCCAGTGCAGCAGGAGACACAGAGGCCCCAGCCCACGTCCTCAGCCACCGGGCACTGCCCTCCACGCAAGGAAATATGGGCTTTTGGAGAAATGGCCAATCCCGGGACAGAGCAAGGACAGGATGAGTGACAGGGGCATGTTTAACCATAACAGAAAAGCCAGCTTCCTGGCGCTTCCAGGAGCCAAAGCTGAGACCCAGCAACAACAGAGCGACCGCTGCTAACAGCTGAGAACCCAGGACGCCAGCAACCAGGCGTCCATCCTTACCCAAGAATGAATGGAAGGTGCAGGGTCTGCCCCAGAGGGAAGCTGTGCAGTAGGACGCCCCTGGTTGGGGCCAGGATAGTGTTCATTGCCGCAAGAAACATTAAGGAGAGCCAGGAAAACAAATTTAAAAAAAATTGTTTTATTCTTGGAAAGAGTTACAGAGAGAGGTAGAGACAGAGAGAGAATCTTCCAACCGCTGGTTCACTCCCCAAATGGCTGCAACCACCAGAGCTGTGCCGATCTGAAGTCAGGAGCCAGGAGCTTCTTCCGGGTCTCCCACGTGGGTGCAGGAGCCCAAGCACTTGGTCCATCTTCCACTGCTTTCCCAGGAGCATTATCAGGGAGCTGCATGGGGAAGTGGAGCAGCCGGGTGTCGCTCCCCCTCTTCATGGAGGAATGACACTAAACCCTGCCTAGGCTTCATATCCGAGTCACGGCACCATTATGTCGCTCCCCGTCTTCGTGGAGGAACGACACAGGACCCTGCGCTGTTCTTTTGTCTGCTCGGCCCTTCCCGGGTTTGCTGCTGGTCCTTCCCGGGTTGGCTACCGACCCTTCCACCTCCGTGGAAGGGCGGTTCCCCCTAGCCACTTTCCCCACTTCCGCGGGGGAGCCGCACACCGCCGGCCGGCTCTCTCGGGGGCTGCACAGGTGTTCCTTCAGATAGATGTTCCTGGTGCATGTTGTCTCTCTCCTCCTTTATAGTCCTCTTCCACCAATCCCAACTCTGCTACCCACACGCCGAGCACGCTGCTCTCCTCCAATCAGGAGCAGGTCCTACAGTTTATTGGTTGAACTGGAGGCAGCTGTGTAGAAGCTTACTCCTCCTCTCCCAGCGCCATATTGTGGGAGAGCAGATGCATAGAATAAGTCTTAATTCCAGTAACTTAGTCTAGTCCGAGTTGCTCCCAGTTGCTCCCCACAGCCGGGACTCGAACAGGTGCCCCTAAGGGATGCTGGCGCTGCAGACAGCGGGTTTACCGGCTACACCACAGCGCCGGCCCCAGGAAAACAAGTTCTAAAACGCACGCGAAGACGAGTAGTGAAGAGGGTGACGAGTAGGCTGCTGCAGGTCTCAACGCCTCTGCCCGCAGCACAGCGACCAAACACAAAGGGAGAAACGGAAACTGCAGGCGAGAACCTGGCGCCGCCACCAAGAACAGGGCTCGTCCCCACCGGGCGCGGGACAGAGCTGGCAGGTGCCACGCGGGGGCTAGCCGGGGAAAGGCACCGCGTGTGTGCCGAGGGAGACCCGACGCAGGGCTGCTCTGCAGTCTCCGGCGATGCTAGATCCTGGAAGCCAAGGAGAGATGGAGGTCAGAAGGGACAGGAGAGGGGTGGGCGTTTGCTCAGACTCCTGCACCCCGTATCAAAGTGCCCGCCCGGTTCAAAGCCTGGCCCCTCCACTTCTGATCCGGCTTCCTGCTGATGGCTCCGGTGCCTGGGTCCCTCACGCCCACTTGGAAGACCCGGATGGCATTCCTAGCCCCTGCCTTCAGTCTAGCCTGGCCCCGACCACTGTAGGTATCTGGGGTATGAGTCAGTGGGTGTGAGCTCTTGCTACCTGTTAAATAAATTTTAAAAATTTTTTAAACTTTAAAAAGGGACTGGAGGGGGCCAGCACTAGGCAGATCGGAAGCAGGAGCTTCTCCCAGGTCTCCCACGTGGGTGCAGGGGCCGTTCTGTCTGTCCTCCCAGTCCAAGAACCACATCGGACCACAGGGACTCCCCTGAGGCCGCAAGTGTCCCAGCGTGGGGCTGACCAGCAGGAAGGAGGGCAGGTGGCAGGCGGGCAGGCCGTCCCAGGGGTCCCACTCACCTGCTGAGCGGCTCCACCAACGGCCGCGTGGCTCCCTGGAGTGGCCAGCAGGGGGCAGCCGTTCTGAGGCATCCTCCACCAGGTTCCCTCAACTTGGTGCAGGTTTTCAATAGAAAAGAGCTGGCGGCCAGCAGGGGTCAGGCAGCCGGCATGAAACCAGCCTGCTGTGCCAGGCCCCTTGTCCACCTGGCCCTGAGTGTGGGCACCTTCGCACCAGCCAGCAGCAGCGGAGGCACGGTCCGTATCACTCAGCTGGGTTTTATCCTAATGTTCAGGTGACAGCCTGTCATCTGGGCTTCCTCCCACTTTTGAGTATTTTATTGACAAAACCAAAACTGAACTTCAAAATAGCCCAGTAAGAAAATTGGAAGACAATTTGCAGACCTGGAGGAAATATCTACATATATCCGGCAAAGGACTTGTGTCTAGAGCGCATGTCGCACCTTAACACCTCAGGAAGAAGACACACAAGGCAGCAGAGACTGGCACAGGATTTTACCGCGGATGGCAGCCGTCCCACAATGCCGGCACCATGGGCAAGACTCGAACATTTCACCAAAGAAAATATATGGATGGTCCATGGAGACGTGAAACCCTGACCAGGGACAGGCAGTTTTTTTTTTTTTTTTTTTTTTTTTTTTTTTAGATATATCTTATTTATTTTGAAAGGCAGAGTTACAGAAAGAGAGAGAGAGAGAGAGAGAGAGAGAGAGAGAGAGAGGTCTTCTATCCGCTGGTTCACTCCCAAATGGTCTCAATGGCCAGGGTTGGGCCAGACTGAAGCCAGGATCCAGGAGCTTCTTCTGGGTCTCCCCCGTGGGCGCAGGGCCCCAAGCACTTGGACCATCTTCCACTGTTTTCCCTGGCGCATTAGCAGGGAGCTGGATCAGAAGTGGAGCAGCCAGGACTTGAACTACAGGTGGCAGCTTAACCCACGCTGCCACAGTGCAAGTCCCAAGACAGGCAATGAAGATGGCACTTAGTGGGTAGGCGGTGTGGTGCAGTGGGTTAAACCTCTGCTTGGGATGCCCACACACCATACTGGAGTACAGGTTCAAGTCTCAGACCTCTGCATCCAGCATTCCTGCTAATGTACCCTGGGAAGCGGAGGATGATAGTCCAAGAACCTGGGCCCCTGCCGCCCACCTTGGAGACCCGGGTGAGGTTCTTTCCTCCTGGCTTCAGCCCGGTCAGCTCTGGCTGCTGTGGTCATTTGATGAACCAGCAGACAGAAGATCAATCTTGCATGCTCTTTCCCTCTCTTTGCCTTTCAAATAAATAGAAATAAATAAACATTGAGTGATACTGTATCATTAGTCAATGCATTTAAAAACTGAATCAGAAACACAGAGTAGCCAGGGCTTGAACCAGGCTTTCCGATATGCGATGCAGATGTTCCAAGCGGTGTCTAACCCTGCTGCCTCTCTCTCTCTCTCTCTCTCTCTCTCTCTCTCTCTCTCTCTCTCACACACACACACACACACACACACACACACACACCTGCCTCTTTCTCTCTCTGACCATGAATTGTTCATTTACTGCATCCTGAGTCCTGGGCGGGCAGCCCGGGGATGTGGGACACTGAACCTCTGCAGGCTGCTGGTGGCCATGTCTGCGAGGTTAATTTTGTAGTCAACTGGAAGGTCACCGAGAGCCGGGTCCAACATTGCTTCTGGGTGTGTCTGTGAGGCTGCAGATCAGATCAGCATGTGAGGTGGTGTCTTCCCCTGAGGGCCAGACGGAGCACAGCAGGTAAAGTCACAGCGTCCCACAGGGGAGGGGTCGCAGTCCTGGCTGCTCCGCTCCCGATCCAGCTCCCTAATGGCCTGGGAAAACGCTGGAAGATGACCCAAGTGCGTGGGCCCCTGCACCCACATGGGAGACCCGGAAGAAGCTCCTGGATCCTGGCTGCAGATCAGCTTAGCTCCGGCTGTTGCAGCCATCTGGGTAGTGAAACAGAGGATGGAAGATCTCTCTCTCTCTCTCTCTCTAACTCTGCCTTTCAAATGAATAATCTTAAAAAAAAAAAAAAAGGGGGACAGAGGGGAGGAATTCTTCCTGGCTTTACTCTCTCGGAGGAAGCTGGGACACCCCGTCTCCCCTTCAGTCCTCCGGCTGGGATCTGTTCTGGGTCCCCGGCCCGCAGAGAGCACACCTCGGGCATTCTCCACTCTGTCAACACATGAGTCCGCTCCTCCTCGCCAGTTTCCAAATGTCTGCCCGCCCGTGGAGAGTACCTGCGTGATGTGGATGCATAGAGAGCGAGATCTGATGGATACGACAGGTGACAGTGTCTCCACGGAGATTTATATGGAGGCGGGGCGTATCTACAGCTCTCTACAGATGCACATCTCTCTCTAAATATATACCATCTACCCCTACTGGATCTGATTCTCTGGAGGACTCTAACGCAGTTCCTGCAGCACAGAATTCCTGTACTACCCAAGCAGTTCAGCTCCACGCCTGGGTACCCAGGCAAGGTGAGAGAAAGCAGACGTTCACACAGAAGTGCGTGGCTGAATGCTCACGGCAGACGTTCACACAGAAGTGCGTGGCTGAATGCTCACGGCAGCGCCGTCCCTAGCAGCTGAAGGGTGGGGGTGTCCCACCTGCCCCCGAAGGAGTGTGGGATACAAAAGAGCGGCCGCTGTGCAGGCTGCAGCTTGGGTGGACCTCAGGAGCGCCGGGGGACGGGGAGGAAGCCAGGCACACGCTCAGCTCTGTCCAGCAGGAAGCCCTTTGTGTGGAGTGTCCGGGCTGGCAGATGGGCTGCTGCCGGGGGCGGAGGAGGTGGGCGCTGGAGAGTGCCTTACAGATGTGCAGGTGTCTCTCTGGGATGGCGAAAAGGTATTTTAAAAAAAGGTTTATTTTCTTTTATTCAAAAGGCAGAGTTACAGAGAGAGAGGGAGAGACTGAGAGAGAGAGTCCTTCCAACCACTGGTTCACTCCCCAAATGGCCCCGATGGCCAGGGCTGGGCCAGGCAGAAGCCAGGGGCCAGGAGCTTCTTCCAGGTCTCCGATGTGGGTGCAGGGGCCCAAGCACTTGAGCCATCCTCTGCTGCTTTTCGAGGCCATAGCAGAGAGCTGGATCAGAAGTGGAGCAGCTGGGACTTGGACCAGCGCACATATGGGATGCCGGCGCTATGCCACAGTGCTGGCTGATGAAGAAGGTTTTTTTTTTTTTTTTTTTTTTTTTTTTAAGATTTATTTTAAAGTCAGAGTTACACAGAGAGAGGAGAGGCAGAGAGAGAGAAAGAGAGAGAGAGAGAGAGAGAGAGTCTTGCATCCGCTGGTTCACTCCCCAGTTGGCCACAATGGCTGGAGCTGCACTGATCTGAAGCCAGGAGCCAGGAGCCTCCTCCAGGTCTCTCACATGGTACAGGGCCCAAGGACTTGAGCCACCTTCCACTGCTTTCCCAGGCCACAGCAGAGAGTTGAATCGGAAGTGGAGCAGCTGGGTCTCGAACCGGCGCCCATATGGGTTGCTGGCGCTTCAGGCCAGGGCATTAACCCACTGCACCACAGTGCCGGCCCAGATAAAAAGGTTTTGAAACTAAAAAGAGGGGATAGTTGCAGAACACTGTAAGTGTGCTGAAGGTCACTAAATTATAACCTTGATTGATTGATCAATTTGAAAGGCAGAGAGACAGACAAAATTTCCATCTGAGGGGTCACTAACCAAATGCCTGCAACAGCTGGGGCTGGCCAGGCTGCAGCCAGGAGCCAGGAGCGCCCACACAGGTGGCAGGGACCTGAGAATTAGAGCCATCAAGTGCTGCCTCCCGCGGTGCACATTGCAAGAAGCTAGGATCAGAAGTGGAGCTGGGAGTGAAATCAGGCACTCTGATGTGGGCTGTTAACCACTGCACAAACGCCCGCCCCTCTGCCTCCACTTTTACAAAAGAACACAGTGCAGGGCATCAGCCAGCTCATCGGAAGTCTGCCTGTGATCACATCTTGGTCCCTATGCAAACTTGCTCTGCTAATTAGCATAATGACGTCAGAATATGCCTTATTGGTGGTGAATATGGTGGTCCATTGGCTAAACTGATGAATGTTAAAAATGGGGAGGCCGGCTCTGTGGCACCGTGGGTTAACGCCTTGGCCTGAAGCACCAGCATCCCATATGGGCACCAGTTCGAGACCCGGCTGCTCCACTTCCTATCAAGCTCTCTGCTGTGGCCTGGGAAAGCAGTAGGAGAGGGCCCAAGTCCTTGGGCCCCTGCACCCGTGTGAGAGACCCAGAGGAAGCTCCTGGCTCCTGGCTTTGGATCTGCTCAGCTCCAGCCATTGTGGCCAATTGGGGAGTGAACTGTCAGATAGAAGACTTGATCTCTGTGTGTGTGTGTGTGTGTGTGTGTAACCCTGACTTTCAAGTAAAAAAAATGGGTGCTCATTATTGAAATTCAATGTATTCTTCCAGACTTGAGGGCTGCCTACCGTTGAAAGTCCACGGAGCAGAGCCTGAAAACCCCTGGGCCTGCTCATCCCTGGTGGAGCGGTAGCAGCCGTTGCTTCAGAGGATCTCCCGTTCGATGCTGAGCGTGGAGATCACAGGGAACTCGTCTGCCTCTCCCTAAGGGTGTGATCAGATCTCCCAGAAGGGCCAGGGCCTGACTTCGCAGAACCTACAGAAGGGGCTGTGTGCTTCCTGTCTGCTTGCTGGGAGCGCTGGTTTAACGATTGTGCACTTGATCTGCACTTGATCTGAGAGTGGTTCTCCCAGTGGGGTGATCCCCGGTGGCTGCCTAGAAACTTAGGATTGTGCCGGATCTGGCTGGCCGAGGCAAGGTTGCAGCAGCGTCCTTGGAACAGCGTCACTGTTACCCAGTGATTTCTGTTAGTTTGCAACTCTTGATAGCAGCTTTGTAGGAGCCCTCCCCTGGTTCTGGATACTAGATCATTTGCTTGAAGATCTGTACTCTGAGGTTAGAATGGATCACTCTTAAATTGGAACTATAAATAGATCTTTTGTATGCTGGTGATTCTGAAAGAACCAAACCACCCCCTTCACCTCCAGACCCACAAGGCCTTTGAGCATGTGCCAACCCTTGGAAACGCGAGACTGCGTCCCAGATTGGAGACTGGATGAGGACTACAGGTTCTCCCTGGGCCTGGGCTCCTCTGTGAGGGAGGGGCCAGGACGGAGAGGAGGAAAGGGGACAAGGAGCTGAGCCTCAGAGAATTTGGAGTGCTCAGAGCAGTCGCTAAGATCATGACTTTGTAAACACCAAAATGAGAGGCAGGGGGCCGGCACTGTGATGTAAAGCCACCAACTGCGGTGCCAGCATCCCATATGGGCACCGGTTTGAGTCCTAGCTACTCCACCTCTGATCCAGCTCTCTGCTATGGCTGGGGAAAGCAGTAGGAAATGGCCCAAGTCCTTGGGACCCTGCACCCACATGGGAGACCCGGGGGAAGCTCCTGGCTCCTGGCTTTGGATCAGCCCAGCTCCAGCTATTGTGGCCATCTGGGAGTGAATCAACGGATGGAGGATCTCTCTCTCTGCCTCTGCCTCTCTGAAACTCTGCCTTTCAAATATATAAATAAATCTTAAAAAAAAAAAATCAGAGGCAGGCTTTTGGCACTCACCATATCCCACATCAGAGTGCCTGGGTTTCAGTCTTGGCTCTCTTCCCAGATGTGAGCTGTGCCATGAGCCCCCCCACCACCCCCGCCACCATGTGGCTCCTGAGCCCTTGCAATGTGGTCAGTCTGATATGAGATGAGCCGCAAGTATCAAACACCCCCCGAATTTCAAAGCCTAAACACAAAGTAAACGGATGTGAAGAGTCTTAACGTCTTTCATAGTGATGACATGTTGAGATGAAAATATCTGGCTCACCCTGAGTGAAACAAGATATGATTCAAGTTAATGTCACTTGTTTTATGTTTTTAAAACTGTGGCTTCTGGAGGCGGATGATTGGCACAGCACTTGAGAGGCCACTTGGGGGCACCTGGGCCCCCGTGAGTGCCTCCTGGAGAATCCCAGCTCCCTGCTAGTGCACACCCTGGAGGCAGAGTGAGCTCCAGTAGCTGTGCCCCGCCTCCGTGGGAGACTTGAGGTTCAGGTTTTCAGGTTCTGGGTTTCAGCCTGGCCCAGCCCAGCCCTTGTGGGCATTTGGGGAGGGGGAGGGGGAGGGGGAGGGAAAGGCTGATAGAAGAGTCTCTCTCTCTCTCTCTCTCTCTCTCTCTCTCTCTCTCTCTCTCTCTGTCTCAAGGGTTTGATGACTACATCCCTTACTGGAGTACTGGTTCCAGCCCCACCTACTCTGCTTCTGATCTAGCTTCCTGCTAATGCACCCTGGGAGGCAGCAGATGTGCCTGGGCCCCTGCCTCCCACATGGGAGACCCAGATGGAGTTCTCCACTACTGATTTCAGCCTGACCCAGTCCTGGTTGTTGGGGGCACTTGGGAGGTGAGCTAGTGGGTGGGAGATCTCTTTGTCTTCATCTCTCTCTGTCACTCTTTCAAGTAAGATGAAAAAATAAACATCACGAAAATGACATGGGGGCCAGCGAGTGCCTGCATCCCATGTGAACACCGGTTCAAGTCCTGGCTGCTCCACTTCTGATCCAGCTCTCTGCTGTGGCCTGGGAAAGCAGTGGACGATGGCCCAAGTCCTTGGGCTCCTGTACCCACGTGGGAGACCCGGAGGAAGCTCCTGGCTCCTGGCTTCAGATCAGCCCAGCTCTAGCTGTTGTGGCCATTTGGGGAGTGAACCAGCAGATGGAAGACCTTTCTCTCTCTTTCTCTCGGTCTCTCCATCTCTGTAACTCTGCCTTCAAATGAAATAAAATAAATAAATCTTTAAGAAAAATGAAAGGGGGGCAGGTATTGAGACCTAATGGGTAAGGCTGCTGCCTGGGACGCCAGCATCCCATATGGGCACTGGTCTGTGTCCTGGCTGTTCCACGTGTGATCCAGCTCCCGCTAAAGCACTTGGAAAAAGCAGAGGATGGCCCAGTGCTTGGGCCCCTGCCATCCACATGGGAGATCTGGAGGAAGCTCCTGGCTCCTAGCTTTGGCCTGGTTCAGGCCTGGCGATTTGTAGTCATTTGGGGGAGTGAACCAGCAGATCTCCCCTCCCCCCCATAACTCTAATTTTCAAATTAATAAATCTTAAAAAAAAAGAAAATAAATTTAAAAATCTCACTTTACAAAGCAACGTGGCATGTAGAAAACTCAGAACACAAACTGCAGCTGATGGTGTGCGTGTGCTCTGTCACAGAGCCCTGCGTGGGACGGCGCCTCCTGCCTGTGCGAGTGGATACAGGATGGTGCGCAGAGGGTTCTGCCACCTGCTGCCACCCCCAGGGACCTGCCCTGGCCTGAGGCAGGGAAGGAGTGGCGAGAGCTGAGCCAGGAGGGAGGGTGGAGCTCCTTAGGGCTGGGGTGGAGGACAGAGGTGGGGCCCTGTGAGCCGTCTGCTGAAGGCCAGGCCCAGAGAGTGCTCCGCCCCCTCCAAGCCGGGAGGAGTCCCTTTCACTCCGGAGCTCTGCGGCTGCTTTAATGGAGCCCTGCTCCGAGGCTGTGCGCTCCCTGAGCCTGCAGGGAGCTGAGGTCATCCAGGGAGCCCAGATCGGAGCTAAGCAGTCTCCAGCGGTGGAGGGGGGGGGGGCTCCTGCAAGTCCCTGAGCGCCCCAGCTCCCACCTCCCCAGATCATAGACCACGGATGTCAGGAATCAAAAGGGGCCCTGGGGACCTTGCCTGTGTGGGGCTGGCGGCTTCCAGACCTGGCCTGGAGCCTGGAGTCCCAGGTTTCAGAGCTCCCGCAGCTGCGCCAGTGGAGGGTCTCAGGGCCTATGCCGGGGCTCCGTGGGCACAGGGCGTGGTTAGCCGGGGAGGGGGCACTCAGTGAAAGTCATGCACTGGGAGGGAAGCACAAACCAGGAGTGCAGTGCCAGTCCCCACCGCCTTCAGGGTTTAACATAAACAAAGATCAGAAACTCGCCCCTGGGGAGCCATCCCTGCGGAACCACAGTCAGTGAGGGCCACCTGGGACCAGCCATGGGGGAAGGGGTGGGGGAGGATGCCACGGACTGTGCAGAAGTGGATTCTGGGTATGCGGCCCCACGATTCCTGCTGCCCAGAGCTCAAAGGGCACCTCCCCACCAGCACCTCCAAAAATGCCATTCATTCTCTCTCAAGTTTGCCCACACTCACCCCTGAGTGTGTACTTTTTTAAAAATAAATTTTTTCTCTGTTAATATATATATATATCTTTATTTTTATCTACTTTGAAGGCAGAGTGACAGAGAGACAGACAGACAAGAATGAGAGATCTTCCATCCTCTGGTTCACTCCCCAGTGCCTGCAACAGCCAGGGCTGGGCCAGGCCAAAGCCAGGAGCCAGAAACTCATTCTGGGTCTCCCATGTGCATGGCAGATCAGTTACTTGAGCCATCACCTGCTCTCTCCAAGGCACACATTAGCAGGAAGCTGGAGTTGGAGACGGAGCTGGGGCTCGAACCCAAGCCCTCCAACATGGGATGCAGCGTCCCGAGTGACAACTTAACCCCCAAGCCAAATGCCCACGCCTGTCCTTCCGTTTCTGGGGCTTAGTTCCCTTCTGGCTTCTTTGTGTCGTGGTGGTCTGCCCTTCCTTGAGGAGCTGGGGATGCTTAAGGACACAGCCGGGCTGAGAGACGCACCTGCTCTTGTCCAGACACTGCTGGTGTGGAGCAGACTCAGCTCAAAGGGCCTTTCAGAGTGATGGGCAGATGGTGTTGGGAGAAGACCACACAGTGTATACCCCCTCTCACTGTGCAGTGGGGCCACTCCCCCAGCAGGAGGCAGGGATCCGTGCCCCCGTCACTGAACTGTACGACTTCCCTGTGGTGACCACCTTGCCCCACAGAGTTCAGGACTTCTGAAGCTGCATGATCAAAGTGTATCCGGCTGCTTTCTGCCCTCCTCCCGAGCCTCCTCTCGCCCGTGGAACCCAGTGCCGGTGTTGCGAGGGAGGCAGACCCCAGGCAGAGACGTCCAGCCAGCCCAAGGCCAGAGGACAGCCTTGTGAGGGAGGAGCCGTCCCCTGATTTCTATCTCCTGCCTGCAGGCAGCCTCTGCTTCTGCAAAGTGGGCTGGAGAACCCCCCAAGAAGTTCTTCCCCCGTCACATGTTTGTGTACGAAATAAATGTCGTTTGGAGCCACTACGTTGGGGGTAGCTTGTTACCCGGCGGTAGAACTGGGAGGAAGTCTTGGAGTTAGAACAATGGTTTGGTTTCCTCATGAAAACCCAGAACCTCCTAACCGCCGCTGAGAATGTTCATGAAATAAATGAGCTCATGAGATGGCACAGGACCCGGCACTTCCGGCTACTGCAACCCCCACCCCCCCTCCCATACTCATTCATCACGAACAATTACATTTATTTTCTGAAACTGTAGACTAAGATTTAAAAAAAAAAGAATGGTAGTCATCTGGACTCAGCATTAAAAATGGTCAATAATTTGATTCTTTAGTTCTTTGCTTATTGGATTTTTAAAAAGATTGGTTTATTATTTGAAAGAGTTACAGAAGGAGAGAGAGAGAGAGAGAGAGAGAGAGAGAGAGAGAGAGATCGTCCATCCTCTAGTTCACTCCCCAATGGCCACAATGCCTGGGGCTGGGCCATGCTGAAGCCAGGAGCCTGGAACTCCATCCGGGTCCCCAACATAGGTGGCAGGGGCCCAAATAATCAAGCCATCTTCGGCTGCTTTCCCGGGCGCATTAGCAAGGAGCTGGTTCTGAAATGGAGCAGCCGGGACTCCAATGGGCGCCCATACTGGATGCTGGCAGGGCAGGCAGCGGCTGGAACACCAGCCCCTGCTCCCTGGTTGTACACACAGCAGTGCATCTGTTGAAGCGCGGGTCTGACGTCACAGTGATCCGTGCCCATCCTGCACAATGGGTTTGTCTTCTGTCGGGCAGCAGCTGGCCACTGAGGAGGGGGCTCTTCCAGCTGTGACTTCTGATGGGCGTGGTCTCTAGGCAGACACCCAGGGTGGCCAGGTACTCTCTGCGGAAGACCGCAGTCACCTGTTTTGCCGGCAGGGTGGGCTTAGGTAGAGGGGCACGCTATCTCCCAGCCCTTCCTCAGGGGCTGGGAGGCTGGGGGAGGCGAGTGGCCAGCGGAGCCCCCAGCCTCTGCCCCTTGCAGCTCCTGTGCCTTTTGAGTGACCTCTAGTGACACACGCACATTTTGCAAAAGTGCTTCCTCAATTGGAAACAGCTAAAAAGAAATGGGATTGTGTTCAAAATCTCTCATTAAGAATTTCCAACATTACATTCCCAAGTGAAAGGGAATAACTTGGATTCTTTGAATTTAAGGTGTACTGTTGTAAATCATAGCATGTAAAAAATGGCTTAAAATCTTTACGAAACACACCTGCCGTGTTTCTTATCCCTGGCGAGGGTTTTGTCCGTGTGTGTGTGTGTGTGTGCGTGTGCGTGAAATGCATTGCAGAAAACGCTGGAGGCAGACTCAGGACAACCCGGCCACTGCCACCAGGTCCCGGGCAGCGCCAGGTGCCGCTTCGTGCGTGCGTAAAACCTGTTTTCAGTAGCGATGTTAAAGAGATTTTTATTTCCTAAAAAAAAAAAAAAAGGCATTGTTTTTCCTAATCGGTTTGTAAAAAAAAGCATTTCCACCGGCAGGCACTAGCAGGTGCCCGGAGGTCCCTGGGTTTCTCGCGCGCTGCAGGCGCAGGCCGAGGGCGGGTCCCGGGCGCGCCCCAGCCCGCAGCCCCCAGGCCGAGTCTCCGTTACGCGGGGGACGAAGCCGCCATCTCCTGGGGGAGAACGCGGCCGCGCGTGTTTTTAATTCTCCTGCTAACGACACTGATTCCTGTGTTGGTTTTCGACTTATCGTCTTGTTTCACGAAAAAACGCCGGAGCCCCCGGGGCTGCACCCCCAGGGGTTTCGGGATCCGTCCACAACCCGCGGGCTTATCTGCGGGCCGTATTTTGGAAACAATCTCTTCAGTGCGTGTCTGCGCAGCGACCGCCCCTCCCTGCGCTCCCCGCCTGCCTCTCCCACTCCGGGACCTCGAGGGGCGCAGGGGCGCCCCCCTGCCTCGGGGTGGGGGCGCGCGGGGCCGCGGCGGCGTTGTCCCGGCTCAGCGCAGGCCATCGCGAGCCGCGAGCGCACACCAGAAAGCGCTCGCCCAACGGTCGCCCAACTTCCCCGCTCCCGTTTCCCGGCGACCGCAGGGCCCCCAGGGCCCCCGGGAACGGACGCCGGCGGCCGGGTCAGAGCCGCTCCGGGGTCCAGGCCAGGTGCGGGGGCGCGGTCAGCCTCCGGTGGCGAGCCGCGGGCGGGGGCAGCGGACAGCGGGCGGCGGGACGCGGACGCCCCGAGCCCGGGCGCCTCCTGCAAGCCGCGGCTCCGCCCCGCCGCCCCGCCCTCCCGCGTTCCTCCTAACTGCCCGGCCCGCGGCTCGCGGAGCGCGCAGAGCCACGAGCCCGCGAGGAGCGCGCCGCCAGCCGGGTGCCAGGTCCCCCCGAGCCGCCGCCATGGCCAGCGAGGAGCTGGCGTGCAAACTTCAGCGCCGGCTGCGGCGCGAGGAGGCCGAGGCGGGGGACCCCCAGCCCGCGCCCCTCGCCGCCCGGGTCCCGGAGCCTCCCGCCCCGGTGCTCCCGGCCAGCGCCGACGCCGAGCTGAGCGCCCAGCTGAGCCGCCGGCTGGACATCAACGAGGGCGCGGTGCGGCCCCGCCGCTGCAAGGTCTTCAACCCCTACACCGAGTTCCCCGAGTTCAGCCGCCGCCTCATCAAGGACCTGGAGAGCAAGTTCAAGCTGTGAGCGCCAGGCGGGCGGGGAAGGGGAAGGGGAAGGGGAAGGGGAAGGGGGCCGGGCGGGGAGAGGGCGCAGGGTTCGGGGGGTTGCGCTCGGCGTTGGACGAGGGGCCGCCGGATCCCGCGCGCCCGCGTCCGTTCCGCGCGGCGCGTGCGGCGTGGGGGACCCGCCCCAAGTGTCCCTGCGCGCGGCTAGGCTGGGGCCGCCCGTGCGGTCCCCTGCGCCCGCCCGTTCGTTGCGCGCCTCGCTTTGGAGCGCGACTTCGAGGAAAGGCAGCCCCCGCCGCGCCGCGCCCGCCCGCCGGTTCGAACTCGATTCCCCCAGGGGAGAAATTAGCCCCTGTCGCCCTTTTATCTTTTAAAACAAAAGGAGAAAGTTGATCCTTGGCTGCCGCGCGTTGTCTGCTACGCACGCGGAGGCTGGGAACCGAGACTCGGGTACACCCGGTGGAAAGCAGCCGGGTAGTCTCGCTGCTCGTGGGGCCCGAGGCGCGCGTTGGAACCGGCCCTGGCTGCCGGCTCGGGTCCCGCCGGGGCTCGTGCCCCCAGGGAGCGGCCGGAAGAGGCAGGCGCGCCGGGACCCCCGTCGGCCTTGTGGCCTGCCCGGCCTCCGGCCTCAGTCGCCCGCTCTGGAGAGTGGAGCAGTAACAGCGCCTGCCTTTTAAGGCCATCCAGTCCTTTGCCCACCGCGAGCTCCTAACCGAGCTATTAATATTATTTCCAGAATTGGGCCGAGACCGGAAAAATGCCCCGGGGAGCCGAGGCTGCCGGCCAGGTCACGCTTGGGGCGTTTTGAAAAGCGCCTGGAATGCGTGTCTGCCCTCGGCCAGGACGTTCTATTTAAAGGCGGCGTGGCGGGCGCCGCCCCCTGCCCTGGGGTCCACAAGGGCCGGCACCTGGGAACCCTGGGCTTGCCAACACCCTGGTTTCTCCAGCCCGGTTCTCTGCAGTTATTTCGGTTGGGGCCGCCAATGGGAACGCAGGCGTGGGGCAGTGGCTGGTGCGAGTTGCTGTGGCTCACCTGGGGTCCCTGGACTGCCCGGGCCGCCCCCTCCCCCATTCTCCCCCCAGCAGCTCCTCACAGTCCAGCTGGAATGGTGGTGGGGGCTTCATCTTCAGGCTGCTTTGTGGCGGCTCCGGATCCTTGTGTTTTTTCTGCAGAGCAAGCTTCGGGAAGAGAAGTTTGCTAGTTGGCCTGCAAGTTACAAAGGGATTCTGAGCAGCCAGAGGGCTTTGGGAGGCCCCGCCGGGTGCTGGCTGCCAGGGAGCAGGGGCTGGCCGAGTCAGCCAAGGGGGGAGCTACCTGTGGTTGGGCACCGCCACAGAGCTCCAGCCTGGCCCGTCCTGTGTGTGATCTCTCTCTCTCTCCCCCACCCCTTTCTTTCTGAAGATTTATCTTAATAGTTTGAAAGGCAGAGTTACAGAGAGAGAGATCTTCCATCCATTGGTTCACTTCCCAAATGGCCACCACAGTCAGGAATGAGCCAGGCTGGAGCCAGGAGCCAGGAGCTTCTTCTGGGTCTCCCACGTGGGTGCAGGGGCCCAAGGACTTGGGCCATCTTCTGCTGCTTTCCCAGGAGCATTAGCAGGAAGTTGGATCAGAAGTGGAGCAGCTGGGACTCGAACCGGCACACATATGGGATGCTGGTGTCACAGGTGGGGACCTTACCCGGGTCTCACATGTTTCTTTCTCCCAAGCTACGATGTTGGTCAGCATTTGGTGTTGGGTTTTCGACACTTGCAACCACGATCAGCTTACACCAAAAGGGAATGATTTTGCTCATGGAATTAGCAAGCATCGCCGGCTCCAGCTACGGCCAGGCCCATGTGGGCTTAGTTTCTCCTTACCTGAGGCCAGCTTGTGCTCCAAGTCATCCACATGTCCCAGTGGCTCACCCCTGGAGGTGGCAGTGTGGCCCAGCAGCTCCCGGAAGCCCCGTGGGAAAGAGAAAGAGCAGCCACAGAGAGGCCGGGACTCGAACTGGCACCCATATGGGATGCCAACACCGCAGGCAGTGGCTTTACCCGCTACACTGCAGCGCCGGCCCCCTTACCATTAGTTCTTAACCTGCCTCGCCGCAACACCAGCCCCATCCTTTTTGGTTCTTGCTGATTCTTCAACAGTTCCTGCCATCTGGGGAGTTCACTGTTCCGATGGGCCAGGCCTGAGCTTTGTGCCCTGCCCCCTGGAGTGAGGCGGGGCCGTGCCCTCCCAGACCCTGAACCCCACCTTCAGACCAGCCCCATCCTGTAAAAATGGGTGCCGTGGCCCTGACGTCTCTCCAAGCCCCCGTCAGAGGCGGCGTCCCCAAGCTGTGCTCCGTGCTTCCCCCTTCAGGGTGCTTCTGCCCACCTTCCTACCCCAGGAGACAGGTCTCCCACGTGAGTGCAAGAGTCCGAGCACTGTGCCGTCCTCTGCTGCATTAGCAGGGAGCTGCATGGGAAGTGGAGCAGCCGGGACACAAAACTGGAGCTCGTGTGGGATGCCGCCATCACAGGCAGCGGCCAAACCCACTGTGCCACCGCGCCGGCCGCGAGAAGCAGTCTTGTGAGGCCCTGAAGGACACGACCTTGGCGGGAGCCAGGCTTCCTGGGCTCAGACCCCGCCCCTGCCGCTTGCTCCCTGGAATGGTGCTCGGGTCAGTCTGTGCCTCGGTTTCCCCTCCTGTCGGGTAGCTGTAGAACAGGACCTGCCCTCCTGGGGTTACTGCGCAGATTACACGAGCGCGTGTGACGCGGGTAGATTGGAGCTGGCCCGGGGCGAGCTGGGTTCTGGTCGCTGACCGTTTAGATTTTCGTGTCGCTGGCACGCTAGTGGAGGTGCAGTTTCTGTGTTGCCCTCTTTTGTTCTGACACCGGTAACCCCTTTGCCGAGTCCGAGGTAACCTTGGACATCATTGACCCTGCAGTAATGCGCAGGGTTGTGGGTCCCCTTGGCACTGTGGGTTTTGTCCCTCTGGGTTCTGTTGAAGGGACGCGGATCAGTGGCCGCTCTGCTGGGTGAGTGTAAGACCACCATGACAAATAGCTCAGACAGGGTGGCGTAAGACCCCGGGGGTGGTGTGGTGCAGTGGGTAACGCTGCCGCTTGCTTGGTGTACCCACCTCCCACCTGGAAGCGCCGCTTGGTCCTGGCTGCTCCACTTCAGGTCTGCGTCACTGCTTATGTGCTAGGGAGGCGGCAGATGGTGATGGCTCAAGTCCTTGGGTCCCTGCCACCCCCGCGGGAGACTTGGATGCAGTTTTTGGCTCCTGGCTTCAGCTTGGCCCAGCCTTGGCTGTTGGAGGAATTTGGGGAATGAACCAGTGGATGGGAGACTTTTCTGTGTCTGTGTTTTTCCCTTTCTCTCTGTTATTCTGCCTTTCAAATAATAAATCTTTCAAAAGAAAAGCACAGGGGCTGGAGTTTCGGTGTGGTGGTTAGGCCACCTCCTGAGAGGCTGGCTTCCCATGTGAGCACTGGTTGGAGTCCCAGCTGCTCCACTTCCACTCCAGCTCCCTGCTAATGCACCTGGGAACGCAGCAGAAGGTGGCCCACGTGTTTGGGTCCCTGCCACCCACGTCTGGAAGGTGTTCCAGGCTTCTACCTTGGCCTGGCCCAGCCCTGGCCATTGCAGCCATTGGGGAGTGGCCCGATGGATGGAGGACCTCTTCCTCTGTCTCTTCCTCCCTCTATGTCCTCTGCACACACCACCACAACAGAAAGGGGTGGGTGTTTGGTGTAGTCATTGTCACTCCTTGGGACACCAGCATCCTGTATTGGAGCTCCTGGTTTGAATCCTGGCTTCGCAGCTTCCCATCCAGCTCCCTGCTAACAGATACCCCGGGAGCTGGCAGCTGATGGCTCAGGTATTTGGGGAGTGAAACAGCAGTGGAAGATCTGTCTGTCTCTGTCTTTCAAATAAGATGAAAATGAATTTAAAAAAAAAAAAAAAATGGAGGCCGGCGCCGTGTCTTAATAGGCTAATCCTCCGCCTTGCGGCGCCGGCACACCGGGTTCTAGTCCCAGTCGGGGTGCCGGATTCTGTCCCGGTTGCCCTCTTCCAGGCCAGCTCTCTGCTGTGGCCAGGGAGTGCAGTGGAGGATGGCCCAAGTGCTTGGGCCCTGCACCCCATGGGAGACCAGGAGAAGCACCTGGCTCCTGCCTTTGGATCAGTGTGATGGCGCCGGCCGCGGCGGCCATTGGAGGGTGAACTAATGGCAAAGGAAGACCTTTCTCTCTGTCTCTCTCTCTCACTGTCCACTCTGCCTGTCAAAAAAAAAAAAAAAAAATCGGGAAAGAAGAGATTCATTCTCTCGGAGTCCAGATGTCGGCAGGGCCCTGCCCACTCTGAAGCTCCAGGGACGACTCCATCCTCGTCCCTCCCGGCTTCGGGTGGCCGCTGGCTGTCCTCGGCGATCCTTGGCTAACAGACGCCAGCACTGTAATCTCGCCTCTGTGGCCAGCCCGTGTTCTTCCTGGGGGTGTGTCTGCGTCTTCCCACAGCCTTCTCGTAAGAATACCAGCCGCTGGACTTGGGGCCCAACCCCGTGGCCTCATCTTTAACACGTGTGTCCCCAGGGACCCAAGTGCGGTCGCGTTGTGAGGTTTGAGGTGGATGTGGGTTCTGGGGGCCACCGTTCGCCCCAGTGTAGGGAGCGAGAGGAGCTGCCCAGTCCTTGCCCAGGCCCCTCTGAGAAGGCCCAAGGCCAACCCTGATTCAGACGCATCTACCCCCCCAACCACAGGAGCAGCCACGGCGCCCCTCCCCCTCCCATGCTGGCGAGCCCTTGACTTTGGGCAGGGGTTCTACATGGAGCAGTTTCTAGATTTATATCCTGATGTCGCTTCATTCCACGCGGCCCCTCGCAGGGGAAACCTGATTAGACCAGGTACGAAGCAAGCCCATTCATTCCTTTTGTGCTGGCCTAGACAGATTCACTGATACAGGGAAGCCTGCTCTGAGCTTTGAAGTCTGACTTTGCTACTTGCAAGCAGTGGGCTCAGGGGTCGCTTGCATTTCCCAGGTGTTGGGTTCCTGGAGGCAGAACCCTGCCTTTGCGGGCGGGGGCCCTGTTAGGGAAGGGCCTGGCCCCGGCTGGGCTGCCGTGGGCCTGGTCGCGAGCGTGGGAAGCGTGCGGCGTTCTCGCTGTTTCCAGGCGCGTTACTGGATAGCCTGGGCCAGGAGAAGCGTGGCCTGATTTTGAGAGCAGTGTGAGGAGGCCAGAAGTAACCGAGTCCGCGGTGTGTGTCGGGGCTGTAACGCGAGCTGGCCGAGGCGAGGCGAGGCGAGGTGGGAACCTTTGCTTACTCCGGACCCGGGCAGGGGCCCCTCTGAAGGGGGCCTGAATGCAGCTGGGGTGTTTATGCAGAAGCCTGCGTGTCAGCTCCCCAAAGAGAGGGTGGGAAGAGGAGCCTTCGGCCACGGGGAGGCTGCCTCTGTTGTTTAGAATCCAAAATGGTGATGTCACTACACCCTGACACCGCGCCAGCGTGAGGAGGCGAGGTTGTCGTCTTGCTGGGACTCTTCGTTTCCCTCCCCGGCTTCTCCTTCTGGCCCCTTGGCCGAGGGGTGCTGGGGGGGGGGGGTGGAGGGAAGGCGCCCACCCTGGGCGGATCCACTTGAAAGACGGCAGAGGCGGGCGGAAGTCCATGGAAGTTCCGTGCTTTGCTTGCCCCTGGAGAAGACCAGGAGCCCCTTCTGAGGGTGGCTGCAGCCCGCAGTGTCACCTGGGAGGTCAAAGTCCCTCACCCGCCTGGGTTTTGTCCCTTTGAGAGGCGGACAAGGTGACGGGGGCTGGTCTGGATCCTTGGGGAGGCGTGGCTCCTGCTGGTGAGAGGTGGACAAGGTGACCGGGGCTGGTCTGGATCCCTGGGGAGGCGTGGCTCCTGCTGGTGAGAGGCGGACAAGGTGACCGGGGCTGGTCTGGATCCTTGGGGAGGCGTGGCTCCCGCTGGTGAGAGGTGGACAAGGTGACCGGGGCTGGTCTGGATCCCTGGGGAGGCGTGGCTCCCGCTGGTGAGAGGTGGACAAGGTGACCGGGGCTGGTCTGGATCCTTGGGGAGGCGTGGCTCCTGCTGGTGAGAGGCGGACAAGGTGACCGGGGCTGGTCTGGATCCTTGGGGAGGCGTGGCTCCTGCTGGTGAGAGGCGGACAAGGTGACCGGGGCTGGTCTGGATCCTTGGGGAGGGGTGGCTCCCGCTGGCCCTGTCTGGGTCCTGCTTCTCAGGTCGAGGCCATCACCTTTGGCGCTCCCGTGTCACGGGGTGCTGGAGGAGCTGAGAGGGGGCTCCCCAGCGGCTGACAGTTTAGTCCTTGTCGGGAGGTTTTCTCTTCCTCCTCCTTCATTGCTCCCCGCCTCCCCCTCTCTGGGACGTCGGCTCCGCCCCCGTGTTACGGAGCCATCGCGCTTTGGGAGAATTTGAATGACGCGGATTTGAAATCGCGTGATGGAATCGTTGGTCTTCCAGCTGGGAAACAGAAGAGCTGCTGCTGCCTTGTGAGATTCGCTGGAAGCCCCCTGATTTCAAAGCTCTGGTCCAGCGGCCCCAAACTTTACCATCCGAGCCCTGTGGCACCGCCCCCACCCCCTCCCCGGTCCAACTGGCCAATAAGAATACCTCTTCCATTGATTGACATGTGGCTTTGGCATGTGTGGCTGAGCTGGTGCATCTCCAAAGTCGTGCCGGATGACCCAAGCATCCAAGGGTCAGGTCTTGGGAGCTTGGGGAGGCCAGGCTGTCCATGACGGTCACGGAGAAGCCCAGGGCACTCTCGAACACACACCCTTGCACTCGCACACACATGGCCTGCACGTGTGCTCACAAGCGTGCACGTTCCGTCTCACACGTGCCTAGTGCCTGGCTTCCTCCACGTCTGACTCCCCTCCTGGGACAAGCCTCCACGGCCTCCTGCCTCTGTGTCCCTAGCGCTGGTGACCAGCGGACACCGTGGGGCTGAATCTTAGCTGCTCCTTGGAGGGCCTGCGCGTGAGGAGCTGGGTAAGCTGCTGGGGTGTGGAGCAGGCTCCTCTCCTGCAGGAGGAAAGCTGGCCTGTGGTCAGTCACTTGCCAGGGCACAGACCTGAAGCCTCTCGGCACCTTGGTGGTGCCAAGGCCGCATGGACCTTCTGTTGTGTGGCTGGGAGCCCTGCGATCCCATGACCAGCGTTGTCTGTCCGGTTTCTGGAGTCTGCTCCCGTGGTCCAAGGTGGTGAGGGTGGGGACAGGGACGAGGAGCCTCTTTCTCATCTGCTGGCTGGCCATTGGTTCACTGACCCATTTGTTTTTCATTCTCTCAACCTGCCAGGTCCTGGGTTATGCGGGAGGGTGCAGAAGGTTCTCTCTCAGCTTCTGAGCTGGACTGAACCTGATGCTGCGTGTCAGGAAGAGTGCAGCTCCCCTAACCCCCCCTCCCCACATTCAGGACGCTGCAGGGAGCTTAGCAGACCCTGTGAGATGCCAGGGCTGGGTCGAGGCAGAATGACTCCAGGCTGCTGCGCCCAAGGCGGGGCTCCCGGCCACCCTGCACACAGCCAGGCCAGGTTGCAAAGGGACTCGGGCCTCAGCTGGAGACAGCTGTGAAGTCCCTGGGGAGGACCCTTTGGAGACAGGGGTTGGGGATGAGCTGCCTTCCCAGGCCATAGTAGAGAGCTGGAGCTGGATCAGAAATGGGGCAGCCGGGACTCAAACCCCTGCCTAGACGGGATGTCGGCACTGCAGGCAGCAGCTTTACCCAGTACACCACCGTGCTGGCCCAGGCCCCATCTCTTAAATGTTCCACACCATCTCCCAGCATCATTGCCCTGAGGACCAAGCTGCCAGCACGTGACCCCTTGGGAGACACACTGGCAGCACAGCCAGATGCTAGCAGGCGGCCTTGCTGTTACTCGGCCTAGAGGTGGCCCAGGTGTGCTGCAGCTTAGAAACTCCTGTTGAAAAAGAAAATGAAAACTAATTCAGTGGCTCATAGGCCGTGGCGCGGGGGATCTGTGTCCTGGCGCCCGTGGTCAGAGCTGGAGCGTTTGGCTTCTTGCCTTTGAACCCTGGGGAATCCGGGGTGAACTTTCACTTGCACGTCTGCTGGGAGACCTGGTGTCTTATATGGATTTGTGGCTCCTTGCCACAGGAAAAGCTGGGATATGCTGGTTTGGAGGGAAGCAGGAGACGCTGCGTAGGTCACACTCATCCCTTATCAGGTGGTCTGGTTTGAGTCCTGGCTCCGCTTCCAACGCAGCTTCCTATTAACGCGCCTCCTGGGAAGGCAGCAGATGATGGCTCAAGTCCTTGGGTCCCTGCCGACCATTTGGGGGACCTGGTTTGAGTTCCTGGCTTCACTTGGCTCAGCCCCGTCTGATGCAGGCATTTGAAGAGAGAACCAGTGGATGGGAGATCCATCTCTTTCTGTCTCTCTGCCTTGCAAGTTAAAATGAAAATAAACGAAATTTTCAAAAGCTGTTTAAGACTTTGAGAGGGGCCCTTGTTGCAGTCCCGTGCCTGAGGGGTTGTCTCATGCCGGTTTGGTGCCTGGAGGTTGGGACATGTTGGGAGGCCTTTGGCCCAGGTAATGGAAAACTCTGCCCCAAACTCACTCATCAATAAAGAAATATAGCATCTCATGTAACAGGGTGTCCAGAGGACAAGGGTGGCCACAGGGCCAGCTTGGGTGCTGCTGTCATTAACACGTCCCACAGCAGCCTCTGTGTGGTGCTGGCGTCACCCTCGGGTGGCAAGACCCTCGGGTTTCCAGGCCACAGCCAGTGCAGCAAAACCCAGAGGCAGCAGAGAACTCGGTGTGGGTAGATAACAGGGAAACTGCGCCAGACTGTCCCGGTGTCAGTGCCGGCATCCCACGGAGCAGCCCAGCACAAGGGCGCGGGCCCCCAGGCCGGTGCTGCCCCAGGGAAGGCCCACTGACCCTGCTTGTGTTTGCCTGGGCTGGCAGCTGGCCAGGATGGGGCTTCTGTCGCTCAGGAGGGAGGGATGAGCCCCAGTGCTGTTCCTCTTGGGCCTTTTAACCAGAATTTTTTTTTTAAGAAGTGTTGTTTTGGTTTGCTTGTTTCAATGTGTGAGACAGACAGGGATGCATGAGCTACCATGTACTGGCCCGCTCCCCGAATGCCAGAGGCCGGGCACTCCATCCTGGTCTCCCACATGGAGGCAGGAGCTCAGGCCTCCCAGGGTCCACACTGGCAGGAAGCTGGAGTCAGGAGCTGGGGCTGGGAATCAAACCCAGGCACTCCGGTGCCGGAGGCAGGCGTTGTAACCGTTGGGCGGAATGCCCGCCCCGGTCTGGAGCTCCTTGGTGGAGTCGTTACCGTGGCTCTCACGTCCTCCTGTGTTTTGTGTGCCTCGGCCAGCAGCCCTGGGTTGTGGAGCCCAGGCAGCGCGCAGCCCATTACCGGGGGCTGTCGAAGGCCTGGATGTGGCAGTCCTTGTTCCGGGGACTATCACTTCTGTCTCTTTACTCCAGATCCTCCGTGGGTGTGGCTCGCAGGCTGCTGGGAGGGCTGGTGGGGATGTCCCTGTCACTTGTCTCCAGGCCACCTTTCAGTTAAACCCCCGCTCGGGCCTCCGGTGCCCTCCTACCTCCACGGCAGCCCCACACACTGCACCTGCCTCTGGCTCTGACAGCCGATCGCTGATGCTGCCCCATCTCCTCCCAGAGGGATGCAGGGGCAGGGACCTGCTCCCATTTCCTTCCCCTCTTAGCCTAGCAACCTAGCTGGGTTGCTGAACCAAAGGGAAATTTGATTTTGCAGATGAGACCCGGGTCACCATTCCTGGTTCAAGGGCAGGCAGAGCCCTGGGGCAGGGGACCGGATGGGGAGCAGTGGGCTGGGTTGAGCCCAGAGTGGCGGCCCCGTCCCTGGCTGGCAGTGTGGCTGCCTGGCCTCTCCCTCCCAGGCCGCCTCTGGGCCGCACTGGTAGCCCCGGCCCTCTGCCAGCTCGGATCAGGTTTGCAGGAAGTGAGAGGACGTTGTTCAGGACTGCTATGTGCCCAGGGCCGGCCCCTCTGCCCCTTCCTGGGGGAGAAACAACAGAGGCTCGCCTCCCACCCCTGTCCCCTCCAAGGCTGCTGTGGGCCCCAGCCCTGGGGTTGGCCGCCTGCACCCACCTCCACCCACCTCCGCTCACTGAGCACCCATTGTGCCTCTGTCCAGCCCTTGCCAAAAACACGCAGCCTCTGACAGCCCCAGCACTTTGCCCACAGGGACTGGGACAGTGCGGTGGCCTTGGAGAAGTGCTGGCCCCGGATCCTGCATGACTTGGCCTTGGTGGGGGTCTCTTCCCCTCCCTAAATGCCTCGTGCCCCCCTCCCCTAAAGAGCAGCTGGCTTCAGTGAGCCCCTGGCTTCCCTGGTGACACCTGACCGCCTCCATGTGCTGACCCTGTGCTTCGAGGTTCACACCTGTCCTGGGAACTCGCTCCTCATAGCTCTGGCACACAGGCGAGGCAGGTGAGGCACAGGGAAGCTAGGTAACTTACCTCAGGGCACACAGCTTTATATGTGTAAGGTTCCTTTATTTGAAAGGCAGAGTTACAGAGAGAGAGGGAGAGACAGAGATCTTCCATCTGCTGGTTCACTCCGCAAATGGCCCCAGTGGGTCTCCCAAGCAGGTGGCAGGAGTGACAGAGATGGAGAAACACACAGAAGAAGAGAGAGAGCTTTTCCATCTACTGGTTCATTTGCCAAATGGCAGCAACAGCCAGGGCTGGGCCAGGCTGAAGCCAGGAGCCAGGAACTCCATCCAGGTCTCTCACGTGGGTGGCAGGGGCCCAAGCACTTGATCCATCATCTGTGCCTCCCAGGCTCATTAGCAGGGAACCAGATCAGAAGCGGAGGAGCTGTGATGGGGGATGTGCGTGACCCAAGCCCAGCTTAACCCTACTGCACTACAACACCCGCCCCAACACCACACATCTCACAGTGATGCAGGTGCATCCTGAACCACGTGCCACCTGTACCCTTGTGCCCCGGGGCGGGAGCCTCTTTCAGGAGCGTCCTTCCTACCCCCCAGCCTCTCAAGCTCCAGATCTCAGCCACCCTTTTTTTTTTTTTTTTAACATTGATTTATGTATTTGAAAGGCAGAGGTACAGAGAGAGAGAGAAAGAGAGAGAGAGAGAGATCCTCCATCTGCTGTTTCACTCCCCCAAATGGCCATAATAGCTGGAGTTAGGTCTTTCTGAAGTCGGGCCCCCTCCTGGTCTCCATGTGGTGTAGGGGCCCAAGCACTGGGGCCGTCTCCCATTGCTGTCCCAGGCGCATTAGCAGGGAGCTGGATTGGAAGTGGAGCAGCTGGGACTCAGACTGGCATCCATGTGGGATGCTGGCACCGCAGGCTTTGCTGGCTACGTCACAGCGCCGGCCCCTCAGCCATCCTTGACGCTGCCCCTTGCATGGCCTCTGCCGGCTGCCTGGCCCCAGCCCTGGGTCGCCCCCTTGTCCCTGGCCTACCCTGTGCACCCTCCATGTAGTAGCCAGAGGCACCTCATTATGCTGCTTCCTCCTCAGACCCCCTTGTGGGTTAACTGCAGCATAGAACATGCAGTGGCTCCCTAATGCCCATGCACTAAGTGCAGACTCCCCATGCTGACCGGCTGCTGCTCTCCTGCTCTTGCTGGGCTGATGGCCTGCACAGCCTCTCTGCTGTATCCCCCAGTTTCCAGTCAGGTACACTGAGGCCAGTCCTCATCCCCCTTCCAGAGTTAGCCCTGGGAGAGCAGAGACAGGGTCTCCACGACTAAGTGTGGCTGACTCCTCCCTACAGTCCCTACGCCCACACTGGGGCTGGGCCCAGGGCCATGGGCAGGGCAGCACCTTGACCTCCAGAGGTGTCAGAGCTCTGCCACTGCACCCCGACCCTGATTACCCCCGGGAGGGCGCCTCCCAGCTCTCCGTGGCCAGCGGAAATAAGGTGGGCCTCCAGCAGGGTGAGAGAGGTGGAAAAAGGCAAGTGGCCACCGTCTCAGGTTGTCCCCAAGATCGCGTGACCACTGGGTGTGCAGTCACAGCCTCAATTAGGTCACTGGGCTCCAGCCGGCAGGCTGCGGGCTTCAGGGTAATGCAAGCCTGGGGAGCAACATGGGGAGGGGTCTGCTCTCAGGGGGCCCAGGGCTCTGCGGCTAGAGCAGGCGGCGGCCCAGTGTGCATTTCCTTCTCCTTTGGGACCACAGCCGAAATCCCTCATCCTCCTGGGGGGGCATGAGCCCTTGGCCACCGCCCCGCCCCCCAGACCTGTGCTCCCAGGGTGATTTCCTTCCCAGACTTCCGTGATGTGGGAGTGGTTGGGGGCCCTGCTGGGACGACGTGGAAACCCCATGGTGTTTGGCTGACCCCTGCCCTGGGGTCCACGAGGCCCCTGGAGAGTCCTGGAGAGCCAGGTTTACCCCAGTCCTATCTCCTGGTCCCAGGACCCTCCCACCAGAATTTTCTTTTTCTTTTTTTTTTTTTTAAGGCAGAGTGATAGGGAGAGAGGTCTTCATCTGTTGGTTGATTCCCCAAACGCCTGCAACAGCCGGAGCTGGTCCGGTCCTTAGCCAGGAGCCAGGAACTCCCTCCGGGGCTCCCACGTGGGTGGCGGGGGCCCAAGCTGCCTCCCACGATGCACTGGCAGGAAGCTGGATCGGAAGCAGAGCAGCTGGGACGTGATCCCAAGCACTCCGGTGTGGGCCGTGAGCCTCCCGGCTGCGCCACTTGCCGCCCCGCCTGTCAGGGCTTCTACTTCTCAGGGCAGCGCAGCGTCCAGGTCTCTAGGGCCACGTCCCCTTGCCAACACTCCCAGGCTCGTTAAGGTGGCCCGACGAGAAGAGCACTGTGCGCCTTGCTCCCGGCCTCACTGGCAGAGACTGCCCAGGGCAGGACAGCATTGCCCGTGACCTCTGCACCTGGCCCATCCTCTTCCCATCCATTCCGGTGAATTGCCCGGAACTCTGCCTGCATCTCCCTCACCATTCCGTTCCCAGACCTCATCCCCGGCCTCCTGCATTTCCCAACAAGGGTCCCGCATCTCCAGAGGCCAGGCGGAGACCCCAGGCTGAGGGCCTTTCTCTTCGTGAGATGCTGGCAGAGCTGGGTGCAGAGCCAGGGCTTACCCTGTTCCCTGTTACTTCGGGCTAATATCTTGGGCTTCCCACAGATCCACGGCTTCCGCATCTGTAGGTTCAAAGCAGCCATGGGTTGAAGATATTTGAAAACTATCATTTAAAAATTTTTTTTAAAGATTTATTTATTTACTTGAAAGACATAGTTACAGACAGAGAGAGAGAGGTCTTCTCTCTACTGGTTCACTCCTCCAGTGGCTGCAACAGCTGGAGCTGAGCCGATCCAAAGCCAGGAGCCAGGAGCTTCTTCTGGGTCTCCCACGTGGGTGCAGGGGCCCAGGCACTGGGGCATCTTCTGCTTTCCCAGGCCGTCAGCAGGGAGCTGGATTGGAAGTAGAGCAGCTGGGACCCGAACCAGTGCCCAAATGGGATCCCGGCACTGCAGGCGCATGCTTGACCTACTGTGCCACAGCACTGGCCCCTTGAAAGCTCTCAGAGCTAACAGGGCTGGTGCTGTGGTGTAGTAGGTAAAGCTTCCACCTGCAGTGCCGGCATCCCATATGGGCACCAGTTCGAGTCCCAGCTGTTCCACTTCCAATCCAGCTCCCTGCTGTGGCCTGAGAAAGCAGTAGAAGATGCCCCAAGTCCTTAGGTCTCTGCACCCACGTGGGAGACCTGGAGGAAGCTCCAGGCTCCTGGGTTTGGATCAGCTCAGCTCTGGCCATTGCGGCCACCTGGGGAGTGAACCATCCATGGAAGACCTCTTTCTTTCTCTGCCTCTGCCTCTGTAACTCCACCTTTCAAATAAATAAATAAATCTTTAAAAAAAAAAAAAAAACAGCTAACAGCGTTGGCATCAGCTGGGCAGAGGAGGAACTGAAGGCCCAGAGAGTTCAAGGTTCAAGTAACTCACCCAGAGACGCACAGCACAGCCCACGGTGGTGCCTCCCCACATAACAGGGTCTGCAAAGGCGGGGTTACGTGGGCAGGGCAGAGAACTGTAGGATCTGTGGACGGCTACAGGCGTGTGCTCAGGGGCTGAGCGGAGAGGGAGAGCCTTACCCAAGCCCCTTGGGCACCAAGCTGCTTGGTCTGGGAGACCCGAGGCAGGGGTCCGAGCACAGCGGGGCGCGCCCAGCCTGGCTGCCCTCACTCACCTTCCTCGGGGGGGGGAGCCTGTGGCACCCGTGGGAGGATTCGTGTGCAGCGGCCCCTCCCTGTTTGGGCTGCCAGGCAGCTGGTTTGGGAGCTTGAAGCTGGGGGAGGCTGGTGCAGTGAGTGGCCACCCTGTGTGGTCACCACTGCCCGCCCTCCTTCTGAGTCCACGTGACAGTCCCTGGCAGGGCAGTACACTCCCACTGCGAGCACTCGGGACAAAGCGTGTCTGTCTTGGAGGCCTGGGGAGCGGCCATGGCTCTGCCTTCCCTCTGCTGAGCACACAGTGGGTGGCCCTCCAGCTCTGCCCTGCCTCTCACCTTTTTTAAAATATAGTTTTTAAAAACTTTTTTTATTTGAAGAGAGAGAGCGAAAGAGATCTTCTGTCCACTGGTTCGCTCCCCAAAATGTCTGCAACAGCAAGGGCTGGGCCAGGCCAAAGCCGGGAGCCCAGAACGCAGTCTGGGTGAGCGGGAAGAACTTGAGCCATCATCTGCCACCTCCCAGGGTGTGCGTTAGCAGGAAGCTGGAGCAGAAGCAGAGGGGCTGACACTCAAACCAGGCTCTCCCAAGCAGTGAGCTAACTGCTGTGCCAAGCCCCGCCCCTCCCAGCTTTTTTTTTATGAACTTCCACACCTGCACAGTCAGCTCTTGGGACCCTCGGGGGCTGGGTTCTGAGACCCCAACCCATGCATGCTCAGGTCCCTTAGTAAAATGGCTTAGCATTTGCATGTCACCGGCATAACCCTCCCATACGCTTTAAATCACTTCTAGATTATTGAATACTTAGTACAAGGTAAATGCTGTGCTAATAGTTGTTATACTGTGTTGTCTAGGAAATAACGACAAGAACAAAGGATGCAGTTTTCCCCCCAAATATCTTCAGTGATTGGTTGAATCCGCAGGTGCCGACTCTGTGAACACAGTGGGGCTGGCTGTATGTGGGGGGCTGGCTATACCGGGGCTGACGGGGAGGGGTGTTGCAGCCGCCACTGGTTCCTGTGGCCTGCCAGAGTGTTGGGCTCTTACCAGGAAAGGGAGTTAGCCGGACGTGCGCCCGGGAGCACGGGCTCCGCCCAGAGCAGATGGAGCTGGAGTGGGGGGCTGCTCTGCAGCCACCCCCAGCCCCGCAGCGCCCCCTGTGGCTGCCGCCGTGGTACACGCGCAGCGAGATGCGCTCAGCCCCTTCAGGGAGTTCCAGTGCTGCCTCCCTGCTGCCCGGCCACATCTCCCCCAGACCGCCTTGAGCGGCCAGCCCTCCCTCCTTCTGGGACATTTCTGCAACCCTGGACGGGTGGCCGTGGCCCCTCCCCGGCGCTGTCCCTCTGCTGCTCTCCAGCTAGTCCGTGTCTTTGTCATCTGCCTGCCCCCTGGGACTGGTCTTTGTCCTTGCCTTCTGCTGGGGAGAGGCCCCAGGTAGCTGTGAGCCAGGTGGCGGAGGAGGGGATGAGTGGATCAAGTATTTGGAGCAGAACAGAGGGCTAGGGGCTCACGGGGCAGGAATGGCTGTGAGCCGTCTCCTGGGAAACCGAAGGCCTGGACTGCAGGTTTTGTCCCTGTCCTTGCTCTGAGCCTGCTTCCCCTATGCACACAGGCCTTCCCCAGCCTGCAGCAAAGGGGAGAGGGAGGAGCGGGGGGTTGCCGCGAGGGAAGGCCTGCACAGATGACGGGGAGCCAGGCACCCCCGAGAAGTGGGCAGGCAGGGAGGGTGACCGTGGGGAGTCCCTGGGACTCATCTAGAGAGAGACCATTGGAGACGGGCACGGGTGCCCCCGGGGGGGCTCCTACAGAGACCACCTGTTGCTGGGTGCAGCCTACACTGCTCTTCTCTGTCTTGAAACTGCTGGGCGTGCCCTTGGCTTTCGGCACAGCGGTTAAGGCATAGCTTGGGACACCGCATTCCCTATTGGAGGGCCTGGGTTTGACTCTTGGTCCCGCTCCCCCTTCCAGCTTCCAGCTAAGGCACCTGGGAGGCAGCAGGCGATGACCCGAGTACTTGGGTCCCTGCCACCCACATGGGAGACCTGGATTGAGCTTCAGGTGCCTGGCTCAGTCCTGACTGTTCCAGGCATTTGAGGAAATGGACGGAATATCTTTGTCTCTTTCTCTGTGTCTTTCACACACACGCACACACACACACACACACACTTTAAGAATGTGCCTGGGAGTCACGGAGGAGCTTGCACAGATGCAGGTTCTGAGTCAGCAGGGCCGGCCCAAGTCTCTGCATTTCCAGCACCGTTGGGCGATCGGCTGCTCTGGTCTGGGAGGCGCGCCGGGAGTGGCCAGCACCAGCTGTTTGAATAGGCAGCCCCTGGTTTTCCTACAAGGCCCTTCCGTGGAAAGAGCAGGGTCCTGGTGGTCTCTGGGGTGTTGGTGCCCCTTCTCCCCATCCCCCACCCCACCGCGGACTACTAGGCGGCTTCTGGGGCACCGCCCCATCCTGAGAGCCCGGGGTGAGGGAGGCTGGACCCCAGGCAGACAAAGGCAGGCTGGCCTCTTTCTTCCTTAGTGCAGGACGGCTCCGGGGAGCTGAAAACCAAGAAAACCCAGGGGCCCTACGCAGCCGCAGCCAAGAGAATGAGCGATTCATGGGCTGGGGAGGCCCCAAGCTGGCGACACTGGAAACTGGCCCTTGTCCCTTTCGGTGGGGTGGGGGCCGGGGATCCCGGTGGTGCCCCTCACTCTGCCATTTAGTGATGGCCCCAACCAGGGACCTTTGCCAGGGGGCCCTAGGGCTGGCCAGAGAAGCCCTCAGTAAGTGCTGGGTGGAGATCCAGCGCGAGGGGCCAGGGCGGGTCCCCCAGAGTGAGCTGGGGATGGGCAGTTGTTCCGAGCGGGAGCCCTGGACGCCGTGTGCTTCCTCTTGTGCCTGCAGACAAGTCTGACTTTGTCCAAAGAGCCTCCTCCCTGCCCGCTGCCTGGCGCCAGCCCCGCATGCGGGGTCACCTCCTCTGGGCCCCTGCCCAACTCTGCGAGGCACACAGGGCCCAGGCCGCCCCGCCCAGTACACAGGTGGGGTCGCGTCTGTGCTGGGTCTGAGCCCGCTCTGTGTCTGCAGGGCCACCCCGGGGGCCAGGGGGCCGGAGCCTCTCCCTGGCAGCGCCTGGGAGGACAGAAGGGACTTTACATTGTAGGCTCCGAGCGAATGGAAAGGGAGCAGAAAGCGCTCCAGTCCAGGAGGAAGCCCCGGGAAAGACACGGGCAGGGCCTTGGGATTATGGGAGGGTTTTCTTTACTAGGTTGGGTAGCTTTTCATTTAAAAAAAAAAAAAATCTGGTTTAAATTTTCGTTAGAAGAAAAGAAAAGGAGCTAAGATGTTGGCAGGGGCTCAGGGAAGCTGCGACAGGCGTTTGGAAGACGTGAAGGCGGGGAGAGAAGGAAGTAGTGTTTTGGTGATTTGAAATGTGGAGAAGGGGACTTAGGCCCAGCTTAGGGGGAGAAAGGAAGCCACAGCGAGTGGAGTGTCAGGGCCGGGGCCACCTCTGGGGTCTGTGCCCTGGTACCCGCCCCAGGCCCTAGGTCAGGATAGCCAGGGCTGTGACCACATCTGCCTCAGGGGAGGAGGCGAGGATGTTTCCAGAATGATGGAAACACGTCTGCCTGCCCAGGCCTCCCCTAGAGGTCAGGTCTGCTGTGACGTCACCTGTGTGCAGAGGGCTGGGAGGGACCCTCGGCACGGTAAAGACGGTTGCGCCAGAGGCCAGCTTTGTGGCACAAGCAGGTAAAAATCATGTGGGCACCATTTGTGTCCCGGCTGCTCTACTCCTGATGCAGCTCCCTGCTAATGGCCTGGAAAACAGCGGAAGATGGCTCAAGTGCTTGGGCCCCTGCACCCACATGGAGACCTGGAAGAAGCTCCTGGCTCCTGGCTTTGGCCTGGCCCAGCCGTGGCCATTGCATCCATCTGGGGAGTGAACCAGCAGATGGGAGATCTCTCTCTTCCTCTCTCCCCTCCTCTTCTCTGAAACTCTGACTTTCAAATACACAAATAAATCTTAAAAAAAAAAAAAAAAAGACATTTGCCCCCAGCCCCTTCCATAGGCCTCTGCTGGGTCCTTGTCCGGCCGTGGAAACAGCCAGGGGTGAGACGCGGGCTCTGATGTTGTCCTAAAGCCTCGGGAAGGCTTTATCTCGTTTCCTTTGCTGTGTCTCCTGAACACCTCCCTGCGCGGTTCCTGTGCTCGCCGCCGGGGCAGCCTTGGCCGTCTGGGGCTCATCGGGATTTCTCTCTTCCCTGAAGCCTGCTGCGCAGCGCGGCCCTGGGCCACAGCTGGGGGTTGGGGAATCAGGCTGGGACCACCTGCTCCACCCCAGGGGGGCCTCCAGGGGCCCCCACCCGTCCTCGGAGGAGTGTGGAAGCCTTGAGTGAGGTCCGAGCTTGCCGGCAGGCTGGCAGTGCGGGCCCTCCCTGGGCAGCGTGAGTGCTGTGCCTCTGTCCGGGCACCGTGCTCCGAGGCCGAACTTGGAGTCCGTGGGTGCCGACGACCCGGAATGATGACTCCTGTCCTTTCTGCTGAGGGCTCCAGGTGTGAACCCCAAGAAACATCCATAGTGATGCGTTTATCGGGACGTTGAGGGTGCTCTGCTCCTCCCCTCCCCGTCCCCATCCCGTATCGCAGCACTAGTCGGAGTCCCAGCTGCTTTGTTCCTCCTCCCCCTCCCCCCTCCTCTCCTTCCCCTCCCCCTCCCCCTCCTCTCCTCCCCTTTCTCATCCTTTTTTTTTTAATTTAAAGATTTATTTGTTTATTTGAAAGGCAGAGTTACAGAGAGGCAGAGGCAGAGACAGAGAAAGGTCTTCCATCTGCTGGTTCACTCCCCAAATGGCAGCGACAGCCAAAACTGGGCCAGGCTAAAGCCAGGAGCTTCCTCTGGGTCTCCCACATGGGTACAGGGGCCCAAGCGCTTGGGCCATCTTCCCCTGCTTTCCCAGGCACATTAGCAGGGAGCTGGATCAGAGGTGGGGCAGCTGGGACCTGAACCGGAGCCCACATGGGATGCCGGAGCGGCAGGCCACGGCTCTAACCCACTGAGCCACAGCACCAGCCCCCTGCTTCACTTCTTATCTGGCCTCTTACTAATGTACCTGGGAGGGCAGCAACAGATGACCCAAGCGCCTGAGCCCCTGCCACCATGTGGGAGACCCAGATGGAGTCCTGGGCTCCTACCTTTGGCTTAGCCCAGCCCTTTGGGGGAATGAACCAGGGAATGGCAGCTCTCTGTTTCTCCCTCTCTTTTGGTCACTTTGCCTGTCAAATAAACATATATTTGAAGGGAAAAAAAAAAAAAAAAGAGGGCTGGCACTGTGGTGCAGTGGGTTAAGCCTCCCCGGCACCTGTGGCACCAGCATCCAGTGAATGCTGGTTGGAGTCCTGGCTGCCCCACCTCCGATCCAGCTCCTTGCTAACGGCCTGGGAAGAGCAGTGGAAGATGGCCCAAGTGTTTGGACCCCTGCACCCATGTGTGAGACTCAGGTGGAGTTCCAGGCTCCTGGCTTCAGCCCGGCCCAGCCCCAGCCATTGCAGCCGTTTGGGAAGTGAACCAGCGAATGGAGTCTACCTCTTTCTTTCTCTGTCTCTCTCTCTGAAAATCTGAGGTTAGTTCAGATCCACAGGAATGGACTTCACACCCTTCTGTGTGCCCCTCCCACTGTGCAGGAGATAGCGCGCGGCGCCCAGCTGTTGGTGAACTGTCAGCAAACACCAAAGGCGGGCGGCTGTAATTAATTCCTCGCAGGACGGCGGTCAAGATCACAAGGGTGCATGTATGAGGCGATGCCCCGGGAGCCACACAGCCGGCCAGCTGGAGTCACCACCCCTGTGTGAGCCCTATTGTGTAGCTGGCCAGCGGGTGCCGTGAGAGGAGCGGGGGAGATGGCACGGTGGCAGACGGGGACGGCTGAGGTCGAACCCTGCCGGGCTCCCACCTGCACAACCGAAGGAAGGCAGTGACCGCAGACAAAGCCTCGCCAGGGGTCGCTTTGGGGAGAGCAGGATGCGCTTCTGGGTGATGGATCCAGCTCGCTCCCCGGGGAGGGAGGGGCGTCTGCCAGGACCTCAGTGAGTGGCACTTGGCCCATGCTTCCTGCAGGAACGTGAGAAGTGACCTCTAGGAGGCACCTGGGAGGGCAGGGGGCAGCTGGCCCCATTCCCTTCTGTCCTGCCCTCCAGCTCGGAGACGCCCCTCCACCCTTGCACACTCAGCCCGCGCGCCGGCTTTATTCCCGGGCCCACCCCGGGGATCGCAGCGTCTTCTGTCTTTTCCATTTGCTCCTTGGGCTCGGCTGCTTCCCACCCACTGAGAGAAACTGGAATTCCTGTAGCTTGTTGCCCGGAGCCTGCTGAGGTCCTTCCTGACATACATACATACATACATTTATTTGTTATTTATTTATTTATGGCCTTTTGAAGGCCTAAAAGAGAGGTTTTCCAAATCCTCCGGAGCACTGTGGACAGGAGCAAGAGGACACCAGTGCCTGCATCCGAGGGCGGCTCTCGCCCGGCCTGACCCCAGATCTGACGCCCCTTTGTGTCCGGGAGCCCCCGTCCGCTCCTCCCCTCCTGTCCACCCGGCCTAGGGCGAGAACAGATCCCTGCCTTGTTCCCTGACCTTTGCTTATCGCCCCTCCTCCTGGGCCGCCTCTCTCCTGTTCCTGAGCGTTCACCTGAGCCTCCTGACTGCTCCCTCGTCCTTCCCTTCTCTGCTAACCGGCAGGAGCCAGGCCTTCAGTGCGCGCCCTGCCTGGCTTCAGCCCTCCCCGCTGCAGAGCATGCTGGGATGCCCACCCACCGTGCGCCGTTTTCCCAGGATCTCAGTGTTGCCGGGACCCCAGGGTCGTTTAACTGGGCCACCTGCATCTTCTAACGCAGAATCACCCAGGTGTCTCCTGGGACGCTCCGTGGCCAGGATGCGCCTTCTCTGGTGACAAATCCCCACCCCAGAGCCCCGTGTGGCTGTGTCTGTGTGCTCTGTTCCCCTCTTGTCCGTTGTGGACACATGAGCATGGTTCTGGAAAGTTCCGCGCCGCTGAATCCGGTGTACCTCGTGTAACAGAGACTCGCGGCCTGTGCGTCAGAGCTCTCTCTACTTTTTGGGTCTCGTTCACGTTGGCCACTTTGCAATAAGCTTCCGCCCGTCTGTCATTCCCAGGCGTAGAGGGCAGCTCTTGGCCAGACTCTGGGCGCCCCCAGAGTGGAGCAGAGTGTGGGGTGGGTGTTGGGGGGGACTGCGGTGCCCTTTGCTTGGGGTTTGCAACTATTCATCCTTGCCAGTGTGATTTCATTTCTTTCTTTCTTCTTCATCTTTTCTTTTTTTTTTTTTTTAAGGTTTTATTTATTTATTTGAGAGGCAGAGCTACAGAGAGAGGAGAGACAGAAAGAAAGGTCTTCCATCCACTGATTTACTCCTCAAATGGCCACAATGGCCCGAGCTGGGCTGATCTGAAGCCAGGAGAAAGGAGCTTCCTCCAGGTCTCCTACGCGGGTACAGGAGTTCAAGGACTTGGGCCATCTTCTACTGCATTCCCAGGCCACAGCAGAGAGCTGGATCGGAAGTGGAGCAGCCGGGACTTGAACTGGCACTCATATGGGATGCCGGCACTGTAGGTGGCGGCTTTTACTTGCTACGCCACAGCGCTGGCCCCTCACCTGCTGTCGAGCCCCAAACCCTACATAAAACTCCGTACTCACAGAGCAATGACCACTGTCCCCTCCCCCGTCCCCTGAACGTGAGCACTCTGGGGTCCTCACACAGGTGGGATCACGCGGTGTGTGAATTCTCGCAGCCTTGCGTTCGCTGCAGGGCTCATCCGAGCTGTGACGTGGGTCAGACTTCCTTCCTCTCTCTGGCTGGTCGTGGTCTCTGTGGGCTCACCGTGCCGTGTGCCCCGTGGTGTTGGCTCCGTTCTGTGGCGGTCGTGAGCAGCGCAGCTCTGACCACTGGTGGAAAAGGCTGAATGGAGACCGTCCTTCCAGGCCTTCAGGGTCGACGTCCAGTGGAACTGTGGGATGCCCTGGCCAAGCTGTGCTCGGGGCCTGGCCGTCTTCCTCGCTGCATTCCATCCCTAGCATGCTGCCTGAATTGTGCCTCAACTCTGAGTGGCCAGCAGGTCTGCGGGGTGGTCCTGCTCCTGGGCGGCTAACTGACAGCTAATCCACCTGAACGTACCTGCACCTGTTATTCGGCCTCCCGTTGGGCCTTGCAAAAGTCAGCGGGCAGTTGGGGGCAGCGGATTAAGCCGCCACGTGTGATGCAGGCATCCCGCACTGGAGCGCTGATTGAGTCCCGGCTGCTCTGCTTCTGGTCCAGCTCCCTGCTGATGCACCTGGGAAGGCAGTGGAAGGTGGCCTGGGTCCTCGGGCCCCTGCCACCCATGCGGGAGACTAGGAGGGAATTCCTGGCTCCTGGCTTCGGCCTGGTCCACACCAGGCATTTGGGGAGTACACCAGTGAATGGAAGAGTTCTGCCCTTGTCTCTGTCTCTCTCCAATCTCTCTCTCTTTCTCTCCCATTTTGTTTGTTGCTCTGCCTTTTAAATAAACGAATAAATCTTCAAAAATAAAAAAGTAAGTGGCTGTGGACCCGGCAGTTCCACTCTGGGGTAAGTGCCAAGAGACCAGAAAACACGTGTCCATGGACACTTGTACGTTCAAAGACGAGAAATGGGAGCAACTCAGACGTGCATTGCGTGATGAATGAAAAAGCAAAATGTGGTGTATTTGTTCAACAGGATGACCTTGACAACAGGAGGTAGTAAATACCCACGGTCCCACGCTACAAATGAGTCAACGTTGACGCCATGACGCTGAGTGAAAAGGCCTTCTGTTTTGTGAGTCCAGTGTAGGGAGCGACCCAAAGAGGCAAATCTATCCCCACAGAAAGGCTGCCCACTGCCACGCGCCGGAGTGGGCACAGGTTCCTTTTGGAGAGGTGAAGTGTGCTGTAACTAGACAGTGGTGATGGCTGCACAACTTTGTGAATATACCAGAAGCTTGGGAACTGTACAGTTGTTTAAAAAGCCCTGGCCTGCGGCACCAGCATCCCATATGGGTGCTGGTTCGAGGTCCCAGCTGCTCCACTCCCTTTCTAGCTCCCTGCTAATTCTCCTGGGAAAGCAGTAGAAGATGGCCCAAGTGCTTGGGCCCCTGCACCCACATGGGAGACCCAAAAGAAGCTAATAAATTTTTTTTATTAAAAAAGATTTATGAGCCGGCGCCGCGGCTCACTAGGCTAATCCTCCGCCTAGCGGCGCCGGCACACCGGGTTCTAGTCCCGGTCGGGGCGCCGGATTCTGTCCCGGTTGCCCCTCTTCCAGGCCAGCTCCCTGCTATGGCCAGGGAGTGCAGTGGAGGATGGCCCAGGTGCTTGGGCCCTGCACCCCATGGGAGACCAGGAAAAGCACCTGGCTCCTGGCTCCTGCCATCGGATCAGCGCGGTGCGCCGGCCGCAGCGCGCTGGCCGCGGTGGCCATTGGAGGGTGAACCAACGGCAAAGGAAGACCTTTCTCTCTGTCTCTCTCTCTCACTGTCCACTCTGCCTGTCAAAAAAAAAAAAAAAAAAAGATTTATGAATTAGTTTGAAAGGCAGAGAGAGAGAGAGAGAGAGAGAGAGAGAGAAACCTTCCATCCACTGGTACTCCCCAAATGATTGCAACAATCAGGCCTGGAACCCCATCCAGGTCTCCTATGTGGGTGGCCGGGTCCCAAGCACTTCCCCTGCTTTCCTGGGTGAATTAGCAGGGAGCTAGGACAGAAATGGAGCAGCTGGGTCTCCAGTCAGCGCTCATGTGGGATGCAGGCAATGCCTTACCCTGCTGTGCTAGCCCCTGGAAATATACAATTTATTTATTTTTTTCTTAATATTTATTTATTTATTTGAAAGGCAAAGTTACAGAGAGGCAGAGAGACAGAGAGAGGTGTTCCACCCTCTGGTTCACTCCCCAGATGGCTGCAATGGCCAGAGGAGCTGTTCCGAAGCCAGGAGCTAGGAGCTTCTTCCGGGTCTCCCACGCAGGTGCAGGGGCTCAAGGACTTGGGCCATCTTCTACTGCTTTCCCAGGCCATAGCAGAGAGCTGGATGGGAAGTGGAGCAGGCAGGACTTGAACCAGCACCCATATGGGATACCGGCACTGCAGGCAACTACTTTACCCACTACACTACAGTTCCAGCCCCTGGAAATATACAATTTAAAAGAAGGAATTTTATGACATGTAAATTCTATCCCAATGAAATTACTTTTTTTAAGATTTATTTATTTGGGCCGGCACCGCAGCTCAATAGGCTAATCCTCTGCCTTGTGGCGCCGGCACACCGGGTTCTGGTCCTGGTCGGGGTGCTGGATTCTGTCCCGGTTGCCCCTCTTCCAGGCCAGCTCTCTGCTATGGCCCGGGAGTGCAGTGGAGGATGGCCCAAGTGCTTGGGCCCTGCACCCCATGGGAGACAAGGAGAAGCACCTGGCTCCTGCCATCGGATCAGCGTGGTGCGCCGGCCGCGGCGGCCATTGGAGGGTGAACCAATGGCAAAAGGAAGACCTTTCTCTCTGTCTCTCTCTCTCACTGTCCACTCTGCCTGTCAAAAATAAATAAATAAAATAAAACAAAACAAACAAAAAAAGATTTATTTATTTGAAAGAGAGAGAATTTCCACCCACTGATTCACCCCCCAAATGCGTGCAGCAGCCAGGGCTAGGCCAGGCCAAAGCCAGAAGCCAGGAACTTCCACCCAGGTCTCCCGCGTGGTGGCAGGAACCCAAGCACTTGGGCCTCCATCCCCTGCCTCCCAGACTCATTAGCAGGAAGCTGGATTGGAACACAGAATAACCAGGACTCGAACCAGGCACTGCAGTATGGGATGTGGGCGTCCCAAGCGGCAGCTTAGCCTGCGGCACCACGACGCCCATCCCTGTTATTTTTAGATGTGATCCATCACCGAGTCATTTTAGTAAACCCGTGGGAACCGCTCTTCCGCTTTCAAAGGCGCTTGCAGAGCCTGCCTTGAGCCCAGCAGCTCCTGGCCAGGTCCAGCTGCCGTTCACATGGGGGACTTCAGAAAGGCGGCAGGGAATGGGGCCACAAGATAAGTTTAGGGGCCAGCGCTGTGATGTAGCAGGTAAAGCTGCACGCTTGCAGTGCCGGCATCCCATATGGTTGCTGGTTTGAGTCCCGGCTGCTCCACTTCTGATCCAGCTCTCTGCTGTGGCCTGGGAAAGCAGTGGAAGATGGCCCAAGTGCTTGGGCCCCTGCACCCACATGGGAGACCCAGAGGAAGCTCCTGGCTCCTGGCATCGGATCGGTGCAGCTCCAGCCATTGCAGCCAATTGGGGAGTGAACCAGTGGATGGAAGACCTCTCTCTCTCTCTCTCCTTTTCCCTCTCTCTCTCTCCCTCTCCTTCTGCCTCTGCCTTTCAAGTAAATAAATAAATCTTAAAAAAGAGAAGTTTATGTTGGTGCAAAAGCTTGTGGTGCCCGTGCATAGTTTCTGAGAGCACACATTTTCTGCCGCTTTCTGAGTACCTTGTCTACCTCTCAGAGACCCAGGAGCACCTGGCTCATCTGCAGGCCCGGGACACCCATCTCATCTATCAGGGCTCTTCTGGGAGCTGGTCTGTGCCCTCCAGCACCTTGCCGTGGGACCCTTCCAGTGAGGCGGCCCCAGCAGAAGAGGCTGCTGCACGCTGGGTACCAGGCGGGATGGACAATGGGAGCTACTGGAGAGCGCAGAGGAAGTGGGCGGCTGCCGGGCCCACAGGCAGCGGGAAAGCCCTAGAGGAGGGCAGGCGGGGCACGCGGCTGGGAGGGAGGGAGGGAGGCTGTGAGGGGGTCGGGGTTACTGGGCCTCCTGCAGCCGGTCCGCGTGGGCCTGGAATGCCACAGCCCACGGAGCCCGCTGGCCACGTCTCTCTGTGGGAGGTGGGTGGGTAGTGGGGATTGTTCCCAGCAATCATGGGCCTTTGTTTTGGGGCTGGTAGGGAGTTGAGGTTTGCTGATTATTAAGTTAAAAAAAATCTGGGTTAAACACACGTGACCTGAATCCAAGCGCTGTAGCTGTGGAAGGGCAGTTAGCACGCTCAGATGCATGCAGCCTCGTGGCAGCGTGGAGCCGTTACAGCAGCACCGCTGGCGCCCGGGCCTTCCTTGTCTCAAACTGGACCTCTCCCCGCCATCGCCCCGGCCCCGACCCCGGCCCCGGCCCCGGACCCCTGGGAGCTGCTCTGCTCCTCTGGCTCCGTGAGTTTGCCCACTCCAGGAGTCTGACACGAGTGGAGTCGCGCGGCGTTGTCCCTCTGTGCCCGGCCTGCTCCCCTTAGCATAGTGTCCCCAGGGATTTCCCGAGCACGCTTCAGAATCCCCGCCTCCTTATTGCCGAGTGACACTCCAGCGTACCAATACACGTCGTTCCCTTGTGAGTACCTCGTTTGCTTATCTGCCCATGGACACTTGGGCAGTTGCCACCTTTTGACAATTGGGGAAAAATTTTTTTTTTTTTTTTAGTTTTGAAGCAAGATGTTCAGACTCGAGCAACCAAGGGTCTCTGGGTAGCAGAAAATAAGGGAGGGAGTTGGCTGGCGCCGTGGCTCAACAGGCTAATCCTCTGCCTGTGGCGCTGGCACACCGGGTTCTAGTCCCGGTCGGGGCGCTGGATTCTGTCCCGGTTGCCCCTCTTCCAGGCCAGCTGTCTGCTGTGACCCAGGAGTACAGTGGAGGATGGCCCAAGTGCTTGGGCCCTGCACCCACATGGGAGACCAGGAGAAGCACCTGGCTCCTGGCTTCAGATCAGCACGGTGTGCCGGCTGCAGCGGCCATTGCGGGGTGAACCAATGGAAAAGGAAGACCTTTCTCTCTGTCTCTCTCTCTCACTGTCCATTCTGCCTGTCAGAAAAAAATAAAAATAAAAATAAAAAAATAAGGGAGTGATGGGGGCAGAGCCAGGGAGCCTGTGGGGAAACCGTGGACGGCCAGGTATGCAGAGAAAAGGATGAGGGAGAGTGGCCAGCAGAGACAGGGAGGGGAGGCCACAGGCGGCTGACCCAGGGCCAGAAGCCCCCACCTGTTCAGGCTGGGGTGAGATGGAGGGACAGGCCCTGGCATGGCTGTGACTGTTCAGTCCTGGTGGGTGGTGCAAAAGCCAGAGGCAGGACCACGGGTGGGAAGCAGCTGCCAGAGACCTGCAGAGCAGGTGAGGGAGGGAACCTGTTGAAACAGGTGTGGGCAGAGGCGAGGGGACAGGGGCCCAGGTGAAGTAGAGTGGGGGAGGGGTGCTCCCCCACCCCCACCCTGTGTCCAGCACTGGGAGGGGCTCTGCTGGAAGCTGTTGATGGAAACTGGAGGAGATAAGGGTGAACAGGTGGGGCTTTTGTCCTGGAGACCTGAAGGCTAGCGAGGGTGGAACCCCGCGTGAAAGTCGCATCCGCCCCAGGGGTTTGCAGGAGGGAACAGTCCCTGCAGATGGGTGGCCGAGTGCCCTGCAAAGCAGATGGAAGGAGTTCTGGCTTGGGGGAGTAATGGCAGTTTGGTGCCTTCCTGTGACCCCGGCAGGTACGACGCCGGGCGGGACGGCTTCATTGACCTCATGGAGCTGAAGCTGATGATGGAGAAGCTGGGGGCCCCCCAGACCCACCTGGGCCTGAAGAGCATGATCAAGGAGGTGGACGAGGACTTCGACGGCAAACTCAGCTTCCGGGAGGTACCGTGGCCGTGGGGCGGGAGCCCCCCCAGGGGAGCCCCAGGCTACATTGCCCCCCAGAGCACACAGGAGAGCCCTGGCCTCCAGTCCTGTATCTTTGAGGCGAGAGCTGATGTCAGCGCTGGCCGTGGAAGATGTTCGGGAAGTAGACTGAAAATCAAACGGGCAGTGTAGCCTTGATTGGGTGACATGGGAAGGAATCTGGAAGGCTGGTCGGCAAAATATTCAAAGTGCATTTATGGGTGCATAGTTGGCCTGTTTTTTTTTAATTGCGTACTTTTCTATATGGTGAAACTTGCAATTTTTATGATAGGCCTTCACAAACAGGAAAACGGGGTGGGCGTTGGCCTAAGAGTTCAGATGTGCACATCCCGGGTCGAGCGTATGGGTTTGCTGCCTGCCTCCAGCTTCCTGCTAACACAGACCCTGGGAGGCCGCGGTGGAGGCTCAGGTAATGGGGTTCCTGCCACCATGTGGGAGAGCTGGGTTGTGTTTCTGGCTCCTGACTTCAGCCCCAACTAGGGGCTGTTAACGGGCATTTGGAGAGTGAGCCAATGGATGGAAGCTCTGTGTTTCTGTCTGTCTCTCTGCCTGTCAAATGAAAATACATTTTTTTGAAAGATTTATTTTATTTATTTGAGAGGCAGGGTTACGGGGGTTGCGGGAGAGGTCTTCTATCCATTCATTCACTTCCCTGTTGGCCGAAATGCTCGGGGCTGGGCCAGGCTGAAGCCAGGAGCCAGGAGCTTCTTCTGGGTCTCTCATATGAGTGCAGGGGCCCAAGCACTTGGGCCGTCCTCTGTTGCTTTCCCAGGCACGTTAGCGGGGAGCTGGCTTGGAACTGGAGTGGCCAGGACGTGAACTGTCACCCACATGGGATACTGGCATTGCAGGCAGCGGCTTTACCTGCTATGTCCCAAGGCCAGCCCCATCGAATAAAAAATAACTTCAAAAATTAAAAATAGTAAAACAGTTAAACAAAGGATCTTATTCTACCCGTGGAGCCCTCAAACAGTCCAAGAATGGGCTTCTTGGTCTTTGAACCCCGGAAATCCCAGGCAAAATTGCGTGTGCCTGAGCATCTTCCCAGGGAGTGCATGCGTGGCCGTCACAGCCTGGGCCCAGGTGGCTGAGCTCGGTGAAAACCCAGCTCTGTGTTCTGCAGAGCATGGAGCAAGGACGCGGCCCCACCGGGGGGGTGGGAGGTTGATGCCTTGGGTGTGTTTTGTGAGTTTTATTGCAAGGCCTGTGGACGTGGCAGTTCCTAGCCTCATGGGGGTTGAGTGCCCAGCCATTGCACCAGGTGTGCAGGGGTTGGAAGTGGAAAGACAGGTTGGCAGCCCGTCTTCTGCCTGCTGCTGGCACTCTGCAGGCTCACGCGTCCTGTGCTGGGAGCTGAGGCTGTGTTTATGGGAGGGTGTGGGCCCGTGGGCAGCCGCACAGAGTGACTCACGCGAGCAGGTTCTTTAACTCTGAGCCTCAGTTGTTCTACCTGTAGAATAGGGGCGTTGCCAGCTTCCCCCAGGACAGCCCGTGAGAACCAGACACCAAAGTTGCTAACGCCTTGGTCCTGGAATTGAAACCTGAGGTTATTTTTGGTGCAAAAAGTTTTTGAAATCCGTTGCATAAGTGAGGCCTTCAAAATACTCATTGTGTTTTATGAAAAAAAAACAGGGATGGATTTCAAAAACTTTTTGCCCCCAAATAAATTTATGTGTTGATTTCATTTTCCATGAACTTTTTGAAGTCCCCTTGTAGACATCTGTTCTTCAAAAGGCCCACACTGGGTATTTTGTTGGAGCAGCCAAAGTAGACGAATACTGACTGTGTGGATCCCGGCAGCCCTGGCTGTGCCAGTCACGGTTGATGGGACCGTGGGTGCAACCCTGGGTAGGCCAGTGAAATTCTGTCTCCTGGAATTTTTTTAAAAAGATTTATTTATTTATTTGAGAGGAAGAGGGAGAGAGAGAAAGAGAGGGAGAGCGAGAAAGAGGGAGGGAGGGAGGGAGAAGTCTTCTATCCTCTGGTTTACTCCCCAAATGGTTACAACAGCTGGAGCTGGGCCAGTCCCAGACAGGAGCCAGGAACCTCATCCAGGTCTCCCACACAGGTGCAGGGGTCCAAGGACTTGGGCCATCTCCACTGCTTTCCCAGGCCATAGCAGAGAGCTGGATCGGAAGAGGAGCAGCTGGGATAGGAACCAGTGCCCCTGTGGGATGCCGGCGCTGCAGAAGACAGCTTTACCTGCTACGCCACAGTGCCAGCCCCTCTTCTGGAATTTTGAAAAGGGGGCTGAAGTGATGCAAATTTTATTCTAGGTGGGGTGGCTGTTTTTCTGGCAGGTGCAGCAGATGTGAGAGGGGGGAGGGTGCTGCCTCCAGAGTGGAGAACTGTGCCTCTACAAGACAGTGCATCTCACCCTCGGGTTTTTTGGTTTTTTTTTTAAATACTATAGGGCTTCATTACCTGAGGTCTTTTTTTTTTTTTTTTTAAGATTTATTTATTGAAAGTCAGAGTTACACAAAAAGAGGAGAGAAAGAGTGAGAGTGAGAGAGAGAGAGGGAGGTCTTCCATTCGCTGGTTCACTCCTCAGTTGGCTGCAACTGGCCAGAGCTGTGCCAATCCAAAGCCAGGGGGCATAAGCTTCTTCTGGGTCTTCTACGTGGGTGCAGGGAACCAAGGACCTGGGCCATCTCCCACTGCTTTCCCAGGCCAGAGCAGAGAGCTGGATCGGAAGTGGAGCAGCCGGGACTTGAACCATCTCATATGAGATGCTAGCACTGCAGGTGGTGGCTTTACCCATAGGCCGCAGCGCTGGCCCCTACACTCCAGTCTTTGTAGACACAAATAGGAAGACGAACATGGCCAGGCAGTTGAAGAAGCTGTTGCTCGGGTGGAGAGAGATGGGAGTGAAATCAAACAGGAATGCTTGGTGTTCTTTTTTTTATTATTTTAATTTTTAAATTTATTTTAATTTTTTATTTAAAGATTTATTTTATTTTTTTGAAAGGTGAGTTACAGAGGTGGGGGGAGGGCGGTTGGGGAAAGAAAGAGATAGAATTCTTCCACTCACCGGTTCACTCCCCAAATGGCTACAGTGGTCAGGGATGTGCCAGGCCAAAGCTAGGAACCCAGAGCTTCTTCTGGGTCTCCTACGTGGGTGCAGGGGCCCAAGGACTTGGGCCATCATCCACTGCTTTCCCAGGCCATAGCAGAGAGCTGGATGCCGGGAGCAGGAACACTGTGCCCTGCACTGTAGGTGCAGGCTGAGCATGGGTGGTCTTCCTGTCCTCTGAGCTATCCCCACCCCCCACCCCCTTGCACTCTGGGAGCTTTGCTGGGTGACAGGCAGGGCCCCTGTAAAGGGAGTGCCTGCAGGATAGGAGGGGCCTGTCTGTTTCTGTTGCTAACCCCGTGGGAGCCTGAGTGAGAAGAGGAGAAGAGGTTCTTTCCGGCTCACGCTGGTGCTGATGGGGCAGGCCTGTGCTCGGCTTCCGGCTTCCAGGGGAGGCCTTCGCGGCTCCAACTCCTGCGGCACGTGCGAGGGCGGGCAGGCAGAACCTGCAGAAGCGAGAGCCTGTGGCGGCGGGACGGGACGGTCACCCAGTCCCAGGACCGAGGCGCTGGTCCTTTGGGGACCTGGTCACCTCTTTAGGGCTGCCACCTCTGCACCCTGGCCATGGGTGACCGAGCCCCCCACCCACACCACAGCGATGGGGGCCGAGGGACGGCCTGGCGCTCCTGGCTGCTCTGCTGTCTCCTGGGGGAGCTCAGTGCTGCTGTCGTCCTTTCTCCTGCCTCCCCCCCACCTGTTCTGGGGCCTGGCCACCTGTGACAGCCCTTGCTGGTGCAGGAAGATGGAGGGGCCGCCCCGGCCACCCCAGACCCACCTCACGTCCTTGGGCCCTCTGACCTCCTGGGTCTGTGCTTAGCAGGGTCCAGCAGGCAGAGCATCGAGGCCCCTGGGCTGATGAGCAGCACGGTGGCCCTGGGTGGTGTTGGAGGTCCAGGGTCCCCTGCAGGGAGACCAGGGCCCTGGCGGGAAGAGCCTCGTGCAGCATGTAGCCCGTCGCTCTACTGTAGGTCACATTCCTCTCCCTTTGCAAAGGCCCTTTTTCTGGGAAGATAAACATGCAAAACAGACCTAGAAACCGGACATTTCCTGCCGGCACCCATGCCTTAGGTAGCACCTGGAAGGCTGCAAGATGATTGACGTGCATCCGGAGGTTGGTTCTTTCCAATGGCACTTGATAGGAGTTGGTTTTTAAAAAGCTACGTATTTTCATTTTATTCCAAAGGCAGAGAGACAGAGAGAGCTCTTCCATCCCCCGTTCACTCTCTGGAAAGTCCACGGTAGCCAGGGCTGGGGCTCCGTCTGGGTTTCCCTGTGGATGGCAGAGACCCAAATTCTTGCCGTCACCCGCTGCCTCCTGGGGTGCACGTTAGCATCCTGCTGGATCGGAGCCAAGGCCAGAACTCGAACCCAGGCGCTCTGAAACGGGCTGTGGGCGTCCCACGCAGTGACTTGAGCGCTGCCCCAGACACCCACTGCGGGTGTCGTCCGTGGGAGTTGTTTGAGGACGAGAAGGAGGAAGCCGCAGAATGGCCTTGGGAGAGGCAGGAGGCTGGGAGAGCGCGTGTGTGACTCGGGCCAGCACGTGGGTTGGAGCAGTTAAGCCTGTGGAGGCCTCCGTCCAGCCTGCCTTCAAAGATTAGCTCGTTCAGGTCACGTTTTGGGTCTGGAGGAGGAGGGTGGGTTATTCAATACATGATGCAGAAATTCTACCGAAGCGTTGGGAAGAAAATGAGGTTAATGATTCACCTCACTGATGGGTCGGAATAAATTTCGGAGATTAAATATTGACATGTTTTTAAAAAAGAGGCCATAAACGAGGTAGACAGAAACAAAGGTGATTGTTTATATAACTTTGGCCGTGAGAAAGTTTTTTTCCAAGAATAAAACTGATGCAAGAGAAAAAGAGAGTGATGGAATTGATGTAGAACCTTCAAAAGTTAAAAATTACTGTAAGCACAGTTAAAAGGCAAGGAGTAGGGGCCAGCATTGTGGCGTAGTGGGCTAAGCCTCTGCCTGCGGCTCTGGCACCCCATATGGTCGCTGGTTCGAGTCCTAGATGCTCCACTTCTGGTCCAGCTCTCTGCTGTAGCCTGGGAAAGCAGTGGAGGATGGCCCAAGTCCTTGGGCTCCTGCACCCGTGTGGGAGACGTGGAAGAAGCTCCTGGTTCCTGGCTTCAGATCAGTGCAGCTCCGGCTGTTGCAGCCAACTTGGGGAGTGAACCAGCAGATGGAAGACCTTTCTCTCTTTCTCTCTCTTTCTCTCTGTAACTTTGCCTTTCAAATACATAAATATATCTTTAAAAAAAAGCAAGGGGTGAGCTAAAGTATTTGAAGCATCCCAGGTTCTATGAAGGAAGATCTCTTAGCAAACAGCAAGAAAGTTAAACAATCTAGTGCAAAAATGGAATACACAATCAAAATATAAGTGGTTTTTTAAAATGTCAAAAAATATTAAGTTTGTCATTTTTAAAAATACGTGCAAGGTCTATTTTTTTTCCACAGCTGTAGAGTAGGACATTGCCAGTTTTTCGTTTTTGTAGATAATACTTAAGCTGTCGTGTGAATTTTTAAAAAATATTTATGTGAAAGGCTGAGTGAGAGAGAGAGAGAGAGAGAGAATCTTCCATCTGCTGGTTCACTCCCAAAATGGCCACAACAGTCAGGGCTGGGCCAGGCTGAAGCCAGGAGCCCGAGACTCCATCTGCATCTCCCATGTGGGTGCAGGGGCCCAAACACTTGGTCCGTCTTCCACTGCTTTCCCAGGCATATTAGCAGGGAGCTGGATCGGAAGTGGGGCAGCCAGGACTCGAACCTGTGCTCATATGGGATGCTGGCGCCGCAGACAGTGGCTTACCCCACGGTGCCACAGTGCCAGCCCTCTGGGAGCGTTTCTGAGGGCTAGATCCCCAGCGGTGGGAGAGCATCCTGCACTTTGTTTTTGGTAGATATTCCCAGAGAGCCCACTAAAGGTTTGCCTCAGTTTACCCTCCCCTCATCTCGGCAGGCTGGTGCCCATTTCCCGACATCCTTGTGACAAACGGGCATGCTTTCATTTTCAACCCTCTAAGAAGGGACAAAACAACTCGCCACGTGCAAACACAAGCACCCTTTTGAGTGCTTGGCAGGAGGGACTGACTTGGGTGCGGGGGGTTGTTGGAGTCTCTGTGGCGTGGACCCCGACTCCATTCCCGTTCCCTGCCTCCTTCTGCAGTTCCTGCTCATCTTCCACAAGGCCGCGGCGGGGGAGCTGCAGGAAGACAGCGGGCTGATGGCGCTGGCCAAGCTCTCCGAGATCAACGTCGCCCTGGAGGGCGTCAAAGGTGCCAAGGACTTCTTTGAGGCCAAGGTCAGTGCTCAGCCCTTCTTGTCCTCTGCAGAAGGAGCGATCCCCCCACCCCACCCCATCACCTGCCTGTCTGGGGCGATCCTGTTAACTCAGCCAGGACGGGTGGCACAGCGCAAGGCTGTCACCTTCACGTACAGTCACAGACACTAGGGACCGGGGCTGAAAATCAAACACCACGCTGAAAAGCAGCCAGGTGGTAAACACGCGTGGTCGGCGTGTGCTGCTGCTCCAGGGTTCCGAGACCGGCTCCCGGTCCTGGAGGATTCTTCCTGCCCCGGACCACGGCGGATCTCCTCCCTCAGCTGCTGCCCCACTGCGTCCTGGGCCAGGGGAGGGGGAGGGGCAGCTTACCCCCAGTGGGTATGTGCTCCATTGCCGATGGTTGGGGTTTGGGGTGCCTGCTCCCCTGGGACACCAAGGAAGCTACCCTCAGCTGGGCGCTGTCGTCCGGCCTCTGCAGAGCTCACCTGCAGGTGCCCTTGTGTGCCCCCACCAACCGGAGCAGGGGTGCGCTGGGTAAGGGGACCAGAGCTGCAGCCGGGCAGCCTGACTTCAGAGCCTCCTCCTCCCTTCCCTGCCTCAGTTTCTCCATCTGCACAGTGGGTGTGAGGATCACGTCGCAGATTCTGTGGGTTTCCATGACTGAAGTGTGTAGCAAGCACCTGGGTCGCCCTGAGCACTCGGTGGGAGGCGTGAGCTGTTGGGACTCCTGACTGCTCCAGGCAGGAGCAGCCTCCAGGGGGTTTTAGTTTATTTCAGGAGCTCACCCAGAGACAGAGTGAACTTGGTGACAGATCCCAGCCTGCTCAGACCCCCAAGGCTGACTCATTTCACTTCCCTGTGACGCTGCTTGTGAGCAGGTTCCGTAGCCTTTCTACCATTCCTCAGCCTCCCTTCTCCTTCATCTTTTAAGGTTTATTTATTTATTTGAAAGGCAGAGTGATGGTGGTTGTGAGAGCAGAGAGAGAGAGAGAGAGAGAGAGAGAGAGAGAGAGAGAGAGAATCTTCTGTCTGCTGGTTCATTCCCCAAATGGTTCCAACAGCCAGGGCTGGGCTGGACCAAAGCCAGGAGCCTGGAACTCCATCCTGGCCTCCACGTGGGTAGCAGGGGCCCAAGCACGTGGGCCATCTGCTTCTCCATGCCTGTTGGCAGGAAAACGGATTGGAGGTGGAGTGGCTGGGACAAGAACTGGTGCTCATGTGGGATGTGGGCTTCACAGGTACCACACGCCAGCCCCAAGCCTAACTTCTTAGTGCTGTCATCTGCCAGGATCAGGGCAGGCTGACCCAGTGGCACCCTGAGTGCTGGCACAGTGCCCAGTCCTGAAGGTGCTGTGGCCTTCCCATCCTGATGTCACACGGATACATCTGAAATGCGAAGCCTCTGCCTTCCCCAGGCGCACACAGTCCAGGGAGGAAAGCAAACCCTGCATTGTCGGGGAGGGAGGAAAGAAGACGGAGGGGCTCATTCCGCTGGGACGGCTCCTCTCTGCTCATTGATGGGGTCTCATTGCGGATGCCTTGGCTGCCTTGCAAAGGCCCGTGGGTGGAGACTGTTAGCAGGTGATTAGCAGGACTGTTTGCAGTGGGTGCGCTAACTGTAGCAGGGCAGGTATGCGTGAGTCTTACCTGGTCACCCAGGATCTGTTGTAACCTGGCTCTGCTCCTGGCTGCACAGTCAGCCACCAACTTCAAATGCTGCCCTCAGTGCCTGCTGTCCCCTTGCCTGGCTGCCCACCCGGGTGCCCCTGCCTGGGCAGCTCTGCCCTTTGAGACCTGCCTGAGAGAGTCGCCCCCTCCGTGCGGCTTTGCCTGGCCTCCCTCCGCGCACCCTCTGCCCCGTGGAAGAGGGGGGTCCTGATTTCCTCAAGCAGCCCTGGGCACTCCTGGTAAGAGGATTAACTGAGCAGCGTGCTCGCAGAGCGCTTCGGGTCTGGCTTAGCGTTTTGTGCCTTTCGTCTCTGAGGTTCTGCCCCTGGAGTTTCATCTTTCAGGGGCGCTCATGCAAATGCACACACAAGGCTGCTTCAGAAAGCGTGTGGAAGGGGACAGGCGTTTCGCCTGCTGGTTAAGCCCCTGGTAGAGGCACCTCGGTCTCACAGGGTGGTCCCTGGGTTCGAGTCCCGGTTCTGCTCCCTGTTCCAGCTTCCTGCTAACACCCATCCTGGGAGGCAGCAGTGATGGCTCAAGTGACTGGGTCCTTGCCACCCATGTGGACACCCGGGTGGCGTTCCTGTCTCCCAGCTTTGTCCTGGCCCAGCCTTGGCTGTTGCAGGCATTGGTGGGAGTGAACCAGCAGATAGGATATATGTCTCTGTCTCTTTCTGTCTATCTCTTCCTATCTCTCTGCCTCTCAAAAAAAAAAAAAAAAAGTTCAAGGAAAAAATGGAATTAACTTAAGTATACCATTTAAGAAGATGGAGATGCTAACTAGCCTGATTTTATCATCATCTGTTGAATATCAAATTATCCTCCTGCACCCCATAAATAGGTATAGCTATAATAATTTTTAAAAAGATTTAATTTATTTATATGAGAGGTAGAGTTACAGAGAGAGGCTGAGACAGAGAAAGAAGTCATTCATCCACTGGTTCACTCCCCAGAGGGCCTCATCGGCTGGAGCTGAGCTGATCCAAAGTCAGGAGCCAGGAGCTTCTTCTGGGTCTCCCACGGGAGTGCAGGGGCCCAAACATTTGGGCCATCTTCTACTGCTTTCCCAGGCCACAGCAGAGAGCTGGATCGGGAGAGGAGCATCCGGGACACAAACTGGCGCCCATATGGGATTCTGACGCTGCAGGCGGAGTCTTAGCCCACTACGCCACAGTGCTGGCCCCTACAATAATAATTTTTAAAGTGTGTTTATTTTTGTGCAAAAAATTTTAAAACCATAAATACAAGAGATCTTCCAAAAATTTCATGGAAAATGTATATCATGAAAAAACTACACATGGATTTCAAAATTTTTTACACCAAAGTAAACATTTTTATTCCATTTTTCTACATACTTTTTTAAAAAAAGATTTATTTATGTGAAGGGGAGCGTGACAGACAAGGAGAAAAAGAGAGAGAGAGAGCTCTTAACCTCCACTGATTTTCCCCCAAATGGATGCGACAGCCCTAGTTGAAGCAGACAGAAGCCAAGAAGTCCATGTGGGTCTCCCTCCTGGGTGGCGGGGCTCAGGTGCCTGGGCCATCATCCACTGCCTTCTCAGGCACATTAGCAGGGAGCTGGACTGGAAACAGAGCAGCTAGAACTCAATCCCGTATTCCGGTATGGGATGCCAACGTGGCAAGTGGCAGCTTAGTTTGCTGTGCCAGCCTCTTTTCTTTCTTTTTTTATTTTTAGTTTTTCACTTATCTGAAAGAAAAGAGAGAAAGAAGCAGAAAAAAGATCTTCCGTTTGCTACTTCATTCCCCAAATGCCTACACCAGGCAGGAGTGGCCAGCCTGAATCCAGGAGCCCAAAACTCAGTCTGGGTCTCCCACAGGGGTAGCAGGGGCCCGAGTGCTTGAGCCATCACCTGCTGCTGCCCAGGGCTGGATTGGAAGCAGAGGAGCCCGGGCTCAGACTGGGTGCTCCGATGTGGGATGCGCCAAATGCCCACCGCCTGCTTTTTTTTTTTTTTTTTTTTTTTTTTTTTTTTTTTTTTAAGATTTATTTATTTGGGCCGGCGCCGTGGCTCAACAGGCTAATCCTCCTTTTGCGGCGCTGGCACACCGGGTTCTAGTCCCGGTCGGGGCGCCGGATTCTGTCCCGGTTGCCCCTCTTCCAGGCCAGCTCTCTGCTGTGGCCCGAGAGTGCAGCAGAGGATGGCCCAATTCCTTGGGCCCTGTACCCCATGGGAGACCAGGAGAAGCACCTGGCTCCTGCCATCGGATCAGCGCGGTGCGCCGGCCGCAGCAGCCATTGGAGGGTGAACCAACGGCAAAGGAAGACCCTTCTCTCTGTCTCTCTTACTGTCCACTCTGCCTGTCAAAAAAAAAAAAAAAAAAGATTTATTTATTTGAAAGAGTTAACACAGAGAGAAGAGAGGCAGAGAGAGAGAGAGATCCTCCGTCTGATGGTTCACTCCCCAGATGGCTGCAACGGCCAGAGCTGTGCCGATCTGATTTTTTTTTTAAGTTTATTTAATTTTTTTAAAAGATTTATTATTTATTTGAAAGGCAGAGCTATAGAGAGGCAGAGAGAGGGAGGGAGGGAGGGAGGGAGAGAGAGGGAGGTCTTCCAATGTTGGTTCATTCCCCAAATGGCTGCAATGGTTGGAACTAGGCCGATCTGAAGCCAGGAGCCAGGAGCTTCTTCCAGGTCTCTCACGTAGGTGCAGGGGCCCAAGCACCTGGGCCATCTTCCACTGCTTTCCCAGGCCACAGCAGAGAGCTGGGTCAGAAGCAGAGCAGCCAGGACTGAAACAGGCACCCATGTGGGGTGCTGGCACCACAGGGGAGGCTTCACCTGCTACCCACAGTGCTATTTCATACAGCGCTTTAGCAACAGGAAAAAAACTGGAGACAACCAAACCTTCCATTGTGGAATTGCGTTCATCAGGGTCTCTTCACACACGTGCACAGTGCACAGCCTTCAAAGAGTGAGGGCAGCAGTGTGCGGTGTGCACAGAGTCTAAAATAACAGAACAGGCATGGGAGCCCGGCCCAGGTACGATGCCTGCATCACTCATCAGAGCACCTGGGTCCGTGCCTGGCTCCAGCTCCTGACTCCAGCTTCCTGCTAAAGCAGACCCGGGGAGACTTGGATTGCGTTCCTGGTTCCTAGCTTCCGCACGGCCCAGTCCAGGCCATTTCAGGCATTTGGAAAGTGACCCAGCTAATAGGAGTTCTTTCTTTTTATTCCGTCTCTGCCTCTGTCTCTACTGCTTGTCAATTAGGAAAAAAAAAATTAAAACAATACACTTGAAATGTGGTCTTGTTAAATATGCAGCACAGCCTGGATATTTATGTGCAGAGGTTTTAGTAATAGTTCCGTCCGGGGTGTGTATTTTATATTTCTGTGATGTTTCAGACCGAGCTGCGTTCCTTATGTAGCCAGGAGAAAAGACGAAAGGAAAGGAAGAGCAATAAATTCTTTTTCCCACCTCGTCATGTTCTTACGTCTGCCTCCTCAGCCACACTCAAAGGCAGAGGCAGTGTGTCACCGTCGTAATTGCAGCGCCGGCCGTCCTCGCGAGTGACGCCGGCCGGCATCACCGCCTCCCTGTGGGAGAGGCCACTGAGCTGGCGCTGGTGACGCTGGGCCGACTTGAATGGGGACTCGGCTTGTAATCCAGGAAGGGAGGGCGTTCCGGCGAGGGAGGGCCCGCGGTGGCGGTGGCGGCGGCGCGGGAGGGTGGGGTGTGGGGAAGCGGCGGAGGTGTCCTGATGTGGTGAGAACAGGGGGCCAGCGCCGAGTGAGGGGCAGGGCGGGAGTGGACGCCCAGATCAAAGCGTGGAGCGCAGGGGACGGGCAACGCGGCGCGCGTGGCCCAGCCCCTGAGGTCAGGCGGCGCCTGGACGCTGACACACGCAGACACGAGGCTCCAGCCTCGGCTCGGCTGCAGCGAGTCCTTCTCTGGACAGCCCTTGAGGCGGCCCCTTGAGCACCAGCACCACCTCCACCCGGATCTTCCTGGGATTTCTCCAGGGTCAGGTGTAGGATGGTGGAATGGCTGCAGCTGGGCAGGTGGTGCCAGTGCCCAGCCAGGCTCTGCCAGCGCAGCTGCAGGTGCAGGGGGTGTTGCATGCTTGTGTGTGCATGTATGTGTGTGTACATACATGTGTTTTGTGTATGCATGCATGTGTGTGCGTGCATACATGTGTGTGTGCATGTGTGTGCGTGTGTGTGCATGTGTGTGCGTGTGTATGTATGTGCGAGCAGGGCCTTCATGTGATCAGGGTAGGCACTGTGGGGGTGGACAGGGGAGGCTCCCACAGGTGTCTGGAGTGAGGGTCTGTGGGGGTTGTACTCTTGGGCGCCTAGTGAGGCCTGTGCAGCTGTGAGGGGAGAAATTGATGACATTTTCAATCGGGGCAGGATCTCCTCCCTGCCTCCAGGATGGCAGTGGTTTGAGGAGAATAAAGTTAGAAAGGGGGTTTTGGGCCGGTGCTGCGGCTCACTAGGCTAATCCTTCGCCTTGCAGCGCTGGCACACCGGGTTCTAGTCCCGGTCGGGGCACCGGATTCTGTCCCGGTTGCCCCTCTTCCAGGCCAGCTCTCTGCTGTGGCCCAGGAGTGCAGTGGAGGATGGCCCAAGTGCTTGGGCCCTGCACCCCATGGGAGACCAGGATAAGTACCTGGCTCCTGCAATCGGATCAGTGCGGTGCGCCGGCTGCGGCAGCCATTGGAGGGTGAACCAACGTCAAAGGAAGACCTTTCTCTCTGTCTCTCTCTCTCACTGTCCACTCTGCCTTCAAAAAAAAAAAAAAAAAAACAAACAAAAAAACAAAAAGAAAGAAAGAAAAGAAAAGAAAGGGGGTTTTGATGCCAAGTCTGAGGGACCGGAGGCCAGTGCTGTGGTGCCGTGGGTTAACGCCCTGGCCTGAAGCACCAGCATCCCATATGGGCGCCAGTTCTAGTCCTGGCTGCTCCACTTCCGATCCAGCTCTCTGCTATGGCCTGGGAAAGCAGTAGAAGATGGCCCAAGTCCTTGGGCCCCTGCACCTGCATGGGAGACCTGGAGGAGGCTCCTGGCTTCTGGCTTCCGATCAGTGCAGCTCCGGCCATTGCAGCCAACTAGGGAGTGAACAATCTGGTGGAAGACCTTTCTCTCTCTCTCTCTCTCTCCCTCTCCTCTCTCTGTGTAACTCTGACTTTCAAATAGATAAATATTTTTTTAAAAAAAGTCTGAGTGACTCCAGGCACAACAGGGCACACCCCTTCATCCGGTGGGCGCTGTGTCCCTCCCTAGCAGCACCCGATGGCGTCCTGACGGACAGAACCGGGTCACCGAGCCTCGTGGACAGCTCTCTTCCTGCTACCGACTGTGTTCCTGGGGATCCTCGCGCCAGCTGTAAGCATGCTGCGGGGGAAGATGGAGGCAGCAGATAGCGACAGTCACACAGTGGTGTGTCTTCCACACCGCTGGCCAGGGCTGGAATCGGTCACTCCCCTGCCTGTGCTCTCCTGGAGGCAGGGGTGGGGTCAGTCTCCCCTGGACCCTCAGATGATGTGCCAAGTATTTTTTTTTTTTAAGATTTATTTATTTATTCAAAAGGCAGAGTTACAGAGAGAGAAGGAGAGATCTTCCATGCACTGGTTCACTTCCCAAATGGCTACAATGGCTTAGGCTGGGCTGGGCCAAAGCCTGGAGTCTAGAACTCCACCTGGGTCTCCTGTATAGGTAGCAGGGGCCCAAGCACTTGGGCCATCTTCTGCTGGTTTCCCAGGTGCACTAGCAGGGAGCTGCATTGAAAACAGAGCAGCTGGGACTCAATTCAGGGCTGACATGGGATGCTGGTGTCACAGGCAGCAGCCTAACCCATTGTGCCACAGCACCAGCCCCCAGGTATTTTTTTTTCTTTTTAAGATTTATTGGCCGGCTCCGCGGCTCACTAGGCTAATCCTCCACCTGCGGCGCCAGTACTCCGGTGCTAGTCCTGGTTGGGGCTCTGGATTCTGTCCCGGTTGCTCCTCTTCCAGTCCAGCTCTCTGCTGTGGCCCGGGAGTGCAGTGGAGGATGGCCCAAGTGCTTAGGCCCTGCATCCGAATGGGAGACCAGGAGGAAGCACCTGGCTCCTGGCTTCGGATCGGTGCAGCGTCGGCTGTAGTAGCCATTTGGGGGGTGAACCAAGTAAGGAAGACCTTTCTCTCTGTCTCTCTCTCTCTCACTGTCTAACTCTGCCTGTCAAAAAATAAATAAGTAAATAAATAAATAAAAATAAAAATAAAAGATTTATTTATTTGAAAGGCAGAGAGAGAATCTTTCATCTATGGGTTTACTCCCCAAATGGCCTCACCAGCCACGTCTAGGCCAGATTGAAGCCAAGAGTCAGGAACTCCATCCCACTCTCCCACGAGGGTGGCAGGGACCCAAGCACGAGGGCCATCCTCTGCTGCCTTCCAAGGTGCATTAACGGGACTCGAACTGGTGCCCCAGCATGGGGTACTGGCTTTATAAGCAGCAGTTTAATGTACTGCACCACAAAGTATATTTCTCATAGGAAAAATGAAAGGAGGAAACAGACATCCGCTAACTCTGACCAGAGGAGGCGTCTGGGTACCAGCTGGCACTCACGGACCCTGGTGACTGGACTGTGGCTGCTGTCCCGGCCTTAGAGGAGCAGCAAGCATGCTGCAAGGAAACGCTGGGGAAGATGCTCTTTTGGAGAACAGGGGCTGGTGCTGGGGCACAGAGGGTTAAAGCCCTGGCCTCCGGCGCCAGCAAATATAGGGGCGCTGGTTTGAGTCCTGGCTGTTCCACTTCCAATCCAGTTCCCTGCTAATATGCCTGGGAAAGCAGCAGAGGATGGCCCAAGTCTTTTGAGCCCCTATACCCTTGTGGGAGACCCAGAAGAAGTTCCTGGTTCCTGGCTGTGGGTTGGCCCAGCTCTGGCCATTGCGGCCATTTGGGGAGTGAACCAGTGAACAGAAGACCTTTCTCTTTCTATCCCTACCTCTCTCTGTAATTCTGTCTTTCAAATACATAAAATAAATCTTTTAAAAAAGAGAGAGAGATAAGGCCAGGGAGAGGGTGTTTGGCCTGGTGGTTAAGACGCCTGCGGTCCAGTGAGTACCTGGTATTCAAGTCCCGGCTCTGGCTCCTGACTCCCATTTCCTGCTGAGGTGCACCCTGGGGTGCAGCAGATGATGGCCCAGGTGAGTTCCTGGCTCTCCTGGCTTCAGTGCCAGCTCTGCCCCAGCTGTTGCAGGCCTCTGGGGAGTGAACCTACAGATGGGAGTGCTCGCTCTGTCCCTGAAATAAAGAAAATGTAAAATGATGATGAAGCCAGAGCAGAAGTCAGAGGCCCACCAGATGCATCAATAGAGTTTTGTTTGGGTTTGGGTTTTTTTTTTTTTTTTTTTTAAGATTTATTTTATTTATTTGAAAACAGAGTTACGGAGAGAGGTAGAGACAGAGAGAGAGAGGTCTTCCATCCGCTGGTTCACTCCCCAGATGGCCACAACGGCCAGAGCTGTGCTGATCTGGAGCCAGGAGCCAGGAGCTTCTTCCAGGTCTCCCATGTGGGTGCAGGGGCCCAAGGACCTGGACCATCTTCTACCGCTTTCCCAGACCACAGCTGAGAGCTGGATCAGAAGAGGAGCAGCTGGGACTAGAACCTGCACCCATATAGGATGCCAGCACTGCAGGCCAGGGCTTTAACCCACTGCGCCACAGCGCTGGCCCCATTTGTTTTTGTTTTTGAGACAGAGAGAAAGAGACGGGTACAAGGAGATGGTTTGAAGCCCAGAGTAGGAACTCAATCTAAATACGCATCAGCAGGAAGCCAGAGTCGGGAGTGGGGCCGGGCATGGAACTCCGGCTTGCCCATGTCATATGTCATGCCCACGTGGAATGCGGGTGCTTCCTCAGCTTGGCCAGATGCCCACCCCCAGCAGATATTTTCAAGGGAGGCAGTTCAGCAGGGAGGTCAGAGGGCGGTAGGACGAGCAGTGACCATGCACCAGGGAGGTGCGGCACCTCCCGTCTTGAGAAGCCCTGGGCAGGGGGGGGGGGCACCCCTCTAGTTCATCTGTCAGCCTGGTCCCAGGTCACAGAGAATTGTTCCGGGGGGAAGAAAACGTGGAGGTGAAGGAAGACTGTAGGCTCGTTGGTGGGACAAGGCCGTGGAGGTCAGAGTCCAGAGGCAAGATGGGCTGTGGGAAAGCAGACAGACCCCAGGGAAGTGACTGCGAGGCCCCAGTGTGAACTGCCAGGAATGGTGGCGGTCGGGGGTGATCACATCTGAGTGTCGCTCACTGGCCAGCCCCTCCGTGGAGCACTGTGGTTTTGTCTGATGCTTGCTCGCACCCCGGAGGTCGGTGTTGGTCCGCTTTGCAGATGAGGAGTTTGAAGCTTAGACAATGATTTGTTGGTAGCATTTTAGCCCCTGGCGCTTGGAACAAAGCATGCATGACTGCGAGTATAGGTGCGTGGGTCTATCACACATTTTATAAGGGGTGTGCCGCACTTGATGTATGACCAGTGAGATGGACGCTGCTTTTAGGGTAGATCCGAGACACCCCACTGCCCTCAGAGAATGCCCTGCCTAGTTTAAGCAGGACTTGCGCACCTGTGGCCGGCCCGGCACAGGTGCATCTTGGCTGACAGCATTGTCTAAATTCATTTCTAGGACAAAAGTGAGAGGCCGCGTGTCGGAGTGTTATTCCCCAGTGTTTTTGAGTGTTGGAAGAATTTTCTCTCCACCCTTTGGCACAATTCACCTCGAGGTCACGGACCACAGGCTTTTATGTGTAATCTGCGTTTTTGTTTTTTTTTTGACATTTTTCCTGCCGCTTTCTTAAGGAAACACTTTCTAGACAGTGAATCAGCAACACATCCAGCCCGAATTTGTAGCATCTGCTGGCTTATGTGATGCAAATGCGCCCATCCCAGGCTGCTCACGGGCTCCTGGTGGGGGTGGGTGAGTGTGGAGCAGGGAGGAGATTCGTAGTAACACGTCGCCGCCGTCCAGGATTCCCAAGTAGACGTAGATAACCCCTAGAGCACAGAGCAGTAAAATGTAAACTAATCAGGAGGTGATGTCTCTTTAGTACCTAGGACTTCGATCACAGAACGTACCGCGTGACGGTTTTGTGTAATTTCGTTGTTGATGGCTGGACACCCCAGTTTGGGCTTGATCTCTCCAACCAGCTCCCGGACTTCCTGTGAACAGAACAGCTGGCTTCCGAGCTGCGCAGGCTCCTGGGCCTGGAGATGGAAGTGAGCTTCCCAGCGCCTCGCTTCTCTGTGCGCCCTGAGCCCAGGGAAGGGGGAGAGGGTAAAGCAGGCAGGAGGAACCGGTGTGCAAGGACCAGCTTCCTCTGCCTCTGGCCACAGCCCAGAGAGAGCGGGAGGTGTGCCGGGGGTGGGGCAGGATGGCTGAGCTCTGTGGAAGGCCCAGCCCAAGCTGGAAGCCCTGACACCCCACGGGTGCAGACACCATCCTCGTCTTTAGAAAGTGTATCTTCTCAGCCTGGAGGCGCGGATGCAACATCATCCACGTGAAGGTAGGGGGCAAGGTGGCCGTGTGTTAGACAGATGCACAGCTCCTGGGGACCTCAAGGGACTGTTCGCCCTTTGGTGTCCTTGGGGGCTTGGTTCCAGGACCCCCTTGGATACCAAAACCCAGGATGTGGGCTGGCGTTTGGAGCAGTCGTTAAGTTGCCACCGAGGACTCCTGCCTCCCCTACAGAGTGCCTGGCCTGAGTCCGGGCTACTCCACCTCCCATCCCCGTCCTGGGAGGCAGCGGACGATGGCTGGAGTTCCCGGACCCCTGCCACCCACGGGAGATCGGGATGCAGTTCCGGGCTCCTGGCTTCAGCCTGACCCAGACATTTGGGGAGTGAACCAGCAGCTGGAAGGTTCTCTTCTCTCTGTCACTCTGCCTTTCAAGTGAATAAACAAACCTTTAGGATATTTAGGATATTTAGTGCCATCCGAAGTATCAGATCGCTCTGCAGAGCAGTAATGTTAATAATGCAGTATGGGTATAAGAATAAGTCAGCCCTAAATCTGTATATATGAAATACATGAAACTTGTATAACTTGAATAAAGTTTTTTTAAAAGATTTTTTAATTTGTTTGAAAGTAGTTACATAGAGCAAGAGGGAGGGGCAAAGACAGAGGTTTTCTATCCGCTGGTTCACTCCCCAGTTGGCTGCAATGGCCAGAGCTGTGCCAATCCGAAGCCAGGAGCCAGGAGCTTCTTCCAGGCCTCCCACATGAGTGCAGGGGCCCAAGGACTTGGGCCATCTTCTACTGCTTTCCCAGGCCATAGCAGAGAGCTGAAACGGAAGAGGAGCAGCCAGGACTAGAACCGGCGGCACCCATATGGGATGCCGGCACTTCAAGCCAGGGGGTTAACCCGCTGCGCCACAACACTGGCCCCAACAATTTAATACTCTTTATGAAAATAACCTTGGGGGGCCGGCGCTGTGGTGCACCAAGTTAACACCCTGGCCAGAAGCACCTGCATCCCATATGGACACCAGTTTGAGGCCTGGCTGTTCCTCTTCCAATCCAGCTCTCCGCTATGGCCTGGGAAAGCAGTGGAGGAAGGCCCAAGTGCTTGGGCCCCTGCACCCACATGGGAGAACCGGAAGAAGCTCCTGGCTCCTGGCTTTGGATCAGTGCAGCTCTGGCTGTTGTGACCAACTGTGGAGTGAACCAGTGGATGGAAGACCTCTCTCTCTGCCTTTTCCTCTCTCTGTGTGACTCTTACTTTCAAATTAATAAATCAATCTTTAATAAAAAAAAGAAAATAACCTTGGGGCCAGCATCATAGTGTAGCAGGTAAAAGCACTACTTGAGATGCCAGCATCCTATATGGGTGCCAGTTCGAGGCCTGGCTACTCCTCTTCCAATCCAGCTCTCTGCTATGGCCTGGAAAAGCGGTGGAGGAAGGCCCAAGTGCTTGGGCCCCTGCGTGGGAGACCTGGGAATCCTTCACTCTGTGTGTGTGTGTGTGTGTGTGTGTGTGTGTGTGTCCCTCTCTCTCTGTAACCCTGCCTTTCAAATAAATAACTCCTTTTTTAAAATTGTATTTATTTGAAAGTCAGACTTACAGAGAAAGAGAGGCAGAGGCAGATTCTCCCTTTCTCTGTAAACTCTGCCCTTCAAATAAATAGATAAATTTTTTAAAAAAGAAAAAGTCCTGGCAGGGCGTCATTTTGTCTGTCTTTTCCTCAAGACCTAAATATATCAAAGTGACATTGAAAGGATGTAAATGTGGGTAGAGGGGGCCGGGGCTGTGGTTCAGCAGGTTAGAGCCATACCTTGCAGTGCCGGCATCCCACATGGGCACTGGTTCGAGTCCTGGCTGCTCCACTTCTGATCCAGCTCCTTGCTAATGTGCCTGGGAAAGCAGTGGAAGATGGCCCAAGTGCTTGGGCCCCTGCACCGATGTGGGAGACTCAAATGAAGCTCCTGGCTTCGGCCTGGCCCAGCCCTGGTCATTGTAGCCATTTGGGGAGTAGGCCAGCAGATAGAAGCCCTCTCTCTGTCTCTCCTCCTCTCTCTGTGTGTAACTCTGCTTCTCAAATAAATAAATTTAAAAGAAAGAAAGAAGAGAGAAACATGGCTGATTAATCACGGATGGCGCGGGGGTGGGGGGAGGAAGTGGGTATGCGAAGATGAGGAGAGCCGGACGACCTGGCCGTGCAGGTGGAGACAGGTGGAACCCAGCTGCCGGGCAGGTGAAGGCGCCCGTGCCGGTGCCGCCAGACCCCAGGGAAGGAGTGTCGGCTGGGGTCCCGCCTCAGCGGCACCAGGCGGGGCCGGCTAGGCTGGCCGCACATTCACGTTTCTCTCCCTGCCCGTCCTCTGCTTCTCTGCAGGCCCAGGCCTTGTCATCTGCCAGTAAGTTTGAAGCTGAGCTGAAAGCTGAGCAGGACGAGCGGAAGCGCGAGGAGGAGGAGAGGAGGCTCCGCCAGGCGGCCTTCCGGGAACTGAAGGCCACGTTCAGTACCTAGTCCAGCCGACCTTGACCTCCGTCCACAGCTGTGCCTCACACATTCCCCTGGGAGACATGGCCGGGCGTGTCCACCCCGAACCAGCCACCACCCCCACCGCCCCATGCCAGCTCCTAGTCCTGGGGGTGGCAAGGGGCTGCCTTCCTCCTCCCCAGCGCCCTGGGATGGCCAAGTGCCCCGTTCCCCTCCCTGCCCTCCCTCCTGACCCTTCCTGGGGGCCAGACGCGGCAGCCTCCTTGCTTCCCGTCGTTGACCGTTCCCGGGCGGCCGGCACTGTCACGTGCGTCCACTCAGCTGCTTCTGTCTCCTGTGGTCCTCCAGCAAATGCCGCCCGTTTCCCTGGCGATGCCTCTCTGTGCGTCCCGCCCCACTGCCCTGTCCTCATCCCTGCTCCGCTTCTGCTGCTGCAGGGATGGGGAGGGGTGGAGAGGAGAGGCCAGGATGGACCCCTCCCCAGCCCCTCCCCAGCGGGGTCGAAGCACGCAGCCAAGGTGACCTCGAACAAAGACAGGAAGTTCTGGTCCTCCCAAGTGCCTCTGCCCTGGCCCCTTGGCCTCCTCCCAGCCCCGTCCCCGTGCCCGTCCCCGTTCATGTCTTCTCCTTTCAGCCTCTTTCCTACTCCTCACACCACGCTGCTTAACTGTAAGAATGAAAGAATCATTAGAAGTAATAATAATGAGTAGAAGAATGTCAATGCCGACTCTATGCAGATTCTACACCAGGCCCCTGGCATCCCTGCGGAACAGGTCCAGGCTTTTTAAGCCCCGGCTCGCTCCCAGGTGTCCGGGTGAAGGGGGCCTTCCCCTGGGACAGACTTTTACATCTTGCGATTTCTTGGGCTCGCTCTCAGATGCCAGGGGCTTGCTATATTTTTACAAAATATATTTCCTAATATCATATTTATTACTTCTCTTTTGTAACTGCTTTCTTCACAATAAAGCAAACGCCTGTCTTTCTCCCTTACAGCTAGCCATTTCTTTTTAAATAAACTATGCAAACGAACTTGGCCATCACACCAAGGAGCCTCTGGTCTTCTTCCGAGCAGGGGAGAGAGGGGTGATTTCCACGGGGGCCACGGCCAGCCCTGAGCTGCTCTTTGCCACCAGTCCCTGCCGTGCAGTTAAGAATGGGACCTAGAGGTTGTTTTTTACGCTGTGGCATCCGAAGCCACTGCCTGCTCCACTCCATCCAAGGATGCTTCCAGCTGCAGGCGGAATCCCTACCTTGAGTTCTGTTGCTTCCAGAGCTGTTGAAACCCTGACAAGGGCCAATGCCACTCCCTCCCCGTAGAGTCCACGACATCTGGGGACCTGTGGAAGGACCCCAGTGTCACCACACGGATTGGGCTCCCGCGTGTTTACCCCAGGGAGATGAGGACTCACACCCACACACAAAGCTGCACTCGGATGTTGCTAAGAGCTTTATTCATGATTGCCAAAACGCAGAAGCAGTGAAGCCACCCTCGGGCCAGCCTTGTGGCGCACAGTTAAGCCAGCACTTGCGACACTGGCAACCCAAGTCAGAGTGTCAGCTCAAGTCCCAGCTGCTCTGCTTCTGATCCAGCTCCCTGCTAAAGCGCGTGAGAAAGTAACGAACACTTGGGCCCCCGCCACCCATGTGGGAGAGCCAGATGGAGTTCCTGGTTCCTGGCTTCAGCCTGGCCCAGCACTGGATATTGTGGCCATTTGGGGAGTGGACCAGTGGATGGAAGATCTATCTCTCTCCCTGTCTCTCTCTGTCAGTCTGTCTTTCATATAAATAATAAGTGAACACATCTTATGGCCAGCGCTGAGGCCCACTAGGCTAATCCTCTGCCTGTGGCTCTGGCACCCTGGGTTCTAGTCCCGGTTGCCCCTCTTCCTGTCCAGCTCTCTGCTGTGGCCCGGGAAGGCAGTGGAGGATGGCCCAAGTGCTTGGGCCCTGCACCTGCATGGGAGACCAAGAGGAAGCACCTGGCTCCTGGCTCCGGATCGGTGCAGCGCGCCAGCTGTAGCAGCCATTTGGGGGTGAACTGATGGAAGGAAGACCTTTCTCTGTCTCACTGTCCAACTCTGCCTGTCCAAAGAAACCCCACATCTTTAAGAAAGAAGCACATTGGGGCCAGCCCAATGGCGTAGCAGGCTAAACCTCCACCTGTGGTGCCAGCATCCCATGTGGATGCCAGTTCGTATCCTGGCTGCTCCCCTTCCTCTTTAATTTATTGCATTTTTTTAAACATTGTTTTTCAAGATTTATTTTTATTTGAAAGGCAGAGTTACAGAGAGGCAGAGGCAGAGAGAGAGAGAGGTCTTCCATCCACTGGTTCGCTCCTCAAATGGCCGCAACAGCCAAAGCTGGATTGATCTGAAGCCAGGAGCCAGGAACTTCTTCCAGGTCTCCCACGTGAGTGCAGGGGCCCAAGGACTTGGGCCACCTGCTTTCCCAGGCCATAGCAGAGAGCTGGATCCAAAGTGGAACAGCCGGGACCTGAACTGGCGCCCATATGGGATGGCGGCACTGCAGGAGGCAACTTTTACCGGCTGTGCCCCGCCCCCCGCCGCCCCCGACTGCTCCTCTTCTGGTCCAGCTCTCTGCTATGGCCTGGGAAAGCAGAAGATGGCTCAAGTCCTTGGGCCCCTGCACCCATCACCACGTGGGAGAATCTGAAGAAGCTCCTGGCTCCTGGCCTTGGATCAGCCCAGCTCTGGCCGTTGTGGCCATTTGAGGAGTGAACCAGTGGATGGAAGACCTCTCTCTCAGTCTCTCCCTCTGTCTGTAACTCCGCCTCTCAAATAAATGAAATCTTAAAAAAATAAAACATGTCCCTCACTAGGTGAGTGGATAAACAAATTCTGGTGCATCCACTCCCTGGGTATTATTAAGCAGCAAGAAGAAATACTCGGCAATACAAATAAGTGAGCTACCAAGTCAGGAGAAGGTGTGCAGGAGATAAAGTGCATGTTGCTAAATGCAAGAAGTCAATCAGGATCAGGGTAAGACGCCACTTGATCCATCCACAGCCCGTATCAGAGTCGGTCGAGTCCTGGCTCCTCTGCTTCTGATCCAGCTCCCGGCTCGTGCACACCCTGGGAGGCAGAAAATGATGGCTCAGTGCTTGGGTCCCTGCCGCCCACATGGGAGACCCAGATGGAGTTCCAGGTTCTTGTCTTTGGTGCTAACATAAACCATGGACTTGAGTTAATAGTGTGTCCTTGGGAGTGTGTCAGTTTAATGAATCGACTACGCCAGCACAAGGCAGTGTTGAGGGGTCTGGGAGGGTCTCGAGAGATGCATGGAAGGACAGTGTGGTTTCAGCTTGGTTTTTCTGAAAACCTAAAACTTTGCTAAGAAATAAAATCATAGGGCCAGCGTTGTGGTGCAGCGGGTTAAGCCGCCACCTGCAACACCTGCATCTTACATGTGTGCCGGTTCGAGTCCTGGCTGCTTTACTTCCGATCCAGCTCCCTGCTAATGCACCTGAGCCCAAGTCTGGGCTCCTGCCACCCACGTGGGAGACCCAGATGAAGCTCCCAGCTCCTGGCTTCTGTCTGGCCAGCCCTGACTGTTGCAGCCATTTGGGGGTGAGCCAGTGGATGGAAGGTGTCTCTGTCCCCCCGCCCCTTGGTAACTCTACCTTTCAAATTAACAAAATATTTAAAAATATAAAATTGTGAAGAGAGGGACAGCAGTGTAATGACTTGAAACACATGTTTGCCTCTGGACAAGGAGACCCTGTGAGAGCTAAAACTGAATTGCAAGTGACAGTGTAGCAGGAAAGGGCTTAGGACAAAAAAAGGACACACATTGGGCCAGGTACCTTGCCAGACTGGGGGGCGTTGTCTTTGCCCCCTCGGCCACGGCGTCCTGCAGAGAGATGTTGCTTCCTCTAAGTCCAGGGCCAAGGCCATGGTCAGACCATCCGGACCATCACTAGTCCTTTCCCGGGTCCCTTAACTGGTTTTTTTTTTTTTTTTTTTTTTTTTTTGACAGGCAGAGTGGACAGTGAGAGAGACAGAGAGAAAGGTCTTCCTTTTGCAGTTGGTTCACCCTCCAATGGCCGCTGCGGCCACCGGGCTGCGGCCGGCGTACCGCACTGATCCGATGGCAGGAGCCAGGTGCTTTTCCTGGTCTCCCATGGGGTGCAGGGCCCAAGCACCTGGGCCATCCTCCACTGCACTCCCTGGCCACAGCAGAGAGCTGGCCTGGAAGAGGGGCAACCGGGACAGAATCCGGCACCCCGACCGGGACTAGAACCCGGTGTGCCGGTGCCGCTAGGCGGAGGATTAGCCTAGTGAGCTGCGGCGCCGGCCTTAACTGTTTTTTCTGCCCTTGCTGTGCCCTGCGTGATCTACCTTGGAGCTGGGACAATGCGTATGAAGTGCAAACCTGTCCGTCACGTCTCCCACCCACCCTTAAGGGTGTGGCCCCTGCTCTCGTGTCGCCCCTCCTCTTGCCGGTGCTCTCTCCTCTCTCCTTACACACTGCACAGCCCAGGTGTGCGCGATGCCTGGCAGCTGTCGGGAGGTGCCACAGCTCCAGGTTTGCACCAGGTTCCTCTGCCTGGTGCTCTCTCCCCTCGCCCATGGCAGACTTCTCATGGTTGCTGCTGCAACCCAGGGACCATCTTCACGGAGGCTAGGGCAGGGTCCCCACCCCAGGCTTCCATTTCACCCCAAGATTTTCTCTATTAGAACCTGACAGCGTTAGATGGCAGCCGTCTCTGTCCTTCTCTGCCTCTCTCTTTGGACCATGGACTCAGAAGGGCAGGGGCTCAGCCTGGCCGCTAACAGGCAGCCGCTGGGTGTTGGTTTACGAGGATGTGCCAAGTCTGTTGGAGCAGAGAGGTGAGGCACAGTCGCTACCCCAGGTGTCAGGGTTGGGATGGCTCTGAGAGTGAGGCCAGCAGAGACTGTGGGGACATCTTTCTCACTGGTCTATTCCCCGGAGGCTCTCCCCGGACTGAATTACAGGGAAAACAAACAAACCACAGCATTCCCTCGGGCCTGGAGGCCATGTGATGTGTCGGGATTCGGACTCGGACATTAGGCAAGGGCATCAACCTCCCCGAGCCTCGGTTTCCTGCCCTGTAGGGTGGGGAAGAAAATGATCCACCTGGCACATTCTGTGCCTGGCCTATGTTTAGTGCTCAGGACACATGGCGCCCTGTCCACCCTCCACCCTCTGTGACTGCAGCCCCGTCTCCTCCAAGGTCCAAGGAATTCCAGACCATGGAGGCCCAGAAATGTCCAGCTCTGGCTGCTGCTTTGCGAGTCCCACTCACCCAGCTTCTCCGTTCTTTCGAGGTCCCTTCCTCACGCCGCCCAGAGAGCCCCCTGTCTCTCTGCCTGCTCTCCTGCTAAGCCCCTCGCAGCCCGCAGTAGCCAGGAGCCCAGAACTCCATCTGGGTCTCCCAGGTAGCTGTCGGGGGCCCAAGCATGTGAGCCATCAGCTGCTGTCATCAGAGTGCACGTTGGCAGGGAGTTCGGCTGGGGAACAGAGCCAGGACTTGAACCCACGCACTCTGATGTGGGACGTAGGTGTCCCAACCTGCAGCTTGACTCCCGCACCACCCGCTCTCCCTGCTGTTGTCCTCTTGACGTGCACTTTGGCAGACTATTAAGATTGGAGGGGCCAGCGCTGTGGTGTGGCAGGTGAGGCCGCGACATCTCATATGGGTGCCGGTTCTAGTCCCGGCTGCTCCACTTGCAATCCAGCTCTCTGCTGTGGCCTGGGAAAGCAGTAGAGGATGGTCTAAGACTTGGGCACCCATGCGGGAGACCCAGAGGAGGCTCCTGGCTCCTGGCTTCAGACTGGTGTGGCTCCAGATGTTGTGGCTATCTGGGTAGTGAACCAACAGATGGAAGACCTCTCTCTCTCTCTCTCTCTCTCTCTCTCTCTCTCTGCCTCTGTCCCTCTGTAGCTCTGCCTTTCAAACAAACTAATTAATTTAAAACAATTAAGAATGAGAGTGGACGTTTGGAGTCGTGGTTAAGATGCTACTAGGGAAACCCACATGCCATATTGAAGTGCCTGGGTTCACGTTCCAGCTCTACTTCTGATGCCAGCTGTCTGCTGTTGGGTACCTAGGAGGCAGTGGGTGATGGCTCACGTGTTTGAGTCCCTGTCACCCACACGGGGAGCTCAGGTTGAGTCCTGCTTTGGCCTGGCCCAGCCTCAACTACCGTGAGCACTGGGGGGAGTGACTCAGCAGACAGAACTCTATTTGTCTCTCTGCCTTTCAAATAGACTAAATAAATAATGTTTAAAATTAAAAAATTGTACATATATTGGTTATTTGTCGTTATGCAAACAGAACATCACCTATGACTGAGCGGCTTTTTATAAGAAAGATTTCATTATTTATTTGAAAGTCAGAGTTACACAGGAGAGAAGGAGAGGCAGAGAGAGAGAGAGAGAAAGGGAGAGAGAGAGAGAGAGGGAGGGAGAGAGAGAGAGGGAGGGAGAGAGAGAGGGAGGGAGGGAAGGGTCAGCCACAATGTGCTTTAGGGTGCAGTCTCGGAGGTTGCTCCGTCACTTCCTCAATGCCCTACTGATTCCTGGTGAGACTCGCTGGAAGCAGCTGGAAACCACACAACCAGGGTCTTCATGGCAAGTAGAATCAACACCGAACTGAGTCCAGCGGAAAAGGAATGCCCTGGAAACAGGGGGGAGCTCCCCGAAACTCTTTGGGAAGTGAACCACCAGATGGGAGATTTCTCTCTCTCTCTCTGCATACACAAGTAAATGAATCTTAAGTAGTTGGTGGATCAGGAATTCAGTCTGAACGCTTGTCCCCGCTTCCGGTTCTCTCCGGCTTTATGCTGGCGAGGACTGGACTGCTCAGGCTGGAATCACCCGGAGCTTTGTTCACTCAGAGGTCGGGCTGCTGACCCTGACTGTTGACTGGGAGTTCACCTGGCGGGGAGGCGGGGCTGTTGAAGCAGCCATGACCCACAGAGCCTCTCCTATTGGCTGGGCTTCAGGCAGCCTCGGGTCATTTGGACTCACTGAGTGAGAGCCTCTGCTTCTGCAAGCCTGGTGACAGCTCACCTCCCAGGATCCTGCACTGGGCCGGAAGTCGATCATTCCACTTCTCTCAGCTTCCAGGAGTTCTAAGGGCCCAGGGGGTGGGGAAGTAGCCCCCTCTGCTAGGAAAGATGGGGAAGATTCTAGAAGGTCAAATGGAAGGTGACTTTAGAAAAACACCGTCTGCCACAGGTAAGGAACCTGCAATTATTACAAATTAGAGTCAAATTAAACTCCTTACCCTCCCATCCCCAAATGATCATTCGTCTCCACTTCTGTGTTTCCATGAATGATTCCATAAGGCTGACACTTGTTCTTTTTTTTTTTTTTTTTGACAGGCAGGAGTGGACAGTGAGAGAGAGAGACAGAGAGAAAGGTCTTCCTTTGCTGTTGGTTCACCCTCCAATGGCAGCTGCAGCCGGCACATCGCGCTGATCCGAAGCCAGGATCCAGGTGTTTCCTCCTGGTCTCCCATGGGGTGCAGGGCCCAAGCACTTGGGCCATCCTCCACTGCCCTCCCCGGCCACAGCAGAGAGCTGGCCTGGAAGAGGGGCAACTGGGACAGAATCCGGCGCCCCGACCCGGACTAGAACTCGGTGTGATGGCGCCGCAGGCGGAGGATTAGCCTAGTGAGCCGCGCTGCCTGCCTGACACTTGTTCTTTACCCTGACTTAAGGCACGCGCCTGTCCACTGTGTATCCTCTCACTATTCTGTGAGCTGTTGGAGAGGCAAGTGACCAAGAGGGAAAAAAAAATCCTTCCTAATGAGTAGAGATGGAGAACCTTTTTTTTTTTTTTTTAATTTATTTGACAGGTAGAGTTACATGCAGTGAGAGAGAGAGAGACAGAGAAAGGTCTTCCTTTTCTGTTGGTTCACCCTCCAATGGCGCGCTGCAGCCGGCACGCTGTACCATCCGAAGCCAGGAGCCAGGTGTTTCTCCTGGTCTCCCATGTGGGTGCAGGGCCCAAGGACCTGGGCCATCCTCCACTGCCTTCCCAGGCCACAGCAGATTGCTGGACTGGAAGAGGAGCAACTGGGACTAGAACCCAGCGCCCATATGGGATGCCGGTGCCACAGGAGGAGGATTAAGCAAGTGAGCCATGTCGCCGGCCCTGAACCTATTGGTTTTATTGGTGTTTATTGGACATTTACTGTACACCTGCGTCATGCTAGCGGCTGAGGATGAAAAGCCGACTAATGCCGTTACGTAGAATGGTTGGAAAGTATGAAATTTTGCCAGCTCTGCTCATCACCATCTCTTAGATTTGGTTTCTGCTCTCTGGAAACCTGTAGTTGAAGGGTAAAACATATGGCCGTGGCACTTGGAAAAACAGTGCGGCAGTTTCTGATAAAGTTACAGACACGATTGCCCGCCAGTGCCATTTGAAGGTGTTTACCCAGTGACATAAAAGCCTGTGTTCACACAAATACCAGTGCAGGGGCTTTATCAAGGAGCTCTCATCTCCTGGAACTGGGAACAACAAACATGCCCCAGGGAACGGACGACCAATCAGCGGACAAAATGGTGCTGAGCGCCAGAAAGGAGACAGCACTGAGACAGGCACCAAGGTGGACGGATCTCACGCGTGCGCTGTGTGAAAGGAGCCAGGCTCCAGAGGCCACGCGTGAGGCCCTTCTCTTCTGCAACACCAGAAAACAAGCCTGGAGCTGCAGGGACAGGGAGCCGGGCTGAGGGCCTGCCAAGGGCCACACGGGGAGTTTTGTGGTGTTAGGACCATTCTGTATCTAATTTCCATGGTAGGAATATCTACCTGTATACTTTCATCAAAAGTTGCCCGACTATACACTAAGATGCTGAATTTTTCGGCGGGTGGATTAGACCTTACTTAAACATACGGGTAATGTGCAGTGACAAGCTGGTTAGGGCCACAGGCTCTGCCATCAGCAAGCCTGGGCTCCGAAGCCCCAGTGAGGCTCAGAGAAGGGAAACACTGCTCTCGGATGTCAGTTTGGCTTTCTTAGTGCTGCACAGCGCGTCACCGTCACCATGGTTACAGGAGAAGATGCAAGTCAAGCACTTAATGAGGCTTTTTTCTTTTTAAAATGATTTATTTAGGGCCCTGGCACTGTGACATAGCAGGCAAAGCTGCTGCCTGTTACGCCAGCATCCCACATAGTGCTGGTTCGAGTCCCAACAGCTCCACTTCCAATCCAGCTCTCTGCTATGGCCTGGGAAAGCAGTAGAAGATGGCCCAGGTCCTTGGGCCCCTGCACCCACATGGGAGACCTGGATGAAGCTCCTAGCTCCTGACTTTGGCCTGGTCCATCCCTGGCCATTCTGGCCACTTGAACCAATGCATGGAAGACTTCTCTCTCTGTCTCTCCATCTCTGTCATTTTGCTTTTCAAATAAATACATACTTTTAAAATTTTTGTATTTAGTTATTTGAAAGGCAGTGTGACAGAGAAAAAGGGAGAGACAGAGCGATCCTCTGTCCGGTGGCTCACTCCCCAGACACCCACAGCCTGCTGCACAGCAATACCTGCCCCTCAGCGAGGTTCTTGACACCTAAGTATTAAGATTACTCTTATTTTTTAAGATTCATTTATTTATTTGAAAGTCAGAGTTACACAGAGAGAGAAGGAGAGGCAGAGAGAGAGAGAGAGAGAGAGAGAGAGAGAGAGGTCTTCCATCTGCTGGTTCACTTCCCAGATGATTGCAACAGCTGGAGTTATGTTGATCCGAAGCCAGGAGCCAGGAGCTTCTTCCGGGACCCCCACACGGGTGCAGGGGCCCAAGGACTTGGGTTATCTTCTACTGCTTTCCCAGGCCATAGCAGAGAGCTGGATCAGAAGAGGAGCAGCCAGGACTTGAACCGGCACGCATATGGGATGCCAGCACTGCAGGTGGTGGCTTTACCCACTACACCACAGTGCCTGCCCCTACTCTTTTCTTTTAAAGATTGTGCTCACGGGGACTGGTGTTGTGGCACAGAGTGCTAAGCCACTGCTTGAGACACTGGCTGGCATCCCACAGCGGAGTGCTGGCTCCAGTCCTGGCTGCTGTGGCAGACCTCTCTCTTTGTCTCTACCACTCTCTGTAACCCTTTCAAATAAATAAATCTTTAAAAAATTATTTTAAATAAAAAAATTGCTTCAAAGGCAAAGCAACAGAGAGACAGAGAGATCTTCCATCTTCTGGCTTGTTCCTGAAATGCCCCCAACAGCTGGTACTGGGCTTCTTGGGAGCTAGGAGCCCAAAACTCCACACTGGCCTCCGATGTGGGTGGCCGGGATCAAGTACCCGCTGCCTCCCAGGGGGGACATTAGCAGGAAGCTGCATGGGAAGCAGAGCGGGGACTTAAACCCAGGTCCCTCCAATGTGGACGCGGGCTTCTCCTGTGGTGTCTTCCCTGCCGCACCAAACGCTGACCCCAAGCCTCCGCATTTCTACCAAGCTCCCCGGCCCTGCTGAGGTTGTCCGGCCACTCACTCTGGGCATCAAGGGAATGAAGGTGAAGGGAAGGCAGTGTTTCAGAGAGCAGGAAGTGGTCAACATGTTGAAGACAGGGAAGCACCAGCCGGAGGTGAGAACTGCAGCAGGCACCTCGTGGGCTGCAGCGTCCTCAGGGCGAGGGTAGGGAGGTAGGTAGTTAAGGAGGAAGGGGGGGGGGTGTGTGGGTGGGGGTGTGAGGATTGCATTCCAGCCCTGGGAATTGAGAAACTGCATCTAAACAGCTCTTTGGGGTCAGTTTGGCTTTCAAAGGTAACGGAGAGGCAGGGAGGAAAGTGAAGGAGGAATTGGGGTTTTTAACATAAATGTTTAAGGTGGGAGACATTTGAGTATTTTTTTTTTAAGAGTTTATGTATTCGAAAGGCAGAGTTACCCGGAGAGAGCTCTTCCAACCTTCGGCCAGCTCACTCCCCAGATGGCCCCTGGCTGGGGCTGGGCCAGGAGGAAGCCAGGAGCCTGAACCTCCGTCCCGGGCTCCCAGGTGGGTGGCAGGGGCCCGAGCCCTGGGGCCATCAGCGGGGAGCTGCAGAGGGTGGCCGGCTGACCTGACGCGAAGGGAGAGGGTGCAGGCCCGGGAGGGAACGGGATGGCCTGAGAGGGGCAGAGTTGCCAGATTTGGCAAGTGAAATTCAGGGCGCCCAGCTAGGAACGGGGATTTCAGAAAAAGAACGACCGGCCGGCCAGCCTCAGCGGATCCCAGATACTGCTAGGTGTGCCGCAGCGGGAGACTTTCGCGTCAGCTCTGGGGAGGATCCCCCGTTCTGCCAGAGCTGTCACCCCGATGAGAAACTGGATCATCGGATCTCGGCGCTCTCCCGTGCGCTCCAGGACAGCAAACGCGCAGGGAAATGCTGCGCGCAAAGCGGTGGGAAAGTTCTGGTTCGGAAAGCCAGCTCGTCAGTGATGGAGAGGCTTCTGCGCTGCAGCTGGGCCGTGGCTTGGGTGTGCAGGACAGTGAGTCACAGGCCCCGGCCCGGGTCCAAGTCCGCACGCCAGCTCCACTCAACCCAAGGGCAGGCGCGGAGCGGCCGCCACGGGCCCCCCAGGCGCCTGCGCGCTGCCGCCGCCCCGCCCTCGCCCGGCCTCGCATCCGGGTCTCGGGAGGGGGCGTGTCCGGGCAAAGGGGCGGGAGGCGGCGGAAAGGGAAAGATGTCGTGGGAGGCTGGGGAGCGGGGAGGGGAGCGGGGCGGGCCGGGGGCGGGGCCGGAGCGGGGCGCGGTCACGTGATGTGCGTGGCGACGTGTCGGCCATCTTGTGTTGTTGAGGCTGAGGACTGACTTGGGTTCTGAGAGACTCCCTGTCCCGGACCGCAGGTAACCAGCGACTCCGTCCCGCTCCCCTGTCCGGCTCCGCTCTGCGCCCTGGCCCTGCCGCCGCGCCTCGGGCCGCCTGGCCTTGCGTCCGCACTCACGTCCTCCCGCTCCGGCCAGACCCGGCCCGGCCGCATGGGGACACCCACAGGCCGCCCCGGCGGCGGCCGCGGCCGGCTGGGACGTCAGGCGAGGGGGGACAGGTCAGGTGCGGGGCCGGAGGGAGCCTCCGCCCGGGCGAGAGGCACGGCGGGCCCGTGCGCGGCTCGGCCGCGGGACCCCCCCCCCCCGCCGGGCCCCCGTGGCACTGCGGGGCGAGCCGAGGAAGGGGGCAGGGTGGTGGGGTGGGCAGTGTCAGACCGGTCGCTCGGGGCCGGAGGGCTCGCCTTGCGGGGCCTGCCCACCCGCCCGGCCCCGGTGCCCCGGGGAGCAGCCGCTGCCGGCAGACAGCTGCCCACACCTGGCCCCCGGCGGGTGCGCCCCGGTGGTGCCCGCCGAGCATCTGGCCGGGGGAGGCTCCTTCCGCGGCGAGAGGACTGGGTCTGGACCAGGCCCGAGGCGAGGTGGAGCCATGATCCGAGGCTGGGCCAGGGGAGCCCGCGGCAGCTTTGGGGACTGGAAGGCGCACCTCCGGTGGAAGCGGGCACGGTGGCCGTAAGTGTCAGCAGTTTCCCACGAAGCACTCCGAACACTTCAGCGTGGTGGCCGACACATGAGGCCGCCGGGCAGGCCAGGAGGGTGTGAAGGCGGGTTGGTGACCGTGTGCGGAGAGCAGGAGCGTGGCTTTGCGCGCACCCCCCGCCGCCCCCGTTTTCCTGAAAGTCAAAGCACCTAGGCACACCTAGTCTCTGTAGGCAGGTAAGTATTGCAGTGGACCTCGCAGCCCAGTGCTGAGCCCTGGCTCCTAGGCGGCTTGATCCCCAGTGCTGTGTTCAGGGGAGATACTTTTTCCATATGTACTATTTCCTTTTTGGAAGCTGGTGACTTCCTAGGATAGAAGAAAAGATTTTTTTTTTTTTGGTCCTTCTGTACACGAACTTCCAACCTTCTGGCCGCATCGCTGGCCTTCCACGTTGGCCCGTTTTGCTGAGCGCACAGACGCCTTCTCTCGTTTATTGGTGTTTTCGTGTGTTTTCCCCGCCGGAGTAGCAGACTGGAGCGCTCGAGCTGGAATATGCACTTTGCTGTTCCGTCAGCCGTTGACGTCCGAAGAGGATCCTAGGAAGAACACGTAAATGTGGCATGTATTTGGAAAAAGGACACATGACCCTTCCTTGAACATCTCACGCTGAGGAATGCACTGGCGATGGTGGTGATTCACCGGGAAGGAAAAGCCTTCACACCCTCTTGACGCTTCAGAGAACATTTTAGGATTTTGAGGCTGGGAGGGAGAAGGGACAACCTGCTTATTTATTTACTCATTTATTTCTGCATTCATTTACTTGACAGTTCTTGAGCACTTAACTACAGTGTTGGGTGCTGGAAGCAAAACAGACCAATTCCTGTCTCAGTAGAACTCACTGGTAGACAGAAAATAAATTCTTAGGTAGAATATGAAGACGCTCCTTGCTTACTGTGAAGCTACAGCTCCATAAACTCATCACTAGTTGAAGATGCATTGACCCCACCTGGCCTTTACATATCACAGCTTGAGCACACAGAGCACTGTGAAGTGGGTTGTGTCCCTGTGATCTTGAGGTGACTGGAGTTTCTGCTTGTATAGTGAGAGAGAGTCGGACTGTGTTGCCAGCCCAGGAGAGGATCCACATTCAGGTTCCCAGTACGGTCTCTACTGAATGCATATTTCTTTCCCATCTTTGCAAGGTAGAAAAACTGTAAGTTGAACCATCGTCAGTCGGAGACTGTATATTGTGTAAGTGATGTGAAAAAATGACACAGGGAGGCAGGACGTTATTAAGAGGGCTGGAGAAGGCTTCGTGGGAAAGCCAGTATCCGAGGGGAGGCCTGGCAGGTAGAGGTGCTGTTCCTTTAGCAGTGTGCTGGAAGAGCGCTCCAAGCTGGGGGCAGCGAGCACAAAGACCCTGAGCCTGACGACCGAGGTGACCGAGGTGGGAGGTGACCGGTGACCAGCCAGGCCAGCCTACGCCCAGCGGCCAGGGTTCGAGGGAGGCTCGGAGCAGCAGGGTGGGTCTGCCCCTGCTAAGGGGAAAGGATTGCTCATGAGACTCGGAAAGGGAAATCGAGGTTCTGGAGTTCTGGGCCAGCAGCTCCACCCCCTTCCGCACGCTCTCCTCCTGCCACCTTCCCCTCCCCCCCAATTTGGAAAATTCAGATAATGAATATATGCCAGGCAGCTGTGGTGAATTTCCCCACTAAAAGTAAAACTTAAAAAATAAACAGTGTATTTTTCAGAAGGAATTTTTTTTCTAAAAAGAGGATCTTTGGACATTTCAGGATATTTGAAAATGTGGGGAAAGGAGGGACTTCCTGTAAAGTTTAGATGCAGATGATTAAGGAATGTAATTAGGAGGAATCATTGTAAACTCAAGTCTGCCATAATCTGGTCAGTAAAGAATTTTTCTGAATTCTCTGCTGTCCAGTCTAGGTTCTAGTATCCAGGGACCTCTATGAATTCGTATATCCTTTGTCGCATTTTACATGCATAGAACTTTGCTGGTTTTTATTCCTCCATTTGCCTCCTTTACCTTTCAGACTAGTTTTCTGACCAACCTGATACTTAATAGACTAGGAAATTTTTTTTTCCTAAATCCTTTTAGTTCTTTTCCCTTATTCTTATTGGTGAACTTTCATAAATGTCCCCTTTACCTGAGGGGTTTAATATTTTTGTCTTGAAATGTTTTACTGGTGGGTTGCACGTGTGAAAGGTAGTTTGTAGTAGGCTTGCCTCAAAATCGCGGAAAGAGGGATTATGGGGTCAGGTTGTGGATGGAGCGTCTTAGCTAAATGGGGACATGGTGATGAAGTAGTGTTTTAATGAATTGCTTTTCTCCTTTTGGTTCATTTGTTGGATTTGTGAAATACCTCCAAATTATAATGTCTTTGATGTTGTATCAGCTCATTTGTTCTTATGACTCTACATTTTAATACTCATGTCTAGTCTCTGTTGACCTTCACTCTGGAAGATGACACTGTTGATAGTGTTATCTGGGAGAACCTTTCTGGATGGAGAGATTCCTGCTGTCCCCTCTACTCTTTGCCTTTTGAAGGATCCTTGATTTGAGCCATTTTGAAAGACTGACTTTGCAGTTCTCTGTTAGTCCCTGCTGATTAAATCTTCCATACTTTCTTTTTTATTCTGTTTCTTTTATAGTGGGACCAGTCTCAAATAGGTTGCATCTACAGCCTATGTTGGTGTTGATCCAGGTATTTTAGAGGCAAGTTAAATGTCCATATTTCTTCAACAGTTTGAATTGCCTTCATTCTTTGGTTGTTGTGAAAGTGTGAATCCAGGCCTTTTTCCCCTCCCCTGGCCCTAACCAGGATTTTATAGTAATAAAGATACAGGGTTTCGATTTTTTTTGTGTTAACTTATTTTATTTTTATTTGTTAGAGAGGAGGGAGGAAGAGAGAGAGGTCGATTGCATCTGCTGGTTCACTCCCCAGATGCCTGCAGTGGCCCTTGGCTAGGGCTGAAGCTGAGACCAGGAACTCAATCCAGGTCATGTGAGTGGCAGGGACGCAAGTACTTGAGCCGTCCTCTGCGCCCTTTAGGGTGTGGGTTACCAGGAAGCTGGAATTAGTGTGGAGCTGGGACCAAGTGGTGTCTCAGCTGCTAGGCCGCGACTTTCCCAGGCAAACAGCTGCCACTCCATTTTTAATGCTATGAAGAATTACATACCTGTAAAAATATAAGGAGATTTTTATTTCATGAGTAAGTTCACCTGTAATTAGAATCCCAGCATTTCTTCAACATATTATTGTTTTCTCATGATGTGAATGAGAAATACACTAGATTAATTTTGTGGGAATGTAAAATGATACCTTTGTAGAATTGCCCATATTTTGTGTGAGGTTGAGGGAGAGAAGAGTAGAGATTTGAAAAAAAAAAAAAAAAAAAAAAAAAAACTTCTTTAAGTTACCAAACTTTATTTTATGAAAGTATTTTCACATACTTCTTTAAGTAGTTAAAATGAAGGAACACAGTTTTATATTTTCTTGTTAACTGCAGGGTTTCATTAACTTCAATTTAATTTATACTTAAAGTGGGAGATAGGCTGGAGCTTGTTCTGAGTGAGGCCCAGAGAAGCTTTGTTACCTGTCTCCCTTCCTTTCACAGCACAGCAGAGTGCTTAGGTAAAGTCAGGTGACCTTTGGGACAGACTCTAGCATGGCTCTTTTTCTGCAAAATTAAAGGCAGAAGTGACTTTCTCAAGCTTTCTTGCTGTTAATAAAATTGTCAGCCTTAATTGTTTTTGTAATACCATGAAATTTTGCACATTGTTCATTTAAGCATTTTTATTTTTTATTTCATTTATTTGAAAGAAAGAATGTCAGCTAGATAGTGTGCCGACAAAAATCTCCTATTTGCTGGTTTACTCCCCAAATAGCTATAAGCCAGGGCTGGTTCAGGCCAAAGCCAGGAACCTGGAACTTAATCCTGGTTTCCCGTGTGTGTGGTAGAGATCCAACTACCTGCTGCCTTCCAGGGTGTACGTTAATAGGAAGCTGGAATTGAGCATGGAGTGGGACTGGAACCCAGGCACTCCCGTTCGGGATGTGCGCATCCCAAGTAGTGTCCTGGCCACTGCATGCCCGATACCTGCCCTCTTAATTTTTAATTGTTTTTGACTTGATAGTAGCAGCATTCTTTAGAGCATCATTTGGTTTTAGCTAAGAAGCCACTTGAAGCAATTATACTTTGATTCACTCCTTGTTGTCACTTGAAATACCACTATCCTATGGATTTTTTATTTTTAAGATTTATTTGAAAGGCACAGTTACAGAGAGAAGGAGAGACAGAGATCTTCCATCTGCTGGTTTACTCCCCAAATACCCTCAATAGCCAGAGCTGGGCCAGGCTGAAACCAGGAGCTAGGAGCTTCTTCTGGGTCTCCCATGTGGGTGGCAAGGACTCAAGCAATTGGGCCATCTTCCTTTATTTTTCCAGGCACATTAGTAGGGAGCTGGATCAGAAGTGGAGCAGTTGGGACTTGAACTGGTGCCCATATGGGATTCTTGCATTGCAGGCAGCAGTTTAACCCGCTATATCAAAGTCAGCCTTATCCTGTGGATTTTTTTTTTAAGATTTATTTTTTGCTTTACATTTTTTTTTAAGATTTATTCATTTTACTTGAAAGGTGTAGGCACAGAGAGGGAAAAGCAGAGAGAGAGAGAGTCTTCCATCCACTAGTTTATTCTCCAAATGGCAGCAATGACCGGGGCTGGGCCATGGCAAAGCCAGGAGCTTCTTCCAGGTCTCTCATGTGGGTGCAGGGACCCAAGGACTTGGGCCATCTTCCACTGCTTTCCCAGGCACATTAGCAGGGGGCTGGATTGGAAGTGGAGCAGCTGGGACTCAAACCTGAGGACATATGGGACGCCAGCGTTGCTGGCAGCAGCTTAACCTGCTGCGCCACTGTAGTGGCTCCCATCCTGTGTGGTTTTTTTTTTTTTTTTTTTTTTTTTAAGGATTTATTTATTTATTTGAGAAGCAGAGGCAGAGGCAGCGGAGAGTAGTCTTCCATTTGCTGGTTCACTCCCCAGATGGCCTCAGTGACATGAGCTGCGCCGATCCGAAGCCAAGAGCCAGGAGATTCTTCCGGGTCTCCCACGTGAGTGCAGTGACCCAAGATCCTAGGCCATCTTCTGCTGCTTTTCCAGGCCATAGCAGAGAGCTGGATCAGAAGTGGAGCAGCTGGGACTTGAACTGGCGCCCATATGGGATGTTGGCATTGCAGGCGGTGGCTTTACCTGCTATGCCACAGCGCCAGCCCCTCCTGTGGATTTTTAAGATACTGTCTCCACACAGCATTAAAAGCAACTTGTGTTTTTGCAACTGAAAACACCTGGAGTTTTGCTTTGTGGTTATTTTGGCAGTGGTCATATATTTGGGACTCACTGCTTATTAGCATAGGATGCATGTTGCTGTGATGTGCTTTAAAAGTTAGTATCAAAGCCCTGTACTGTGGTTTTGAATGAAAACTTCAAATAATCACTTTGCTAAAAAGCTGTAGTGGTGTTCATTTGTGAGCTTCATCAGAATCATTTAGGACTTTGGTTAGAAGTGGGTGTTTCAGTCTTACTCTAGTGCTACTGAGATTCTCTAGATGTTAGAAGATATTAGTTTGTATATGCACCATGATTTCTAATATTTTGATCTTAAGACATTTATTTATTTAGGGGCTGGTGCTGAGGCACAGCGGGTTAAAGCCCTGGCTTGCAGTGCCCACATCACATATGGGCGCTTGTTTGAGTCCCAGCTGCTCCACTTCCAATCCAGCTCCCTGCTAATGTACCTGGGAAAGCAGTGGAAGATGGCCCAAGCGTGGGAGACCCGGAAGAAGCTCCTGGCTCCATTGCGGGTATTTGAGGAGTGAACCAGCAGATGGAAGATATCTTTCTTTCTCTCTGCCTCTCAAATAAATAAATAAGAACCTTTAAAGATTTTTATTTTACTTATTTATAAAGATTTATTTATTTGAAAGGCAGAGATTTGGGGGGGCCGTGGAGAGAGAGAAAGATCGATTGATTTACCATCCACTGGTTCACTCCCTGGATAGCTGCAACCGCCAGGGCTGGGCCAGGCCGAAGCCAGGAGCTTCTTCAGAGTCTCCCATGTGGGTGCAGTGGCCCAAGCACTTGGACCATCTTTCTCTGTTTCGCAGGTCATTGGCAGGGAGCTAGATTGGAAGTGGAGCACCCAGGACTTGAACTGTTGCCCATATGGGATGCTGGCGCTGCAGGCTGAGACCTAAACTTCTGTGCCACAGCGCTGCCCCCGCCCCTTAAAGATTTATTTATTTATTTGAAAAGCAGAGATAGAAGGAGGGGGCGGCGGGGGGGAGAAAGAGATTGAAGATCTTGCATCCACTGGTTTACTCCCCAAATGGCTGCAAAGGCTGAGGCTGGACCAGGTAGAAGCCATGAGCCAGGATCTTCATCCATGTCTCCACACGGGTAATAGGTGTCCAGGTACTTGGACCATCTTCCATTGCTTTCCCAGGTGCATTAGCAGGGAGCTGGATTGGAAGTGGAGCAGCTGGGACTTGAACCGGTGCTCATAGGAGGTGTTGGCTTTGCAAACGACAGCTTAACCCTCTGTACCACAATGCTGGCCTCATTTTGACAAGTCTTGGAAGCCATTCTGTGTAAAAGATACTGCTGATGAAAAATGATGCTTTTAAAGTTTTCCTGTGAAATTACTAGGTGATTTATAGTGATATTTTTATTATTTACAGTGTTAAAAGGACCTGAACAAAGTCTGCTCCAATCCCCTGCTGTGAACCAGCAGAACTTTTGAACAGGTAAGTGTGGAAGGGAGGATCACGCTGAAGCCTTATGCAGATTGGTGATTTTTGCTTCTGGTTTCAGTTATTTTCGTTGTATTATTTTTCCTGAGGTTACAGATTATTTTAAATAGAAACATCTCTGATTCCGCTCAGATCTTCTATAAACCATAAGATTAATACCCTTTTTGCATTGACCTGGTGTGGATTTGTGTTTAAACTATTGTAATGATTTTTGTTTATTTACTTATTTATCTTTTTTAAGGAATTTTTAAAAAAAGATTTATTTCTTTGAAAGGCAGAGTTACAGAGAGGCAGAGGGAGAGAGGGGTCTTCCATCTGCTGGTTCATTCCCCAGATGGCCGCAATGGCCAGAGCTAGGCCAATCCAAAGCCAGGAGCCAGGAGCGTCTTCTGGATCTCCAACGTGAGTGCAGGGGCCCAAGCACTTGGGCCATCTTCTGCTGTTTCCCAGGCCATAGCAGAGAGCTAAATTGGAAGTGGAGCAACCAGGACTTGAACTGGTACCCAGATGGGATGCCGGCACTGCAGGTGGTGGCTTTACCTGCTATGCCACAGTGCTGCCCCAAGGAAATTCTTTCTTTTCTTTTTTAAGGTTTATTTTATTTATTTGAAAGAGTTACCAAGAGAGGAAGAGCCAGAGAGAAAGAAAGGTCTTGCATCTGCTGGTTCACTCCCTAAATGACTGCAACAGTTAGAGCTGAGCTGATCTGAAGCCAGGGGCTAGGTGCTGCTTCTGGGTCTCCCACGCGGGTGCAGGGGCTTAGGGACCTGAGCCATCCTCCACTGCTTTCCCAGGCCATAGCAGAGAGCTGGATCAGAAGTAGAGCAGCAGAATCAAACCAGCGCCCGTATGGGATGCCAGCGCTGCAGGCTGGGGCTTTAACCCACTGCGCCACAGTGCCAGCCCCAGGAATTTCTTAATATATTAATTCTCAGAGTCATAGCAAATGCAATACAATGATAATACAACATAATATTCATGTTAATGTGATAGTAATACAAAGAGAACAGATTCTATGTAGTTCATAGATACAATTTTTTTTAATAAAGACATTCCTTTTTTAAAATATTTTAATTATTTATTTAAGAGGAAGAGTTACAGACAGTGAGAGGGAGAGACAGACAGAAAGATCTCCCATCCGCTGGTTCACTCCCCAAATGGCAACAACAACCAGAGCTGAGCTGATCTGAAGCCAGGAGCCAGGAGCTTCTTCCAGGTCTCCCATGCGGGTGCGGCACCCAAGCACTTGGGCATCTTCTGCTGCTTTCCCAGGCTCTGTCAAGGAGCTGGATTGGAAGAGGAGCAGTCGGGACTCGAGCTGGAGCCCATATGGGATACCAGTGCTACAGGTGGAGGATTAACCTGTGCAATAGCGTTGGCCTTGATAGATACAATTCTTATAATACTGCCCTTCTCTCTTTCCCTCCCTTGCTTTAACAATGATTTACAAAAAATTGTTTTATTTACTTGAGTGACACAGAGAAGGAAAGAGCACTTCCATCTGCTGATTCGCTCCCCAGATGCTTGCAGTAGCTGGGGCTGGCCAGGCTAATCCAGGTCTCTTACTTGGTGGTAGTAGGCGACTCAACTGCTTGAGTCATCCCTTGCTGCCTCCTAGAGTATGCATTCGCAGGAAACTGGAGTGAGGAGCAGAGCTGGGATTTGAACTCAGGCCCTCTGATAAAGGGGTGTGGGCATTCCAAGAGGTATCCCTCTGATAAGGGATGTGGGTGTCTTACCCATTACGCCCAATGCATGGCCCAGGTAACGATTTTCTAAGAAGCAACAGGAAGGTGCGTGCTTTGGGGACAGAGTGCTAAGATATCTCAGAGAACCCGGGAGCAGCTGGCTGCTGAGGGTGTGAGCCAGAGGGCACTTTTCTCCCAGCTGGTCGGAGCGTTCTGTCCTCGGGCTTCAGTTGTGTTTCTACAGTCTGGCCTTTTGCCCTGTAACAAGCACGTGGGAAAAAATGACGGGGCCTAGGTGTTCTGGCACGGTGGTTTAAGCGGCTGTTTGGGATGCCCGTGTCGTGTTGGAGAGGTGGTTTGAGTCCCAGCTACTCTGTACTTCTGATCCAGCGCCCTGCTAATGTGTCTAGGAGGCAATAGCTCAAGTACTTAAGTTCCTAACACCTATGTTGGAGATAGGATTGAGTTCCTGGCTTCCGCCTGGCCCTGCTCTGACTGTGGGAGCTGTTTGGGGAGTGAACCAGTGGATGGAAGATCTCTCTGTTACTCTTTCAAATAAATGATCATTTGAAAAAAAAAAGATCCCTTCATTCTTTGAGCCATAAATGAACTCAAGCTTTAACGCTGCTAGCTGATTACTAGCTGAATGTCTATAAATTTCAAACTTCTGTGACAAAGTTGATTGGTTGAATTTGGTTCTGTTCTCCATCAGTGGTCCAATTGTTTCTGGCCTTGTGGTTGGGATCTAGAAGTGCAAACGGTTACTTAAAGGCCTCACTCTTAAGGGTGGGGGCTGTTGTCGATAGACTTGTACAGAAAGCTGCTGGATGTTTTTTCTTATCCAGCATTCTAGAAAATTTTCCTGAATACAGCTCTGCAGTTTGAGCTTACATGCAAAACTTGTGGTGAATGAGGCCCAATGGGTATCACCAGGCATCCTTGTTGGAACTTCTAGTGCAGTTTTTAACAGATGCTCTTGATTTGGGGGATTCAGAGGAGTGTCTCAGGATAAAGATTTAGCAAATGAACGTAAGCAGATAAGCAGTAAGCAATAAGCACAGTTTGTGAAATTATTTTATTGTCTATTGATTTTGTCAATTTTAATTTCAGGGTGCTTTTTGTAATACTAAGCAATACTTGAGTGTTAGAAATTCATGTAGAATTTGAAGGGTGGGACTTCGTAGAGTGTTCATATGATTAGTGAATTGTGAATTGTGGTGTGGATCTTCCCTGGAAAGGATCAGTGAGACAGGATAAAGTTTTGAAGTGTATGTTTTTGTGTTCTAGAATTACTAGATAATTCTCAAGACTTTCTAACAGAGTATTTTGAAGTGCTGTTTACTTTTGAGACCACAGTTTGCCCCAGTATATCTAGATTTTTGATGCAAAGTTTAGGAATAACTATTAAAGTAACGTACAGAATGATGTGGCATGTCACAGATGTGATTCCAATGATAGTTTTAGCCAAGTTTTTTTTTTTTTTTTTTTTTTTTTTTTTTGACAGAGTGGACAGTGAGAGACAGAGAGAAAAGTCTTCCTTTGCCGTTGGTTCACCCTCCAATGGCCGCCGTGGCCGGCGCGCTGCGGCCGGCGCACCGCGCTGATCCGATGGCAGGAGCCAGGTACTTATCCTGGTCTCCCATGGGGTGCAGGGCCCAAAGACTTGGGCCATCCTCCACTGCACTCCCTGGCCACAGCAGAGAGCTGGCCTGGAAGAGGGGCAACCAGGACAGAATCCGGCGCCCCGACCGGGACTAGAACCCGGTGTGTCGGCACCGCCAGGCAGAGGATTAGCCTAGTGAGCTGCGGTGCCGGCCAAGTTTTTTTTTTTAAGAGATTGCAGCTGAGTTTATTTTTAAGGTAGAAGAGATCCTTCTCAAATTGTACACTTTCTTAAATATGGACATTGATATAAGACATATTCAGGACTTTTTGAGCTTCAAAAAGATATAATCCATGGGGCTGATGCTGTGACATAGTGGGTAAAGCCTCTGCCTGCAGCTCTGGCGTCCCATATGGGCGCTGGTTCAAGTCCCAGCTGCTCCACTTCTGATCCAGCTCTCTGCTATGGCCTGGGAAAGCAGTAGAGGATGGCCCACTGCAAGTGGGAGCTTTAATCCGCTGTACCACAGCGCTGGTCCTGTTTTAAATTTTTTTTTAAAAGACTTATTTAAATATCTGTTTGAAAGGCAGAGCAACAGCGGGGAAAGCGAGAGAGAGAGAGAGAGGAAGGAAGGAAGGGAGGGAGGGAGGAAGGAAGGAAGGAAGAAAGGAAGGAAGGAATCTTCCATCTGCTGGTTCACTCCTCAAGTGGCCACAACAGTCAGGGCTCAGTCAGGCCAAATTAGGAGCCAGGAACTCAATCTGTGTGTCTCATGTGGGCCAAAGCACCTGGGCCATCCTTTGCTGCCTTGCCAGGCACATCAGCAGGAAGCTGGATCATAAGCTGAGCAGTGGGTACTTTAACCCTAACTGGCGTGGTGATAAGGGATGCTGGTGTGGCAAGCAATGGCTTAATTTGGTGCCTCATAATGCTGGCCATTTAAAAAATTTTTTTAAACTTGATTTTTATTTATCTGAAAGGCAGAGTGAGAGAAAAAGATCTACTGAGACTTCTCTCCAGTGTTTCACTTCCCAAATACCTGCAACAACTTAAGCTGGGCCAGGCCAAAACCAGGAGCCTGGAGTTTATTTCGCTCCCACATTTCTAGCAGGGACCCATGACTTGTGCCATCACCTATTGTCTCTAGGGTTCTGTATTAGCAGGAAGCAGGACTTGATTTCAGGCCCTCTGATATGGGATACAGGCATCCCGAGGGGCAGCTTAACCTTTGCCACAACACCGACCCTCTAAAAATTTTTTTAATCCTGGGAATATTTGAAGTCTTGCTTTGTGCGACATGCTGGGCTAGCGTTAGTGGTGAGCAAAACACATATGCTATCTTCATGGGAATTACAGCCTCATGGGAGAGGCAGTCAATCATATAGTCACCTAAACTCTGGAAAGTCTGTCCTTGAAAAAGATAAAGTTTTAAAACCCTAGATTCTTAGTAAGTGTCACATTTGAGATCTTGGTGTTTTTAAGGTACACATGTTTAAGTCCCACATAGTGATAGGGACCCAAGTATCCAGGCCACCACCTGCTACTTCCCAGGAAGCTGGATTGGAAGCAGAGTGGCATCTCAGTCCCGGGTACTCTGATGTGGGACGCCTGCATCTCAAGTGGCGTCTGAACCGCTGTGCCAGACGCCCACCCCAACTGGTTCTTTTATTTGTTACTTTTTTCCTCCTTGACATAGACATCAACATTTATTTATTTGTCAGAGATTCAGAGAGAGAGTGAGAGAGCTCCCGTTTACTCCCGAATGCTTACAGCAGTGGAGACCGATGTCAGGAGCTGGGAACTCAGTCCAGGGCTCTCAAGTGAGTGCAGATTCAACCACTTGAGCAATCCCTTGCCTTGTAGGGGCTTCATTAAGCAGGAAGCTGGAATTAGGAGCAGGAGCCGGGAGTTGAACCCAGGTACTCTGAGGTGGGATGCAAGTGTCCTAACCAGTGTCTTAAGTGCCCCATTTCCAACTTTTTGGCTTTAGAACTTGTCTTAGTCTTTTTTTTTCCTGCTGCTATAACAGTACTTGAGACTGGTAGTTTATAATGAATAGAAGTTTGATTCATGGTTCTGGAGGCTGCTAGTCCAAGTGCACGGGGCTGGCATCTAGTGAGGGCCTTCTGGCCCCATCATCTCATGGAAAAAGGCTGAGAGAGTGAGTAAGAATGAGCTGGGGATGAGCTCGTTTTCATAACAACCCATGTTAGTGATTACTGTTCGCTTGATAATGACGGTTCTCTTCATGACCTGTTCACCTCTTAACAAACCCCACTTCCCAACACTGTTGAATTGTGTTTCCAGCACATGAGATTTGAGGGGCAAGCTCAACCATGGCAGGACCCTTTTATCCTCTTAAAAGTTATCAGAGCTTGGGGCCAGTGTTATGGCGCAGCAGATTAAAGCCCTGGCCTGCAGCGCCGGCATCCCATATAGACACCGGTTTGAGTCCCAGCTGTTCCACTTCCAATCCAACTCTTTGCTATGGCCTGGGAAAGCAGAAGAAGATGGCCCAAGTCCTTGGGCCCCTGCACCCACGTAGGAGACTGGGAAGAAGCTCCTGGCTCCTAGCTTCGGATCAGCTCAGCTCCAGCTGTTGCAGCCATTCGGGGAGTGAACCAGCGAATGGAAGACCTTTCTCTCTCTTGCTTTACCTCTCTCTGTAATTCTGTCTTTCAAATAAAGAAAATAAATCTTTAAAAGAAAGTTATCAGGTCCCTTGCTGTGCTGCAGCAGGTTAACTACCACCTGCAGTGCTGGCATCCCATAATGGAGAGCCAGATCAAGTCCCAGCTGTTCCCCTTCCGATCCATCTCCCTGCTGAGGCACCAGGGAAGACAGTGGAAGATGGCCTTGGTACTTGGTCCCTGTAGTCCATGTCGGTGAGCCAGATGGAATTCTAGGCGCTGGCTTTGGATTGACCCAGCCCAGACTATTGCAGCTGTTAGGGGGAGTGACCCAGTACAGGGACGAGAAAAGGATCTGTCTATCTTGCTGTAACTGCCTTTCAAAAAAATTTTTTTAATAGATTTATTTATTTATTTTGGAAGTCAGAATCAGAGGGAGGGAGACAGAAAAAGACATCTTGCATCTGCTGGTTCAATCCTAAAATGGCTGCTGGGCCAGGCAGAACCCAGGCGCCTTTTCTTCTGGCTCTCAAACGTGGGTGCACTTGGACCATCTATGCACTGCTTTTCCCAGGTCATTAGCAGGGAGCTGGGTTAGAAGTGGAACAGCTGGGACTTGAACCTGCACTCATGGGATGCTAGCATCACAGGCTGTGGCTTTACCTACTATGCCACAATGCTGACCCCTAAAATAAATCTTTTTCTTTTTTCAAAGATTTATTTATTTATTTGAAAGTCAGAGTTACACAGAGAGAGGAATGGCAGAGAGAGAGGAAGTCTTCCATTTGCTGGTTCTCTCCCCAATTGGCTGCAACAGCCAGAGCTGCACTGATCTGAAGCCAGGAGCTTCTTCCGGGTCTCCCACAAGGGTACAAGGGTACAAGGGTGCAAGGACTTGGGCCTTCTTCTACTGCTTTCCCAGGACATAGCAGAGAGCTGGATTGGAAGAGGAGCAGCCAGGTCTCGAACCAGCACCCATGTAGGATGTCAGTGCTTCAGGCCAGGGCGTTAACCTGCTGTGCCACAGTGTCGACCCCCAGAAATAAGTCTTTAAAAAAAGTTACTGCTGGGGCCAGTGCTGTAGTGTGGCAGGCTGAGCCACCTCCTGGCACTGGCATCCCATGTGGGTTCATGTCGTGGCTGTGCGCCTCTTCTGATCCAGCTCTCTGTTTACGGCTTGGGAAAGCAGTGGAAGATGGCCCAAGTGCTTGGGCCCCTCCCTCCACCCATGTGGGAGACCTGGAAGAAGCTCCTGACTCCTAATCAGCCCAGCTCTGACTGTTGTGGCCATTTGGGTAGTGAACCAGAAGATGGAACACCTTTCTCTCTCTCTTCCTCTCTCTCTAATAAATAAATAAAATAATTTTTTTTTAGATTTATTTATTTATTTGAAAGAGTTAAGGAGAGACAGAGAGAGAGAGAGAAGCCTTCCATCCGCTGGTTCACTCCCCAATTGGCCACAATTGCCAGAGCTGTGCCGATCCGAAGCCAGAGGCCAGGAGCTTCGTCCGGTTCTCCCACGTGGGTGCATGGTCTTTGGTCCATCTTCCATTGTTTTCCTAGGCCATAGCAGAGAGCTGGATTGGAAGCAGAGCAGCTGGGACTCTTATTAACATGGAATACCAGCACTGCAGGTGGCAGCTTTACCTACTATGCTAAAGCGCTGGTCCCGAATTGCCCGTTTCTAAAAATGATTTTGACAGGTCCTTAAGCCATACTTTATGAATTACTACTTTGAGGAGTGGAACGGTTTTCAGTGTTGTATATTACATTGATTTTTTAAAAATATTTTTTTAAATAAAATAATTGGGATTTTTTAATGCTGGGTACATATGAATTTATAACTTGTTATTAGCTGAGGTTCCATTAAAAGTAATCTTTTTTTTTTTTTTATTTTTTTATTTTTTTATTTTTATTTTTTGACAGGCAGAGTGGACAGTGAGAGAGAGAGACAGAGAGAAAGGTCTTCCTTTGCCGTTGGTTCACCCTCCAATGGCCGCCGCGGCCGGCGCGCTGCGGCCGGCGCACCGCGCTGATCCGATGGCAGGAGCCAGGAGCCAGGTGCTTTTCCTGGTCTCCCATGGGGTGCAGGGCCCAAGCACCTGGGCCATCCTCCACTGCACTCCCTGGCCACAGCAGAGGGCTGGCCTGGAAGAGGGGCAACCGGGACAGAATCCGGCGCCCCGACCGGGACTAGAACCCGGTGTGCCGGCGCCGCTAGGCGGAGGATTAGCCTACTGAGCCGCGGCGCCGGCCAAAAGTAATCTTCTACAGCAGCACTGTCCATCAGAGGTTTGTGCTGTGATGCAGGGAACCTCCACTGTCCAGTGCTGGGCCTGTTACCCACATAGCAGTACACTGACACTGGACCCTGAAGATGTGGCCCACGCTGAGGAGCTGCATTTTATGTTTTAAATGTTAAAAGCCGGGGCCGGCGCTCTGGCACAGTGGGTTAACGCCCTGGCCTGAAGTGCCGGCATCCCATGTGGGCGCCGGTTCGAGGTCCGGCTGCTCCACTTCCTGTCCAGCTCTCTGCTGTGGCCTGGGATGGCAGTGGAAGATGGCCCAAGTGCTTGGGCCCCTGCGCCCATGTGGGAGACCTGGAAGAAGCTCCTGGCTTCGGATCGGCGCAGCTCCGGCCATTGTGGCCATCTGGAGAGTGAACCATTGGATGGAGGACCTCTCTCTCTCTCTCTCTCTCTCTGCCCCTCCTCTCTCTGTGTAACTCTGACTTTCAAATAAATAAATAAATCTTAAAAAAAAATGTTAAAAGCCTTTACTTTTAAATGACAACCCAGTTTCCTTTATTTTTCTAATAGGCCTTTTTTTTAAGAATCGTTTCAGAATTATGGACAGTTGAGAAGATAGTTGTTTCCCCTATTTTTAACATATTACTATGATACATGTTATTTTTATTTTCATTTCATTTCTTTTTTTTTTTTTAAGATTTATTTTATTTATTTGAAAGTCAGAGTTACACAGAGAGAGGAGAGACAGAGAGAGAGGTCTTCTATCCGATGGTTCACTCCTCAGATGGCCTCAACGGCTGGAGCTGTGCCAATCCGAAGCCAGGAGCCAGGAGCTTCTTCCAGGTCTCCCACATGGGTATAGGGGCCCAAGGACTTGGGCCATTTTTCACTGCTTTCCCAGGCCATTGCAGAGAGCTGGATTGGAAGAGGAGCAGCCGGGACTAGAACCGGTGCCCATATGGGATGCCGGCACTTCAGGCCAGGGCTTTAACCCACTGCATCACAGTGCCGGCCCCTATTTTCATTTCTTTTCAAAGATTTATTTTTACTTATATGAAAAGCAGAGATAGAGAGAGAGATCTTCCATCTGCTGGTGCACTCCCCAAATGGCCACAACGGCCGGAGCTGCGCCCATCTGAAACCAGGAGCCAGCAGCTTCTTCAAGATCTCCCACATGGGTGCAGGGGCCCAAGTACTTGGGCTTTCTTCCACTGTTTTCCCAAGAGCCTTAGCAGGGAACTGGATTGGAAGTGGAGCAGCTAGGACTCAGAACTGGCATCCTGATCTGGGATACCTGGGCTGGTTTAACCCACTAAGCCATAGCACCCTGCCTCTGATATATTGTTAAACTCTGTGAACTGATACTGATACTTTGTTGCTAACTAAAGTCCTTTATTAATTTGTAATCCTTGTTTTACTTAAGAGTTTTTTCTGTTCCAGGATACTATCCAGAATACCATGTTACATTTAGGATTGTGTCCTTAAGCCTTCAATGACTATAACAGTTTTTTTTTACTTTTTTTTTTTTGTTTTGTTTTTAAAAATTTATTTGAAAGGCAGAGTGACTGGGGTGGGGGAGTGGGGTGGGAGGGAGGTGGCAGAAGGGGAGACTGGGGGACAAAGAGAGAGAGAGAGAGAGAGAGAGAAATCTTGATCGATCAGTCAGCACTAATCTTCCATCTGTTGGTTCACTCCCCAAATGACTGCAACAGTCCGGTCTGGGCCAGGCCAAAGCTGGGAGCCCAGAACTCCATCTGAGTCTCCCGTGTGGGTGGAGGGTCTGAGTACTTCTGCTGCTTTCTCAGGTGCATTAATGGGGAGCTGCATCAGAAGCCTGGACTAGAACCTGCGCTCCAATATGGGATGATAGAGTTACAAGCAGCTGCTTAACCCACTGTGCCACAACATTGGCTCCTGAGTTCTTTTGTTTTTTGACAACCTTGATAAGTTTGAGCAGTACTGGTTGCGTATTTAGTAGAGTGCCTCTGTTTCAGAATTTGCTGTTTTTCTCATGATTATGTTGATGGTATGGGTTTTTGGGAGTAAGTTTACAGAGGTAAAGTAGCATTTTTATCACAGATGTCAGCATGATTTTTTGCTTTTGATATTGACCTTGATACCTTGTCAGGTTTGTCCACTGTAAAATTATTCCCTCCGCCCCTTTGTGGGGTGGAATTTTAAATTTAAATTGTGCATATAGTGAGCTCAGGCTTTTTTTTTTCTTAGTTTTTCTGAGGTATGATATATATGTATATATAAAATATGCCTTCATTTGAAGTACACTCATTAAGTGTACAGTTTAAACTCTGTACATTTTGGTAAGTTTTGACAAATGTGCCTACTTGTATAAGCACTACAGTTAAGTAACATTTTCATCAACCTCAGAAGTTTCCTCCAGTGTTTTTTGCATTCATTTTCTCTCCCCCATGTATCTTCTGTGACTGCAGATTAATTTTACCTTTTCTAGAATTTTAACTAATTGGAGTCATTCAGCATGTATGGTTTCTGGATTTGGCTTCTTTTGCCTAGTTAATATCTGTGATTAGTCCATGTTGCTGCATCTATCAATGGTTTTGTTTTTTAATGTTAAGAATAGTCTGAGGGGCTGGTGCTATTGCATAGCGGGTTAACGCCCTGGCCTGAAGCGCCGACATCCTATATGGGAGCCGGTTCTAGTCCCGGCTGCTCTACTTCCCATCCAGCTCTCTGCCATGGCCTGAGAAAGCAGTAGAAGATGGCCCAAGTCCTTGAGCCCCTGCACCTGCGTGGGAGACCCGGAAGAGGCTCCTGGCTCCTGGCTTCGGATCGGCACAGCTGTGGCCGTTCCGGCCATCTGGGGAGTGAACCAGAAGATGGAGGACCTCTCTCGTCTCTGCCATTGCTCTCCCTGTATAACTCTGACTTTCAAATAAATCAATAAATCTTAAAAAAAAAAAAGTCCGGGACTAGTATAGCATTTATCTGTGGATAAATGTTCGTATTGTTGGCAATTTTCAGTGTTTAGGAATAAAGCTGATCTTAGTTTCATGACATGGGTAGTGGTTCAGAACTGTACTGGGTTTCAGTGTGTATCACAAAACTGTAAATTAGGAATTTTAATTCCTTTTAAGATGAGGAGAAAAGTCAGTGGAGCATGGGTAATTTTTAAAAAGTTTTCTATGGCTGGCTGGCGTTGTGGAGGAGCAGGTTAAGCTGCCATCTGCAGTGCCAGCATCCCTTATGGGCACCAGTTGAAGTCCTGGCTGCCTCCCTCTTTTTTTTTTTTTTTTTTTTTGAAAAGTTAGAGTTTACTTTTTTTTATTTTTTAAATATTTATTTGGAAAGCAGAGTTACAGAGTGGCAGAGGCAGAGAGAGAGGACTTCCATCCACTGGTTGACTGCCCAAGTGGCTGCAACGACTGGACCTGGGCCAGTACAAAGCCAGGAGCTTCTTTCACATCTCCCACGTGGGTGCAGGGGCCCAAGGACTTGGGCCATCTTCTACTACTTTCTCAGACCATAGCAGAGAGCTGGATCTGAAGTGGAGCAGCTGAGACTCAAACTGGCACCTGTATGGGATGCCAGCACTGCAGGCTGCTGCTTTACCTGGTATGTCATAGCGCCAGCCCCTGCTCCGCTTGTGAACGAGCTCCCTGCTAATGTGCCTGAGAAAGTGGTGGAAGATGGCCCCTGGGCCCCTGCCACCCAAATGGGAGGCCTTGGTGAAGTTCTGGCTCCTGACTAAAGCCTGGCCCAGCCCCAGCTGTTGCAGGCATTTGAGGATTCAACTAGCAGATGGTAGCTCCCCCCCCCCCCACTCTACCTTTCAAATAAAATAAATTAAAAAAATTTTTTCATTAAAACAGTAATTTACATAGACATAAATTCATTGTTTTTTAAGGTTTCATGTAATAATGTATGGGCCACATAGATGTGGACAATTCCTTGGCCTTTGCTGATTCCTGAAAAATAATTCATTGTTCCTTAGTTGAAATGCTTAGTAATAAACTGAATAATTGAAGACTTGTTTTTTGAAGATTTATTTATGTTTTACTTGAGAGTCAGAGTTACACAGAGAGAGGAGAGGTAGAGAGAGGTCTTCCATCCGATGGTTTATTCCCCAATTGGCTGCAACGGCTGGAACTGTGCCGATCCGAAGCCAGGAGCCTGGAGCTTCTTCCGGGTCTCCCACGCAAGTGCAGGGGCCCAAGGACTTGGGCCATCTTCCACTGCCAGGCCATAGTAGAGAGCTGGATCAGAAGTGGAGCAGCCGGGACTAGAACCGGTGCCCATATGGGATGTCGGCACTTCAAGCCAGGGTGTTAACCCGGTGTGCCACAGTGCCGGCCCCTAATTTTGTTTTATGAGATTTTCTCATCAGTGAGTGTATTAACAATCCTGTTTTGCTATATTTGATTTTTGTTTGTTTTTAAAGATTTTATTTATTTATTTGAAAGGCAGAGTTACAGAGAGAGGAAGAGACAGAGAAAGAGGTCTTCCATCTGCTAAATATCTGCAACCACTGGGCCAGGCAGAAACCAGGAGGCTGGAGCCCCATTCAGGGGTTCCATGCAGTTGCAGGGGCCCGAGCACTTGGGCCATTTTTGCTGCTTCCAAAGTGCATAAGCAGGGAGCTAGATCAGAAACTGAGCTACCAGGACTCAAACCAGAACCCATATGAAATGCCTGCTGCACCATGGCACCAACCCCTGTTTTATTTTTAAAGAAATCATTTATTTTAATTTTTTATTTGAGAAGCAAGCAGAAAAAAAATATCTCCCCCTTCTGCTGGTCACTTTCCAAATGTGTGTAGCTTCCAGAGCCATGGCAGGTCAAAGCTGGGAGCCAGAACTGAGCCCAGATCTCACATAGGCCACAGGAACCCAGCTGTTTGAACCTGCTGCCTTCCAGGGTGTGCAGTATCGGGAAACTGGAATTGGAATGGAGCTGGGACTTGAACCCAGGCACTCCTATATGGGATGCCATCATCCCAAGTGGCATTTTAACCATTGTGACAAACCCCTCTATAATTTGTTTATTTGTTTATCTATTGATGAACATTTACATTGATAGACATAATAGCCAAATGTCAGCTTTTGGCAGTTAATGAATGAAGTTGCTGCGGATCTTTGGTAGAAATATGAATTTGTGGGGCAGGCGCTGTAGCATAGTGGATAAAGCCACTGCCTGCAGTGCCAGTATCCCATGTGGGCACCAGTTCGAGTCCCGGCTGCTTCACTTCCGATCCAGTTCTGTGCTATGGCCTGGGAAAGCAGTAGGAGATGGCCCAAGTCCTTGGGCCTCTGCATCCGCGTGGGGGACTTGGAAGAAGCTCCTGGCCGCTGGCTTCGGATCGGCACAGCTCTGGGTGTTGTGGCCAGTTGGAGAATGAACCAGCAGATGGAAGACCTGTCTCTCTCTGCTTCTCCTTCTCTCTGTGTAACTTGTGACTTTCAAATAATAAATAAATCTTTTAAAAAAGAAATATGAATTTGTTTTCCTTGGGTATAGATCTAGCAGTGGGTTACAGGATCAACAGGTGAGCATATATTTAGATTATTAGATATGGCTAAGCTGTTTTGAAGTGGTTGAACTAGGTTGTGCTGTAAAATTATTAATCTTGTGATTTCTTAATCCAAATCTGGTAAGGTAGAAATAGCTGTCTGCTGGAGTAGGGATAGGAACTTCGGTTGTTTAGAATATATGAGTCTTAGGGGAGTCATTCTTCTGCTTGATGAGCATTGGAGGTTTTAGGGAGTGGGGTGGGGGCAAATTCAGGTTCTTTGGTTTTCACTCTGAGTTAGTCTTGCTGGCAGGCAATGCGTAGTGGTGGCTGCACTCCATCTAAGATCTTGCCTGATTTTTTTTCCAGGTGAGTTTTCATATTGAGGAAGTAGAGATTTGCAATAGTAGATAATTTTTACAGGAAAGATTCTAGGGACCTCAAAGGAGTACATTTGTTGAACTGTTGGTGGAATAGCGAGAGCTAGTCAATTTATCAAGACTGTTCCTAGGAATTAGTACTGGGCACGTTTTTTTCTTAAGATTTTTTTTTTTACTTGAAAGGCAGTGTTATAGATAAGGAGAGATAGATCTTTCTTCTGCTGATTCACTCCCCAAATGGCTGAAATAGCTGGGGCTGGCCCAAGCTGTGAAGCCCAGAGCCGCTCATGTGGTTGGCAGAGGTTCAAGCACTCATCTGACACTGGTTTCCCAGGTGCGTTGGTAGGGAGCTGGATCATAAGTGGAGTAGCTGAGAGAGGAACTGGTGCTTATATGGGGTGCTGGCATCACAGGTGGTATCTAAACCTGTTGTGCCACAATGCTAACCTCTAGGGGAGCATATTTAAAGTAGAAGTGTCAGACGCTGTATTGGGTTCTGTTTTCTTACTTCAAAATAAGTATTTATTGTAAATGTCTCCCTTTGTAGACTAATTTTGTTTTCATTTAATTAAAAGGTGGAGACAGAGGTAGGTAGGTAGGTAGGTAGAACTTCCATCCACTGGTTCGCTCCCTAAATGCCTGTAATAGCCAGGGCTGGGCCGGACTGAAACCAGGAGGCAGCATTCAGTCTGGGACTCCCATGTGGGTGGCAGGACCCACTCGCCGGCTCCCAGAGTGCACGTCAGTGGGAGCCGGAATCAGGAGCAGAGCCAGAACTGTAGCTCCGGCACTCCAGTGTGGGATGTGCACAACCCATGTGACTTTTTTTTTTTTTTTAAAGATTTATTTGAAAGGCAGAGTTACATAGAGATCTTCCATTTGTTGTTCACTCCCCAAATGGCTGGGGCTGGGCCAGGCCAGGCAGAAGCCAGGAACCAGGAGCTTCTTCCAGGTCTCCCATGTGGGTAGCAGGGACCCAAGCCATTGGCTATCCTCTGCTGCTTTTCCCAGGCCATTGACGGAGATAGAGGAAGTGGAGCAGCGGGACAGGAATCTGCACCCATATGGGATGTGGACGTGGTAGCTTAACCTGCTGTGCCGTGTGCTGGCTTCCCAAGTTTGTCTTAACCCTTATGGCAAATGTCTGCCCGTAACTAGATTCTGATTCTGTGTTAGCTTTGGCTTTTTTCCTGCTCTTTATGTTCAGATGGGACTGGTTTTGTGGCTTCTCTATATTGATAGTGACTGCCTGAGCCCAGGAGTCTGTCTCCCCATGCTGTGTTAGGTTGTAACAAAGTGATAGACTAGAGTCTAACTTTTCTTTGTTGCCGGACTAACAGTAAGAACTAGGTTGGTTTCTTTCTCTTCCTTTGGAAATGAACTCATAGGCACAGAGTGATAGATAAGGTCCTAAAGAGTAATAATGATTAAAATAACGAGGAAGCAGCAAGGAAAGCAATAGGAAAATATGGAGGGAAAGAAAAATACTGCACTAATAATCAGATAAAAGGTATCTTTTTAGAAATTGAAAAACTTTTAAATTTATTTTTTATTAATAAAAAAGGCTGGTGCTGGTGTTGTGGCACAATGGGTGAAGCTACTGGTTGTGACACTGAAATCCCATATTGAAATGTTGGTTTGAGTCCTGGCTGCTCTGTTTCCAGTCAGCTTCCTGCATATGTGTTTGAGAAGGCAGAGGAGGATGGGTTCCTTGCCACCCACCTGGGAGACCTGGATGGGTTTTCTGGCTCCCAGTTTCAGCCTAGCCCAGCTCTGGCTGTTGCAGCTGATGGACGGAAGATTCCCCCTGCCCCGCCCTTTGCCCTCTTCTCTGTCTTTCAAATCAGTCAATCATTTACAAAAAGAAAAGGCAGAGAGACAGATCTTCTACCTGCCAGTTCACTCCCCAGATGCCTACAGCAGTCAGGTGGCAGAGGTCCAATTATTTGAAACGTCACCTTCTACCTCCCAGGATGTGCATTAGCAGGAAGTTGGAATCGGGTGTAGAACTGGATACTCAATGTGGTCATCTCCAGTCACATCTTAAGTGCTACACCAAATGCCTGCCTCTCAGAGATAAAATAATTGAGGACTTAATTTATCTTGTTTTTTTTTTTTTTTTTTTTTTTTTTTTTGACAGGCAGAGTGGACAGAGAGAGAGACAGAGAGAGAAAGGTCTTCCTTTTTGCCGTTGGTTCACCCTCCAATGGCCGCCGCTGCAGCCGGCGCACCGCGCTGATCCTGGCAGGAGCCAGGAGCCAGGTGCTTTTCCTGGTCTCCCATGGGGTGCAGGGCCCAAGCACCTGGGCCATCCTCCACTGCACTCCCTGGCCACAGCAGAGAGCTGGCCTGGAAGAGGGGCAACCGGGACAGAATCCGGCGCCCCGACCGGGACTAGAACCCGGTGTGCCGGCGCCGCAAGGTGGAGGATTAGCCTATTGAGCCACGGCGCCGGCTTTGTTTTTTTTTTTTTAGTTGATAAAATGACCAGCTTGTATTATATTCATTGTGAAATACAAAGATGCATATATTTATTGATGATGGTAGACTTCTAGGTATTCATTGTGTAAGAGATGTGTAATGTATTCACTTAAAGCAATTTTTGAATAATAGACAAGATCTGAAATAGGAGTTGTTACATAGAATTTTTTAAAAAGATTTATTTTATTAATTTGAAAGTTTACAGAGAGAGGTAGAGACAGAGAGAGAGGTCTTCCATCCGCCAGTTCACTCTAATTGGCAGCAATGGCTGGAGCTGCACCAATCCAAAGCCAGGAGCCAGGAGCCTCTTCCAGGTCTTCCATGTGGGTGCAGGGGCCCAAGGACTTGGGGCATCTTCTACTGCTTTCCCAGGCCATTGCAGAGAGCTGGATTGGAAGTGGAGCAGCCAGGACTAGAACCAACACCCATATGAGATACTGGTGCTTCAGGCCAGGGTGTTAACCTGCTGCGTCACAGCGCTGGCCCTGTACATAGAAATATTTTTTTTTTTATTTTTTCATTTTATTTTGACAGGCAGAGTGGACAGTGAGAGAGAGAGACAGAGAGAAAGGTCTTCCTTCCGTTGGTTCACCCTCCAGTGGTCGCCGCGGCACTGATCCGAAGGCAGGAGCCAGGTGCTTCTCCTGGTCTCCCATGGGGTGCAGGGCCCAAGCACTTGGGCCATCCTCCAGTGCACTCCCGGGCCACAGCAGAGAGCTGGCCTGGAAGAGGGGCAGCCGGGACAGAATCGGCGCCCCGACCGGGACTAGAACCGGGTGTGCTGGCGCCGCAGGCGGAGGATTAGCCTAGTGAGCCGCAGCGCCGGCTCTTTTTAAGTCTACTCACTGTCTTTATTGAAATTCATGTGTAGATCTTTGCAGTCCTTGTCCCAGAACTAGAATAGCCAAAGAACAGAAAAGTCCCAAGCAGGGAGATACAACCTTATCATTACCCTGTCACTCTTGCTTTTGGCCTGAAGAAGATATGCTAATAGGGCAGTATTAGAACTAGCATTTTGCTCATGTTCACTCAGAAGCACTTTCTATCCTTTTCTGACTTCTTCCTCTCAAGTTTGAGTGCCCCATCTTTCTGAGATGCCAAGACAAATTCTCTCTGAATGAACTGTGTCGTTGTTCCTGCCTTCATCTGTCCTTGTCCACAATGAAAGACCATCTGGTTATTCGTCCTTTATTAAAAAAAAAAAAGATTTATTTATTTACTTGAGAGGCAGTTACAGAGAGAGTTAGAGACAGGGAGAAGTCTTCCATCTGCTGGTTCACTCCCCAAATAGCTGCAGTGGTCGGAGCTGGTCCAGTCCGAAGCCAAGGAGCCAGGAGCTTCTTCCAGTTCTCCCACATGGGTGCAGAGGTCCAAACACTGGGGGCATCTTCCACTGCTTTCCCAGCACATTAGCAGGGAATTGGATTGGAAGTAGAGCAGCTGGGACTCTAACCGGTACCCATAGGGTGCCAGCCCCACCCCAGGATGCTGGTGTTGTCATTGACAACCTAAACCACTCTGCCACAATGCTGGCCCCTCCCTGTTTAATAAATTAATTAATTTGAAATGTAGAGTGATAGAGAAAGAAGAGAGTGAGGGGGAAAGGCCAGGCTGAACAAAGAGCCAGGGAACTCCATGTGGATGGCAGGGGCTTAGGCACTTGGACCATCATCTGCTATTTTCCCAGGCACATGTAGCAGAAAGCTAGATCAGAAGTGGAGTGGCTGGAACTTGAGCCTGCCTTCAGTATGGGACACTTGTGTTGTAGGTAGCAGATTAAACTGCTGCGCCACAATGCTGGCCCCTCATCCCCTTTTTAAAATTTTAATATCTTGTAATCTAGGTCTAACCTTGTTTTAACATGTGAGCATTTTAATGCTTGCAATGTGTAACTGCTGTTATTATCAATGAGTGAAAGAAATAGTATAGTATGGAGTTCCTGTCTTTTAAAACATAAATCTATCTGGTTTTCAGTATATATTTAAATGAAAAGTTAAATAAAAATCATAGCATGAAACTTCACAAAGTACCATATTGAAAGCATAATGTGTGTTATCCAGAACTTACCGAAGTTAATGGCAAATAATTTTTTCTAAAGAAATTTAAAATCATTTTATTCTACATTATTTTAAGTAAAACTGTTACTTTGAAAATTGTCCGTGGTGGTAAAAGCCTAAGTGTAGAAGCATTGTTCAGAATGGCAAAAAATTGGAAGTCATCCATTTCTCATGGCGTTTTAAACAGCCTTTTTTTTTTAAATTTGAAAGGTAGAGTTATAGAGAGATACAGGTCTTCCATCTTCTGTGTTCATTGCCAAAATGACTGCAGTGGCTGGGGCTAGGCCAGGCTGAAGCCAGGAACCAGGAGCTTCTTCCGGGTCTCCCATGTGAGTGCAGGGGCCCAAGCACTTGGGCCATCTTCTGCTACTTTCCCAGCCTTGTTAGAAGGGAGATGGAGTGGAATTGGAGCAACTAAAACTTGAACCACCCTCCATATGGGATGCCAGTCCTGTAGATGGTGGCTTAACCTGCTACAGCACAACGTCGGCCCCTAAACAGCTTTTTCTTTCTTTTTTTTTTTTTTTAAAGATGTATATATTTATTTATTTGAAAGTCAGAGTTACACAGAGAAAGGAAAGGAAGAGAGAGAGAGAGAGAGGTCTTTCATCCACTGATTCACTCCCCAGATGGCCACAAACGGCCGGAGCTGCGCCGATCCAAAGCCAGGAGCCAGGAGCCTCATCCAGTCTCCCATGCTGGTACAGGGGCCTGAGGACTTGGGTCATCCTCCTCTGCTTTCCCAGGCCATAGCAGAGAGCTGGATTGGGAGTGGAGCAGCCGGGACTAGAACCAGCACCCATATGGGATACAGGCACTGCAGGCGGTGGCTCCACTCGCTACTCCACAGCGTCAGCCCCTGCTTAACAGCTTTTAAAGCCACAAATTAATTCTATATTTACTATTGTCCACTCAGATATATTGAGAGAAATGCATACTTCAGGGTAAAGTTTATAGGTTGATTCTAGTTTTCTTTCATTTTTTAAAAATTTACTTATATGAAAGGTAGGATTAGAGAGAGAGATCTATAGATCTTCCATCTGCTAGTTCACTTTGCAAGTGACTGTAACTGTCAGGACTTGACCAGAGAACTTCGTTGGGGTCTCCCACATGAATGACAGATGCCCAGTACCTGGGCCATCTTCTGCTCTCCCAGGCACATTGGCAGAGGGCTGGATCAGAAGTGGAGCAGCTAGAACTTGAACTGGTGCTTATATGGGATGCTGGCATCACAGGTGGCAGCATAACCCATTGTACCACAATGTCAGATTTTAAAGACAAACAGAAACCTTCCATCTACCTGTTCGCTTCACAAATGCCTGTAACAGCCAGGGCTGGGCCAGACCAAAGCCAGAAATCCAGAACTCAGTCTGGGTTTTCCATGGGGATGATAGGGACCCAACCACTTGACTGTTATCTGCTGCCTCCAAGGGTGGTCATTAGCAGGAAGCTGCAATTGGAAGGAGATCCAAGACTGAACTCAGGGAACTATGGGAAGTGGTCATCTCCACTGGTGGTCTAACTCGCTGCACCAAATCGCCACCTGATGCCATTTTTATGAAAGCAAGTGGCTAATCCCTGTTTTTCACCATATATATGTGAGTGCGTGTTTGTTTGAATGTATACAGAGGCATATACCCTGAGCTGTTAATATGCTTCCCTCAGGAGATGGGAAGGGGGCGGGGGAGGCGAGAGTGGGTATTAACTTAACTGGAGGTTAAGGTGAGTTGTACATATTATGGGTATGGTGACAGTCGTACATCCAGGGGAGAAAGGTAGTCAGTGACTGGACTTCGGGTGAAAGGTTTGCATGGTGTGGTGGTCTTGTATCCTTCTGCATTGTTTCCTGATGCTTTGTTCTTGTTGCTTCTTGATACTTGTTTGAGGTAGCCTAATTCAGTTTTTGGTTTCCACTGTACGAATTCACTTCCAAATTTATGTCTCTCTGTCCTGACTCTACTCTGGAGTTCATGGATTTTACCTCCTTAGGCACCTTTCTTTTGTGCAAAACCATACTCAGTGTCTTCTCTCTCAAGTTAGTGTCTTTTCTATTTTCTGCTTTCTTTTAAGCTTTATAATAGAGATTCCCACTTCCAGTATTGAATCCTATATATTTCATCTCTTTTCTGCATTCTCTCTTTTTGAGTTTCCTTTCCATAGGGTGCAGTGGTTTTTCTATTTTGGGAAATAGTTTATGCATTAAGTGGTTTGAATGGATCCTTGTTTTTTCCCCCAGACCATTCTCAGGGAGTAGGAATGGGTTTCTAGGGGAAGAGAATGGCATGAACAGAACTCAAAAGGGTAAATGCAGTGGACCATAGGAAGTTCTTATCTGACTTTGAGTTGGGAGGAAAGAAAGTAGGGGATTGAGTTGGGAAGGCATTAACTGTCAGATTGATGGTAGTCTGAAATACTTGGTGTTTTGACTATACACAAGAGAGTCCCTTTTTTAATTTTTATTTTTTGACTGGCAGAGTGGACAGTGAGAGAGAGCGACAGAGAGAAAGGTCTTCCTTTTCTGTTGGTTCACCCTCCAGTGGCCACTGCGGCCGGTGCACCACGCTGAGCCGAAGGCAGGAGCCAGGTGCTTCTCCTGGTCTCCCATGGGGTGCAGGGCCCAAGCACTTGGGCCATCCTCCACTGCCTTCCTGGGCCACAGCAGAGAACCGGCCTGGAAGAGGAGCCACCGGGACAGAATCCGGCACCCCGACCGGGACTAGAACCCGGTGTGCCGGCGCCGCAGGCGGAGGATTAGCCTATTGAGCCATGGTGCCGGCCACCCTTTTTTTTTTTTTTTTTTTTTAAGATTTGTTTATGTATTTGAAAGGCAGTTACAGAAAAAGAGGGAGAAACAGAGACAGATTTTCCATCTGCTGGTTTATTCCCTAAATGGCCACAATAGCCAGGGCTGCACTAGGCTGAAGCCAGGAGTCAGGCACTTCATCTGGGTCTCCCACATGAGTGGCAGGGGCCCAAATACTTGGGCCATCTTCCACTGCTTTCCTAGGCCTATTAGTAGCAAGGAGCTGTATTGGAAGTGGAGCAGCCGGGACTGGAACCCGTGCTCCTAAGTCATGCTGGCATCACAGTCAGTCAGAGATTTAACCTGTTGCATCACAATACTGGCCCCTATATGAGAGGTTTGTGAGCATTTTTGAAGAAAACTTATTTTATTTGAAAGGTAGAGCGATAGACAGACACAAGCTGGCTCGTTCCCAAAATGCTTATAACAGCCAGGGCTGAGCTAGACCTAAGCCAGGAGCCCAGAACGCAATCCCTAGCTCTCACATGGGTGGCAAGGACCTAAGTACTTGAACCATTGTCTGCTGGCTTCCCAGAATATCAGTTAGCAAGAAACTATATTGGAAGCAGAAAAGCTGGGACTAAACCCAGATACTGTAGAGTAGGATGCTGGAATCCCAAACGACAAGCTAATTGCAGTGCAAATTCCCACCCGTCAGTCATTTTCACAAGAGAGTTACAGGGCGTGACTGGGATTGTGCTTTAGGAAAACTGATCTGGAGACTGAGTGAGAGAAGCAGATTAGAGAGGGGAATGTTGTGGTGCAGGAGGCTAAGCTGGATTAAGCCACTGGGTTTTTTTTTTTTTTTTTTTTTTTTTTTTTTTTTTAAGATTTATTTATTTATTTGAAAGAGTTAGAGAGAGATAGAGAGAAAGAGAGAGAGAGGTCTTCCATCCGATGCTTCACTCCCTAGTTGGCCGCAACAGCCTGAGCTGTGCCGATTCGAAGCCAGGAGCTTCTTCCAGGTCTCCCATGCGGGTGCAGGGGCCCAAGGATCTGGGCCATCTTCCACTGCTTTCCCAGGCCATAGCAGAGAGCTGGATTGCAAGTGGAGCAGCCGGGACTAGAAGTGGCACCCATATGGGATGCTGGTGCTTCAGGCCTTGGCATTAACTCGCTGCACCACAGTACTGGCCCCAAGCCACTGCTTTGACACGCCTGCATCTCATATTGGAATGCTGATTCATGCCTTGTCTGATCTGCTTTGGATGAGCTTCCTGCTGATGTGTTTGGGAGCAGCAGATGATGGCTCAAGTACTTATGCCTCTCTCATATGTGTGGGAGATCCAGCCTCTTGCTTTGGCCTGTCCTATCCTTGGCTGTTGTGGTACCTTGATCAGTTGGTGATGAGATGGATGGCCATGGGGAGCGGGCATTTGAAATTACCATATTGATTGTGGGGTAAAATGTGAATCCATGGCAGAGGGTGGGGACTCTTGCTCCAGTCGGCCATTTGTGGAAGTCTTTATTGCTGCTGTTACAGTGACACCTGTGCTCCTTGCATGTCCTGTTGTCCTCTTCACCACTCCATGGTTTAGTGGGTTGAGATCTACCCATAGGGTTAGTAGAGAACATCATTGTAGATTAAAAAATCATTCATGACCGTGTTGATACAGCTCAATTCACAATAGCTAAGCTATGGAGTTAACCCAAATGTCTGTCAACTGAAGGCTGGATAAAGAAATTGTGGGATATATACACCATGGACTATTACCCAGTGGTTAAAAAAGGAGGGGGGGCTCTGGTGGCGTAGCGGGTAAAGCCACTACCTGCAGTGCCAGCATCCCATGTGGGTGCTGGTTCAAGTCCCAGCTGCTCCACTTCCAATCCAGCTCTATGCTAAGGTCTGGGAAAGCAATAGAGGATGGCCCAAGTGCTTGGGCCCCTGTACCCGTGTGGGAGAACTGGAAGAAGCTCCTGGCTTCTGGCTCAGATTGGCTCAGCTCTGGCTTTTGCAGCCATTTGGGGAGTGAACCAGTGGATGGAAGACTTCTCTTTCTGTCACTGCCTCTCTATAATTCTGGCTTTCAAATCAATCCAATCAGTCTTTTTTTAAAAAAAAAAGAAATCCTGTCATTTGCAACAAAATGGATGCAACTGGGATACATACTTAGTGAAGTAAGCCGGGCCTCAAAGGACAAATACCGTATGTTCTTGATCTGTGGTAACCTACAGAGCACCTAAAAGGTAATCTATATAGAAGTGAAATTGACACTTTGAGATGGGATGACTTTGAAAGCCCTCATCTGGACTGCTGAGGAAGTTTCTTTTATACTATTTGTTGAACTCTTAGTATTATCATATGTGTATAAAGTTAAATGAAAATAGATCTTTTAAAAATAAGAATGGGAATAGGAGAGGGAGGAGAAAGAAGGGTGGAAGTGTGGTTGGGAAGAATCACTGTGTTCCTAAGTTGTATTTATGAAATGCATGAAGTTTGTATACCTCAAATAGAAGGATTCTGGAGGGGAGGGGAAGACTGTATTGACCAGAATTTATAGTTAAAGTGTGGATTGTCTGAGGAAAGAAGATTAAATTTGAGCTGGATGCTGACTTCATAGGGAAATACAAGACAAACATCTCAAGATACTTACAGTCACAGAGGAGGAGGAGGAAATAGTTTCAAGAAGAAGAAATCCAGAGAGAGAACATCATGGTGGAACATAGTGTTCGGAGTGTGGCTCAGTCCTGAGTGGCTTTATACATTCAGAGGTGTTTTCTAAGGATGACAGGGTACTCTGGGGTTTGACTGACAACATTGCAGGAGGTGTGGGGTGGGGGAGTTTAAAATGTGATCGAGCCTGGGCTCATTTCAGTACCTTATTAAATTCTTTCGAAGGATTGTGTAGAAGCAAGGCAAAGTTCCTTCCAACTAATGGAAATTCAGAGGTGTAGACAAATTGCATGAGACAGTTGCTCCAGTACATATAACTCCATTAATCTTGGACTCGTTTAAATTGATTTGGAAGATCAGTCTGGGTGGGGAACTCAGTCAAAAAAGGATAATACTTAGTGCTTACGTGAGAGTTCCTCAACATTTATACCTCTTAGATTTCTTGCTTCGATTCATAAAGAGAATGAGCAGGACACTATTTGGAATAATTCCGGTCTCTTTAACTTAATTAAATCACTGGGTTTATTGTTATTAGGTTCTTAAGCGTTCTGCAGAAATATTTATACAAGGAAATAGTTTTCTTGTGGGAGCCATGTTGTAAATGGTGATTGACTTCCGAGCTGGAGGCATTGAAAACTTTCTGAGCTTTTGATATTTGCATTATGGTAGTTTTACAGTAGCACCTAAAGGTTTATAGGTGGCAGGGCCAAGTAGACAGGGACAGGATTTCTTGGCTTCTTGTTCCTTAGGTGGTATCCGATCTTGGGTTTCCTTGTGTTTCAGGACTACGACCTGCAGGTGGCAACTCTGGGGGCCCATCGTATCATTGGTGTTAATAGCACCCTTGAGGTTTTTTTTTTTTTTTAAAGATTTACTAATTTATTTGAAAGGTAGAGTCACGGAGAGACAGAGAGATGGTTCACTCCTCCAAATAGCCACAATGACCAGGGCTGGGCCAGTTCAAAGCCAGGAGCTGGGAGCTTCCTCCAGGTCTCCCATGTCGGCAGCAGGGCCTTAAACACTTGGGCCATCCTCCACTGCTTTTCCAGGCATATTATCAGGGAGCTGGATTTGAAGTGGATCAGCTGACACATGAACCAGTATCCATATGGGATGCCAGCACTGCTGCCTGTGGCCCAACCCATTGTGCCAGAATGTGGGAGGGCCCCACGCCTGGAGTTTTGTACTTCTTTTTTTTTTTGACAGGCAGAGTTAGACAGTGAGAGAGACAAAGAGAAAGGTCTTCCTTTTCTGTTGGTTCACCCTCCAAAATGGCCACTACGGCCGGTGCGCTGCGCCGATCTGAAGCCAGGAGCCAGGTGCTTCCTCCTGTTCTCCCATGTGGGTGCAGGGCCCAAGCACTTGGACCATCCTCTACTGCACTCCCGGGCCACAGCAGAGAGCTGGACTGGAGCAACCGGGACAGAATCTGGCGTCCCGAATGGGACTAGAACCCGGGGTACTGGCGCCACAGGCAGAGGATTAGCCAAGTGAGCTGTGACACTGGCCAGTTTTGTACTTCTAAGACTTGTGTGGCCATATGTTATAGCCTTACAGTAAGTTAAAGTGATTTTAGTACTTTGAAAATTACCGAGTAATTTTATTTTATTTTTTTTAAAGATTTATTTTATTTATTAGAAGGTCAGAGTTACAGAGAGGTAGAGCCAGAGAGAGAGAGCGAGCGAGAGAGAGAGAGAGCACGAGCAAGCGCGAGAGCGAGAGAGAGAGGGAGGTCTTCCATCCACTGGTTCACTCCCCAGATGACCACAATGGCCAGAGCTGAGCTGATTCAAAGCTAGGAGCCAGGAACTTCTCCAGGTCTCCCAAGGGAGTGCATGGGCCCAGGGACTTGGGCCATCTTCTACCGTTTTCCCAGGTCGTAGCAGAGAGCTGGATCAGAAGTGGAGCAGCTGGGACTTGAACTGGCGCCCACATGGGATGCCGGTGCTGCAGGTGGCAGCCTTATCCGCTACGCCACAGCACTTAGCCCCGCAGAATGCCTTTCTTAATGTAATAGTAGTCATCTTAGCTGTGATCATTGTCATAATTTTAATTGAATCTAATATGTCATTTGTAAGATTCTTCATTTATATATTACTTAGAAATTAAACTGTCAAGTAAATTCTGGCACTGTTTTATTAGACTTTTTAGTTTACATATTTAAAAAGGATTTGTTTATTTGAAAAACAGTGTTACAAAGAGAGGGAGAGAGAGGGAAAGAGGTCTTCCAACCGCTGATTCACTCCCTGAATGCCTGCAATAGCTGGAGCTGGAGCAGTCCAAAGCCGGGAGTGAGGGCCTTCTTCCTGGTCTCCCACGTCAGTGCAGGGACCCAAGCACTTGGGCCATCTTCCACTGCTTTCCCAGGCCGTTAGCTGCAAGAAGAAGAGAGATCCAGAGAGCTAGATCAGAAGAGGAGCAGCCAGGACGTGAACCAGGGCCCATGTGGGATGCGAGCGCCGCAGGTGGAGGATTAACCTGTTGCTCCACAGTGCTGGCCCCTTTATTTTACACGTTTAAAAAGAGCTCTTTTATGCTTACTTAAGAAATAAAGAGTTTTACTATGCATTGTGTCATTTCTGTGTAAGATGTGCCTTATTTATTTGAAAAGGCAGTGACAGGGAGAGAAAAAGATCTTCCATTTGTTGCGTCACTCCCCAAATGGCTGCATTGGCTGGGGTTGTGCCAGGCCAAAGCTAGAAAGCCTAGAACTCCACCTTGGTCTCCCATGTGAATGGGTCATCATTAGCTACTTTCCTTTTTGCCTTAGCCGGATTTGGAATTGGAGCAGTGGGACTTCAGCCAGTGCTGTGAGAGGGGTGCCAGTCTTGGGGTCACAGCTTAACCTGTTGCACCACAACAGCCCTGTGTGTATATTTTAAGGGAAATAGAAATGAAATAAATTGGTGTGTGTGGTTCTACTATTTCTAGTATTCAGAGTCTGACTTTTCTGTTATTTTCCAGCTTGTCATTGTAGAAGTCCCCGCGTTCCTTCGTCTATGAATACCTAAGGCAGGGCTCCATTAATTTCTTACCAGTTTACAATTCTGTGATTTGGTGTGGTGCTTGTGAAGATTTTGAAAGCAATATAAGCTGTTTAATTTGTATAGCCTTTAAGTACTTCAGGACTGCTAAATGTGACTGTATGGGTTGTGCAGTGGATGCACCAGTGGCATACCGTATATTAAGCTTCCTCATCAGCTTGTGCTTTCTCTGTCCCATTTGTTCTTTAAGTCATTTGGAATTATTCCGCCAATGAGAAATACTTTATCTAACATCCTATTACTGTATTTCCTTCCTTTTTTATTACACAGTAGATATTTTTGTTTTTATTTTGCTTTTTTCCCCGTCTCAGGTTTATTTGTACAAACAGCACGGGACAGTAGCCCCATGTAGACAGCAGCCCGGGGCCATACCAGTTCTACACTTGCATTGGTGGCAAAGGCTGTTACTACCCAGTTTTTCTGTGGGGCTGAGCACCTTTGGGAGAGGAATGCGGGGACTTCTACAGTGACATCATTCTGTGATGACACTGACTCCCTAGGGTGCGGCAGCAGTGCTGAGCCCTCACCTCTGCCTCCTAGGGTGCATTGGCAGGAAGCTGGATGAGAAGGGAGTATCTTGGATTGGAGTCTGTGCTCTGATATAAGATGAGTTTCCACGCAGCAGCGTAACTTGTTGTGCACAACATCTGGTCCCGTCCAAGCTTTTATCGCAACTTGGCAATCCAAGATATTTTTCAAAATACTCAGTAAGGTGTAAAGTACTAAGGAGAAACTGAGAACTGTGGCAAAAGCTGTGAGGTAGGTAAAGAAGGTCCTTATTTTAAGAATCTTGAGGGGTTGGTGTTGTGGTACAGCTGATGAAGCTGCTGCCTGTGACTTAGGCATCCCTCATGAGCGCCAGGTGGAGTCCTGGTTACTCCACTTCTGATCCAGCTCCCTGCGTCATGTGCCTAGGAAGGCAGCAGCAGAATACTCAAGTGCCTGGGCCCCTGTCACTTCTATGGGAGAACACGTGGAATTCTAGGCTCCTGGCTTTCTCCTGGTCCACCCTCTGCCATTCCACCTTTTGGGGAGTGAACGAGTGGATGGAAGATGATCTCTACCCCTGCCCGCAACTCTGCCTTTCAAATAAGTAAATGAACTTTTAATTAAAAAAAAAAAAACAAAAAAACAACAAAACTTTGATGTATCGCATGGTGATGTAGGTGCCATTATAAGGGAGTAAAACAAAGTGAAATTTTAATATATTAAACTGCATTCAGATCTCATTGCTCTGAGGCTAAACGAGAAAATCCTTGATTTGGTCCCCAGTGTCCCGCATGCTTCCTCTTGTGCATGCCTCCTTTCCCCTGCACACAGAAACAGACGGGGAGTTCTAGCGTAAGGATGGATTGATCACCTTGCTCACTGTGTTGTAGACAGACGGGGAGTTCTAGCGTAAGGATGGATTGATCACCTTGCTCACTGTGTTATAGACAGACGGGGAGTTCTAGCGTAAGGATGGATTGATCACCTTGCTCACTGTGTTATAGACAGACGGGGAGTTCTAGCGTAAGGATGGATTGATCACCTTGCTCACTGTGTTATAGACAGACGGGGAGTTCTAGCGTAAGGATGGATTGATCACCTTGCTCACTGTGTTATAGACAGACGGGGAGTTCTAGTGTAAGGATGGATTGATCACCTTGCTCACTATGTTATGAAGAGGAATTCAGATATCTCATTCTGTGACCTCACTGAGAGGAAAATAAACAAAATATTCTGTAGCTTTCTAGCCTGTATTTAATTCTTGACTGATTGTATGGAGATATTTTTCTCTTTAACAGGTTTCTCCAGATATAAAAAGTCTTGTGAAAATACGGAAAAGAATGGCAGCAGAAACACAGACACTGAACTTTGGGCCTGAATGGTGAGTTTTAAAAATCACATCCTCTTCAATAGTGGATGACTAATTTAGAAGGAAGGTCTTTGTACAGGTGCTGGGTGGTTTATAAATGGGCATGTTTTTGAGGCTTTGCTTTATGTGCCTAGTTGAAAACTGTGTGCCTAGTCTAAGAATAAATTATATATGGTAAATGACTATTCTGTACTTTGATAATTTTTTTTGCTCGTTTATGTAATAATAATGTCATTAAAAGTCCCCACAATCCCAACACTCTAGAAAGTTTTGTTTGGGTTCCTTGTCTATGTTCATAAACAATTTTATGTAATTGTAACATTTTTAGTGTTCATATATTTTCTGCTACAGTGCTATTTTGTGATTGCTATTCGTAGGCTCATTTGAAGAGTAGATTTGAATAGATTTTGAAATGCTATTTGAATTTTATTTTACCAATTGGCTAGGCAGGTAGTCTAGAATTATACTGGCTATTAGCAGTAGCCTATCTAGGATTGAGTTAGCATTTGCCATAATAACAATTAATTGACCTTTGAGTCTCTTACAGATGTGTTTGGACCCGAATATGGAATTCTCATGGAATTCTCATGGAATTTTGAGATCCATCACATTATAGTGTGACTTTTCCCCTCTCTTCTTCCTTTTCCCCCAAAGTTGGTGATTGAAGATCCTCTCTTCAGTGGTGTGAATAATGATAGTCATTTTTCCATTCAGACCTCAAATAATCCCTTTGGTAATGTTGTAGACAGAACCTAACATAGATAAATTGGATTAGTGTCTTAAATACTCATGAATGTTCAGGTGGTAGTGGTCTGGTAAATGATACAGACTTCCTATAGTAACTTTCTATTTGAGGACTCTTATTAAATTGCCCTACTGAATCTATTTTTTATATGTAATTATTAAATTTTCTTAATCCTTTATAGCTAACATTTAGAGACCCAGGAGAAGTCACTATTTGAAGTTCTGAGAACTGTTACAACTCCCACATATTGAGAGTTTATTTTGAAATTGTTGACATAAATAATACTGTACCTACATGTTTTATTTTCTGTTTTCAAAATAATTTTCATATTAATACATTTCTAGAAAAATTAGAATTGCAGATAAGTCAGAAAACATAATCACCATGATTTCACCATCCATGGTAACCATTGTAAATATCTTGGTATATCTTTCCAGTTGTTTTTATGTATCTTATTTTGTATATGTACATTTATTTTCATAAACGTGAGTTCATTCTGTACATTCCAATTTTGTAAACTGCTTTTGAAAAATAACCAGAATATTTTCTATCAATAAATGTTTTCTATTCTGTTAAATGGTTGCATTGTATGGATGTAACATCATTATTTAACTAGTCCTCTAAGTGTAACACATAGAGGCTGTTCTCAGTTTTTGATTATATTTCACGTGAACATTTTTATACCTAAATATTTATTCACATCTTACTAACTTCCTTTACCAGATGAATTTCAATTCATGTAAACTTTGTTGTGTGTAGCTCTTCTGCGTTTATCTAGAATTTGTAACTGCTTTTCTTGTATTTTTATATACTCACATGTCTTTTTGTAAAACATTAAAATTATCAACTAATTTTACTAAGGTTTTTTTTAAAGCATCCCTCTTTTAATAGGTAACAAAAAGACAATACCAGGAATTTAGCCAAAACAAATGAAGAAAAAAATGTTCCTATTCTAGACCTAATTTACATGTATCTTGATGCCCTGCATCCGGGGTTGGCAAACAATGGCCTGTGGGACTGTAAATAAAGTTTTTGTAGGTGAAGTTTCTTGGAATACAGACCCCTTGTTTCTGTATGATCTGATTCTAGTTGTCCTACTCGGGCAAGGTTAAGAGTTGCATCAGGCCATCTGCAATATTTTTCTCTGACCCTTTACAGAAGAAGTTTGCTGCTTCTCTCCTACACCACAGGTTTCCACACAGTCATCTCACTGTGTCATTGACCCAGCCTGTCAGCTACATCTTATACATCCTCTTCATTAGTACTCTGAAGCTTTGTTTGAAGGGATTTCATTTGGTCAGCCAGTGTTTCATAGAAAATTTAAATGGAGATGGTTCATCAGAGGCAGTCTCCTGTCCACCCTCTCTTAATTGTTGCCTCTGGTACCCTGTGGGCCTTAGAGCTTAGGAGCCTTCCTTTAATTATCTGACACACTGAGAAACTGAGGAATGGAGGTTCAAGCAAAAGGAGTATGTGAGGCCCGTGGAATGCAGAAGCCCTGGCCTAGAAACCTGCAGTATCTATGACTGGATATTGCTGCTGTATTTTCCTACATGTAACATTATGTCGTTGTGAAACAGGGTCAGGAACTGAGTCCAGAGTACTGGAAAACTCAAGGCATAGTGTGATGGCACTGAATCCCTGTGACACTCTGAACCCACAGAAACAGTGGTACTGTGTTTGCTGAGGTCATTTTTATAATGAGAAATGTAAAAAATATTCAATAAGAGATGTGTAAAATGAAAAGATTCATTCAGTTGTGAACATGGAAGAGCATTGAAAATTGTTGTTGGTACAAACCATGATTGCTGCAAGCTTGAACTTTTTAAGGTCTGTGGAATCATTAGGTCTTAGATCATATTTAAAGATAAGTATTACACGTAATCATCAAAGCACTTAGAAGGGCGTGATAGTTTTAATGGAGAAGTAAATCATTTCTGGGTGTAAGACAGCCACTTTCCTAAAATACCACCGCCTTTCTTGACCTTCTGTACAGTGTCCCCTGGCTACCCGCTTTTCCCTGTCTCCCTTCCCTGTTCAATTTTTCTTCATGATGTATGTCAATGTAACATGCTAAATATTTTGACATGCTTTTTTTTCCCCTTCTTTACACCCCGTCCTCTCACGTCTTTAGACTGTGCGCTCCACTGAGGGCAGGTACTTTGGTCTGAAGCTCTGTAGAGTCTGTTTACTGCTGTATCTCTAGTGTCTGGCACATAGTTGGGTACTCAATAAATACTTGTTCAATGAATGAATGAATTGTTGGGAAGCAAAATCTTGTTTTGCTACAGTAAATGATATATATTTATACCTTTGAACAGTTTTTATTTGTACTGATCATCTTTTTGGCATTAATTTATTAGAACTGGGATTATTCAGTCAAAAGTTTCATTCTTAGGGTTTTGGATGATGTATGACCGGTTAATCACCAGGATTATGTGAACTGATTTCCATCCTGTGCATGTTTCCTTTATTCTTGAGAAAACACTAGGCACTGTCTTGATAAGACATTTTTTGGTGCTAAACCTCTTAGATTTAGGCTTTTTAGAAATTTTGTTGCGATCATACTAACAAAAACTGAAAATCTGGAAGAATCTGTAGTACAGAAGGAAAAAGATAAGAGGTAAATTATCCTTAATCCAACCATCCAAAGAGCCTTTGCTAGTATGTTGGTTTATATCTTACTGTTTGCTTACAAGTGTGTGTCTCTCTTTTTTTCTTTAAAGTTGGGCCTATCTAAAGCCAGGATCCAGGAGCATCTTCTGGGTCTCCCACTGAGTTCAGAGGCCCAAGGACTTGGGCCTTCTTCTACTGCTTTCCTAGGACATAACAGAGTTGGATCGGAAGTGGAGCAGCTGGGCCTCGAACTGGCACCCATATGGGATGCTGGCACTGTAGGCGGTGGCTTTACTTGATAAGCCACAGTGCTGGCCCCTGCAAGTATCTCTTAAGACAGTTTAAAAAACCAAACTCATTATACTTCTTGTATTTGGGACTTTAAAATTATTTTGTCAGTCAAAGTGTACTCAGATAAGACTAGAGAAAGACTTTATTATAGGGAGAATGCAGATGGTGATCTGGCTTCCTGTGAGAGGAGCCAAGGAACCTGCTCTGGGGTCTGCTCCAAGGTCTCCTCCGTTACAGCTCCACAGCTTTCAGTTTTCTCGGGTCTTTTCTTGAAAAATGGAGTTACTTCTGTCCCCGCCCCCCCTTCAGTTTGTTTATACCTGTGTTAAAATAGTTACCACTTTGTAGTGTAGTGTATCTCTTTATATATGTGTTTGCCTTAGGAAAGAACCAATTCCATTAAGAAAGGCCCTGTATTTCTCAGTTTTGTTAAGCACATTATTTGTTGCTCCAGAAGTGGGTACCTAACCAAAGTTTGTTGAATTAAAGCATTCAAGAGAGTGCAAACTGAGACTCCTAGCTTATTATACATAATATTTGCCTTATTATGGAAGAATGAGAGAGAGTCTAAAGGATGGACTGCAGGTAATACTTTGATTTTTAAAAAGAGTAAAAGGTATCTATGGCATCTGAAAAGATAGTGAATTTGATATTATCTGGAAGTGTATTTTAGAAGAAAATTTTAAGATTTGTTCAGAAAATATTTGATCAGATTTTACCATGTTCTTTGTCTTGTGTTAGGTGCTGAAGCAACAAAGGTAAATTAAATGGTACCTACTTTGGAATTGTTTAGTGGAGCAGCTAAACAGTTTAGCTGACATTAAATAATTTACCACAAATTCAAGTACAGGATATTGAGCTGCTAATTAATTTTTCCACTTAGCTGTCTTATTGTCTCCTATTTTGCGGTTTTCTAAAAGTAACGTCACGAGTTTTGTGCTCTTCTATTTCATCTTCATGCCGTGTGTGTCCATTTATTCAAGTCCGGAGTCTTGGAGTTACCTTTTTTTTTTTTTAAGGATTTATTTATTTGAGAGGCAGAGTTACAGAGAGAGGGAGAGACAGAGAAAGAGGTCTTCCATCTGCTGGTTCACTCCCCAAATAATGGCAACAGCCATCAACAGCCATAGCTGGGCCGATGTAAAGCCAGAAGCCAGGAGCTTCTTCTGGGTCTCCCATGTAGGTGCAGGGGTCTGAGCACTTGAGCCATCTTTCATTACTTTCCCAGGCCATTAGCAGGGATTTGGATTGAAAGTGGAGCAGCTAGGACTTGAATCGGCGACCATATGGGATGCTGGCGCTGCACGCGGATGCTTAACCTACCGTGCCACAGCACTGGCCCCTGGAGTTATCCTTGATAATTTCTTTATCCTTGTGTCCAGTCCTTTACAACATCATGTCTGTTTATTTCCTAATTAAGTCTTTAAAATTTTTTTATTTATTATTTTTAAAATATTTATTTATTTGAAAGAGTTAGAAAGAGAGAGAGAGATCTTCCATCTGCTGGTTCACTCACCAAGTGGCTGCAATGGCCTGAGCTGGGCCAATCCGAAGCCAGGAGCCAGGAGCTTCTTCTCAGTCTCCCATTTGGGTGCAGGGGTCTGAGCAATTGGGCCATCTGCTGCTGCTTTTCCAGGCGCATTAGCAGAGAGCTGGATTGGAAGTAGAGCAACAGGGACTTGAACCAGCACCCATATGGGATTCTGGCACTGTAGGCGGCGGCTTTATCAGCTGTGCTGCTACAGAGATCCCCAAATTAATCCTTGGATCCGATCCGTTCATTTCTCTGAGGCCTTGTTAGAAATATAATCTTTTTACTCATAAAAACCCAGGTTTACATCTTGGTTCTACTGACTGGGCAAGTTTTTTAACCCCTTAGCTTAATTTTTCTTACTTGTTATAATGGAGTTGTTGTGAAACTTCAATGAGATTAAATGAGCTAATATATGTGTTAAATCCTTAGCTTGAGTTCTCAGAAGATGTTAATTTAATTTTACATCTGTAGGGAGGAGCCCAACTTTGCAGAGATCCAATAAGAAGCAGGTTCCTGGAAGGTCCTTTCAGGAGCGGTTGGATCACAACTTTGTGGGCATCTTGTTTCCTTATCTGGTTGTTCACCCTGTCTTATGGGTTGAGCTAAATGACCTTTAAGTCCATAAATAATTGGAAGGAACACAAAGGCCAGCTCTGTAGCAATGATCCTGTCTCTCTGTAAACTAAAGAAATTCAGTCTGCTGGAGAAATGGTTGATTCCAAGTCTTGCAGCAAGAAATAATACAAGATCAGCTTAGAAGATTTTGACATACCAGATGGAGAAGCCACTGTTAAAGACCACTTAATGGTCATGTCAAAAGGATCCAGGAGCCAATTTGAAGTCAGAATTTCCCACTGGTCAATGCTAAGACAATTTGAACATGGTTGGCTAACTGCAATGAATTGAGATCTGTTAAAGATAACTTGTCACTGTTGGAGGATGCTAGTGAGCCAAGTCATTGTTTTGAAACCTAATAAGAAGAAGGTGTTTAACTTCCTTTCCTTTATGTACTAGACTGTTGAGTAGCTATACCAGATAGTGTCAGAGGGAAGTGTCTCTGTAGAAATACCGCAGCTAATAAATACATGAGATGATAGAATGTCATCATTTTGCAAACTTAGTGAGCTTAAGGATTTAAACATTCATCATTAGTAGTTCCTAGGATTGCAAAAGGAACCAGGCAGTGTGTGCCTCTTGCTGGCATCATCCATCACCACAGAGGAGGTTTTGCCAGTAGAATGCACATCTCCATCCCTCTTTATGTGTATATATTTTCATTTGAAAGGCAGAGTTAGAGAGAGAGACGGATCTTCCATCTGCTGGTTCACTTCTCAAATGGCCCCAATGGCCAGGATTGGGCCAGGTGGAAGCCAGGAGCTTCATCTAGGTTTCCCATGTGGGTCCAGGGTCCCATGTGTGGACTGTCCTTTGCTGTTTTCCCAAGCACATTAGCAGGGAGCTGGATTGGAAGTGGAACACCAGGACTCCAATTGGTGCACATAGGAGATGACTGATGCTCGTATCGCAGGCAGTGGCTTACCCTGCTGTGCCACAGTGCCGGCCCCTAGGAGGCACATCTCATTCAGTCTGTACACCTGGTCTGCAGTTTACACGAAATGGAGAGGATGCAGAAACAGTAAATTACATCATGGGTATAACAAAAATCTAAACTTCGAAAAAATCCTTAATTTTTAGAGATAATAGGATAAAGTATTTACAGATAAAATAAGGCAACACTTCAAAATGATGTTAAAGACAGCTTTGATGGGGTCATGGGAAGAACAGCATTGGCCATGGATTTTGGGGCTCAGTGAAAGCACATGGAAATTTGTTGTGTTTTCTTTCTTTTAATGTGTTCAAATTGTCTATAATAAAAGTTGAAAATATTATGATAGAAACATTGAGGGGAAAAATCCCTATAGTCTCACTTTACTAATGCATACTCTTTCTTTTTAGTTAGATTTTCTATGTGTAAAAATATTTTTAGGGACAGGCATTTGGGATACCTCCCATATTGGAGGGCTGGTTTGAGTCCCAGCTCTGCTTCCCATTCCAGCTTTCTGCTGTGCACACCCTGGGAGATGGCAGGTGATGGCCCAAGTGGTTGGATCCCTGACAACCACCTAGGAGACACAGATTGAAGTCTAAGCTACTGGCTGTAGCCAATCCCTACCCTAACTGTTGCCATCATTTGAAGGGTAAACCAGTGGGTGAAAGCTCCCTTTGTCTCTGTCTTTCAAATAAAAGGAAGATAAACAAAACTTTAAGAAGCACTACTCTGTCAAGTGGGTACTGCAAAGATAAGAGCAGAAAATTTCATTTGGCATGCAGGTGCCTTACTTGGGCATGGTATTTAAAATTTTTTTCATTTCACTTTATTTCAACGGCAGAGAGGAGAGGGAGAGAGAAATCTTCCATGTGCTGAGCTCACTCCCAAAATGCTGCCGTAGCGAGGACTGGGTCAGCCTGAGTCAGAGCTGGACCCTCCCACGTGGTGGCAAGGGCCAGAGTCCTGGAGCTGTCATGTGCTGCTGCCCAGGGTGCACATAAGCAGGAAGCTGGAATCAGGAGTGGAGCTGGGACTTGAACCAGGCAGCCACTGTGGGGTATGCAGTCCAACAGCAGCTTACCTGCCGGGCCAGACACCTGCCCTCATGTGTAAATATTTTGTGGATCTTTACCTTCGTTCTTGGTTTTGTGAATAAAGCGTAGCAGTTTGGGTGTACATTTTAATGCTCCTGTTGAATTTTTCTTGGGCTAAGCTACTGAATTTATTTGAGTAAAGCATCTTGATCCTTTCAGCTTTGCTGTTTCCTTACTGGAACTTGGGCAGCCCCTCCAGATGATCAGCTGCGCCTGACATTTGTTTCCCCACTTGGGTATTTGACACCGTGCTGCAGTAGGATATTGTTATTGTTTACAGTTTTTTTTCCATTTTTTTAAAGATTTATTTATTTTATGTGAAAGCCAGATTTACACAGAGGCTGAGGCAGAGAGTGAGAGAGAGAGAGAGGTCTTCCATCTGCTGGTTCACTCCCCAGATGGCCGAAGTGGCTGGAGCTGTGCTGACCCGAAGCCAGGAGCCAGGAGCCTCTTCTGGGTCTCCCACGCAGGTGCAGGGGCCCAAGGACTTGGCCATCTTCGGCTTTTCCAGGGCATAGCAGAGAGCTGGATCAGAAGTGAAGCAGCCGGGACTTGAACCAGCGCCCATTTGGGGTGCCGGCACTGCAGGCAGTGGCTTTACCTGCTGTACCACAGTGCTGCCTGTCCCCCCCCCCCCCCCTTTTAAGATTTATTTATTTGAAGAAGTTACAGAAAGAGAGAGATGGAGAACACTGATCTGCTCGTTCGCTCCCCAGATGACCTCAATGGCCAGCACTGGACCAGGCTGAAGCTAGGAGCTAGGACCTTCATTTATGTCTCCTACATGGGTGGCAGGAGGCTAAATACTTGGGCCATCCTCTGCTACTTTTCCCAGGCCATTAGCAGAGAACTGGATTGGAAGTGGAGCAACTGGGACACAAACTGGCCCCCATATGAATGTTGGCATAGCAGGTGGCAGCTTTACCCACTATGCTACAACACTGGATCCTCCCCTTTAAAAAAACTGATTCATTTTTGTAATGTCTATTCATTTACTTATTTGAAAAGCAGAAAGGTGGGGAAAGGGGCTAGAGAATTGAGAGATACCAAGATTTCTTTCATCCTCTGGTTCACTCCCCAAATGCCCACAGCAGTTGGGACTGGACCAGACTGAAGCCAGGAACCTAGAACTCCATCTGGGTCTCCTCTGTAAGTGGCAGAAGCTCAATTACTTGAGCCATCATCTGCTGCTTCCCAGGATGTGTGTCAGAAAGTGGATTGGAAGCAGAGTAGCTAAGACTTGAACCAGGCACCCTGATATGATATGGGATGTGGGTGTCCCAAGGGGCAGCTTCACCTGCAGCACCATTGCCTGCCTGCTCCCTACCCCTTTAAAAAAAGATATATATATATATATATATATATTTAAAAATTAAAGTAGATTCTTTTTACCCAGTTCTATTCCTTGGAGGCAACATCTGTTTTTAGAGGATAGTCTTTATTTTTTTTCTTGGCAGTAAGTAGTTTTTGTTTTTATTTTTTCTATTTCACTGCATTTTCAAATTCTTTAGATTTCTTATTAATTGCCTTTATTAAAAATATATTAGGTAATATAATAGGTACAATTAAAGTTCCCTTTTTATTTATTTCCCTTTGCAGATACAACCTTATCCTGTTTTGTGTAGCAAACTTTCTATGAAATATTTTAACTATTAGCAAAATAACCTTATAAATAATTGGTTATGCCATATCACTTTTTCATGTAGTTGTTTCAATTTATTTATTTGTTAAAGATTTATTTATTTGAAAGGCTGAGGGAGAGAGATACAGATACATAATCTCCTAACTGTTGGTTCATGTCCCAAGTGGCCGCAATTGCTAGGTCTGGGCCAGGCCTGAGCTGGTAACCAGGAACTACATCCTGTTCTGTCATGTGGGTGGCAGTCCCAGTACTTCGACCATCTTTCACTGCATTCCCAGGCACGTTAGCAGGAAGTTGGATCAGAAGTGGGGAACCAGTGCTCTGATGTGGGATGTTGGCATTGCAAATGGTGGCTTGGCCCACTGAACCACAGTGCTAGCTTTGGTTTTTAGAGAATGTAATCTCAAAAGAACTACTTGAGAGTTTCTATTTTTTACATTGTTACCAATATTTGGTATTGTCAGACAATTTTTTTTCAGACATTAATTTTTAAAACATTTATTTATTGAAATCTCCCATCCACTGGTTCATTACTCTCAATGCCTACAGCAGCCGATGCTGGGTCAGTCTGCTGTTGGGAACTCGGAACTCAGTCCGGGTTTTCCTCGTGGGATCTGAGTCCCATCATGCTTATTAGCAGGAAGCTGGGTGGGGACCTGGAGCCTGAAGTTAGGCCCTCTATACAAGATACAGGCATATCCATTTGATGTACCAAATGCCACCCCTGGACATTCATTTTTAAGAATTAACAGTTGTGAGGCGTTATCTCCCTTTCCTTTTAATCACATGTAACAACTTACAATTTGGAGAAAGTGTTCTCCTTGCTCTCAAGCTTCTCAGGAATCTGCTGTGACACCTTTAAATTTAGGAATGGCTCTGTGGTGTCTGTGCCACTCAGTGAACTGTTCTGCAAGTGTGCTGTGGACAACAGCTTTCATTGTTGAATCTTTGATAGCTTGACTTAATGGAATTTCTTCCTGTTTCCCCAAAGAACTAACTTGAAATTTCTTTTGTATATTATATAAACTAAAACATAGTGCCCAAGTATTTGATGCTTCACTTTGTATTTTCTGTCCTATTCTAGGCTCCGTGCTCTGTCCAGCGGTGGGAGTATTACTTCCCCTCCTCTCTCTCCAGCATTGCCGAAGTATAAATTAGCAGATTATCGTTATGGCAGAGAGGAAATGTTAGCACTTTTCCTTAAAGACAATAAGGTAAGAAAGTACGGAAAGGTTCATCATTATGAAAGACATTTTGGACTCTGTATTGATGTACTATGTATCCAAGAATAATACATTCTAATATATTGTCCTATGCCTTTTCTCTCCATATTACCCATGTTCTACTTTGAGACCTGGTATAGTTAGCAAATGATCTTCTAAGTGTAACACACTGTAATTTTTAGAGAAAATTTAATCCTTATAGAATAGGCAGCATAGTGGAAACAGGAGAGTGGTAGTACTCAGCACCCTCTCTAACCTCCTTTTCATGTCTGTTTTCTAGCACAGTTTCATAGCTAAGAAATGAAGACTTTGTCCTATTTTATTACACCCCTTATCCTGTTTCTTGCAAGGAAGGAGAGGTAGAGCAGTTTCTCCTGTTCCTTCCTTTTATGAGTTAAATCTACAATTTTTAATAGGAAAGTCTTAAAACGTAGCACCACATTTGTGTAACTTCTAAGTGATCAAAACTGCAATGATATACACTATTATTTGAGTAGTGAGAAATTATATTTTGATTTTTTCAAAATACTTTTTCAATTTTATTCATGCATTGAGAGTCTGAAATTTTAATGATGGTTGTGAATGACTGATGTGCTTATCACTTTCCATGAGTTAGGTGTGGAGATTGTCCTCCTCCACTGTGCTGTCTGGAATAGCAGAGTTAGTGCTGGATCCAGATGTGGTGGTCTGGTGGAGGATGGGAATGGTGGCTGTAGCTTTTCATATTTTGCTCTTTCAAAATATATAAGCACGACTGAAGCTAATTCTGTCTGGATGTGCTTTAATCTGTCATCAGCAGTAGAAGAATCAGAATGCCTTTTCTTGGTTGTCGTTGTTGTACTTGGAAGAACAGCATTGATCTCCTGGTCATGTGCTTGGTCGTGCAGATACCTTCAGACCTTCTGGATAAGGAGTTCCTGCCTATCCTGCAAGAGGAGCCCTTGCTGCCATTGGCCCTTGTGCCCTTTACAGAAGAAGAACAGGTTGGTTCTAGCTCTGAGCTCAGGCCAAGCCCTCGTTCCCTCCTACAAAGCATGAGTACAGCGAGCCCCTCCTTAGGCCCCAAGGGTTCCCCTGTGTAGTCATGGATCTGCTTCCTTGTTAGTGTTTCTTGGTATGCGGATGCCATTTAGTTGATTAGATTTACCATATATAATGTGAAGCTGTTGTGTGTTCTATAGATATAAGAATGTTTCTAGATCCTAAGGACAATTAGAATCATCCCTTATAATTTATTTTAGTAGAGAAAATAGTTATTTTGGGGATGAGGGGGATGGCCATCTTTGCAGAAAAACAGATTTTTAGAAGTAATTGTTAGCCTGAAATTTCAGCAGTAATGGGAAATGTAGATTCTCAAATCAAAAGCACTGCTATTCTGCTGTAAACCTAGGTTTTTATTTTTATTTTTATTTTTTTTTTAAGATTTATTTATTTGAAATGCAGAGTTACAGAGAGGCAGAGAGAGAGGGAGAGAGAAGTCTGCCATCCATTGGTTCACTCCAGGTGGATGCAGTGGCTGGAGCTGGGCTGATCTGAAGTCAGGACCCAGGAGCTTCCTCCAGGTCTCCCATGTGGGTGCAGGGACCCAAAGACTTGGGCCACCTTCTGCCTTTCCAGGCCACAGCAGAGAGCTGGATCAGAAGTGGAGCAGCTGGAACTTGAACTGGCACCCATATGGGTATGCCACAGCACCGGCCCCTGTTTGTTTTTTTAATTTTTTTTGGGTGATGTGAGAAAGTAAAACTTCTGATCTGGAAAGTAGCAAATTTTGTGTTGTCTTTTTTTGTTTGTTTGTTTGAAGATTTATTTATTTATTTTGAAGTCAGAGTTAGAGGGAGAGACAGAGAGGGAGAGAAATCTTCAGTTCGCTGGTTCACTTCCCAGATGCCTGCAGTGGACAGCATGTGGCCAGGCCAAAGCCAGAAGCCAGGAGCTGCTTCTAGATCTCCCTGGTGCAGGGGCCCAAACACTTCGGCCATCTTCTGCTGCTTTCTCATGCTGTTAGGGAGCTGGATCGGAAGTGGAGCAGCCGGGACATAAACCTGCACCCATATGGGATGCTGGGATTGCAGGTGGTGGCTTTACCTGCTATGCCACAACACAGGACCCTGTGTTATCCCTATTAATATTATACTACCCATGTCATAGGAAAATAATCACTAGGTGTTTACAGTGATTGCAGTAAAGTAGGGAAATAAGTGTTTTCTTTTTTTGATGACTACCCCTTAAATGAATTGTGTATGTGTGTGTTTTTTTTTTAAAGATTTATTTCATTTATTTGAAAGAGCTAGAGAGAGGTAGAAAGAGAGAGAGGAGAGAGAGAGAGGGAGGGAGAAAGGTGTCTTCTGTCTGCTGGTTGACTTTCCAAATGGCTGCAACTGTTGGAGCTGAGCCAGCTTGAAGCCAGGAGCCAGGAGTGTGGAGCTTCTTCCGGTTCTCCCATGCAGGTGCAGGGGCCCAAGGACTTGGGTCATCCTTTCCTGGGCACATTAGCAGGGAGCTGGATTGGAAGTGGAGCAGTTGGGACTCAAACCAGCGCCCATTTGGGATGCAGGTGCTGTAGGATGGGGCTTTAACCCGCTATGCTACAGCGCTGATCCCATGTGTTTTATTTATTTATTTTTAAGAGCTTTATAAAACTCACCCTTAAAGTATACAATTCAGTGGTTTTTAGTCTATTCACTGAGTTGTATGACCATCAACCACCATTTACGTCTAGAAATTTTCATCATTCCTTTTTGTGATAACCCTGGGTGTTTTTTTTTAACCCTCTTATTTTTTTTGGACAGTCAGAGACAGTGAGAGAGACAGAGAGAAAGGTCTTCCTTTGCTGTTGGTTCACCCTCCAATGGCCGCGACGGCCGGCGCACTGTGCTGATCCGAAGGCAGGAGCCAGGTGCTTCTCCTGGTCTCCCATGCGGGTGCAGGGCCCAAGCACATGGGCCATCCTCTACTGCACTCCCGGGCCACAGCAGAGAGCTGGACTGGAAGAGGGCAGGTGGGACAGGACCGGTGCCCCAACCAGGACTAGAACCTGGGTACTGGCACCGCAGGCTGAGGATTAGCCTAGTGAGCTGCGGCGCCGGCCTTTTTTACACTCTTGCCATATTTATGGGAAGCTGCTCTAAAATTTATTAAAACTGCTCTCTTTGAGAACTTTTAGAATCTAAGAAAGATCTGATATTAATCTTTGGTGGTTTTCAGCACCATATTTTCACTACTTTTTTTTTTTGCTTCTAGCTTTTTCTAAATGAGACTCCTTCCATCTTACTGAAACTCAGTATCTCATCAGCAGATATTTTCACTGACTGAAGTGTTTATTACTATAAAAAGTACACAGAAGAGAGGATCCCGTCTCACATGATTTCTGAAAAGTTTTTGCCAAGTGTCAGATTGACACCTGACTGTATTTTGGCTTAATTTTCCTTAAAAGTATTTTTATTATGTGTTTCAAATATATAAGTATTAAGATTATTATTATAAACATGAATCTATTTACTATTCAGATATATCAGGTCTTAAGGTTATGACATGTGTCTTTCATTTATTTTAAGAAATAAGATTTCTGGCCGGCGCCGTGGCTCAATAGGCTAGTCCCGGTTGGGGCGCCGGTCCTGTCCTGCCTGCCCCTCTTCCAGTCCAGCTCTCTGCTGTGGCCCGGGAGTGCAGTGGAAGATGGCCCAAGTGTTTGGGCCCTGCACCCGTAAGGGAGACCAGGAGAAGCACCTGGCTCCTGGCTTTGGATCAGCGCAGTGCGCCGGCCACAGCGGCCATTGGGGAGGGTGAACCAACAGTAAAGGAAGACCTTTCTCTCTGTTTCTCTCTCTCACTGTCCACTTTGCCTGTCAAAAAAAAAAAAAAAAAGATTTCTCATATGATTGAAACTTTCTATGGTGTATCCTGGAATTACCACAAACTGATTTATTTTTCCTCATTTCAAATATTTTCATTATGTATTTATGTATTATGTAGTATATCAATAGTTTTATTTTCTAGAGTTATAATTTATTTTTTTGTTTGAGAGGCAGAGTTACACAGAGAAAGGGAAAGGCAGAGAGAAATCTTCCATCTGCTGGACAGTGACCAAGGCAGGGCCAGGCCAAAGCTCATCTGAGTCTTTCACACGGGATGCGAAGGCCCAAGTGCTCAGGTTGTCCTCTGCTGCTTTCCTGGGCACATTAACAAGGAGCTGGATTGGAAGTAGAGTAGCCAAGGCTTTCTCAGTGCCCATATGGGATGCCAGTGTCACAAACAGTGGCTTACATCTGCTCTGCCACAACATCAATCCCGAGTTATAGATTCTGTTTTGAAGATAGCATACTGTAGTTTTTTAATTCTGCAGCTTTTTCTATCAATGTTGATTTTTATGTTTTTTTTTTAAAGATTTATTTATTTATTTGAGAGTTAGAGTTACAGACAGGGAGAGGGAGGGGTGAGAGAGAGAGAGGGAGAGAGGGGGAGGGGGAAGAGAGAGAGAGGTGGAGGGGGAGAGAGGTCTTCCTTCTGTTGGTTCACACCCCAAGTGGCCACAGTGGCTGGAGCTGTGCCAATCCAAAGCCAGGAGGCAGGAGCTTCTTCCTGGTCTCCCACATGGGTGCAGGGGCCCAAGGACTTGGGCCATCTTCTACTGCTTTTCCAGGGCATAGCAGAGAGCTGGATCAGAAGTGGAGCAGCCAGGTCTCAAACTAGTGCCCATATGATATGCTGGTGCTTCAGGTCAGGTGTTGACCCGCTGCGCCACAGCGCCGGCCCCTGATTTTTATGTTAAATGTAGGTCTAGATCATTCATCTTTCTAGAGTATGTTCTTTTTTTTTCCTTTTTTTTTTTTTTTTTTTTGACAGGCAGAGTGGACAGTGAGAGAGAGAGACAGAGAGAGAAAGGTCTTCCTTTTGCCGTTGGTTCACCCTCCAATGGCCGCCGCTGCAGCCGGCGCACCGCGCTGATCCGATGGCAGGAGCCAGGAGCCAGGTGCTTTTCCTGGTCTCCCATGGGGTGCAGGGCCCAAGCACCCGGGCCATCCTCCACTGCACTCCCTGGCCATAGCAGAGAGCTGGCCTGGAAGAGGGGCAACCGGGACAGAATCCGGCGCCCCGACCGGGACTAGAACCCGGTGTGCCGGCGCCGCAAGGTGGAGGATTAGCCTATTGAGCCACGGCGCCGGCTAGAGTATGTTCTAAATTCACAATTTTTCCCCATCTCTTTTTGGATACTTAGGTTTCTTTTCTTTTCTTTTTTAAATGGTTTATTTATTTATTTGCAGAGTTAGAGAGGGAGGGAGAGAAAGATTGCTTGTCATCTGTTGGTTCACTCCCCAGATGACTACAGTGGCCATGGCTAGCTCAGGCCAAAGCCAGGAGTTTCATCTGGGGCTCCCACGTGGGTGGCAGGGACCCAAACGCCTGGGCCCTCTTCTGCTGCTTTTCCTGGGCCGTTAGCAGGGAGCTGGATGGCAAGTAGAGCAGTCAGGGCAGGACTGGCCAGTGCCCATGTGGATGCCTGCAGTGCAAGTGGCAGCTTCGCTGGCTGTGCCACAGTGCCAACCCTTCTTTTTTTTTTTTTAAAGATATTATTTATTTATTTCAAAATTTATTGTTTATTTGAAAGGCAGTGTGACAGAGAGAGAGGGAGAGATAGAAAGAGATCTTCTCTCTACTGGTTTGGTCCCCAAATGGTAAAGCTGGGAACCTGAAATTCTGTCCCAGTCTTCCACGGGGGTGGCAGGGCCCCAAGTACTTTGACCATCTTCTGCTGCTTTCCCGGCTTATTAGCAGGGAGCTGGATTGGAAGTAGAGCAGTCAGGACTCTCGTCCAATGTGGGATGCCAGCCTTGGGAGCTGTGAGTTAACCCTGTACACCACAGTGCTGTCCCCATCCCCTTTATAAGAAGACTGAAAAGACTGACTTATTTGAAAGGCAGAATAACAGACAGCCTTTAGCAGCCAAGGTTGGACAAGGCTGAATCCAGGAACCTGAAACTCAGTCCAGGTTTCGCACGTGGGTGGCAGGACCCAAGTACTTGAGCCATTATCACCTGCCCTCTCAGGTACACGTCAGCAGACTCAGGAGTGGATCCCAGGCTTCACCCCAGGCGCACTGATACGGGATGGCGGTGTCCCAAGCAGCCTCCTAACTGCAGAACTGGAAGCCTGCCGCCAGGAGGTCTCATTACCATGTAGGCTTCCAGGTCCTGATTTTAAATTTTGTCTGAAATAGTGATTTGGAGAGCTGCTTTAAATTTGTATTTCACCAATGACTGTTGAGATTGAGCATCTTCTCATACATGCATATCTGTCATGGTTTTTATCTGGCCTGTGTCCTTTGTCCAATGTTCTTTTGAATTGTCTTTCTTGTTGATTTTTATGATTTGTTTATGTGTTACGAAAATGAACAGAATAATTTTTTTTATAAAATTACTCATACTCATTGTAGAAAATACAGAAAGTTACAAACAAAGGACTCTTACCCATAAACTTACCAGGTAGAAGTAATTGTTAACATTTACTATGCTTCATTGTAGTCTGTTAATTTGGTCTATCTTTAGTTTCTTAAACGTACCAACAGAGATCGAATCCAATAGTGTAATAGCAGATTATACACTATACCCAGCTGGGATTATCCTTGGAATACAAGCTAGTTCAATATAAGAAAACAGTCTATTACACCATAGTACAAAGTAAAAAAACCAGCTAATTCCCCTCAATTGAAGCAGAACTAGTATTACTCAGAATAAAAGAGAACGTCCCATGATTAAAGAATATTTATGTCAAACCCATAGCTGTGGTGAAGGACGGAAGGCGTTTCTCCTGAGATCAGGAATAACAGGAGGATGTGTGCTTTCACCATTGCTGTATTGAATGCCGTGTTAGACGTTCTTGCTAGAATAGTTAAGAAAAAAGAAGTAAAAGGCATCCATATTGGAGGGGAAGAAGTAAAACTATCTCTCTTTGCAGATGACATGATCTTATGTGTATAAAATCCCTCAGAATCCAGAAAAAAACCTCCAGAAAATCCCCAGAGTATTAGCACAGCTGTAGGGTACAAGATTAATAATCAGAAGTCAGTTGTATTTGTTTATACTAGTGGTGAGCAGTCTGTAAAGGAAATTAAGAAAACAATCGCATTTGCAATAACATCAGAAAGCATATAGTAGTTAAGAATAAATTTGATCAGTTTTTTCTTTAACTTTTTTTCTCTAAAAACTGCAAGACATTGTTGAAAGAAATTGAAGCAGACTTAAATAAGTGGGAAGGGATCCGTGCACACAGTTTGGAAGATGGCAGTACTTCCCACAGTGGTGACTAGCGTCAGTGCCATCCCTGTCAAAATCCAGTGGCCTTTTGGGCAGACATTGATAAGCCATCCTAAAGTTCATTTGGAATTGCAAGGAACCCTAAGTGGTCAAAGCAGTTTTGAAAACAAACAAATAATAACAATGACGGCAAAATAACAGCCTTGGAGGACTCACACAGCCTCATTTCAAAACTTGCTAAAAAGCTACGGTAGTTACAACAGGTTGGAATAAGGAAAGACACATAGATTAATGGAATACAACAGAAAGTTCAGAACTAAAGTCAAATTGTTCATAGTGCTAGATTATTTATATGAAGATGAAAATGAAGATATCTCTTGTTTTATTACTGCCATACCTGTACTGATATTACCATTAGTTTTGTATGTTCAGTATTTTTATTTTTTCAGTTTTATTTACACATTTTTGTAATAAGTAGCAAATCCAAAAGTTTAGAGCCAAGATTTATAGAATAATATATAGTAGAAATCTATCTCCCTTTATTGTTTCCCAAGCCACCTATCCCTTTGTCCCAAATGTAGCTAGTGTTAATATATTCTTGTATATTTTGCCAAGTAAATATGTAAATGTATTTTCCTCCTCTTTGTACAAGTGATAGTATACACTAAACATTATTCTGTACTTCCAACATTGAATATTATTATTGAAAGAATTTTCTGAAAATTTGGAAAAAAATTCTTCCATTGTTTCAGTTTCTCTGTCTTTGCTCATGGGAATATTTTTCAGATGTTTATTCCTTATTTATATTCCCATTAATTTTTTTAAAGATTTATTTTATTTGTTTGAAAGACAGAGTTACAGAGAAAGGTAGAGACAGAGAGGTCTTCCATACGCTGGTTCACTCCGCAGATGGCCGCAGTAGGTCTCAATTTTGTTTTTATAATGGAAGTGCTTATCCTAAGGTCTGCATTCTGTTATCACAGAGGCTTGATTGAAGGATTCCAAAGTTTTCATCTTAGCCATAGAAGGTCATTGGAATTGGCATCCATGTTTTGAAAAATTTAAAATGATTCATTTAGATTTCCTGCCAGTTGGTAACCTTTGTCATTTGCCAGATTTACTGGAGTAGGGCACTACCTGATGGTGACAAAAGATTCATCAGACATTGATGTTTGTCTTTTGGATGGTCAGGTGTCATTCCCGGGATTGTTAGTTCTCCTGTTCTACAATTTTGTGTGCTTTTTCTTTCTTTCTGTACCTCCATAGGGAGGTAAATACTTCTGATAACCTAGAGCAAGCTTCTTGCTTCATAGTTTGAATTTCCTGAAGTTACTTGAAATGGTTATTTTATCCTTACAGTTTTCTCATCCTAGTTATCTTTAGACTCACACACAAATACAAACACACACACAGGTAATTCAAAAGTTTGTGGAAAATGGAATTAAAAGATAAGCTCACTTCAGTACAAAAAGTTTTTGAAATCCATGTATACAAAGTGGTGTCCACTTTAAAGTATATATTATATGAAAACTATGTATGTGTTTCAAACTTTATTTTGTGCCAAAATTATCTTTTCATCTATCCATGAACTCTTTGAAGTATCCTCATATATGTATGCATATGTAAAATATACCGGAGAAGAAGCTTTCCTAGAGCAAAATCCATACTCAAGAAGACCTAATTGTTCTTCAGATTTGCCGGTTTCCTTGGACATGCATCTCAGTTGGAGAAGCGTGGCTGTGTGGTAGCACCTCTGGTGTACGTAGCTGCTGCCTGTGGGTGTGTGTTGTTCCTGCCATCGAAGTAGACTGCTGGGTTGACGCGTTCATTACGTGTCTGTCCGAATAATCCAGAAGCACATTTCATGAAAGCCTGACTCACTTAAATCTGTTGCCTGTTACCCTTCCTCAGTAGTACCCATTGTTTCCATTGTTTCATGTTCCCCCCTCGGGCTATTTAAAGCATCTCCAGCTGTCTGTGTGTTCCTTTAAACACTGCGCATCCCCAGTAAGTGCTGGGACTTTGTGCATAGAATTATTTACTTCTCTGTTTTCAACCAAGCGTCAGTGTAGAAGATAATGGCAAATACTTAGCCTGTAATATGTCTCAGACATTGTTCTAAGCACTTGATATTCATCATGTTGTGTGGTTACCACAAACCATGAGGTAGATAAAAATATCCACATTATAAAGATGGGGACAGTAAGGCACAGAGGTGTTGGGCAGTGCAGTCAGAAGCCAGTCCTGGGTAGTCTGGCCGCTCTGTGCTTGTAACTCCAGCTGCACTCTGTGTCCCTGTGCTTCAGCGTGACCACAGGAAATTGTAGATTTTGTGAGTCAGAAATGGTTGAGTATTAAATTTTATGTGTTCCACTTCAGGAATAAAGTTACTTAAACATACATTTATTTGAAAGACAAAATAGAGCGGGAGAGACAGAGATTTTCCATCTGTGGATTCATTCTCCAAATTACAGAAACAGCCAGGCTACAGTCAGGAACCGAGAACTCCATCCAGGTCTCCCCACGTAGGTGTCAGGGGCCTAAGTAATTGGGCTAGCAGCCGAAGCCTTCCCAAGTGCATTACTGTGAAGCTGAATTGGAGGCAGAACAGCTGGGACTGGAACCAACACTCAGATGAGGGATGCTGGTGTCACTCGCTGCACCACAATGCTGGCCCTGTTCTCTGTTTTTAAACAGCTATATAAATTATGTACAGATGCCCATGATTTTTTTTAAAAGATTTATTTTATTTATTTGAAAGTTAGGGTTATAGAGAGAGGTAGAGAGAGAGAGGTCTTCCATCCGCTGGTTTATTCCTCAAATTACCGCAGCAGCCAGAGCAGAACGGATCCAAAGCCAGGAGCTAGGAGCTTTTTCCAGGTCTTCCACGTGGGTGCAGGCCAATCCCAAAGACTTGGGCCATCTTTTCCCGCTTTCTCAGGCACATTAGCAAGGAGCTGGATTGGAAGTGGAACAGCCAGGACTTGAATGGTGCCCATATGGGATGCTGACACTGCAGGTGGCGTTTTAACCCATAACACCACAGCACTAGTCCCCAACTTCTGCTTTTTTTTTTAAAAAAAGATTTATTTTATTTATTTGAAAGTGTTACAGAGAGAGCTAGAGAAAGAGAAGTCTTCCATCTGCTGATTCACTCCCCAGATGGTCGCAACGGCTCAAGCTACGCGGATCCGAAGCCAGGAGCCTCTTCTGGGTCTCCCATGTGGGTGTAGGGGCCCAAGGATTTGGGCCATCTTCTGCTTTCCCAGGCTATAGCAGAGAGGTGGTCTAAAGAGGAGCATCCGGGTCTCAAACTGGCGCCCATATGGGATGCTGGCGCTTCAGGTCAGGGCTTTAACTCATTGCACCACAGCGCCGGCCCCAAACTTACTTTTATAAAAGCATTGTAGGTGCCATTGCCGTGGCGTAGTGGGTAAAGCTGCTGCCTGCAGCGCCGGCATCCCATATGGGCGGCATCCCATATGGGCACCGGTTGAAGTCCCGGCTGCTCCACTTCCATTCCAGCTCTCTGCGATGGTCTTAGGAAAACAGTAGAAGATGGCCCAAGTCCCCTGTACCCGCATGGGAGACCCCAAAGAAGCTCCTGGTTCCTGGCTTCAGATCGGCAGAGCTCAGGCTGTTGCAGCCAGTTGGGAAGTGAACCAGTGGATGGAAGACCTCTCTCTGTCTCTCCTTCTCTCTCTGTGTAACGCTTTCAAATAAATAAATAAATCTTAAAAAAAAAAAACAAAAAACTTTGCAGGTAAAAACCTTTTGTTTAGTTATCTGTTACATCTTAAGTCTTCAGAAAACTTAAGTAAGACAACTTTATTTACATTGATGAAAGTTTTGAAATTTACCCCAGCAAATTATACTGTGTGAAATTCTGAAAAAGACATGTAATGTAGTAAGGAGAAGATAACTCATACTAAACAAGAAATTCAGTGGTGAAAGAAGTTTTTAACCGGTTACATGTTGACTGTTCTGAAATAAGGAGGTGTAGACAGCATATTTCAGTTGATTTTGAATCAAAATTGACAATCAGTGGGGACCATGGTAGACCAAACTATTTGTTGAATTGCAGGATTCTTTTTTTTCCGCAGGCTAACTGGAGATTTGCTTCTTGCCCCTCTGCCAGGATGGTCTTGGCTGCAGGCAGGATCCAGTTTCATTTCCTCTCTGTGCCCTGCCTAAACACCTTCACAGCTCTTTCACAGACTTCAGATGCACAAGTTAGGATATATACCAACATTTTCTCAGTTCAAAATTCTCCTTCAAATGTCCACAGGTTTTATACTTTCTAAGTTTTCAAGATTTTTATAAATACCTTTTGCTCTACTTTTTCCTAAGCCTCATACATTTTGTTTATCCAGAAGCTTTAAGTAGGGTGTTTTTGGCCCTCTGTTCTGCCTTTTTCATGTGTGGATGGTGCCCATCCACTGCCACCTCATTGTTACCTGACCCTGTTCCAGATGGGTTGTGGGTGCAACTGTAGGGTAGTCACTGAGTGATTGGGATTTCATTATTTATTTCAGGCATTCTCTCTCCCTTCCCCTTAATGTATCATTCAGATGATTAATTTTATGCAGAATCTTACTTGCTCATTCTCCATTTACTTTTTTTTTTAAAGATTTATTATTTTATTTATTTGAAAGGCAGAGTTAGAGAGGTAGAGACAGAGAGAGAGAGGGGTTGTCCATTTACTGGTTCATTCCCCAAATGGCTGCAATGACAGAGGCTGGACCAGGCGAAGCTAGGAGCCAGGAGTTTCTTCCAGGTCTCCTACGTGGGTGCAGGAGCCCAAACACTTGGGCCATCCTCTGCTGCTTTCCCAGGGGCATTAGCAGGGAGCTGGATCGAAAGTGGAGCAGCAGGACTGGAATCAGTGCCCATATGGAATCCGGGGATTTAACCTGCTGCGCCACAGCGCCGGCCCCTCCATTTACTCCTGATTCCTGCCATTCCAAATACTACTTGGAGTTGCTGTTTCACATTGGTGAATTGAATGAGGCAGAAAAAGATTGTTTTTCTCTTTGTCATGCTGCTGTTGTGTCATCTTTTTGTGACTCCATCTTATTTCTGCCTTTCTCTAATTAAAGGCTTACTGGACCCTTTCACATCAAGTCTGTTACAACGTTTGCTCTGGTCTGCAGCGTGTTTACCCTATCTGCTTTTGGATACACACTTATTTTGTCTCCTTGCTTAGTATTTTCTCCCTCCACCTAGCCTATTATAAGGCATTGGATGTCAGTTTTATTGATCTAAAATGTGGATTTGGAACTGTTTGGTGAAACTAGGTTTGGGATTGTCTCCTTATGTTGTGTAGTTACAGTTTCCCAATGCTGGCAGTGATGAGATCCTTTGGGAGGTGGGGAGAAGCAACGTATAGTTTTATCTGTTTTATACATTTTTCTTTCTTTTTTTCTTTCTTTCTTTCTTTTTTTTTGGCAGAGAAACTTTTCCATGTCTGTAAATAGTGCTGCTGTCCTGCGATTGACAGGACGAGGAGGAGGAGGAACAGTGGTGGGGGCTCCTAGAGGTCGAAGTTCTTCAAGAGGGCGAGGTGAGCTCTGTGTGAAAAACTGGTCGCAGAGGTGGGGGAGGAGGACTGCTGAAGCAGCCCCGAAGTCCCTCTGGGACGGTTTCTGGATGAGGGCCGTGTACAAGAGTGTTCCCCGCCAGAGAGGGACTTTTGCAAAAGCTGTCTCTTCAATACTAGGACCTTTGAGTGGGTAGAACATAAAAGTTATGCAGCATTCATTTATTTAATATAGACCCATGTCTTGTCTTAGATAATTGTTTTGATGTTACTTGGTTCTTTGATACCTGCTCCCTATTTTGGGTTTACTGATTTTTCTGCTTTTTTTCTTTAGAAGGGCATCCTTGATGCTTGTAATATAAATAGTCACTTGAGCATTTAACTCTAAGTTAGTTAAATCATTGCAGTACCCTAAGCATACCTTGTACTTAGGAAAAAGAGATGCTTTAGCAATGGAAAAAGTGGGTTTTGCCATGATAGAGGCCATTGACTTGACATCACACCACCAGGATTGGCACCCTCATGAGTGTGAAGAATCTAACTTTTTTTTATTAATGTGGTGCTTTTTGCATAGTCTTCCCCTTGTCCATTCTTGTGAAGAAGTGTTGTGAGAGTTAAGTACCGTTTCCTATTTGTATTTTTTCCTTCTGAATTTGTCTGTTTCTAGAGCAGTGGTTCTACAAATCTCAGCAGTTGGTAGATTTAGAATCACCTAATAATAAACATCCTGGGGCCAGTGTTATGGTGCTGTGGGTTAAGCCACCACTTAAAATGTTGGTTGCTCCACTTCAATCCAGGTTTCCTGCTGGTTTGCCTCAGAAGACAATCGAAGATGGCCTAAGTCCTTGTACCTCTGCCACCCACATGGGAGACCTGATGGAATTTCAGGCTCCTGGCTTCAGCCTGGGTCAGTAGCCTGGCTGTTGCAGTCTTTTGGGGAGTCAGCCAGTGGATGAAAGATCTCTTTCTTCTGTCTTTCCCTATCGCTCTGCCTTTCACATAAGTAACTAAATAAATCTTGACTAATAAAGGAAATATCGATGCCACAGAATTTTGGGTGGTGAGTTCCAGGTCTGTGTAAACGCTGCATAGGCAGTTTAGATTCACACTCAGGTTCCCCTGGCCCAGAATTTGAGATGCATACATCTTGGTGGTGTGATGATTTGGAAGGCGAGCATTTTACCCCTGAATGACCAATGCCTTGATGATGTTTTGAAGGTGAGATGAGCACTCATGGCTCTGGCCTCTATGTGAGCATTTCTTGTGTTGTCCTGCTGTAGGGTAGCAGCAAGGAAAGGTTGCTTGGGCAGCCTGGCCTCCAGGGCTTTTCTGGGCAAATCAGAGATCTTAATCATGAAGTGTGAGCCACGCTGACCTTGTGTGCACAAACACCAACCGGTCTCTAAACAGGCCTTTATTCTTAAAATCACTTATTGAGAGACAGGTGAGTGAATGATGAATTTCTCCTTCTGGTTTCTTTGAAGTGAAGTTCATCACATAGGAGAGAACTCCTCTTACAATCTGAATTTAAACAGGGATGTATAAAAGGTAGATGCAATTACAAATATAAGAAGCAGTGATGTAACACATTAATGTGAAAGAATGGCGGGAATCAAATAAATGACCTGACATTGTGGAAAATATTTCCACACCATTGCTGTGGTTACTTGTGATTCTTTAAGTGGTTTTAAAGACTCACTTTATAAAAAAAATTGTAATTGTAATCTGTGGTTTCTGATTTTGTCTTTAAATGTTTAATGTTTATTATAGCTTTTCTTTGTAAGGGCAGAGCTAAAATTGGGTGATTATCCTCTTTTACAACTTGAGAAAACTTCGATGTCAAAATTGCCTGACTTCCTCAGTTGAAAATATCACAAATTGGTAAAATTTAAACAGATGAATGGAAGAACAATATAAAATTATCATCTTTGTATTTTATTGGTTAGGATATTTAAAGATAAGGCAAATCCACACTGTCAACCATTTTCTCTGTCATCATTAGAAAGGAGTATATTTTAATTCTCAAAAAGAATAGGATGCAATCTCACAGTAGGACAGTCCATTAAATTAGACTTTATAAAAAACTCCTCATGTTACACTTGCTTGACTGTTACCATGTGGGAGCCACACTGCTAGATGATTAAATTGTGAAGTAGAAAAGCTCCTGTGTCTGGGGCCTTTTCTGTGTCCCAGGATAAAGCATCAGTCTCCTAAGCAGAGCGAGTGCTGGTGTTTGTTAGAAGTAGTGTGAAATATTTTGTGTGTATGTTGCTGGTTTTTTGGTAACCTGATGGCCATTATATTCATGTATTTCTGGATAAAACACCTTATTCAAGATGATAGATGTGTAATGATTTTCTTGAGACAGTTGTTCTCTGGAAAGAGAGGGGATTTTTTTCCACTCTGAAGACATTGTTGTAGATGATTACCCAAGCTGCACAAAAGTGTTTGTATTACATTGTTATTTTTAAAAAATATTTATTTTATTTATTTGAAAAGTAGAGTTACAGAGAGAGATTTCCATCTGCTAGTTCATTCCCCAAATGGCCACAGTGGCCAGGGCTGTACTAGCCCAAAGCCAGGAGCCAGAGGAGGCTCCTAGAATGTGGGTGCCAGGGTCCGAGGACTTGGGCCATCTTCCACTGCTTTCCAAGGCACATTAGCAGGATTGGAAGTAGAGCAGCCAGGGCTTGAACCAGCACCCATATGGGATGCCGACACTGCAGGGCGGCAGCTGAACCTGTGTGCCACTATGCTGGGCCCTGCATTCTTTTATAATCTTTAATAAAAGTGTACATTTCCTGAAGGAGAAAGGTGCTTAAACTGTGAGTTGACTTCAAGTTGAATTCATTTTAAGTTGATTTAAATTTATGGTGAAGTTGATACAACTGGCAGGCAATTTTAAGGTTATTATTCCACTGTGATCCTTACTTGCATTTTACTGAGGGAAGAAAAGGATGCTTTAATCAACAGGGTGCCTATTTTTCCTACAAGTAGCCATTCACAATCACGTGCCTTGGGCTCAGTGCTGTGGCATAGTAGGCTAAACCTCTGCTAGTGGCTCTGGCGTCCCATATGAGTGCTGGCTGGTTGGTGTTCCGGCTGCTTTTCCCATCCAGATCTCTGCTCATGGCCTGGGAAAGCACTGGAAGATGCCCCAAGTGCTTGGGCCCCTGCACCCGTGTGGAAAACCCAGAAGAAGCACCTGGTTCCTGCAGCTCCAGCCATTGCAGCCATTTGGGGAGTGAACCACCGAGTAGACGATCCTTCTTTTTCTTCTTCTCTCTGTAATTCTACCTCTCAAATAAAAATAGATAGATAGATAGATAGAGACTCTGAAAAAATTATGTGCCTTATTTGGTATTTCATAATATGATCATATAAAAGTACCACTGATTTCTGAGTCTGATTTTTTTTATTTAAAGATTTATTTATTTATTTATTTGAGGCACAGAGTTACAGATGGAGAGAGAGATAAAGGGGAAGTCTTCCATCTGCTAGTTCACTTCCCTAATGGCTGCAGTGGCCAGAGCTGGGCTTATCTGAAGCCAGGAGCTTCTTCTGGATCTCCTATATGGCTGCAGGGGCCCAAGCACCTAGGTCATCTTCCACTGCTTTCTGAGGCTATTAGCAAGGAGCTGGATGGGAAGTGGGGCAGCCGGGACTCGAACTGGTACCCATATGGGATGCCAGCACCTCAGGTGGATGCTTAACCTACTGTGCCACAGTGGCAGCCCCTCTGAATCTGTTCGTGATGAATTATAATCATGAAGTGGAAATTGCAGCATGGATAGTTGAAATGATTATGTAACTCTTGTATTTAGCTTTGGAATGCATTTATGCTTTTATTTAAGATCTACCATCATTTTCCTTTGGGTAGTTCTGTACTGAGCGAGAACTTGAACTAGGGATAATGGCTAAGATGTCATCTGGGTATAAATAAGTTCCCTTACTGCACTCTTTTGTGTTGGGTACAAATGCTACACCTTAGTTGAGGCCACTATGAAGTAGAAAGCTAAGAATGCACATTACCGGCCGGCGCCGCGGCTCAATAGGCTAATCCTCTGCCTTGCGGCACCGGCACACCGGGTTCTAGTCCCGGTCGGGGCGCCGGATTCTGTCCCGGTTGCCCCTCTTCCAGGCCAGCTCTCTGCTGTGGCCCAGGAAAGCAGTGGAGGATGGCCCAAGTGCTTGGGCCCTGCACCCCATGGGAGACCAGCATAAGCACCTGGCTTCTGGCTTCAGATCAGCGTGGTGCGCCGGCCGCAGCACGCTGGCCATTGGAGGGTGAACCAACGGCAAAGGAAGACCTTCCTCTCTGTCTCTCTCTCTCACTGTCCACTCTGCCTGTCAAAAAAAAAAAAAAAAAAAAAAAAAGAATGCACATTACCTTCTGTCTAAAGCTAGCAGTGGGTTATGTGTCCTGGCTCTTCCTAACTGTGCAGATAGAACAATTTTATATGGATTGTTCTATGGTAGGCTTTTGTCAGTCACAGAAAAATATTGATTTCTGTTAATATCTGTAACTTTTTCTTCTGTGGCTTTATAGTCTGCTCCATTTTATCAGAATTTATATAGCCAGTCCTTCATCGATCATATTGTTTCTAGTTTGTTTTTTTTTTTAATTGCGGTGTAGCTCTTGCATATATATTTGTATATTTATGTAAATATTTCTGTTAGATTCAAAGTACAATTGCTGAGGCAGATATTGATAAATTTAAATTGCCTCAACCTAGGCCAATTTTTTTTTTTTTTTTTTTTTTGACAGGCAGAGTTAGACATTGAGAGAGAGAGAAAGGTCTTCCTTCTGTTGGTTTACCCCCCCAAATGGCTGCTGCAGCCGGCGCGCTGCACTGATCCGAAGCCAGGAGCCAGGTGCTTCCTCCTGGTCTCCCATGCGGGTGCAGGGCCCAAGCACTTGGGCCATTCTCCACTGCCTTCCCAGGCCACAGCAGAGAGCTGGCCTGGAAGAGGAGCGACCGGGACAGGACCAGCGCCCCAACCGGGACTAGAACCCGGAGTATCAGTGCCGCAGGCGGAGGATTAGCCAAGTGAGCCGCGGCACTAAATCTAGGCCAGTTTATACTTGAACTACTGGAGCCTTTAAATTCCTACCTGTGTATCCTCTTACCAGCTCTGGGGTTAATGCATACTTTTCTTACCTCAAGATTTGAGTAGGGGGCAAAGGAAAACTTTGATTGCTGTACTTTTATTGAATGCACTGTAAGGAGCTAGTTTGTGAAATTGAAAGCTGTAGAGTTGAGTATTAAGTTATCCTTTCTCTGGGATTAGGTAAATTATAATAGCATTTGTGTTTTAGCTTTTCACAGACTCTCCAAATCAAGAGTTCTTCCATTTTCATTGAAAATAATCCAGTAAAAGCTTTAATTTACAGTAATGATGTATTGATCTTGGACTTTTGCTGTTGAATTGTTTATTAAAAAACTCATTGTTGACACTGTTTCTTGTTCAGGACTGGGACTGAGACCCTTTATTGGTTTATTAACTTGTTTCTTTCACCCTCCCATGGTCTAGCTGCGTCAGTGTCATCGCTGGTCTCACAGGTACACCTCCGTTGGCCTCAGTAGGTATTTAAATGTAGATATGCTGCTTTGTCTGGGGACAGACTTCAGAAACTGATGTTCGGAATTGAATGTGTGCCAGCTGTTGACATCTGTCATTTTTCCTGTTCTCTTGTTTTCAGGCAGAGGCAGAGGTGAATGTGGTTTCTACCAAAGAAGTTTTGATGAAGTAGAGGGTGTGTTTGGTCGAGGAGGTGGCAGGGAAATGCATAGATCACAGAGCTGGGAAGAAAGGTAACTAGAGGAGCCAGACGTTGGCATAAAGATTTCTTGGTATATAACACTTACTTATTTACTTACTTTTTCGCTTTATACAGAGGAGCAATTTCTTTGTACTGTCATATTGTTTCATATTTTATTTTATTTGAGAGGTAGAAAGGGAGGACTTCTATCTGGTGGTTTGCTTCCCAGATGCCCTCAACAGCTAGGGCTGAGCCAGGCTGAAGCTGGGGTTGGGAACCCCGTTCTGATCTCTCATGTGGGTGGCAGGGACCCCATGGGATATGCTGACAGGAAGCTGGAGTCGGGAGCAGAGCTGGGACTGAAACCCAGGCCTGTGATATGGGATGTGGGTGTTCCAGCTAAGGACAGCATTACAAATGCATCGCATAAAGCTGTGCCACGTATCGCATAAAGCTGGGCCACGTTGCAGCTTCTGGCAGCTGAGTGTCTTTGTTGTCACCTTTATGGTTTTCAGTATTTTCCAACTATTAAGCAATTGTTGTGGATTTGTTTTGTAATTTGAAAAAGAAAGAAATGCTACTGAAGAAACACAGGCAAGTGGCTGCCATGAAGGGAAGATTCTAACGTTGTTCTCAAGCCTTGTTTGAAATTTATTTTATCTTTCTAGGGGTGACAGACGTTTTGAAAAACCAGGACGAAAAGATGTAGGTAAGATTCTTAATTGTTTTGAAATATTTCCTGGACCTCCATGATAGTAATACTTTATGAAGTCCAAATAAGTGTAAATTAATTAGCTCAGTCACCTGCAACTCTCCAGTAGATGGGGCTGTAGCATTGCTTTGCAGCTGGACTTCTGTGGTTATTTGCAGTCTGCAGTGCATGAAACCAGGGATGACAAATAGAACCAGCAGGCCTCGGCTGACTTTTGTGTTCTCTGTGGGGTGTGCATCCATTATTAGTGCCTTTTGGTCACCTGAATTTCAAGTTAGGAACCAGTGTGTTGACTAAGTTCTAGTGTATATGGAACCTCACAGATGAGAGTCTGTGCTCCTGAACCAGAGGCCTCAGGCTAAGACTGTGAATGTCCTTAGTTTAGTTATGTGTCAGTTGGGTTGCTTTGCTGAATGGTCTTAATTTTCTTTCTCTTAAGATGAGAGCAGTCAAGGAAATTGCATAGCTGAGGTATCTACTGAAGAGGGATGTAATATGGGAATGGGGCTCAAGTGTTTGTGATGAATTAATGATAGTTTAAAGAATTTAAAATGTGAAGGTGGGACTTTGATTAATTAAGAGTATATTTTATAACTTGCCAGTAGATATTAATATCTGGGAGGCAAAAAAAGCCCTGATTCATAGTATCATTGGAGTTATATAAATTACCTACAAGTTCCAAATTCCTACAATTGCCAGCAAGTTCTCTAGAATATGATTGTAGCTGACAGGAGCAAACATTTCTCATATCAAATATGTAAATATTATTCATAGACTGATCTGCAGTTGTTTTTTGAAAACTAGTTTTAACAACTGGCTTTGCTTTCCATGTGATTTAAACATGTCAGTGATTTAACTTCTTCTTTCATTCACCTGGGCTCGCAAATACTTGGCTGCGTTTATATTGATGAAAGGCCATTGAGTATACCATGAAGAAATTTGGAACAGACTGGGGAAGTGTCTTAGTGATTGTCAGCTTTCCCCATTGGTGCACTATTGGATGTGTTGTCTTGGGGCACTTGTCAGGACCTCTGTCCCTGTCCTTGTTGGCTTCAGTACTTTTGCCAGTGAATATAAAGAAGTTGTTGAAATGTAGTTTAAAGAGTACAGGATTTGGAATCAGAAGATCGGGGTATAATAAGCCTTCAGATACTCATTAGTTTTATAATAAAATGTGATAGTGCCTTACTGAAATTTTAGGGTTAAAGAAGAACACACTAACTCATTTATTCCGTCAGTGACTGCATTCCTACTTGTGCTGGCCTTTGTGCTGGGCGTTAAATGACTGTTCCTTTTCTTTGGAGGACATTGTTGCTGTGCTCATTTGGTTTTCAAGTCTTTCAGTGTTGGGAGGGAGCTGTGGAGTGGAACTGTTAGAACTTGGGATCAGAAGTAAAGAGGAACAGAGAACAGGTCTAACCAAATTGAAATCTAGCAGAAAATACAGTCTTACATGAATAAATTACAGGACTTAACATAGGAAGTGGCTGTGTGTAACAGCAGTTCACTGGGAGAAGACGCAGCTTTTGGGGCCGACTCTTTGCTTCATGTTTGTCAGCAGTGTGATGGTTTTACAGCCAAGGGTACTAGAACTGAAGTGTTCTTAATGAGTCAGGTGATAGAGGAATACATCGATCTTCTTCATCATCTTTTTAATTAAATGTCTTTGGGGCCTCCAGTGTGGTGTAGAGGGTAAAGCTGCTGCCTGTGGTTCTTGCATCCCGTATGGGTGCCGGTTCGAGTCCTGGCTGCTCCACCTCTGATCCAGCTCCCTGCTAATGCACCTGGGAAAGCAGCAGAGGATTGCCCAACTACTTGGGCCTCTACACCCAAGTGAGCATGGGAGACCCGGAAGAAGCTCCTGGCTTTGGTCCTAGCCCTAGCCATTGGCAGCCATTTGGTGAATGAACTAGTGCCTGGAAGATCTTTTTCTCTTTGTCCCCCAACCTCACCATGCCCCCTGCCCCCTTAACTGTACCTTTCCAATTAATAAAAAATAAATCTTCAGGAAAAAAAGTACTCTGTAAGGTAGTGAGAGAGAAATAGAGAAAGAAAGAAATGTTCTGTCTGCTGATTGGCTCCCCAGATGCTTGTAAGAACTAACGCTGAGCTAGACTGAAATTGGGACTCAGGAACTTGGAGCCAGGAACTTCAGCTGAGTCTCTCAGATGTGGGTGGCAGGGATCTAAGTGCTGGAGCTAACACTTACTGCTTCCCGGGAAGCTAGATCAGACGTGGAGGCAGGACCCCAAAACCAGCTATTCCACTATGGATGCAGATGTCTCAAGCTGCAGTTTAGCCTGCTGTGCCACAAAACCTGCCCCCCTCACATTTTTTTTTTTTTATGTTGTCACGAGAACAATCTAAGTGGTACATTTAATTTTGGGTGCACAACTTGAAAGGATTGTTTAGGAGGAACAAGGTATTTGAATCCTGGGGATGGAGACTGTATGAAGGAAATGGCACTGTTTAGATAGGAGGCAAGACTGTGGACAGGACAGCATATGAAAGAGGGACACCGTCTACAAAATACTTGCATGATGATGTGAAAGAGGAGCTATATCAGTCTGCATTTGTCCCAAGGGCAAAAAAGGACTGAATGATGACAAGCTCAAGGAGGTGGGTGTTTGACATAATCTTACAAAGATCTAATAATCACAGTTATTGATATATATCAATATATATAATATATGGATATATGTATATAATATATGGGTTGCCTTGACTAGGGTTCTCTTGGCAAAGCGGTGATTTCTCTGCACAAGAACACCTCTGTTAAGAGTAAAGATTCTTTTTGTTGCACCCCATTGGTATATCTTTGAAAAGGTACATTCCATAAAACTAAATGGAAACAGTCTGTAAGAATATTAAGGAGGTTAATATATTAACTAAAACATGACAGTTTCTCTACATACTGCATATTCTAATATATCCTAGTGGCTTTTATTGCATATATTTGAAGAAGATGCTCACTTCAGGTTTCCTCTGCTCAGGATTTTGAATTTCTTCTTTTCATATGTGAGTCACTTTTGTTGAAAGTAGTGAAGATTAAAGAAATTGTCGATAGTCAGTATCTTGCACACTCCAAGAGCAGCAGTACTTACTAACTTGTTGAGACACAGTGATATAGTCATTGATTGTGAAATGCCCTATTACATCTGATTAAAATCATTCAGGTACTGAAGGTTTCAGAATGATTTGTTCTTGTTAAAATTAGAGATGGTCCATATAGTGTTGTATTTGCCTTTTTTTAAATAATATTTTTTTAAAAGTGAAGCAACAGCTAGGGCTGGACCAGGCAAAAGCCAGGAGCCTGGCACTCCACACAGGTCCCTCACATAGGTTACTGAGGCTTACACACTTGGGGTTACTGAGGCTTACACACTTGGGGTACCTTCTGTTGCTTTCCCAGGCCCGTTATTGTGGAGCTGGATCAGAAGCGGATCAGCCAGGGGATGAACTGGTACTCTGGTATGACATGAAATTGTTAGAGGTGGTAGGCAACTTAGCTCACTTTGCCACAACTCTAGCTCCACGTATTTGCTTCTTAAGTGAAGACAAATGGAGAGAATTACAGACATCTGGGTCAGAGTCATCCATCATCCCTGTGAACCTCTGTGGAAGGATGTGGAGGTGGTAAAAGGCCTGTGAGGGTGGGATTATTATTGGTGGTCAGTAGGAATTAATGGCTCTGTAGGGGAGATAGTTCTGGTGATCATCTTGAAATATGACTGTGAGGAGGAGGAAACTGAAGGAATGATTCAGGTGATATCTGTAGACTTAGCCCAGTGACACTAAATAGTGCATTTTGGGTGAAAAATACTGGGAATAGGCATAGCAATTTTGATTAATTAGTGTTTTCTGGCAGTTGGTGACATGAGCTTTTCCCAAGGTCAAAGACGGAAAGGACTGCATGATGGAAAGACCCTTAGATGTTTGGTAACTGTTTTTCTTCTTTTTGTTGAGTCTGTCATGCTGTCTGTATTAGTTTCCAAAAAGCACTTTTTTTTTTTTTTTTAAATAAAGGGGTTTATTTGTTTATTTGAAAGGCAGAATTAGAGGGTGAGAGAGAGAAAGAAAGATACCTTCCATCTCCTGGTTTACCCCACAAATGACTCCAGTGGCTCAGGACTGGGCTAGGCCAAAACCAGGAGCCTGAAATTCCATCTGAGTCTCTCCTGGGGGTGTCAGGGGCCTGGGCACTGGGACCATCTTCTGCGTCTTTCCCAGACTTGGTAGCAGGGCGCTGGGTCAGAAGTGGAGCGCGGGGACTCATATGGGACTCATATGGGATGCTGGCGCTGCAGACGGCCACGTAACCTGCCGTGCCGCAAAGCAGCTCCGGAGTACTCGTTATGATCTCATCTACCAGATGCCAGGAGTGAATCCCAGGTTGCTGAGTTAGGCAGCCAGGAAGGCAGAACTGCGAAATTTTCCTTGATCACTCCTCCCCCGGCTCCCCCTTTTCCTTTGAACTCCACATTTTCGTGAGAAGGTGGTTATCTGTCTTTAGAGAATGTAATCATGGAGCTTGCATTGTGATGTCGTAGGTAAAGTTGCTGCCTGCGGCGCTGGCATCCCATATGGGTGCCGGTTGGGGTCCTGGCTGCTGCACTTTCTTTTTTTTTTTTTTTTGACAGGCAGAGTGGACAGTGAGAGAGAGAGACAGAGAGAAAGGTCTTCCTTTGCCGTTGGTTCACCCTCCAATGGCCGCTGCGGCTGGCGCGCTGCGGCCGGCGCACCGTGCTGATCCGATGGCAGGAGCCAGGAGCCAGGTGCTTTTCCTGGTCTCCCATGGGGTGCAGGGCCCAAGCACCTGGGCCATCCTCCACTGCACTCCCTGGCCACAGCAGAGAGCTGGCCTGGAAGAGGGGCAACCGGGACAGAATCCGGCGCCCCAACCGGGACTAGAACCCGGTGTGCCGGTGCCGCTAGGCGGAGGATTAGCCTAGTGAGCCGCGGCGCCGGCCGGCTGCTGCACTTTCAATCCAGCTCCTTCTGATGGCCTGTGAGAAGCAGCAGAGGATGGCCCAAGTGCTCGGGCCCCTGCACCCAAATGGGAGACCCTGAAGAAGCTCTTGGCTTTAGATTGGCCTAGTTCTGGCTGTTGCAGCGACTTGGGGAGTGAACCAGCGAATGGAAGGCCTCTGTAACTCTGCCTCTCAGATAAATAAATAAATCTTTAAAGAAAGAATGTAATCTGTACCCTAGAAATTGTGATTCTTAGAAACAAGTGGAAGAATGATGAACAGCACTTGCAGAAACTTTCTATTCTCTTGACAGATGTTTTGATCACGCTTCTTAATTATAAAATACTTTGTAAAATATCAAATAGCATTAGTCTACCAACAGTTTTGCAGTTTCGTTGAGCATGTGTGAGGGAAGTCACATTTAATTTTCAGGTGCCAGATGTACGTGTGAACAGTGAAAGTGCAGTTACCACTCACCTGACTCAAGCAGAGACTGCCCTGCGTCAGGGGCCCGGGGCACAGGGCTCATGCAGCTGTTTTCATCACCTGGGGGAGTCTCACTTACTCTTGATGCCTTTTGACAAGCTTTTCATCTATTTAAGTGATATGGTGCTTTTAGGGGGAAAAACATACCATGTCAGTGTTTGATACTACTTTATTTTCACAGGTTAGGTGAGTCTTGTTAGTTTAGTATAGAAATAAGAATTCGTGTTTTCTTTATGTGTTATAGTAGGCTTGGGTTAGGAAAAAAATCCGTCTATCAGGCTGCTACTTAAGAATGAATGCTGGCCGGCACCGTGGCTCACTAGGCTAATCCTCCGCCTTGCGGCACCGGCACACCGGGTTCTAGTCCCGGTCGGGGCACCAGATTCTGTCCCGGTTGAGGCCAGCTCTCTGCTGTGGCCAGGGAGTGCAGTGGAGGATGGCCCAAGTGCTTGGGCCCTGCACCCCATGGGAGACCAGGATAAGTACCTGGCTCCTGCCATCGGATCAGCGCGGTGCGCCGGCCGCAGCGCACTGGCCGCGGCGGCCATTGGAGGGTGAACCAACGGTAAAGGAAGACCTTTCTCTCTGTCTCTCTCTCTCACTGTCCACTCTGCCTGTCAAATAAATAAATAAATAAAATAAAAAGAATGAATGCCTAAGATTATCAAATAGCAAAAGTTTTCAGTAGTTAATTTTTGATGTTACATTTTCTGGTATCATCAGATAGATGATAACTCCAGACAACTCCAGAGTTCTTTATTTTCTTTTGCTTTTGGTCAAAGAGTAGAAAAATGTGACCTGCTGCTGTGCTGTGCTCTTCACCACTGCTTGCCTTGACTCAGCTACGAAGAGCGGGTTCCTGCCTGGGTCATCACCAGGGGGGACATCAGTCTCTCCCTTGTCTCAGATAAACCCCGATGAGGGGAATTTCAGATCTGTGTGGAGCCTGAGAAGCTCACTAAAGATGCCTCTTTTGTTTGAAGACAGTTTCATTTTTTAAGTGAAGTGAAAATCAGCAGTGGATTCTCTTAAATTAAGCTGGGCATAGAAGAAGAGGTTCATCTTAGTATATAGAAAATAAAAAATGAAGCAGAGAAAGCATAATTTTCATAGAGTATTAGATTTGGGAAGAAATAATAGAGTTCATCTAGTCCAACCTCCTACTGGTGAATAAACATTCATTTTGTGTTTATAGAAAAAACTATTTGAAGTTGGAGGCAGGAATTTAGGTTTGGAAATACTTTGTTGCCTAATTACTTTTTGCTTTATCTGTTGGAGATTATTTTCCTAGTTGGGTTATATTTAGCTAAACCTTTATATCTATAAAAACATATATTTGCCTTCTATTGCTTTTAATGTCATTGAATGGTTCATAGGTAGGAAGGAAAGGCTTTTGGTTAGATAGGCAGTCATTCAGTTGAATAGGTGAGTATAGTTTTAAAATTATTATCTTTAAAAAAGATTATTTATTTATTTATTTATTTGAATGGCATGACGACAGAGGGGGAGAGGCAGACAGTGAGATCTTCCTGTCTGCTTGTTTGCTTCCCAGTTGCCACAACAACCAGGGTTGAACCAGGCTGAAGTCAAGAGCCAGGGACTTCATCTTGGTCTCCCATGGGGGTGACAGGGGCCCAGGTATTTGGGCCATCTTTTGCCTTCCCAGGTACATTAGCAGGAAGCTGAGCACCCTGATATGGGATTCCAGCATTGCAAGCAGTGGTTTACCCTGCTGTGCCACAGTGCTAGCCCCTGTACAGAATACTTTCAAAGTAGATATAGTTTTTCATCTCCTTGCTGAAAATGGTAGTAACTTCCTTTTGGACTGGAGCTAATCTTATTTTTTCCTGATCACTCTCTGACAAGCATACATGAATATGTGTGTTTGGATGTCATGATCTAATCCTTATAGAGCTATGTGGAAATCCATACCTTGTTGGTTTTCTCAGGAATTTTTGTTCTTAGCTTTTATAAACTAAAGAAGTTAATGCTAACCCTAGTTTTGTAGCATAAAGAACCAAAGGGATGATCTTTGCTATCTTCAAAAAATCGCAGTTTTTAAAGGATGTTTACCAAATATTGTGACATCATTACTGCACCCAGGGAAGTAAGTTTGATATTAGACCCTGTTTGAATTTGTAGATAAAAAAGAGATTTATGGTTGGTTTTCTTGGAGTTCAACCGTGTTAAACATTACTGTCCGTTTTACTTTCAAACTGATACCATACCATACCCTTATAAATTCATCAACATTTCTGTATAAATATCTGTCAAATTGAGTTGCATTGATTTCAGCAGATAAACATAGACACAGACTTTGTAAGGTAGACTGTTATGTTTTAGAACGTGTATTGTTAGCTCAGCCATTTATGTGCACACAGGTATGACTACCATAATGTAATCTGAGAGGTAAAATCAGCATTGTAGAAAGAAAAACATGAGATACAGTGAAGGAAAGGTAGCTATATAACTGGCTAGGAATATTTAATACATTAAAAAATAGGGTGCTTGGATATGTCTTACTCTATCAGTCCTGTTTCAGAGATCTGAAAATTGTCAAGGCTTCGTCCATTGATACGGATGTCCAGGTCAGTCCTGTTTGGGCTCTTAGAGATCAGAGGAGTTGGAAGTTCAGGAACAGTCTTGTCAAAATTCTCCATCTTGATTTGATATTCACCTTTAGAACCTCGGGTCAGCAAAGATGCAAAACAGTGATGTAGCATGATCTCAGAGGGCAGGTAGGATGTCCTCCGCTGGCATATCTCTCCAGTGCCTTCCTGCATTGCCGAAAGGAATACAACCAGCTCAAAATGGGGAGGCTTTTCATGCTGGAGCAGAGTGGCCAGAGGACTTGCTGGTGTGATAGAGTGATAGTAGGTGAGTGGAAAGATAAAGAACGGGCATTCTTCAGAACTTATGCCATCAAGGTGAAAGTCCACACTGGTCTGGTAGAGTTCTCCATTTGCTTTTTCCTGATAGAGTACAGCTGAGACCCGGACACTGGTTAAAGGGCTGGGGCGGGTGTTGGCCACTTGGAAGATCAGATTCGGTTTGCCATCCATGTGAGTTACTACTGCGAGGTCAGTAAAGCGAATTGAAAAAGCTCGATTTTTGGGTCGGGCAATCTTCGCCACAAAGGCACCTAAATTAGAAACCATTGAAATTTTTTTAGAATGAATCTTTGAATATGAATACCTTTTCTAATGACCAGGGTATATCAAATGTACACATATCTTGATGCCATGCCATCCAGTGAGTCAAGAATTTAATTTATTGCTTGTTAATTTGGGTAGTCTCATTTGCTTTGGAAGCATTTTTCAGCATACACACACACACACACACACACATATATGTATATATGTATATATATATATATTTCTATTCAAAATCCGTAATTTCAGAATAGATAAATCTGGTTTTGTTACATAAAAATGTAAAACTTTATCCTCTAGATTCTTAGAGTCAAAGAATTGGTCATCTCTATATTTCTGATGACCCTACTCTAAAAAGAAGTAGTAGAAAACAAGTACAGTTAGGCTACTGTCAGACTACCTTAAGTTGAAGTGGAGACTTGATTCAGGGTAGAATGATTTGGGATGGACGAGGAGCAATAGTATAAGTGATATATTGAAGGAACTTGAAACTGATACCAACCTTGTTTTTTCAGGAGGATTCTGGCCCTAAGGTGATTCAGTGTACCTTCCAAGTATGCCCTCCTGTGCTTCAAGCCGTAATGGGGGCCTCTTACCCACATATGTGCCCCAGAGCCTGTTGCTAGGCTGCCGAGGCCTGTGCAGCCCTTATGAATTAAGGTCTAAGTGCTTAAACGTAAAATATACACAAAGGAAACCATATATATTGGAATTTAGTTGAACATTAGGAAATTGTAACTGTTGTGTGTGCTTTATTTAGTGCATTAAATAACGATCTAGTAGTATGTTTAGTACTGTGATTTTGAAGTATTGTAGTTTCTCATGTAAATATCTGTGACTTCTCTTTGTATCAAAGTTACTGGTATTGCTACTGCTATTGTTTTTTGCTGTCTACATTCAGAATTGAAGGAAATGCCAAATTTTAGTAAGAAGTTAGTACAAAAGATGTAAAATTTTTCATTTCTAAGTTCACACAGATACCCTAGATTTTGCCAAAGGCTTCACCCAGGTTAAGAATGCCTGCTGTAGAGGTGAAGTGATGTCTTGCATTCTGTAGAGCCAGGTGGGAGTCCATTGCAGCTTTGACCCAGGTCACCTTTGCTTACCTTCTCAGATTATTACTGGGTCATACATTGAAGCCAGGTTTTCTTTTCTTTTTGCTTTTTTAAATTTTATATGTCACATCAAAAGGGCAGGAACGTTACTTTATTATAGAAGAGAATCTTACTTGTTGCCAGGATTATCAGCCACATTTCACAATTTTTATAGCCATGTTTGCAGTGCATTTTGCCAAGGCTATGCTTATGTAACTTTTCTCGGACATAGTATGTTGACCGTGGTACTCTAGGCTCGCTAGTGCTGAGTAAATGTTGAAAAGATGCACTCAGTAGAAATTTTAGCCCAGTGACAAGGAAGCGTAGTCAGATATCTTTCTTGGGTAGAATGACTGTCAAAATATGCTTTCAAACATATTTATTTACTTACCTAACAATATGATTTGCTTCTTTGAAAAACTTCTCTTAGACTTTTTGTTAATTATTTTGGCATAGGATTTTCTTGCAGGTTCGTGTCACAGTGATGTCTTTTTACAAATAGTATTTCCAATAGATAAAATTCTAGTATTGAGTCAGGTTCCTTAGACAGCTGAATGATTTGTCCCTAGACTTTTTTTCTTTGATCTTAGGTATTACCTTCTAATAGTAAATAAGTTATTTTTTATCAGAATTACTTTTACTGACTTTACCCTTTCCAAAACACTTGCAGTATTTTTTTAAGAATAAAGACAATTACCTGTTATAAACGCCTCTAGCATGAGGCCTAGGAGCATTTGTATGGCAAGTAAGGCGATTGCACTTGGACAGTCACCACTGGGGAACATGGTACCATAGCCAATTGTGAGTTGTGTCTCCAGGGAGAAGGAGAATGCAGCTGTGAAACTGGTGATGTACTTGACACAGATAGTGTGGTTTTCAGGTGGGGCATCATGGTCTAGTTCCAGATCACCATTCATCTCAGCTAGAACATACCAGAGCACTGCAAAGACAAGCCAGTGGACAACAAAAGAAGCAGAAAAGACCAACATCATCCAACGCCAGCGCATGTCCATTAGGATCCCCCAGGCATCTCGAAGATACACGAGGCCTCTCTGAGCACCGTCCATCTGAAGTGTGCTGTGGCCATCCTTGGTGACCATCCTCCGGTGTCTGTGACTTAGGAGAGGAGCAATAACTTTGCAATTACTGTTGTCCATCTCAGGCTATAATTCTCTGAAATCAAGAGTAAATTAGTCAGCTCTGAACTATTTTGCAGTTAATATTTGTGAATTCTGAGACCTCCCTCTCTTTCTGCTTGCTTGGCAGAGCTTCTCTGAGTGTAACTCAGGCGGGGTTTCCCAGTTTGCTCTCTCCTCTTTACACAGGGACATGGGGTGACTAAGTCATGTATTCTGCTAGCTGGGATGTGTTACCTTAGAATTGGTCTTTTGTTGCTTCCTTGAATGACTGTTGAAATCTTGTTTGACATTTTAACATTGTCTGAGTACATTTTAGAATTCATTAGAGTGGGGCCGTGATTTCTACCTGTTTGACATTTTTCATATCTTCTTGCACAAGCTTAAGCATCAGGTATTGATTTGACCACATATTATTTATGTAATAGTTTTTCATAATTTGTAATTGTGAATAATCCATAATTAAAAAGCGAAACTTTAACTATATAATTGTTCTATGTAAAGACATGGAAATCACTTGGGAGCTTAGTCTTAAACTACCTGCTAACCTTTTGAAGCCAGACTTAACACTAGAGCAAGACTCATTTGCAGTAAGGTTTTAGAGATCCACAATTCTTTTTATTTATTTGAAAGGTGCATGCACACACACAGACACACACGCAGGCACACAGATAACACACTGACAGAGATCATCCATCTGCTGGTTCACTCCCTAAATGGGGCTAGATCAGGCTGGAGCCAGGGGTGCTGCATTTACTCCAGGTCTCCCATGTGGGTGGCAGGGACTCACGTACTTGAACCATCACCTGTTGCCTCCCAGAATGCAAATCAACAGGAAGCTAGAATTAGAGCCAGAACTTGAGTCCAGGCACTCTGATATGGGATGCAAGGGCCCCAGGGGTGTCTTAACCACTGCACCAGTTACCCCTTTAAGATCCACAACTCAGATTCATACTTTATGATTAGCCTGTTCAGGGTTTTTACGATTAAGCTTTACTGTTTTTGTCACTTTGTGAACATTTTATAGATTCTTTCTGCCCTAATAGATCACTTTATTAACATTCCAGGCTCTGATTAGATTATGGGTTTGGGGATGAGCTGTTCCCTTGGCAAAATAAGAAATTCCAGGTAGACATTTTAGATAATGTTAGTTTTGAAAGCAAGTAAACCAGAAAAAGCTTTTAAGAGTTGAATGAACTAAAATGATCAGTTAGGAATCAAATGGCAGTTTTGATAAAAGATAGGTAGCATAATTTTCTGCTATAAACAGTTTTCATCAGTGGTTCTGCTTTTCTTTGTGTAGTGAATAGAAACAATGTGTGCTTCCCTGTGGCCGTCCTTGCATGTGACAGGCCATCTAAGACTTTTCTATGAGGCTGCCAGGAACAAAATGGGATGTGGCTTTGCTTCCCTGGAGTGCTCTCTTTGCTATGGTCCAGTACTACGAGGAATTTGCATTTGACTCCTCTCCTTGCCTCTTCCTTCAGAAGTAGACACCCTTGGAGTGCTGTATACCTACTTCTTGCCTTTTAAATGGTACTTAAGAAGGCACGTTGAGGGGCCGGGGCTGTGGTGCAGTGGGTTAAAGCCCTGGCCCGAAGCGCCAGCATCCCATATGGGCGCCAGTTCTAGTCCTGGCTGCTCCTCTTGCAATCCAGCTCTCTGCTATTGCCTGGGAAAGCTGTAGAAGATGGCCAAGTCCTTGGGCCCCTGCACCTGCATGGGAGACCTGGAAGAAGCTCCTGGCTCATAGGCATTGTGCTGCGCTCTTTCAGGCTGTATCATCTCTATAATTCTTTGCTTCTCAGCAAGAGAGACATCGTTGTTCCTGTTTTTCAGATGAGGTCACTGCGGCTCTGACAGATGAAAGAAGTGTACACAGAGGGTGGGGAGACTCTGGATTTTGGGGGTTATTACCCAAGTCTAGCTGACTCACATTAAGCTATTTCTTCTTTTTACCACAAGAAGATGTTGTCTATTCAGATCTGGTGAAATAAAATCTTTCCCAAGGTGATTGATGACTGCCTTCTAAAGATAGTCTTTGACAGGTTTTTAATACCTGCAGATCTTTTCTTTGCCCCTGTAACTATCTTCAGTATTGATCTTAAGTCACTTATTTATTTATTTATATTTATTTTTTTATTTATTTGAACATCAGTTACACAGAGAGAGGAGAAGCAGAGAGAGAAAAAGAGGTATTCCTTCCGATGGTTCACTCCCCAGTTGGCCACAGCGGCTGGAACTGCGCCAATTTGAAGCAAGGAGCCAGGAGCTAGGAGCTTCTTCTGGATTTCCCATGTGGGTGCAGGGGCCCAAGGACTTGGGCCATCTTCTTCTGCTTTCCCAGGCCATAGCAGAGAGCTGGATTGGAAGTGGAGCAGCTGGGTCTCGAACCAGCACCCATATGGGATGCTGGTGCTTCAGGCCAGGGCATTAATCCCCTGCGCCATAGCACTGGCCCCAAATCACTCTTAACTTTAGACATGATTTTTACAGATACAGTTATTATGTGTCAGGAATCATTCTATACACTTTGCCTTCAGTCACGTGAAGCTGAAAGGCAATAGCTGGCACAGAGTAAGCATTCAGTGAGTATTAGTTGCTTAAATGTAGTTAATACAGTTCTTTACTAAGTTTCACAGTAATAGGTACTACAGTTATTGCCATTTTATGGATAATAAAACTGAGGGTGGCCGGCACTGTGGCGCAGTGGGTTAATGCCCTAGCCTGAAGTGCCAGCATCCCATATGGGCGCCAGTTCGAGACCCGGCTGCTCCACTTCCAGTCCAACTCTCTGCTGTGGCCTGGGACAGCAGTGGAAAATGGACAAGTCCTTGGGCCCCTGCACCCGCGTGGGAGACTTGGAAGAAGCTCCTGGCTCCTGGCTTCAGATCGGTGCAGCTCTGGCTGTTGCAGCCAACTAGGGAGTGAACCAGCGGATGGAAGACCTCTCTCCCTCCCTCCCTCCCTCCCTCCCTCGCTCCCTCCCTCCCACTCTGCCTCTCCTCTCTGTGTAACTCTGACTTGCAAATAAGTAAATAACTCTTAAAAAAAACACCAAAAAACCTGAGGCGTAGTAAGTTAACCTAAGATGGCAGAAGTATGAACTCAGTGTCCAGAGTTAGTGCTAGATTACCTCAGAAAGAGACACTGGACTCTGGTTAGCCTCTGTGAGTCACGTTATGTTCTCTCTGACCAGTTTTATTGAAGAGGTGCTACAGAGTATTTGTTCTTCAGGAATGCTTTTTAGGTTCTGACCTGTGATTTGTAGTGAGAAATAGGTTTTCAGTGAAAGACATCCTTGAAGACTTATTAGACGTTATTAGACCCTCTAGTGGTGGTATGCAGACTAATAAAATTAAATTGTGGACAGATCTTAGGTAGCATTGCTAAACTTATATTTTCCAAATGACAAGACAATTAGAAAACATACTGTCATGCTTTTGTAAGAGAAGATTTTGACGCTTGATGAGGAAAAAGAATATGACAGCGAAAGTCTAGTTGAGAGCTCTCAGGAAGCTGTGTGCACAGCTCTGTTGTCTCATCGTTTCTCGCCTCCTGCCTACGTGAAATGGCTCTTCCAGCCTGGACACTGGTGTGTTCCAGTTGTGGAGCCACTGTCCTGTCCCACTCGGTGATTAGTGTCTCACAGACACTCAGGATAGAAAAAGCCACGTGCTGTTTGCTTAGGAAATTCTAAAATTACCTGGAGAGACAAGCTTTCTATATATATTACAGCTAACAAAGATTAATGATTCTTACTTGGATCCTTTCAGGATTGTTCTTGCTAGCTCCAGCTTCTATAACACTCCTGCTTGAGGCTCTGTACAGTTTCATTCCTTTCCCCTGGCAGCCAAGTTCACAGAAAAACCTGTGACCAGGGCAGTCAGAAGGTGAGCATCGAAGCCGTGCAGCAGTGTTTTTGTTACGTGGGTCTTTGCTGCGTCCTGTTTGGATGATGATGGCAAGTGGAGTGGTCGAGAGAAGTAATGTTGTGATCCCCATTTAACAGGTTAGCCTAAGTGAGTATCCTCCGGACACCAGTCATTGTGGTTTAGTATAGCGGATATAAGATGGAGATGCCTCTGCTGATAACATGGCCGTATCATTCTGGACAGACTACCCTTGGCTAGGCATTTGTAGATTAAAACAGAGGAAAACAATAAAGAGCGAATTAAGTAATATTAGCATGCCCTTAAAGTGCTACGAGTTTGTAAACTTATTTCCAGTTTCAGGTTTCTCTCATGATTTCTTTTTTCTACATAATTTGATGTCTGTCTGCTTGTTTGGGTTTAAAAAACTTATATTGTTGCCTGATATATATAGGATTTTCTTTCCATCAAATTTAAAAGTGTGATGGGGGCATTATGTTCATGCTATTATATTTCCAAGTAATTTTCAGGTCTCCACAGGCACATGAGTACGTTCTGAGTTTATTTGTCCTGGTTTCTGTTTATATGGTTCTCATCATCTGATCCCAGTAGAAAGTAGAATTGGATTATTGGAAAGGTTTGCCTGTTATCTCTGTGTGTGGGCTGTGTAATATTTGACAATTTATAAATTGTTTACTGGAAAAAATAGTACTTATTACAGAAATGATAATTTGGCAGTTTCATTGGTCATCAAAATAATGAATCCATTCTACTCATTAGGTTGTAGCACATAAAAAATTCATGTTATTCTTTTGCCATGTTTTAAAATAGTAGTGTAGCTCATACTAAACTTTTAAAATACAGGCTGTATTTACCAATGTTAAATAAATCCAGTATTATATGTATTTGTCATATCTGGCATACACACCTTACTTGATTGAGAGTCTTGCAGTCATCTCTCCTGCCCACTATAATTGGGACAAGCAACTTGAATTCTGTCCCTATTATATAAGCTCAGATCCTTTCATATTTTAATTTCTTATTTGCAGAAACCTTGACTAATTTCAGTAATAATTCCATGCTTAAGCAAAAAAAAAAAAAAAAAGTTTAAAATAATGATACTTAGCACATTTTTTTCATAGATTAAAAAAATAAAAGCCAAGTGATTTGTTCTTTTGGCATTTGTTTCCATATGCTCATTTTGAGTTTCTTTATTCCCTTTCAAAAGAAAATAACACTTGAAAAAAAAAGCCACTGAACTTTTCCTAGGGCCTTTCTCCTTTACTCATTTGTATTTTATCATGGAAAATTAATATATATTTACTGAAATGATTGAAAAAATTTCCAGTAGTGCTTTTAGTAGGGTATTATTCCATTTTTTAAATTTATGGAAAAAAAAAACAAAGAACCTTCATGAATGACCCTATAGAAGATGTGTTTGCTTTAAAGATAGACTGGAAGTAATCCAGCTCTGTCCCTGTATGACAGTCGCCTTCTTTGCCTGTCGCGCTCGAGGAGAGAAGTAGGAATGAGTGATAGTCGTGTACTCACCGGTTCCTTGGCGGGGGCCGCCTGTGCACCGAGGCAGGTCTGGAGGAGACTTGCAGAGTCTGTCTTTTGATCAGGTAACTGTAATCTACACGTCCAGTTTGTAGGTTTTCTTCTTGGACTGGCGTTACAGCTTACATTCCTCTGTTTATAATGTCGTGGGGCTGGTTTCCGCTGAAGCTGATGTGATTGGTCACATAGTCTGCAGGGGGGCCAGTTAGCTCTGATCATGTGGAAAAGAATGCTGGTTTGTTAGGAGGTCTTTCTTCACCCAACACAGACCTTAACAGCTCTGGAGAAAGCCTCCAGAACTGATTTGGAGAAGGAGTGCATTTTTTCTCTCTAATCAGGACCGGTTTTCAGTAAGTTTGCATAATCTTACTTAAGAGTTTATTTGAAAGTTCAAAGGGATAAAATTCCCTGCAAGATTTCCTTTCAGCGGTCTTTCCTTATATAGCATGTTGAAGTGTGAGATACTCCCTTTTACTAATCTTCTTTTCCATCATTTCTTTGGGAAGATTTATTTGTCATAAATTGATGATTTTTCTAATTTGCTTTTCATATCCTATCTCATCAAAATGGCTACCATTAGTTCCAGAACTAGTAATGTCGGCAGTCGAGTTACCTCAAGTCCCTCTTTTTTTGTCAAGGAAAGACTTTTTGAAAAGATTGTAACCAATGACTTTGAATATAAAGAAAATTAATGGTTAACTACAACTCACTAGGGGAGGCGTTGTGGCCCAGTGGATGCGGCCTCAGCTTGGGACACCTGCATCCCTATCATAGCACCTGGTTTCCGTCCTGGCTGCTCCGCTTCTGATCCAGCTTTCTGCCAGTGCGCTTCCTGCAAGACCACAGATCATGGTCCAAGTACTTGGGTTTGTGCCACCCACGTGGGAGACTGAGATGGGGCTCCTGGCTCCTGGCTTCAGCCTGGCATAGCCCTGGCTGTTGTAAGCTGTTTGGAGAGTGAACCAGCGGGTGGAAATTCACTCTGTCACTTTGGCTTTCAATTAAAATAGATCTTAAAATGCACACGCACACCCGTGAATGAACAGAAGAGCTTTCTTTAGGCTTTCCTTAGTGATGTTTAGAGGCAGTTCCCTGATCAGTGTCTTGCAGTAAAGCCGAGTGTTGAGGGTATATAACATTTAATTCAATAGTGAAATAGTGTCTGGTTGGAAAATATCTATGGTCCAGCTTGTAGCCATGTTAAAATGAACTGTGGTATGGCTTTGTTTGATGCCTTAGTGAGCAGTACTTTTCTCCCTCTCTGTTAGCTGCTGATTTTAAAACTTTGATCAAATGGCACATGTAAGAGGATCTGAGAAACAAAGGCTGTTATTGTTCAAAGTAAAATCATGGACGGCTTGCTGGGAAAATTATTAATGTAGATCAATATAATGCTGCTTAGAAAGGGAAATCCGCCTTTGTAGATTCCTCTCCTTCCCCCTGCAATTTAAAAAATACATTAATTCCTTCTTTGTCTTATTAATGCCACACATTTCAATACAAGTTCAGACACAGCACTGGAAATTTTGACCTTCAAAACTAGGGAAGGTAAAAGCATAAAAGAGGGACTGGTGTGTCGCTTATGCCTTGTGTGTACTAGCAAGAGTTACACTTTACATCAATTCCCTGATGGCTGCTTGTGGAGCAAAATAAAACAACAGAAATACTACAGCAACTATAGTGTGCCACTGCCTTCCAGAAAGAAGCACTTGAGTATATCAGCTATGTTTCTTGACATTGTAGTAGGCAAGATAGTAAAGGATTTTATGTAGCAAATTTAGAAACCTCTTTCCATATTGTAGTCCATTTCAGAATACATTGAGATAAAAATGATTTGGCAAAAGTGATCATCAAGAAATATCTCGAGTGAAGAGGCTTTGTGATTTCTGCAGTTTGAAAGTCACTGCAGAGGATTTCTGATGGCTGTGTGTGTTGTTAGCCAGCTGTGGAGTGTCCACTCAGAATCATAGCACACCCGTGATGACAGCCAGAGCATTGAAACCCCTTTGTGGCTGAGATCGCCACATTAGCCTGATGGACATTAATCTTGGCACAGATGATTTGCCAGATTCACTGTGTAACACGTTGCCCCTCCCATCTAAATAGAATTTATGATTTCTGCCCTGGGTATTTCACAATACAGTGATTATAGGTAGCTTTAAAACATCTCTTCTATGATGGCTATAATACTAGATACTGTGCATTGATTAATAATTTTTTTACTCAAAATTATGATTAAGCACGATGTCAAAACCAGGTAAATTCTTTTTTTAAAAAAGATTTATTTATTTATTTATTTGAAAGTCAGAGTTACCCAGAGAGAGGAGAGGCAGAGAGAGAGGTCTTCCATCCTATGGTTCACTTCCCAATTGGCTGCAATGGCCAAAACTGCGCCCATCTGAAGCCGTGAGCCAGGAGATTCTTCTGGGTCTCCCAGGCGGGTGCAGGGGCTCAAGGACTTGGGCCATCTTTTATTGCTTTCCCAGGCCATAGCAGAGAGTTGGACTGGAAGTGGAGCAGTCGGGACTCGAACTGGCGCCCATATGGGATGCCAGCACTTCAGGTCAGGGCGTTACACTGCGCCACAGCGCTGACCCCTCTTTTTTTTTTTTTTTTAATCCAATTCTCTGTCCCCGAGGGTGTTTGATTTTCTTTTTGGCTCATGTAATCCAGTATATAAACCACAAACATACCACACTGTTCTTGAAAACAATAAAACCTTCGTTGGAGTGCAGTGTCTTGCCTGTGTATGTCGGTAATCTACCATTAAAACGTTAGCCCTGGCCTCCTCGTTCTTTTTAGGTAGGGTACTTACTTAGCTTTCTTTTCACTCTCTCTGCACTTTGGCATCTTCAAGCCCAGTTGCTGATTGGTCTCCCCAGAGACTTCAGGCAGCTTCTGGGTGTGTCCCAGCAGACGGTAAGCATTCGGGCTGTATGACTATGGGGCGTATCCCAACTTGCTGCAACCTCCCCAGGCTGCCTCCCACCAGGAACTGCTATGTTTTCAGGACCTGTGTTAACCTGTGGAGCAGGGTATTATCCATTGGGGGTTAGTTATGCAGGGAGAAAAGTTGAAAATCTCTGGATATAGAGTATACCCTACTCTATCCTAGCCCACCCTGAGTTTTGCTTATAAGAAATTGGAGGAAGAAAATATCGATGCTTAAGTGGATTCTCTTTCACAGTTTTCTTTGGTGTTAGAAAATATTTTAGTGTTGATCAGATATATTTCTGAATAGAGGACTACAGAGTGACTTGTTAGAAAAGTTTGCAAATAAACAAGCTTCAAAGTCTGTCCCATAATTCCACTTCTGCTTTTGGAGGTTGGGCACTTGTAAGCTCCAAGTCTCACAGCTGTAGATTTTGTTGGCTGAATGCCTCTTTGCTCCATCTGAAGTTTTCCATAAACACCATTTTTGGCTGTGAGTCAATCATGCACACAGGTGCCCTTTTACTGCTCTTTCTCCTTAGGAAGTCCACTCAGTTAGACTAGGCAAAACTAAACACAGCATTTTAATTGAATTTTTAAAAGAACCTTATTTAGACTTAATACATTAAGAAAGGAACAATCAAGTATTTATTGTCCTTGGGGAACTTGTTTATATACCTAGTACTACATACATATTTAGCACTTTTTATCCTTAAGTCACTGATATTGTAAGAACATAAAATATATAACATTGGTAGTATAGTTGCCTTATAAAATTGTTATGTTTGGGGCCAGCACTGTGGCATAACAGGTTAAGCCACCTCCTGCAGTGCAGGCATCCCATATGGGCACTGGTTAGAGTCCCAGCTGCTCCACTTTGGATCCAGCTCTTTGCTATGCCCTGGGAAAGCAGTAGTAGTTGGCCCAAGTCCTTGGGCCCCTGCACCTAGGTGGGAGACTGGAAGAAGCTCCTGGCTCCTGCCCTCGGATCAGCACAGCTTCGTCCTTTGTGGCTAATTGGGAAGTGAACCATCGGATGAAGACTCTCTCTCTCTCTCTCTCTGCCTCTCTGTAACTCTGCCTTTCAAATAAATAAATAAATCTTTTTTAAAAAATTTGGCCAGCGCCGTAGCTCACTAGGCTATTCCTGCGCCTTGCGGCACCGGCACACCGGGTTCTAGTCCCGGTTGGGGTGCCGGATTCTGTCCTGGTTGCCCCTCTTCCAGGCCAGCTCTCTGCTGTGGCCCGGGAGTGCAGTGGAGGATGGCCCAAGTGCTTGGGCCCCTGCACCCACATGGGAGACCAGGTTAAGTACCTGGCTCCTGCCATCGGATCAGTGCGGTGTGCCGGCCTCAGCGCGCCAGCCGCAGCGCGCCAGCTGCAGCGGCCATTGGAGGGTGAACCAATGGCAAAGGAAGACCTTCCTCTCTGTCTCTCTCTCTCACTGTCCACTCTGCCTGTCAAAAAAAAAAATTTTTTTTTAAATTATTGTTATATTTGGTTCACTCCCCAAATGGCTGTAGTGGCTGGAGCTGCGCCGATCCGAAGCCAGGAGCCAGGAACTTCTGGGTCTCCCACATGGGTGCAGGGGCCCAAGCGTCTTTTGCTGCTTTCCCAGGTCATAGCAGAGAGCTGGATCGGAAGTGGAGCAGCCGAGACTTGAACCGGCGCCCATATGGGATGCTGGCCCTTCAGGCCAGGGCGTTAACCTGCTGTGCTACAGCACCGGCCCCATAAATAAATCTTTTTAAAAAATTGTTATGTTTGCTGTATTGAATAGAAACAAATACATTTAAGATTTATGTTCATCTTTGGAATGTCAAAGACACTTATAAAACTAATGAAAGCCTCAGGCCTTTTTCTCTGAAGAAAGGGAAAGGAGCTGCCCAGCTCAAAATGTGATTTTTTTTTTAAGATTTATTTATTTTGATTTGAAAGTCACAGTTACAGAGAGAGAGGAGAGGCAGAGATAGAGAGAGAGGAGTCTTGCATCCGCTGGTTCACTTCCCAATTAGTTGCAACGGCCAGAGGTGCGCCTATCCAGAGCCAGGAGCTTCTTCTGGGTCTCCCAAGTGGGTGCAGGGGCCCAAGGACTTGGACCATCTTCTGCTGCTTTCCCAGGCCATAGCAGAGAGCTGGATTGGAAGTGGAGCAGCTGGGTCTTGAACTGGCGTCCATATGGGATGCCAGCGCTTCAGGCCAGGGCGTTAACCTATTGTGCCACAGCACTGGCCCCTCAAAATGTGATTCTAGTTCAAGAATTTACAGCTGTGGGCTCGTTTACTGATTGTAGTTTGTGAACACTTAATTCAGGCATGAATATGTAAATTACTTATTAGTTTTGCTTTAAAATCTTCTTGTTTATACATTAATTTGTTAAGGTTTCAAAAAGAAGTTGAGTGAAATATTTGGTTATTCAACTTTGTCATGGTGTTAATGTAACAGGAGGGACAAAATTTTGATTCTGAATGCTAAGAATGCTAAGAAAGGCTGTGTGGGATCCCGCACTCGTTAGCCAGGGTCACTGTGGAATACTGGAATTTTTATTTATTTATTTAAAAAGTTTTATTTAAAGGTGGAGTGACAGAGAGAGAGGGAAAGACAGATCTTCCGTCTGCTGGCTGGTTTCGCAAATGCTCACAACAGCCAGGATTGGACCAAGCTGAAGTCAGGAATCAGGAACGCCATTTGTGTCTCCTGTGTGGGTAGCAGGAGCTCAAGGATTTCCTCATTTCCCAGGCACATAAGCAGGAAGCTGGATCAGAAGTGGAGTTGGGACTGTCATGATCCAGGCATGCTGGTGTGGGATGTGAGCATCCCACATGGCAACTTAACCTACTGCAGCATGAAGCCTGCCTCAAATAATGGGATTTTTAGACTTGAAAGGAATATTAGATACCATCTTCTAAATTGCCCTTAAATGGCTTATGATGAATGTTTACAGCTTATTAAAAATTACATTACGAATACACCTGTGTATTATTTATTTGAAAGGCAAACTTGGAGGGAGTGGCTTAGGGAGGGGGAAAGAAACAGACATCTTCATCCTCTATCTCACTTCCCAAATGGTCTCAGTGGCCTGGGCTAGGTCAGCCTGAAGCCAGGAACCTGGAACTCCATTCCAGTATCCACATGGATACAGGTGGCCCAAGCACTTGAACCATCATCTGCTGCCCTCCCAAAAGCAGTGTCAGGCAGCTGGGTCAGAATTGGAGCAGCCAGGATTAGAGTCGGTGCCCACATGGCGTGCTGACATTGCAGGCAGTGACCGACTTGTGCCACAACACTGGCCCCAGAAATACATACTTGTTTTTTTCTCTCTCTCTTTTTTTTTTTTTTTTTTTTTTTGACAGGCAGAGTGGACAGTGAGAGAGAGAGACAGAGAGAAAGGTCTTCCTTTGCCGTTGGTTCACCCTCCAATGGCCGCCGCGGCCGGCGCGCTGCGGCCGGCGCACCGCGCTGATCCGATGGCAGGAGCCAGGAGCCAGGTGCTTTTCCTGGTCTCCCATGGGGTGCAGGGCCCAAGCACCTGGGCCATCCTCCACTGCACTCCCTGGCCACAGCAGAGGGCTGGCCTGGAAGAGGGGCAACCGGGACAGAATCCGGCGCCCCAACCGGGACTAGAACCCGGTGTGCCGGCGCCGCTAGGCGGAGGATTAGCCTAGTGAGCCGCGGCGCCGGCCCATACTTGTTTTTAAACTTAAATTATATAGGGCCGGCGCTGCGGCTCACTAGGCTAATCCTCCACCTTGCGGTGCTGGCACACCGGGTTCTAGTTCCCGTCAGGGCGCCGGATTCTGTCCCGGTTGCCCCTCTTCCAGGCCAGCTCTCTGCTGTGGCCCGGGAGTGCAGTGGAGGATGGCCCAAGTCATTGGGCCCTGCACCCACATGGGAGACCAGGAGAAGCACCTGGCTCCTGCCTTCGGATCAGCGCGATGTGCCAGCCGTGGCGGCCATTGGAGGGTGAACCAACAGCAAAGGAAGACCTTTCTCTCTGTCTCTCTCTCTCACTGTCCACTCTGCCTGTCAAAAAACAAAACAAAACAAAAAAACAAACAAACAACTGTAGGTATTCCATTCCTGACAGGAACAGTTGAGATGATTAGGTTTGACTGAATCTCTTGTGATTATTATGAGGGTCAGATGAGCTCCGTGAATGCATTTGGTCAACTGTGATGTATCAGGTCATCTGTACATATGTATGGATCTGAAGGGCAGGTGCTATGTTCAAGTCTTTGTAATCCTGTGTCTCCATAATTGTGTTTGTTTATAGAAGAGACTGTCATATTAGTGTTGGCTAGAGGTTTGAGTAAACAAGCCAACAAATAATAAAGTAGTACTATTTTATTGAGAAAAGTCGATGGTAGTTAACAAAAGTTGAACCTAGGGGCTGGAGTCAGGACACAGCGGGTTAAGCTACTGCTTGTAATGCTTGCATCCATGTGCGTGCCAGTGTGAGTCCTTGCTGCTCCATGTGCAGTCCAGCTCCCTGCTAAGCACCTGGGCAGAACAGCAGAAGATGGCCCACGTGCTTGGGCCTCTGCCACACATGTTCGAGATCAGATGGAGTTCCAGGCTCCCGCCTTTGACTTGGCCCAGCCTTGGCTATTGTGGCCATTTGGGAAGGGAACCTGTAGTTGGAAGCTCTCTGGCTCTCTCGCTCTAACACTATCTTGGTACTTGGGTTCCTGCCACAAACATGGGAAACCTGGATGGAATTTCAGACTCCTAGTATCCAGCCTGGACTGTTGTGGGAATTTGGTGAGTGAACCACAGTCAGATCGATCTCTCTCATTGTCTTTCTGCCTTTCAAATAAATAAATCAATAAAACATCTTAAAAAAAAAAAAAAAAGATGGGGCCAGTGTTCATGTAACGTGGCTGCTTCACCACACACACACACACACAAACACATTTTCAAAGAAGGAATTGAGTGTTCATCAATTTAGGTAAATAGATTAGAATTCAAGCCAGAATTTCAAACAAATCTAATGTAAATTCTTTTTGGAGCAAGGAATGACATAAAAGTCATTCAGACATTTTACGTGGTCTGTTTTCCAACAGTGTGAGAATCACAAGATAGTTTTAAGTAGGAAAGCCAATTTTTTTTTTTGCTATGGCTTTTCTGTTTTTATCTTATTCTGTCTTTTATTCTTTTTTTTTATTCCTAGGTACTAAGATGAAATGTATTTGGAAGACTTGACAGTTAACAAGGTTAAATAAGCTGTTAGGTTAGGGAAGTTACTAAACTACATAAAAAATTCTTTTCATTAGAAATTCAGATTTGAGGCATATTACATTTTGCACCATTTTACAGCTGTTAAGGTAGAGTTGTCAGTATAGCAGCACTTAGTGTCAATGATATGAAAAATGTGAAATACTGTGGGGTTGAATTTGTTTTTGTTTTTTGCTGGGGGTGGAGCAGGTTAACTCTGTCATTTGACCTAGCAATTTCATTCTTGAAATTTTGTTCAGAAATAGTTAAAAAAAAAAAAAAAAACAAAAAGCATGCACACAGATATTTCTAGCCTTATTTTCTATAGCTGGCAAAAGTGAGTTGTACAGTGGATGTGTAGAGAACAGTCTGGTACATCATTCTACAAAGGCAAGATAGAGCTACCGTGTGCCCTCCTGTGTTACCATGAAGACATAAAGTCACAGAGAAGAGTTTGCTGTCACACGAGAATATGAGTAACAAAGTGTAATTATATAAAAAAATATAAAATTATGTGAAAGCCAGTCGCAGATAAATGGATTTCTGTTTTTAAGATTGTGGCATTACTAGTATTTTAATTTTAATACTTTGCAGTTTATGATGTTAGAAAAATAATGATAGCTGGTTTTTGATGAGTTATGTGTTTTGCTGTTAGCACTATTTTGGTTTTTTTTGGTACATGCATTACTTTTTGGAGGCTTGGTGTAGAAGTAGAGGATGAAAATGAGCAGTGCAGTTAGCTCATCCTTCGTGTGGTTACTGCTGTATTTCCGGTCATAGCATTTGTTTGTGACTGAGTAGGTTGAAAATGGCGATTAGTTGTAAATTTGTTTCTCTTTTGTAAGGATAGCTGCCGTTTTCAGTGAGTCCTGTAATGGAAATGGATGGATCTGTCTTACTCTAACACAGGAACCTCCAATAGCCATGGCGTATGTCTGCCTTGAGTCGTCTACGACTTGTCCCTCAGTGTGCTCTACATGGTGAACGTACCAGGAATCACCACTCGAATCCTTTATACGTTCTTTCATAGTGATGTGTGATCTAAGACAGTGCTCTTACATTGTCTTTTTGAGCCTCGTGTTCTTAGTTATAAAATTGTAAAAGCCATATCTAATACTGAAGATTGCTTTGAAGATTAAGACAGATAAGTAAGTGTTCTTACTGTCTGTGACTGTTTAAAAAATTACCCCAAAACTTAGTGGGTGAATGTAACAAATGTTTATTATCTCAGTGTGTGTGGGCCACAAATCTTGGGGTAGCTTAGCCTGGCTGAGTGGTTCTGGCCCAGGTTTTTATGAGGCTGTAGCCATCTCAAGGCTCAGCTGGGCTTGGGTCCACTGTCGCAGTCACTGTGTGCCTGGAGACAAGCCTCAGTTCTCTGTTACGTGAGCTTCTCCACAAGGGCTGTCTCACCACACGGCCTCTGGCTTCCTCAGGAAAGTGTGCAAGGTAGGAGCCTTTGGCTTTTTAAACTTGGCATCAGAAGCTCCACCTCAGCACTGCAGCTGTGTTCTGCCTGATAGGAGCGAGTCACAAAGTCCAGGCCACACCTAAGTGGGAGAGTGACAGAGTCCAGCAGGTCGGGCTTGTTGGAGGCTGCCTGCCACAGTGAGGAAGAAGACAGCATCGCCTCCAATATACTGCACTTGCAATAGAGTGAGATCGGGAACAGCCTAACAACCATATTGGGCAGAAGTGCTGCTCATTGTTGATGTGTATAAAATGGAATATAAGAGGAGGACCAGAAGTTAGAATCTCAGAAATTATCAGAAGCAGTCGCTTTTTTGTTTGTTTGTTTATTTGAAAGAGAGAGAGAGAGGGAGAGACAGAGACAGAGGTCTTCTGTCTGCTGGCTTACTCTCATCAGTGTATGTCGTTTTGGATTTTTCAACTGTTTTCATGTGAGATTCTGTATAATGTTGTGAATAATATGGCAGGGTGTGTGGATGGTGATTAATGAATTTGCACTGTTTGGAGTTACTTGTCCTTTTCAAGTACCAATCTAGTTCACTTTATACCAGACTTTGTTTTATCATTAGTGTAACTCTTGAGACTAAGCTAGAGCTTAGCTTTGAATTCTCTCCAAAAGCCATTTGCTGTGTGAATATATTGCAATAAGCAGTAGAGTTAATGAAAAACTGTAACTCGTAGTCTCTACTTTTGCATTTACAGCCTGGTTTGGAATAAAAGGTTGAAATGTATAGATCTTGTATTTAGGTAGAGTTGTTAGAGGTTGGTTATACAAAGGTGCTTTAAAAAGTTCATTGAAAATTAACAAAATGTATTTTTTTTAAAGATTTATTTATTTACTTGAAAGAGTTAGAGAGAGAGAGAGAGAGAGAGAGAGAGAGAGGTCTTCCATCTGCTGGTTCACTCCCCAGTCCCCAGTTGGCCTCAATGGCTGGAGCAGTGCTGATCTGAAGGCAGGAGCCAGTAACTTCTTCCTGGTCTCCCATGTGGGTGCAAGGGCCCAAGGACTTGGGCCACCTTGTACTGCTTTCCCAAGCGCGTTAGGAGGAAACTGGTTTGGAAGTGAAACATCTGGGTCTCAAACCAGTGCCCATATGTGATGCAGGCGTCAGCTTTACCTGTTATGCTACAATGTTAGCCTCAGAAGTGTGTCTAATATTAAATATGAATATCCACATTTATTTTATTGATACTTCCTGAACATTGAAATGGACACATTGGAGGCTGGCATAGTGGTGTAGTGGATTAAGCCACAGCCTGTGACACTGGCATCCCATATAAGCACTGATTTGAGTTCTGGCTTCTCCTCTTTTGGTTCAGCTCCCTGCTAATGTGCCTGAAAAGGCAACAAAAGATGACCCAAATACTTGAGACCCTGCCATCCATGTGGGAGACTTGAATGGAGTTCAGGCACCTGGCTTCAGTTTGGTCTAGTCCTGGCTGTTGCAGTCATTTGGGGAATTAGCCTGCAGATGAAAGATACCTATGTACACATTTCTGTCTCCCCCTAGTCCCGTCCCTCTCTGTAACTCTGCCTTTCAAATAATTAAATCTTTTTTAATAAAAGAGTTGGACACACGTGGGAAAGCTTGATTGGAGTTGTCAAGTTTCTTTTTCTCTTTATTTTTAAAGATTTTATTTATTTGTTTGAAAGTCAGAGTCTCTTACAGAGAGAGGTCTTCCATCTTATGGTTCGCTCCCCAAATGGCTGCAACAGCCAGAGCTGTGCCAATCCAAAGCCAGGAGCCAGGATCTTCTTCCGGGTCTCCCAGGCAGGTGCAGGGGCCCCAGAACTTGGGCCATCTTCTACTGCTTTCCCAGGCCATAGCAGAGAGCTGGATCGGAAGTGCAGCAGCCGGGTTTCAAACAGACGCCCATGTGGGATGCTGGCGCTTCAGGCCGGGCGTTAACCCAGTGCACCACAGCGCCAGCCCCGTCAGTTTTGTTTTTCAGAGTCTTTACTGATAGAGGCTAATGTTCACTTACCAGGTTTCCTTATTTTCTTCACAGGGAGACCAAATTTTGAAGAAGGTGGACCAACATCTGTGGGGAGAAAGCATGAGTTTATACGGTCAGAGAGTGAAAACTGGCGTATCTTCAGAGAGGAGCAAAATGGTGAAGATGAGGATGGAGGCTGGCGACTAGCTGGGGCCAGGAGAGACGGTGAGAGGTGGCGGCCTCACAGTCCTGGTAAGAATTTTGTGGAATGAAAGCATGGAGGGCCTGAAATAAATGAGTTTGTTGGAAATTCAGTGGAAAAGACAAATTGGTAACAAAAAAGGTTCTATTATTTGTGCATCATTCTCAGTCCTATGACTGGAAAAATGTTTCAACATAAAAATCCTTCACCAGGTCTATTTATCTTGTTTTTCTGGGGTGAATAATATAGTTTAATGGGAAGCACCTGCCACCAACTGCAAAAATGGGAGCGTTTCATGCAGTTTTGTCTAAATCTTAATCTTTTAATCTATTTTTAGTGTTCTTTAAAACTTTTAACTGTGTAATTATACGTTTGGGTTGTGTGTAGCCACCTCTACCCACCCCCTAGGGTATTTTCCCCAAACAAGAAAGGATTTATTCTTTTTTTTTTCCCTTCTGAAATGTGATTTATGCTTATTTCAAGAACAAACTTTAAACCCAGGTCAAAAACATAATCACAAGTCATTCTTTTGTCCCTCTAACTTTAGAAAAAGGAGACAGAATAGTCGTGATTAGTGGTTTTTAAGGGTTTTTTGTTTGACTCTTAAGAATGCTTCAAACTGTTCTTCTTGGACATTAGATATGCTGGTAATTGAAGACACTGGTGCTTTGTGTTAAAGTTCATTTCCTATCAAAGTGCTGATTCTGTGCCTCATGATAATCAGACGCAACCTTAAGCATGCAGCCATCCCCAGTGAATTTTCTATGTAACATTTGCCAGCCATGCACCACAGAAGCTTGCCTTTAATAGAGGAAATTATGATGTAAATAGCTTTCACTTTGTATAATCAAGTTATCAGCAAAGCTGTTAGTTTTTGTCTGAATAAACCTTATCCCAGGCATTTAGAGTATTCTATGGTGTTGTAGGTAGGTGGAAACATAGTAAAATTAATCTTTGAATGCAGTTATGATGTACTTATGCCAACCTGTCATAGCTACCCCTTGGGCAGGTTTTCTGTCATGAGTGGGCATTGTTTACATCACAGAATCTAGGCAGTTCTCATCAGTCTGTGTCCTGGACAACCAAATACTATAGTTCTCTTCAAGGCCTCTGGGTATTTTGTGCTGAGCTTGCCTGTAAGAAGAAGGGTTTGTAGACTGTGTTCCCAGCCAGCATTCAGTGAAGAATGGACAGGATCTGGGCTGAGGGAGAAGAGAAATTCCAGCTGATCAAAAACAAACAAGGTGAATGTTTGTAAGACAGTGTTTCTGAGCCCCGGTCTGATGTTGATTCTATTGAAGAGAGTTACACAAAGAAACATTTTAGAGTAGTTGTCTACCATTGACCCTCCTCCAGCAGCTTGGAATTTGATTATATATTCTCATTTTCCATCTTTTTCAAATCTTTATTTCTCCCTAATAATGACTTGCATATCAGTTTTGTCATAAACTTGACAGCCCTCAAATTTTGGATCCATTTAAAAAATATATTTATTTCAAAGGCAGAGCATCAGAGATGGGAGTGGGATGGTGGTGATAGGGAGATAGATATTTCCATCTACTGGTTCACTCCCAGGTCTGGGCCAGTCTGAAAGGAACTCCATCCTGGTCTTCCACTCTTCCATGGGTGGAAGAGGCCCAAGTTCTGCTACCTTCCCGGGTGCATTGACAGGGAGCTGGATTGGAAGCAGAGTAGTCTGGACTCAAACTGGCACTCCATTGTAGAATGCCAGTGTCATTAGTGGCAGTTTAACCCATGGCACTACAATGCCAGTTTCACCCATATATTTTTAAGACATTTTGGGTATAAATGAAGATATAATGTGTTTGAAAAAACAACTGTAAATGCATTTTTTAAAACCCAGCATATTGATAGTTTAGCTTGATTATAATGATTTTTAACTCTAAAAATATTATCTTTGGGCCAGTGCCGTGGCTCACTAGGCTAATCCTCCACCTTGCTGCGCCCGGCGCGTCCCGCTGATCCGAAGGCAGGAGCCAGGTGCTTCTCCTGGTCTCCCATGTGGGTGCAGGGCCCAAGCACTTGGGCCATCCTCCACTGCACTCCTGGGCCACAGCAGAGAGCTGGCCTGGATGAGGGGCAACCGGGACAGAATCCGGCGCCCCACCAGGACTAGAACCCGGTGTACCGGCGCCTCAGATGGAGGATTAGCCTATTGAGCCGCGGCGCCGGCAGATTATAATTTTTTCTTAGAATTTTGAGAATAATTCTTCAAAGATTTTTTTGGTTTGTTTTTTTTTTGAAAGGCAGAGTTATGGAGGTGAGATGGGAAGATACCAAGATATCTTCCATCTGCTGATTCACTCCCCAAATGGCCGCAATGGCTGAGGTTGGGCCAAGCCAAAGCCAGGAACAAGGAGCTTCGAACTCTTCTCTCTGCATCCCACATGGGTGGCAGGGGCTTAAGTACTTGGGCCATGCTCTGATACTTTCCCAGTCATATGAGCAGTGATTGGAGGTGGAGCATCTGGGACTTGAACATATATTCATACGAGATGCCAACATCGCTTTTCCTGCTGTGCCACAATGCTGGCCCCTTGAGTATAATTATTTACATATAATTACTTTGACTGATTTTATTTTATAACAATGGTGTCCAACTTAGTTCAAATGCAAGGTTTATAAGGCAGTGGTCAGCGTTAATAAGTTGTGGATCTGCCTTAATATACCACATTTAGTTTCATGAATGAAATTTTAACTTATAAGGCAAAAATAAAATTATGGGATACAGTTTTATTAAAGTGCTTTTCGTAGCTGAATACATATGGAGATGTGAGCATTAAAGGCAGCCAAGCACTCACGCGGGAACTGAGTTTAAGAAATACAGTGGGAGGGGAGCGGGGGCCCGGGTGTAGGAAATACAGTGGGAGGGGAGCGGGAGCCCGGGTGTAGGAAATACAGTGGGAGGGGAGCGGGAGCCCGGGCCTGGAAGGGAGGATTCCTTCTTGGTGCACACGCAGGCTGCTCAGACTTGATAGCAGGCAGAGGCTCTGGAGCTCGGCCTTTGCTCACAGACATCCCTTTCGTTGTGTAATGGCTCTAGGCTTACATTTACGCAATCTGGGTCTAGAATTCTCCAGTGTGGGTAAGAGGAGATAGAGGTTTTGTTGTCAGTAGGGTAGTGTGTGTAGGAATAGGTCTCCTTTTTGTGAGCGGCTTATAGGCTGCTACCTTTGGCATCTTAACGGTTTACCCTTTTTTTTAAATTTTATTTTGATGTTTAGATTGCTAGTTTTAGCATACTGGACCTCATTTCTTTGGTGTATATTAGAGACACAGAAATTAGGGATAGGAGATTCTTACAGGTTAAATCCTGTGCTTCTTTCAAATACTGTTTTAGGCTTGTCACATTTTAATAAGAACTTCCCTTTCTTTTTTAGAGGAATACTTTAAGTAGGATCTTTCATTCTTAGGCATTCTTTTTATGTTGGAAAGAAACGTAATAAATAGTATGCTAGGGTGGATCTAGGAATGTCCCTGGGGGTGTAAAATAGAAATAAAAGCTCCCTGGGGAGAATTAAGAGAATAAAGGGAAAGCAGAGTAAGTGTGTTACTGCGGAGAAAGGGGAGAGGATGTGCAGTTAGATGCTAGCTCTCCTTTGCCATTGTTCCAGCTACTGCTGTGTTCACAGTTTTAGATTCTTCTTTTTTAAAAGGATTGTTCTATTTATTTGAAAGGCACAGCTTACAGAGAGAGAGAGAGAGAGAGAGAAAGAGAGAGAGATCTTGCATCTGTTAGTTCACTCCCCAAATGGTTGCAAGGTTGGAGCTGGGCTGGTCCGAAACCAGGAGTCAGTCGATTTCTTCCAGGTCTTCATGTGGGTGCAGAGGCCCAAGCACTTAGGCCATCTTCTGCTGTTTTCCCAGGCCATAGCAGAGAGCTGATGTGGAAGTGGAGCATCAAGGACTTGAACTGGTATCCATGTGAGGTGCTGGTGCCATCGGCAGCAGCTTTACCCGGTGCTCCACAATGGCAACCCATAAAGAGTTATTTTTTATTTATTTGAAAGTCAGAGTTACAGAGAGAAAGAGGGAGAGACAGAGACCTTCTTGCTGCTAGTTCACTCTCCAGATGGTTGGGAAGTGGAGCAGCCCGGTCTTGAACCGGTTGCATGTAGGGGATGTTGGCATCTCAGGTAGAGGCTTAACGTGTTACACCACAATGCCGGCCCCACTGATCAGCCTTTTTTTTTTTTTTTTTTTTTAAGATTTTTATTTATTTATTTGAGAGTTAGAGTTACAGACAGTGAGAAGGAGAGAGAGAGATCTTCCTTCCATTGGTTCACTCCCCAAATGGCCGCAACAGCTGGAGCTGTGCCGATCCGAAACCAGGAGCCAGGAGCTTCTTCCTGGTTTCCCACATGAGTGCAGGGGCCCTAGAACTTGGGCCATTTTCTACTGCTTTCCCAGGCCATAGCAGAGAGCTAGACTGGAAGTGGAGCAGCCAGGACTAGAACCGGCGCCCATATGGAATGCTGACAGAGGATTAACCTACTGCACTATGGTGCCGGCCCCTGATCAGCCTATTAACCAAGCACCTCAAACTTACTATCTATAGAGACTGGTATTTGGTGTAATGCTTAAGACACTTCTCGGGATGCCTTCATCTTTTTGGAATGCTTGGGTTCTAGTCCCAGCTCCAGTCCCAGCTCCAGTTTCCTGCTAGTGTGCATCCTGGGAGGCAGCGGATCATGGCTCAAGTACTTGTGTCCTGGGCCAACACCACAGTGCCGTGGAGTAAACCACTGTTTGTGGTGCTGGCCTCCTATATCAGAGTCTTTCCTGCTCTTCTTCTGATCCAGCTCCCTGCTGATGCCCCTGGGAAAGCAACAGATGATGGCCCAAGTACCTAGGGCCCCTGCTAACCATGTGGGAAACCTGGATGGAGTTCTTGGCCCCTAGTTTCTCATTCCTGCCCAGCCCTGGCTGTGTAGGGCATTTGGGAAGTTAACCAGAAGATGTGAAAATTGCTCTTTGCCTCTCCACAGAAACCTAAAACAAATACTCCAAGCTCCAAACTTCATTTAATTTGCCTACTTTTCTTTTTAGCAGGTTGATCATTTTGAATTTTATGTTGATTATTGTTTTATTTCCTATCGTGATTTTCTTTTTCAAATATTGTCATAAAACTTACTCAGTGTTTGTATCCTCCTTATTCCCAGATGGCCCTCGTTCTGCGGGCTGGCGGGAACACATGGAACGGCGTAGAAGGTTTGAGTTTGATTTTCGAGATCGGGATGATGAGCGGGGCTACCGCAGGGTGCGCTGTGGCAGCGGAAGCGTAGATGACGACAGGGACAGCTTGCCAGAATGGTGCTTAGAGGATGCCGATGAGGAGATGGGCACGTTCGACTCTTCAGGAGCGTTCCTGTCTCTCAAAGTAAGGCCTCTGTCTCCAGTGTGGCGGCAAGCACTGACCGCAGACCACATCCAGGCGTGGGCTCCTGATGTGAGGCTGGCGTTTCCTTCTCTTGTTTTGCTACAGAAAGTGCAGAAAGAGCCTATTCCAGAGGAGCAGGAGATGGACTTCCGACCCGTGGAGGAGGGGGAGGAGTGTTCGGACTCTGAAGGTAGCCATAAAGAAGAGGCCAAAGAACCTGATAAGATAACCAAGAAAGAGGGGGAGAAGACAGATGGTGCAGGAGCTGGTGAGGCCCGTTTTCTACCACCCCTTTATTCCATCAGACTAAACATTACTTTGTTTATTTAAGATGATTTTGTGTTTCAGAAGCTAGTGAGGAAACATCTCAGACCTCATCCTCGCCTGCCAGACCAGGTACTCCCTCCGGTCACCAGCCTCAGGAAGCATCACAGTTTGAGAGGAAAGAGGAGCCCCAGACTGAGCAGGTGCAAGAAGCTGAAGAGGAAAGTCGGACGGAAAGCAGTCTCCCAGCCAGTGTGCCCAGCAGAGGGGATGGTATGTGTGTGAGAGCAGCCAAGTTAAAAGAGGATTCTGCTGAGGCTAGTAATCACAGATATCATAGGCTTTTATTTATGCCTTTTAGAATGGCTTCTATGTGAACAGGTTGTTTTTCCAGTAAACCCATTCAAACAGAGCTTCTCACATATGATGCGTCCATTCCAGAATTCACCAAAATAGAGTTAAATCTGCAAGGGTGGGGCTCAGGATTCTTACTTCACAGGGTGTTAGGTCTGATCCACCTTGGCGTACTCCAGCAAATTGGTTTTGACATCCTCTGCGTTATTTCATTCCCATTATCAGACAGTTAACTTCCTTTCATGTAATGTCTGTCTATGTAGCGAGCTTTAATTACCAGACACGTGAATGTTATTGTCCCAAAAGAGGCTGTAAAGAGAACATGGATGAATTCGGAAGTCCGTTGCCTTCACCAGAGAATAATGTGTGTCTCTACTGATATTGCTGTATTGATTTAAATTGTTCACACACCTTATTGCCAATGTCAGTCATTTCCGTATTTTTTTTTACTTTATTTAAAAAATGACATTATAATGATTGATGTTAAAAGGTTACTTGGTTCATTCTCCATAAAAATGTAGAAATGGCCTGTGAGACCCTGCTTGATAGAGCATCTGCCTCCCTCTGTGCAGTTTCAGGACTTGTCTGTTTCCCTCACACTCCGTTCATCAGCCTCAAAGCCTCTTTGGTCCTGAAGCATGTCCTGTGGTCTGTCCACGCCTCAGTGTTATAATGAGAACTCTTCCACCCAGAGCTCCCAAGCTGTACGTGTCGTACCCCCTTGTTTCTTAAACAGTGAGCATTATTCCTAACATAGCATCACAGTAGTATAAAGATCTGTGTTTTATCTTTTTACCCCAATAGACTAAGATTTTGAGAGCCTGACAGACATTTCTCTTCCGTTTTTTATTTCTAGAACAAAGCTAAAAGAATATACAAAGGAATTTAGCAAGAATTTTAATCTGTGTATCAGCTACTGTGGGATCTGCACATCTCGAGGCCTGATTGATTTGTAGTAGTTGATTCTCAGTTACAATATGCTGCATGTGCATTCTGTTGAATGCACATGCCTGAGGCTTTAGGAAACTCTAGGGAACTTTAGTATTGAGTTCAAGTGTGTGTGTGTAAAAAGCTTAATTTACTTATTTGAAAGGCAGTTAGAGAAAGAGAGGGAGAAACACACAGAAATCTTCCATTCACTGGTTTACTCCCCAAATCGGTGCAATGGCTAGGCCTGGGCCAGGCTGAAGCCAGGAGCCTGGAAATAAATCTGGGTCTCCCCACATGGGTGGTAGGAGCTGAAGCACTGCGCCATCTTCTTCTGCTTTTGCACGCATATTAGCAGGGTTCAAAAGTGGGGCAGCCAGTCCTCCAACCAGCACCCTTATGGGATGTTGGCATTGTGGACAGCAGCTTACCCCACTGCACCACAGCATTGGCCCCAGACATGTTTTTTTTTTTTTTTTTTTAATTTTTTAAATTATTTATTTGAAAGTCAGAGTTACACAGAGAGAGGAGAAGCAGAGAGAGAGAGAGAGAGAGAGGGAGGGAGGGAGGGAGGAAGGGAGGGGTGTCTTCCATCCGATGGTTCACTCCCCAGATGGCTGCGATGGCCTGAGTGCGCTGATTCGAAGTTAGGAGCCAGGAGCTTCTTCTGGGTCTCACACGCGGGTGCAGAGGTCCAGGGACTTGCGTCCATCCTCTTACTGCTTTCCCAGGCTATAGCAGAGAGCTGGATCAGAAGTAGAGCAGCCGGAACTAGAACCGGCGCCCATAATGGGATGCCGGCACTTCAGGCCAGGGCGTTAACCCACTGCGCCACAGTACCGGCCCCCCCAGACATGTGTTTATTAATAAAGCTTCAGAGATGTGTATTAAAGTTTGAAATTCTAGATTTACAGTTTATAGAGGAGATAAAGCATCTGTGTGTGTATCAGAAAGCTAGGGCAAAAAGAAATTATCGGAGTCCACTGTGGGCAGACTCTTGGAATGCTTCAGAAGCTAGTGAACTCATTGGAATAATGAGTAGAATTTGGATGTAGATGTAGCTAGATATATTGGGAGAGAGCATTTCAGCACCATGGAACCATGAAATCTAAGGTGAGGAAGTGGAATGATTTAGCCATGGGTAAGAATGAGTTCTTGTTTAGTTAGATGAAGTGTGAGTTGTGAAAATCAGGCTGGTAAAAAGCATGGTTGGACTGTGCGGTTGATAACTGTGTAGTGAACAGCTATGACACAGGCGGTTCACTGTGACCTGTTAAGTCACCCTGAGTGGCCAGGATGAGAGAGGCAGTGCACTTGTAAAGGCAGGTGATGGCAGGTAATATGACAGAGTAGAAGTTGACGGGCCTGTGTTTGTGACACTTGCATCCTACATTGGAGTGCTGGTTTGGAGTCGTGGTTGCTATGCGTGTGATACAGCTTCCTGCTAATGCACCTGGGAAGCAGCAGTTAATGGCATAAGTGTTTGGGGCCCTGCTACCCTTGAGGGGAGACCCTGTGCAGTTTCTGGCTGCTGGCTTTGGCTTGACCCAAACCTGGGTGTTGTGACCATTTGGGGAATGAACCAGTGGATGTAAGGTCAGCTTCTCTTTGTCTCTCCCTTTCTGTAGCTCTGTCTTCCATAGAAATAAACAAATATATTTCTTTAAAAAAAAAATGACAGGCTTGTCATTGTGTATCAGGATTAAGAAGAGGGAGGAGGGGCTGGGGCTGTGTCACAGTAGGTTAAACCTCCATCTGCAACACTGACATCCCATATGGGTGCCGTTTTGAGTCCCAGCTGCTCCACTTCCGATCCAGCTCCTTGCTAATGCACCTGGGAGAGCAATGGAAGATGGCCCCAGGTACTTGGGGCCCTGCACACATGTTGTTGACCCAGGACTTGGAAGAAACTCCTGGCTCCTGGCTTTGGATTGGCCCAGCTTCAGCCATTGCAGCCACTTGGGGAGTGGACCAGTGGATGGAAGACCTCTCTCTGTCTCTGTCTCTGTCTCTCCTTCTCTGTAACTCTGCCTCCCAAATGAATGTTTTTAAAAAAATTGCTGATTAAGAAGAGGGAAGAGTGAAATTATACGATCTTAGAAAGGACTGTGGTGTCATCCACAGGAAAGAGTGAAAGCCGAGGAGTGGAGGATAAATGGTTTTGAACATTGATGCTGAGGTGTCAATGAAAAATGAACGTAGAAATGGCCAGAGAGCAGTTGTGAATAAGTAACTGACTAAATGGGAGTAGTTTTAGGCCATGGAGAGAATCAGAGTCTAAAAGATGACATGCACTTATTTAGGGTGAGAAGAAAAATGGACTAAACAAAACCTTGTGTCATTACTACTTTAGAGGGTGGACAGAGGAAGAAGCAGAGAAACACTCTGAGGGTACCAGTGGAGCCAGGTGGGATCCAAGGAAGCTAAGGAAGGAGGATGTTTGAGTGCGGAATTGGGCTGACAAGGTCGGATGCCACTAAGAGGTCAGATGCAGATGAGGAGAAATCATTGAATATGGCAACTTTGTTTCGCCACTTACTGTTGAGAGGAGCTGTACTTGGGAGGTGGAGAGTGGGAGTCACATTTTGACAGATTTGGTAGTGGTTGAAACAACATGTATAGGTTGTCCTTTAAAATAGTTTGGTAGAGAAAGAGAGTAACAGGTATTTGGGGAGAAGCTGTCTGTAACTGAATCAACAAGATTTCCCAGGAGAGACTGCAGTTGTCTGTAGTTATTTCTTTCCCACTTTTATACTAAGAGCCTGCAGACTGAGAAGTTAGAAACAGGAACCAAGACAGAACCTTGTGCAATTTTTATTCATTTTGAGAGGAATGTCGCACAGTGCAGGTAGGCTCCTAGTGCTTTGTAGTATCCTAAATGCATATCCTAAAGCACATACTATTGAATTATATTAATTATGACTGAAGTGTGTACTTTTTCAAGATAATTGCTTGTAGATTTCATAAAGGTTTTGATGAGGCTTCATTATTTTTGAGAATATGTGGGGTGCTTTGTTTATCATTTGGAAATGTGTTATGAAGAAGGGGTTAGACTGAGTCCAAAATGTTGACTTACACGTATTGGATAGGTACTCTAGTGACAGACACGTAAAAGGGCTTTTACCTTTTAACCCTTGTCTTTGTCATTCTGCCCATGTGGAGAGAAATACTGCACTTCTCCATGGGGTAGCGGCAGCGCTCGTGACAGGGCTCACGTTGCTCTTGGCCCCTAGCAGGCTGCCTAGCCTAGTGTTGCTCTGCCCGAGAGTCTGTATTTCAAAGGAGTTTCATCTGTTACAATTTTTTTCTCTAGAAATGGTTCCTGATGTCCAGCAGCCCCTGTCTCAGATTCCTTCAGATCCAGCCTCTCCTCTTCTCATACTTCCACCTCCTGTTCCCAGTCCCAGTCCTGCCCTCCGGCCAGTTGAAATGCCAGTCGTGGGTGCTCCTGGTATGGGCAGCGTTTCCACAGAGCCAGATGATGAGGAGGGTCTCAAACACTTGGAGCAGGTAACATTCTGACATTCCTCTGCCTTCTCTTAAATTGCTATAAAAAGTTAAAAAAAAAAAGCACTAAATAAATATTCAAGTATATAACTTTTGCATACTGTATTTACAGGAAAAGTTGGTTATTTAGTATTTATTTGTGTCAGTAATTGCCTTTTAATAATTTCATGCTTATAAGTTTCTGCTATGTAGCAGTTAGTATGTCAGGTTATTTTTTCCTTTTCTGAGGTTGCCCTTAGCTGTTTACTTTTCTTTTTTCTTTTTGGACATTAATGGAATGCCAGAAATGGCGAATACAAACAGCTGTGCATGGGCACTGTGTCTTCTGTGTTTTTGCCTCAAATATAACAAGAGAAATAGTTAAACTCTCCATGTTAATATCGTATTCCTGTCTCTGGATTTCCCTAAGATTGTATATACTATTTTTATATGTAAAGTAAATAATAGCTTGCTTTTTGATGAAAGAATTTCTCTTCAGCTTGAGATAGTGGCAGGAAACGTTGAAGACAGGAAGGATAAGATAGTGTCTTAGTAAAGCTTGTCAAAACTTTATTTCTAATTGTGTTAACTGAGCCTCGTGTTCTTTCAACATCCCTGTTTTTATAAGTTTAGTTTATGCAGTTAGAGTTGATCGAGGCTTATTAGTTTAAAAAGTACCTTGTTAATATGTGGATTAGAATCCTGGGCTTTGATCTGTACCCATTTGTATTTCAATCTCAGTTGGTTTGCTTAATAATTTTTTTTTTTTTTTTTTTTTTGACAGGCAGAGTGGACAGTGAGAGAGAGAGACAGAGAGAAAGGTCTTCCTTTGCCGTTGGTTCACCCTCCAATGGCCGCCACAGCTGGCGCTCTGCGGCCGGCGCACCGCGCTGATCCGATGGCAGGAGCCAGGAGCCAGGTGCTTTTCCTGGTCTCCCATGGGGTGCAGGGCCCAAGCACCTGGGCCATCCTCCACTGCACTCCCGGGCCACAGCAGAGGGCTGGCCTGGAAGAGGGGCAACCGGGACAGAATCCGGTGCCCCGACCGGGACTAGAACCCGGTGTGCCGGCGCCGCTAGGCGGAGGATTAGCCTAGTGAGCCGCGGCGCCGGCCTTCAGCTTAATAATTTTGAGACCTTGAGTAAGACTTGCTGTCTCTGATCTTTAATTTCCCTTATGCAAATTAGGGATAGTACCTATTTCATGACATTGCTGGAAAATTGTTAAATGCTGTCTTCCTCGCATAGTGTCTTTCACTGTTCAAGTAGTCCAAAACAACAGCAACCTAAGGTCAGCATTATTATTAGGTGTACAAGTATTATTTTAGGATTATTTGTTTGCTTACTCCATTTTTTGTTTTTCTGTTAATAGCAAGCTGAAAAGATGGTGGCGTATCTCCAAGATAGTGCTCTAGACGATGAGAGACTGGCATCAAAGCTGCAAGAGCACAGAGCTAAAGGAGTGTCAGTTCCATTGATGCATGAAGCGATGCAAAAGTGGTATTACAAAGATCCTCAGGGAGAAATTCAAGGCAAGTTGTTCCTTTCTACTTCCAGTACTGAAGTGTTTACCATTGGTTCCAGAAGCTCTGAAAAGACAATTGGTTAAGGTACATTTGCATAAGAGGAAAGTGTATAAGGAGAGAAGAAAAGATATATGAAAATCATTTGGATACAAGGCAGATGTCATGACTAATGTAATGGGCCTAGGGACAGAATGTTCTGGATGCTGTCAGTTGTGGCATCCCAGCTTGTTAAGAGGGCAGGTCATATCTCCTCTGTTCTCGTCTCCTTCACTATGTAAAGGTGACAGCAGTCATGGTTGGGGACTTTAATGTTAGTTTAAGGGGATGGGATACAAATACTAAGAACTATTAGCAGTGTCTGAGGAAAGATAGGGCTGTGTAACAGGTTTGTTTGGTGCCTAAGTTGGATTAGAATAGAGGAGAGTGCTCTAAATGATATTTGTTGATTCTTCATTTCTGTTTTTTTTTTTTTTTTTAAAGATTTATTTCTTTATTTGAAAGGATTAAACAGAGAGAGGAGAGGGAGGTGGCTTTACCCGTTATGCCACAGCACCAGCCCCATTTCTGGTTTTGCAATATTTGTTTTTAACCTGCAAACTGTTGTTGAGGATAATAGTGTCAGTCTCAGGATGGCACTTCCTCAAGCTCTCTCCGATGTGTTTACTCCCCGTTTACTCTTAGAGCCCTTGCCTTGTTGTATTTTCCTTCATAGCATTCCTGCTGCATATCTTTTCTTTCTTTGTTTTTTTGAAAAGATTTCTTTATTTATTTGAAAGAGTTAACGCAGAGAGAGATGTCCTCCAACCGATGGTTCACTCCCCAGATGGCCGCAAGGGTCGTGGCTGCACTGATCAGGAGCCAGGAGCTTCCTCTGGGTCTCCCACGTGGGTGCAGGGGCCCAAGGACTTGGGTCATCCTCCACTGCTTCTCCAGGCCACAGCAGAGAGCTGGATGGGAAGTAGAGCAGCTGGGACACAAACTGGCACCCATATGGGATGCTGGCACTGCAGGCAGTGGCTTTGCCCACTATGCCACAGCGCCGGCCCCCCTGCTGCACGTCATTGTATGTATATGTTCACTGTTAAACGCTCCAGTCTCTGCCTGTGGCCCCGACATCCTGTATGCTCACTGGTTCATGTACCAGCTGCTCCTCTTCTGATCCAGCTCTCTGCTATGGCCTGAGAAAGCACTGAAAGATGGCCCAAGTGCTTGGGCTCCTGCACCTGCGCCGGAGACTTGGAAGAAGCGCCTGGTTCCTGGCACCGAATCAGCTCAACACCAACCGTTGTGTCCAGCGGATTGGAAGACCTTTCTCTCTGTCTCCCTCTCTCTGTAACTCTACTTCTCAAATAAAGGAATAAATCTTAAAAACAGTGAAATACATGAAATACATGAAAGCAGTGCTTTGTGTGTATGTGCATGTTTCATTTAAATGTCTTTGAGGATAATGGTGGCTTTGCATGGGTTTGTGAGATATAATAGAGAGTCCATGTACCTTTTACCCAGTTTTCCCCATGGCAGTCTCTCGCCTGCCTATTGTACAGTATCACAACCAGGGTGTCGACAATGAGGCAGTCAAGATTCAAAACTTTTTTCATGAAGATTTATTTATTTATTTGAAAGGCGGAGTTACAGAGCAGAGGCGCATAGAGAGAGGTCTTCCACTTGTGGGTTCACTCCCCAAATGGCTGCAATGGCTAGAGCTGTGCCAATCCGAAGCCAGGAGCCAGGCGTCTCCTGCTCGTTTCCCATGTGGGTACAGGGGCCCAACGACTTGGGCCAGGGCCATCTTCTACTGCTTTCCCAGGCCATAGCAGAGAGCTGGATGCGAAGAAGAGCAGCTGGGACTCTAACTGGCGCCCACGTGGGATGCTGGCACAGTAGGCGGAGGATTTAACCTACTGTGCCATGGCACCGGCCCCAGAATGTTACATCTTTAAAGGGAATCGTAGACATGTATTCTTTTGGGATTGGCTTTGTTCATTCAGTGGAATGATCTGGAGACCCATCCAAGCAGAGTTGCAGAGAGACAGAGACAGACATAGACAGAATAAGAGGTCTTTTATGCTGGTTCACTCCCCAGATGGCCTCAATGGCTGTGATGGGCCAGGCCAAAGCCAGAACCAAGGAACTCCATCTGGGTCTCCCATGTTGGTGTTAGGAGTCCAAGCACGTGGGCCATCGTCCATTGCTTTCTCGGGTACATAGTAGGAAGCAGATCTGCAGTAACTGGGCCTCAAGCCAGAGCTGTGATAATAGGATGCAGTGTAACCTGCTGTGCCACAACACTGGTCACTGTGTTCAGTTTTCTGGTTCTCTTGCATTTTCCTATAATTTTTGGAATAATCTTGTCCATATAAAGATCTTGCTGAATTTTGCTATAAATTGTTAAACCTTCTTATAAATTTGGGAATTGACATGTTTGCCATGTTGAGTTTTCAGATCAGCAGCCATATTATGTTTATCAGTTTATTTAGCTCTGCCGTCTTTTATCAGCATTCTGTAATTTTTAGCATAGAATCTGTATGTGTATTATTAGGTTTACACCTAAGTGTTTTATCTTTTTTTTTTTTTTTTTTTGAGTGGTTATAAATGTTAGTGTATTTGTTTAAAGGTTTTTTTGTTGTTGTTGTTGTTTTTTTTTTTTTTTTTGTTTTTTTTTTTTTAATTTGGAAGGCAAAGCTATTAGAGTGAGGGAGAGACAAATCTTCTGTCATCTGGTTCACTCCCCAAATGGCTGCAGTGGAAGCCAGGAGCTTGGAACTTTATCTTGGTCTCCCACTTGGGTGGCAGGGACTAGCATTTGCGGCATCCTCTGCTGCCTTCCCAGGTGCACCAGCAGGGAGCTGAATCAGAAGCAGAGAAAGCAGGACTTGAATCGGCACTTACAGGACATGTTGCCACGGCAGGTGGCAGCTTCATCCGCCAGCCCACAACCCTCGCAGCTGTGTGTTTTTAACATCAGCGCCTGTGTGTCTGTTGCTGGTACACAGAAACAGAATTCAATTTGGGGCATTTATCTTTCATTCTGTTTACCTCTCTGAGCTCGTTTATTAGTTCAAGGAGATATTTTGGTTTTCTGTTTCTGAGGTAGATTTTTGAGATTCTGTGTACACAATCATTTCACTTTTAAAAAATGATTTTATGCATATCAGCATACATACTTTCCTAAAAATATTTATTTATTTTTTTGAAAAACAGATTGCCCAAGAGAGAAGGAGAGGTAGAAGAGAGAAAACCTTTCCATTTGCTGTTTTACTTCCCAAATGGTTGCTCAGCCAGGTCTGAGCCAGGCTGAAACCAGGAGCCAGGCACTCCATCCTGGTCTCCCGCGTGGGTAGCAGGGGCCCAAGGACTTTGGCCAACTGCTGCTGTCTTCCCAGGTGCGTTAGCAGGGAGCTGGAGTGAAAGCTCAACAGCAAGGACTTGAACCAGTGCTCTGACATGCAGTGCCAATGACTGCGCCAGAACGCCGGCCTGTCATTTCACCCTCAAATGGGACACTTTGCTTTGCTTCCAATGTGTATGCCTTTTATTTTCTTTTGATACCTAAAAATTTTTTTAGATTTATTTATTTAGTTTTGAAAGTATCCAAGAGGGAGAGCAAACAGAGAAAGAGCCAAGAGTAAGAGCGAGAGAGAGAGGAAGAAATATTCTTTCACTGGTTCATTCCGTAAGTGGCTGCAACAGCTAGGTCTAGGCCAGGCGAAAGCCAGGAGCCCAGAACTCCATCCTGGTCTCCCACATCAGGAGGTAGGAGACCAAGTACTCGCCATCTTAAGCTCCTCTCCTAGGTGCGGTAACAGGAGGGTGGATTGGAAGCAGAGCAGCTGGGACTAAAACTAGCACTCTGATACGGGATGCTGGCATCATAAGCACCACAGCACCGGCCACCTCCAGTTTTTTTTTTCTTTTATTCATCATTATATTTGAAAAGTAGAGAGCCAGAGAGTGAGACATTCCATTTACTGATTTACTCCCCAAATGCCTGCAACTATTGAGGTCGAACCAGGCTGAAACCAGGAGCCCAGAACTCAATTTGGGTTTCCTTCATGGGTTGAGTACCCAAGTTCTTAGGCCATCAGCTGCTGTCTCCCAAAGTGCACATTTGCAGGAAGCTGGAGTTGGTAGTAGAGCTGGGACTGGAACTGGGGATTCCAGTATAGGATGTGAGTGTCCCAAGGGAAGTCAGCACCTGCTTGCTTCTCCCTTGTTGCTTTAGTGTGCTTTCCATCACTGTGCTGAGTCCGAGTGGTGGGAGCAGACATCCTGCTCTGTGCTCCTGGGAGCACATTCAGTCTTTCATCACTAAATGTAATGCTGGCCGTAGGGTTTCTGTAGACAGTCTTTGTCAAGGTGAGGAAGTACTCTTCTGTTCTTGTTTTCTCAGAGTTCTAATAGCGAATGGGTGTTGGATTTTGTCAAATGCATTTCCAGCATCGATTGGTAGAATTGTGTGACTTTGCTTCTTTAGTGAAGACGACTCTGGTAGTTTACATTGATTGTGTCTGGACATTGAATTGCATCCTTGGAATAAACCCCACTTGATCGTGTGTTTACTCCTTTGTATAAAGTGCTGAACCTTATTTGCTAGTGTTTTGTTACAGGTTTTTGTATCTGTATACATGAGAGATTTTATTTTGTAATTTTCTGTTTTTGCACATTTGTTATCTCTCTCTCTCTCTCTCTTTTTTTTAAAGATTTATTTTATTTATTCGAATGACAGAGTTAGAGAGAGAGAGGTAGAGACAGAGAGAGAGGATCTGCTGGTTCACTCCCCAGATGGCCACAGTGGCTGAAGCTAGGCCAGTCTGAAGCCAGGTTCCAGGAGCTTCTTCCAGGTCTCCATGCAGGGGCATGGGCCCAGGCACATTAGCAGGGAGCTGGATCAGAATTGAAACAGCTGGAGCTCATATGGGATGCTGGTGCTGCAGGCCTGGGTTTTAATCCCCTGCACCACAGCGCCTGCTCCTGTTGTCTTGTTTTATCGTCATGTTAATCTTAGCTTTGTAAAATGAGCCAGGAAGTATTTCTTCCTTTTTCATTGTTTGGGAGAGATCATTTAGAATAAATGTTAATCCTTTAAATCCTCAATGAAATTCTCTAGTAAAATTGGAGAGTCTCTTGGGAATTGAAGAGTTAAAAAATCAGTTTTCTTCATAGTTATAAAGCTATTTCAGTGATGTATTTAATGTGGCTGAGTTGTGGTAGTTTGTATTTTTTTGATGTTAGTCTGTTTGGTTTAATGTACCAATTCATGTGTGTGGAGTTGCTTTCAGATTTTATCATCACTGCTATCTGAAGGTTTTGTAGAGAAACCGTTTCATTCCTGATATTGATACTTTGTGTATTTCTCTTTTCTCTTTGTCTTTGTAGAGATTTGTCAGTATTTTATTATCTATTCAAACATTCAGCTGTTTGTTTGATTTATTTTTCTGTTTATGTTTTCATTTGCTTTGGTTTATGCTCTTTTCTTTCCTTCTGCTCACATAGGGTTTATTTTGTTCTTTAATAGGTTCTTGAGGGTGGGAGCTTTGTTTATTAATTTGAATGTGAACTTTTTTCCTTTTTTTAAGATTTAATTTATTTGAAAGGTGGAGTTACAGAGTCAGAGAGAGAGAGATCTACACACTGGCTCACTCCCCAAATGGCTGCAATAACTGGAGCTGGGCCGATCCAAAGCCAGGAGCCAGGAGCTTCTTCCAGGTCTCCCACGTGGGTGCAGGGGCCTAAGGACTTGGGCCATCTTCCACTGCTTTCTCAGGCCATAGCAGAGAGCTGGATCAGAAGTGGAGCAGCTGGGTCTTAAACCGGCGCCCGTATGGGATGCTGGCACTGCAGGCATGGCTTTACCTGCTGCGCCACAGCACCAGCCCCTCTAATGTGAACTTTTAATATAAATTTCTCTCTTAGCACTTCTTTGGTGCTAGTAATTTAAAATACATCATTCAGTTCTGTGTATTTTCTTTTTTTCCCAAGATTTATTTATTTGAAAGACAGAGTTACAGAGGGGAGGAGGGGGGAGAGAGGTCTTCTATCCACTGGTTCACCCCTCAAATGGCCACAAAGGCCAGAGCTGGGCCAATCCAAAGCCAGGAGCCAGGAGCTTCTTCCAGATCTCCAAGGTAGGTCCAGGGGCCCAAGGACTTGGGCCATCTTCTACTGCTTTCCCAGGTTATAGCAGAGAGCTGGATCAGAAGTTTAACAACAGGGACTTGAACTGGCACCCATATGGGATGCTGGCACTGCAGGCAGTGGCCTTACCTGCTATGCCACAGTGCCAGCCCCTGTGTATTTTCTTGATTTTTTTTTTAACCCGTGGATTATTTTGAAGTGTGTTTTTTAGTTTGCCAACCATTTGAGATTTTCCTTAATTTTTGATTTCTGGCTTGATTCTGTTGTGGGCAAAGAAAATACTATGTGTGATTTCAGTTTTTAAAAAATTGTTGAAGTTTGTTATATGTCACAAAAAATGATCCATTATTGTTAGACGTTCTGTGGGTACTTGAAGAATGTCTATTTTCCTGTCTTTGGAGCTCTGTAATTGTGTGTTTGCCTCTGTTGGTGATGGGATTGTTGAGTTCTGCAACACTGCTGCTTTTCTGTCTAGGTCTGTGAGTTGCTGAGAGAGGAACGTTGTCTTCAGCCTGTGAATCTATCTACTGTTTTCAGTTCTGTCAGATTCTGCTTCACGTATTTTGCAGCTTTTTGTTTGGAACATAGGTGTTTATGATTGCTATGACTTCTTGGTTGTCTATCCTGCTTTATTATCTAATGTCTCTGGTAATTTTTGTGTTCTAATGTAGCCAGATTTTCATTAGTGCTTATTATGTGATTTAGTTTGTTCCTTTTACTTCAGTCTGTCTACTTGGTTATATTTGGAGTGACTTTTTTTTTTTTTTTCTTTTGATGGATAGAGTTAGATACAGAGAGAGAGACAGAGAGAAAAGTCTTCCTTCCGTTGGTTCACTCCCCAAATGGCTGCTACAGCCAGCGCTGCACTGATCTGAAGCCAGGAGCTAGGTGCTTCCTCCTGGTCTCCCATGCGGGTGCAGGGGCCCAAGCACTTGGGCCATCCTCCACTGTCTTCCCGGGCCACAGCAGAGAGCTGGACTGGAAGAGGAGCAACTGGGACTAGAACCCAGTGCCCGTATGGGATGCCGGTGCTGCAGGATTAACCAAGTGAGTCACGGTGCAGGCTCAGGCCCCTGTAACTTCTTTTTCTTTTTCTTTTTCTTTTTCTTTTTTCTTTTTTCTTTTTTCTTTTTTTCTTTCTTCTTTTTTTTTTTTTTTTGAAGATCTGTTTATCTATTTTGAGAGGCAGAGTTACAGAGAGAGGGAGAGACAGAGAGATCTTCCATCCACTGGTTCACTCTCCAAATGGCTACAATAGCTGGAACTGGGATGATCTGAATCCAGGAGCCAGGAGCTTCTTCTGGGTCTCCTATGTGGGTGCAGGGGCCCAAGGACTTGGGCCATCTTCTACTGCTTTCCCAAGTGCATTAGCAGGAAGCTGGATCTGAAGTGGAACAGCCAGGTTTCGAACCAGTGCCCATATGGGATGCTGGAGCTGCAGGCAGAGGCTTAACCTGCTGAGCCACAGCGCTAGCCCCTAGAGTGACTTTCTAATAGACCACACATACAGAAACCCCTCAAACTTTCATTGGGATTAAATTCCAATAAGTTCGTCATTAGTGAAAATACTACAAACTAAAATGCATTTAATACACTCCACCCCCTGAACTTCATCATTTGGTAGCACAGGTGGCTTCCCCTCCTGGGTTGTGTGGCTGCTCGGCACTGTGGCTCCCTGCTGCTGCCCCACACCACAGCAGAATTTGTGTGGTGTCACCTATTAGTAATTTGGAAAAAAAATCCAAACTTGAAGTATTGTGTCTACTGAATGTGTACCACTTTTGCACCATTTTCTCGTTGAACTATCCTGCAGTAAGATCATGTTTCTGGCTGCTAGCTGCTGCTTCTCCAAACCTGGGATAGATGAGGGGAGAAGAACACCCAGAGAACTCAGCATTGTGTCGGTCTTCAGGCCTGGAGGCATCTGGTCAACTGTCTCTACCTTTTGGAATGTTCTTTTGTTTGTTTTATATTTATTGCCCAGGGTTTCCACGTATACTTAGGAGTTAGGAAAAAGTATATCAACTCCATCTTCCTGAGTAGAGGTCTCCAAGGCTTTGTTTTGTTCATTGCTATATCCCTGCTACCTAGATCATATAGTCAGTGTTTGGTGAGTATTTGATGAATGAACTAATTGATGTTTTATTGAATAGAGTACATTTCTTTGTTAAATTTACACATAAAATACTTGATTTTCAAACATTTTATTTATTTTTACTTACTGAAAAGTCAGACAGGCCCACCTTCCATTTACGAGTTCGTTTCTGAATGCCCACAAACACCTGGGACTCAGCCAGATTGAGGCCAGGAGCCTGGGACTCTGCCTGGGCCTCCTGTATGAGTGCAGCAACTCAACATTAGAGCAGCCATGTGCTGCCGCCCAGGGTGTGCATGTTAGCGGGAGCTGGATTGGAGAGGGAGCAGTCGGGACTTCAGCCTGGCGATCCAGCGTGGGATGTGGGCCCCTCAAGCAGTGTGCTAACTGCTGCACCAAATGCCAGACTCTTGATTGTTTCTTACTGTAAAACGCGTAGAGAACATTAGCTTTACCAAGGCCAGATTGAATTTGGGAACTTTACAAGTTAAAGTTACCTTTACCAAGGCCAGATTTACCAAGGCCAGATTTAGTCTTAGCTGGCTGACTTGTAATTTGCTTTGGTTTAACTGATCATTATTTATATTTTGCCTCACCTTCAGTAATCTCTAGCAGAAAATGAGTTTGAAAATGTACTTGGTTCTATACTGTGTTCTCTATGTATGAGTGATACAACGTCTACTAAATACTTACTCTTCAGTTGTAATATACTTTCCTGACAGATTCTTGTAGTGACTGAGAGAGAGAGAATTATGTTCCTTGTACTGATTAAAACACTGCTGAGAATTTGGATGTGTAGAGGGCTTATTTCAAAGTTGTTTCTGTTGTGTTTTATTTAAGTCTGTTTTCTGCCTTCCGAGACAGAGTAAGATACCACAAGGACTTTTGATAGATGCCCCCAGTGAGGATCAGACCAAGAAATACACTTTTCCTCCGAGTCTGGAAGTATTCTTACTGTCTCTTTAATTGGTGCTCTTGTAGGTCCCTTCAATAACCAGGAGATGGCGGAATGGTTCCAGGCTGGCTATTTCACTATGTCTTTGTTGGTGAAGAGAGCTTGTGATGAAAGCTTCCAGCCCCTTGGTGATATCATGAAAATGTGGGGAAGGGTTCCTTTCTCTCCAGGTCCAGCTCCCCCTCCTCATATGGTAAGTACCTTACAGCTCACCCAGAATCCTTATGTGTTAGAAACAGTTGCTTCTCTTGGAAAACAGAACTCAAGTATTACATCCACTGAGGAAGGAATTACAGTTCTTTGAAAGTAATTGAAATGGTCATGGGAAGTCCAGATTACAACTGTGTTCATCCTCTTACACACACACACACACACACACACGCTCGGGTGCACACATGTACGTGTGTACTCTGGGGACACAGAATGCTCCCATAGCTTTCTAGCAGGTAAAGAATTAGGACCAACATCCTGTCCTGAGCTTCCAGCAGGTCCTGAATGTATCGGCTCCTTACCTTCCGAAGCTCCTTTAGGAGCCTTTGTCTGTCTTTATCTGCTGTGCTTCAACATGGTCGGCCTTTCCAAGTTCTTGGCTGCCTCTAGCTAAAATGTACACTCTTCTCCCTTCCCCTCATTGAACTCTTTCTTTAACTTGTAAAGTTCCCAAATTCAAGGCTTTCCTTCAAATAGTGCTTCAGAATTTTTTGAAGACTTAAACTTAACTGCTGATATTTTAATAGAGAAATGGTACCATAATACTACTGACCTCCACAGGACGCTGGCGCTGGAGTACCTCCTCTTGCAGCAGCTCCTGGCCCTCTCCCAGTGGGCTTCCTTTGGAAGTCTCTGCATCTGTCCTTCTATCTTCCTTCTGCAGGTTAGAGTGGCTGGTGGCTGGCCATAGGTCACAGTAGCCATAGTGCAGGAGCTGCAGTGTGAGCACTAGATTCTGCAGTAACGTCCTTCATTGGGTTGTTCCTCAGCTATCTGCCGAGAGCCTGTGAGGCCTTGCCTAGGTCCTTAGGAGATGCAGATGAGTGAGACATGGCCTCGCTAGGCAGAGGGGTTCGCAGGTGAGGACAGCAGCCACCAGCCTTTCTTGACCGTGACTCGCAGCAGAAACAAAAATGAGTTTTGCATTGCTATGTACATTCCTGTGTGTATCTGTGTGTGCATGACAAATAAATTTCACATTTTGTGCCATGTACTTGTTTGTTTTGAACATATTAATTGATTTCATAGTGTACTGATGGGTTGAGACCTGTAGTTTGGAGAGCAATGGTCTAGAATGGAAGGTTTCATTCATTTATTTATTCGAATGGCAGAGAGACAGAGGCAGAGATTTTCCATCTGTTGGTTCACTCCTCAGATGCCTAAAGAGCTGCGGCAAAGGCAGGCCCAAAGCCAGGAGCCCAGACTCACCCCTGGTCTCTCACATTTGTGTCAGGACCCAAGGACTCGAACCATCACTGGCTGCTTCTCAGGAATCCGAAGCTGGAATCTCAAGTGGCATCTTAATGGCCTTGCCAAGGGGGAATTATTTCTGACATTCTCCAATTTGTTTTAATTAAAAAAAATAGACTTTTTATTGTATAGAAATTTCACTTAAGTTCCAAGTTTGAGCCTTGTTTCCCTTCTCTGAAATTGAGATGGGTTTTTGTCGTGGCCTGTGTCGTATCTGAAAGCTCATTGCGTGGATCCTGGCGCACGCTGGTCCCCAGCTTCCAGTTAGGCTGAACTCAGTCACACCCATTGGAAGAAGAGCTGTGAGAAGGGCTGCACCTTCGCAACGAGTGCTCCCTGAAACTGAAGTTTTCATATAGAAATTTTAGATTAACCTAGGGTGGCTTCATGTGCTGTAAGTTTTGATGATTTACTCCTTTTTGTATGATCCTGTTTCTCTTTTTTTTATTTCTCTGTTTTCTTTTTTTAAAGATTGTATTTATTTATTGGAGAGGTAGAGTTACAGTGAGAGGGCGAGACAGAGAGAAAGGTCTTCCTTCCATTGGTTCAGTCTCCAAATGGCTGCAATGGCTGGAGCTGTGCCGATCTGAAACCAGGAGCCACGAGCTTCTTGCCAGACTCCCACGTGGGTGCAGAGGTCTAAAGACTTGGGCCATCTTCTACTGCTTTCCCAGGCCACAGCAAGAGCTGGATTGGAAGAGAAGCAGCCGGGACTTGAACTGGCACCCATATGGGATGCTGGTGCTGCAGGCGAAGGATTAACCTACTGCGCCTTGGCGCCGTCCCCTGTTTCTCTATTTTTTACATGACCTCCAGACTTAAAAATTGAATATTGGGAGACTTATTCAATATTTCATTTACAGTAGTAACTCTGGAGTACCGTTCCTCATTCAGTGTTAAGAGCAGGAGTAGAGAATAGCGCTGAAATGAAGACCTCTTCTCAGCTTAGACTCTCAGGATGTGTACAATTAGATGTGTTCCACTAGATGGCAGTGTTTAGTTTTTAACAATGTTGGATTTTTAGTTACTGATTTGGAAAAAAGGTTGGAGTGAGAGGTAAAGATCTTGGAGTGATTTTGCTTTCTGATATACGTACCAAGAGGCTGTTAAGTTCTTTGCATTTTATTTAAGAGTATTTGTTCCTTTCACTCCAGGGAGAATTGGACCAGGAACGACTGACCAGGCAACAGGAACTCACAGCCTTATACCAGATGCAGCACCTCCAGTACCAGCAGTTCTTAATACAGTAAGAGCAGGGATGCAAAGTGGTGTGCTGAGCTTCCTAAGGGGGCTGGAGATGACATCTGCTCCCGAGTCTCACCTTGTACATCAGAGAGAGCGGAGTGCTTAGATTGTGCCTGCTTCATTATCTAGCCAGTGACATCCTACATGCATATTCTAATCACAGCCTTTTTAAATACCAGAAGTTTGCAGAAGATCATACGTAATTATGATTTTCAAGCACTTTAGTTACTAAAGGAAGAATCAGGAAATATTTCAAGAAGCATGTGTCTCCTAAGTGGCTAGCTTTGAGTGTCAACAGGGGGAAAACAGATGAGAAAGTGGCAAAGAAGTTAAAAGTTCATACTGCCAGGGTTGGTATGGCGTCTGGCAGAATGACAGATGATGCGCCCCTTAGATTGTGCGGGAAGAAGTAGGATGTGGAGTGGAGCTTGGTAAGGTCTGCTCTCAGGCCAGGTCCCCTGCTGCCTGGCACAAAGCAGTGTGCTGTTGGAACACAGACCACACATTTGTTTACAGACCGTCTGCGGCTGCCTTTGCCTTAGAATGGCAGAATTGAGTCTGTGTGACCCACAAAACTGAAAATATTTCCTCTCTGGCCATTCTCAGGAAAAGTTTGTCCGTCTCTGATCTAGTGGAAAAAAAAAATTACCTAAAAATTTCCAAGTCCAAACATAGTTTGAGAATTTTTTAGGAATAAGTTTGAGAAGTAATTGTATTGTTTGGAAAGCTAGCTTTGTATGGCAGTAGCTCTTGTTTGACTCTTACGGTTTTCTCTTGTTCCTAATAAAAGGCTTGTTAGCTTAAGGGGATTTGCTGACATTTAGAGGGCTTTTAAAATTCATTCATTTATTTATTTTTGCTGTCTTCTTTCAAAAACATGCTATCTCTGAGTGTAGTTCTTTCTTTCTATTTAAAGATTTATTTATTTTATTTGGGAGGCAGAGAGAGAGGTCTTTCATCCACTGGTTCAATCCCCACATGGTCGCAACGGCTGGAGCTGTGCCGATCCGAAGTCAGGAGCCTCTTCCAGGTCTCCCATACGGGTGCAGGGGCCCCAGAACTTGGGCCATTTTCCACTGCTTTCTCAGGCCACAGCAGAGAGCTGGATTGGAAGTGGAGCAGCCTGGACTCAAACTGGCACCCATATGGGATGCCGGCACTGCAGGCTTTCCCACTACACCACAGCATCGTCCCCAATAGAGTTCTTTCTGCAGCCAATGGTAGAATTGCTGTGTGACTCTTATCATGAATTGTAAAGAATATTTCATAGCTGTTTCTCGTGGTGTGTTTTGAGGGGATGCTGAATGAACTTTGTCTTTTAAACATTTCGGTTATGTCAGCTGAGTGTGGATGGATGGGTTACACCTTTCTGTCTGTTTTCTGAAGACAACAGTACGCACAGGTTTTGGCTCAACAGCAGAAAGCAGCCTTGTCCTCACAGCAGCAGCAGCAGTTGGCACTTCTTCTCCAGCAGTTCCAGGCTCTGAAGATGAGGTTGGTGGTTGTCCATTATGAACCTCATTTTGTGTGTGAGAGAGAGAGTGTGTGTGTGTGTATGTGTGTGTGTGTGTGTGTGACAGAGAGAGAGAGAATGTGAATGGGGGGAGGGAGAAGAAAGGAAAGCCGGTAAAATGTGTGAATTCTGGCCTCAGCATACCACTATTTCTATGTGTTCTATGTAAAAATAATATAGTATACAAAGAATTCGATGGTGATAGCATTTAACTTATCTTTCAGTCATAAAGGATACATTTTAGATAGTAACCTGGAAATGATGAGGAGAGAAACAATATAGTCTTACAGCACTTGTAGCAAGAATAAAAATGCAGCTTAGAACTTAAATTTCATTTTTGTCTGTGATTTTTCAAAAAAGATAGTGACAGTGCTGTACAGGGTTTTAGTTTTCTGGACCTCAGAAGCTTTTAAGGTAGGCCTGGGGAGGAGGAGGAGGTTATGCTGGAATCTTGAGTTTATGCTGCTTCACATTATCACTCAGAGCAGTGTTCGTCTTGGCTCCTGAAAAGCTATCAGTGCCTCTCAGAAATCTTCCTGTCCACTTTAATTAAAGCCATTCACATTTCCCTTCTGAGCCTTCATCTGGCCTGCGAGGAAAGCAGGTTAGGTGGTGGGGTCTCCATTTCACAGATGGGCAGGCCTGGACTCAGAGGCTCAAGGGCCTGGTTTGGCCATCATAGCACATGGAAGCTTCAGAATTAACAGGTCACCTCCATGGCTTTTATTGAGATAATCTGCATTTTTTTAAGGTAGTAGGTATCCACTAATACCATAGAAGACTGCAAATGCGCCATTGTGTCTGTCTTTGTTCCTTTCTCAACTGCTTCGGTAATGTTAGGCTTTAGTCCAAACAATGAAGGACTTTTCTGACTAGCTAACCTAGAAAACCTGCAAGTCTGGAAATTCCTCTTTATCTTAATTTTGCAAATGGATAAGAACAAGTTAATTTTTCTGTTTCCCTTTTGCAGAATATCTGATCAGAACATCATTCCCTCAGTAGCTAGGTCTGTTTCGGTGCCGGATACTGGCTCTATCTGGGAGCTTCAGCCAGCAGCCTCACAGCCTACAGGTAAAAACTTAAGATTGGTCTTTAGTACAACCCAGGACAACCCAGGCATTTAGAGTATAGTAATAATTTTATAATTCAACTTTTTAAAAAATGTATTGGGTTGACACTTGGCCTAGTGATTAAGGCCCTGCTTGGGACACCTGCGTCCTGTACTGGAATGCCTGATTCCAGTCCTGGCTGTTGCAGTCGAGCTCCCTGACAGTGTGCACCTTGGGAGACGGGTGATGGTTGGAGCACTCGGTTCCCTGTCGTCCATGTGGGAGACTTCAGGTTGCGTTCTTGGCTTCTCGCTTCAGCCTTGTCAAGCCCCTGCTATTGCAGGTTCTGAACCAGCAGATGGGAGATTACTCTCTCACTCAAGTAATATAATAAAATGGAATATTAGTTTTTAAAAATTCACTTTATATTGAATATTAATAATAAGTCACATTTTTAACAATAGATCTCAGCAAAAGATTCAAGTTATTGTTAAATGCATTCTTAAGGAATTTGTAGAAGTTATTTAAGATGAATTTTTCAAATTTGAGTCAGGTTCTTTTCCTTAATGTTGCTCTAAATAATGCAGAAAAATCTCTTAAACTAGTTTTGATCTCTTTAGCTAAGTTTAAAAAAACCAAAAATCCAAAATTAAAACATAAGTAATGATCTCTCCTTTGACTCAGGGATTGATGCACACATTACGGCACTGAAAGTGCACAGAGGTTCTGGAAAGAGAAAGCCTGCTTTGAAGTGAATCCCTTCCCTCATTCTCTAGGTCTTTTGCATCAAATTAAAAAATCGGAATTGGGATATTTTAAAAGTTTTGATAGTGGTGGAGCACCTATAGAAGTAGTTAATTTAAAAAAAAAAAAGCCCTTTATGTATTTATTTGAGAGGTAGAGTTACAGACAGAGAGAAGGAGAGACAGAAAGGTCTTTCATCCATTGGTTCACTCTGCAGATGGCCATAATGGGTACAGCTGAGCCGATCCGAAGCCAGGAGCCTCTTCCAGGGGCCCAAGTATTTGGGCCATCTTCCATTGCTTTCCCAGGTCATAGCAGAGAGCTGGATCAGCCTGGACTTGAATTGGTACCCATATGGGATTCCGGCACTGCAGGTGGAAGCTTAGCCCACTATGCCACAGTGCCATCCCCAAGAAGTAGTTAATTTTTGGTTCTTAAGATTTATTTGAAAGGCAGAATGATGGAGGAAAGAGAGGGAGAGAGCGATATCGTCCATCTACTGGTTCATTCCCCAAATTCCTACTACAGGTATGCCTGTGCCAGCCTGAAGCCTTGAGCTAGGAACTCCATCCTTGTCGCTCACGTGGTGGCAGGACCCATCATGTGCTGCCTCATAGGCTCATTAACAGGGAGCTATATTAGAGGCATGGAGTAGCTGAGACTCGAACCAGGCACTCCAGTGTAGGGTGCAGGTATCCCACGTGGCACCTTAACCTACTACATCACAGTACCTGCCCCCAAGGTAGGTAATTTGGACCATGGGTAGTCCTTACAAGAGAGTATAGTTGGTGTTTAAAACCCTCAGCCACCACGGACACTGATGAAATTTTCTTAGAGCCATTCAGTCTCTTATTAACATTGGCCCTATAGTTTATGACAATAATTTACATATGTAAACAAAGTCCTTTACAAAATGTCCATTGATTGGAAACAGACCGTATTTAATCGTTCATAAATAGCCTATAGTAGGAATGTAGAAAATGGAGAATCCCGAAAAGTGGTGTCAGTGAACTTCACTGGCAGAAAAACATGGACTCAGAAGCCTTTACCTGTTTACTTCCACATCCGAACCCGCACTGCGCTTCAGGTCAGCAGAACCAGTGGTCACTTGTGAAGCCTGCCCAGCCTTTCCGGAAGCCACTCCAGTTCTTGTTCTTTCTCTTTCTCTCTGAAATTTATATGCACAAAATTAGCCATTTTAAAGTGTTTAGTTCAGTGGCATTTAATATATTCACAACGTGCACCTGCCTAGTTCCATGAGGTCAGTGTGCCGTCAGAGGCTCTGTGGCTCCTGGAAGTCTGGGGATGAGGATCCTGGGGTGGCCGCATGCTGCCGTGTGCCCGTGACAGTGTTGCAGAGCTACCTCTGACGCTTACTTTGTTCATCTGTAATGTTGGGATGGACATTTGCTGGATGGACAAACGCATTGTGCTCATTTTCCTTCTAAGTGTGTTGAAGGATACTGATGGAACTAGAGCTTGCCAACAGTCCACTCTGCTGAAAAGCGGCACAGTTGGTGATGCAGCTCATTGAGGCAGCTTATTTCCTTCGTGACCCTGTGTGTAAGCTCTGACATCCTCGTTTTTCTCCTCTCGTTCTCCCAGTTTGGGAAGGTGGTAGTGTGTGGGACCTCCCCCTGGACACCGCGCCCTCAGGCCCTGCCCTGGAGCAGCTGCAGCAGCTGGAGAAGGCCAAAGCTGCCAAGGTGGGACGCTCGCTCCTTCACGGCCGCGCCCGCCTTCTGCACGCGGGTACAAGCTACAAGCACTTCGTGTCTGTTCAGCTCTGTTTCTAGCTAGCGATGCGTTCTCCTTTTAGTTTCCTGCGGGTGCCTTCATAGCCTAGCCTTGTTGTGCCCTCCCTCCCCAAAAGGACCTCAGAACAGAATTACAATTAAACATTGGTGTATTGGTTACTCACTGCGTGAATGATCAAGGTCATATGTATATTTCAGTTGGGCTATTTTTTTAAGATTTTTTTTTTTCCCATTTATTTGGGAGGTAGAGTTATAGGCAGTGAGAGGGAGAGACAGAAAGGTCTTCCATCTGTTCACTCCCCGAATGGTCGCAACAGCTAGAGCTGCGCCCATCCAAATCCAGGAGCCAGGTGCTTCTCCCAGGTCTTCCATGCTGGTGCAGGGGCCCAAGGACTTGGGCCATCTTCTACTGCTTAGCAGAGAGCTGGATGGGAAGAGGAGCAGCCGGGACTAGGACCGGCACCAATGTGGGATGCCGGCGTGGCAGGCAGAGGATTAACCTACTGCATCATGGTGCCGGACCCAGTTGGACTATCCTTTTTTTTTTTTTTTTTTTTTTGACAGATAGAATTAGACAGAGAGAGACCTTTTCCATTGGCTCACCCCCCCCCCCCCCCATATGGCCGCTACGGCTGGCACACCGCACCTATCGCACTTGGGCCATCCTCCACTGCACTCCCGGGCCACAGCAGAGAGCTTGGCCGGAAGAAGAGCAACCAGGACAGAATCCGGCGCCCCAACTGGGACTAGAACCCCGGGGTGCCAGCGCCGCAGGCGGAGGATTAGCCAAGTGAGCTGCGGCGCTGGCCCGGACTATTCTTGATATGATACCTGTTATAACTAAGACTGTGAGAAAATACCCACTGTATTATTTATTAGATTCCTGATCTGTGGCTTGAGTGCCCATATGGAATCTTAAATTTTTTATTTGAGTGGTAGAGTTATAGACAGAGAGAGGGAGAGACAGAGAGAGAGATCTTCCATCTGCTGGTTCACTCCCTAAATGGCTGCAACTGCTGGAACTGGGCTGATCCAAAGCCAGGAGCCAGGAGCTTCTTCAGGGTCTCCCACATGGGTGCAGGCGTCCAAGCACTTGGGCCACCTTCTACTGCTTTCCCAGTGCATAGCTGAATGCTAGATTGAAAGAAGAGCAGCCAGGACACAAACTGGTGCCCACATGCGATACCGGCGCTGCAGGCGGAGGCCTAGCCCACTACGCCACAGCTGGCCCCCCACATGGAATCTTTATTGGAGTTGATTTGCATTTCCTAGTATCTCTAGACTCAAAACTGCAAAGCTTCATGTTAACATTAGGAGAACATGTGTTCTGCATGCACATTTTCTGGGGGATTTTGATTTTGGATGTCGTGCTTGCCAGGGGAGGGTATCTGTACCCAGGATTTGTAATCATCTCTGGGTTCCCATTCCTCTAAGAGTTTCTTGTCAGTGTTTACACTAAGTGTCTTCTTATCCCGTGAGGAAGTGACAGCCTCCTTAGAGTGTGCAGAATGTGGACAGGTTTATGTTTAGGGTCTGTCTCCATAAATGAATGTGACACCATAGTTCATACAGTTCTTGGATGTCTTCTAGTCCCCCGCTGCTTTGTGTGGGGAAATCATAGATGATGACAGCAAGGCATTTGGGTGTTTATGGACAAGGAAACAAAGACACGTCCCTTCCAATTGCAGGGTGGTTGAATGTATTGAGGGTTCTTCAGAAATGTCATAGACAAATGGAAGGAAAAGATAAGTTTGTTTTGGTACAGAAAATGTTGAAGTCCACATCTATAAGGGGTCATCGAAAAGCTCATGGGAGGGGCTGGCATTGGGGCATAGTGGATAAAACCATTGCATGGGGGGCTGGCATACCATATGGGTACCAGTTTGAGTCTTGGCTGCTCCACTTCCGATCCCTACTAATGTGCCTGAGAAAGTGGCGGAGGATGGCCTAAGTGTTTGGGCTCCCTACTCCCCATGTCTACTAATGTGCCTGAGAAAGTGGCGGAAGATGGCCTAAGTGTTTGGGCTCCCTACTACCCATGTGGAATACCCAAATGAAGCTCCTGGCACTTGGCTTCAGCCTGGCCCAGCCTTGCCCATTGTGACCATTTGTGGAGCGAACCAGCAGATGGAAGATCAATTCATTCATTCTCTCTCTCTCTCTCTAACTCTGCATTTCTAATAAATAAAAATCTAAAAAAAAAAAAAAAAACAGTTAAAAGGGAATGTGTGTTATGAAAAATATGGATTTCACAATTCTTTTGCACCAAGATAAGCTTTTAAAAAGTTATTTACTTTTTATTGATTTGAGAGACAGCTGGAGCTCCCATCTGCTGATCCCGAAATGCCCACAACTACCAGGACTGGGCCTGGTCAAAGCTGGGAGCCAGGAACTTGATAATCCAATTGTCTCCTACCTGGATGGTACAGACCCAACTACTTGAGCCATCCACTGCCTCTCAGGGTATGTGTCAGTAGGAAGTGGCATCAGGAGCAAGAGTTGGGCATCAAGCCCAAATACGTCAGTGTGGGTCAGAGAGAGAGATCTTCCATCCACTGTTCACTCCCTAGATGGCCACAATGGCTGGAGCTGAGCTGATCGAAAACCAAGAGCCAGGAGCCTCTCTTCCAGGTCTCCCATGCGGGTGCAGGGCCCACGGACTTGGTCCATCTTCTACTGCTTTCCCAGGCCATAGCAGAGACTTGGATCAGAAGTGGAGCAGCCAGGTCTTGAACCGATGCCCATATGGAATGCCGGCACTGCAGGCAGTGGCTTTACCTGCTATGCTACAGCCCTGGCCCCATGGGTCAGGAATGTCTTAACCACCAGTCCAAATGCCTGCTCCAAGCTTATCTTTTAATTCCATTTTTCTGTGTACTTTGAAATACCCTCAGTTTTGGGCCAGTTACCCAGTTGGAGAGGTGTAGGGATTCAGGAATTGGGTGATATTTAAAAAAAAAAAGAGAGGCCGGCGCCGCGGCTCACTAGGCTAATCCTCCGCCTTGCAGCGCCGGCACACTGGGTTCTAGTCCCGGTCGGGGCGCCGGATTCTGTTGTGGTTGCCCCTCTTCCAGGCCAGCTCTCTGCTGTGGCCCGGGAGTGCAGTGGAGGATGGCCCAAGTGCTTGGGCCCTGCACCCCATGGGACACCAGGAGAAGCACCTGGCTCCTGCCTTCGGATCAGTGCGGTGCGCTGGCCGCAGCGCACCAGCCACAGCAGCCATTGGAGGGTGAACCAATGGCAAAAGGAAGACCTTTTTCTCTCTCTGTCTCACTGTCCACTCTGCCTGTCAAAAAAAAAAAAAAAAAAAAAAAAAGAGTGTGAGTTTATTTATTTACTTGATAAACAGTGATAGAGGCGGGGAAGAGACAGATGTTCCACTGCTGATTCACTTTTCAAAAGGTGGGAACTGCTGGGACTCAGCTAGTCCAGAACCAGGAGTCTAGAACTTTTCTGGTTCTTGCACTTGGGTGGCAGGGGCCAAGTACTTGGCCATCATCCATGGCCTTTGCAGGTATGTTAGCAAGGAACCGGATCAGAAGTGGAATCCCTGGGACTAGAACTGGGGGTCAGATGCACGAAGCTGGCATCAGAAGCAGCGGCTCAACCTGCCGCACTACAATGCCGGCCCCTGGGTGATCCTTGATGAACAAAAATACTTGAGCTAATTTTTACCTGAAGGATAACAGGAAAAGGTTTGATGACGACAAAGTACAAGGAAATGACAATTGTCTTTGAAGGAAATAGCAGCAGGAGAGACTCAGAAGTACACAAGCACATGCTGAACTTGGAAAGTGTGAGAGTAATTTGGTCTGCCTTGGAGCCAGATGCTTCTGAGGGATCGAGTTGAGAGAAGACTAACAGGATGAGGCAGGCCCATCGTGAGGTTCCTTGCACGTGTTGTAGGGTGAAGATTGCTGAGATCTAAGTCTAGGCGTGTTGGTTGTTTTTGTTTTTTTGAGGGGGTGGGGATTGGATGTTGCTGGTGAACACTGGCAAAACTGGACGCTGGGAAACGATAAGAGACTCCTAGGAGTACGGGTGAGGAAAGTGAGGGATGAGCTGTAGCTCTGGAAATAGGAGTGGAGGCCGGGGCCTGGATCTGACTAGAATTCGGGTGCTATATATGATAAAATGTGTTAAGTGATTGGTTTTCCAATTTAAATAATCGTAGTTTTTCACACTACTAGCTTTATAACATTGCAGCCTTGTAGTCCTATGTTAGATGTTCAATTAGAGATTCATTTGTAGGGATGAATAAAGGAATACCACCTCGAGAGAGGTCCGACGCGCCTCCCAGCAGAGGTGGGAGGGCCGGACGCTGCTGTGGTTCCGGGGGCTCAGAGGTCTCGCTGTGCTTGCAGCGCGAGGGACTGAGCGGCGAGGTCCGCACCGCTCAGCTTCCTCTGACACTGCCCTCAGTTCTCTTGGAGTGCTCTTGTGCGGGTTCCAAGTCTCTAAACTGCTCTCGTGTGATGACAGCTGGAGCAGGAGAGAAGAGAGGCGGAAATGCGGGCAAAACGGGAAGAGGAAGAGCGGAAGAGGCAGGACGAGCTCCGGAGGCAGCAGGAGGAAATTCTCCGGAGGCAGCAGGAGGAGGAAAGGAAGCGACGGGAGGAGGAGGAGCTCGCGAGGAGGAAGCAGGTACCTGTGGGCGCTCTGGTCCCTGGGGTGCCCGTGGAGCAGCTTCACTTCGCTCACTGTCTTCCAGAATTTCTGGCTCTCTACCCCCACAAATCAACAGGGAGTTAATGGCAGGACTGGGATCAGAACTTGAGGAGCCTCTCTCACCTTTAGAAAGACTATTCAGTTTCTAGCTGTACCCCATGGAGGGATAGTCTTCAGTCCTAGTGACCAGTTGGAGTTGATTTCCTTTGTATACTTCGTGGTATAAACCACTTAGAATTCGTAAGTTCTACCCTTCCTACTAAAAAGAATGAGAAAGTAACTTTGCAATCCAGCATTAAATGTCAAACTTTTTTTTTTTTTTTTAGATTTATTTACTTAAAACGTAGAGTGACAGAAGGAGAGACAGAAACAGAGCGAGGGAGAGAGAGCGCGCCAGTAAATGAGCTTCCATCTCCTTGTTCACCCCCAAATGGCTACAATGACTGCTGGGCCAGGTCAAAGCTAAGGAGCCTGGAACTTTATATCCAAATACTTGGGTCATCTTCCACTGCTTTCCCAGGAGCATTAGCAGGGAACTGGATCAGAATTGGAGCAGCTGGAATTCACTAGCATTCGTATATGGGATGCTGGCTTAACCTCCTGGGCCACAACTCTTGTCCCACTGTCAAACTTTTATATCCAAACGGACTTTCAGAAAAAAATTTTGGTAACATTATAATGTGAAAATGACCACTTGAGGTGTCTGCTTAGGGGCAGTACATGTGTCCACATTGCCATGCAACCCTCACCACTGTCCATTTGCACAATTTCTATGTCTTTCCCAACTGAAGCTCCATATGCATATCCCAGGAGCTCTATTCCCTTCTTCCCCTAGTCCATTGTACCTCTCAGCCTTGCTGTGTCTGTGAACTTGACTACTCTAGGTACCCTAGAGAAGTGGAGTCATACACTGTGTGTGTTTGCCGTTTTGTGACTGGCTGGCTTATTTCACTCAATTTCAGCCATCTTGAAGCATGTGTCAGAATTTTGTTCCCTTTTTAAGGCTGCATAATATTTCATTGTATTTTTAGGTTACATTTTGTTTATCCATTTATCTGTTAGTTGCCATTTATTGTGAAATATGTGTAATGAACATGGATATACACATATTTGTTTGAGTCCTTGCTTTCAATTCAACTCCTTTGGGCCCCCTTACGTGAAATTTCTGGACCAGAGGGTAATTCTATTTTTAATTTTTTTTTTTTTTTTTTTTTTTTTTAAAGGAAGTACCATATCATTTTCCATAGCTGCTGTACCATTTTACATTCCTACCAGTAGTGTGCAGGGGTTCCGTTTCTCCATGTTCTTGCCAGCAGTTGTTATTTTCTTTTTAAAAAAGGGTGTGGAGTGATAGCTCATTAGGGTTTTGATTTTGCATTTCCTTAATGATCAGTAATATTGGGCATCTTTTCATGTTCTTTTTGGCTTATTCAGATGTAGTTTTTACAAGTTTATTTATCTTAGAAATCTCTATTTTCTGTTTATTTGTGTCCTTAAAGAACTTCTACTTGTACTTCAGTGACTAGGGTTTCAGAATAGGGAGGAAAAGATTCTGAGTGTGTAACTATTTGTACAGAGACACGTATCACTCGTACCCAGTGTTGCGTAAGCTGCCTTTTGACAATACTGATCTGTGTCATCTTTCCACGATAGGCAGGGGGAGCCCCCTGTACCTGCAGTTCCTCACCTGCAGATCAGGAGTGCTTGGAGGAAACCACTGCGTCTGGACTGACCCTGTTCAGACTTTCTTCCTTGTCGTTACTCTGCAAATGCAGTGTAACTGTTTTCCTAAGATGTGCATTGTGTTAGGTATTATGAATATCTGGAGGATAGGATACACAGAGAGTATGTGCAGATACTGCACCATTTTATATGAGGGCCTTGAGCATAAATGTTTTGGTGTTTGAGGGAGTCCTGGTACCATTTTCCTGAAGATACCAGGGGACAGTTGTGTACATCTGCAAATCTACATCATCATCATCAGCAGCATCATCATCATGTTTGCTAGCTAAAATTATATTTGTATTACAGATAATAATAGTAATTCACCCAGTTTTCTATTAGATGGGAGGGTTGTTGGCAGTTTCTTACTGTTAGGTGAGAGTGTGTTTAAAAGAAAATCCTAAAGCTAAGCCCTGCATACGTGTTTATGACCAGTGAGGCTTAGCATTACTCACATTTTTTATGATATTTGACCGTTTGTATTTCTTTTTTGACAACTCACCACCCATTTTTCTATTGGGGTTCTTGTTGGTTCTAATGGAAAAATTCTACTCTGTAGTAGTTCCAAAGTCTAGCATTTACCTCACTTTTCCACTTGTGCCCAAGAGCTGCTCTGTGGAAACAAGAGTCCATGCTGAGATGATATTAGAGATATAGGAATGTTTTCTTTTTGCACTGGAAGAGGAGCAACCGGGACAGAATCCGGCGCCCCAACTGGGACTAGAACTCTGGGTGCCGGCACTGCAGGCGGAGGATTAGCCAAGTGAGCCGCGGTGCCGGCCAATGCTATAAATTCAATACCAGTTCTCCAGCCACATCAGTTATGAGCATAAAGTACATCATGTAACCTCAAGTCTCGAATAGTGGAAGGCTAAACTAGAGTGGACGCTGCTAGAATAATGCTGCTTCCTTTGTTGTGCCTGCTGCCTGTCCCTCCCCTCCCTCCCAGATGATTCTTCAGCACGTTAGAGCAGTGAGGAATGGTTTTAGTCTCATAACCAATTAGAGTGAAAACATTGGCCACATAATACACATGCTCCATGTTTTAAAAAAATTCTGGAGAGATACGGGAATTTCTTAGTCATACTTTCCATCAACATAGGAGGGCTCTGAGAAGTATTGCACTAAAGAAATCCATTTAATTCTCTGTTGCTCAGTGTTCTCTAAATGATTTTGACAAGGGCACCTCTTTGTGGATATGCCATAGATTCCCGGTTGATTAAAAATTAGTGACTAGTAGTGGCAGTGGAGAAAGTAAAGCCTGCATGCTAATATGGCCCTGTCTAATCAGTAAATAATGTGGCCAATATAGAAACCAGGATCGACTACAGTGTATTGCAATTTACTATTTCCTTAAATAGTCTTTTTTTTTTTTTTTTTTTTACTTTGTGCCCACTTCCCTATCAGACCCATTTTACTCTAGATCCTGATTATGTGCTTTTTATATTTCCTGGTTATAGAGTATTAGCAGCATATAACCTATACCTTTTCAAAGTGAGACATACTATATTGAATGGTGTACACTGGATTTTACGTTCGCTTCTTCCCTTTCTGTCTTCAGGAAGAAGCTCTGCGACGCCAGAGGGAACAAGAAATTGCTCTAAGGAGGCAGCGAGAAGAGGAGGAGAGACAGCAGCAAGAAGAAGCTCTCAGAAGACTAGAGGAGAGGAGGAGAGAAGAGGAGGAGAGGCGGAAGCAAGAGGAACTGCTGCGCAAACAGGTGACCAGTCTTCTGGTTGCTCCTTGAAGCTAGGAGTTGGAGCTAGAGACAGGGCGCGTGGGTGGCGCAGCGCATCCCACACCGCAGGGCCGGTTTAGTCCTGGCAGCTCGGCTTCTCACCCGGCTCCTGTCAGTGCTCCCGGGAGGCAGCAGACGGCGCTGCAGCTTGAGTCCCTGCTGCCCACATGGAAGCCCTGCCGGGGGTTCCTGGCTTGTCTCCGCCCTGGCTGTTGTGGCTGTTTGGGGAATGAACAGACAGGTGGACGATCTCTCTCTGTCATCGGCCTTTCAAATAAATAAATTAGTCTTTAAAAAATGATAAAAAGGAAAGAAAGCATTAGAACATTGGAGCTGGTATTTGGCCTAGCAATTATGCTTGTCTCAGACATTGGGAATGCCGGGAATTCTACAGTTTCCTGCATTATAATTTAAACAAAGGGTTAAAGTATTAGGATATTGATAGCCTAATAGCACCTTTCAGGCTACTGAAAGTTACTAAAATAAACTTAATTGGCTATTAATTACTTCTATGTAAAATTTTTTTCCTCAAAGGAAAAAAAGGTTTTTTTGTAGAGGGAAATAGTTTTGTTTTTTTTTTGTTTTTGTTTTTGTTTTATGTTTCTGGTTCTTCTCAGCTATTTGGTAAAAAACATAAATATGTAAGTATATTTAGCAAGTTTCAGATTTAACACAAACTGTCTCTTTTGATAGAGATTTTTGAATTTTGATGAAATCCTACTTAACAAGTTTTTATTTTATTACTATTTTTTGTTTCTCTTTATAAGAAATCTTTGCCCAACTACAGAGCATTAAGACACTCCCCCCCACCCAAAGCTTTATAGTTTTAGTTTTAGAAGTAAGTTTGAATTATTTTTTGTATGTTGTGAAATACTAGCTGTTCCTTTTTCCATTGAATTTCTTTGTTTTTAGCCCAAATCAATTGTTTTATAAATACAGTTCTTGGCCGGTGCTGCAGGTCACTAGGCTAATCCTCCGCCTGCGGTGCCAGCACACTGGGTTCTAGTCCCAGTCGGGGCGCTGGATTCTGTCCCCGTTGCCCCTCTTCCAGTCCAGCTCTCTACCGTGGCCCGGGAGTGCAGTGGAGGATGGCCCAAGTGCTTGGGCCCTGCACCCCATGGGAGACCAGGAGAAGCACCTGGCTCCTGCCTTCGGATCAGCGCGGTGCGCCGGCTGCAGTGGCCATTGGAGGGTGAACCAATGGCAAAAGGAAGACTTTTCTCTCTGTCCCTCTCTCTCACTGTCCTCTCTGCCTGTCCAAAAAAACAAAAAAAAACCAGTTCTTTTCTGAACTCTGTTCTGTCCATCACTTTGCCTACCATGTCATGACCATATCATGATCAGCTGCCCCACGCTGGGCCTTGCACCCAGACTCTCTCCCCTCTGCTCCCAGCTGCTCCTTCTTAGTTCAGCACCCAAGGTGAACCTGGTGCATGTAGTTGATGGGTAAACTGAAGATCCTAGCAGATCTGGGAGCCCATCTCTTTTTGTGATTCCCTTCCTTCTGCTGTTCCTTCTTCCAGATTTCTCCCCGACATCTGTGCGTATTTCTTCATCCCTTTGGCCATTTTAAGCTTGTAAGGCTTGGAGCCCTTTGTGATTTGGAAAATGTCCTCGGACTTGCATACTTATTATTTGGTTTCTTAAGAGGAAACTGCTTCTCAATTTCTCTTTAAGATTCATTAAATTTTTGAAAGACAGAGTTACAGAGAGAGAGAGAGATCTTCCATCCACAGGTTCACTCCCCAGATGGCCGCAACGGCCGGAACTTTGCTGATCCGGAGCCAGGAGCCAGGAGCTTCTTCCTGGCCTCCCACATGGGTGGAGGGGCCCAAGTTCTTGGGCCATCTTCTACTGCTTTCCCAGGCCATAGCAGAGAGCTGGATCGGAAAAGGAGCAGCCAAGACTAGAACCCGTGCCCACATGGGATGCTGGCGCTTCAGGCCAGGGCTTTAACCTGCTGTGCCATAGTGCCAACCCCCAGCTTTTGTGATTACCTGAGACATTGGTCTGACTGTGGTCCTATGCCATTAGAGGAAGCAAGAACCCACAAAGCATTTCATTTTAATGTTCAAGAACATTTTTTTACATTAGTAGACTCTCCTTTTAGAGTGGTTTTAATTTTCACATAATTGGGGAAATAGCAGGGGGCTCTACATCTCTTGCATTTACATGTGGTTTCCCTTTTATTAATCTCTTACATTAGTGTGGTATATCTGCTATAATTGATAAGCCAGTATAATACACTATTACTCATTAGTCCATAATTTATTAAAATGTCCTCAGATTTCTCCCTGATAGACTTCTTCCGTTGCAGGCTCACGTTCAGAGTATCCCTTCACTTTGAGCTGTGTTGTCTTGTTAGGTCTGTCTTGGCTGGGACAGTTTCTCAGACGTCCTCAGTGCTGGTGACCATGACAATGTTTTGTTCTTACTGGTTTTATTATTATTATTATTATTATTATTATTTTAATTAGTTTTTAACAGATTCAATATGGTTTGTAGATACAGTTCTAAGAGCATAATGATATTCCCTATTCCCTTCTCCTCTACCTCTTTTGTTTTTGCCTTTTTTTTTTTTTTGGATGAGGCAGAGTTACAGACAAAGAGATGGGGAGAGAGATCTTCGATCTGCTGCTTCATTCCCCAAATGGCTGCAATGGCCTTAGCTGAGCCGATCGGAAGCCAGGAGACAGGAGCTTCTTCTGGGTCTGCCACAAGAGTGCAGCGGCCCAAGCACTTGGGCCATCTTCTGCTGCTTTCCCAGGTCATAAGTAGAGAGCTGGATTGGAAGAGGAGCAGCCGAGATATGAACCAGTGCCCATATGGGATGCTGGTACTGCAGGTGGAGGCTTAGCACACTGTGCCATAGCACCTGTCCCCTTTCTGTCTTTTTTAATTCTTAAGATAACATATTTTAAATTTACATTACAGTAAAAATGCTTAATACTTCACCAAATAAAAAGTTTAACAAGTAAAAAAGCAGAAAGACTCTAGTTTAGTGGGAAGATAGACAATAGCTATAAACGATAATTTTTTCAAAAATTTATTTATTTGAAAGAGTTACATAGACAGAGAAGGAGAGGCAGAGAGAGAGCAAGGTATTCCATCGCTGGTTCACTCCCCAGTTGGCCTCAACTGCTGGAGCTGTGCTGATCCAGAGCCAGGAGCTGCTTCGGGGTCTCCCCCGTGGTTGCAGGGGCCCAAGGACTTGGGCTATCTTCTACTTTTTTCCCAGGCCATAGCAGAGAGGTAGATAGGAAGTGGTACAACCAGGACTCGAACTGTTGCCCATATGGGATGCTGGCACTGCAGGTGGTGGCTTTACCCACTACACCATAGTGCCAGCCCCTATGAACAGTAATTGAATGGAAAAATGACCATTTCATCCCTTTTATTTTTTTAAATTTTAAAGTAATCACAGATCATTAAAAACAATAGTAGTATATATAGTACATTCTTAAGCATTAGTTTGACAGAGGTATAAAACAGTTTCACCAAACCATATTTGCAGCAATACTGATACACACAGGCTTTTCTTTTCTTTTCTTTTCTTTTCTTTTCTTTTCTTTTCTTTTCTTTTCTTTTCTTTTCTTTTCTTTTCTTTTCTTTTTTTTTTTTTTTAATTTTAGCTCCCACATATAAGGGAGAACGTGAGGTATTTGTCTTTCTTTGTTTGGCTTCTTTTAGTCAATCTGATGTCCTCCAGTTGTGTCCATTTTGCTGCAACTGGTAGAATTTCGTTCTTTTTCATAGGTGAATAATATTCCATTGTGCATCTATACCAGATTGTCTTGTCCCTTCATCTGATAGGGGACACCTTGGTTGACTGCAAGTTTTGGTTACTGTGAAACAGTGCTGCTGTGGACATGAAGACAAGGCAGCTTTAAGGAGTCCAGTCAAAGTATTGTTGACTACCTCACTCCTGGCATTTGTCTAAGGGTTTCTCCTGATGGGCTGGGCGTGTAGGTACATGGGAGGAAGATCACGGAGGCAGTGTGGCGTTTTTGTAGCTTCATACGTAGCGAGGTCACGTGCTATCCATGTGATTTTTACCTCAGTTCTTGGTTGAAACTCTCAGAAAGCTGAATTCTGGTGGAGGTAGATAGCTCTCAGGTTAAACTGAGTGGCGATTCACTCTTCGATTCATTCATTTACTGCATACTGTGTTTAATTATATGCCAGCTGTTAGGCTGATTCTCCTAAGACTCTTCAGGAAGCTGTTTCTGTTCTCGGGAGGCTCACAGGCCGTGGTGCACGTGCAGTAAGTGCTGCTGCAGGATTCGTCAGCTGCGCAGTCAGTGTCCCCACTAGCAGTGGCTCAAACGAGATGGCGGTGTTGCTTCACCTGCTGGGAGCTCTGGCGCTGAGGCTGTTCCACGTTTGCTTCAGTGACCCCAGTGCCCGAAGGGTGCAGGTGCTTCCTGTACTTTTGAAAACCCTTCTATTGCTTGGCCTGTTATTTTGAGTTCAGATTTTCACCCTGAGGTTTGGCATTTCTAGTATCACACCATTGTACACAACCTGTATGCAAAATGGGAGTGGCCTTTCTTCATGCTTTGTTCCTGTGGATGAGAGGAATTGTATTCTTAGAAGTCTTGTAACAGGCCGGCGCCGTGGCTCACTAGGCTAATCCTCTGCCTGCGGCGCCGGCACACCGGGTTCTAGTCCGGTTGGGGTGCTGGATTCTGTCCTGGTTGCCCCTCTTCCAGGCCAGCTCTCTGCTGTGGTCCAGGAGTGCAATGGAGGATGGCCCAAGTGCTTGGGCCCTGCACCCGCATGGGAGACCAGGAGGAAGCACCTGGCTCCTGGCTTCGGATCAGCGCAGTGCACTGGCCGTAGCAGCCACTTTGTGGGGTGAACCAATGGCAAAAGGAAGACCTTTCTCTCTGTCTCTCTCTCTCTCACTGTCTAACTCTGCCTGTCCAAAAAAAAAGTCTTTTAACAGACATCCCTTTGGTCTACATCAGATTACATTGCTCCTCTAATTCTGTTGGAGGCTTGAAGGTGAAGTCTCACACTTCAAGCCCCTGATACAACAGGAGACTTTGTCTTCAAGGAAGAAGGTGGAAAAGAGTGGTTGTTGGACAGGTAGATACTGGAACTGCTGCAGGTGGACCACAGTAAAATAGAGAAAGACAGGGTACAGTTGGCCCTAATGAGATGCAGAGGTGCAGTCTACCCCCTGAAGACGAGGGAAGCCCTCTGGAGTGGCTGGCCCCTGGCCTGAGATTTGGACAGTGGAGGTTTTGGCGGGGAAATGTGTTACCCTGGTGATATACTTTTCAGGATCAGCGTGATGCGCTGGCCGCAGCGCACCAGCTGTAGCGGCCATTGGAGGGTGAACCAATGGCAAAGGAAGACCTTTCTCTCTGTCTCTCTCTCTCTCTCTCACTGTCCACTCTGCCTGTCAAAAAAAAAAAAAAAAGAAAAGAAAAAAAGAAAGAGCTAGAGATTATAGAGGGAGACACAGACAAAGAGCTCTTCCATTCGCTAGTTCACTCCCCAGATGGCTGCTATGACTGGGGCTGGGACAGGCCAAAGCCAAGAGAGTCCGGAATTTTGTCTGTGTCTCCCACATGGGTGGCAGCGGCCCAAGCGCTCAGGCCATCTGTGACTGCTTTTCCAGACATATTAGAAGGAGCTGGATTGGAAGCAGAGCACCTAGGACGCAAACTAATGCCTTTTCGGGATGCTGGCATCACAGGTGGCTTAACCTGTTCCACCAGAATGCTGGCCATGTGGTTCAGATTTTTTCCCTTTAATTAATAAAAATGGTTTTCTCTTTCTGGAAATTTTTCCTTCTGGAAAGGAAGAGGAGGCTGCTAAATGGGCCCGAGAAGAAGAAGAAGCCCAGCGCCGATTAGAAGAGAATCGGCTGCGGATGGAGGAGGAGGCAGCCCGGCTGCGGCATGAGGAGGAAGAGCGGAAGAGGAAGGAGCTGGAGCTGCAGCGGCAGAAGGAGCTCATGCGCCAGAGGCAGCAGCAGCAGGAGGCCCTCCGCAGGCTGCAGCAGCAGCAGCAGCAGCAGCAGCTGGCGCAGATGAAGGTAGCGCCTGCGCTAACGGTCGCCACTTGCGGGTTTGGTCATGAGCAAAGTAGAACGTGAGCGTATCCTTTGTGTTAGGCAGGGAAACCAGAAGAAACAGAAGAGGATAGGACAGGAGCCGAGGTGCTGGAAAGTCAAGTCAGTCTGCTGACTCTTAACTTGTCTCCGCAAACGTTGTAGACCAAGGTAGATCAGAGAAAGCAGTTGCCGGCAGACGTACACACTTGGATGTGTAGATATGAACCAGAATGTAAGGCTTGAAACACAACTTGACCTTGGGGGTTTATGGAAGATTGAATTAAGAGATGATGTACGCAAGGTGTTGTTTTAGGAGGAATCAAAGCATTATTTGAATTAAGGAGAAGGTGAAGACAGGAACCCAGTAAAAAGAGTGTGACGGTTGGTAGAACAACTAGTGGGAGGGAACTGGTCTTGTAGCAGTTAGCAAGCCTTAGTGACCAAGGCGGAGGAGGCTGGGGTGCCCCCAAGTGTATAAGCCTTAGTGACTGGAAAGTGCTGGAACTTGATGAAAACAGAATGATGGGAAAGGAGGAACAGATTTTTTTTTTAAAGATTTATTTTTTGGGCCTGGTGCTATGGTGTTGTGGGTTAAGGCACCGCCTGCAGTGCCAGCATCTCATATGGGTGCTTATTTGAGTCCTGGCTGCTGCTCTTTATGGGGCTGGCAAAGCTCAGTTGTGTTGAAGTTGTTTGCTTGGAGAACTGTGGTAATGTCAGTGACAGTTGAGACATTTATGTCCTTGATCCTTGTCAGTTACACTCAGATTCCTGCTGTGGATCTGTTCTTTTTTTCAGACTGTTTGCACTCAAGCTCATGTCGTACATTTATTAAGCATTTTAAAAGTAGTTAGATTAGTTTTTGCTTATTTTAGAGTTGAGCCACAAGATACCTCAGAATTAAAGTGTGTCGTCTTCTGACCAGAAAGTGTAAGGATTCTCTTGGATTGGCCAGACTTTGAGAATATTAAAGTATTCAGGACTCAGATATTGATCCTCTGTTTTAGTCAATAATTTTAAGGGATGAGGAAAACAGACTTATTGATTAAACCAGCTTGATGCTTCTGTCTGGAGATGACAGTCTGGGTAACAGGGAGTTCTTTCATGAAGACTGAGAACTGTGCCTTGGTGTGCTGTTAGTTGCCTGCCTCAGCTCTTCCTTCAGAAATCTTGTCCTTAACCTTTTCCCTAGACATAGCATACTAAGCCCTTTGTTGCCTTCTTGGATTAAAAATTCTCATACTGGGGCAGGCATTTGATGCAGTGCTGGCATCCTGTGTCAGAGTGCCTGCTTTGTTTCAGATCCAGCTGCCTGCTGATGTGCCTGGGAAGGCAGCAGGAAGTGGCCCAAGTCCTGGGGCCCCTGCACCCTTGTTGGCGACCTGGATGGAGTGCTGGGCTCCTAACTTCAGCCTGCCTCAGTCCCAGCTGTTGTAGGCATTTGAGAGTAAATCAGCAGATGGAAGATCCCACCCCCACCTCTCCCTCTCCCTCTCTCCCCCTCCCTCCCCCCCCCCCTCTCTTGGTCTCTGTCTCTCTCTCTCTCTCTGCCTTTTCAAATAAATTAAAAAACAAATGAAAAAGCCCCCCAAAAAACACTCAATTAAAAGAAATTAATCCTCAAGCCAGTTTGGTGATTTCTTTTGCTTGCTTCTTTCTCTTTATGTTTATGGCTGTTTATGTACTTCAGTGCCAGATTTAACAAATTTGCCATTCTCAAATAGTAGCTCAAACTTAAGTATGTGTATTTTAAGTTGTTTTAAATAAACTTGGGTTTGGGGCAGTGACAAAAAATTAAGAAGCTGAAACAAACCAACAGAGAGAATATGTATAAGAAATGAAGTAGGAAATTTGAATTGAGTGTTGCATATGGGTTGACAGAGTCCTGGGTCCTGACCGTACATAATACATCATTGCCTTTTTGTTTCAATCATTTCCTTATGCACTCTCATGACTTCTGTGTGTGTTAGCTCCCCTCATCTTCAACGTGGGGCCAGCAGTCCAATACCACAACCTGCCAGTCTCAGACCACGCTGTCATTGGCTGAAATCCAAAAACTGGAAGAGGAACGAGAACGGCAGCTCCGAGAGGAGGTAAGTGAAGTAGAAGTGGTCTGGTCACAGTGTTCAGAATACCTCGTGTGCTTTATGGGTTGGTGGTAACTGAAGACCCAGAATTGCTGGATTTCTGACTTGAATGTTTACTATTAAACTCTTTATCTTATAATTTGGTTAATCTAAATATAAAACATCTAGTGAGAGTAACATTAATTTTGGATAACATAAATGTTCAGTTTCCTTAAACATTTTACCATAGTTCTTCGGAAATAGAACGTAGGGGCCGGCCCTGAGGGGTAGTTAAGTGAAACCTGTACCTGCGGCACTGGCATCCCATTTGGCAGATTTGAATCCCGGCTGCTCCACTTCCCACCCAGCTCCCTGCTGACAGTCTGGGAAAGGCAGCAGAAGACGGCCCAAGTGGTTGGGCCCTGCTACCCATGCGGGAGACCTGGAAGAAACTCCTGGGGCCTGTCTTCAGATCAGCCCAGCCATGAATCAGCAGATAGAAGACTTCTCTCTTTGTCTCTCCCTTTCTCTCTCTGTAATTCTGCCTCTCAAATAAATAAAAACATAATAGAACATTGGTAAAAGTAAATAAATTGTTAAAAATTATGGGTGAGATGCAAGCATTTGACGCAGTGACTTAGGTCACCATTTGTGGCACCTGCATCTCATATAGGCATGCTTTGTTCCAGTCCGGCACTCCCAGTCCAGTCCAGTCTCCTGCTAACGTGCGTCCTGGGAGGTAGCAGGTGATGACTCAAGTACTTGAGTCCCTGCCACCCACATGGGAGATCTGGATGCAGTACCCAGCTGCTGGCTTTGGCTTGGCCCAGCCCTGACTGTCGCAGACATTTAGGAAATGAACCAGTGGACGGAAGATCTCTGTTTCTGCCTTTCGGAAAAAGTGAGAAAAAAAAACTAGATAAAATTGTTTAAAAGAACTATGAGTTATGCACACATATTCTTTTGTAATTTTTATGTTTAGAATGTAGAGTACATTTTTCTTTCAAGGGTTTTATGGTTCCCTTCTGGCTTAGAAAAACTTAAAATATGACAGAAAAATAAGTATTCTGTTTTAAGTCAGTAAGTCTATGTCCTATCTTAGGATAGAAAGGATACAAAAGAGTGGGGAAAGTAGGGAGAAAGACATCACATAGCATTTTTGACAGAGAAAATGACGGATTCATGGTTTGGTTCAGCATGTCATTATCTGTCTAAAACTGGTAGAAATTCTCTTTCCTGAAGCTTCGCTGTCTGGTTGAGGAGAGTGGGCCCAGAGAATGTGGAGCTGGTGTGTTGGAGGGTGACAGTGGCAGAGAGAAGAGGCACACAGGCTAGGAGAGGGCACTGGGGCAGGTGAGACTGGCCCAGGGTTAGGTTGGGTGGTCTCAGAGACCCTCTCTGGAATGGGGGTGATGCAGCAACGCCATGAAGAACAAAGATGTGGTGTGAGGCAGAGCAGTGCGTGCCGTGGAGACGGCAGTTGTGTGTAGACTTTCACCAGGAGCACGCCCGCTGTCAGCATCACGCTGAAGTGCTTCTGCACCTTGAAAACTCTGGTGTTTCCCACCTTCACTTAAAAGTCATGATTAAACTTTGTTTTGAAATCGTGTTTTCTCTAAAAGATTATAAAATGTGGATGCAGAGCATAGCATACCTTTCCCTTCAAGGCCAAAAATCTTCCAATTATTTTGGACTCCGCTGAACCAAAAAATAACAATGGAAAGAAGTAGGGATCACAGGCGTTTCCTTGTTTCTCTTGGTATACCGGAAGTTGCTGATTGCTTCATTTGTGTTTTCGGTGGATTGTCTTTAAGTCTTCTTATACCCTCTAAGGCATAAAGTGCCAGCTAAGTCCCCATTTCTGATGTGGAGAGCCCTAAGCTAAGTTCGTCCAGCTTTTCCCTTCCTTTGTGGGACCCTTGAGCCTCTCCCAGGCTGGGTGTGCAGCTTGCTGCACAGCTGTTCCCTGTCTTGCATTCCTGTTTTAGCACATTGCCCCTCCTAGACTGATGTTCATTGTGTTTTCTCTCCAGTTTTCCATCTTCTTCTCTTCTTGTGTAAAGGGGGCATTTCCTCTATTCTATGTTTACTGAGATGTTAGTGTAGCTATCTTAGTTATTTTGAGTCTTTATTTGGCTGAGTATTTTTTTTAAAGATATATTTATTTATTTAAAGGGCAGAGTTACAGAGAGGCAGAGGCAGAGAGAGGGAGAGAGAGAGAGAGATCTTCCATCTGCTGGTTCACTCCCCAGATGGCTTCATTGGCCAGAGTTGGGCTGATCCAAAGCCAGGCGCTTCTTCCAGGTCTCCCACACAGGTGCAGGGGTCCAAGGACTTGGGTTGTCTTCTGCTTTCTGAGGCCACAGCAGAGAGCTGGATCTGAAGTGGAGCAGCCAGGACTCAAACCGGCACCCATAAGGGATGCTGGCACTGTAGGCGGCAGCTTTACCCACTATGCCACAGTGCGGACCTCTCTCTTTTCTTTGCATGTACCATGTCACCTCTAAGGATGTTACTTACTGATAGGGAGAGAGAGATGTTCCATTCACTGGTTCACTCTCCAAATGGTTGCAATGGCCAGAGCTGGGCCAGACTGAAGCTGGGAACCAGGCAGTTCTCCTGGGTCTCCCATGTGGGTACAGTGGCCCAAGGACTTGGACCAACTTCCACTGTTTGCCCATGCTTTTAGCAGGGAGTTGGATCGGAAGCAGAGCAGCCGAGAGTTAACCAGTACCCATGTGCGATGCCGGCTTCACAGGCAGCAGCTCTGCCTGCTAGGCACAGGCCTCAGCCTACTCGACTCCATAGCCGTTCTGCATTTAGTCTTTCATTAACTGCGTTTGGCGTACTAGACGTTTAGACTGTGACCTGAGAGCCTGCTTCTCTCCCTGTGCAACAGCAGCGGCGACAGCAGAGGGAGCTGATGAAAGCGCTCCAGCAGCAGCAGCAGCAGCAGCAGCAGAAGCTCTCGGGCTGGGGCAACGTCAGCAAGCCCGCGGGCAGCGCCAAGTCCCTGCTGGAGATCCAGCAGGAGGAGGCCAGGCAGATGCAGCAGCAGCAGCAGCAGCCGCCGCCGAGCAGAGCCCGGAGCAGCACAGTAGGTTCCTGTCCTCGCTCCCGCTCCTGCTCGCGGGCTGGGTGTTCAGTTTTCTGACTCGTGGACTGTCTTCTCACCTTTGCAGCATTGCTCACCACAGCCATTGTTCTTTTCTCACAGCATTCCAACCTGCACACCAGCATTGGGAATTCTGTCTGGGGCTCCATCAACACTGGCCCTCCTAACCAGTGGGCATCTGACCTTGTCAGCAGTATCTGGAGTAATGCTGACACTAAAAACTCCAACATGGGATTCTGGGATGATGCAGTGAAAGAAGTGGGACCTAGGAATTCAGCAAATAAAAATAAAAACAGCGCCGGGCTCAGGTAGGGCTCAGAGTGATCGCGTCTGCGCACCGTGGTTGGCTGCGGGTGTTGGTGGGGAAGTGGGAAGTTGGATGGGCAAGGCGAGGTAGCTTAGTTCTCATTTACTGTTTTCTTCTGTGTCCAGGCACAGGGAATCATAACTGTAGTGACTGAGTTCCCCTAGAAAACTCTGTGTTATTTCCAGAGGCTCCTTCTACTGCTGAGCACTTAATCCATTGTTCATTGTGTAAGAACCACTCACTGTATATCAAGATAGTATAATGTTTTCACTGAACATTTCTCCAAGGTATTCTCTAAATATCCTGGCATTTTTTATAAATGTGTGAAGGTCTTTGCGCTGCAGAGAGTGTTATACCTTACAGCTGTTTTTATGATCGGTCGTGACTCCCTTTCCTCTTCCGTCAGTGCACAGTGCTAGGGATGAGTGTGGGATTGTAGTTTGAGTGCATGACCTCTGTCCCAGCACCCCCGCTTATAGCTGTGTGACCTTGGGCAGGAGGGAACCTTGGGCCTCAGTTCCCTCATCGGTAAAATGAAGGCGACAACTTCGGGCTGTGGGGTGAAGATGAGCATGTGTGAAGGAGTCCTTAGCGCGCCTGGCACGTAGTAACTGCTTAATCCATGGTGGTGGTCTCAGCTTGTTCTGGATTGACGGCCTCGTAGACTGTGAATGAGACGTGGCGTATCTGCTGGCTTACCGAGCATCTGCCAGGCACTGTGCTCTAGGCCTCTGTGAATAATTCTTTTATTCGTAATGATAACTCAGAGAAATGTTAGTACCATTTTACAGATGAGGAAACTGAGGCTTAGTAACGTTAAGCAGCTTACGTAAGACTCATAGGAAGGATTTCATAATTTTCTCCAAGTTGAAGCCCTTTGTTCGTAAACTAGGATATATTAGCTGAGGCTAGAACTTTCAGGAATTTCCAAACCAAATACTTAATTTTTTTTTTCTTTTTTGGAGCCACATAGTGGATTACTGGACAGCCATCCAGTAGTACCAAGACATTATACATTTATGGTGTTGTACTATAATCGTATAGTAACAGTTCTGGGAATATAATATCGCCCTGTTGTTTTGCTTTAGTAAATCTGTAGGTGTGTCTAACCGGCAGAATAAGAAAGTAGAAGAAGAAGAAAAGTTGCTGAAGCTGTTTCAGGGAGTAAATAAAGCCCAAGATGGATTTACCCAGTGGTGTGAGCAGATGCTTCATGCCCTTAATACGGCAAATAACTTGGATGGTAAGAATTGGGGCGGGAACCCCAGCATGTGAATGACAGGGCATCCACAAAGCAGACTGGGACAGTAGGCCAAGACTCAGGAGAAGTGAAATCTGAGGAGTTCAAATCTTTTTTTTTTTTGGACAGGCAGAGTGGACAGTGAGAGAGAGAGAGAGACAGAGAGAAAGGAGGAGTTCAAATCTTGAACCTGCCATAGGAACCTGACTCACTCACTCACTCACTCACTCACTCTCTCTCTCTTTTTAAGGTTTGCCTGTTTATTTGAAAGGCTGAGTTACAGAGAGAAAGGGAGAGACAGAGAGAGAGCAAGCTATCTTCTTCTCTGTCTACTGGTTCACTTCCCAGATGGCCACAGCGGCCAGGGCTGAGCCAGGCTGAAGCCAGGAGCCAGGAGCTAGACCCTTGGGCGCTGCTTTCCCAGATGTATTAGAAGGGAGCTGGATTGAAAGTGGAGCAGCTGGAGCTGGAACCAGCACCCGTATGGGATGCAGGCTCCACAGGCAGCATTTCATCTGCTGTGCCACAGTGCTGACTCCCAGGAACTTGACTCTGAGTAGTATTGTGAGGAGAGCCCTGTAGTGCTAAGCTCAGATAGCTTGCTACAGAGTCAGTGCTGTTTCAGGCTGCCTTGGTGAGGTACAGGACCCTACTGTGCTGCCCATTTTATTGGCACATTGTTTGCTGTATGAGGTCCACAAAGAAGGTAATTGCCATGGTGAGGACAAAGGTCAGCTTGGGCAGGGAAGGCTGACGTGATGGACATCATCCCTTCCTTCCTTTGGGGGAGGGGTGGTACTCATGGCAGACACAGTGGACTTGTTCTGTGTGTGCTGTGATCAGGACTTGTGTGGAAGTGAAAAGCTCTCCGCACAGTTCGAAGAAATGTGCTCACGGCTGGCTGTTTCTGGAGGGAACTGCCTGCCTGCCTTGGCAGTGAGGCGTCCTGTCCCACCCAGAAATGTCTGGGCAGAGTCTGAACGAGGATTCCCACTGCTGCTAGATTCAGCTGAACCAGCTCAGCAGTAAAGGAGTTGAGGGGTTCCTTGGTAGCACTCTCCTAGTACCTGCTGATCTGAAAGGCCACAGAGAATGACTGTACAACAGTCACAGCTACCATCCATTAAGCACCTACCATGTGCGAGGCACTCCTGAAGGGTTAACATATGACGCTCAGTTATTTAATCTTTGCGGAAATTTTTAAAGATACCTTTACAGGTAAGTCATGTGAGTGTTATCCCTGTTTTATAAATCAGGAAACAGACTGCGAATGGTCAGGGAGCGCGTCAAGGTCACACAGCCAGCAGGTTTCAGTCTGGGGGAGACCCGTGTCTAGCTCTGATGACTGCGTTCGCTGACACCACATTGCTTGTGTTTTGCATTTGATTTCTCTCAAAGTGTATCAGTGGATTGAAAGTTCCAGATGACAGTTGTATCTTTAGTATGTATCTGTCACAACGCCTGGCGTATATCATGACACTTAATACTGATTGAATTTAAGGAAAGAATGAGTTCCCCAGTTACTTTGGTTTTAGGCAAGTAAATGTTTCAGTCAGCATAGCATTTAGTCAGGTTAAATCCACATGGTGTTGTTTGACACTGCTACCTCAGTTAACGCAGGGGACTGTGTGATGGTATCAGTTCTGAGGGTGGATCACGGGATCTCTCACAAGGTGGTAGCTGCATATCTTGCACGTTCCTGTCGTAGTGTCTGTATTGGGGTGACTGTATATTAGAAACTGAAACTGGTATCTCGAGCGTGTGCATCTGTTTCATTATTTCTTTGTTGCTCTTTGTCTTCTTCTCTCCCGTATTGCAGTTCCCACATTTGTTTCTTTTCTAAAAGAAGTAGAGTCTCCTTATGAAGTCCACGATTATATCAGGGCCTACTTAGGGGATACTTCTGAAGCCAAGGAGTTTGCCAAGCAGTTCCTTGAGCGCCGTGCCAAACAGAAAGCCAGCCAGCAGCGCCAGCAGCAGCAGCCACCGCAGCCGCAGCCACAGCCACAGCCACAGCCGCCGCAGCCGCAGGTATGAAGTAGCACAGTATGTCCAGCACCTCGGTGAGAGATGGAAATGGAAGCTGACCATTTGTGTACATCTTGCGGCAATAAAACTTCAAAATGTACTAAATTCCTATATTTAAATTACATGTCTAGAGGCCTTTGTGACTCTCCCAAATAGCAAATAGAATCATTTATTCTCTGCTAGTCATGCCGGTAGCATTTTTCTTGATTCATGTGTATGTCTTTGTGAGATTGCGGATTCCAGCATCACAGACCAGTAAGTGTGATTTTGAGAGGTTCCTCCCCAGGTGCCTGCAGTAGGTGGAGCGGGCAGCTCCATCCGTGCCTCCCACATGGGTGGCAGGAGCCCAGGGGCTCAGGCTTCACCACTGCCTTCCAGGGTCTACGCTGGTAGGAAGGTGGAATCAGGAGCTAGAGCCAGGCACCACATCTAGGCATGCCGGTGAAGGATGTGGCCTCCCAGTGCTGGTCCTGACTGCTAGGCTGCACACCAGCCTGGAGGACCATTTCACAGTGAAGTCACTAATAAAAATCACCACAAAAATGTGAAAAACGTGACACTAAATTTAAAAAAAACAACAACACTACCTGTTTACAGTCTCAGCTCTCATGGGAGCTCCAGCTGGGGCCGTGTGCTCGAGCACCTCAGGTGTGCGGCTGCACTCTTCATGTGCATGTCCAGAGTGACCCTGGCCTTGATGGCTGGGGCAGAGCCAGGGGCTTGGAACTCCATCCAGATCCCCATGTGGATAGCAGGGCCCAAGGCCTCGGCCCTCTGGTACTGCTTTCCCATGTGTGTTAGCAATGAGCTGGATGGCAGGTGGAGCAGCTGTGCTCGAACCCGCGCTCTTAAAGGATGCCTGCATCGTGGGCAGTCACCTAGCCCACTGTGCCACAGTGCCAGCCCCCACGATTCTGCTGCTGGACAGGAGTGTTTGTTGTAGCACACTCTTGGGGGAGTGGATGGACTGTGAAGTACAAGGCTTTGAAGTCCAGCTGAGCAGATGGGCTGACAGGGATAAAAAACTGAAGGAAGATGAAGGATGTAGAGCCTGGAGTAACACTAAAAAAAATAGTATAAAGAATCAAAGGAGAAGGCATTGTATTGCAATACAGATGGCCCCCAGCCTCTGTGACATGGCTTCCTCCGTAGGTGGGGCCTGGAAGGTGGAGGCCCGGGCAGGGTTCACACACACCCCTAGCCCCACACCTCTTCACATACCCTTACACCAGGCTCACCCTGACCCATGCTTTTTGCACACCTCCTCCACTGCTACCACCTTGCTGTCAAGTGATCATTGAAATACATCCCACTTTAAAATAAATAGGTCTCCTCGGAGCACCAAGTGAGTGCAAAGGGCTAGTAGACCACTAGAGAGTGTGTAGACAATGTTTTGAGGTCAGAAAACTTCTGGGATTGCTGAGAGCAATAATGTACATGACTTTGACCTTGATTGGCAATATGCTGCCAGCTAGTCTGGAGCCTGCCCTTTCTGTCCTGGGGCACAGAGAACAGAGACCTTCTGCTTGGATAGGTGAGTGTGCACACTGTTGTGGAGCAGAGCTTTGTTGGTAATTATTTGCAGTTTCCTCCGTTGCCTGTGGATAGTACAGATCCACGGATACTGAGAAGCTCCCGGAGTTACCAGGAAGGGCTTGTGGAGGCGTTGAGCTTACGTGGGATGTCTGAACCTGTAGCAGGGGTTGGCGGCTGTGTGGCCCGCTCTGGATTTCATCATTATCAGAACCTGGAATGGGCTTTGTGTTTTCAAACTCATACTTGATACAAGTGAGGGCAAGTGGACTGGGGCAGGTTCACTGTGTCATCTCTCTGCTGTCTCTTTCCACAGGACTCTGTGTGGGGGATGAACCACAGCACACTCCATTCAGTATTTCAGACCAATCAGAGCAACAGCCAGCAATCCAATTTTGAGGCTGTGCAAAGTGGCAAGAAGAAGAAAAAGCAGAAGATGGTCCGAGCAGATCCCAGTTTATTAGGTGAGCACAGTCCCGGCGGGGGCGGGGCATGCAGGTGGCAGCAGTGACGTCTAGGAATCCGTGGGCCTTGTGTTTCAAGAAGGGACATAATTCCGCATAAATTACTTTTGTACTAAGATGCCGGTATTTCCTGGTACAGCAGAGCAGCAGCGGAGCCTCACGGGCTCTGTGACTTCCAGGGTGCTTTCAGCTCTCAAGCGCTGCTTCCCTGAAGGCCTTCGGTGTAGCTGGGGTAGAGCTCACGGAGGTCCGGCAGCAGGGGGCAGGGCGGGAAGCCCATCGGAGGCTCCACGCTGTGTCCTGACACGCAGGATGCTCTTTGCCGTGAGGCGGTGTCACAGCTTCGCAAGCGAGCGGCCCAAGGCCGGAGGAGCTGAACACTGCCAGTGTCCCAGGCTCTGAGCGGGGAGCTGCGACGGTAGAGCAGGCTGTTCTCCCTGCATTCGTCCCTGTTACACACAGCTGTTCTCATCCGACATTGAAGCCCAGTGTCTCCATTTAAGGCAGCTTCCTGGAAAAGACGACCTCTGGGTTGGGGCTTGGAAGACTGGCGGGAACGATGAATTTTCGGGAATAACAGCACAGGCTGCCCGTGGTTCTTAAATGGCCAGTCAGCCTCACAGACGGTAGGACTGAAATGATCTTGCGTTTGTGAGTGTAAACCCTGCTGTTGTGAGCCGTGCTGTCTGCAGCAGGAGTGCATGGCACAGGCTCAGGTTGGGGGTTGGCCTGATCGGGGACTGCAGTACGGACCAGGTGTAAGACGCAGGCGGCCTGGAGAGAGGTGTGGCTGTGGGGAGGGAGAGGAGTGAGATGGATATTAGAAAGGTGGGGGGTGGAGTTAGCTGGAGCGGAGTGGGAGAGCGAGCTGCCGGTGCTGCCGTTTGTTGAAATGGTTTCACCTGAGGAGGAGTGGGTTGGAAGGGCTCCTTGGGAGAGCGTGGGAGCCGCACCGGCCTGGGGAGCGTCCTGCTTTCCTTCGGGGTTTCCTGCCTTGGAGGAAACCTCACCTCCCAGCAGGAGAACTGTCCTTTGGAGTTGGTGCCTCAAGGCCAAGGCCAGGAACAGGGAGGTCTGGTGACATTCTGTTTGCTTCTGCTTGTCTGGAAGTTAAGGAAGAATGGAGGTCCAACATGTTGCTCAGTTTTGACAGAGTAAGTCACTAGATGTCTGACTGGATTCTAGCCTAGACACCCTTGCCCTTTCACTGTGGGAGCTGAGGGCTAGGCTGTCTGCCAATGAGGTCAGCCTGTTTGGACTTAAATAATATCCCATCGGGTCTTGTCTCCACTTACAGATCTTAGGAAGAAAGGAACTTTAAAAAAAAAAATTCTCCTTTACAAGGGGCGGGAGTTGGATCCTTTCACGTCCTAGGGATAGTGTAAGGAATCCTTAGGTCTTATAGGGATAGTGTAAGGAATCCTTAGTCTTATAGGGACAGTGTAAGGAATCCTTAGTCTTATAGGGACAGTGTAGGGAATCCTTAGTCCTATAGGGGCAGTGTAAGGAATCCTTAGTCTTATAGGGACAGTGTAAGGAATCCTTAGTCTTATAGGGACAGTGTAAGGAATCCTTAGTCTTATAGGGATAGTGTAAGGAATCCTTAGGTCTTATAGGGACAGTGTAAGGAATCCTTAGGTCTTATAGGGATAGTGTAAGGAATCCTTAGTCTTATAGGGACAGTGTAAGGAATCCTTAGTCTTATAGGGATAGTGTAAGGAATCCTTAGGTCTTATAGGGACAGTGTAAGGAATCCTTAGTCTTATAGGGATAGTGTAAGGAATCCTTAGTCTTATAGGGACAGTGTAAGGAATCCTTAGTCTTATAGGGACAGTGTAAGGAATCCTTAGTCTTATAGGGACAGTGTAAGGAATCCTTAGTCTTATAGGGACAGTGTAAGGAATCCTTAGTCCTATAGGGGCAGTGTAAGGAATCCTTAGTCCTATAGGGACAGTGTAAGGAATCCTTAGTCCTATAGGGACAGTGTAAGAAATCCTTAGTCTTATAGGGATAGTGTAAGGAATCCTTAGGTCTTATAGGGATAGTGTAAGGAATCCTTAGTCTTATAGGGACAGTGTAAGGAATCCTTAGTCTTATAGGGATAGTGTAAGGAATCCTTAGGTCTTATAGGGATAGTGTAAGGAATCCTTAGGTCTTATAGGGATAGTGTAAGGAATCCTTAGTCTTATAGGGACAGTGTAAGGAATCCTTAGTCTTATAGGGATAGTGTAAGGAATCCTTAGGTCTTATAGGGACAGTGTAAGGAATCCTTAGTCTTATAGGGACAGTGTAAGGAATCCTTAGTCCTATAGGGACAGTGTAAGGAATCCTTAGTCTTATAGGGATAGTGTAAGGAATCCTTAGGTCTTATAGGGATAGTGTAAGGAATCCTTAGTCTTATAGGGACAGTGTAAGGAATCCTTAGTCTTATAGGGATAGTGTAAGGAATCCTTAGGTCTTATAGGGACAGTGTAAGGAATCCTTAGTCTTATAGGGATAGTGTAAGGAATCCTTAGTCTTATAGGGACAGTGTAAGGAATCCTTAGTCCTATAGGGATAGTGTAAGGAATCCTTAGGTCTTAAAGGGGAAAGAAAAATGACAGATGTACAGGAAGCAGAGCTGCTGAACAGATAACTTGGGTGTGCTTTTGCCGTGGAGCATTTTATGAAAGATCCTGCTCGGCTAAATCTCACTCTGGTTCTAGTTGCTGTCTTAGACCTGCGTGTTTCCATTTGTTATGTTTCAACTGATAAATTCCTTATGGTTTTACAGACAGAAAAATCTTCAGTCCAAGTGTCCTGTGCACACAGTGATTGGAAGAGAATTTTGCTTCTAAAACAAACCAGCAGGTGGCGCCCTGGCCTCACTCGGGTCTCACTGTCCCTCCTCTTGCTCTAGTTTGTAGAGCTTCTAGGCGGCCACTGGGAACCAGTGACCTGCACTTGTGTATGATAGATATAACACAGGGTGCGGTCTCCTCCAGTCATCCCTGCCTTACAGGAACTCTTCACAGACCTTAAAGCAGTCCAGCAGGTTTGCCCCAGGGACAGTGGTTTTTAGAGCCCAGCGTGGCGAGTGAGGTCCTCATCTGTGTGGCTTTGGAGTTGATGGTATTCCCTCCTGTGACGTGAGGGCCGTAAGTGCTCGCTCCGCTGATTCCTGACGTCCGCAAGAGTCTCAGCCTGGTAGTCCCATTCTAGCATCAAAGAAGCAACTGTTCATTGTCAGGAAAGAGTGGCCTCAGACTTCTCCCTTCCTCTCTCTGTATGATTGTAAGAAATTGTTCTTAAAAAGTTGTTTCTCGGCCGGCGCCGCGGCTCACTAGGCTAATCCTCCGCCTTGCGGCGCCAGCACACCGGGTTCTAGTCCGGTCAGGGAGCCGGATTCTGTCCCGGTTGCCCCTCTTCCAGGCCAGCTCTCTGCTGTGGCCAGGGAGTGCAGTGGAGGATGGCCCAAGTGCTTGGGCCCTGCACCCCATGGGAGACCAGGAGAAGCACCTGGCTCCTGCCTTCGGATCAGCACAATACGCCGGCCGCAGCGCGCTGGCCGCGGTGGCCATTGGAGGGTGAACCAACGGCAACAAGGAAGACCTTTCTCTCTGTCTCTCTTTCACTGTCCACTCTGCCTGTAGAAAAAAAAAAAGTTGTTTCTCCATTTTAATTGAAAGAGAGACAGAGACAGAGATCTTCCGTCTTCTAGTTCACTCCCCAAATGCCTGCAACAGCTAGAGCTTGGCCAGGCCAAAGTCAGGAGCCAGGAACTCAGTCTGGGGCTCCCACGTGAGTGACAAGGCCCCAGGTACTTGAACCATGACCTGCTGCCTCCAGGGTGCGCATTAGCAGGACACTGGAACAGAAGTGGAGCCTGGACCCAGACCCAGACCCAGACGCTGTGATACGGGTGCCGGCATCCCAGGCAGTGTCCTGACTGCGCCAGACTCGCGCCCCGTAGCTGGATTTTCAGTGACATTCCTACTTGCTGTTGCATGTAGCTCATTCCTGTTTTTCCTCTTCTTGAGATATACGTGAAGGCCAAGTAGCAAGAGTTATAGTTCATTTCATAGACTGTTTGGCCTTTAGGTTCTTGTGCTCACCAATTAATCTGTTACTTTAAAAATAGGAACACAGAGCCTTTCATTATTTTCAAGGGAAAAAAGGAGTCTTGTGGGTAATGGAAACAGAGTTGTAGGGGCAGAACTTGGGACAGGGTTTGGGACGGTAGCCTTGCTCTGTGCGAGGCCTCACAAGCGTCCTGTACCATGGCCTCCTTGCTTAGTAAACAGGGAGGTTTATTTGTTTGAGGTCATGATATTTTTGAGTCAATTGGTAGGCTGTTCTTCATTATGTAAGACATATTTGTTTATTACTGGTACATTTCAAATGAGTAAAATTAAAGAACAAAGAAGTGGCGCAGAGAAGCCTACAAGGAATAACAGGGCCGCTTTGCCTCTGGTATTTGAACCACAGCTGAAACCGGGGGCATTCGTTCTGGGGAGGTGACCTGGAATGCTTCCCGGGCACTCACTCCCAGGCGGCCCTGGGCCTTCAGCTTTGCGTCAGCCTCTGGTTGTGGAGTTTATTGTAGAGCGGCCTGCGACCGTTGTCGGCGGTGTCGGTACTGCGTGCTGCCTTCTCGGCTTGCTGGCTCCGTTTTGGTGGATCAGATATCACGACTAAAAGCCTTTCCCTCGCAGGCCTGCTAAGGGTAGAGTGAGTTCAGTAAAGTAGGCTTTCTATTCTGTCTGTTGTCCAGGAGAAAGCGCTTGTGCTGGCTGAGTTTCACAAAGTTTAAAGGGAAAAATATTCCCATTGAAGTGAGTCAGGGAGTTTTAGTGCTGCTCAGATTAGTAATTACAGAGTACTTAGTGTATGCGTGCCCACCTCAACTTCTATGCAAGTGCCCTTCTAAGTGAACTTGTCGTGGGCCAGCCAGCAGCAAGGCCTGCCCTCAGCACACAGGCTCCTCCAGGGCAGCTGTGTGCTATTCTTTTTAAAGGGTGATGCCATTTGGTTTTGGCTTTTTCTCCTCGGTTAAATTTTTTTTCAAAGATTTATTTACTTATTTGAAAGTCAGAGTCACACAGAGAGAGGAGAGGCAGAGAGGGAGAGGGAGAGAGAGAGAGAGAGAGAGGTCTTCCATCTGAAGGTTCACTCCTCTATTGGCCACAACGGCCGGAGCTGCACCGATCTGAAGCCAGGAGCCAGGAGCTTCCCACGGGTCTCACGCAGGTGCAGAGGCCCAAGGACTTGGGCCATCTTCTTCTGCTTTCCCAGGCCACAGCAGAGTGCTGAATCGGAAGAGGAGCAGCCGGGACTAGAACTGGCGCCCATATGGGATGCCAGTGCTTCAGGCAGGGCATTAACCCGCTGCACCACCATGCAGGCCCTTGATTAAATTTTTTAAGAGAATTCCAAGAAACAAAGCAGGGAAGAACAGATGCTTTCTGATTGGGTTGCCCCTGTGGTATGCTCAGGAACAAGAGACTTGAATTCTAGCCCACTACCTGGAATTTGCGCCACTCGGTTGCCTGAGTGTGGTCACTGATAGCTTGTGTTCTTCTGCAGGGTTTTCAGTCAACGCCTCATCGGAGCGACTCAATATGGGTGAAATCGAGACTTTGGACGACTACTGAGCGTCCGTGGTAGCCTGGCCCTCCCTCTCCTGCTGCTGCCTGTGGATTCTCCACCTTGGGACACAACAGTCACTCACCATCTGCTCTTTATCTCTGCAACAAATCACAGAACCCGTCCTCTCAGGCGTTTTCTCCCAGCCCTTTGTGTCCAAGATTCTTTAAACCATGTGTGTTGGTGAGCATCCGAGACTCGCTGCGTGGACTGTCCCTTTGTCTCGGGGTGGCAGGTGGGGTTCCTCCCCAACCAGGCTGATTGTGGGCGGTGCTTCCATCTGCTGTCTCCCAGAGGGGGTCCTGGGCTCTGCCAGGAGCAGCTTGCTTCTGTCACTTTTCCCTCCTGTTCTGTTTTTGGTTGTTCTGTTTTGTTTTCTTTCTTTTCATTTCCCTGATAAGGGCACGAGGTCTACCTGGTGCAGTTGTGAATGGTTAACAGACCCTGGCCAGCCCGAGCGCCCTGCGGACTGTGGCTCGGATGTCCGCCAGAGACGGTCAGAGCTCCCCCGTGTGAGGGTGGCCGCCGGGCCGAGCGGGTGGAGCTGAGATGGGACTGGCTGGACGGTGCACGCCCTCGCCCGCTCTTCCTCAGCATCTTTTTGGAGAAAGGACCTGTTCTCCTCACTAGCTAGCGACTTCCAGGCAAGCTCACGTCTCCCGGCTTTCTCCAGCCTGATTGGACAAAGGAAACCCTATGGCCTGGGAGAGGGACTTACTCTTAATTTTTCTTTCTTACAAAAACTGATTTTTCCCATAAATATTTTTACTTCAGAGGACTAGGACCAGTTTGTTTTGGGCCCTTCTGCTGAAAATTTGTCTCGTTTAAGAGGCAGCTAGGATCTTTACCATATGTATGAATTTGTATAATTTCATTTTGGATAGGGATAAACTTTTGCTTCCGATAAAAGCCCAGAATTTCATCTGGTTCCTCAGAGTATTTGCGTGTGTGTCTTGCTGTGGCCCCAAAAGTGTTCTTTTTAAAAAAGATTCTGGGATGGCAAGTTGCTTGCCTTTTCTGGAAAGAACGTGCAGACTTGACTGCCTTTCAGGACTTCATCCGTGGAAGCCGCTGTCCGCGAGGACGCAGGGGCTGGAGGGGACGGGCGCGAGGGGGCCAGAGCCTGGCTCTGCTTCTGCTCAGGGCCTGCTCGTGCCTTGCACTCCGGGCAGCTGTGTGCTCAGGCTCCATGTAAACCAGTCCTCTTCCTGCCGCCACCAGACCCCCCAGATCATCGCCTGGGTCGCTGGCACGCTGCGGCGGGCGCATGGTGGGAGCCGCGGTGCGCAGCTCCTGGCCGGAGCACCTGTCTGTCTGTCTGCATCGCCGGGAGGAGGCGGGAGTCCCTGAGAGCAGTCTGGTCTCGGGAGCTGTGTTCCGTTTCTGCTTCTGTTGTTTTGGATCGCCATTCTCCCAACCCTTCCTGCCTCCCTCCCCCCTCCCCCAAACGTGTACAATAACTATACAGAGACTGCTACGAACTTGTATATAGTTTTTGGATCAAATAGCATGAGGAGATGAGGAACCATTAAAAACTGGGACTCCTGTTCTCCCTTGCTTTGTAAATTCAAAAGGGGGGGGTGGGGAGAGGGATAGTTACAATGTTTACAGAACTTTAAGCTCCCTCAGAACTTTCGCCAGTGTGGAGGAAATAAAAGAGAACTTCAATAAAACCTGGTGGTGTTGTGTCCGCGCGCGCCTCTGGCCTCGCCTCTGCCAAGGCCCTGCTCCTGGCCCCCAGCGCCAAGACGTGGAGGCGGCCACCGCTTCTCCTGCCAGGCTGCGGGACACTGGCTGCTTGTGTTCGAGAGCGTGGAGGTCAAGGTAAACATGGGTAAGTCCGACCCGCTGGCTTCCTCCCTTCACTGTCCCTTTCTGCTGACCTGGGCGTCGGTTTCTGCTCACACCACAGACACCTCCCACCCCACCCCACCCCCGGAGCCTGCCCCACAGCTTCTGAACCGGACTCCACTGTGTGTGTTCAGGAAAAATAAAAATAAATTAAAAAACATGGAGAGTGGAGGGGGCAGGTTAGGGGAACGGAGTCATTATCGTTGTGGAACCTTCCATTTGCTTACCCAGAAGACTGGCTTCTGATGAGGCATTCCCACTTAGTGCAAGGAAGCGCTCTTCCCCGGGAACACCGCTTGCAGGGCCGCCGTCCGTGTTCTCAAGCGCGCGCTCACCTGCGTCCGCCACCACCCTCTCCTCTGAACCTGGCTCCTTAGCTCCTGCAGAGGCGCCCTGGTCATCCCCCAGAGTCCTTCGCACTCCAGCCCTTTGTGTAAAATGGCATGGTGTTTGCATAGACTCTGTGCCTGCCCTCCCCTCTGGAACAGTGTAAACGCTCTGAACATGTGTGGTTCTGCGTTGTTCAGGGCATGATGGTGACAAATGCCATGCTTGGTGCAGAACAGTTGTTCTCCATGAAATACTTTTGATCTCTGGCTCATGGAACCCATGGATACGGAGGGCCTACTGGTTTTTTGTTTGTTTGTTTTAAGATTTATTTATTTGAAAGGGTTACACAGAGAAGGAGAGGCAGAGAGAGAGAGAAATCTTCCATCCACTGGTTCACTCGCCAATTGGCTGCACTGATCCGAAGCCAGAAGCTAGGAGCTTCTTCCGGGTTCCCATGCGGGTGCAGGGGCCCAAGGACTTGGGCCGTCCTCTGCTTTCCCAGGACACAGCAGAGAGCGGGATTGAAGAGGAGCAGCTGGGACCTGATCCAGTGCCATATGGGATGCCGGCACTGCAGGCGGCGGCTTTACCTGCTGCGCCACAGCACCAGCCCCCCTACTGTGTTTCTTTACACCATTTGCTTTCCACTTTTTACATGCAGAGATTTAAAAACACATCCCAGAGAAGGCACTTGGAACGTGGAACCTCCCCGGGAGACAGGTCACCGAGAGGGCCCCGCTCTTCCATGTGGTCTGGTCTCTGGTCAGGTCTGAGGCTTTGTCCTTGGGGAGGCTGGGGTAGCAGGCGGCTGTGTGACGGCTCTCCTGCAGCTGGCTGGTGGCTGGAGCAGCGGCATCCGTGCTGTCGAGCATGGCAGTGCCACGTAGTTCGACTTAGATGGGGGTTGGCTTCTCATGGGAAGCCGATTGGTTCCTCCCCGCGAGGCAGGGCACACTGGAAAGGCCCCGTTGGTGGGATGGGAGGTATTGTTGGGGTCATTCTGGGGAACGGTTTACAGAAAAGGAGTTTGTTGATACACATCAAGGTTTTTTGTTTACATTGGCTCCATACCTTGAGCCCTCATTTTTTTTGTTTGTTTGTTTGTTTGTTTTATAAATTTAGTCACCATTTGAAAGATAGAGGTGGCCGGCGCCGTGGCTCAGTAGGCTGGTCCTCCACCTTGTGGCGCCGGCACACCGGGTTCTGGTCCCGGTCGGGGCGCCGGATTCTGTCCCGGTTGCCCCTCTTCCAGGCCAGCTCTCTGCTGTGGCCAGGGAGTGCAGTGGAGGATGGCCCGGGTGCTTGGGCCCTGCACCCCATGGGAGACCAGGAAAAGCACCTGGCTCCTGGCTCCTGCCGTCGGATCAGCGCGGTGTACCGGCTGCAGCGGCGGCCGTTGGGGGGTGAGCCAGCGGTGAGGGAAGACCTTTCTCTCTCTCTCTCTCTCTCGCTGTCCACTCTGCCTGTCAAAAAAAAAAAAAAAAAAAAAAAAAAAAAAAAGAAAGAGGTAAAGTGAGAGAGGGGGAGACAGGGGTAAGAGCCCGTCCATCCGCTGATTCCCTCCCCACATGGCCGCTGTGGCCGGGGCCGGGCCAGGCCGGAGACAGGCGCCGGGAGCTCCATCCAGTCTCCTGTGTGGGTGCCGGGGCCCCAGCACTGAGACGCCTGTGTTGCAGGAGGTGGCTTATCCTGTCACACCACAATGCCAGTCCCTTCTTTGGTTTTTCTATTTCTAGGTGGATGATGATACTTTTGACTTTATCTAAATAAATAAAATTTTTAAAAAATGGACCTGGTGACAAAATTGGTAATTTTACGCGTGCCGCCCTTGTCTGAATTATTAATAAATGGTCTGTGTGTGACTGATTGAACAGAAGTGGTCCTTTGAAATGAACGTGTGTGTGTGTGTGTGTGTGTGTGTGTGTGTGTGTGTATTTTAAGGTTTCACTATCTGAAAGGGCTACAGAGGCAGAGAGAGCGAGGTCTTCCATCTGCTGGTTCACTCCCCAAATGGCTCAACAGCTGGAACTGTGTCCATCCAAAGCCAGGAGCTTCTTCTGGGTCTCCCACACGGGTGCAAGGGCTCAAGCACTTGGGCCGTCTTCTACTGCTATCCCAGGCACGTTGGCAGGGAGCTGGATTGGAAGTGGATTAGCCAGGACCTGAACTGGCGCCCATATGGGATGCCAGTACTGCAAGTGGCGGCTTTACCTGGTACGCCACAGCACCAGCCCTGAATATATATATGTATACATGTGCGCACACACACACACACACACACACATATATAAAAGATGTATTTATTTATTTTCCAGATCTCCCATGTGGGTGGTGGGGACCCAGACACTTGCGCCATCTTCTGCTCTCCCAGGCCACTAGCAGGGAGCTGGATCAGAAGGGGAGCAGCCGGGACATGAACTGCTGCCCGTTACGGGATGCCGGCAGTGCAGATGCTGGCTTGACCCGCCATGCCACAGTGCTGGGCCCACAGTGAACATATTTGTTTACCGTGCGTCCAGTGTATGAATGGGGTAGAACGAGGCACAATAGAGCGTGTTCCACATGCAGGTGGTTCTTGAAGTGGATGGGTCTCTTAGAACAAAAGCCCCCCGCCTGTTGGGTCAGTTCCTGGTGAGGGAGTTGCAGTGCCTGCTGGGACTTGGAGCCACCAGGTGTGTGATGCTCACTCGACTTGTGTCACCAGTCCCTGAGCACTGGGGCCTGAGGACCTGCAGGAGGGAGGTTCCCTGCAGGGATTGAGCGCTGGGATATTGCAGCGGAAGCAGTGGCTGTTTACGCCACGGTGCCCCATGTGGGAGGACGCAGCACGTCCGTGTTGGGCGGGAGGGAGGGAAGTGGGCTTTCTCCCCAGCAGCTGCTCTGTGGCCTAAACGCTGCCATTGCTGGCAGAGTGATGAGGTTGTGGGCGGAACGCGGGATCGCTGGTCTCAGGAAGCAGTGACATCACTTCTTGGGGTGCTCTCTTGTCCTCCCAGCGTGAGAGCGGTGTAGTTTCCCTTGGCTGCTTTCTCTGCGTTCCTCCTCCAGCATGAGAAATGGTCCCGGATGAGTCAGTGGTTCAGGCTGGGTTTGCTTGCATGTGACGCAGGTGACTTGGAGGTGGTCAGTACCTCAGGTGGAAACTGAGGTCCTCAGTACAAGGCTCCAAGGAACCTACTGCTTCCTGTTCCACTGCCTGACCATGGCTTCCATTGTCAAGGTCAGAGCCAAAGGTGGCTGCCTCAGCAGCAGCCATCTTGCCCATATTCCAAGCTCTCTGAGTGGCTTGTTTGGGGTCCTACCCAGTTTTACTGACCAGAGTGGTTACTGAACTAGTTACTGACAAGACCGGACATTTTAGGGTTCAGTCGAGTGTTTTGCCATCCCAGATGCCATTAGGGTTCTGTCCTTGAGAAATGGGGAGAACGGGCGTTGGCTGTGAGTTGCCCACCCCCTTCGTCCTCTTCAGGGTTCTCGTGGGAGCTGGGGACATCGAGAGGGCTGAGTCCGTGTGCGCTGACCGGGAAGGGGCGGCCTGTGCCAGGGACCCGGGTCTTCCCCAGCGAGGACTCGGGAACAAGCTCTGGTGTCGGTCCTTGTGCAGATCCGGGGACCTGGAGCGGCCTCGGCGGTTCCGCCCTGCTCAGGGTGGGGGGCTTTCCCATTCTGCGCAGAACACTTGGGCCTGTGAAGCGACCCCGAGCAAAGTGGTTTCCTGAACGGTGGCCCTGGGGTCCGCCTGCCAGGTTGGCAGGTGCCGTCCCCTGCATGGGGCAGCTTTCGGATCAGGGAATTGTGGTCGGTCACTTGAACTGGCGTGACTGGTGTGCTGTGAGCGGGCCCTCCTGCAGGCCGCTTTGCGAGGGAGGGGCGGCCTAGGGGGCTGCTCACCCAGATGGCTCAGAATCCCTGCCCGGCTTTGACCCTCGGGAGGCCGTGCACACCAGCCTGAGCATTGAGTTCTTCCTGCCCTGTCTCCTGTCTGCTGGGGGGTCACGGGGTTGGGCTGGGGCGACCAGATCCTCGGAGGGGCTGGAGACAGAAGCCCCACCCCCACCCCCAGCCCCGTCTCCCAGAGTTTCTATGGGGAGGGCCGTTCACTGGAAATGGAGTCTCGGCTCCCAGGCTCTTGCGAACGGGCAGCCCCTTCAGCCCTGCGGGCCCAGCTGGCTGCGGCCCTCGCCTGCTTGACCAGCAGCCGTTGGCTGGAAACGGGGTCCAAGCCGAGACGCAGGCCTGGCGGACGGAACCACTGGATCTTGTGGTTTTGCTACCATGAGTGGAGCCTGGAACAGGCCAGAGGCCCAGAAGCACCCTCGATCCTCGAAAGAAACGGTACAGAAGGGCAGGGGAGGGGTGAGCGAGAAACGTCAGGAAGCCCCAGCGCCACCCCGCTAGCCCCTGCTGGGTCCCTTTCCACGTGCCGCTCTGATCGCTCCGTCTCACCTGGGTGTTTGGTTCCCTAAGCCTGAGTCCCTCCTGTGTCGACCGGCAGGCGGACGTGCCAGGGAGAGGTTCTTGTGTATGTGGACGTGCGCATGCCCGTGCGAGGGCTGAAGCACACACAGCTGTTCAGATCTGCTGCTGCACCTGCTCGCCAGGCTGGGCAGGGGCGGGGATGTCTAATTACTGCCTGCCTGGCCACCGCCGCCAGCCCCGCAGTGCCGAGGGTTCCAGTCTGCAGCAGCCCCTGGTCGCCGTCATGTGACTTAATTCAGGCACACGGCAGAGTGGTGTAGCTTGCTGCCCGCATAAACCGCCACAGCGGGTACCGAGGGTCCACGGCCTCACTACTCCCACGTTTCCCCCGTAGCGTGGTTTTCTAATTTTTATTTATTTATTAAGATTTATTTATTTGAAAGTTACAGAGAGGCAGCGGCAGAGAGGTCTTCCATCTGCTGGTTCACTCCCCAATTGGCTGCAACAGCTGGAGCTGCGCCGATCCAAAGCCAGGAGCCAGGAGCTGCTTCTGGGTCTCCCACGTGGGTGCAGGGCCCAAGGACTTGGGCCATCCTCTACTGCTTTCCCAGGCCATAGCAGAGAGCTGGATTGGAAGTGGAGCAGCCAGGACTCGAACTGGTGCCCACGTGGGATGCTGGCGCTGCAGCGGTGGCTGTACCCACTACACCACAGCGCCGGCCCCAGCTCACAAATGTAACGTGCACGTGAGAGGTCTGAAAGCACGGTGCCTGGCTCTGAGCAGTACTGACTGACACCTGCACGAGGGCCATGATTTCCTCGGGTCGTCCCGGGTCCTTTTCAAAGCTTGTCAGCCAAGTCAGCGTTCACTACAAGCGCTCCATTGGTTGATAGGCTTAAAGTCTCTTTTAACGGCCGCCCTTCAGAAACAAAGTTACACGCTGTCTCAGTGATCCAGATGAGTAGGTTTACCAAACCTGCTGTATTCTGGCCTGGCCAGGGAGTGGCCTGCCAGGCTCCCGCCCCTGGTGCTGGTCCCCTTTCTGTAAGCCGAGGTCAGGCAGGGTGGTTCCCGCCCCGGCCCCGCGGGAAGCCCTCGCAGGTGGGCAGGCGCTCCCTGGCTTGCAGGATTCGCCAAGCGCTTCTGTGGTTGGCAGCTTGATTGATTCTTCACAGAGGTCCTGGTGCTCTTGGTGCAGCAAGACTTTGTGTGTGTGTGTCTTTGAGGGAGGTCCCCTCTGCTACTTTACTCCCCAAATGCCCTCTGTGATCGGGACTAGGCTGGCCCCAAGCCGGGAGCCAAGGACCCCAGCCAGGAACTCAGAGGCCATCACCTGCTGCCTTCCAGGGAAGCTGGAGCCGGGTGTTGAGCCCTAGGACCCTAACCTGGACTACAGGGGCCTTAACCCCTGGGCTGAATGCCCGCCCCATGCAGAACCGGAAGAAGCTCCTGACTCCTGGCTTCAGCCTGGCCCAGCTCCAGCCCAGCAGCCATTTGGAGAGAGAACCAGTGGATGGGAGGTCTCTCTCCCCCTCACTGTCTCCCTCTCCCTCTCTAACCGCTTTTCAAAGAAGTAAATAGATAAATCTTTAAAGAAAGAAAATTAGTATGTGGGGGTGTTTTGAAGTAATTTCAGACTTAAAGCTGCAAACAGTAGAAATATTTTCCACATATCCTTCACCCAGATTTGGCAGCTGTAAGCATTTTGCTGTATCTGCTTTATCATTTTCTCTCTCTCTCTCTCTCTCTCTCTCTCTCTCAAAGATTTTATTTATTTATTTGAGAGGTAGAGTTACAGAGATAGGGAGAAAAAGAGAGAGAGGTCTTCCATCCTCTGGTTCACTCCCCAAATGGCTGCAACAGCTGGAGCTGGGCCAATCCGAAGCCAGGATCTTCTTCCAGGTCTCCCACACAGGTGCAGGGGCCCAGCACTTGGGCCATCTTCCACTGCTTTCCCAGGCCACAGCAGAGAGCTGGATCCGGGACTTGAACTGGCACCCATATGGGATTTTGGTGCCACAGGCTTAGCCCACTACACCACAGCGCTGACTCCTATCATTTTCTCTTAATCACTACACTCTCAATAACTATTTATGACCCACTTAAGAGTACATCATATACGGGGCCAGTGCTGTGGTGTAGCGGGTAAAGCTGCCCTCTGCAGTGCTGGCATCCCATTTGGGTGCTGGTTCTAGTCCTGGCTGCTCCACTTCTGATCCAGCTCTCTGCTATGGCCTGGGAGAGTAGTAGAAGATGGCCCAAGTCCTTGGCCCCTGCATCTGTGTGGGAGACCTGGAAGAAGCTCCTGGCTTCATATAGGCATAGCTCTGGCCATTGTGGCCAATTGGGGAGTGAATCAGCGAATGGAAGACCTCTCTCTGCCTTATTTTCTCTATGTAACTCTAACTTTCAAATAAAAAAGGCGTCGAGTTTCATCCGTGGTCACCTTTTACGACTGTCATGTTTCTTTTGCGTCTCCTTTCATCTGAAACACTTTTTTGATCTGCTTTGCATATGTTGACCTTCTTTAAGGGTAAGACAATTTTTAAAGCCGCTCTCAATTTCGACCTGTACGCGGGCTGCTGTGCCCTCAGCGAGTCGGTGCTGGGGCGTGAGTTCAGGTTGAGCCGTTCCCATGGCGCTACCTTGGTTACCTGGTTAAGGTGCCGTCTGCCAGCTGTCGCCACTGGGAAGCAGTGATTTCTCCCTTTCTGAGAGAGACTTTGAGACCGCGAATGCCCCGTTCCCTGTCAGGTTGCGTTTTTGATTCTTGCTGGAATGACTGTGGCCACAGGGTTGGCCACGCTCGCTGCCGCGGTCTGCGTGCTCCAGGGGAGGAGCTGCTCACACGCCAGCCGCAATCCAAGGCCATCGCTCGTGTGCTTGGTGCTGGCTTCTGTGTCCTTTGCCCTCGCCCCAGCCTTCTTTGAGTCCTTCCTTCGACACAGGATGTGCCACGCTCATCATCTACGACCCTTTCCTAGTCAGGGAATTAGCCACTTCCCCAAGGAGCCCTGGCACCTCCTAGTGGGGAAAGCCCAATCTGGCAGTGGGTGCCCGCACTGCCACTGGGGGTGCCACGTCCAGGCTGCTGTCTCCACGGGCAGCGGGGAGGTGTGTGTGTGTGTGTGTGTGTGTGTGTGTAGGTACGGACGCACATCTCTATCTGCAAACGCCGTGGTGCACTGACACCTGCCAGGAGCTCTGTGTGTGTCTCCAGTTGCAGTCTAACACCTGCGATCCACACGGACCGTTTTGCTTCCCATATTCGTAATTCCCTTGTCTGACAGTGAGACACCGGCTCCCCCGCCCTCAGCACGTCCCCTTCATCCTTCAGTCCTAGGATACAGCGAAGTGGCTTCGTAGTAGCTGATGCCACCATGAGGCCAGGCTGTCTACGGTGCAGCGGTGGTTAAGAGATAGAGCCCAACGTTAAAAACACCCAGGCCCAAGCTTATTCATTGTAGCGGGCCGTGTAACTTGGACTGCCTCCTTTGCGAGTGCATTTCTCTTTTTCCTGTTATGGCTGTCACAGTAGTAACCGTAACGCTTCTTTGAAGTACGTTTGCTGTGTTGGAATTCCTAGTTTGACCGCTGGGGTTTGTGTCTTGTACGTGAAGTCTGGGGGCACCCTGGTGTGGGAACCTCGGCTCGTGCGTGGTCCTGGCTCCCCAGGGCGATCCCGGTCTCCTCACCAACGCGGCTCTCAATGCCCCAGCCAAGCGAGGGGTCCCAGGACCAACTAAGAACTCGCAGGGGGTTGGAGGAATGCAGGAGGCAGCCGAGAGGATCCACCCGGGAGCTGTTGAGTCTGGGTTTTAGTTAACCAGTTAATCCAAGCTCGGAGCGTGACCTCCCCCCTCCCCAAGCCACGTGATTCCTGCCGGGCGGCATCGAGGGGACCACAGCAGGTGTTTCACACGGAAGAGGGTGAACGCAGGGATTTGTTAGGAGGTTGGAAGGCCGATGGGACACTGCCCTGCCGGCCCCGGAGATGCGACCTGAAGTCTGATGGAAGAGTCAGCATCTCCCCTCCCACCGTCTGTCTCCTCGCCCTGGGTGTCTCCCACCGGCAGGTGCCCCCAGGACCCGACTGAGTGTGAGTTCACGGGGTTAAACGTGGGCAAAACGACGAGAGAACGGACCAACTGCGAGCGCCTGTGACTGCCATCCCATAATAGAAGCGAATGCATCACTGCTGCAGGCAGCCACGCCAGCGAACCTCACAGCCAGCCCGGGGCGGCGGGAGTCCACGGACGCGCCCACGCGGGACTCCGTCTGTTAGAAGCACTACGGCAGACAAGGCTGTAAAGACAGCCGCACTCCAGGCATCCCGCCTGGGGCTGGGGGCGCCCGGGGCCCCTCTGGTGCTCTCCAAACGGTCTCTGCTGATCTGGGCGATGCTGACGCAGGGGGAGGCGTGAGCCTGCATCGACCTGAAAGCGTACGATTTGTGCCCTCCACAGTACACATGTAATTCCTCAGAGCAAAAAAAAAATTGGTGCTAAGAAGAAATTAAAAGTGGTGGGTGGAGGGGAGGCTGATCCCAAGCGCGACCTGGACAGATGTGAGGCAGGCACGGAATGAGCAAAGAGACTGCCTCCTGGGAGCAGGGACAGCCGTGTAAAGGCCCTGGGGTAGGATCCGGTGCGGGATGTGGGAGAAGCCTAGCATGGCCGGTGGACTGGAACGTGGGGAGCAGGAGTCAGGGTAGGATGAGCCCTTAGCTTGGCTTTTTGTTCTAAGCTGTGGGAAGCAGGGGCGTTGGCAGTGCTTTCTGAGGGGCTGGAGTGGGGAGTGAGGGAAAGAGGTCTTTGCCAACTTCTCTATGTGACGAGGACATCTGGGAGGCGGGGGACCAGGAGGCAGGGGAGTCGAGCTGTGCCGTGGCCCTGACACCCACCGGTGCGCTGTCAGATCTCACACGCACCACAGGGCTGTCGGGGAGACAGTGGGCGGGGTATGCGCATGGGATTCCAAGGCTCAGGACCAGAAGGGAGCCCAGGAGGGGACGTGGTGACATGGGCCGCCAGGGCATTTGATTGGAAACGGCTGTGAAAGTGCTCTGTGGCCAGCTCCGCCGGGCGCCCGCTCCTGGCTGGGCGTGGGGAGTCCATAGGGACCACTGCTGAGCCCCTGGGCTCCCGGAAGCCTGGGCCGAGGCACTGAAATGCAGATTCCTGGGCCAGGCCCACAGCCATGGAAACAGGAGGCATCCGCATTTTCCAAGTGCCCTGCACAGTTCTTTGCACACAGAAGTTGGAAAACCTCTCACTTCGGTGGCTCAGGAGTCTGGGAGGGGTGTGTGTGAGAGAGAGAGAGAGAGAGCGAGCGAGCAGTTTCCTCCTCTCTCTGGGTGGGGCTGCTCCTGAGGTCAGGAAGGCAGGTCTGGTCTGGGCGTGTGTGCGCGCGCGTGCATGTGTGTGTGTGTGCGTGCACGGGGGGCGGGCACCGTGTCCCAGGAGGACAGAGTTTGCATTGATGAAAACCCTTCCCAGCACTTTGATGCCTCTCGCCCGCCGGCCCGAGCGCAGCAGCTCAGCCCTCTGCATCCCGCCCGGCCGGCCGCCCGCAGCGCTCGCTCCCAGCCAGGATGGCCGCCTGTCTGGCCCTGCGCATGGCGCTGCTGCTCCTCTCCGGGGTCCTGGCCCCCGTGGTGCGCACAGGTAAGAGTGCAGGGCCCTGAGCTCCCACGGCCAGGTTGTCCCAGACCCTCTGGGATGGGAGGGAGCCCTCACTGGAGATGGGACGGCCACCGGGCCCATCCTGCCCAGAGCTGCCCTGGGCACAGGCAGCAGCAGCTGCGCAGGGTGGCTGGGAGGGCCGCCTGGGGAGCAGCGCTGGGGCCGCTTAGCTGGCCGGGGCCGGGGGCTTACGCTAGGGTCTCAAATCTGAGAGCTTCCAGGTCTGGCCCCGGCTGGCCTTGGGTACAGAGGGGGCGCGGTCGCCTCGGCCGGCTGCAGGTGACCCACGCTTTGGGGGCTGTCAGTGGATCTGCCCAGGAAGGAGGTGACTTCGGTGACAATAGCGTGCCCTGGGTGGGCTGCTGGGGGTGCGGGCTGCCGGGGACCCCCAGCCTCTCACACCTGCAGGCCTGCTGGCCTCTCCCGGGCCGCCCCAGGTGGATGCTGGTGGCCTTGCTCCTGGCTGGGCCCGGTGTCGTAGCTCTGTGCACAGCGGAGCTTACAGGGTGGCCAGGCATCCAGCGAGCAGCAGTGGCTGTCGGGGGCACAGCACACATATTCTGCGTCCCAAGCCCCAGGCGGCCTTGGGGCAGAACCAGCTCGTAGAAGGGGGCGCGGGGGTGACCTGACATGCCGGGTGGCATCTTCCCACCCCAGCAAAACCACCGCTCCCGTCTGGTGCTCCGAGCCAGTGCAGGTGAGCCGCGGGCTCCCGTCCGCGTGCACACTCAGGTGCACCCGGCCCTCACAGCGTGGCTGCCAGAGGCCCCTGGAGCCGACTGCCACACAACGTGGGTGGGTGGGTGGGCTGGGCCTGCCGCCACAGGACGCTCTGGGGACAGGCAGGACCTCGCCTGGCCTCAGGTCGTCCCTCTTCCACAAGTCCTCCCAAGAGCAGGGGACCCGAGCACACCAGGCCTCCACCCGGAGCCTTCAGGGTCCAGGCTGTTGTGACTGGGCGGTACCCAGCCCCCCACTGCTCGGAGCAGGTGTGTGCAAGGCCCCGCAGGCCCCCTGCCCTGCGCCCACGGGCGAGGGCCCCGTAGCAGTCAGGAGGGGACGGAGCAGGCTGTGGGCTGAGGCCCGGGCCCGCCCGCTGGCCTCCCTGCCAGGCCCGGTGGCCACAGCCCTCGGGAGGGGAGCAGGCCAGGTGGGGCGGGCGCCAGGCCAGGGCACGCATGAAAAGGCCCTTCATGGGCCGCACAAAGACCGTCTGTGAGCGCGGGCGCCTGGCCTCGGGACCCGTGGGCAGCCTGCGAGTTAAACAAACTTATTTACCGAAAGGCTGGGTGGCTGGGACTGGGCAGATCCCACGGTGCCCAGGCCTGTGGCGGTGCCACCAGGTCCCTGCTTCCCTGGATCACCCTGGCCGGAGCACGGGGGTGCACTCTGGTCCATGGAGACCGGGCCTCATCGCAGCCTGTGGAGGGCGGTGCCTTATCTGGGGGGTCCCCACCCTCCCTGGTCGTCACCCTGGCCCCTGGCCATCCACCTGAGCTGCGCGAGGGCCACACTCCTGCCTGGCCCCTCCGCCTGGCCTGCTGCTCCCCACCCTTACTCCGACGAGCTGGCAAACCGGCCGGCAGCCCCTCTGTCCATGGCCTCCCAGGAGGGGTTGGGGGGAGTGGACTGTTGCCATCAGCTTTGTTATGCTTCTTGCTATGGCAAGTTTAAAAATCCAGGGGAACCCAGCACGAGGCAGCTCCTCGGCCCAGCCCGCCACCTGCGGATCCAGGGAGCCTTGGGCCCGCCCTCGATAATCTCCCACGGCAGCCAGCGGGGCAGTCCATGGAGCCACTTGGCTTGTGTCCACGCGTGTCCTTGGGCCAGAGGGGCCCATCTGGGTTACTTCCTGTGTGCAGAGGGGGTTCACACTGTGCCAGGACGGGGAGCTGGGGGCCAGGTCAGCCTGCTGGGGCCCCGGTGTGAGAGCAGGCTGGAGCTCAGATAGGTCCCAGTCCTTCTGATGGGGGGACCACGGTGTGTGGTGCCCGGCAGGGGTGTGGCTCTGGCATGGGGTGTCTGGGGGGGGGAGAGGGCAGGGCTTCCTGGGGGCAGCAGAGAGGAGGGGGCAGGCACGTGCGCTCCCAGCTGCCCCCCTCCACCCTGGGAGTGCTCACTGCTCTCCCAGAGGCTCCCGGCACCTTCCAGGCTACCTGGGCCCCTACCCAGAAGGCCTGGGCAGCCTCCCTGGCCCGGTGCCCGGCCTCAGAGGTGAGCTCTGACCGCTGGCAGTGGTGGGACAGGGAGGTGCCTGCCTGCCGGCCGGTCTTCAGTGTGTGGTAAGCACACGGCGCCAGAAGTTTGTCCTTTCTTGGGGCAGACGGGGCTCCGCGAGCCCCAGACCCTGGGGCCTGCCAAGTGCCGGGCACACTCCCGCCTTGTCTCTGCCCATCCCCCGGGAGCCTGAGGCCAGTGGGCCTGGGGGCTGGGCCTGGAGCCCTTCCTGGAATCCTGGAGGCCACAGACCCCAGCTCTCCCTGGCTGCAACACAGGAGGCCCGGCTGGGTCCCTCCCGCCTCTCAAGGGTGGTCTTCCGGGCTGGGGGGAGGCTGGGTGGTGGCCAGACCCCAGTGCTGCAGTTGGGCCTTGGTCCTGTGAGACCAAAGCCTCCCCGAGGGAGCACCAGTGGGCTTTCTGCTCGGGGGGCTGGGGTGGGGGTCCTTGCCAGGGCTCTTTGCTGGAAGGGGGATCTGGCCGGGGCAGGCCTGGGGAATGGGACAGTGGTCCCCGCCTGGCTCAGGCTTGAGAGAGGCCATGGGTAGGGCTGGTAACATTGCATTGTGACAAGATCTTCCGTTAACAGATAACTTTAAGAAATAATACAGTGAGCCTGCACCGCCCCTTCGTGGGATTTCCTTGCTGCCCACACCGCCAGCTCTGTCCACACCGCTTCCTTCCCGTGGCCGGGGTCGCGCGTACCGCTTCCCCCGGGGTCTCCTGGCTGCCAACACCGCGTACACCCCACACACTGCTTCCCCCCCGGGGCCTCCAGGCTGCGGGCACCCGCACTCCGCACCCCGCTTCCCCCTGCGTCTGGGTCTCCCACTGCTGGCACTGCGCACACGGCTCCCCCCAGGTCTCCTGGCTGCCGGCGCCACGCGCACCCCGCACCCTGATTCCCCCCGGGGCCTCCCGGCTGCGGGTGCCCGCACCCCACTTCCCCCTGCGTCTGGGTCTCCCGCTGCTGGCACCGCGCACACGGCTCCCCCAGGTCTCCTGGCGGCCGGCACCACGCACACCGCTTCCCTCTTGCTCGGCTGTGGCGCGTGACCATTTGAGGGTGAATGTCAGGCATCACGTGCCTTTGCCCATACAGCCTAAGAACAAGGACATTTTCTCACACAACCAGAGGCCACGGTCACAGCCCGGGGGGCGCGCCCAGGGATGGAGCCCCAGGGCCTGTCGGCGGTGTTAACAGAGCCACAGCCTCCCTTGCCATGGCGGGGGCAGCACAGCCCGTTCCCAGGTTGTCCGAGGGCTGGAGGCCACACCAGCACTTCCCACCGCGGCCCACCTTAGCCTAACCTGAGCCCCGGGCGGCTTCCAGTCCCTGAAACAGGGTCGCACAGTTCCCGTGCCACAGAGCCCCTGCAGGCGGTGAGGTGCTGGGGTGCTGCCTGCAAAGCCTATCCTAGGGACCTGCTCAGGGGCTGGGCCCTGGCCTTGCGGAAGCCATGGTGTCCGTGGCTGGGCTGGGGCTTGGCTGGGCCTCTCCTCTCTGCCCCCACCGCAGTGCCCCCCCCCCCCCCCCCCGTGAAAGCTGACCTGGCCTATGCCCCCACGGTCCACAGCTCAGATCGGGGAGGCCCCGGGGTTTGGGCCCTTGTTCCTCTGTCTCTTCCCAGGGCCTGTGGGTGCCCCAGCTGCCTCCCGCTCCCGCCCTGTGCAGGCAGCCTGGCCCGGGAAGGGGGTCTGGGGGAGACAGACACGCGGTCCTCCTGCACCAAACTGGCCACCCGGGGTCACTGGGGGTTAACCGGGGCCACGCCCTCCTCTGCCCTTGGCCTTGCAGCTGAGGGTCCACAGGAGCCCGACCCCACCCTGTGGAACGAGCCCGCCGAGCTGCCGTCGGGAGAAGGCCCCGCGGAGAGCACCAGCACCGGCCAGGAGCCCGTGGCCACGGGCCCTCCGTTGCCCACCGCCGCGCCGGGCCCCGAGGACAGCACGGCTGGGGAGCGGCTGGACCAGGGTGGCGGTATGCGCTCGGGCGGGGGTGGGCGCCGGGGGCGCCGGGGCGGGGGCGCGGGCGGCCCCGGCGGCTGACGGACCCTGTCCCCCTCCCCCGCAGGCTCGCTGGGGCCCGGCGCCATCGCCGCCATCGTGATCGCTGCCCTGCTGGCCACCTGCGTGGTGCTGGCGCTCGTGGTCGTGGCGCTGAGAAAGTTTTCTGCCTCCTGAAGCCAATAAAGGGGCCGCGCCGGCCGCGGCGCGACTCGCAGCACCCTCGTGCGCCCGTGTGTCTGCGCCTACGGCCGGGGCCCCTGCCCAGGGACCCCCCCCCCCCCGCACTCCCGCGCCCGCCTCCTGCGGGGGGAAAGCCCAGGAGCCCTCGCCTGAGCCTGGCGGGCGTGCGCAAGCCGATTGGGGCGGCAGTGGAGTGGGGGTACCTCGCGGGGCAGCCCACTGCATCCAGCCGCGAAGCCCCCCAGGCCGGGGCAGGGGCTGTCCCAGTCCCCACGGCTCCCAGGGGCCCTGTGGGGGCCGGCACCTCGGTGATGCGTTAGTGGAGGCCCCTGTGGCTTCTTGGAGCTCCTCGTGGGGTGGGACAGGGTGGGGCGCTCCTCTTGGACTCCCCGGATGAACCCAGACCTCTCTCCAGCGGCTGAGGGAGGGTCTCTGCTCACACGGGAGGTCCAAGCCGGCCCCAGGCCTTGTCTCAAAGCCCCCTACCCCGAGGCTCAGAAATGGGCCCCTCTCCTCTTCCTCCCCTGAGGCCCTCCCTGGACCCCTGAAGCGCAGGGTTGCAGGTGGGCGGAGGTCTCCGTGGCCCCCATCTAACGCAGGGGCCTGAGCCGGTGGGTGGGGGTGGGGAGTGAGTTCTGCCCGTGAGCGCTGTGGCCCCAGGCATGCAGTCCGTGCCCAGGGACAGCAGCTGCAGCCCCCGCTGAAGGACTGGTGCCCCAGGCCGGCGTCTGGACCAGGCTGGTGCCTGTGCCCACCTCCCCGCGGGACCCCCGCCCCCAGATACCCGAGTGCCTCTCACCCAGGGCACCCGGGCTCCCTCCCCCTCTGAGGTTTCTGGGGTCTTGCAAGTGGAGACCCAAACCCATCCCGGCCCCCACTTCCTCTGGAAGCCGCCTGCCCAGCCCCAGCCAGAGCCAGCGCCTCTCTCTGCTCAGAACCAAGCAGCCCGCCCCACGCGTGGCAGAACAGCCAAGAGTGGACCTTCACGGGCCTTATTTTATACATGGTGATGCTTTTAATGCAGCCAAAAATGGTATCTGCTTTTCTCAGAGCCCTAACCAATACAGGATGCAGTGACCAAGTCATTCCGTAAAACGCCTGGGCTCTCTAAGGGGCCAGAAGAGCGTGGGGCCCCTCGGGGAGCGGCGGAGGCCCGCGTGGAGAGCAGGGCGGGGTGGGCGTGCGGCCCCAGTTCGGCGAGCAGGAGACCCAGGGCCGCTCCACAGCCGCATCAGGCAAGGGGGCATCTGCGTGCCTGGGAGATTCTGCAGGCTTCCCAGGTGGAGACGGACACGTGCAGGGGACCAGGCGACTCTCCCTTTGCACCTGCCCCTGCCAGGGACAGCCGGGTGGCCCTGGGGCACACCCAGCCCCTCTTCCCGCCAGCAGAGGAGGCGTGACACTGCCGAGACCAGTCCTTGGGTCCCCGTGCTCCTGGGCACTCAGCCCAGGTTCCATCCTGCTGCCTGGGGTGCGGGTGGGGGTGGGGTGCCGGCCTCCAGCGGCCGGCCCCAGCCCCCTCCCTCCGCCAGGCTGGCGCCCAGGGCCCGGGGTCATTGCCGATTCCGGCTGCCCAGCTTCCTGCGGTCCTTATTCTGGCTGCGTTGAGGGTCTTCCATCTTGTGGACACGGAAACACTCCTTGAGGTTCTGGGACCGGATCTTGGGGTTCAGGATCTCCTCAGTCGTGGAGCTGGGGAACCAGCCTCTCTCCTGGTCGTGCAGCCGCTCACCAAAGATCCAGCCTGCGTCAGAGCGGGGAGGGGGTCACGGGGTGCATCAGGCCCCCTCTCCAGGCAGCCGCCCTGCTGGGAGGCACATGGGGGCGGCGGCAGGGGGTGGGCAGTGTGCAGGCAGGACATGTCCTCGGCCGGGTGGCCGTGCAGGCTCCGGAACCCATTCTGGAGACAGCAATCCCAGGCTGCCTCGTACAAGCCAAGGGCCAGCCCCAAACCTAGAGGCATCCCCAGGCCAGTATGGTGGGAGCTGACCACGTGGCTCTCCAACCGGCCTGAGGTCACCTGAGGTCACCCTCTGGGCAGCTCCACCTAGGATCTCTGCCTCCTCAGGGTCCGTGTGGTCAGCTGAGCTGGGTGACACTAGGAGTCGCAGGGTGCCCAGGCGTGTCCTCTCTCTCCTCTGCCACCCCTGAGACCCCCCCTCCTGTGGCAGGATCTGCAGCGGGTCCTGGCCTGGGGAGGCGGGGCCCGGCGTGCGCTCTGCAGGTCCCCTGTGGGTCGGGGGCAGGAGAGCCCCTGGGATTTGGGAACCGCGGGACTCAGCAGAGATGGCCTGGCCTGGGGATGGCCAGTGTGGGCTCCCAGCAGGGCCTGGCGGAGAGGAGGCGATGGTGGGGGGTATTCTGGTCGGGAGGAACTGGTGCAGACACAGAGCTGCCGCTTAAGGAAGGGGCTCGGTGTTAAATCCTGCAGGGGTTTTCTCCCTCACTGCCTCTCAAGGAAATAAACACTTTTTAAAAAGGAGGTGGGTGGGCCCGGTGCTGTGGCGTAGCGGGTTAAGCTGCCACTGCCTAGATGCGGAGTCCCGGCTGCTCCACTTCCAGTCCAGCTCTCTGCTGTGGCCTGGGAAAGCAGCAGAGGATGGCCCAGGTGCTTGGGCCCCTGCACCCGCGTGGGGGACCCGGAAGGAGTGCCTGGCTCCTGGCTTTGGCCTGGCCCAGCCCCAGCTGTTTTGGCCATTTGGGAGTGAACCAGTTTCTCTCTGTTTCTCCTTCTCTCTCTAACTCTGCCTTTCAAAAAATAAATAAATCTTTAAAAAGGGGGAGGGGGATGGGTGCTTGGCACAGTGGATAAGACGCTGTCGAGGATGCAACGCCCCCTACTGGAGTGCCTGGCTCAAGACCCAGCTCTCGGCCGACGCCAGCTTCCCGCGGCTGCACGTCCTGGGAGGCAGCAGGTGACAGTGAGCCACTGGGTCCCTGCTGTCCATGCAGGAGCCACTGAATCCCTGCCGTCCATGCGGGAGCCACTGGGTCCCTGCCGTCCATGCGGGAGCCACTGGGTCCCTGCCGTCCATGCGGGAGCCACTGGGTCCCTGCCGTCCATGCGGGAGCCACTGGGTCCCTGCCGTCCATGCGGGAGCCACTGGGTCCCTGCCGTCCATGCGGGAGCCACTGGGTCCCTGCCGTCCATGCGGGAGCCACTGGATCCCTGCCGTCCCCGCGGGAGACCCAGACTGTTCCCGGCCGCCCCTCCCCCGCTTCAGCAGGGCCTGTTGCTGGTGTTTGGGGGGGGGGGGAGCCCTGTGTGCCTCTTGCTGCCTCTCACATGGATAAATAAATAAGCATTCACAACACTCCGCAGGGGCTGACAGTGCTGATTCATCACGGGGTGGGCGGGACTGGGGGGAGGGGCTCCAGGGCTGGCGGTCAGCTTCCCTGGCAGCTCCTTGCTAACTCAGGGCCTGGGGTCAGGGTCAGGCTATTCTAGTTGCCCCCCCCCCCCCCCACTGTGAAGGGTGGGCGGAGGCTCGGGCCCTGGGAGGGGAAGGGGTTAGGGAGCCAGCCTGCTGGGCTGGGCCCATTGCCGGGGCTGGAAGATTGAGTCCGTCAGCGCCAGGGGAGGAAGCAGGGGCCGCGCAGGGCTCCGTCTGGTTCTCAGGAAAGACCAGTGGGCCCGAGGGAGCTGGGCCAGGCCCCTCATCCGGGCCTCTCTGACCGCAGGGTAGGGGGAGGGTGTCTCACCGTCCTCCGTCTTGTCCAGGACGTTCAGGATGTCGGCGAGTTCCAGCGTCAGCTCGTCTGGCTGCTGGGCCACGTACGGGTGCACGCACTGGACCTGGGGGCAGTCTGCGGGGAGGGAGGGGTGTGGCGGTCCCAGCACCGAGGGCCCCGGCGCCCCTGCCACGCCCTGGGGGCAGGGCTGAGAGCACACAGCCCTGGAGACGGGGTCATCCGAGGGAGAGGAGCAAGCGACTCCAAAGAAAACCTCCCCAAACCCGCCAGGGGCTCCGGGCCCATGCACGGAGGGAGGGCCTCGCGGCCTGGGCCACACAGGAACACCGGGTGCCCGGCGCGGCAGCCTTGGAGTCTTCGGCAATCGTGGCGAAACTGCGGTTTCGCTCTTGGCCGCAGCGCTCTGCCCGGTGCCCCAGCTCCCTGGGGGTGCCCACGGGCTCGGGGCAGGAGGGGTCCCCGGGTCCCCGTGCGTCAGCTGGAGCCGCCCCTCCCAGCTGGAGACTCACCCAGCAGCCGGGAGGTGAAGGAGACGAACTTGGTCCTCCGGTTCGGGGCCAGGGACGTCATCCAGCGCCTCATCTCGCTCCTGTGTGGGGACAGCATGGGTGCCGCAGCTGCCAGCGCCCGCACACCAAGGCCCGGGGCGGGGCCCTCAGCGAGGGCACTTCAAAAATCCGTGGGAAAATAGAATTAAAAACACTCGGCGGCACCAGTGCTATGTGTAGCTCCGCCTGCAGCGCCAGCATCCCCTGTGGGCAGTGGTTCAAGCCCAGAGAACTGGCTGCTCCTCTTCCGATCCAGCTCCCTGCTATGGCCTGGGAAAGCAGCAGAAGATGGCCCGAGTGCTTGGGTCCCTGCACCCGCGTGGGAGACCTGGAGGAAGCTCCTGGCTCCTGGCTTTGGATCAGCCCAGCTCTGGCTGTTGCGACCATTTGGGGAGTGAACCATCAAATGGAAGACCTCTCTCTTTCTCCCTCTCTCTGTAACTCTGCCTCTCAAGTAAATTAATAAGTTAAAAAACCACTTTAAACTCATGCCTGGTTTTTCATAATATGCATTTTCTACCAACTTCTTGAAGGTCCCTTGTATACCTGGATCTCCCAAATAAATTCATCTCCTAATTCCATTTTCCACAGAGAGTGGCAGAGGGGGGCTCTCTCCACAGGTCCCCCCAGTTAACCTGTAAAAACTCATTGCAGGGCCAGTCCCAGCGCAGCCGTGCTCTCTGGGACGCGGCACAGCGCGCCCTGCTGAGGTCACCCATCCCCGGCCCCGTGGACCAGAGCCTGAGTGAGCCAGGTGGGAGGGGCCCTGGGCTGCCCTGTGGCTCCCCACAGCTGTCCCTGTCCCCTGGGGCGCAGGGTGGGGTCCCGTGCGGCCAGGGACACATGCACACCCGCACACGTGGGCCTGGGAGCGTGCAGCCCCCGCACGGATGAGCCGGGTGGGGCGCAGGCTGGGTGCGGGCACTCACTGGGAGGACGCCTTCAGCATGTAGGTGGCCTCGCGGTCGTCCGCGTTCTCCAGCAGCCGCAGGATGAACACGTTGGCCAGCGTCTGGCCCTGGTCCTCCAGCTCCTCCACGCGGAGCAGGCCCCGCGGCGCCGAGTCAAACACTTGGTACTTGTCTCTGGGTGCCGGGGAAGGCGGGACGGGGAGGGGTCGTGTGGGTCCCCAGTAGGACCGGGCCCCCAGCCCCTACCTCTCTCCACCCCAGGCCCCGCCCACACACCCACTCCTGCCCTCAGGGTGTGACGGTGGACAAGGCGGCTGAGCCCGGCTCCCCACACCCCCCAGGAGGAAAGGCCCCACTTTGCAGGAGGGGAAACTGAGGCCTGCGGCGGTTAAATGGAGTTGCCCAGAGGCCCGGGCTGGACAACAGAGGAGCAGGCCTTCAAGCTGGGCCCAGGGACCCCCTCCCGCTCTCTCTGGCCCCGCCCACACCCTCCCCCTGCCCCCGAGCCACAGTCGGGTTCACAGTCGGGTTCGCAGTCGGGTTCGCAGGCGGCGCCGCTGGCCGCCAGGCTCACCCCGGGATCTGCCTGCAGATGACCAGCAGGTCATTGAAGAGGAAGAGGTAAATTTCCTGGAAGAGCTTCTTGGTCCGCAGCGTGCGCGAGGTCTTGGGGCCCGACATCTGCTGCAGCTCTCCCTGCTTCAGCAGCCAGCGGGAGTGCGAGATGATGGGCACGGACTGTGGGGAGCGGGCATCTGAGCGGCCGGGCCACCACGCCCACCACGCCCGCCCCTGACGCCACGGCACCTCCAGCCAGCCCGGCCGGACAGGGCAGAGGCAGGGGTGTGGGCTTGTGTGCGGGCATGCACGTCTCCCTGCGTTGCACGGCTGTGTGTGCGTCTGTGTCTTTGCTGTGCCACACACAGCCCCAGGGGTGCGCCCTGAGGACCTGTGTCACAGCCCCGTGCACCTGGCTCTCAGACTAGGGCAGGGGCAGGCGGGCAGCTGGGCCACCGGTTGAGGTCAGGGACGCCTGGAGGAGGTACAGGGGGTGCAGGCTCTCCCAGACCCCCGGGGCTCACCTTGATCTTGAACTCCATCTTCTTCTGGATGCTGATCATCTGCTCCGTGCGGCTCATCTTCCTGACCCCCTCGTTGCACGCCTTCACCACCTGGGGCGAGAGGGGTCATCAGGACACCCGGCCCCCTCGGCCGCTGAGACCGACTGACCATCTCCCTTCTCTAGCGCCGTTTGGAACAAAGGCAACGGGAAAACCTGTTAGTTCTGGTGGAGAGAAGAGTGCCTATTCTTGCCGAGAAACAATCTGCAGGAAATACGGACAGGAAGGCGTGCCCTCGTCTGCCAGCCTGGGACAGACAGACGGGCCAGGCTGCAGGCTGGGCTCCTGCACGAGGGGTGGGTGATGGCGGACCCTCCCACCTTCCTGGGAGGCCGCCTGGGTACAAGAGGCCTGGAAGTCCTGTGTCTCCTGGGACCTGCGAGGTCTCATGCTCAAGCAAAAATTCCACACTGGCTTAGGACCGTCTAGAACGCAGCCTGGCATGGTGCTGGCACTTGCTCTGTGGCCGCGGAGCGCTCCGGAGATGTCCCCTGCAGTGTTGTTTGCAATGAGACAGCAGTCATCAAACTCATCGACGGGACTGCCTGAAATTAGAGAAAGTCCCTGGAACCAAGTCCTAGGGCGCCGTTCAGAAAGGTAGCAGCTCCACCTGTCCTCCCGCAGGGCTGAGCCCGCGTCTAAGCCACCATCCCTTCTGTATTGAGTATCAGTGACTTTCATAAATTAGAAAAAGAAACTGCTATCTTAAAAAAAAAAAAAAAAAAAACATAAGCCACGAGAAACAGAGCATCCCTTTCATTTAAAGGAAAAGGGAGGGGCTGGCCCTGGGGGGCAGTGGGTGAAGCTGCCACTTGGGACGTCTGCACCCCTACATCGGAGTCCTGGTTCGAGTCCCAGCTGCCCTGTTTCTGACTCAGCTCCCTGCTAATGCGCCTGGGAGGGCGGCCGAAGATGGTCCAAGTGCTTGAGCCCCTGCGTCCATGTGGGAGACCTGGATGGAGCTCCCGTCTCCTGGCTTCCGTCTGGCCCAGCCCTGACTGCTGTGGGCATGTGGGGGAGGGAACCAGTGGATGAAGATCTCTCTCCCTGTCACTCTGCATTTCAAAGAAATAAATTTTGTTTAAAGACAGGAACAGGGAAATAAAAGCAGGAAAGACCTTGAAAAATAGAAAACTCTGTCCTGGCTGTGGGTTGACTGCACGGGGTACCCTCTGTGGCCCAGAGTGGCTGCTGCCCCCTACCCGCTGTGGGCAGCTAAAGGGAGTGCTGCCTCCATGCTGGGCCTGCTCCAGGCTCCAGCCTTCCCCCCCAGGTGGCACCGGAGGGGGTGTCGTCCCCCCCCAGGACCCAGAGGGTAGAGGTGCCCCGTGGCCAGCAGGTCTGGGCAAGGGGTCCAAGGAGAGGCCCACGTGGGAAAAGGAAGGCGTCAGGTCCTCGGGGCTCTCGGTGGCGTGGCAGCACCCTCAGCCGCCCACGGAGGCCAGTGTCCTGTCTCGAAGCCCCTGCCGCTGGGCGACAACAAGGTGGCAAGGACCCCGCACAGCCCAAGGCCCGTTGGGACGGAGTCACCAGCATGATGGAGCCGCCCAGCACAGGACCAAGCATGGGGGAGGGCACAGGAGGCGCCTGGGAGGATGGCCAGGGACCCACCCAGCCCTGCTGCACCTGCCGGGCGGGACCAGTCCCGGGCTCGTGGGCCGTGCCACCGGACCCTGGCACCGGGAGAGGGTCAAGCACAGGCAGGGAGGCACGGAGGATGGGGTCTGGAGCAGAGGCTGCATCCGGGCGCCAGGCTCATGCCCCTGCAGTGGGACGAGAGATGGCTTCTGTCGCGTGAAACAGGTGGACGAGCCTGGGGTCTGTGTGCACCCCCGACGCCTGCAGGCAGCAGCAGCAGGTGTCTGAGGGGAGTCTCGAGCCTGCGGTGGCCGCGGACTCCACACTGGTGGCCTCTCGGCCGCCCCCACCTGCCCGCAGTGGGGGGAGCACCACAGGTGGGGGAGGGGCAGACAGGCCACGTGTGGCCGGCCCCAGTGATTGCAAAAGCGAATCCCAAAACGAATCTGTGTTTCCCAAAGACACAGCCACGTGGAGGGGCAGGCCGGGCACGAGGGCGGACGGGAGGGGCTGCTCGGGGCTGCTCGGGCAGCACAACTCACCATCTCCAGCTCGCGGTGGGCCGCCAGGGCGGTGCCTTCCCGCTCCGACCGCTCCTCCACCCTCTTCAGGATGTTCTGAGCACAGAGAAAGGGAGCGTCAGTGTCAGCCTCCCCCCACCCCGCCCTGCCGCACCAGTGCAGGCCACGCCACGGGGCACGGGGCTGGGACACGGGGCCTGCCACCCACGAGACCAGGGTACACAACCCTGGGCAGGCTCACTCCCCAGTCGCCCAGTGCTGGGCCGGGCCGAAGCCAGGAGCCAGGAACTGCATCGAGGTCTCCCACACGGGTAGGGGCCCAGTATTTGGGCCATCGTCCGCGGCTCCCTGGGCACATTAGCAGAAGGTAGATCGGGAGCTGGGAGCAGCCGGGACTCACACGGGGCACCCTGTTAGGGACGTGCTGTCGCAAGCAGCAGCTTAGCCCCTGCACACAACGCCAGCTCCGCTCACGTTCAGGACAGATGGTGCTCGTGTTGCAGGGAGGCCGCGACCTCGGTTGTGCCGCTTTGACGCAGTCGCCTATCCGAGCTCCTGCCCTGGAAGGGAGCCTAACTTGGCCGTGTTACTGTCCTGCCTCGGGTTCTCCCAGGGGACGATTCACCTGCACCCCTTCACTCCCTGCTCTGTCTCCCAGCATCCCCCGGGCTTTGGTCTCAGCTTCCCCGCCTGCCCCCGGCTCCCCTCTGTCACATGAGTGGTCTTCAAAAAGTTGGTGGAAAATGCAAGGATTTCAATTTTTTTTTTTTGCACCGGAATAAACTTAGCTTTTCATTCCATTTGTTCTCCAGTTTGCCCTCCATCTGCCCCTTCCGGAGCCAGTGGCCCCACCTCCCATTGGCCCCCGGGGCCCCCAGCTGTGTGGCTCCCAGGTCAGAGTGCACACGCCCCTGCTCAGGGCAGGAAGAGGCCCGTCCGCCCACAGCACGCATCGGCTGCGGGGGTGTCCCTGTCTGGGACGTCTGCCTCCAGCCTCCTGGGCTTGGGCTCTGCCCTCTCCTCCTTCCTTGCTCATCTCCCAAGATCCTTCCCTGGTCTTTGCATTAACCTGAACTTGGATGTCTGCCTGCTCCAGATCTCCCCTGCTCAGCCAGCCCCTCCCCCAGCCCCCTGCACCCTCGGCCTCCCTGGCTGAAGCCGGGACTCGCTCTGGCTTCTTTCCTCTCAAGGAGCCGGGCCATCAACTTATTTCCCTCCGGGACTGCAGCCCCTCCCCCCGCTCTCCTCCTCCTGTTTTCTCCATGGTGGCCACAGTGACAGCCGACAAACCTGAAGCAGATCAGGTGGCCCCTGGCACACTGAGGACAGAACCCAGGGTCCTCCCTGGCCCCCAGACCTCTGGATCAGCCTCTGTCCCACTCACTCCCATCACATTTCCCGAGCTCACCCCGGCCTGTCTGTCATGATCTCATTGCCCCAGGGTCTTTGCACAAGCAGTTCCTGCTACCAAGAATCCCCTTTCCTCCTGGCTGTCACTCACCTGGTGCCGCCCAGGCCAAGTCTCAGCCTGGATGCCACTTGTCTTTCTTCACCCTCCGGCAGTCACCCCCTAACTGTGCTGTCCTCCCAGCCACGCCCAGTCCCTCCCCTCCAGAACGTGGTTGTCCGGGAGCAGGCCCACAGAGGGAGCGGGATTAGCATCTGTGAACAGATAGACTCACAGACGGGCAGCAGAGCCCCGGCCTGGCCCGCGCCCGGGAGAGAAGCCGCGGGCCCCGTGTGCCCTGCAGGGGCGAGGCCGTACCTGGACCAGCAGCGCAGGGGCGAGGCCGTACCTGGACCAGCAGCTTGAGGCGTGTGATCCTCTGGAAGGGCAGGATGAGGAAGGAGGCGAAGGGCAGCCCCTTGCACTTGGGGTCAAGCTCCAGCTGGGCTATCAGCTCCCGAAATGCGGCCTTCTCCTGGCTGGGGACACGGACACGCAGGAGTGGGCTCCCGGCTCCTCCCCAGCGGCAGCCCCCGGGGAACCGACACCCCACGGCCTGGGTTCCTTTCTTTCTTTTCTGTGGGAGAGAAACTGTTCCCACACAAGGCAGAACAGTGCACAGTGGCGGCACGTGCCCGCCCGTGGAGACTCCGCGAGGCGTGCTTTGCGTGGGAGGGCACGGTGCCCCGGTGCGAATGAATCAGACGCACAGCTGCACGCTTTCTCCCGGCAGGGGACTGCGGCAAGGTGAGCCCACGTGGCGGCAGGCCCGGGCAGCAGGCTGGGAGGCTGGCCTCTGACAGGCGGGCGGAGCCTCGGGGCTGCAGGACACAGGCTCCTCTTCTGCGGGGTGCCCGTGCTCCCTCCTGTGTGCGGCCTCGGAAGCAGCACCCTGAGCCCTCTCGCTGTGGTGTTCAGACACCCGACTGTGACCCCCAAAAGCCCGGACGCCCACGCCGCTTCAAAACGGCCACAGTTAACCACACGGCTAGAAGGAACGCCAGCAACACGCAAGGTTCCACGGTCCTGCTCCGAACGCCTCTCAGGCTACGCTCGGTCATTTACGTGTGGCTCGGCCACGCCAGGGACTTCTAAAAATTTACATTTATTCATTTGGAAGGCCGAGAGACAGGCAGATGTGGAGACCTTCCATCCGCCGCTTCACTCCCCAAATGCCGGGCACAGCCAGGCTGGGCCAGGCCAGAGCCCGGAACAACACGCAGGTCTCCCCGGCGTGGGTGGAGGCGCCCAAGCACTCGGGCCATCACCTGCTGCCTCCCAGGATGCCCACTAGAAGGAAGCAGAGCTGGGGACAAGTGGCATCTTAACTGCCGTGCCAAACGCCCACCCCGGTGCTGAGGGTTGACTGAAATGACCTGGGCAGCTGGAGCCCCGAGGACAGCCCCCGAGCCGGGGCGTGGCTGGAGGACCCCAGCGCCGCCCCTTTCCTGCTGCTCTGGTCTCGGGCTGACCTCGGGAGGGCAGAGCCGGGCCGTGCTGGCCACAGGTGCAGCGGGGCTGACAGCAGAGACGCAAGGCGGCAGGCTGCCTGGTGACACGGACCTGCGCCCCCCCCGCCCCCCGCCCCGCCCCGATGGGCTGGGTGTGCCCCCACTCATGGGCTGGGAGCGGCCCCAGGCCCGGGCGGCAGCACTCACAGCAGCTGCTTGTAGGTCCTCTCCTGGTAGGTCTGGTTGCTGACGTAGGTGATGTAGACGGAGAAGGGGTCGGCGGCGTAGCGGTACACGATGTCGCACACGTCCGACAGCACGATGTTCTCCTCCATGCGGCGCTCCAGCTCCAGGAGGAACCTGCGGGAGGCGGCGGCTGGGCGGGTGGGGAGCAGAGCCAGGGCGCCTGCGGGGGCCCCGGGCGCAGGTCTGGGCACGGGGCGGGGCGGGGCGGGGCGGGCGGGGAGCAGAGCCAGGGCGCCTGCGGGCACGGGGCGGGGCGGGGTGGGGTCTTCAAAGACCTCATGGCAGGTGCGGATCAGGAAAAAACTACGCAGGGATCTAGGGAGGGCTGCAGCCAAATACACTGATCCCTCAGCCCTGTTTTCCACGCTGAGAACTGTTTGGTTTTGCAGGTGGATCACAGCCTTAGGAGTATTAGAACGAGAGAGCGAGCGAGTGAGCCAATCCTCTCGGTACACACTAATGTGCTGTGGATGAAATAACACGACGTCCCCGGGGGAGTGGGAGAGGAGGACCGGCCCGGCCCCCGTGACCCCCACACGGGGCCCACGACACGGGTGTCCCTCCTCCTGCCTGCCTGAACTTCCATAGTGAAATACCAGCGTGTAGACACAGAAAATGCAGTGATAGACAACGAGGGGCCCCGGGGAGCAGCGCCCTCGGAACCCGTTGAGCGGGGCTGCCATGGGCAGGCGGAGGGGCTTCAAACAGGAGCGGGCGTCTGTGTGGAGGGGGACCCCCAGTGCGCAGGTCTGCCCCTGGCAGTCCCGCCTGCACAGGAGGGGTTGGCCCAGGGGATCCCGTGTGGCTTTCCGCTGCACAGCTTCCAGCCTATGGCGGAAGTGGTGATGGGGCTTTCGCCAAGCGCTGAGGCTGGGGCTCACTTTGTCCCCCAGAATCCTCTCACAGACACTGGCTCATCTCGTCCAGAGCTCAGGCCATCCTCATCTAGCCCCGGCTCTGGCGACCTCGTCCACAGATTGTCACAAACACCTACCGAGAGGAGTGGACGGGACTCGGGGGTGGGGGCTCTGCACCTGCCTGCAGAGGCGCTCGGCTGCACCGTGCCGGGCCCTGGGCGTCAGACCTAAGATCACCAGCCCAGGAGAGAAGGTTCTCGGCTCCGTGGGGAGGGATCCGAGCACGCAGGCTTCAGGGAGAGGCAGGGACCCCGGAACCTACGTCTTTACCAATGGTGCTTCATCACAGACACTCCCGAACACGCAAAGCTAGGGCGGCCAGCGTGCCGGGCTCTGTCGTGGGCCTCAGCCGCAGGGCGGGCGGCCCCGGGCCCAGCGTCTCACCGCTCGCTGACGGCCATGACGTCCAGCACGTTGGAGAAGAGGATGTGCGCCTCGGACGGGTGCAGGGTCTTCTTCAGCCGCTCGTTCTCCATGAAGTGGGACACCAGCAGGCTCAGGCTTTTGTAGTAGGAGGCCTCGGAGGTGACCAGCTCAAACATGGCCTGCGCCGGGGACACGAGGGCGTCCTGGGGTCACCGCCTCTGCACCTTCCTGGACGGCCCGAGCTGCGTTCTCAGACGCAGAGGTGCGGAGAGACGCTCGCGCGGATTTTCAAAGTGAAGCACGGACGGTGGCCGAGGCCCGGGCTGGCAGAGGTGCCAGCAGCCTGCAGGACCAGCCGCTGTGCTGTGGCCCGGGGACAAGGCTGCCCCTCTGATAGCTGCCCCGGGGCTTATCCTAGTCACAGGCTCAAAATGCAGGGCAAGGGGCACATGGCTGCAGCACGTGCCAGACAGCAGAGGGCGCCTCGGCCCACGCTCACCGCGGAACGGGGCGGGAAGCCAGGTCTACCTGTCCCCTTCCGGAAGGGAAGCTGCCAAGCGATGCCGCCCACTGGCATCCGCAGGAGAGGGATTCGGGGCCAACGTTTACTTCTTTTTTTTTTAAACCTTTGAATTGCTGGAGAATTTCAAAATGAGCATGGAAGACTTTTAGGACCTGACTATGTAAGCAATGAAACGGGGGCCAGCACTGTGGCGTAGTGGGTAAAGCCGCTGCCTGCAGTGCTGGCATCCCATATGGGCGTCCTGGCTGCTCCACTTCTGGTCCAGCTCTCTGCTGTGACCTAGGAAAGCAGTGGAAGATGGCCCAAATCCTTGGGCTCCTGCACCCACATGGGAGACCCGGAAGAAGCTCCTGGCTCCAGGCTTTGGATTGGCGCAGCTCCCGCTGTTGTGGCCAATCGGAAGTGAACCAGCGGATGGAAGACCTCTCTCTCTCTCTCTCTCTCTCCTCTCTGTATGTGTGTCTCTTCTCTCTGTGTAACTCTGACTTTCAAATAAACAAATAAATATTAAAAAAAAAAAATCAACGAAGCGAGAAAGCGCCCCCCAGGCCCAGCGTCTTTGGGAGGCACATTTGGTGCACATCCTGGCTTTGTCTGATCACCAACCTCTGCACACAGTGACAAAGAGGGAGCCCAGCCGGGCGTGGGCAGCAGACTCCCCCTCGCCCACCTCCTGAGCTGGCAAATAAACCAGCCGGGGCCGCCTGCCCTCCCCTCCCCATCACCCTCTCTGCTCGGTCCCTCCGTGGCTTCCGGGCAGCAGGGCAAATGGCAGCCTCCGTGGAGGCCACGTCCACGCCCTAACCCCCAGCAGCTATGAATGGGACTTTACTCGGAAAAGCCCTCTGCAGGGATAACTAAGGATCTCGAGAGGAGACCATCCTGGATTTAAGGCGGGACCCCAAATCTGGTGACAGGCATTACCTGTCGTGAGAGAGGGGCACAGGGAGACCTGACACAGCCACAGGGCAGGGCAGAGCCAGACATGGGCGCGACGCAGCCACAGCCCGGGAAGCCTGCAGGAGTCTCTGCTGGGACCTTGGCCTTGGCTGTGGCCTCCCTAGGTGTGGGAGAAGGAAGTTCTGTCCTTCCACGCCTCCTGGTGGGTGGTGGTTTGTTACTGCAAACTAACCTTGGCAAAAGGGAGGATGGGGTGGGGGTGGGGGGCACAGCGGACGACGCAGGGACCCGCTCCCTCCCCAGGGCCTGCCCACCCCACTCTCGCTCCCTCTGGGGTCCCCTCCAGCTCCCGCGCCATCCACGCAGGGCCCAGGCAGCACCTGGAAGTGGAATCTACAGTCTGGGAGTGTGTGTGTGGGGAGGGGCTTGCAGAACAGAGCAGGTCCCGGCGCGCTGGGGGACGCATGCACGCGCTGTCGGTCCCCCTGGGAGGACAGACGGAAGCTCCCGTCTTAAGAAGCAGGCGCGGAAGCAGAGTGGCAGCTCCACGGTGGAGGGCAGAGGCTCCGCCAGGACCCAGTCCTGCTGGGCAGCTGCAGGCACGCAGGGTTAACCGGGCGTGCGGGCTGCCTGGGGAGGGCCGTCCCGCACATAAGCCTGTCCCCCACTGACCGCTGGCGTCGCTGCACGATGGACCAAAGACCCCGGCCCCGTCAGCAGCAGAGGCCGCCTTGGCTCCTGGGGTCTGCAGCTCCCTGAGCAGGTGACGGTCGGGGCTGCCGGGCCTCTCTGTGATGGCCGCGCGGCACACCTGCCTGCTCCACCTGAAATCAGCCGGCACGCAAGCCGCGCCCTGGGCCGGCCGGGGCATCAGCCGCCACCTCCCGAGCCCTGCCTGCATCAGAGGCACGTGGGCAGGAGGCTTCCGGAAGCTTCTCTGCTGCAGACGCTGTTATGAACTCACTTCCCTGCAAGTCCCAAGCAAACAGTGCGGCGAGCCTTACAGACGCGGGGGAGCTGCCACGCCCAGACACAGCCCGGCACGAGGACACGGGCTGCACGCGGGCTGAGGGACACCTGTCGGTAACCTGGTGTTGCGCGCACTACTTACAAAAGCCCGTGGAAGGTGGAACGGAAAGATACTGCATTTATTTGGGTGCCAGAAAAGGTTGAAACCACACAAGGGGCGATGCTTATGAAAAATGAGACGATGAAAAAACTGCGTGGATTTCCAAGGTTTGTTTCAGATCAGCCGATCTCTTAGTTCCACTTAATTTGTACCTTTGCGCAGGAGCACATGTGTGAGTGTGGGTGTTGTGTGACTGTGTCTCATTGTGTGGATGTGTGTGCCTGCATGTGAGAAAGTGTGGGAGTGAGTGAGAGTGAGGGTGTGTGAGTGTGGCAGGGTATGTGTGTGTGAGAGAATCAGTGTGTGTGAGGGGTGTGTGGGGTGTGTGTTTGAGAGTACCTGAGTGTGAGAGTGTCAGCGTGTGTGTGTTAGTGTAAGAGGGAGTAAGTGGGGGTGTGTGAGAGTGTCAGAGTGTGCATGTGTGAGACAGGGGTGTGTGTGTGTGTGTGGGTGTGTGGGGGTCTGTGTACGAGAGTGAGTGGGGAGGGTTGTGAGGGTGTGTGTGCATGTGTTCGAGTGTATGTGTGTGTGAGTGGTGTCTGAGTGTGGGTGTGGTATGTGTGTTGTCGGGGAGGGTGTGTGTGTGTGTGTGGGTGTGTCTGAGTCGGGGAGGGTGTGTGTGAGTGGTGTCTGAGTGTGGGTGTGGTATGTGTGTTGTCGGGGAGGGTGTGTGTGTGGGTGGGTGTGTCTGAGTCGGGGAGGGTGTGTGTGAGTGGTGTCTGAGTGTAGGTGTGGTATGTGTGTTGTCGGGGAGGGTGTGTGTGAGTGGTGTCTGAGTGTGGGTGTGGTATGTGTGTTGTCGGGGAGGGTGTGTGTGTGGGTGGGTGTGTCTGAGTCGGGGAGGGTGTGTGTGAGTGGTGTCTGAGTGTGGGTGTGGTATGTGTGTTGTCGGGGAGGGTGTGTGTGTGGGTGGGTGTGTCTGAGTCGGGGAGGGTGTGTGTGAGTGGTGTCTGAGAGTGGGTGTGGTATGTGTGTTGTCGGGGAGGGGGTGTGTGTGTGGGTGGGTGTGTCTGAGTCGGGGAGGGTGTGTGTGAGTGGTGTCTGAGTGTGGGTGTGGTATGTGTGTTGTCAGGGAGGGGGTGTGTGTGTGGGTGTGTGTGTCTGAGTCGGGGAGGGTGTGTGTGAGTGGTGTCTGAGTGTGGGTGTGGTATGTGTGTTGTCGGGGAGGGTGTGTGGGTGTGGGTGTGTCTGAGTCGGGGAGGGTGTGTGTGAGTGGTGTCTGAGTGTGGGTGTGGTATGTGTGTTGTCGGGGAGGGTGTGTGTGAGTGGTGTCTGAGAGTGGGTGTGGTATGTGTGTTGTCGGGGAGGGGGTGTGTGTGTGGGTGGGTGTGTCTGAGTCGGGGAGGGTGTGTGTGAGTGGTGTCTGAGTGTGGGTGTGGTATGTGTGTTGTCGGGGAGGGGGTGTGTGTGGTTGTGTGGGTGTGTCTGAGTGCGTCTGAGTCGGGGAGGGTGTGAGTGGTGTCTGAGTGTGGGTGGAGTGTGAGTGTGTGTCTGAGTCTGGGAGGCTGTGTGAGGTGTGTGTGAGTGGTGTCTGAGTGTGGGTGTGGTATGTGTGTTGTTGGGGAGGGTGTGTGTGTGGGTGGGTGTGTCTGAGTCGGGGAGGGTGTGTGTGAGTGGTGTCTGAGTGTGGGTGTGGTATGTGTGTTGTCGGGGAGGGTGTGTGTGTGGGTGGGTGTGTCTGAGTCGGGGAGGGTGTGTGTGAGTGGTGTCTGAGTGTGGGTGTGGTATGTGTGTTGTCGGGGAGGGTGTGTGTGAGTGGTGTCTGAGTGTGGGTGTGGTATGTGTGTTGTCAGGGAGGGGGGGTGTGTGTGGGTGGGTGTGTCTGAGTCGGGGAGGGTGTGTGTGAGTGGTGTCTGAGTGTGGGTGTGGTATGTGTGTTGTCGGGGAGGGTGTGTGTGTGTGGGTGTGTCTGAGTCGGGGAGGGTGTGTGTGAGTGGTGTCTGAGTGTGGGTGTGGTATGTGTGTTGTCGGGGAGGGTGTGTGTGAGTGGTGTCTGAGAGTGGGTGTGGTATGTGTGTTGTCGGGGAGGGGGTGTGTGTGTGGGTGGGTGTGTCTGAGTCGGGGAGGGTGTGTGTGAGTGGTGTCTGAGTGTGGGTGTGGTATGTGTGTTGTCGGGGAGGGGGTGTGTGTGGTTGTGTGGGTGTGTCTGAGTGCGTCTGAGTCGGGGAGGGTGTGAGTGGTGTCTGAGTGTGGGTGGAGTGTGAGTGTGTGTCTGAGTCTGGGAGGCTGTGTGAGGTGTGTGTGTGTGTGTGTCTGACTGTGGTGTGAGTGTGAGCATGTGTTTGAGTCAGGGAGGGTGTGTGTGAGGTGGGTGTGTGTGTGAGGTGGGTGTGTCTGAGTGTTTCTGTGTTGACTATGGGTGTGTGTGAGGTAGGTGTGTGTGTGAGTGGTGTCTGGGGGTGTCTGTGGGTGTGTCTGACTTGGGGAGGAGTGTGTGTGTGTGAGGTGTGTGTATGTCTGTGTCTGTGGGTGTGTCTGAATCAGGGAGGGTGTGTGTGTGTGTGAAGTGGGTGTGTCTAGTGTGAGCGTGTCTGTGTGTGAGGTGTGTGCGTGAGGTCTGAGTGTGAGCGTGTGAATGTGTGTGTGTGAGGTGTGTGTGTGTCTCTGTGTGTGTGTCTCTGTGTGTGTCTGTGGGTGTGTCTGAGTCGGGGAGGGGGTGAGTGTGTCTGACTGTGGGTATGTTTAACTGTGAGTGTGTCTGAATTGGTAGGGTGTGAGTGTGTGTGTGTCTGCGGGTGTGTCTGAGTATGAGCGTATGTTCGTGTGTAAGTGGTGTCTGTGGAGGTGAGTGTGAGTGTGTCTGAGTGCATCTGTGGGTGTGTGTGAGTGTGTCTGAGTTGGGAGAGTGTGAGTGTGTGTGACTGTGTCTGACTGTGGGGGTGTCTGAATGTGACATGTGTTGAGTCGGGAGGGGGTATGTGTGAGGTGTGTGTGTGAGGTCTGACTGTGGGTGTATCTGAGTCGGGGAGGGTGCGTGTGAGGTGTCTGTGGGTGTGTCTGTGGGTGTGTGTGAGGTGTGTGTGACTGGGTGTGTGTGTAAGGTATGAGTGTGTGTCTGAGTGTGAGCCTGTGTTGAGTCGGGGAGGGGTGTGTGGGTGTGTGTGAGGGGTGTCTGTGGGTGTGTGTGAGGTGTGTGTGTGGGTGTGTGAGGTGTGTCTGTGGGTGTGTGAGGTGTGTGTGTGAGGGGTGTGTGTCTGTACTCCTTGGTCTTCCCGCCACTGCCACCACAAAGCCGGGAACGCTAGCGCCTTCCGGAAGGGTGAAGCCCAGCCCGCCAGGCCTTTGGTCGGAGGGGCGCCCTCAGGCCGGCCGGGCGGCGGGCGGGGCGGGCAGGGCGGGCAGGGCGGGCTGGGGCCTCGCCAGCTCCCCCGGCCGCCGCGAGAGCCGCTCAGCGCCCGCAGCCTCGGCTTCCCCGCGGGCAGAACCGGAAGTGAGGTCCAGCGCAGCCTGGCCGCCCGCCCCTGAGTCCGGGGTGCGGCCGGTCCGGCCATCTGCGCGCTGCCTTCCCTTGGTTGGAGGGCGCAGTGGCGGAGGGGCTGCCCTGGGGGCGACACTGGGGCTGAGTCCCCGAGGATGGCAAGAAAGCCCGCCCCCAGCAATGTCCCAGAGGGAGAAAGGGCGTTGGTGCTGGAGGCGGGGCGTGTGGCGCCCCCTGCAGGCCGTGACCATCCTGCTGCAGCATCAAGCCCCCCACCCCGTCCGCCCGCAGTGTGGGGTGCACGGCCGTGCATCCCAGAGTCTCCGAGGCCGGAGCCCCCAGACCAGCCCCACACCTGCACCCAGAGCCCCGCGACTTTCGCAGGGGCCCGGGACTGAAGACTGCAGGACGCCGGGCCCGGTGCAGCGTCCGCCACAGCGCTGCTCCGAGGTGGTGACGCGGTGGCCCAGGACTGGCCAGCTGACTCGGCCCCTGCATGCTGCTACCATACAGAATGCCCGGCACGGAGTCCTCCATGAGAGGGCTTGGTCTGGCTCACAGCCCTGCACATTCTAGAACATGGTGTTGGCACCTGCCCAGCTCTGGGGAGGGCCTCACGGCGGTGCACGGTAGGAGAGACAGGCCACACGGCCGGACAGCCAGAGGGAGCTGGCGCAGCTGAACTTACTCTCTGGCAACCGCTTCTCCCAAGTACACTCCCATGACCCTACTGCCGTCCCCTGGGCCCCACCTCTCAGGGTCCCCCCCTCCACGCCCCCACACTGCGGCCCGGCCTCCTGCGTGAGCCCCTGGGGAACAAGCCGCATCCAAGGCCTGCCCGGGTGCCGGAGTACACCTTTGAAGAAACAAGAGAGAGCCCGGCCCGGGCACGCGGCCACGGGAGAGGAGGCAGAGCCTGGAGGAGCCCCGGGCTGGCCTCTGGGCGGGCAGCCTGAGGAGCCAGCCCTGGGCACGGGGCACCCACGTTCACGTTCACACCCCGCTCGCCAACCAGAATTCCTTCTCGGAGCTGGACACGCGGTCCTTGTGGAAGGGGGTGCCCCTGAGAACTCACAGGAGTTGTCAGGCACAGAGGAGAAACAAGCCCCCATTCCCAGGACCCCCGGTAACCCTGGCCTTTAACCGGGTGCCCGGGCACTCCTGAGGCAAGCCCGAGTCTCAGGGCCCCTGTGTCCTCCGTGAGAGTGCCTCTCCCCACACCTGTCACCCTGTGTCCCAAGCAGGGGTGCACACGCCCGGTGTCCGGCATGTCTCGGTCTGCTTAGCACTGCTCTAACAGAACTGAGACTGCGCAGTGTGCCAGGGACACTGAGCCCACGGTAGAAGGCGGAAGGGCAAGGGGGCAGCTGCCTGTGCTGCGGGGAGGGGGGACATCCTCTCCCCGGCCCGATTCCCTCTCAGCACTGTTGGGGGTCAAGTCTCCAATACGTGAACTTTGGGGGGCACGTCCCACCCCCAGCAGCCACTTTGTTTTTGCCAGGGTTGGAAGGTAGGGAGACCGCTGGGCCAGAACGCTGAGGGCCTGGGCCTCTTCTCGAGTTTGGGCTCCCTTGGTGGCCACGAGGAGGTCACCCACGACACCTCTGTCCAGTTGCCACCATCCAGGGCCCGTGTCCCCCAGCGAGTCGGGCAGTTACAGAGGCCACCTTGCACTGCTGAGGTCAGGACGCCCGCAGACCCCAGGGCCTGCGACGGCCAGCAGCAGCCGGGTCAGTGGCTGGGGTGAGCAGTCCGGGGACGCCCGAGCAGCCCTGTGCAGCGTGGTCATTAGTGAACTCAGGAATGTGCGGGCCGGGCCCACCGAGTGCTGTGAGTGGTGCGAGTGGCGCAGGCACCAGCAAAGGCCCGAGCGACAGCTCCCTCCCGGCTGCTGCGGGGCCAGGCGGAGTCATCTCAGGGGCAGCCCTGGGACGCAGACGCTGGGGTGCCTGCGGCGCCCCCCTCAGCAGCGGCCGCTACCCGGGTCAGCAAGCTCGCTCACGTCACAGGCGCCACGCTCGAGCTGACCTGGTTCACGGAATCACGTGGAAGCATCGACATGCTCACACAGAGTCAGCAGGAAGGCAGGCACGCATATCAAAGCCATGACCAGGTCGCAAAGGTAAAACGCTGGACGGGGCGGGGGCTTGCACGCCCAGACCCCGCTGGAGGGTGCAGACAATGAGCGGGACCTGGCCAGCTCCACCAGCCATTTCCACAGTTCCCAGGCTGCAAACAATGCTGCCACGCACATCCTGGATACACATTTTCAGACTCGAATGGCCATCTGCTCACTGGCTAATGGAACACGGAACGTGGAAACAAGGGAGCCCCAGCGGGCTGTTTGGGTTGACTCTGGGGAAACGGACAGGTGCAGAGCCGGCCGGCACACAGCAGCTCATGGCAGGGCAACTGCTGGGTCAGCCCGTCTCACTCCTGGGGGACGCTGGGCCATGCTGCCCTGAGATCCTCACAACCCTGCTAGCTTCCCCACTCTGCACCTCGTCTCTCTCTACCCGCTTTGCCAAGACAGGTTCCTGTGTGTGCTGGGGACACAGCCGGTGCCAGCCAGGTGGATGGCTACCTGTGGCTTCTTTTCTTTCTTTTTTTTTAAAAAAAGATTTATTTGTTTGAAAAGCAGTTACAGAGTCAGAGACAGGAAGAGGGGTGGAGAGAGACAGATAGAGAATCTTCCATCTGCTGGTTCACTCCCCAGATGGCCACAGTGGAACCCCATCTGGGTCTCCCATAGGAGTGGCAGGGGCCCAAGGACTTGGGCCACCTTCCACCGCTTTCCCAGGCCATTAGCAGGAAGCTGGATCAGAAGTGGAGCAGCTGGGACTCAACCCGGTGCCCATACAGGATGCTGGCATTGCAGGAGGCGGCTTTACCCACTACGATACACACCTATGCTCTCTACACCTGCCTCCTCCCTAGCCTTGTCAATGGATGTATGTCGGATTGCTTTCTCGCGCTGTGCATTCTCAAAACAGCAGCTCTAAATCATCAACAAAAGGAGAATCCTACACAGAACACTTTCCAACTGCAGCCACCTCATTTTCGCTTTACAAGGAGGAAAACACATCAGCAAGTTCTTAGCTCCTGAGTCTTCCAGCACTGGGGAAGACCATCGCCGGGGGCTGTTTTCCTTGTGAGAACGGTAGTTCATTCAGACCTGCTGTTTTTGTAGTCAAAGAAAAAGCAATGTTCTGACAACAGATTGTGCGGGCAGCGCGAGTTGCCTGTTTGCTTTAATAAATACACTGAGACAATCTGATACAGAAGGCGTGGATTTGGAACATGAAAGCTGATGAGGCCGGCATCGTGGCTCACTAGGCTAATCCTCCGCCTTGCGGCGCCGGCACACCAGGTTCTAGTCCTGGTCGGGGCGCCGGATTCTGTCCCAGTTGCCCCTCTTCCAGGCCAGCTCTCTGTTGTGGCCAGGGAGTGCAGTGGAGGATGGCCCAAGTGCTTGGGCCCTGCACCCCATGGGAGACTAGGAGAAGCACCTGGCTCCTGCCATTGGATCAGCGCGGTGTGCCAGCCGCAGCGCGCGGGCCACGGCGGCCATTGGAGGGTGAACCAACGGCAAAGGAAGACCTTTCTCTCTCTGTCTCTCTCTCTCACTGTCCACTCTGCCTGTCAAAAAAAAAAAAAAAAAAAAAAAAGCTGATGAAGATCGTGGTTTTGTGTCCATTATCTGAGCACAAAGCTCATGTTCAGCTCTTTTGCATTAAACATGAAAACAAGCGGTGCTACAGCACAGTGGGTTAAGCTGCTGACTGAGGTGTTTGCGTTCCACGTTGGGGCGCTGGTTTGAGTCCTGGCTACTCTGCTTTGGATCCAGCTCCCTGCCAATGCACCTGGAAAGACAGCAGAGGACGGTGACCCAGCAAATGGACGCTCCTCTCTCTCCCCCTCTCTGACACTGTGCCTTTTACATAAGTCTTTCTTTTTCTTCAAGATGTATCTATTGGAAAGGCATGGGGAGAGAGACAGAGAAAGACAGAGACATCTTCCATCTGCTGCTTCATTCCCCAAAGGGCCCAAATGGCCAGTGCGGGGCCAGGAAGAAGAAACCAGGAGCCTGGAACTCCATCGGGGTCTCCCGCATGGGTGGCGGGGGCCCCAGCAGTTGGCCCATCTTCTGCTGCTTTCTCAGGCGCACTGGCAGAGAGCTGGATCTGAAGCGGAGCAGCCGGCACTCAGGGGACCCCAGACAGCTGCTTCACCTGCTACTCCACAACGCCAGCTCCAAATAAATCCTTGAATGAATACAGAAAGTCAGACTGCAGAGACTCAGAGGAAGACGCGCTGACATCTGTGTGTCTGAGTTTTCCACTAGAAATGTAATTATGTTATGTATCAGGTCATCCTTATTTATTTTCAAATACCTATAATTGATCCATTGGGAATTACAAACAGTGCAGAGTAAAATCTTTCTTATACTTGCCCACCTACTACAGATGTAATGTTCATCCTATTCTGCTGTTTAAAAGATGTCCACTATGAATATTTACCTGTGTCATTCCTTGAAAATATATTTTAAAGCTTTTTTAAATTTAGTTTTTCTTTTATTTCAGAGACAGGGAGAATGAGAGGAGGAGAGAAAGAGGGAAAGAGAGAGAGAGATGGAGGGAGAGTGAGAAACCTTCCCTCTGCTGGTTCTCTCTGCAAATGCCTGCAACAGCCAGGACTGGGCCAGGCCAAAACCAGGAGCCAGAAACTCAACCCAGGTCTCCCGTGGGGGTGGCAGGAACACAGTGTGTGAGCCATGCTCTGCTGCCTCCCAGGGTGAGCGTCAGCAAGAAGCTGGACTGGAAGTGGAGGCGCTGGGACTCGAACCTCTGACATGGTTGTGGGTGTCTCAGGCAGCATCTTAACTGCTTTTCCTACGCCCGGCCTGTGCCTCAGTGTAGCCACGTGTTATCTTGCTGAGCACTATCCGGCTGCATACTGTCTTGCTAAGCAATTGCCCCGTCAGTGGACATTTAGGGTTCTTCCCTTCCTTCTCCTAATTTTTGCTGCAATGAACACTCTAAAATATAAAGATCTGTGCATATGTCTGATTGTTTTGCGTGACAAACATCTAGAAGCAGACGTACTAGAAAGAGTGTACAAATAAATTCCTATTATTTGACACAAAGGACTTTGATACAAATGTTGCTATATTCTCATCCAGTGTATTTGAGAGTGCTCATTAAATAATTCCCCCAGGGCCAGCATTTGGCCTAATGGCTAAGATGCCACTCCGGGTGCCTGCAGCCCATATCAGAGAGCCTGGGTTCCAGTCTGGGCTCTGCTCCCGATTCCAGCTCCTGGCTAATGCACACCCCGGGAGGCAGCAGGTGACAGCCTAGTGATTTGGTCCCTGCGCCCCCTGGAGGACCTGGATTGAGTTCCTGGCACCTGGCCTTGGCCTGGCCCAGCCCCTGCTGTTGCAGGCATCAGAGGTGGGAATCGGCAGGTGGGAATCTCTGGCTATCTTCCCTTCTCTGTCTCTAAATAGATGAAAAGGAAATACGCTTCTCCCGCACTCGGTTCTAAACACCTGTCTACAAGTCTCTGATTTCGAAAGGCGGAAGACAACTCCTCAGGGTTGTTCTGGTTTGGACTCCCTTGGTTACTTGCGAGTTTGATGTGTTTTTAACTTCCTCCTGGGACATTAGCACTTTTTCTGTGTATGTGGTTTTCTCGTTATTTCTTTAGGGTGCTCATCTTTTCTTTTAATGTGTTCTCATTGGTTGGAATCTGGGTTTTGTTGACATATATGAGAGCAACTAATTTGTCCATTTATCTTATATCTAGCCGCTTCCTAGAATGGCCTGGTGGGGTCCAGTATTTGTAACTTGTCATCTTAGGCTTTTAAAATTTAACTCATTTATTTAGAGAGAGACAGAGAGACAGAGAGTGCCTATCCACTGGTCTCCCATTGCTCCTAAAATGCACACAAAGGCTGGGGCTGGGGCCTGGGCCAGGGCCACAGGCAGGAGCCAGGAACTCAATCCAGGGCTCCCACACGGCGGCAGGAACCCAGTCACTGGAGCCATCACTGCTGCCCCCCCGGGCCCACATTAGCAGGAAGCGGGGGTCAGGAGCCGGAGCTGGGAGTCGGACTCAGCCATCTTGACTGTGTGGCCAAATGCCAGCTCTACCCTTAGGCTTTCCAAGTCGGCAAACATCGGCAGAAAATGGTGGTTTTTGTTTTTTGTTGTTGTTGTTTTGACAGGCAGTTAGACAGTGAGAGAGAGACAGAGAGAGAAAGGTCTTCCTTCCATTGGTTCACCCCCTAAATGGCCGCTACAGCTGGTGTGCTGTGCCAATCCGAAGCCAGGAGCCAGGTGCTTCCTCCTGGTCTCCCACGCGGGTGCAGGGCCCAATGACTTGGGCCATCCTCCACTGCACTCCCGGGCCACAGCAGAGAGCTGGACTGGAAGAGGAGCAACCGGGACAGAATCCGGCGCCCCGACCGGGACTAGAACCCGGGGTATCGGCACCGCAGCAGAGGAGTAGCCTAGCGAGCTGCGGCGCCGGCAAAAAACGGTGGTTTTGGCTTTGCTTCTCTGGAGCTTTCTCTCCTCCTCCTCCCTTGCCTGGGTGCAAGCACTGTGTGTTGCCCTTAGCAGCACCAGCAATGGCTCACGACGTGTGACTCTGTTGGTACGTGACCTGTTCTTCACACATCCCAGACCGGTGGTGTGCTCTCCTTCTAGCCTCTCTGAAGATCGGTGTGTCTTCCTCTCCCGGGCTGTCCACGTGGGCTCCCAACATCCACTGCAGCGCCTTCTTTGCATTAATCCTCGCTTTATGGGGGGTATGCTATTTACTTAACCTAACGCACGATTTGATCTGCTCATGTTTTCTGTGCATTTTTAGTTTCTTTCACAGTGAGACAGGCCCGGCTCTTTCATTGTCAGGCTGAACAAAGTGAGGTGGAGGACTCTCAGCCCTTCTGGTAGTTTACGTTTTAATTTATTGCACCATAAAGTAGACTTTTTAAAAAACTTTTTTTTTTAAAGTTTATTTTATTTGAAAGGCAGAGTTACAGAGAGAGAGGGAGAGACAGACAGAGAGAGATCTTTGATCTGCTGGTTCATTCTCCAAGTGGTTGCAATGGCCAGAGCTGGGCTCATCCAAAGCCAGGGGCCAAGAGCTTCTTCTGGGTCTCCCATGTGGGTGGCTTGGGCCATCCTCCGCTGCTTTCCCAGGTGCATTAGCAGGGAGCTGGATCAGAAGTGGAGCGGCCGGGACTCAAACTGGTGCCCATATGGGACGCCGGCAATGCAGGTGGCAGCTTTACCTGCTACGCCACAGCGCCGGCCCCGAGTATACTTCAGTATGAACCTTAGAGATCTGCACAGCCAGTAGTGCACTCAGAGGGACCCCAACAGTCCCAACACTCCGAGAAACTCCCCCCGCTCCAGTCCTGCTACACCTGACCTTTGGCTGCCACCATCACTTGGACACGTGGAATCAAACCTGCGCCTTACAGAAATCTGGGTTTTGCTGACAAGGCATTGAGATGCCGTGGAGATGCACCCATGGTGTTGCGAGCACCCACGGTCCATGCCTTTTTGCTGCTTAACCTACCACTGTGCGGGTGTGCGGGTGTGCGGGTGTGCAGGTGTGCAGGTGTGCAGGTTCATCCCTCCCTGCGCCAGCACGTGCGGGTGTTTAGGAACGAGCAGCCATGTACAGGTGCCCGTGTGAACGTGTTTTTATTTCTATAGCCAGCTCTAGAGACAACGTGGGTTGTTGTGACTGGGATGGGGTGGTCCCGGCGCCTGTGAGGGGGCCGCAGCCGAGCGTTCCACTGCACAGGACAGCTCTGGCGACGAGGAAGGAGCCAGCCCAGTGTGGTCGCTGCCGCCGGGTCGATGGCCAGTGTCTGCCTCACCTTTAGAGGGGGCTACACCTGCACCTGCCGCACTGCTCTGCACCCCAGCAGCGTCTGCTCGGGTTCTGGTTGCTGTGCACCCACACCAACACTCGGTGTTGCCAGCGTGTCCAAGTCTTTAAACGCTGGTGGCGCCACTTGTTCTTTGGTGACGTGGCTGCTTCAGTCTTCAGCCCAGTTTTCCCTTGGTTTGTTGTTTTCTCACTGCTGGGTTTTGAGCTTTTGACGTGTGCTGGATGCAAACCTTTTTTTCCAACCAAGTGACAGGCAACCGTCTTCTGTCGGCTCGTGGCGTCTCTTCTCATTCTCGTCACAGTAGCTGTGCACAGCAGACCTTGGTGACTTTGCCGAAGTCCAGTTGATCCGTTTCTTGCTTCATGCATCATGCATTTGGTGTCAGATCTGAGAGCTTTTTGCTAATCTGTTTAGGCAGATTTTTTCTCCTATGTTTTCTTCTAAAAGCTTGAAGATTTTGTATTTTACAGTTAGATCAGTGACTCATTTTGAGTGAATTTTTAAAAGGACAGAATGTGAGGTTGAGGTTGAGGTTACTTCTTTTTGCACGTGTAGAACTGAACATCCACATTCAATGTTTGTTGAAGGAGCTACCCTTTCTCCACTGGCCATACGTGTGCGGGCCCAATTCTGTACATTCCTTCTTATCCGGATACCACATTCTCTTGATTATTGTAAATTTTTAATAAAATCCTAAAATCACATAATTACAACTCCTCCAGGCTTCTTCTTTTTTTTTTTTACTCAAAATTGTGTATTCTAGCCACCTTACCTTTTTATGTAAATTGTAGGGTAATTTTCTCTAAACAACGCAAATTCATGGGAATTTGATTCTATTTCTACTGAATGAAACAGGACAGGTATCGTGTGGTGCAGTGGGTTACGCCTCCACTTGGGTCACCTCCATTCCATAGCAGAGTGCTTGCGATCAAGCGCTGCCCCTGCCTTTTATCCCGTTCTCTGCTAATACACCCTGGGGGGCAGTGGACGACGACTCAAGTCCTTGGGTCCCTGCCATCCCCCTGGGAGACCCACATGGAGTTCTTGGCTCCTGGCTTTGGCCAGGCCAAGCCCTGGCTGTTGTGCTGTTGTGGATATTTGGGGAATGAACTACAGATAAAAGATATTCTCTCTCTCTCTCTCTCTGTTTCCCCCTTCTCAATAAAGATATAGATATAGATATAGATATAGATATAGATATAGATATAGATATGTTGAATCTTCCATTCTGTAAACTGTTGTCTCCTGACTTATTCTGGTGGTCTTCAATTTCTTTCATCCATGATTTGAAATTTTCAACATAGAGATCTCATATACTTTTTGTTAGATTTACATCTAGGGGTCAGCACTTTGGTGTAGCAGGTAAAGCCGCCGCCTGCAGTGTCGGCATCCCATATGGGCACCAGTTCATGTCCCGGCTGCTCCACTTCTGATCCAGCTCTCTGCTATGGCCTGGGAGAGCAGTAGAAGATGGCCCAAGTCCTTGGGCCCTGCACCCACATGGGAGACCCAGAAGACGGTCCTGGCTCCTGGCTTCGGATCAGCGCAGCTCTGGCCATTGCAGCCAATTGGGGAATGTACCAGTGAATGGAAGACCTCTCTCTCTCTCTTTCTCTCTCTCTGTGTAACTCTGACTTTCAAATAAATAAGATTTACACCTAAATATTTTGTGTTGGAGGGAGCTATTATTAATGGTATGGTCATTTTAATTTTGGTTTCTAATTGTTCATTGCTGGAATACAGAAATAACAATTAATATGATAGGACTTTATATCCTGCAATATTGATAAAATTATTATTAGTTAAATGAGCTTTTCTGGGTAGATTCTTTGAGATTTTCTAAGTAGAGAATCATGTAATCTGTGAACAGGGGCAGTTTTTTTTTAATAGAAGTATTTTTAAAAAATGTATTTATTTATTTGAGAGGCAGAGTTATGGAAAGAGAGAGGGAGAGACAGGGAGAAAGGTTTTCTATCTTCTGGTTCACTCCCCAGATGACCGTAATGGCCAGAGCTGAGCCAATCCGAAGCCAGGAGCTTCCTCTGGGTCTCCCATGCTGGTGCAGGGGCCCAAGGACCCGGGCCATCCTCTGCTGCTTTCCCAGGCCATAGCAGAGAGCTGCATCGGAAGTGGAGCAGCTGGGACTAGAACCAGCACCCATATGGGATGCCAGCACTGCAGGTAGAGGCTTTATCTGCTACACCATAGCGTCAGCCCCAGGGGCAGTTTTATTTATTCCTTTCTGTATGCTTTCAGCTTCTTTTTCTCGCCTTATCTGCCTGGCTAGGCTTCCCAGTATGGTACAGAACAGGAGTGCTGTGAACAGCCATCCTCCCCTGGTTTCCAACTGCAGCAGAGGTGCAATGGGTCCTTCACTGTTAAGTATGATGTCAGCTGTAGGTTTTCTTTGGTAAATACTCCTTATGAGGGGCCAGCGTTGTGGCTCAGCAGGTTAAGCCACTGTTTGCAGTGTTGGCATCTCATATCAGAGCGCTGGTTCAAGTCCCAGCTGCTCCACTTCTGATCCAGCTTCCCACTAATATGCAGTGGAAGATGGCCCAAGTGCTTGGGTCTCTGCCACACACGGAAGACTTGGATGGAATTCCTGAATCCTGGCTTCGGCTTGGCCCAGCCCCGGCCACTGCTGGCATTTGGGAAGAGAAACAGCAGATAGGAGCTCTCTGTCTGTCTCCCTCACCGCCCATCTCTTTTCCTCTTAAATAAAACAAATATTTGTGTGTAAAAGGGAATAGTAGGAACGTGGTGAGAAGGCAGACACGTCAGCTTCTTGCCAGGTACCATCTCCAGCTGTCTGTACTGCCTAGCAGCCTGCCCAAGCCACGCGAAGGCACGGTGATTACCCCGCCGTGGTTTGAATACGGCTGCCGCCATCCAAGCCCACTGGAAGTGTGGCCCCCACACGTCACTCTGGGGAGGTGTTGGGGTCGAGCGGGTGCAGCCCCCCCCAGCAGGCTCACGCTTGTCTCTCGGGGCTGGGCTCCGCCCCTTTTCTCTGCACACACACCAGTGTTTCCTCCCGATTTCTGCCAGGGCTTGCAGCAGCATGAAGCCCTTGCTGGCTGCAGCCTCCGATCTTGAACTTGCCAGCCTGTCAGACTAGGAGCTGAAGGCTCTCCCTTAAAACAACAACGACAAAGATGACCCAGTCTCAGGTATTCTGTTACAGCAACAGAAAATGCACTGATACCCCCATTTTACAGACATGGCAACCGAGGTACAGAGAAGCTAAGTAACTTGCCCAAGGTCTCAGAGCTAAGAAACAAATCGCAGCTATGAAACAGCACTGGGCGTGGAACCACTCTACTCTTGTCGCCTCCCCTCACCACATCGTGGGAGAAAACACTGGACATACTGAAAAAAGAAGTCCCGGTCAGCATGCATAAAAAGCTGCGAGGAATCAGGCAGAACAACGCACTAGAGAAGGGGGCAGAGGATCAGACAGGCAGTTGACAAAGAAATGCAAACAGCCCATAAACACTGCCCATAAACACACGCTCCAGTCTGCCAGGCATCAGGGGCAGGCAGGAGAAAGCAAGACACGAGGTTTTTATCCAACAGTTTAAGGGGAATGAAGACACCCTGCCTGGGAGAGGCAGGTGAGTGCAAACGGCCCGTCTCCCACGCTGGTGGCAGGTGAGGTGCCCGCTGACATCCTGTGTGGCCCTGGCAGTCCCCATGGCCGCTCACAAGGCACATCCCCTGGGGCCGGCGGTTTCAGTGCTAGACAGCTGTCTTTCAGCTCAGGCCTCAGAGGAGGCGATGACGCCACAGGAGCTCTCCCCGTCACCCTCGCTGAGTTCACCTGTGCTGCCCGACCCTCTGCCCTGCGTAAGGACCACCGAGGGCTCGGGGCAGCCGGCCACCCATGCTTCTCCCTGCACCCAGGGCCAGGGCACGTACAGGCATCTGCCTGCTTCCACTCCACACTTACTCAAACCACTGCACCTACTCTTATTCAAGGATGAAAACCAACGAATGTTCAATGTCCAGGAGTTGCGGTTGTGAAACCTAAGCTGAGAGCTCAGAGGAGTCCAACGGAGGCCCTGAGCTGCTGAAAACCATCGCCCAGGCCACACTGCTTCTGAGGACGAGGTGGCTGAGACAAGCATGAGTCGCGGGGGCAAACGTCAAACACAGCTACAAGGACTTTGTACTTGAGGTCTTCTGAGTGAGCTGCAAAAGTAGATGGAATATTCCAGCAAATGAAGCTGGTCCTGCAGCAGGAGCCTAGGACGGAGAGAAGACCTGCGCACAGTTTTTGCTGTCTACATTTCTTTTAAAGATTTATTTATTTATTTGAAAGTTACACAGAGAGGAGAGGCAGAAAGGGGGGGGGGTCTTCCATCCACTGGTTCACTCCCCAATTGGATGCAACAGCTGGAGCTGGGACAATCCAAAGCCAGGAGCCAGGAGCTTTTTCCAGGTCTCCCACGTGGGTGCAGGGGCCCAAGGACTTGGGCCATCTTCCACTGCTTTCCCAGGCCATAGCAGGGAGCTGGATCAGAAGTGGAGCAGCCAGGTCTCAAACCGGTGCCCTTATGGGATGCCAGCACTTCAGGCCAGGGCGTTTACCCGCTGCGCCACAGCACCAGCCCCTGCATTTCTTTTAAATAATGCAAATGTACTCATGAGTGACTTATTTTTATACTTTAACACTAAAGGACTCTGTTCACTTGGGCACTTTTTCTTACCCTGAACTCTACTTGCCTGATAACAATATGGGGTTAGTTTCCTCATCAGTTGGAGGACCTGTCTTTCTGTGCAGGAGTTTATGCAGCTTATATTTATTGTTGTAACAGATAGTGTTGCTACTGCTCTGCCACCTCACGCTGCTGTTTTTGTATTTCTTTGTTATTTGATCTCCTTTTATTACACGGACCCTGCTTCGGCTTTGCTTATTGTTGTGAACATTTACAGCATGTTCTCATGTTCTACGAGAATCTGCTCTCAGTTTGACATCAGGAATTTCCTGATGCAGTCATTCACAAACCGCTGCTCACAAGCTGTGGGAGATGTGGAAGTTCAAATTATTTGTTTCCTAACTCTGTGGGGCAGGACACCCAGGTGAGGTAGCTGCCTTTGAAACTAGTTTTGGGGCCAGGGCTATGGCACAGCGGGTAGAGCCACAGACTGTGACGTCAGCTTCCCATACGGGCTCCGGTTTCTGTCCCGGCTGCTCCACATCCGGTCTAGTTCCCTGCTAATGGCCTGGGAAAGCAGAGGAAGATGGCCCAAGTACTTGGGTCCCTGCACCCATGTGGGTGACCTAGAAGAAGCTCCTGGCTTCATCCTGGCCCAGCCCCTGGTTGGTGTGGCCATTTGGGGAGTCAACCAGTGGGTGGACGATCTCGCTCTCTCTCTGTCCCTCGCTCTCTGTTAACTCTGACTTTCAAAGAAATAAACAAATCGTAGCCGGCGCTGCGGCTCACTAGGCTAATCCTCTGCCTGCGGCACCAGCACCCCAGGTTCTAGTCCCGGTTGGGGCGCCAGATTCTGTCCCGGTTGCCCCTCTTCCAGTCCAGCTCTCTGCTGTGGCCAGGGAGGGCAGTGGAGGATGGCCCAAGTCATTGGGCACCTGCATGGGAGACCAGGAGAAGCACCTGGCTCCTGGCTTTGGATCAGCGCAGCACGCCAGCCGTAGTGGACATTTGGGGGGTGAACCAACGGAAGGAAGACCTTTCTCTCTGTCTCTCTCTCACTAACTCTGCCTGTCAAAGAAAATAAAAAAATTAAACAAATCGTTCTTTTAAAAATCAAGTTTTACCAAGCCTTCCCCGGCAGCAAATCCATCACAAAGTCTGGGCTAGGGATGACCGTGGTTGGAAACTTTCCCCGCCAGTCCCCACCTGGCTTTTTACACGGCCAGCAGCAGCAAACGTTGGGGAGTGTGAGCAGGAGCTGGGAGAAGCAGGGACGGGCGGGACGAGCGTGCGCTGGGCGGTGGTTGAACTCGCGCACAGAGGGAAGCGCCCTGGGCTCGCTCGGGCTCAACGAGCCGACCCGTCCTCGCCCCTGCCGCTGAGCGCGCTCCTCTCTCCGGACCAGCCCGCCCCTCCCTGTCCGCGATCCCTGCGCAGCCAGACGGTGCCCACGGTCTCTGCCCTCCAGCTGTGCAATGATGGCCGTCACCAGGCAAGGCAGGCCGTGGCCGTGCCGCCCGCGGGCCCCCAGCGCTCGGCCAGAAGCCGCTCCCGCACCCGAGCTTGCGCGGTGCCGGACGGACCCGGAGGCCGCAGGGCGCGCAGCGTCTCCTGGCGTCTCTTCGATCGCGCGGACACAGCTCATGGCCTACGACCCCACCCCACAGCGCGGTCTGGGTGGCACGCTTCGACTCGGGAACCCGGGGGTCCGCAGCGAAGTAGCGACGCCACGGACAAACTGCGGCAGCTGCCGGGGCGGCTCGGGCCCAGAGGCACCCACGTCGGCGAGGGCAGACGCTGAGGGGCGGTCCTGCACCCCTGTGCCTCGAGGCCCCGCCCCGTCGGCCCTACCTCCCACGACCCCGACCCCGAGTTCCAGCCCCGCAGGCCACGCCCCCGCGCATCTGCGGCCCCGCCCCGGCCCCCGCCCGTACCTCCCGCGACCTCGCCCGAGGCTCCGCCCCCGCGCACCTCTGGCCCACTGCCCCCCATCCCCTGACCATACCTCTCGCGACCCCAACCCCGAGTTCCAGACCCGAGGCCCCGCCCCCGCGCACCTGCGGCCCCGCCCCGCCCCCAGGCCCCGCCCCCAGGCCCACCTCCTGCACTTTGACCTCCTCCGGCTGCAGGATCTCCAGCACGCCGCTGCTCCGGATCTCGGGCAGGTCCTGCCACAGGTTGAACCTCGAGTGGGGGTTGCTGAGCAGGCAGATCTGCGGCAGGGCCCTCCTCTCGGGCGGGCTGGCCGGCTCCTCGTCCTCGTCCTCGTCCTCGTCCTCCTCCTCCGCGGTGCCCTCGCCGCTCGGGGACCCGTCGGCCGCGCCTTGCACTTCTGCATCGCGCTGCCTCCGGGCTTCGATTTCTTGCAGGGTCGATTTATCCCGGTATTCCTGGTACAGGAGCCCTGGCATCGGGGAGGGGGACAAGGAGCAGACGGCGGTGTCAGAGGAGGGTGCCCGAGATCCCGGCCAAGGCCTCCCGCGCCCTGTCGGTGATGCGTGAGAGCGCGCGCAAGGCCGGCCCCGCACGGGGCCCCGCAGGCCGCCGCGCCCCGCAGCCAGCCTCCCTGGGAGCGGTCAGCTTGCGGAACACCTCCCCCAGCAGTCCAAGAGCCTGGCTCACACGCAGGAGGCCACGCAGCGGGAACCGGAACCTGCTGTGTGGCCCCCGCGCGCACCGAGTCACAGGCGCGGCTCGGGAGAAGCCAGGGCTTCGCCAGCCCGTGGTTCAAGAGGGAAACTGCTCTTCGCTGCATCCAGTTTCAGACCTCCCGGGTTAGGTTTGGGGACTTCAGGGCTCGCAGAGGGGAAGCAGGGGCCTGGTTAAAGCACGCAATACTCCTTTTTTGTAAAGATTTGTTTATTTATTTATTTGAAAGTCAGAGTTACACAGAGAGAGGAGAGGCAGAGAGAGAGAGAGAGAGAGAGAGAGGTCTTCCATCCGCTGGCTCACTCCCCAATTGGCCCCAACGGCCAGAGCTGTGCTGACACAAAGTCAGGAGCCAGGAGCTTCCAGGTCTCCCACGCAGGTGTAGGGGCCCAAGGACTTGGGCCATCTTCTGCTTTCCCAGGCCACAGCAGAGAGCTGGATGGGAAGTGGAGCAGCCGGGACTAGAACCTGCACCCATATGGGATGCCAGCATTGCAGGCGGCGGCTTTACCTGCTACACCACGGCGCCAGCCCCAGCATGTAATACTTGTTTGAAAAAATTTACTTGAAGGGCAGAGTTACAGAGACAGGAGGGAGAGAGGGAGAGAGGGGAGAGAGGGAGAGAGGTAGGAGAGAGAGAGAGAGATTTTTTCCATCCTCTAGTTCACTTGAGGGGCAGAGTTACAGAGACACGAGAGGGAGAGGGGGGAGAGAGAGAGAGACAGAGAGGGATTTTCCATCCTCTGGTTCACTTGCCAGATGGTCACAACTGCCAGGGCTGGGCCAGGCAGAAGCCAGGAGCTTCATCCACGTGCGTGCAGGGGCCCAGGCACTTGGTCCATCTCCCCCTGCTTTCCCAGGCACATTAGCAGGAGCTGGATCAGAAGTGGAGCGACCGAGACTCGAACCAGTGCCTATAAGGGATGCCGGCACTGCAGGCGGTGGCTTTCCCTGCTATGCCACAGCACCAGCCCCAAAGTAAGGGAGACGGAATAAGAGGGCAAAGAGAGTGGGGCTGAGTCTGCTGTGGGGGCAGAGTTTGAAGCCAGGCTTCATTCTGTCTGAGCAGCAAAGACCCCCTTCTAAAGCAGCTTCTTGTGGGGGAGGGCACCACACGGCCCTCATGGGGGGTGCAGAGCACCACATGGCCCTGATGGGGGGTGCAGAGCACCACATGGCCCTGATGGGGGGTGCAGAGCCCACATGGCCCTGATGGGGGGGTTGCCGAGCCCATATGGCCCTGATGGGGGGTGCTGAGCCCACATGGCCCTGATGGGGGGTGCCGAGCCCACATGGCCCTGATCGAGGGGTGCCGAGCCCACATGGCCCTGATGGGGGGTGCCGAGCCCACATGGCCCTGATGGGAGGTGCAGCCAGGCTCCTTGGTGGGGCTGCCAGTGGATCGTCTCAGCAGTTTAGAGCATCCCACGTGCAGAGCTCTCCCGGGCAGTAACCGTTCGTTCAGCCTAACATTCTCTCCCGGCTCTCAGTGCCTTGGGGCCTGGGGCCATGACCTAACGGGGTCTCTCAGGCCTCGGTGGCCTGGCGGGTTCCAACACCCTGGCCAATTATATTAGAAACAGATGCATGCGTGGGAATGTCAGGGCCCAGGGCACAGGGACTGTGTCTTCATGCATGTCGATTGCCAGCCATAGTTCCTGGCCTATAACCCCCTCCTCATGGTGGGCTGTACACATAGAATCTGTCTTCCTCAAGGTGGGCATTGTGGTTTGGAGAATGGTTTGGGTGCCCTTGAAGGCCTGGGTGTTGGAAGCTTGACCCCCAGAGGCTGAAGTTAATAGATTAAGGGTGGAACTTAATGCAATCCTGGTGGGACCTTGGGCAGTGATTAGGTTGGATTAAAATGCCAGGGCCTTTGGGGCTAGCACTGTAGCGCAGTGCATTAAAGCCCCAGCCTGCAGTGCCAGCATCCCATGTGGGCCCTGGTTTGAGTCCCAGCTGTTCCACTTCCGATCCAGCTCTCTGCTATGGCCTGGGAAAGCAGTAGAAGATGGCCCAAGTCCTTGGGCCCCTGCACCTGTGTGGGAGACCTGGAAGAAGCTCCTGGCTCCTGGCTTTGGATCAGCTCAGCTCTGGCCGTTGTGGTCATTTGGGGAGTGAACCAGCGGATGGAAGACCTCTCTCTCTGTAACTCTGTCTTTCAAATAAATTCTTTAAGAAAAAAAAAAAAAAGATGCCAGGGCCGGGCCAGCACTGTAGTGTAGCGGGTTAAGCCACCGCCTGTGATGCCTGCATCCCATATGCACAGCGCCAGTTTGAGTCCTGGCTGCTCCATTTCTGATCCAGCTCCCTGCTAAGGCATCTGGGAAAGAAGCAGAAGATGGCCCAAGTGCTTGGGCCTCTGCCACCCATGTGGGACACCCGGATGGAGCTCCTGGGTCCTGACCACTGTGGCCATTCGGGGAGTGAACCAGCAGATGGAAGATTTCTTTTCCTCTGTTTTCTCCCCTCTCTCTGTAACTCTGCCTTTCAAATAAATACATCTTAAAGAAATTGTGCAATAACAAAATATTTTAACACATGGATGCCGGAGCGGGCCCTGTGATGGGACGTGAGGAAGGAGCATGCTGCCTGCCTCTGTTTCCCGCTGACCAGGCGTGTGGTGTCCTCCGGGTGAGTGCTGTGCTCCTGCCCGCCCCCGCCCTCGGCAGTCGCCCAGCCAGTGGACGCCTGGCCTTGGACTTGTGAGCAAACAAACTCTCCTTCATAAGCAACTCCTCTTGGGCATTTTCCTTAAGACGACACAGGCTGGCCAGTGGGTGGTCAGAAGCCAAGCCCCTCCATGTTCTCTGACCCTTGCCTGACCGCGGGTCCTAGGTCCGCCTTTGCAGAGGGGCTCCTGCCCGCGTGCCCGGGACGGTCAGGCCTGGCTGGGTGTTCCCAGTCAGCCCAGAAGCACTGGATGTGACCCTTTCTGTCCAGCTCACTTCCGCAGGACTGTCCCTGCTGCAGTCACGCCCAGGAAACCCTGAACAGAGCGCAGAGGGGCCAGGCGCCCCCCGGAGAGCGCTTGGTGGCTCCGTGCCCCTCCCCCTGCCCCATGCTGTGCACGTTCTCATCTGCACCCTTTGTAAGCTCCTTCGAGACAGACAGGACAGACAGGTAGAGAGAGGTGTCTCCTGGAGTCCTGGGCATGTGCAAGCTAATTCACTGAGGCTGAGGAGGGGGTCGTGGGGACCCCAGCTACAGCCAGCTGGGGCTTGCGATTGGCATTGGAAGGCGGCCTTGGTGGTGGTGGGGGCTGAGCCCTCTCCCAGGCAGCCAGCCTCAGGACTGACTTGGAGCAGACCACGCCCAGCTGGGTCCCTGTGGGTTGCTTGTTCACTGGGTGGGGGAAGCTCCACCCCTTTGGCGGTCACAGAAGTGGCCTGGGTGGGACTCTGGTGGTCCCACACTCAGAGTGCCTCTTCACGCCGAAGCAGGGGTGCTGGGGGTGTCTTGGCTGTGCAGGGATGGGGAGGGGTGATCCTAGGAGGGGTCGGACCAAAGGATCTTGTCTGCTGGGCCATAGAGGCCAGCATCTCTCCCAAGGACCGGGGAGACCCTGGAGACAGCAGGCGGGTGTGTGCTGGTCTGCATTTTAGGACAACCATGGACTCTGGAGACAGTTTCAAGGCAGAGGGCAGCCTTGGCCACTGGCTGGCACAGGCCATGTATAGCATCCGGGTATCTAGGTCCGGGTATCTGGATGGTGTCATTTGAAGAGGTGGCGGATGTGCAGGGAGGGTCTGGCTGGGGGTGGGCTGGTGGAGGTGAGGATGCATCTGGGGCCGCCAGGTGGAGCGGCCCTGTGGCCCTGTGGAGGGGCTGGCGCTGTGGCGTAGTGGGTAAAGTCACTGCCTACAGCGCTGGCATTCCATATAGGCGCCAGTTCAAGTCCTGGCTGCTTCACTTCTGATCCAGCTCCCTGTTAATGAGCCTGGGAAAGCAGCCGAAGAGGCCCAAGTGCTTGGGCCCCTGCACCCACGTGGGAGACCTGGAAGAAGCTGTTGGCTTCAGATGGGCCCAGCTCTGGCCATTGCAGCCATCTGGGGGAGTGAACCAGTGGATGGAAGAATGAACTCTCTGTCTCTCCCTCTCTGTCTTTCAAATAAGTCTGCCTTTCAAATAATAAATAAATCTAAAAAAGAAAAAAAGTTTGCGGAAAAGCAGAGCTAAAAGACGAGCTTATCTTGGTGCAGAACATTTTTGAGAGCCACGCACCACTTTGTCACAACATGCACTCTCTACAGGCATTTGGAAGACCCCGGCGCTGCTGTGGGACTCAGATGACAGCTGGGTCACTCAATCTGTTAGAAAACACACGTTCTCCCCGGGCAGCTCCACTGTGGATAAATGGACGGTTCCTAAAGCACTTCCGTTACAGCCCAGTGCAAATGTTAGCTACAACGCCTTCCTCATCCAGTCCCCAAACGGAGCCCAACAGGAGGGAAAGAAAAGAAAGGACCGCAGACCCCAGCCACCCCGTGGAGTAAACCACTCGGCGTCTGAACCGGACAGCTCCACTAAACACAAGGCTTTGTGCTGAGGCATTCGCTGGCGATGGCTGTGCCCCCGTGTTTCTGTGCCGTTAGAATCCAGCCGTGTACAACATGGCGTTCACTTGACAAAAGAATTAGAAAATCCGGATCGAAGCTCAGTGCTCTGCAGACTAAATGTGTAGAGACAGGTCTGACGTCATCACACACATTGGCCCCATCAGGAGCCTGAGCTACAGCGGACCGCACGCTAAGTACTATCCCGTGGTTCTGAACTGCGCTCACAGGGCCTTAAAGGAACTGGGTTTCACTCGGACTCACGTTTTGATGCTTAACAGAGTGTCTCCCAACAGGAGACGCTCACAGGTTTGTGTCAACAGACCCCACCCCCTTTTTTTTTTGACAGGCAGAGTGGACAGTGAGAGAGAGAGAGACAGAGAGAAAGGTCTTCCTTTGCCGTTGGTTCACCCTCCAATGGCCGCTGCGGCCGGCACACCACGCTGATCCGATGGCAGCAGCCAGTGCTTCCTCCTGGTCTCCTATGGGGTGCAGGGCCCAAGCACTTGGGCCATCCTCCGCTGCACTCCCGGGCCACAGCAGAGAGCTGGCCTGGAAGAGGGGCAACTGGGACAGACTCCGGCGCCCCAACCGGGACTAGAACCCGGGGTGCCGGCACCGCTAGGCGGAGGATTAGCCTAGTTGGTGTTGGCGCCGGCCAACAGAACCCCTTTTAAAAGTGCAGTTTTGGGGGCCGGTGTTGTGGTGTAGCAGGTTTAGCTGCCACCTGCAATACTGGCATCCCATACTTGTACCGGTTCGAGTCCGGCTGCTCCATTTCCTTGGGCCCCTACACCCACATGGGAGCCCCGGTTGAAACTTCTGGCTCCTGGCTTCGGACTGCTCCAGCCCTGGCCATTGTGGCCATTCGGGGAGTTGGCCAGCAGGTGGAGGACCTCTATCTCTCCCTCTCTCTCTCCAACTCTGCCTTTCAAATAAATTAAGTAAATCTTTTTTTTTTTTTTTTTAATGCAGTTTCTAAGCTTCACAGAAGAATCTCATGTCACGGATTTTTGACAGCTCCTGGGTAAGACTATCCCAAAGTATCCGCCCCGTGGCTAGCTGGGTCCAGCCCGGGCTTGGATGGACACGGTCTAAAACCTGCCTTCGAGGTTCCTTCCTGCGCAGGGATGGGGTTAGCAGGGGCAGGGACAACCTGGCTGCAATGTCCTGCATGGAACTTACTGCTCCATGTGGCAGCCTGAAGAGCCGGGCTCTCGGGGGAGTGGTTAGGTCTTGAGGTGGGGGAGCCACCTCGTCCCTGCCCCTGCGTGAGGATGGGGGGCACCACCATCTCCCCAGCAGACACAAAATCTGCTGTGCCCTCTTCTTGGCCTGCCCAGTCTCCAGAACTAGGGGCGAGAGTTTGCTGTCTCTAAGTCACCCGGTTTCAGGTGATGTGCTGTAGCACTGGGAACAGATGGAGACACTGGCCAAGGGCAGACAGTAAGGGGACATCCGGGGTTTCTCAGAAACATGTCCCCCCAAGGCAAGCCTCTGACCACAAGCTGCCACTCCTGCTTTTACACATGGCTGCTGGAGGCTGTGACGCCTGGACCCACGGCAGCCCAGCAGGCACCATGAGGCACATCCGGAGGAGAGAAAGGAGGGAAAACAGCCTTGGCTGAATGAACCAACTCTGGGCTTGTTAACTGAGGCAGAAAAGCCCCAGGGTTTCATGCCCCTTTTCACCAGATTGTCTGGTATAAGCAGTTGTAGAACTGTTACAAATATTTTTTTCCCGGAGGTATTTAGAACCTGAATTGAAGCACCGATCTTCTTGTACTTAGTGTGAGGACAAGGATTTATCTGCGCTACCTCGAGCCCATTTTTACAGCTCTCTCAAAGTCAGATGACGGCACGGATGGGACAGCTTTCCCTGGGGAATTCCGTGTTAGCCGAGGAAATTTCTGGACTCCATGTGCTGTCCCACAGTCCTGTCTCCCTGTGTCCTGCACATTCAGTAAGCACGACCTTCTATGGAGATGAACTTTACCTATAAAGCTCCCACTTGCTGTTACATCCTGTTCCCTCCGGTCCTAATGAAACTGATCTCGCCCTGGCTCCTGCTGCTTAGCAGGAGAAAGCAAACCCCAGCGCCACTCACTAACGCCTTCTGGTCGTTCAGAAACCTCTCTTTCCAAAGAGAGTATTTTTCCACTGAATGCTTCCCACAGAAACTTCTAGAGCGGGCTGCATTTGTTATTCACCGGGCACCTTTCACCTGCAGAGCATGAGGTGCCAGAGCCCCGAGGACACGCGCAGGCGTCGCTCACACGTCCATACACGGCCACACTCACGGGCTCTCGGGCTGACGCGCTGCCAGGGCCGCAGCCCGCTGCGGTGACGGCTGGGCGCCCCGTCAGGCACAGTCCCGACACGCCACTGGGGCAGTGGCGGCAGCCACTGCAAAATCCTATAGTGTGGTCTAGAGAGCGCCCCCAAACACCTCCCAGCGTCCACACGCTGTGCGTTCTTGACCCTGGCCGAGGGTGGCTTCCCTCGCGGAGCTGAGAGCCGCCCGGATGTGGTAAGGGCCAGCTCCGCACAGATCCCAAGGCGGGGACGGGGGCTCGGGGCTGAGTCCCCGGTGTCACCGCTCACACCACACCTGTGGAGACTCACAGCAGCCAGGAAGAGTCCTCGTGGGACCAGAGGATGCTGGCGGGGCCTGGGGGAGACGTCAGAAGGAAACCGAGGCCCACCATGAGCAGGCTCTAGAACGCAGGCCCCTGACACCCTGCTCCCGGCTTAGACTGCTAGGCCGACAGGTGCCTCCAAGGAAGGCGCCATCACAGCCCATACTGCGGACGGGGGCCTCCTGGGGGTCTCCTCCGCCCTTCTCTCTGGTCTTAGCCAAAGAAGAGCCCTTTCAAGAGGGTTGGAGTCACAGTCCCCAGAGCCTGGGAGGGCAGAGGCGGGAGAAGGCCCTCTCTGGCCCCCTCAGTCCCTAGCACATGTGGGGCACAGACACCCCAGCCCCAGGGACAGGGCTCTGCACCCCTGCAGCCCAGCAGGATTCTCAAGGGCTCAGCTCCCTTCCCTCCCGGCTGGGCTGGCCAGGGAAGAGCCGCTGGGCCCAGCAAAGCCTGCGGAGCCCCCGGCCTCTACTTGCATCCTGGAGACACTTGGGGTTTGTCCAAGCGCTTGGGGCTAGAGGGCGGTAATTACATATTTAGGAAGAAACTTTCCAAATCTAGAATGTGTATTTAAGGAATAGGCTGCTCCGACAATGCCGGAGAACAGTGAGGTTTTCCAAGCAGCCGGCCGCGGAGCCCACGTTATCCGGGCACTGGGGCCTGTGCTGACGGCACGTCGTAAGCCATTTCTGTCTTTCTGTAACACAGGTGCTGGCGCTCGGGCTGCACCCACTGTCTGTGCTCACCCAGGGTCAGTGCAGCTGTGGAGGGGCTGGGCACACAGAGGGGGCCTGGCTCCCTGCCCACCGTATTCCTGGAGGGGCATCCCCTCCGATTCCAACCTCCCCCCTTTCTTTTCCTGTGCAAAGCTGGGGCACCTCCATCGCGGCTCCCAGGGGCCCAAGCCCCTTCTGGGACTTTCTCTGGGGTCTCTCTGGTGGGCCTGCGGAGTACTCGCTCCTGCCTGGCTCAGCAGCGCTGGCCGACAAACCCCCCCCCCCCCCCCCCCCCCCGCCGGGAAGAAATGGCAGGAGACAGAGACAGTCGCGGGAAAGCACTGCGCCAGGGTGGACCTCCCCAGAGACAGACGCCTCCTCGCTCAATTAGTTCGCGCACTGCACACTTGAAATGCGGCCGTTTTACCCACAGAGCCATTCAGAGCCACGCACGTCAAGATGGGGCCCCAGCCCGCTCAGGCTCACGCGCTCACTCGGCCTCCCAGCAGGGAGACCCCCAGCCCGCCGGGGGCCGCATCGCGCGCGCAGGGGTCGCTCACCTATTTGCTCTATGAGGTTTCTCCAGGAGTCGGCGGGGATGGGGTGAATCCTCTGCAGGGCTTCGGTGAGCGTGGTGGGGCTGTCGGCCAGGGCCGGGCACTCCTCGGGCGTGGTCCCATTGCCCGGGGTGGACGACGACTCGCTGCCAGAGAGGGAGCAGGCAGGGGCTGGTTATTTTGGGGCAACCACACGCCTTGGCTCACTCGCCGCGCGCGTCCGCCCGAGGGGCTGCCGGCCAGCGGGACCCAGTCCAGCACCGTCCAGGCGGGGTGGCCCCAGCGACCGCCGCCCCTCCGGGCCGGGCGGGCCCTACAGACCCTTTCTGTCACCGCACCGGGGTGCGACCCGATGATTCATTCGCACACCAGCCCGTCCAGACCTAGCGAGCGGGCGTCGGAAACTTGGCGCGCCCTGCCCGCTCCCCGGCGCCGACCGGCCACCCCGACGGGTGCCATGGCCAAGAGGCCGCCTCTCGTTCCACGACTCCCAGCCCCTCCCGGACCCTGATCCTGCAGCCCCCGTGCCCCGCAACGCGCAGAGGGGGTTGCCGACAGGGACGCGCGCGCCCAGAGCGTGGGTCGAGGGCGCGAGGCGACCCCGGGCAGGGCCTGGGGCGCTGGCGGTCCGGGCCGGAACACAACCTTAACCGGCCGGGGGGTGGCGGCCCCCCAGCGGGGACTGGGGGAGGCACTGGGGCGCAGGGGCGGCGGGGGCCCGAGGGCCGGGGGCTGCGGATAGGCCGTGCAGATCCGTGCCCGCCGCCCGGGGCGCCAAGGAGGACAGGCACAGGACTGCGGTGGCGCGCAGGGGGCCCGGAGGTCCGTTCGTCCTCACCTGCCGGGCAGGTGTCCCGACGCCGAGTCGCGCGCGTCGCTCTCCGAGGTGGAGCTGTCGTGGTCCACGGCGCAGGCGGCGCTGAAGGCGGCCGCCAGCAGCTCCATGGGGGCTAGCGGCGGGGCGGGCGCGGGGGCCGGTAGGGGGCCGCGCAGGGGGCCCGGGGCCGCACCGGGGGCGACGCGCGAGCTCCGGAGCGGGGTCGCAGCGCGCGCGGCTGGAGCCGGAGCTGCCGCCGCCGCCGCCGCCGCCGCCGCTGTCGAGCGCTCTCGCGGGTGCGCGCGCGCGCCCGGAGGCTCCCGGGGTTGCCACGGCAACGAGGGCGGCGGGCGGGGGCGCGCGCGCGGCGGGGGCGAGGTCGGGCGGCGGCGCGGGGCGGGGGCGCCTGGGGCGGGCGCGACCCGGGCCCGGCGGGACCGGCGGGAGGCCGGGGACCAAGCGCTCGCCCGCGCCTCTTCCCCCAAGGCGACCGAGTCCGGACCGGGAGCCGGCGAGGGCGGGAGGGGGCCCGGGGGCTGCGCCTTCGCCTGCCCGCCCCCTCCTCGCTGCCCCGGCTCTGGGTACGCTCTTGGAGGCGCGGCGACTTTCCGGACCCCCAAGTGCGCTCCAGCCTGCGCCTTGGCCAAGCCGGGCCCGCCAGCAAGGATGGGGTCCCCGACCCCTTCCCCGAGCCACGTGTCTCCGCCGCAGATGCCTCGGACGGGTCCCAGGCAGAGACTGGGGTCTCGGGGCCTCCCTGCACGCCGATCCCCAACCCTTACGCATCAGAGGGGCCCAACCCGGAAACCTGGTGGGTCTGGAGGCAGGACAAAGCCCCTCGACGACCCCGGGACCCCGGCGTGGCCGGGCAGTCGCGCTTCGGGGCAGCTGTCCAGACAGCTGGCGGCTACCAGGCGGGGGCGGCCTGGCGAGGGCCCGAAGGTGGGCGTACGCCGGACAAGCAGCCCTGTGCTCCGGGACCGCGCGGCGGACCCCGGCCCGCGAGGCGTCCGCCTCGCTGCCCCGCGCCGCTTCCCGAGGCCAGCAGGGCGCGCCCAGGGCCGCGGCGGTCGTGTGCGCCGCCAGAGCCGCTCCGTGTGGCCCCCTGCGGCGGGCGCTGCAGTGGGGACAGCGTGGAGACCGCGCGTCCCCCGCCCGTCCCACCCCCGTGGCATTTAAGTTAAGAAGTCTTTCGTTTGGGGGTGCAAGGACTCCCGCAGGGAGAGGCGTGGCTGACTTCCGTAGCGCCCTAGCCAGTCTGGCCCCAGGCAGCTGTGGGAGGAGAGGCGTGGGAGGGGCGAGGCGGGCGGCGCGCTGACCTGGAGGGGATGGGCCCCTGCCAGGTATGGGGTCCCCGGAGTAGCCTCTTCCCCAACTCGGAGGCTAAGGGGCTGCCCAGCTTGACTGGACCCCAGTTCTCAAAGCTGTCGCTTCCCTCCCAGGCCCAGGTCCCCGGCCCTTTGAGGCCTCAGACTAAGATACAGCCGTGTGTTCTTGTTTTGCAAGGCAGGCCCAGGGCCCGGGGCTCCACTCTGAGTCTGCTCCCGGAGCAGCCTCTCCCGGATGCCCCGTTTGGGCGGCTGACAAATGCCACGGCAGGCTGTCTGATCCTCCTAGGGCCCTCGTGGTGCACACAGGGCTGAGCGCTGTGTTTGAGGCAGTGCGTGGGTGGAGAGGGCCTCACCCTCCTGGCCCCATCGCTGCTCCGGCCCCACCTCCTAATACCGCCTCCTTGGAGGTCAGGGTTTCAATGTAAGAATTTGGGGGTGAGGCAAACATTCCATGTATAACACCCCTAAACTCCTAAAACTCAGTGTGTCCATCAGTGCGCACAATATGTCCACCAGTGCACCCAGTGTGTCCCCCAGTGCACAGCGTGTCCACCAGTGCACACAGTATGTCCATGAGGACCCAGTGTGTTCATTACTGTACACAGTGTGTCCATCAGCACACTCAGTGTATCCATCAGTGCACCCAGTGTGTCCATCAGAGCACAGTCTGCCCACTAATGCACCCAGTGTTTCCACCAGTGCACACAATATGTCCATCACTGCACACAGTCTGTCCACCAGTGTACCCAGTGTGTCCACCAGTGCACACAGTGTGTCCATGTCCTCTAACATCCCACCAGGAGGCCGGGTGGACCTTGTGAGGTGGCTCCAACTCCAGCACCTCCTGTCGGTGCACACACCGGTGCACCCAGTCTGTCCATCACTGCACACAGTGTGTCCATCAGTGCACCCAGTCTGTCCATCAGAGCACCCAGTGTGTCCACCGGTGCACCCAGCCTGTCCATCACTGCGCAGTGTGTCCACCAGTGCACCCAGTATGTCTATCACTGCACACAGTGTGTCCATCGGCACACTCTGTGTGCCCATCATTGCACACAGTGTGTCCACCAGTGCACAGTGTGTCCATCACTGCGCAGTGTGTCCACCAGTGCACACAGTGTGTCCACCAGTGCACACCCCCGTGGCTGTGGAGCTCCTTGGATCCCCCAAGGCTGCCCAGCAGTCTCCCCCTCCCTTGGTGCTCAGAGACCGTCTTTCCCTAGGCCAGGGGTCTACCTGGGCCCTCCCGCCTCCTGTGGCTGCCGCCCACCTCGCTCACGTCCCAGCAGCCTGTGGGGGTACGGTGGCGGCACTGCCCTGCCCAGCTCTTCTACGCCTTGGGCTCTCCGTACCTGTCCAGGCCCTGGCTTTCCCCCGGGACTCTGCTCCCCCGGGTGACGTCCCTGGCATTCCTCAGTGCACTGAGGTGGCCCAGTAGGCCCTTTCTCCCTGCCTGGCCCTGTGACGCTCGGTTACCGGGCGTCTCAGGGTGGGCACCCTGCGGAGTCCGTGGGCACTCGGCAGGACCTACTGCTTTGCACGCCTTGCCTCCCCGCAGGCTGACGTCGCAGCAGAGCTGTCACTTTCACACTCTACTGCACCGAAAAGCTTCATCTTTCTAACAACTAGAAAATTTAAAGTGAAGTTATACATATGAAGGGGAGTGTAAGAAAGCCTTCCGATTGAAAACGAAGCTAAAAATACCCTCCTAATTATACAAGCAGTTAAGCAAGGCCCGAGTGCTGGGTAACCTCAAGGTAAACTCCACATGTTCTATTTTCTGTCATATTCTGTGCTATTAGGCAGGCTATTATTAAAACCTCTGCTTCGCTGACATTGGGCTCGGAATCATTTGCAAAATGAAGTATTGAGAAATATTTCAAATATTTATGTCTGACTGGCACACAGTAGGTGCTACATAAATATTTAAGAATGAATGAATGGCATGTTTTAAAAAAGGAATTATTTTAGGTACTTTATCTAAAGGTTACTTATTTCTTCCTCGGGTTATAAAAATTAACTGTTGGAGAGGCAGCAGCGATAGCTCAAGTAGTTGGGCTCCTCCTGTCCACGTGGGAGCCCTGGGCTGAGGCTCCGGCTCCTGACTTCCACCTGGCCCAGCCTTGGCTGTTGAGTGCGTTTGGAGCGCGAACCAGAGGACGGAATGGAAGCTCGGTCTGTCTCTCTGCCTTTCAAATAAATAAATAATGAAGACAATTTTTAAAAAGTTAAATAGTGGAAGCAAAATAGGTTCTGGCTCATGTGGCAATGTCTTCTGTCCAGCGTCTTTGTTTCTGTTCATATCATTTCTTCCTGATCCCAAGGGAAGATTTCTGGAGTAGAAAAATGCGTAGAGATGATCTGGCTCATCAAATTTATTTAGCAGAGAAGAACGGGACCAGAGGATTAAACCAAGACCGCTCTGCTGGCCACTGCTGCCGTGGAATGGTTGACAGAGAGCCAAGACCCCATCACATGGGAGAAGGAAGCCACTCCCTAACTCTATGTTCAGGGTGACAAGGTGTGGCACCAGACTATTGGATGCTAAAAAAACTGTTATTCGTAAAGCTACCAAGAAGATGGCTTGGTTCGTTGGTTTCTGTTGTTTGGCAGTGAGAAGGCATTCCTCAAATGCATCCTGGGAGCTTCCAGAAATAGCACTTGACAGCTTTTAATTAACTGAATCTTTTAAGTTCATTAATACAGCAGTTGGCTTCTATCACTCTCAAAAGACCTTTTGCTTGCTTTGAAACCAATGCAGTGACCCCTGCAGGCGGCCCCAGCAGCTGACCCCTGGGAGGTGAGAGATCCCCGGGTCTAGGGAGGGAACGGGGAAGGACAAGATGTGTGCTCGAGAGGACGCTGCTGCCCTCACTGTGGCTCCAATATGCCCAGAGGCCCCAAGTGACCGGTGTGAAGATTGCACCTCCAGGACCCCCCAGCCTGTCCCCAGGAGGTTGTCCTGCTGTGTGGCTGGTGACGTGGTGGCGCGTGTTTTACCTTCCATTCTCATGGAAGGTAATTCGTAAATGTGGGATTGTCACACATGACAGAAACAAGATGAAAGCAAAACCAGTCTAGTGCCGTGGGGTACAGAATCCATCTCTGGGCCATTAATCTGCTGACTGCGACGCCGGCTTCCTGTATGGATGCTAGTTCACACCCTGGCTGCTCCACTTCCAAACCCAGCTCCCTGCCAATGCACCTGGGAAAGCAACAGAAGACGGCCCAAGTGCCTGAGCCCTTGCACCCACGTGGCAGATATGAATGGAGTTCTAGGCTCCTGGTTTCAGGCTGGCCCAGCCCTGGCCACTGTGGCCACATGGGGGAGTAAATCAGCCAGTGGAAGAGGTATCTCTATCCTCTCTTCTCTCTTCTCTCTTTTTTTCTCTCTTCTGTCTCTCTCTCTCTCTCTCTGCTTTTCAAACAAAATAAACAATCTTTTTAAAGAAAGAATTAATCTCGTTCAAAGACACGTCTGACCTTTGTTCTAAGTGGCTGGGAGGTGGTGGCTCGAGTGTTGGAACACCAGGCACGGCGGGGCTTTGGGTCACGTGGTAGCAGTGTACCCGCCAGAGGGGTTGGCAGCCAGCCAGCTCCGTGTGACCCAGCCCCAGCCAGAACTCTGGGCTCGGGGCCAGGTGAGCGCGTCTGATGGACAGTCCTCTGTGCTCACTGCTGCTGGAGACAGCACTGCCCACGATTCCGCAGCAGGAGCCCACTGGACGCACTGGGCCCGGGCGCTTGTCTCAACTCCGCCCCTGTGGGCGACTGAAACCTGTGTTCTTTCACTGGGCTCAACCCCAAGTCTGCAGCTGGCATCAGCAGTGAGGGTGGGCTGGTGGGCTGCCCCCGACTCCAGGCCAAGCCTGGCCTCAGGTTTAGAGAACTGTGACCACTCTCCTCCAGCAGCCCTCACTTCCCTGGTGTCTGTCTGTCTGTCTGTCTGTCTCTGTCTTTCCATCTGTTCCAGACACAGCTGCCTGTTGCTCTCCTCATCTCTGACTCCACATGTCTGCTGTCTCCAACAGCTCCTGGTACCTCGCTGGTCATTCAGTAGAGTTCATGGCCAGCCCAGGCTAGGGCTGCCCAGATGAGCGCAGGGACCCTCCCGAGACCACCCACAGCTTTGCCTGTCATTCGCATGGTCTTTCCTCCCGTGGACCCCAGCGTTTTGGGGCAGGTATGAGGATGTCATTTATCTTTGCTTGCCCAGGAGGCATTGGGTAAGCGTTGCTGCCTAACAGGAGAGAACTTCCAAAAGTTCACGGAAGAATGGAATGAGAAGATAAATGTATTTTGATGCAGCTGTATTTTGAAATCCATGCATAGTTTTTTCATCACGCGCATTTTCCAAGGACTTCCTGAAGTTGTCTGGTGTAGAGAGGGCAGGATTCACAGGCTCTTGGTTCCAGTCTTGCTTCTGCTGCAGCCGTTGAGGGTAGCAGGTGCTCCTTCGGTCAGCAACGCTTCCGCTCCTGATCTCTTTGGTGATGACATCTTGGATCGGCATTTCAGCTTGGAAGACGTGTGTGACATGTCACGGCAAGTCCAAGAAGCCACTGAAACTGAAGCCAGTGTTCTGGCGACGTGAGGAGTGTTTTCAGTTTTTGACATGGTTGCCTTAGCGGATGGTTGTGCTTTTGGTTAAGTGGGAAAAGGCCAGAGCGATGAGGAGATGCACAGAGACCTCCATCTGGGTTAAGGAGACAGGTGCCACTGGACGAGTTTCAGTGACTGGGAAGCAGGCCCGTAATCCTAGCACTGAGTTGCTGAAGCCTGATATTGCAAAACTGAATCCATTTTCTGAATTAAAAATAGGTGGCCAAGAATTCTCCTCCCTCCCAGGCCCGAGAGGCAGCCTGCAGGGTGCTGCTTGGCTGAGGCATGATGGAATTTCCCAAGGATGTGGATGGCTCCTGTGTCCTTAAAAGGCTGCAGCCAGCAGGGGCTGCGTCTTCCGTTAGGAGGCACAGACAGTTAGAAGCCTTGTTGGAAGTGGATTTCCCGGGGCAGGCTCGCCGTGCTGACTCCGGATGAGCTGCCGAAATGAGGAGGGCCTGCAACATGGGTCTTTCTGGAAAATCCCCAACAAGGAGTCAGGGATGCAGGGAGCCTGGGAGTTTGGGCTGTGGGTGATGTCGTTGGTTTCTGACCATAGGAGCATCTTGGAGCAAGAGGGACCTAAGGAATAAATACGGCCATTTCCAAGATATACTGAGGGTGAGATCAGGAGTAAATAAGATTAGGGGCTGCCTAGATGTGCATGAATTATATTTTAGGTGTGGCCACAGCGATTGTACGTGTGTGTGTGTGTGTGTGTGTGTGTAAAATTCTTAATTAGGACTTAAAACTATAAAGGAAGAAGCTGTCTCTCTTCCTCCCATACAGATGGATCCATTTTATATTACCTGGTAGACCATATAGCTAGACTGAATTTGGTCCTGCATTGTGCAATCACTTTGTAAACCGTCGTGTACCATACAGACAGAAAGTGATCTTATTACCGGTTAGGTGGCCAGCATTCAAGGCTGAGTCACTATGGCCATGCATCACTTTAACCATTCAGCAAATGCTGCAAAACTGTGTAGAGTAGGAAACAGGGAGGAAAAGATGTCCATTCTTAAGGAAAGTTGACTTGAAGGAATAGCATGCCCTTAGGAACATGGATCATTAGAAATTATCCATTGCTTCTTGAAAACGATAAATAAATGGACTTGAGAGAAGTGTTTCTGTAGCCAGAAGTAAGTAATAAAATAGCTTTTCATTTCCTCTTGAAATGAAAGGTTATCACAGCTGTAGAAAGAATGTTCTTTGTGGAGTCTCCAGGGCCAATTGTCGAAGGACTTGGGTCTTGTGAATAGACCGGTGTGCAGAAGTGGATGGCATTATGAGAGACCCCCCCCCCCCCCAAACGGTTCAGTTCCAGGGTCTTAACCAGGCTTCAGCATGTTGGCAAATGCTTTTCTTCCTTGAAATTCAAAGCTCTTTGGAACTGGTGACAGCAGCAATATGTAGTAAAGAAAAGCATGATATTTCTCTCTCTCCTTTTTAAAGATTTATTTATTTGAAAGACAGAGCTACAGAGAGAGGCAGAGAGGAAAAAGAGAGAGAGAGGTCTTCCATCCACTGGTTCATTCTCCAGATGGCCATGATGGCTGGAGTTGAGCCAATCTGAAGCCAGGACCCAGAAGCTTCCTCCAGGTCTCCCACATGGGTGCGGAGCCCAAGGACTTGGGCCTTCCTCCACGGCCCTCCCAGGCCATAGCAGAGAGCTGGATTGAAGTGGAGCAGCCAGGAGTCAAACCAGTACCCATATGGGATGCCGGTGCTTCAGGCCAGGGCTTTAACCTGCTGCGCCACAGCGCCGGCCCCAAACAGCAGGATATTTTAAAGGCATCCTGGAAACACAGATATCAGAGAGTTTTAAAAATGAGCAGCCAGAAGTCAGCACGGCGTGGAGGCTGTCATTCGTCCCTGGGGGTGGCAGTGTGAAGTGCTGTGGCCTTTCCAGAGGACAGTGTGACAACACACATCACCACTCTGCGAGCGTGCACACACCTTGCAGACTCCACTTCTAGGAATGTCTCCCAAGGATCTTCCAACAGTCTGCTCCAAAAGATTTAGCTGCGAGGATGTGATGTTATTAATAATAGGGAATTGGGCAGCCTGAATGTCCCAGTAATAAAATACTATTTAAGTTATGGCACGTGTCTGCAATGGAATATTGCGCCATTAGAATGATTTTAGAAGAGTGTTTAATAAGCGTCAGGTTCTAAAACTGGATGCAGTGTGGTCCCATTCTGTTTGTCAATAGACTTTGATGTCTGGAATTTCAAGCATACGTACTTTTAAAAGGAATGGAAAAATGATCAGCAAAACTATTTCACAGTCCTGGTAGCTGGTTGGTTGGATTCTGAGGAATTTTCCGCTTCTTACTCATCTGTGCTTAAAACTTTTCCTACAATAAATGTGCCACTTATGTAACAGGAGGGGAAAGTCGCTTTGTAAAAGCAACAGGAGGCCCCTCATGGGCACCCACTTAGCGCAGGGGAGCTGAGGACCTTGACCAAGGTGGAGGGGCTGTGTTGCGGTGTCTGGATGTACCTGACTGGGGCGGGGAGGCATCCTTGAACTTGTTACATAAATCCACCTCTGAACAAACTCTCCAGTTGTCAAAGAATCACGACTTCCAGTTTTGCAGAGAAATTGCTTCCTGGCATCATTAGAATTAAAGCCCTTGCCTGATGTTCTAATCTGCTGGTGCTTATAAAAATAGTCCCTTCCCCAGAAATCCCCCTTCTTCTTCCGTAAATCCCCGGCTATGCGCCCTAACCAGAAAGCCGCTTCCTTTCCAACCGAAACCACAGTTCTATGGGAAGAGTTCTCCAAGCAGTCACCGGCAGGGAGGGCTGGCGCTGGGGCTCAGCGGGGTAAGCCCCCTTGGAGTACCAGTTCCTGGGTCCTGGCTGCTCCGCTTCCCAGCCAGCTCCCTGCAAATGCACCTGGGAAAGCAGCGGAGGATGGCCCTGGTGCTTGGGCTCCTGCCACCCACGTGGGGGACCTGGATGGAGTTCCTGGCTTTGGCCTGGCCTAGCCCTGACTGCTGTGGCCTTTGAGGGAGTGAACTAGCAGGATCTCTCTCTGTGTATGTGTCACTGTCTTTCAAATGAAAAAAATTTTTAAAGAGTTATTTATTTATTTATTTGAAAGTCAGAGAGGAGAAATCATCCATCTACTGATTCATTCTCCGAATGGTTGCAATGGCCAGGCCGGGCCAGGTCGAAGCCAGGAGCCAGGAGCCTGGAGCTTCTTCTACTGCTTTCCCAGGCCATCAGCAGGGAGCTGGATCGGAAGTGGAGGAGCCGGGACTCGAACCTGTGCCCACATGGGATGCCGGTGCTGCAGACGGCGGCTTAACCCGCTGTGCCACAGCGCCGGCCCCTCAAATAAAAATTTATAAAAACCATGCAAAGCAAAAAGAAATCACCAGGAGCTTCCCCGCCCTCCTGCGTGGCTCTAGCCTGCCTGCCCCTCCTCCAAGAAGACCCCCATGCCCACCCGGAGTCGGCTGTGTTTGCGCCACCTCCGCGCAGGCTTTGGCCACTTTACTGGCGCTCTCTGTGCGGCTGCCCCTGGCACACCCCAGGCCCTTGGTGCTTTTGCTGATGGGGAGTCTGCAGAAAGTGGAAACTCGGGGTCTTCCTGGTGCCCCTAACAGGTGAGTGTGCTGATCACTCAGGCACCCCTGTTTCCGCCACAGCACCCCTGGGGGCGGGAAGGGCAAAGGAGTGAAATCTCCGTGTCTTTCTGTGCACCCCTCCCTCCTGCTAACCAAAGCAGCTGCTCCCCCCACCCCGCCCCTCCGGGTTTCCCAGCTGGGCCGCGCTCTGCCCTGCAGTGCCCCTCCCCTCCGCCAGCTCAGTGACCCCCATCTCAGCAGCCACTCGGCCCACCAGGCCGTCTCTTCCCCATAGAGGACCTGCGGGCCTGGCTCTGCTGGGCTCCGGCTGCAGGCTTGGCCCTCACTCGGCCGTTCCTGCCTCTTCTTGGTGGGGAGTGCGGTGCGGGGGTGCGGTGCCAGAGGTTCATGGTTTTAGGTGGAATTAGCATTCACTCTTAGATCTAAGGGACGCTAGCCTGCCGCCGGGAGAGCACTTCTGAGACGCCATGGACTCCTCTTGGGGGCCAGAGAAGAGACAGAAAAGAAAAACCCTCCCCTCTGGACAACCTGGGAGCACACGTGTCCCCTCCTCGCACTGCGTCCTCCCAACATTGTGTCCCCCAACCCTGTGTTCCCCCAACACCATATCCCCGACCCTGTGCCCCCCAACACCGTATCCCCTGACCCTGTGTTCCCCAACTCTGTGTCCTGTGTCCTCAACCCTGTATCCCCCCCAAACCTGTATCCCCCGATACCATATCTCCCACACCCTGTCCCCCCACACCCTGTCCCCCTGTCCTCCCCAACCCTGTCCCCCACACCCTGTCCCCCCCACACCCTGTCCCCCCATCCTGTCCCCTCTCACAGTGTCCTCCCCACACCCTGTCCCCCCACACCCTGTCCCCCAACCCTGTCCCCCCCACACCCTGTTCCCCAACCCTGTCCGGTCCTCACACCTAGGCCCTGGATTCCAGCACTGCACACGCTGTGTGTCTCCTTTGGTTGTGCAGTTGTCTTAAATTTCCCAGACTGAAATCCAGTGGGACTGCTCGGTGACGAACAGGGGAAACCGGCACTGGTGGGCGAGCAGTCATCTGTCCCTTAGGGAAGGCAACTGCACAAAAGCGAGAATTGGTCGAGCGTTTACCCCTTGACCCAGCAATGCCACCCCAGGAGGAAGCGACACCAAACGTGACAGCACACGGCACGCCAGCACACACAAGGCATTGCACACTCCCCTTCCATGTAGGGGCAACGACCTCCGTGTCTCTCCCGAGCACACGGGGTGACCGCCCTGTGCTGTGACCACGCAGGGGAGAGCAGTAGCATCCACAGAATGTCGACGCAAGCTCTGCCCACAGCCAGTGAGGCCGGAGCAGCTGGGGCGGGGCCGCACCCCCAAGCGGGGAGGGACCAGGACCCCGTTCTTTGCAGGCACCCATCCAGCCCACACAGTCGGCAGTCTAACTCGTGGTTTATCCAGATAAAATGAGAGTTCAGGCAGACTGGTAAGAGCTGAAAAGCAGGTGACTCCCAGCTGTCAATCACAAACGCCAATCATGAGCACCTTGGTGACAGCACCAGTTAATGCCCCTCAGACTTTAGGGGTAGAAGCCCCAAACCAGCAAAACGGGCTCCGAGTGCTCTCCCCACGGGCCCGCCCTCCTCGGAGCGTGCTTTAGTGAGCTGTTTCGCTCCTTGGAGTGTCATTCATTACTCCTAGGAAAAGGGAGCTGAGGCAAGCTGGCCTCTGCCCAGGACAGGGCCGAGCAGGTATCTCTGACTGATAGCAAGGGATCCGCGGCGTGAGCGAGAGACCCCAGGTGAGCGACGCAGCAGCCTGCTGCCCCGCTGAACTCAGCTCCAACAGCCGCAAGCCCACTCTTTCCCCCAGAAAAGGAGGAAAACCCCTAAAATGGGTATTTCCTGAGTTGGGTGGAGGGCAGCACTTCTCTGAGGGTAGCGTCTTATGTATGCTCGCTTGTAACCCACGTAGACGCTTCATGTTTTCAAATAGAAAATCTAAAACTATGGGGAAAACAGTCAAACCTGAGAATTGAAAAGAAACCTAAAAAATGAATTTACTTCACTATCAAACTGGCAACACAACCACACAGAAAAAATTATTTAAGTCATTTTCCTTTTTTTTTTAGTTTTAGAAATTATTTTAGTTTGAGAGGAGAGAGAGGGATACAGAGATCTCCTGTCTGTGGTTTCCCTCCCCAGATGCCCACAATGGCTGGAACTAGACCAGGTCGAGGCTGAGAGCTAGGGGTGCTGCCTGGGTCTCCCGTGCGGATGGCAGGAACCTGTCAGCTCAAGTCTTGGCTGCCCCGTTTCTGATCCAGCTCCCTGCTAATGGCCCGGGAAAGCAGTGGAAGACAACCCAAGTGCTTAGGCTCCTGTGCCCCCGTGGGAGACCTGGAAGAAGCTCCTGGCTTCTGGCTTCAGATCAGCCCAGCTCTGGCCATCGTGGCCATTTGGGGAGTGGACCGGTGGATGGGAGACTTTCTCTCTGTCTCTCCCTCTTTCTGTCTGTAACTCTGCCTCTCAAATAAATAAATAAAATCTTAAAGAGAAAAATCCCCCCATCATGAGTCCACAGTGTTCTACAAACAAAACAAATCAAAAAACAAAGACACAGTCTGCACAGAAGAAAGCCAGCTCACATAAGAGGAAGGGACACGAGGACAGCTCCATTCTGCAATTCTTCAGGGAATAATTGGCTCGGGAGAATCAGTAGCCAATGTTGAAAGCCGTTGGTTAAAGACCAAAGGGGAGAAGATATTTCTGTAAGCTAAATGCTCGCTGGACAGACAGCTTACGATTTGCAATTATCTCTTCCGTGGAAGCGGTCTGCAGCTTCCAGATAAACCCAGTGCCCAAGCCTGGCTGACACGAGAGCTTCCTGACCGCTCAGGTTCAGGCACAGCCCTGGTGCCTTTTAGCTAACAATATCTACTCTGCTTCTAACCGGGCAGCAGCCCTAACTCCCCGTTTAAAGTCAGTATGGGGAGAGAAAGAACAAATTAAACAGTACACGAGGAGGCAGTCACACAAACCTACGGCGGGGCCATGCTGCGCCATACACCTGCACATTCGAAAAACAACACAGGGGCCGGCGCCGTGGCTCACTTGGTTAATCCTCCGCCTGTGGCGCCGGCATCCCATATGGGCGCCGGGTTCTAGTCCTGGCTACTCCTCTTCCAGTCCAGCTCTCTGCTGTGGCCTGGGAAGGCAGTGGAGGATGGCCCAAGTGCCTGGGCCCCTGTACCCGCATGGGAGACCAGGAGGAAGCACCTGGCTACCGGCTTCAGATGGGCGCAGCGCCAGCCTTAGAGGCCATTTGGGGAGTGAACCAACAGAAGGAAGACCTTTCTCTGTCTCTCTCTCTCACTGTCTAACTCTGCCTTTCAAATATAAATAAATAAATAAAACAAAAAACAACACAAGGGGGAGATTCTTCGATTACAGAGTCTAAGGAACAACCAGATGGTTGCCACCGGCTAAGGTCTCGGCACCCCAATCTTGATTTGCAGATTCCAGCCATGCGAGCCATTTTGAGGACACGGCGGGGGTGGGGGGGACATTTGAACGCAGGCTGGTGTGGGATTACTTTGGAGCCGTGGTTGATTTCCGTAGGTGTGGTGTAGATGCCGTGTTCCTGGAGAAGGGAATTCTTGTCCTCAGAAGTTGTCCTCTGGACATTTGAGACTGGATGGAGAATGACCATGGCCGCAATTTACTTTCATACAGTCCAGGAGGAAGAGAGAGAAGAGACTCCAAATGTGTCAGGAGTTCACAGTTTTTTGAATCTGGATTGAGGTGCTGTGGGAGTTTACCGTTGTCTGCATGCTTCGAGTCTTTATACAAAGTTGGGAAGGGGAAAAGTGGTTAGCGAAGTAGCACATTCGACTAAAGGAAGGGATGAGGGAGCCAGCTGAATGTGGCAGGAGTGGGGCTGGGCTGGTGCAGGGCTGGGGAAGAGAGAGGCCTTTGCCGGGCACCTTCCGAGCTCGGGCCCTCAGAGCTCCAGGACCCGCTGGTCGTGGGCCCCGCGTGGGCGTCTTCTGCGCACAGAGAAATCCCCGGGACCTGAGCGAAGCCCAGACTCCAGCAGGCGCTCCATCAGCGCTCGTCGGCCGGTGTTGGGCACAGTGGGTGCAGCCGCTGCCACATGGGGCACCGCCCCCACTGCAGGCAGTCGTGGCCACTGTCTCAGGGCTGGGTGGAGTGTGTGTGGGGAGGGGGGAGTCGGGTAAACCCCCAGGTGTGGGGAGCAGAAGAGAGGCAGGGGGTGTCCGAGGGCCGGGGTGCCAGGCTTTGCTCGGCCTTGGGTTTGCGTCTGTTGGTCACATCCCATTCCTATTTATTTTTTATTTGAAAGGCAGAGTGAGAGTGAGTGAGAGAGAGGGAGAGAGCGAGCCCTTCCGTTTGCTGGTTCACTGCTCGGATGCCCACGGCAGCCAGGGTTGAGCCAGACTGAATTCCGAGGCTGGACCTCCGAGTCTCCCACGTGGGTGGCAGGGGCCCAGCACTTGAGTCGTCCGGGCCGCCTCCCCAGCTGTGCATCTGCGTATCGAATGCACCCAGTGTGTCGGTGCCACTGCTGTGTGACACGGGGCTCCAGGGGACCACAGCTTTCATTCTGTCCTTTCTGGCCAGGACCTCCCTTGAGCCTATGGCTCAGCCACTGGCCAGGCCTGGAGGCTCCACTTCCAAGCCCAGGTTGTTGGCAAGAAGTGTGAGCTCCTGGCTGCGTGGGCCACGGAGCGGAGCTGGCTTCCCTGCTGAGTCATCGGAGACTTGTCTTTCATGACCTTGCCTTTGACTCACACCCTGTTCAATGAATCTCTTAGTCAGACGCAGTCTGGTGGCTGGGGCCGGTCCACACTGGATGGGAGGGGCGAGAATCCCAGGCTGTGCAGCCGCACCGTGCCACCCTGGAGCCGGCGGCCACACACCCACCCCTCAGCTTTCGCCAGGACAGTGAGGGAGACAACCAGCACTGTTGTCCGTTCTGTGAGTTTGCCGTGTGCCGGAGCCAGGGCTCGGAGTGGGCACACACTGAGCTGTGTCTGCCGCCGCACCCTCCCAGACAGGCTGCGCCCCTGCCCCACGGCTCCCAGGCACGAGCTGTGTCCTCCTCAGACGTGGCAGGTTCCCTCTCTTACTGGGAGTGCAAACAGAGCATTTTGTAGCTCTACACCGCAGGGTGGGTTAGACCTTGACCTTGAGCCTTGACAGTGCTGTGCCTGACAGTGTCACACGCAGGGGCTGCCATCACCAGTTCCCCCCACAGGGAGAAAAAGATGTGGGAGCTTTGACAGCCCCTTCTCCGCACTTGCTGATGCCTGTACCTGGGAACCCCGGGGGCCGAGGGCTGCTCCGCCGCCTTGTCCTAACCTGCAGCTCCTCCCCGTCCGTGTGCAGCGGCAACCCCACCGCACCGTTCCTGGGGGAAGGAAGTTATTTCTCCCGCAGTTCTCATTGCAGGAAGCAGGACATGTTCAGCGGCACAGTCGTCGGTGCCACAGGGAGTTTGGAGTGGCAGCCTTTCGTAGCTTGACTTAACCTAAGCCCTGGGCGTGGGATCGGCACACAGCTCCATGGAGACAGCTCTGCAGATTGGAAGGTGGAGGGGAAATGCGACATGATAAGGTGCCAGCCCGCTCGCTGGGAGGGCCTGGTGCAGTCCAGGGATAAAACCCAAACGATCAGAAAGACAGATGAGCTTCCCGGGCTTCAGAGGCCTTAGCCAGCTCAGTCTGCGGGGGCCAGGGGTTTTCAAGCCTCAGGCAGGACCTGGGCTCCATGCATCCTGCAGGTGGGAAAAGGTGGATCTTCAGAGACGAGGCTGGAGTAATGCCTGCGAGAACGGGAGGCGTGGTTGTCAGCTCCAGGACAGTGGGCACCGCAGGGGCAATGCCGCCGTCGGAAGCCGACATTCGGGTACTGTGGGCCTGCTACGAGGCAGGCACTCATTTGCTTTCCGCAAATTGATTCCTGCGGCACCCCTGCCGAGTAGCCAAACCACAGACGGAGTTCAGGAACTGAGTGGCATTCCGTGCGATCCCTTCAACGTGGCCGTCTCTGCCCCCACACGCAGGCTCCAGGGGCTCTGAGGTGCCCATGCGGAAGAGCAGTGGGTGCCTGTAACCACGGCGTTGAGACTCTGTGTTTGCAATCGACTTGGACATGCCGTGATTCACCAAACCACATACTGGGGGCTTCTGTTTCCTGATTCTGTCGTCTTCCCACCGGAACGTCTTAGACACGTGATCAATCGCCTTGATCAATCCGTGGTTACTGGATCTGCCCCCTGATAGTGTTCTGGTAGCTCCAGGCCGAGTGGGCTACTCCCACGGAACTACGTGCTAAAACGAAAGGCAAAGCTGGAGGTTGAGTGACTGACACCCTTTTGTGTTCCCGTGCAAGGTTCGTCATTGTCGACATTGAGGCACAGCCTTCTATGAAATCAGGAAGTGGGATGAGGAGCCTCAGGGTCTCCACTGCCACCCTGGGGGTGCCCTGCCCCTGAAAAGCAGCTCTGGGCTGCTCCATGGCAGGTGCAGCTCCCTCCACGGCAGGAAGACTTTCAGGCCCAGCAGTGGGCTCCTGGGACGTCCTCTTTGGGGGCACGGGGTTTCCTGGGAAGATGCCGGGGCAAGTGATGGCTGAGTCACCTAGCAAGAACCTGACCCAAGCCCGAGGTTAACTGACTGTCCGATAGATACTGCCACTCAGAGCGGCAGAGGTGCTCAGAACAGATTTACCGAAGGAATGAACGCAGAATGAGTTGATGCCTCAAGTCTGGAGGGGTGAAGCGCCTGCCAGTAACGACTAAGTGTGTCTTACAGCGGCTGACGGGAACCGTTCACTGCCCCTGCTGGTGTAGGGGTAACCGATCAGCTTGTCCACGGAGGCAACCATTCATCTGTGGCCAGGGCTGCACTGTAGCCAGCTCAGCTGTGCACTGCCCACCTCTGGGGCTGCCTGTTATGTCCATGACAGCGCGGTGGAGCCCTCAGGAGCTGTGCTACGCTCCCACCCTCAGCCTAAGGCAGGTACTTCATTCTATCCTCTCTGATAGGGGGCGTTCGTGCCTGGTCATTCATTCATTCACTGATTTGTCCACTCATTCCTTCATTGTCAGCTGGGGGATGCTCCAGGTGCTCTGGCCCTGAGGAGGCCTCTGGGAAGAGGCTAAGCCGAGCCGAGGGGTGGATGGAAACTGTGCGCGCCGTGCGGTGGAGGGAGCGGCGGGTGGAGAGCACTTCCAAGCCCCCCACTGCTGTCCTCAGACTCACTGGTACACAGTCATCTTTCTTTCCAGTGCCCCTCCCAGTATGGTGCTGGAGCCATCCTCAACTTAAAGATGGGGAAACACAGGCAAAAAACCAAAACAAACAAGGAAGTGAAGCCTGTACTTTCTTCTCCTCACGATGCTACGTTTTCCTTTCTCATCTTAAACGAATCTCAAGTTACAAGCACGGTACAAAGAATTTTTTATTTAACTTTTCCTCCAGTGGCTGACCTGACGTCCCTTCATCCCCAAATACTTTAGTGCGTGTTTTCCACAAGCAAGGGCTTGCCCTTATAGAACCGAGACGCAACCATAAAACCAGGAAGCTGTGGCACAGCAGGTTCAGCTGCGGCCTGTCACCCGGCATCCCCAGTGGGAGTGCCAGTCTGAGTGCTGGCTGCTCCGCTTATGACCCAGCTCCCTGTTAATGCGCCTGGGAAAGCAGTGGAGGGAATCTCACATGTTGGAAACTGATCCCTACATTGGTGTGTGAACGGCTGGCCGAGGCCATGGCATCTGGAGGAGGGGTCTTTGGGAGGCGATTAGGGCTGGGTGAGCTCAGGGGGCTGGGGCATGATGGTGCCAGCGGCTTTGCCCAAAGAGGAAGAGACCTGAGCTGGACCTGTGCTCTGTCTCACCATGGGTGGCCCCCACCAGGTGAGCTGCAGCAGCAGGCCCTGGCCGGATGCCGACACCTGGCTTTGGCCCTTCCCAGGCCGCAGAGCTGTGGGCCAGATGAACTCCTACTCTGTCCAAACTGCCCCTGCGGTGGACTGGACTTGACTTGGCTCCTGCACTCGGCAGGACTTCAAACCCCAGTCACAAGTTAATGGCACTAAGAGAGCAGAAACTTAACCCAATCACAGCCTCGTGGGAAGGCCCTAGGTCCCTAGGGGCGTGACCTCGGAAGGTTGTTCTCACCAGAGGGCTGGGCCAAGCCCAGGCCCTCTGCTTCCTGCCTCATCCACGCACATGGCACCATCGCCCTCCACGGTCCTCACCACGTGGCCAGCCAATCGCTTTTCCGATCTTGGACTGTGAACCTCCTGAACAGTGAGCCATCGGCAGCTTGACTCGGGTATTTCCTGCAGGCCTGAGAAGCCCGTGCACCTGGTCTCAGGTGTTTTGTGACAGCCACTTGCAATGGACCAAGACACAGAATGTGGAAGGCTCAGGGCTGATGGCACCCAGAACCTCTCTGTTCTGCCCGTGTGAGGACAGCCCCCACAAGGACCAGGCCGGGCTGCTCAGGGCAGGGCAGGGCAGGGTCTGAGGCTTGGGGTCCGCTCTCCTGCCTCCATATCTTCCCAGAGGCAGCCCACTAGGGAATAATTAAAAAAATTCAGAATTTGAAAAGTTTAGAAAAAGATAAGCCAGTGTGATACAAGTGTAATGCATGAATGATTGACAGAACCAATAAAATTGTAGTTTAAGTTTGGTTTAAGTTAATCGGAACTAGGGCAATAAAAAGTTACAGTTATTGTCAGTCAAGTAAATAAAATAAAAAGGCATTTGAAGGATTGCAGGCAACAAGAAACAGGAAATAAAGCTGTATGTTGAAATCCCAAACCCTGGAAGTTTAGCAATTTAAATTGTGAGATAAAAGAGAAATAAAAGGGGTGCGGTAGAGGAGGGGTTGGCAGTGAAGTGAAGCCAGAAGCACTGAATTTTTTTTTAAGATTTTATTTATTTATTTGACAGGTAGAGTTACAGACAGTGAGAGGGAGAGACAGAGAGAAAGGTCTTTCTTGCGTTGGTTCACTCCCCAAATGATTGCAATAGCTGGAGCTGCGCTGATCCGAAGCCAGGAGCCAGGAGCTTCTTCCTGGTCTCCCACGTGGGTGCAGGGGCCCAAGCACCTGGGCCATCCTCCACTGCTTTCCCAGGCCACAGCAGAGAGCTGGATTGGAAGAGGAGCAGCTGGGACTAGAACCACTGCCCATATGGGATGCCAGCGCTGCAGGTGGAAGATTAACCTACTACGCCACAGCACTGGCTCCAGCACCGATTTTTTTTTTTTTTTTTTTGACAGGCAGAGTGGACAGTGAGAGAGGTAGAGACAGAAAGAAAGGTCTTCCTTTGCCATTGGTTCACCCTCCAATGGCCGCCACGGCCGGCGCGCTGTGGCCAGCACACCGCGCTGATCCGAAGGCAGGAGCCAGGTGCTTCTCCTGGTCTCCCATGGGGTGCAGGGCCCAAGCACTTGGGCCATCCTCCACTGCACTCCCTGGCCACAGCAGAGAGCTGGCCTGGAAGAGGGGCAACCGGGACAGAATCCAGCGCCCCAACTGGGACTAGAACCCAGTGTGCCGGCACCGCAGGTGGAGGATTAGCCTAGTGAGCCGCGGCACCAGCCTTTCCAAGATGTTTTCCTCTGTACCCTGACGATCTGATTCCTTGTGAGTGTCTGAGCCTCTGTGTGGTCACCTCTGACCCAGGGCTGTGCTGGGTGAGGGCGGGGGCAGCCAGGGAGCTGCTCCAGACCTGAGACAGCCGCCTCGCCCCACAGCCCACACCACAGCAGCCTTGTGGGGCAGGTGGGGAGGGAGGGGTCTGTCCCTTCCACTTACAGAAAGGACACTTTAGAACTGCTGAAAACAAGACAGACCTGCCCGAGGTATGGGAAAGCAGCTACAAGACCGTGACCCTACGTCAGTGGCATTTGTTCTGAGACAGTGTAAACAATCTCAGAGCTAAAGGATTCGATTCTCTCTGCTGTCAGCCTGGCCCCCAGGTCTGAGGGCCTTCGAACGCTCCAGTGGCCTTTAATTACCCCGCGCAGCGGGGTCGTCCGTGCCAGGACCCCGGCCAGCACCCGAGTGGAGGGACGAGAGGCGGGTAGCTGGTGCTGCCCCGCGGGGCCCTCCGTCTTCCGTCTGTTATCTCCGGAAGGCACCTGTGCGGCCATGGTGTCTGAACAATGCTCTGCTCCTGCTGCACCTGCCGGAGCACGCGCCTGTCCTGTGACACGGGACCGGGCTTGGCAAGAGCCTGGCCTGCACAGTCCCTGCCATACCACCAGGCCAGTCTGCTCAGGGGTGCCTGCGAGCGGCTACCGCATTCACTCATCAACCATCCACACGTAGGAAGCCCCTCTGACGTGTCTCGGGCTAAGCGCTCAGGAGAAGACAGGATGTGCCAAGTCCTGCCTGAAAGGAGCCTAGAGATAATGCTGCCTGGGCCGCCATGGCCGACAGTGGGAGCTCGGGATCGTGCCAACCTCCTGGGAGAAGAGTCAGGACTTTTGAATAAACATAGTAAGAACAGAACTTGCTGTTAGGAAGGTATTGCGAGCTCCCGGGTACTCATCACCCCCCCCCCCCCCGTCCCCTTCTGCATTCTCTTGTCTGTGAGCTCCAGCCTCAAGCTACACCAGCTGTGTTTGGGGTTGGTTGCCAGTGATGGGGGCAGGGAGGCAGCGAGAGCAAGAGGATTGGGGTTTGACGGCACGGCCCTGCTGCCCTGCCCTGCCCTGCCCTGCCCTGCCCCGCCTGCTGCAGTCCTGCGAAGCCCACGGGGTGCAGCAGCCCCCAGCCCCATCCGTGTCAGTCCTAGCCAACCAGCCGTGACAGCTCCAACCTGCCGGCTGACCCACGTGACAGCCCTGTCTGCACATCTAAACCCCTTCCCGTGTGCTGCCCAACACCCCTCCCTTCTGTGTGGTGGAAACGGCAGGTTTGGGGATGTTGCGAACACAGAACCAGCATCAGCTAGAAATACGCAATATGGCTGCAGGATGGATGCGTCCCATGCGTCCACTGGGGAGTGAACCAGTGGATGGGAGACCTCTGTCCCTGTCTCTCTCTCTCTCTCCCTTAATTTGAAAAAAGAAAATGCATGTTTCAAGTCAGGCTCCCAAAGCCCATTATTATCATTACTGCCAACGTCGAAGTCCAAGACGTTTTCTTCTTATTTTTTTTTTTTTTTTGACAGGCAGAGTTAGACAGTGAGATATTATAATGATCTATAAAGACATTAGATCATTATAATAAAATTATCATAGCCAACACCCCCTCCCATGGTGCACCTGAAGACACGACCCTTTCAAGATTTCCACAAAAAGGTGCAGAAATGGGTGGAATCCAAGCCCCGCCTCATAAGCCCCCCCAGCCACCCCCTGCCCCGTGTCCCCAGAAAGTGCGAAGGACGGCTCCGGGTCCTGCTGATTGCAATTCACACGCCACACTTGTTCCTGAACGCGCACTTTCGCTCTACATAAACCTTGCTTTGCTGCTCACCTTGAAGTCTCTTCACTGAGACTTCGTTGAATTCTTTCTCATGTGGGGACAAGAACCCGGAGCAAGCCCAGCCAGGAGTCATCCCACAGTGCCGACTCTTCTCCCAAGCATAGCTCCCATTGGCAGCGGGGATGGTCGCACGCATTCTTGACCTTTCAGCTGATTGGCCCAGAGAGAAACAGCAGACTTTTCCCTTAGAAATTCTAGACTCAGGCACAGATGTTTGGCAAAAGTTTAGACTCTACTTGCCATGACCACATCCCGTAGTGAGTCCAGGCTCAATCTCTAATCCAGCTTCCTGCTAATGCACACCCACAGGGGAGACCTGCATCAAGTTCCCAGCTCCGGCTTTGACCTTGCCCAGTCCTGGCTGTTGTGGGCATTTGGGAAGTCAATCAGTGGATGGAAGATCTCTCTGTCTCATCCCTTCTCTCTCTCTCTCTCTCATCCCTTCTCTCTCCTCTCTCTCTCTCTCTGCCTTTCAAATAAAAATAAATAAATAAAAGATAAATAAATTCTAGACACAAAAGCCAGTCTCTGTCTGCTGTTGGAGCCAGGCAGGAGGTCCCACTGGCTGGGGCCGTCATCTGGGCCGTGCACAAGCTGACAGGCAGCGGGAAGAAGCTGTCTGGGGAGAGCAGCAGCAGAACGGAGCAGTCCACAGACAGAAGCCGGGAGGAGAGGGCCCGGGGCCCCTGGGGAAGAATGGCCTGGCTGGCTCTGGGCGACGTCTCCCTCCTGGGTCTCCTCTCTTCCATGTGGACTCTGTGGGCTTCCAGCACCCTTGCCACGGCCTGCTTCTAGCTGAACCAATTGGCTCTTTGCGGTCAAGGCAACCTTGACCAGGGAACAAGGTGGAGCTGTCTGTCTCCTTGTGTTCAGCAGTGCAACCGGCATCCTTGCCAGTGCAATAAACCAGAGCAAGAAAAACACGTAGAGGACATGAGGGTCGGAAAGATGGGAATAACACCGTCTTTGTGCACAGATGGCAGGGTTGTGTGCATGGAAAACCCAAAGGGATATACAAACAGACCATTACAACTCCTAAGCAGGGACCGGCGCTGTGACGTAGCTGGTAAAGCTGCCGCCTGCAGCGCTGGCATCCCATATGGGCACCAGTTCCAGACCCGGCTGCTCCACTTCTGATCCAGCTCTCTGTTATGGCCTGGGAAAGCAGTAGAAGATGGCCCAAGTCCTTGGGCCCCTGCACCCACGTGGGAGACCCAGAAGAAGCTCCTGGCTCCTGGCTTTGGATGGGCACAGCTCTGGCCATTTTTTCCATTGAGGAGTGAGCAAATAGATGGAAGACTCTCTCTCTCTCTCTCTCTCTCTCTCTCTCTCTTTCTCTCTCTCTCTCTCTCTCTGTCTTCCTCTCCCTCTCTCTCTCTTTCTCTCGCTGCCTCTGCCTCTCTGTACTATGCCTTTCAAATAAGTAAATAAATAAAACTTTAAAAAAAGATGTATTGCACTGTACTACTGTATTTAAAAAGTAGGGTTACAGAGAGAGGTAGAAAAAGGTTTTCTATCCGCTGGTTCACTTCCTAAAATGCAGCAATGGTCAGGGCTTGTCCAGACAGAAGCCAGGGGCCCAGGACTCCATCTGGGTCTCCCACGTGGTGCAGGGGCCCAAGCACTTGGGCTGTCCTCTGCTGCTTTCCCAGGCGCATTAGCAGGGAGGTGAGTCAGAAGCAGAGCGGCAGGGACTCGAACCTGTGCTCTCCTGGGATGCTGGCTTTGCAGGTGGTGGCTAACCTGCTGCAGCACAGCGTGCTGTTCTGAGATAGGTAAGTGCTGCGGAATGACTGCTCCAAGCTAGCTCGCATGTGCACCAATTCCCAGATTTATGGATAGGGCAATGCAATCGCAACCAAGATCCCAGAAGATTGGGGGGGGGGGTAAAAATTGACAAACTAATTCTAAAATTTACATGGAAATGCCAAAGACTTAAAATAGCCAAGACTGTCTCAAAAAAGAACACAGTAGGAGGGCTTACCCTACCAGATTTTAAGACTTAGCACAAAGCTACAGTATTTGAGGCGCTGTGTGTTAGCACAAGGGTAGGCAGATAAATGAAACAGAAAAAAGACGAGAAATAGGCCCACAAGTCTGCAGTCCGTGGGTTTCTGTCCCCTGGGGGTGGGGGAACAGAGTTAGAGAGTGTGCGAGCTCTGAACCCCCCGATCATTCCCCAAATACCTGCCACAGCCAAGGCTGAAGTTGGAAACGCAACCCAGTGGAAAAAATGCAATTACTGGAGCCATTAGTGCTGCTCCCAGGGTCTGCATTAGGGGGACTGGAGTCAGGAGCTGGGTATCAAACCCAGGCACCCCCGTGTGAGATGCGGACACCCCAAGAGGGGGTTTTAGTTTGTATTTCCCTGGACTGACAAGGTCGAGCCATTTTTCTGTGTATGCTGGCTTTTCATGGATGTCGTGCAGTGTCTGTCCAAGCCATTTGTCCTTTTCTTTTTAATGTGTAGGAGTTCTTTGAATATTTTTAATATAAGTTCTTGGTCAGATGCGTGCACCACAAATGTTTTTTTTTTAACCAGTCCATGATTTATCTCTTAACTTTCCTGCCTTTTAATGAATAGATTAAAATTCTGATGAAGACTAATTTATCGATCTTCTGCTTTGATTATCTTTTCCATTTATTATCTTTCTATTTTAAAAAATTTATTTATTTATTTGAAAATCAGAGTTACAGATAGAGTTACAGATAGAGAAGGAGAGAGAGAGAGAGAGAGAGAGAGAATCTTCCATCTACTGGTTCACTCCCCAGATGCCCACAATAGCCAGGGCGGGGCCAAGCTGAAGCCAGGAGCCAGGAGCTTCTTCCGGGTCTCCCACGTGGGTGCAGGGACCCAAGGACTTGGGCCGTCTTCTGCTGCTTTCCCACGCGAATTAGCAGGGAGCTGGATCGGAAGTGGAGCAGCTGGGAATCGAACCGGTGCCCATATGGGATGCTGGCACTGCAATCAGTGGCTTACCCGCTGTGCCACAGCGCCGGCCCTTCCCATGCTAGCTAAGAAGTATTGGACTTCAAAGTCACGAGGACGGCCCCTTCTGCTTTCTGACGGAAGCTTGCACTTCCGTGTTTCGCACTCACACCCTGTGGCCCAGCGTGGCCCTCTGGCTGCTAGAACCGTTCAGTAAGGCCGTCTGGGAGTGGGCTCAAGAAGCCGAGTCCCTGCCACTTACACGGAAGACCTGGATGGCGTTCCTGGCCCCTGGCTTCGGCTCCACCCAGCCCTGGCTGTTGAGAGATTTGGGGAGTGAATTAGCAAATAGGCGCTCACTCTCTCTCTCTCTGATTCTCTTTCAACTAAATACAAGTGAGTAAATGAAAGAAAAAACCCACACCCGGAGAAACTATAATATATTAGAATGGATGCGATTACAAAGTCCGATGCTTGCAAGTCTTGGCGAAGATCCAGACTAGAGCGACCGGGAGTTGATAGATGGCTGGCGGGAGTGTGAAGCAGTACAACCGTTTCGGGTAATTACTTGGCAGTTTCTGACAAAACTACACACACACCCCTCTTACCTTGGCGTCAGCACTCCTGAGCCCGACTGCGTGGATGTCCTACGGGGTCTCTGGGGGGAACTCAAGGTCAAGGGCTCCTTTGCAGAGTCTCCGTGTTCCTGTGAATCTGACATGTGAGAAACGGAGCGAGTTAGGAAACACGCATCTCTGCAGGCAGTGCTCTCTGGGACGAGGACACGAGTGACAGCCCCCGGGAGGAGAAGGGGGAGGAAGGGGCAGGGCCTTCTTCCTCTCAGCCCCGAGTGGGATCTGCTGCACCTCGTGCCGTATTCAGTCACCTGGGACAGCAACCCGGGAACACTACAGTTGTAACACAGGAAACTTCAGGTGTGCGCGGGAGGGTGAGCAGGTGCACCTGTATGTGCACACACGAACCCACACATGCATGCACACACGTACCTGTGCACATGTGTATCTGCACACACCTGCACACCTGCACACATGTGCACCCCACACACATGCATACCTGCACACATGTGCACACACATGCACACACACCGGTGCACATGTCTATCTGCACACATGTGCACCACACACATGCATACCTGCACACATACATGCACACATGTACCTGTGCACACGTGTATCTGCACACATGTGCACCTGCACACACATGCACACCTGCAACATGTGCAAACATGCACACATGTGCACACACATGCATGCACACATGTACCAGTGCACATGTGTATCTGCACACATGTGCACCCGCACACACCTGCACACCTGCACACATACATGCACACACGTACCTGTGCACATGTGTATCTGCACACATGTGCGCCTGCTCACACATGCACACCTGCACACATGTGCACCCGCACACACATGCATACCTGCACACATGTGCGCACACATGCACACATACACCGGTGCACATGTGTATCTGCACACATGCGCACCTGCACACATGCATACCTGCACACACATGCACACACAAACACATACATGCACACATGTACACGTGCATATGTATATCACATACATGCACACATGTACACGTGCATATGTATATCTGCACACATGTGCACCTGCACACACATGCATACCTGTACACACATACACACACATACATGCACACACGTACATGTGCACCTGCACATGTGTACACGCACACACATGTATACCTGCACACACACAAACACATATATGCACACATGTACACGTGCATATGTATATCTGCACACATGTGCACCTGCACACTCACAAGCACATCTGAGATCACAACCGTAGACACCAGCCTCGTCACTGTCTTAGCAACACAGCTGTAACCATCGCTGTCATTTCTGTTTAGCACTGGTAACTTGGCAACCTTTCACATGCAACACTGTAGCATCACATCAAAGGGTGAGTCTGACACCTTCCCTTGAATGAGGGCTGTCCTCTGGGGGACACCGTGTCACTGCTCTGGTTTGGATTTGAAAGGGTACCCACTGGGCAATGGGACGAGGGGGCTCCTGTGCCTTCCAGACCCCAGCGGCACGCGCGCCTGTTGCTGGGGAGGGGACCAGAGGAGCCGCGTGGTCAGGCGGCTGCCACTCATCAGTGAGCGAGAGCCAAGCATCTTCTCCCAGGACTTTGGATCTGGAGGGGCCCAAGCTCCCGGGCCGTCCTCCGCTACTTTCTCAGGCCATCAGCCGGGAGCTGGATCAGAAGTGGAGCAGCAGGGGCTCGAACCGGCGCTGCATGGGAGGCTAGCACTGCAGGCTGTGTTTTCTGAAAAAAAACTGAATATGGCAGGAAGACCCACTGGGTAGGTACCTACCCATGCCTAACCAAGTCGGCCCCTGCTCTCGCACTCTCTCTGGCCACATCCTCTACCTTCGTTCCAGTCCCTGCCAATCCCCCACCCCACCACGGAGGGGTCCAGTTCTTGCCCTGTACTGGCCCTGAAGCCTGAGACACAGGGAAAGGCCCTCGGTCCGACCTCCAGGGTTCCTCGAAGGTCAGAGACTTGAACTTGCCCTGTGTGTGAGGATGTGTTTTTACTTAAATTCACGACCATCTTCCAGCACACACAGAAGCTGAAATACTTCCAGGGGTGCCATCTCTGGATTTTTCTCTCTTAATTCTGTGGGACACAGGGTCTCAGTTCCTGTCCGTGGAGGGCACGGTCCAGCAGCATGGTCAACTTCCCCACACCACGTCATCGGGCTGCTCTGGCCGGCACAGTGCGAGACGAGTGACTGGCCAAGGCCGGGGTCAAGGCCTCCCTGGCTTTCTTGGAACTACAGCTGGTCTGCTGGAGAACACGCCAGCACCCTGGGGCTGACCCGCTCGTGGAGGGGGGGGGGCGTCCTCGTCCTTCTAACCCCAGGTGAGCCACAGCTGACCACAGGGGTCACACCACGGGCCCTCAGAATCGTGAGAGGTAGTGAGGATTGCTCTAGGTCTCTGTGGTTTGCAGTGCAAGGCGTAAGGGATATTTTTGAGGGCGTTTATGAAGTGCCAGGGTATGCAGCCGTCTCAGGGGAGCAAACTGCCCCGTGGCATCTGTTGTGCCCCAGAGGCCTTGAAGGCAGCACTCGCAGGCGCTAGGAGAGGCCCCCAGCGCCAACACTGCCATCTGTACAGGTTTCAGGGTTTCTTTATGCTCAGCCAGTGCACTCCTGTTTTGAAGATGAAAGTCCCAGGAGCGAGGCTACGACACTGAGGACGCTTGTGACACAGGGGGCCCCAGGTTTCAATCTCACTTATTTTCAGGGCAGCAGGAACCCTGGGGATGAACCAGGAATGGCAAGGATAGGGATGGACCTCAGCACTGTGGAGTTCCCAGGCCCAGATGGTTCCAAGTCCCCATGTAGAATGCACCTGCGGCTGGCGGGGGATGGGGGCGGGGAGGCTTGGCTGGGTCCTGGAACAGGAAGCCGTTTGCATAGAAGTCAGTCTCATTGTATCATTTGGGTCAACGCTCTTTCCTGAAGTACACACCTCATCGTGTTGGGGGAACTGGAAAGTTAGATCTCAGCTCACGTGTGGCACCTGCTGGACCTGTCCTCCCGTCCCCGATGGCTTTCAGAGCCTTTCATTTTACCAGCAGCCTTCAGCGCGGACGAGTGAACGACCAGGCAGAGCCGGGACCCCCGTCCCTGGTACTGACCTGCCAGGCGGCCGGCGTTCCGCTCCCGGAGGTCTCTGGCTTTGCTTCTGTGTCTCATGGCACGGTTGAAGATGGAGTTTCTCTGAATTGGAATGTAGCAGCGGGGCTCCTCATCTTGGACCTCGTGGTCTGAGTGAGCAGGGTCCTCTTCTTCTGAGAGCAACTGGGGCCTCATCTCGGCCAGTTCACCGTCAGTTTTCCACGAACCAATCACCGGTTCCCTCTGGGGCTTTTCCAGGTCTTCAGATTCTTTGATTTCCATGGAAATCCATCCATTGGTTTCTCAATAGAATGATCAGTGGTCAGCAACCTCCCCAGACATCGCTGGGTCCGAGCGCTGTAGAACAGAAAGAGAGAGAAAAGGGATCCACTTTTAGTCAGAATCAACAGACTAAAGATTCCATTCCAGGGGTCGGCACTGTGGTGTAGCAGGTAAAGCCACTGCCTGCAGCGCCGGCATCCCATATGGGCGCCGGTTCAAGTCCTGGCTGCTCCTCTTCTGATCCAGCTCTCTGCTGTGTCCTGGGAAAGCAGTAGAAGATGACCCAAGTGCTTGGGCCCCTGCACCCACATGGGAGACCCAGAAGAAGCTCCAGGCTCCTGGCTTCAGATTGGCCCAGCCCTGCAGTTGTGGCCATTTGGGAAGTGAACCAGGGAATGGAAGACTGACTCTCTCTCTCTCTCTCTCTCTCTCTCTGCCTCTCTGTAACTCTGACTTCCAGACAAATAAATCTTTTCTTTTCCATTTTTTTTTACAGGCAGAGTGGACAGTGAGAGAGAGAGAGACAGAGAGAAAGGTCTTCCTTTTGCCATTGGTTCACCCTCCAATGGCTGCCGCGGCTGGCGCACCGCACTGATCTGAAGGCAGGAGCCAGGTGCTTCTCCTGGTTTCCCATTTGGTGCAGGGCCCAAGTACTTGAGCCATCCTCCACTGCACTCCCGGGCCACAGCAGAGAGCTGGCCTGGAAGAGGGGCAACTGGGACAGAATCTGGCGCCCCGACCAGGACTAGAACCGGAGCCGCAAGGCGGAGGATTAGCCTATTGAGCCGCGGCACCGGCTCCAGACAAATAAATCTTAAAGAAAAAAAAAAAAAAGATTCCATTCGAGCACAAATTCCCCTCCCATTTGGACTGGAATCTGGAATAACCCGCCCACATCCTGGCAACCAGGTCTTTGTCAATGAAAAATCACAATTGCGGCTTTGCAACTTGGATGCATTCGTGTGTCTCGTTTTGTAATTGAGGTGTGTTTATATCATTCATAGGATGCACTCGTGGTGGAGAGATTTAAAGCGCCTTATATAACTAATGTTCAAGTAAACATTTCTTGAATAATTCAAGCGAAAGAGTAGCAAAAACAGTGAGAAGACTGGGGAAGCATTGGAGAGACACAGAGAGCTGTGGGGAGACCAGAGGGAGGGCCTTGGCCAGGGACTAGACTTGCGCCCCAGGGGGACAGACCTCAGCTGGTGGCTTTGTCCCCTGTGTGTGTGTGTGGGGGGGGGTGTCACTGGCCTCTCTGATAGAAACAGGCCTGGCAGCTGTGGGAGATTACAGACCCCACCCCACCCCACCCAGACGTCCCTCACGGGCTGGGATCACAGGATGGCTTCATCCCCTCCAGGCTCACCCACATGCCCATCACCTGCACTGGGACCTGTCACAGGACAAGGGTGCCAGAGGGAGGAAGCAGGACTGTGCAGGCCAAGCCATTTCTTTGCAGCGGGGAGGAGGGACTGACTGTATTGAGCCTTGGATCGAGGTGCGAAGCGGGGACACCAGGCTGCGGTTTGAACACGGCTTGTCCCCTCTGGGGCTCAGCTGACTCTGGGCTGCTGCGGTGGCCATGTTGGGAGTGGAGCCATCAGGAGGAAGCGGTGCCTCTCTTGGGGAGGGGGTTCCTTGTCTCGAGTGTGGGCTGAGGCTGCATCTCCTGTTTTCTCTCCCGCATGCCCGAGCGTTGTCTTCCCAGCCGCACCACGAAGCAGCACGGAGCCCCCACCGGAAGCCAAGCAGATGCTGGCGGCCTGCCTGTGGGGTTCCCAGCCCCCTAGCAGTGGGTCGGGGTGAACTTCATGTCTCCCAGTCTCGCGGCTTCTGTGGCAGCGACCTAGTAGCAGCCTGGTGATCCCTCCATGCTCTCCACCTAGCCAAGGGCTTGGAATCTGGGGTCCCACGGCCACTGTGGAGTGTCGGGGTACACTGGCCGGGTGTCGGGGTACACGGGCCAGATGCAAAGGCCGGGTGGGTGAGGACGCTTGGCTTCCCGGTGCAGAGCTCCCATCAGGTCTCAGGCACGTCCCTCTGGTCCCGGCCCCTGTTTCCTGACCCATGGAAGCTGGGGTGTGCACTCTGGGGGCAGCGAGGTCCTGTCCAGGTGGTGAACGTCACTGCTATTTCAGATCAAAGCGTGCAGCTGCAAGGTCCCATCTCGGCTGCACAGCGGATATGACAGCTTCCCAGGAGCACCTGGGACGAGGACGCCTGGGCATAAACTGGGCAAGGAACCACAGCTCCAGTGTGAAGGGTGATTTTCACCCACGACAGAGGAGGTGACTATCACTCAGCCAGAGGAGGTGACTATACTCAAAGCTAAAGTGCTATCGAGCCATGTGAGAGAACGAGAGAGAATGAGAGGGGTTTCTATCTTGACCAGATGAGCAGGGACCCCTGCCCTCCCTCTGGTGGGCACCCACCTGAAACGTGGCTGAAGGCCAGGCAGAGAGGACTCAAGAGAGACAAGATCAAGTTGCCTCCATCTGTCCCCAGGGGCGCAGCAGGGGGTGGGAGATGAGGACCGTGGGGAGGCCAGGGCTCAGCACAATGTGGGACAGAGACTGCTTCACAGTGTGAGTCCCAGAGCTGTCCCAAGGGGGAACGGCGGGGGTAGAAGTGGGGGTGGGGGTGGGGACACATCCCCTCACTTCTCAGCTTGCAGCTGGGTCTGACGATGGTGAGTGGGCAGGGTCTCCTGGGGTGGGTGTGGGGGTGGATAACATAAGAAGGAGTGTGTGTTGGGGTCCGTCTATGGGGGGGGTCTCAGAGTCACATCGGTGGGGAGTGGGTGGCAGCCCCTAGAAGTCCTGGGCAGGTGGGTCGGGCGTGGAGAGCCTTCTGGGCAGGTATCCATAGGTGTGTGGTGAGTGAGCCAAGGGCAGGGCTGGGGTGGGGAGTGGGAGGGAGCCCAGGGCTCTGCCGACGGTGGATCTGGGAGGGGCAGGTGTGGAGCCGCCCGTTGGCAGTGACACTGCCATGGGAGCCAGGCCGGTCTGGGGTTGGAGCGTGTTGGGCTGGGGGTGTGGGGCTGAGGAATCGCCTGGAAGAGAAGTGCAGCCAGAAATTCACGGCTGAAGTCGGGCTGGGGAGGCCATCCTGCTCTGGCCAGAGGATCCTGCAGGCCTCTGTGCAGTGGGCCTACCACAGGCTTTACTTTCTTGGGCACTGAAAGTTGTAATCTTCCTCCTCCTCCACCTCCTCATCATTTTAGTCTGCATTTAAAAATGGAGTTATTGGGGCCAGCGCTGTGGTGTAGTAGGTAAAGCCACTGCCTGCAGTGCCAGCATCCCATATGGGCACTGATTCGAGCCCTGGCTGCTCCTCTTCCAATCCAGCTTTCTGCTATGGCCTGGGAAAGCAGTGGAAGATGTCCCAGGTCCTCGGTCCCTTGCCACCATAGGGAGACCTGGAAGAAGCTCCTGGCTCCTGGCTTTGGCCTGGCCCAGTTCCAGTTGTTGTGGCTATTTCAGGAGTGAACTAGCAGATGGAAGACTTCTCTCTGTCTCTGTCTCCTTCTCTCTCTGTAATTCTGCCTTTCAAATACATAAATAAATAAATATTGGGGGAAAAGGTAGAAACGGAATCAAGTAATGGTGACCAGGAGGTGGGCCTAGTGGGAGGTCACAGGGGCCGGTCTCGGGAGATGATGGTTTTAAAAGCCCAGGTCAGGCCAAGCCACTTCTCTGCTGCCTGGCTCGCCATATCCTCTTGCTTCCACTGGGGCTTGGCTGCCCAGCGCCTTCATCAGACACCAGCCCAACGGGGCTCCTGGATCTTGGACTTGAACCTCCAAAACTATGGTCTAAATAAGCCTTTTCTCTTAGATTTCTCAGCTGTTTCATTGAGTGATGAAAAGCTGACTGATAGAACCATCTTTAAGATCATTACACACACACACACACACACACACCCCGACACACACACACAGGAAAATGAGTCTAATTACCTCAACTACTGACCATTTCAGGCAAATGTGCTGGAAGTCTGGGATATTGCTGTAGTTGTTTTCATTCATACTATGGTGTCCAACAACTGGTGGAAAGCCCAAGCCCCCCAGCCCATCTCTAACGTGCTAGGCCCATGAGTTTCGGCTCCTGCTGTGAGGTTGAGTTCAGAGTGGAGGTGCACACGGCGAGCTTCGTGATTGGCAGGGTAAGGGCTCAGGGAAAGACACAGTTGCCAATTCTATCCACTCATCCATTCATCCATCCACCATTCCATCCATCCATCCATCCATCCACCTGTTCATCCATCCCATCCATCATCTCTCCATCCATCCATCCATCCATCCATCTGTCCACCCATCCATCCATCCATTCATCCATTATTCCACCCATTCATTCATCCATCCACGATTCCATCCATTCAACCATCCATCTCTCCATTCATCCATCCATCCATCTGTCCACCCATCCATCCACCTCTCCATCCACCTGTCCATCTGTCTATCCATCCACCTGTGCATCCATCCATCCATCTGTCCAGCCATCCATGCATCCACTCATCCATTCTTCCACCCATTCATTCATCCATCCACGATTCCATTCATTCATCCATCCATCCACCTGTTCATCCATTCATCCATCCATCTCTCCATTCATTGATCCATCCATCCATCCCTCCCTCCATCCATCCATCCACTTCTTCATCCACCTGTCCATCCATCCATCTGTTCATCCACCTGTTCATCCATCCCATCCATCCATCTCTCCATCCATCCATCCATCTGTCCACCCATCCATCCATCCATTTGTCCATCCATCCATTCTTCCACCCATTCATTCATCCATCCACGATTCCCTCCATTCATCCATCCATCTCTCCATCCATCCAACCATCTATCCTATCCCATCCATCCATCTGTCCATCCTTCCACCCATGCATTCACTCAGCAAGCACTCTGGCCACTGGCTGATCCTCTGACCCCTGTCTTTGTCCCCTACTCAGTCAGCTGGTAGCACACAGCAGCCCTCTGTCAACCTTCATTGTTCACAATGAATGAGTGCATGGGTGACTGTCCTTAGGACTCACAAGCACTGCGGGGGTGGGGGGGTGGAGTGTGGAAATTGGCCCTGTTTCGTGGACAGGAAGCTGTGCTCTGGGGTCTGGGGTCTTGGTAACTTGCCTGGGACAGCACAGCTGGCTAACGGGTGGGGAGGCCAACAGGGTGTCTGTCTGACTCATTCACAGGAGTGCAATCCTGTGTACGCGGGCTGACGGCGGGCCTGGGCGAATCAGAGGCAGGAGCAGGGCTCCTAATCGGTGCCTCGGTGCTTGCTATGTGGCTCTGGCCACCTGAGCCAAGAGTGAACGCGCATCCTCCCGGCAATGGGCTGCAGGCCAGGGACCTCCCCTGCGTGAGTCAGTGGCCTGAGAGATCGGGAGACAAGGGGAGGAGGACGGCGGGGGGGGGTGCCCGCTGTTGGGGCGGGGTGGGGAAGGCATATGGGCGCGGGGAGGGGGCTTCCAGACCAGCGTTTCCCAGACTTCGGTAGCTCTCGCTGAAACGCAGATCCTGTCCAGGTGGGTCGGCCAGCCGACACCCACATGGTCGGTCAGCGCCACCCGCAGGCCAGCGAGGTCCTGCAAGGGGGGAAAGGCAGCCCCAGTGCTGGTGTGGGACGGAGAGGGCCCTGTGCTGGCTCTGCCCGCCTCTGCCCCTGCCCTGGCTGGGCCTGGTGGGTGTCTGCCACAGGCCAGAGATGGCTGGGGCCAGGGGCTGGGGCAGGTGTTGCCCCTCATTGTCCCCTGTGCCTCTTCCAAGTGCAATGCAGCGGCACGGTGGGGAGAGGGTGGAGAAGGTGGGGGAGACTCCTGAGCAGGGCAAGTGCCCACGTGGGGCCCGAGCAGCCCCTGATGGGGGACATAGGGGGAGGGGCCTTGGCAGGGAAAGTTTTGGCGGGAGCAGATCACAGGGGGGCTGCAGCACCAGGGGCTTTCACGGAGGGGTGGCCCCCTGGGCTCTGGCTTCCACCCAGCAGGGAGCAGTGTGTGGGGACACTGGTGACACTGGCACCTTGCCTCTGTCTTCAGAGGAGGCACCAGGACACCAGAGGTGACCAGGAGGCACATTAGGGGTCCAGGCAGGGCAGCAATGACAAGGGTGGCCTGAGAGAGGGCCCCTCCCCTCCCCCCAGTCCTTGAGGCAGAGGCCCCCAGGCCACCTGCGTTGTTTCCCTGACAACGACACTCCCTGCACCTAGGCCTCTGCCCAGCTTAGTGCCGCAGGCCCGCCTGGGGCTTCAAAGACAAAACCTTGAACTGGCTCCCCTGGATGGAGGCAGCAGGTGGCACAGGAGGTGCTTAGAGGAATTTCTGGTTTCCCGGAAAAGGCCCCACTAGACAAGTAACCTGGGAAGCACAGACTCCTGCAGGGAGGCGGAGAACAAACCTGGAGGATTTAAAGGGGAAGTTCAGAAACTGGGGAGCAAGCCGAGCCGCGGGAGGCCCAGAGCAGAAAGAGGGAAGAGGTGAGCTGGGGGTGAGGCCTGGAGGCTCGGCTGGCTCCGCCCCCACCCCCCCCAGCTCTGCCCCGTGGACCGCAGGGCCACTTGGAGGCAGTGCCAGTTTCAGGAGGGAAGGGGGGGACCCCAGATGTGAGAGAAGGGTGGGTGGGACTTTAGAAGCAGGACTAGGGCTGATGCAGTTCACAGAAGGGGCAGAAGGTTTGGTGGCTGAAGGGGTAGCCAGGACTTTCAGGTAGGGTTCAGGTAGGGGCTGGACCTGCAGGGCAGGGTGAGGCGTTGCTGGGTCGGGTGTGTGGCCCGGCCTGGCCTCTCTGATGTGTATGCGTTGGGCCCTGAGGGGAGGAACACAGAGAGCCAGCCTCAGGGTGGCAGAGCTTTCTGATGGGGCTGGCATCCTGGCACAGTTAAGGACCGCCTACAAGGCTAGCACCCCGTAAGAGCAGTGGTTCGAGTCCCAACTGCTCCGCTTCCAACCCAGGTCCCTCCTAATGCACCTGGGAAAGCAGCAGAAGATGGCCAAGTCCTTGGGGCCCTGCACCCACGTGGGAGACCCGGATGGAGTCCCAGGCTGGCCATTGTGGCCCTTTGTGGAGTGAGCTGTTGGATGGAAGCTCTCTCTCTCTGTCTCTGTCTCTTTCTGTGTCTATGTAACTCTGCCTTTCAAATCGATAAAATAAGTCTTTTTTTTTTTTAATAGAAAGCTTTCCAGTGGGATTTGTTTTTGGCTTGCTCTTGGCTCAAGAGAGGGAAAAGTACAGATTCATCCTGGGGTCCCTTGGGGCCATTAAACTAATGAAGCCGGAAGTTGAGGTTAGAGGGAGGTGGGGGCCTTTGGCAGGAAGTTCAACTTGAAAATGGTCCATGGTGACAAAGCACCAAGAAAGCGACCTTGTCAATCAACGCAAACTCGGAAGGTACAAAATAAAAGGGTTTTATGTGGGGTCTTGGGAACTGCAGTCATGTCTGAGTCAGAGACACCAGGAAGGCAGGAAAAGCGGGGGCTTGGACGGGGCACTTGGCGTGGAGAAGGGGCAGGAGCCGCGCGGCCAATACAAGGGGAAGAACAGAGTGCATAGCGGAGTGGAAGGGCCCAGAACCTCTGGACACAACACCGTCGTCTGATTGGTTACGTGGGTGCAGGTGCTGGAGGTCAAAGGGTGGAGGTGACTCAGGTCGCATTCCCTGACTGCAAGTCATCTCCTGCAGGGAGGAGAGAACGCAGACCCAGGGACATGAGGGAGCGCCCTCCAGGATGCCGAGTTCCAGGCCTCTGCACTCTGGAGCCGCTCTCTTCCCACAGCCCAGCCCCAGGGACCGTCCACACGGAACTCGGCAAGTGGACAGAAAGAGCCACACAGTGTCCTTGCCTGGGAAAGGAGGGGTCAGGCGCGAGCAGGTACAACAGAACTCGCTGACGTGAATCCCACACCTGAGACGCAGACGGATGGACAGAGGTGGAGGCGGGCTCTGCGTCCACACATAGACACTGCGGCGGGAGGAGAGACCAGGTATCCTTGTGGACAGAAGTGGCCAGGGACAAGCATAAGGGGCAAGAGGGGTCACAGGTGGGGTCTAGGCTGCGGAAGGCCAAGTGTAAATGAGCCGACGTGGAGGATGGAGCCGGAGAAGGCCTTGGGCCAAGAACGGTGCCTGTGCGGCAGGCGTAAGGCAGACGACGGAACTTTTGAGCAGCTTTGAGCCCAAGACTTGGAAACCTGCTTCCTGGCACACAGTGAGTGCTTAGCCCAAGGTGCTGGATGAAGGAGCAGCTGGCAACGAGGAAACTGGGGTGAACTTAGAGATGGGGGGCGCGAGGAAGGCTGCCAGGCCCCCAGTGACACCCCCATCTACTGGAGGGGCAGGTGCTTGCCGGGCGCCAACGGGCAGCACAAGGCCTGTCTGGCCCACACACGCGTCCCCTTCCTTCTGGTGTGTGGGGGGAGCTCCAGCATTTGTCCCCTATTGTCCGAAGCACAGCGCAAACTCTGGCATGAAACAGCTGCTTGTGTAGACCCCAGTTCCCCCGCACTCCCCTAAAAACAGTGCTCAGGTCACCAGTCATCGGGGAAATGCAGACGATAAGCACAACACGCGATCGCCTCCCTCCTGTGAGGACGGCTGCCACCACAGAACAAAAGACAGTGCGCGTCGGGGAGGGTATAGAGATGAGGGAGCTGGCACACCTGTGGGTGGAAATGGAAATTAGTACAGCCACTATGGGAAATAGCACGGAGGTTCCCCCCGAAATTAGAAGTAGAAGTATCCTATGACTCAGCACTTACAGGGATGCAGTCAATGGAGTAGACCTGCCCCGTGACTCAGCACTTCTGGGGGTGCATTCACAGGGTCTTGACGCAATCTCTGCACCCCCAGGTGGGCTGTGGTCTGATTGAGAGCAGCCGTGACACAGAGACGAACTAAATGGCCGTCAGTGAGTGACACACACCAATGAAATATTATTTAGCCAACAAAAGATGAAATGCTGCCATTTGCAATCAAACGGATGAGCCTGGAAGACTGGTGCCATACAGAGATAAGAAAGGGCGCAGACACTTCGCCTACTGCCAAAGATGCTGGTTGGCGGGCTCACATCCCAAGTTAGGGAGTACCGGGTTCAAGCGCCGGCTCTGGCTCCAGACCCCTGGAGCTCAAGCACACTGGGAGGCAGAAGGCGATGGCTCAAGTGCTTGAATCCCTGCCACCCACGTGGGAGACCTGGATGGAGTTCGTGGCTCCTGATTTTGGTCTGGCCCAGCCCTGACCATTGTGGGCATTCAGGGAGTGAATACGTAGATGGGAGTGCGCTCTCTCTCTCTCTCTCTCTCTCTCTCTCTCTAAATGCATTTTTTCAGTAAAGTTCTTTTTTAAAAGTAATTTAACTTACATGAGCGGGTCTTCAAAAAATTCATGGAAATCACATATGGTGAAAAAAGGATGCACATAAAAGTTCTTTGCACCAAAATAAACTTGTCTATTAATTCCGTTTTCCCATGGACTATTGAAGTGCCGTCACATGTGGAATCTAAGGACATCAAATTCAGCGAAGCAGAGGGTGGGACAGTGGTTGCCAGCGGCTGGGAGAGAGGGGGTGGGAGATGGCGGCCAAAGGGCACGGACTGCAGTTAGGATGTGAGCAAGCTCCGTGATGGCGAGTGTGGCTCGGCTGGGGGGGTGGGGGCATGTCCACTGCTCTGCTCGGAGATGGCGAGTGTGGCTCGGCTGGGGGGGTGGGGGGTGGGGCGTGTCCACTGATTTGATCACAGTAATCATTGCACGTTGCCTGCACGCATCCCATGTATCAAATCACTACATGGCTTCCCTGGAGCATTCTCAGTCTCAGGTAATTAAACAGTGAAAATGCTGGTTAATTAAATATTGAAAACCTTATGAACAGTTTCTAAATCGCAAGGTGAAATCGGGGGGCAGCAGAGAACAGTGATGGCAGCTGCACGCGGAGCAGGATCTTTCCTGCTCGGGAACCGCCGCGGAGCCCATCCCTGCTGCAGCTTGGATCTGCCAGCGTCCCCGAGGCAGTCCTGGAGGAGACGCGGCCCCTGCAGCAACCCCCCTGGATTAAAAAGAGAGAAAGAAGGGAGGAGCCTTGCTTCTGGGGGTGCACCTCCCAGGGAACCCTGGAAAAGTCTGGGGGCCCTGGCTGTTGCAGGCATTTGGGGAGTGAGCAGTGGATGGAAGATCACTTTCTCTCTGTTTCAAATAGCAATAATAGATAAATAAACCTTTCGAGGAATAAAATGAGTAGCAGAGAGTCTTAAATGCAGACATGAGCCAGCTCTAAAACCCAAAAGAGGCAGGGAGGTGATGGGACCCGGCCAGGACCCCCAGGACCCCCAGGAGCCCCCAGGACCCCCCAGGAGCCCATCTTCCCACCAGGGAGACGCTGCCCAGAGGAAGGGGACTGTGAAGCTGCTTCAGAGATTAGATTCCCCTGGATCCAGAGATAGACTCAGAACGGATCGTTAAAGGAGATGTTTTAATCCTTTAGCAAAATATTCTCAGCGTGATGTACATGAAATTGAGGCAATCTCGCCCGCGCTGGGAAGTCCTGCCACAGTACAGCTCGCAGGAGATCAACTGACAAAGCAGACTGCCAGCGCCCGGTGAAAACCTCTGGAGACGAGACTGGCGGGCAAATGGCACGCGTGAAGGGCACGGTGAGTCCCACAGTCACGGCACAGCGAGCAGGCGGGGGCTCCAGCGGGACAGGGGCCCTGCTGTCACCACCACCATCAGCGACACTTGTTTTCTGTCTCTTCCTCTTTTTTTTTTTTTTTTTTTTTTTTTTTTAAGATTTACTTATTTTAAAGGCAGAGTTACAGAAAGGGAGGAAGAGATGAGATCGAGATGGAGATAGATAGAGATGATAGAGAGCTTCCATCTCCCATCTGCTGGTTCACTCCCCAAATGGCCACAACGGCCAGGGCTGGGCCAGGCCAAAGCCAGGAGCCAGGAGCTTCATCTGGGTCTCCCACGTGGGTGCAGGGGCCCAAGCACTTGGGCCATCCTCTGCTGCTTTCCCAGGTGTGTTAGCAGGGAGCTGGATAGGAAGTGGAGCAGCAGGGACCCCACCAGTGCTCATGTGGGATGCCGGCGTCACAGGCTGTGACTCAACCCACTGGCCTCAGCAACGCATTTCTGGAGGTTTGTGTCTGCTTGATGAAATGCAAAACAAATAAGTTTTCAGAAAAAAAAGAAACAATCATAATTTTTTTTATTATCTGTGGAAATAATATGAAGCATTTATTTGATATATTGGACAAGAACAGAGCCAAGTAATCCAACACTACTGCAGCATTACAAAAGAATCATCCCCTCACCAGAGTGTGAGATTTCAGTGTAATCTGCTCAAGGGTGCGTGTCATATAAAACATGGTAAGACTGCCGCTGCCCTGCCAAGTGCTTCCAGTCCCTACCCAGGTCCTACAGAAATACTGGTGGTCCCAAGTTTTATTGAAATAAATCACTTTATTTTTGAAAAATAAAGCATTTAAGGACAAATCAAAATGCCTCAGTAACCATATATCCAACTAAACCTTCATCTATTTAAATGAGTTATATATGCTGCCAACTACTAACCTTTATTTCACTCACACTAGAGCAATAAATCTTCTGTACTTATGTATCTTCCTCGCCCAATTATTCAAAGGAAAAAACTCAAAATGATTAGCAAAGAAAAATGGAGGAATTAACACCCTTTTTAATTTGTTTTAAACATTTTTAAGGTTTAAAAAGTTTAAAGTTAAACAATCATAATTTGAAAGTTACATGGTTTATATGACTAGAGAACCCAGAAAGACCAAATGAAACTGTTGGAATTAGAAAGAATTCATCCCAGGTCCAAAAACAGTGTAGACTCGCTGCCTGTCAACAAAAACAGACGCCAGTCACGGCAGTAAAAGTAACAAAACCAGAAGACTCAAGGTAGTTCTTCTTCTTCTTCTTCTTCTTCTTCTTTTTTTTTTTTTTTTTTTTTTTACAAAAATAAATAAATCTAAGGCCCAGTGCTGTGACATAGCTGGCAAAGCCACCACCTGCAATGCTGGCATCCCATATGGCACTGGTTCAAATCCCAGCTGCTCCACTTCCCATCCTGGGAAGGCAGCAGCAGATGACCCAAGTGCTTGGACCCCTGCCATCCATGTGGGAGATCCAGATAGACCTCCTGGCTCCTGGCTTTGGCCTGGCCCAGTCCTGGTTGTTGTGGCCATTTGGGGAGTGAACCAGCAGATCTCTCTCTGTAACTCTGCTTTTCAAATAAATAAATCTTAAAAAAATATATAAATTTAAATTTTTTTTCACTTTATTTGAAACACACACACAGAGAGACGGAGAGAAAGAGAGAGAGAGAGAGGGAGAGAGAGAGAGAGAGAGAGATCTTTCATTGGTAACTCAGTTCCCAAATGCCTGTAACAGCCAGGACTGCCCCAGGCCAAACCAGGAGCCCAGAATTCAATCTGGTTTCCCACTTGGACAGCAGAGATGCAAGCACTCCAGCCATCGTTGCTGCCTCCCAGGGTGTGCGTCAGCAGGGTGGGAACCCAGGGCGTCTGATCCGAGATGAGGGGGGTAGCCCAGGCCCTCCTTTTACAAAGGATACATAACATTGCATGGTTTTCATCACGCATACCGCCATGCTTTGAAGATTTAGCTATAGTGGAGTGGCTAAATCTAGCGAGTTAACAAATGGATTACCTCATCTGGTTGGCATTTTCCTGGGTAGAGAACATAACATCCAGTTTCTACATTTTTAAAGAATCCATCATGTTACCAACCACAGCCACCTCACTGCACTGTAGACCCCATGAGATGCGCTCCTGTCACCTAACTGTAGGGAGAGCACGGGGGAAAGGCTTCATGACATTGGCCTTGGAGAGGATCTTTTGGACAAGAGCTCCAAAGCATGGGCAGCAAAAGCAAAAACAAACAAATGGGGTGAACTGAACCAACAAGCAGAGGAAACAGCAAAGAGACAGCCTACAGCAAGGGGACATGTTTCATCGAACCAGGAGTTAATATCTGAACTATTAAGTCGCTCACACAGCCACATAGTGAAAAACAAACAGGCATAACACAAGGCCGAGTAACCACGTTAAAATCGCCGAATCGACCTTTCTCAAAAGAAGGTACGCAAATGGCCAACAGACGCATGAACAGGTTGTCCACCATCACTGACCATCAGGGCAAGGCACGTGCTCACTACAGCGAGCTAGCACGTCGCCCCAGTTAGAACAGCTATGACCAAAAACCAAGAGATGACAGGTGTTCGCAGGGCTGTGCAGTGTACTTGTGCACTGTTGGTCAGGATACAAAATAGTACACCCACTATGGAAACATCACGGAGGTTCCGGAAAGAATCAAAAGTAGGAGCACCGCATGATGAGCACTTTAATAAAAACAAACTGCCCAGAAGGTTGTACATTACAAAGGCAAGGCTACAAGAGGGGGCGAGTATGTTCAGAGGCCGTTGGTATTTTATGAATGGAAAACCATACTACACATACGCCAGTTCTCTCTGTTAACAGTTTTAGTGGCAATCCAAAGCCCTCATCAGAATGTTCAGACAAAATGATGGGCAGGCAAGATTAGCTTAAACCTTTTGAGAAACAAAAATAATAAAGAGAGCCTACTTGTCCCAAATGTTACAAAAAGTTACAGTAACGAGAAGGACGTGCTATTGGTATAAGACAGTCAGTGAAACAGGACGGCCGGCGCAGAACTGAATGCTTACTGTAAAAATGCTGTTTTATACAGGAAGCATCACGAATATAAAATAATGAAAGGCTTACAAAGCAGGACTAAAACATCACAGAACCAGACCGATGTCTTACTAACACAGAAGTCCTCAACAAAACACCAGCAGGTCAACCCAGTAATATATAAAAAGATTTATACCATGACCACCTAGGCTTTATCCCAGTAGTGCAGGTTTGATGTAACATGCAAAATCAATCAATGTAATGCGCCCTGTGAGTGGGTTAAAGGACGGAAGTCACATGTCATATCATCTCATCATCTCATCACATCATCAGACGCAGGCATCAAATGGCAGTTGAGAAAATTCAACGCCTTCGGATAGAAACACTCAACAAAGCAAGCATAGAGGCGCATTCTAACCTGAGAGAGGATTCTGGAAGCGCCCCAGGTAATCTAGCACAGTACCAAGTTGTGAAAGACTGGGTGCTTTCCTTTTATGATCACTTTATTACTCCACGTGGTAATGGGGGTTCCGGCCAAGGCAATTAGTCAAGAAAAAATTGGAAAGGAAGAATTTAACTATCTCTATTCAGAAACAAAATGATGTTGTACATAGAAAATCCTGAGGAATTCAGTACAAAAAAAAAGTTGTTATAACTAATAAACAAGTTCAACAAGGCAGCAGGATATAATTAATATATAAAATTGATTGCATTTCTATACAGTAAGAAGGAAAAACAAAAATGAATTTTAAAAATTTCAATTACAAAATCATCATAAATAATCAATACGAATAATTTTAAAAAGTGCAAAGCCTAGATTCTAAGAATTACAAAATGTTTTTTAAGTAAATTTTAAGAATACCTAATAAATAAAGACATCCCACTTTTAGGAATCAGAAAAATTAACATTACTAAGATGGCAATATTCCTAAATATATATGTACAGGTGCACATATATATACTCAGCACAACCCAATTAAAATATCAAGTGCTTTCTTTGCAGAAATTGATAAGCTGATCATAAAATTCATCTGAAAATTCAACGGATGCACACCAAAACAATCTTGAAAAATAACACAAAGGTGAATTCACACTTTTTGATTTCAAAGTCTACTACAAAGCAGTATTAAGATAGTGTGGTTCTGACACAAGAATAGACCTAATAGGCAATAGAAAAGGATTGAAAATCTATAAGTAAATGCGCACGACTATGGTCAAATGAGTTTGGCAAGAGTGCTCAGACCATTGAGTAAGAAAAGAACAGTTTTCAACAGGTGATGCTGGGCCAACAGAGTGTCCATATGCCAAAGAATGAATCCGGACCCCTACCCCACACCATATACAAAAGCAGCTTAAAATGACCAAAGATACCCTTGTAAGAACTCAAGCTAAAAAGCTGTTAGAATGTACGCAAATCTTCATAACATTGAATCAGGCAATGATTTTCCAGATAAGACACCCAAAGCACAAGCAATGAAAGAAAGAAAGAAATTGGACACCATAAACATTTAAAACATGTGCATTTCAAAGAACTCCATCAGCAAAATTCTCACAGGGGCCAGCACTGTGGCGTCCCTGCTTCCCCAGCATCCCACATGGGTGCTGGTTTGAGTCCCGGCTGCTCCAGCTCCCTGCTAATGGCCTGGGAAAGGCAGCAGAAGATGGCCCAAGTGGTTGGATCCCTGCTGCCCACATGGGAGACCCGGATGGAGCTCCTGGCTCCTGGCTTAGGTCTTGTCCAGCCCCTGCTGACGCAGCCATCTGGGGAGTGAGCCAGTGGTTGGAAGATCTCTCTCTTTTTCTCTCTCTCTGTCTCTCCCTCTGTCTCTGTAGCCCTGACTTTCAAATAAGATAAATAAGAAATTCTCACAGAACAGAAGAAAATAATTATGAATCATATCTGATAAAGGACTTCTATCTGGAATATATGAGAAGTCATCTAAAAATTCATGGGAAATGTGTATTATGAAACTACGCATGGATTTAAAACATTTCACATTAATATAAATTCATCTTTTTTTAAAAAGATTTATTTTATTTATTTGAAAGAGTTACAGAGAGAGGTAGAGACAGAGAGCGAGGTCTTCCACCCACTGGTTCACTCCCCAGATGGCCCCAATTGCCGGAGCTGCACTGATCTGAAGCCAGGAGCCAGGAACTTCTTCTGGGTCTCCCACGTGGGTGCAGGGGCCCAAGTGCTTGGGCCACCTTCTACTGCTTTCCCAGGTCATAGCAGAGAGCTGGATCGGAAGAGGAGCAGCCGGGACTAGAATTGGCACCCATATGAGATGCCAGCACTTCAGGCCAGGGCTTTAACTCGCTGCACCACAGTGCCAGCCCCCTAAATTCATCTTTTAATTCCATTTTGCACAAACTTTTTAAATCTCCCTTATATTGCAAGTGCATTAGACAACTCAATGATAAAAAATTCAATTAAAATATGGACAAAGTCTCTGAATAGACATTCTTCCAAAGAGAACATACGAATGGCCAATCAGCACATGGAAACTTGTTCAACTTCCTTAGCCATCAGGGAAATGCAAACCCAAACCACACTGAGAGACCACATCCACTAGGGTGTGTGTTCATGGTAGAGGGACCGACAACAGCAAGCATGGAGAATGTGGAGGTGCTGATGGGAATGTGAAATGGTGCAAATACTTTGGAAAACAGCCTGATGGTCTTTCCAAAGGTTAAACATTACCCAGGTACCATATAACCCAGCGATTCTACTCTTAGGTATCTGTCCAAGAGAAAGCAAAACACACACCCATGCAAATAGCTGTGCACACACGTGTTCAGCAGCATGAATTGTAACTGTTGAAGGGTTAAGAATGGAAACACCCAAAATGTCTGTCAGCTGATGAATGGGTTAACAGATATTCATACAATGAGGTACGATTCAGCCACAAGAATAGGATGCGTATGGACGCACACGACAACATGAATGAACCTGTAAACCATTTTGCTAAGTGTCTAAAGAAACTGTCTCTTGTTTGACTGTGTTTACATGAAACACGCAGAGTTGGAGAATCCATGGAGACAGAAAGATGATGAGTGGTTGCCTAGGGCAGGGCGGGGTGGGGGTGAGTCAGGTGGGGAGTGAGTGACGCATACTGGCTACAGGATTCCGTTTGGGGAGATGAGAAAATATTAAAAAAAATTTCATTTGATGATGATTGCACAACTCTGGGGATACAATAATAACCACTGAATTGTATACTCTAAGTGGGCGAATTATGTGCAATATTAATTATATCTCAATAAAGTTGTTATGTGAAGAAAGGAGAGGTGTGGGGTGAGCATTTGGCGCAGGGCTTAAGATGCCATTTGGGGGCCGGTGCCGCAGCTCACTAGGCTAATCCTCCGCCTAGCGGCGCCGGCACACCGGGTTCTAGTCCCGGTCGGGGCACTGGATTCTGTCCCAGTTGCCCCTCTTCCAGTCCAGCTCTCTGCTGTGGCCCAGGAAGGCAGTGGAGGATGGCCCAAGTGCTTGGGCCCTGCACCCGCATGGGAGACCAGGAGAAGCACCTGGCTCCTGGCTTTGGATCGGTGCAGTGCGATTGGGGTGCAGTGCAGTTGGGGAGTGAACCAACGGAAGGAAGACCTTTCTCTCTGTCTTACTCTGCCTGTCAAAAAAAAAAAAAAAAAAGATGCCATTTGGGATGCCTGCGTCCCACGCAGGAGTGCCTGGGTTCATGTCCTGTTCCAGCTTCTGGTCCGTGTGCACCCCAGGAAGCAGCAGGCAGATGACGGCTCAAGTGCTTGGGTGTCTGCCACCCATGGGGGAGACCAGGATTGTGCTTCTCGCTTCTTCCTGGCCCAGTCCTGGCTGCTGCAGGTATCTGGGGAGTGAACAATTAGACGGGAGATTTCCTCTCTCTCTCTCTCTCTCTCTCTCTCTCTCTCTCTCTCTCTCTCTCTCCCTGACCCAGGGGAGACTTTTAGGGGTTTTAGGAGAGATGGACACCCCATCTTCCCCACGGTGCTGCATTTGATCAGTGTTTGCTGGGGACCGTCCTGCAATGGCGCTCACAGAGCAGCAGCAGGAGGCGGCTCACCCATGTGATCACACAGCCGTGAGCTGCCAGCTCCGGGCAGCGCAGGGGGCTGGGACGGGTGCACGTCCTTTCAAAGGAGGAGGGGAGGGCATCCCTGCAGTGGGGTCACGACCGTCAGGAAAAACAGCCGAGTAGCTATGAACCTGCTCTAGCCCACAGCCTGGCAGGTGAGCCAGATCCCTCTCCTGGCCTCCAGGCCACCTGGCAACCCCAGGGAAGCCGTCCAAGGAGGCGTCTCGCCTTGTGCAGCACGACCTTCTGGTGTCCCCTCCAAGGTGAACGCTTTGTGAAATCCCCGCCCAGGTCATCGTGCTCTGGACGGAGCATGCGCAAACCAGGGAAAATGCAGAAGCGCAGCACGTGTCAGAACTGGCAACTTTGGGTTGAGATGCGTCGATCATCAGCTCTTCTCTCTGGTTTTAATTAACCAGCTTGGTATGTTGTCTGTCGAGGCTGTTTTAGGGTTGAATTTAGAAAACCTTTGTGGACAAGGATAGAAGAATGCCCAACATTGTCGTCTCTGGGGAAGAGGGCAGATCCCCGGGGTCGCTTCCATGTGATTTCGGTTTCAACGAATCAGTTAGATTATGAAGGGGGTGGTGTGGGGGAGGATGGTAAACAGTTCACTCCTTCGTATACTTAAAAAATCTAACTATTGTAGTAGGATACAGACAAGCCTGCCCTGGTGTGTTTTGTGTTGTTACAACAAAGGCCTGGAGGCCAAATTACTTCCAAAGCCAAGAGGATCAGTTGGCTTGTGATTCTGTAAGTTTCAATCGCACGGTGCCCCTGTCCTGGGGAGGTCCCCAGCTCGTGACAGCACGGCAGAGGGCAGAAAGGAAACCAGACAGGCCCTGAGGGGGCCAAGCATGTGAGCTGGCCTTGCTTTTATGACACTCGGGCTCTGGGGAGAATGATCGTCGCCTGAGCCCTAATCCACTTCCTTGAGACAGCCATTAATCCCTTCCGAGGGAGGTGCCCGAGACCTAACAGCCTCCCACTAGGCCCCTGCACAATATGGCTACACAGGGAGTCGGGCGAGCCTCCGGGGCCAAACCATGATCCAAACCTGAATCTTAAGCGCACAGACTGCTGGAGGTCCACAAAGTGACCAGAGCCAGACACAGCCATCGGACACATGGCTCGGAATCTGCTGCGAAAGCTTCCCAAGGCTGCCTCGGGGCCACTTCTCCCTGTCCCCAGGGCTAACCTCTGTCCCGTAATAGCACGGACCCCCTTGGCCTATTTGGGTGGGCCAAGTAGATCGTGTTGCTCCACACACTCTCCTTCGCGCCTGGCTTCTCCCTGTGACCTGTTGCTTGTGGGCCCCAGCCCTCTTGTCCCTTGTCCCATTGCACTCGGGTCTTCCTGTCTGTAGCAGTGGCTGTCATGGTCAGTGGGCCCCAGAATCAGCTGCGGAGTTCCGGCGTGGGTTTCTGGGGTCTTGCTTTTCTAACAGACCCCCAGATGCTGCTGCGACCCAGGCACCACCCTGCGAGGGCCCCCCTTTCTCTGGGGAAGGAGCCTGGCCTTGGTGTAGCTGCTGCTTTCAGAAGTCGTGGGGACAGCAGGTGTCGCAGGGCTGCGGCGGTGTGGGGACGGGGCTGGAGCTCCCGGGCCAGGTCCCGAGCCCCGCAGGCCTGTGCAGTGACAGAAAGGACCCACGTTCTCTCAGGTCCTGACCCCACAGGGCCCCCGTGACTTGGAGCCTGGAGGCTGTGTGGCTCATAGCCTTCTAGCCCTTTTAGAAGTTAGCACGCACCTCCTTGGGGGAAGATTTCCGGAATGTGATCTGGTCTGCCCCGGGCTGGAAGGCACCAGCGGCCAGCTGCACACAGCACTGAAGGACCCCTCCCCATGACCCCATGTCTACCTGGCTCCCTCGGCCCCCTCCAACCTCACTTTCCCCATCCTGGGCCTGCAGGTACATGTGGGCGGAGCTCCCAGCATCTCTGGGGCTTCCCGCCTCCCTGCTGAGGTCTGGGGCTCTCTCCTCCTCAAGTCACCTCTGTCCTTTTCTTTCTTACTGGCTTATCTGCGCCCAGGGCTTTTACCCAAGGCTCTTCCCAGAGGCCCTGTCCCGCTCTGGGCTGTGTGTCTAACAGCGCCACCCTCTGGCCAGCATTTGCACACCCCCAGGTGGCAGGGAGCCATCCCGCAGCTCTGGGAGGTGGAGCCTGGGTGGCCAGCTGGGGGCTGCAGGCATCCTCCCGCCCCTCTGGGCTCAGGCCACAGGGCTGAGGACAGCAGTGACCGGGCCAGAGGTGGTGGCTGGAACAAGCACTCAGCAGAGAGCTGTGCTGAGCGGGAGACGCTGTGTCCCCCTCTCTGGTCCTCAGGGCAGCTTGGGTGTGGGGGTGACCGTGGGTCCCTTTTGGAGATGGGGAGCCAGAAGCTCAGAGACGTGGCCAGCTGGCCAGTGGCTGAGGCAGGATTTGAATCCGGGTCTTCCAGGCCCCAGAGAAAGGACAGGCCTTAGGTATGACCCACACAGGGGAGGGTGGGGGCTTGGCCTGCAGACCAGCTGCCCTGATGGGGGAGTGGAGGTCAGGGCCAGCGGGCACAGCAGGGACAGGGCCAGCCCTGGCTCTGTCTGCAGCCATTGGCCTCTCAGCCATAGAATGCTCAGGAACCCCTCCCTCCATACTGAGGGAGTTCCGGGCACTTTGGAGGTAGGGGTTCAAGGCAGGTGCAAGGGTCCTGTGGCCGTGAGCAGTCACCCACAGGCTCCTCACTGAGCAGTGAGTGGGTGGTCAGCCAACTCCCACCTCGTGCAGCCTACTAGGTATTTTTTTGGGGGGAGGGGTACTTTCCTTCTCTCTGTTGTCTAAATTGGGCTGCAGCTAAGGGACCCCTGAGACCAGGGTGAGGGTAGGAGCGACTGGATCTTCCTAGAACTCCCCTAGTAGAGTGAGGGGATGGCTCTCCTTGGGCACTGGACACACCCCCGAGCCTCAGCTCCCCATGTGTGGGCTGATGCCCGTGCCTACCTCCCACTCTGCCGTCCAGCAAGGGGCCTCCGGGCCTGGGTTCCACCACCACTAAGCACGGCGGTGTCCCACACAGGGCTGGGGCTCGGGGCCCCAGCAGCTCAGAGAGAAAGGAATTTCCTAACATCCTCCATTGTCCAAACACGAGTGTGCCCCTCCCCTGGCCTCTTCTGGAACATTCTCTCTTCTGTGCATCGATAGTGCAGGGACTGAGTGAGATCTTGGTGTCTGCCGTCAACAACCCCACCCCCACCCCCAGGCTCCTGGCAACTGAGCGAATGATCTGCTTGTTTATGGCGCTTTTACTTTTGGGCGGATGGAAAATCAAAGGTGGTAAGAGGTACAAACGCTCAGCACGAAAACAGGTGTTTGGAAAAAAGGACTGAGGGGTCCGTCGGAGCCCCCGCGGGGGCTGTGTCCCAGAGCCACGTCTATGCCTTGTCTGGGCCTGGCTGCGGGGCTGCTGGCCCAGCTCTGTGACACCTGGCACGGGCGCCGGCTGCCAGGGCGGTGAATCTGCCGGGTTTGCTGCCTCCACACAGGGCACAAGCCTTAGGAGGGAGTGAGTCGGGGACCAGGACCGGGACTGGGACCAGGACCAGGACCAGGACCAGGACCACTCCCAGGGTGAGCCACCTCCGAATCGGCAGGGCCACCGCCCTTGGCAAGTTCCCCGCCTGCTGCGGGCAAGGTCTGCCCATCCCAGCCAGAGGGAGGAGGCCAGGGCTGCCGAGCGCCCAGCCGCAGCGGGGAGCAAACACTGACGGTGAGCAATGCCCTCTCCGTAGCCAAACAGGACTGTTTATGGGAGGAAGCCGCACGCCCAACACTGGGTCTTTGTTGAATTCCAGGAGGGGGCCCCTGGGCACGTCGGAGTCACTGTGAACTCATTTATTAACCCGTATGCAAGGACACTTATAAAAAGTCCTGCTAAAAAGGACAAGACCAGTACTGGTGTCCTGGCCGTTAGGGCTGCCTTAGCAAAGTAAACACTGGGCCTTACACAGCAGCGTCTGCTTCTCGCCGGAAGGAGGCTGCAAGTCCAAGGTCAGGGCTCTGCTCCTGGCTTGGGGGACCCCTCCCGCCGTGTCCTTGCGTGGCCTTCCTGTGTGTGTGTGTGTGTGTGTGTGTGTGGTTGGTTGGTTGGCGGGGTTAGGGGTGGAGAGGGGGAGCGTCTTTCTCTCTTCCTCCTCTCGAAGGGCACTTGTGCCACTGTGGGGGCTCCACCCCAGGGCCCCCCCAGACCCCATTCCCAGTCCCATCCCCGTAGACTTAGGGCTTCCACGTAGCACTTTGGGGGAGGCACAGACGCCCAGCCCACAACTGGCTCCATCCCCGTCTCCATGCAACCTGATTTCTCCAGATGGCGCTGGGGGGCCAGCGTTCATGCCCGCCCCCTTTAGGGAGTTTGCCCATCCTCAGCCCTGGAGGGGCTCTCTGAGCCTCCCGCCCACCAGGCAGAGTGATCTTTGGCCCGGGAGGAGTCAGCATGAGGCTGGGCTGTGCTCTTGGACCCAAGGTGAGGACAGGGGTGCCGCTGAGAGAAGCTGTGTCCAGCACTGTGCTGGCCCTGGGCTCCAGCGGAGCAGGCAGAGGCAACCCCCCAACATCTCTTCTCGTCTGCAACAGAACACGCCCCTCTGGCCTCCTTCCCTTCTGGAACCTTCCTCACAAGATGATAGACATTACCCCGTAAGCTTGTGGGTAGGAGGGGAACAACTCGGGCCCTGGGCCAGGTTTGCTGGGGGGTCCGGTCAGCTGAGGTGCACAGAGGTGGGGCCCAGACCTCTGACGGCACAAGCAGTCGTGGCAGGGACAGGGACCTGAGGGCCTTTCACTCATGATAGTCCCAGGACCTGGGCGAACTCTAGGTCATTCCTGGTCCTCGCGTGGGGTTGGAGCTGAGGCTGCGAGAGAGTCGAGGAGGGGTCAGTTGAACACCAAACATCGATAGCTATTGCATTAGTCAGCTCTTCAGTACTGCAAGGAGACACTGGGTAGCTAACTTTATAAAGGAAAAAGTACATTTAGCTCACGGCGTGGGAGGTTCCTGTCCAACCCCGGGCAGCCTCATCGGCTGGGCATCGTCCAAGGGCAGTGGAGTGGCCAGGACAGAGCACACGCCGGGCAGGGCTCGCGGCACGCCAGGAAACACGGAGGCTGGGCCCGCCTCGGGCTTTCTCTGAGGGTGCTCCCCATGGCCAAGGGCCCTCCCCAACACCCACCTCCTAGACACCGAGTCTCCACCCTCTTAGTACTGTCAGGGTGTAACACCCTGTGTGAGTTCAGGATCCAAACCATAGCAGCTATGTGTTGCTATGTGTGACAACAGAAGCGACATTGAACAAGGTTTTCCTGAGGGAGCCAGGGAAGCAGGACCTAGGCATGTCCCGGGCTGCTGCCTGGCATTGAACTTGGGTTGCCTCTACCCTTTGACCTCAGGCACCCGGAACAAACAGAACAACCGCGCGCACACTCGTGCCCAGAGGCTCGAGGCACGGACATTTCCGCTCTGTGCACGCAACCGTGCCTTTGCCTCTGCCACTCGCTCGGCCCCTGTGCCTTCTCTGCACTCAGTCCCCCATACGAGCCCCTGTGCTTTCTGGGAACACGAGAGCTCTCCGAACCTGTGTCACCTGTTCTGCAAATCCTAAAACCCCGAATGAGGCCCCTTGCATCTTGCAGCTTCTGAGTTTGGACGGATCAACCGTGTTCCCGGAAAAAAAATCCAATTAGCACTTGATGCCTGTGATCTCATAAATATTAATACTTAGGGCGGCAATAAATACGGTAGGGAATGTAAAGCCTACTTGCAGAAAATATTAGTGGTGCAGGTAGCATGTAAATACGGTAAACTCGTAAATGTGAAGACTAAACCAATGACACTCAGGGAGCACTGCACGGATATCTATGGGGTGGACCAGACGCCAATAGCACCCTCCGCTCACGTCCTCTCCGCATGCCGGTGTGGGCCTGCTCGGAGCAGCACCAACAGCTGGGAACTGCTGTTTAAAAAATTAAGCTGAAATGCAGGGAGAGACCATCAGCAGCTGGGTCACTCTCCAAATGCCTGTGCCATCTGGGGTTGGGCCAGCCCAAAGCCAGGTGCCCAGAACTCCATCTGGGTCTCCCGTGTGGGTGGCAGGGGCCTGAGCACTCACGCCATCCCCTGCTGCCTCCCAGGGTGCACATCAGTAAGAAGCTGAATCAGGGCCTGGCACGTGGCTCAGTGGGTTAAAGTCACGGCCTCAGTGCTGGCATCCCATATAGGCGCCGGTTTGAGTCCCGGTTGCTCCACTTCCGATCCAGCTCTCTGCTAAGGCCTGGGAAAGCAGTGGAAGATGGCCCAGGTCCTTGGGCCCCTGCACCCGTGTGGGAGACCAGGAGGAAGCTCCTGGCTCCTGGCTTTGGCCTGGCTCAGCTCCAGTAGGTGTGGCCATTTAGGAAGTGAATCAGCGGATGGAAGACCTCCCTCTCTGTAACTCTGACTTTCAAATAAATTCTTATAAAAACTAAACAAGCTGAATCAGAAGTGTAGCTGAGACTCAGACACTCACTCAGATCTGGGATACAGGCATCCCAGTGGCACCTTAATCGCCGAGCCAAATGCGTGCCCATAGAAACTTCAAAGAAATGCAGGTTCTTGGGCCCCACCCAGAGGCCCCGGGCGTGGGGCGTAGGCCTGTTGTAACAAGCCCCTCTCCCGGCTCGGTTCTGCTGCGATGTGCAGCTTCCCTGGGCAGCTTCTCTATTGTCCGCTAAGTCTCCCCCTGAGGCGTCTGCCTGTTTGTTCCTGGCCTGGGCTGGGAAGCCCCTCCACACACAGACCACCCTGGCCTCCCATCCATCCGTTGGCCCCTTGCTGCACCAGCAAACCGTCCCTGCACACCTGCCTGCCCCAGGACAGGCCCTGCTAGGACAAAGGTGTAGTTTGGGCCCAGTGGGGCGGTGGGCGAGCAGGCCAAGACGGCCCCACCACAACGCGCAGGCCTCGAGTTGAGGTCTCCTTGGCAGCAGATCATCCAGGAGTCCCCTCAGTGCCCACGGTGGGGTCTAGGATGCCCCTGATGCCGGCACACTCCGAGACTGCTCAAGTCACACCGAGCGTGTGTCCAAGGCACATGCCAGGCCCTCCTCTTGCTCCAGTTTGACCATGGCCTTGTGGCCCTCACTTTGCCTTTTTCCAGCAGACTAAGATGTAATGCCGTTGGTGTTGTGTGCGCTCCTCGCTCGGGTGAGAGCAGACAGGTGTCCCAGGGGCGTCACGGCCGCTGTGCAAGACGGGCCAGCAAGCCGACTGTGTTTCTCCAGGGAGCCTCTCCCGCGTTCCCAGCAGGGACCAGCTCCCACCTGCCTGGCCCTGCCCACCTTGTCCTTGAAATTGGAGACCTTGGAGAGCACTGCCCACCCACCCCGTCCGCAGCCCTGCCTGCGCCTGTAGCTCCTTCTTCTTCTTCCCCCTCTCAGGACCTGACATCCCTGCCTCACTCTCCGAGGACCCCTCCCTGCCTACCTGCTTTTCCGCACCTGCTCCAGGCTGCCGGCACCCTCCCGTGTGAGCCTTCATTCACTCACACAACCACAGCCCTCCGCAGGGGCTGCCGCCTCTCTAGCTGGTCCCCACCCGTCCTGCCCACCTCACAGTCAGACTCAAGGCTGCTCTGGACAGGGACACCTTGAGCCCCTGGAGCCTGAGTGCCCTCCAGGGACCAGGACCCTCGTCTCCCTCCAGGTGCTATGGAGGGTGCTCACTGAGACGGCCAGGCAGGAAAGTGCAGTGATTTCTGGGGACCCCAGAGCTGGCCAGACCCGGTCCTGTGAAGTGGAACAGGCCTCCTGCCGTGTGTTGGCTTGCAGCTCTTTAGATGCCAGAAGCAACCCCAAGGCCACCAGGACCGCATCGGAGGCCAGCCTGGGTGGGGGTGCAGTGGGTGGGGCACAGGGCCGACCGCGGCCTGGGGGCCTCTCTGGATGGGTGGACTGCATGGACGTTAGGCTGAGCCGGGGCTTTCTCCCAGCCCCTTGCTCATCAGATGATTTTACCGACCACTTACTGCACACTGGGTGCTGGGGGATGTCAGCTCCTACGGGTGACTGTGACAGCCACCTGATTCCAGAGCTGGACCCCTACTCTGTGTGCTGGCCTTGCAGAGGGCGGCTTTACCCACGATGCTGCAGTGCCGCATCCCCCTCCCCCAGTCTCTCATTTTAAAGATGAGGAAGCAGAGAGTCGCCCAGCCTACCTGCTCGGGCGCACATGGAGCAGGTGTGGCTGTTCTCTGGGTTCCCAGCGTCTGTGTGTTAGTAAAGGCTGCCTCCCAACAGGAGTGGCAGGTCAGAGGCACGCCTCCCCCTGCTCCTCTGCCATGACAGACATTGCTAATCAATTGTGGTATGCTTTCCCTTTAGGCTGGGCCTCACCAGATTCCCCTGCTCCTTCTCCACGACAGACATTGCTAATCAATTGTGGTATGCTTTCCCTTTAGGCTGGGCCTCACCAGATTCCCCTGCTCCTTCTCCACGACAGACATTGCTAATCAATTGTGGTATGCTTTCCCTTTAGGCTGGGCCTCACCAGATTGCCTGGCAGCGTGAGGATGGCTCAGAGCCAACTCGTGAGCAGGTCCTGTCTGCCGTTTATGTGACCAGCAGGCTGCTCAGCCTTCCTCGCCTGCCCCTGCAGTGATGGCAAATCCATCAACCGGTCGGAAACTGGAGCTCTCTCCCTGCCTGAGCCCCATCCGGCTCCCTGAGCGTCACGGGGCTCCCAGTGTCCTGACGCTGCGACAGAGGGCCTGGAGCTGGCAGGGCCGCTCTTCCGTGTGTCCCCACATGGGGGACGGTGTCGGGGAGCAGCGCTGGGGCTGCTCCTACAGCCCAAAGACACCAGCAGGAAGCAGCTGCACACCAAACACTTCTGCCCACAGTCAGCCTGGAGGTGAGGCTCTCCGGTCCTCCCTCCAGGCGACGGCGCCTGCGTGATTGCAACACACACCCTTCTGCAAAAGAATGAAACCCTAGAGGAGCCAGGCCCTGCAGGCCTCGGGCAGCTAGGGGAGCCTGTGGGTGTCAGCTGGTGCCCTTGGTCTCCTCGTGTGGGCCAAGGTCAAAGATACCTGCATCTGCAGGAGGTGATGCTAGGGGAGTTGATAGCAGACGGTGGATGCTCCATTCTGTATTTCCCTTCTGGCTACACAGCTTTTTGCCATTTGAAGTTTTCAGAGTTGTCCACTACTGTCAAACATGTCAAGGATACATCCAAGAGGTCTACGGGTCTCCTTGTGGTGGGCTGAATCACACCCACCCAACCCAGGGGGTGAGCAGTTCAAATCCCAAGGCCTCCCATGGCAAGAGGGGGTTGGCAGGTGTGATGCCCTGGGAAGGCCGAGACAGCGACACGGACTGGTAACCCAGCAGGGCCCTGGCGCTGCGCGCGTGGAAAGACGCTGGCTCAGGACCCACGGTGCTTTGTCTTGGCGATGTCCAGCTACTTCCCCAGTGAATACGCACGGCGGCCATAGCACTGTCCCCACACACAGCCTAGGCGGACCTGCTTCCTTGGAGCACTAAGCTGGCCTTGTTTGGACCCTGAGCCAGAATCTCTCCATTGCTTGCGCTGGGCGAGGAACCAAGTTAGTCAGCTGCAGGGGACTTTGCCCTTGACTGGTAGCAGCCTCCAGAAGGGCTAGGAACTGGAGAAGGTTGCAGGCGGCCGCTGCGGGGTCGAGGGCACGGGGGAGAAAAGTGGGCCCTGGGCCAAAGACTGTTTGTGATCCAGAAACAAAGAACATCAAAATCATTGAAGAGTCCAAAGCGACTTTCCTACAGAGGACCTCGGCCGTGAAGGTGGCTTCCCTGTACCCCGGCTGCCTCGGACGAGCGCACAGGACACACTTCCGGGTGAGGGGTTACAGCCAGAGAGGAGCCTGGGAGACAAAGCCCCCGCACCAGCGTTCCATGGACAAAACCTGTGGCCGTGCTTTGCCTCACGGCTCAGAGTTCGTGGGACTCCAGGCGCAGGAGCGCCCAGTGTGTCAGCTGCGCCAAGGACCCTGGGTTTTCCGAATCCACTTATTCATTCAGCAGAGAAGAGGGGGGGAGGGGATGGCTGAAAGGCAGGTGCGGGGTTGGGGTTCAGGCAGGGGGTGGCCCTCCTGGCGGCGTGGAATGTCCCCCCGGGATTCAGTCCTCAGGGCGGGCGCATCCACAGTGGACTGAGATTGGGACACAGCAGGCTGTGTGAACGGGAATGTGGGATCCAGCGGCGCTTCCCAGCTCAGCCACTCGGGCTGGGACAGGGCGGGGTCCTCAGCCGCAAGCTTGCCTGCCTTCCCTGTCTCCGTGGGTCCCTGTCACAGGGCTCCCCAGCCCGTCCGGTCCCTGCAGGGCTGGGGAATCTTTTTCTCTGCCCAGGGCCACTTGGATATTTATGACGTCCGTCGCGGGCCACACAAAGTTGTCAACAAGTTGCCAGCTCCTGATGTATTGACCGTCGAGTTCCACCTGCGGCTGCCTTGGCGGGGTGGACCGAGTGACCTCCTGACGTGCCCCACCCCTGGCCAGGCTTCATGTCCTCTCGAAGCCTGGTTTGTCTCGGGTTGGAAACACGCATTAGTGAGCCACGTAATGTTTTCTGACTTGTCTCGACTGGCACATGGGGTCCAGTTCTGTGCTCAGGTCCAGGGTCCAGTTCTGCTGCCTGTGTACATCAGGTCACGGCGGGACCAGGGCAGTCAGCGTCTCCATCACCGTAACATTTGCCCCTGCTTCCCCGTGTGCGCATTCGCCGTCCTGTCTTGGAGCTCTGTGGAGGTGCTCACTCACACAGGGCCTTCTCCCTCACCGTATCCCTGGGCTCTGGGCGCCCAGTGTTTGCAAACTCATCATGGCCCTGGGTGATTGGTGTTCAGAGTTTCTCGCTGCGGGAGACACCAAGGCCGGTGCTGGAAGCTCCAGCCAACAGTGGAGGTGCCTGAAGCAAGGCCACGGGTGCTGTGCACGGAGGGAGCGTGGGCCCCCCACCCCCGGCATGCTGGCCATGCACGTCCCCACCCCCAATCTCTGTGAGCCTCTGGGGTCCAGGCATCAGGGGCTGTGGTGCTCCGCCCCTCCAGGCAGGCCTCACCCTTCCCCAGGGCACACCCCAGCTTCCCCTGCTAGGCTCCTGTGCCCCCTCGCCGGGAACGTGCACCCCGTGAGAAAGTGGTGGTGCAAGGAGCCTGTGGTGTTGAGCTAGGGTGAGGGTGAAAGAAATCGGTACCCGCCCCAAGTTAGAGAGCCTGAGCTTACGATGCAGAAAACCAAACCCATCAGCTCTTCTCCTGCAGAGTGGTTCCTAAGCAACATGATGATACCATGCTCAAAGGCCGCCTCCTCCCTGAAGGCCTCCATGATCTTCCCTTTTGTGACTCCCTTCCGCCCCCACTTGAATGCGTGATTTGTTTGTTCGGGCGAGTTGAGGCAGAAGGCTCGAGAACTGGCCTGAGCAGGCTCTCGGATCTTCAATCGGCTGCCTGAGCAGTTTTCCTAAAGGAAGCTGCTAAGGGACTCTCCCCGCAAATGTCCACTCTGGTGCCCAGACGGGGTGGTCTCCCGGGCTCTGGCTTTAGGGGCTGATGTCCCCCAGGAAGGGGGACCGTGAAGGCCTTGTGGGCATTTCCTCTGCTCTCCAGGCAGAGCCCCCACCCCTCTTCTGTCCTCTGCCCCAGCAGGTGCCATGGGCGGCTCGGAAGAGAGGCAGCCCCAGGCTCCCAGGTGAAGCCCCGCTCAGCTCCTCCACCCGATCGCTGTCCCTGGGTGGGAGGTGTCCTGGGCCCCCTCTGCCAGCCTGATGACCTCTGTCCTGTCCGTGCCCCCAGTCACACCCCAAAACCTCACAGGTACAGGTCTCAGAGAGCATGGGAAGCAGGAACCAAGGGGTTCTTGCCATGGTGTGCGGACAGCCTCCCTGCCCCTCGGTGGAGCCAGTGGGTCTGGACTGGCGTCCAGTGGCAAAAGCTGCATGGGCTGCACTGGCTGAGGACAAGAGCACCCCACAGGCCATGTGACAGTGAAGCCATCGTCTCCCTCCGTCTCAGGCCCCTGGAGGGGAGGGCCAGGGACCACTCCTCACGGTCCTGCTGGCTTTCCTGCAGGAGCCCCCCCCCACCTCCAGGGGCGTTCCCAAGGTAGTCTGGACCCCAGACAGGGGTGGGGTGTCTGCTTTCTCAGGCCAGAGAGCTCCAGACCCCCAGGAGGTGCTGCCTTCTGCCTTCTTAAGGCTACGCAACCCCAAAGGGCAGCCCACGCTGGGGCAGAGGGGAAAAGACGGGGAAATTCTCAGTGGGCAACTGGAAGCAGAGGGGAGGGGCAGTGAACGGGGACAAGGGACACGGGGGGAGGGGCGCCCCCACCAGGGGGCTCACGGCATGAAGATCAGCGCTTTTCCAGAGCTGTCCAAAGAGGCCGGTGTGGAGTGTGTACAGCCCAAACATTGCTCAAGACCGAAAACAAGAAACAGCACCACCACGTCCGAGAAAACGCGTCCCAAGCGTCTGAGTCACGCCATGCCCTGACTTGAAGCCAGCCAGGTGCACGTATCTGGAAGGTTCTGCCGTCCCTCCGAGCAGGGGAGGGCCGTGGCCGAAGAGCGATGTGCAGCGAGCTATCCCCTCTCGGCTGTGATGGCCCAAGGGTGCTTCCCGACCCTGACCCCTGGGCCATGGGTCCACGGGAATCCCAGCGTCTCCCAGTTTGCACGCACGTCCCCCATCAGGGCTGGCGCCCTGGGCAGGGGACCCGGGCAGCCACAGGGCCCCGCTCTCAGACGGTCCTGGCTGGGTCTCACGGTCTCTGCTGCCGTGACAAAATTCTCCGCGACTATTCCACAGAGGCCCTGCGCTTTCCTGTGGTACACCTGCCCCAGCCCCGGTGGGAGAGGGCTGCAGGCAACTGCTCCCCTGACTCCAGGCCAGGACCCAGCCCCTCGAAGCCCCTGATGGAGAACATGCGCTTGGGTGGGGGTCTCCCTAGGACCAGCCCTCACAGGAATCTCTCCCGCATCTCTCATTGCATCTCATTCAAAAGGTACCAAAGCCAATTGCTCACCTGCCTGTGAGGAGCTCCTGGAGGCTGGGCTGCCCTGGCCCGTCCGGGCGGCTTCCAGCAGGGCCGTGGGTCCCCGGCTGAATCCACAGACCGTCCGCTTTGTCCCAGAGAGCACACGGCCGAGTGCTTTGTCTATCACTGGAAGAGCTTCCCTGGGAAGCGCTCCTGACCTTCGGACCCGCCTCTGCTCAGAGCTGGCCCCGTGCTCGTGCCCACCCCTTCCTGGCTGGGTGTTTACCTTCGTGGGCCCCACAGGCCCAGCCAGGGCAGTGACCACACGCCTGATCCAGAGTCCGCGAGGGTAAAGACCAGGGCCGACTGGAATCCCCGCGCCCCGGTGCAAGGTAATGCTGACTGTCCCACAAAAGGGAACCCCAGCCCACCTGACTCAGCAGACACAGGCATTGGCCAGGCCAGCTGCACAGCACTCAGATCTGAGACCTTTGGCTTCTACTAGCGGTCTGCTCACTTCTTATAGATGGCCACGTGGCCTCAGGACCCTTGCTGCTTTGGGAAGCATCTTGTTCCATTATTACTATTACTATTATTATTATTACTCTTGCTAATAATGTCTCTCTACTTAGTGCTCACTGTATGCAGGCGCTGGGCTAAGTATGTAACGTAAGCTCTCCATGTAATCCTTGGGCTATCACCACGAGCAGTGAATTACACCCATTTCAAAGGTGCAGAAACAGAGGCTTGTAGAAGTTGATCTTGTCCTCAGCTGCATAACTAGTAAGGTAGGGATTCAGGATTCAAGCCCAGAGCAACCTAGAACTAAAACCCAGGCTCTTAGCGACAGTTGTCATTTGCCAAGTGCAGGTAACGTGACGACCATCTCTATAGAAAACCCTGTCAGCTATTGTTCAAGTGGTCCGTCACTGGTGACACATTAACCGCGGGGCTTGGCAGCTTAGCGCAGTTCTCATTGTTATCACAGTTCCCATGGTCGGGAATCTGGGCACGGCTCGGCTGCTTGCTCTCGCCAGGCTTCCTGCCAGGCTGTGGGCGAGCTGTCATGTGCCCACGGGGAAGGATCCACCTGCAGGCTCCCCACGCGGTGGCAGGATCAAGTCCCTCGTGGCTGTGGCTGGAAGCCTCCTTCGCCCTGGCAGCTCCCTCATGGTGGTGTGTGATGGTGTGTGACAGTGTGTGACGGTGTGTGAACCAACTGTGGAGTGAATCCCATCTCCTGGGCTGCGTTTTGCTCATCAGAAGGAGCTGTTAGAGACAGCCCACGTGCAGAGGTAGGCGGTCACACAAGCATGTGGGTGCCTGGAGGTGGGGACCACCGAGGCCCATCTCGGACGCACACTTAAAACCCCACTGCCTCAGCCGTCTGCTTGCCACAGGATGCTGGGTGCAATTTTGCATATAAAAGCCAGGCAGAAATAGTCTCTCTGCATCCATCCATCATTCACCCACCATCCATCCATCTATCCATCCACTATCCATCCATCCACAATCAATTTACCATCCATCCTTCACACATCCATCCATTCACCATCCATCCATCAATCCACCCATCCATCATTCACCCATCCACCCACCCATCCACCATCCATCCATCCACAATTGATTTGCCATCCATCCACATCCATCCACCATCCACCATCAATCTACCATCCACATCCATCCACCATCCATCCACCATCCACCATCCACCATCCATCCATCCACATCCATCCACCATTCACCAACCACCATCCATCCACCCATCCACCATCCATCCACCCATCCATCCACCATCCACCATCCATACACTCATCCACCCACCCATCCATCCACCATCCATCCATCCACCATCCACCATCCACCATCCACCATCCACCATCCATCCACCCATCCATCCATCCATCCATCATCCACCATCCATCCACCCATCCACCCATCCACCATCCATCCATCCACCATCCATCCACCATCCATCCATCCACCATCCATCCATCCATCCACCCACCCACCATCCATCCATCCACCATCCATCCACCATCCACCATCCATCCATCCATCCATCATCCACCATCCACCATCCATCCACCCACCCACCATCCATCCCTCCACCCATCCATCCATCCATCCACCATCCATCCATATCCACCCATCCATCCATCCACCATCCACCATCCATCCACCCATCCACCCATCCATCCACCATCCATCCACCACCATCCACCATCCATCCACACATCCACCATCCATCCATACATCAACCATTCATTCACCCATCCACCATCCATCCATCCACCATCTACCATCCATCCACCCATCCACCCATCCATCCACCATCCATCCACCACCATCCACCATCCATCCACACATCCACCATCCATCCATACATCAACCATTCATTCACCCATCCACCATCCATCCATCCATCCACCCACCCATCCACCCATCCACTCATCCATCCACCATCCACCCATCCACCATCCATCCATCCACCCCTCCATCCATTCATCATCCATCCATCCATCTATCCATCCATCCACCATCCATCCATCCATCCACCCGCCATCCATCCCTCCACCCATCCATCCATCCACCATCCATCCATATCCACCCATCCATCCATCCACCATCCACCATCCATCCACCCATCTACCCATCCACTCATCCATCCACCACCCACCATCCACCATCCATCTACCCATCCACCCATCCATCCACCACCCATCCACCATCCATCCATCTACCCATCCATCCATCCACCATCCATCCACCCATCCACCACCATTCACCCATCCACCCATCCACTTATCCATCCACCATCCATCCATCCACCCATCTACCCATCCACTCATCCATCCACCATCCACCATCCATCCACCCACCCACCATCCATCCCTCCACCCATCCATCCATCCACCATCCACCATCCATCTATCCACCATCCATCCATCCACCCCTCCATCCATCCACCATCCACCCCTCCATCCATCCACCATCCATCCATCCATCCATCTACCACCCATCCACCCATCCACCATCCATCCACCATCCACCATCCACCATCCACCATCCATCCACCATCCACCATCCACCCATCTACTCATCCACCATCCACCATCCATCTACTCATCTACCCATCCACTCATCCATCCACCATCCACCATCCATCCACCCATCCACTTATCCATCCACCATCCACCATCCATCCACCCATCCACCCATCCACCATCCACCCATCCACCACCCATTCATCCAGCCACCATCCATCCATTCATCCATCCACAATCTATTTACCATCCATTTATCCATCTATCTATCCACAATCGATTTACCATCCATCCATCCATCCATACCTCCATCCCTTCATTCACTCACCAAACTTGAGAAAGACACCATAAGGCAGATTCCACATCAGACTCAGAAGATACCAGAATAAACATGATGACCCCCACGTCCCCTTGCTGCCCCCTGCCCCCAAAGGCCCCCAGTAGAGCCGTCACACCTGCAGGGGCCAGGAGGGTCCTCCATCCTCCGGGTCACCAGCTCTCTCTCCTTTCACCAGTCCCCAGATGTCACATTCCTGAGACCCTTGTCCTTGCGCTCACTCGCCTTCATCGTCTCACTTCTTCTTTTCAATTTTTATTTATTTATTTGACAGGCAGAGTTAGACAGTGAGAGAGAGAGAGAGACAGAGAGAAAGGTCTTCCTTCCTTTGGTTCACTCCCCAAACGACCGCAACGGCTGGCGCTGCACCGATCCGAAGCCAGGAGCCAGGAGCTTCTTCCGGGTCTCCCATGCGGGTGCCGGGGCCCAAGGACTTGGGGCATCTTCCACTGCTTTCTCAGGCCACAGCAGAGAGCTGGATCAGAAGAGCAGCCGCCGGGGCTAGAACCGGCACCCATATGGGATGCCGCAGCCGCAGCCGCAGCCGCAGCCGCAGCCGCAGCCGCAGCCGGAGGATTAACCTACTGTGCCACGGCGCCGTCTCACTTCTTTAAAGTGCATACTGTAGGCGCCTCCTGAAGGCACGTGCCTTGCTAGCTGCTGCAGCTGGCGGCGGAGGCAGGGCCTGGCAGAGATTGTGTGTGTGTGTGAGGGGTTAGCTCCGATGTCCTTGGCTCTCTGTCCCTTTGCTCATTTGCGGTTTTCTCCCTTTAGCTCCCTGGAGAAGCAGGCTCCTCGGCTTCTAGGAGACAGCCGTCACCCCCCGCAGAGCCAGCAGGCATGCCCTACTCCCAGTCCTGCCTCAGCCATGCACTTTTGGGGGTGCCTGGTAGAGCAGGACGAGAAGTGGTTCCACACTCTCGCTGGGCAGCAGGTCCAGCCGGGGACACAGGGGAGCAGGAGCCGCAGGCTGAGGTCCGGGGCTGAGGGCGTGATGCCCGAGTAGGGGTGACAGAATGAGCGGCCTGGTGTCCGTGGCGCCCACGGGGTTCACGGGGCATAGAATTGCAACAGAGGAGACCAAGCTCTCCACGGACACCCGAGCACCCGGCGCGTCGGCACTCAGCTGGGTCTGGCAGAGCCTTCGCAGGCCAATCTGATTTCCGGTTTTCTCTTCCACTCCACTCCACTGCCTCTGAACAAGCCCCCACGGCCTCCCACCAGATGACGGCAGCGTCTTTGAGACAGCTCACCCCCTCCCTCCCCTTCCCACTCAGCATCCAGGGAGTCGGCTGCACAGGCCTGAGCTCCGCACCTCCAGCCTCGCTACCAGTTCCGTGAGTCTCCTCCCAGAAATGCTCCATCTGTGCAGCGTCTCCCCTCCCCACCCCCTCTCCCGCTCTGTCCTTCCCCTCCCCCTCCCCCTCCCTCTCCCTGCCTCCTCCTCCTCCTCCTCTCTCTCTGACGCCTTTTGTTCTACCTCACATGTATCTATAACCTGCGTTGTTGTCTTGGTGATTTTCCAATTCAGCACACCTTAAAGGTCTGCCCCGTGTTGTTAACATAGTTTTAAATGTATTTATATGAGAAGGAAAGAGACAGGGAGGTGGGGGGGGGGCACTCCTATCTTCTGGTTCACTCACTCCCCAAGTGTCCCGAGTGTCTGGGGCTGGGCTGAGGTTGATTCTGGGACTGGGGACTCAATCCAGCCTTCCCACGTCGGGGACAGGAACCCAATTTCTCGAGCCACGGCTGCTGTCTGCCAGGGTCTGCGTCAGCAGAAAGCTGGAGTCTCCCAGGCACTACAACGCGGGACAAGAGCCCCGAAAGCCCCAGGCCACACACCTGCTCCCCTGCACGGATTCGGAGGCTGCGCACTGCTCTGCTCTCGGGGACAGAGGCTCAGGGCGGCGCCACGACCCGGTTCCAGGCCCTCGGTGCCCTTGACCGGAAGCATTTGCCTGAGAGGTAGTCTTAGTAGGTCACTAATGGGCTTAAAAATCATAAACCAATTGTTTAAAAAGGCTTAGAATAACAGTGCTTTGGCAAGAATTAGTCAAATAGAATGAGTTTCATTTATTGCAAGAGAATTTCTTTCAAAATAACCTAATAATTTCCCGTGTTGAGTTTGCCTTTAGGGGTAGGAAGAAGAGAAAAAGTTAAGTGTTTGAAGTTTTGAAAAATTATTTTAGTTAATTTCTTTTCTTTTTTTTTTTAAGATTTTTATTTATTTTATTTGAGAGAGTTACAGACAGTGAGAGGGAGAGACAGAGAGAAAGGTCTTCCTTCCATTGGTTCACTCCCCAAATGGCCGCCATGGCTGGAGCTATGCCGATCTGAAGCCAGGAGCCAGGCACTTCTTCCGGGTCTCCCATGTGGGTGCAGGGGCCCAAGGACTTGGGCCATCTTCTACTGCTTTCCCAGGCCACAGCAGAGAGCTGGATTGGAAGAGGAGCATCTGGGACTAGAACCAGTGCCCATATGGGATGCCAGCGCCACAGGCAGACGATTAACCTACAGCGCCACAGTGCCAGCCCCTGTAGTTAATTTCTTAAAAAATGTAACTGTCTAAAGGTGATGGACGAGAACTGGTCAGGAAAAAGAACTGGGCAGAAGCAGGCACCATGACCAAACCCTCAGGGACCACCTGGGAACCAGATGCAGTTCTTTTAAAAAATTAATTAATTTATTTGAAAGACATAGTTACAGAGAGACGCAGAGAGAGGTCTTCCATCTGCTGGTTCACTACCCAGATGGCCACAGGGCCGGGTTGGGCCAGGCTGAAACCAGGAGCCAGGAGCTTCTTGCAGGTCTCTCACGTGGGTGCAGGGGCCCAAGCACTTGGGCCATCTTCTACTGCTTTCCCTGGTACATTAGCAGGGAGCTGGATTAGAAGTGGAGCTGCCAGGACTTGAACCGTCGCCCATATGGGATGCTGGTGCTGCCGGCCGGGGCTTTAATCCACTGTGCTGCAGCGCCGGCCCCCCATACCCAGCTCTGAGCACGTCCAGTGAGTCCCTTGTTCAACCATGCTGCAGTCTTGGGGTGAGAGGCTGGACGTGCACACATAGAGGCTGCGTTCCTGGGCAGACGGAAGTGTTGAGTGTGTAATTTTATTAAAGTGTAAACGTGTATTTGAGCATGAGAGCAGGAAAGGTAAAACTCCAGGTGGTATAAATGTAGGGAAGAACCCCATGTTTACTCAGGTGAGCTGATGACTAAGGGACAGTTGCATTCCCTAGAGCGTTTGTTTTAACATAACGGTTGCTGGGCTACGGCTAGATAAAAATCACCTATGAAATACAGAAATTCCAAGAAGGAATCAGGAAACTGTGACCCCGCTCCTTTTTTTAAGATTTACTTATTAAAAAGAAGAGTGAGGGGCTGACATTGTGACGTAGTGGGTGAAGCCACTGCCCCAGACAGCGGCATCCCATATGGACAACGGTTCGAGTCCCAGTTGCTCCACTTCTAAGCCAGCTTCCTGCTAATGCCCTGGGAAAAGCACTGGAGGGTGCCCAAGTGCCTGAGTCCCTGCTGCCCACCTGGAGACCTGGCCCAGCCCTGCGGAGCGAGCCAGTGGATGGACAAGCTCCTTGTCTCCCTTTTTCTCTGTAACTCTGAATTTCAAATAAATAAATGAATTCTTTTTTTTTTTTCCTAAAAGGAAGAGTGATGGAAAGAAAGAGAGAGAGAATCTGTGACCCCTGATGACTGGCAGACGCCAACTCCAGGGAGGGCTCCACCAATCTGGGGTCCACATGGGAGCAATTTCACCATCACACCCGAAAGATAATTCCCACTGAAGATGAGCTTGCACCCCAAAATTGTAAAGTGCTTAAAAACAATCAATATGAAGAATGTAAGTGACCAAAGATTATTATTCCAAAGTATAAAACGCTGGAGGAACTCCACGGTGAAGGAAGGAATTCCACAAAAACAAGAGTTGACAAATAAGGAGACAGAAAAATAGAAGCCATACTTATTAAGAAATAGGATGGCTTCTCACTGTCGGAAGGAGAGTATGAGGCTGTTCCCTTCACGGGATTCCAAGCTGTTGGATGGCTTCTGTCCTCGGACAGTCGGAAGGCTGAGCCAGCCAGGCCTGCAGAAGCACTTGTGCTTTGCTGGGGGAAGTGGCGGGAGCGTTCGTGTGGGGCAGGCAGGGTGTTGCTAGGGCCTTGACCATGGAAATCGATTTTCTCACAGCTCTGGGGGCTGGGGGTCCAGACGACGGTGTCGGTGGGCTCGGCGAGGCCTCCTACGCTGGCTGGCAGACGGTCGCCTTCTGTGTGTGTCCTGATCTCGTCTAATGAGGACACCAGCCATATTGGATTAGCGGCCACCCCACTGGCCTCATTTTACCTTAACCTCCTCTGCAGTGACTCTGTCTTCACGTGCAGGCACCCTCCTAGATGCTGGAGACAGAGATTTCAGCACACACATTTGTTTTCTTAAGGAAGCTTTTATTTAATGAATACAAGTGTCATAGGTACAGCTTTAGGAATATAGTGGTTCTGCACCCCCATATCCGCCCTCCCACCCGCACTCCTGTCCCACCTCCTGCTCCCTCTCCCATCCCATTCTTCATTAAGATTTGTTTTTAATTAACTTTATACAGAAGACCAACTCTATCCTAAGTAAAGATTTCAACAATTTGCATCCACAGATGCACTGTTTGAGAACAAGTTTTACAGTTAATTCTCATAGTTCAACTCATTAAAGACAGAGGTCCGACACAGGGAGTAAGTGCACAGTGACTCCTGTTGTTGATTTAACAATTGACACTCTTGTTTATAACATCAGTGATCACGCGAGGCTCTTGTAAAAGAGCTACCAAGACTATGGAAGCCTTTTGAGTTCACAAACTCTGTTAGTATTTAAGGCCATAATCAAAGTGGAAGTTCTCTCCTCCCTTCAGAGAAAAGTACCTGCTTCTTTGACGGCCCCTTCTTTCCAGTGGGGTCTCACTCACACAGATCCTTCATGTAGGACATTTTTTGCCACAGTGTCTTGGCTTTCCATACTGGAAATGCTCTCATGGGCTTATCAGCCAGACCAGGAAGCCTTAAGGGCTGTTTCTGGGAACAGAGTGCTCTTAAGGGCATTTGTCATTCTGTGAGTCTGCTGTGCGTCCTGCTTCCCATGTTGAAACTTTCTCTCCTTTTTAATTCTATCTATTGTTATTACCAGACACGTGGTCTACCATTGACACTTAATCCTATGCATATGATCAATTGCACACTTAGTATGATCACTTTAACACATAAGATGGCATTAGTACCCCCCAGCTTAATGGGATTTGAAGTCCCATGGCAAGTTTTTAACTTTACCCCTGGGGTAAGTCTGTGGGAACGTGTACAGTACAGCTCCTTCCTCTCTTCTTCCCACTCTTATTTTTTACTGGGATCTATTTTAATTGACTCAATGCACCTATGATTAATTCTATGTTAAGTAAAGTATTAAGCCAATGGTATTAAGTAGAAAAATAAAAAAAAATAATAAACTGTTCCTCGACAGTCAAGACAAGGGCTGATCAAGTCATTGCTTCTCATAGTGTCAGTTTCACTTCTACAGGTTTCCTTTCAGGTGCTCTATTAGTTATCCCAGATCAGGGAGAACTATGGTATTTGTCTCTTTGGGACTGGATTGTTTCATTAAGTATGATGCTTTCCAGATTCATCCATTTTGTTGCAAATGACTGGATTTCATGGTTTTATTTTTTTCTTTTTTACTGCTGTCAACATACACATTTTAAGGTTACATAATTCCTCCCCAAGCAGAGCAAACCACTTATTTCTATTTTCTTATCCCAATTTAACCAGTTACTAATGGTGTGACTTTGGGCTGGTCGTATATAACCACCTTTTCTCCTTTGTAAAATGGGCATGATAAATAGTGCTTGTTTCATAGGGCTGTCCGTGGACTTACATAAATCAATATATGAAACAAATAAATCAATATAAGAAAGCCCTCAAAAGTAAGTACATTTGGGGTAGGCCTTTGGTGCAGGCACCCACATCCCTCTCCCGATTCTGTCTTCCAGCTAATGCTCACCCTGGAAGACAGCAGACAATGGCTCGAGGAGTTGTGTCCAGGCCACACTCCTAGGAGACAGATTTAATTCCAAGTCTCCCGGTGTCTGCCTGGTCTCACCCCCGCTGTTGCAGGCAGCCGAGGAGTGAACCAGTGGATGAGGCACCACCATCTGTCTCTCCACCTTTCAAATACATAGAAAAGGTTTTAAAAATGCCCCCAAAAGTACAGTTAAAGTGCTGATGGAAATAAAGTAGTAAGAGTATAAAATAAGAGTAGGAAGTTGATATTAATTTTTATAAAAAGAAGACTCAAGGACATTTTTTCAAATTGCATTAAAATATCTAAACTAGACACAATTTTAGATGCAGTGAGAGCTGGAGGTTTGGCAGCTATAGTTGAGAAAATCACACGGAGAGAAGCACCAGGAAGCAGAGACGGAAAATACGAAAGGAGATAACACCCCCGGGGCGATTTGTTACAGCGGTTAAGATGTCACCTGCTAAGCCTGCGGCCCTTGTCCGAGTTCCTGGTCCAGGAGCGTGCACTGCGGCAGGCAGCAGGTCCCTGCCACCCACACGGGAGACCTGGACTGGGCTCCCTGTAGGGGTTGGCTGTGTGGCCATTTGGGGAGTGAACCAGTAGATGGGAGTTTCTTCTATCTCTGCTTCTCAAATAAATAAATAAAAATTTAAAACCTTTTAGGATCTCACAGCGTTATTTGGAAAATAATGCCTTTTAAACTAATAATGAAATTCATGTCACTGGGAGAGTTGAAGGGAGATAGGTCAGCGTGATTTGTAACCACTCTGGTTAATATTAATTGACAGTGTTCACTCAGGTTACAGTCAATAGATATTTACTAACTAGCTATGTCATTTGAGCTATCGTGCTAGGTTTGGGGGTGTAGCAATGCACACTGAGTGGGGTTTTGATCTTTAAGCTAGATGCTCGAGTGCATAATATACTCAAGTTTACAAACGTGGGACCCACCTTGAGTGCTACCCTTTGTAACTCACCGTCCTCGCGTTTTCTCAGGCGTTATCGGGTCTCTAAAGCACGGGTTGGATTCACGGGCTGGTGCCCCACCTGCTCGGCTTCTCTGGTCCCCTACACTTCACCCACTGTGAGAACAACCCCACGGTGGCTCCACCAATCAGCAGGCAGGAAAACAAGGGGCTCTCCTGCCCATCCGTGGGGTGAGGGTCGGAGGTGGGAGCTCTTTGGGGGTGCTTCACGTGGGCTGGCCTTTGGGTGGAGGTCAGAGCTGGTGCAAGGGCTGCACAAGAGCAGGAATGAGAGCACGGGACATTCCACCTGGGACAGCCCTCTGACCTGGGGCCCTCCTGGAGAGCTGACTCAGCACAGAGGAGCTGGCTGTGCCCTTGGCTCTGGGCCACGGGAGCTTCCGAGAGCTGAGCAGTCCACAGAAGGCAGCATGGACTGACCTTGACTGTGAGAGGAGAGGGCCTCCCGTGCCTCGCGGCTCCAGGCCACGGCAGCAAGGGTGCTTTGGGATGAACTTGACCGCGTTTTGATCTCCAGCTCCTGCAGCCACGTCCCTGCTGTCTGGAGGCAGAGCGGGTGAGGCGCTTCCTGTTTCTGCCGGTGGATGACTGGTCCTCCAGGGAGTGGCCTGGAGCCTTGGACACAGTTATGGAGGGCACAGCAGGAAAGGGTTTGCTGTCAGACGCTGCACCTACTGGTCCCTACCGTGGGCCAGCGCTAGAGTAAAGATTCAGACGGTGGGGGCGGGGGCGAGGCAGGTGTTTGGCACAGAGGTTGAGATGTTTCTTGGGTAACATCAGCTGCATCCCACATCAGATGCCTGAATTCAGGCCCTCTTTTCTCCTGATCAAAGCGTCCTGGGAGGCAGGCTTCAGTAGTTGGGTCCTTGCCACCCACATGGGAGACCCAGAAGGATTTCAGTCTCTGGCTTTGGCCTGGCCCAGCCTTGACTGTTGCAGGCGTTTGGGGAGTGCACCCCTGGGTGGGACATTCTCTGTCTCTTCCTTTTGCATAAATGAAAACTTTAGTGAAGAGATTTAGATGGGTAATCTGAACGTAGTTCTCACATTGACCCTGCTGGGAAGGTGTCACTCTTCCTTCAGCAATGAGCATTGATTAGGCACCGACAGTATGCCAGAAACTACCTCAGGCTCTGGGCTATGGAAGCACACACAGCACCCACGGGCTCTGCTCTCATGCAGCTGCCAAACTAGACAGCTCTTTAAGGGACACTGATATCTGTTTGGAAGTGGCCCTTGCTTTGGGAATACGTAGGGGTGCATTAGAAGGGAAGGAAATTTGAAAAAAAATTATTTATGTATTTGAAAGTCAGAGTTAGAGAGAGCGGGAGAGAAAGACAGATCTCCCATCCACTGGTTTACTCCCCCACATGGCCACAGCGGCCAGGGCTGGGTCAGGCTGAAGCCAGGAGCTTCATCCGGGTTTCCCACATGCGTGGCGGAGGTTAAGACAGTTGGGTCATCTTCCACTGGTTTTCCGAGGCCATTAGCAGCGGCCAGACTTGAACTGGCGCCCGTGGAGGATGCCGGCACTGCAGGCGGGAGCTTTACCTACTGGGCTACACCAGCCCCGGGAGGGAGGGACAGTTCTACGGGCAAAGAGGAGGATTGCGTGCGTTCATCTGGGATGGCAACCCTGGCTGCAAGGGTTACCAGCGGAAGCAGGGTCTGTCCGGGGTTGGCCTTGCAGAAGGCTCAGCTGGTGTCTGTGCCCCTGTGGGCCTGGCAGGCTCCGTGTGATGAGCTTGTCTTGGAGCAGGTGTGTGTGAGATCCGCCCTTCCTGTCTTCATTATTATCATCTCGTTAGCAGAAGCGGCTCCACTTTGATTCTGACAATTTTCACATCGTCCCTGCATGGGCCTGCTCACCCAGGCAGCTCACGGCGGAGACAAAACAGCCCAGCCCTTGACCGGGCCCAGCTGTGCTCTGTCCTGGGCCCCCCAGACCCTCCAGGCCCTGGCTAGCCTGTGCTCGTTGGGCCCAGCCCCTGCCCTGCCCTGGGTCCCCCAGACCCTCCAGGCCTGGCTAGCCTGTGCTCACTGGGCCCAGCCCCTGCCCTGCCCTGGGTCCCCCAGACCCTCCAGGCCTGGCTAGCTTGTGCACACTAGGCCCAGCTGTGCTCTGCCCTGGGTCCCCCAGACCCTCCAGGCCTGGCTAGCCTGTGCACGCTGGGCACGGGTTCTGCTCGCTGCATCGTTTTGTCACAGGTAAGCTGCACTCAGGCTCTGATTCAGGCATGACTGGGCCAGCGGCTGGACCAGCTTCTTCCTGACTAAGGACAGGCAGTGTCCTAATTGGGCCTGGGGCTGGCCTGCATGGGGACATGGTGCCTGGGGCGTGTTTGGTCAGCTGAGTGGGCGGCAGGTCCCGAGGACTCCCTAGGGTGTATATAGGCATGAATCGACCAGGGGGCGCCCAGACTCCAGGGGAAGTGGGGAACGCAGGCGTCACTTAGGACCTCTTGGAGAAGGCTCCTTTGCCTCTGCTCACCAGGCCCGGCTTCCTGCCCACGCCCCTGCCCTCGCCTGCGAGCGCTCGCCTACGTTGTTCCTCTGTTGACACAAACAAGACTTCTGGCTACCAGGTAATTTTGAAGTGAGCGAGCCGTGTTTGGGGAACCTCAGACAATGGCGATTTTAAAGAGCCCGCCGGCTCCTGGGACGCCACAGTGGCAGCCCGGGTGCTTGGATGTGCACGGGGCGCGTTGGAGGGGGAAGGTGAGGAGCAGGCTTCTCTCAGGCTCAGGAGACCCCATCCTGTCCCCAGGCTCCTGCTGGTCTGCACAAAGGACACTCAGCCTCCCCGACCCAGCCAGGGGTCGAGCCGTTCCTCCCAGCTTGGGACAGAAATCACAGCTGGGCCCTGGCTGAGCGCTGGGTTTTTCCTGCGGAATGAGGCTGACCCCACCTTGGGCCGTGCTGGGGCTGCTGATGCCTGCTGGGTGCAGGCCACCTCCCACCCCAAACTGAGCACAAGCACACAGACTGTGGGAGTGGGAAAAGCTGCAAGTGCCAATCCCGGCTACCGTGCCATCCTGGAAGGCAGGGGCCGGGGACGATGGGTTTATCCGTCTCCCAGCATACCACGGTGCTGACCACGGTGCCGCACACATGTCTGTGGGTTGCTGGAGCATCTCCCCGAAGCGGGTGAGCAGTGAATGCTGGTGGGGAGGGAGAGGGAAGAAGAGGGAGAGGGAGAGGGAAGAAGAGGGAGAGGGAGAGGGAGAGGGACCGGACAGAATCCCTTCACCGCGCGTCTTTGCAGGGGAACATTGGAGAGCTCGTGGGCCCTGGTGGCCCAGCTGTGGGTCTCACAGCAGGAGAGCCTGGTGGTTGGGAGCGAGGCCTCTGGAATCTGGCAGATCCAGCCTGAGACCCAGCACCTCCCACACCGCGGCTGCACATCGCCCTGACCCACTTAGCAGCTTCTCTGCAGTGTGACGGCCTCAGGGGCCGTGTGGGGAGCGGGGAGCTTCCTCCTGTGAGATGCTGGGTGCTGTGGCTGCTCCTGGCAAGGCCACAGCCAGCAGCAGCCATTGGCAGCCTCGGGCAGGGCCAGGTGACATTGCTGCTGCAGTAGGACCATTATGGACCGACGGCCGATTTTCAGAGCTGAGCCCGGCAGCTTAACCTGTCCGGTGGCCTGGCTACTGCTGCCCGGGACTGAGTTGTGCTGGGGTCCTGGCCACCCCACCCAAGAGGAGCTGGGTTCCAACACAGTCCAGGCCTGAATCTCATCCAGGCTCCCCAGGTGATGGGGGCACCTGCAGGGTCACCTCACCGGGTCCCTTTTTGCCAGGTGAGGGAGACAGAACCCTGGGAGGCAGGTGCTTGCCTGAAGGCACGCACCTATTAGGAGCAGAATCCCGTCGTGCGACTGCTAACTCGGTTCTCTCACCGCTGCGTCAGCCTGAGCTGTGGAGTTAACCTGCCAACGTCAGGGTCAGGGCAGGCCGAGGGGGGCTGGCTGCTGACAGGAGGTGCTGCAGCATCCCCGGGAGTTCCACGAGGGGCAGGGAGATGAGTTTTCCGGACCTCCTCCAAGGCGATTCTTGAATCCCAGCGCTGCTATTCAGGGTGGCGTGGCCTTGGTTTCTGCATCCGCACAGTGGAAGAATCATCGTATCCGCTTCATGGGGGTGCCAGGAGGGTTCAATGAATAAGCAGCTGTAAATCGCGTTGTACCTAATAGGGTTTGCAAACGCAGTTGACGAACGTTCTTAGGAGATATGGCAGCGCTCAAGGCGTGCCCAGCAGCACATGTGTGCCGTGTGAGTGTCTGGTGTCCTTACCGTGAGGGCATGCAGGCGGGTGTGTGAGTCTGGCAGCGCTCAGGGGCTGAGGGGAACTGGGACAGGCACGGAGCTGATGTTGAGTTCCCCCTCCCCCACCTCTCCCCTGTGTCGGGACAGATGCCTACGGGGGCTGGAGGAGGGTCTCGGGGCTGGTCCTCCACACCGCCATCTCTCCCCTGGCGCAGGGCCTTTGTGGGTCACCCGAGGCGGTCCCTGCTGGTGTACCGGGCACTGCTGGGAACTCAGTGCAGACGCAGCCCCTGCATCCCCAGAAGAAGGCAGGCCACCTCGAGCAGCGAGCTGGGTGTCTTGTTCCCAGAGCAAATGTGGGTGCAAGAGGAGCACTGTGAATCCCCGCTGCCCGGGGTCGAAAGGGGGACCTGGACCCTGTGGACACCAGGGCAGGTGCTTTCGGCTCCGGCACTCTTGGCTTCGCTGTGGTTTGCAGCTGACCCTGCCGCTTCCATCTCTCAGAGCCAGGCTCCCTGCATGGCCCCTGTCCTTGCCTCCTCCAGGCTTTGGTTTGGTCCCACTGGAAAACTTCCATGCACCCTGCTTCCGCTCCCTTTTCCCTGAAACCAGAGCCAGGACTTCCTATAAATACTGCAGGTTGGACCACTCCCTTGCTTCCCCCGGCCTCGGGCTAAAATCCTACTCCAGCGGCCCATAAGCACAGGCAATTGCAGAAAATTAGTCATCAGGGAAATGCAAATCAAACGTGTGGCGAAACGCCACTGCACGTGCTTCAGGAAGGCTGGCATCAAAGAGACAGCGCGCCAAGAGCTGTGGGGACCGGGGAGCAAAGGGAAACCCCCCACACTGCAGGGGCAAATGGCGAATGGCAAAGGCGTTTGGGAAGTAGCTTCACAGTTGCTCAAAAAGTGAGACAGCATTGCCATCCGGCCCAGAAATTCCACTCCTAGGAATACCACGGCGGCCGGCCATTGCGTCAGCAGGTTAAGTCACTGTTTGAGACCCAACATCCTACGCCGGCACGCCAGTTCTAGTCCTGGCTGCTCTGCTTCTGATCCAGCTCCCTGCTAATGCACCTAGAAAGATGGCCCAAGTGCTTGGGCCCTGCCACTCACTGAGGGACCCAGACAGAGTTCCTGGCTCCTGGCTGCAGCCTGGCGCAGGCTTGGCTGTTGCAACTATTGGGGAGTGAACCAGCAGATCTCTCCCTCTCTCTTTGTAGCTCTGTCTTTCAAATAAAGTAAATAAATCTTTTTTTTAAAAAAAATGATAGAAAATGGAATTAGTAGACTATTTTATTCTGGTGCAAATTTTTTAAAAAAATGCATAGTTTTTTATAGAACACATTTTCCATGAATTTTTTGAAGTTTCCCAATATGCATGGATTTCAACATTTTTTGCACCAAAACAAATTTTTTAATTTTATTTTCCACAAACTTTTTGAAGTACCCTCAGACACCTAAGACAGCAGAAGGCAGAGGTCCACCCGGCAGCCTGTACGTGAATGCCTATGAGTCAGCACAGCCAAAAACCAGACACCACCCGGTGCACAGCAACCGAGGCTGGGTGGGCCCTCTGATTTGCACAGCTGTGGCAGTCGCACGGACGGCAGACTTTGTGAACCGCAGACATTCGCTTCTCAGGTCTGGAGGCTGGGAAGTTCAAGATCAAGGCCGGGGCATGTGGGTGTCTGGTGAGGGCCCAGCCTCCGCGCCCAAGGTGGCGCCCGCTACTTCATCCTCCTTCTCCCTCGGACGCTCATCCTTGAGCCACAGCTCCCGGGACACAGTCCCCTCCGGATTTCGGGGATCCATTTCACCATGAGGGGCGCAAGCACTCCAACCACGGTGTGGTGCAGCCGCGCGGTGCCAATTCTGCTCATCCAGGTAGCTGGGATGGCAGTGTGGGTTTGTGCTACACCACGCGTGAGCCCTGGAGGCACCCCCCCCTAAGAGAAAGAAGCCGGTCACAGTGGACCCCGTACTGCATGGCTGCTTTGCTGTGATGTGTCCACTGCGTGCCGCTCAGCGAGGCTGAAAATAGACCAGCAGTTTCCGGGGGCTGGGAGAGCGCTGGAGAGTGACTGCTCATGGGTGAGGTTTTCTCCTGGGGGGATGAGAATACCCTGGAATTCAACAGTGGCAAGGGCTTTGAGGTCTGTGAACTCCATCTCAATTCCCAAAACTGAGCGGTCCACTTCCTGGGGACAGGTCGAGGATTCCGGCTGGAGGTGGCCCATCTCCCCTGCCCCGGTTCGCTGCCCTCTAAGCGACAGCCACCAGCTCTGTCCCTTTCCTAGGCCTTGGTCTGCATCCACCTTCTCACCCTTTGGAGTTTCTTTGAGGGTGTCCTCAGCGAACCTTGCTCGTGCCTTCTGAGGGCCCGCATGGTGCCGTGTGCAGAGCCGGGTCATCGTAGGAGGTACAGAAAGTTGCCTCTGATTCGGCCAATGTCATTGGAATTTCATCAAGGACACTTCCCAGGGCAAACTCGGCGAAGCCGCAGCAAACCCTCGATCCGTTTTCTGAGCTGCTAAACCGCAGCTCCCTCCTCTCTGGGATTTTCACTTCTAATCCTGTTTGATTCTTTTCCATTTCCATTCCATAACTGAGTTTCAACCAGGCCCCTTGGATTGCGGTGTGCAAGTCTGGATCTTATCACAGAGGCGTCATCCTTCACCCACACTTAGCATCTGCCCTGCTAAGTTTTGCCTTGCTCTGTGGTCCTGATAATGCTCTCTGTGGATGGCTGATAGGTTAGGTTGGAATTGGAGGACAGTCTGTGAGGGACGAAACGCCAGCACTCTGAAACAGTGTGCAGAGGAAGGCCCCTGTCCCCTCCTCGTGGAACCCACCCTCCCACTCCCCACTCCAGAGCCCCCACCCGTGCAGGGGTCCCCCTACCCCGGAAGCAGGTGCTCCCTGAGAAATCTCCCGGCAGGAGGTTTTCGGGGGGGGGGTCCCCGTGGGTCAGCACCTGTGGAAGGGGGGGTCCCAGGAGGGGCAGAGGGCAGCTCACCGAGACGAAGCCTTAAGGGAGGCCCCGCTGACCCACAGGGCTCTGGAGCAGGACAACGGGGCCAGGTGGGCTCCACGTTCTGGGTGGGCTGCTCCTGACAAGCGGGGGTGACTTGGGGGGCAGCCCTCCCTACAGCTGGGCGTCGGTCACCCTGTACGGGACACCACTGTCATTCCCTGTTGCTAAGGGTGCTCCACTCCTCCCTACCCTTCTGACGCAAATACTCAGTGTTTCATCTTTACTTTCTCACGCCTCTGGGGGCTCTTCCCAGCTCCACTGAACCACCAGGGGCCTCTGTCACCCCCGCTCTGTGCCCCTAGGTGACGCCCACAGGGGAGGGGGCGCTACTGAGCCTGAGCCCCCGCGTCCCGGGCAGCAGAGGCTTGAGAACCGGGGATTTTTGTCCCCCTAAAACAACCCTCTAGGGCTGTGGAGGAGCTAGTAAAAGCTCCCAGGTGCCGCCCCTGGCAGCTGTGGGATGCTGTCGAAAACGCTGCTGTCCTAGCCGGGCTGAGCAGCTGGTTGGTGTGTGGAGTTCGGCAAAAGCAGCTGCAGGTTATCCCAAATCTGTTGAAAGGGGATTAACTCATGAAATAAAAATCCAATACAACATAGACTTTTGCAAATGCTCCCTGCTGACGGCTCACAGACTGGGTGCTGTCAGCCCCACGGGAGGCACCAGCGGGGACATCAGAAGGAGGGAGTCCCCAGTGGGGGTGGCCAGGCTGCCCGGACCTGGGTCAGCCCGCGGTGGTGGTGCAGGGGAGCGGTCAGGGACCCCCGTCTTGGTGGACATCTCCGGCTCCGCCTCAGGTGTGACTGTGGGTGACTTGTCTCCTCTTCCTGTCTCTGCCTTCAGCCCCATGGCCACCTGCCCGGTCCTGCAGAGGGAGACCTTGTTCCAGCTGGGAAGCCACACCTACAGGATCCCGGCTCTGCTCTTCCTGCCCCAGCAGAAGACGCTGCTGGCCTTCGTGGAGAGGCGGGGGAGCAAGACGGATGAGCACGCCGAGTTGATCGTGCTGCGCCGGGGAGACTACGATGCAGCCACCCACCGGGTGCAGGTGAGGCAGGACGGCCCGCGCGCGTGTGCGTGTGCGCGTGCGCATGCGCGTGTGCGTGAGGAACCTGAGAGGCAGGGGTTGGGCGATTGGCTGCAACCTGAAGTTCCAGCTCGAAGACCTGGTGGCTATCTTGATGAAGATGCCCGAGATCACTTACGCTGTTTGAAGGGCTTTGACCGTTATCAGCACGACCCTGAAAGAGATGGACCTGGGCCCAAGTTCTGTGCGCCACTCAGCAGAGTGGCGGCCTTGGGGACTCACCTGCCCTACCCAGGGCCATCCATCTCCGGCTGGAGCTACCAACGCTGTCCCCGGGGCGAGGGAGCAGCAGGGGAGGTTGGGGCGGTCAGGCTGGGCAGGTGCCCGTTGGGGCTGAGCTGTCAGTGGAGGGGGCGACAGACGGCAGAGCTGCAGGGCAGACGTCATGGGCCTGGGGATTATGGGAGCTGACTGTGAGTCCCCAGTGTCCAGGGCTGCACCCCAAGAGTGTGATGTGTGGATGATGGGAGGTGACATGGCTTAGGCTGTCACTGCCCCTTGCTAGGGCTTCACTTCCCAAGGACAGCAAGCTGGATGGGACTGGTGCGTGGACGGGAAGTAGGGAATGGCCAGGGCTGGGTCATTGCTGTGGCGCGGCCTGGTGCGGGTGCTCTGTAAATGCGGCCGATGGGAAGGGAGGGGGAGGCAGGGAGCCATTCTAGCGGAGAGCAGGCGACCTTGGGGGGCAGCAGTCACCCCAGGAGCTGGACAGGAGTTGGGGGGCGAAGCAGTCCCAGTGACCGCCGAGACGCGGCTGCCGGCTCCTGGCCCCCCTTGGTGTGGGGGGCAGCTCCGCTTGCCGTCTGGGGTGGCTCCAAAGCTGTGCTTCTCCTTTCTCTCTCCTTACACACAGTGGCACGCTCAGGAGGTGGTGGCCCAGGCGCAGCTGGAGGGCCACCGGTCCATGAACCCCTGTCCCCTGTATGACGCGAAGACGGGGACTCTCTTCCTGTTCTTCATCGCCATCCCGGGACAGGTCTCTGAGTACCACCAGCTCCACAGCAAAGTCAACAAGACACGGCTGTGCCACGTCACCAGCTCCGACCACGGGAGGACCTGGAGCCAGGCCACAGACCTCACCAGCTCCGTCATTGGCCAGGCCCACAGCGCATGGGCCACCTTTGCCGTGGGCCCCGGGCACTGCCTGCAGCTGCGCAGTGGCAGCTTGGTGGTGCCCGCCTACGCCTACCGGAACCTGCCCGACCTCCCGCACCCTTCCCCCTACGCCTTCTGCTTCCTCAGCCAGGACAACGGGCGCACGTGGAACACGGGGAACTTTGTGGCCCCACAGACCCTGGAGTGCCAGGTGGCAGAAGTCAGGGCGGGGGGGCAGAGGCTGCTGTATCTCAACGCCAGAAGCCCACAGGGCTCCAGGGTCCAGGCCCAGAGCACCAACGGTGGGCTCGATTTTCAGGAGGCCCAGGCCGTGAAGGCGCTCGTGGAACCCCCCCACGGCTGCCACGGGAGCGTGGTCAGCTTCCCCAGCCCCACGGCGGGGCCTCAACGCCGGGGGAGGTGGCTGCTCTACACCCACCCCACCGACTCCCAGCAGAGGTCCAACCTGGGCGCGTACCTCAACCAGCAGCCGCCCAACCCCGAGACCTGGTCGCAGCCCACGCTGCTGGCCACGGGCAGCTGCGCCTACTCGGACCTGCAGAGCATGGGGCCCGGGCCCGACGGCTCGCCTCTGTTTGGGTGTCTGTACGAGGCCAAGAATTACGAGGAGGTGGTCTTCCTACTGTTCACGCTGAAGCAGGCCTTCCCGACCGCGGTCGCGGCTACGGCTGAGTCCGAGTGAGCCCACGGTGAGTGCACGCAGGTCGGTCCCCTCACTGACCCTTCCTTCAGTGGCTACGGAGGCTCGCTTCCCAGCCCTGCCCCCTCTCCAGCACTGCTGCTGTCAGCCGAGAAGCCTCAGGAGGCCGGCTCCCCGTGGGCCCCCCCTGAAAGGTGGGGAGCTCTTCCCCTGGGCTGCCCTCTGCACCGCTCCGCCGGCCTGGTCCCCCACGCCCCAGCCCCCGAGCCAGTCCAGCCTCCTCCGGAGATGCTCACAGGTTCCTGGGGAATGGCTTCACCCAAGATGGGAACACCCCAAGAGGCGTGTGTGTGTGCGCCTGCGTGTCTATGTGCGTGCATGTGTCTGTGTGTCTACGTATCTTTGTGTGTGAGTCTTCACGTTTGTGTCCCTTGTCCGTGGGTTTGTACATGCATGTACCTCTATGTGTCTGTGTGCTCATGGGTGTGGGTCTTTGTGTGTCCTCATGTCTGTGTGTCTACGCTGATGTTGCAGAGCAGACACACCGGGGAACGGCTTTGCAGAGAGAGAGAGAGAGAAGCCGGGCCTGGGACAACGAAGCCAGCTCAAGTCACTGCCTCTACCAGGACCCGTGCGGCAAACACCACACCCTTGCGGTTGCGGCCTAAAGCTACAGAACAGCATTCCTGCCCAGCGCTGGAGGCTGCAATCTGAAGTCAAGCTGTGGGGGCTGCTCCCTCCAAAGGCTGCGGGGAGATCCTTCCTCACGATCCGGCTCCCGGGGTCTCCCGCTGCGTCACTCTGGTCCCTGCCTGCGTCTTCCCACAGCCCTGCCCCCTTGGTTCTCCCTTCTGCCTCCCATAGGACCCGTGTCACTGCACCTGGGGCCCTCGCCAATAATCCAGGCTGATTCCACCCCTCGAGATCTGCAAGGCCCTTTCTCCAAATATGGCCACGTTCACAGACGCTGGGGCTCAGCACCAGCACTTAGCTGTGGGGGCCACCGTGCAGCCCACTGTAGCCATCGCAAGTTCTTTTGTAGCCATGAGGTAGCCAAGGTGGGAGAGAAGCCCAGTGGACCTGAGAGTTCAGAACAGCAGAGGTGGGAGGGTCGAGGTTGTCCTGTGTCTGTGTGCAGACCTGCACTGGGACACGGGATCTTTGGTGACCTGAGAGCCACACAGAGCTGGAGTGGGGAGGGGTACTGTGCTGGCCTTCCTGTAAGAAAGAACAGGGACAGGGCTGGCGCTGTGGCATAGGGAATAAAACCGCCACCTGCAGTGCCAGCATCCCACATGGGCACGAGTTCGTGTCCCGGCTGCTCCAATTCCGATCCAGCTCCCTGCTAATGCGCCTGGGAAAGCAGCGGAGGGTAGCCCAAGTACTTGGGCCCCAGGACCCACATGGGAGACCTGGAAGAAGCTCCTGGCTCCTGGCTTCAGATCAGCTCAGCTCTGGCTGTTGTGGCTATTTGGGGATTGAACCAGTGGATGGAAGATTCTCTCTCTCTCTGTCTCTCTGCCTCTGCTTCTCTGTAACTCTGCCTTGCAAATAAATAAATAAATAAATAGATAAATAAATAAATAAATAACTTTTAAAAAAAAGAAGGCTGTTCTTTGCTCGGGGGGTGGGCTGGCATCTCGAGAGGGAGCCTAGCATGGGTGGGGGGGGGTGGGCACCTCTCTCACCCCTGGGGCTGTTCGGGGACCTCGGTCACATGTCCCTTGGTCACGTGTCCCTCTGTCAGTCAACACAACCCTCTGGAAGGCCCCCAGTCAGAGACATCAAGGACCAGTCATGGCTCTTGCAGCCATCTCCGCATGGACGGGTGTTTAAGTAGAATTTTAAAGTGTGAGGAGCTGGAGGCGTTGCTGGGTTCCTGGAGGGGTCCCTGGCCCTGGCCTGGTTTCAGGGCACTGCTTTTCCATGTGGAGTCCTGGGAAGGCCCCTCTGCTTGGGGGATGCCCACCTGGTGTCTTCCAGAATGATTCAAGGGGAGCTGGCAGAGGGAGGGAGAAGAGGCTGAGTCCAGGAGGGTGAGGACGCGGCCTGTCTGCAGGGACACCCCCCCGCCAGGGGCTCCGGGGTGGGCGGCCCTAGTGCACTGTCCATGCTGGGGTGCCCTTCAGAGTGACGGGAGGTGCTGGGCATAATTCCATCAGGACAGCAGGCACTAGCCAGAACTGTCCCAGACAGACAGAGCGAGGACTGTTCTGGGGGGCTGGCAGCCACTGGCTCCCCAGGCAGAGCCAGCCATCTGCGGCGGATGCAGGGAGTGGGGAGCAGCATGGGGCACCCGGGCACTGCCAGCTGAGCAGAGTGTGGCTCACCGTCTGCGTTCACAGCTCCGAGTGTGTCTTGGAATTCTCTGGGGGAGTTTTTAAATAATTCTAGTGTCTGGGCTCCAGCCTTCATCAATGGATTCGGAATATGGGGGTGAGGCCCAGCCAGGGATACTTGCCCCCAAAAACTCTTCTCAATTCTTCTAATGAACAGAAGGAAGCTGCTACCTGGGTACCAGCATCCCATATGGGTGCTGGTTAGAGTCCTGGGTGCTCCACTTCCGATCCAGCTCCCTGCTAATGGCCTGGGAAAGCAGTGGAAGATGGCCCAAGTGCTTGGGCCCCTGACAGCTGTGTGGGAGACCCAGAAAAATCTCCTTGCTCCTGGCTTCGTATTGGCTCAGCTCTGGCCATTGCAGCCATTGGAGAGTGAACCAGTGGATGGAAGACCTCTGTCCCTCTCTCTGTAACTGTGCAACTCTGCCTCTCAAATAAATAAATCTTTAAAAAAGAAAGCACTGGCACAGAAGATCTATAAAGTTCTTCCTAATCTTAATGATATGCAGAGGCCAAGGTCTTCTGATTTGAATGTTGAAAAAAAATTTTGATTTGATTAAAGCTGAAGTGATCTTATCAAAGGATACCATTGAGGGAGTGAAGAGAGAAGTCATGGGTTGAGTGTTTGTAATATGTACATCTGCCAAAGGACTTGTATTCAGCATATGTAAAGAGCTCCTACAAATTAATAAGAAAAGGAAAACCGAAAGAAAATGGGCAAGACCTTGAACAGGAATTTCACACTGGAGGATCTGACAAAGGCTGCGAAACGCACATGAAAATTACTCAGCACCATTAGTCATCAGGGAAAAGCAAATGAAACTCACAAGACGCTGAGTCACTCCAGTGACTAAGGTGAGAAACATGGATCATGGCAAATATCCACAAGGATGTGAAGCCACTGGACCCCCTCTCATCTGGAGGGAGAGCGAGTGCTACAAGTGCTCGGGAGAGCAGACATCTAAATCCCTCATGACCCAGAAACGCATTCCAAGCGTGGACTCGAGAGAGCTGAACGCAGAGATCTGACAAGAGCAGCCTCGTTCAGGACGGTCCTGCCTGGAAACAGCCCAAGAGTGGATCAGAGACGCAACACACAGCTGAACTAGGGGACGTTCGCGCCGCGGGCTGCTACAAGAACGGAGCACGGCGGCCCACCGCAGCCAGATGATTTGGGGGCATTATACTGAGTGAGAGAAGCCAAAACGGTCTATGCTTCACAGGAGTATCTGTTTCAGGTTCAAGGATAGGCAAAGCTTGTCCAGGGTGTATCCGTCGGGGTAGTGGCCACTTCAGCTGCTGGCTGGGAGAGGGTGAGAGGGAGACTCCTGGGTGCTGGAAGTGTGCTGTTGGTTGGCCTGGGCTCCATGTGGGTCGTGCGGGTGATTCCACGTGTGAGAGATCAGTGAGCCGCACACCCAAGATTGCTGTGCCTGGCCGTGCGTGCACTGTGTCTCAGTAAAATCGGAAGTTGGACTGAACGGTGCGTTTGCTAGTGTTGCGCCCGAGTGAGTGCACTGATACATTTTAGAGTCTTTTATTGTCGGCGGCAGAGCGGGCTCATGCCCCAAAGGACTCTCGACCCTGAAGCCCAAAGCAACAGGGTTTATAAAGGCAAAAACCGCAAAAGCACGAGGGGAATACATGGTTGCTAAGATCATGGGGAAATATACATAGTTACTGGGGTCAAGCTGACCTAAAACCTATGCAAAATTAATATCAATTATAATCTTGACGTTAATCCAAATATTGGTTTTAATCATACGTAGGATGTAGACAAATTACATTTTTATCATTAACCCAGGTGCAGCCTATTCACTTCCAAGCTTGAGCGATCATGCTAGGAGGTTTCTATGCTCTGCCAAGTGTGATGTAGGGGACTGCTATTGCCCGACTGTGTTAGATCATAGTTTCAGACCAGAGTCTCATGGTGTGTGGTGGTGAGGGGGTGCCTTCCCAGAATGGAGTCTCAGGTTCTCCAAAATGGAGTCCCTACTGTCAAGGTGTCACTTCACTAGTTTCGCTCTCAAAACATATATTGGGGGGTTGGCGCTGTGGCACAGTAGGTTAATGCCCTGGCCTGAAACGCCGGCATCCCATATGGGCGCCGGTTCGAGACCTGGCTGCTCCACTTTCAATCCAGCTCTCTGCAATGCCCTGGGAAAGCAGTGGAAGATGGCCCAAGTCCTTGGGCCCCTGCACTCACATGGGAGACCCGGAAGAAGCTCCTGGCTCCTGGCTTCGGATTGGCGCAGCTCCAGCTGTTGCGGCCACCTGGGGAGTGAACCAGTGGATGGAAGACCTCTCTCTCTCTCTCTCTCTCTCTCTCTCTCTGCCTCTCCTCTCTCTGTGTAACTCTGACTTTCAAATAAATGAATAATCTTTTAAAAAAACCAATATATTGGGTTTTGAACTTTAGAATGAGTTTTTTAAAGAAAATTTTTCTTTTGGAGTAAATTTTACATCTACAGAAAGGTTGCGACGATAGAACAGAGCACTCCCCGAGGCCCCATACCCAGCGTCCCCGAAGGTTAGCGTCTTCCGAAACAGCAGGCGACCAGCACTGGCACGTGGCTGTTGGCTGAGCTCTGGGGTCCGGGCGATTCTGCAGTTTTCCCGCTAACATCCTTCATCTGCTGTGGGATCCAACCCAAGATGTAGTCAGCGAAACGGAATTTTTACTGGAATGAGTTTGTATCCTTTGAGACAGACCCATATGCAGATCCATATACAGATCCATGGCCTCTCCCCCCCAAAAAATCACTTTCTTTTTCTCTTTTGTTAAGATTTTTATTTATTTGACAGGTAGAGTTACAGACAGTGAGAGGGAGAGTCAGAGAGAAAGGTCTTCCATCCCCAAATGGTGGTGACGGCTGGTGCTAGACTGATTCGAAGCCCGGAGCTTCTTCCGGGTCTCCCATGTGGGTGCAGAGGCCCAAGGATTTGGGCATCTTCTACTGCTTTCCCAGGCCACAACAGAGAGCTGGATCGGAAGAGAGGCAGCCGGGACTAGAACTGGTGCCCATATGCAATGCCGGTGCCGCAGGTGGAGGATTAACCTCCTGTGCCACAGCACTGGCCACTCCCAAAAAATCAGCCCAGATGGATGGTGTGCAAAGGTCAGAGTTCACCCCTGAGGCTCAGAAGGTGGCCCTTGCATCAGTTATACCAGCTCGTGCCATGGTCAGGGGCACATGGGCCAGATTTGAGTCCAAGGCCACTGCCTGGGACATGCAGGGTTGGTGTGTGTGTGTGTGTGTGTGTGCGCGCACATGCATGACCATTGCCATGTCCAGTGGAGGCTGGTGGGCCAGCCCTGATCAGCATCCTGCCTGCATCCAGGCAGGGGTGCGGGAAGCCTGGGGTGTAGTTCTTGCAGATGCTGCATGCAGGGCTGCCACCACCCACCTCACCTCTGCAGCCTGTCCGTGCAGACGCTGCCCTTAACTTCAGCCTCTGATGGGACCTCCGGGCTGTGGACCTTCGTCAGCTCTGAGCATGCGCAAGGCACAACGGGTCCGCAGGCTCCAGGGAGCGCAGTCCTGCTCGGCCTCTCCCTGAGGAAACACCAGGGGCCTTGGGACCTCTGATTCCAGAAGGTCTGCACATGCGCCCTCTTCTGTGTTCTCATGTGGGTCGTAAACCACGTCAGCGAGAAGGCAGGGGCTGGGGCTTCAGGACTGGGCCGTAGCCAGTATTTCCAGGGCTCACGGGTTTGGAAGTCTTCCGGATGGAATCCATTTCAGAGCATTTTTACCCGGAAGTGGGAGTTGCATTTTACATTCTTAAATATCACCTTCAAGGGATTTTGAATCTTCCTCTTTGCCTCCAGAACGCCTCTTGGAGGATTTGATTGACAGACGTAATACATACACACAAGCTTGATGCACGAAGATGTTCATTGCAGTGTTATTTATAACAGAAAAAGAAGTCACGGAACTGCACACTCTGACATGGAAGGACTGGTTAGGCAGTGCCCGGGGCATCTCTGTGACATCCTAACGTTTGCAAGAGAAGAATCTGTAGGAAACACCCGGGACCTAACGTCACTTAGGAAACGGAGCAGCAACCCTGCGTGGATTTTGCAGCTTGACGAGTTCTGGAGAAACAGGGGTGTTCACAGAGAGAAAGCCAGAAGGAGCGGGGCTCTGGAACACTTTCCCTGGTTCTTTATCCTTGCAAACCGTTGGCACCCATTCCAGAAACGGTGCAAAAATGGAATTTGACAAAGTAGCACAGTCAGCTCTCTCACCTTCTCTTGGAGCGCACATTTAAGTGCTGGGTGTCTTCCTCTCTCCCTCGCTGGGTGGGGCCCTGCTCTTGTGGTCACGACGCACGTGGGGGCCCCTGCAGCCCTGGCTCCCTGGGAACCCTGCCCTCTCGGGCCGTGGACGAGGCCACAGTCGGGATCTCAGCACACACGACCTCTTGGTCCAAACCCCTCTGCCTGGTGGTCCACAGAGCAGGCCACAGCCAGGGCTGCCATCATCCCTTCCCCTGGTGAGGAGGTAAAGGGAGGGCAGCGCCCAGGGCCTCAGGACCCAGGCTTATGACCGAGGTGAGAACACAGAAGAGGGCGTGTGTGCAGACCTTCTGGAATCAGAGGTCCCAAGGCCCCTGGTGTTTCCCGGCCCAGCCTTGCTCACCTGGTGAGAGCTGGGACAGAGGCCTGGGGAGGCCACGCAGTGGGCCAGCCCCTCCCCACCCTCCTGGACAGAAGACAGAGGGTCCCACTAAAGGGTCCCAGCTGTTGCTGCTCCCTTTTCCTTCACACCTGGGAGAGCAGCAGCAGATGACCCGTGAGCTGGGGCCCCTGCCCGCCACGTGGGAGACCTGGGTGGAGTTGCAGGCTCCTGGCTTCGGTCTGGCCCAGCCCTGGCCATTGCGACCATTTGGGGATTGAACCAACGGATGGAAGATCTCTCTGTCTCTCTGTCTTTCCGTCTCAATCTGTAAATCTACCTTTCAAAATATATAAATAAAATATTTTTAAAACTTTTTATTATTATTTATTTGAAAGTCAGAGTTATACAGAGAGAAAAGGAGAGGCAGAGAGAGGACTTCCATCTGCTGGTTCATGCCCCAGTTGGCCGGAACGGCCGGAGCTGACCTGACCCAGAGCCAGGAGCCAGGAGCTTCTTCTGGGTCTCCCATGTGGGTGCAGGGGCCCAAGGACTTGAACCATTTTCTTCTGCTTTCCCAGGCCAAAGCAGAGAGCTGGATTGGAAGTGGAGCAGCCAGGACTTGAACTGGCACCCATATGGGATGCTGACACTGTAGCCGGTGGCTTTACCCACTATGCCACAGTGCCAGCCCCAATAAAATCTTTTTAAAAAAGTGAACATTCATGAAAGGCTGCTTGCTTGTGGGGCATCAGTCAAAGCCCTTTGCAGGCGTTCTGCGCTCAAACCTCCAGGCAACCTGATGAGACAGGTTACTACGTCGCTTTCATCCGGGAGAGGAAGGACAGAGGCAAAGATTCAGCCAGCTGCCCCCAAGCTCACAAGCTGGAAGTGGCCAAGCCAGGAGGTGGTGTCAGGAGTCTGCCTTCCTCCTGCTCTGACCGGGAGAGGAGTTAGACTGGAAGTCCCCTGCAAGTCCCAGCATGCTCAGGAGGCCTGGGGTCCTGTTCCCTGCTCCGTGTCTGGGGACCAGGCAAGTGACTGTGCCCATGGTGGGCGCCCAGTCAGCATCTGTAGAATACACGAGGGCGTGAACACACGGACGGTGCCAACCTGATCCCACGGGAGCCCAGGGTGGGTGCAGGGGAGGGTGGGGTGGTGGGAGCGGGGAGAACTAGCTGGGCCCCTGCTAGGGGGCTGCTCTTCCGCCTCGGGGGCTTTCCCCTGCACCCGTGGCCCAGTCCAGTTTGCCTGTCAGGAAGAGATTCCGTTCGACGTGCGGAGGACTGGGTCGGGGGCGTGGGTGAGCTGGGGAGGGGACAGGCTCGGGGAGGCCCGGGGACCTTGACGCAGTCTGGGGACGACTTGCACACGGGCAGAGCGAAGGCAGGGCCAGCAGCGCTGGGGGCCAGGGCAGTGGATTCAAGGAGTCCAGTGACTCATCGGATGTGGGTGGTGAGAGGGGCTGGGACAAGGATGTCACCCTGTGTCTGGCTTGGGGGCAGCCGGTTTGGCGACAGCAATCGAGGCAGGCGCTGCCTGTGGAAGTACTGGGTTTTGGGGGGGGAAGGTGGAAAATTCAGATGAGATGCGGTATGAGGAACGGCTTACCGGGCGAGAGCCTGGGAGTGCAGACTTGGAAGCCACAGCCAGGCAGGTGCCCTGGGAGAGAGCGGTGCAGACAGAAGAGGGCGGACACGAAAGCCTGGAGACACCCAGGGACAGAGGGCGGGGAGCAGAGCCAGGTCAGGGAGGCAGATGGAGAACGGGGTGGGTGGGGGCGGGGAGCGTGTCAGGAGGGCGGGACAGGCCAGCAGGGAGGGCAGGGAGATGCAGCCAGGTCAGGGAGATGAGGGCCCGGATGCGGCTGGAGAAGGTTTGAAGGAGGGTGGGCCAGAGGTCCTCCGTCCAGCAGGAGACAGAGGGCGCTGCCCAGGCACGGGGGAGGGGTAGTGGGGCTCGCTCTCAGCCCCACCTTTGCAGGTTTCTGTTTAATTGGTCTGAGGCCGGGCCTTGCAGCTGTGAACTGAGAACCTCTTCGCAGGGAGGTTTTTCATTTTCTTCTGCACTAGAACAAACTTCAGCGCATGCACAGGAAGAGGGGGAGGCGTGGGCAAGGAGGAGAGGGAGAAAACCCAGCAGCCTGGGGCACCGCTGGGAGCTGCTCCCCGCCCCACAGGAAGAGCAGGGGCGGGTGGGGGCTGATGGGGTCCTGGGAGGCGGCCGGGAGATTCACGCTGTCTGTGGGCAGGAGAGTGACGGGTTTAATGTTTGAGGGTTCTGGAAGGGGGCTGGCCCCAGGGGTGGGCAGAGGTGAGGTGGACAGGGGAGGCCAATCGGAAAACTACAGGCTTTGCACTGTGGCCGCGGGAGATGGCAGGGCAGCACCTGCTGGTTGGAAACCTTGGGTTGGGACTGTGAGAGACGGAGGGAGGGGCATGGTGGCTCTTGGAATGGCGCAGGGCTCATGGCCAAGGTGGGCGCTGCCTGGGTTCCCTGGCCAGCGGTGACAGGAGATGTCCAGGTGTGCAAAGAGCAAGGGGGACTCCTGCCAGGCTCCCAGGAATAGGCTGGGATAAGGGAGACCAGCCCATTTCTTTTCCTTTTTTTTTTTTTAAAGATTTATTTATTTACTCAAGAGGCAGAGTTACAGAGAGAGAGAGGCAGAGACAGGGAGAGAGAGAGGTCTTCCGTCCGCTGGTTCACTCCCCAGATGACCACAATGGCTAGAGCTAAGCTAATCTGAAGTCAGGAGCCAGGAGCTTCTTCCAGGTCTCCCACGTGGGTGCAGGGGCTCAAGGACTTGGGCATCTTCTACTGCTTTCCCAGGCCATAGCAGGGAGCTGGATCAGAAGTGGAGCAGCCGGGACTCAAACTGGCACCCATAAGGGATGCTGGCACTGCAGGCAGAGGCTTAACCTAACCGCACCACAGTGCTGGCCCCTAGGCCATTTCTGACTCTGCCCTCCAGGTGCTAAGGAGCCACGGGGCGCTCAGCAGGGGAGGGTCTGAGCATTGCCAGCCCCATGGCAAATGCGGGCTTTGTACCTGAAGTCTGGGGAGGTGGGCCAGGTCAGTGACCTGGGGCGGGGCACGCGGGCAGTCTGAAGGCTGCTCATCCATACTGGAGTTCACAGCAAAGCCTCCGGAGGTAGGGTGAGACCCCTGTGGGAACCTCCTCTGGGTCTACAGGCTCCGCCCATCTCCAAGGTCCCTTGGAACGGTCACCTGCAATCCAGGCGTGGGCCCTGTGATTTCTGTACCTGTGCTGGTTGCAGTAACAGAGCAGCTGTGGCAAGGGGAGCCCAGGGCTTGCAGGAAGGAGGCGGTGCCGGGCGGAATTTAAGTGAGCAGTGCGCAGGCTCAGAGCCTGAGGAATTCCAGAGGCCAGCATGGACGTCCAGCTCGCCCAGCCCCAGGAGGGAGCGCACGCAATGGTCTGAGATTGAATGTGGAATCTCAGCTCTGCTATGGACTTGCAGGCAGATTACGTGGCCCCTCTGGTCTCAGTTTTCCTGCCAGTAAAATGGACATGACCATGGGCCCAATCGTGCGAGTAAGGCGGTGAGCTGCAGAGAGCGTGTGGTGCTCTGTACTTAACAGCTGTGCATGGGTAGCAGCTGCTGTTACCACCCAGCAGGTTTGCATTTGCATGGGGTACTTCTAGGAACTTCACACTGATTCCCAAATTCGTACCTGGATGTCTCAACTCCCCCATGTGAACGTCTTCAGATAACTAAGGTTACACGAGGTCCCGAGGTGGGTTCCGGCCGATACGGCTGATGAGCTTCTAAGAGGAGGATACTCCAGGGAAGGTGGCTGCACACATGGCAGGAGCAGACCTGCGCCAGATCCTGTCCACGCCAGCACCTTGACCTCCGGCTGGAGGCTGCGCCGTCAGTGGTGTTTGGTTGCAGCAGCCCGAGCTGAGGCTGTAGATGGGCACCCGTACAAGGCGAGGTGGGCCAGCTGCGAATGAGAGCAGGCTGGGTTCTCACTGGGGTGATGAGTGAGTGGGGGCACCCGGCTAAGGGAGGTGCACACCACACACGGGGCCCTCAAGAAAGAACGCGTGATGAAAAACTGCAAAACCTTTGGCACCCTGATGAGTTTATCTTTTAATACAATTCTTTCCTCCTTGTCTAGGCCAAGTCAGGAGAAGAAAACGCTTTTGTGCAGGCTGGGGGTGGGGTGTGCGATGAGCGGGGGCTGCTGGCTGCTCCTGCAGGCTCGAAGGTGGGGACAGGCCAGGGAAGAAGGGGCTGGCACCGGGGCTGGGGAGCAAGTGGGAGGGAAGGCCTGGCAGGGCCATTGTCCCACTGTCTCCTGATGTGGGATGTTGTAGGGAGAACCTGGGCTTCCTAAGCCCCAGGTGGAGGGAGAGAAGGAGGGGAGGAGGAGGAAGAGGAGGGAAGCCAGCGAGGGCCAGCCGAGTCTGCTGGGAGCCCACAGGGAGGGCTCTGGCACGCGGGTTAGGAGTGGTGCCGGCAGCGGAGGCGAAGAGGAAGAGGAAGAGACTTGAACTGGGAAGGGGTGCAGCGTAGTCACACGGAAGAGGGCCTGTTGGCAGGAAACGCGTTTGGGAAGTGAGCTAACAGCCCTGCCAAGAGAGCTGTCGTGATTCACGCTCGGGAAGTGCTGGAGGCCAGAACGGAGGCTGGGGGAGGCGCAGGGCCTGCCGTGGGGTGGGGTGGGGGGTGACCTGCTGCCTCAGCTCAGGGGCTGGCTCAGTCGCTATGGCAATGAGGTGGGATGCGGGGCCGGGCAGGGCCATCCCAGGTGTGCCTGGGGATCCACACATTCTCTTAAAAATTCAAGTCATCCTGTAAATGCCAGAGGGCAGCTCATTCTTTCTCAAAAATTTTTGAAAACATTTATTTATTCCTTTGCAACGCAGAGTGATAGAGTGATCTTCTGTCCACTGGTTCACTCCCCAAATACCCACACCTCCAGGCACTGGGCCAGGCTGGCCTCCCATCCTGGTCTCCCACACCTCCAGGCACTGGGCCAGGCTGGCCTCCCATCCTGGTCTCCCACACCTCCAGGCACCGGGCCAGGCTGGCCTCCCATCCTGGTCTCCCACGTGGGTGGCAGGAACCCGAGTATTTGGGCCATCGCCCAATGCCTTCCAGGAGCATTAGCAGGCAGCTGGTTCACAAGCACAGGGTAGCTGGGACTTGAGCCGTGCACTCTGATACAGGATGCAAGGGCTTACCCTGCTGAGCCACAACACCTGCCCCTCTTTTTTATTGTTAAAGATTTATGTATTTATTTGAAAGGCAGAGTTACAGAGAGGCAGAGAGAGAGAGAAGTCTTTCATACACTGGTTCACTCCCCCAAATGGTTGCAACAGCTGGAACTGGACTGATCCAAAGCCAGGAGCCAGGAGCCTACTCTAGGCCTCCCACGTGGGTGCAGGACCCCAAGCACTTGGGCCATCTTCTACTGCTTTCTCAGGCCATAGCAGAGAGCTGGATCAGAAGTGGAGCAGCCAGGTCTCGAACTGGCACCCATACAGGATGCCGGCATGCAGGCAGCGGCTTTACCTGCTCTACCACAGCATCTGCCCCCTGCCCCTCTGTTTATCTTAAAAAAAATTATTTAAGGGGCCAGAAAAAAAAGAGTAAAGAAACAAAAGGCAGTCTCTTATGTGCCGTGGGGGAGGAGTCTGGGGGTTCAGCCGGCCTTCCACACAAAGCCAGGCTCTTCAGCAGGACTGTCGCGCACAGGCTGCAGGAGAGCTGGCTTTCAATGATTTCATGGGTATGGCTACCAAAGTGGCAAAGGAAAGCCGGAGCAGTGGGGGGAGAAGACCCCTGCTCACAGACAGACCGCCTAAGCAGCGTGTTGTTCCGGGAGCGAGTTTCCTGCAGTCGGAGTCCTGCTGTATCTCCAGTCTTGGTTTCCTGAATTTCCTGAATTTTTCCCCCCACGTGACATCGGTTCTCAATTATTTTCCTGTGGCCTTAACAATCTTTTTTTTTCCTTTTTCTTTTTTTATTTTTTGACAGGCAGGGTGGACAGTGAGAGAGAGAGAGAGACAGAGAGAAAGGTCCTCCTTTACTGTTGGTTCACCCTCCAATGGCCGCCATGGCTGGCGCACTGCGGCCGGTGCTGTGCTGATCTGAAGGCAGGAGCCAGGTACCTATCCTGGTCTCCCATGGGGTGCAGGGCCCAAGCACCTGGGCCATCCTCCACTGCACTCCCGGGCCACAGCAGAGAGCTGGCCTGGAAGAGGGGCAACCGGGACAGAATCCGGTGCCCCGACCGCGACTAGAACCCCGTGTGCCGGCGCCGCAGGGCAGAGGATTAGCCTAGTGAGCTGTGGCGCCGCCCGGCCTTAACAATCTTGACCGAAGACGTGAGTTGATTTTGTGGCCGTGGCTCTGTTTTCTCCAACTCTTCCCACATCCATCCAGATTCTGTCTCAGCTCAAGCCCATTTGATTCTCCGGAATCTTCTGTACAAGGGCAGAGCTGTTCAGAAGTCTCTGAGCACAGGGATGAACCGTAGGGGTCCTCGGCCCGGAGGGGATGTCCACTCCACTCCTATTGGCTGCGTTTCTTGGGAAGGGACTAGACCTTGGCTCAGGTGTGCTGGCCACAGATCAAGGCTCCCCCTGGTGGTCAAGATTCACACGGCTGTGTCGTGACCCAGAATGTTTTGATTGAGTCAGGTGCTCTTCTACACCTGCGTTTCGGAACTGTGGCAAAGGGCACTGGAGCTGGCTGCCCGCAGGAGCCCACCCCAGAGCGCCAAGGCTGTGCGCGGTGGGCACTGGTCCGGAAGAGCATCCGGGAGGCCCCCTTTCAGACACCCACACCAGGATGTGAGACAGAGACCCCAACCTCGCTCCCCTATGTGGAATTCACAGTCTGGCTTGCAGCTCCGAAACACTGGGTGGAAGTGGGGTGGGCAGTGCTGAGAGTGGGGACCGCACTTCTCAGTCTTCCGGCTGTTCCGTGCCCAGGTGGCCTTGGGCTCCAGGGCCTGTGGGACGCAGTGGATGTTTGCGGCCAACTCTGCAAACCTGACCAAAGCTGTGTCTGCAGGGTCCCGGGTGGATCCGGAAAGCCCAGCTCCTAAGATACCAGTCGCAGAGATGGAGCTGGAAACAGAGGTGGAGCAGGTGTTGGGAGGGGAGAGGGAGAAGGGGGCCTGTTGGAGATAATCAGGGCTCTGATCCCCCAGGTGTGCAGGTGCCAGTTCTGCCCTCCACGTGTCTGCTGTCACCCTGGTCAGGGGCTGGAACACAGGTCTCATGTCCCTGGCCTTTGGCGTGGGCGGGGCTGCAGGGGCAGGGTAACTCCTCAGCACAGAGAGTCTGGCTCCTTCCTGACGCAAGCTGAGCAGGGTGCCAGCTCCTGTCTCGGTTGGCCTTCCTGGTGGTCTCTGCAAAGGCAGGAGGCAGGAGCCTGGGAGGCTGCCCCTGATGCCCTGGTCCCCTGGCACTTGACCCTGGGAGGGGTCACTTCTCCCCCTTCTCCAGCCCAAGATGTCTTTTCATCAGGTCTGGGGGTGCGCCAGGTTCACCCCAATCACAGAAGCCCACATGCAGCTCTGCAAGCTCACAGAGCAGAGTTTGCTCCTTTCCCGGGGGTGGGGTGTCCCTTGCTCCTAGGGACGCATCCTGAGAAGGGCGTTGCTGGGCGATGCATCCCCGTGGGAGCAGCCAGTGTGTAGGTACACAAACCTAAGCACAGCTGGACGACTTGAGGCCATGTGTAACAGCCTGTTGTGCGTGGGGGCCAGAGGCAGGCAACACAAGATTCCATCAAGCTGGAGGGAACATGGCTTGGTCCAGACTTGTGGCTGCTGGTGCAACCTGCTACATTGTTTCACAGTCCGTTTGTAATAACTAGAAGTTCACTCTTGTTCACCAGTGTCACAGTCAGCCATGGTCATTACTGAGCCCCACAATTGCACGGGCTCTACTTTTTATGTGGCTGCCACCCACGGCACATAAACTCACGCAATGCATCGTGCGACAATGACACAACAGCTCCTTATAATCGCTCAGGGACCACGCTCGTGTCTGTGGTCTGTTGCTGGCATGACCATGGCCTTGAAGAATAAGAACAAAGTGCAGGAAGCCATTCGCTGAAGACCCCCAAACCCCGGGCTGGGTCCCGGCTGGATCTGGAGGAGTGTGGGATGGCCTGGCCCGAGGACGGCACAGCTGCACAGCCCTCCCCGTGCTGTAACTGTCATGACCACGGCAAACGCTGGCCGTGTTGGGAGGAAGGCTGAAGCTGGCCATGATGCAGAGTGCCCCGCTGGCTCCGGGTGCTCAGACGCGCTCCAGAACCGTCGTCCGTTACAGTGAGGCTGCGGGTGCGGACGTGCCGGCAGGGGGAGAGGTGTTCTTCGAAATCCTGGAGCTCATCTCCCTTGTGGGTCCAACCTCCCTATCCCAGAAACCGATGCCCGCAAGGCCCTGCATCCACAGGGAGGCTGGGTCAGCGCCGGGGGTGCATGCTTCTGGCAACAGGGTAACCTGTCTCGCTTAGGGGCAGTGCTGCGGGCTACAGATTGAAATCTTTTGGGATCAGGCTTGGGACGGGCCCCAGGGCCTTCAGCACCTCCTTAAACACACCCGACTGGGGATTCCAGGAGCAATGAGAAGTCGTGAGTGACCCAGTCCCTCCTCCAGGAAGCCCTCCACATCGCTGTGCCGGCCACACTGAGTGGTGCTGCTGAGAGAGGCACCCGAGTGCGAGGAGTTTCCTAGGGGTGTGGAACCTGCCCGCATCCGCCCCTCGCTGGAGCTCTCCGGCCCTTGGTGAAAAGAGCAAAAGAGCTGCTCCGCCCAACACCGCCACGTCGACCCAACCGCTGGGCTGGGTGTCATGGCAGCTTTGAGGGTTTGCTGCCTGCAGCGCCCAGGCTGGCGCTGCAACCGAAGCGGATACCGGGGCTGGGAAAGGAGTGCACCATCTGTGAGTGCTCCCCAAGAACCCGGCTTGGATCTGGGGTGCTGCCACCGAGGAGCGCCTGGGGGCGCGGGGCAGTAGAGGCTCGGGAGCTCTCTCTGCGCATCTGCAGAGAGTGAGGAACGAGGCTGAGGACAGGCAGCCCACAGCCCTGGTGCCCACGGCAGGGAGGCGCTCCCTGGAGGTGGTCCCTGGGGGTCCGCTCGCAAGGAGCTGTTGTAACTGGGGTCAGAAAGGGAGCTCCCGGCGGAAGAGGGGGCCGAAGGAGAACAGGGGAGGAAGAGAATCCACAGGGATGGGCCCGGCAGACCCCAACCAGCATCTTACAAAGTCTGGAAACATGGACCCCAACCCCAAAGGGCTTTCAACATTGAAACAGGAGAGAGAAGCAAACCAGCCTGGAGGTATCTCTGATGAGAGACGTCCCCCCCACCCCCCCACCCCGGGGCAGGCCCTAGGAGGCATTGTCACACAGGAGATGATGGCTTCCAGCCCGTGGCCGCCTCTGAACACCTTTCAGGGGCCAAGGTGCGGAGCTGGCAGACCGTGACGGCCCTGGCTCCGGGCAGCCTGGCTGCTGTCCAAAGATGTTCAAGGGCGGGCATTGTGGTGCCGCTGGCGTGGCTGCCACTAGGGGCAACCCAGCTCCTCCGCTTCCCATCCTGCTCTCTGCTAATGCACCCTGGAAGGCAGCTCAGGGACCTGGGCCCCTGCCACCCATGTGGGAGACTCAGATGGAGTTCTGGGCTCCTGGCTTCAACCTGGCGCAGCCCGGGCCGTTCTTGGGCATTTGGAGAGTGAACCAGCCAATGGAAGTTCTCTCGCTCTCTTTCTGCTGCTGCTCGGCCTTGCAAATAAATAACCATTTTGAAATATTTCAAAAAATTAAAAAATAATTATTTAAATATAGATAAAAGCTTATAGCATAAGCATATAAAGAAAATATTTTTATACAGTGGTACAACGTATTTATGCTAAGTGATATTATAAGAGTCCAAAAGATGAAAACATTTAAAGTTGGTAAAAAGTCACAGTAAGCAAAAGTTAATTTATTATCGACAAAAGAAAATCTTTTTACTAATTTCCGTGTAGCCCAAGGGTCCCGTGCTGACGACGCCTGCCACAGCGGGCAGGAATGTCCTTGGTCACCCACCCACTGACTCCAGTCCCTCGAGCTCCCTCCAGGTCAGTAGCTGCTCCAGGCGCACCACTTTCTAGCTCTTGTGTCGTGGAGTTCTGCACGTGCTTGCCGTGGTGTTAAGTGGCCTGCCGTGCTTAGTACGGCAGCTCTGTGCAGGTTTGTGTCCTGGGAGCAATGGGCTGGCCCGTGGAGCCTAGGCGTGTGGCGGCTGTGCCATCTGGGTTTGTGCAATGCACTCTGTGACATTTGCACAATGACAAAATCACCCAAAGACGCGTTTCTCAGGACACGTCCCTGCCTAGTGACCAATGACCCCGTCCCCATGTCACAGAGACGTATGTCGACATTATGTATAGACAGATGCATAAGATACACCTGCATAGGAAGACACTCGATAACAAATGGATGATAGATAAGGGTGCATGACGACATTACGTAGAGGTAGACGCACAAGATATGGCTATATGGGAATGTAGTAGATAAGCAGGGATGGCCAGATCGGGGTGGACTTTCAGGAGTGGCTCACGCGACTGTAGGCTGAGGAATCCAGGACGTTCAGGGTGGGGGGGCAGTTGACATCGGCTGATTCCCTCTTTGGCAGGGCCAGGCTTTCTCCATCCGGGCCTTCAGCGAGTTGGGCGTGGCCACCCACAGAGTCCTCCGATTGCAGTGTTCATCTTGTTTTCAGAATAGCTTCACAGAGACAGCGCAGGTAGGGTGGGACCCCTCGGCGGCGGCTGACACAGCTCCCTCTGCGTGGGTGAGGACCGTGCTCACCACCCCTGCTGATGGTTATCTCCCTGCCCAGGCTGCAGACCCCGGAGTGGGCTGGGGTACAGCACAGGCCCCCAAGGAACACGGCACGGGTGGAGAAGAGGATCAATTCTGAGACGTCCTGTTCGGGAGTGGTGGCCTGGCCTCTGCCCCCTCCTGTCCAGTCGCTACAGCTGGGGCCTCACGGATCCTCTCCTGGTTCAGCCCCTTTCTCAGGCCCTGGAGCCGGTTCTGTTTCTTGTCCGTGGAGGAAAGAGCCCCGGGGGAGTGGCTTCGCGGGGTCTCCGTTGCCCCTCCCGCTCAGCCTGCCCGGCTCCTGCTCTGGGGCCAAATGAGGAGTGCCAGCCGGTGCCCTGCTGACCTCTGACCTGCCCGCAGGAGGGTCAGAAGCAGAAGCCCCGTTATGCCTTGGTGCCTGCCGTGGAGCGTGTTCCTTCAACACTGATGTCTGTGCCTTCTTCCCTGAGCTTCTGGGGTGGCCCAGTGCCCATGACCGGGTGCCTGCCAGACCACCCTGGCGCTGCCCACTGTCCTGCCCTCCCAGAATCTTTCCAAGTCCCCCACCAGTGCCTGTGGCTGGCCAGGGCTGGCAGTACCACTGGGTGAGGGCCCCAGCCTCGACCTGGACCCTTATGAGTCCTGACCCCACTGCTGTTCCTCAGCTGCTTTCCAAACTGCCCAACATGCGAGGTTGACCAGATGCTCCAAGGAGCACATCTCATGTCTATGGGATCATCTGGGGGTGTCACTGCTGAGTGTGGCTCCTGGGAACATGGCCTGCACACTCATCATCTCAGTGGCATCCTCTCCCACCTCCCACCTTTGCGGTGATGTCAGGTCTTCCAGGGTGGTCCTGAATCATGCTGGGTGCTGGATGGTCATCCCAGAAGAGCAGGGGGCGCCCTTGTGTGTAGCAGCAGAACTGTGGCCATCGTTAGGGGCTCAGAGAGAGAGAGAGTGAGAATGTGAGAATGCTCCCATCTGCTGTTCACTCCCCAAATACCCACAACAGCAGAGCCTGGGCCAGGTCAAAGCCGGGAGCTGAGTCAGTCCAGGGATCCCACGTGGGTGTCATGAACCCAGCTAACTGCCCCCTCACTGCTGCCTTAGGGTGTAAGAAGCTAGAATCAAACCCAGGCTCTCCGACACGGCACGTGGGCGTCCCTATCTGCGTCCTCACTGCTGGGCTGAACGCCCTCTCTGGGAACAATACCTTTATCGTGACAAAAAAAGGACTTGTCGCCCACATTTTGTTCATACTCTGGGTAAGACACACATTGTGGCCCTCAGAGAGTCAAAGGAATGACCTGGAACGAGTCACGAGAGGGCAAGCTCCCAGCAGCCCCGTGAACAGAGCAGAGTTGTGAGGAGCGGGGCAACAGCACCGGGAAACAGTCCGGGGTGCCAGCGGTGCCGCCCGTGCTGTCTCCATCTGGACAGAGTCCGAAGAGCCAAGAGCAATCACGAGTTGTACCTGAATCTCTGGGCCAGACGCAAAGCCAGCCAGGAGCGGGGCGTCGCACGGGAAAGCATCAGAGCCAGTGACTCCTGGACCCAGAGGGACCGAGAGACAGGGAGCTCCTGACAACAGGACGGTCAGTGTGTGTACCTCGCCTCCCCCCTGGCCACGACTGCAAATCTGTGCCACAAATCCTTGCATCGCACGTGGGTCTGTGGATTTGGTGGCGCACGTGTTGTGTGCACTGTGTAGACGGACCCCAGGCCACACCCCCCAGAGGGGAGGCCCCGATCCAGATGCCGGGATATTCTAAGCATGAGCGGCAAGGGGCGGGGGCCGAGGACGTGCACTGGAGAGGAGCTCGGGCAGCTGGCTGGGGAAGGAAGTGAAGATGGGATGGGCCTGGAAAAGCAGCGATGTGCGCACCTGTGTCCCGCGTGTGTCATATGTGTCCATGTGTGCCATGTGTGTCATGTATGAATGTTACCGGACAAGATAATTGGGCCCTGGCTGCTTGCTGCTGGAGACCTAATGTGCCAGAGACGAGAGTTGGTAAGAGGAACAAGGAGAGATCTGTGGATCCAAGATGTGCCCTCCCCCGCCCCCAACAAGCCAGCAAAAAAGGTTTTTAAAGGGAAGGGCGGAGGTGAGAAAAGAGAAGCCGGTGAGTCCAGGATGCACAGGCAGGTTTTCAGGTTCGTTCCGGTGCTGGCCCCAGCAGGTGGAAGCTTCTGGATCACGGAGCTCAGTGTCCGCAGTTGATGGTGTGAGGTCGGCCCTTCCTCTCCTCTCAGCAGGTCCTGGAGACGCCTCCGGAGACACCGGCACTCACGGGTACTTCAGACGCCAGCAGCAACATGGAAAGAGAGGCAAAGCATCTCCATTACGGCTTACGGGGACCTGGGAAAGACCGGAGGCTTTGAGGTCGAGGGCGAGAAGTTCAGCGGGGAAGTGAGGAGCGGGGAGGGGCGCAACAGAGCCTGGAGTGAGCAGAGATCTCTCGGGGTTGGGGCAGGGTGGTCTCCACGCCGGGGCCGTGGCAGAGCTGGTGCCCTTGGGGCCACGCTGGGCTTTGGGAAGGCCAACTCTCAGCACCACCGTGTCCCCACACCTGGCTCAGGCTCACCTGTCATGTGTGCTGCTGGGTGGGGGGCTGCTGGGGGCTCCTGTTCTGGAACAGTCACCTGTCCAGCCCCTGCACGCACGTGAGCGTCTTCGGGAGCTACGTCCCTCAAATGAGGGAAGGGGGCCCCAGGCTGGGAGACAGAAGAGCTTGACCAAGCTCCCACAGCTCCAAAGCGGAGGTGCTGCCTGGGTGGGGGTGGGGCGGGGTCTGGATGTGCAGTTAGAGGCCACACCTGCTCAGGAGGTTGGCTCTTGCCTCTCTCCTCCCGGCTGCTTGACCACAGGACTAAGGGCACCCAACCCTAGGGTCCCAGGGACAGGTGTCCGCCCCAGACCCACCCCCCCATTCCCTGGAAATCTGCTGCCCTCGGACGGCAGCTCCCGTCTAAGCAGTGGGCTGCGTGGCCGGGCCCACCACCCTCACTCTGCCATGAGGCAGGGCTCGGGAACAAAGGTCGTCTGGGGCCAGCTGGCTCTGGCCGGGACAGTGGGTCTCCACGCCTGGTCTCCAGCATCGGAGGGAAGCCCAGCAGTCCATGGTTCCTGTCTCCAGCTTGCCAGGCTCCCTGTGTGCCTCCCAGCCTGGCAGAGCTGCCCGTGGGGAGTGGGTTGCCCGGGTCCCTTCACCCGCAGCAATGCCACCTGGGCCCTCCGAATCTGCAGGTGGTGGGGCCGAGGCTGCCCAGCGTCCAGGCTGCACTGAGGTGGGGGCAGGGTTCCACCACCCCTCTGTCCTCGGTGCGGCCGAAGAGCTCTGCCCTTGGTTATGCTGGGGGGCCCCCCGAGGAGAGCAGAGGCCAGCCATGGCCATGCTGTGGCCTTCCCACACCTGCTGGGCCCCCTTCTCCAGAAGTGAGCCCCCGTCTCCTGCCCCCTACGGAGCTGGAGTGGCCGGAGAGCGAGGGGAGGGGCTGCACGCCGTGGCTGGGGTGGGCAGGTGCAGCGGGGGCCCGCTCGCTCTGGGTTTTCTGTCATGAGGAAGTTCTCTGAAGCTCAGTTTCCTTTCCCTCGCTGGGTGCCTGAAACAGGAAGTCAGTCAGTTAAGCTGTGGCAGCAGCAGCAGCAGCAGCGGCAGCAGCCGCCGCCAAGGCGACCGAGAGGGGACGGGCAGCAGGTCCCCGGGGTGGCGGCCAGCCGGCCGGGGAGGCCCTCGGCCACCATGGTGCCCTGCTGGAACCACGGCAACATCACGCGCTCCAAGGCGGAGGAGCTGCTCTCCAGGACCGGCAAGGACGGTAGCTTCCTTGTGCGCGCCAGCGAGTCCATCTCCAGGGCGTACGCGCTCTGCGTGCTGTGAGTACTGCCTTCCTGGAACCATGGAGGGGTGGGGGGAGGCCCTGGGGGCCGAGGGACCTGGCTGTGGCTCCCGGAGGCCCACCTTGGCCTTGGAGTCCGCCAGCTCGGCCCGCGGCACGTTTTGCAGCGCCCGAGCCCTCCAAGCCGCTCGGGCCTGATGGCACCTCCAGCTGCGCATGAGCTGTGGGCCAGGAGGAAGCTCAGGAGCTCAGGGCTCCGTGCAGGCAGCAGCGTTGAGAGGCAACTCAGGTGCCAGCCGCAGACGCCAGGCCCAGACACCCCACGGAGGGCGAACGTGGCAGGAGAGAGAGCCCTTCCTGCCCCCTGGCCCGGGGCCCCTGGAAGGAGCCGCCAGCACGGGGTGGGTTTGACGAAGGTGGGACTTTCAGTTCACCCAGAAGTCACGTTCTGGGCCCTGAGAGCAGAGGAAGTCACTGTCCCCACCGCAAGCAGCCTCCTGTGGCCTTGCTCCCCGCTACGCCCTGGGCCGTGTCCCCACCCGTTTGGGTCTCTCTGCCACCAGCCGCTCCCCGCCACCCAGATGGGGACATTGCTGAGTGTGCTGGTTGCTATTCTAAACTCCGCATCGTGTCCAATGTCAGAGGGAGGCCCTGCTCCCAGACTGGCCTCGGCAGCGCCAGGGCACTCTCGGGAACGGTGTGTCCACCTGAGTGTCTCAGGTGGTGTCCCTGGGCTGGCAGCAGGGTCCCTCGGAGCAGCCAGGGCTCAGGCAGCAGCGGGGCGGGTGACAGGTCACAGACCCGCTGTGCTCTGCATTTATTGGCCCACTTGGTCCCCACAACCTGAAATGCACGAACCATTTGGCAAATAAGGAAACTGAGGCTCGGGCAGGTTCAAGTGAAGGGTGCCAGCCAAAGCCAAGGCCATCTGCCCCCAGAGACTGCAGCTGAGGACAGGGGACTGTGCAGCCCCCCCCCCGTCCCTGCTCAGGCCGGGTGTGCACGTGCCCTGGGGTGGAAGCAAGAGAAGGCGGGGTGTTTACAGGGTCACTCCAGGCGCTGGAAACCAACCCAGGCTTACAGCCGGCTACCATCCTGTGATGGCTGAGTCAGCAGCCCCACCTCCCAAGGCCGGCTTCCTGTGGCCCCCATCCTCACGCCCCACGGGAGGGGACACAGGCCGTTATCTGCCCCCCAGGCGCTGCCCCTGGGGACCCGCTGCCTCCAGGGGCCTTAGGAGGGGAGGCCAGGTTCTCATCAGCATCTCCCAGGCTGACCCACGTGCCATTCTCCCCTGGGCCCGAAGAAGCTCTTGGGGCTGGCTGTGTGCTGAGACTGCCAGGGCTTGGGGTCCCCAGGACCAGGGCCCTGTGGCGGGGGGACTCTCTGATTCTCCACAGTGAGCTTTCTAAGGTCCAGGATCCTGGCAGGCAGAGCCGGAGCCGGGGAGGGCAGAGAACCTCCGGGCCAGCAGCCCTGGTTTGCAGGGCACAGACGGAGCTTGGACAGCGGGGGGCCGCCATGTTGGCTGGCGGCAAAGCGGGGCTCCAGGCTGCGGATCCTTACTGCTTCCTCCTCTCCTTCTTCTGAACACCTGTCTCGGAGGGAGGTGCCCGGCACTCACAAATGCCCACCACCCTCTTGGCCCAGCTCACTGCTGAGTTCCAAACACCAGCACCGCCCCCCCCCGCCCCAGGCAGACCTCCCACCACCCAAGCTCAGGGCTCCCCTCTCTCCTCAGCTCACTGGATGCCCGCTGTAGGCGTGGGACCCTAGACAGCAAACTTTCCAAAAAGCTCGGGACCACACACACCTGCTATCCCTGATGTTGCCAATTAGGGGGCTTTAAGAACTGGAAAGCAACGGAATGAATGACAGCTGTCATCTTCCAGCAGCCCAGTTCCTGAAAGCATCCTTGAACACCAAGCAGGCAGGAACATATACTTAAAAAAAAAAAAAAAAAAAAAAAAAGCCAGTCCTTTTCTGCTAAGGGAACTAATTTCTCAAAGCCAGAATGCCCCATGCTTGATCTTCTCTGGTCCCTGCAGACGGCTGAAAGCCAGGCTGCACCTGCCTGGCCACGGCCTGGTGCCTGGGAACCACAGGAGAAGGCCCTGGGCAGGCAGTCCCGGGCAGACTGGGTTCCAGAAGCAGCAGGCTTTGTCCTCCGGCGGTCCCCGGGGAGGTGCTGTGGGGCTGCCATGCCAGGCCTCTGAAAGGGGTCCGGGCTGCAGGAGGCAGAGACAGGCACCCTGCTGCTCCGGAAGCAACCCCAAGTGGGGACAGGCCATGTGCCCTGGCCCCCGCAGGAGCCCCAGGGCTGTGTTCCCTCCCAGGTCCCCTCCGGTGAGCAAGGGGACAGTGGCTGGGCATCACCGGTTGAGCACAGGGACTCCTGCCTGCCTGGGTGGTTTGCGAAGTTGTAGCTGGGACCTGCAGAGTGGAAAGAAGTGAGGTCCCCTTTAGTGGTTCAGTTGTGTTGGGCAGCTGCTGGGACGGGGGAGCTGAGGCCACCGGGCTGCAGTCTGCTGCCTCAGATCGGTGGCTGGGAACTGTCTGAGGCCTGGCTGTGTTCGCGAAGGCGGTGTTGGGGGTGAGACGCAGCCAGGACTGCTGCACAGACTAAGGAGGGGGCTGTGGGGCTCCTGAGTAGGATGAATGCGGGTGCCTAGAGGTGTATGTCATGGTCCCTGTTCTCAGGTCAAAGTCCTAGTAATGAATCCTCAAGAAAATCACAAATAGCAGGGGAAAAAAAAAAAGAGGATGGAACTTAACTATTTAAATAGAGCTGGGGGTGGGGCCAGGGACATGGCAAAAGGCAAGGATGCGCTCGGGTGCTGGCCTCGTGACGTTGCGGGGCACGTCCGTCCCGCGCCCAGCACAGCTTTCAGTTCCTGGAGCGAGAGGGCAGCCCCCTGGCCTCCTGCTGGGCAGGAAAGCTTGGATCTGCCCCAGGACGCTCAGTCTGAAGGCAGCCTGGCGCTCCATCCCGGGGGACAGAACCGGCGTGGGAAGACCTAGCAGACCAACATGCGGCTTGAGCCCAGCTCTGCCACCTTGCAGGGGGGACTTGGGAATGTGAGGGGCAGTGAGCTCCTCTGGCTGGGTCCTGGGTCACCCTCACTGGCCCCCCAGCATGTTGGCTCCTGGGGTCCGCTTTGCATAAGACAGAGGGCCAGTGGGCTCTGTGCAGGGGTGCCCCTCCTGAGTGTTGCCCCTGCGTGCAAGCCCAGGAGAGAGCGACGCCTCGGGGGAGATCTATATTTAACTCATCAGCGCGTCTCTGGGGTGAGGTGACTCAGAGCAGCCATGCTGTTTCTCCAAGCGTCCTGTGCACCTGCCCAGCACTCCGGGGCAGTCCTCTGGACACGGGTAGACACTGGCTCTGACAGGTCAAGTTCGCCTGTACATGGACATCAGCCCCTCTCCACTGAATGGCCCGTCTCCCTGGGGTACGGGCTCTGTGTGATATGATCCTGCCCACCGGGCCTTTCTCCCGGCCCCCGGGACGGAGGACCAGGAGCTCTGCCCCAGGTGTGCAGCACTGTGGAGTGAGACTGCCAACTCAGCGTGCGCGCTGGTGACAGCAGGATGGGATGTTCACCCGCGGGGCTGTGCTTTCTCAATTGAAACAGAATTCATATGCCATCAACCATCCTTTTTTTTTTTTTTTTTTTTTTTGACAGGCAGAGTTAGACAGTGAGAGAGAGAGACAGAGAGAAAGATCTTCTTTCCGTTGGTTCACTCCCCAAATGGCCGCGCGCAGCGCCGATCCGAAGCCAGGAGCCAGGTGCTTCTCCTGGTCTCCCATGCGGGTGCAGGGCCTGACCACTTGGGCCATCCTTCACTGCCCTCCCAGGCCACAGCAGAGAGCTGGACTGGAAGGGGAGCAACCGGGACAGAATCTGGCGCCCCGACCGGGACTAGAACCCGGGGTGCCGGCGCCACAGGCGGAGGATTAGCCTAGTGAGCCACGGTGCCGGCCCATCCTTTTTTCTAACTGCAGTTCCATGGTTTATAGTGCATTCGCAGTGCTGAGCAATGTAATTCCAGAAAAAGACCTTAGAAAGAAATCGTGTGCCCGTTCACAATCTCCCCCTACCCACCTCCTGCCAGCCCTGGCACTAGCCCCTTGCTTCGTCTCTGAGGACGGGCCTGTTCTGGGAATTCCATGTATCTGTCATGCTCTGTCATCTGTGGCCTTTTGTCCGGACGTCGTCATGTGGCATAATGCTTGGAAGGCTCATTCATGGCGAGACGTGAGTCATTGTGTTCAGAGGCTGATGCTCCATTGTGTGGGGAGGCCGTACTTGTCCGGTCATCAGGCCACGGACACTGGAGCTGTTCCCACTCCGTGGCTTTGGTGAATCCTATCTGGAACCGCAGCGCTGTGGTCATCCATGGTCAGTAGCCCGGGCTCTGTAGCCAGGAGTGGACTTCTGGAGTGCGTGCTTATCTTCGGTTTCGCGTGTTGAGCAACTGCTGAGCTGGTTCCCCTGGCAACCGCACCATCCACATCTTCGTCGGCAGCACTGAGGGTCCCGCGATGCTTCCACCTCCTCCCCGACGCTGGTTGCCATCTCTGCTGATGGAGGGTGTGAGACAGCATCTTGTGGCTTCCATTCGCGTTTTCCTAATGACTAACAAAACTGACCGTCTGCAGGTGCACACTAGCCGTCTGTGTGTCTTACTGGGAGAAATGTCTATCTGGGTCCTTTGCACATTTAAAAAATTGGGTTATGTGTCTTTCTGCTGGCGTCACTGGGAGGTGACGGGGGAGGACGTGGGCAGCACACACCGTCCACGGCCGGGACTCAGCGAGCACCTACTAAGTGCCCTGTGTGCTCCAAGTGCGGCCGGCCGATGACGTCTTAGGAGCTAAAAGCGAGCGGTGACATCTGGGAAGTGGGCACCACCGACAGCGGCAGTGTCGCGCCCAGGACTTCCTGCAGGCCTCGGGAGACACTGGGCTGTCGTGTGGGCCTCCTCAGAGGAAGTGCTCGAAGAGACCTAGACAGGAAGAGGACATGAATGACGCACAAGTGGCCGCCGGCTGTGGGGCCGGGGCTGGGGCCAGGCGGCTTGAGTGAGGGAGGGGTCTGGGAGGACGGGCAGGTGGAGCCAGGTAGGGGGGAGATGAAATCAGCAGACCGGAAGGCTGGGTGGGAGGGAGGGGCCGAGGGACAGAGGCCTGGGCTCTGAGCAAGCCGAGGAGAAGCAGGGCGGGGAGGAGCCCAGCCCGTCGTCTGTCCGTCTCCTGCTCAGCTCACACCCTCTATCCCCGAGGACTAGCAAAAGCATCCTTTTAACAAGTCCCAGGACCCAACCTGTTGGTGCTTGGTTGCTTATTATAAATAATAGCAGAGGGTGTTGCCCAGGAGGACCTGCTGGTCACCAGCCAGGGATGCACTTTGCAGAGGGAGAGGCTGGCCGGGCCTCAGGGCCAAGGTCATGGTCAGGGCTAGGTGCAAAGGCACAACCCTGAAAACTGCTTTTAAGTCTTGGGGCCCAAGAGTACCAGCGTAAGGCAGAGACTTACGGGACGCACATCAGCACGGGTCATTTGTCCGGGTACCTCTCATCCTCTCCCCCTCGCCACGGCTTGTAGGCTCTCCCTTTGGTGGCTCCCTTCTCTCTGTGAGTAACAGAGGCTTATCACTGCAGTGTGAGGTTCCGACTGAGTTGAAATTTCTTCTGAAATATCACACTTAATGGATGTGCGGGATTCCACTACACAACGCACCCTGTATGGAATAATCCCATTGTTGGACACTTACCAACGTATAAATGTGGCAGTGAGGCCGGGCTTTGTGCGGACATGTTATCTCTGCTTGTTGCAGACTCCTGAGGGGGGTCTCGAGATCAAAGGACAGGAATGGTTCAAGGTTCTTGAAGCAGAACGACAAATGGCTTTCCCGAAATTTCATTCCTGCCGCACAAGCGCGTGCTCGCTCACTCCCATCTCCCCTCCTAAATATCTCCATTTTCCAAAGCATTTTTATGTTGCTAGTGAAAAGTGGCTGATACTCATTTGATTTGCATTTGATTGCAGTTTTGTTGAAGAACTTACCTGATAGCGTTATTGAACTGCAAAATTCCTCCTTTGTGAAAATTCTCTCTGCTGTTTTTCTGTGGCATCTGTCACTTTCTGTTATCTACTTGCTGGAGTTGTTCATATAATATTTCCTGCAAATATTTTCACCCCAGTTTACCTTTAAACTTTGTGCTTTTTTAAAAAAAAATTGAGAGACCATAAAGGTTTTTTTGTTTGTTTGTTTGTTTGTTTTTACAGGCAGAGTGGACAGTGAGAGAGAGAGACAGAGAGAAAGGTCTTCCTTTGCCGTTGGTTCACCCTCCAATGACCGCCATGGCCGGCATGCTGCGGCCGGCGCACCGTGCTGATCCAATGGCAGGAACCAGGTGCTTCTCCTGGTCTCCCATGGGGTGCAGGGCCCAAGTACTTGGGCCATGCTCCACTGCACTCCCTGGCCACAGCAGAGAGCTGGCCTGGAAGAGGGGCAACCGGGACAGAATCCGGCGCCCCGACCGGGACTAGAACCCGGCGGCAAGGCGGAGGATTAGCCTAGTGAGCTGCGGCACCGGCCCCATAAAGGTTTTTATAAGAAAGCCCATCAATCTTTTTTCTTTTATGGTGTCTCCCCTGGCTTATCCATGTAGGGAATCTCTGCAGACAGAAATCTACTTATCTCCTCCTATGGGAGACTGAACGGTTATGACAGGGCCCTTGGAGCTAACGTGAGGGTACTTCAAAGTGTTGTTAGAAAATGAAATTAACAGGTAACTTTACTTGGGATACAGAACAAATTTGAGAACCATCGTATGTACAGTCTTCAAAAAGTTTATGGAGAAAATTTTGAAAAAACTATGAATGGAGTTTCATTTCCTTTGAAGCCCGGTAAACTTACCTTTTAATTCTGTTTTTCCCCCAAACTTTTGGCTAGTGGGATGCGTCATCTGGGGGCCTCCAGGGTCGGGGTTATCCAGGGGCTTCTGGCCCTCAAGGCAGTGAGGACTCTGACAGTCACACTGTCGCACTGGGGCCTGGGGAGGGTTGCTGTGAGCCCCCTCTCTGAGGCAAAGCTAGGGTGCCCACTCGAGGGACTCCGCTCCCTGGGCTCCAAGCCCCTGATGGCCGTGGATCCCTCCTGAAGCTCAGGCCACCAGTGCGGGGCATCTTTCCATGTAGGGGTGCCTGCTGGGGCTCTGCTATGCACCCTCTCCCTGTCTCAGGGCGTCTGTCCATGTAGGGGTGCCTGCCGGGGCTCTGCTATGCACCCTCTCCCTGTCTCAGGGCGTCCCCTAGCCTGGGCTCAGGGCTCACGGCTGCCGGCTGGGTCTGCTCCTCTCCCTGTGATGCCCTCCCAGGCCTCCGTGTCCTACAGCGGCTCTGCAGGGTGCTGGGGTTCTTCCCTGGGCACGCACCTTGCGATGCAGATGCGCACTTGCTGCCCCGGTTGTCCTCTGGAGCTGTGGGGGTGAAACCGGGCGCCTCCATTAGCCATCTTTGCAAAGCTCCAGGAATGTGAAGTTCCCCCTGTTGCCCATTTGGCCTGTTCTCTGTGTGTCTAATTTTCTTACCCCAGTATCACACCAAATGCCTTGCCACAGTTTGATAACACATTTTATTTTAGGAGTTTTCGTATCTATCCTTTCCAAATATTTTTCTGGTAAACCAGATAATTTTTTCAAATTGGAATAAAAAAAAAACACTTTTGGAACTTTGATGGGAATTGCATGAAATCCATGATATCATTTGTGAAAACTGACGTTTTAGTAGTATTCAGTTCTTAACAGCCACTATGCTTGTCTTTATTATTTGCAATTTTCTTCCTATCGATCCTGTATATTTCTCATTATACGGACATCTGTTGTTTTGCATTTTTGCTACTATTGCTAATGTCCTTTCCCCTAGTGTGCAGTTTGTGCCCTGATACGTTGGCCCTAGGGTTTCCTTTCCTACTCGCTATTTCAGTTTTCCAGTCGTTTCTCTTGGGTCTTCTTCCTACACCGTCATATTGCCCACCAGTCATGCTCCTCAGTGGTCTCCTTCCAAATAGTGGAAACTCTAATTCGGAGTTCAGAATGAACCAGAATTTCTTTTATCAGAGTGGGGGATATTGAGAAAAGAAAATATCTACCCCAGGGGGAAGTCCTGTGAGAATCATGCCTGGGAGGGACTCGATATGGTGTCCCTGACGGGAGGAAAGTGTCTGTCACGTCAAACAGGGCCTGCCACTCATCTGGGGAGTTCTGAAGTGCTGAGCCCTGAATTTTCTCAAACACCTGTTGGTGCCCGTTCTGATGGTTTCACCCTGTGCCTTGCTTCTCTTACTGGTGTCATAGCTTAATGTTATGTATTTTCTAAGACAAAACCATTTTTGCATGATTAAGACGAACTATTCTTGCTAATGATAAGGATTTAGGACAGTTAGGGCTTGGTGTGCACATAGGTGCTCACAGATGAGATGGATGTGATCTGGGTCGTCTCACGGTCGGAGACTCACGTAAGTTTTGTTAAATATCCTGTGTGAGGCATCACGGGCCGCTTTCTGAAATGTTGGCAATATTCGGGCAAATCCACTTCTGCTCATGGCCGTGTGCAGAGATAATCCCTGAGTACGTACTTCTGTGTCTTCTTGGGTATTGATTTATTCTTTTTTTTTATTTCCTCTCTTGACCCTTTTGACACGGTATATGCACTTTTCAGAGAATAATTCATCCGTATCCAGCTTCTCTGGGCTCTGTCACGCGGGCTCCTCGCTCACTGCTGCTCTATCTCCCTTCAGTTCTAACTCTGTTTGCGGCCAGGCTCCCAGCCGGAAACGGATGACAGGCTCCAAAGGGGCCACAGACCTGGGGACAGAGAAGCCAGCAGCCTGGGGCCCAGAGGGCAGGGCAGGGGCTGCAGTGGGCGTGTGCAGACCCGGGGCAGGGGAGCAGGGACACACACACACACACACACACACACACCCACCACCACCACCACCCCCGCCCCGCTGCCCGTTCTGCCCTGCCTCCCACTGGCGAACCCTGGGTGGGGGAGCCCAAGGAGGCCACTTCCTGGCGCTGACCCCACTGGGAGAGGGGAGGGGCAGGCGGGAGGAGAGGGCCCCGCCCACTTGCATTTGAGTCTCTGCTTCTCTCTCCTTGTCAGAGGTTTGCTCATTTACTTTCCTGCTTTCCAGGGTACCTTCATTTGGGCTTATTGACCTGTTCTGCTTTTTGATTTTATATTTATACATACATATAAATAACTCAGGAAGCCCCTCCCTGTCGCATTTGCATCTCTCTATATTCTTCATCTTCTGGATCATGTGATTCAGAGTTAAAAGATTTTTTTTTTTTGACAGGCAGAGTGGACAGTGAGAGAGAGAGAGAGACAGAGAGAAAGGTCTTCCTTTTGCCGTTGGTTCACCCTCCAATGGCTGCCACGGCCGGCACGCTGCGGCCAGCGCACCGCGCTGATCCGGCAAGAGCCAGGTGCTTCTCCTGGTCTCCCATGGGGTGCAGGGCCCAAGTACTTGGGCCATCCTCCACTGCACTCCCTGGCCACAGCAGAGAGCTGGCCTGGAAGAGGAGCAACCGGGACAGAATCTGGCGCTCTGACCGGTACTAGAACCCGGTGTGCCGGCGCCGCAGGTGGAGGATTAGCCTAGTGAGCACCAGCCAAAAGATTATTTTTTTTTCTAATTTATTTGAAAGGCAGAGAGAGACACACACAGAGATTATCCAGCCACTGGTTCGCTCCCCGGATGCCTGAGATAGCTGGCCCTGGGTCAGGCCCAAACCAGGAATTTGCCACTCAATCCGGGTCTCCCACGTGGGTGGTGGCAGGGACCCAAGGACTTGAGCCGTCACCTGCGGCTTCCCACGGTGCACATCGGCGGGAAGCTGGAACCGGGAGAGAAACCAGGATTTGAACCCCGATGCTGCTCTGGGGTACAGTGTCCTAACCCCTCGCCCCATTTGATCATCTCCGTCGCGTCTGCCTGTGGGGATTCCTCAGGGTCCTCCTCCTCAAGAACCTTCACAGACACAGGGGCCATTTCCCGCCTGCTGCAGGCTTAATTCCGACTCTGAACTGCTTGGTTGTTTATTTTTATTTTTATTTTTATTTTTTCATTTCTGGTCTGTTTTCTTTTTCTCAGCGTGTTCAATTTTCACAGCCCCGATTCAGAGGGGCCTCGTCTCTTAAACCGTACAGAGTTCACGAATCGGATTCCTCCGAAACGCTTTGCTTTCTGTTTCCGAGCGGTGATTCCATCGGGGACGGCGGGCACCCTGCGCGTCCCCGGGGACACGGTGCCCCTGTGTGCGTGGTGATGTTTGCCGTCTGCTGATCATCCCGTCCCAACCCGGACTGCCGGGAAGCATGGCGTCCTCCTAGAGATCTGCGTGGGTTTCTGCCTGAATCCTCTTCCCAAACGGGGAAGGCTGGCCAGGGATGGGGGTGGGAGACGCCCGGTCCTGCTGCACTGGTGGCGGGCGCTCCTCCAGGGCCCACTCCTGGGGCTTTGCTCCGTGCGTGTTGGGCAGAGACTGACTGAGAGGGCCTCGTGCTTCCCGGGAGGGCGCTGTGCAGGCCCCCGACGATACTCTCACCTGCGCACCTGTCCTCACCTCCTCCCCTGCTTCTCTCCTGCACACCTGTCCTCACCTCCTCCCCTGCTTCTCACCTGCACACCTGTCCTCACCTCCTCCCCTGCTTCTCACCTGCACACCTGTCCTCACCTCCTCCCCTGCTTCTCACCTGCGCACCTGTCCTCACCTCCTCCCCTGCTTCTCTCCTGCACACCTGTCCTCACCTCCTCCCCTGCTTCTCACCTGCACACCTGTCCTCACCTCCTCCCCCTGCTTCTCACCTGCGCACCTGTCCTCACCTCCTCCCCATGATTCTCACCTGCACACCTGTCCTCACCTCCTCCCCTGCTTCTCACCTGCGCACCTGTCCTCACCTCCTCCCCATGATTCTCACCTGCACACCTGTCCTCACCTCCTCCCCTGCTTCTCACCTGCGCACCCCCCCTGTCCTCACCTCCTCCCCTGCTTCTCACCTGCGCACCTGTCCTCACCTCCTCCCCATGATTCTCACCTGCACACCTGTCCTCACCTCCTCCCCTGCTTCTCACCTGCGCACCCCCCCTGTCCTCACCTCCTCCCCTGCTTCTCACCTGCGCACCTGTCCTCACCTCCTCCCCATGATTCTCACCTGCACACCTGTCCTCACCTCCTCCCCTGCTTCTCACCTGCACACCTGTCCTCACCTCCTCCCCTGCTTCTCACCTGCACACCTGTCCTCACCTCCTCCCCCTGCTTCTCACCTGCACACCTGTCCTCACCTCCTCCCCATGATTCTCACCTGCACACCTGTCCTCACCTCCTCCCCTGCTTCTCTCCTGCACACCCCACCTGTCCTCACCTCCTCCCCTGCTTCTCTCCTGCACACCTGTCCTCACCTCCTCCCCTGCTTCTCTCCTGCGCACCCCACCTGTCCTCACCTCCTCCCCTGCTTCTCACCTGTGCACCCCACCTGTCCTCACCTCCTCCCCTGCTTCTCTCCTGCGCACCCCACCTGTCCTCACCTCCTCCCCTGCTTCTCACCTGCACACCTGTCCTCACCTCCTCCCCTGCTTCTCTCCTGCACACCTGTCCTCACCTCCTCCCCTGCTTCTCTCCTGCACACCTGTCCTCACCTCCTTCCCTGCTTCTCTCCTGTGCACCCCACCTGTCCTCACCTCCTCCCCCTGCTTCTCACCTGTGCACCCCACCTGTCCTCACCTCCTCCCCTGCTTCTCACCTGTGCACCCCACCTGTCCTCACCTCCTCCCCTGCTTCTCTCCTGCACACCTGTCCTTACCTCCTCCCCTGCTTCTCTCCTGCGCACCCCACCTGTCCTCACCTCCTCCCCCTGCTTCTCACCTGTGCACCCCACCTGTCCTCACCTCCTCCCCTGCTTTTCTCCTGCACACCTGTCCTTACCTCCTCCCCTGCTTCTCTCCTGCACACCCCACCTGTCCTCACCTCCTCCCCTGCTTTTCTCCTGCACACCTGTCCTCACCTCCTCCCCTGCTTCTCTCCTGCGCACCCCACCTGTCCTCACCTCCTCCCCCTGCTTCTCACCTGCTCACCCCACCTGTCCTCACCTCCTCCCCTGCTTTTCTCCTGCACACCTGTCCTCACCTCCTCCCCTGCTTCTCTCCTGCGCACCCCACCTGTCCTCACCTCCTCCCCCTGCTTCTCACCTGCTCACCCCACCTGTCCTCACCTCCTCCCCTGCTTCTCACCTGCTCACCCCACCTGTCCTCACCTCCTCCCCCTGCTTCTCAACTACTCACCCCACCTGTCCTCACCTCCTCCCCCTGCTTCTCTCCTGCTCACCCCACCTGTCCTCACCTCCTCCCCCTGCTTCTCACCTGCTCACCCCTACCTGTCCTCTCTTCCAAACCCCTGCCACTCACTGCTCACCCCATCTCTCTCCTGCTCATCCTGCCTTTCACTGCTCACCTCTACCTCTCACTACTCACCCCTGCCACTCACTGCTCACCCCTGTCTCCCTCCTGTTCATCCTGCCTCTCACTACTCACCCCTGTCTCTCACTGCTCACCCCACCTCTCACTGCTCACCCCTGCCTCTCACTACTCACCCCTACCTCTCACCTGGTCACCCCACCTCTCACCTGCTCACCTCTACCTCTCTCTACTCACCCCTACCTTTCACTGCTCACCCCTGTCTCTCACTGCTCACCCCTGTCTCTCACTGCTCACCCCACCTCTCACCTGCTCACCCCACCTCTCACCTGCCATCTCTCTCCTGCTCGCCCCCACCTCTCACTTCACTGCTCACCCCATCTGTCCTCACCTGCTCACCCCACCTCTCACTGCTCACCCCCCCACCTCTTGGCTCTGTCCACCCCCTCCCGCCTCCCCGCTTCTGGATGAGCCCACAGCAGCCGTCACTCATGGTGTTCTCTGGCTGGGATCTGGGGTGGTGGCTGCTGCACGCCTCGCTTCCCACGCGGGGCTTTCTTAGGTCCAAGTCAGCCCAAGGCGCCTTTTTGCTTAGGGGCTTCCCAGGCCCTGATCTCACCCCTGCTGCACCCAGAAGTCTTAGCCAACACACAGAGAAAACACCCACAAACAGCGTTAGAGAGGAGAAGGGCTGAGCGTGTTGTGTGCACAGCAGCATGTGTGTGTGCTTGTGTGAGCTAGGTGTGCACACGGATGCACGGATGTGTATGGGCTGCACAGAGGACCAGGACGAGGTGCAGTGTGGTGAATAGGGGTGGCCCCACGGCACCCCCAGCACCCGTGGTGTGCACTTGGGAACCACTACTGTTCTGCTGGCTGCTGGTGACGCCTGTGCGTCCCGTTGGAGAGCTCAAGTGACCCCACACAGCCCGGCAGGGGCTTCAGCAGCCGTGTGTCTCGAGGGAGGCGTCTTCGCTGCCCAGTGGACTGGCTTGTGGATTCGCACCCGCCTCAGCGAGGAGCGGCTGTCTCTGTTTCACTGTTTCTAGCGCATCCAGGGAGGGCGGTGCGTCTGCCGCGCAGATCTCCTGCCCCGTGTGGCTGCTTTGGCGTCTTCCTGTGAGTCTCTGCTCTTTCTGTCTAACGTGGGGTTGGGGGCTTGCTCCAGCTCTTCCATGCGTTGGCGGCCCTCAGCGGGCCTCGTCTGCACAGCTACAGGAGGAGGTGTCGAGAGCAGAGCTTTGAGAGAGGAGAGCAGAGCAGGTGGAGCCGGCCTCTCCCGTTTGTCTGGCGTCTGGCAGGCCTGCAGAGGGGCCGGTGATGGGGGCCACGGGGAAGGGGGTGAGGTGGGTGCTGGGGTGCTTCTATGTGTCCCTGGGGTGTCTCTGGGCAGTGAGGACTGGACATTCGCCTGGGCCCTCTCTGATACAAGGCAATTATGGTCTGGATTCAGGCTCTGGATTCTGCCCCTGGGGCAGAAATGTGGGAACCAAAGGAACCAAAGTGCACCCTTCCCGTGTGAAGGGAAGAGAAGGTGCGAGTGAAGCGACTCCACATTCTGTGGCCATGCTCTTGAAACACCCACTGCTTCAAACCCGTGAAACCAAAGATCGTAAGATTGCCCACATGAGATTATAAATCTTCCACAATAGCAAAAAGAAAAAAAAGTCCACAAGCACTGTTAAATAACCCCAAAATATGTTGTAGCGTGTATCAGAGTCTTCTAAGAAGCCAAAGACGATACCCAGAAAAGGGAGCCAGGGTCTGCGTTGTGGCACAGCAGGTAAAGCTGCCGCCTGCATCACCAGCGTCCCATACGGTCCTGGTTCAAGTCCCAGCAGGTCCACTTCTGATCCAACTCCCAGCTTATGTGCCTGGGAAAGCAGCAGAAGGTGACCCAAGTGTTTGGGCCCCTGTACCCACATGGGAGACCTGGAAGAAGCTCCTGGCTTCTGTCTGGCCCAGCACTAGCTATTGTGGCCATTTGGGGAGTGAACAAGCAGATGGAAGACCCCTCTCCCTCCCCTCCCCCTCCCCCTCCCCTCCCCCTCTCCCTCCCGCTCCCCTGCCCTCTCCTGCCCTCTCCCCCTCTCCCTCTCTCTCTCTTTTCCCCTCTCCCCCTCTCCATCTTTTCCCCTCTCTCTCTGTAACTCTGCCTTTCAAATAAAATAAATCTTTTTTTTTTTTAAGTAAGCCAATGACAGGAAAAGGAATTCTCAGAAAAAATTCCGATCACTGTCATGAGGATGGTGGAACCTTCCTCATAAAAGGCAGATTAAAGCGAGCTGGGGTTTTCTTTCCCCTCTGACTTGCAAAGATGAGAGAGTCTGATAGCAGGCAGCTGGCAGGGTGTGGGGAAGCAGACTCTTGACATCCGGCTGGTCTGAGAGCAGAATGACACGGCCTCACGGCAGGTGCTAATGGCCGGTGTCTGTCACAGCGTGCAACACAGCGTCAAATGCCCACGTCGCGGCCCACCTGGCTCCCTCTGCTGATTCAGGAACTGTCACGAGGAAAAGCCACTGCGTGCGACCGGCCTGCACCAGGTTCCCTCTGGAGACGCATGCACGTGTTGACTGCACACAGCCATGCGGGGATGTTGTGTCATCGCCCTCCCCAGCTTACGGATGAGGAAGCTGAATTCATTCATGTCTGAGCGGTAGGAACAGAGAGGCTCACTGTAGCATCCCCGGCCCAGCAGAGAGCTAACAGTAACCTCTGGGGCCCTGCCTTGTGCCATTGGACCCGGCTCCCGCTAATGCACCTGGGAAGGCAGCAGGTGATGCCCAAGCCCTCGGGCTGCTGCCACCCATGTGGGAGACCCGGATGGAGCTCCTGGCTCCTGATATTGGCCTGGTCCGGCCCCGGCTGTAGGAGCCATTTGGGGAGTAAACCAGCTGATGGAAGATTCTCTCTGTCTGTCTCTCCTTCTCTCTCTCACTCTGCCTTTCAAATAAATTAATAAATCTCTAAAAACAACCTCCTGTGCTAATCTGAGTCGGGTCAGGTTCACAGCGGTCCAGCCGCTAGGTGGAACAAATGTGGCAAATGAGCCACCTCCCTCAGCTGTCGCAACAGGCTTCTATGATTTCTTTTTTAGCAAAAATAGCAAATTTCGGAACAACCTATACACCTATACACTGTGATATCATTGGCCTTTAAAAAGATTTGCAGACACGAGCTTGTGCATGCGTGTGTGTGGCTGACAAATTCTGGGACATTCTACAGGTAGGAGTGGTGACCCTAAAAAAGTGGGGCTCAAGGGCTGCCGCTTGGTCTCTGTATGGTACGTGTGGTCTTCAGCCTTCGCGAACGTTGTTGTGTAGTGCCATCTGCAGAAGCTTCGAGAAGCACGGGCACGTGGGAAGGCTGAGCAGTAGTCTGAGTGTTGTCTGGGGGCTCAGAGGCGTGGGCGAGTCTTCAGGGTCCTGGAGAACCCCGTATGGGGGGAGGTGAAAGAACGTGCCAGCCACCTTGGGGAAGAGTGCTAGATCCACAGAGCATTCGCCTGAACTCCCAGGAGCCGCAGGACGCCTGTGGCCGTCTGTGCTCGTGCGCGCGGCTCAGATTGCCCAGCAGGGCACACCTCTCCCGGGACTCCCACCCTCCACCCCTTCCCCTTCCTCTCAGAGGGAGGTAAAAATTCCTCCTCCTCCTCCTCCTCTCCCGCACCTCCGGGGGACATCCCTGAAACCAAGGATAAGGATGGCTGAGCTCCAGAGAGAGAAGGGGACCTGGAATTCCCAGCGCTTCCTCTCTGGAAACCATTCAGAGGCCGGCTCCCCGGCTGCTGGGGTGCAGGCGGGTCTCTGAAGGGGTGCCCCCACCTTGGGACAGCAAGCCCACAGCACAGCGTGCAGGAACTCACCAGCGGCCCCGCGTGAGCCTCGCCTTGATCTGTGACCCTCTGGCCCAGCCCCCCAGGAATCTGGTTTCAACTCCCAGCACCTCCTCTGGCTCTGTTCTCTGAGCCAACATGGTGGCCGGGTGGCTGAGGAAGCCCCTCCCCAAAGCGTTTGTGCCCAAAGGCCCCTACCTGCCTCTTCCTGCCACTCCTGGAGGGCCGAGGGGGCGGGCTGAGCCAGCAGTGCCTCCGTCCAGACCCGCTGGGTATCACGCTCACCTCCAGCTCAGAGAACGGGCAGCTGCAAGGTGCGGGGACTTGGTGCCCAGTTGCCTGGAGCCAGGTCAGGAAGATTTGTCTCCTCGGGTCCAAGGGTGACTGCTGATGCAGTCTTTGGTCTCTTTCAGGTATCGGAATTGCGTCTACACCTACAGAATCCTGCCCAACGAAGATGACAAGTTCACTGTGCAGGTGAGTCCTTAGACACCTGGACACTTGACCTCAACTTGGGCTGACCCCAGCAGAGAGAGAGAGAGAGAGAGAGAGAGAGGAAGACAATGGCCCGCGGCTAAGCAGCTGTGACACAAGGGCCCGAGTGAGCTTTTCTTTCTCCCAGAAGTCCATGGGGCGGCTCAGCGGGTAAACTGTGACCCCAGAGTGCCCGATGTGTGACTAAAGGAGCAGGCATCAAGGAGACATTAACGGGGCTCCTGCGTCTGGCGGTGATGGTCAAGGATGCCTGGAGCAGAGGGGAAGCCGGTGGCCGTGGCTGTGTCCATCCTCTCCCGGGGGCTCTCGGGTGAGTGGGAGCAGGGCAGTGGACAGAGTGGACTGTGTTGCTTAGAGACAAGCAGTCAGCCGGACCCTCCATCTGCAGAGCCCAGCTCCACCCAGGTCTGATCCCTCCGCGTGAAGTCTGAATGTGCAAAATTGGCAGATGGATTTAAAAGCAAAACTCAGCCGTAGCCATCTAAGCCTGAGAGAGACCACTCTTCCCCTTCCCCCACCCCCAGCACAGCACATGTGACAAATACCCAGAGCTTTGTTGAACTCCGAGGTGTGACGGCTGAGTGATGTGGCTGCTTTGATCCGGCTGCCTTAACAGAAAAATGGGGGAGGGAAGAAGGGAGGAGGTGAAGGTCTCGCGTCCTTGGTGGGGAAGAGGGTGTGTGTGATGCTTGGTCCTCGGGTACCCCGGTACGGGGCATGGCGTCCGTCCATGTCTGGAGCAGGCAGGGCGGCCAGGATGGACGGGAGTTTGGTCTCCGAGCCCTGGAAGGGCAGCAGGAGGTTAAACAGAAACCAGAAGTGAGAGCCGGAGTCAAGGGCACCACGGCGGGTGTCTCAGACTCCAAGGGAGTGATTCACTTTGTGCAGAACTAGGATCCAGGAGCAGACATGGAGCTGGGCTCAAGGGCTGGACCGCTGGCCGGTCCCTGGGACAAACATCACCAGTGATTAGTCCCGAGGGAGAAGCTGTGTTGGGCTAAGTGCCTCTCAGGGAGGCTAAGAGGATGAAAGGGGTCCCCTCCACCAGCCGCTTGGTTCAGAGAATAAGACCCAGAGCGGGGCTTGGAGCTGCCTGCCCTGACGCCTGCATTACTTCCACAGCAGATGCCGGTGTGGGCTGGAGCAGAATTGTTCTGCCGACAGAGGTCGGGCTGGACCTTGCCTCTGGCATTTCCAGCCCTCCCTGGCGTGTACCTGCACCAGTATGCAACGTGCTTCCCCTGGAGGCGTCCAGCTGGTCTAGGCTGCCCACGGGCCTGGCCTGGTCCTTGATAGATGTTACCAGGGGCAGATGGCTGCATGCCTTAGGTGAGACCCCCCTTTAGAGAACTTGGCAGTTACTCGACATGTGCTACATTGGCCCCCATGTGGGCTCCTCATCTAGGAGGGACGTGGCCTGCTGATAGTTGGCAGGTGGTTGGACCAATGACCTCCGGGGTCTTCCCAAGTCCAGGAACTCCCTGAATAGATGGCACCCTTGGTTTATTGAACGGAGTCTGAAGTTCAAAGTCGATCAGTGCCTTTGATCTTCCAGCCTTTCAAAGCCAACACAACTTTAAGTATGACTGGAGAAGCCGTGACTTCAGGGCGCCTCGTGGCATCTGTGCCCATAGCCGGTACCTATAGGTCCAGGGCCTTGAGACTGGGCCCCTGGGCCATCATGCTCTGTCACTGTGTCTCTGTGTATGGCCACCTGCCCTGCGGCAGCGTCATCAGGACTGAGGGCTTGCAGGGAGCAGAGGCCGGTCTGGGGCCTGGGCCAGCTCGGGGAGCCACGGGGAGACCTGTCGGGCAGGGGAGAAGCAGAGGGGTACTGCCCAACAGCCCCCAGGCTTAGCCCAGAAGCGCTCGGGGCCCTGCCCCCGGCTTCCACCTCCATGACTCAGCTCTTCTCTGTGGGTTTGCTCTTCCCCTCCCAACAGGCTCCCTTCTCAGTCTCGGGGGAATCTGATTGGCTCCGCCTCCAACGGCTTTCTCTGGCTGGGCCACTCAGGGCCCCTAGTCTGTATGACTTGGCTGTCTGGGAGCGGGTTCCTGCCCACTGCACACAGGTGGGGGCCAAGGCCAGGCAGTCTTCAGAGAGAGGAGTGGCCTTGCTGACTACATCTGCTCCCAAGCCCGGTGGCCAGCACCAGGTAGCCAAGGCCCCGGGAGCTATGGGCTTAGGGCATCTGAGCCTTCCTATAGGATACACCTCCTAAAAGGAAGGAGGAACCAGCGTGCGCTCACGCCCAATTAAGCCGGCCACCATGTCTTAGGAGGCTCCAACAGCCACCGATCGCTGCTTGTTTTATCTCGGGTTTCTCTCTCCAGCTCCCCCTCTTTCCTGAGCTGAGCCTCCGTGTCTGAACAAGTCGCCCCCGACACCGAGTCTGCAGGGCTGCCAGGCCGTGCAGACAAGCAGCTGGCGGCAGGGCAGGGAGGCCCTGAATGGCGGTGCTGCTTCTTGTGATCATCATCTGAGCTCCTCTCGCCGGAGCTGCTGTCTTGTCAAAGCTGGAGAGGGGCGGCCGGTCTCTGTTCCTTGCATCGTTGGTTCAGACTTTGTGGCCTCTGATAGCCCCACGTGGGCTGGGGGGAGGGTGACCCTGGCACGCAGCAGCTCTCCCCACCCCCCTGCCTTTTGCACACTCACAAGCGTGCAAGCTGGCTCTTCCACTCCCTGATTTTAAATGCAAGTGTCGCCGGGACCTGCAGAGGTTGGCGCCCATGCCGGGTCTCCAGACCGCCCCTGCCCACTCGGCCTTGTTTTCTCCAGCCCAGGAAGTGTTTCCAAAGCTTTCCCTGGGCAAGGACGAGCCCAGCCTGCTGCCTCGCGGCACAAGGGTGGCTTCCGCAAGGCCCTGGCCTCTTGTGCTTTACACGGCTGTGGTCACGCCTGCTCACAAACTGGCCCTTGTGGGAAACCAGTGAGGAACCTGGCTCAAAGCAGACGCCTCTACTCGCGGCCGGGAGCTGGGCTCCATCCAGGCTTTGCCAGCCGCGAGACCTCGGGCAAGGAGTGGAAACCACACACAGGCCTCTGGTGCAGTGGCTCAGAATCGGCCAGAGAGGTGGCGTGGGCGAGATGCCGGGGCGGGGGCGGGCTGTTGGCGTGGGGAGCCGCTGCTGTCTTGTTTGTGGTGAGAAGAGCAGGTGTCAAAGGACTCCATCATGCCCACTGCCTAGGATGCATGGGTCCTACCTGATGCTCGGGGTGGGGGGGCCGGAGAGCAGGGAAAAGGGAGAAAATGGGATGGAAAGGGAGGGGGAAAGAAGGGGGGAGAGGGGAGAGAGGAGAGGGGAGGGGAAAGAAGGGGGGAGAGGGGAGAGGGGAGGGGGAAGGAGGGGGGAGGGGAGGAGAACAAGGAAAGGGGAAGTGGCACCATTGCAGTGCAGACTCCAGGGGGCGGGCTGGGGGCAGCTGCAGCCTCAGGAGAGGACCTTGTCGCTGGGCACGTGAGCGAGAGTTCAAGGCCCAGCAAGCAGTCCCCGCGGGCGGCCTGGTGTTGTGTGACAGAGAGGCCCCGGGCTGGGGAGTGGCCTGTGTGGCACAGGCCTCTGGCTGCCCCCACCAGGCCCCGCGGCTGGGGTACAGGGGACCCTTTTGCCCCATCCCACAGCCTGCCAGCCCCTGCTCCCTCTCTGCAAATAAAAGCCGAGCTGGCGTCCACAGGACAGCAGCCCCCAGAGCAGGCTTGGACTGGAAGCCTCCCACTCGGGATCCTGTCCCCGCAGCCTTGGGGGAGGGGGAACAAAGGACCGCTCCAAAAGCCATGGTGGCCGGGAGGGCAGCGCTTGTGGTGCTCAGGAAGCCGGTGGCAGCTGGTATTGTTCTCGGTGGTCACCCGGTGCAGGCAAGATTCCGTCTGAGCCGCCGGGCGGAGGGCGTGGCGCCAGCACACTTCCTGACCTTGTGCAACGAGTGAGCGAGCAAGCCGGCAGATATGGCTCAAGCAGCAGAAGCCAGCACGGCCCCGGCTGCTCAGCCGCTCGGAGGGCGGCGGGCCCGCCAGGGGTCCACAAGGCTTGAGTGGCCCCTTTCTGCCATGTTCTAGAAGATTCCATGTCTGCAGAACTTTGATCTGGCTTGTAAACCTCCTACTGTCTTAAAACATCTGTTGGTTGCCTGCGTATTCAGAGGGGCATTTGACGCCGAGAAGGTTCTTGGGGACATTCCACAGTGGTGGTGTTCCAGTGCCTTCTGGAACTCCGTGTTGCACCTCATTCCGGGTACAACATCCAGGGCCAACCTTGCACCGGCTGCCACAGAGGCACCTGGTTTGTCCTTGTCCTCCTTCTGCTGGGGAGTCTTCTCCAAGCTCCTTTGACCCCCTTTGACACAGCGCTTGCAAGGTGCACGCCTCGCTCACTTAGCAAACGCGGGTCTTTCTTTGAGCAGAGATTCTTCTTCTGTTTGGTCTTTTAGATTTTTTAATTCTGCTTTCTTTCTCAGAGTGCTCTGAGTCAGGTCTTCCTCATCTCCTCACCCTCTGGGACACACCAGCAGCTGCCCCTGCCCCTGCTCCCTTCTCCTGTGGGACTTCAGGGTGTCAAAATCTTTTTTTTTTTAAGATTTATTTTATTTATTTGAAAGATAAGCAGGGAGGGAGGGAGGGAGGGGGAGAGAGAGAGAGAGATCTTCCATCTGTTGGTTCACTCCCCAAATGACCGCAACGGCTGGAGCTGAACTGATCTGAAGCCGGGAGCCAGGAGCTTCTTCCTGGTCTCCCATGCAGATGCAGGGGCCCGAGGACTTGGGCCATCCTCTACTGCTTTCCCAGGTGCATTAGCAGGGAGCTGGATGGGAAGTGGAGCAGCTGGGACTCAAACCAGCACCCATAAGAGACACCAGCATTGCAAGCCGTGGCTTTACCTGCAAAGCCTCAGCACTGGCCCCAGGATGTCTAATTCTTTCCTGAGAATTTTGGAAGATTCTGGAAAGAGTGACCAGGCTGTTCTTCCTCACTACCCCCAAATGGCCATCTCTGTCCTCTCCCCGTCGCCCTCAGCCACCTTGTCTCTGCCTCTCCCTGTCGCCCTCAGCCCCTTGTCTCTGCCTCTCCCTGTCGCCCTCAGCCACCTTGTCTCTGCCTCTCCCCGTCGCCCTCAGCCACCTTGTCTCTGCCTCTGCCTCTCCCCGTCGCCCTCGGCCACCTTGTCTCTGCCTCTCCCCGTCGCCCTCGGCCACCTTGTCTCTGCCTCTCCCCGTCGCCCTCGGCCACCTTGTCTCTGCCTCTCCCCGTCGCCCTCAGCCACCTTGTCTCTGCCTCTCCCCGTCGCCCTCAGCCACCTTGTCTCTGCCTCTCCCCGTCGCCCTCAGCCACCTTGTCTCTGCCTCTCCCCGTCGCCCTCAGCCACCTTGTCTCTGCCTCTCCCCGTCGCCCTCAGCCACCTTGTCTCTGCCTCTCCGTGTTCCAGAACCCTCTGGCTCACCTTGCCCCGGATCATGGGCCTGTTTCCTCACTTTGTTGCCCAAAGCAGTCTAGGACTAACACCAACTTATACCACATAACTAATGGGTTTACACTGGGGAACGGGAAGCAATTGAATCAATGAGACATGGGGCAGATTGTTTTGTGGGGTTTTAAGTAAAGGCCTGTTTGTCTTAGAAACAGACACAAGGCTCACAGAGCCCCCTCTCTACCTTTGGATGCTGTCACAGCTTCCTGCTTTGTGAAATGACACCTTTCTCCGCAAGTGGTTGGGTTAGGGTTTTCTGACGCCTGCAGCTAAAAGCATCCCAATGTATAAAGGTTTGGCCCTCCAAGGGGGATCTCTAAGCAGGCAATGGATATCTTCAACTGTGTATCAAGGACCATGAATCCACAAGCCACGGTCTCACCCAGCGGCCCTGCCTCCCATCCTTGGCCATGGCCGCGGCCTGTCCCAGGCATTCCTGATGCTGTGACTTTGTGTCAAACAGCCCTGGGCTCTGTGTCCCAGATAAGCACATACCCAGCCTGCCGTCTTGCTGCCAGGGGAGGCGTCTGGACTACATCTTATTGCAGGAACGTTAGGACTCTGCTCAAGGGTGTGCTTCAAGGCCAGGTTCTAAGAGGCCACTGGAAATCTCACCCGTCGGGAGAGTCCTTCCTCTAAGAAAGGCCCTCGCCCTTGGGAGCGCCCTGCTCAAGCATGCAGTGACAGCCCCCTTGTCCTGATGGTGCCCGCTTTGTTTCCTTGTGGCACTTGTGACAATGGGACCGCCCACCGTCACCCCTTGGTCTGTGCATTGCCTATCCTGGCCGGAACTCCTCCTCGCACGTCGGGGTGCTCGGTACATCCTCGCGGAGCGAACGCACAGACGGAGCTCCAGGCTCTGCCGGGAATGATGCTCCGTGCCCCTAGTATCCTTGGACTTGGCTCCGTGCCCCTAGTATCCTTGGACTTGGCTCCATGCCCCTAGTATCCTTGGACTCGTGACCCTTGCTCTGGCTGCCTGGGCCAGCCTCCTCCGCATGTAGAAGGGCTCTGCTGCCCTCGGACTCAGCCCCGTGCTAACTCCCTCCAGGGTGGACTTGAGCTTCACACTGGGTGTTCTCTCAGCAGCTGCTCGCTGGGCTCGTCTCCCTCTTCCTCCTGGGGGTCTCCGCTCCCGCCAGGCAGCCAGGTCCCTCCCTGGGCTCGTGCCCTTCCCTCTCTCGGACAGCCGCCTCTGCAGCGAAGACTCCTGTGGGGTCCCCGGGGCGATGGGGTCCTGGCTCGCTTGGCTTGGCCGTCGGTTCTGTCAAGCCTGCATCGCTGTGCCACAAACGGCGCCGTGACAGCGTTGCTCTCCCATGGTGGGTCTGGATGAAAAGAGATGGTTTTTTAAAAAGATCCGTTTATTCCTTTATTTTGAAAGACAGCATTAGAGGGCCGGCGCCGCGGCTCACTAGGCTAATCCTCCGCCTTGCGGCGCCGGCACACCGGGTTCTAGTCCCGGTCAGGACGCCGGATTCTGTCCCGGTTGCCCCTCTTCCAGGCCAGCTCTCTGCTGTGGCCAGGGAGTGCAGCGGAGGATGGCCCAAGTGCTTGGGCCCTGCACCCCATGGGAGACCAGGATAAGTACCTGGCTCCTGCCATCGGATCAGTGCGGTGCGCCGGCTGCGGTGCGCCGCCTGCAGCGCGCCGGCCGCGGCGGCCATTGGAGGGTGAACCAACAGCAAAGGAAGACCTTTCTCTCTGTCTCTGTCTCTCACTGTCCACTCTGCCTGTCAAAAACATAAAAATAAAAAAAATAGTAGAAAGACAGCGTTAGAGGGAGAGAAAGAGAGAGAGCGCACGCTCTTCCATCCGCTGGTTCACTCCCCAGATGGCCGCAACAGCCAGGGATCTAGGTAGCAGTGGGCCAAGCACTGTGGCCATCTTCTGCTGCTTTCCCAGGCCGTCAGCAGAGAGCTGGATCAGAAGTAGAGCAGCAGGGACTCGAACCAGCGCCATATGAGGTGCCAGCATCGCAGGCAGTGGCTTTACCCGCTACGCCACAGCGCCAGCCTCCAGCTGCAATCCCAAGAGGCAGTGAGGGAGGCAGGGGCGAGGCCTGCGAATGCGGGGATGCTGGGCGGGGGGGGGGGGGAGTTCGGTGAGCTGGGGACACAAGAGACTCCCAGGGTTCGAGCCCTGGGACCTGCCCCTGAGAGGGGCAGGGGGAGGAAGGCAGTGAGCAGAGGCCTCTCCGTCGTGTCTCTGCGGGGGCCTGTGTGCTGCACCTGCCCACTGCACTCCATCCCAGGAGACAGAGGCAGGAGCAAGGGCTGGCCGGGGTTCTACCAGGGAGCAGTGCGAGCCTGGGAAATATTGGAGGCGGTGGTGGAGCGAGGGTCCCCGTTTCCTGGTTACCGTCGTCACCGGAGCTAGGTGCTTGATCCGTGTCATTTACTTAACCCTTGGAGGAGGGTTTGATTCCGATTCTTCCCATTTCAAAGTCAGGGAAAGCGAAACAGGATGGCACTGCTTGCTTGGGTCGCACACCAAGGGAGTGGCAGACGAGGATGTCATTTGAGCCTCCAGCTGTGGCTCCCGGAGCCGGGGCTGCCTCCGCTTCCTCTGTTTTGGCTCTTAACTGGGTGTTGTGCTGCTGTGGCCCGGCCCCCCTCACCCCCCAGCCAGAAGCAGCCTGGTACCTGAGCCAGCCTCCATCTTGAACGAGGGGACCCCAGTGTTAGCCCTGACTCCCTCCCCTCGGGGTCACAGTGGCTTGGCAGGGAGGCATCCCGCCCTAGGGCCTGGGGACACAGCAGCCACCGTGCTAGGTGCAGTGCCTCCTCCTCCTCCTCCTCCTCCTCCTCCTCCTCCTCCTCCTCCTCCTCCTCCTCCTCCTCCTCCGCAGGCCGCTCAGCCTAGGGGCCCAGGAGAGGCCACTGCTGCTGACGGATCTTGAAGTGGAGCCGTCTCGGGAGGGCTCTGCGGTGGAAGGCGCTCCTTCCCACCCCCACCGGAGGACATGGACAGCCCAGCCAGGCCCTCCGGGAAGCCCTCCAGGAAGCCCACTCCCCCACCCCACCCCGCAGCTCCCCAGATGGTTCCCTGTTGCTGCCGCTGCCCCCTCCCCGTGGGGGGTGATGGTCGACCCCATGCCCGTCTCCCCAGGGAGCTGTGGCTGCCTCTGCATCTTCCCGAGCCTGGCCTGGGGCGGGGGATTTGTGACGAGCCCCTCAAGGAAAGGCCCGTGCCTCACAGACCCCCGACCTTGCTTCATCTAGAACACCCCCAGGATAGGAAAGCCCAGTGTTCCCCCCAACTTAACTGGGAGCTGACCAGTTAGCCGCTGTCACAGACTGGCCATGAGAGAGGCGTGCGTTCTGGCCGCGCCCTCTGTCCAAGCCTCAGGGCCCGTGGGGCTGGCAGTCCCCGCAGTGTTCCCCTGCCTCGCCACCATGGCTGCGTCCCTTCCTGCTGATGTCAACCAAGCCGTGGCCTCAGCCCCTCACCCTGCGAGGGCAGCAGAACTTGATGACAGGCCCAGCCTTTAAGGAAACAGTCCCCCCGTAAGGCCCCCAAACAGGCAGGTTCAAGGCTGCAAAAAAGTGCCAGTGGGTGAATGGGAAACTGAATAATGGGATGGCTTTGTCCGCCCAGGAAGGCCATGAGGAGATGGTTCCTGCCCTAGCACTGAGCTCCTTCCTGCCCCAGGACCTTTGCACCTGCCCGTGGCTGGCTACTCCAACACTGCACCTCGGAAGCATCTCCCAGGTCTCCCCATCCTAAATCATGCCCACCCCAACATCGCTCTCATAATGCCTCCTCTTGTTATCCTAATCGATCACTTCCCATGTAGATCTTCATCTCGTACTGCTGCCGTAACAAATTCCCACACACTCAGTGCTTTTAAGGAAAAAAAAAGTCTCATTGATTTGAAAGTCAGAGTTCCAGAGAGAGAGAGAGAGAGAGAGAGAGAGAGAGGAGATCTTCCATCTGCTGGTTCATTCCCCAGACGGCCTGCAGTGGCCAGAGCTGGGCCACCTGCAGCCAGGCGCATTCGGTCCCCTGGGACATCAGCAGAGGTTGCTGAGAGCAGGGCGTTGAGGGCCCGAGTTTCAGCTGCTCTGCAGTGTTGGGGTGCGGCAGGTGCAGCAGCTCTGCGTCTGGGATGAGGCGAGGGCGGGAGAGCAGAGCTGACCGGGGAGCGCCTGGGGCTGCGGCTCCCTGGAGGCCTCCCTCTCCGGGGCTGAGGACGTGATGTGTGGCTGTCAGCTGTCACTGCTGCCTCCCCCAGAGCACCCTGAGAGTTTTGCAAAAAAGAAAGAAGCAGTTCGGGCTGTGCAATTATGGATAAAAATAACCCCAGCAGGCTCCGGGCGCCAGGAAGCAGGGGGTCGTGTGCATTTCCGGGATGGCCGGGATGCTTGGAAACCTCCTGACGAGTGCACGGTTTAGGAGTTGATGGGCCCGTGCAATGCGAAACACCACCTGAATACCAGCTGGGCCAGATGCCGTGTGGTTGCATTTTTGAAGGGGAGGGTTTTAAACCGAGCAGCATCTTAAACACGGGACCTGTGCTCCAGGGTGAGAGGGGAAGGGGAATGCACATGGCCCAGGAATGAGCGCCCCGGCTGCAGGGGGCAGAAGCGGGGTGGGCAGGACTTGGAGACCCCCACCAGGTCCCCACCTCCCACCCACTCGGTCTTCCAGCTCCAGGCGCATGAACCAGGCACAGGAGCCCCCACCCCGCCCCCCGGGCCCCAGCCAGCTCTCTCCACCAATGCTTTGCATCTAAAAGGGCTCAGGATATTCCCGCTGGACAAAGAACGGCACGGCGAAGCATCCCAGTCCTGGTTAGGGAGCAGCATGGCACACGGATGACACGCGTGGAGCAAGGAGACCTCCTGAATCCTCCGACCGCCTTTTCCGGCTTCAGGCCCTGGAGGAGTTCTGCTCACGGGTCCTCGGGACTCTGCCTTTTCTCTCAGGAAAGCAGTCACGAGGGCGTTCAAATCGAAAACGCGAACCAGAAGTCAGGTCCCCAGTCCCGACGCAGGCGTCCCTCCTCAGGAAGCCCGCCCTGTCGACGCAGTTCTGCAAAACTGAACTGTAGAATCTCTAATATATCTGGTGCCTTAAAAATAGTCCCCGAGGCTTTCCGTGAGCATACTGAGCGCTCTCTGAAGGCCAACCACACTCTGATATTTCGGGGAGGACGGTGGCCGTGGTCAGGCCCTGGTCAGTCCTGGCCAGCGGTGCTCGGGTCTAAGTGTGCTGCGGTTCCTTAACGCGCCTGGGGGTGTAGCCTGGGGACAGGCAGTGGCCACAGTGCTCATCACGGCGTTTGTTGCTTGAGTCCTCTTGATGCGTCAGGCTGGGCACTGCCCCCGCTCCCTCCTACTGCCCGTGGGTAGTGGCTTCAGGCCATGCTCCCACGGCTGAAGAACGCCCTGTTCTTAGCATCTCCTGTGCACCTGCTCCGCTTCCCGCCCCATTAACCCTGCGCAGCGCCCCCGGAGCTGAGAATTGGCCATGGCCCTGGTCCTCTCCCTGCAGGGCCTGAGAGATTCTCTGCAGTTGGGCTGTGCCACGGGACAGCCGCTGGCCACGTGCGGCCCTGAGCACTTTGAATGCAGCTGCTCTCATTTTAAAAGAATGTATTTAGCCGGCGCCGCGGCTCACTAGGCTAATCCTCCGCCTTGTGGTGCTGGCACACCAGGTTCTAGTCCCGGTCAGGGCGCTGGATTCTGTCCCGATTGCCCCTCTTCCAGGCCAGCTCTCTGCTGTGACCAGGGAGTGCAGTGGAGGATGGCCCAAGTGCTTGGGCCCTGCACCCCATGGGAGACCAGGAGAAGCACCTGGCTCCTGCCTTCGGATCAGCACGGTGCGCCGGCCGCGGCGGCCATTGGAGGGTTAACCAATGGCAAAGGAAGACCTTTCTCTCTGTCTCTCTCTCTCTCACTGTCCACTCTGCCTGTCAAAAAAATAATTTAAAAAATTAAAAAATTAAAAGAATGTATTTATTTGAAAGGCAAAGTCGCAGAGAGACAGAAAGATCTTCCATCTGTTCATTACCCAAATGGCTGCGACAGCCTGGGCTGGACCAGGCCGAAGTCAGGAGCCTGGAACTCCATCTGGGTCTCCCCTGTGGGTGGCACTCGGGCTGTCCTCTGCTGCTTTCCCAGGTGCATTAGCAGGGAGCTGGATTGGAAGGGGAGCAGCCAGGACTTGAACCAGTACCCATAGGGGCTGCTGGTGCCTCAGTGCCGTGATGCTGGCGCCTGGTTGAATTTGAGATGTGCAAAGTGTAACATGCTCACCAGGGTTCAGAGGCCTAAAAGTATGTAAGATTTCCCATGATATCTTAATTGCACCGCGAGATCTTAACATTTAGATTCTATTGGGTTAGACGGACCATCCAGTTGTCGCTTGGTGCCCAAGGCCATGGTGGGTGCTGGGTCATTGGGGTTCTGGAACCTGAGGCTGCTCAAGTCCCTTCCATAACGTGGGGCAGCATTTGCAGAGAGCTTACACACAGCCTCCCGTGGCCTTCAATTCACCTCTAGGCTTGCTCTCCCACAAATGCCACGTAAAGGCTACGTAGCTTTCAGGCTGGGTTATTTAGGGACCGAGGTCGGGCGAGTGTGTGCTTGTGCAGAGCAGACCCCGTCTCTTCCAAATCGTTCCCATTGGAGGTTGCCTGAAGACATGAGAGTCAGTGGCGGGAATCAGATGGCTCTCGCCCTGCTTAAGACATTTTTATGTGGCTGCTGGAAGATTTAAAATTATGCACGAGGCTCGCGTTCACTTCTACTGCGCCTGGGCGCTCCCAGCGTGGTCCCCAGCCAGCAGCAGCAGCAGCACCCTGGACTCAGTCCAGCCTTCGCACAGGAGCCCAGTGGTCCTTGTGCACACGAGGGTGTGGGTGTGGAGTAGGGGAACGGCGGGAGGGTGTGCATGCTGGGTCAGGGCCCGTCAGTCTGCGTGGCACTGCACCCTGGGAGCAACGCCCCCTCCCTGCAGGGACTCGGCCAATGGGTTGTCCCACGGGCAGAGATGACTGCACAGGAGCACTCTGTTACTTCGGTAGGGGGCCAGCCAGCCAGCACCCCAAACATGATGCAAAGGGACCAGATAACCAGTGTACTGTGGTCTCCCCAGTGCACACCAGCCAATGACAGCAGAGCTGAGTCTATTAAGAACTCCAGAATTTAACACAACAGTTTTAAAACTAGAGCTTTGGCTACTGTGCATTGCCCGAGGAACCAACAGTGGGGCCAGGATGGGACAACAGGTCACTGGCAGGTACCCAGAAGAGAAGGGACTTCCGCTTTCCGATTTATACCTATTGGTGCTGGTTGAAATTTTTTTTAACCATGGCCACGTTACAGCTTTTATAATTTTTTTTCTCTTTCACATTTCACTTCTTGTTTTTATGCTAAAAATATTATTACAGGAAATGGGATAGTTTCAGAGCATCTAGGGGTAAGATTGCTGCAATTTGGGGTCTTAAATGGGATCCCCAGGAGAGGCATCTGGGAGAAGGGAGGTTGGAACCGGGTTGCAAAGGGGTTGGATGTTGGGCTGGGGAGTGGACGTCACTCTGCTGACAGCGGGAGCCACGAGGGCTTTGCTGGTCTGGTTATGAAGGTGAAGTTTATGTAACACAAAACCAGCATTTCAAAGTGAACACTTTCATGCCATTTACATCATATGTTGGGTTTTTTTTTTTTTTTAAGATTTATTTATTTGAAAGGCGGTTATAGAGAAAAGGGGACACAGAGAGAGAGCCCTTCCATCTGCTGGTTCGCTCCCCAAATGGCCACAAAGGCCGGGGCTGGGCCAGGCCAAAGCCAGGATTCCAGAATTCCGTCTGAGTCTCCCACGTGGGTGACAGGGGCCCGAGGACGTGGGCATCTTCTGTTGCTTTCCCAGGTGCACGGAGCAGGGAGCTGGCTGGGAGGTGGAGCAGCCGGGACTCAAATCGGTGCTCACATGGAATATCTGTGTCAGGGGCGGTGCCTTAACCCACTGCCCCCACCACCCCTTTCCAGAAGGTTCCCAGACATCCCATCACTCAGGCATTCCACGTGACCACGTGGTGGTTCAGGTAATTGAATCCCCTTGGAGCCCCACGTTGAGTCGCAGGCTCCTGGATGATCTGATTCCCTCACCTCAACGCACTTAGAGAAAATATGGTTTTCTTCCAACACCCTTAAAGTCTGTTATATTTAGCTATTTATTTCCTTTTACATTTGAGGTGAAACAGGGACTATAGCTCCGCCCCCAAGTGGACAGCAATACCACCTGTGAACTAGTGCACACTTTTTGCGCCAATTCGCAATGCCCTCACCTCGTGCACTGACTGCCCACACGGTCCTAACCTGACTCTGGCCTCTTCTTCTCCACGGATCCGCTCATGCATCTGCGCTCCAGTTGTGTGTTTTCAGTAACTGGCTCCCTCAAACCCTCTGTTGGATGTCACATCACGGCAGTGAGGTTCTAAGTTGACGTGAAGAGAATTCACGTCCTCGTCACACTGCTGCTTCTTTCTCTTCCAGGTCGCAGCTTCTCTCCATTTATTCAGATTTTCTATCACATCTCTTTTATGGTTTTTCCACATCACTCAGCCCTTCGGATCCCTGAGTTCTGCTTCTGTCTATTCAAGAAACCGCAAATCGAAAATATCCTGGAAAAATATTGTATCGGTACTAAACACATATGGACTTTTTCCCCCTTGTCATTATTCCCTAAATAATACGGTATGACAGCTATTTCCATTGCGTTGGGTTAGAAGGGACTTGAACATCCTTGGATTTTGGTGTCCTTGGGAACTCAGGAGCCAATCCCCCGGGTACTGAGGGGCCAGTGTGGTTTTTCCACCTGCCCGGTTACCGGGTGTGATGTAGTTCTAGTCACTCTTGCAAACCGGATCTTTCTTTCGCATGCTATTTTCTTCTTTTTTTAAAAAAAAGATTTTATTTATTTTTTTGACAGGCAGAGTTAGACAGTGAGAGAGAGAGACAGAGAGAAAGGTCTTCCTTCCGTTGGTTCACCCCCAAAATGGCCGCCACGGCCGGAGCTTCGCTGATCTGAAGCCAGGAGCCGGGTGCTTCTCCTGGTCTCCCGTGGGGTGCAGGGCCCAACCACTTGGGCCATCCTCCACTGCACTCCCGGGCCACAGCAGAGAGCTGGCCTGGAAGAGGGGCAACCAGGACTAGAACTGGCGTCCATATAGGATGCCAGCGCTGCAGATAGAAGATTAACCTAGTGCGCCTAGTTCGCTCCCCTTGCTATTTTCTAATTCGGTTTGGCAGGTGGCTGGGGGAGTTGTAGGTTCTCCAGGGTGCCCTTAACTGTCTTTCCGAATCACCTCTCAGATCTCACGGGTTTGAGGTTCATTCTTTTGGGTTCTGTAGACACTGAGCCTTGCTGTGCTGTGTGTCATCATGACACGCTCATCTCTCTGTTCAGGCCAGCTCACTGGAGGTGGGGGGACAGAAGGTTCTGGTTTGTTCCACGCTGGCCAGCACCCACTGCACAACGAGGAGCGTCCATGGCAGGGGTGCTATGTGCCTTGTTCCTGACTTCCAAGGCCGCTTCTGTTCCTGAAGCAGGACACTGGCCCAAGACAGGAGAGAGACAGGCGTGACAGGGACGGGCACCAGGCCGACACGGGTGAGCCAGCTCAATACGCCCTGGGTTCCTCCTTGCCGACGCTTGGTGCTGGGGGAGTGGCCAGTGCCAGACCAGGAGACTCTCCGACCACACCCCTACATCTGCAGACAGCTGGGATCATCTTTAGCGTGTTCCTTAAGTAGAGTAGAATCCTGCCTCCCGGGAGCCTCCTCTCCTGGATCTCAGCTCTGCCCTCGGGGACACACAGGTCCGCAGCTGCTCCGAGAACCAAGCAGATCTCCCCTGAGACGAATCCAGGCCACGCCCTTGAGTGGCTTCAGCCGTTGCCCCTGCCCCTCCCTAACCCTTCCCAGGTCTTCCTCCCATGATGCTCTCTGCCTGGCATCGTCCTGGCTAAGGGGGTGGGGGATGCTAGGAACTCGAAGCTGCAGGCGACCTGGCCCCGTGCCGTGAGGGCGCCTGACGGAGCTGGGATCTGAGGCAGCCGCCGTCTCTCGCCTACACTGCATCTGCCGTCCACGCCAACTCCAGTCTCTTGCACACACTCCTGCTGAGCGGGACTCAGAACCTATGATTGCTTGTTCCCAGACCTCACCCGGCTGAACCCAGCGCACTCCTGCAGGCCGCCGGGGTCTGCCTCACCCTGGTCCCCCCACCCCCACCCCGTTACCCAGCGCAGCTGCGATTCCTCCTAGCTTGGCGGTAGCTGCGCGTGGGTAAACCCGCCTCCTGCGCTCTGATCTGAATGGCCCCCAGAGACCTGCGCTGGGGCACTGCTGTGCCCTCATGCTGGCCTGCACCTCTCCAGGGCTCGCCACAAGTCACCAGAGGAAGGAATGTCCCCAGACGCTCTCTTGAACTCTCTCCTCAGTTATTAACTTATAGATCCCCAACTATGGCTCCCATGTTGGATTGACTTAAGAGCTCCATTGGCCTGACTCATACCACAGTTAAAAGCATTTTTCCTGACTCAGAGACTTCCGCTTACTGTAACTGTTTGCTCCCCTTGACAGTTCTGAAGATCTGGGGAGGATATTTGGCACAGCAGTGAAGTCACCACCACTTGGGGTGCACGCACCCCATATTGGAATAGCTGGCTTGGGCCCTGGCTATTCCACTTCTGATCCAACTTCCTGCTAATGTGCAGCCTGGGAGGTGGCAGAGGATGGCTCAGATCCTTGGGTCCCTGTCACCCACGTGGGAGATCTGAGTTGAGTTCTAGGTACCTGGCTTTGGACTTGCCCAGTCCTAGCTTTGCAAGCATTTGGGGAGTGAACCAGCAGATCTCTCTCTCTCTCTCTCTCTCTCTCTCTCCCTTTCAAATAAAAAAAAATAAAAATTTTAAATGAAAGAAAAATGTGACAATCTGATAATCTTACACCTATTTTTTTTAAAGATATTATTTATTTAATTGAAAGAGTTAGCCGGCGCCGCGGCTCACTAGGCTAATCCTCCGCCTAGCGGCTCCGGCACACTGGGTTCTATTCCTGGTCGGGGCGCCGGATTCTGTCCCGGTTGCCCCTCTTCCAGGCCAGCTCTCTGCTGTGGCCCGGGAGTGCAGTGGAGGATGGCCCAAGTGCTTGGGCCCTGCACCCCATGGGAGACCAGGAGAAGCACCTGGCTCCTGCCTTCGGATCAGCGCGGTGCGCCAGCCGCAGCGGCCATTGGAGGGTTAACCAACAGCAAAGGAAGACCTTTCTCCCTGTCTCTCTCACTGTCCACTCCGCCTGTCAAAAAAAAAAAAAAAAAAAGAAAGAAAGAAAGAAAGAAAGAAAGAAAAGAAAAAAGAAAGAAAGAGTTAGAGAGACAGAGATTTTCCTTCCTCTGGTTCACTCCCTAAATGGCTGCAACAGCTGGGGCTGGGCCAGGCCATAGGCAGGAGTCTGGAACACCATCCGGCTCTCCCATGAGAGCACAGGGCCCAAGCACTTGGGCCGTTCTCGCCTGCTTTCCCAGGCTCATTTGCAGGGAGCTGGATCAGAAGTGGGGCAGCCGGGACTCGAACCGGTGCCCCTATGGGATGCCGGCCCCCAGGCTCACTTCCTCCCCTGGCATGGAGCCGGCATCAGAGGAAGCAGGTGTGGTGCAGCCCCTTTCTGCCTTGGGCTTTGGTTCCATGATGCAGGGCCACCTGCGTCAGTTTCCATGCGCAGGAGGCACCTGCAGGCGAGACTTTCGGTTCCTCTGACAGCGCAGTGTACGCTGACCTGCCTCTCCACGCCCGTTCACCTAAACCAGGCCTCCCACATCCCAGGTCTGGGGGGAGCCCTGCAGGGGAGCTGGAGGACCTACCTGTGTCACCGCCGCTGGCCACCAGAGCACTGCCACTGGCATCCCCTGGCGTCACGCAGCGCCCTCGACAGCTTCCTGCTTTGAGCTGCGGCGTCTCACTGAATGCAGTGCCCTCCCGCGTTCCTGCGACAGATCAGGAAGCGCGCGATGCGGTGCCAACCGTGTTGTTTCCCGAGCCAGCGCCACTTTCTAGGGACTGGGGCCAAGGAGCAGGAAAGACGGGGTGCACAGACGCATCAGGCAACCACTTCTCCAGGGAGGAGGACGGGGCCCTGATTCGCCTGCTTCCACGGTGTAAACACTCTCTCCGTGGATCCCACAGTGGGCACAGTGGCCGCGTTAACAACCAGCCTGGGAAACTACAGCTTGAGCCAGTATAAGGCAGCACCAGCCAGCACCAGCCAGCACCAGCCAGCACCAGCCAGCACCAGCTCACCACGGGCGGTGTGTGTGTCCTACACACCTACTGCTGAGCCCGGGCTCTGCGGGCCTCTGGGATCGGCCGTGTTTGTGTTAGAGACCCCGGGAGCTTGTTAGGAGCCGGGCAGGTTCATAACCACCTCCACATTGCTTGGATCCCGATTATTCCCGAAGCCCTTACTTGTTAGTTATTTTAACTCGGGCTTACCTCATCCCGCCTCCCACATTTGGGGAGGATATTTTTTTTCCACCTGCCTCTTCTGCCTTCTTACCTGTGCGATGCACTGCTCTGAGCCACCGACTGACCTGACAGCGGGACTTGCTAGTGCGGTAGCCCTCGGGACATGGGGCGGGTGCTCTGTGATGATTCTTGTTGCAGAGAGCCATGCCTGGGCTTATCGTAAGCTAGGTCTTAGAATCTTCTTTGATTGGCCTCAAGCAGTTAAATCCCGGATTCCAGGTGGTACAGCCAGTTGGTTGTGGACCCCATTCGAATTTGTGGCTCACACATTTGAAAAAAAAAAAAAATTGAGTTGCAAACATTGCAAAATCACCGAAGAACCTGGGTTTTTACTTTCTCTTGATGGGCTTGCGACTCCAGCTGAGGTCACTCGGGGCCTGTCCCTGGAGCTGAGTGGACGCTGCTCCACAGATGTGCCGCAGTCCCCACTCCTCCCCACTGCCTGCCTCGCTCACATCAAACCACATGTCTTGTGCTTCTCCCCTTGGACCACAATATTCTCTAACTCACTCTTCCCCTTGCCCCCTCCCACCCCTCCCCGTCACTCATACAAGAAGCTGAGGCACAGAGCATTTAGGCCAAATCACAGAGGCCAGCCTGGAGTAAGAACCGACCGTTCCCTGTCAGGCCCGGCGCGTTCCACTGTAGTCACCTCCCCGCAAATGGGCTCAATCCTCTCCATCCCCACAGTCCTCACCTGTCCCTCCTTCCCATACACCTGAATGCGTCTCTTTATCCGAAGAGTTCTTCCAAAATGTGTGTTGTGCTATGTGCATGCATTGTTAGATTGTCGGAGTTGCCACAAGCAAACCCACGATGGTCGCCTGCTTATGGGAACCAGTGTGAGCCCTGGGAGTGGCATTCCTGGGTCAAAGGTTATGCTGGTGTTTAATTTGCGCAAATTTTGCCCGATTGTTCTGCATAGTGGCTGCACTGGTTGGTACTGCTGGGGAGGGGGGTGCTTTCCAGTGCGCAGTTCCATCAGGACCGAAGGTCTTTTGAATGGAGTTCAGGGTCACCTTGCTTCGTCCTGGCAGAATGGCGGGCTCCCAGAGGTCAGGAGCAGGGAACTCAAAGTAAGGGACCTGAGACCTGGGTTCAAGTCCTGGCTCTGCCACGACAGGGCAAGTCGCTTGGTCCCTGTGCACCTCAGTTTCTTTACCTGTAAAATGGGGAGACTGATGGAGCCTTCTCAGCGCTGAGGTGAGCACACGATGTGTTTTGTCACCTACAGGCCATCGTTTCTGAGCAGGCACAATCTCGTCTAGCTGGCTCGGGGACTCCCGGGGCCGGAGAGGGGGACTTGGGGTGACCTGTGCAGACAGAAAGGAGGTTGGGTGTGTGCTGAGCACGGGGTCCAGTGGGAGGAGAGGGAAGAGTGAGGGGGGAGAGGCAGGGTCCCCGTGGCAGCCGTGTTTGGGGAGGAAGGAGGAAGAAGAGGAGGCCAAGGGTTTGCATCTGATCAGCTCCTCCACAAAGAGGAAGTGTCCAGATGCCGGCCAGTGCTGCGGGGCTGGGGTTGAGGACTTCAGGGTGAATCCTTGGGTGAGCCGTTGAGGAAGGCTACAGACGGATGAGTACAAGGACTAACTTTGAGGACCAACCACCAGAGTCAAGGTCTCCCAGAGGCTGACCTTGGGCTGGAGCAGGAATCCACTGAAGGGCTCTCCGGGGGCGGTGTCCGGCATAGCGCCGAGATGCATCCCACACTGCAGTACGAGGGTTCGAGTCCCGGCTCCACTTCTGACTCCAGCTCCCTGCTCATGCACACCCTGGGAAGAAGCAGTGATGGCTCAAGTAGCTGGGTCCTTGTCACCCACATGGACATAAATGGAGTTCCCAGCTCCTGGCTTTGACCTGGTCCAGCCCTGGCTGTTGTGGGCATTTGGGGTGTGAACCAGTGGACAGGAACGCTCTGAATATATAGCTCTGCTACTTTCTGTCTCTGCCTTTCAAGTAAATAAAATAAGTACATTTTTTACAAGAAAGAAAGGCTCCCAGAATAAATTAGCAAAGGAGCGGGGGCCGCAGGCCAGGGAAGCGGAAGCCACACCAAGGCCCTGTGGCCGGTGGAGCTGAGCCCCTGCCTGATCCCACAAGGAGCTCCAAGTTTGCCAAGGCGCTGGGCTTCTGCACACATACTCCGGCTCTCATTGGCTACCTGGGGAAGGGACAGGAACGTCGGCCTCCCCAGGTCCCTCTGGGATCTCTGTGTGAGTGCGGTAGCTCCGGGGTCCAAAGACAATCATTGGAGGTGGCGGTTCCAGGCTTCAGCAACAAAGCACCAGGGTGCCCCAGAAGTGGGGCTGAGGGCGTAGAGCTGGTAAAGGGCCAGCAGCGCAGCAGGTCCCCTGGGAGGACCCACGTGTGTTTTCTGTTGTGCAGACCACGTGTCTGTGTTAGCAGCAGCACCTGGCTGCTCCCTCGGCCCGCCACGATGTCTCCCACCTCCACTCTGCCTGGCCAGCTCCCAGGCTTCCTGTGCAATGCCGCCCAGTGACTGCTGCCCTGAGCCACAGGCAGCGTGCCCTGTCCCTGCTCCTCGGCTCTGTTTACTCAGTGGTCACGGCACCATATGTGGCTTCTGTGCTGGACTCGTGGCAGGGTCGGGATCTACACTGGTCCCTGCTGGGCAGGGCGCCCCGGAAGAGGTGAGCAAATGCTCATCCGCTGCCTACCGGCTCATTGAACCCCTGCTCTGGTCTACTCCGGCCCTGCGCAGGTGCATACGGTGGGGGGTGGGGGGGCTCCTCCCGGATAATGACTTCCATGAGTGAGGACTGCAGGAGCACAGGCTGCTGGGGAGAGAGCAGCTCTGGGGGCACAGTGGGGCTCGGGTTTCTTGAGAAATGGGGTGGCCAGAGGGACCGGAAGGTCTATACCAAGGCTGAGGTGGGGGCACAGTGGCCTGGCGGAGGCTGGAGTGAGCAGGTGGACCTTGAAGGTTTGTCCCTGGTGCAGGTCCTGGTGGGAAGACACACGGCTGGTGACGGCTCTGAACTGGAGGGCTGGGAAGAGGAGGATCATGAGGAAGAGCTTGGACTGGGCTGTGTGTGCTGCACAACGCTTGCAAAAACCCCAGGACTTAGAACAGCAAACACAGACTTTCCACGCCCGAGGTTGGCTTCTCTGGGCTCTCCTGGACTCAGCGGGACTCCAGGTGTCCAGCAAGGGTCTGGACCGACGGGCTGGAGGCTCCCTGGGCATCTCTTCCCATGGCCAATCCCAGGCAGAAGCCCATGGGTGCCCTGGAAGCCCTCGGCTCAGACCTGAGGCCATCACCCACAGGGCATTGGCCAAAGCTAGTCACGTGGCCTAGCCCCGTGTCGTCAGGACCAAGGGGTGGATTCTTGGCTCCCTAGCGCAAGGTGCCGCACAGGCCTGTGATGGCGGGCATGGTGCGGGATTCCCCGGCAGGCGGGGGTCGCCCAGCCGCAGCCCCTTGGCCTCCCCCTCTTGTGTTGACCGGTGAGCTCCACTCTCCTGGACGAGGCACGCGCTCGTTTTCTGTGTTGCATGACAACCGCACTGGGACGCCACGTGTGAGGCACGGGCTCTTAGCGGTAACTCTAGTGGCAAAGGACTCATGCTGACCTGAGGTCTCCAGGCAGGGGGTGCATCGTCCGAATGCCAGCCTCTGTGTGACAGGGAGCGTTGTCGTCCCCTGCCCCCTTGCTCCAGCCACGGGGACATCAAGAGAGACCTCCGGGCTGTCACTTCAGTGCCAGCCAGAGTTGTCAACTTCCTACCCACCAGCCTGCAGCTCCTTTGATGTGTGGGTTCCATCCCCTAAAAGCAGCTCAAGTCTTCAAAGAGCACTCAAGGCTGACTCCACTGGCAACAGTGTGAGAGTGTGAACAGCAGGGGTTCGGGGACCTCATGATCCCCACACCCCACTGGGGATCCCAGCTCAGGGGCCACAAGGTAGAACAAGCCCAGGTGAGTCTGAGGTTGACCCGCCCCGGGAGTCCCTGGCAGGAAGCGCAGTAGGAGGGCTGCGGGTGTGGGTGGGAGCTGGTCTGGGGAAAGTGAGACGTGGAGGTGGTGGCGGGGGGGGGGGGGGGGCGTTGCTAGCCCAGGGACAAGCTGGCTGAAGGCTGTGTCAGCTTCAGGCCTGCTCTCCAACTCTGAGAATCGGGGAGGGGCTCCATGGAGAAGCCAGTGCAGACCCTGCTAGGGGGTGGGGTCAGAGCCCAGGCAGAGCCATGCAAGAGAAAAGCTGAAGAACCCGGCTCAGGACGTGGGGGCTGCCCGGAACAGGGAGCGGGAGACCCCAGCCTGCGGCTAGGTACAAGGCAGTCCCCCTTGCCAGTGCCTGGGCCCAGCAGACCTGGGCAGACGCGCTCGGCAGCCTGGTGCCCACTTGGAGCTGGGGACCTGCATGGTGCCTGGGTTCTGAACAGTGACTTTCTGCTGGCACTGGCCAGTGGGTGGCCCTGGGCAGGGGCGGCACCCAGGTTCCACTTTCCTTCCTTGGAGCTTCCTGCCTGCCCCTCCCCCGCCCAGGGCTGCAGCCCCCCTTCCGTGCGCACATGTGCTACCTTAGCAAGCCTGGCATCAGCTTGCAAGTCCCCAGATGTGTGATTTGGGGATCCCGCCGTGGCGCAGGCCAGCAGGGACAGGCCTATACCCAGAGAAGCAAGGACCAGCCTTCCCACCCCTCCCCCCCCCATCCACACAGCCTGGGCCAGGCCAGCTGCCGCCCAGGATGAAGGCTTCTCCCGGACGCCAGCTCCACACCACTCAGCCCCTCCACGCAGGAACTGCCTGAGAATCTCCAGCTGCCTGGCTCCTGCCGAGCTGGTAGCCCCAGACTCTTCCTGTTCCAAGAGCTGGCTCCCATCTGGTGAGCCAGTGCACGGACACCCACTCCCAACATCTCCAGTTGTCTCTCATCTGGAAACACCCCTCCGGGCGCTGTTCTTCTAACAGTGCCTCTTACCACCCAGCATCCTCTCTGCGCTCCGTTTTCGCACCTGCAACTTGGAAATGCCGCGTCCACCTGCAGCGTCGGCTGTGCTGTAACGTGGGTATCACACGAGCGCACACCTGGCCCCAGCCTGTCCACACCCGGCGGTTAATCCATCCCTCCTTCTCTCACTTGACGCTCACCACATGTGTGTTCTCCATTTGAGAGGTGGGGTCCCCACCTGGGGAGATCCAGGGAGGTTCTAGGATTCCTCTTGGAGGGACCCCTCCCCTGCCGCTGGCATGAGACACACGGCAGGGACCTCACCACCATCTGCTGGTACCCAGGACTGTTCAGGGCTCTGAAGCAGGGACCAAGGGCGGGTGGGAAAAGCCCCTCCCTGGGCCTGGAGAGTTCATGTCCCCACCTGCCCTGTTCCCCTCCCAACAGCACCAAGCCCCCGGGAACCCACAGGGCCAGACCGCCTGTCGGAGATACGGCAGCTCGGTGGCCCCCTGGAAAATTCCCACCAATAGTTCTGAGTCGTCCCCGACAGAGCCCTTCAGGCGCGGCACAGAGCACTGCCCCTGTTCCTCCCTCTATTCCCACTGCGTGGGTCCCCAGTAGGCAAAATACCTTGAAAATGCTTCCACTACCCCCATATCACCAGAACACCAGGGCCCCCGTCCTAGCCTAGGGCTCCGTAGCAGGTGCCAAAGCTACCTGCCCGTGAGTCCATCAGGCTCTTCATGGCAGAGTGGGGCAGCCTCCTGCCTAGTGCATGGCCTCCGCCCATGCCCGGAGACCCACAGCTCCTCCGTCTACATGTCCATACCATCAGTTTCCAGCTGTCAGCCCCTCCCGCTGGGGCTAAATCAAGTCCATGGCCCTCAGAGAGAACAGAAACTAAGCCCAGAACAACACCTCGCTCCTCAATTGTGTCAGCTTTTTTTTTTTTTTTTTTTTTTTTTACTATAATGAAATGCCTGAGACAGGCTACCGTGTAAAGAAAAGAGGCATAGCTTAGTTCACAGACCTGGAGTCCTGGGTCAGGCAGGCCCCATGCTTGGTCTCTGGTGGTGGCATTGCTGGCAGGGTGATGAGGCTGCACGGGCATCGCGTGGCAAGGGGCGGGGAATGCAGGTGCCTGTCATCCCTCTCCCCAGGATTCATCATGGGCCCCACGTTAACAACCTAATCCAGGCTCATCACCTCCCAAGGCTATGCCCCTAAACACCAGAGTTAACCTTTCTTTTCTTTTTAAAAAAATTACTTATTTATTTATTTATCTGAGAAGCAGAGTTACAGAGAGAGAAAGGGAGAGAGAGAGAGAGGGGTCTTCCATCTGCTGGTTCACTCCCCGAATGGCCGCAATGGCCGGAGCTGGGCTGATCCAAAGCCAGGAGCCAGGATTCCTTCCAGGTCTCCCCTGTGACTACAGGGGCCCAAGCACCTGGGCCGTCCTCCACTGCTTTCTCAGGTGCATTAGCAGGGAGCTGGATTGGAAATGGAGCAGCCTGGACTTGAACCGTCCCCCATATAGGATGCCTGTGCCACAGGCAGAGGCTTAACCTACTGTGCCACAGTGCCAGCCCCAGTAGTTGGATTTTCTACCATCCTAGTACCATTAACATAAGCCCTCAAGGAGCAAGCTCCTACGTGAGCCTGGGAGCCGAGTCATATTCACATCACTGTACCAATGGATGAGACCTTGCAGGAGCCCGGCTCTGCCACACCCGACCGTCCACTGTGTCTCCAGGCTGCAGCCCTAGCCCACAACACTGGGCTGAGGGAGCCAGTGCTGCCCCTGCCCCCTCTGTTCCGCCCCAGGCAAGGCGGCAGCCCTTGCCGTGATGTTTGTCTGGGTCGTTGCCACCACCTCAGCTCCATGCACGCACACTGTGTGGTGCTGACCCCCGGGATTCTCTTTGTATGCTTTGGTACATCCGTAGAATTACTGTTACCTGGGCCTCGCCGTGTTTCCAGGGTATCTGCAGCCTTTGTCCAGGAATCCAGGCGTGCACAGATCTGTTTTTGTAGCATAAAAGGAAATTGGACACCTTTAGACTTTTACGTCTCTCTCCCCTTTGTGTGTGTGTGCACACTAATTAAATAGGTTACATAAGTTGGTTTCCAGAACTTTTCTTATTGTAGTGTCTTCCTCAAAAAACTGTACGTGTCACCACCTTACCGCCTGAATGCCTTTTTAAAAAATGTTAATATTGAAAATAATCCGACTTAGGAAAATTTTAGGAAGATACAAAGACGTCCTGTGTCCCCAGCACTCCCTGTCCCAAGCCAGCATTCAGCGACCTGAGTTGATGGTTCTCTCATATCACCACTGTTACTCTTCTGAATTCTTGGGGAGTGAGTTGCTGGCAGTGCTTCAGTGTGTTCTTGTTCACTACCACCTTCAACATCAACATCACAAAATTGGGGCTGGTGCTGTGGCGTAGCGGGTAAAGCCACTGGCTGCAGTGCCAACATCCCATATGGGCGTGGGTTCAAGACCCGGCTGCTCCTCTTCTGATCCAGCTCTTGGCTTGTGGACTGGGAAGGCAGTAGAATAGAAGATGGCCCAAGTGCTTGGGCCCCTGCACCCGTGTGGGAGACCCAGAAGCAGTTCCTGGCTCCTGGCTTTGGATCAGCCCAGCTCTGGCCGTTGTGGCCATTCGGGGAGTGAACCAGTGGATGGAAGACCCTCTGTGTCTCTCTTTCTCTCTGTAACTCTGCCTCTCAAATAAATAAATGAATCTTAAAAATCATGAAATTAACACTGATAAAATATTACTATTACTTAGACTCCACTCACATTTCTCCAAAAGTCTTTTCAGAAAACATTTGATTACTTTATTGGAAAGGGGAGACAGGGAGAGAAAGAGAAATCTTGCATCCACTGGTTCACTCCCCAGGGCTGGGCCAAGCCAAAGCCAAGAGCCCAGAACTCGATCCAAGGACTTGCTACGTGAGCCATCATGTAGCACGTTAGCAGGAAGTTGGATCTGAAGTGGAGGAGTCGGGACTCTAACCAGGCACCCCAATCTGGGATGTGGGTGTCCCAGCAGGCATTCTAACCACTGTGCCAAACACCTGTTCTCCCATAGTCTTCATAGAAATAACTACACGTACTGGATGTCTATATATATAGTATGCAGTTATTGCTGTGATTTAGATGTGATGTGTTGCCGCCAAAACTCATGTTGAACTTGAATTGCCATTGATGGCTTTGGCGGGGGGCGGGGAGCAGGATGCTTTTAGCAGTGACAACGTCGTCAGGAAGGGTTGGTGCCTCCTCACAGGCGTGAGTCTTGCTCTCCCCGGCTGTTAGGTGAGGAGAGAGCAGGTTGTTAATAACCACGCAAGCCGCCCCGCGTGGCTCGGCTCTCACACACGCCCACTTGCCCTTTCTCTTTTCACCAGGACCTGAAACAGCAGGAGGCGCTCTCGGGCGCCCCAGGTCCCGGAACCTGTGCTCTGCTCTTTCTAGATGACCTGGTCTTGGTGTTCTGTTATAGCAACAAAAAACGAGCGAAGATGACCAAGTGTGACTATACACCTTCTCCACCTCCGCCAGCCCTGACTTCCAACCAGGTCCAGCCAGGGTCTCGTGTCCCCTGTACTCATCACCCCTTTGAGTGCCCATAAACTGGGCACTGATGGCTCTGCCATGGTCACTTGACTTGGGGTTGCCAGGTGTGTCCCCGTGGCTGGGTCCCCATTTGGCAGGAGCACCCAGCAGTGTTGCTGTGTTCTTCTCTGGCCCTCGTCCCAGAAGGCGCGCAGAGCTGCCCTGTCCTGGTGGTGGCGAGGTGACCCGGGAGCACGTGGTTAAGGCCATGTCTGCCAGCTGCTCTTTTCCCTCCGGTATTTGTAACTGTTTGGCAGGGTATCTGAGGGCATCCTCTTCCTCCTTGTGTCGGGGATCGACGACGCTTGCCTGAGCCAGTGGTTACTCTGCTTTGTTCCGTTGCCGTCCCGACCATGCTGGGTGCTCCTGTCCACTGTCCTGTCAGTGTCCCTTTGGGAAGTCCCCAGCACGTGGAGGGCAAGTGCCTGCTTCCTGAGACGGCAGCTGTCCCAGGCTCCTGTGACACTTTCTCAGCGTTTGATCTTGGGGCTGCAGGAATCAGTGATCTCTCGAGCGGGCGCTGGTTCTGTTTGGTGCAGGAAGGTATTTAGTGACCAAGGCGTGAGCAGCAGGTGCGCTCAGTGCTGTTGGGCTATGGCTGCTTTCAGAGGCTCTCAGCAGACAGAGCTAGGAAACTGTGTGTGTGCGTGTATGTGCATGGGGAATATGTGTACATGTACAAGGAACTATGAGCACATACATGGGAAATACATGTTTTCATAGGAACTACATGTGTGTACACATGTATGTGTACACTTGTGTTTACCTGTATATGTACTACAACCCTGAGTTCTCACCGATGCTTCCCATTCTAGCCCAGCACGACAGAGTTCACCCAGCCTAACTCCTTCTTCCGTGTGCATTTCTTTACGCACTTGTTTCCCAGTGTGCAACCTGTCTCCTGTGCCGCCACCTGCCCCGACCCCCTGCCCGGCCCACTGTGCAGGCTCTGAGGACCCTGGCCGTTTCCTTATCCTGGCTGCATCCCTCACCCCCTGGCTCTGCATCCTCCTGCATCCTGACCTTTGCTTGGCCCCAGCCCCAGAAGCCTGCTGGCCCTGGGCCCTTCAAAGGGAGGGAGTGGAAGGGCGCCATGAAGATGTTTCGCAGGAAAGAGAAGGGAAGGGAGGGAGAGAGGACTATCTATTTCCAGAACGAGATTGATTTGTTGTTTACGTATTTAAAGAAAGGCAGAATGACAGAGAAAAGGGGTGAAGGGGGGAGCTTCCATCCACTGGTTCACTCCCTCACATGGTGCAACAGCCGGAGCTGGGCCTGGCTGAGGCCTGGAGCCAGGAATCCATGCAGATCTCCCACATGGGTGGCAGGCACCCAGCTGCTGGGGCATCGTCTGCAGGGAGCTGGATCAGGAATGGAGCAGCCAGGCCTCGAACTGGCACTCCAACATGGGACGAGGGAAATCCCAGGCAGTGGCTTAACCCGCAGTGCCACAATGCCGGCCAGCCCCACTGACCGTCTTTTAAGGCTGAAGAGGGATTTCTGGCCCTTAAGTAGGCCTGTGCCAAACCTGACCCCCACATCCCCACCCCATGTGACCTTCCCTTCTCATTAAATGTCAGCGACATCAGTCGGGGTCCTGGGAATCCCCTCCCTGCCCTCTCCTGGATGTGCTAACAAGTGGCCTGGTGGTCCCAGATCCAGCCCATCTGTGCTCCTCTCCCTCGCTGTGTCTCCCTAGCTCAGCACCAGAGTGGAGCTGTTGGAACCCCGCCTCCATGCCTCCCCACGCCAGGAACAAAGCGATATTTTCGAAGTCTCTATCTGAATGTGTCACTCACACACATGCAGGCACGCGTGCACACACACACACACACACACACACACATGCCCAGCTCTGAAAGGCTCCAGATCACTCTAGAATCCTGCCCCTCCTGGGGTGCCCGAGGTCCAGGAGCCCGTCACTGCTCGGCCTGTCCCTGTTCTTGCCCACGCTGGGGTCTGTGAGTCCCAGTGAGAGCTGGGAGGAGAGAACGTGTGAAAGGTTCAGAACCACCAGGACGGAAGGGAAACTAAGACAGTATTCTGGGGGCTGGCAGAGGTGCAGGGGGCTGCAGGGAGGGCCCGGGCTGGGGTGGGCCCACTCACAGTAAGAGTCACAGGACAGGATGGGGCAGGCACGGCGGCAGCAGCCAGCCTGACCCTGTGGCCCAGACCCCCCTGCCATGCAGTTCCCGTCACAGCAGCCGGTGCCGTGGTCACTCCCCTCCTTATGCCCCGTCTAGGGCTTCCCCCGTGACCTTGACACAGCCACTTTGGAGTGGTGGGATAATGAGTGAGGTCTTTGTTTCTTTGTGTTGCTTCCTACATCTCAGATCTTTCCCATCATTTGCGAGACGTCCACAGTGGCCATCTATGCTTTTTTGGCCATTGATGATTTACCCCACAGGCTGGCACAGCCTCCGGGAGGGGCTTCCGGGCGCCACAAGGCTCCCGCCCGGCTCCGCGTGTGGCCTTCCTCTGTGATGGTCCTGTTTCACTTCCCCATTCAGAGACAGCAGACGATGCTGAAGTTAAAATTACTCACGGGGAAACTTCAGCCTGTGTGGTGCTCTGTGCTCCCTGGCCCGATACCCCGACCCGGGCAGGGCATTGCAAAGTCATAGCCAGGACTGCTTCTAGAAGCACACCCTGTCTTCATGCACACGGCCCTGGGCCTCCAGCAGCCTGGACACCGCTGTCCCTTGTTTGAGAGACGGCAGTGCCCTCCCTTTGCTGACTGCCGGGGCCACGGGAGGCCCTCGTGCCAGAGCTGGGTGCCTTCCCCGGGGGTCTTGCCCCCTCGGTGAGCTCAGGTGTCCAGCACAAGGACCAAGGGGCCTCTCCCTGCAAGGCCCAGGGTGGCACTCAATGGGCACCTGCTTCTCTTTCTGACCACGAGGTCCACTGAACGCCTCCTTTGCAAGGAGACCTGATCCTTGCGAGACTCCCAAGCAGACACAGGAGCCCAGGCCAAATCAGCCGCTGGCTCGCAGCTCGGCTTCCTGGGCAGCTGTCTGCAGAGGCTTGGCAGACATGATCTTGCTGGAAATCACCCAGAACTTTCCCTAGCGCTGGAGATGTCCGTGGGAGGCAGGAGACGGAATCGGTATTTGTTTCACCTCCTTCGAAACGGCTGCGTTTTCTTCGGCACGGCTTTGGGTTGTGATGCTGAGTTCGTGTCCACTCCGCTGACCCAGCAAACCCCGATGGGGGCTGTCTGGGCCTGGGTCTTCGTACACGTGACTAGGTTAGGGAAAGCTGTTCTTTGGAAGCAAGCTGTCTCCTGCTCGGGTTGTCCGCTCTAGAGAGGAGGGGTCTGCTGCCGGCCCCGCCCCAGGTCCCACCCTGGCCACAGCCTCAACCCCAGAGGATCACAGCACTGGTTAGCACCAGCCTTAGGGCTTCCGGCTGCTGCTTCAGAACGAGGAACGGGGCCCAGCGCTGGACCGCTGGGAAGAAGCCAGCGCAGCCCCCTCCCTGCTGGGAAGTGTGGCAGGTGCTGCCTTCCGGACCGAAACCGGACAGTTCATGCCCCACCCCTACCCGGCAGGCCCTGCGACACCGTGTCACCTGCTCCCTAACCGTAGCCGTGTCCCGGCATCGGCCTTGTCAGCAGCCCTCAGCGCCGACCCCCCGGCTTCTCAAGGAGTCCTTTTAGACGGTCCGAGCCGCTTCTCACCGAGCGCGCCTCGGATTCCCCGGACTCGCGTCTCTGAAACAGAGCATGCGCAGTCAGCGCTGGTGCTTGGACTTTGTAGCGGGCCACAGGGTCACGCTGTCCACGTCAGTGGACCTTAAGGCCCAGAGTTCTCGTGCCGTCTGCGGCACGCACGGCCCACACACCCTAGGCTGGGAGCCCTTTTCAGATCCACGCACAAATCCTTCCACTTCGATTCTCGCTGGTGTCTTTATTTCCCTTTTCCAAGCACTTAGGCGCCATCCAGTAGCTGAGGGCTCTTTGACAGGTGCCATCCAACGGCTGTCATGGATTCCAGGTCACAGATCTTGCATTATGTCCAATTTTTTTTGTTATTTTGCTTGCTTTTGGGTTTGAACTTATTTGAGCCACTTTGTAGAAAGCTTTGTTGCTAGTGCTGCTGGTGAGAGATTTCTGGTTAACAGTTGCTTGAAAGAAATTGTTCAACAGGGGGCTTTGTGGAAACAAGGAGATTTTTGAAAAGAATAAACAAAGCCTTTTGTGAAACTCTCTATAAATTTGCTCAATAGCTTGAACCATGCAACACACACCATGGATAGATTGATGCGTGTGTACAGTGCGTAGGCACACACAAAGCACATGGAGCGACAGACAGGAGAGGAGGGGGGCAGAGAAAGCCCGAGTCACAGGTGACTGATGGAGGTGTGGCAGCATGGCAATCGAATTGTCCTGCTGCAGCTTGGAGTTGCCCTCCCAGGAGCGAGAGGTCAAAGGCCTGTGTGAGTGCCGCCCAGTCTTGTCCCCATGTCTGAGCCTGTCCTGCCCACCTGTAATCCTGAAGACCCTCAGGTGCACAGGGGGTCATTGATTGGATGATGCGATGGAGATGACAAGGGGGCAGGATCACAGACACAGAGTGGGCAGGGCTAGGGGTGTTGAATGTGCACCTCTTTGGTGCCCTTGCCAGCTCCCGGGGGGTGTGGCCTCCATGTGGGTGGGGCCTCAGCTGGGCGGGGCCTCAGCAGCAGTAGGGCTGGCGGCTCATGGAAGACCTTGAATTTCTGGCTGGAGCCATACAGCAAGGGACCCCCGGGGTTCGGGTATCTCAACAGCCCCGGGGCAGAATCACCGCCATCTCCACTCCTCCCTCACCGTCGATGGAGATCCAAACGGGCAGATTTTGCCTAGGTCATTTTCTGAGCTTTGAGAAAACAGAATTACAACAAAAAAATGCAAATGAAGGCAAAGCAACTGCCAGAGTAGATTTTCCCCCTGTGTTTAAAAATAAGTGATCTTTGTGGGGGGAGGGGAAAAACAAAAATAACTCCCCCACCAACACATGCCCAAAATGTCTAGAAGAAGCAGATTCCAATTCCTTGTTTAAAAAAAAAAATCAATACAGAGTTCTGATTTTTTGCCAGAGTACAAATGTATTATTTCTGTAAAGAAATACTTGCAAAATAGTGTGGCTTTTGTTTTTTAGACTGCAAGGGAAAAAAAGACCTTAAAATGATCGCATTTGCGCCTTCTGTGGGAGGGCAGGATGTGAGGGTGTGTGTGCAGGCGCCGGGGCCCTCCCTCGGTCTTGCCGGCCCCGCCGCAGGTGGCCTCTGGGGCTGGGCGGCGTCTGCTTGGTGACAGTTTCTTCTGTCCTCAGGCGTCCGAAGGTGTCCCCATGAGGTTCTTCACCAAGCTGGACCAGCTCATCGAGTTCTACAAGAAAGAAAACATGGGGCTGGTGACGCACCTGCAGTACCCCGTGCCCCTGGAGGAAGAGGACGCCGGCGACGAGCCCGAGGAGGACACGGGTAGGAGGGGCCAGGGAGCCTTTGGGATACCCTTCCGCCAAGGCTCATGAGTCCCTGTGGACTAGGCGGGTCCTATCGTCACAGGGAGACAGTGCAATGGGGTGGTTAAGGACAAGCAAGGGCCGCAGGCTCTGGGCTCAGACAGACGTGGGTGAGAATTCCCGCATCACAGCTCATGAGCCATGTGACCTTGGACAAGTTGCTAAGCTTCTCTGAACCACGGGCCTCTCTTGAAAGGGACAGTGAGAATAGCATCTCCCGCTCTGGGTGTCGCGAGGATCAGATGAGCCGGTGACTGGTTGTGGGTCAGCCCTGCGCAGGTGCGGCTGCCCGCGGGGGTCCTCACGTGCACAGCGGGCTGGGCTTCACCAGAGAACCGAGGCTGAGGGCCGAGCCCTGGGCAGGAGGAGGAGACGGGTGCTGCTTTAGATCGTCACCCGCGGGGTGGGAGACTCGGGGCTGCCCTCCGCTGTCTGGGACAAAGACCACAGAGCAAGGGACAGCTACACGAAGTCAAGCAGAGACAGACAGCAAGCTCCTGGGAGCGCTCATAGCCTAAGGGGAAGCCACGAGGTGCCTGCTTGAGCCCCTCAGCCGTTCAGAGCTCCCCCTAAATCACACCCCCTGGAGACCACCAGGTCCCACAGGCTCCCCCCACCTCTGCGAGGGGAGACGAGACCAGAGATGCCGAGGCTGCTGGCCTGGTGCCCACCTGACCCTGCCAGGCACGTGCTGGGTGCCCTTTGAATCCTGCGGGCTTGCCTGTGGGCCACCAGCACCCCCACGTCCACCCTCCCAGAGACCCCCTTTCTGTGGTTACAAGGCTGGGTAGGATGGCAATCTGCCTCCTGAACTCTGGGGGAAGTGTGTTCCCCAAAGGGCGGCAGCCCCATGGAGACGGGGGCAGGGGCAGGGGCCTAGGGATCAGGCCTCCACATGGCCGCCCCCTGCACCGTGCCGCCCCCAGGAGCTGTGGCGCAGCAGTGCCACCTCAGCCCACCCTCTGGGGACGGCCGTCTGGGGAAAGGGCCACGCATGCTTTGTGCAGCGCTAGAAAGGGAACCCTGTCTCGTGACCGCTGGCTTCACTTCCCCCAAACACAGCCACCCAACTGTCAGCCTGAACCGAGCCAAGCGGCATTTGTCTCCCAGGCGTCTAAGTCAGCCCCGTTTGTCTCAAGGTGCTGCCGCCTCTGAGGCTCTAACCCGACCAGCCCCGTATTCAGGACCCAGGCTCGGGGAGGGAGTGGACCTGTAGCCCAAAAGACCCAGGCAGCCCCTCGGGGTGGGAGAGAGGCTTGGGAAGGGAGTCCTGGCCCCCAGGGCCTAAATGGCCTTTACCTGTGCAGGGCCAGCAGGCTGGCAGCTCTTCTAAACCTGATGGGCAGGGTTCCCATCTCTCAGACCAAGTTCAAGTCGCATTTCATCTTTCAGGTTTCTGAGTGTAGGAGCCCCCTGCCCCCATTTTTCTAGAGGAAGAGAGAAGGGAGGGCAGGGGCGGGAGAGGGGGAGCAGAGAGCGGGGACCACCATGGCATGGGTGGGATGGGAGACAGAGGAGCAGCTGGCTGGGCCTGCCTCCTGCCCCTGCTCTGGCCACCTGTGCTCAGGACCTATGGTAGGGGCTGGGTCTCTGCCCAGGCCTGGCTCAGCCTAACCTGAGGCACCTGCTGGCCTGCCTGAAGCTGCAGCTCGGTCTATCCTAGGTCAGCAGCCCTCCAGGCCACCCAGCCTCTGAGCCCAGCGGGACATGTGACTCCAGCAGGTGTCGGCTGAGCGCCACCATGAGTTGGGCACCAGGGACCACAAAGACCCTGCCCCTGCCACTCTTGAGGAAGTAGGAGGGAGAGGAGTGATGGGGGCACCATTAGGAGCCTGGCACATGGGCGCAAGGACCTCACAGGGCTGCGGGGAGCGTGGGGGGCGGAGTCACGCCCTCCTGGAGCCTCATTGCGGGTGTTCCTGCTGTTCTCTCGGGCAGAGAGCGTCGTGTCCCCGCCGGAGCTGCCCCCGAGAAACATCCCTCTGTCTGCCGGGCCCTGTGAGCCCAAGGAGCTTCCTCTTTTGGTGGAGAATTCCCGAGCCCCCGAAGTCAGCCGGCCGAGCCTCTCAGAGATGCTGCTCCAGCGACTGCAGAGTATGGATACCAGCGGGTGAGTCCTTGTCTGGCAGGCCCCCAGGGGGCTGGTGGGTGCCCCACGGAGGCAGGTGCACCCAGGTCCTCCCGGGGGGTCGGTGGGTGCCCCATGGAGTCAGGTGTGCCCAGACCCTCCCAGGAGGCTGGTGGATACCCCATGGAGGCAGGTGTGCCCAGGTCCTCCCGGGGGGTCAGTGGGTACCCCATGGAAGCAGGTGCACCCAGGTCCTCCCAGGGGGCCGGTGGGTGCCCCACGGAGGCAGGTGCGCCCAGGCCCTCCCGGGGGGCTAGTGGGTGCCCCATGGAGGCAGGTGCGCCCAGGTCCTCCCGGGGGGTCGGTGGGTGCCCCATGGAGTCAGGTGTGCCCAGACCCTCCCAGGAGGCTGGTGGATACCCCATGGAGGCAGGTGTGCCCAGGTCCTCCCGGGGGGTCAGTGGGTACCCCATGGAAGCAGGTGCACCCAGGTCCTCCCAGGGGGCCGGTGGGTGCCCCACGGAGGCAGGTGCGCCCAGGCCCTCCCGGGGGGCTAGTGGGTGCCCCATGGAGGCAGGTGCGCCCAGGCCCTCCCGGGGGGCTAGTGGGTGCCCCATGGAGGCAGGTGCGCCCAGGTCCTCCCGGGGGGCCGGTGGGTGCCCCATGGAGGCAGGTGCGCCCAGGCCCTCCCGGGGGGCCGGTGGGTGCCCCATGGAGGCAGGTGCACCCAGGCCCCCCGCTGGCCAGACCTGAGGACTGAGGCCTTCATCCCCACGGGCAGCACCTGTGGTCATTTTCCTCTACTTTCTAGCCAGGGTTCTACTGTTTTGACCAAGGGGATATTGTTTGTGTCCCTTGCCTGTTTTGTTTTTGTAACCAGGTTCTTCACGCTTTTCTTACCAACTTTTTAAAAAAATGATTGATTGATCTGAATGGCAGAGTTATGAGGGAAAGGGTAGATATTGATCTTCCATCGCTGGTTCACTCCCCAAATGGTCACAGTAGCTGGGACTGGACCAGGCCAAAGCCAGGAGCCTGGAGCTCCAACCAGGTCTCCTCTGTGGGTGCAGGGGCCCAAGCACTTGGGCCATCTTCTGCCGCTTTCCCAGGCCACAGCAGAGAGCTGGATCAGAAGAGCAGCTGGGACTCAAATTGGCGCCCATATGGGATGCTGGCACTGCAGGCAGAGGCTTAGCCCACTGCGGCACAGCGCCGGCCCCTACATTTATTGTAAGCCCTTGGTAAGAGTCTCAGTTGTCCCCTTTGTGAATGCACACTTTACACTTGGAAGGTTGCCGTCGTCCTCTGGGGAGCGCTGCCTCAGCACCTGCAGTGGCCAGCGCTCCCAGCGCGTTTCCTAGTGCCAAGCAGGCTGCACCTGCTCGCTCCGTTCCGTTCTCACAGCACGTGAGTGCAGGCTGCTCCCTCCCACAGACCAGACCAGAGCGCCAGGAAGGTGGCTCATGGGCCCAGGAGGGATCTTCTTCCTCCCTAATGATGCCCCCACCTCCCTGTCTGGCCCCAGGAGGGCATCACGAGGTGATTATCCCCTTAGTGGGGAAGCCGGGCTACATGGTGACATTTGTGACAGAGCTGGGATGGTCAGAAAAACTCAGGCTGGCCTAAGGTGTCAGATTGGGCCCAGGGCTGGAAACATGCAGATGCAAATGTGATGCAAATGTAATGCAAATGCCATAGCCCTTGGCCTGTCTGGTCCCAGCTGCTGAGTGGAGAGGTCTGGGCTGTGGCATGGGGTCATGAGCCACCCCCCGGGGCCTGCAGGGAACCCTCATGGCCATGAGTGGGAGAAGCTGGTCACTCCAGGGCTTCCCTTCTTGTGTGGCACTGCTGTGGAAGAGCTGCTCACCCTAAGTCACCCGAGCTGCAGGAGCTATGTCCCCTGCACCAGCCCTGGAATTGGGCCATCCGGGGAGGATTTAACACCGGTCCTGGTGGGCTGTGGGGAAGCCGCGGATGTACCGGGGAAGAACAGAGGACAGCACCCTGGGCTTGGAGCCTCTGGCCTTGCCACCTTCTTCCTTCCCACAAGAGGCCTGGTTGGGTCAGCTCCGAGAGGAGGGCAGGTCCCACTTCCACCCTAGGACAGCTCGTGGTTGAGCCCGTCCACCCCTGCCAGGGCGTCCGAGGGAGCCCAGCTCACATGGCAGCTGTGGCCACGTGGATACTGGTGGCTTCGCTAGGTGCCCATCTTCCCCAGGCCCAGGAGTCCACACTCCTGCCACCAGGAGCTGGCTCTGCAGTGACAGCGTCCTGGGGCCAAGCACACAGCCCCGATGCAGAGATGCCCTGTGGGGCTTGCACATGGCTCCTTTTCCTGCCACCGGTACCTGCACTGCCAGGAGTCCCTGAGTAGCCATGGCCTTCACAGAGGAGCCGCCCACACCCACACCCACCCCAAGCCTGCTGCCCAACTCTCCCCTGCTCTGGGCCCCCACAGAGCTGGCTGCTGGTACCCGAGATGGGTAGAGCATTATTTTTATTTATTTACTTATTTGAGAGGTAGAGTTACAGACAGTGAGAGGGAGAGACAGAGAGAGAGGTCTTCCATCCGCTAGTTCACTCCCCAGATGGCTGCAACAGCTGGAGCTGCTCTAATCTGAAGCCAGGAGCCAGGAGCTTCCTCCAGGTCTCCCACGTGGATGCAGGAGCCCAAGCACTTGGGCCATCTTCTACTGCTTTCCCAGGCCATGGCAAAGAGGTGGATTGGAAGAGGAGTAGCCAGGACTAGAACCGGCACCCATATGGGATGCCAGTGCCGCAGACAGAGGATTAGCCTACTGCACCACAGCACCAGCCCCTGGGTGGAGCATTATTTCTGGGTGTGGCAGTGACCATGGGGGCGGCCTTGGCATGGCGCCCCTCTTTGTAGTGGAGGACAGGAGGTGCCATCATTCTAACGCTTCCACGTTTTCTCCCCTTTGGTTGGGGTTTCCCAGCCTGGTCTCACAGGAGCTCCCCTGGCTCCACAGCGAGCCTGGCACCCCCGTGGCTGGGTGATGCTGGCTTCCACTTTCCTGATGCGCCTGGCGGCCCACAGCAGGGCCTCCAGCCGGGAAGACCAGGTTGAAGTTGCCAGGGCTGCTCTCCAACCAAAATCAACAGCTTTTCATTCCTTCATGGATTGCTTTGAAAAATCTGTGTGGCCTCTAATGCCGTGGATTCTTTGTCAAGGATGGAACAGGGATTTTGAAGGATTTTTTTCCACGAAGGTCGTTAACATCTTGGAGTTTCAGGTTCCTCTCTTCTAAAACAGGGATAATAGTAACAACAACAACAGCTGCCTGTGAGATTGACCTGTGGATATAAAGATAAAGTATTTAGCGTAGGGTCTGGTGTACTATGCTCAGCGATATTTTCCATTATTATGGGAACAGAGATTCAAACGTTGCCCAGACAAAAAGGTGCTGGAGATGGAATGTAGAGGTTGATGCAACTGCAGGGGACAGCCCCCAGGGGACCCGACAGGGCTCTGCTTGTGCCTGGGCCACAGGGGCCATGGGGCAAGGGCAGCAGGTCCTACCTTCCAGCTCCAACCACTTTGGAAACTTAAGGGCTTGGCCCCAGTCAGGCAGGACTTAGTGGCTTACATCGTCCCCCAGTCCCAGCCCCGTCATGGACCACACAGACTTCCCCAAGGGCCCTGCTCCACAGTGTGCTGCTGGGAGCCTGGGCCATGCATTTGGAGTCGGCAGGTGAGCCAGGCCTCTGGCCATCTCTACAAGCTCACCCTGCAGCCCTCAGAGCCTATCTGTGTGGCTGGACTTCCCCTGTACGCTTCTTAGTCCGTCGCCTCCTTGTGAAAGGACAGCCGCTTCCCAGCCCTCACACAGCATGGCTTCTTCCCAGCAGTGTGCACACACGCCGCCAGAGGCACCTGCTCTCTCCAGCCCGCCTCGCCTCGCCCTGCCCTGCCGTCTGCCCTCTGCCCCTGCAGTAAGACCCAGGACATGGGCGTGCAGGTGCACACGTGCTCAGCCAGAGACTCCGAGAAGGGAGCCCTGTTCCTGGGGCCGCTGTGGCTGTTGGTGCTGGTGGCCAAGGGAAGCAGAACGAGCTTTGCCGTTTTCTTTCCAGGCTTCCAGAAGAACACCTGAAAGCCATCCAGGATTATCTGAGCACTCAGCTCCCGCTGGACTCGGAATTTGTGAAGACGGGCTCCGGAAGCCTTCCTCATCTCAAGAAGCTGACCACGCTGCTCTGCAGGGAGCTCTACGGGTAAGGGCTCCCCGTGGGGGTGGGGCGGGACGGGGATGCAGGGGCGGGGCCGGCCCCAAGCTGCAGAAGGCGCTCATTAGGGTGACCCTGAGCTCGGCGGGCTCCTCTGAGGCTTCAGGATAATTGGGCAGTGGGCAGAGTTTACAAACCTCTGTGGTCGTTGGAAGGTTTTGTGTCCATAGAATTCGAACGTGTGTGTGTGTGTGTGTGTGTGTGTGTTCTCCACTAATTTGACGCTGGCAGCCAGAGCTTTCTCCCTTGCTCAGGATCCAGACCTCAGCGACTTTCGCTGCCACACTTCCTTCTTGCTGTAGCTGGCACATTTGACAAGCACATCAGGGAACCAAGAGGGAACAAATTAAAGTCAGTCTATTTTCAGTGATGGCCCAAGATTTCCGGCATTTGTTTTAAAGTGAGCTGATATTAAATTTTTTTTTATTTTTTCCAATACTGAATGCATGGAGCAACCAATTTGGCAACAATTCTGATCTCTTTTGGATTCTCTTCATTTTACAGTTTTAATTTAATTAACATTAAAATGATTTTCAAGCTTTATTACTGTATTGTTTATTTGAGAGAGAAAGAAAGCGTTCCCCAGGCTGAAGCTGGAACCCGGGAATTCAATCCAGGTCTCCCACAGGATGACAGGGACCCAGTTACTGGAGTCATCGCTGCCGCCTCCCAAGGGCTTTGTTGGCTGGGAGCTGGGATCGGGAGTCAGAGGCAGAGACAGAAACCCCATGCTCCCGCGTGGAAGGCAGGCCCAGCAACTGCCCTTCAAACTTAACTACAGTTCCATGGTCAAGGGCACAAAAGCAAGACTTGGGTTGCATTCTTGGCTCCTGGCTTCCACTTGGGGCCATTGTGGGAATTTGGGGGAACAACCAGCAGATAGGAGTTCTGCCTGTCTCTGCCTCAAATAATTATATATTAAAAAGCAAGACTGATGCTCCATCTGACTTAGCAGACAATATTTTAAATGCTTGATGGGTATAGATTCCCAGGCACCTCGAGGAACCAACACGATCCCATCACTAGTAAAAGGTCAACATTTTAATTGAACAAATAGCATTTCGGGCATTGTGGCACAGCAGGTTAAGCCACTGCATGCAATGCCCATATGGACACCAGTTCGAGTCCCAGGTGCCTGGGAAAGCAGTGGAGGATGGCCCAAGTCCCTGGGCCCTGAATCCACATGGGAGACTCAGAAATAGCTCATGGCTCCTGGCTTCAGATCCACCCAGCTCTCTCTAATTCTGCCTTTCAAATACATAGTAAATTTTTTTTAAAGATTTATTTATTGGGGCCAGTGCTGTGGTGCAGCAGGCTAATGCCCTGGCCTGACCCGGCATCCCATATAGACACTGGATTGAGACCCAGCTGCTCCACTTCTGATCCAGCTCTCTGCTATGGCCTGGGAAAGCAGTAGAGGATGGCCCAAGGCCTTGGGCCCCTGCACCCACGTGAGAGACCTGGAAGAAGCTCCTGGCTCCTGGCTTTGGATTGGTGCAGCTCCAGGCTTTGTTGCCAAGTGAGGAGTGAACCAGGGGATGGAAGACCTCTCTCTCTCTCTCTCTCTCTCTGCCTCTCCTCTCTCTGTGTAACTCTGACTTTCAAATAAATAAATAAATCTTTTTTAGAAGATTTTTTAAAAGACAGAAGACAGTAATACAAAGAGGAGAGAGAGAGAGAGAAAGAGAGAGAGAGAGAAATCTTGCATCGCTGGTTCATTCCCCAAATGGCTGCAATGGTCATGCAGAAGCCAGGAGCCAGGAGCTTCTTCTGGGTCTCCCATGTGTGTACAGGGGCACAAGGACTTGGGCCATCTTCCACTGCTTTCCCAGGCACAGTAGCAAAAAGCTGGATGGGAAGTGGAGCAGCCAGGATTTGAACCAGTGCTGAAATGGGATGCTGGCACCACAGAGGGAGACTTAACTTTCTACCACAGTGCTGGCTCCAATTAAGAAAAAAAAAAAAAAAAAAAAGACAGCATTTCATTCCTCAGCCTGTGCTGTATTGTTTTATTGTACTAAGCAGCTTCAAGATATTCTTATCAATCAATCTTCGCTTACAAAGAATCTTTCCACACCAGTAATCAAATTCAACTTCCTGTTTAAAGGCTCTTAAAAGTGCAATGCGTACTTTTGGTAAACTTGACAAACAATGTCTCTGACAAACTGAGCCGTGGTCAAATGGGCCAGGCGGGCTGGCCTGCGAGGGGGTGACGGCAGCGCCTCCGGCCACCGGATTCCCGGGCAGGGGTTTTGCTCCGGTCCCGCTGTGGGTGTCGCCCCTGCGGGAAGCCCAGAGCCCCGGCTCATGACGGCTGCGGACGGCTTTCATTTCTCCTTCCGGGGGAGCCGGTTCTGTGCCGCTTCCTTGTCGAGGAGGAAATGCTTTTTAAGCCCACGCCAGGCATCCCCGGGCTGGCTCCCGCACATCGGCAGCCTGCCCCCACCTCACCGGATGGGTCCTGAGGGGCCACCTCGTCCCCACGGTGACCGCAGCTGCCCGGCTGCCGGCTGGTCTGGCACGTGTGCTGGCAGACCCGGCTTCCTTCAGCTCTGGCTGTTGCAAGTCTCTGCCGACCGGACAGTTAACTGCGAGTCGCTCTTGGAGCCTCCTCAGTGTTCCAACCCCCCAGCGCTTCCCTGCGTTTTCCTGGGGAACGTGGTAGTCTCGCGGCAGGCTGGATGAAAGGCCAGAATTTTAGAAAACCTTAGATAGGAACAAAGCAGAGCCTGCCGCCCCGACCTGTGCAGGTGCCGTGCCACAGAGCTGTGAACCTGTAGCAATCCAGCTGCTTGGATTGGAGAAGTCTTCAGTTCATTCATTCATACACTTCATTCATTCATTCACTTAAAGGCCTTCCTCTCTCTTGACCTTTTTTTCTTTTTCTAAAGCTTTTATTTATTTATTTGAAAGAGCTACAGAGAGAAGGAGAGAGATCTTCCATGTGCTGGTTCACTCCTGGGGCTGAGCCAGGCCAGGGCCAGGAGCCAGGAGCTTCATCTGGGTCTCCCACGTGGGTGCAGGGTCCCAAGCACTTGGGCCATCTTCTGCTGCTTTCCCAGGCATTAGCAGGGAGCTGGATTGGAAGTGGAGCAACTGGAACTCAAACTAGTGCCCATATGGGATGGTGGAGTCACAGGTGGGGTGTTTACCCACTGTGCCACAATGCTGGCCCTCTTTTAAGACCTCTTGGGAGCTAACATCTCAGCAAGGAGCACAACTGTAGATTAAGAATATAAATAGGGACCGGTGTTGTGGCATAGCAGGTAAAACCTCTGCCTGCAGTGCCAGCATCCCATATGGGTGCTGGTTCAAGTCCCAGATACTCCACTTCTGATCCAGCTCTCTGCTGTGGCCTCAGAGGACAGCAGAAGATGGCCCAAGTCCTTGGGACCCTACACCCACGTTGGAGTTCCAGAGGAGGCTCCTGGCTCCTGGCTTTGGATTGGTGCAGCTCCAGCCATTGCAGCCAATTGGGAACTGAACCAGTGGATGGAAGATCTCTCTCTCTCTCTCTCTGCCTCTCTCTCTCTGTCTCTCTCTCTGCCTCTCCTTCTCTCTCTGTATAATTATGACTTTCAAGTAAAATATATAAATCTTTAAAAAAAGAATATAAATAAATAATTTTAGGAAGCAGCTGATGAAAATAAAGCGGAGTAACGTGAGGGAGAGACGTTGGGTGGAAGAGTATCAGGGTCCTCAGGGAATCAAGGAGATGACAGAGCTGGGACGTTGGTGACGAGTGGGAGCCAGCCACCCTGCCACCTGGCTGAGGATCTCCAAGTGCAAATGTCCAGGCAGGAAGCCAGGGTCGTGGGGACACGAGGAGTGAGGGATGGCATTCAGCAGGGAGCAGGCAGAGGCAGCATTGCCAGGTAGAACCACAGGCTGCCCAGTTCAGTGTGAATTTTAGATGAATGCAGACTGTTTTAACATCAGTTGTAGGGGGAGCTCTATCTGTATTTCTCTCGCTTACTTCCTCTCAAATAAATAAATAAGAAGTATTTTTTAAAGATTTATTTTATTTATGTGAAAAACAGAGTTAAAGAGAGAGGTAGAGACAGAGAGAGGTCTTCCATCCACTGATTCACTCCCCAGATGGCTGCAATGACCAGAGCTGCGCCGATCGGAAGCCAGGAGGCAGGAGCCTCCTCCAGGTCTCCCACGTGGGCACAGGGGCCAAAAAAGTTGGACCATCTTCTACTACTATCCCAGGCCATAGCAGAGAGCTGGATCGGAAGAGGAGCAGCCGGGACTAGAACCAGCACCCATATGGGATGCCGGCGCTTCGGGCCAGGGCTTTAACCCGCGGCGTCACAGCACCGGCCCCAATAAAAAATATTTTTAAAAAACCATAGTCTTTGGAGACAGGAAACAGAAAGTTAACTTATAGCAGGTAGAATGGGATCGCGAAGAAGCAGGAAAAAAATGATGCAGAACTGATGATTAAGCATATAATATTTTTAAAAAATCCGATCTTATAAAAGAGCTGACTCCAAGTATTGAGAAGCCTCAGAAAGACCCAGTTAATATAACAATCAAAGAGCAACAAGAAAACCTCCGTTTATTATGCTTCAAAACCACAAAGAAAAATTAATTCAGAAGGTAAATAATTAGGAACATCACCACAGCTTTATTTTTTCAGCACTGAACATTATTCAGACCCTTTGACAAAGCTATAAAAATTCTGAAACAGTATCTTCCAGAAAAGACCGCTGACGTTAGATTAGGTCAACCCGGATGTCGTTCAGAATACAGGGAGTCTTTTTAGGAAGCTATGAAAAATGTTCTAATCGAGGTGGGTGTTGTGGCACAGTGGGTTAAGCCGCTGCTTGGGACACCAGTGTTCATATCAGAGTGCCTGGGATCAAATCCTGCCTCCACTCCTGTCCAGCTTCTGGCGAATGCACACCTTCAGGGGTGACAGATGACGGCTCAAGCACTCAGGTCCCTGACACCCGTGTGGCAGACCCGGATAGAGCGCCCGCTCCCGGCCTTGGCCTGGCCCAGCCCTGGCTGCTGCAGCCATTGGAGAATGAACCAATGGATGGAAGATCTCTCTCTCTCTCTCTCTCTCTCTCTGCCATTCAAATACATAAAAATAAAAATTTTAAAAACATGCTCATCTAATGCTTCTGCTACAAAAGGAATCCAAGATTTTTTTTTTCCTCCAGAAATTTATAGCACTGGTGATCTTAAAAATAAGAATCTAGGGGCCGGCGCTGTGGCTCACTTGGTTAATCCTCCACCTGCGGTGCCAGCATCCCATATGGGCACAGGTTCTAGTCCCAGCTGCTCCTCTTCCAGTCCAGCTCTCTGCTGTGGCCCGGGAGGGCAGTGGAGGATGGCCCAAGTGCTTGGGCCCTGCACCTCATGGGAAACCAGGAGGAGGCACCTAGCTCCTGGCTTTGTATCGGCGCAGCGCCTGCCGTAGCGGCCATTTGGGGAGTGAACCAGTGGAAAGAAGACCTTTCTCTCTGTCTCTCTCTCTCTCACTGTCTGTAACTCTACCTGTCAAATAAATTTTTAAAAAAATTAAAAAAAAAAAAAAAGAATCCAGAAGCTCACTGAGCAGCAGGCTATGGAGGTGCTCACAGCAGGACGTGTTCATTCTGCACCCCCAAGTGCAATGTGATGGAAACTGATAAAATTAGAAACTAGTCCCAGCTAGCCAGCTACCTGGACATTTAAAGTAACTTGCTCCCTAAATGATAAACGAATTAAGGAAGGAACTGACACAGGCTTGTAATAGCCCACATCTGTGGGGCCACAGACAAGAGTAATCAAACCACTGTCCATCAGAACTCTACAGGTGCAGGCAAACCAGAACTGAGAGGAAAAGGCGTAGCTTTAAATGCGCTGTTATTAATTCAGGGATGGATCGATCAGATCTAGACGGCAAGTCCCGTGACACAATCGCACGTCCTGTCCTGACCGTGACGTCATCACACGTCACGTGCTGATGGTGACGCTGTCACTCGTCCTGTCCCGATGGTGACGCTGTCACACGTCCTGTCCCGATCACCTGGATATTTCCAGCATCTGCAAAGTGCCTGCAGCTCTGACCCACTCAGTGTTCATGAATGAAACATGTGTAGGCTGCGTGCCAGGCACTGGGCCTGGGCTGAGCCAGGGCCCTGAGGAAGCTGTGCTGTGAGGGAGTGCGCACTGGCATCCAGACAGGAGAGCAGCGGAGGGCAGCAGTCACCGTGAAGAGAACTACACCAGGAAAAACAGTAAGGACAATTATTAATAAAACGTAGAAGGAAACAGAAGAATCGGCATTGGAGATTGCAGATCAATGAAGTAAATGGTGCACAATGACATGGCTACGATTCTACAAATGATAATTACATCGGGCAAATATTTTACAGGAAATATTTAACATAAACATCCCCACGAGTGATCCCCATTCAGTCATCATAACCTACAAATTATTCCCAAGTGACAATCAGCTATTTCACCCTGTACTAAAAATACGGTTCAATACAAACTCCTGACCCCAATACCAGTCTGAAACAAAACCAACTCCAGTTTTATGTATTAATATAGCTGTATATTATTTTAGTAACATTCAGGCAAATAAAATTTGATGGCATGAAAAGTGTAGGCTTCATCAAGGAAACCACCCTAAAGACGAGCCCACAAAAAGAAAACCGTCATTTAGCAGTGGATTAAAAGACAAAGGGATCATTGCACAGAACAAGCCCATTTCTAATTTCAGAGAATCTTTTTTTTTTTTTTTTTTTTTTTTTGACAGGCAGAGTGGACAGTGAGAGAGAGAGAGACAGAGAGAAAGGTCTTCCTTTGCCGTTGGTTCACCCTCCAATGGCCGCCGCGGCTCGTGCACTGGGGCCGGCGCACCGTGCTGATCCGATGGCAGGAGCCAGGTACTTAACCTGGTCTCCCATGGGATGCAGGGCCCAAGCACCTGGGCCATCCTCCACTGCACTCCCTGGCCACAGCAGAGAGCTGGCCTGGAAGAGGGGCAACCGGGACAGAATCCGGCGCCCCGACCGGGGCTAGAACCCGGTGTGCCGGCAACGCAAGGCGGAGGATTAGCCTAGTGAGCCGCGGCGCCGGCCGAGAATCATTTGTAAAAGAGGAGTAGAAGCTGCTTCCTGACTGTGACCTGCTCCAGTGCAGAACCAGTGACACCGGCGTAAAACCAGTGACACCGGCCAGGGTACCATGGCCTCACCCCGGACGCCGCGCCAGCCAGGACGAAGGCCTGCTCTTTCTCACGCGCTTCCGTCACGCTGGATGAGACGGTTTTGCGGAGGCGAGGGAGAAAGACAGACAAAAATAAAGGAAACAGCAAAGCAGCAGCACGTCCCTTCCAAGTCTCGCGTTCAAAGGTTCCCAGTGTGCGAGCTGCAAACCTGAGCGAGTCTTGGGGAAATTCGCTAACTCGCAGAGAGCAAGAGGGGAGGCCGCTCTCCCTCCGGTCCGCCCAGAAAGACCAGGTGGGGTCCCAGATGTGTCTGGGGCCAGCTGGACCCGAGGACCACTGCTCTCCTCGCCTCAGCCTCCCCCAGGGTCCCGGCTCCGCCTTCGGGGACCCGTTCCTTGCGGCAGCGACCGGGGCTGGACAGGTTTCCCAGGAGGCGCTCCTGGACAAACCCTCTCTGTGCCACGAACCTGGTCCTTCCGACCTTAGCTGACACCGCCAGACGCGGCTGGGAGAGCTCCGATTTTCTGAAGTTTTCAAACGGTTGGAAAGACAGGGACAGCGGCCGCGTTCTTGGGAAATCCTGGAGATTCAACTCGTGCGTCCGCGTCCATGTTTTCTGGGTAAATCCTGAAAAAGGAGAGTGCCGAGGGATGTCGATCGGATGTGAAACCTCTTCTGAGCTTGGCTTTGGGAAGCAGGCCTAGCCCGGGCTCTCCTGGAGTGATCGTGTCAGAGCACGGACAAGGCAGCTCTGCCGGGGCTGGGGACCCGGGACGCCCCTGCCCTGCTGAGCGCCGCCCCACTCCATCGCTGGCCGCACCTCCTACCCTGTCCTCCTGTCCCCATTTCAAGCCAGAAAGCTAAGACAGCGTGGAGCAGTGAGATGGAAATCCACACGCCGGGGGGGCCTGGAATTTTAGAGGAGTGGGTGAATCGGAACCTGGAGACAGAACCTGCCACATTCAGGAAGGGCCTAGCCCAAGAGAACTCTGGGAAGAGGACATGTTGAGTGAAATTGAGCAGCAGTACGGATAAATGTGAGCTACGCGCAAAAAACCCCTCACACACGAAAAAACACACATTTAAAAAGCACATGACAGGGGCTGGCGATGGGCAGGCTGGGTTAAGCCACTGCCTGGGGCACTGGTTGGACTCCTGGCTGCTCCACTTCCAGTCCAGCTCCCTGCTAATGCACCTGGGAAAGCAGCAGGAGACGGCCCTAGTGTTTGGGCCCCTGCACCCACATGGGAGACCCGGATGAAGCTCCTGGCTTGAGCCTGGCGTAGCCCTGGGCGTTTCAGCCACTTGGGGAGTGAACAGCGGATGGAAGATTTCTCTGCCTTTGCCTCTCCCTCTCTGTAACTCTGCCTTTCAAATAAACAAATAAATCTTTTTAAAAAATAATTTAAAAATTTTAGATAAGGAATTAAACATACGTAACAACAAATCCCTCACATGAAACATATTGTTAAAAGCTAGAAAAAAATTTAAAATGAGCCACTAATTGCTCCCTAGTAAATATGGATGATAAATTTTTAATAAATGCAAGCAAAGAAATGCCAAGGAAGTATGAAAAATAGAGTAATGAAAAATAAAGTAATAATTTAAAATTGTTAATTGTTTTTTAATGAAATCCAGCCCACCCATGACAATAACATAAGAGAATAAAAAACCTAGATTAAATAAAAGACAAAGCCGTATATAAAAGTTCTCACACAATTACCACCAGAGAGTTGGCAAAGCTAATAAACAGTTTATGCAAGGAGAAATACAGTGGAAATCAACAGTAGGAAAATATCTCATGCCACTAGGGATTAAGGATATGCAAATTAATTCATTAATATTGAAGTGTGGTATTATGCCCATTAATAAAGAGAAAAAGGAAGAAGTCGCAGAATGCGGAGGAGCTCCGGCGTGAGCAGGTGCGAGCTGAGCCCGACGCTGGCGCCGGTGCCGTCGCGGCAGTCTGGCAATGCTGACCCAGAGCCACAGTCGCTAATTATCCTGATGCTGTCATTGAAACGCAGACGAGCAAAGCTGTTCCCGCAGCCTTTATTTATAACAGCAAAGATCTCAAAGTAACCCAAACATCTAGCAGTCGGTTTGGGTACATTTGCTTGATAGATTATTTTGGAACCATTAGAATGTTAAACATGTAAAAACACGAACAGTTTTTGATGACATAATAAGTGAGAAATGGAACTCAAATGATCGGCCCATCACGCTTAAAATGACAGAACACAGCGAGAAGGGACCAGAAACCTGATAAACCCCTCGTATTAGAGTCACCAATGAGTTTGATCCTGGAGAAGTCCCTGGGGGCTGCCCTCTGCCCCTCTGCTGCTGAGTGGAGATTTGGATCACAAATGGGTGGGGGGTCCAGGTGTATGTTGGGGGGGACAGGGAGAGGGAGAGGGGAGTCTGTCTTTTTTGGGGGGATTCTTTTAGGTTTTTTTTCCTTTTTTGTTTTTATCCCCCCCCCCTTTTTTTTTTTTGAGCGAGAGGTTCTTAGGAACACAAAGGCTGGAAACACTGTTACATGACTAATGACTCCAAAGTGCGTTTGTGATCCCAGATCCAAGTTTTGCGCACGCTGCAGACGAGGGTGGCCCCGACCCGGTGAGATCAGCTCCGCACTGCACAGGGCTGTGTGGGACAGGACAGGATGGGGTCGAGGGTGGGCGCCAGCACCAGCAGTCCTCGGTCTTTGCCCGGGCTTGTCCGGGAGGGATTTTCTACTTTCCCAGACGGGGTGTCACCCTGTCTCCAGCCTGAACCCCCGCATCCTGGGGAGCCTCGTCCCGGTCCTCACCAATGCCTGCACTTCTCTCTTCTCTTGCACCCCCAGAGAAGTCGTCCGGACCCTCCCGTCCCTGGAGTCTCTGCAGAGACTGTTTGACCAGCAGCTGTCCCCCGGCCTCCGTCCCCGTCCTCAGGTAAGGGCCTTGGCGTTGGAAAGGTGACATGGGTAAGCCAGGGAGGCAGGGGTTTGAGTGCGCCGTGGCCTGTGGGCTCAGAGCCCCAGCACCCTGCTCTCTCCTGGAAGGCAGCTTTTGATGGGAGGAATTAGGATCCCAAATGATGCACTCAGCAAACTTCCCATCCTGTGCTCCCTCGTTTCTCATCAGAAACAGAGAAACGTGAGGTGCCTGAATTCCTGACCCCCGGAAGAGCAAGGCGGGGATACCCCCTCCCCTCCCACACACCTGCTCACGATGTGGCAGGGCCTGAAGTCAAGCTTCCATTAAGTAAGGGTCTGTGTGATAAAAGTCATCAGCAGCAATTGTGTTTAAAAAAGGAAAAGCGGTATCTCTCGTGTAAAAACGTGTAACAAATATTTGAGGCAGAGGATTAATGTGGTTTTTGAAATGCCAACAGATAAGTGGAAAAACAATGCAGGTTTTCAAATGCTTTTTATGAACAAGGACGTTCGCTGAAGAGGGGTGGAGGAAAACCAAACAGGAGGAGAGGTCTGGCCTCTCCGCAGTGTCCAGGAAATGACCTTCCAAACAGGGCTGTCTCTTCTTGCCTACCGGAGGCAACAGCTATGGCTGGTTTGTCAGGGCTCTGCTGGGCTGTGGGATACAGGGCTGTCCTGCTCACTGTTGGGACTGTGAGTATCCTACAAGAGAGGTTGTCTCCGGGCTGCACACGCACAAAGAGGTGATGGCAAAGATATTCATTGTAGCTGTGTCTCTAAGGCTGACAGGGTTGGAATCACAAAAGTAGAGAGAGACAAAGTAGAATCCCTGGGCAGGTGCAGGCCTTCTGTGTAGACCACGTCCCACAGGCGGGTACCTGATCATGGGTTTGGGTCCTGCTCCCAACCCAGCTCCCTGCTAAGGCAGACCCTGGGAGGCAGCAGGGGATGGCTCAGGGGGTTGGGTGGGGTCCCTGGCTGGAGTCCTTGGCCCCTGACTTTGGCCTGGTCCAGCCCTGACTGGTGCAGGCATCTAGGGAGTGAACCAGCGGATCGGAGATCGATCTCTGTGGCTCTCTCTGCCTTTCAAATGAGACAAAATGTGAAAATAAGTGAAGTAGGGTGCAGGATTCTATGCTAAGCTGTAGGCATTGCCATGGAAGGATCTCCAATGTGGATGGGGCGAAAAGCAAATGGCAGAACGGGATGTGGCCAGTGAGGCGAGTCTGCGTGTGGAAGCCAGGGTAGAGGGCTTGAACCCAGAGGCTCGCCCTGCTCCCCTGGGGAGTGGAGGGGGCTGGGAGGAGAGCAGCTGGACTCGCAGTTTGCCTGCACTGTCTGAGCTGCAGGGGAGGTGAGACGTCCCCCCACTCTCTGGGTTTTGCTGATTTGAGTGTCTAGCAGATTAGCAGGAGAACAGGCAGACCAGAGGATCGCCTGCCTATGCATGGGAGCCTCACAAAATAGAGAAAATCCCAGACTATGGAAGTTTTCACGCCACCCTGAGGCTTTAGGAGGGGAGAAGGGCGGGCGGAGTTGGAGATGGGGTGGGGGGCTGGGCAGCCGTACCAATGATGGGGGGGAGGTGCAGGTGGACAGTGCAGAGCCAGTCTCTCAGGCAGCAGCCCTCCCAAGGACACACTGTGCCGGCTCAGCCTGGCACTCACGCTGCTGGGCTGGGGCCGGGCGGATCTGACCCTTCCTAGACCCATGTGACGAGTAAGCTGCAGCCTGCACCTGCTGTTCCCTTGACCAGTGTAGAGGGGCAGATTTGTGTTGTAAAAGGACAGCTCTCCAGAGCCGTTCCTCTGAACAGCCAGCCCGTCCCTGGCATTTCTCCCCAAGACAGTGACAGCAAGACATCTGCAAAAGAGGTCTTCATCTCATTGTACTTGGCCTGATCTTTTACAGAAGTGCAGAGAGAGTAGTGATCGACTATCCAGGCCTTTTAAAAATGTGCTTGGCAGGGCCCGCGTTCTGACATCAGCATCCCATATGACCGCTGGTTCCAGTCCCCATTGCTCCACTTCCAATCCAGCTCCCTGATAATGTGCTTGGAAAAGATGGCCTGGGGTGCTTGGGCCCCTGAACCCACATGGGAGTCCCGGATAAAGTTCTTGGCTCCTATGTGTTTTAAAAGATACGTACATAAAAAACAAAATGTGTCTGGACCTTTTTCCTGAGGAATCCCTGATCCAATTTTAAAAGCCACTCGAGGTTAAGAAGGCAAACGCAGGACAACTCGCCATCAAACTCCACCTGTAGCACCTGGATAAACCCTGTCTTCTTGAGACTCCAACATCCTGAGGGTCCTGGGCTTGTCAGGAAGAGACCTCCCTTACTCACCATAAGACTAGGAGCCCTGTAGGGAACCACGTATGCAAGATACTAGCCAGGCCTGCGCTGCAGCTCACTAGGCTAATCCTCCGCCTGCGGCACCAGCACCCCGGGTTCTAGTCCCGGTTGGGGCACCGGATTCTGTCCCGGTTGCTCCTCTTCCAGTCTAGCTCTCTGCTGTGGCCCGGGAAGGCAGTGGAGGATGGCCCAGGTGCTTGGGCCCTGTACCCGCATGGGAGACCAGGAGGAAGCACCTGGCTCCTGGCTTCAGATCGGCGCAGTGCGCCAGCCGTAGCGACCCTTTGAGGGGGTGAACCAATGGTAGGAAGACCTTTCTCTCTGTCTCTCTCTCTCTCACTGTCTAACTCTGCCTGTCAAAAAAAAAAAAAAAAAAAAAAGAAGTCTGTATAAATTTAACTCAAGGAAGGTTATGTACCTTTTTTTAAAAATGTCAATGCTTCTCATATAATTAAACACAACAAAGAAGCCTAATTAGTTTAATTTTTTTTACATAGGCCTTTGGAGTGTTCCAGGGCTCTCTGGAAAATATCACTTAAAAGAGAAGACCAAATTCTGGTCTTGTATCGGTACACTGTTTAGATTAAGGTTCATTTTTAAAACCCTTATAATAAACTTTAGTTTATTATATAAAGTTTATATAAAATAAACTTTAGTCGGCTTAGCCACACAAAGTTCTCTCTCTCTTCATCTTCCCAACTTTTTATATCATGTTTTATCATTTATTAGGTCTTTCTTCATTCATTTTGAAACAATCTTTAAATAACCTTTAACTGGACAAAATTGCTCTTCTCTATAACAACACCAGCGAAGCCACATCCTTATAACCTCTTACTCTCCTTGTATACTTTGCATATGGACTTGTTCTCCTTATTTCTTGCAGTTTTAATTATATACATTACTTACAATTTTAATTCCTGCCAATTTGAGCCATCATTCTGTAGACAAACCCAGTTTCATAACCGCTAGGCATACTTCTCAAAATACGGTATTGCATGTTTACTGTTAGATCCACCACCATCCTTTGTAAGCAGCAGCCCAATGTAGGTTAACTTGAACCGTAAGTTCAGCAATTAATGTTTCAGTGTCTTATCTTTGTAAGTCAGTAAATCTCTATCTTTAACTTAGCAAGAATCTGAGGATATCGTTACCAAAGAGGCTTGGGAAACCTTCTTAGTGAAACAGAATAGTTTAAAAGTTCACCTATAGGCCGGTGCCGCGGCTCACTAGGCTAATCCTACGCATGCGGCGCCGGCACTCTGGGTTCTAGTCCCGGTCGGGGCGCCGGATTCTGTCCCGGTTGCCCCTCTTCCAGCCCAGCTCTCTGCTGTGGCCAGGGAGTGCAGTGGAGGATGGCCCAAGTGCTTGGGCCCTGCACCCCATGGGAGACCAAGATAAGTACCTGGCTCCTGCCATCGGATCAGCGTGCTGCGCCTGCCGCGGCGGCCATTGGAGGGTGAACCAATGGCAAAGGAAGACCTTTCTCTCTGTCTCTCTCTCTCTCACTGTCCACTCTACCTGTCAAAAAAAAAAAAAAAATAATAATGTTAGCGACCAGCTTTGACCCTGTGAGCAGATCATCTCCACTCGTCCATTTGCAGAAACACAAATTGGATCCCACTGTCCTTTTCTAAACTGCTGAGTTTTACATACAGTGTCTGTCCCACAGTAAACATTGTTTCCACGGAAGCCGTAAGGCACTTGTGTCTGCATGTTTGTGAGGGCGTATATGGGTGCACGTGTGCACATGTGATAGATCTCTTCTATTCAAATCAGCTAGAAATAAGTGACCACTCATCCATGACTGAACACTTGAAGCTGCTAGAAATACAGGAACTTACTCAAATGCTTTTCAAATTCACGTGACCTTAGTCATACTCGGTAAATCAGAATATTATTGGTTTACTTAAAACAGGCACATCTTTCCATCTCCACTCTAGATCCCAGCTCCCTGCTAATACACACCCCGGGAGGCAGCAGTGGTGGCTTAAGTACTTGGGTCGTTGCCACCCACAAGGGAGCCCAGGCCAGCTCCCACCTTTGGCCTGGCCTCGGCCCAGCAGGTGCAGGCTTTGGGCAGTGAATCAGCAGATGGGAGCTCCTTCTCTCTCTCTCTGTCTCACTGTGTGTGTGTGTGTCTTTGCCTCTCACATAAATAAATAAACAAAAATTAAAACAAGATATCTGTCAGGATTAAATATAATGTAAATCATACAAATATAAGTTTGATCCAAAAGCAAATGTGCAGAGTAGCATCTATTACTTCTTGCATATCAAGCACAGCAGGAAAATGAAAACTCACACATTGAAGTTCGGAGGTTCGGCTTTGGGGTAAACTGTGTACACAGACTGTACAAATGGTGAGAGGAAAATCAACTGGAGATGACAGCTAGCTTTGTCTACTATCTCATGAAATTTTCCAGGCATAATTGTTAAAAGCAAATGAATTACATATATGTAAGTGGAATAAAAGATTATAGGTGAACTTTTTTTTTTTTTTTGGACAGGCAGAGTGGACAGTGAGAGAGAGCGACAGAGAGAAAGGTCTTCCTTTGCCGTTGGTTCACCCTCCAATGGCTGCCGCGACCGGCGTGTTGTTGCGGCCGGCGCACTGCGCTGATCCGATGGCAGGAGCCAGGTGCTTCTCCTGGTCTCAGAGTTACACAGAGAAAGAGATGCACTCACGGGGCAGGGGGGTGGTCTTCCATCCGCTGGTTCACTCCCCAGTTGGCTGCAACAGCCAGAGCTGCACTGATCCAAAGCCAAGAGCCAGGAGCTTCCTCCGGGTCTCCCATGCAGGTGGCAGGGGCCCAAGGACTTGGGCCATCTTCTGCTGCTTTCCCAGGCCACAGCAGAGAGCTGGATCGGAAGTGGAGCAGCCAGGACTCAAACTGGCACCTATATGGGATGCCGGCACTGCAGGCGTCAGCTTTACCTGCTACACCACAGTGCCGGCCCCCTTTGCTTTAATTTGGTCCTCCATGGGCAATAACAACACAGTTACTGGGTTAAGAACTCCGCCCTCCAATTTTTTTCTTTTTCTTAACAATTATTTTTTGTTTTGTTGATTATGTATTGCAATGAATGTAGGAGTACAAATACCTTTTGCAAATTTTTAAAAATTTTTATTTATTTGAAAGGCAGAGAAAGAGAGACAGAGATCTCCCATCCTGTAGCTACTCCCCAGATGTCTGCAACAGCTGGGGCTGGGCCAGGCTAAAGCTGGGAAACTGGAACTCGGTCCGGGTCTCCTACGTGGGTGGCAGGGAGCCAGCTCCTTGAGCCGCCTCCCAGCGTGTGCATTAGCAGGAAGCTGGAATCAGAAGCAGGGGCAGGACCTGAACCCGGCACTCCACTACGGATGTAGGTGTCCCAAATAGCATCTTGACAGTGATGCCAAAAGCCCACCCCTTCTTTTTAAATACAGCCAGTTTCTCTACTTTAAAAGTGAGACAAACCAATCAGCCTTTTCCATGGAAGACACAGTGCATAGCATGGTGTTTTCAGCGTGGGAACTGAAGACACAGGCTTCGTGATCCCTCTCCAAGAGACCTTTATTGGCACAGGTGGAGAAGGGGCGTGGCTGTGGGTATGAGCTGGGTCCAGTTCCCCATGGACGCATGGGGTGCTGTGAGGGTGCCTGCAGTCACACACCCACAATCTGTCACACTGAGCAGACTCTGCTGGGGCTGGATTTTCCCAGCACCAAGCAGGAAACAGGCTGAGATGACGGAAGTCCTCGCTGGATGACGCTTCTTGACAAATTCCCCTGAGAGCTGGGCACAGCTCTGTTGTCGCCAGCCCTCTGAGGAGCTGCCAGGCACCTGACAACTGCGCCCTGCACTGGCAGACGAGAGAGAGAGAGAGAGAGAGAGAGAGAGATGAGGGAGATCTCACTAGCCCAAACCCCATGCTCTCGGGACATAAAGCAAGAGGAGGGGGCATTGGACACAACTTGGGACCCCCGCATCCTACATTGCCATAGAACCTGGGTTCAAGTCCTGGCACTTCTTGCAAGTCCAGCTTCCTGTTAACCTGCACCCTGGCTGGGAGTGAGAGATAACTCACGTGCGTGGGTCCCTGCCAACCATGTGCAGAACCTGGATCAAGTTCCCAGCACCCAGCTGTGGCCTGGTTCGGCCCTGGCCATTGTAGGCATTTGGGAGTGAACCAGCAGACAGGAGCTCTCTCTCTTTCTCTCCCAGCCTCCCTACTTTTAGAAACAAAGAGCAAAACAAAAGACAAAAGCAGAACCTCATCCAGTGTTTGTCTGAACAGACCTGGTTGGTAGAAACTGTGACTCACCCATCCACGAGGCCAGGCAGAACGCTGGCTTACAGGGTCTCTGGCTATGGCCCTTTGCGTCTCCTCTTTCTGATAAAGTGACCCAGACGTCAAAGACCAAGGGAAAGGAAGCCTGTCTCTGGGAGGGAAGTCCTCAGACCAGACGGGCAGCAGCGTGGTGATGACGCGGGAACTAGTTCACGTTCGAGCGTACTCTAAGTGTTCGTGGATGGACTTGAAAGCAAAGAGTAGGGTGGGCATTCAGTGCAGTGGTTAAGACACTGGCCAGCTCCGCTTCCAATTCCAGCTTCCCACTGGTGGACTCCGGGAGACAGTGGTGGTGGCTCCAGGGGCTGGTCTATGCCACTCACACGGAAGACTTGGCCTGGCCCCGCAGGTTGTAGGCTGGCTGGCTGTTTGTCTCCTTTTCTCTCTCTCTCTCAAATAAATCAATTCATTTTAACTAATTAATTTTTGGATTAAAAAAGAGATGTTATTTGGGTGCAAACATATTTTGAAATCCACCACAGTTTTTCATAATACGAATTTTCCATGAACCTTCCATGTTTAGACAGAGAAAAAGGGAACTTATCGCCAACCTTGTTTGAGAGCCAGCAGACTGGCATGATAAGAAATTTTCCATTCTGGCCGCTTTTATCTGGCCCCACGGTCTCCCTCGCGTAGGATCTGGAGAGAGCAGAGTGACTGGGTCTCCTGGCAGGCTCGCCAAAACCGTAGGCGAGGTGAAACTTTCCCTCTGCTCTCCGAAGCTTCTGTGATTGAGTATCTAGAACAACCTGACGGTAGACAGATGGGCAGGAGGAAAAGAAGATGCGTTTAGTAGGTGCTTGGAAGGGCTGGGTGACCACGTGTTTGTACCGTCTGAGGCCACGGAAAAGAACAGGCATCAGGCTGCGCAAGGGGCAAGAGCGAAGGTGGTGACACCAGTGATGGGAGGAGGGGAGGGGAGGGCAGGTGGACAGCGGCCATCTCCCGGTGCAGACCCAGTCTCCTGTGCCAGCTCAGCCTGTGCACAAGTCCCCCGAGCCAGGGAGGATGTGACTTTTCCTAGGGCCCAGGCCTCTGAGAAAGCTACAGCCTGTATCCGTGTTTTACTTTACTCACGTAGGTGGACACGGGGTTTGTACACACACACACACACACTCACACAGCTTTGCAGAGCCATTCCTGCGTCTGCCATTTCTCTGAATAGCCATCTCAAAATATGCCAAAGAATCTATTTTGGGGATGGCATATTTCGGTTTTCCATAGAGATTTTTTTTTTACAGAGAAAATGTATTTGCGTTCTATATATACAACTCATCAGCAAAAAAAAATTTTTTTGCTTTCTTCGAAGTGAATGATGGGTTAATGTCTAGGAAAGTAAAAGCAAATATAGATGAAGCAGGGTCCTGGCAGACACTGGCATTTAATCGTTTGAATGGAACAACACAGGGCATCCCGGAAGGAGATCAGAAGAGACAGAACCTGTAGGGCCCACGCTCACGGCGAGCGGCTGCCCAGCTGGGATGGTGGCCCCTGCTCCCAACCCTCCTGTGTTGGAGGAGCCAAAAAATTTTTTAAAAGATTTATGTATTTATTTGAAAGACATAGTTACAGAGAGGCAGAGAGAGAGAGAGTCTTCCATCTGCTGAATCACTCCCCAGATGGCCACAACGCCTGGAGCTGCACCAAACCAAAGCCAAGAGCCAGGAGCTTCTTCCAGGTCTCTCATGCGGGTGCAGGGGCCCAAGGACTTGGGCCATCCTCTACTGCTTTCCCAGGCCACAGCAGAGAGCTGGATAGGAAGTGGAACAGCCGGGACTCAAATTGGCACCTATGTGGGGGTGCCAGCACCGCAGGTGGCAGCTTTACCTGCTACACCACAGTGCCAGCCTCCCAGATGGTATTAAGCACACTTCTGTGACCCCCAGAAGTCACAGGGAGTGACTCACCAGTGAGCTGGGCGTCCCCTGATTCAGTACCTGCATCGCACACAGTGTCAGGAGCCGGTGCCAAGCCCCAGGCCACTCCACCTTTGCTTCTCACTGACCGGCTATCCGCGGGGCCCTGCGAGACCCTAGCTGCAGGTGCAGAATATCTGCTGGAGTGGCCGCCAGAACTCAGAGAAGCGCTTGTACCCATTTTTTAGAAAATATTTATTTATTTATTTATTTGAAAGTCAGAGCTACACACACAGAGAGAGAAGGAGAGGCAGAGAGAAAGAGAGGTCTTCCATCTGCTAGTTCACTCCCCAGTAGACTGCAGGACTTGGGCCATCCTCTACTGCTTTCCCAGACCATAGCAGAGAGCTGGAGCAGCTGGAGCAGCCGGGATCTGAACTGGTGCCCACATGGGATGCCGGCACTGCAGGCGGCAGCTCTACCCGCTATGCCACAGCGCCGGCCCCAATGCATACCCATGTTCAACAAGGATGTCACAGATGAAGAGTTGCAGAGGCCGGATCTGGAGTGTTCGTGCCGTTTCTGGGCCCCACCTCCAGCAGCTCCGTGTCTCCTACTGTCTAAGCCCTCTGTGCGCTGTCCTTGTGGGGTTCTCCAGAGAGCTCACTGCAGCACCACTCGTGTGAATAGAATAGTGAATCCCAGCAACCAGCCAGATGTCTGTTCAGGACCCCTTGGCCTCTCTGTGCAGCCCGCCTTCCTCTTGGGCATGGGGCAGGACTCCTGCTGAAACGGGGGTCTCATCAACTACTGTCAGACAGCGTAGGCCACAGAAAGGCAGGGAAGGTAGGGTGTCTACAACCCACCTGGGGGAAGAGATACTTTCTGTGGCCTGCCCTGGGGAGGGGCTTATGAGCCAGGAACCCTGAATGGAAATGGAAAATTGCACATTATGATATCACACAGGAGACCCCAGATCTTAAAGAAAAGCTGAGAATCTTGCTGATGCCTTGAGGATTTTGCAAATCAAGGAGGGACTCAGGCCACCTGGAGCGCAGGGACGAGCCCCGGTCCCTGGATGAGACACAGCCGGGTGCACACCTGCCTCCCCTCTCTGGTCCTCGGCACCCTCGGGGTCAGGGCAGAGGGTGACACTGGGTGGGGCGGACATCCGCCTCTTACGTGAGCCTGTTCCCTTCGAGGCGGGCGAGAAGGGGACCCCTGGGCCCCTGTGACACGCAGACCCCCACACACAATTCGTTAACCTCTCCTGGAGCCCCTGTCCCCTTTTGAAAAGTGCAGTTAAAAAGCAAGGTGGGGGTGGGGGTTGGTGTCGTGGTGCAGCTGGTTAAGGTGGCTACCACCTCGGATCTCAGCACCCACATAGAAATACCTGGATTTGAGTCCTGGTGCCGCTCCCGATTCCAGGTTCCTGCTAATGCACACCCTGGAGGCAGCAGATGATGGCCCAAGTGCCTGTGTCTCTGCCACCCACGTGGGAGGCCCGGGTGGAGTCCAGTCTCCTGATTTCAGCCTGGCCCAGCTGCGGCTACTGCGGGCATTTGGAGAGTGAACTAGTGGATGGAAGATCTGTCCCTGTCTCTGTCTTTCAAATAGATTTTATTCAATAAATGAAAATGTGAAAAATAAGATGTGCTTGGCGTAAGAAGCCATGAGCTAACCGCCATTAGGAAGCATAGGAAACCCTCCAGCGTTCCCTTAATACCGTCTTGTTCCGAGAACTGACTCCCAGTTTGTCAGTAACGGCAGCTACCCCACACGTGCGTAAGATCTGCCAGACTCCCCCCTAGAAGTCACACATCCAGGGAGGAAGATGGGAGGGGACCAGCCTGAAACTGCAGAGCGGCTGCCCAGGGCAGAAGCGGGGAAGCCGTGGGTCCGAGCAGGGGTGAGGAGGCTCGCGGCCACGTACTGCTCTCGACTCTACGGGGAAAACCACCGTACAACGTGGGGCCCCGGGTCGTCACATCCAGCCAACAGGCGTTCCTCCCAGGCGGCAGGCGGCAGGCGGCTCCGAGTCTGCTCTAACTCAGCTGCACGCCCCCCAGCCATGATCGGTGACTGTAGGTGGAACATGAGCCTTATTAAGGAGCCAGGGAAACCAGAAAGTAGCCAGAGGAAGCAAGCATCGGCAAATCTGAAGTGCGATGATGATGGTGACGAGAGTCACATGTGAGTGTGTGTGTGTGTGTGCGCGCGTGTGGCCACAGGGTGTGTGTAACTACAGTGTTGTGTGTATTACTACAGTGTGTGCATGTGTGACCACAGTGTGTGTGTGTGTGTGTGTGTGAGACCACAGTGTGGGTGTTTGTGTGTGTTACTAGAGTGTGTGTGTGCATGTGTGACCACACAGTGTGTGTGTGTGAGTGTGTGAGACCACAGTGCGTGTGTGTGACCACAGTGCAGGTGTGTGTGTGTGTGACCACAGTGTGGGTGTGTATTACTACAGTGTGTGCATGTGTGACCACAGTGTATGTGTGTGTGTGAGAGAGACCAACCACAGTGCGGGTGTGTGTGTGTTACTATAGTGTGTGTGTGCATGTGTGACCACACAGTGTGTGTGTGTGACCACAGTGCAGGTGTGTGTGTGTATGTGACCATAGGGTGTGTGTGTGTGTGTAACCACAATGCAGGTGTGTGTGTTACTATAGTGTGTGTGTGCATGTGTGACCACACGGGGTGTGTGTGTGTGACCACACGGTGTGTGTGTGTGACCACAGTGCAGGTGTGTGTGTGTATGTGACCACAGGGTGTGTGTGTGTGTGTGTGTGACCACAATGTGGGTGTGTGTGTGTTACTATAGTGTGTGTGTGCATGTGTGACCACACGGGGTGTGTGTGTGTGACCACACGGTGTGTGTGTGTGACCACAGTGCAGGTGTGTGTGTGTATGTGACCACAGGGTGTGTGTGTGTGTGTGACCACAATGTGGGTGTGTGTGTGTTACTATAGTGTGTGTGTGCATGTGTGACCACACGGTGTGTGTGTGTGTGACCACACGGTGTGTGTGTGTGACCACAGTGCAGGTGTGTGTGTGTGTGTGTGACCACAGGGTGTGTGTGTGTGACCACACGGTGTGTGTGTGTGACCACAGTGCAGGTGTGTGTGTGTGTGACCACAATGTGGGTGTGTGTGTGTTACTATAGTGTGTGTGTGCATGTGTGACCACACGGTGTGTGTGTGTGTGACCACACGGTGTGTGTGTGTGACCACAGTGCAGGTGTGTGTGTGTGTGTGTGTGACCACAGGGTGTGTGTGTGTGACCACACGGTGTGTGTGTGTGACCACAGTGCAGGTGTGTGTGTGTGTGTGTGACCACAGGGTGTGTGTGTGTGACCACAGTGCGTGTATGTGTGTTACTACAGTGTGTGTGTGCATGTGTGACCACAGGTTGTGTATGTGCGTGTGTGACCACAGGGTGTGTGTGACCACAGTGTGTGTGTATATTACTACAGTGTGTGTGTGCATGTGTGACCACATGGTGTATATGTGTGTGATCACAGTGTGTGTGTGTGACCATTGTGTGTGTGTATGACCACTGTGTGTGTGAGAGACAACAGTGTGTGTGTGTGACCACAGTGAAGGTGTGTGTGTGTGTGACCACAGTGCAAGTGTGTGTGTGTATGACCACTGTGTGTGTGAGAGACAACAGTGTGTGTGTGTGACCACAGTGAAGGTGTGTGTGTGTGTGACCACAGTGCAAGTGTGTGTGTGTATGACCACTGTGTGTGTGTGAGAGAGACCACAGTGCAGGTATGTGTGTGCATGTGTATGACCACTGTGTGTGAGAGAGAGAGACAACAGTGTGTGTGTGTGTATGACCACTGTGAGTGTGTGACCACAGTGCAGGTGTGTGTGTGTGTATGACCACTGTGTGTGTGAGAGAGAGACCACAGTGCAGGTATGTGTGTGGGTGTGTATAACTACTGTGTGTGTGTGTGACCACAGTGCAGGTGTGTGTGTGTGTGTGTGTGTGTAAAAAATAAAAGATGCTCCTTGAGACACCTGCGTCCCACATAGAGTGCCTTCAGTGGAGTCCCAGCTCTGCTACTTGTTCCAGCTTCCTGCTAATGACCACTGTGTGTGTGTGAGAGAGACCACAGTGCGGGGGTGTGTGTGTGTTACTATAGTGTGTGTGTGCATGTGTGACCACACGGTGTGTGTGCGTGTGTGACCACTGTGTGTGTGTGAGAGAGAGAGACCACAGTGCAGGTGTGTGTGTGACCACAGTGCAGGTGTGTGTGTGTATGACCACTGTGTGTGTGAGAGAGAGACAACAGTGTGTGTGTGTGACCACAGTGCAGGTGTGTGTGTGTATGACCACTGTGTGTGTGTGAGACAATAGTGTGTGTGTGTGTGACCACAGTGCAGGTGTGTGTGTGTGTGAGAGAGAGACAATATTGTGTGTGTGTGTGACCACAGTGCAGGTGTGTGTGTGTGTGTGTGTATGACCACTGTGTGTGTGAGAGACCACAGTGCAGGTGTGTGTGTGTGTATGACCTCTGTGTGTGTGAGAGACCACAGTGCAGGTGTGTGTGTGTGTGTGTATGACCACTGTGTGTGTGTGTGACCACAGTGCAGGTGTGTGTGTGACCACAGTGCAGGTGTGTGTGTGTGTGTGTATGACCACTGTGTGTGTGTGTGTGTGACCACAGTGCAGGTGTGTGTGTGTGTAAAAAAATAAAAGATGCTCCTTGAGACACCTGCGTCCCACATGGAGTGCCTTCATTGGAGTCCCAGCTCTGCTACTTGTTCCAGCCTCCAGCTAATGACCACTGTGTGTGTGTGAGAGAGACCACAGTGCGGGGGTGTGTCACTTGATTTCCTGTCACTCTAACAAAACAGCCCGAGGCTGGATGACTCGTGAAGAGCAGGGGTTCGTTCAGCTCCTCGCCCTGGAGGCTGGGTGGGCCCAGGACCCTGGCACTGCCGAGGGCCTTCCTGCTGCAGCATAGCATGGCCGAAGGGGTAAGCCAGAGAGACAGGGCTGTGGCTTTGCAGTTTTACTTAATCAATTGAATTTGAAAGGCAGAGACACAAAGCGATAGGGATGTCCAGTCTGCTACTTCACTCCCCAGCTGCCCACAACAGCCAAGACTGGGCCAGCCCAAAGCTAGGAACCAGGAGCCCAGTGGGGTCTCCCATGGGGGTGGCAGGGACCCAAGCACTTGAGACATCACCGTTTGCCTTGCAGTGTGCACATTAGCAGGAAGCTGGAACAAGGAGCAGAGCCGGGACTCCACTGAAGGCACTCCATGTGGGACGCAGGTGTCTCAAGGAGCATCTTTTTTTTTTTTTAAAGATTTATTTATGTATTTGAAAGGCAGAGATACAGAGAGCCAGAGGCAGGGAGAGAGAGGTCCTCCATCCACTGGTTCACTCCCCAAATGGCCGCAGCAGCCAGAGCGGGGTCGATCGGAATCCAGGAGCCTGGAGCTTCCTCCAGGTCTCCCATGTGGGTGCAGGGGCCAAGGAGTTAGGCCATCCTCTGCTGCCTTCCCAGGCACATGAGCAGGGAGCGGGATCAGAAGTGGAGCAGCCGGGACTTGAACCAGAGTCCACATGGGATGCCAACACTGCAGGCGACAGCCCCACCTGCTACGCTGCAGCACCAGTCCCCCAAGGAGCATCTTAACTGCTATGCAAACACCCGTCTTAGAGCTCACTTTTATAAAAAAGCTAATCCCTTGATAACTCATTAATCCAGGCTCGGACTAAGACACTGACTGATCTTTCGTGAGGGCCCTGCTCTTCCCAAAGATGCCCACCTCTCACAGGTTCCACCTCACATACCATTAACACAGAACTCCGGGGATCAAGTTTCCAACATGGGAAACCTGGAGGACACATTCAAATTGCAGCACAGCGCCAGAGGTGGAGATGGTGGCATTGTTGCCTGTGATGTTGACGCTGGTGCTGCCGGTGGTGCTGGCGATGACAGAGCACAGAGCAGCGGGGGTGGTGGTGGTGATGCAGTGGGGGTGGTGGTGGTGGTGATGACGGCAGTGGGGTTAGTGGTGGTGGTAGGGCTGGTGGTGGTGGTGATGGAACTGGTGGTGGTGGTGGTGATGACGGCAGTGGGGGTGGTGGTGGTGGTGATGACGGCAGTGGGGTTAGTGGTGGTGGTAGGGCTGGTGGGGATGGTGATGGAACTGGTGGTGGCGGTGGTGACCGCAGTGGGGGTGCTGCTGCTGCTGGTGGTGACGGTGGTGGAGCTGGTGGTCGTAGTGTGACACTGGTGATGGTGACGGCGGTGCTGCTGATGCTGGTGGAACTATGGACAGTGCTGCTGAAGACGGTGGTGTTGCAGGCAGCAGTGGTGGTGGTGGCACTGCTGGTTCTGCAGGCCCTGTTGATGGTAATGCTAAGGGTGATGGTGATGGTGGTGGTGGCAGTGGTGGTGGCAGGGGTGGTGATGGTATTATGGAGGAGCCATGATGGTGGTGCCAGAGATGGTGGTGATAGGGGCGACGGGGTGAGGGTGGTGGCAATGGCAGAAAGAACATAGTGAAGCAGGTGGGTAGAAAACTGAGGTCAAACGCAAAGGCTGGGACACTGGACAAGGGTGAAGTCCAGGGACATCAGTGGGCGGTGGCACCGCTCCTCCCACTCTGCATGGGGTTCCAGCTGATGCCACGTGCGTCTGACTCTCTCGCTCTGCTTCTGGAGGGTGGGGCTGGTGTCATTAACTCGACGTCCCCAGCACCTGGCACTGTGTCTGACCTGCAGCAGGTGATCTGCGAATGTTTGTTCTATAAACAAAGCCTGGAGACCCTGCACTTGGAGCAGAGAACACAGGGACACAAGTCCTGCTCTCCCTGGCCGTGTGACCTTGAACAGGTAGCTTCAGCCCCCTGGACCCCAGTGTTCACTGAACGGCCCTGCTCTAGAGCATCTTCATGGCCAGACACTGTTCAGAGCGCCGAGGTAGCAGCACGGAGCGCTTGGTCTTGGTCTCAGGTCTCACAGAGATACATAGTGTGCCGTGAACATGCAAACGAAGGAAAAACCTTCAGCACGGGTGTTTGATACGGAGTGAAGTGGGGTGATGTGATAAAGAGTGGTCAGGGAGACCTCTCTCTGATCAGAGACACCAATGACCAGGAGACGCCCGTGCCCGGTGACATCTGAGTTTCTAGTGATGGCTTGGAAAGCATAGCTCAGAGCCGTGCAGATGAGAGGCTGAGAGCGGCTCGGGTCACACAGAATGGGACTGGGTCCTACCGAGCGGGAGGGGAGGCTTTCCCTCCCAAGTAGAAGCGTGGTGTGTGGTTGGAAGCCGTGGGAGTGGGTGCGAGCCAGGAGAGGAGAGGTGGGGCCGAGGAGGGTTTACGGTCAGGCCAGGGCTGCGGTGAGAAGTGCTGGGGAGGGCAGCATGGGGGGAGCGTGAAGGTCTGTTTTATGGCCTTGACAGTTTTGGGATGACTGGGGCCATCCCGGCGTGCACACACGGGCACAGAGCGAGCACTGGTGGGGTCGGTGCGTGAGTGGGATGGGGCTACGTGCAGGGAGCAGGCAGCACAGGGCTTCCCCGCAGTGACGGCTTCCTTGTCTGTTCTTGTCCTCTTGCAGGTGCCCGGGGAAGCCAACGTGGCCAGCATGGTGGCCAAGCTGAGCCAGCTGACGAGTGTGCTGTCGTCCATCGAGGACAAGGTACCGGCAGGGCTCCTGCGGCTTCTCTTTGCTTCTCGCAGCTCCACTGTTTGTGCACAGAGTGCCCAGGCATGCTGGCCTTGTGCCCTCTCTGACTCTGTGTGCCGTTGCTGCCGCCCGCAGGTCAAGGCCTTGCTGAACGAGGGGCCCGAGTCCTCCCACCGGCGTTCCCTCATCCCTCCAGTCACCTTCGAGGTACGTGCTCTTGGCTGTGCACTTGGGAGCTGGGGGGATACAGCCCAGCCTGGTCCCACTGACGCATGCATGATGGACGTGCTAGGCTCCTCCGGGACTTCAAGTGGCTCCTTGGGGGGTGTCCTTGGGGATGAGCCATGCTGGGACAAGGAGGTTCAGGAAGTAGAAGCCTGGGGGTGCCATCCAGGACGTCGATCCAAGGCTGTCCGGCAGTGTAGGTGAGGGCTCGGGGTCGGCATCACGGAGGCCTACCGGGAAATCCCTGAGCAGCGTGTCTCTCTCTGCCAAGGTGAAGTCGGAGTCTCTGGGGCTTCCTCAGAAGATGCACCTGAAAGTGGACGTGGAGTCTGGGAAACTGATCGTAAAGAAGTCCAAGGACGGCTCAGAGGACAAGTTCTACAGCCACAAGAAAAGTAAGGCCCCGTGCACCTGCCATGCCCTGGTTCTGCTGGTGCCTCCCCCACGACCTGTCAGGAGACGACTGGTCAACGGCAGACCACCAGGGAACCCAAGCCCTGCTGGGCCTGCGGACCCTCTCCTGGGGTGCCCCGCCCCCACCCTGCCTGCGGAGTTCCTGCCCTTCTCTGGGGTCACCTCTCACGAGGCCTCCCCTGCATACCCCCCTCCTGTGTGCAGCTTGGGGAACAAGCGTGTGCCTCTCTGTTGGTGCTCTGGCAGGGGCTGTTTACCTGCGCTGTGTGTGTGCATGGATATGCATGTGTGTGCATGCGTGTGTGTGTGTGTTCTCTCCCACGTAGGAACCAGGCTGGCCCCATAGCACTTGCACAGAGTGCAAGGCCCGCACAGACAGGGTGTGGTTGACAGCATCCTTAGCACAGCACACACTGAAGTTCATGAACTCGGGAACCAAGTTTCTAAATCTGATTCCCGGCTCTGCCACTCAGCAATTCTGTGACCTCAGATGTGACACATAGCCTCTGGGGGCCTCCGTTTCCTTGTCTATAAAATGGAAAAATAAAATGGGCTCCTTAGGATAGAGCCCGACACATTGTAGCCACTCCGAGAGGCAGCTGAGAATTGTGGGCTCTGAGCCCCATCTTGCTCCATCACGTGACCTCTGAGCTGTTCACACAGCAGGTGCCTCTGCGGAAGGCACTGGGAGCTGGGGTGAGCAGGACAGACGGGGGCCCTGGCCTCGTGGAAGTTAGTGTCTGGCACATTGATGGCTAATAAACAGTCAACTAGGTACCCCAGTACAATGGGCTCGGGGCTGAGAAGTGACCAGTGCAACAGGGGTTTGTGGGAAGAGCATTGCAGCGGGGGCCTGCAGGTCGGCAAAGCAGGGCCTGGGGAAGAGGGAAAGGGCAGTCCAGGGCAGGGGTGTTGGGCCACTTGGCCTGTTGGGAGGGCAACAAGTTCGGATTTCCTCTCCCGCACATGGGCAGGGCTTTGGGAAACTGAATCCAGAGCTTCAGGGTTAACCCTCAGTGCCCTTGAGTTTGCCCTACCTGGGGAGGGATGCTGGGAGACTGCGTGCATGTCTTCCACCCAGTGCTGGGCCCCTCTGCAGGGGCTGGGAGGTAAAAGGTCCAGGTTAGGAGGCCCTACACAGTGTCGGGAGCCTGGGGATGCCAGTGCCCGGCTGGGGGGCCACGTGTGGCCGGCCGCGGCGGGAGCAGAATGAGCACTGAGCAAGCACTGGCGTCTCCCAAGCAGTCCCAGCTCTGGCTGACTGTGAGTGACAGCTCCTGCCCTGAGGTGGCCGTTGCTTTAGGGACCGACAGTTTGGCCTGTGACACTCCACTCACACTGGAGATCCTTCCACCAAAGGACTGCCGCCTTCCCAGGACAGGACCCCCTGAGCCAAGGCCCCTCTGGTCCACAACAGCATCTCTAACCCTGCTGAGTGGGCGCAATTTTGGTCTCCACATTTAGCAAATAAAAGTACAGGAGGCCCAGTTAAATCTGAATTTCAAATGAACAATGAGTAATTTTTTTAGTACCCATATGTCCCTTGCAATGTTGGAGACAATTTTATATATGAAAAAAAAAGTAATGGAGCAGGTGCCCTGGTTAAGATGCCAGCCAGGATACCCACCTCCCACACCAGAGTGCCTGGGTTCAAATCCCAGCTCTGTTCCAGGTCTAGCTTCCTGCTAAGGCAGAGGCTGGGAGGTAGCAGGTGACGGCCCGGGTCCTTGAGTTCCTGCCAGGACTGATTTCACGGCACAGTGGGTTAAGCTGCCACTTGCACAGCAGGCATCCCATAATAGAGTGCCGGCTGGAGTCCTAGCTGCTCCACTTCCAGTTCATCTCCCTGCCAAAGTGTCCGGCAAAGCAGTGGGGTCCCTGCCACACATGTGGGAGACACGTATGGAGTTCTGGGGCTCCTGGCTTCAGTATAGACCAGCCCTAGCCATTGCAGCCATTCTGGAGAGTGAATCAGAGGTGGAAGATTCCCCCCTTCCCTCCCTCTCTCTCTCTCTCTGTGTTTCCCCAACGCCCCCCTATCACTCTGCCTGTCAAATAAATAAATATTTTAAAGGAAAAACTGGCCCCCTGACACCCATGTAGGGGCCCTGAATTGATTTCCCAGCTGCTGGTCTCTGCCTGGCCCAGCCCCAGCTGTTGCAGGCATTTGAGAAGCGGGAACTCGCTCGCTGCCTCTCACATAAACTTTAAAAATTAATAATAAACCAATGACTCATTGTTTTTCTGAAATTCAGATTTTTCTAGGCATCCTAGAGTTTATCCGGTAACTCCTGGCATCATCAGCATCTTTTTTTTTTTTTTTTTTTTTTTGACAGGCAGAGTGGACAGTGAGAGAGAGAGAGACAGAGAGAAAGGTCTTCCTTTGCCGTTGGTTCACCCTCCAATGGCCGCCGCAGCCGGCGCTCTGTGGCCAGCGTACCATACTGATCCAAAGCCAGGAGCCAGGTGCTTCTCCTGGTCTCCCATGGGATGCAGGGCCCAAGCACTTGGGCCATCCTCCACTGCACTCCCGGGCCACAGCAGAGAGCTGGCCTGGAAGAGGAGCAGCCGGGACAGAATCCGGCGCCCCGACCGGGACTAGAACCCGGTGTGCTGGCACCGCAGGCGGAGGATTAGCCTAGTGAGCCGCGGCACCGGCCTCATCTTTTGTTCTTTACAAAGGAGTTAAAGGAATGGAAAGAACAGAACGGATACACTGGGGATGGAGAGAGGTTCTATAGGGAGTAAACAGAGAAACTTCTCCGTGAACCTAGTGTTATAGTCAAACACACATATGCATTCCTGTGCATAGAGCCAGCACCCAAAATTAACATTTTTCCTGAGAACCACAAGGAAACAAAATAAAGAGATGCGAGCCCTGGGCGGGAGGTTTTGCTGCGGGGAAGCGGAGTGCTGTCTGCCATGTGGGAAGCAGGACTTGTCGGGTGGAAGGTTCTGGAGGCAGGCTTTGGGCTGGAGACATTGGCTGATGTTGGAAAGTTGGGAAAATCCTGCTGCAGCAGCCTGGCCACACAGGGGCCTTTTGGGGGCGGGGGCGGGGGCTGCAGGTGCACGGTGTGTGACTGCTGCTGTTTGGCCCATGCAGGGGAGTGGCCTCAGAATCCTGGCTCTGAAGCCAGCACCCACAGAGAAGCATAAGGCACATCCCACACAGGTTGTTGGGATCCCCAGCCTGGGCCACAGCCGGTCCCAATCAAGGCCCCTCGCCTGGGCTGTCTGTTCAGATGGCAAATATTTGTCCTGACAGCCACACCCCAAGAGTAACCTTGTCCGTGGGCCCTAGGGTCCCCTGGGCTGGCTGTGCAGAGGGGCAGGACGGGCCCAGACACTGTGCAGGCAACAATGGGACCCAGGAGGACTCCACAGGTGGGCTGGCTTCCCGTCTCAGCTCTGCCCTGTGCGGACTGTATCACCCTGGCCTATACTCAGTCTCCCGCCGTTTTCTCACCTGCACAATGGGTATCCGTTGTCGGTCGTGAACTTCTCATAGAGACGACACCAGGAGGGTTGCACTCGTGCATGTGAGCACCGTGCCCCCTCCCAGCCCAACACTCAGTGTGTGGCGGTGTCTCCCGTGCCAGGGAGAGAGGCCGGCCCTGCACGGACCTGGGCCTCCCCTCCTGACTCCTCCTGGGCTCTGGCACTGAGGTCTGAGGACAGCCTGGGGTGGCAGGGAATGGGGGTGTGAAGAGCAGGGGGTAGGGGCGGTGAGGGAAGGGCAGAGGATGGAGGGGGGAGGACATCTACTCCTGTCCTGGGCTCTTGGCTGCGTCCCTGTAGCAAGACAGACAGGAAGCACATGGGTGTCCTTGATGTACGTTACACGGGGTGGGGGCGCTCTCATAAGGAGACAGAGGCCCCAAGAGCGGCTGCACCTGAGTGGTTCAGGCTGAGTTTGTGCAGGGCAGAGAGTGATGGACACTGTGGGGACCTCGGGGGCGTGAGATGCGTGCGGTGGCCTAGCAGGAGCTCGGCAAGACCTGTGTGCTCAGGCCCCTCTCTGTGTCCTGGGCGGGGGGCGGGAGGTCCACACAACAGGCAGGGAGGGCACCGCTCACAGGAGGGCTGGCACCTGCTTCAGAGGCTGGTCCTAGAGCCGGGGCTGCCTCGTGCTGGGTTCCTCAGGCCCACTGCCCGGCCCCTGTTCAATTCCTGGTGAGAAAGCCCTTCCTGCACCTGCCCATGCTCAGACTCCTTCAGCCAAAACTGCTCCATGAGCCAAGGGGCTTTATTTGGGGTGGGGTGTCCTGAACCCCGTGTAGCACAGAGCGCCGTGAGAAGCCCAGGTCCATCTCCCAGGTCGGTCACTCGTGACCTCCGCCTGGGGCCTTCTCTCTGGTACTTTTGAAGATCGCTCGATCTATCTATCCATCTATCTATCAGACAAAGAGAGAGAGATTTTCCATCCCCTGCTTCACTGCCCAGATGACTGCAACAGCCAGGGCTGGGCCAGGCTGAAGCCAGGAGCCAGGAGCTTCCTCCAGGTCTCCCGTGTGGGTAGCAGAGACCCAAACACTTGGGCCATCTTTTGCTGCTTTTCCCAGTCCATTAGCAGGGAACTGGAACCGGAAGTGGAGCAGCCGGGACTCGAGCCCGCGCTCACGTGGGATGCCAGCATCGCAGGCGCAGCTTAACCGGCTGCACACAGCACCAGCCCCCGGGGTCTTCCCTCTGGCCCTCAGTTTGCTCCGCTGTCGAGGGGAACGGAAGTAGCATCCTGCCGGCTGCCGTGAGTCCCGAGTGAGTGACTGTGGGAGGAGGTGGCGCCCAGCATCTAGGAGGTCTCAGTACTGTTCACCGCCACCATCAGCACCGTCATTAGGCCTCCTGTGCCGCCGTGACGGGGGCGGAGTGGAGCAGAGAGCACGCTTAGGTCGGGAAGTCCTTGGACCCTGGGGTTGTCGCGTCCTGCAGAGTTGGACTCAGCGTTGGGCAAGGGCCCTCTGTCCTGTTTCAAGTTGAGAAGGAGCAATGGGGAGCTGCTGATGGTTCGGGCCTGAGGGCTGTGCTGACGGTGATCTATGTGGGACGGCACTTTCTCTCACCTGCCAAGGAGAAAACAGGGGACCCAAGTTTGATGGGAGCAAACAGAGATCTAAGATGAGCCAAGGGATTGTCAGGGTGCCTGATGGTTGCAAAGAACTCGAGGTTGAAAGAATTGCCTTCCAGAGTGCCAAGAAGCACTGTGAACTCTTTCAACTTAGCAGACATCTTTTTAGCATCTTCCGTGTGCCAGCCCAAGGTCATGAGCACTCCTGCAAGGATCTGCAGGGTGGAAGAGGGGGCTGCCCAGGGGCATTGCTGGAACACGCGCCAGGCAAGAGTCAGTGCTGACGGAGGGTTCTTTGGTTCTGTTGTGGGGTGATGCCAAGATAGCTCTGACCAGGCTTTGAAGGGTGAATAGGAGTTTGCCAAGCCCAAGACAAGGGAGTGCTCTGGGCCCCGGGGGGGTGGGCTCTGCAGGAATGGAGCAGGGCATTGGGGAATCAGCAGGGTGTGTGGTCCCCGGGTGGGCATGACCTTGGGTACCAAATTAAGGGCTGGAGCCACGCTCCTGTGGCCTGGAGGTCACTGGGGGGTTTGTGGCTGAGTGGGAAGGTTTGCCCCTTTGTGGAGTAAGACCAGGGACGGGTGAAAGAGCTTCACTCAGACCCGCAGGCCTGAGAAAACCCAGCTCAAGTCCAGGATGGGCCATTTCAGAGTGAGCAGCCTAGGGTCTCTGGGATCCAGGCCCCCTTAGGTGCTGTGTGGTGCAGGCCTGGGGCTGGTGGAGCTCTGCTCACTGTCATGACACATGCCACGTCAGAATGCAGTGACCTGTGCCCTCCACCCAGAGAGGGTGGAATCCACGGGACTTAGCGCGGGCACTGGTGCGGAGCAGGTGCCCCCGGGGCTGGAGGCGCTTACCATGTCACTTACAGATCCTAACTCCGCCCCCTCTTCAACACGGGCTCCGCCTGGGCCAGGATGTGATCCTGACTGTTTACCACTAAATCCCCAGAGCCAAGAGCAGCACTGGGCACAGGAGACATCATCAATAAATGCGTATGGAGTGACTGCATGGTGGGCAGAAGATGTGAGTGAGTGAGTGAGTGCGTGAGTTCTACCCTGGATGAAACCATACGGTGCACCTGACTGCTTGCACTGGGAAGTGTGTAAGTCATGGGGAAAGGCTCTGGGTACACTGGAGGCACGGCCCAGCTGCACAGGTGGTGACAGTGTGATTCCAGTGGAGGGACTTAGGTATTCAAAGCTTCCATCTCCACCTCCACAACACAACCGAGGTTGATGCAAGGGTGAATGGAGGGAGATGTGTTCTGACCACAGAGCCTGCTTAGCACACTTGCAGTCAGCTTCTGTGTTATTTGACTTTTTGTTACTATAACAAAATACCCTAGGCAGCCTAACTTACTAAGAAAAGAGGTGGAGATTCATTGTCCAAAATCAGGTGGCCCCATTGGTCAGTGACTTTGCTGGCAGAGCCCAGTGTTTGCAGAGAGCATGACACGGCAAGAGAGAGGGAGTGTGTCGGTCTGTCTGTCTGTTTATAAAGCCACTAGAATCTAACTCCACGGGGGTGCCACCCTAATGACCTAGTCCAGTCTGATCACTCCCCGAAGGCCTGGCCTGGAAGCACATAGCCGGCTGGAGTTCCTACTCCATGGTTACCATAACTATGACTTTGGGGATTAAACTCCTTCATGAGTTTGGGGACCAAATCATGTGCATAGCATAGCGTGGTTGTGATTACACTGAGGGGCCACCCAGAGGAGACCGGCAGCCACAGCAGGGCTGCTTCCGTGTCCTTTCACGGTTTTTACACGGTGGCCTCTGCTCAGCGGAACAGCCAGTTCTGCCTGGTGCTCCCTCCCTGAGCACCTACCGTGTGCCAGATGTTGAGCCGGGGAGGAGAACAAGCCCGATGGGGTCCCAGCTTGCAGGGGGTTGCATCCAAGCAAGGTAAAGGAGGGTTTGAACAGATAGGCAAATGGATAAGCCAGGAATGTGTCAGGGAGTGGTGAACTGCAGACCGGACATTTAGATAGGAGAGTGACAGACAGGAATGAAGAAACCGGCCAGGGACCTGCCATTGAAGTCCCCCCTGAGTGTGTGGAAGCTACTGGCTGTGCAAACACCAGAGAGAGAGGCTGCTGGGCAGAGTTCCAAGATGGGAGCAAGCTTGGTGTGCGTGGAGGCGGAGGCTGGGCAGGGACCAGGCAGTCGGGCTCGCTTCCATCTTGTTCTAAACGCAGAAGGTGTGCAGCCGGCGGGTGACGTGATTCCCCTGTTAGAGGCAGCTCTGGCAGCTCGTGGAGAACAGCCTGGGAGAGGCAGGGAGCGCAGCGAGGAGGCCCTGGCCGTAGTCAGGTGGCAGACGGTGCCTGGGAACGGCTGGAGGAAGCTGAGCCATGTGGGAGAGGCTCGGAGGAGAACGGTGGAAGCTGCACTGGTCAAGTCCCAGGCGCGAGCGGAAGAGGCAGTGAGGAGAGCGTCCAGTTTGATCAGGGTGCCCTTTGCTGGCCCTGCTGGAATGGGGCGGTCCTGACCAAGCACGATGCCACCTGCTGGCGGCGGCTGCGTGGTCCTGAAGCAGGGGTCATGGGAGAGCAGAAAGAGCAAAGGAGACGCAGACTGGCAGCAGCAGGTTTGCAAGAAGCCCCGGCTGTCTGGCCTGCGGTGGCAGGAATTGGCCCTGGGGTCAACTCCTGCAGCCGCGGCTGATGAGGCCAGCAGGACTCCCTCCGGCGGGCACGCGGCGAGACTTCCAGCTGAACGTGTGCACCGTCACCAGGTCCCTCCCGAAAGGCCAGAAAGAGACAAAGTGAGCAGGGTAGAAGCTGGCAGGCGGATGGGTGACGATAGCCGGAGTGTGTGGGAGGAAGCGCTGAGACACTTGACTCCCACCACAGAACCCACAAAAGGGCTCGGGGCCTGATAGCATCAGGGGCCCAGGAGAGGGGCGAAGGCGGGCTAAGAGCAGCAGCCCTGGGGGAAAATCTATTCTGAGAGTTAGACCTGCTCGGTCTGCCCCCACACAGCCAGGGCCTCAGACAACTCGCAGAAGACTGGATGTTTGGTCTCCAGAGAAGGAGAGGCCTAGGGTCACCCGGGCCGGTGAGGCGGGGGACCCCACAAAACAGGGGACTGAGTGACAGTTACTTCCTGCAGGCAGAGCCAGCCGCCTTCCTGGGGCTGCCAACCGGGCCCTCCGCTCCCCTCTAAGCAGGAGGCTGGAGGAGTCTTCTCTGGGAAACCTGACCAGCCCAGGGGCGGAGAGGGAAAGGCATGGCCATCAGACCTCCCGGTGCAGGAGCTCGGTCCCACCCCACCACCCCTGCTGCAACACACAGAGCCAAGGGTCCCAGACCCGAGGGCAGCCAGAGTGGGAGACAGTGTTGTACCAAGTGAACAAGAAGACAAGACATAGGGCAGGCGTTTGGCCTGGTGGTTAAGACAGCCTCATCCCACATCGGAGGACCTGGGTTCGATTCCCAGTTCCTACTCCTGACTCCAGCTTCCTGTCCATGCAGATCCTGGGGGGCAGCAGCAATGGTTAAAGTCCGTGGGTTCCTGCCACCCACATGGGAGACCTGGATGGACGTGTGGCTCTGTCCCGACTATGGCAGGCATTTCGAGTATGAACCAGCAGATGGGCCCTCTCTCTCTCTCTCTCTCTCTCTCTCTCTCTCTCTCTCCCCCCTGTCTTTCAAATAAAAATCAATAATTTTTGAAAGGAACAATTCAGGAAATTCTCAGAACTGAGCAGTTTCTAGGTTGAAAATAACCCCCGTACCCAGTCATGCTTTAAGGAGACACCCTCAACATCAGAAAGTCTCAACGCTGGGTTCAAAGAAAGATCTTTTTTTTTTTTTTTTTTTTTTGACAGGCAGAGTGGACAGTGAGAGAGAGAGAGACAGAGAGAAAGGTCTTCCTTTGCCATCGGTTCACCCTCCAGTGGCTGCCGCGGCTGGCGCACTGCGGCCAGCGCACCGCGCTGATCCGATGGCAGGAACCAGGTGCTTCTCCTGGTCTCCCATGGGGTGCAGGGCCCAAGCACTTGGGCCATCCTCTACTGCACTCCCGGGCCACAGCAGAGAGCTGGCCTGGAAGAGGGGCAACCGGGACAGAATCCGGCACCCCGACCGGGACTAGAACCCGGTGTGCCGGCGCCGCAAGGCAGAGGATTAGCCTAGTGAGCCACGGCGCTGGCCCAAAGAAAGATCTTAAAAGTGCCCAGAGCAGATGGGCTTCACAGCAAAATGGAAATGATGGGAAAAAAAGTCAAATAAATATGGAAGCTAGATAAGTTGAGATGATCTTAGCTGAATAACAGAAAAAAAAAAAGGGAAGAAGTAATGAACGGAGCCTCAGAAACCTTTGGAACACTACCAAAAAATCTAACGTCAGTGTCATTGAAATGCCGGAAGAGAAATAGTATGGGTCTCAAAATACACTTGAAGAAATAATGGATAAAAGCTTCAGGAGTTTGGGAGCTTCCTACTGTCTGCTTCGCTTGTGACAGTTAATACAGCTTTCCTCTGAGAGCGAATGAGGAGAGAAGCCTACAGATTCAAGAAGCTCAGTGACCTCAAACAGTATAAATGCAAGACAGTCCATGTCCAGCCATATCACACTCAGGCCACTAAAGCTAGACAAAGGCAAACCTTCCACGCAAGTAGAGAAAAATGACATATAATGTGCAGAGTAATTCAAATGACCGCTGTTTCTCTTGAGAAACTACAGAGAACAGAAGGCAGGAAACAGTGATTTGAGAAGTGCTATCAATTCAGAATTATATACGCAGTGAACACGTCCTTCCGGAGTGAAGGTGCCATAAAGACGTTCTCAGATGACGGAATACCAAAGACCTGACGCTGCCAGCACACCTGCTCTGTTGGAAGCACCCAAGGAAACACTTGCATATCCTTAATTGGAGCTTGATCATCTGGGTATCCACCCTCAAGAAATGTTAAGTTTTATATTGGGAAGCAATTCTTACATCTGTCTATGATAGTATTTTCATAATCTTGAATCAGGCTGAATTGTTGACAGATTATTCTTCCAAAAGTGAAAAAATGAAGGAAATCCTTTAGAAAGAAATGAAATAATATCAGAAGGTAGCCTGGAAGACTGGAAAGGAAGCAACAGCAATGGTAAATCTCTGAGTCGATGAAATAAATTATTCTTCTCTTTTGGAAAAAAAAAAGTGTCCAGAGCAAAGGAGAGACTAACACCGGTGACGAGGGTCCCCAGAGCCACCCCTCGCTTCAGCGACACGCAGGGAGAACTCCCAGGGCTCCTCATACAACCCTGCTCCCAGCTCTGATCTCTTAGGCTGCCAACATCAGCAGAGAGCAGAGACCCAGGGAACCACGCATACGCTTGGAAGAGTGCTCTCGTGGAGCCACACCGGTCTCTCACTTCCTCCCCAGTGCTCTGTGGCAGCGTGTGTGAAATATGATCTATGCGCAATGCTCACTGGGCACCCAGTGTCCAAGGGTCTAACCGGGGGCTGGTTGTTTAGACACCCTCTGCCTGGAAGGCTCCCAGACTCCAGACCTCCTGCAGGAAAACAGGCAGTCAGCCCAGGCCATATCGTGTGCACAGACAGTACAGGCCCAGCAAGCCTCGCATCCGTTCTGGGAATGGGCGATGGCGGGAGCTGTCCCTGAATCTAAGTTCCCAAGGGCCAACCTTTGCAACCAAGCCCTGATAAGGATAGCACTTCAGGTGTGTGGGGGTTTCTGCACACAGGAGAATCGGAAGAGCTATGCTCCTCAGGAGCCAGCCTGCAAACTGGAGACCACAGAGCAAGGTCTCCGGTGTCCCGAGGAAGACGATTGCAACGTCAAGTTCTGTCAGCGAAGTGTGAGGGTAGAATTTTCAGACATGCAAGGTCTCCAGAAACATATCATCCATTCTTCCTTTCTTGGAAATCTGCTGGAGATGTTGCTGTACTAAAATGAGGCTGTTGGGGCTGGTTAAAGCCCCGGTCTGCAGCACCCACATCCCGTATGGGTGCCAGTTCGAGTCCCGGCTGCTCCACTTCTGATCCAGCTCTCTGCTGTGGCCTGGGAAAGCAGTGGAAGATGGCCCAAGTCCTTGGGTCCCTGCACCTGCGTGGGAGACCTGGAAGAAGCTCCTGGCTCCTGGCGTTGCATCAGTGCAGCTCCAGCTGTTGTGGCCATTTGGGGAGTGATCCAGTGGGTCGACGACCTCTCTGCCTCTGCCTCTCTGTAACTCTGCCTTTCAAATAAATACATAAATCGTTAAAAAATGAAAATAAATAAAATAAGGGTGTTGCTGCGGTTTGGGAAATAGCCTGGCTGTTCCTAGAAGGCCCATGTAATGGAGGCTTGCTCCCCCAAATCTATGTTAATGGTCTTTGGCTAATGAGTCTTGAGCACAGAGAAAGGCCTGCCCTTGGAAGGTAGTTCCTGGGAGGTGAGTTATTTAAGCTGTGTTCTGCTTAGCTTCCTCTCTGCTTCCTGGCTCTCCATGTGAGTCTCTCTCTGCTTGTTTCCGTTGCCCTCATCAGACCTGACACTGATGAGGCTGCTCAGTCTCGGATTGTGACCCTCCAAATTGTGAGCAAAAGCAAAACTTCAAGTCTATGCAGCTGTCCTCAGGTGTTTGTTGTAATAATAGAAAGCTGACTGAACACGTGTGAGACAAGGGAGAGGAAGATCTGAGATATAAGAAGCAGGACCTGGTCGGGGGAGGAGAGGGAGAGGAGAGAGAGATTGATGGGTTCCTGGATGTTAGAGCAGAAAAGCCCCCAAGGAAAATTTCTCTGTCAGGCCTAGAGACCACTGGTTCCAAGAACAGAAGTCCCTGGGGATCTTTGAGAGGCTCCCACAGGGTGAAAGCGCTTGGTCACACAGAAAAGAGAGTTACAACCCAGAGGAGAGTCAGGACCAGCGAAAACACCATGGCAATTGTTAACTCCAGGAAAAACAGAAAGTTGGATAGAGAAAGAAAATCACTCAGAGTTGGTCTGCAAATAGCATTTCTGTAGTCATAGTAATATACACAGTGAGTGCTTATCTGGCCAAAATTATGATATAATGATTGGAAGGACTGAAATTATGCATTGATAGGGAGTGAGGGGGCTGGAAAGACAGGCTGTGTGTGAGAAGTCAACTATTATTTTCCATAGTGGAAAGTCAATATGTAATAGGAAACATATAAAATAGAAACATCATAAGGCGGTATCCTGAATATGTTTTTTGAAAATACGGAGTAAAATTCTAGAAGAATCCATGAAGAGAGTTGAAATTAGTTGTGTCTAGGAAGCAGGACAGAGGGAAGTGGGGCTGGAGGGATGTTATTGTTTACAGAAATCTTACAGAACAACTTGGTTTTCTCAATTGTTGATACAAATAAAGAATAAAAATTTTAAATTAAGTGAGATGTAAATTAAAAGTGAAGAAGGAAGGAAAAGAGAAAGAAAGGGAAATGAGGTAGGGAGGAGGAGGGGAGAGAGCAGAGGAGGAAGACGGAGGGAGGGGAAATGGGAAATGACCACTTGGGCTGTGTGTTCTGGCCAGGCCACCTCTGGTTATTCCAGGCATGGACCCTGCAGAGAAGCGTAGCCAGGAGCAGAGGAATCTGGGGCGCTGCACACAGACTCAGGGCTCAGTCTGGGGATGATGGTTAGGGACCTGGAACACAGGGGTAGCTGGATGTGTGAATGAATAACTCCTGCCTCTCTCCAGTCCTGCAGCTGATCAAGTCTCAGAAGTTTCTGAACAAGTTGGTGATTCTGGTGGAAACGGAGAAGGAAAAGATCCAGCGGAAGGAATACGTCTTTGCTGACTCCAAAGTAAGGAACCCCAACCTCCGACAAGGGCCTGAGAGCACGTGAGGGGCATGTGGGGTGCACATCGCTAGCTCACCCAGTTCTCCTGCAAAAACCCATTTCACAGCAGGGAAAGCTGAGCTCAGAGAGGTGGAGGACCGTGTGTTCCCGGTCAGCAGGGATCCGTCGTCATGGCTATGGCCGTCCTGCCCACGTGTGCCAACCAGTCCGCCAGGCTGCCTGCAGAGCAAGAGGGGCAGCTCTGAGCCCAGGGTCGCGGGGAGACTTGGCCTTTCTGGGCTGAACTTGGGAGCCCTTTGGGGCACCCTTGGATTTGAACCTGAGTCTGACCAGTGCCCCCTCCCCAAGACATCCGTGTCTACCATTGGCCCACTGTGAGGAAGTAGGTAGCCCCTCGGGGGCTGGCCTCGGGAGAAGGAGGCACTGTGGGCCCCGTGACGGACCCAGGCGGGCCCCTGGCTGTCCCAGCGGGGGTCAGTGTGATTGCTCAGTCAGCAGTCCCTGCACGGCGGCCTCACTGTTTGTGCACCTCTGTGCAGCTGGTGTGAGACAGTGAGGGGGGATCGCAGAGCAGTGAGGGCGCCCGTCACAGGAGCACTGGCTGACCCCAGCTGCTGGATACTTCTGCAAGACTGAGGGCCTGCAGGTGCTCCTGCTTCCGTGTGCCCGGGGGATGAATGGCCGGGCAAAGTCGGGGGGAGGGACATGTGCCGAGAGGGATGCGGTGCCCAGAGCTGGCAGCAACCAAACAGAAGAGGCTGCAAGAAACACAGTGCGGGCTGGATGGGTGGGGGGAAGAAGAGAAAGAGCACCCAGCCAGGCACCGTGGCAGGCGGTGCGCACAGGTGCAAACCCCAGGAGCTCCGCCCACTGCTGCAAGCTCTGGGGGTTGCGATCCTGAATCTGAGGCACCCCCACCTAAAGGCAGGCGTGGGTGAAGTCAACCATGACTGCATCCCCTGGGGGCTGCCGGCTTCACAGCGAATGTGAGGCTGGGTCCCAGGGAAGTGCTGCCTTAGAAACAGGCAAACGTTGGTCCTTTCCGATGGCACAACCTGAAATGTTGTGTGCTCTCGCTTAAAGTCAGCCAACCCTGTGGTCTGCAACCGAGGACAAGACCAAGCCTGGTCTGGGCTCCTCTGAGGACCTGGAGACCGTGAAGGAAGCTAGGTCGCTTTGTATACTCTGTTTGTTTTAATTAATTTCTTTAATGTACATTTTCCCTTTATTCCATAAGTAATCTCTTCTAACTGGTGGAAAAGCAGCTAGTCCAAATAAGCACCTTTAAAATCACAATTCCCATGGGCCTGGATTACAGCTTTTCAGATATTTTTGACAAATAAAACGGCAACGATGCCATTCACACTGTGTGTGCAAGTAGCTTTTGGTACTTAATGGTAGGTCGTGACCGTCTGGCTGTGGTGACAAAGCGTTGCTGCACTGTGATTGCGACCCCGTTCTAGCTTATGGAGGGCCCCTGTGACTGCACGTGCAGCTCCTTCAGTATTGCAGAACGTGTGCGGGGCCCGGCAGGGCTGGATCTCTGTGCAGGGAATGACAGGGTCGGAGAAGCCGCCTGCTTTCAGGGCTTTGGACGCCTGCGTGCAGGTTGCTGTCCTGGAAGCTGGCTCTGCTGCCCGCTGTTCTCAGTTTGCGGGGAGCTGCCCAAGTCCTCTGCAGGGGTATGGGCGAGGCGGGGAGGGGCAGGGCGGAGGCCTGGCTCAGTCTGTGTCCCTTCGTCCCCAGAAGAGAGAAGGCTTCTGCCAGCTGCTGCAGCAGATGAAGAACAAGCACTCGGAGCAGCCCGAGCCCGACATGATCACCATCTTCATCGGCACCTGGAACATGGGTGGGTCCCGCGCCTCCCTCCTCCCGCGCTCCCGCCTCGCTGCCCCAGCCCCCAGCCCCCCCTCTCTCTGGAACTGCACCCTTTCCCAGCAACAATGACCATGACCCGGGGTAAGAGGAAGGCGCTGTGGGGCTGCTGGCCCCTAGGGGGAGCTGGCGGAGGCTCCGCCGGTCTGCAGGGGCAGCCTTAGGTGCGGAGGCCGAGTGCGCAGGGGAAGGGGCTCAGGCCCGCTGCCGGCCCTGGGCAGCAAACCCCAGGGCCCAGGCCTTGCGAGAAAGAGGTCCACCCCAGAGGGGCCGCCAGACGCCTCCAGAGGCACAGGGGAGGGTGGGGAGGAGAGAGTGCGCACCCAGCTACATTCGAATTTCGTGACAACAAACGAGTTGTTAGGATAGGTGTTCAGCCAGAAATAAGTTAATAAATAAACAACCAGTGCTGTGGCGCAGCAGGGTAAACTGGCCTGCAGAGCTGGTATCCATGTGGGTGCCAGTTCGAGTCCCGGCTGCTCCGCTTCTGCTCCAGCTCCCTGGGAAAGCAGCAGAAGACGGCCCCAGTCCCTGGGCTCTTGCACCTACGTGGGAGACCCAGAAGAAACTCCTGGCTCTGGCTTCAGTCTGGCCCAGCTCTGGCTGTTGTGGCCATTTAGGGAGTGAACCACTGGCTGGAAGCGCTCTCTCTCTCTCTCTCTGTTTCTTTCTCTGCAACTCTACCTTTGAGATAAATAAAATAAATCTTTAAAAAAATCAGTAAATACTAAATGTGTATGCTGAATATGCATCATGTATCATGCCAAATGTATATACTACATGTGTAGAAACTTCCAAAAGTTTGTGGAAGAATGGGATTAAAAGCTAAGTTTATTTTGGTGCAGGAAAATCTTGAAATCCATACATAGTTTTATATCAAATGCATTTTCCATGAACTTTTTAAAGATCTTTTATTTTATACAATAAATCTACTACATATAAATTATATTAAATACTATCTTAGTCTAAGTATTGAGCTGGAAATACGTAAGTAGATAGAACATGTTAACCTGAATCTCAGATACATAGCGATGGCTGTGTCAGCCTAAATGACCAAAGAAACGATCAGCAGAGAGAGAGAGAGAGAGAGAGAGCGTCTACAGGATACTGCCATTCACTGGGGCCTAGCAGACCTTGCGGTGGGAACACGCATGTCCCAGCAGCCATGAGTGTGTTCAAACAGGCTGAGGCAGGGCAAAGTTTCCGAAGGCACAGACGAGGAGGTTGCGTCAGACAGTTTGACATGATGCCCTTTGGCCACGGTGACTAACGAGCAGGGTGACGTTGGGGGGTTAGGCTGGGCAGATGTCCTGGAGGGGGACGCTCTGTCTCAGGTGGCTGCTCTGCCAGAGGCTTCGCGGTGCTCACTCAGAGGCAACCACCCGTGAGAACCCTCTCTTTCTAAGCACCCAGCTTGCTTTAAGGGTTGACACAGACAACTCCATTTTGATTCTGATAATATTTTTTAAAAAGAATTATTTATTTATTTGAAAGGACGTGAGAGAGAAAGAGATCTTCTACCTGCTGGTTCAGCCCCCAGATGACTCCAAAGGCTGGGGCCGGGCCAGGTAGAAGCCAGGAGCCAGGAGCTTCGTTCAGGTCTCCCACATGAGTAATAGGGGTCCAAGTACTGTACCATCTTCCACTGCTTTGCCAGGTGCACTAGCAGGGAGCTGGATCAGAAGTGGAGCAGCTGGGACTTGAACCAGTGCTGATTTGGGATGCTGGTGTCACAGGCAGCAGCTTAACCCACTGTGCCACAACACCAGCCCCTGATTCTGGCAAATTTCACTTTCCTGCCACACCCCACCTGTTGCTCAAGCTCTGTCCTCTGAGAGTGTTGCTGATCAGTCACCTTGCAGCTGGATTGGGGCCGTCCGTCATTCCCGGGATGAGCTCGTCCTGGGTGTTGGTCTGGTCTGGTCCCACACTGGGAGGGAAGTGGGGACAACCAAGGGACGATGTCAAAGCCCCTTCGCCACATCTGAGCGGTGGAGAGGTTCAGGAGAGGTTCTCGGCCGAGGTTGCCAGGAGCTCGCTGTCACGTTGAACTTCCGTACTTCAGGGCACAGTTGCCAATAAAGCACTGGGTCAGTGCTATTTTGTTAGGAGCTGGACTTTGCAGGTTTTTAACAGGCAGCAGGAACAAAGTTGAAAACAGAAAATATTCAACAGAACCAGTAAGGGCGTAACAAATCCAGTGTGCATAATAGTTGTGATTCAAGAAACAGACACACTTTTTTCTATAGTAGCAATTAGTCCAAAAATAATTAAAGAAAAAGCTATTTATTTGTAAAGTTACTTCAATTTGTTCAGAAAACTGAATTTGAGAGTACTTGTTAGAGTTTTTCCCTGTGGATCTGACTATAAAATTTTTGGAGAAAAATTGAAACATGAACGACAAAAGACTTAAAGTAGTTAAAATTTTGAAGAGAGTCCAGCAATTGACAAGAAAGTATAACTGTTCTGATTTCATACATTACAACAATCATAACCAACAGTTTCTTACCACGAACATTAGAATTTTATACATTTTATATAATCTTTAGAACATCCACATCAATAACATAGCCAAATAAATGTAACTTGAAGATTTAGCATCAAAGGTTTAAGACATCTGATAAGAATAAGGTCACACCCTTTCAGTCTCTCCCTCTTTGTCTGTTATCTCTGACTTTCAAATTAAAAGGTCTGATATGATATTAAACAGCAGTTAAATAAAATAGCAAGTTACAGAAGATTAAATTATGGTAGGAAATCATAAATATACTTTTTTAAAATAAACTTTTTTAAGATTTATTTTATTTATTTGAAAGAGTTACAGAGAGAAGTAGAAACAGAGAGAGAGGGGGATCTTCCATCTGCTGGTTCACTCCCTAAATGACCACAACAACCAGAGCTGAGCCAATCTGAAGCCAGGAGCCAGGAGCTTCTTCCGGATTGTCCACCATGGGTGTCCACATGGCCCGAGCACTTGGGCCATCTTCTGCTGCTTTCCCAGGTGCATTAGCAGGGAGCTGGATTGGAAGTAGAGCAGCCAGGACTTGAACCGGCGCCCATATGGGATGCCAATCTTGCAGGCCAGGGCTCTAACCCACTAAGCCAGAGCGCTGGCCCCTGAATATACATTTTTAAAAGAAGCGCTCTGTACTGTGTGTGGATACACCTGTGGTGAAGTATACATTCTTGACTGCGGGGAGACACACCAGCTTCAGAATGGTAGGTGAGTTCAGGGGCAGGAAGGGAGAGGGAGGGTGGAGGGAGAAGGACCAGGAGAAGTGTGCCAGGGAGGAGTACAAAAGAGTAGCATTTTATTTCTCTAAAAATCAGGAGCAAATGTGGAAAAATATGTGAAATATGTATATCTGAAATATTTTGTAATTAGAAAGAACTTTAATGGGCACATAAGGTATACCAAATAATAACTAATTCCTCACACTACAAAAATGTATCAAGTGATTACATATTATTTAGGCCACACAAAGGTATGTACATACATTAGAGCATTGATAAATAAGATTCAAAAATAAATTTTAAAATGCACAATTAAAAAAATAATAAGGTCACACATCATTGTGAAGATGTGGTCATTCATTTAAATAGAGTGGTTTAATCAGATTTAACCCGAATTGCAAGATGAGCCTTGAGAAGGCTTCAAAAGCAAATAGATCTCAACAAACAAAAACAAAGCCCCTTTTATGATTTGGTCCTTGCTAAGTAACCAAAACCCAGTAGAGACACTAGAAAGCACAAGAAGCTGCGATAACGGAACACAGTCATCTTTGCTCCCCAGGCCAGGGCCTGTACATCTTCATTAAAAACTAATCACTATTTAAAAACGTCAATTAAACATAGAGAATTAAATTCTGCTTTATATTCGTGTATCATTGCTTGATTTTGAGAAACCTATAAACTAGGCTTTTCTTTTTTTTTTTTTAAGAGTTTATTTATTTGAGAGAGTTGTGGAGGGAGGGAGAGAGCGGATAGCTTCCGCCTCCCCGAGACGCTGTCTGCGACAGTCACGCCACAGCCTCGCTTGTCTTCATCTCCTGTCTGAGTGATGCAGTCACTCTAGCTCGGAACAAAAACCTAGCACTGAAGTCTGTCTCGACAGCCCCGGCGTGCTGTGCCCTCACGGGCAGCTCTTAGCCTTGGCTGAGACACCCCCAGAGAGCCTGGGGTCACACCCGCCTCTGGCTCCTAACCCGCACTTCCGCCAATGCGGACCCTGGGGAGCCAGGGTGAGGGCTCGGGTCCCCGAGTCCCTGCCAGTCCTGTGGGACTTGGGTCGAGTCTCATCCTCTCCCAGCTGGCGCAGACGTCTGGGCAGGGAATCACAGCTGAGGACTCCCCCGCCCTCTCTCTCACTGTCTCTCAGATACATAGATAAAAAACTGTAAAATCTATAGCCTCATAATTTTTCACAGGGAGAGGGAGAGAGGGAGAGAGGGAGAGGGAGAGATGGAGAGAGGGAGAAGGGGAGAGAGAGGAGACTCCCTAAAGAATAAAATGTATTTGGGAATACCAGAGCATTGCAATAGAAATTCTGAAATAAATATTCCTTTGAAAATCTCGGGACCGGCACTGTTGCATAGCAGGTAAAGCCACCGCCTGTGATGCCGGCATCCCATATGGGCACCCGTTAGAGTCCTGGCTGATCCACTTCCAATCCAGTTCCCTGATAAAGCTCTTGGGAAAACAGTGGAAGACAGCCCAAGTCCTTGTCCCTGCACCCACGTGGGAGACCTGGAAGAAGCTCCTGGCTCCTGGCTTCAGCCTGGCCCAACCTGGTTGTTGCAGCCTTTTGGGGAGTGAACCAGTGGATGGAAGATCTCTTTCCTTCTCTCTCTCCCTCTCTGTAATTCTACCTTTCAAATAAATAAATAAAATTTAAAAACAAAACAACAACAAAAGAGCACAATTATCACATGATCTAGCAATTCTACTACTTGGAATATATCTAAAATAATTGAAAAGAAAAGAAAACCTCACTGAGTGCTGTTCATTGTGTTATTTTAGGTGGACAACATGGGACATACTTTGTCTAAAAACTCCCCATTGTCCCAAGCAGAGTCAGGCGCTTCCCGACCCTGACATAGCTGGTGGAGAGAATGGGAGGAGGCGGCCTGGGACTTGGGCTCAGCGTCCTGTGCAGGCTCCTGGTCCTGGATGCACAAGGCGCCAGCCTCCCTCAGCCCGGCCACGTCCAGGGTGGCCCAGGGCCTGCAACAGCACTGAAACAGAGCCCTGGCCAGTGCCCATGTCCCCTTCTGTCCTTTCCCGCATCTCTTATTGGCCCCTGATTTCCTCAGCTCTCTCGCTTGTGGGTGCTTGCACACAGGTGCACGTGTTTCCCATGTTTCCACTGTGAGCCGTGAGTTCTTTTGACATAGTCAGGGCCATCCCGTTGCACAACAGCAGGGGGCGCCCCACCCGCAGAAGGCGTGAGGGAGGAGCTGCGACATGTGGGCGGGGCCTCAAGGAGCTCAGACTCCCACTGTGGGTTCACTGGGGAGTAGAACTCAGCCATGGTCAAGGCAACTGCACTTCCTGGCTTCTTAGCACCTGCGAGCCAAGCTGATCTCTTTGGAGAGAGGTCAGGGCCCTTGCAAGGAGGGGTGGACCTCCCTTCATCCCTGGCCTGAGCCGCTCTTGCCCATTCTTCTAAACAGGAATGGAGAGGGATTTGCACGCTCTTCCCTTCTCCCTGGCTGGCGCCTACACATCCTCCGCCCTCCGCGGGGAGCCCTTCTTTTGCCAGCAAGGAAGCCGCTGCTCTCTCCATCCTGAGCTTCTAGGCTCACCTGCCTCCTTCCCAATAGAGTGTGCGTCCGCTGAGGGACAGGAGGGAGCCTCCATTGCTCTGTGGTCCCTAAGCGTAGGACAGTGTCTGCTTAGTGGGAGTCACCTCCCGGGGGCTGCGGGCACTGAGCTCTCCCCGTCGCTGCGCTTGCTTGAGGGGTTTGTGCTTTGCCTGCTGTCTGTTGTGGATGCCCCTGGATGTGCCTCTGACTCACTTGGTGTCGGGTTTTGCTGTTGAAGGTAACGCACCCCCTCCCAAGAAGATCACGTCCTGGTTTCTCTCCAAGGGGCAGGGAAAGACGCGGGACGACACCGCCGACTACATCCCCCACGACATCTACGTGATCGGCACCCAGGAGGACCCCCTGGGGGAGAAGGAGTGGCTGGAGATACTCAGGCACTCCCTGCAAGAAATCACCAGCATGACCTTTAAAACAGTGAGCAGCTGCCCCCAGCCTGCGGGCCGGGCCGGGCCGGGCCGGGCCGGGGGCTCCGGGGGAGGGCTCTCGGAGGCCAGGGCAGCCTCAGGCTGTCAGCTCTCCACTTCTAAAGGTGTCTGGCGGCCCAGTGGTCCCCCCACTTCTGGGTCCAGAGAGATCACTGTATTCAGAACTCAATGGGGCTCGTAGGCCGTTCCTGCAAACTCCACCTCCCCACCGCCTGGCTTGCAGGGGACTCGGACCCCAGTCCCCGTCATTAGGATGCTCTGCCTCCGTGCTGGCATCGAGGGGCTGGGCTGGGACTGTGCTCTGGGTTCAGACACCGCACCCTGGCCGTCCAGTGCAGCACTGTGCACCCCCCCAGGTCGCCATCCACACCCTCTGGAACATCCGCATCGTGGTGCTGGCCAAGCCGGAGCATGAGAACCGCATCAGCCACATCTGCACGGACAATGTGAAGACGGGCATCGCAAACACACTGGGTAAGCGCAGAGGGGCCCAGCTCGGGGTCTACTTCATCCTGGCAGCCGGGATAACGCTCGGGGTGACGTGGGGCGTCTCTGAGGGTCCTCGGCACACTCAGGGTCTGCACCAGTGCTCTGGGGATCTGGCTGAAATACGGGTTCTGACTCAGCAGGTCTCGGGTGGAGCTCCCAGGAGGCACTGGGGCTACAAGCAGGTGCAGGGCCCCACGCTGAGGAGCAAGAACCTAGAAGAGGGGTCCAGGGACGTCTGCCAGAAAGGGCCCCTAAGTAACTATCCAGGGCCTCGTGGGCCACGTGCAGCTGGCGGGACGCATCAGCGGCACAGAAAGTAAGGGTGGGGCTGTGTCCCAGGGGCACGTGAGTCTCAGACGCAGGCTGCAGGCCCCAGGCCCCAGGCCTCTTCAGGTTGCAGCGGGAAGCACTGGTGTCAGAGTCAGGGTCAAGGTCGAGGGAGCAGTGAGCTTCAGAGAACTGAGAGAGGAGCAGCAGGGAGACTGCAGGAGTGTGCGCACCTGTATGTGAGTGTGTGTGCAAGTGTGGGAGTGTGTCTACACGCATGTGCTTGTGTAAATGTGTGGGTGGGGATGAGTGAGCAAGCCTGTTTGGAGGAGTGCACGTTAATGTGAGTCTGTAGGTCAGTATGTGAGTGTGTGCGTAGGTGTGTCCAAGTGTGTGTGTGTATGCACATGTGTTTGTGGTTGTGTGTCCATGTGTGAATGTGCCACCCTGGGTCTATGAATCTGTGTATCAGTCTATCATGTGAGTGTGTGTGCGTCGTTATGTGAGTTTATATGAATCTGTGAATACGAGCCTTTGCATATGAGTTTCCGAGTACACACGTGTGGGCATGTGCACGAGTGTCCAAGTGTGCCTGTGAGTGTCTGAGAGCACTCTGGGCGTGTGTGCAGGGGGGAATGAGTGTGCAAGTGTGTGCCCAAGCACATGGGTGAGGGTCCAAGTGTGCAGATGATGTGGATGTGATGTGAGCGCATGCAAGTGTGTGTCTGTGCGTGTCTCCTGGGTGCATGAGTGTGTATGTGTAGGGGTGTGCATGGATGTATCTGAGCGCACACATGCGTGTGAGCGTCTGAGTGCATGTGGGTGTGGGTGCACTGTCACGGGGCCACAGGTGAAGCTGAGGGCGGGGACTTCGGTTTCCGGCGGTTGGAGTCTGGGACAGGACGGTCCTGAGATAACAGGAAATAGAAGGATCGCTGCTGTCAGATGTGAAAAGTGACAAACCGCGAACTGCCCACATCCACGCCCACCATCCTCCTCCCTTCCTGCCGGCTGCACGGGGCCTGCATGGCCACTCTGGCCTGAGCCTTGCCCTCCCTGCCCAGGAGCCTCCCTTGTCCCGACTCCATCCCCCCGGGCTTCCTGCCTCCCCCACCAGCCTGCTGTACAATTTGCTAAAACCTCGCAGAGCTCGTTACCAACACTGCACAGATGCCCAGGAATCCCCACGCAGCCGGGTGCCAGGCTCCAGGCTGGGTACAGGGTAGTCCCCAAGCAATAGGCATCCCGCTCACATGAACTCAACAGACAGCGAGTGAGCCAGCAGGTGCAAAGATGGCTCTGAGAGTGAGCTGGCAGAGAAGGGCGTGGTGGAGGGGAGAGGGGCACCAGGGAAGGCGAGGGACAGGGCTGAGTCTCGGAGACGCGGAGGTCACAGCCTCCTGCCTCCTCTCTCCCTCTCTTCTCCCCGAGGGCCTGTCTTCCTCCTCCACTCTCCCAGTGGCTCCCAGGGAGCTCAGTGAGTGAACGCTGGCTGGTCGGCTGGCAGGACGTCGGCCCCACACAGCTAAGGCCCTTGCGGGGTACCCGACACACACGGCGGCCGGGGTGATCTGATTTCATGCAGCCCTGCGGTGGAGGGCACAGGCTGTTCTCCCCACTCACAGATGAAGAAATTGAGGCCATGGAGGGATCTGTACCTGGCCTGGGCAGGGGTTCAAACCCACATTGTCAGGACCCCTGAGCTAGAAGGTGGAAATCTCTGGAGGGCGCCGGGGCCCAAGGCAGGAAGCCGGGTGCTCGTCCTAGTTCTGTGTCTGAGCCACATCACCTGACATCTGCCCAGACTACTGATCCCCACTCTGGGTCCTGAGGAGGCGGGGCTGGGGACCTCCAAGGTCCCTCAGGTTCCCGTCTATCCAGAGCTGTCCAGTGGACATCCGATGGGCAGAGCCAGAGCCCCATAGTAAGTAAACGGAAAGCAGTGAGATTCATTTCAGCGATAGATTCCATCAGAACTCACACATCCCAGATGTTGTTTCTGTGGGTATGCGGTAGGACAAAATATGAGATATCTTAGTCTGTTTTCTTACCGGGGCTTCTGGTACTAGCTTCAGACTAGCCCCATGTCCCACGCTCGGTGGCCGCACAAGGCTGTGCCTGCCGTACTGGGCACTCTCTGGCACGGGTCGCTATCACCCAGCAGGGTTGGCAAGTTTTGTCGGTGAAGGGCCAGAGGGTGACTATTTGAGGTTGTGCAGGCCAGGTAGTCTCTGATGCAAACACTCAACTTCCATTCTCTGTGGCCTGAAAAGCAGCCAGGGCAATGTTTGGATAAGCAGGGGTGTCTGTGTCCCAATAAATATGACAGGGAACCCCAAAACTTGAATCTCATATTTTAAGATTTATTTATTTATTTGAAAGTCAGAGCGTTACACAGAAAGAGAAGGAGAGGCAGAGAGAGAGAGAAGTCTCCCATCTGCTGGTTCACTCCCCAGTTGGCTGCAATGGCCAGAGCTGCGCTGATTTGAAGCCAAGAACTTCCTCCAGGTTCCCATGCGGGTGCAGGGGCCCAAGAACTTGGGCCATCTTCCAGTGCTTTCCCAGCCATGGTAGAGAGCTGGATTGGAAGTGGAGCAGCGGGACTTGAACCAGCGCCCCTATGGGATGCCGGCACTGCAGGCAGCGGCTTCACCTGCTACGCCACAGTGCCGGCCCCAAATCTCATATTTTAATGTGAAGCAAAGAATTCTTCTTTGATTGATTTTTTCCCAGTAAGCATGGCTGCTCCTGCTGCCTTCCAGCCCCCAGCACATCCCTCTTAGAAGAAACCAGCACTGCTCGGATCACATGCCCCTTCCTTAGTCCGATGGTGCAGGGGCTCTCTTGTCAGTGGACCCCAACAGTGGTACACACGTACGGGGTGCGCGCGACATTGCCACTCGCGTGCACCCCCTGTGATGCTGTGGTTCTTACCTTTCCCTCCCTCTAGGGAATAAAGGAGCCGTGGGGGTGTCATTCATGTTCAACGGGACTTCCCTGGGGTTCGTCAACAGCCACTTGACTTCCGGAAGTGAGAAGAAGCTCAGGTAATGGAGCCCATCCCCCCACACACACACAGAGCCTGTATTTGGGTGATTTGCCAGGACAGACCCCACAGCCCTCAATGCTGAAACCACCCGCTCCTCCCTCTGCAGGTACTGTTGGTTTTTGCGTCCCCGCTGTGGTCTCAGTAAAGGGATCCGCGGCACAGTAGGGCCTCCTGTGTGTCACATCCTGCGTGTCACCTCCTGCGTGTCACCCGCAACCTAGATGCCACCCTCCTTCTAAAGGGCAAGAGCTCTCCTGAAATATCAGTGTGGATCAAAGTCCCTTCTGCCTACGGGGGCCGGGCCACAATTGTGTGAAGACAGCCACCCAGAACATTACCAGCAGGCAGATCCCATGGCTCCTGGCCCTGTCCTCGGCCTCCCCAGTTTGGACTCAGGCCCTTTGTAGCCCAGCCCTGCCCCACCTGCCTGCTGCAGGTGTCATGGGCATGCTGTGGGGTCAGCTGTAGGGGTAGGGGTCACAGGGCACTGTGGGGTCAGCTGTGTGGGCAGGGGTCACAGGTGTACTGTGGGGTCAGCTGTAGGGGTAGGGGTCACAGGTGCACTGTGGGGTCAGCTGTGTGGGCAGGGGTCACAGGTACACTGTGGGGTCAGCTGTAGGGGCAGGGGTCACAGGTGCACTGTGGGGTCAGCTGTAGGGGCAGGGGTCACAGGTACACTGTGGGGTCAGCTGTAGGGGCAGGGCTAAAGGTCAAAATCTGACCTCCCTCCAGCCCCCTGCCTTCCTGACAGATGGGTGAGGAACCAATGAGCCGGAGCTAGAGACTGCTTTTCCCTTGATTTAGGCGAAACCAAAACTACATGAACATTCTCCGGTTCCTGGCCCTGGGAGACAAGAAGCTGAGTCCCTTTAACATCACCCACCGCTTCACCCACCTCTTCTGGCTTGGGGATCTCAACTACCGTGTGGAGCTGCCCACCTGGGTGAGGAGTGTCCCCAGGGGCTGGCGCTGCAGAAAGGGGGCTCAGGACGGACGGCCCTGGAAACACGCGGGCACGCGGAGCTAGGCCGGGGCAGCCACTTCCCTCGGAGGCTCAGTCAGTCCCTCCCACGAAGCCCCAGCAGCTCTCTCTGCTGCTTCTGAGCCCCTAGATGATCGGCACAGCCACCCCTCAGTGCCTCGCTGTCAGCTTGCCAGCCCCAGGCCCAGGCAGGGCTGGAGGCTGAGGGCACTGGGTGGTTTGTCCCAGCAGGCCATGGGGCCCCAGTGGTCGGTGGGGCCACAGGCACAGACACGGCCCTGCTCAACCTGGGGACAGAGGGCTCCTGGGAGGGGCTGGGCAGGGGTGGCCACCGTCCCGTCTAGAACCTGCCGTGGTTGTTTCTGGCACACCCCCTCGCTGGACGGGGCACAGGCGTGGGACCAGCATGGTGAGCACCCCTCCGCTGCAGCTCAGCAGCCTGTGCACCCCCGCGGCGGCCAGCCTGTGAGGGAGGGAGGGACCCATTGTGCACGTGGGGACACTCGTCGACTGCCCCGGCTGCATTCCCAGCTGTCTCCCTGGGGCGCCCACATCTCTCAGCTGCCTCTGGGCCCCCCGCCACCTCGACAGCTCCAGAGACTGGGCAGGAGCTGTCTCAGGAGGTTATTAAAAGCCAGTGAGCCCAAGTCTGGGTCCATATTCATGTCCTGGGATTCCATGCACCTCCGTTATCAGGGCTATGTCACCGCTCTTGCAGGGTGTCCTGCTGAGCCCCAAGACACACCAGCCCAGCCCCCCGGGGAACCACAGCCTGCTGCTGCATCAGGGACACCGGCCCTGGTGGGGCCGGCCAGGGGTGGGGGACAGGGGTAGCAAGATGCCTCCTTGCCGTACCAGCAAGGGAGGGGTCTGACCCACATGGGGGCCCTTGTTCCAGGAGGCAGAGACCATCATCCAGAAAATCAAGCAGCAGCAGTACACAGACCTGCTGACCCACGACCAGCTGCTCACCGAGAGGAAAGAGCAGAAAGTCTTCCTGCACTTCGGTAAGGGTGGCGGGCTCTCCCCGGTGCCTCTGCGGGCCCTGCGGGGAGGGGTGGCGCCTGCAGACGCGGGAGCCCCTGTCTGTCTGTCTGTTTCAGAGGAGGAGGAGATCACGTTCGCGCCGACCTACCGCTTCGAGAGACTGACGCGGGACAGATATGCCTACACAAAGCAGAAGGCCACAGGGGTGGGTCCTCCGCTGACCGCGCCCCTCCTGCGGCCCCGCCTCTCCCCTGCCTGCCTCCCCCTGGTCCTGCCTGCTCCCGTGTGGAGAACAGAAAGTGGAAAGCACCCTCATGCACTAGACAGGGAGAAAGAAAACAGAAAAAGGAAAACAAAAATAGAAATCACGGGTGCCCCCTGTGGCCCAGGGCAACCAAGCTCAGGTACCGCAAAGAACCGTGCTCGTGTCCTGATGGTTCGCCACCTCTCCTGACAGCCCGGGATCCCAAGAGGATTGTAAAGCCTTGTTTCCTTAGTTGGGTTCTGAAACGCATTTAAAAAGAAAACAGATTCTATGAGCCAACGTAGTCACAAAACTGCTGAGCCAGCATTAAGTGTCGCTGCGGGACGTGTCTGAGAGTCTGTGGCCTTAAGAGCAGTCTGGCTCTCCGCAAGGACACCTGTTTGCCGGACTCGGTTGCAGGCTACTGATGAGTGTCTCAGGAGAAGCGGTGCTTGCGGAGGGATACAGCAAAACAGGCAGAGAGGGATACAGTAAAACATGCAGAGAGGGATACAGTAAAACATGCAGAGTGGCCTTTTACCGGCCAGGCACACTTCTCCTCCATCAGAGGGCTCCCAGGCGAGGGAGACATCTGCCCCAAGGTCTTTCTTTCTTTTTTTTTTTTTTTTAAGATTTTTTAATTTATTTGTAAGTCAGAATTACACAGAGAGAGAAGGAGAGGCAGAGAGGAGAGAGAGAGAGGTCTTCCATCCTCTGGCTCACTCCCCCAATTGGCCACAACATCCAGAGCTGCGCCGATCTGAAGCCAGGAGCCGGGAGCTTCCTCTGGGTCTCCCACATGGGTGCAGGGGCCCAAGGACTTGGGCCGTCTTCTGCTGCTTTCCCAGGCCATAGCAGAGAGCTGGGTTGAAAGTGGAGCAGCTAGGTCTTGAACCGGCACCCATATGGGATGCCGGTGCTTCGAGCCAGGGCATCAACCTGCAGTGCCACAGCGCTGGCCCCCCCAAGGACTTTCTGGTAGGACAGACAGGGCAAGCACCAGCACACTGTAAGCTGAGGCAGAGCAGGCGATGCCACGCCCAGTGGGGAGCAGTCGGGGAAGGAAATGGCTGCTGGGGCAGGGAAGGATCTGGAAGGCTCCTGGGAGTGGCCAGTGGCTGCTATCAGGGTGGGAGGACTGGCCCACCTCAGCCTGAGAGACCTGCCAGAGCAGGTGCAGAGGCAGACGGTTCTGACATGAGGGGCCTGACCCATGCAAGCCGGCCCAGGCCGGGTCCTGAGGGTCAAAGCAGCAGACTGGGAAGTTACCCAGAGCTGCTAAAAGTTCAAGGTAAGGGAGCCCAAGTCCCGCAAGTGGTGTCTGGGCCTGGGAGTGGAAGAGCACGGCCAGGCGTGGGGTAGATCCCAGGACAGGGCCGGAGAGAGAGCATCGCACAGGGAGGCAGGTCTGCTGCACGGGTCAGGCTGAGACGCCCGGGCAGGACGCCCTGACCCCAGCGTCCGCCGGCTGCTGGGAGACGGGCTGGCTGCATTGAAGGCACTCTGAGTGCAGGTGCATGGGCCGTGCCGCAGGCTGGTGAGCACGCTGTCTGCTCTGACTGCAGGGTAAGTTGGCGCACACTGGGGTCTGAGATGGGAGAGCGACCGGGCCCAGGTGCCAGCTAACGAGAGCCAGCAGGAAGCTGTGCCGAGGGGCTGCCGGCATCACTGTGGCACATAGGGAATTTTTATTTTATAACTAAAAAATTACATGTTTTTATGGGGTGCTGTGCAACATTTGTTTTTTATTTTAAGATTTATTTACTTGAAAGGCAAAGTTACAAAGAAAAATAGAGAGACAAAGATAGAGAAAGGTCTTCCATCCACTGGTTCACTCCCCCAGATGGCTGCAATGAACAGGTTAGACCAGGCTGAAGCCAAGAGCCAGGAGCCAGGAGCTTCTTCCAGGTCTCCCACCTGCGTGCAGGGGCCCAAGGACTTGGGCCATCTTGTACTGCTTTCCCAGGCCACAGCAGAGAGCTGGATCAGAAGTGGAGAAGCCGGGACCCCAACAGCACCCATATGGGATGCTGGTGCTGCAGGCCAGGGCTTTAACCCGCTGTACCACAGTGCCGGCCCTCCATGCAATGTTCCTCTACATGTCCACACTGAATGATATCCAGTTAGGGTACACATATCTGTCTCCTCAAACATTTACCATTTCTTTATGGTGAAAACATTCAAAATCCCTTGTTCTAGCTTTCTGCTTTCAGGACGTATACAGCAGGTGGTATTAGCTACAGTCCCGTACCGTGCGCTGGGACCCCAGGACGTCCTGCACCTGTCCAGCTTCCGCTTAGTGTCTGATCATCAACCCCTCCCCATCCCCCCTGCCCCGACACTACCCAGTCTCTTCTACCACGATTGCACTCTTAACTGCTATGACATCAGCTTTTTGCTGTCCTGCCCGTGGCGGGGTTGGGGGGTCATGTAGCACTTGTCTTTCTCTGCCTGGCTTACTTCACGTAACCTGATAACCCCTGGTTCTGTGCATGTTCCTGCAAATGCAGGACTTCATCCCTTGATGGCTGGCTAGTGTCCCATTGCTCATCTGTGCCACGTTTCTTCATGCGTTCTCAGCCGGAGGACGCCTGGTTTGCTTCCACGATCGGCTGTCACGCACAGTGTTCCAGGGAGACACCGCTTCACCAGGAAGATCCCTCTTCCTCGGATATACAGCCGGCAGCGGGGTCGCCAGCTCCTATGCCAGTTCTGTGTTTAGCTCATCCCCAGTGGCAGTACTCACGCTCATTCCCACCGACAGTGTGTGAGGGCCCCGCTTCCTTCACATTCTCACTTAGTACAGAGGATGAGGGCGACACAGGGCACCTATGAGGAGGCCACGGAGGTGGCTCCGACTGAGAAATCATTAGGGCCAGAATCAGGAGAAAAACAGTGAAAATGAAAGAAGAGGGGAAAAGGATATGTTGAGGGGCCGGCATTGTGGCGTAGTAGTAAAGCCATCGCCTGCAGTGCTGGCATCCCGTTGGGTGCTGGTTCGAGACCCAGCTGCTCCACTTCTGATCCAGCCCCCTTTTAATGGCTTGGGAAAGCAACAGAAGATGACCCAAGTGCTTGGGCCCCTGCACCCACATGGGAGAGTCAAAAGTAGGTCCAGGCTCCTGGCTTCCGCCCAGCCCAGCCTGACTGTCGTGGCCAATTGAGGCCATTTGAGGAGTGAACCAACAGATGGAAGACTTGTCTGTCTGTCTGTCTCTCTCTCTCTCTCCCCCTGTAACTCTGTCTTTCAAATAAATAAAAAATAATCTTTTTTGAAAAAAAGATATGTTAAAAGGCCCAATTGCCAGAAAATCCAAAGACAGAACTGACTTGGAGAAAGTAAAACTTGCTTTCAGATGGATTGATCACATAACTTTAGTGGGAAATCTCAAGTAAGACCTCCAGCAGGCAGCTGAGAATCCTGGGTGGACGCAGAAGAGGTCTATGAGGGCTGGCTTTGCCGCTCTGCAGGCATCCGTCCACAGAGGACGCATGAATGCGAGAGTGGAGGTGAGGCTGTCGAGAAAGGAGATGAGAGAGCTGAGGGTGGGCCTGGGGGCTGCCTGTGTGGAGGTTAGAGGATGGAGTAGCGGTGACAAAGGAGCCAGACGAAGAGCGGGGGGAGGAGGACCAGCAGCCCGCTGGGTGGCTCCGTGGCACAGAAGCTGGGCTGGAGAGACTCGGGAGAATTAGTGGTCAGCAGGTGAAGTGAGAACCCAGCAGGGGAGGAGAGCCGTGCACAAGGAGGTGAGTGGATCTGGCCGCTCAGAGCTTCGGGCGGGCTGAAGAGCGCGGTGTGAGTGGAATCTTGGATGTGGAATCAGACTGCAGGAGGACAGGGATGGTTCTTTCCCAAGCTGTGCGGAGGAACCCTGGTTCCAGATATCCAGGTGCCTGGGCCTCAGCCCTGAGGTTCTGAGGCAGGGGCCTGGCCGGGCCCTGCTCCACAGTGTAACTGTCTGGAACGTACACCTCTTCTGTGATTCAGGAATTCTGCTCTGGAGGGTGCCCGGGAGAAATGCGTCTGGGAATCTTGGTCCTAATAGCGTTCGCCTCTAGGAAGTGCTAGTATTGACAAGGCAAGGGTAGGAAGGAAGCTTCTGGAATGAGGGGAGTGTTCAGTATTTTTATCTGGTGAAACACGTTTATACAAATGTAAAAATTCAGTGTGTAGGCTGTACCTCTAATTAAAGGGGGAGAGAACATTCTTGAAAGAAAATTGGTAAAAGGAAGAAAAGAAACAATAATAATTGAAGGAGATGGCAGAGAAGGAAGAGTTAGAACCTGGGGAATAAGCATCGTGAAGGTGGGTTCTTAGCTGCTGCTGGTTGACCTTCCCTACCAGGCCTTAGCCTGGGGCTCTGGAGAGAACTTGTGATACTGGAGGTATGGTCTGCATGGTTGGACGGGCGCAAGGATGGATGGAAGGGTGGATGGACGGGTGGATGGGTGCACAGATGGGTGGATGAGTGGGTGGGTGGATGGATGGGTGGATGGTGGATGAGTGGGTGGGTGGATGGATGGTTGGATGGTGGATGGGTGGATGAATGGGTGGGTGGGTGGATGGACGGGTGGATGGATGGATGGTGGATGGGTGGGTGGGTGGATGGTGGATGGGTGGATGGGTGGGTGGGTGGATGGTGGATGGATGGGTGGATGGATGGGTGGATGGATGGATGGTGGATGGATGGGTGGATGGATGGGTGGATGGATGGATGGTGGATGGTGGATGGGTGGATGGGTGGGTGGGTGATGGATGGTGGATGGATGGGTGGAGGGGTGAAGGGGTGGATGGATGGATGGATGCACAGATGGATGGGTGGAGGGGTGGGTGGGTAGATGGATGGATGGTGGATGGTGGATGGGTGGAGGGGTGGATGGGTGGAGGGGTGGGTGGGTGGATGGATGGATGGATGGTGGATGAGTGGGTGGGTGGATGGTGGATGGGTGGGTAGGTGGATGGTGGATGGGTGGATGGGTGGGTGGGTGGATGGATAGGTGGATGGATGGGTGCACAGATGGATGGATGGATGGGTAGATGGATGGATGGATGGGTGGATGGGTGGGTGGATGGATGGATGGATGGGTGGATGGATGGTGGATGGTGGATGGATGGGTGGATGGATGGGTGGATGGATGGGTGCATAGATGGATGGATGGATGGGTAGATGGATGGACGGATGGATGGGTGGATGGGTGGGTGGATGGATGGATGGATGGGTGGATGGATGGGTGGATGGGTGGGTGGATGGTGGATGGATGGTGGATGGATGGTGGATGGGTGGAGGGGTGGATGGATGGGTGGGTAGATGGATGGATGGGTGGAGGGGTGGATGGATGGATGGATGCACAGATGGATGGATGGATGGGTAGATGGGTGGATGGGTGGGTGGATGGATGGATGGATGGATGGGTGCACAGATGGATGGGTGGGTGGATAAATGTGTAGATATTTGGCTAAACAGTTAGGCAGATGTGTGAGTGGGTGTATGGGTGGGCAGATGGATGGACAGCTGGGTTGGGTAAGTGAGTGGGTTAGAAGGGCAGGTGGCTGTGAGCCGGTGACTGGGGTTATGACCACAGCACGTTATTAAAGTAAGTAGCTCATGCAGGCGCGTGGAGACTGACTTGAGTAGAGAGGCTTTTCTCAGTCAGAGAAGAAAGTAGGAGAAATGAAGATGCAAGAGGCACTGAAGCAGTGAGGAGGACCAGTGAGGGGACGCAGTCAGGTGGATTGATTTATTCCAAAGCCAGAGCCCAGGACATGTGAAGATGTAGGGCAAGGCAATGGGGTTGAACCTGAAGCAAGCAGAAAGGGTTTGAAGCCGTTGATGGGGAAATTCTAGAAAGAGCCAACAGGAGACATATTTGAGGATTGCAGGGGGCCAGTTAATCTCCTATTGATTATAAAGCAAAGGTAGCAGGCATTTTACCAAGTCTGTGACTCTGATTTGCAGATGAAATACAACTTGCCCTCCTGGTGTGACCGCGTCCTCTGGAAGTCTTACCCGCTGGTGCACGTGGTGTGTCAGTCCTACGGTGAGTCGGAACCCTGAGTGGAGGCAGACACGACTCAGAGAGCAGCTCCGAGCTGGGAGGTAGCCGCCGCGCTGAAGCTGGGGGCTTCGGCCTGCTCATCCGCACGCAGGGAGAACTCCCTTCAACCCTTCTCAGCGACCTCACAGACCACAGTGTGATAGACGTCCCTGCTGTAGGAGACAGTTTGAGTCCTGGGTCACTTTTGAAATACATTTAGTTTCATTTATTTTGTAAAAAACATAGTAGGCTTGAACCATTTGAAAGGGGTATTTTCATAGGTCAAAACAGTCAAATGATGGAAGTTCATATAGTTCAACCTCATCTATAACTGTACACACATGTATTTGGAGAGATTTAAAGATAAATTAATGAAAAAGGCATAATATATAAGATAAAATAAATAATTCTGGAGCAAATGATCAAAACAAGAAATAACTGTTAATCCTCTAAATTGAAAGTGTGCTAAAGAAGTTGTTAATTGCCTAAGTGTTTATTCTGAAAAAGCACTGGTTAGTGTCCCTTACTTGCCAAATGAGACCTTAACATTTAACAGAACAGAGTAACTGAGCATTCTGCTAAGAATCATGGTATTATTTTTAAAACATTGCAGATCCCTAGACAGTAACATCCTGGCCCATGACACGCACCACACATGAGCAAATTACAGGCATGGAGACCCTGGTGGGCTCACAGCCCATCACATCTGTCCAGCTGGGCCCCACAGCCCCACCCCACCTACTCAGGGTGAGGAGAAGAGGGGGCGAGCCTTGCCACTGCCCAGTGGCCACGTGCATGGCTCCGCCCTCCTCCCACCTTTCTCTGTGGCAATTAATTCCTGTTGCTTTCTTCTGGACATGTCCAGCAGGGCCCAGAGCAACCATACCTGCTCCTGCATTGCTTCAGCTGCTGAGCCATCTCCCGAGTGGCTGCACTGATGCACGCCTCACAACACCGTTAGACGTGCAGAAGGGCAACCGCCCCCATAGCCCTGCGCAAGGATTTGTTCTGCCTTCAGAATCTAGAACTGCCCACACCCACCTTGTGTGTTCCTCCTCATGGCCTCCACACCGTGGAGCCTTCCAGGCTGTGACCCCTTCCCAGCCGTATGCAGAGTCACTCAGAACCCTAATCCCAGCTCTGCCTCTACTCCCCCTGTCCTGCAATGCTGAGGGTCCGGCCAGTCCTTGCCTCCAGCCCCTGCAGAATTACAGCCAGGCTGTGGCGGTGGCTTACGGGATCGCCACTTGCTGTTTTGAACCTGAACTTGACATTGAGAACTGCACGATGGTGGAGGTTTTAGGGGGACGGGAGGGAGGCGGCTCTAGAAGTGGCAATGAGAGCAGGGAAGACACGCCCTTGTCACCCCTGGGCCCAGGACTTGAGGGATGCAGAGGAAAACCAGCCCTCACCTGGTGGCCACGGTGCCTTTCCGGGAAGCCCAGGCCTGACACACCAAGGACAGGCAGTTTTCTCAGAATTCCCTGGGCTGAGCGGAATTGGGACTGCTGGTGTCTGCTGTATATTTGGTGTCAACTGGGCCCCCTCGGGGAAGCCCACTCAGGGTCAGGGTTGGCTGGCGGGCAGCAGGGCAGGGGTGGTAACTCACCATCCTGCAGGCTTCCTCGCCTCCTGGTCTCGCGGCTCCTTTGCCTCCCTGGAACACCCTCTCTTCCATGGGCACCACAGATGGTAGCTCTGCGCGCAGCCCAACTCCCTGCCTCCGTCCTCTCCTACTTCCAGCTCTGGGCCTCGTTCACTTCTTCCTGTCCGTGCCCATGGGTGGGCTGATACCCAGGCCCCGACCCCTGTCCTGGAGAGGAGGTGCCCTTCTCGTCCTTTCGTCGACGACCTTCGTCCCTGGGCCTTCCCTCTGCTGCCCCGGCACCGGTACCCCCAATCTCTTCCTTCCCGTGGGTCTCTGCTCGGTCTCACTGCTCCCCACGGGCCTTCCTGCTGATCCTCGGCAAGCAGGCCCTTCTTCTGTGTTCTGTGGCCCTCTGCGTTCCCTTGGTGAGTTTGTGCTCCCTCGGTGGGTTGCAGGGTAGACTGTCTAACGTTTTCTTCCTCACTGGTAAAAGCTGTGTAGAAAAAGACATCAAATCTGTTTCGTCGCCTCCCGGATCTCCCGTGGTGACTCTGTCCTTTGCCCACCCTTGATGGCTGCGGTGTCCTGGAGTCTCTTTCCCGCCTCTTGTCTTCCTTGGTGCCCTCCTGTGGGCTCTGCTTCTACCTAACCTCACGGGGAGGTCTCCGGCCTGGAGTGCCCGGTGTCCTGCTGTGTCTTCATCTCCAGCTCTGACCTCCTCCAAACCTGTCTGCTGCCTGCCCTTTCACTCAGGCTCCAAGCTCTTTGAAAGAGTCGTCTACACCCCATGTCTACACTCCTTCACCTTGCACTCTGTCCTGATCCTGGAGGCATGGCAGGGTGTGGAGGTTGTCCTGCGTCTCTTACCGATGAGCTGAGTGACCCTTAATCCCCACCCGCTCTGGGCCTTGAGCTCCTCATTAGTAAAATAAAGCCATTAATTAGACCAGAAAACTGCATGGTTCACACTCCATAATCTGTTTAAAGGTTCACGAGTCTTTAGGAAACACCAGCGCAGGCTCACTTTATCCAAGGTGGTAGCAGTGTGCACGCCACGCTGCCTTCCACAGAACCTTTAAAAAGCAGGGTGTGGAAGGTCAGTGGGCAGCAGGTGCACAGCTGGGATGCTTGCGGAGACCCCGCTGTGTCGGTCTGTTTCTGCCTCTGATACTGGACCAGAGGGCTGCCTCTTCTTTGCTCATCAGTGCCTCCCTCCCTGCAGGCAGCACCAGCGACATCATGACAAGTGACCACAGCCCTGTCTTTGCCACATTCGAGGCAGGAGTCACCTCCCAGTTTGTCTCCAAGAATGGTAAGTGGGGGGCAGTGTCCATTTCTCTGTGTTCTGTGAGGACAAGAGGCCGGGGGTACTCATCTCCTGTTGTAACAGGCAGGTGTCTGCACTGGGGGAGGACAAAGCCAGGCCTCTTACTGGGTCCCTTCATGTCCAAGCCAAGTCACTGTTTCAGTCCAGAGAATTCCCTTCCTCTGAGAAGCAAACCCATCAGGCTTCCGAGTCTTGGTTTTAGTAGACCGGAAAAATTAGTCAAACCCGTGATAACCTGTCCACCCCCAGACTTGATTCCAAGGAAACACAGAGGAACCCTTACCAGTAATGCATTCGTTCTTGGATGTTTTAAATTTCTCTCTTCCGTGTGAAGCAAACAATGTTGGTTTTTCATTTAGCTTTGTGATATATTTTGAGTTTCATTTAAGTTTAAAAAGGGAGCCTATTTAAAGACAAGATTGAGTAAATATTAGTGTGGATGCCTAGCAGGCGGAGATGGTTAAACGGTGGCAGGGGTGTGCTATGGCTGAGTTTTGGGAACCAAAACCAATGCTTTCCAGACTCTGTCCACTTAGCCCTCAGCCTGGGTAACCAGGGAGCCACGTGGTCATCTCCTCTGTCCACTCGCCGCTCCATGCTCAGCACACGATCCAGGCTGATTCAGGAAGGCGGGAGTAGAAAGGGCAGGGAGAGCACTCCTTACTGCTGAGCCAAAGGCCACGGCCCGCAGGGATGCCGCCTCCCCGTTCCATCCACTTGACCCACTGTCTCCTTCCCAGCTGGAACCACTGCCTCTCCAGACTTCCAAGCTGTTAGGTTCCTCCCGCTTCCAATCCGACTCACCTCCCCTCTCTCTGAGGCCTAGCAGCCGGGGCGGGTGTACTGGCAACACCGGGGACGTCCCCACCGTTAGGTCTCACGCAGTAGTTCTCAAAAATCCCAGTTCCCTGGATGGAGTTGGGTGAACCTCTACGTAAGCAGAGCCTGGCCTGGGTGCTGAGGGGTTTAGACGGAGAAAGGAAAGAAGGAGGCGTTGGGGGGGGTGGAGGAAGGAAGTAATCTGCATTTGCTCCTAGGTGACTCAGAATTTACAGGGAAGGACAGCATAGTTGCTGTTTTTTTAAGATTTATTTATTTATTTGAAAGTCAGAATTACACAGAGAGAGAAAGAGAAGGAGAGGCAGAGAGAGGTCTTCCATCTGCTGGTTCACTCCCCAGTTGGCTGCAATGGCCCCGAGCTGCGCCGATCCAAAGCCAGGAGCTTCCTCCAGGTCTCCCACGTGAGCGAGGGGGCCCAAAGACTTGGCCATCTTCTACTGCTTTCCCAGGCCATAGCAGAGAGCTGGATTGGAAGTGGAGCAGACGGTCTCAAACTGGCGCCCATATGGGATGCCGGCACTGCAGGCGACAGCTTAACCCGCTATGCCACAGCACCGGCCCCAGGATAGTTGTTTAACACCAATGTAAAGGGGCCGGTGCTGTGGCATAGTGGGTTAAACCGCCGTCTGCGATACCGCCATCCCATATGGGCACCAGTTTGAGACTGGCTGCTCTACTTCTGATCCAGCTCCCTGCTAATGCACCTGGGAAAGCAGTGGATCATGGCCCAAGTCCCTGGGCCTCTGCAGCCACATGGGAGACCTAGATGGGGCTCCAGGCTCCTGGCACAGCCATGGCTGTTGTGGCCATTTGGGGAGTGAGGCAGCAGATGAAAGATTCTCTCTCTCTCTCCTCCTTTTCCTCCTCCCCCTCCTCCTCTTCCTCTTCTCTCTATAACTCTGCCTTTCAAATAAATAAATAAAAAATCTTTAAAGCCAATGTAAAAAGACATGAGCTGTTGACTCAGTACAGAGCCCGGCTAAGGAGTGGGGGTGGCTGTGTCTGAGGGGGAAAGAACAGGGACCCCCACTCTGTGAGCTCAGAAACGGAAGACATGTGGGAATAGAGCAGCTGAGCCACTCTTTATTCTCTGCTGGAGCGATCCGGCGACTGAGGCCGTGCACCGTGGCAGCAGAGCTGAGAGCGAGGCTCGTCTGCTCCACCAGCGAGGCTCCGTGTGCTGGTGGCTTCACGGGAGCTTGCCCTCAGCAAAGCTTCCCCCTCGTCCACCTGGACACGCACCTCCGCGGGAGCGCAGCCTGGGCACTGAGCCTGGCGAGGGAGGAAGCCGCAGGGAGAGGCTGGCTGGAAGCGCCCCTCCCCAGGCACACTGTGTGACCGAAATCCCTGTTCCTCCCAGGTCCCGGGACGGTCGACAGCCAAGGGCAGATTGAGTTTCTCAGGTGCTACGCCACATTGAAGACCAAGTCCCAGACCAAGTTCTACCTGGAGTTCCACTCGAGCTGCCTGGAGAGTGTGTAGCTGGGGACCTGGGGTGGGGTGGGAACGGGCCGCGCCTCTTGCTCATAACGCCTTCCCGTGAATGGCACCACACCCCGCTTCTCCTGTCTCTGGAATGGGCTCCCAGATGCAGCTCGGTGGGGTCAGAGAAGTGTACAGCAGGGGGAGGGGCCAAGTGGACACCCTGGGGGCAGGCACAGCCATTGATGTACCCACCCCGGCCCCTCGTGGGCAGCCGGCTCCTCTCCCTGCCCCCTCAGGGCAGAGCCACTTGAGGTCCCCGCCCCACCAAGCTCCAACTCAACCCGAGAGTCCTGGGCAAAGTTGCAGAGTTCATGGGCACTGGCGCCAGGGCCGGGCAGCTGCCTGCTGGGGGCCTGGCACCTGCTGCTCCTTCGGCACCATGAGCCCCTTGCTCTGGACATCCCTGGAGATGGACAGCACCCCCTACCCCGCCCCACCCCACCCCAGCCATCATCCGCGGCGGGTAGGAAGCACGCTGGCCGGGTGACATTTCCAGCCGTGTGCGTGAAGCTGTTCCTCCGTGGTGCGGGCTCTCCTCGCTGGGTGCTCTGGGTAGCGGCGTGGGCAGCAGCAGGGGAGTGACTCCTTGGAAGGAGGCGTTTGGAGAGGGCCTGGCTGGGATGCTTCCAGGCTTCAGGGAGACGTGTGCTGCCAGCCGCCGCTCCATCCCTTCTCCCCCTCAGCCAGCCCCGGGGCCTGGGATGCAGCAGTCTGCAGGCTCCAGGGTCAAAGCGGTTTCCAAAAAGGACGAGGATTTTTGTGCGGTTGTTTTTAATAAACCCGAGACATTTGCATACATTTCTATGGAAACAGCATATTAGGAAGCTTAAATTAGAATTTCAAAAGGCTGCTATCTTGAGTGGCGTGGGACGAGCTGTCATGTTTCCTAATCTCCTTGCCTGTGATGTGATGATTTCTTTGTTGCCTGGTTTGGTGCAAAGAGGAGCTGAAAAGGAGGGGGCATCGCTCTGCTTTTCCTAAAAATAACTAGACCACGATGGCAAGTGACTGCCCCCTGTGCAGACACAGGGTCCCTCCCAAGCCTGACTCCGGACGATGCCAAGGGGCCTGGAGCTGGGAGAAGAGAGCATCGTCCTTGGCCCCGGGGGTGGGGGGCACTTGAGGAGTGTTTTCTGCATGGTCCTTGCTCTGTCTCCTGCAAAGCCAGCCTTCTTGTCCCCCAACAGGTTTCGTCAAGAGCCAGGAAGGAGAAAATGAAGAAGGCAGTGAGGGGGAGCTGGTGGTGAAGTTTGGCGAGTCCCTTCCCAAGGTAACCCAAAGGCAAGGCCGTCTCCAGGGAGACGCGTGCCTTCTCCGGGCTGGGGGGAGGTGGCCAGCCGCACAGCTATGGCCAGGCCTGCCCAGAGCGGGCGGGAGTCCCTCAGACCACATGCGGGGGAGGCCAGCTCTCCAGGCTGGTGGCCACACACACTTTTCAGCAGTGGTAGAAGCGGCCCCTGTATTCCTGGGTGGTTTTCAGTTCCTGTAATGGATCTCAGAAGGATCTAGAAGTCCACTCCTCTAACCATGTGACTTTGCAAGAGGGGCACTGCGGTGCAGAGCTGAGAGAGAAGGGCCTGTGCATCGGCTCCTGGCTGTGGTGGCAGCCTCAGGACCCAGCCCCCAAGTCCCCAGCTCCCTCTCGCGCTCATGCACCTGCAGCCAGCGCCAGCTGGCAGGGTCAGTGAGGACGGAGCGAGGAGTCTGCGGTAGCCAGGAGCCCGTCGGCACTGTGAGCACAGGAAATGCTTGATGCGTCTGTGGCCCTGCGTGAGTAGGGAGGGGACTGAACACCGGCAGGCAAGCCGCTTTCGTGACGCCAGGTTGGCAGGGAGGCGGAATAGGAGCTTGCTGGGTCTCCGATGTTCACACTGGGTGCAAAGTGGAGTAGGACCTGGTTCTTCCTCACAGCACAAGCGAGAGGTACAAAGAAGGGGAGCCCGGGGCCAGGTCCATCTGTCACAGAGGGCAGGGGTCGCAGGGGCTCTCCCAGGAAGTCCCTTGGAGGTGACACCCAGGGGCTTTTATTTTTAAATTCAGGAGGAGAGAGAGAGTGAGCGAGAATGTGCACTCACATCTGTTGGTTCACTCCCCCATTGCCTATAATCGCCAGGGTTGGGCCAGGGCCAAGCAGGCCAGCAGCTGGGAACTGAGTCTGAGTCTCCCACGGGAGTGGCCATTACCATCGCCTTCCAGGGCCGGCACTGGCAGGTAGCTGGAGTTAGGAACCAGAGCCAGGAGTCGAGCTCAGGCCACTCTGATGTGGGCCATTGGCATCTCCACCAGCGCCTGAACTGCAAGGCCAATGCCTGACCCCAGGGTCACTGTCAGAGGCTGGCCTTGAACAGGTGGAGGGCTCACGTTCTCCCGACCATGGCTTCACCCTCTGCTCCAGCTCCAGGCCCTCCAGGGCCCTGCACTCCCCACATCCTAACTCTCGCCAAGTCCTGCTGCTCCTCCTGCCCTGACCCCTCCCCTTGGTCTCTGTCCCTCCTGGTTTCCTGCTGAGTCATCCTGAAGCCTGGTGGATCTTTCTAGAATGCCCATCTGATCATGGTGTCCTTCTCTTTATCTGGCCAACTCTGTGGCGCCAAGCAGGGCACCTCTCCAGCCTCATTTGCTGTCCCTGCAGCCCCTCCATGGTCTTTGCTACAGTTCTGCTCCTGGACCTTCCATCACCTCCTCTGTCACCTGACGGTCCCCTCCCTTCTCCCTCGAGATCCCCACATCAGCACCCTAGGGGGTCTGCCTCCCCACCCCTGCCGTCCTGGTTGTGTCCCTCAGAGTCGCTCGCTGTGTGGGCCTCTGTCATGCCCCAAAGCAGCCTACTGATGATGGGATCCCCCTCCTGCCTATGCAGCCCCCAACCCCAGCCCTGGGTTTAACCCTAGGGCAGACATTGTTGTGTATCAGGGAAGCCAGCGACGGGAGCAGCCCCTGCATCCCAGAACAGCCCAGAGTTCCCACTGACTTCCAGCCATTTGATCCGGAACTTTCTGAATGGAGATATACTAAGTCCGTGCTGTTGGCCAACATGGCCCCAAAGCCCTCATCATGTCCCTTCTGTAGAGGGAAGACAGGGACCACTCAGCGCAAAGTCTGACCTTCAGACTCAACCTTTCTGTGTTGGGGCCATCACGGGAGCATTGCGTGCACCTGTTAGGACACATGTTGAGGGCCTGGGTTCAAGTCCTAGCTCTGCCCCCAATTCCAGCTTTCTGCTAATGTGTACCCTGTGAGGCGGCAGATGAGGGCTCCAGTGTGTGGGTCCCTGCCCACCCAGGTGGGAGACCCGGATCACGTTCTGGGCTCCTGTCTTCAGACTGCCCCAGCTTCAGCTGTTGCGGCCACTGGGGTGTGTGCCAGAAAATGGAAGATCTCTCCGTGCCTGTCCGTTTCTGTCTCTCTGCCTTCCAAATAAATATAAGTAAATAAAGGCTTTTAAAAAGGAGAAGAATCAGCTTTGAGTTGGGAAAACCCAGAGGCTGCCCGGTGACCAGCCTGCAGGAGCTAGCCTGCACATAAGCTCTGCTGGGCACCTGCACGCACCCAGCCCTTTGAGTTCCACCCAGTGGTGTGCAAAGCTCGGTGTGAACCCACCCTGAGCCAGACCCTGACTCTGAAAAATTGCTCCCAGCAGGGAGGTGGGGACAGTGGCGTGCAGGAGCCTGTGCCCATCATCCATTGGGCCAAACCTCCAACAACCTGCAGGACACTCCAGCCCACACAGAAGGCTCTACTGCCACTCCAGCCCCGGCCCCACCTGCCACGATCCTGGGAGAGGAGGAGAGGGAGGCAACGGAGGGGCTGTTTGAGGTCAGGCCTCTCCCTGGGGCACTCAGCCCGACTTAGGAGGCTTGGAGCGCAGTGTGGTGGTGAGGACATGGGAGAAAGTTTGCACCTGCCTTGCTGTACACCTGTTCTCCTGGGCGTGGAGCCAGAGGCCGGAATGTGGTTAATAAGGACATCGCCTGTCCTGTTTTCCATGAACTCCCCACGTGCAGACCAGTGCCCCTCATCCACCTGTCTGCACACCTGTTCCCTCACCTGCTCCCCCTGCTAGCGCTCACCCGTGCCCTTCTCTCCGCAGCTGACACCCATTATCTCCGACCCCGAGTACCTGCTGGACCAGCACGTCCTCATCAGCATTAAGTCTTGCGACAGTGATGAGTCCTATGGTAAGAGCCTACGACAGGTGCTGCACCTGCCCGTGAGCCCACGGCCTCTGCGGTGAGGGAGGCCGTGGCGTCTCCTCCAGGGAAAGCCCACCTGCGACTTTCCATCCTGTTTCCCTGCCACTCCCTGCCCAATCTCAGGGCGGCCAGAGGGACCATGACCAGTGAGTTGTCCTCTCTGCCCCTCCTGTTCCACTTCCGGGCCTAACAGCAGCCGCAGTGCCTCTGTCAGCTGCAGTAATCAGAGTCTGAGAAAATCAAAGTCGCTGGTCAAACTGAGGATTCCAACCCGGAAACAAGCAGTCAGCGGGCTGTGCTGAGTTAGGCGACAGGGTCTATTGTTTCCTTACGGGCTGAGTGCCTGCATTGAGTCAGGTTTAGAACAGTGCAGGTGTTTGGGTGGTCATGAGTCACACTGAAAACTGAAGGTCGCCTGGTACCAGCCAACAGACCTGCTGATTGGTTAGGAAGGTCTCATTGACTAGGGAGGCACGCGTCCTTTCCACATGGGATGGAGAACAATGGGGCCGTGACTCTCTCCTCCCACAGTGACCCACAGGCAGAAAGCGCACTCCTTGCGGTACAGCAGAGATTTGTGGGAAGGTCTGGTGACGCTGGAAGCAGCTACAGGGTGGCCTCCCAGCAGGGACAGTGTTCGACTTGCTAAGGCGTCTGCGGTCACCTTTTCTGCCCATGCCTTCCACCTCTGAGCCTTCCCCACGTCCCAGTCCACGCCTGGTGCTCTGCAGACGTTGTTGGATTCAGTCCTGCCAAGACCTTACGAACCAAGGTTCTAGTCTCCCCGTCCAGAGATGGGCACATGGCGCTTCAGAGAGGTCAGGGGGCTCACCCAAGTCACATGGCAGTAGTTGGCTGAGCCTAGTCTGAGCCATCACACGGCAGTAGTTGGCTGAGCCTAGTCTGAACCATCACACGGCAGTAGTTGGCTGAGCCTAGTCTGAACCATCACACGGCAGTAGTTGGCTGAGCCTAGTCTGAACCATCACACGGCAGTAGTAGGCTGAGCCTAGTCTGAACCATCACACGGCAGTAGTTGGCTGAGCCTAGTCTGAGCCATCACACGGCAGTAGTTGGCTGAGCCTAGTCTGAGCCATCACACGGCAGTAGTTGGCTGAGCCTAGTCTGAGCCATCACACGGCAGTAGTTGGCTGAGCCTAGTCTGAGCCATCACACGGCAGTAGTAGGCTGAGCCTAGTCTGAACCATCACACGGCAGTAGTTGGCTGAGCCTAGTCTGAACCCAGGTCTGCCTGCCCCGCTGTGCTGCTTGCTCACCACAGCTGCAGAGCTGCAGGCCCCGCCCTCCTGGGCGGGTCTCTAAAACACCTGCTCACACACGAAGGCGCTCTTTCTTCTGCCCTGCAGTGGCCACCCTCGGCGTGAAGACTGTCTTCTCCCAGCCCCCCGGATTTGGAATGAAATGTGGTAGTGTTCTGAGTGTGGCTAGGGGTGATGGACGCATCTGCCCGGCGATCTCTGGTCAGCATTGCCCGGCTTCCAGACTTCGGGGGGCTGTGGAGTCCTGCAGCTCCACCCACTGACTACCAGAGACACCATGGCTCTTATTAACATCTTCAGCCCATTCATGGCTCTGGCCCAGTGCCAGGTTCACCACTGAACTTGGGTGCAGCAGAGGGCGAGAAAGCAGGTGGCAAGAGACAGACAGAGAGAGAGAGAGACAGAGGCTAGAGACAAGCGACAGACCAAGAAGTTCTTAACAAGCCAGGCCAAAGATAATAGGGAGCCACCAAAGATTTGAGCAAGACAGCAACATGATCAGATTTGCAAACTGATGTTTGCAGCGATCAAACTTAAAAACGAGGGAGCCAGGGTGGAGGGAGTGATAGTAAAAAGGGAGAGGAGGGGCTAAAAGTGAGAGGTGCTACAGGGGGAGACTGTGTGGCCATGGGGATTGGAGGGTGGGGGGCTGTGGGTAAAGATGAAGCCGCACTGGGGTTCGCACAGCTGGGTTAACAGTGTTCCCATTTCCGGCACTGGGCCAGTCCCAGTACCACTGGCAAAGGAGACAGAGAAGGCACAGCCGGGGGGGCGGGAGGGGTCAGAAGGAAAGCACAAGGCGTGATGTGGGGACCACATCACAAGAGGCCGTGGGTACAGTAGCAGATGTGGCGAGGGGACAGCAAAGTAAAGACGGAGCAGTGTCCCCTAGACCCAGGGGCTCGGTGGGAGCAGCGGCTGTGGAGGGCAGCAGTGAGCACAGACTCCAGCAGTCAGGGAGCAGGTGCGGGTGGGGAGGCAGAGACCGTGAGCCTGGTCCAAGAGCGGGCCTGGTGTTGAGGCACCTGTTTGGGATGACGAGATCTGAATGTGCATGAATTCTGAGAGAGAGGCTGCTGACACATGGGTTAACCGCACGGGGAGCTGCCCTCGGCCAGCACTGCGGGAGGGTGGGGAAGGCAGCTTGGAGGCCCGAGCGATTTGCCCCAGGTTGTGCAGCTACGGAATGACTTGAGGAAAGCAATTGCTCGAACTTGGACTTGAACCCCAAGCAGCCCAGCTGCAGACCCCACAGCCTCGGTCTCCTCCCAAATGCAGCACTGTGACGTCACCCCACAGTGACGCCCGGCACAAAGGCTGTTCCTCATAAATTCTTGCTTCTGTCCTGGCATGCAGGGAGATGCAGGTCCCCCTGCTCAGGGGCCAGTGCATGGCCCGTTTTCCTCCCCTGCTTGTGGGCTGCACATTGTCCTTGTTCCTGATACGTGATCTGCATGGCCTCCAAAATATGCCTTGGCTTCGCTGTATCCTCATTTTTTTTAAAAAAAAAAAGAGGTTTATTTATTTATTTATTTATTTGAAAGGCAGAATTACAAAGAGAGGAGAAGGGAGACGAGAGATTGATTCCATCTGTTGGTTCACTCCTCAAATGGTCACAATGGCTGGACCTGGCTCAGACCAAACCCAGGAGCCAGGGACCCCACCCAGGTCTCCCACATGCGTGGCAGAGACTCAAGCACTTGGGTCATCTTCCGCTGCTTTCCCAGGCACATCAGCTGGGAGCTGGATCGGAAGTGGAGAGCCGGGAAGGATCTGAATTGGCACCCAGGTGGGATGCTGGCACCACAGGCGGCAGCTCAATCCATTCTGCCACAGTGCCGGCCCCTGCATCATTTTTAAAAGCGTTCCCTTGGGCCAGCACTGTGGCATAGTGGGTAAAGCCACCGCCTGTCATGCCAGCATCCCACATGGGTGCTGGTTCGAATCCTGGCTGCTCCACAGGAGCCAGGAGCTTCTTCCAGGTCTCCCATACAGGTGCAGGGCCCCAAGGACTTGGGCCATCTTCTACTGCGTTCCCAGGCCACAGCAGAGAGCTGGATTGGAAGAGGAGCAGCTGGGACTTGAACCGGTGCCCATGTGGAATGCTGACACTGCAGGTGGCAGCTTTACCCACTATGCCATAGCACCAGCCCCGTCAGCATCATTTTTATTCTTTTTTTTAAATTATTTGACAGGTAGAGTTATAGACAGTGAGAGAGAGAGAGAGAGAGAGAGAGAGAGAGAGAGAAAGGTCTTCCTTCTGTTGGTTCACTCCCAAATGGCCGCTACAGCCAGCGCTGCACTGATCTGAAGCCAGGAGCCAGGTGCTTCTTCCTGGTCTCCCAAGCGGGTGCAGGGCCCAAGCACTTGGGCCATTCTCCACTGCCTTCCCGGGGCCACAGCAGAGAGCTGGACTGGAAGAGGAGCAACCGGGACTAGAACCCAGCGCCCATATGGGGTGCCGGTACCACAGGCAGAGGACTAACCTAGTGAGCCACGGCGCCGGCCCCCATTTTTATTCTTCTGGATCCTCTCTGAGGACAGGTTCCCACGTTTGCAGGGTCAGAGGGCATCAACATGAGGGTACCTCAGAAACTGTGGGGCAGGTGTTAGCCTAGTGGTTGGTAAGCTGCCCATGTCCCATGTTGCAGTACCTAAGTGTGATGCCCGGCTTCAGCTCACGACTCCAAATCCTGCTAATGCCTAGCCTGCGACTCAAGAACTTGGATTTTCTGACCTCCTGACCTTGGCCTGGCCCAGCCCCAGTTACTATGGGCTGGAGAATTAACCAGTATATAGGAGCTCTTCTCTCTGTGTTTTTTAATTTTCAGGCTGATGGAATTAAAAGGCAAGGTGCATTTGCCGCACACTTTTGAAGACCCCTCGTATGCTTGGGATTCGTGGCCCTTGTCAAACTGATAGCTGGGGAGGCCGTCTCTGTAGATCTTGCCACATCCAAAGATTTGGGGGTCCCCACATCCTTGCTGGAACTTTGTGCTAACTTTGTGCCTTTTAAGAGTACTTTACTGGGCAGGTAAAGCTGCCGCCTGCAGTGCCGGCACCCCATATTGGTGCTAGTTCGAGTCCCAGCTGCTCCACTTCCGATCCAGCTCTCTGCTATGGCCTGGGAAAGTAGTAGATGATGGCCCAAGTGCCTGGGCCCCTGCACCTGCGTGGGAGACCCAGAAGAAGCTCTGGCTCCTGGCTTCAGATTGGCACAGCTCCAACCATTGCACCCAATTGGGGGTGAACCAGCAGATGGAACACCTCTCTCTCTCTCTCTCTGCCTCTCCTTCTCTCTCTGTATAACTCTGACTTTCAAATAAATAAATAAATCTTTTAAACAAAAGTACTTCAATGCTTCATTAACTCGCATTTTTCTGGCTAAGAAGGCAGAACCATTCCCACTTATTGAATCAGCCGGCTGCCATTCTTTCTGTGTGAAGCATCTGTCGGGATGTATCCGCCTGCCTGTCTGCGGGGATTCCACTTCGAGGAGTCCCCGGGGTTCAGCGGTGTCACCTCGTTGTCTGTGACTCTGGCTGCAGGTGCCACTCCCTGTCAGTTTCCTTTTATGTTAGTTTTTTTCCTTTGTGCAGAAGTTTGAAATTTGTACAGCCTCCAACCTGCCAGTCCAGCTTGTCAATGCTTGCATTGCTTCAAACCTTGGGAAGTCATCATCCTTTAGAGCAAGCTGGTTAGCACTGATTCCTGGCTTTCTGAAGTTTCCTCTGAAATGTGATTTCCACCCCCTTTTTTGTCTTTTTTCACGTGGGCTAATCAGGTGGAGGTTGTGCTGCTGTGGGCTTGGAAACACGTGCCCCATATTGCTCAGCATTGTTCCTAGGGGTGGTTTTGTGTTGTTGTTGTTCATTTTGGTTTGGTTTGGTTTAAGATTTATTTCATTTATTTGAAAGGCAGAGTGATGGAGACAGAGGGAGAGATGGAGAAAGAAACAGAAAATGTCCATCCACGGGGTTCACTCCCCAAATGGCTTCAATGCCAGGAACCTGGACTTCTGGGTCTCACATGTGGGTGGCAGGGGCCCAGGTGCTCGGGCCATCTTCCACTGCTTTCCCAGGCACGTTGGCAGGGGTCCAGAGTGGAGCAGCCAAGACTCAAACTGGTGCTCTGATGTGCGACACCATTATCACAGGTGGTGGCTTAACCCTCTGCGCTGCAACACTGGCCCCCTGTGGGATTTAAAAAAAGATTTATTTATTGAAAGGCAGAGTTACTGGGGGGGGGGGGGGGAGAGGGGAGGGGAGAAAGAAAGAGAGAAAGAGAGAGAGAGAGGCTGGTTCACTGCCCAGATGGCCTCAATGGCCGGAGCTGGGTCCATCCAAAGCCAGGCGCTGGGAGCCTTTTCCAGGTCGCCCACGCCGGTGCAGAGCCGCAAGCCTCTGGGCCGTCCTGACGTGGCTCCTGTCTCTCCTGTCCCCTCAGGCGAGGGCTGCATCGCTCTCCGGCTGGAGGCCACTGAGACGCCGCTGGCCACCCACACGCCGCTCACGCACCACGGGGAGATGACCGGCCACTTCCACGGGGAGATCAAGCTGCAGACGGCTCAGGGCAAGAAGCGGGAGAAGCTGTACGGTAAGTGGGGCTGCGTGAGCCGGGCGCGTCCCACCGAGCTACCGCGCGTCCTCCGCGGCGCCTGGGAGCGCGGACCTGGCGTGGCGCAGGGATCTTCCCACGGAGCCCCAGGGCCCAGCAGCCGTGGCCGGCCCCTCCCGACACGTCAGGGGACACCCATTAGGGCCCAGAGCTTTTGAGGGTCCCCCAAGGCCTCCGCTCTGGCCTCTTAGCATCTCCGGGCTTTGTCGCCCCGAATAGCGCCACTGCCTGGGGACCAGCAGGGCCGCTGCCTAGGGACCAGCGCTGTCGTCGCCACCGAGGAAAGCCGTGGCCACAGCTAAGGTGGAGAATTTCCCTCTCCTCCCTGGCCACGTTCATCCCCGCGGCCAGAAGCCCCACCGTCATCCTCCTATGTCTCTCTGGCCTGTCCCTACTCCGGTGCCAGCCACCCCCAGTATGGCCAGGTCCTCTGGTCCCCCATCCCCAGTGGGTGCCATCATCGTCCCCAACTCCCCTTTCTGACAGTCACTCCGCTCAGCTGCTGCGATGCTGGCCGTTGGGAGGGTGGCCAGGTGGCTCTCAGCACCACCCTTGGTGACACAGACTCCTACGGGCGATTCTGACACCCCCCCCCACCCTTGAATGGCAGCCTTAGGAGTCATCCCCTCCCCACCCCGTCCCCAAGGAGATCCTGCTGATGCATCTCTAAGGTCAAAACCGCCATCACTCTGTTGTGAGAATGCGGAGATGTGGCCAGAGGGACCGCACAAGGATGTGTCTGAATTCAAATCTGTCATGTAAAAAATATTGGTTTATTTGAAGTACAGAGTGAGAGAGAGAGATATTTCTTCCATCTGATGGTTCACTCCCCAAATGGCTGCAATGGCCAGGCTGGGCCAGGCTGAAGCCAGGAGCCTGGAACTCCATTCAGCTCTCCCACATGGGTGGCAGGGACCCAAACCGTTGGGCCTTCATCCACTGCCTTCCCATTGGCAGGGAGCTGGATCGGAAGCGGAGCAGCCAGGACTCCACGCTGTGCTCTGATGTGGGATGCCAGCATCATAGGCGACACCTTAGCTTGCTACACCACAGTGCCAGCCCCTGAATTTGTCATTTGCTCTAAATCATACCCAAAATTTTGAAACTTGGAAAGTAAAGTCATTAAATTTATACTTTCCAATAGTATCGGTTGGGTAGAACTTCCCAAGTTGAAACACTGCAAGGTTCGGCAGGAGCAGAGCTGCGCACGTCTTAGTTGAGTCTTTCTTCCCTTTCACCCGGGCAGCAGGTAGCTTTTTTCCCCATTTTCCACTCCCCCTTCCCTTTGATGCCTACTCAGAAGCACCCAGGTCACAGCACCTACGATGAGTTGGGCTTGAACCGTGAACTTGAGGATGTGTGACCGGAGTGTCTCCTAAATGTCATCTCGTGTGCCTGTCACACCAGCCTGTGAGCCAACGATTGTCCTTGACTGGCACCCGGGGAAACTGAGGCAGCACAGTGTGTGATGGGCTGAAGGTCACCTCCCTGGGAAGGGGCGAGTGCAAGCCCACCCGGTGCTGGGTGACTCGGAAATGGGATGTTTCCCTGCCTGCCACAGGGAGACCCCACCATCCCCGCTTGTCCAAACCCCGGGTGCTGCCTGCTGTGCGTGTGGCGCCCCCTGCTGGCCACAAAACCTGGTCAGGGTGATGGCAGACACGCCTCTGCAACCACAGGCCAGAGCAGGTTGGCTTTGAGTAACAAGTGCCCCGCTGTGTTTGTCGTATTCTAAGCTGACAAGAAATGTCTGCTCGTTTTGCCCCTTGCTGAGGTCAACAAGTTGGAAAAGTCACATGAAACAGCAATTCTGGGTCACTCGTGCCAATTCTCCTCGCTTTGGAGCCATGGCAGCCATAACCAGTCCATCCCTGCACTCATAAGAGGCCTCAGAATCTTGCTTAACCCACCTGCCAGGTGGCCGTCACTCCCTGCCCCGCTTCCTGAAAATGGAAGCCATTTTGCCTCACCTGCTCTCCTGTGCTCTTTCCTGGCCCTTGTCTTCCAGATTTTGTGAAGACAGAGCGGGATGACACCAGCGGGCTGAAGTCCCTGAAGAGCCTCACCAGCCACGACCCCATGAAGCAGTGGGAGCCGGCCAGCAGGTAGGGCGTGGGGGCCGGGGCTTGTCACAAACCAGCTTGGCTCTGCAGACCCTGGCCTGCGAGAGGGCCAAGGAGGGAGGAAGCCGGGGTCCCCAGGCCAGGGGGGAGCTCTCTGCCCTCACTTCTGATCATGGCTCCCGTCACGGGGCCGTTGGGGTCACCCTGGTGGAGCTGGGGAGGCTCCTGCGTTGAGCCGTTCAGCTCAGCTCCGCCAGCGTTTGTGGGGCACCTGCTGCATGTCAGGGTCTGGAGGAACCAGGGGAAGTCGGGGGCAGAGCCTGACCTGGGAGCTCACTGCAGCCCAGGAAGAAGTGAGTGCAGAGGTCACCGCCAGGTCTCCTGGGAGCAAGGGGGCACCAGCAGCCCTGGCGCCTGAGCTCAGCAAACCCCATCCTCACCCAAAGGGAGAGTTCAAGGGGGCAGTGCGTGCATGCTGCTCTTGACAGAGATTGACTTGGGAATAATCCAGATCAAGTCAGCGTTGTGAGGGGACAGCTGTCCCCACTAGCAGGGTTGCCTCAGCTCACCTGTGGGGCCTCGAGTGCCAGAATCTAGCCAGTGAGCACCCGGGTCTTTGCAAACTCACCTGCTGATGGGGCAGAGATGCACCAGGAGCGGGCATAGCTGTCCCTCTGCTCCCTGCGGTCCCCACACTGCTTGTCCCTCCAGCCCTCACCCTTCACACCCTCTGTGCACACAGGAATGCCTGTTGCTAGCCCATTCCTTGGTCTACATCCAGCTGTGATGGTCAGAGCCATGGGCAGCCTCCTTCTGTCAGTATCCCATCAACAAGTGCATCCTAGCTCTAAAGCACCTCTCGGCTCCAGAATCGGGACCGGTGTTGATCCCCTGGGTCTCTCCTATCTGAGGGTTTGCTTCAGTGTCATTTCCTCATGGTCAGCCACTATACAAAAATATTCAATGGAAAGTTCCAGAAACAGACAAGTCTTATGTTTCAAGTAACTTTTTATTACGGTATTTGTCATCATTGTTCCATTTTCTTGTTATCTATTGTCTCTAAACTCTTCCTAGGCCTCATTTATAAGTTAAGCCTCATCATAGATATGTGGATATACAAAAACTCATAGTATACGAGCATGCTCCAAAAAGCTTGTGAAAAACACATATTATGAAAAAACTATGCAGGATTTTAAAATGTTTTTGCACCAAAATAAACTTACCTCTTAATTCCATTTTTCCATGAACTTTTTGAAGTCCCTTGTCTAGAGGATGTTGTCCTATCACGGGTTCAAAAATCCCCTGGGGGATCGTGGAACCCCTTGGGGGGGGGGACCAGTGTACCATGGCCCTGCCACTGGGCCTGTTTGTCCATCCCCCAAAAACGGAGCCCACGGCTGCCTCATTCAGGACCACACTCCCTCCTCCTGGCCCAGGCCTGGTGCTTGCTACACCCTTAGTACCTGTTCTGTTGTGTAACTGAATGAGAACTGAGGGGAGCCTGGGGCCACCAGAGGGCGCTGCCCTTGGGCTGGCGCTGACCCCAGGAAGGGCAGGGAGCCCTGAGATTAACTCTACGTCTTCCCGCAGGGCTCCTCCATGCAGTGGCTCCAACATCACCGAAATCATCAACCCCAACTACATGGGGATGGGGCCCTTTGGGCAGCCAGCACCCCTGCCCGGGAAGCAGACGCTGTCCCCTGACCAGCAGCTCACAGCCTGGAGCTACGACCAGCCGCCCAAGGACTCCTCACTGGGGCCCGGCAGGGGCGAGAGCCCTCCGACACCTCCCTCCCAGCCGCCCCTGTCGCCAAAGAAGTTCTCGTCCTCAGTGGCAAACCGGGGCCCCTGTCTCAGGACTCAGGAGTCACGGTGAGCGTCTTCCTCTGCCCTCCCCTCCCTGCTCACCGCGGGTCCCTGCGTCTGCCCCGGGACGGCAGCCTTGGGAGGGCAGGGGCTTGTGTCCGCTTCACACTTACGTCCCCAGGCCCGGAACACAGTCGGCACTCGAGACCTGTTTGTGGGCCTCCCTTCTCCTAACCTACTGGTACAACTGGATTTTAGAAAAGGAGGGCAGGCGGTGTTCACACAGGGGCTAAAACACCAGTTCCGACACCCGTGGCCTGGGGCCAGCGTTGTGGCACAGTGGGTTAAGCCACCACCTGCATCACCAGCATCCCATATGAGCGCCGGGGCTGCTCCGCCTCCAGCCCAGCTCCCTGCTAATGTGCCTGGGAAAGTAGCGGAGGACGGCCCAAGTGCTCGAGCCCCTGGCATCCTCATGGGAGACCCAGATGGAATTTCAGGCCCCTGGCTTTGGCCTGGGCCAGCCCTGGTCGTTTGTGGCCATTTGAAGAGTGAACGAGAGGATGGGAGACTTGTCTGTGTCTCGCCCTCGCTCTAAAAACTCTGCCTTTCAAGTAAAATAAAATAAACATTAAAAAAAAGAAAAACAAGCATAAACACATTGTAACAGCAACAACAAAATACACCTGTGTCCCTTATCAGAGTGGCCCCGTGATGCCTCCAGTCACTGGGTTCCTGCTACCCACGTGGGAGACCTGGATTGAGTTCCTGGCTCCTGGCCGAGGCTCCGGCTGGGGGCCACTGCAGGCACTGGGGAGTGAACCGGCAGATGGAAGTCCTCTCCTGCTCACTCTCTGGTTTTCTGGTTCTCTCTCTGTTTCTCTGCCTCTCAAGTGAAAAAATATAAATAAAGGGGCTAGAAAATTGTAAAGATACTGCCAAGAAAAGCAACCTCCTATAAGAACTATATTTGTTCAGAATGGATTTCCAGAACTGTGAACTCCCAGGCGTTTCTCACTCCTGGAGGCCCCATGGACAGGGTTGGAATCTCCATGCAGAAGCTCCTCCCAGACCCAGTCCCCACTCTGCTCTCAATCACAAGGAGGAAAAGTCCCCGTGTGCAACCTTCTGTCCGCCCCTAATTGTTGGGGACAGTGACAGTCAGGAGCAAGTGGGAATAGGAACACAAAAGGCAGGTGGCAGCCAGCCTGGGGAGGGAGAGGGCCTTGGCCACAGAGCCCCGGGGAGGCCCACGCAGTCCGAGAAGGCTGCTCTGAGCCTGGAACCAGTGCAGGCGGAGGTCAGAGCCAGGAGCAGACCTGGCTGGGCATGGCCACCGAGGAGTGATATCAGTGCTTCCCAAGGCTGCCAGTGCCCTTCACACACACTGCCCAGAACAAACCGTGCTGGCCGCTGAGCTGGACGGGGCCCTGACATGTTCCGGTCTCCCCAGGGTGACGAGGACATGGCAGGTGCGGCTCCATAGAGGTCAAACCTTGTCTTCCCCAAGCCTGCCTTGTTTCTTCCTCCCGGGAGAGGGTGGCCTGAGGGTGCTGCCTGCCACCTTGCCATCAGGAGCCTGCGGAGGGAGCCGGCGTCACCCATAGCGCAGCCTCCATGGGCTCCTCCACCTGTGCACGCCCAGCCTGGCCAGCGTCGCCTCTTAGGGGAGGAGCAGCCAGTAGTTTTGTCCTTAAGCTCCTCCTATAAAGTATGGACAGATGAGAGGTGGTGAGGGCGTGGGGACGAGGGTGGTGGCAGGAGGGGACAGGGAGGAGGAAGCCTGGGCACCGATGTGTCTACTGCACCTCTGGTTTTCAGGATTTATGGAGGATGTTTTGGACTCTGTCCCTTCCCTGAGAAACTTGGGGGCGGGACAGACCACGGCAGAGGGACTGAGCACAAGCACCCTTACATCTAGGGCTCTCCTCCCAGCCACAGTCCTGATTCCCCCAGGGGCGCCCCTCTTCCAGCCCCGAGAGGGGCCGGCCACGGTCAGCTCCTGCACTGCTTCTCCGCTCCTTTCCAGGAGGTAATGAGCCTGCTGTCGAGTCCCTAGGCACGCCCTGAGGCTGGCCTCCCCTATCACCCCTGACATGGCGTCTCATGGCACCTGCTCAAGGATGACAGCCGCCTCCCTCCACGGGCCCACGTCTGCTCCCCAAAAGTCGATCAGAGCTTGGCTGTAGAGCAGCTGCTGAGCAGTCAGTGGCAGGCGCCTTGGGGTGCCCGGGGCCCCCCACTGTCTTCACGACAGGTTCCTTCTCTGCAGAGTGCTGCCCTGGCTGGAGTATGCCACTGGGCAGAAAACGCGTAAAACATGCTCGCGCGCCCCTTCTCAGTGCCCCCAGGAACCACCTCCATCAGAGGCCACGCCGCCTGCTCAGGGTCACAGCCTGGCTCTCCGTCTCTGGCCTGTTTTCTTGTCTTTGCCCAACACTGGCCTCTGTCCAGACTCCCTCTGATTGTCAGCACCATTGCGAACTGGGAAAGGCAGGAAACCACTCTCCCCGGAGCCCTCCCAGGAAAGAACTTGGCCTTGCAGGAGAGAGCTCTGTGCTGATTGGTCCCCCGAGCACAGATTTGGTTCTTTGGCTCCTGGCTGTCCCTGGGCCACGTCTCACGCATCATCGGTGCTTGGTAGTGGTGCAGCCTGAGCTGAGACCCTCAGCTACCACGAATGGTCAGAAGGGAGCAGGTCAGGTGGCCAGCGAGGCTTCCCTCCTGCAAGGCTCTGTGTGGAAGTGCTGAAGACGGGGCCCTGGGGGAAGCCGGGAAAGGGGGCCCGGTGATAGCAAGGGCTGGGGGCGTGGCGCACAGGCCTCTGATGAGGAGGGGGCGGTGTGAGGGTGCTGTGTGCGTCCACTCTTCCCTTTCTCTTCTAAAACCTCCAGCAAAGTTGCCCCTCCTCACTGATCCTCTGCTGGGAGCCGTTCTTTATTTTATCTTATTTATTTATTTATTTGACAGGCAGAGTTAGACAGTGAGAGAGAGACAGAGAGAAAGGTCTTCCTTTTTCCATTGGTTCACTCCCCAAGTTGCCACTACGGCCAGTGCGTTGTGGCCAGCGTGCTGCTCCGATCCGAAGCCAGGAGCCAGGTGCTTTTTCCTGGTCTCCCATGCGGGTGCAGGGCCAAGGACCTGGGCCATCCTCCACTGCCTTACCTGGCCACAGCAGAGAGCTGGACTGGAAGAGGGGCAACCGGGACAGAATCCAGCGCCCCAACTGGGACTAGAACCCGGGGTGCTGGCACCGCAGGTGGAGGATTAGCCTAGTGAGCCAGGGCGCCGGCTGGGAACTGCTCTTATGGTGGAAAATGTCCCCAGCCTGACCAGGATTGCCTGTGAGGACCACACGTGAATAACAGAAGCGGCTCTTCTTCTTTTGTCTTTCTAAACATGTTTGTTTGTTTTCATTTTATTTGAAAGGCAAACAGGACAGAGAGGCAAAAGCAGAGATACAGAGCGAGCAAGCTTCCATCTGCTGGTTCACCCCCCACCTCTGTCCCCAAGGCTTGCAACAACCGGCGCTGGGCCAAAGTTCACCCCCCCACACCCCACCCCCACCCCTACCCCACTCTGTCCCCAAGGCTCGCAACAACCAGCGCTGGGCCAAGCCAAAAGCAAGAGACCTAGTGGGTGGCAGGGACCCAAACCCTTGAGCTGTCACCTGCCGCCTCCCAGGGTGTGCATGAGCAGGACCTGGCTCAGAAGGGGAGGAGCCAGGACTCGACCCATCGCTCTGATGTGAGATGCAGGTGCTGCAAACAGCCTCCTAACCGCTGCGCCAAACACCGCCCCTCCTCTTGATTTCTTTTTATCAAGGTGAACTTTGCATGACATAAAATCAACCACTTCAAAACGAACAGTGAGGTGGCATTCAGTGCGTTCACCGTGTCGTGCAGCCGGCACCTCTGTCTTGTTCCAACCCCGAGACATCTTGTTCCAACCCCAAGACAGAAGCCCAGCCCCCTGAAGCAGCCTGTCCCCTCACGTGTCCACTTTCTCCCAACCCCAGGCCTGGCGACCTGGGGAAGAGCACAGCCGACGCCTCCGCGCACGAGGACCTGCAGCCGAGCAAGCCGGAGATGTTCGAGAACCCGCTGTACGGCTCCGTGAGCGCCTTCCCTAAGCCGGCTCCCAGGAAAGAGCAGGAGTCCCCCAAGCCGCTGCGGAAGGAGCCCCCGGCCTGCCCAGACCCGGCGCTCCTGTCACCCAGCATTGTGCTCACCAAAGCCCAGGAGGCCGAGGGCAGCAAGGGCCCGGGCAAGCAGGGCCCCGTGCCCTTCCTCAGCCCGGCGCCCCGACTACGCTCCTTCACCTGCTCCTCCTCCGCCGCCGAGGGCAGGCCGGCCAGTGGGGACAAGAGCCAGGGGAAGCCCAAGGCCCCCGCCAGCTCCCAGGCCCCAGTGCCAGCCAAGAGGCCCATCAAGCCTTCCAGGTCGGAGATGGGCCAGCAGCCCGCGGCCACGCCGATACCACCCACCCCATCCCCAAGGCCACCCCTGCCCATCAAGAGCCCAGCAGTCCTGCACCTGCAGCACTCCAAGGGCCGCGACTACCGCGAGAACACGGAGCTCCCCCACCACGGCAAGCACCGGCCAGAGGAGGCGCCGCTCGGCAGGACTGCCATGCAGGTAGGTGGGTGCGGGCGTGTGTGCAGCACGTGTGCGCATTGTGTTCACGTGTGTGCTCACGTGTGCGCTGAGATCAGCCTGGAGCCACTCCATGAGGAAGCGTTGGAATCAGGATTTGTTTGAGGATTTTTAAGTATTTTTATTTGAAAGGTAGAGAGAGACAGGGGAAAAAAATCTACTGCCAATGGTTCACTCCCCAAATGCCCTCAGTAACAGGCTGGACCCATGGGGCCGGCACTGTGGCTCACTTGGTTAATCCTCCACCTGCGGTGCCAACATCCCATATGGGCACAGGGTTCTAGTCCTGGTTGCTCCTCTTCCAGCCCAGCTCTCTGCTGTGGAAAGGCAGTGGAGGATGGCCCACGTGCTTAGGCCCCTGCACCCGCGTGGGAAACCAAGAAGAAGCACCCGGCTCCTGGCTTTGGATTGGTGCAGCGCCAGCTGTGGTGGCCATTTGGGGAGTGAACCAATGGAAGGTTGAGCTGTCTCTCTCTCTCTGTCTGTAACTCTACCTGTCAAATAAAAAATAAAATAAAATAAAATAAAATAACATTTAAAAAAAAAAAAAACAGGCTGGATCTGCCGAAGCTGGGAGCCAGAAATTCAATTCTGGGTCACCCCCATGGGTAGCAGGGACTCAGCTACTTGAGTTAGCACCTGCTGCCTCCCAGGACCTGAACCAGCAGGAGGCTGGGATCAGAGGTGAAGGTGGAACTCAGAACCAGGCATTCCAGTACGGGACACAGGTGCCTCAGCAGTGTCTGAAACATTGCCAGACACTCTCTCCTGGAATCAGGATGGGAACCCACATCTGTCTGCCCACCCCCCGAACACACATGCAAGTCCCTGACCCTACATGGCCTCTTCAGTGACTGTTGAAAGGAATAAAGTACCACGGATAAACCCCCAGCCCTGTGGAATGAAACACCACGAAGAAAAGGAATCTTGATGATTTATTTCATTATTATCATCCTTAGAATGCATACTTAAAAAAAACTCAATGTTTTTTCAAAAGATTGATTTGAAAGGCAGAGTTAGAGAGAGAGAGGATCTTCCATCTGCTGGTTCAGTCCCCAAATGGCCACAACAGCTGGGCCCAGGCCAGGCTGAAGCCAGGAATCAGGAGCTCCCCTAGGTCTCCCACGTGGCTGCAGGGGCCCAAGGACTTGGGCCACCTTCCACTGCTTTCCCAGATGCATTAGCAGGGAGCTGGATTGGAAGTCAAGCAGTCAGGACTCAAACCAATGCCTATTTGGGATGCTGGTGCTACAGGCAGTGGCTTAACTGGCTGCACCACAGCACTAGCCCAAAATCCCAGTGTTTGAGAGACTTCAGAGGCAACTTCCTCTTCATTCCTTTAAAGGGCATTTCTCCTTTTTAAATTTTTCATGTATTTATTCATTTCAAAAATGGAGAGACAGACAGCAATCTCCGCTTGGGCCGTTCCCTGCAGCCTCCCCGGGTGGAGGAAGCTGCAAACACGTGTGGAGCCAGGGCTTGAACCAGGCACTGACATGGGCTGCAAGCATCCCAGTGTCTGAACCCCTGTGCCCAACACCCACCGCCTCTAATATGTTTCTTGCCTAGCGAAACAAGCAGTAATTAAAACTCAGATGCTGCACTGCACTCGAGTCCCAGCTCCCCACTGCTGGGTCTGTGCCGTGAGTCCATTTTCTCCTCTGTCGGAGGGGCCTGTTGGCGGCACCTCCCTCGTGGGGTTAGAGCTAAGACTGCATCCTGTGTGACTGTGCGTTAGTGTTGTGCACAGTTATCCCTGGGGATCTATGGGGGGCCTGCTTCCAGGGCCCCACGGACACCAAAACCCACAGATGCTGAAGCCCCTTAGGAAACAGCGTGAGACCTACACACATCTTCCTACACACTTTAAGTCATCTCTGGATTCCTTCTCACCCAGTGCAATGCAAATGCCGTAGAAATAGTTGTTGCACAGCGTTGCTTAGGAAATAACGACAAGAAAACCACTCTGTGTTGAGTACAGAGGCAATTTGGTTTTTAAATATTTTCCTTCTGTGATTGGAATGTATGTGCAGCTATGTATAGAGTATTAGAGTATCTATAATTGACTACAAGAGGGCTGTGAAAAGCCCAGGGACAATGCACGTTTGTCTTTCAAAATTGTTGTTAGGCCGGCGCCGCGGCTCACTAGGCTAATCCTCCGCCTAGCGGCACCGGCACACCGGGTTCTAGTCCCGGTCGGGGCTCCGGATTCTGTCCTGGTTGCCCCTCTTCCAGGCCAGCCCTCTGCTGTGGCCAGGGAGTGCAGTGGAGGATGGCCCAGGTGCTTGGGCCCTGCACCCCATGGGAGACCAGGAAAAGCACCTGGCTCCTGGCTCCTGCCATCGGATCAGCGCGGTGCGCCGGCCGCAGCGCGCCGGCCGCGGCAGCCATTGGAGGGTGAACCAACGGCAAAAAGGAAGACCTTTCTCTCTGTCTCTCTCTCTCTCACTGTCCACTCTGCCTGTCAAAAAAAAAAATTGTTGTTATTTTATTTGAAAGGCAGAGAGCAGACAGGCAGGCAGATAGAGAGCCTCTGTCCTCCGGTTCTCTCTCCAAATGCCCACAACAGCCAGGACTGGGCCAGGCTGAAGCTGGGAGCCGCGAGCTCAATCCAGCCCGCCCACATGGATGGCAGGGACCCAACTACTTGAGCCGTCACCTGCTGCTCCTAGGGTGTGCGTTAGCAGGAAGCTGGAAACCAGAAACAGAGCTGGGAATCAAACCCAGCACTGCCCTGCAGTATGGGACAAGGGGGTCTTAACTGCTGCGCCAAATGCCGGTCCCTGTGCTACCTTTTAATTCCACTTTCCAAGAATGTGTTGAAGTCCCCTCATGTGCAGAAAGTACCTGGAACCATGTGTGCTGCATGATCCAGGAGGCCGGGTACAGGCGTGCGGGGACGTGGGGGCCACTCGGCGCACCGAAGCCTGGGGGAATGACAACCTTTCTGTTCTTGTCCTGCAGTGAAGCCTTGGGAAGCCGCTGGCATTTCGGGTCAGGAGTCCACAGGAGCAGCAGACGCCACCCACAGCCTCTTCTGAGACCTGCCAGCTCCTCCCACCCAGCTCCCCAGGCCCAGCTTCGTATTGTTTCAGGAAAGGGCCCAGCTTCTGAGAGGTGCAAGCCGTGGGCTGGCTGCGAGGCTGGGTACCGCGTGCTGAGAGTGGAAGGGAAACACACACCCGCTGGGCAGCGCACACCTGCACGCCGGTCCCCAGCTCCGTCTTGGTACTCGGGACCCCTGCACCTTGTTCACGTCCCCATAAGAAAGGACCCAAAGCACCGATTCAAGGGTGGAGAGATCAATAATAATAATAATAATATGAATATGAATAATAATAATGGCCACATGGATCGAGCACTCACTGTGTGCCACTTGCTTCCAGAACATTCTGTCGGGACCCCCTCCAGGGCTGAGACTCCAGTCCACTAAGAACATGCGTCCAAACCCACCAGCTGAGAACTGGGTGTCCTGAGGGGTTTGCACAAAGCATTAAGAAGGCCAGTGCCCTCCTGGAGCAAGGCCGGGGCTCAACCTTAGGAAGCTGCATGGTCTGAGCAGCTCAGTGAGGGTACAAAGGGCCTGGCCCTGTCCAGCTCCCCTGATGCGGCTGCTTTAGCGAAAGCCCAGGGGGCCCGGCCCCTCAGAAGAGGAAGGGTCTGCCTGTTTCTCCAGTTCCTCAGGTGGCAGCTCCAACTCTCCAGCAGAGAGATCTGGCCACAGCCCGGGGCCAGCCACACCAAGGCCCGTTCCGGGTGTCCGTGCCAGGTTGCCATGTTCCCCTCGAAGTGGGCAGCCGCCACCAGGCCACGGGCTGAGCCAAGCCCCTGCCACTCACTCTGTCCCAGCGGCAGGCAGCTGCTGCTCCTGAGAGCCCAGCTCTGCAGCCTGGTTGCCTGGTAGGGTGGGCAGCTCGGTTCCGGGCTCCCGAAATAGATCAACCTCTGCTTGCTGAGCTCCGTGGCTTCCAACCCTGCTTCCTTGGTGACTAGAAGAATAGGTTGGTGACAGCTCTTCTTGTACTGCTTTTTGACATAACAGTTAAGGTAGGAAACCCAACCCAGTGTGTTGTGTGTGAGTGTGTGTATGTGTGTGTGCGTGCAGAGGAGGGTCCATACCCCATGTGCTCAGGGGTCTCCATCTGTGTGACCAATAAACCATGCCTTTCTCACTCTGCTGTTCTCTGTGTGGCATCTCCCCCAACCCCAGACATTCAGAGCCCCAGACATGTGTGTGGGCTGAGGGAGCAACTGCGGGGGGACGAGAGACGGCTGTTGAGGGTTTGTGGGGGGTGATGGGAAAGCATGGCCCTGAACAGATAGGACCCCACAGAGCCAGCTTGAAGCTAGCATGGATAACTGGGTAGACATCGGTCCCCACACATATGCCTCCTCCAGCCTCCAGGAGGGGCACCCCGCCACGCACACACACCTGCTGTCTTAGAGCCCGTAAGTTCCTCCCAGCTCTTATCCTTCACCACTCAAGCTCCAGGGACAAGGCACATGCATGGAACGATCCCCAGGTCATGGGCAGGGAGCAGCCTTGGAGACCCACCTGCAGGGTGTGGTGGCCAGCACTGCCCCTCAGGCTGCTCAGCCTCTGTCCTGCTCACAGACCCCAGGCCTGGGCTCCAGACGGAGCTCGAGGGAGTGGCATCTTTGTCTGCCATGGAGGAAAGCAGTCACTGGTGCCCTGGTGACAGGTGGACACTGACAGGATGGGGCTGAGGCCACTGGGACCTCCCTGCTGGCTGGCTTTCTGGTCCCCACAGTGAACCTGACCCACGCCCCCACCAGCCTCAGCTCTCAGCAGGCCGTGGGCCAGGGTGGAGAGGCAGCTGGAGACACCCAGACATGGCAGGTCCTCCCCACCATTGCTAGGGGGTCCCAGGAGCAGCTCAGAGGGGAGCACAGCATGGGGCAGGCCTGACCCCCTGCCTGCCACCTTTGTGCTGAGTCCAGCCCTGAGCACACGCGTGGCCCTCCTCCGCCATCCCCACAGTCAGGTGCGGGCTGCTGTGCAGACCTGGCGCTGGCGGCACGTGTGCCCAGAACTGCGCGGTTTCAGGACGTGCAGCCGTGTCCTTTCCACCTCTCAGCCGGAGCTCCCTCCTTGGGCTCCTGGCTGCCACCATCTGTTGGGGCCGCCTTCAGTCACCTGTCCCGTCTCTCCTCTCCTGATGACCCTCGGGAGCTCCATAACCGAGAAGGCAGCCGATCGAGATTCCCCCGCAAGGGCACCCCCAGTCCCAAGGTCAAGTCTACTGCGCTCCTTTGCATGGTTATAGGAAAGCTGGCTGGAAACGCAACACCAAGGTGATGTCATCACAATGGACAGTCCCTGGCACCGGCACAGCACCTCCCCCCACTCCATGCCTCCTGCAAAGTCGGGGTGGGCCCCGCCATCTCCTGCCCACCTGTCAGTTCTCTTTCCATGCCATGTTTTTCCACCTCGCAGGAGGGAAATTAGTGAGTCATTCAGAAAAGCTCTCCCGCAGCTACCTTCCCTAACCCAGCCTCCCAGGTCCTTAAAATAGCTCCTTTCCCAGCAAACTAATTTCCATGGAGACCCAGCCACGGGAAGGCCCAGAGCTTTCTGCAAGGCAGCTCAGCTCCCAGCCTCCACCACGGCAGAGCCCCTTTATGATGCAAATGCCTGCTCACCCCCACAGACACCCCCGGAGCCCCACTTTGGGAAACCTGCCCCCAGGACGAGCACCGGCAGGTGGGGGCTAGCTATGGGTGCTCTACTTTCTGGTCGTGTTCTGTTGAAGGGCTGGGCTGCACAGGTCGCCTCCTCCCAGGTCCCGGCAGACCTGGGCCACTGGGATGTCCAGGGAGTAATCTGAGACCAGGTGGACACAGCTCACATCTTCATTCGCTCAAGTCCATGTTGATGGCAGGTGCTGGGCCTTGGGCGTCACCACTTCCATTAAGGACAGCCAGGAGGTCAGACAGAATGGGGTTGTTTTACTTATTTGAAAGGTAGAGGGAAAGACAGAGGTCTTCCATCCACTGGTTCACTCCCCAAATGGCTGCAACAGCCAGGGCTGGGGCTAGGCCAGGCCAAAGCCAGGAACCAGGAACTCTTCTCCAGGTCTCCCACGTGGGTGCAGGGCCCAAACACTCGGGGCCATCCTCTGCTGCTTTCCCAGGCACATTAGCAGGGAGCTGGATTGGAAATGGAGCAGCTGGGACTCGAACTGGCACCCATATGGGATACTGGCTTTGCAGGCAGCAGCTTAACCCTTTGTGCCTCAGCACCTGCCCTGACACAATGGGTTTAAATATCTTGTCTTTTATTTCCTAAAAATGAGGCCTGCCTTACAGCGCCGGCACACCAGGTTCTAGTCCCGGTCGGGGCGCCAGATTCTGTCCCGGTTGCCCCTCTTCCAGGCCAGCTCTCTGCTGTGGTCCGGGAGTGCAGTGGAGGATGGCCCAAGTGCTTGGGCCCTGCACCCCATGGGAGACCAGAAGTACCTGGCTCCTGCCATCGGATCAGCGCGGTGTGCCGGCCGCAGCACGCAGGCCGCGGCGGCCATTGGAGGGTGAACCAACGGCAAAGGAAGACCTTTCTCTCTGTCTCTCTCTCTCACTGTCCACTCTGCCTGTCAAAAAAAAAATTAAAAAAAATAAATAAATAAAATTTTTAAAAAATGAGGCCTGGCCTAGGCTGCTAGCTCTCTGAGTCTCAGACTCGTCATCTGTAAAATGGCGGGCGGGTGTTGCGAGCATTCAATGAGCGTGTCTCTGGGAAGGGCCTGGCGTGTGGTGGGGCTCCTGGGGGGCTCCTGGACATCACTCTTCCCAGCTCCCTGGGGGATGAGGCTGTGTGACATGGATGTCATCCCGAAGGGAGCAGAGAAAAAAACTCACTCTAGGCAGTGACAAGCAGTGGGGGAGATTTACAAGCTGGGCTCTCCGGGACTGGCAGAATGTTCTAGAAGGAGGTAAGGCAAGCACATGGATAAAAAAAAAAAAAAAAATTCAGGGGGCAAGCTGAGGCTGAGAAAAACCTGAGAGACAAGGGCTCGTCGCAGGCAGGGAGACTAGCCGAGGCCTAGAGAGGGCTGGTTGAGTCCAGAGAAGACTGGTTGGAGCCAGTAGGGCTACTTGAGGCCAGGGAGACCACTCAAGATTAGAAAACTACTTGAGGCCAAAGAGGGGCTAATTGAAGCCAGGATGGCGAGTTGAAGCCAGAGACTATTTGAGGCCAGAATGACTAGATGAGACCAAGGAAGAGCTAGTTGATGCCAGAAAGACTAGTTGAGACTGGGCTAGCTGAAGTCAGAGGTGCGGGTTGGATTGCCCTGGCTATGCAGACCACAGCGACTTGAATTACCTGAGCTAATGGGAGCAGAGCCCAGGGAAACAAAAAGTCCTAGAATAGGGCTGACCACATCCCACAGGGCAGTGCAGGGCAGGACCATGGCCGCAGGGGACACGTTGGCAGATCCAGCTCCTGCTCCTTCCTCCTCCCCTCTCCAAGCCGATGACACAGTCCTGCTTCATTCCACAGGGAACTGGTGGGGGCGGAGGGGCAGGCAGTGGCCGCTTGTCTAGGGAGATCGAGAGTGGGGTGAGGGAAATGAGGCATGAGGGGTGCAAAAGGGAACAGGCCTCGTTCTCAAGTGCCTGCCCTCAGCTTGCACCACCTCAAATTTAAACACCCCCCCCGACTCTGTGCCTGCCTGGCTCCCTCTACACCCAGCCCTGAATAGCAGGTGCAGAAGTGAGAACCAGATCCCAAGAGCAGCTGAATTCCCTTGAGGAAAGCAGCCACGATACCTCTGCAGCCCTGGCAGGGCCTGGAAGTGTTGTGGGGCTGGGGATCCCCCAGTTATGTTGTGGGGACCCAGAGCCCTGGCTGGGCTGGGAGAGACCCCCAGTTGAATTTAGCCCAGTTCTTGTCTTACGGGCACATAAGAATACAGCCAGGGAGGCCGGCACTGTGGCACCATGGGCTAAAGCCCTGGCCTGAAGCACCAGCATCCCATATGGGCACCGGGACTAGAACCGACTGCTCCTCTTCTGATCCAGCTCTCTGCCATGGCCTGGGAAAGCAGTAGAGGACGGCCAAGTCCTTGGGCCCCTACACCCACATGAGAGACCCGGAAGAATCTCCTGGCTCCTGGCTTCAGATTGGCACAGCTCTGGCTGTTGCAGCCATCTGGGGAGTGAACCAGTGAATGAAAGACCTCTCTCTCTCTCTCTCTCTGTCTCTCTCTCCCTCTCTCCCTCTCTCTGTAACTGTCTTTCAAATAAATAAAAAATAGATCTTTAAAAAAAATGCAGCCAGGAAGTTAGAGAGAGGTGGACAGAGGAGCAGGATTTATTGGAAGGCAGAAAGCACACACTCAGATGTGAATGCAGGCGACCTCAAGAGAGAGAATTGCCCCCACCCAGGCTGGGGTCAAACTTCGACAGGGTAGGGGTGGTGCTCAGGGCGGAGCCTGATGGGCATCCAAAGATACAGGATTTGGGGTGGGGCTGCGGTGCACCTGCTGGCCCCCAAGAAGGCATCTTGGTACCTGGCGCTGGATGCAAGGTGAGGCTTAGCTGCATGATGAGTGAGCGTGTTGAGTCTTCAGCCACACTGAACTGGCGTGCCAGGTGATGGGATCTGGGCAGTTGCACATGGCTTAGGTATTGGCAGCCCTTAGCTCCTATCCCTGACTCCCTGACGCCCACATCAGAAGAAGGAAGCGGGAAGAGCAGGTGGGAGAGGCTGTCCTCTGTCAGAAGCAGGATCCTGCTTTGGTGCATGGGATAGAAACTGAATTTTCGGGGCCGGTGCTGTGGCTCATTTGGTTAATCCTCTGCCTGCAGCACTGGCATCCCATATGGGCGCCGGGTTCTAGTCCCGGTTGCTCCTCTTCCAGTCCAGCTCTCTGCTGTGGCCCGGGAGGGCAAGGGAGAATGGCCCAAGTGCTTGGACCAAGTGCTGCACCCACGTGGGAAACTGGGAGGGGGTGCCTGGCTCCTGGCTTCAGATCTGCGCAGCGCTGGCCACAGCGGCCATTTGGGGAGTGAACCAGCAGAGGGAAGACCTTTCCCTCTGTCTCTCTCTCTCTCACTGTCTATAACTCTGCCTGTCAAATAAAAAAAAAAAAATTGAATTTTCATGCCTTACTTAGAGCATATCCACAGATAAGACTTCTCTTGTTTCAGTTATTTTTCATTTTTAATGAGTTTTTTTTAAGATGTTTATTTACTTGAAAGGCAGAGTGCCAGAGAGAGGAGGAGAAACAGATCTTCCACCTGCTGGCTCACTCCCCAGTTGGCCGCAACAGTCAGGGCTGGGCCAGACCAAAGCCAGGAGCCAGGAACTCCGTCCTGGTCTCCCACATGGGTGGCAGGAACTCAAACCCTTAATCCGTCACCTGCTGCTTCCCAGATGCATTAACAGGGAGCTGGATGGGAAGCAGAGCAACTGGGACTCGAACCGGCGCTCTGATAAGGGACACAGGCCTCCACAGCAGTGGCTTAACCCACTGAGCCACAAAACCTGGTCCCAGTTATTTTCAAAAAGCACTCCGTTCAGGGCACGGCTACCATCACAGACTCTGGAGCCAGACTAGCCTAAATGTGCTCAAAATACGCTGGGTGCCCTGACATGCTGTGAGGACCCTGGAGGAGTAAGTTTGGACCCTCATCTTTGAGAAAAGGCAAACACGGGCTAATAGCGACATCGCCACGTTGGAGGAGGCGTGTGTACAGAACGGAGCGAGGCATCTCCCTCTGGGGCTGGCTGGGGAGGCATCCTAGGATCCAGTGTTTTAGGTCAGGATGATCATTAGTGTGGTGGGGAGAACCTTGGGCTCTGGGGTCAGACTGCTTGGATCCCAGCGCCCAGTCCTTCCACAGACTAGACGTGTGACCTCAGTGCCTCAGTTTCTCCTTCTGTAGAAAGAAGATAATGACATTGTGCAGTGGAAATTACAGGTTGTTATTTTAACTAGATCTCAAGAGATCAGACGAAAAATTAGAATGTGAGCGCTTGTGCTGAACTTCCAAATCACCAAACCGAAACTAAGTTATCTGATCTTCAAAAAAATCAAGATTAGGGACCTACCAACCAAGTTTCCTAAACAGCCCTGTTTGAACTTTCCTAACAAGGAAAGTAGCACAGAAATGGCCAATCTGCTCTTTGCTCTTGGTCCCTGCTTTCTCTGGCCTGTCTCTGTCAAAGCCACCACCCTCTTCTGCTCATCCCATCAGATCATGAGGTTGGTTTTGTCGGATGCAGTGTTGCTGCATTCTGGGATTGCCAAGGACAGCCATTTGCAATCTTTATAAACAGTTGTAATTTGGAGCCAACTTTGTGGTGCAGTGGGTTAAGCCACTGCTTGCATCTCATATAAGCACCTGTTCAAGTCCCTGATGTTCCTGGGAAAGCGATAGAGGATGGCCCAGGTATCTGGACCCCTGCCACCCACGTGGGAGACCCGGATGGAGGCCCAGCCCTGGCCGTTGTGGCCATTTGGGTAGTGAACCAGGCAATGGAAAATCTGTGTGTGTGTGTGTGTGTGTGTGTGTGTGTCTCCCTCTCTCTCTCTGTAACTCTTTCAAATAAATCAATCAATCTTTAAACATTAAATGAAATGGTGGTAATTTTGCTTTCTGAAATGAACCTTGTGAGGGCCCTGTGAGAACTGAAGACCCCCCTAGTGGGGGGGGACCCTGGCTGCAGGACTCCCATTGGTCAAGGTGAGCTCTTAAGGGCATGATGCTCTCACAGGGACAGCTCACTCCTCCCGGTCCCCCTGCAGCTTCGGCGGCTACAAAGACCACCCAGCTTACACTGCTTACCAGCCCTCTGCTGCCTCCTTTATCCTTGGGTTCAGGCCAGCACCTGGCTCTGATGTGGGTGAGGCCAGGAATCAGGGAGGCATAAGGAGCCAAGGGCTGCCAGCGCCCAAGCCACGTGCACCGCCCAAATCCCATCACCTTCCACACTGATGCAATAGGACTGAAGACTCAGGCACCCACCCCTCATCACACAGCCAAGCCCACCTCACATCAGGGGCCTGGTGCCGTGACACCTTCCTGGAGCCCCACCCCAAATCCTGTTTTCTTTGGATCTCCCATCAAGCCCTGCTCTGAGCACCGCCTCTACCCTGTAGGAGGATGGCCCCAGCCTGGGGCGGGGGGGAGCGACTCTCTCTCTCGAGGTTGTGTGCACTCACCTCTGGGTGTGTGCTGTCTTTCCGCCTTCCAATAAATCCTGCTCTTCTGTTCACCCCCATCTACGTCTTCCAGCTCTATTCTTACGTGTGGAAGACGAGAACCGTGGGCTCAACTGAGCTGCGGGTCTCTCCAGCCGAGCCAGGGCTCCCAATTCCCACAACATGATTTGGGACTCCCCAGTCCCACAGCAGCTCCAGAGCGGATGAGCGGCAGGGCCTCGGCCAGGTTGCTCCTGCAGGCCACATCATGACACCTGGGACAGGAGAACCGGTGCCTGCAGGAGGCAGCCCGGCCACCCAGCGCAGCCCCAGCTCCAGCGCCCAGACAGCAGCCTCCCGTGTTCCCCAGGTCCTTGATACCATCTCACTCGGCTTGGGAATCCTGTGCAGCTGTGGACGCCCCTGAGCAAAGCCGTAGCACGCCTGCACCGGCAGGCTTCCGCTTGCAGGCTAATTCCTGGAGGAACTAACCCATCAGTAACTGAAACAAACTAAAATGAGAAGCAGGATTTCTGGCCGGCGCCGCGCCTCACTAGGCTAATCCTCCGCCTTGCGGCGCCGGCACACCGGGTTCTAATCCCAGTCGGGGCATCGGATTCTGTCCCGGTTGCCCCTCTTCCAGGCCAGCTCTCTGCTATGGCCAGGGAGTGCAGTGGAGGATGGCCCAAGTCCTTGGGCCCTGCACCCCATGGGAGACCAGGATAAGAACCTGGCTCCTGCCATCGGATCAGCGCAGTGCACCGGCTGCAGCAGCCATTGTTGGGTGAACCAACGGCAAAGGAAGACGTTTCTCTCTGTCTCTCCCTCTCACTGGACACTCTGCCTGTCAAAAAAAAAAAAAAAAAAAAAGAAGCAGGATTTCCCAACCACGGCACTATTTGGGGTTGTCCTAGGCACCGTCTGGCAGCATCCCTGGCCTTGGCCCATTCTGTCCCAGGAGCACCTGCCACATTGTCGTTGGCCCCCAGAACCAAACAACCCGGAAGTGAACAACTGCTCGTTGTTGAAGGAGCTGAGGATTCCAATTCTGCCACCACACACACACACACACACACACACACACACGGAACAAGGAGGACGTGATACGGGCTGGCATGTGTGGCAGGCATGCATGCTACCTCCCATGGGTCATAGCTGAGGGCTGCCTTGGGAGCCATATTGGTCCCTCAGCAGTGTTGGTCTCTTCCAACAAGCCAGCTGTGAAGGCCAGCAGGTGCCCGCAGGCCTAAGGAGCCACACGTGCTACGGTGGGTCGGGGGCAGCAGCACTGGGGCCCCACCTGCTGAGCACACAGGGCCAGCGCCAGGCCCCGCGCCTGGGGGCTGACGTCTCTAAAGAGGGCACCTCACTGAGGGTTGAGTCTGTAACACGAGTTAGGGTCCAGCTCTAAAGAGGGCACCTCACTGAGGGTTGAGTCTGTAACACGAGTTAGGGTCCAGCCCCAAGACTAGGAAAGAACATTCTAGACAAGAGGAGGCGCACAGGCCCTGAGGTGAGAAAGAGTGTGGCACATTCAAGAAACAGAAAAGAACTGGCAAGAGGGGAGCCGGTAAGATGGCGTCCAAGAAGGAGGGCAGGTGGGAGCCGGGCGGGCAGGGGCGGGAGCAGACCCTGGGTTCACAAACTCCCCCGTGGAAGGAACAGCCTGCCGAGAGAACCAAGGAGGGGTCTCACGGTCCAGCAGGAGACAGGTGGGCCCAAGGGCCGTTGACTGGCTGGAACTGAACTGCCAGGATGTCCCTGGGCAGGAGGAGAGAGGGGACTGTGGGGAGGGAGACCGAGTGGAAATGGAGAGGCCCCGAGGCCCAGGGCCCTCACTGATTCCGCTGCCTCTGCCCCAGCACTCAAACACGACAAGAGCCCGGTGAACACCCCCACCCCACCCCGGGAGCACTGTGGGCCCCATGAAAAGAGGGACTCTGTAGAAGTTTCCGGAAGGAAATTGGCCAGGCCCCAGGGGCACAAGCAGTGACACTTTAAGGCCCTATTGGCCAGCCTTAGCAAACAAAATACAAGATGCATAGTTAAATTTGCATTTCAGACCAATAGGAAAAATTTTTCAGTAAACAAACATCTTCAAATACAGTATGTCTGAAACAGACGCTGCCGGCGTTGCGGCACAGCAGGTCGGCTGTCACCTGCAGCGTGAACCTCCCCTGTCAGAGTGCTGGTTTGAGTCCTCCTGTTGGCTGCTTCCAGCGAGCTGCCTGCTAATGTGCCTGGCAAAGCACTGGATGATGGCCCGAGTGCTTGGGCTCGTGTCACCCATGAGAGAAAGAGAGAGAGAGAGAGAGAGAGAGAGAGGCCTTCCATCTGCTGGTCCGCTCCCCAAATGGCCACAACAGCTGGACCTGGGCTGATCCAAAGCCAGGAGCCAGCAGCTTCTTCCAGATCTCCCACGTGGGTGCAGGGGCCCAAGCACTTGGGCCATCTTCCACTGCTTTCCCAGGACACAGCAGAGAGCTGGATGGGAAGAGGAGCAGCTAGGACATGAATTTTCTCCCACATGGGCTGCTGGCGCCTCAGGTGGAGGCTTAACCTACAATGCCACAGTGCTGACCCCCAAATAGACATTTTAAAAAGTCAACTCAAGGGCAAAGATTTGGCCTGGTGGTTAAGCACTCCACGTCTTAGCCAGCGCCACAGCTCACTTGGCTAATCCTCTGCCTGTGGCGCCAGCACCCCGGGTTCTAGTCCCAGTCGGGGCGCCAGATTCTGTCCCGGTTGCCCCTCTTCCAGTCCAGCTCTCTGCTGTGGCCAGGGAGTGCAGTGGAGGATGGCCCAAGTCCTTGGGCCCTGTACCTGCATGGGAGACCAAGAGAAGCACCTGGATCCTGGCTTCGGATCAGCGTGGTACACCGCCCGCAGCGTGCTAGCCGCAGCGGCCATTGAGGGGTGAACCAACGGCAAAAGGAAGACCTTTCTCTCTGTCCCTCTCTCATTGTCCACTCTGCCTGTCCAAAAAAAAAAAAAAAAAAAAAAAAAAAAAAAAAAAAGCGCCCCACATCTCATTGCAGAATGCCTGGACCCAACCCCCGGCTCTGGCTCCTGACTCCAGCTTCCTGCTAGAGCAGACCCTGGGAGGCAGTGGTGACAACTCCAGGAGTTGGGTTACTGTCACCCGCATGGAGACCTGGACTGTTTCTGGTCCACTGATTTCAACACCAGCTCAGCTCCAGCTGTCCTGGGCATTTCAAGGGTAAGGCAGAGGATGGGTTCTCCTCTCTCTCTCTCTCTCTCTCTGCCATAAAACTTTTTGTTTTTGACAGGCAGAGTGGACAGTGAGAGAGAGAGACAGAGAGAAAGGTCTTCCTTTGCCATTGGTTCACCCTCCAATGGCCGCCGCGGCTGGCGCGCTGTGGCTGGCGCACCGCGCTGATCCGATGGCAGGAGCCAGGTGCTTCTCCTGGTCTCCCAAGGGGTGCAGGGCCCAAGGACTTGGGCCATCCTCCACTGCACTCCCGGGCCACAGCAGAGAGCTGGCCTGGAAGAGGGGCAACCGGGACAGAATCCGGCGCCCCGACCAGGACTAGAACCCGGGGTACTGGCGCCACAGGCAGAGGATTAGCCTAGTGAGCAGCAGCACCGGCCTATCTTTTAAAAGGTAAAATACGTCAACTCATAATGCTAGTCCTAGGGTGATATCCTTCAAGAACAAAGGTGAAATACCGACATTTTCAAATGGAAGAAAATTGAGGATTTCTTTTTATCAGATCTACTACCAAAAATACTAAAGAGATTTCTCTATGCTGCTGGGTTATGAGAGTAGGTGGGAACTCAGATCTTCAGGAAGAAATGAAAAACATTGGAAATGGTGAATATAAAAGGCTTTATTCTCTCTATCTAAAATAGGATAGTGTAAAGCAATAATTGTAACACTTTCTTGTAAGGTTTAGGATGTATGTAGATACAATATTTATGGCAACTGCAGCACAAAGGTGGTAAATGGAGCCACGTGGTTACAAAGCGTTTCCAACTCTTGGAGTCGTCACCACTGACTCCCAGGGTCTGCTTTAGCCCCTAAGTTGGCTTTTTAAAATGTCTATTTGGGGACGTGGAGCAATAGGCACTCTAAATGCACGGTCGTGCGTATTTTATAGTCCAGAGTAACCGCTAAGGACGGGGTCCTGGGGGGGCATCGTGCCTCTGGTCTCCAGTTCCCCAGCAGTCTTTCCTGTCTTCCTGGCTTGGCCCCTTTCTGCCAGACCCTGCCCTGCTCTGCTGACCCCTCCCAAAGCACCCCTAAAAGGCCACCTCTAAGACCGACCCCACTGAGAACGTGGGTCAGTGGTCGGCGGCCATGCCACAGAACATGCAGTCAGCAACGTACATGTGGCTGTGGCATGGCCAAGATGTTCTAAAACGTCTTCAGTCCCCCGGCCACCAGAAATCTCCTCTGGTCACCTTCTCCTGAGCTGCTGCCCTGTCCTTGCCCTCGCTGTCCCAGGAACTCGCCGTCATCCTCTTTGTCCCCTTGAACGTTGTCATTCTCTGGCTGTCGATGCTTTGGGGGGTTGTCGCTTCATGGTGGCCATGGCCCTCGAGATGTTGTGCTGTAAAAAGACAGATTTTCTCTCTGAAAAATTCCACCACCGACTCTCAAGTCCACTTCTCCTAGGCAGACACCAACTTGTCAGGGGTCCTCCTCCTGCACACAGACACACTGTTGCGTCTCCTGCTTCCTGCTCCGTGAATCAGAGCCGGAGCTGGGAGCCGAACTTACCTCGCTGACTTATCCAGGCTCTGACTCAAGCAAAAGCCTTAGAGGCATCAGAGCACACCTTCAAGGGCAGACATTGGGCAGAGAGGTTCAGACTTTGCCTGGAACACCCACATCCTGTATGGAAAGGCCTGGGTCTGAGTCCTGGCTCTGCTCCCCATTCCAGCTTCCTGCTGCTGTGTACCCTGGAGGCAGTGGTAATCCTCAAGGATTTGGGCTCCTGCCACCCAAGTAGCCAGTCTCAGATATTTTATAGAGCAATGGAAACTGACTAATAAAAGTACCCAAGAGATACACAGCAGACTCATAGAATGGCAGATGTCCTAAACAGCACTCTGGCCTCAGAATCAGCCCTTAAGGCATTCGGATCTGGCTGAAGAGCCCATGAGAGTATTTTAGGCATGGAAAGCCAAGACACTGTGGCAAAAAAAAAAAAAAAACCACCTAAATGAAAGATCTCTGTGAGTGAGATCCTAGTAGAAAGAACAGGCCATCTGGGCCGGCACCGCGGCTCACTAGGCTAATTCTCTGCCTAGCGGCACCAGCACACCAGGTTCTAGTCCCGGTCGGGGTGCCGGATTCTGTCCTGGTTGCTCCTCTTCCAGGCCAGCTCTCTGCTGTGGCCCGGGAGTGCAGTGGAGGATGGCCCAAGTACTTGGGCCCTGCACCCCATGGGAGACCAGGAGAAGTACCTGGCTCCTGCCATCGGATCAGCACGGTGTGCCGGCCACAGCACACCGGCCATGGCGGCCATTGGAGGGTGAACCAACGTCAAAGGAAGACCTTTCTCTCTGTCTATCTCTCTCTCACTGTCCACTCTGCCTGTCAAAAAAAATTTAAAAAAAAAAAGAAAGAACAGGCCATCAAAGAAAGAGATACCTTTCTCTGAAGAGAGGAGAGAACTTCTACTTTGACTATGACCTTGTCTACATATGACTGATGTCCGCAAACTCAAAAGGCTTCCATAGCCTTGGCAACTCATGACAAGAGCCTAGGGAGATTACTGATGCCATAAACAAGAGTGTCAATTTGTTAAAACAACAAAGGGTCACTGTGCACTTACTCCTCATGTAGGATCTCTGTCCTTACTGTGTTGCTCAATGTGAATTAATGCTATAACTAGTACTCAAACAGTATTTTACACTTTATGTTCTGTGTGGGTGCAAACTGTTGAAATCTTTACTTAATATATACTAAATTGATCTTCTGTATATAAAGATAATTGAAAATGAATCTTGATGTGAATGGAATGGCAGAGGGAGCGGGAGTTGGGAGGGTTGTGGGTGGGAGGGAAGTTATGAGGTGGGGGAGCCATTGTAATCCATAAGCTGTACTTTGGAAATTTACATTTACTAAATAAAAGTTTAAAAAAAAGTGCCCAAGAGGTGGGCATTTGGCAGGGAGTTGAACACCACTTAGGATGCTTGCATTGCAGATTAGAGCAACTGGTTCACATCCCAGCTCCTCTGTTTTTGATCCAGTTTCATACTAGTGTATACCTCGGGGGCAGCCAGTGATGGCCCAAGAACTTGGGTCCCTGCCACCCACCTGGGAGAGACCTAGATGGAGTTCCAGGTTCCTGGTTTGACTCGACTGAGCCCTGACTGTTGCAAGCATTTGGAAAGTAAACCAGCAGAGGGAAGATCTTCCCCCTCCTCTCTCTCTCTGCCTTTCCAATAAAATAAGAAATAAATTTTTGGTTTGAAGATTATTTATTTGAAAAGCAGAGCAACAGAGAAAGAAAGAGAATCTTTCCTCTTTCCATCTGCTGGTTCACTCCCCCAAATGCCTGCTGGTGTTTGGCTGGTGTTGTGGCCGGCAGTCTAAGCTGCTACTTGGGATACCCACATCCCATATCAGAGTGCTGGTTTAAGTCCCAGATCCTCCACTTCCTGCTAATACATCCTAGGAAAACAGCACATGATGGCTCAAGTGACTGGGCCCCTGCCACACACACGGGAGAGCTGGATGGCGCTCCTGGCTCCTGGCTTCAGCATGGCTCAGCCCCAGCTGTTGCAGGCATTTGGGGAGTAAACCAGCAGATGGGAAATATCTGTTTCCTCTCTCTCTTTCCTCCCCCACGTCCCCCCTACCCCAGTTTTGTGTGTGTGTGTGTTACTCTGCCTTTAAGGTAAAATAATTTTTAAAACATTAGGAAAAATAAAAGCTGTGGGGGAGCTGCATGTCCAAACAATTAAGTAAAACATTCAGTGACGGCAATTGGCACGACCGTGGGCCTCAATTACATGAGTGAACAAAGTGGAATTCCTGGCATGACTTTCCCCAAAGTAATTTATATTTGGCTTGGAAAGCAGAATGGTTTTTATAACAGATTTTTCTAATTATGTTTTGCTTGTGCTAATACGAGGATTTGATTCCCCAAGTAAATACCACGTGATCACAGAGCAAGCCTGCCTAAAAGTACCCTGGCTGCCAGGTGGGAGCCAGGCTGGGACCTCACAATTCGCTACAGACAATGCACAAGTCTAAGGAAGTTTTGCATTTGTTTTGTGTGGGCTTCTTGTTCCAATTCATTTGTGAAAGCATTAAGGGTAACCACTCCATTGCATGCTTCTTGTAGATTTCTAAAGGATGGTACTGGGGAGGGGCATTTAGCCTAGTGGTTAAGACACAGCATAAAACACCCACATCTCCTGTCCTCGCGCCTGGGTTCGATGCCTGGCTCCAGTTACTGATGCTAGCTTCCTTCCAGTGCACGCCCTTGGGAGGCAGTGGTGATGGCTCAAGTAATTGAGTCACTGGTCCCCACGTGGGGGACCTGGACAGTGTTCCTGGCTCCCAGATTGAGCCTGCCAGTTGTGGGCATTTGGGAAGGACCCAGTGGATGGTAACACCCTCTCTTTGTCTCTCTGCCTCTCAAATCGATAAATTTAAAAAATGTAAAACATAATGATACTTGGGGTGGGCACTTGTGGGACAGCACGGAAGCCGCTACTTGGGATGCCTGCATCCCATATCGGAGTACCTAGGGTCAAGTCCCGGCTCCACTTTGACCAGCTTCCTACTGAAGGGAACCCTGAGAGGAAGCAGGTGATCGCCTAAGTACCTGGGTCCCTGCCACCCACAAGAGAGTTCTGGATTGAGTTCCAGACTCCTGGCTGTGGCCTGACCCAGACTTGGCTCTTGTGGGTATTTGGGGAGTGAACTAGTAGATGGAAGATATTCTCTCTTTCTCTCTCTCTCTCTCTCTCTCCCCCTCCCCCCACCCTATTGTTTTCAAATAAGTAAAATTTTTAAACATTATAGTGATAAACATCATCATGCCTAAAAATCACTCGGACAGCTTAATAAAATGCAGGTTCCTGGGCCCTGCCAAGAGCTTGGTTCTCTTAGCCTTAGGCAGTGTCTGGAAATCTGAATTTCACCAAATATCCTAGATTTCTCTAGTGGTGGTGGTCAGGACATCTCATTTGGAGAAACACCGTTCAAAACATTGGGCACAGACAGAGTTCACACTCAAAGTGACGTAACATAAAGGGAAAACTATTAAGAGCAGGAGCTGGGTTCAAATACCAAGTGCAACTGAGCGTCGTTTGTGAGACGGGGAATAAGTACAAGGGCATCTCCAAAGGCTTATGTTAAAAGTGGAATTGGAACCTAGGTTTGTTTCGGCCTGAAAATTTTGAAACCTGTGCATGGGTTTTGCCGCACGTGAGCTTTCTGCAGACCCTGGGTATACATCACGATCTTTGGGAAGACTGGGGATGATAAAAAAAAAAAAAGATAAATCGGGGTTCACGAACGGTGGCTGCTGACTGAGCCATTCTCAAGGTGCCGGGGCTCTGAGCAGCCTCGCTCTGCACGCCCATGAGGAGGCCGCCCTCCTGACCAACCCGGCCCCACGCCAGCCCCGGCACTTCCCTCGCGGTTGTCGGGGGCCAGCCCAAGGGAGCTTATTTCATAGCTTCCCTACTTTTTGAGGCTTCCTCTTCTTGTTTCCACTCATGACATTATTATTCATCCTGCAGTGTATGGACACCGGGCTTTTTACCCACTCTCTCTCTCGCCATTGGCATCATGCCACTCAACAATGTGGTGTTAACAAAACTATTAAAACTGGCTGTCTTACATTCCTGGTGCTGGTTTGCAGTGTTGCGTAATGAAAGGGCAGATCTTTTCCAGCACCCCAGTGGAGCAGGAACACTTAGGGAGGCCGCTAAATACAGCCTTGCAGATGACACACAGGCTCTTCCATGTCACTCCGATTTCTTTCTCCCAGCGTGTTCTATGTGCTGGAATAAAAAATTGTTAATGAAGCCAGAATGCTACATTTCAGAAAACCTCTGCTCTTCGTGCACTGCAAAATGCATTCTGTTGCCATTGAATGTGCTGTGCGTGTTGCCATCAGCGCCCAAGCTGCCAAACCTCCTAAGGCCACAGTCTTGATTATGTCCTGATGCTACCAGCCACCAAATGCCATTCCTAAGCTTTTACCTACTCTGCTTTCAGTGGATACATATAAAAAGATTTCCAATTGTTCCCCTTCAATCAGCCTCATTGGACATAAAGATATGTGAGAATATGTGACTAGAGAGTATAGTATTTATGTAATGTAATTACTAATCATAGATGACATATAATAAGCTTCTGAATTCTTCGCCAATAAGTGGCATTAGAATAATGATCGTTGTAGAGACTAAATTTTAATGTCAAGCTGTTTCAAGCAGGCTGTTCCTTTACTTCTTTTTTATAAGAAGATTTATTTTATTTGTTTATTTGAAAGGCAGAGTTAAACAGAGAGAGATATCTTCCATTTGCTAGTTCACTCCCTAAATGACTGCAACAGCCAGTGCTGGGCCAGGCCAAAGCCAGGAGCTTCATCTGAGTCTCACATGTGGGTGCGGGAGCCCAAGCACGTGGGCCATTTTCCTCTGCTTTCCCGGGCACGTTAGCAGAGATCTAGAGCAGAAGCGGAGCAGCCTGGACTTGAACCAGTGCCCCATGGGATGCCGGCATCTCAGGCAATGGCTTAATCTGCTATGTCACGATGCCAGCCCATCAAACGTTTACTTCTAACTAAGGTGCAGAACCTATGGTACTGTGTTAGTGACCAGAAAATACGATCCAGACATGTGCTCCGCAAACCTAAGTGGACATAAGATTCACCTGAGGAGCCCATTTTAGAAATACAAGTTGGCACCAGCTTTGTGGTGCAGCATGTTAAACAGCCACCCGCTGGCATCCCATATGGGCACCAGTTCAAGTCCAGGCTGCTCCACTCCTGATCCAGCTCTCTGCTATGGCCTGGGAAAGCAGTAGAAGATGGCCCAAGTCCTTGGGCCCCTGCACCCACGTGGGAGACCCAGAAGAAGCTCCTGGCTCCTGGCTTCAGATTGGCAAAGCTCTGGCCATTGCTGCCAATTGGGGAGTGAACCAGTGGATGGAAGACCTCTCTCTCTCTTTCTCTCTCTCTCTCTCTCTCTACCTCTCCTTCTCTGTGTAACTCTGATTTCAAATAAATACATAAATATTAAAAAAAATAAAAGAGTGACAGAGAAAGAGGGAGAGACAGAAATCTTCCATCTTCTGGTTCACTTTCCAAATGCCCACAACAAATAGACCAGAGCCAGACTGAAGTCAGGAGCCTGGAACTCCTTCCAGATCGCCCTCGTGGGTGGCAGGAAACCAAGTCATCCGGGCCATCATCTGCTGCCTCCCAGGCGCATTAGCAGGAAGCTGGTTCAGAAGCAGAGGAGCCAGGACTCAAACTGGAGCTTGGATATGGGATGCAGGTGTTCCAAGCAGGGGCTTAACCTGCTGCACCACAACACCGGTCCCTGGGGAAAGTTCTGGACCTGACGCTTCTCTTAGGCTGGCCACATGCAATCTAATCAGGAGTAAAGTAAGTTCCCTCACACCCTGCAGGTTCCCTTTCTCACAGACTTTTCAGAGCGGATGTACTGCTGGTTGGTGAGGTGCCTTTGGGCCAAATAAAAATGATCTCCTGTATGCTCTGCTTGACCTTGGCCGTGAGTCTTTGATGGAGGAAGAAACCCAGGTTCTGGGGAGTCAGGGCGTAGGGGAAAGACCCCATGAGAAAGGTGGAGAACGTAGTCTGTGTCTCCAATCTCCAAACCTCTTCTTTTCATCTTGTCCAGGGTTTGGGTGCACTGCTGGGGGATGCGGAGGTGGGCTAAGCATTTTACATAAAAAAAGGAAGGCCAGTTATCTCTCCAAATGAATTGGTTGTACAAACCAGAGAGCAGCAGCCACTGGAGAATGATTCGAATTCTAAGAACGTCCTCTTCAGTCCACCCTTTGGCAATGCTTCCATCTGATGGTTACGGACGAAAGTGGGAAAGCAGCCTGAATCCTGGCTCACCCCTGCTTCTCGCATTCACTGCTGATGGCTTTCCCGGAGCTGCCCGGCAGGAGCCCTGTCCCGGCGGCATCAGAAGAGTGCTCATCACAAACCTGACTCCCAAATTTTCAGAACTCATCTTTGTAATTTCGTCACTGAACCGGTTTGCTCAGGCAGCCAAAACCAAACCCCTCAGGCTGTGCTGTGCAGCCTAAACAACAGACGCTTGTTTCTCACCAAGTTACTTCTGGAGCCAGGAAGTCCAAGATCAAGGTAACATCTGATATGGTTGCCGGCTAGGGTTGCTTTCTTGCGATGGCCCCTCACTTGGCCAAGAGAGCTAGAAAGAAAGATCTCTCCTCCCTCGTCTTCCTCTTCTGTGGTCACAAGTCCTGAAAGTCCCATCTTCAGATACAAGGGTATTTCACAAGGTCACAGAAAGCTGGAACGAAGCTGCTGGCACTGTGCTGTAGTAGGCTAAGACTCCACCTGTGGAGCCGGCATCCCATATGGACACTGATTTGTGTCCCAGCTGCTTTTCTTCCGATCCAGCTCTCTGCTTATGGCCTGGGAAAGCAGAGGAAGATGGCTCAAGTTCTTGGGCCCCTTCACCCATGTGGGAGACCCAGAAGAAGCTCATGGCTCCTGGCTTCGGTTCAGCCCAGCTCTGGCCATTGTGACCATTTGTGAAGTAAACCAGCAATGGAAGACCTCTCTCTCTCTCCCCCTCTCTGTAACTCTACCTCTCAAATAAATAAATAAAAATCTTTAAAAATAAAAAAATTTTAAAAAGCATAAAAATGGAATGAAAAGCTAAGTTTATCTTTGGTGCCAAAATTTTGAAATCCATGCATAGCTTTTCCATCATACACACTTTCCATGAGATGTTAAGATCCAGTGTACACTCATAATGGAGGTTAGGGCTTCACCCAAGGAATTTTGAGAGGATACAACTCAATCTTAGCAGACGGATTAAGTGATTTCCCAGGAAGACAGCTTTGGAAACAAACAGGGTACTCTCCTTAACTGAAGACGGAGAGTCTGATGTGAGAAGGTCCCCTTCCAACTCTTTTTTGTGAAGAAACGGATGGTTGTTCAGGAAGTTGCATGTGGAGTGAGCGGTCCTTCCATGGGAGCCACTGCGTCTGGTTCCGAAGTGGCTCAGGCAGAACTGTTACAGTCATCTGTATGTGCATACTTCCTGGGGGTTCACGCTCTAGCCATGGACACATCGGGCAAGCTCTGGCCTTACGGCTGACTTGGGCTGGATTTCTTGGGAGCAGACTGAGACTAGGATTCTTGTGCAAGGATTCTTTGGTTTTCTAAATTATCTATTTGTTTATGATAGAGACAGGGGTGGGGAGAGATCTCCCATCTGCTGGTTCACTCCCCAAATGCCCACAACAGCCAGGGCTGGGCCAGGCCACAGCCGGGAGCTGATCGCCCATGTGGCTGGCAGGAATCCAATTATTGAGCCATAAGTGCTGCTTCCTAGGGTGTGCCGGAAGCTGGAGCTAGGAGCAGGACTCCAACAGGCCTCTGGGATGGGATGAAAGTATCCCTGGCCGCATCTTAACCTCTGTGCCACTCATTCCCCTCTTGTGCATGGATTTTTCTTGCAGAAATCTAGCCTCGGTCTACCCCTACGAGGAGCTCTGAAACGTGCAAGGGGATTGAGTATCCCCATAGATTGGGCATTGCCCATACCCAAGGCATGTCCAGGAGACAGGGCAGTTCAGGTCATGCAAGAGCTCACCTCCAGAGAAGGGGATGGGTGTGAGCCTTAGCAGCCCATATTCCCTACAGCAGAGGTACAGGGGCCCTGATGGTACAGTGGCTCCAGGTGGGGCTCCAAGCCCACTTGCTCAGAGCCATTGCTTCAGGGGCAGGGAACGTCTCACCCATGGGCCATATAACGCCTGTGAAATCATTTAGTCTGACTCTGCCAAGGCAACGCAGGTGGGACTCAAAATTCAATAAATCTATAGCAGGCTAATTTTTAAAAAATATTTATTTATTTATGTGAGAGACAGAGAGAGAGAGAGAGAGAGAGGTCTTCCATTCATCGGTTCACTCCCCAAGTGGTCACAATGACCAGAGCTGAACCAATCCAAAGCCAGGAGCAGGAGCTTCTTCCAGGTCTCCCATGAGAGTGCAGGCACCCAAACACTTGGGCCACCTTCTACTGCTTTCCCAGGCCATAGCAGAGAGCTGGATCAGAAGTGGAGCAGCCAGGACTTGAACCGGCGCCCATATGGGATGCCAGCCCTGCAGGTGGCAGCTTTACCTGCTATGCCGTAGCATGGGCCCCCAGGCTAATTTTTAAGTTGATGATTTTATATGGCCTGAGAATGATGTGATAAATATCCAATGGCCCTTGGCAGAAAAAAATCCCCACCACTGCTGGCTGATCTCCTGCCCAGGATGCTCTTCCCCCGATAACCTCAAAGCTAACTGTCACCTGCTTCAGACCTTTGCCCAAATCTCGCCTTCTAATGAGGCAGCCTGGCCACCCTGTGGGTAGGTGGGTGGCACCCTCACCCACTCCCATCCCCTTTACCCTGCTCCTCACTTCCTTTTGTCCACAGCACTCATTATCTTCCGAAAATACACTGTGTCTCTTGATCATGGCTCTCTTGTATATCGCCTGCCTCTTCCTATTGGAAGGGAAGCTCTTTCAGGTCAGAGATATTGATGTAAGCTTCACACCTAGATTAGTACCTGACATATAACAGACACTTCGTAAATGCTTGGTGAATTCATTAATTAAGTCTCAAAGGGGCCCTGACTCAAAAAAGGGAGGAAGTCAAGAGCCCAGAGAAATAGACGGTTAGGGACCGGTGTATGGTGCAGCGAGTTAAACCACTGCCTGCAATGCCAGCATACCATATCAGCACCGGTTTGAGCTCCGGCTATTCCACTTCCAATCCAGCTGCTAGTGCACCTAGGAAAGCAGCAGAAAATGGCCCAAGTGCTTGGGCCCCTGCACCCACGTGGGAGACCTTAAGGAGTTCCAGGCTCCTGGCTTTGGCCTGGCCCAAATTCCAAGCTCCTGGCTTCAGCCTGGTCCAGCCCTGACTGTTGCAGCCATCTGGGAAGTGAGGTAGCAGATGGAAGATCTCTCTCTCTCTCTCTCTCTCTCTCTCCCTCTCTCTCCCTCTCTCTCCCTCTCTCTCCCTCTCTCTCCCTCTCTCTCCCTCTCTCCCTCTCTAACCCTGCCTTTCAATGAATAAATAAATCTCTTTTAAAAGGTGGTTAAAAGGGCCCTAACCAATCTACTAGGCATGTCTGCGTGCCTACAGACACAGTGCCTCCATCTTTAGGAATACAGAGCTAATGTAATTATTGGTCAAAGAATGTAAGGGCGGCAGCACGCTGTGCTCAGTGTGGCTCCCACAAACCATCCCACCCTACGAAGCTGCTCTCCTTGAGGGCTCCCCAAGCTTCTCCTTGACCTCAACCTAAAACAACTTTGTCTTTACCCTCTCAGGGGTCTCAGCTGGGGAACTGCAGCACCCTTAGGATAATATCTTGGGGAGCAGAGCTTTCATCTAAAGATATGGAAGTACTGAGATAAAAGGACGGAGCGTCTGTGCACTAAGGGAGGAATTTTCACAGCTTAAGGGGGCATGCTGGCATGCATGTGCCCAGAAGTCCAGGTACCAAGTCACTGTTCACCTCCTGACTGCCTTACAAAGAAGCTGTCTTGGACAAATCCTGAAAAAAACAACATCATCTCTTACCATCCACCTTGTTCACAGGTAACCATTTATTTCGCGCCTAGACAAGATGAGCCGAGTTCAGGCAGACATTACCGAAAGAACAAGCCAGGGCTGGTGCTGTGGCACGGTGGATTAAGCACTTCTTGCAGCATCAGCATCCCATATTGGCATGCCAGGTCGAGTCCTGGGTTGGGTGCTCTGCTTTTGATCCATCAGCTGCTAATGCACCTGAGAAACAAGGAAAGGTGGCCCAGGTGCTTGGGCCCCTGGCACCCATGGGAGAGACTCAAGTGGAGTCCCTGGCTCCTGGCATCCAATCCAGTTGTTGCAGCCATTTGGGGAGTGATGGAGCTGGTGGAAGACTCTCTCTCTCTCTCTCTCTCTCTCTCTCTCTTCTCACTCTGTTTCTCACTCTCTCATTCTGCCTGTCAAATACATAAATCTTTTAAAAAAGAGGGGTCAGTGCTGTGGCTTAGTAGGCCAAGCCTCCCACCTGTGGTACAGCATCCCATATGGGTGCCAGTTTGTGTCCTGGCTGCTCCTCTTCCAATCCAGCTCTCTGCTGTGGCCTGGGAAAGCAGCAGAGGATGGCCCAGGTGTTCAGGCCCCTGCATCCGCGTGGGAGACCAGGAAGAAGCTCCTGGCTCCCGGCTTCCGATCGGCCAAGCTCCAGTCACTGCAGCCATTTGGGGAGTGAACCAGCAGATGGAAGACCTTTCTCTCTGTCTCTCTGTCTCTCTGTAACTCTGCTTCTCAAATAAATAAGAAAAATCTTTTTTAAAAAGAGGGAGAGAGGACAAACCATGAGTAACAAGTATATGGGAATATCTTCGACTGCACCAAAGAAATGCAAACTGAGGTAAGTCAGACACTTTTGTTATCTATGAACTGGCAAGGATTCTCTGCCCTGACTGCATTACCACAACTGGTCACAGAGGCCATCCTGCATGTGCCTGGCCGTGCAACATGTAAACCCCCAGGGGGCTGCCTGGCTGGCTGGTGGTAAGGACCTTAGTTTCTTCATGAAATCCCTGACCTTCTAAGGATTCTGGAAAGACCCTCCCACCAGAATAATCGGAAATGCATTAGGGAAAACCTTGTGTGATCTGCCATAGGGGTTAATAGCAGAACTGAGGTGGCAGACCTGGTGGGTCTCAAAGGGACACCTCACTTATTGGTCAGAAATGAGTAGGCCAGCCTGTCTTGGTCAATGACATGTGACAGTCTGTGCTGGGGGCTTCTGGGAAAAGTTTTACGTTCCTAAGACAGAGCCCACTCCCATAGGTGTTTTCCAGATGTGCACATGAGGCCTGGAGTGGCTGCCATCAGCCCAAGGGTGGCACTGTCACCACAAGGGGCCTCACAGAGAGGAGGAGAGAGCCAGCGTCCTCCCTGGCACCAAGCAGTTCATCCTCTGTTACTGCAACCACCGTGCCTGGGGACCTCAGTCACCTGAAATAATGAGACACCTTTGAAGGTTACTCCAGGGGCCAGTAACTTTTCTGCAAAAGGCCAGGTAGCAGGGACTGGTGTTTAGCACCTTATTATTCATCCTGAAAAGATGAGTTGCGGCCCCCCCCTTCCTCTCTGACATGGGCACGTGTCGTGTGCCACCTGCTGCCGTGCTGTGACGCAGCAAGAAGACCCTCACCACAAGCAGTCCCTTCATCGTGGATTTCCCAGCCTCCAGACCCTGAGCCAAATACAGTTCCGCTCGTTATAAATCACCAGAGCTGTGGCGTTCTGTTACAGCAGCACAGAACACACGGAGACAGCGGGCTAGGAAGTCCTGCCCCGCCCCGCCCTGCCCTGCCCTGGACTGCCACGCTTTCAGAAGGCCAAAGGTTGTGCTGGGGCTACCCTGATGGTTGGAGAAGCCATTTATGCATGCACACTGCCAGGATTTCTAAGTAAACGTTAGCCGTGGGGAAGCTTACTAAGAAACCAGGGTCCACAATGCACTTGGGGATAGAAAAATGTCCTTATTACAAAGAGGAGGGGAAGTCACGTGCCATGCAGAGGGGCTGGTCCTGGAGCCCCATCTCTGTGGGAAGCCGTGCCCCCGGCTGGCAACTCCCGCAGACAAAGTGCCTGGGCACCTGGATGTGCAGTGCGAGTTGCACAAATTGCTATTTCCACGCTGGGCCGTGTTAGAGACAAAATGTCAGCTCGATACCCAGGCGAAGAACTACAGCTTGTGTCATGGAATGTCTGTTTATTTACTGAATCAAATTCCTACCCCACTGCTGTGTTCCTTCCCATCCACCACGGGTTGGTTAGATGCCCTGCAGAGCTAAAAATATCTCCTGAGTCACTTCAACAGTGCCTTAGAAATGGTGTCCCTCCACTTTCTGTGTAGGGAGAAACAGAAATAGTGCTACCATATGGCAGCAACAGCAGTGTCTAATATCCTAGTTCTGGTCTCCTATTTTGAATGGTGGCTTCTGGGTTATGATTTTTTTTTTATTCAAAATTTCCCTCACCGACAGATACTATTAATTAGAACAGACCTTAAGCTGCTCCATGAGATGCCAGGCCTGGAAACTCTCCCCAGGAGGTTTGCACACTGATCACTGGCTTGGAGAGAAGAGCAGTGCGTGACCCTCCCCTATGTCAATATTTTAAAGTGGGAACCGGCATTGTGGCCCTTGGGTTAAATCACCCCTACAATGCTGGCTTCCTTTATGAGCACTGGTTCGAGTCCACTCCACTTCTAACCCTGCGAATGTGCCTGGGAAAATAGTGGAAGATGGCCCAAGTAGCTGGACCCCTGCCACCCACATGGGAAACCTGGATTAAGTTCCAGGCTCTTGGCTTCAGCCTGGCCCAGCCCTGGTCATTGTAGCCACTTGGGGAGTGAATTAGTGGATGGAAGAGCTCTCTTTCCCTCCCTCTCCATCTCTCTGTAACTCTGCCTTTCAAATAAATAAACAAACCTTTACATGAAAAGACAACTGAAGGTGGGAAACCGTGACTTAGTGACCACGTGTTGTCTACCCAGCTCTTCCTTTTGCTTGGGTTTGTCTGCCTGTAGTAGGCTGGGACTTTGTTACCATAATGAAGTTTGAAGCTGAACATCTTTTCAAAGAAAAATGATTTCTTAAGCTCATAGTAAGCGTCTGAATGTCCAAGATCAGGCAGCCCAGCCCCATTGATTCAGGTGAGGCCTTAACAGCAAAAGGCACCACAGTGGGCGTGCACGTGTGAGCTAGAGACCCCCACCAGATGGGAACCCAGAGAGCCAGAGTTCCACAGTTCCTTCTGAGGCCAGTGCCTCCACCCGCCATGATCCAACAGCCTCCCACTGGGCTCCACTTCTTAAAGGCCCAACGCTTCCCAACACCACCACCCTGGGGACCCAGAGTCCAGCACACGAACCCTTAGGGGGTGCATGCAAACCACACCCATTCCACAGCAGGTGGCAAATGATGAGAAAACCCCAATGGAAGCCAATGGAAGTGAAACACGGGAAGAGAACAGGACTGGGCCAGTTTTGGGACTGGTTGGAACCGGGACTTTAACTCTACTGGGGCCCTTGGGTTCTGATTTCTACTTCTCCTTGTGGGATTGTCACATTATTTTTGGACTGGACACAGCGGCTAGCAGATCTGGATGCCGGCCCTCAGATTCTGTAACCAAGGACGGAAAGGACTCCCCTGTTCCAGATCTGGTTTAAGAATCCCCATGAAGGATGGTGGTAAAGATACGTCCCTAGACCCACCCTGGGACAGCATTCCTGCTTACTAGTTACCTCCCACAGCCTAGCAGCCTATTTTGAACAAATGGTTTTACCAATAGATGTGCGTTTGTTTCCAGAACTGGTTCTTGCATACACAGTACAAGTACAATGTCTCCAATTAGGAAATGTGTCTACGGTACACATTTCAGGGAAGTCTCATTACACTGTCCTTCCTCCACAAAGAGAGAGCATTCTACGTCCTGGGGGTGGCCTCTGGGACATGCCTCTCCACCTGCCCCCTAATCAGGATAAACACTGGTAGAGGGGGTCAAGGTAAGCACAACACAGCTGCCATCTGTAACACTGGGGAGCTCACCCCTGGTGTTCTGACCATGAACGATAGTGCTTGTTTACCGGTGTGTATATTCCCGCCTGCTGGTACAACTATGGATCCACCTACCGCCATTGGTAACTGCCGTGGGCAAAGGTAAATGTTTGCCCCAAGTGGACTTCTGGGGGTCTTCTTTGAAACTGATCAGTGTTATTCATGAGCCCTCTTGGACTTCAGGCTCCCGTAGCATGACACACATAGAACAAAAATGGGGGCTGCCGTTGTGGCTCAGGCGTTGAAGCCACTGCCTCAGATGCCCATATGAGCACCAGTTCAAGTCCCAGCTGCTCCACTTCTGATCCAGCTTCCAGATGATGCACCTGGCAGGGCAGCAGAAGATGGGAGATCCTAATGAAGTTCTGGGTTCCTGGCTTCAGCCTGGCCCAGCCCCAGCTGTTGCGGTCATTTGGGGAGTGAACCAGCCAATGGAAGACCTCTTTCTCTGTCTCTCCTCTCTCTGTGACTTTTCCATTCTTTTTTTTTTTAAGAATTCAGAGTTTATTTACATACTCATTCATTTAATATTTAGCCTTTCAGATAAATAAATTTTTTAATAAACCAGCAACGCCACTACCTTGAGATAACACTATTAGCATTTTCACATATCCCAATCATTAACTAAGTGCTATTTACTGAACATCTATTATATAAAGGCCACTGGCTCTTGCTGGAGATAACATGATGAGCAAAGACCAACACATCTTTTGTCGGGCAGGATTTACAGTCTAGTTGGGGGAGACAGACCTTAACGAAACAGTGATGCAAATACATGTGAAGGTGCAACTGAAGGTACACATGTGGTGCCTAGATCTGATCTAGCTGTGAAAATGTGCTATCTGAGTTGTGAGGAGGGGACTATTGAACTGAGGACGGAACAAGTTAGCAGGGAAGAGTGTGTCCAACACACATAGGAAACCCAAGGTCCCAGCAGAGGTAGGGAACATGGCGAGAACACAGAAGCTTCAGAGCGGCTGCCGTCATCTGCAAGATGAAGTTGAGGAGCTGGGAAGACTGTAAACCTGGAATAGCTTAGCATCCTTAGTTTAGAAAGTATTCTTCATTCAACAAATTTGTCTTGCCTATGAGGAGCTAGGGACACATTTAAACAAACTGGATTTAAATCATACACTGCCTTGACTACAGACAATTTTGTCAAAAAACATACAGTAATTTAACATCTTATTATTGCAAATATGAATTGCACCCAACTTTCTACTATTCTTAACAATGCAATGACAAATGTCTTTGTTTTTTGTTTTTTGGTTTTTTTTTTTTTTTTTTGACAGGCAGAGTTAGACAGTGAGAGAGAGACAGAGAGAAAGGCCTTCTTTCCGTTAGTTCACCCCCCCAAATGGCTGCCACAGCTGGTGCGCTGCGCCGATCCGAAGCCAGGAGCCAGGTGCTTCCTCATGGTCTCCCATGCAGGTGCAGGGCCCAAGCATTTGGGCCATCCTCCACTGCACTCCTGGGCCACAGCAGAGAGCTGGACTGGAAGAGGAGCAACTGGGACAGAATCCGGCGCCCCAACCGGGACTAGAACCCAGGGTACTGGTGCAGCAGGTGGAGGATTAGCCTAGTGAGCTGCGGCACCAGCCGACAAATGTCTTTGTGTGTGGATGTGCATTCAAATATTTCTTAGCATACATCCCTGCAAATGGAATAGCTACCTGGGCAAATCTGTCAGCATTTCACCCGTAATCTCATCTGGAAAATCAGCACGCTCAGCTGTCAAAAATCTGATGCTGTCTTTGAAGTTAGTGCCACTATTACATTTGGGTTTTGTTTGGTTGGTTGGGTTTTTTTTTTTTTAGATTTTTATTTTATTTATTTGAAAGAATTACAGAGAGAGAGAGAGGTGTTCCATCCACTGGTTCACTCCCCAGATGACTGCAATGGCCAGAGCTGAGCTGATCCAAAGCCAGGAGCCATGAGCTTCTTCTGGGTCTCCCAAGTGGGTGCAGGGGCCCAGGGACTTGGGCCATCTTCCACTGCTTTCCTAGGCCTCAGCAGAGAGCTGGATCGGAAGTGGAGCAGCCAGGACTCGAACCGGCGCCCATATGGGATGCCAGCACTGCAGGCCGCGCCTTTACCTGCTATGCCACAGCGCCAGCCCCACCATTACATTTGGGAGCATTCTCAGGTGACTTTTAGGATTCGCTGTTTCATTTGCTTCAGCGTGTGAGGAAAGCACTTCTATTCGACCCCCAAGGTTTCTTCTAGCAACCCCACATGGACTGCCACAGGACTCTTCTTAACTTCAGCTGCTCGGAAGCCCGACTGTCCTCCTCCCTGGCTCCACAGGAGAGGCTCCCTTCTGTGGCCGAAGGCTCTTCCCCGGGGCTCGGGACACGCCGGAAGAGAGGCAGTTCCTGACACTCCTTTCTTCCGTTCTGGCCTCCTACCTCACCCACTTCCAATTTCACGACCTAAGTTCACTGCCCTGTTAAAGAAAAACACACGGAGTTTCAGTTCTGTCACAGACCCAAGTGGTCCACACTGGGCTTGCCGGGAGACGTCCTCTCTCCCCTTCAACATCTGCGGGTATTGCATTGCCTTCAAAGCTTAGTCACACTCAAGATGAACGTCTAGGATTCTAATGACCGACACAAACTCTGACAGCATTCACATCTTTCTTTAGCTCCTGTTTGCATTCCATTTCTCCTGTTAGCCATCACAAAGCACACCAAACACTGGAGTAAGGGAAAGGGTTTATTGGGGAAAACCCAGCAGACTGGAGGGAAGGGGCGAAGAGAGAAAGAGGGGAGAGGAGAGGATAGATGGGAGGCTAAAGAGAGGAGAAGAGAGAAGAGAGACGAGAGGAGCCAAGAGAGCCCCGGGTTCAGGAACAGGCCCTTTTAAAACTTTGCTGGAGGGCGGGCAGGGAAGCAGGAGCAGCGAATCCCATTAGGATGGTCCATGTGGCCACCTGGCTTCCAGCAATGGCGGCGGGGGCTAGGGCCTGGGATGTAAATCAGGGTGTATAGATCGTGCCATAGATAAAACTGCGCCAGTTTCCTAACATCTCCACTACCAAAAAATAATAAAAAAAATAAATAAATAAAACCACAACCAGCAACTATTTCCAAGGTCAGCGGGATGCCCTGGCTAAAGCTAAGGCCTTGTTGTCCAGGGAAAGTTCCTAACCACGTGCTGGGCACGGTGCTAACTGCATTACAGAGGCTTCCCATGTCAACCCTCATCACAGCAAGCCGGTGAGATGCCCCATCGACTTGTGGGAAGCTGAGAGCTACCACGAGGGACGTGCACCCCACTTGGTTTTAAACGGAGATAAAAAAAAAAAAAAAAAAAAAAGAGCAAAGCAAAAATAAAAAAAAAAAAAAAACAGGGAAAGCATCAACGAAAACAAGCAGGCAAGCCAGGGTTGAGCCTCCCGCGCGGCCAGGACGCCTCCCAGCGGCCAACTTCCCGCACGCTACGCTTCCGGCTTCGCGCTGACGTCACTAGCGAGCGCCTTTCGTCGGCCCCAGTCGCGTACGTGCGAGGGGCGCCGGACGTCGGCGCAGGAGGCGGGCCTTCCGGGTCTCGCCCAAACTATTTCCGTCGGGAGGCGGAAGGCGTCCCGGATGGTCTCGCGCGCGGCCTGTGCGAGGTGAACCCTGAGGCTGCTGGCGGTCCCGCGCCGAGGTCTGTCTCATGCTGCGGGCTGCGGCCGCCGGCCTCCGCTCGCACCAGCGGCGCTGAGGCGCCGGAGCCGCGCGCGCCATGTCGTCGGGTCTCCGCCCCGGCGACTTCCCCCGCTGGAAGCGCCACATCTCGGAGGAGCTGAGGCGCCGGGACCGGCTGCAGAGGCAGACGTTCGAGGAGATCATCCTGCAGTGTGAGCGCGCCGCGCGGGCCGGGGGCGGGGGTCCGCGGAGACACGTGGGCGCCCGGGGAGGCCGTGCGGGGCACCGTGCGCTCGGGCGCCCCGCGCCTCTGCCGCCCTCTCGCCTCGCTCTGACGGTACAGGGTCTCCCCGGCTCCGCTGGGTGCACTTGCAGGCTGCGGAAGCATCCGTGTTGGGGGATGGCGGTAGTGAGACCGGCGCGATTCCAAGCATTTAACTCGCGGAATTGGCCGGTGCCCTTCGATGGCTCGGGCCTCTCCCGCGCCGCCTTGGTGTTCCCGTCCCGACTCTGGCCACGCTTTGTAGCTGGGACGTAGCCTCTGCTGCTAATTAAAACCTGCAGTTACGGCTTTCCTCTCCGCCACTGCCTGCGGCTCAGGATGCCGGACTGTACCTCCAGAGGCGTCCGGTGGGCGCCCGCCTGCCCCGTCTCCCCGGTTTCGCCTTGGGGGCAGAAATGGCCACTCTTTGGCCCTGAGTGCCCATCTGTCCCCGGAAGTACCCCTGAGCTGGGGGATGATGCGGCTCTAAGTCATAGCTGGCTTCTGAGTTTTTCTTATTCACTTGGTCGAGAGACGGAGAGAACTGCCGTCCGCAGGTGCTCCCAAGGGCTTGCCTAGGCCCCGGCCAGAACTAGGAACCGGGAATGCAATCCAGGGCTTCCACGTGGATGGCAGGAGCCCAGTTACTGTGTGGGGCCCGGCTTTTATTTATTTATTTTTATTTTTTGTAAAGATTTATTTGAAACGCAGAGTTACAGAGGACAGAGATCTTCCATCCACCGATTCACTCCCCAGATGGCCGCAACGGCTGGGGCTGGGCCCGGGCCCGGCAGAATCCAGGAGCCCCCTCCAGGTCTCCCACGTGGGTGCAGGGCCCAGGCACTTGGGCCAGCTCTGCTGCCTTCCCAGGTGCATCAGCAGGGAGCTGGATTGGAAGTGGAGCAGCCGGGACTGGAACCGGTGCCCATGTGGGATTCTGGCATTGCAGGTGGCAGCTTCACCCTGCCAGCCCGGTGCAGCCATCTTAACCTGCTCCCATTTATCGAATTCTGGTTGTGTTACATTACTGGCCAGCAGACTTCCCTGCAGGTTAGCATCATGGGGGCCTTACAAACAAGCCGTACTCCAGAGCAAGTAAATCGCAAGAAGTGGAGACAGAACAGGGGGCCAGTGTGTGTCAGTGCTCCCCGAGTGGTTCTACTGTGGTGCCAAGTTTGAGTTCCATGGAAAATTGGCACATGCTGTTTTATTCTGAGCCCCCCCACACACACACACACGAGGAAACCGAGGCAGAGAGGTGAAGTCGCTTCCCTGGGGCTGCACACAAGTCACACGAGCGGTGAGGGATTCACACTTGGGCTTGGTGGCCCTTTGCCTTGGCTTCTCTCGCGGGATCCCCGGAGTGCCCGTCCTCTTTAGAAGGATACAGAGGAAGGGGGCGCTGTGCTGCTGTAGCGCTCGCCTCCTCTCCACCAGCCCAGTGCTCTCCGAGAGCGCCCTGGAGAACCTCTTACTCAAAGTGCAGTTCCCTGGCAGCTCACTAAATTCAGTTCATCGGGTGTTTGTTGAATGCTTTTCTTGAAATAAAGTCTGAAAGTCAGACTGGATCAGGCGCTGAGTCACCCTTTGCTAAGTACCTTGTCATTTGAGTCTGAGTCGCTACATCATAAATGGTGTTGGAGCTCGCCTGGCTGCTTCATAAAAGCGGTGCTGTGCACCGAAGTGCGTGAAAGCCATCTGTGTAATAGTCTATTAACTCGAGGGTGCCTGTGATCTCACTGACTGACAGAATGCTTTTCTGAACCTCAAAAGTAGTCATCACATGCCTCCAGATGGGGTGGGAGGGTGTGGAGCCAGCAGAGCCAGAGGTCAGTTGTAGAGAGAAGACATTGTGAGTGATGCTGGATTGGAGAGTAATGCCTGTCCGACAAGCCTCGGGAGGAGGGGGGATGAGAGGCTAACAGGCAGGAAAAACCAGACAGCCTTTGCCTGCTCCAATCATTGTGGTCCCAGGGATTGACATCTGGGGAGCTTTCTCCAGTCTTGTCGTTTTAGCTTCCCAGGCCAGGCAAGTTCTGAGCCTTCATCTGTACTGCCCGCGCTAAACCTGCCTCCGAATCTAAAGAGAAAAATGAAGAGGCTGGAGAGGCCGGGAAAGGCTCTTCCGCCTCCAGCCTGCTTTCTCTGGTGAAAGGCGCCCTGGGGAGGGTCCTCTCAAATGCCCCCTGTCCTTGAAAGGCCTGAGATCTCACAGGGCACCCAGCTTTGGTGTCATGATTTGAAGACCTCAGTAGAGCCCTTTGACTTGAATTGAAGCCTTTCTCTTGTCTCTGTCACGTGTTCAGTGTTGAAACCACTTACTGGTTCACCTGAGCTGATCCAGTCAGTTAACAGAGATGAAGAATGTTTGGTTTTGCCAAGGAATTCCATTTTCAAATATCAATGAGAAACGGGAGTCGTGTTTTTTTTTTTTTTTTTTTTTTTTTTGCTTAAAGGTTTATTTTATTTATTTGAAAGGCAGAGTTAGATCTTCCATCTGCTGGTTCACTCCCCAAATGGCCACAACAGCCAGGGCTGGACCAGGCTAAAGCCAGGAACATGGAGCTACATCTGGGTCTCCCACAAGGGTGGCAGGGGCCCAGGCATTGGCCTATCCTCTGCTGCTTTCCCAAGTACATTAGCAGGGAGCTAGATCTTTAAGAGAAACGTTTAACAGGAATAGCCCCTGGCACAAGCCCTATCAACATCTTATTGCTGAGCAGTTCTAATCTGAAGACTTGTAGAGTTTGTGATAACTCCTACCAAACAGCTGTTCCACAGGCTCCCATGGTGCTCTTGGGACTCAGAATGACAATTCCAAATTGTGATGCTTTGGCGTGCTGGGCTGAAGAGCAGTCTCGGAGCCGAGGGCTCTGTAAGCTTCCCTTGTTTCTCCCCGAGCACAGGGAGGGTCATTGCTGACGTTCCCTTACCTGAGAAAACCTGGAAAGAACCATGATTGTCTTAAATTCCCTCCCCAGGAACCTCATCGACCATTCTTGAAAGAGGAGCCATACAGCACCCACACAGGCGTTTCATCTGTTTGTTTTAGTTGACAGGTAGAGTTACAGACAGAGAGAGAAAGGTCTTCTTCTGTTGGTTCACTCCCCAAATGGCCGTCACGGCCGACGCTGCGCCTGTTCGAAGCCAGGAGCCAGGTGCTTCTTCCTGGTCTCCCACGGGGTGCAGGGGCCCAAGGACTTGGGCCATCTTCTACTGCTTTCCCAGGCCACTGGAAGAGGAGCAGCCGGGACTAGAACCAGCACCCATATGGGATGCCGGCCTCCATCTGTGTTTCTAAGGCAGCTCCCCGAGATAACCTGGGTGACTTTGTCTGCATCGTGAGAGCCCCTTTGTTCTGTCTTCCTTCTTCTGTCCAATGAAAAGGGTATTTTAAGTTTCAACCATCTGGTTCCTTTTCCTGTATATTTTGTGTGACCCCAGTGCTTATGCACATTGATACGTTTATAATGCTTTCCTCTAGCTAGCCTGAATTTTTTACTGGGATATTGGCTGTGACCTGTTTTGATAGAAAAGGGATTGCCTCTTTTTTTTTTTTAAGATTTATTTCAAAGGTAGAGTTACAGAGAGAGAGAGAGAGAAAGATCTTCTATCTACTGATTCACTTCCTAAATGGCCACAATGGCCAGAGCTGGGCCAGACTGAAGGCAGGAGCTTCTTTCTGGTCTCCCACGTGGCTGCAAGGGCCCAAGCACTTGGACCATCTTCTGTTGCTTTCCCAGGTGCATCAGCAGGGAGCTGAATCAGAAGAGGAGCAGCCAGGACTTGAACTCATACCCATTTTGGATGGTGCCACATCACTGGCCCCAGGGATGGCCTCTTTTCTGCCCCTCTTGCACCTCCCATCTGATCTCGGTGGCCCCATGTCTTAAATTTATGTTGAAAAAGAACTCTTCTTTCGTGCGTTCTGTCTGACAAATTAGCATCTTCTCCCAAGTTGCCTGAGCAGGGAACGTCAGAATAATCTTTAAGTTCTTCCCAATTCAAGTCTGCCTGTGTAACTGCCAGCTTTTACAATCTTATTTCATCATCAAGGAAAAGTTTTAATTTTTCATCCTGCTCTCATGTGTTGGCTCCAGCCTTTACCGCCAGCCATGGCCCGGGCAGCTCTGAGAATCCTTCTGGCAGGGACATCATCTTTTAAGATATAACTCAGATGTCATCATATTTTTATTTTTATTAGGATTTTATCTATTTATTTTGAGAGCTAGAGTTACATACAGACAGTGAGAGGGAGAGACGAAGACAGAAAGGTCTTCCATTGGTTCATTCCCCGAACGGCCACAGTGGCTAGAGCTGCACTGATCCGAAGCCTGGAGCCAGGTGCTTCTTCCAGGTCTCCCACGTGGGTGCAGGGGCCCAAGGACTTGGGCATCTTCTACTGCTCTCCCAGGCCATAGCAGAGAGCTGGATTGGAAGAGGAGCAGCCGGGACTCAAACCCGCACACATATGGGATGCTGGCGCCACACGCGGAGGATTAACCTGTTGTACCATGGTGCTGGCCTCTCATGATGTTATCATCTTTTTATGGTGGAGTGCATTGAATTTGAGCTCCTTTGTGGTTGTGGGGGCAAGGGCTCCATTTGTATTTATACTCCTGATGCCCCAATCTGAAGACAAGTAAACTTATCAAATGATAGCATTCTCCTGTGTTGTTGAAACATGCAAAGCATTCATTTTTCTGTTGATTTTGGTGTTTTGTTTTATAATTCCCAAGGTAGAAACATAAATTTGGAAGTAGAAAACACTTTCAAATTCCTTTCACAAGGATCATTCTTGCAGGTGCATTTCCGCTGGTTACTGTTTCTGGGTTGCCCACGCTTAGGCCAAGAAGCATCTAAGGAAGGGATGTATGTTCCTGGGTTTTATATAATTTCTGCAATAGATGATAAATAGTACCTCGTTCTTTGGTAACTAATGAACATGAAACTTCCCTGGGTCACCTCCTGGTTTTGGGAGATTTTTTTATTCTTTGTCCCAGACTTTATAAGATGAAAACCATACATGTGTTAATAATTAATAACTTGTGATTTTTTTAACATAGACAACAAGTTGCTGGAAAAGTCGGATCTTCATTCAGTGTTGGCCCAGAAACTACAAGCTGAAAAGCATGACCCACCAAACCGGCATGAGCTAAGGTATTTTGGCATGAACCTGTGGTGGGTTTTTTTTAATTGTGTTTTGCTGAAATTTGTCTTCATTCAGTTCTCACTTCTCTAATTTAAAAGTAAACTGTGTACTCTAGCCTCTCTTAGCTCTTTTTAAATGAGCACTGCTAACACCAAGTAACTAAACTGTGTTTTGAAGGATACGTGCATAACGAGGAGGCCTATAATCAGTGCGGTTCTGTCAGCTCACATAGTCAGGTTCTCTTCTAACACTACCAAGGTTCACATCTCCTGAATAATCAAAGACAAGGAAGTATTTCTGAGCAGATTACACAGATCTTATTAGTACAAGATGGATGGGTATATACCCATCCATAGAACATAAACTGTGTTCTACACAGTGTGGATCTATTGGATTTTTCCCAAGGTAGAACTTCTGAGTGATAGAACTTCCACCCACCAGTTCACTCTCTAAATGCCTATAGTAGCCTGGTCTGGGCCAGGCTGAAGCTGGGAGCCTGAAACTATCCGATTCTCCTGCATGAGTGGCAGAAACTCAAGTTCCTGAGCCATCATCTGCAGTTCACAGGCATGTTGGCAGGGAGCTGGATTGCAAACAGAGTGGCCAGGGCCGTGAACTGGCACTGATGTGGGATGTGGGTGTTCAAGCAATAGATTGACCTGTGCCGCAGCACCTGCACTCTTTGAATTTTCAGCTCTATTATCCCAAGAGATGAGCTGCAACAAGCTTTATATTTTTTTATTTAAAGGGTAAGCCTTATTAAATACACACGTACATTTGAGTGGGATGTTTGATATGTTTATGGGCCATATGTGGGCCATTGTTTTCTCTTTTTTTTTTTTTTTTTTTTAAGATTTATTTATTTATTTGAGAGGCAGAGTTATAGAGAAGGAAAGGGAGAGACAGAGGGAGCTCGCCACTCCCCAAATGCTGTAGTGGCTGGAGCTGGCCAGTCTGAAGTCAGGAGCCAGGAGCTTTTTCCAGGTCTTCCATGTGGGTGCAGGGGCCCAAGCACTTGGGCCGTCTTCTGCTGCATTTCCCAAGTCATAAGCAGGGAGCTGGTCAGAGGAGGAGCAACTGGCACTCAAAAATTGGTGCCTTTATGGGATGCCGGCACCGCAGGCTGAGGCTTAACCTACTAAGCCACAGCACCGATCCCTGCTGTGGGTCTCTGATTTGCTTGAAAGGCAGAGGGGAGGCAGGCAGAAAGATCTCCCAGATGCCTGCAACAGGTGGGGCTGGGTGAACCCAATGCAGGTCTCATCCATTGGTGGCAGGGACCCAGTTAATTGCTGGAGCCTCACCTCTTACTTCCCAAGGTGTGCATAGGCAAGAAGCCAGAATCTGGAGCTGGGGTGGGATTTAAACCCTGGCACTCCAATGTGGGGTGCAGACATCCGAGTGGCATCTTTTTTTTTTTTCCTTACTTTATTTGAAAGAGTTACAGAGAAAGAGGGAAAGACCAAAATCTTCAATCCAATGGTTCACTCCCCAAATGCCCGCAACAGAAGCCAAGAGCCTGAACTCCGTCAGTCTCCCATGTGGATGGCAGGGGCCCAAGTACTTGGGTCATCTTCCATTGCTTTCCCAGGCACATGAGTGAGTAGCTGGATGGGGAGTGGAGCAACCGGGACTTGAACCATCACCTGGATGCCAGTTTTGTGGGCAGGGGCTTCACTCAGTGTGCCACAATGCTGCCCCCCTAAGTGGCGTCTTAACCACGCTACACCAATGCATACTGTGTATTTTTTTTTCTGACAGAGTGGACAGTGAGGGAGAGACAGAGAGAAATGTCTTCCTTTGATGTTGGTTCACCCTCCAATGGCCGTTGCGGCCAGTGCGCTGCGGCTGGCACACCGCGCCGATCCAAAGGCAGGAGCCAGGTGCTTCTCCTGGTCTCCTACGCTGGTGCAGGGCCCAAGGACTTGGGCCATCCTCCACTACACTCCTAGGCCACAGCAGAGAGCTGGCCTGGAAGAGGGGCAACTGGGACAGAATCTGGTGCCCCGACCGGAACTAGAACCCTGGGTGCCGGCACCGCAGGCAGAGGATTAGCCTATTGAGCCGCGGCACCAGCCAATGTGTATTTTTTTTAATTAAGGATGATGGGCAAAAAAAAAAATCTGAAATCCAAAGCAGCTTAAGTGGGTTTATTCTGGAGTCTCCTTTTTTTTGAAGTGTTCATGATGGTTGAATATTAAATTTGGTGGTTCGTATGAAAGCAGTGCCCAATATTGCTTTAAAATCTACATACTTTGGGGGCTGGTGCTGTGGCATAGCAGGTAAAACCGCAGCCTGCAGTGCCGGCATCCCATATGAGCACCAGTTCTAGTCCCAGCTGCTCCTCTTCCAATCCAGCTCTCTGCTATGGCCTGGGAAAGCAGTAGATGATGGCCCAGGTCCTTGGGCCCCTGCACCCACTTGGGAGACCCAGAAGAAGCTCCTGCCTCCTGGCTGCAGAGCGGCATAGCTCTGGCCATTGCGGCCATCTGGGGAGTGAACCAGCGGATGGAAGACACCTCTTACTCTCTCTGCCTCTGCCTCTCTGTAAGTCTGCCTTTCACATAAATAAATAAATCTTTAAAAAAAATTACACACTTTTGCATATTTAGGAATTGTGAAAACAAGGTTGGTAACTTAAGATTTTAGGAAAAAGAGAATGGAGACAGTAGATACTGCTTCATTTAACCCTGAATTTGAATCTGGATAAGCTGCCTGCCGTCCATGTTTGCTGGCCTGGCAAGGGAAGCTCCTGAGTGTGGACAGAGGGGGGGGAGGGGAGATCTCTTGGAACAGCTGGTGTGGCCCGTCCTGGCTTCCGTCCTCGCTTACTAGCAGATGGCACCCGTTGTGGCTGTGGCCCCGAGAGGCCTTCTGTGGTCATTAAGATCATAGTTGCGTGTTCTTATTAATGTTGAATGTAGATGATGGTATTTCATCTTTCTTATTTAAATTCAACCACTTGAAAACTGTTTTTGAAAAAAGATTTGAGAGAGGCATTTTCCATCTGCTGGTGGGCTCCCCAGGTGGCCACAACAGCCAGGGCTGGGCTAGACTGAAGGCAGGAGCCAGGAGCTTCTTGCAGGTCTCCCACATGGGTGGCAGGGCCCAGATCCTTGGGCCATCCTCCACTGCTTGCCCAGGCCCGTTAGCAGAAAAGCCTCTGATGGAGAATGCAGGCACTCCAAGCGGCAGCTCAAGCCACTGTGCCACTCGAGTCCCCTGGTGCTTGATGACTGTCTTCCTGCATCTTGTGTTTGTCAATGAAGGGCATTTGCTTGGCAGTTCTGGCTGAATTTCACTGGACTGGTCTTTCCATTGGAGAGCTTTCCTTTCCCACAAGCATTGTCCGTAATGAGCTGTCCTCCTGACTGCCTGGTTTCCATTAGCGGGATCCTCGTCGTCCATCAGCCGTCCATGGTTCCTTTCCCCTTGGTATCCGGCCCCTCTCCTTTCTCTCTCATGCTGCCTTTCAAATACATAAAATACCCCCCCCCCTTTTTTTTTAAAGTTTTCTTAGGTTGTTGTAAGCTTGGTTGTATTTGAAAGGCAGAGCAGCAGCGGGATCTCCATCTGCTGGTTCATCCCCCAGATGCCCCCGAGGCCAGGAGCGGGAACTCCATCAGGGCCTCCCACGTGGGTAGCAGAGACCCAGATACTTAAGCCGTCATCTGCTACTTCAGGGCTCAGTACCACTGTGCCAACAAGTGTCAGAAATTCTAGGGGCGGGGCCCATTGAGCTGTTCTAAGAAATTCTGTAGTTCTTAGGTTTGAGCCCCGCCCTGCTGCTCAGTTCTGTAAGCCGGCTAGAAATGGCAGACTGCCGGGCCTTGCTGGCGGAGCAGAGCCCCTGTGGGCGGGACCCCGAAACGGTTCCCTTGTTAGTGCACTGTGAAAGACTTGTCCTCTGTCTTGAGCAGCGTGAATGACCTGTCTCCTTGCTTTGGTCCCTAGCAGTTCTGTGTCTTAGCATCCTGAGACTAAGCCCTGGGCCTTCCTGGGAACGCCTGCTCCTGTCTCTGCTGAAGTGCCCCTCAGAGGGCAGCCCTTCTTTCCCGGGGACTCTGCCTGTTGAACACGGGATGAAGCTGTTTGCCTTTCAGGAATCAGTCATGCAGAGTGGCTGCTTCTTGGAAGGAGGGACCACATCTTTGCTTACCCCACATTTCTTTTTTTAAAGTAAGCATTTGATATTTTGTCACTTGCTAGTCTGTTCCTTTTTTTTTTTTTTTGTCTGTGTTCCTTTTTTTGGAGTAAGGAATTAGAGACTGAAAACAGGGATCGTAGAGCCAAAGCCTGCTGAACTGTTTGAGAGCATTGGCAACCTTTTTTTTCCTGGTTTGGGACCTTTAATTTTTATTTTATTTATTTATTTTTTTTAATTTATTTGAAAGATGGAATCAGAGGCAAAGAAGACCGGAGTCTTCCATCTGATGGTTCACTCCCAAAATGACAGCAGTGGCCAGGGCTGGGCCAAACCGAAGCCAGGAGCTTCTTCTAGGTCACCATGTGACTGCAGGGGTCCAAGGACTTGGGCCATCCTCTGCTGCTTTCTCAAGTTCATTAGCAGGGCACTGGATCAGAAGTGGAGCAGCAGAGACTCAAACCAGGGCCCATATGGGATGTCAGCACTGCGGGCAATAGCAATAGCACTGCTTTGCCACAGCGCTGGCCCCCTTGGGGCTCTGTCCCTAAAGAATAAGGGGCGTTGACTAGTGATATAGCCATTTTGATCATGATTGGCATTTGTGATCGACAACTGGTAGTTGGATACCTTTGTGCTCACTGTATATGACGCTACAAACTTGTAGTTAGTTGAACTCCCATTTCGTCAGGGTACTTCACCCACGAGTTACACTGCAAAGTGGGTGGTCTTGATTGAGTCCTAGCAAAAGCCAGGGTCCCCATACCTCTACTGGATGAGGGTTTTGTGGCCCCTCCCTAGTCACTCACACCTAATTAACTGTCTGATACTTTAATCCTTTTCATTTAAGGTGGTTTCACGTTAAGTGTTTTCTGTATTCTAATTTCTGAGCTAAGATTCAGGAAGTTCCACCAAGCATGAAGAACGAACGAAGAACTAGTTTGTGCTCAGATGTATAATAAGAATACATGTGGGGCTGCGGCTCACTAGGCTGATCCTCCGCCTGCGGTGCCGGCACACCGAGTTCTAGTCCCGGTCGGGGCGCCGGATTCTGTCCCGGTTGCCCCTCTTCCAGTCCAGCTCTCTGCTGTGGCCCAAGTGCTTGGGCCCTGCACCCATGGGAGAGCAGGATAAGTACCTGGCTCCTGCCTTCGGATCAGCATGGTGCGCCAGCCGCGGCGGCCATTGGAGGGTGAACCAACGGCAAAGAAAGACCTTTCTCTCTGTCTCTCTCTCTCTCACTGTCCACTCTGCCTGTCCAAAAAAAAAAAAAAAAGAAGAAGAATACATGTGGGGCTGACGCTGTGGTGCAGTAAGTTAACCCTCTGCCTGTAGTGCCGGCATCCCATATGGGCACCGGTTCTAGTCCCAGCAGCTCCACTTTCCATCCAACTTTTTGCTATGGCCTAGGAAAGCAGTGGAAGATGGCCCAAGCGCTTGGGCCCCTGCACCTGCATGGGAGATCCGGAGGAGCCTCCTGGCTCCTGACTTCAGATTGGCCCAGCTGCAGCAGTTGTGGCCATTTGGGGAGTGAACCTGCGGATGGAAGACCTTTCTCTCTGTCTCTCCCCTTCTATGTCTGTAACTCTACCTCTCAAATAAATCTTAAATCTTAAAAAAATACACGTGGCCCAGTGGGTTAGCCTGCCGCTTGTGCTGGCGTCCCATCTAAGAGCATCAGTTCATGTCCTGGCTGCTCTCTTTCCAATCCAGATAACTGCTGGTGCACCTGGGAAGGCAGTGGATGATGGCCCATCCCTGGCTGTTGTGTGGCTATTTGGGAAGTGAACCAGTGGATGGAATATCTTTCTGTCGCTCTACCTTTCAAATACATAGATAAAACTTCATCAACAACAAAGTACATGTAGAGATGGAAGGTGAAATTGGGAGAGCTACTATACTTTCTCCTTCTGATTATATTCTAGGCTGTGTGGACTGGGAGGTTCTCCCTTGTTCTTGCAGGTAGTCCAGCTGTCTTTTCTCCCTCTGCCAGCTTTCCCTGGGTGATGGTGTCAAATACTCAGTAGTCTGACAAAGCTCATTATAGCTCTAGCTAAGACCTCCCCCACCTATTAAGCTATAAATACAACATTCTAGTCATCTGCTGCTGTTTCTGACATGTGCCAACTCTTGGCAAGGTTTCAAAACTGTATTGACAGCTTGAGGTGGTCTGAGCTCACTTCCATGACTTCAGGTACATTTCTTTGCTGCCTGCTTCTGTGTGTCAGCATCTAGCATAGCACTGTCCTTGACATTCAGACTCGAGCAACTGATCTCTGCCTGGCAGGTGCACTCGGTGTCCGTAGCTGAGCACTTCAGAACTCCCAAACCTGCCCCCCCCCCCCCCCCCAGTTCTGCCACCTACCTTTCATTAAAGGCCTTAAGTCCCCCTCGACTCTCTCCACACCCCATGTGCAATTCCCAGGCCTGTCGCATGGTCACCTGTCCAGGACAGGTGTAGACTCTGACCGCATCTCTCCACCTCCACTGTTTTTACACCATGGTCCAAGCCACACCATCTCATGTCTGAGCTAAGCAGAGTCTGCTTCCTGGTTTCTTTGTTTTCACCCTTGGCGTACAGCAGCCCTAGCCATCCTTTTAAAACGTGAGTCATTGCTCAAAGCACAACTGCCCACCTGGTGTACTGGCCCTGAGCCTCCGCCAGGGCTTGTTCCGCGTGTCGTTCTGGTCTCTGGTCATGCGTTACTTTCTCAGAAGCCCTCATTGACTGGCCTACACAAAGTAGGCCCCCGTTGTCGTGTCTCCTCTCCCTGCTTGAACTTCCTCTGCAGCACAGAGCACTCCCGGTTTCTCAATTGTTTATTGTCCATCTGCTCCTGATTGCTTGCCAGCTGCATGAGAGCAAAGCTTTGTCTCCCGCCAGCACCATGGACAGTGCCTGGTACATGGTTGGCACTCAGATGCTTGGGAGTGGGCCCTGCTGGCTTCTCTGTGTTCACCTGCACTCTGCTCGGAACGTAGTTCCCGCCATGACTTAGTGCTTCTGTTTGCTGTGTCATGGCTCTCGCTCCTACTCTGCTTTTTGTGGCTCATGACTGCAGCTGCTGGGGACACTAGGGTGATTGGAGGAATACGCTGACATGTCCGGGTTGGAGATCCTGGAGTTGCTGTTCCACTGCCTGATTGGACAGATTTGGTCTCTGATTTTTCTCCCTCTCTTGGCATGTTTTCTTCACCTGGCTGGTGAGCTAGTCCTGGACATGATAGTGCATGGAATGACAGCCAGCTGCAAGAAATGGCCCAGCTGAGAATTAAACACCAAGAAGAGCTGACTGAATTACACAAGAAACGTGGGGAGGTAAAGATTGCCTCGCTCCTCATCGATATAATGCTCTCGCGCCTGGTTGGGGGTGGTCAGGGAAGAGGAGTAGGTACTTCTGGGAATTTACAACAGTCTTAGCTAAATTTGGCGTCACAAACTTTCTATGGAAGTGAGAGTGGAGGAAACTGAATAAGAAAATCCAGGCAAAGTGAGGCCCGTCAGCAGGACGGAGAGCCAGTAAGAGAACTACCCAGTTAGGTGCTTCAGAGGTGGTGTGAGACACAAGTGGAGAAACTAACAAACGAGACAGCTTGCCTGCTCCACGGCAGGTTTACCAATGCCTTCAGGCTGCTGCGTGTGGACCCTGATATCCCAGAAACACGCATTAGAAAGAATCAAGTCCTGTCTGTCCTGCATCGGAACCTGGTGGCCACCTAGCAGTGGTCCATGCACACCTGCTGCTCCTCGCTGCCACCCAGCCTGGTTCTCGGTGCCTTTGCCCAACCCCATGAGCTCCTTTCTTAAAAAGTCACCCGCGATGTGATTTCCACGTGAGGTCTGAATCTCCTACTCATGAGAGTGTTCTTTGTCTCCCAGTTAGCTCAGCTGGTGATCGACCTGAATAACCAGATGCAGCAGAAGGACCGGGAGATGCAGGTGAATGAGGCAAAGTGAGTAGAGACCTCGCCCCCCGGGCCCATGGCGGGCAGCAGCCACACCACAGGCTTTGTTGCAGGGCGTGAGCTCTGAGAAGGAAGAGGCAAGGACAGTGCCCCTGGGCTACTGGCATCCCCTAGGGAAGAAAACTGGCCCACGCAAGTGCCCCATGCAAGCTCTCCTGTGGCCACTGTGCGTGGGAACTGGCGTCTTCCTGGCGTGGAGGGAAGGCCACAGTATCCACGTGCATGACCCTTGGGAGTGGGGACAGGGTTGTGTTTGTGACCGGGACTCGTTCCTGGCAAACAAGAGAAGTGGGAACTCCCAAATTCTTGTACTTTAGAGGTGGAAGGGAGCCTGGGTCTCCTTACGTAAAGGCTGAGAATGGCAGAGGATTGGCTCAGGACCCACAAAAGGAATTGTAGAGCTGGTGAAACACGCAGCGTTTCCAGACTGGGAAGCCCTTTGACCACTCCAGCGGAGCGCCAGCTCCCTTCCGATTCTGAAGGGAGTTTCTGTAAGCCACCAGGCTGGGCCTGGCGAGGAGATGGAATAGACAGGCCTGATGTTCCTCCCGGCTAACGGGGCTCATGCAGGGAGTGCTGTGCAGGGCCCTGGTGAGGCACCGTTCCTCCTCCAATGTCATGCTTTCAGAATTGCAGAATGCTTGCAGACTATCTCTGACCTGGAGACCGAGTGCCTGGATCTGCGGACTAAGCTTCAGGACCTGGAAATAGCCAATCAGACCCTGAAGGATGAATATGATGCCCTGCAGATCACGTTCACTGCCTTGGAGGAGAAACTGAGGAAAACCACGGAGGAGAACCAGGAGCTGGTCACCCGGTGGATGGCTGAGAAAGCCCAGGAAGCCAATCGCCTCAACGCAGAGAATGAGAAGGACTCCAGGTGGGCTCAGTCCACAGTTGGTGGTTTCCGTGTTCAGTAAAGGCGAGTTTAGTTCTTTGAGAAGAAGCAAACACACTTGGCAGTTCTACCTACAGTGAGCAGAGAAAAACACATGAAGAGCATTAGACGTTGTGGCTATAAAATAAATTAACATTACAGGGATATTGGTACAGCTGAGCAGCCCCATGTGGCCGTTTGGGGAGTGAACCAGCAAGTAGAAGATCTCTTTCTCTCTCCCTGCCCCTTCTCCTCTTTCCCTCTCCCTTCCTTCCTCACCCGCTCTCTTGCAGTCTCTCTCTTTTTTTCTGTGTCACTCTGCCTTTCAAGTAAATACAGTAAATTTTTAAAAATAAAGAAGGTAGGACATGGTCTTTGACCTAGACTGATGAAGACCAGACGTACTACAGGTGTTGGTTTCTTCTGTGACACTAGGTGAATTTTAACCCCCTGCCTTGCAGAACGAGAACAGATCTGAGACAGACTGTTAGCAAGCACCTTTCTTTAGGTTAGTGTTAAGCATACATACCCACTGAGATTCTGCTTTTTTCTCAAAGACAGTTCCAAGATTGTCTCTCCCAACTAAGAAAATGTTGGCAAATCATTTTGTTTTTGTAACTTGTCCTGTAGAACTTAATTTGTCCTAAAGAACTTACATTTTTAGCTTCCAGTTATAAAGAGGATAATATACTCTTCCTTTTTTTGCAGAGGGAGATTTATTTATTTATTTGAAAGTCAGAATTAGGGGGAAAGACAGAAAGCAAGATCTTCCAACACTGGGTCTCCCACGTGGTGGACAGGGGCCCAGACACTTTGACCATCTTCTACTGCTTTTCCCAGGCCATTAACAGGGAGCTGGGTGGGAAATGGAGCAGGTGGGACACGAACTGGTGCCCACGTGGATGCTGGCCTCGCAGGTGGAGGCCTCACCCACCATGCCACTTTTTTGAGCTACACACTTACCCTTCCCCAAGATTCTGATAGGTTTTCTGGAGTAGTTTGTCCCATGTTGAAAATTAGCATTATGATAGGAGCTTAAAAGAAATTAATTGGATGGACATTTGGTGCGAGGGTCAAGGTGACACCTGTGATTCCCACACCCCATATCAGGGTCCGTGGGTTACACCACCAGCTCTGCTCTTGATTCCGGCTTCCTGCTAATAGTTCACCGAGGCAGTAGGCAATGCTCAGGCACTTCGGTCCTACCACCCACACCTGAGTCCTAAATTTGGCACTCCTGACTTTGGCCTGGCCCAGTGCCGGCTGTTGCAGGTGTTTGGGGAGTAAATGAGAGGTCTTGCTCTTCCTTGCTCATGTGCTCTGGCTCGCTCTTTGCCTTGTTTTCAATTGCAGCATGGCCCTTGGTTGGAGCTCTACAGCAGTGCTAAATTTCTGAATGGAAGGGCTTCCGCCTGGGGAGGACACCGCAGCTAGAGCAGAAGTGCCAGGGAGTGATCGTAGGACAGGCCTAGTGCAGACAAGAGCGTGATACCTGAGAAAGGGACCCCACAGTGAGTGAATAGATGGTGGGGGCGCTGCTGACCATACTGGGTTCACCCTGGAGATTCAAGAATCTCATTATACCTCATCGATCCGCAGCTGTGAGAAGGAAATAATAGTATAGTCAGCCCTGTCCGTGAGTTCCACGTCCACGGGTTCAGCCCACCATGGATCAAAACTATTTACAAAATTTGTGCTGAGCTTGCAGACTTTTCCTTGTCTTTGTCCTTTGAAAAAGTATAACTTTATGCAGCATTGACATTTTAGACTGTATTAGAAGTAATCCAAAGACAATTTTTAAAAAGTTTATAATAAGAAAATAAAACAAAAACATTTTTAAAAAGAAAATAAAACATACAGGAAATTTGAATAGATTAAGTGTGAATATTCCTCTGAGCGCTGTGGGTTTTGGTGTCTGTGACTGATCCCGGAATAGTCCCTCTCGGGTACCACAGAACGCCCGCTTCTCTCAGAGGGCTGTTAGGAGGAGTACTGAGTTCAGATCTGTACAGTAAACAGTGCCACGCGGGAATAAGTCCTGAGCGAGTCTCACTACTACTTCGTGCTGTGGTCGTGTTGGTGCTGTGTGCTGTTGGCTGTAACAAGCCCAGTCAGGCCCACACCTGGCCCTCGGTCAACCTGAAGACCTTCCATCCCAGAGGCCCTGGCCCCGACAGGCCCTCTCCTTGGCTAGGTCACCGCAGTCCAACGCGATTACTCCTCCGGCCTTACTCTTCATCATAGGGAGCCTCGCTGACGTTCTGGGTTTGGGAATTGGGGTATCTTTGCCCGTGGTTATTTTAAATGTGCTGAGTATTTGAATATGTTATCAGAACTAGTAGTTTATTGAGAGTCAAAATCCCATGCTTTTGTTGAGCAGACATAAATGTTTTTCTTTTAAATAGGCGGCGGCAAGCCCGGCTGCAGAAGGAGCTCGCGGAAGCCGCAAAGGAGCCTCTGCCGGTGGAGCAGTAAGTAGAGCTAAGCAAAGCAGAGCAGGCTCCTAGTGGTTTGGCTCTTCTTTCATGGCATTATAATGTTTTTATTTCTAGAAAAGTGTCTCACAGATGTTAGAAGGGAAACTGTTTAGAAAATAAAAACTGGGGCCGGCATTATGGCGCTCCACCTGCAACACTAGCATCCCATGTAAGTGCTGGTTCGCGTCCCGGCTGAAGTAAGGGGCTGGCGCTGTGGCATAGTGGACAGAGTAATTGCCTACAGTGTTGGATTCCCATATGGGCACTGGTTCTAGTCCCGGCTGCTCCACTTCCGATCCAGCTCTCTGCCATGGCCTGGGAAAGCAGTGGAAGATGGCCCAAGTCCTCGGGCCCCTGCACCTGCGTGGGAGACCCGGAAGAGGCTCCTGGCTCCTGGCTTTGGATCCACACCATTGTGGCTATCTGGGGACTAAACCCGCAGATGGAAGACCCCTCTCTCTGTCTCTCTGTAACTCTGACTGTCAAATAAATGAATAAATAGGGTTTTTTTTTTTTTTTCTTTTTAAGATTTATTTATTTTGCTTGAAAGTCAGAGTTACACAGAGAGAGGAGAGGCAGAGAAAGAGAGAGGTCTTCCATCCGCTGGTTCACTCCCCAGATGGCCACAATGGCCGGAGCTGCACCAGTCCGAAGCCAGGAGCCAGGAGCTTCTTCGGGTCTCCCACGCAGGTGCATGGGCCCAAGGACTTGGGCATCTTCTACTGCCTTCCCACATCATAGCAGAAAGTTGGATCGGAAGTGAAGCAGCCGGGTCTCAAACCAGCACCCACATGGGATGCCGGCCCCCAGAATAAATAGTTTAAAAAAAGATAAGTTTAACGAAGAAAGGAAGGAAGGGAGAGAGATGAACAGAAAAATTAAAAATATATGACCTAGCCCTGCTATCCATACCCTTCAGTCCTGGGGAGTAGTGGGTTATGCCGCCTGTGATGCCAGCCTCCCGTATCAGAGTGTTGGTTTCCACTCTAGCTCCCTGCTGCTGTGCCTAAGACAGCCAATGATGATTCAGGTGCTTGGGTCCCTGCTACCCACGTTAGAGACTCAGAGCTCCTGGCTCTTGGCTTCAGCCTGGCCCAGCCCAGGTTGTTGAGGACATCTGGGGAGTAAACCAACAGATGGAAGAACTCTCTCCCCCTGCTCCCCTCCCCAACCCCTGCCCTCTGCTGTGGAACTGCCTTTCAAATCTTTAAAAAAAAAAAAAGTTAAAAAAAAAAAAAAACACATAAATCTACCACCATTTCAAAGTAATAGCCTCATTGATCATTTTAGTTGTGTTTTGGTGACTTCTAATTGCTCATAAATCCTGTATTTCTGATCGCTTATTGGGAAGGATTCTTGAAAGTAAAATTTGATTGGTGAAAGCTTTTGGAACTTACCGAATGTTGCCAAATTACCTTCCAAAAAGTTGTTCCAGTTCCTCCCACTCAGGGTGAGTGTGAATTCTGACTTCTTGCAGCCTGCACACCTGGCTCCCTCACTGTTTCCTGTTGACACTTTGATCAGTTTTCTGCCTCTCCTTGGGCCTATGGTCACAATTGGCTTAGGAGCGGGTGCAGGGACCCAAGTACTTGGGCCATCCTCCACTGCCTTCCCAGGCCACAGCAGAGAGCTGGACTGGAAGAGGAGCAACCAGGACTAGAACCCGGTGCCCATATGGGATGCCGGCGCCGCAGGTGGAGGATTAACCTAGTGCGCCACGGTGCAATTTTTTTTACTGTTGAAAAATAGTTTTGGAATATAGGTTTAGAATTATTCGCTATTTTTTGAAATGTTGATTGCATCCTGATAAGTGCAAGGAGTGGATTAAATTCAGAGCAGAATAATCCATCAACCAAAGTCTTAATTTATGAGAGAAGAAGGTTATTGTACTATGCCTTTGTTTGAATTTTTGTATTTACTTGAAAGGCAGAGTTAGAGAGGGAGAGACAGAGATCTTTGATCCACTGGTTCACTTCCCAGGTGGCCGCAAAGCTCGGGGCTGGGCCAAGCAGAAACCAGGAGCCAAGAGATTGTCCGCATGCCCCATGTGGGTGGCATGGGCCCAGACACTTGGGCCATCTTCCACTGCTTTTAGCAGGGAGCTGGTTGTGAAGTGGAGTAGCTGGGACACAAACCAGTGCCTGTATGGGATGCAGTCATCGCAGGCAGTAGCTTAACCCTCTGTACCGCGATGCTGCTCTCCAAGCCTTTGCTTTTGATGTGTGTATGTTCTACCCACAGAAATGGAAAACTAACATCATGCATTTTCCCAAAACCATAAACAGTTGATCTGTTTACTTTGATTCCTTACAAAGGTGTCACTTGTCTGAGTGGGCGTGGCCCAGTTCAGGCAGAGTGAGCATGCTGCCCAGGATCACACAAGAAGGCGCTGGGTGGATGCAGACCTGGGGTTGCTGCCTAGAAAGGGCTGTTCCTTTTTTTTTTTTTTTTTTTTACAGGCAGAGTGGATAGTGAGAGAGACAGAGAGTCTTCCTTTTTCTGTTGGTTCACCCCCAAATGGCCGCCACAGCCAGCACACTGCACTGATCCGAAGCCAGGAGCCAGGTGCTTCTCCTGGTCTCCCATGCAGGCGCACTTGGGCCATCCTTCACTGCACTCCCAGGCCACAGCAGAGAGCTGGACTGGAAGAGGAGCAACCGGGACAGAATCCAGCGCCCCGACTGGGACTAGAACCTGGGGTGGCGGCACCGCAGGCGGAGGATTAGCCTAGTGAGCCGCGACACCGGCCAAAAGGGCTGTTCTTAATCTGCTTCCCAGTGAAGGGATTTCTAGTCAGAGTACATGGGCAGTGTTGTAGGATTTTAGTAATCAATTGGAAAATCACATCAGATATTGTGGTCTTGGGCTTGTGTGCAGTTCCATCTACTTGTCATTGTGACCATAAAACCAAAGAGAGATTGTCACAAGTTCAGGTCTTATTTGCTCCCCTTGCCCTCTTTTTCCTCCTCCTGTCCCAAACCTAGAACTACGTGAAGGCTGAGGGGGAAGTAAGCCGGGCCTTGTCCTCATCGTCACTGCCTGCCTGCATTCTCTTCTACATCCTGGTCAAGGATGTGGCACAGTTACACAAAATCCTAGAATAAATAGCCAGGGACAGTAAATTTACTTTGACATGGTTTAATTTGCTTGCTGACAAATTCTTAAGTATATATTTACATAATCCAGATAATTAATCATAGAAAAGGAAAAAAATCTGGGGGACGGTGCTATGGCACAGCAGGTTAAAGCCCAGTCCTGCAGCGCCAGCATCCCATGTGGGCACCAGTTCAAGTCCTGGCTGCTCCACTTCTGATCCAGCTCTCTGCTATGGCCTGGGAAAGCAGTAGAAGATGGCCCAACTACTGGACCCCTGTACCCACATGGGAGACTGAGAAGAAGCTCCTGGCTTCAGATCAGCTCAGCTCTGGCCATTACAGTCATTTGGGATGTGAACTAGTGGAAGGAAGATCTCTCTCTGGCTCTACCTTTCTCTGTAACTCTGTCTTTCAAATAAATAAAATAAATCTTGAAAAGGAAAGGAAAAATCTTGTTTTCAAGTTCTTATTCAAACAGTAGGTAATGAAGTCTGGGGTTGTTATTTTATTATTTACTTCTCCAGGAAGATTGCAATTTAGTAGGAGGTCGTTAAGACCAAAATAATGACTTGCCTTCCCCCAAACAGGATAGACATGGCCCATTGAGTGTTTGGAGGAAGGGGAATTGCAGAGGCGCTGTGTGTCGGTGGGATAAGCAGCAAAAGGAGCGTGTTCCTGTGACTTGCTCATATCATTTAAACCAGATTTTCCGGAGTGTCAGAAGCAGAGAGTTTAAACATAGGCATAAAATTCCCAGTCAAAAGTAAATAATGTTTAGATTTTGCTTTTCTGGTTTTTAAAATAACACTTGAAACTAGGTTGTTAAATGTAACCACTGATTTCAAGGTCCTGTTAGCAGTGTCTCGTTCATCTGAATTCTCCCTACCCTGTCCCCTGACCTCTGCAGCTCTAACCATCCCACGCACCCTCAGTCCCTGCTTAGGGGAGCTGGTTGGGGTGAGCGCTGTAGCACTTTAGCTGTGAAGTCCACTTCTGATGGACAAGTCCAGCTTAGCACGGGCTGTGTGGTTGTGGACTTAACAGACTGTTGCCTGTGTTCCAAGTGGGAGCTGTCTACACCCAGATGAACCACTCTCTCTGACAGTTATTCTCCGTTGGGATCGGGGATTGATTTTGAATGGGTTAGATACTCCTTGCCGTGTCTCCCAGACAGGGGCAGCTTCTTTTCTCCAGAGAACCCCTACCCATGTCACATGGCATGTTTGTGATGATGTTGGTGTGTGCAAGACGGACGCTTCACAAACCTCCTGTCTAGCAGAATCAGGAAAGCAATCTCGTGCCCTTCTTTGTAGGGACGATGACATTGAAGTCCTCGTGGATGAAGCCTCTGACCACACTGAGGAGACCTCTCCCGTGCGAGCCGTCAGCAGAACAGCCACGTAAGTCGACGGCTCGGGCAGGGACAAGGAGAGCTCAGAATGCGTTGACCAAGCACAGTGGTGGACACAGCTGAATAATGTGGCCAGGTGCACCCAGGCCCTGCACAGTCGCACCTGGGGCTGTGACGGTGTGGAGCCGGCTGTACCTTTCCGGTTAATGGGAGGGAAGCACAGCACTGGCACCTCGTGTATCTAAATTTAAAACCAAGCAGAGGCTCCCTACAAGATAGTTAAACGGCATGAAGCAGAGTGATTGTTCACATTGTGCTCTTTGATTCTTAGGAGGGCTCGAGGATGTGTTAGCTAGAACAGCACCGAGAGGATGAGCCTTGGCTATTAACAGCCAGAAACTGAAGTCACAGATTCCCTGTATAAGGCTTTTATTTCAAAGGAAATTGACTTAATACGGAGGAACCTTGTTTCTTTTATAACTTTGAGACTGGGGTTTCCCTTCTCCCTTCACCCTGTTTCCTGGTGGCTCAGTGCTATGCTGGGTTTCTCTCAGCTGGGGTCTGGGAACTTGTGGGAAGTGTACTCCCAGGTACCTGATTGTGTGGGCTGTTTATATTGACTGATTATTTGGGCCAAATGTTTCTAAGGTTTAAACCTATCCTCCCCTCCTCTTTAGTAAGCGACTCTCGCAGCCTGCTGGAGGCCTTCTGGATTCTATCACTAATATCTTTGGGTAGGTTAGAAGACCTTCACCTTTCCTTTTTAAAATGTGTATAAGTGTACCTAAGTGTATGTACATGATTTTTTATTTTTTTAAATGTACACCAGAGTTTTCGTGGTGCAGAGTGTACAGATGCCATAATTCCGGCCTTTCATTTAGCTTCTTCCTTTTTTCCCCCGACTTCCTTTCTCAATCTTGCTGCGTGCTGGTCTCTGGCCTCTCCCTTTAGTCTGTCCGAGTCTCCCCTTTTGGGACATCATTCCTCTTCTGATGCTGCCAGGTGAAAATGTTACCCTCTGCTAGCTCAGCATGTGAGTGTTGGTCATTGATAATTACGCTGATCACGCTGCGCTACTCGCCGTCCTCAGTGTCCACGTGCTAACCAGGACACTCTGCATGTGCCGCCCCCGAGGTGGGCAGCCGGGTTGGACTCTGCAGCCGGCACGCTCGCGTTGCTTTCTTTCGGCATGTGTTCCGCTCTGCTTTGATCACAGTGTGTGCTCAGGACTATTCTGACTGGGCACGGAAGCCGTCTTGAAGTAGTTGTGCAAAAACACCAAGCGCTGCCACTGAGCTAGCTGTTAGAGTAAGAACACGACCCAGCAGTTGTTGTTCAAGATCACTTTTCAGTGTTGAGCTTTGAAATCCACGAGTTAGTGAGCAAGAGAGCGCGGTACATGCTGGCTCCCATCCAGAGTCATCGGAGGGAGGATGCTGCTGACTCGGTGGCTCCGTCTGATGTGAAGGGTCCAGAGGAGAAAGGGCAGGCAGCTCAGGCAAGGCTGTCTCGAGCCTCTGACGGCTTGATGAACGGGGAACCCGTGCACCCCGGCTAATGCTTGCCTTTGTGTTGTTCCTTAGGAGACGCTCAGTCTCTTCCTTCCCAGTCCCCCAGGAACATGTGGATGCTCACCCGGGTTCTGGTAAAGAAGTGAGGGTGCCAACCACTGCCCTGTGTGTCTTTGTAAGTATGCTGCGACCCCAGCCCCTTCCGCCTTTCTAGGGTGGCGGCCTTGCTGCAGCTCAGCTTTCCATTGTTTGACTCAGCATCGGCCTCTTAGGAACTGATATGTTTTGCCTGGCCCTGTATGACACAGGACTGGCTGAGAGAGGATTCGGTGTGAGGGAAGGGGCAGGGGGAGTAGTGGTGGTGAGCACTTTGGGAGTAGCGGGCGGTTGGTTCTGACTTATCCTGAGATTGCAGCCAGCGATCTGTCTCGCAGGTCCAGGAGGACAGTTCTTTGTTCCGTGAGTTGTAGCCCTTGCTGTGTGAATTCTGGACGCGAGGAGCCTGTGGTGGAATCAGGCTCAGTCTTCAGAAGCTGCTGCAATGCAGGGATGTCACCTGGAGCCAGGGCTGGGTCCTGGCACTAACAAAATCATGTCCCAGCAGGAGTAAGTGAACAGGAGTTGAACCAACCCAGGGGAACATTAATACCTGGCTTGGGGCTGTCAGGGCTCAGGGGTGCAGGTGGAACTGAAGACTAGGGCCTAGAGTTCTACAGCCTTGGGATTGGCCCAGAACTTGGCGAGTTAAAGAGTCAGCTTTCCCAGCAAGGCAAGACTTGCATGTGAAGAATGAGGTGGGATTCTGCGCTGAGAGCTTGAGGCCTGAGGAGGAGCCTTCCTAGGTAGGTAGCTCCACGCAGTGATGGGCCACCTCTGGATGAGGCACTGGGCCCTCCCGCTCCACTCCCATGACTGTACAGCGGGCCGGGCACCTCACAGGTCGATGATGATTGGTAAAAGGTCTGACTGCACTGAATGTCACGGTCGCTTCCTTGCCCTCAGCTCCCAGCAGCCCATTTCTCTTTCTGCCACACTCCAGTCGTGTGTGGGGGATAATGGAGCGGCTGATAACTGGGATTTTGTCAGTGTGTGTTTCTGCGAGTGAGCAATTCACAGCTGACGATCATCCAACAGAACCGAGTCCAGAGGAGCGTGACGAGTGGCGGGCACGGCGTGACAGTGCGTGATCTCAAGTTTTCAATCTGAGACCTCGGGAGGAAGGGACCGTGACGAGGAAGGGAACTCCATGGGGTGAGGGGTGTCACTGGGTGCAGCTTCAGCTGTGAGGGAAAGTGAGAAGTCAGTTGACACATGCTGCTGATTGTCCCCAGTTCACCGGATCACTGCTGTCAGTAATATCTCAGATACCAGCCTCAGCCTGGTGAACATCAGATTTTATTTCCCAAAACGACCTGTTGGGCAGGTGAACAGTGACCCACCTAATCATCGAATATTTATAACCCGCGATTCCTGGTCTTTTTGTTCTCTTTACTGTGGAGGTTCTCACTGTGTGTGGTGGAGTGGAGAGAGTAGTGCTGACAACACCAGTCCACCACCTGGGCGGCCCGCATCATCAGGTCGCCCATTTGCCAGTGTTGCCGGCTCTCTCCCCACCCGCTGGAACAGTCTGCAGCCAATGCCAGCCAGCGTGTTTCTGGACCAGTCCCCACGGTCCTTGTAGGGCAGTCTCCTGTTCCCTCCTCTTCCCATTCTATGGTGGGCTGCTCTTGGCCTGTGTCCACTTCTCCACCAGCGCCATCTTTTCAGGCCGTGTGTTTCAGCCCACCCAGAAATTTCCCTGGAGAACTCAGGTTCTCCCAAAGTAACTGCTTCTGAAAGCCTGTTCTGGTGCAGTCCTAGATCACAAATACCTTTTTGTAAGAGAGCAAACCAAGGCTTTAAGAGATCAAAGAACCTGACAGAGCATTAAGCCTTGGAGTATAATGTAGATCACAAATATATTCTTAAAAAAAAAAAAAGTTCTTTTTGAAAAAAGAAACTTGACAGGGGTCATTGTGCCATCATGTTTCCAGAAAGAACTGCCTAGAGTCCCATTCTGCAACACTGATGATTAGCAGTAGAACTAACATCTAGTTATGTCGGGACTCATGAAACCTTCCTGTAGCATAAGAGGCCATGTTCAATGTATTATTTCAGCTGCATAGTACTTAATATTAATTAGTAGTAAGCTAATATTTAATGAGTAATTATTTTCCCATGTGACAGGCAGAGAGGGAGTGGTGGGTGGGTAAGATAGAAATCTCCCATCCACTGGTTCTCTGCTCAAATATCTGCAACAGGCCAGGAGCCAGGCTCTCAGACCAGATCTCCCCGGGGGGAGGCAAGAACCCAATTACTTGAGCCATCAACATTGCTTCCCGGGGTCTGCGTTACCAGGAATCTGGAGCCTGGAATCAAACCCGGGCATTCTGCTGTGGGGTGTAGGTATTCTGACCAGTTTCTTTCTTTTTTTTTTTTTAACGCTGTCTTAAGTAACAGCTAGTCTCACAGAAGAGAGAATACCAGAGTAGGTTAGACTTCCTTGCTATAGCAAGTGCAGATTGCATCAGATGGTTTTGACAGTCTGCCACAGTGTTGCTTGTAGTCTAACCAGTTTCTTAACCATTAGGCTAAATACCACCACCTAATGAGGAATATTTTTGGGGGACCAAAAGAGGCTTAAATGTTAGGCTTACATTTTAAGCTGTTAAAATCCATGTGAGTTGAAATGTTATTATTTTTAGAAGTAACTAAATTAATGTGAAAACAGCCTTGAGAGTCTACAAAAATAGAATCCTTTCTGAGAAGGTTGCACTGTGTTGAAGTAAACATAATTGCTCCTGAGAGTGGGGACTCGCAGGAGACCCTGGGCTAAGACTGAGTCAGTTCTCGATTGGATCCACTTGAGGTTGGGCACAAGGAGTGTCCTTTGTCTCGGGCTCCTGGGGTGATGATGATTTTGTGTGTGTGTGTGTGTGTGTGTGTGTGTGTGTGTGTAACAGAGTACTTGTCTTGCAGGATGCCCATGATGGGGAAGTCAACGCTGTGCAGTTCAGTCCAGGTTCCCGCTTACTGGCCACAGGAGGCATGGACCGGAAAGTAAAGCTTTGGGAAGCGTTTGGAGGTGAGAGTCCCTGGGAGTGCACAGAAGGAAGCCGTGACGGTCACCTGGCCTTCAGGTGCTCACATTTTGTGTGAGGAATCCTCCAGTCAAAGTAGCACAACCATTTCAGTTACTCTGCAGCTGAGTGCGTATTTTCTCTGGTTCTTCCAATAGTGACTGGCAAATACTAGTCATAACCGTTAAGTTATGGATACATCTGTTGGTTAAATGTTCAAATATTTACTAATCTTGCAAAAATACTATTTATAAAAGGGAAATCTTACGTCTCAAACTGTGGTATATGCATTTAATTATGGCAGTGCAGTACCTAGGAAAGAAATGACCACAGTCATGTCTCAGCTAGCGAGGAAGAGGGTTGTTAACCAGAAACTGTAATTGAGCAAACACCTCACCTAAGGTCTCCTCAGATCAAGACTGCTCAGAGTGCTGAAGCCCAGTTTTTACTAAAATGAAGTCACGGAGTAAGGCTAAGAGACTGGAAGAACCAGTTTGGGGGCCAACATTGTTCCACAGCAGGTTAAGCTGTTGCCTATGATGAAGGGGTCCCAAGTGAGTGCTGGTTGGCGTTCCAGGTGCTGTAGTTGCAAGCCAGCTATCTTCAGATGTGCCTGGGGAGACATTGGAGGATGACCAAGGGCTTTACCCCTGCTACCTTTGTGAGAGACCCAAATAGAGTTTCATGCTCCTAGATTAAGCCTTGCCCAGCCCTGGCTGTTGAGGCCATTTGGGAATGAACCAGTAGTTAGAAGATCACTCCCTCTCTCTCCATTAACTCTGCCTTTCAAATAAGTAAATCGGGGGGCCTGGAGCTATGGCACAGCAGATTAAGTCGCTGCCTGCAATGGCTGCATCCCATATAATCTCTACTTCCTATCCAGGCCCCTTTTAATACACCTGGAAAAGCAGTGGAAGATGGCCCGGGTTCTTGGGCCTCCTGTACTCATGTGGGAGAAGCTCCTCACTCCTGGCTTCCACCTGGCTGTTGGCATCCATTTCTGGAGCGAACCAGTGGATGGAAGTTCTCTTTCTCCTTCTCTATGTAACACTTTCTTTCAAATAAATAGGTTCTTAAAAAAGCAAAAAAAATAATAATAATATAGGGGCTGGAGTTGTGGCATCACAGGTTAAGTCGCCGCTTGTCACCAGCATCCCATAAGGGTACCAGTTCACATGCTGGCTGCTCCCCTGTCCACCCAGCTCCCTGCTAATGCGCCTGGGAAGAGGCAGCGGCCAGGCCCCGCCAGCCCATTGCAACTTTTGGGGGGAGTGAACCAGGAGACGGCAGATCTATCTCTTTCTCTCTGTAGCTCTGCCTTTCAAATAAGTAAAATCTTTTTTTAAGTAAATTTAAAAATATATACATACATTTTAAAAAGAGCCCCACTGTTAAGGCTCCCATAACTGTAGTACATCTGATACCACCGTCAAATAATAAATAGCTCAAATGACATTTTCTATGGTAAATCCTCTACTCCTTGTGATAGCCCTGGGAATTTAGAAAGGTGAGTGTTGCCCCTGTTTGACAGATGGAAGACAGTAAGACTCACAGACTACGTGATTCCATGTTGAGGGAGTGGTGCTAGGACCTGTCTAGTCCATGGGACTTGAAGTTCAGTGTTTGTCCTCCACTAACAACTTCCCTGCTCAATAGAGTAGCCTACAGAGCAGATGGGTTATGTACCTCAATCCCTGGTAGTTACAGCCCTCTGGAACCCATAAAACTTTCCTGTTTTTCCCACAAGCACTGCATTTATTTATGAATAATGACGGCTAAAATTATAAACAATAACACCCATAAATCAATATCCCAAAATAACAAGTTTTAAGTGGTTTGGTTAATAAAATATAAGCAGATTATCTATTTTAATCACACTTGAGATTAAGTAGAAGTAACACAAAATAGTTTTTTATTTTACTCCTTGGTCAGTAAATACCCATAAAAAATCGGAGGCGCCAACCTTTAATCTTATTTACAATGCTAAGTTTTTCTGGCAGAAAGGAAAGTACACACTAACTGAAACTGATGCCAACCTGCTTTGGCAGTTGTACCGAGTGTGCAGAAGTAACAGAATGTTATCGGCCATGTCCTGACTGGAGGCCCTTCCTTCCACACACAAGGCTTTTCAGTTTGCAGCTGGTTTTCCCCTTGGCTAATATTGACTGACGCTTGGAAGAAACCAAGACCAAGACCGTTTATGAAATGTCCCAGCTGTCCTGTGTTAAGCCCTTAGACTACTGAAGAATGGCTCTTTCCGCCCAGCAGGGACATCTGTTCTTGCTCATTCTCTCGGAAGCGGACGCTGCGCTGGGAAGTGATACAGTGCTGTGGATGGAGCCGCTTCTGGGGGTGTAGAGACAGGAACTTTAACAAAACCTGTGTCCTTTTGAGTTAGCTTGGATTGGTCATCTTTATTTATTTATTTGAAAGATTTATTTATTTATTTGAAAGTCAGAGTTACACAGAGAAGGAGAGAGAAAGGTCTTCCATCTGCTGGTTCATTCCTCAATTGGCCACAACGGCCAGAGCTGGGCTGATCAGGAGCCACGAACTTCTTCTGAGTCTCCCATGTGGGTGCAGGGGCCCAAGGACCTGGGCCATCTTCTTCTGTTTTCCCAGGCCACAGCAGAGAGCTGGATCAGAAGTGGGGCAGCCAGGACTACAACCAGCGCCCCTATGGGATGCTGGCACTGCAGGCAGCGGCTTTACCTGCTATACCACAGTGCTGGTCGTCTTCTAAATGCCAAACAAATAACACCAATATTTTGGGCTTAAACCACAGAGGTATTTATTAGGATTTGCAGTAAAAATTTTTCTGTAAACATCTGAAATAAAGCAAGACCTTCACTAGTGGATATTAGCCTTTTTCGGCTCTTTCGAAAATCTGATGAAACCTAGGCTCTAGGGAAAGGCCCTCGAGTACTGTACCTCACTGATAGACCCAAGCCAGGGTTCAGTGCCTCCTGCCCTGGGTGTGTATGCCAGCTTCACCAGCCAGACACCCTAACAGTGACCGTGGCTCAGGGGCATCGAGATAATCCTACTGGTACCCTAGTTCCTAACTTACCTCTACCACTGTGCACTCAGAACAGCCTTAATGCAAGCTTCAGAAAAGGAACTCAGGTTGAGACTTTCTCTTCCTAGTTTGTGATTGCATTATTCAGGCGGGTAGGTGGGTGGGTGGCCAGAGCTGTCAGCCGGGCCACAGACTCTGTGCCGTGGGCTCTGTTGGGGAGCACGGCTGTCTGAGGAGGGGAGGCTGGCAGTTCACTTGCCAGGCTCAGAGGTGCAGTGAGGACAGACTCCAGTAACTCCAAGATAGCTTTGCTGGCGTTTGAATGTGACAACCAAAATGCTTTTCAGACCTTAGAATTATTCTGTGGATTCTGAAATTTTGATGGTCAGTTTCTACAGAAGTGGTGGTTCACACAAATACTTATTAAACGCAAAAGTTTATTAATATTGGAAAAGTTTGATGGGATGACAACTAGATAATGGTTCCACTGACAAGTTTCCTAAATCCCTAGCATATCGTAAAGGGAACTGTTAACTAACTTTCCTTAAAAATAGCTTAAGGACTCAACATGCAAAGGGCTAGCGTCTGGATCCTCATTCATTCTTAGAGTCTTAGCAGATTATTCTGTCAGTGCATTTGCGTGCTGCTTGATTATGTTGAATAAAGGAAGCTGTTCTTGACTATGTAGTTGGCTTCTAGTGTACCTGGCACCCATTTTAGCTCATTTACTGACTTTATGTAACTTCCTGTCTTCTCTCACTTTTTTTTCATACAGACAAATGTGAGTTTAAGGGTTCCCTGTCTGGCAGTAATGCTGGCATCACCAGCATTGAATTCGACAGTGCTGTAAGTATCTCCTGCTTTAGAGTTCAGAGGTCCGAGGGACAGCCAAGGCATCCAGTTCTTGAAATTGAAAAGTGACTTATTTGATTTCTCTGCCGTTCTGTGTCTAACAAATCATGTTAGAAAAAGGTTCAAGCAGATTGTAGGATTATTGATACATTAACTTTGCTAAAATCTTGGGTTTGCAATTCTGCGTTAGCCTGTGTTAGTACTCTTTGATTCCATTTCATGGTCACTTTTTGAGTGTTAAGATTCTGTACTCAAGGCCAGTGTGGTCCTTACACTCAAAGATTCACCATTTAAACAGGAGTAGTGAGAAAGCACTTACTTATTCATAGATTTATTTTTAGAGATTTATTTATTTGAAAGGCAGAGTTACAGGGAGATACACAGAGGTCTTCTGTCTGCTGGTTCACTCCCCAAATGGCCACAAGAGCTGGGGCTGGGCCAGGCCAAAGCTAGGGAGGGGCCCAAGGCCCTGGGCCATCCTCTGCTGCTTTCCCAGGTGCATTAACAGGGAGCTGGCTCAGAAGTGGAGCAGCCCAGACTTGAGCCAGTGCCCCTATGGGATGCCAGCGCTGCAGGTAGCCTGCTGTGCCACAACACTGGCCCCGGGAAAGCACTTAAGTGCTGGTCTCTGTGCTCACAGTATGAGGGAGTGTGAGAGGAAATGCCAGTGAAGGAGCTTTTCATTTTGGTCAGGACTTGGGGACCAGAACAGGATGTTGCTACAGAGGTAGCTGATGAGACAGTGCAGAAGGTCAGTCTCAGGCAGAGGAAGCAGAAAGGCTTCTGGGCGGGACTGGTGCCGTGGCTGGTGTGCAGGTAAGAGCTGGGTGGGTTGAGGGTCGCTCTGTCAGTTCTGCAGAGACTCAGGTTCAGTCATCCCGGGGAGCCTTTGCCACATCTGTGGGTGGCTGTGGTCCTGCTGCATTCACACAGTGCCGGGGCACCCTGCTTCGGAAGGGTTACCACCAGAGCGCTGCTGTTGCTAATCTGAGAACCAGCTCCTTGCAGACAGTCAGTATGTTAACCATCTTTGTTCTCCCAGCATGGTGGCCCACACTACTATGTTCTTACTGCTCTTTGAATTTAATTGCAGAATGATAAGGAAACAAGGTTGGCAAGTTTGGTGTGGGGTTACAGTGTGTGTGGTGTCCAAAGAGGTGAGGCCTTTAAGGATTGTTAAAGACAGGTGTGGCATTCAATTCTGGGATACGTGCCATGGCTTGTGCTTTAATTATCACTGGCCAAGCTGGGGCTGAGGTGTTAGGGCTGGAGAGTCAGGGTCTCACTGGACGTGTTAGAGGTGGACAGTCTTAGACAGGCATTGTGGGGAGATGAGGGGTGAGGTGGGTACTTGAGTTTCTGGCTTGGGCAGTATGTAAAGAATTGGTGTTTGCTGTTTTTTGGCATGGTGAGTGGCGTGGCTGCGGGGGCTGAGTTTTGTGTTGTACTTGAGCACAAAACATTCAGGTGAAATTGAGTGAGTCCAAGCAAAAAGTCTGAACTTGGAGGAACTTGGTGAGTTTGCTGTGATAGTAATTGGTTTTGAGAATTGGTTTAGGCATCTAAGCCTTCTTAGACCTGGTTACTGGAAAATTGGTGTTCTGTGGACTGAATTTTTCTCTTTTGGCTGAAAGTCACTTTTCTTTGTTCTTTATAGGGTTCTTACCTCTTAGCAGCTTCCAATGATTTTGCAAGCCGAATCTGGACTGTGGATGATTATCGATTACGGGTAAGACCCAGTTAAGAAAGTATTATCGCCAAACTTTATGTGTTTATCACAGCCCACAATGCAGAAAAAATGACAGGTGTCTCCTTAGGGGGCTCTGTGCCTTTTCCTAAAAAGTCGTACTTGATTCACTTGGTCTTTTCCTTTTCTCCTTAGAAAAATTTGTTTCCAGTTTGTTTTCTTACTGTGTCCAAGATTCAGTTTCAAAATATTTGAAATAGGGCCCTTGCATTTCCATGAAAGACTTGGAACACTCCTGTCCGTAAGCGCTTGCTCCTGTGGTAGATAGCAGTTTTAGCTTAGGGTGATTCTCCCTGGCCCTGAGCCCTGTTACCACAGAGTCCTGCAGGAAAGCAGGACATAGAAGTACATAGGGGCCGGCGCCACGGCTCACTAGGCTAATCCTCCACCTTGCGGCGCCGGCACACCGGGTTCTAGTCCCGGTCGGGGTGCCGGATTCTGTCCCGGTTGCCCCTCTTCCAGGCCAGCTCTCTGCTGTGGCCAGGGAAGTGCAGTGGAGGATGGCCCAGGTCCTTGGGCCCTGCATCCCATGGGAGACCAGGAGAAGTACCTGGCTCCTGCCATCGGATCAGCGTGGTGTGCCAGCCACAGCACGCTGGCCGCAGCGGCCATTGGAGGGTGAACCAACGGCAAAGGAAGACCTTTCTCTCTGTCTCTCTCTCTCACTGTCCACTCTGCCTGTCAAAAAAAAAAAAAAAAAGAAAGTACATAGGGTGTTCTTAGGATAGAGGCAGACAACTCAGAAACAACAGAAATGCATGCCGGGCACAGGAGGCTGATACCAACGAAGGGAGAATATTTGGATTAGCTTTTGAGGAAACTTGGATTTGAACCAAACTTGCTCGGAGGCAGACGAGAAAAAAAGCACAGCTTGGTTGTGACACCGCTTTTTTTCCTACTGGGGGAAAGCATGCAGCTTAATGTGCTGAGACGTGTTCTCCTTACGCTTGAAGGAGGCAGAGGATGACTCCTCAGAAAGTGCCATTGAGAGACAGGATGGAGGAGTGCGTGCTGCCTGCGCGCCAGCCCACACCCAGAGCAGGCTGCGGTGCCGCAGGGCGACGGGAGAGCTGCAGGGGAGCAGTCTGCTGGGTGGACGGCTGGTCTGGCGGGAGGATTCAGGATGCAGCCGAAAGAATATTTCCCGACGCACCAGTCAGTCTGTCCCTGAGGCTTTCTGTTTGCTTGAAAGAGTCACGTAGGAGACCATGAGTATCAGGTGCTAGCCGGTGTCTCAAAGACAGTAATGTTGGTTCTCAGCTGAAAGAAGATCCGGGTCTCGACATGAAAGTATGAGCCCCGAGACAGAGGTTGGGTTGTGAGAGCTGAAGAGCCCGCTGGAAAGCCCGGGGACGTGGACTGCTCGAGAGCTGGCCGTGGGCTCCGTGCCTGCAGATACCTGAGCATGTTTTCCATCGAGGCATCACTGGGCGTCACAGGTGGCGTCTTAGCCACTGCACTAAATGCCCACCCCTACGTCCCATAATTTTAAGGACACCCAATTAATTTCAGTTAATATGTCAGGATTTGCAAAACTGGTGCCCCTATTGGCACATACATTGATTCTTTTTCTTTAAAAGATTTGCTGGCCGGCGCCGCGGCTCACTAGGCTAATCCTCCACCTTGCGGCGCCGGCACACCGGGTTCTAGTCCCGGTCGGGGCACCGGATTCTGTCCTGGTTGCCCCTCTTCCAGGCCAGCTCTCTGCTGTGGCCAGGGAGTGCAGTGGAGGATGGCCCAAGTGCTTGGGCCCTGCACCCCATGGGAGACCAGGATAAGCACCTGGCTCCTGCCATCAGATCAGCATGGTGCGCCGGCCGCAGTGGCCATTGGAGGGTGAACCAACGGCAAAGGAAGACCTTTCTCTCTGTCTCTCTCTCTCACTGTCCACTCTGCCTGTCAAAAAAAAAAAAAAAAAGAAAAGAAAAGAAAAAGATTTGCTCATGTTTTTGAGAGGTAGCATTGCAGAGAGAAGGAGAGACAGAGAGATCTTCCATCTGCTGGTTCACTCCCCCAAATGGCTACAACAGCCAGAGCTGAGCCGATTCGAAGCCAGGAGCTTCTTCCTGGTCTCCCACATGGATGCAGGGACTCAAGCGCTTGGGCCTTCTTCCACTGCTTTCCCAGGCCATTAGCAGAGTACTGGATCGGAAGAGGAACAGCTGGGACATGAACCAGTGGCCATATGGGATGCTGGCGCCACTCAGGCTTAACCTACTACACCACAGCACTGTTGTTTTTTAAGATTTATTTTATCTATTTGAAAGGCAGAGTTCTACAGAGAGAGAGATCTTGCATCCACTGGTTCACTCCCCAGATGGCCTTAATGGCCAGGGCTGGATCAGGCTGAAGCCAAGTGCCAAGAGCTTCCTCCAGGTCTCCCATGTGGATGCAGGGACACAAGCACTTGGGCCATCCTCCACTGCCTTCTCAGGCACATTAGCAGGGAGCTGGATTGGAAATGAAGCAGCCAGAACTCCAACCAGTGCCCGTATGGGATGCCGGCAGCTTAAGTGGTGGCCTTACCCCTGCACCACAATGCCCGCCTGCACTACTTTTAATCCTCAGAAACCAGATGATATAGGTGGATGAGAAAATAAATTCAGATAGAGCAGAAGTGATCAAGGCAGACACGTGGCCTTGCCTATACGAGGCCCTTGGAGCAGTATTTCCAGAGACGGAATGAGGAAAGCAGCTGATCGGATGCTGGCTTTATTCCTTTCTGTGACTGCATCCTAGAAGTAGCCAGTATTGAGAGGGGGAAGTCTAGTGAAGGCCGAATGTTCTGGCTGCTCTGCCAGGTCTGCCTTGAACCGTATTGAAGACCCCACCTGCTCACTTCTGCAGGTGCATATGAAAAAGCCAGGTGCTGGTTGTTATTTCAGAAACTTGCTGAATGAGTTCTGTCCTCAGCTGGGATTAGTTGTCTTTGGTTAGGGCTCATGTTAGCTGTATGGTGAGGCCTTGCTGGAACAGGCTGTTTTGTCTCCACAGACAGTGTGCAGCCCACAAGGTCTGCTTTGAAGCTCAACAGGAGCTTGTGGAGAGCCCACTAGAAAATAAATCTCCAAGTCTCCCCATATCGAGGTTCGGGCTATGGTCACATCTGAACCCACCGGCCCTTAGTCCCTATGTAAGAGTGGAAAATAAAACCTATAACAGTGTTAAATGTTTTTTAAAATTTTTCAAATATACTTAATGAATAAAATAATTTTAGTTTAGTCCACTTGGAAGGGCTTTGGTAAAAATTGAATGATAGTAGGAAGTGACCCCAAACTCGGGGGTCGCTGGCCAGCCTCAGGCAGGTCCCTGTGGGCTCCCCCCAGAAACAAGATGGACAGAAGCTCCTGCTTTGTGGGGGAAAAGCTGGTAATGCAGGCCAAGAGCCAGGAGGTTGGGATGTCCTTTATTACAGTGGCAGAGAGACAGACTGAGACAGAGGTCTGTCTGCCGATTGGCTCCCTAAAGACTCACACAGCCAGGGCTGGACCAGGCCAAAGCCAGGAGCCAGAAACTCAGTCGGACTCACCCAGGTCTCCTGTGTGGGTGGTGGGGACCCAAGAACTTGAGCCATCACTTGCTGCCTCCCGAAGTGTGTATTAGCAGGAGCCTGGTTGGTAGAGCCAGAACTTGAACCCAGACACTCCAGTATGGGACGTGGGCACCCAGCCAGCATCTTCACCCCTGCTCCAGTCGTCTGCCCCTGTTGTGTGTTGCAGGGGTCGGGAATGTCTGGCCTGCAAGCCTTATAAAACCCACGAAATCTGTTTCTTCTGGGCCTGCCAAGGCAACCGCAGACAGACTTGAAATTCAGTAAATCTATAGCAGGTTAGTTTTTAAGTTGATGATTTTGTATGGCCGCGTTATGAATAAATATCCAAGTGGCCCTTGGCAGAAAAAAGTTCCCTACCTTTCATCTACAGTATGCAAACTTGAATGTGTGGTCATTGTTTAGTATGTTGGTTTGAGTATTGCCTCAGGTACCCAAGTTCCTAATGTAATATGATACAGGGCCAGCATTGCAGCATAGCAAGTAAAGCTGCTGCCTGTGACACCGGCATCCCATACGGGCGCCAGTTCATGTCCCAGCTGCTCCACTACCCAGCTAGCTGCCTGCTAATGGCCTGGGAGAAGCCGCGGAAGATGTCCCAAGTATTTGGGCCCCTGCCACCCACATGGAAGACCTAGATGAAGCAAATAAATCTCTTTCTTTAAAAGATTTATTGGGGCCAGCGCTTTGGCAGGTAAAGCCGCCGCCTGCAATGCTGGCATCTCATGGGCACCAGTTCAAGACCCGGCTGCTCCACTTCTATGAGCTGGGAAAGCAGTAGAAGATGGCCCAGGTCCTTGGGCCCCTGCACCCATGTGGGAGACCCGGAAGAAGCTCCTGGCTCCTGGCTTTGGATCAGCACAGCTCCAGCCATTGCAGCCAATTGGGGAGTGAACCAGAAGATGGAAGATTCTCTCTCTCCCTCTCCCTCTCCCTCTCCCCCTCTCTCTCTCCCTCTCTCTCCCTCCCTCTGCCTTTTCTTCTCTCTGTAACTCTGACTTTCAAATAAATAAATCTTTAAAAAATAATAATGAAATATAATAAAAAATTTATTGGTTTACTTGAAAGAATTATAAAGATAGATAGAGATCTTCCATCCGCTGGTTCAGTCCCCAAATGGCCATAATGCCAAGGCTGGGCCAGGCTGGAGCCAGGAGCTTCATCCAGATCTCCCACATGGGTTCAGGGGTTCAGGGTCCATCTTCTGCTGTCTTCCCAGGCACATTAGCAGGGAGCTGGATTGGAAGTGGAGCACCTGAGACTCAAACCTGTGGGATGCTGATGGTGGCTTAACCTGCTACACCACAGCGCTGGCCCCTGTAAAGAAATCTTTAAAGAAACAAAATCAAATGATGTGGTTGCCTGTAATGTATGCATCTCCTCCTTTGTATTTTAAATAATCTCTAGATCATGTGGTAATACCTAATACAAATAAATAGTTGGCATAGGCCATATTGCTTGACAAGAAAAAGAACCACAGTTTTACATATTCAGTGCAGACATAATTTTGTTGTGGGGCATCTTCAGTTCCTGGTTGGTTGAGTCTGCTGTGGCTGGGAACGCTGGTGGTCTTCACGTGGCCCCTGTGTGATGGGGTCTGTTTTCTTCTTAAGGTCGTGAAATGTAATTTCACTCTAACAGTGAGGAAGATAGTGTTGTATCCAAGACTTTTGAGTTTCTGGTAGGATGGTTGTTCAGGATTTAATTCTCAAAGCACGAGAGGTGGTCTACCTGTTTTCTTCCCCGGAGTTGTACAGCCGGGGTGATTCATGCCAGGTGTAACACGGGCACTCTCCTGTTGTGTGTTTAATGTCATCTTGCTGCTGGAGCTCTCTTCACCTTGCCACAGCTGCCGCGCGGCCGCCACCTGACTGGCAGCAGTGATAATGTGCTGTCCTGGTTTGTGAGCTCACATCCGTCTCCGCTTAGCCCATTGGTGAAGGAAAGTGTACATGGCCTGAAGTTTTCTATTCTTAAGTGAACAGGAAGAATCTTAACTTCTTGCTCCACAGCGAATACAAGAAAGACCAGTTTTTAAGGTATTGACACTGAAGTATGATGGTGCAGTTGGAACTAAGCTAACAGTTGTAGCTAGTTCTGTTACGGCTTTAAAAGTAATTAGAATGAAAACCTCAGTCAATGACTTCAGCCTTGAGTTTACAGGTATAAAAACGCCCATCCTGGGTGCCGGTGTTGTGGCCCTGTGGATTAAGCCACCACATGTGACGCTGGCCTCTCGTATTAGAATGCCAGTTCAATTCCTGGCTGTTAGGCTTCTGATCCAGCTGCCTGCTGATGCGCCTGGCAAGGCAGCAGCAGATGACCCAAGTGCTTGGTGCCTGAGACCTGGGTGGAGTTCCTGGCTCCTGGCTTCAGCCTGGCCCAACCCACGCTTCCCCAACTTGCAGCAGTTTGGGGAGTGGTTGGAAGATTTCTTTCTCTGTCACTCTTTCAAATAAAATCTGTGAAAAATAAAATTTTGAAAATGTGAATCCCAGAACAAACTTGAAGCACATGTGGGCTAACCTGATGCTTGTGACACCAGCATCCCATATTGGAGTGCAGGTTCAAGCCCTGGTTGCTCCACTTCTGATCCAGCTTCCTGCTAAGGCCTTTGGGAAGGCAGTAGAAGTGCCCCTGCTGCCCACATGGTAGACGTGCAGTTCCTGGCTAATGGCTTTGGCCTGATCCGGACAAAACATGTGTGTCCCACCCTGAAAAGAGGTCAATGATGAACAGTAAAAGGTCTGATTGCCCAGGTGCCCCTGCTTCCCAGCAGTCCCCAGCCGCCTCTCTCCCACAGGCTCCAGGTGTGCTGTTGTGGGCCAGAGGGCTGCTGACACTGTGTGATGTCCCCATCCCGCCTTCCCTGATGAGCCTGGGTGAGGCACGTGGTCGGCATCCAACAGCATAGTCACTGAGGGGTCTGGTGTTGGGTGCAGGCGTCTGCGGTGTGATCTGCCCTTTGCAGCTGAGACCTCAGTAGTGGTTGGGTTAAGTCTCTCTCTCTCTCTCTCTCAGATTTATTTATTTATCTATTTGAAAAAGTTGCACAAAGAAGGAGAGGCAGAGAGAGAGATCTTCCATTTGCTGGTTCACTCCCCAATCGGTCGCAACGACTGGAGCTGCGCCGATCGGAGCCAGGAGCCTCCTCTGGGTGTCCCACGCAGGTGCAGGAGCCCAAGGACCTGGGCCATCGTCCACTGCCTTCCCAGGCCATAGCAGAGAGCTGGATCAGAAGTGGAGCAGCCGGGACTCGAACCGGCACACATAATGTGACGCCAGCACTGCAAATGGGGGCTTTACCCGTTATGCCACAGTGCCCGCCCCCTGTCTCTCCTTTGTATGCTATTCCCCTGGGGCCCCTGTCCATTCTGACTGAATGTGGAGCTGACTTGGAGCAGCACTGACTAAAACCCAGACTTTCTACAGGCTTAGCCAGATCGTCCACAGACTCACAGAGGATGTCAGGACAGTCCAGGCAGGTGCCTGCTCAGAAATGATTTTGCGGGGGTCCTCCCACCACTCTTCCCTTTTCTTGAGGACAGGGAGGGGGCACGTGAAGTTTGGTGCTATGCTGTTGACTTTTTGGAATGCTGTTAGTGGGAGATGGCTCCTCCTGGTGCTGTACTCTGTGGGCAGTACCCACAGAGGAGCTTTCTCAGGGTTTCTGAGTGGCCTCACATGAACCATGAGGCCTCTGTGGTGGAGATTCAGTGACGGACAGTGTTTGTGTCCTGTGCGGTCTCGTCACTGTGAGTGTTCCTGGATGTGCCCTGGGTCTCCGAGACTGCCTGGAGGGGGGGGTGCTGTGGCCCCTCCAGCAGCCTGGCCGGCGTGTGGCGTCCCCAGACTGAACGTGGCTGTGTTCTCTTTCTAGCACACACTCACGGGACACAGTGGGAAAGTGCTCTCTGCCAAGTTCCTGCTGGACAACGCACGGATCGTGTCGGGAAGTCACGACCGGACCCTCAAACTCTGGGACCTGCGCAGCAAAGTCTGTGAGGAGACTCAGTCTCTCTGTGTGTGTGCTAGACTTGGCGGGACTTGGCGTGTGTGCTGGCTTCCTGGGCAGAGCCTGCGTTTGTTGGGAAGCAGTTTAAACTTCGGGTCCAATTCATACTCAAGCGCTCAAGCAGCGACAGTTTTTCTTGTTTGAGACGTTATTGAAATTAGTGATTCCGATGGCTCAGTGGTTAGTGTGCAGTGGCGTTGTATGCATAGCCACGTAGGTGCCCTGCGTGATTGACGGTGTTTGCTTTTCTTTCAGGCATAAAGACAGTGTTTGCAGGATCCAGTTGCAATGATATTGTCTGCACAGAGCAGTGTGTAATGAGTGGACATTTTGACAAGAAAATTCGTTTCTGGGACATCCGGTATGGCGCCCAAGAGCTTGGAAGGGGGGTGGGGAGGGGCAGGCTAGAGGGTCTGTGTGTTTAAATCTCAGGAGGTGCCCTAACAGACTTCAGGGTTCACCGTTGAGTACTTCAGCAGTCGGTCATTGAGCCTGCACCGTGCACCAGGCGTTTTACTAGCAGCTCAGCAGAGACAGACGAGATACTCTTCTACCGAAGGCAATTAAAGTATGAGAGAAAACAGAGAACGGTGTGCTAGAGCAGGCCTGTGGAACATCCCATATGGGCGCTGTTCCACTTGTGATCCGGCTTGCTGCTGATGTGCCCGAAAGGAGTAGAAGATGACCTGAGTGCCTGGGCCACCCATGTGGGAGACCCGGTTGGAGATTCAGGCTCTCTGCTTCAGCCTGGCCCAGGCCCGGCCATTGCAGCAATTTGGGGAGTGAACCAGGGATGGAAGCTCTCTTTTTCTCTGCCTCTGCCTCTGCCTCTCTGTCTCTGTCTCTCTCTCTCTCTCTCTCTCTCTCTTTGTCTGTAACTCTGCCTTTCAATAAATAAATCTTTAAAGAAATTTTTAAAAATGCTAGGTGATAAAAGGTTTAGGGTGGAGGGAAAACTCAGGAGTCCTCAGTGAACGAGGGACTCTGAGGACAGACGTGCTTACTCAGAATAACCACAAAAAGCAAGGATAGCGTTTTGGGGCCTGTTCCAGGGGGCTGGCCAAAGGAAGCAAGCTGGGCAGGTCACATCTGTCAGTGACCGCTGCAAGAGCAGAGCAGTCGGCTGCCCAGAAAGGCGATGAAAGGAGGTCTGGGGTTGGTTGCAGAGAGAACGAGGAGTGAAGACCTGTGGTCGGAGCTGGTGCTTACAGTTCTAGAGGCTGTAGGTCCAGGATTGGGCAGGCACACCTGGCGAGGGCCTCGTGCTGTGTCATCGCGTGGCAGGATTGTGTGCTGCAGTATGTGCGGAAGAACCCACGCTTGGGGTGGCCTGGGTGTTTTGTTAATTTACTTGAAAGGCAGAATCACAGAGAACGAGAGGAGGGGAAGGAGAAGGAGATCTTCCATCCGTGGGTTCACTTTGCAGGTGGCTGCGATGGCTAAGGCTGGGCCAGGCAAAAGCAAGGAGCCAAGAACTCCATCTGGGTCTTGCCATGTGGGTGTCAGGAGGCCAAGTACTTGTACCATATTCCACTGTTTTCTTAGGCACATTAGCAGGAACCTGGATTGGAAGTGGAGCAGCCAGGACTTGAACAGGTGCCCATGTGGGATGCCAGCACTGCAGGTGGCGGCTTAACATGCTATGCCACAATGCCATCCCCATGTCATGAATTCTTTTTTTTTTTTTTTTAAGATCTATTTATTTATTTGAAAGTCAAAAAGAGATATGCCACAGTACCAGCCCCAGGTGAGGAGTTCTGAGACTGACTCAGTACCATTACTGCAGGACCTACCCGTGGGTAGAGATGAAAACAGACCTGTGGCATTTGTGAGGCTTCTCCAGGAGAAGGTTCCATTCTAGCTGATTGTAGTGCTTACTGTGTGTGTGAGTGTTTGTGCGTGTGTGTCCATCCTGGTTAAAATAGAGATGCCTGTTCTCTCCACATCACGCTTCTCAGATGTTTCTTCTCTCTCAGATCAGAGACGATCGTCCGAGAGATGGAGCTGTTGGGGAAGATTACTGCCCTAGACTTGAACCCAGAAAGGACCGAGCTCCTGAGCTGCTCCCGTGACGACCTGCTCAAAGTTGTTGATCTCCGAGCGAATGCTGTGAGGCAGACATTCAGGTAACAGCTGGCGGGCAGTGCCCTGCAGTGCTGGGAGAGCAGGCCCTGGCATCGGCCCGCTGGCTAACACACCTGCTGCTTTCGCAGTGCGCCTGGATTCAAGTGCGGCTCTGACTGGACCAGAGTTGTCTTCAGGTTAGTAGTGATGTCCCCACCCCCAATTGGGGCCATCTCGAAGGTTCGTACAGAGGTAGAGAGCAACATTTGTCTGGTGTCTCCACCTGAGTGCCCGGAGTGCGCCTGAGGTCATGTTTGTTTGGGTGTGGGGGGTGGTTAGGGACCTCGGTTCCCAGAAGTCACCCAGTGCCGCTCTTCTGCAGCTGGGCGAGGCCAGACTGGCAGATAGCATTGGCATCTGCTGCCTGTGTGTGCAGAGGGCAAGGTCGTGTGTGTGTCTTGTGCGGAATGACCCCTACTTCCTAGAGGGCCGTGCAGTGGAAGGTGGGAGTTGACTGCTGTTCCTCGTGTCCCGTCTCCTCCAGCCCCGATGGCAGTTACGTGACAGCAGGCTCGGCCGACGGCTCGCTCTACGTGTGGAGTGTGCTCACGGGGAAAGTGGAGCAGGTGCTAACGAAGCAGCACAGGTAAGGTGACCCCGCCAGCGTGCTCGCCTCCCCGCGCTTGAGGGCAGGCCTGGGCCTCCGTCATCCCCGGGAGGGCGGCACCCACTCACGGGAGCCGTGTTAGTGCAGAGGCTGTGGCTCTTCCCATAGAACGACAGACAGGTTCCTGCAGAATGTGGATCTCCCTGTGAGCAGGGAGAGGGCGAAAGAAACGCCTCCCCGGGTCGCTTCTGTTCTATCCACTCTCCACGCCGCTCTCCCCGGCAGCCCCTTTCATCAGCAAGCCGACCTGCTCCTGTACTCTGTTCGGCACCTGAGCGGTGTGGCCCAGGGCCCTGTTTTCCTTTGTCTATTTCTGTGCACCCAAGTCGGTTGGACGACGCTGGTTTTCCTCAGAGCCGCCTCTCACGCTGCACCAGGCAGCAGCGTACCTCTCCCGGCTGCCTACCCAGTGCAGCCCATGCCAGTCCTGGGACCCTCTCGGGCTTGTGTGTGATGCCTCTGTCTCCCTGGTGCGCTCAGAACTACTCAGGGAGAACCGAGGAGGCCTGTTGCTGAAGCAGCCAAGCTCGTTCCTCCTGACCTGCCCAGTGAAATACAGCACAGGGCTCCCTAGAGCGCCCCCGCAGGATTCCAGAGCACGTGGAACTGTGTGGGTGTGGCTGGCTGAGCTCTCAGCAACTTGATGTCCTTGTGGTCTCTCCTTTGAAGCTCATGCATCAATGCGGTGGCATGGTCCCCCTCCGGCCTCCACGTGGTCAGTGTGGACAAAGGCAGCAAAGCCGTGCTGTGGGCACAGCCGTGATGGACCTCCCGGGAGAAGCACAGGACTCTGCAGCTCTGGCCTGGTGAATGTGTGTCTGCCCGGAGAAGGGCTCAGGCCAAGGCTCAGTGGCCTTTTGAACAGGATTTCCTAGAATCTTGACTGAGGTCTGTAATGGCCCGGAAGAATCACACTGAAACAATCTGACCCTGTGGTCGCTCAGCAGAGGTTCAGGTTCCTGCCTTGCTTCCAGTGGGAAACACTACTAGCTCTGATCTTCCATACCTCATTGGGCAGGGGAGCACAGGCCCCTGCTAGGTCTCCTCACTGGACAGCAGTGCCAAAAACACCCGACCTGTCCAGGCGTCGGTTCGCTCTGTGCTTTCTCCTGGCCTTCCAGTCTGTTCTCACCCAATGCATGCTCCCCCCTTGGGCTCGTTTGCTCCATGAAATCGCTTTAAACCTAAGATTAATGGGACCCCAGCCCAGGGCCCGTCCTGATGCTGAGACCCTGGGGTTGGGCCAGGGCTTCTGTGCAGATCACGTCTGACCCCTCGGAAGCTCCTGACGTCCCTGCAGCTGTTCTGCAGAGCTTGACTCACTGTCCCAGCACATCTGCGTATCTATTTCCTGATCAAGAAATAAACACCCATTTGGCTTCTAAGTAGAGGAGGAAGCGTGGAAACCTCCTGCCAGAGTGGATTCACTGCGGTGTGAGGAGCGTGCTCCTGTGTCGCTCGGCTCATGCTCAGAAGGCGGCTGCACACCACGTCTGCTGTGGCAAGGGGCGTGACGCCTCAGCCACACTGCCGTGCCCCGGGCTGCAGAGCAGGAAGCCGCGTCCGGGAAGCGCCGGGCCATCTTCCCGGTGCAGGAGTTGCCGTGAAAGCCAGGAAAAGATGCCCGTCTTTACCTGTGCGTTAGATTGCAGTTCTGGGTGTCTGAAGCACCAGTGTTTGTATCACTTTTTAATTTGCACTTTATTTTCCCCTCCCTCACTTTGTTCTCTGCACAGTTGGGGATTGAGTGATGGCCTGGGGGTGAGGAATGAGGCCTGGGGCGGCCTCTCTAGCCTTCCCCTCTCCTGCCCACATCGCCCCTCTGCGGTTTGCCCTTAGAGGAGTTGTGTTCACGTTCAGGGGAGCTGAAATTCAAAGGCCAGGGCACATCATTTATTTATTTAATTATGTTGCCCACAAAACTTGATTGTAAATAAAGAAAAATCTTATATACTTTTCAAACTCCTTGTCTCTGGGTGGTCATTTATTCTCCTTTGTCTTTAAGGATTGAGCTCCTTGATTTTCCTGGTGTCCATTTAAAAGCAGTGGGTGGTACTTCCCTAACGTCCCTCGTTGTTTCTCACGTCAGCCCCATTCCACTCGTCGTCTGTGCCTGTGAACAGCAGAGTTGAAGCTGCTGGTCACCACAGCCCTGCACTAGTGACGCAGAAGCCGTTGTTCAGAGCTCGTGCGTCTCCCCTCGGCCAAGCTCCTTGGGAGTGAGCAGCTTAGATACCCAACAGGCAGCCTGAGCCATGGCAGATTCTGATCGCCGCCCTGGAAGGACACTCGCCTGGCCCAGCTGCTGGAGTCAAGGTTCTCTGAGACCGCCGACACTCAGCATGACCGCTGGCCGAGCCCCCTGCGGTCACTACCCGGAGGCAGGTGAGCCTCAAAGTCGACCCCAGGTAAGTGTGGCAGCAGCCTCGGAGGAATCCTGACTGCTGGCTCTGCTTCTCTGAGCTCTCTGCCACAGTGAACTCCTCAGGTCCCTTAACTGCTGAGCTAACGGTGTGGGTCACACTACTGGGGAAGTGACTTCCTTTCTTCTTAACCCGTGCTCTCCACCTTCCTTGCCCGCAGGTGGCCTTCGGCCCTTGCCCTGCTGCAGGTTCCATTGGTCAGCAGGGAACCGCATAGCTGCTTTTTAATTTCCTGGGCAGTTTCTGCGGCTGTGCTTCCAGGTGTTTGGTGCCAGCGTGCACCTGGGTTGGGAGTGGCGTCTGCTACAAATACCTACTTTGATCCAGGTATTAACATATCTCAGAGTTGGAGGATTTTGAACCTTTACATGGATTTATATTGCCTGGGTTACTTCCTGGTACAGTATGAGAAGTTGAAGGCCTTGTTTTTAAAGCGTGTGTTGTGTGTGCACTGCCCTGTGTCGTCTGTGTTGTGAAGCCTCCTGCACCTTTCACGTCGTGGCCCACAGGAGATTAGGTCTGGGTGGACACTGCAGTAAGTGGACAAAGACTGGCTCAGCTGAGGACCCACCCTGGGAACTTGCACACTGCCGAGTGCACCAGAGTGCACCGGGCTGCCTTTGTGTCCACATCTACAGCACAGCAGTGGCTTCCGTTAACTGGACGTTTTGCAGTGTGGACGTTCCGCTCATCACCTGCGTGGGGCAGCAGAAGACAAGTGTTAACGGTGAGCTGCTGCCTTGTCCCAAGACTGCTTGCCGGGCTAGAGAAATCACAGACTTGTTTTTAGGAGGTGCCTCGGCTAGTCGATACTAAAAAACAGGGAGTCTGGCCTCACAGCTGAGTGAGGAGTTGTCTCATGTGAGCACCCTGGGCCTGCCCTGCTCCAGGCCCACAGGGGAGGGGGACACATCCAGAAAGCCTCCACTTTCCTAGATTCCACGTCTTCATCTACGGACTGAGGAAGTCTGGGATAGCATGAGGTGTCTGTGTCCTCGTAGGTTGGGTAAGCAGGTGTGGGGTATGTGGTTCTTGCCCATAGCCAGTAAGTCTGACCCACAAGGATTCTTAGCTGCCTCGACTCAGCAGACCTTGATTTCTGGCCTCCAGGAGCCCTGGCTTTTCATTCCTACCGCTTTCTGTCTGGCCTGTGCAATCCAGGCACTTCTGTTGTCTGTGCGCCCATCCGTGCATGCCTCCCTCCGGTGCTCCGCGCCCGTAGTGAATCTTCCCAGCATCGTGCCACCTTCACATTCGTCTCTCACCCTTGGCTGACGGCAGGCGTGGTGAGGACCTCCACATCAGGGCAGAGGCGGGACTTGAACAGGTCAGCAGCCCCGTAAGGAGTGCTTGCCCACCCCCACCCGGCCTTTGGTCAGTGTTGCTTCACGACTCCCAGAGTGCTTTTCCTCAGAGTATCTTGAAATGGGCTTCAGGTGTGTGTGTCGCGCCCATAACTCAGCGTGCACCTGTTGCATCAGTTCATGCCCCGGGTGGGAAGCTGTAGCCCTGCACAGAGCAGTGTGCCGAGCTTTGGATTTGCTCTGGCCTGGAGGAGAGGCAGGTGTGCTGGTGAGCCAGGCAGTAGGAAGACCCTTGCAAAGCATTCTGGTTTCTAGTACAAAGCCCTGAGTTCTGTTTCCCTCAGTGGTACAACACGGATGGTTCTGACAGAGGTCTCGGGAGCCGCCATATTCTCAGTACCCAACAGAATGGCACATACGGGGCAGTCGAGAAAATGTCTATCGGGGCGGGAGGGTGTGCATTTGGTTAAAGATGCCCCTTGGGGTACCTGCATCCCGTATCAGAGTGTGTGGGCTTGAGTCCCAGCTTCACATCCAACTCCAGCTTCCTCTAATGGGCACCTGAGGAGGCAGCAGGTGATGGCTGCAGTACTTGGATCTCTGCCACCCACACAGAAGACCTAGACGGGTTCCTAGCTCCTGGCTTCAGCTGGCCCAGCCCTAGCTGTTGGAGGTGTTTGGGGAGTGAACCAGTGGATGGAAGATTTCTGTCTCCCTGCCTTTCAAATAAAAAGTGTTACCTTTTAATTTGAAAGAGAGTTACAGAGAGAGGGAGAGACTGATAGACCTTCCATCCAAATCTGCTAGTTCACTCCTCAGATGGCCCCAGTGGCCAGGAGCCAGGAGCTTCCTCCAGGTCTCCTGCAAGGGTAGCAGGGCACAAACACCTGGACCATCCTCTGCTGCTTTTTCCAGGCCATTAGCAGGGAGCTGGATCAGAAATGGTGCAGCTGGGACATGAACAAGTGCCCATACAGGATGCCAGCTTCGCAGGTGGCAACTTTACCCGCTACACCATGACAGCAGCCCCCAAAAATAAATTTTTTTAACATGAGAAACAGCAAACATTTTTAGAAGTTGTTTAGTAGAAGTTAATCTGAAAGACGGCCCCAGGATAGTGGATCAGAGCCAGCTAAAAGGAAGAGAGACAAAAGGGTGGAGAGTGATTTTAAACTAAATGAGAGGGTGAGCATTGTGGGACAGTGTATTAAGCTGCTTCTTGGGATGCTTGCATCCCACATTTGAGTGCCGGGTTCAAGTCCTGTCTCCTCCGCTTCCCATCCAGCTTTCTGTTAATGCACTTGTTAGGCAGTGGATGGTGACCCAAGTACTTTGGTTCCTGCCTCCTACACGAATTACCCAGGTAGAATTCCTGGTTCCTGGCTTCAGCCTGGTCTAGCCCTGGCTGTTGAAGATTTCTCTATCACTCTACCTTTTTAAATAAATCTTTAACTATATATGTGTGTGTGTTTTATGTGTGTATACACACATACTTTTTTTTTTTCAAAGATTTATTTTTATTATTTATTTGAAAGAGTTAGAGAAGGAGAGGCAGAGAGAGAAAAGTCTTCCATGCACTGGTTCACTCCCCAGTTGGCTGCAATGTGCGGAGCTGCGCCAATCCGAAGCCAGGAGCCAGGAGCCTATTCCAGGTCTCCCACGCAGGTGCAGGGGCCCAAGGACTTGGGCCGTCTTCTGCTTTCCCAGGCCATAGCAGAGAGCTGGATCAGAAGTAGAGCAGCCATGTCATGAACCAGCACCCATATGGGATGCCAGCACTGCAGGCAGTGGCTTTACCACTGTGGTGCTACACCACAGCACCAGCCCCCACCCGTATGTTTTAAAGACAAATGTTTGTAGAAATTTTGCTCTCTGTTATGAGCCTTATGTATCCTAGATCATAATATGAAACATGTTGTTTTAAAAGAATTTATTGAGATTCTCGTAAAAAAAATTTAAGTTTTAATTATTTGAAAGGCAGTTATGGGATGAGAGGGAGGGAGAGATGAAGAAAGAACGTCAGTCCACTGGTTCACTCCCCAAATGGCTGTAGTAACCAGGGATGAGCCAGGCTGAAGCCGGGAGCTACTTCCCTAGGCACATTATCAGAAAGCTGGATCAGAAGTAGAGCAGCTGGACTCAAACCAGTGCTCCTATTGGATGCCACCGTTGCAGGCAGTAGCTTAACCCACTGCGTTATAACCCAGCCCCCATGTAAACTATTTAAAATGAACAATTCAGTGTGCAGCCAGCAGCTCCAATTCCAACCGAAAAAGGGAGTCTGTGTTCCTCAGGCTCTTGATCTGTAGCAATGGGTCTATGTTGAAAAGTGGGCCTCTCGGCCAGTGCTGCGGCTCAATAGGCTAATCCTCCACCTGCAGTGACGGCACCCTGGGTTCTAGTCCCGGTCAGGGTGCCGGATTCTGTCCTGGTTGCTCCTCTTCCAGGCCAGCTCTCTGCTGTGGCCGGGAGTGCAGTGGAGGATGGCCCAAGTGCTTGGGCCCTGCACCCCATGGGAGACCAGGAGAAGCACCTGGCTCCTGGCTTCAGACCGTTTGCAGCGGCCATTGTGGGGTGAACCAACGGCAAAAAGGAAGACCTTTCTCTCTGTCTCTCTCACTGTCCACTCTGCCTATCAAAAAAGAAAAAAGAAAAGTCGCGTCTCCCCAGGAAAGACCCGTGTGTAATTGTGCATGCAACTTCAGGAGGCTCACAGGATCCGTTCACAGGCCTCGAACTGGCTGCCTCTTCGTTGAAACTCCCTTCAGTGTTGGGAGCCCACGGTGTAGACCTGCAGAAGGCCAAAGAAGCACACGGGACCGTCAGCCTCATATTTGGGGAGGGCAAGAGACGATCTTGATCAGCGTCTGCCTCCGCTCTGCACAGAACTCTAGACTTTAAAACCAAGGGCGGGGCAGAGTTTTATTTATTTGAAAGGTAGAGTACCAGAGAGATCTCCAACTGCTGGTTCACTCCCCAAATGGTTGCCACGACTGGGACTGTTCTGGGCCAAAGCCAAGAGTTCCATCCAGGTCTCCCACTCAGGTGCAGGGGCCCAAGCACGTGGGCCATCCTCTGCTGCTTTCCCAGGTGCATTAGCAGGGAGCTGGATGGGAAGCGGAGCAGCCAGGACTCAAGCTGGCGCTCTGATGTGAGGTGCTGGGGTCGCAAGCAGAGCTTACCCCACTGTGCCACCACACCACACCTTTTTAAGGGATTGATCTCCACATGACATGAATCCTCTCAGCCTTGCAGACACAGGCCAGGTCATGGGATTGCATAGACAGAGAAAAGGGAGTGGCGGCCTGGCCTCAGGTCCACCGTGGGCTCAGCAGTGGCCTGCAGAGCCCAGACTCCAGTCTAGGGCTGTTGGCTCGGCACGTTCCCGCCGTGCCTGCTGTTTCCAGCATGCCTCGAGACACAGGTGACGGGATGGGGCCTCGAGTGGTGAGGGGTTCACTGCCCACGCGGAAGGAGTAGTGTGTGGAAGACATCCTAGATGCACTCGGAGCAGTGGGGAGAAGGATGCGGCGGACATTCCAGCCTAACCATTTTTGTGCTGTTTTGAAGAAAGGTGGGAATATGACAAGGTGGTGATCTCCACACCCCTGGAAGCGTTCACCGGCTTCTTGCTGGGGGTGTTGTAGAGGAGACTCGAGGGGCAGCGTCCTGACCTTACAGGTTAAGCTGTCTTCCGTGCTGGCATCCGATATGGCACTGGTTCAAGTCCCAGCTGCTCCGCTTCTGATCCAGCTCCCTGCTAATGTACTGGGAGAGCAGTAGAAGATGGCCCAAGCGCTTGGGCCCCTGCAATCATGTGGGAGACCCAGGAGAGGCTCCTGGCTCCTGGCCCTGGCTTGGCCCAGCCCTGGCTGTTGTGGCCATATGGGATTGAACCAGTGGATGGAAGATCTCTGTCTCTCCCTCTCTGTAATTCTGACTTTCAAATAAATTAATCAATTATTAAAAAAAAAAAAAAAGACTCAAGTAAGGGATGGAATGTGGACATGGTTAAAAAAAAAAAGTCTTTGTACCTTGAGAAGCCATGGGATTTCAGGTATTGCTAGCCAGCTCAATCCCAAACAGCTCTGTTCTTCAGGCTGATTGACTGAGAGATACAAAGGAGCTTCAGAAAGTTATGGCTAACTCACATTGTCTTTAATTCCATGTTCCATGAATTTTTTGAAAGCTCCAGCTCCGGGCACACTCCATGATGCGGGTTGTCACAAACTTCTCAGGTGTCCTGGGCTCGGGTAGCACGCAGCAATAGGACACCCAGCTCTCATTTTGTAGTTGGTAGTTAACACAGAGTACCCGTTTTCCTGTCTGGTGCTTGTGCCCTAAAAAAACCCTCAAGACAACAACCTAACCCCCAAGCCCATAAGCCTCTTAACTGCAGGCCGGATGTGGGGTTACAGATTTGGAGAAGAAACACGCTCATAGCTTCACCTCACTGGAGACCAACAAGGTCTGCTCTATCCAGGCTTTCCCAGACTTTGGGGATTCGTTGGAAATGAAACCTAGGGGAAGGTTGCCAACTTTTCATTTTTGCTAAGGACTTTTTTCTGATCTACCATGAACTCATTTTATGAAGAGGAAGGAGGCCTTTGTCCTTGGGCTTAAGAGCAGCATTCTGAAATATCTATGGGCAGTGTCAGGATGTCTGCGTTAATTCTCAAATAGGTAAAAAGGAAAAAAGAATCAGACATAGGAAAGTACATGTTGCAAAATGTGAAGGGTGGAATCTTTGGTGTTTGGTATTTATTCTTGAAACTTTTCTGTGTATTCTGAAGATTCATAGTTAAATTCTAGAAAGTGCGTAACTAATGGCAAAAGACGTATCTTGGTTGCCATGGGCTGGAGGGTTGGTGAGAAGTTGATGGAAATGAGTCCTGGGGAACTCCGAGGTGATGAAATATTTTGTTGTTGGGTTATTTCACTCAGCATAATGCTTTCCAGATTCCTAACAGGGATCACTTTTCAGTTAAAATTTAAACACCTAAGAATAATTGTGTGTTAATTACAGAGTTCAACCAATAGTACTAGAACAAAAAAAAATACTAAAATGGATAAAGTATTACATTGTACATCAGCATTATGCTGAGTGAAATAAGCCAGTCCCAAAGGGACAAATGCCATATGTTCTCCCTGATCAGTGACAACTAACTGAGCACCAAAAAGGAAACCTGTTAAAGTGAAATGAACACTATGAGAAACGGTGACTTGATCAGCTCTTGCCCTGACTGTTGATGAACAACTTAATACGTTATCCCTCTTAGTATTTTTTTGTTGTTGTTTATTTGTTCTACTTAATACTTTTGGTTGAATACTGTAATCAATACACAGTTATTCTCAAGTGTTGAAACTTAACTGAAAAGTGATTGCTGTTAAATGTAAGAGAGGGAAGAGATGTGCAATTCGGGACATGCTCAAGCTGACTTACCTCAAACGGTAGAGTTAGAAACATACCAGGGGATTCCAATTCAATCCCATCAAGGTGGCATGTACCAATGCCATCTCACTAGTCCTGGTGATCAATTTCTGTTCACAGTTGATCATAATGATAGGACTAAGAGCCAAAGGGAGCACATAAATAATACTAGTGTCTGAAAATACTAGCTGATAGAATAAAAAAGGGAGAGAACGATCCAACATGGGCAGTGAGATACACAGCAGACCCATAGAATGGCAGATATCCAAAACAGCACTCTGGCCTCAGAATCAGCCCTTAAGGCACGCGGATCTGGCTGAAAAGCCCATGAGAGTATTACAGGCATGGAAAGCCAAAACACTCTGGCAAAAAAAAAAAAAAAAAAAAAAACCAACCTACATGAAAGATCTCCGCGAGTGAGATCCCAGTGAAAAGAACAGGTCATCAAAGAAGGAGGTACCTTTCTCTGAAGGGAGGAGAAAACTTCCACTTTGACTACGACCTTGTCTAAATATGATCAGAGCTGGTGAACTGGAAAGGCTTCCATAGCCTTGGGGACTCATGACAAGAGCCTAGGGTGATTGCTGATGCCATAAACAAGAGTGTCAATTTTGTTAAGTCAACAACAGGAGTCACTGTGCACTTACTCCTCATGTAGGATCTCTGTCCTTAATGTGCTGTACATTGTGATTTAATGCTGTAACTAGTACTCAAACAGTATTTTTCACTTTGTGTTTCTATGTGGTTGCAAACTGTTGAAATATTTACTTAATATATGCTAAACTGATCTTCTGTATATAAAGAGAATTGAAAATGAATCTTGATGTGAATCGAAGGGGGGAGGGAGAGGGAAAGGGGAGGGTTGTGGGTGGGAGGGATGTTATTGGGGGGGGAGCCATTATAATCCATAAGCTGTACTTTGGAAATTTATATTCATTAAATAAAAGTTAAAAAAAAAAAATATTTTGTTGTTGGGGCCGGTGCTATAGCGTAGCGGGTGAAGCTGCCGCCTGCAGTGCCAGCATCGCATATGGGCGCCAGTTCAAGTTCCGGCTGCTCCACTTCCAATTCAGCTCTCTGGTATGGCCTGAGAAAGCAGTAGAAGATGGCCCAGGTCCTTGGACCCTGCACCTGTGTGGGAAGACCTGGAGGAAGCTCCTGGTTCTTGATCAGCGCCACCCTGGCCGTTGTGGCCAATTGGGGAGTGAACCAGCAGATGGAAGACTCTCTCACTCACTTTCTCTCTCTCTCTCTCTCTCTGCCTCTCCTTCTCTCTCTGTGTAACTCTGGCTTTCAAATAAATAAATATATCTTAAAAAATATATATCTTGGGGGCCGCCGCTGTGGTGTAGTAGGCTAGGCTTCCACCTGTGGCGCCGGCATCCCATATGGGCGCCGGTTCTAGACCCAGCTGCTCCACTTCCAGTCCAGCTCTCTGCTGTGGCCTGACAGAGCAGTGGAGTGGAAGATGGCCCAAGTGCTTGGGTCTCAAATCCACATGGGAGACCTGGAAGAAGCTCCTGGCTCCTGGCTTCAGATCGGCCCAGCTCCAGCCATTGCGGCCATCTGGGGAGTGAACCAGAGGATGGAAGCCCTTTCTTCTCTCTCCCTCTCTCTCTCCGTAACTCTACCTCTCAAATAAATAAAATCTTTAATATATATATATATATATACACACACACACACTGTTGTTGAATTTATCTGGGAGACAGACAAATTGAGTAAGCTCCCATCCACTGGTTTACTCTCCATATGCCCACGACATCTGGTGCTGGGGCAGACCAAAGCCAGGAACTCAAAGCCAGTTCCCCATGTGATAGCAGGAACCCAAATATTTGAGCCATTTCCACTGCCTCCCAGGATGCACATTAGCAGGGACCTGGAATCAGGAGCAGAGCTGGGACTCGAACCCAGGCACTCCAGTATGGTATGCTGGCACTGTAACCAGTGTCTTAACCACTAGGGCAAACGCTCACGCCAGAGCGTCCTATGAATAAACATGGTGGTTATTCAGCTGTATGCGATTACCAAAACTCAGCAGAATATACACATAGAGTTGATGAATCAGGTGGAATACAAACGTCTATCTCAATCAAGATGGAGGGGAAGAAGGAGATTATATAACAAGAGTTTGGAACTGTCACAATCTTAGAGTAAAAAGCAATCCTTTATGTTGGATAAATTTTGCTCTTAGAAAAAATTCATGAGTGCATGTGGGGCCAGCGCAGTGGAGTAGTGGGTAAAGCCACTGCCAGCAATGCCAGCTTCCCATATGGATGCCAGTTAGAGTCCCAGCTGCTCTACTTCCGATCCAGCTCTCTGCTATGGCCTGGGAAAGCAGTAGAAGATGGCCCAAGTCCTTGGGCCCCTGCACCTGCATGGATGACTGGGAAGAAGCTCCTGGCTTCGGATCAGTGCAGCTCCAGCTGTTGCAGCTCCATCCATTCCAGCGGATGGAAGACCTCTCTCTTCTCTGCCTCTCCTCTCACTATGTAACTTTCCCTCTTTAAAATAAATCTTTTTTTAAAAATGTCCATGTTTTGCTCAGTTCTTCATGAAGACACAAAATAATCCATTACAGAGCAGGGGGGTGGAATGGTATGCCCAAAAGAAGAGTGAGACTGGTCATCCAGTCCACTCCTGGATCCCCCACCTACAAGGCACTGGCAGGTCAGTGGTAGGATCTGCTGACCTGCGCCTTCCCATTGGCCTGGCACACAGGAGGCAGTGGGAGGCCAGGGGAAGCCAGGAGCACCTGCAGCTGCAGCGTGGACTCGGGTCGCACAGCCACAGCTCCAGCTCTGGTAGCCCCTCTTACGACAGCACTGAGGAGGATCTGTGGCCATTTTTCTTCCTCTTACCTTTGTTTTTGGAATGTTTAAAAATTTATAATCATTTTATATTTTAATTTTTCTGTTTTAGAAGCAGTAAATGATCATTCGAGAGAATGTGAAAAAATTGTTCAAGCAGTTAAGACATAGCATTCACAACACAGAGAGAGCCCCACTGTTAGCTCCGTAGTGCATTCCCTTGGGCACGATGCATAGGTATGTGAACATACATCTGTTTGTGTCCATTTATATGTGTGTGTCAGTAGACATAGTGTGCACACATACACACAAAGTCTGTGTTTGCAAACAATGATCATATTACACATGCCATTCTACAAGCTTTTTTTAAAATTGTAATCTACCATCCTACTCCAATAATTCTCATCTTGCCATTTTCAGATTTTTGCAAAGGAGCCAAAATGTTCTGTCTTGTCTACTTGAGTATCCAAACTGGAACCACACGTTACAGCTGAATGCTGAGTCCCTGCCAGGTTTTTTAACTGAATCCCTTAATTCTGTGGCATTGACTTACACAAGACACCAGCTGCTTTCTGGATTTGTCTGGCGGCTCTCTTGTGTCATTTAGCTTGTTCCTCTATCCACTGCATTTCCATTAAACTGGAAGTGACGTCTTAAGACTTCAGGGGTCCAGGCTAACCGAAGGGGGCATAGTACATGTAGCTAATGCACTTGCTGCTGCACAGGTTTACCACTGGGTGTGTGATGCACCTCATGATGCAAACATGATCACTGTAGTGCTGTGGGGACTGCCGTTTCTCCTAACGGTTGTAACGCCAGTGGATAATTCCTGTGTTTTGAAGTGTGGGTTTTATTATTGTTCAAGGCCAGTAGATCAAGAGGTTATTGATATTATAATGACTTGTCATTCACAGTTCCCAAGAGGAGGGTCTTGGGAAGAGCCACATGTGGCACGTGAGGGTGGGTTAGGGAGTGAAGGAGAAACGTGGGCTAGGGTCTTTGTGGTTTCTGTGGCAAGGAGCAGGCAAAGCAGGCTAAGCAGACCTGAGATTGGCCACTGGACCATTTCAGCAGGCTCTGGGGTATGGGGGCCATCACTGGTGATTTGATGCTTGGCCCTCTGGTCTAAGAGCCTGACAAAGAAGGGTCAGTCCATGGGCTCTGTTGGCTTGTCTGCATTTAAATGGTGCTTTGGGAGGACCCCTTGCTCACTGTAGGAACTGGCTGGTCCTGGGAGGGGCAGTCTCCCCAGGGTCAGCGGTGCCAGCAATCAAAGCAGTAGAAACAGAGAAGGCAGAAATGCAAGAGTAAAACAGCATTTGTCAAATTACGTTTTTCCAATTTTATTCTTTTTTTGTTTATTAGCTGCCACTCTTTTTTTTTTTTTTTTAAAGGAAGGATTGTACTTTTTTTTTTTTTTTTAAGATTTAATTGATTTATTTAAGAGTTAGAGTTACAGAGGGAGGGAGGGAGGGAGGCAGAAAGGTCTTCCATCTGCCGGTTCACTTCCCAAATGGCCATAACAGCTGGAGCTTCTTCTGGGTCTCCCACACAGGCACAGGGGCCCAAGCACTGCTTTTGCAGGCCATAAGCAAAGAGCTGGGTTGGAAGAGGAGCAGCCGGGACATGAACTGGCACCCATATGGGATTCTGGCCCTGCAGGAAGAGGCTTGGCCTACTATGCCACAGCACTGGCCCCTCCTCTATTTTATTTTGAAGTGGTTTTCCCCTTGGAAATAACTTATTTTCATCAATTTCAGGTAAAACTAAAGAGTAGTCACTAACTATGAGACTACTGCAACCCAGTGACTCATTCACTGCAAGTACACTGAGAGAATCAGTACGTTGGATGCTATTCCGGATACAAGAGATGGGACAGGGTAGAGAACTGTCAAAACTCTCTACATGCTCGAAACTTGCACTCCAGTGAGCGGATTAGAATAGACAATAAACAAGATAACACAAGTAAACTCTCTTGTATTTTAGATGGTGACATGCTTGTACAAAGAGAATAACAATACTGCAGGGAAGCAGAAGTGTTGGACAAGTTGAGTTGGTCACAGTGGGACGTATGATGGATGGGTCACCTTGAAGTAAAGCCTCAAAGGCCCTGAGGAGGTGAGGCCTGTGGCTGTCTGGGAAGAGTGTTCCAGGCGAGGGAGCAGCAGGTGCCACAGCCCTGGGGCAGGTTAAAGAAAAGCGAAGAGGCCGGTGGATTGGAGCAAGGGGGGCGTATGGGTGAGGCCAGAGGTGGCGGGGCCCAGAGCATGCGTGTGCAGAGCTGGCTGCAAGCCACCGGAGTATTTGAGTAAGCGCCAACACCCAAATGTCACAACGGGCTTTCTGCTTCTACTCGCCTCATTCCCAGGCGCTGTGAAGTCCACTAGGTCAGTGTGCAGTGACCACAGTGTCCTATCCACTTATTCCTTGAATGCGCCTGACTGCGGGCAGTGTTTTAGGCACTGTGTAGACAGAGTGAGGGAAATGCAGAGGCCTGGGCCCCCGCCTCATGGTGCCTAAGGGATGAGAGGTGGTAAAATAATCTGCCCGGCAAAAATGAAACACCCCCGTGCCTCCACCCCAGTCCTGAGGGTCAGAGGCAGCTGCCCTGAGGAAGGGGCTCCTGGTCAGTATCTGAAGGGCCAGAGCATCCACAGGTGGGGGGAGGAGAGGATGGTCCCAGGCAGAAAGGACAGCGGAAGGGGGCAAGGCGCGGGGTGGAGGCCTGAGCACGACTCAGCGCGAGCAACGGGATGCCCTCAGCAGAGGTGCCGGCCGGGCCCTGCGGTTCCCTCTGAGACTGGGTGCAGAAGGGCCTGGGCACTCAAGATGGGTGTTGTCTGACCACAGTCACTGTGGTACAGGGTAGCCAAGGTGGTGGTGGGCCGTCATGAGGAGGCCCTGGGTTCCAGAGACACTGGGACTCACCAGGACTCCTGGCGTAATCAACAGGACGAGGGGTGGAGCTGCCAGGCCCAGCTGGCCTGGGCGCACACGGCACATTCACCTTGAGGTTGACATTTCTCCCCGACCTTTTTGCGCACATAACGCCTGCTGAGTTTAATCAAGTTTGTCATTGTGCTTGTAAATCCCCAGTCTTGATGATGGCAGGGAGTGAAGGGATAAGTGATCTATTTCCAGAACCCAAAGAGGTTTAGGATAAAAAGCAGCTTCCAGTTTGCCACCACACCTTCCCCGGGTGGACTGGATGGCCCGTGCTCTCTCGGGATCCTCAGGAAGGAGACTGGGGCACCTGCTTAATGCTTGGAACTGCTGAAGCGATCAGTTCCCTATCTCAACACTAATCCAATTTCCGCTCTACTCCTTAAATGGGATTTGACTTCTAGACACTGAGAGCTGGGTGCTGGGCCCCCTGGCCAGATCCCCTACAAATTCCCACACACGTCAGCCGGGGGCTTCACCTGTACCTCCGCCAGGTCATCTGGTAGGACAACCCCCTCTGGCTCAGGACAGGGGCTGGCTGCTCATTGTCTGAGCACAGAGGGACCCTCTCCTGGCCGCCTGGGTCAACTCACCTGGTTGGTGACAAATCACAAGGTATGTGACCATCACAACCCAAGCCTTCTCCGAAGCCCAGACCAGGATGGGCATTGTCACAGAGTCACTCTGTCTTGGTTTTGCCTTTTCTGTGTGGTTTCCATCAAATTGTCCTTACTAAGGAAACTCAGCATTTCAGTTCAGACCACACAGATGGCGTCTCATTTGTGTGTGAAACTGGGGAGTGATAAAAGGGACAGCAGGCAAAGATCCGAATAGAACTTTGGTATTTTAATGTATTCTTGGCAAACTGTATTTGTGAAGTGAGTACGTTGTGGTGTTCACGAACTGTTTTGCAGTTGTTTGCCATAAGGCGCAGTCACAACAGACTTCTAGATGCAACCTGGCTGTGTGTGACAACACCAAAGGTTGATCAGAGCGTAGCACCTTCTTGTTGGAATGCAGCAGGACTTCCTGGGGAAGTTTGTTAAGAAGTGTTTAAGACTTAGAAAAATAAAACACATTGTGGGGGGAGGGGGAGTGTTGAGACCACAATAAGACACAACCTAAACAAAGACCTTATTTAGTCCAGCATGGATGTTGAAGTAGGTGGATGGAAGTGGCCAATGGCTGTGCTGTTCTTGACTTTATGTATCGGATCGTCTCTCTTTTGCCAGCCCTCTAACACCTGACCTGCAGTCTACAGTGGAAGAAGCTGCCAACACCAGACAGCATGGCAGCCACCACGAAGAGCAGCAAGTCCCATGTCATCTTCAAGAAGATCTCCCGGGACAAATCGGTAAGTGGCCCCGCAGCGAGTGGGGACTGAAGAAGTGGTAAGATTGAGATCAGTACCTTCTGAGGTCCAGGAAGCTCCGTGTCTATTGCAGTGGACCACTGATGAGACAGAAGCGAGTGAGTCACGTGCAGAAATACAGCCTCTCTCCCATCTCATCAAGACCTTGATCTTGTTCCCTCCTAATCTCCCAGTTGCTGCAGCTTTCCTGCTAGGCGGCCCTGAGGCTGGGACTGACGATGTCAGGCACTGGCGTCCAGACCTGAGGCTCGCTGGGCCTTTGCCCGTCAGCTCCTGTCCCTGGGGAAAGCTCAGATGCTGGACCAGTGAGACATGGACCTCTCTCCTCTCTGCACACCTCCCTCTCTCCCACGTCCCAGACCTCAGCTGGCCTTTCGGGACTGTAGGCTAAGGGAACTCGCCCGGCTGGCTCCCTCTCCACCACTGTCCAGGGGCACACTGGATGACCTAGCTTTGCCCGTGAACTTCCTGGCATGGGGGAGCTACAGGAGGGAGTGGGGGCTGCTTTCTCCACTCAGTGATCTCTCCGGCGTTGACAGCCTACGTAGGCACCATTCGACACAAGCCACCTAGGGAGTTTTAAATTTCCCAGTAGCTATATTAAAGAAGAAACTGATGGAATTCATCTTAATTCATCCTACATTTTATTTAACCCAATCTATCCACCCAAACTATCATTTCAATGTAAACAATGTAAAAATTATTGGTGACACGTCCTATGTTCCTGTACTGAGTCATTGAGGTCTGGTGTGCGTTTACATTTGCAGCCCATGCGATTTGGAGTGGCTATTCTCCAAGGGCCCATCACCTCCTGTGACTGGTGGCTGCCGTACTGGGTAGTGAGCGCTTGATCATTCTTCCAGCTCACTTCTGAGGCTCCTGTGGGCCCAGCAAAAACCCTCCAGGCCTTACTGTGCCACGGAGAAAGCTTTGCACACATTCTCTCTCTGCCCTCTCCTTTCGGTTTCCTTTTTTTTTTTTTTTTTTAATTTATTTATTTGAAAGGCAGAGTTACAGAGAGAAACAGAGAGAGGTATTCCATCTACTGGTTCACTCCCCAAATGGTCACAATGGCCGGAACTGGGCTGATCTGATGCCAGGAGCCAGGAGCTTGTGCCAGGTCTCCCACGTGGGTGCAGGGGCCCAAGCACCTGCTTTCCCAGGTGCATTAGCAGGGAGCTGGATTGGAACTGGAGCAGCCAGGACTTGAACCAGCGCCCATAGGGGATGCCTGCACTGCAGGCGGCAGCTTTACCTGCTATGCCACAGCTCCAGCCCCCCTCTGCTTTCTAAGCTGGGGAATTGGGGAGACAAGTTGGGTGCCCCCCAGCCTTTCCCACTCCAAGTCCTTTCCCTGGCTGTGTCTTCCCTGTGCACTTTATCTTGACTCCCGGCAGAAGAGGAGAGAAGCTGCTTTTTCTCCCGACACCTATCTAGACAGCCCTTGGACCAAGACATTTAGAGCTGTTAGAACTCTTGAAAAGCTCTTCCATGACTCATGGATTAGCGTCATTTCAACCTCCTCCTCTGTACCGCTCCCGGCATGGCGTGCTGGGGCTCTGCTCCCACGTCTCTGGGAGTCTCTCATCTCTGGCCTCTGCTGTGACTTCTTGGTCCCCGAGCTGGTGCGGTGGGGTTGGGGGCACCCCTGCTCCAGGTGCCCCACCTCACTAGACAGCATCCAAAGATGGGGGAGGCTATGGCTTCCTGGGGACCCCCTTCAGGGGCGGAAGCTCCTTCCCAGACCTTTATTTAATTGATCAAGACCTGTTCATGTGCCCACCCTCAACTGATCCCGGGCCAGTGGAAGGGAAAGGTCATGATTGGATCAGGCCAATCAAGAGCCACTGCACAGGGGCCACCTCCTAGTGCGACCTCATGGAGGCTGGTGGGCCCTGAACACAGTGGGCAACTTTTATCCAGGAAGAGGGGGCACGTGCCTGTGGGGTGGGCCCTCAGCAGGCTGCTACCATCTCACGTGGCGCCTCCCACGTCTCTGCCTGCTCCTGTGGTCCCCCTCCTGCCACTCATACACTGGGTGACCTGGGCCACCACCTGCCCAGGGGCCTACACCTTCACCATCCCCCTGCTTTGACCATTGTACCCCCCCTTCTCTCTCTCTCTGTCTCTCTCTCTCTCTCTCTCTCTCTCTTTCCTGCCTGAGCAGAAAAACAAGTCCCTGACCTTGGACATCTTAAAAAAAATAAACCACCACCCTACCCCCACCCCAGGCTCCTGGCCCTATCCCCTTTCTGGCTCTTCTCACAGGCAAAGCTTGAAAGAGAAGAAAACAGTCTCTCCACCCCCCTCCCCTCTTCCTGCCACCTGCACTTCTGTCCTCTCTCCTCCCAACCACGATCAGGCTGCCACGTGGGCTTTCCCCCGTGCCACCCTGTTGTCTATGAGCCAAGCCCAGTGTTCTCTGGAAGACTGGGCTAGCTCCTGTCTCACGGAGTCATTGTGAGGATTAAATGAAACAGTACAGAGTGCTTCAGTGAACACCTGGTGAGCACAGACCTGCTAAGTCCTTGCAGCTGTCTCATTGCATCCTGCTTAACATGTTTCTTGGTCTCCCCAGTCTCCCTGGGGTCCGGCCCTGTAAGACCCTTTCTGGCATCAGCCTACATCCATACGGGGTGGCCACTCGCCACCCAGGTAGGCCATGGGCAGTTCTGAAGTGTTGCCTTGGCTCTGAGCTTTGCGTATGTTGGTCTTGTGTTCAGAGAGTGCCCCTCACTGTCCCCCCCACCCCGGCTGAGATGTGGCCCTTGGGTCTCTGCAGAGGCAGCCTTATCTGGAAGAGCCTTGGCTCTCTTGTCCCTCCCCTCCCCAGAGGCTCCCTCCTCGCCCACCTCTTCCCTGGCAGTTTCCCAAACCAAAGAGCGGGGACCTAGCAGGCCCACGAGATGCCTTGTTTGGTTTCTATCCCCAGTGCCCCATAGAGCTGCAGGGGCCTCCGTGCCAGGGCATGGGAGGAATGAAAGCAGCGCCTGTCTGCATCGTGGGACTCAGAGGCTAGCAAGAGACGGCTCCGCAAACACGGCCAAAATGTCGTGCGACCAGTGCTGGGCAGGACAGTGCCAACCGCAGTGCAGGTCGCCCAGGTAGAGAGCAGCAAGAGGCCTTTCGCCGCTTCAGAAACCACGGGAACAGAGGCACAAACCTGTGATGTTTGGGGGGCGCTGGCAGAGCTGCCGAGGTCTGAGCCCCGGCCATTGAGGGGCGGAGAGGTAATGACCTTGTCAGCTGGATGATACTCCGCAGGACACCAGCATGCGGCCCCCCGTTATTGCTCAGCGGACCACAGTATGCTAGCACTCCCGGAAGGCAGGTGACACCCTCCAAGCAGGTGGATTTGAGGAGAGTCTTCGAAAGGGGCTACTGATTAAGGCACGGGCAGGCATGGAAGAGACAGAAAGAAAATGCTCAACACAAGACACCAGGGCTAGTAGCAGCTGGGCGCTGGTGCCTCCCTGCAGGTCTCTGCCGGAAGCCGAGATCCCACAGAGAGGCGACAAACATCTGCTTCCCCCCTCCCTCTCTCAGCACCTGGCCCACCTCTCCTGTGAGCAGAAGGCCAGGAATCCAGCAGGGTGATTCACTCGGGGCAGCTCCCAGGGTGCAGGGTGGACCTGGAGGGTGTCTGACCCACGGTGTTGGGGGAGCAGGTGCGTGCAGCCCCGGGAGCACCTCACGGTGTGGGTCCCCATCAGCGCCACCAGGCCTCAGGCCTCCAGCATGCGCTGTGCCCTGGATTTATCAAGTTCCCCGTGGAATGTTCTCTGTAAACCAGAGTTCTGGTGGCCTTTGCTTGAAGTCACTTCAACATCAATCCTGTAAATAACCTCGTAGGCATGTCTGATGTGAAGTGATGAGGGGGTGGAGTACCAGAGATGATGTAATACCCCCAAAACGATTGCTCACGTTCATGGGAATAAAAATATACACTTGAGAGGCTTAGGGAAAAGGGGCAGCCAGGGCGCCTCTCTGGTTCCTGGTGCACTTGGCAAACACCTGTCGGACTGCTTTGTGCACCAGATTCTGCTCAGCCCACCAGTGTTGCAACAAGGAGGGGAGAGTTTTTGCTCCATAGCTGGAAGAAGGCAAATGGGTGGGAGGAGCCTCATCGCCTGGGGTAACTTTCCTCCAAAATATCAGTTAACCCAGCGACGTCTGGTCATTTCAGCTCGATGGGGGAAAGGAGGAGAGAAGAGGGAGCCCCTGACCACCCAGGGGGCTGGGAGCAGACAAATGAGGCAGAGGACAGAGCGCACCTTACCTGACGCCCTCTGTCTGCCCACAGCCAAGCTGGGAGAGAGAAAATGGCGGAGACACTGCAGAGCAGAAGGGCTCCTCTTGCCAAGCGGCGGTGGCTGCTGGTCTCTAACGCGAATGCCTTAGCTTAGCGTTCTTTAACCACTCACAAAGCAACTCCCATCTTCCCGCAGGTGACCATCTACCTGGGGAAGAGAGACTATATAGACCACATCAGCAAAGTGGAGCCTGTGGGTGAGTAGACCGTGGAGCCGAATTTTCCTTTTTTTTTTTTTTTCAAATATAAAGATTTGTTTGTTTATTTGAAAGGCAGGGACTGAGAGGGAGAGACAGAGAGACATCCGCCATCAGCTGGGTCACTCCCCAAATGTCCATGATGGTCTGGCTGGGCCAGGCCAAAGTCAAGAGCCTGGAACTCATCCAGGTCTCCCAAGTCCTTGGGCGATCTTCCGCTGAAGGGACATTAGTAGGAAGCTGGATTGGAAACAGAAAAACTGGGCCTTGAACTGGTGCTCATATAGAATGCCAGTGTCTCAGGTGGCAGGTTAACCCACTGCGCCACAATGCTGGCACCTATAGTTAAATTTTCACACTGGTTTTCTTTTAAGTTGACATACAACTGCTAGTTTGATATTTTAAAAACTCAGCTTTGGGGTAGTTCTGTGACACAGCAAGTTAAGCCACAACCTGTGGCACTGGCATCCCATGTGGGCACTGGTTCAAGTCCTGGCTGCCCCACTTCTGATCCAGCTCCCTGTTAATGACCTGGAAACACAGTGGAAGATGGCTGAAGTGCTTGGGCTCCTGCTATGCACGTGAAAGACCCAGAGGAAGCTCCTGGCTCCTGGCTTCAGCCTGCCCCAGCCCTGGCCTTTGTGGCCATCTAGGGAATGAACCAGCAGACGGGAGATCTCTCTGTCTCGCAGTCTCTGTCTCTCTTTTTTTAAGATTTTATTTATTTATTTGACAGGTAGAGTTACAGACAGTGAGAGAGAGACAGAGAGAGAGACAGAGAGAAAGGTCTTCCTTCCGTTGGTTCACTACCCAAATGGCCGCCATGGCCGGTGCTGAGCCGATCCGAAGTCCGGAGCCAGGAGCTTCTTCCTGGTCTCCCACATGGGTGCAGGGGCCCAAGCACTTGGGCCATCTTCTACTGCTTTCCCAGGCCACAGCAGAGAGCTGGACTGGAAGAGGAGAAACTGGGACTAGAACTGGCGCCCATATGAGATGCTGGCACCACAGGCAGAGGATTAATCTAGTGTGCCATGGTGCTGGCCTCTCTCTCTCTAACTCTACATTTCAAAAAAAACAATAAATAAATCTTTAAGAAAAACCTCAGCCCCACTCATGATCTAACTGGAAAAAATGCAAATTAAAACCTCAGTGAGCTGCTACTGGCTGACTGGAAACAAGTTCACAGTGTGAGGAGCCAAAGGGCTCATTTCTAGAATATACGAAGAACCTCGGAACTCAACAGGTACAGAAAGAAAACAAAAGACGAAGCCAGTGAGAGAATGGGCTGGAGACACGAAGAACAATTTCATCAGAGAAGACACTGGGCTGGCAGATGAGCACGTGCGGAAGAGGCAGCTCCGCCAGCCCCGGGGAGGCCCATGTGGGGGCCACAGCAGCTGTCACCACACACCTGTCGGAATGGCTGCGTGGAAAGACAGCGACAGCACCAAAGGTTGAAGTTGCTTAGTAAATGCTGACCGTCTGACCGACAGTTGTTTCATCCCAGAGAGCGAAAACTTAGGTCCATACAAGGATGTCTTACAGTATATTGATCACAAATACATTCATAATTCCAGGCTTAAGTGAGCATACTTCAAAATAGATTTTTATGTATATATCTGAGAAACAGCGAGATACAGAGAAACAGAGAGCTCCCGTCTGCTGGTTCATTCCCCAAACACCTGCAACAGCTCTGGTTGGGTTGGGCCAAAACTGGAAGACGGAGACCTATATTGCCTGATTACTCACAGCAGTTTTATTCCTGATAGCTTCGTACTAGAAGGAAGCAAAAGTCCCTCCAAAGAGTGAATACGGTGAAACATATTATGGGTGTATGTACCATGGAATAGGACTCAGCAGTGAGAAAGGACGACCAATGGGGCCGGCGCTGTAGCGCAGTGGGTTAACGCCCTGGCCTGAATCCCTGGCATCCCATATGGATGCCAGTTTGAGACCTGGCTGCTCCTTTTCCAATCCAGCTCTCTGCTAATGGCCCGAGAAAGCAGTAGAAGATGGTCCAAATGCTTGGGCCCTTCCACCCATGTGGGAGACCTGGAAGAAGCTCCTGTTTTTAGATTGGCCCAGCTCTGGCTATTGCGGCCATTTGGGAAGTAAACCAGTGGATGAAAGATATCTCTCTCTCTCTCTCTCTCTCTCTCTATATATATATATATATATATATATATAACTCTGCCTCCCAAATAAATTAATTAAAAAAATAAATTTGATGAATTCCTAAAAAAATTTATGGAGAGAGATAAAGATTTATGTATAAAGATGTTCCTCACAATATTAATTATAATGGAGAAGATTCAAAACTTTCCTAATAGGAGTTGGTTAATATATGGTACATCTATTCAATGGAGTAATAAGTAGCTATTCACTTGATTAGTACTTGCTTAATCCTGATGCCTTCCCTGTGCGTAACTTCTCACTCTAACTGTTGGGTCATGAATATGGACTACAAGGTACAATGAAAACTCTTGTTTTCTAAGACAGCTCTGGTTTCTTCCATCTCACCCTTGTTCTCTCCCTCTTTTCATTTAGATGGTGTCGTTCTGGTTGATCCTGAGCTTGTGAAAGGAAAGAAAGGTGAGGTGGAGTAGGGGCCCAGCCTCCAGGCTGACTCTGGGAGGGAGGCCTTTGTGTGTCGGGAGGGACAGGGCAGGCAGCTGGCCACTCTCTCACACATGCACTCGGGACCAGGCCTGTTTCCCCGCCCTCTCCACATCACATCTGAGCCATTCTCCAGGGTGGCCAGTAGGTGACATGGCAGACCAAGTCCAAGCCCATGTCTGTTCACTCCATCACCTATGTGCTTGCTCCTGCATCATGTGATTCTAGGCCAGCAGCAAACCCTGGACAGCTCCTTGGTGGTTGTATCTAGAAGGCAAGAGGAGTGACACCCAGATTTTATTATTTGCTTGCTTGCTTGCTTATTTATTTATTTATAAGAGAGAGAGCAAGAGTTACCACCTACCGGTTCACTCCCCAAGTGCCTACAACAGCCAGGGCTGGGCCAGGCTGAAGCCAAGAGCCTGGAACTCAATCCAGGTCTCCCATGTGGGTGACAGAGACCCAAGTGCCTGAGCCATCTGCTGCCTCCCAGCACACACATTAGCAGGGGGCTGGATGGGGCTCCAACCAGGGGCTCCAATATGGGACGTGGCTCTGTGCCAGATGCCCGCCTCCAGGATTTCTTTTTGTGTTTACTCAGTGTTTTTGAACGATGGTATCACAGCACCCTGGGAAACCTCTCTTTGCTGTGGTGTGCACGGCAAGCCACTTGTTACTGATAACAGTCGCATAAACTGAATTGGGGCAGATTCAAGTTATCCTTAGGACCAATGTCATTAACTCCGCTCTCTTCTAAATATTCTAAATATTCCATTCTAAGTCTTTTTGAGTGGCTGCACTGCTCATCACAGAGAGTTGTTCCTACCCCCGGATCTGCCTGCTGGGACAAGTCAGGTGTGGGGCCATTGGCAGCGAACGGGACATGGCAGAAATGGGGCCAAACCTCCACCTGGTCTGTGGCATCTCCCCTCCTCCTGAGTGCCCTGAGCCCTGCAGAGGGGAAGGCTGGTGCCTGGTGAGGGCAGGTGGAAAACCAGGTCATTGTGGAGCCCCTTCATCACCCCGACCTTGGACGAGGGCTAGGCAAGTGCTCGGCGGCTCTTCCCACTTAGCGGTGAGGGGCAGTTACGCCTGGGGCTGACAAAGCCCCAGGCAACAGCCAGCAAGTACTTGGACGTGCTGCTTCCGACACGCTTCACCTCTGAGGAACACGCTCTTCCCACAGTGAAGACAACGGCAAGCAGTCCAACCCGTGGGGAGCTTTCCTGCGGTGCTCTCGGTCCACGGGGGCACAGTCGGGGTCTTCAATCCCATGGAATTTTCAGAAGTGGTGGTTTAGAGAACGCTTGCTGGGCTGCAGAACAACGTGCAAGGAACAACTGCACACTTCCTGGCTGGGCGTCATCTCCCCTCGGGGCCCGGGCGTCCCTCCCGGGTGCTGGGCCAGCCTCGCACGCAGTTCTCCGGAGCACTGTTCGCCTCTTTCTCACCTTCAGCCTTAACTCCCTGGGCACATCCTGCCCTCCAGAGCTGGAACGGCGCGGTACTGTTTCCATGCGTCCTGAGGCCCCTAAGCTGGCGCGTGATGGGGACGGGGCAGAAGGGGGGAGGAAAGTGGAGCAGGTGGACACACCGTGCTCTCTGCCCACAGATCTCAGCCATCCTGGCTACATAAGGAGGCTGGAAGGAAGACACCCCGGTCCTCTGACAGCCGTTAGAGCAATGAACTTGCCCCCTAGGGAAGGTGCTGATTCTCCATGAATGTGTGGAGCAGCTGGGTGGTGGGGCTGTCTCGGATCCCACCCCCAGCAGGTGCTAAACGTGGGAAACCTGTGGTCAACAGGGCTGTGGGTTACTCCCCGCCCCCCAGTCCCTGTGCACTCAGCGACAGTGGGCGCCAGGCCAAGGGGACCCAGTCCAATGCTCTCTGCATCTTCTTCCCAGTGTACGTCTCTCTGACCTGCGCCTTCCGCTACGGCCAGGAGGACATCGACGTGATCGGCCTGACCTTCCGCAGGGACCTGTACTTCTCCCGGGTCCAGGTGTACCCTCCCGTGGGTGCCTCGAGCGCCCCCACCAAGCTGCAGGAGAGCCTGCTCAAGAAGCTGGGGGCCAACACATACCCCTTCCTGCTCACGGTGGGTGACGCCTGGCCTCGCCCGCTCCCCCGGCCCCATTGCCTTCACCCACGGCACCTTGGAAGGGGAGGGGAGCAAAGGGAAGGGAGAGGGGGGCTTTGCATCTGTGGGCCTGTAAATTGCACCCTGGAAAGAAATTTTGGATTGCAGGGCCTGTGATTGTCTTTTTTTAAGTCCTCAAAAACAGGCTCTTAGCTTGGCCAGCGCCGTTTCCACCTACCGTTTAAATAGTGCCCGTCATCTCACTGCCTAATTACACGAGCGCGTGTGGTTCCTTCGCCTGCTCGGCTATAAAAAGGCTCACAGAAGCCTCCCTTGTTTGGCCCCGGGGCAGTCCCAAGCAGGGTGTACAGTAGATCTCAGTGAGTTAAGGCATGGTCTTAGCTTAGTCCACAGCTCACTGGATCATGGGAGCTACAGCCTTCTGCCTCTCCCAAGCCGCGTGTCTCACACCGTGCAGTCTGGCTCTGTGATGGTGTGGGCGTGAGCTTGGCACGGGAGGCCACGCACCTGCTTTACTAGCGTGTTTATTTGTCTTAAGATCATATAACCCTTAGTCACGTGAGTCAGCCCTAAAAGGGAATGAGGTTCCCGCACACGCTACAACTAGCATGAACCCTGAGGGCTCCGGGCAGCATGGACGGAGCCAGACACACAACACGGAGACTGTGTGATTCTACCTGTAGCTGGTACCTGGGGCGGCAGACTCACTGAGACGGAAAGAAGAGTGCTTCCCGGGGCGGGGGACCAGGGCTGGGCGTCCGGGCCTCCTGGGTGTGGAGTGTCCATTTGGGAGGGTGACAGCTCTGAAGATGCACGGAAGTGATCCTTGCAGAGGGACAGGAAGGCACCTGGTGCCCCGCAGCTCCACACTGAAAATGGTCCATTTCATGTCACTTCTTGTCACCACAACTTATACAAATAAAATCACTTAAAAACAAGTTATAGTCCTGGGTGCTCTCCATGCACCTGCATTGGAATTTTGGTCACGTGTCCTCAGAGTGACAGTGTGTATCAAAAAACATTATCAAATGTATCAAAATAATGTATCAAAAACATTTTTAAAAGTGACCTTGACCTGACAGTTTGTTCTCCAGCGATGCAGCCTATGGAATTATTCGGCTGCAGTGGTGCTGAGGTGTCTGAAGGCGGACCTTCCCTGGAGCATTGTTTACGGTGGCAAAAGCGTAAAGACCATTTCAGCAGCCAGCAAAGGGGATTGGCTAGATTAAGCGTGCACAATAGAAGCCCTAAAAATGGTGGTGCAGACCCCTCCTCGCGCCTGGGGAAAGGGTCCTGATGCCCTCTGACCAGGGCTGGGGCTCGCAGACTGTAGGACGTGGGCGCCATTTGGTCCCATTACTGGAAAGCAGCCATGTGTGTAGTCATTGACCTGGGTGTGTGCACGTGGGGAGTGTGCACCTGCACGCTGATGGTCATGGTAATCTGCCCGTCAGAAGTCGTCTTTTTTTTCCGTTGCTTATCGTGTCAGTTTTCCACTTTTGTGTGGTCATTATACGTCGCACTTCGAGCAAGCTCCTCTGAAAGAGTGACCTGCCTCTTTGCTTCTCCCTGCAGTTCCCTGACTACTTGCCCTGCTCAGTGATGCTGCAGCCAGCTCCCCAGGATGTGGGGAAGGTGAGTTCATGCCATGCAGTTGCTCTTCAACAACAGCCTTTCATCACAGCAAAGTCCCAACACACAGAGCTAGAGAAACCAGCATGAAGACCCCTGGGGACCCTATTACTTGCCTTCAGCAATTATTAACTGTGGGAAAACACACACACACACACACACACACACAAGAGAGACCCAGCCTCACGGGCCTCACCTATTAACGCAGAACCACAGGCAAAAACCGGCCAACGAGTAGCCTCACGGCTGCAGACACTGGTGGAAGCACAAGGCAGCGGCGCTGCTGGGGTCGTGGGGGTGTTTGATCGGGGCGCTTAAAGGCCTTCTGATAGGGCAGACGAGCCAGCCCTGTTCTCCCCGCAGAGAGCTTTCCAGCCAGAGGGAGCTCCCTCACCTCCTGTGTCCAGGGGCAGCAAGGGCACTGCAAGCGGGGTTGGGGGGCAGGGAAGCTAAGTTCAGAGTGAAAAGGAAGTGCAGCCGGATCACCAAGGGCCTTGCAGACCATCCCAGGGACTTGGGCTTTTGCCTGAATGAAACCGGAGCCATTGGCAGGCACCGCGGCTCACTAGGCTAATCCTCCGCCTGCGGTGCCGGCACTCCAGGTTCTAGTCCCGGTTGGGACACCGGTCTGTCCCAGTTGCCCCTCTTCCAGACCAGTTCTCTGCTGTGGCCCCGGGAGTGCAGTGGAGGATGGCCCAAGTACTTGGGCCCTGCACCCTCATGAGAGACCAAGAGGAAGCACCTGGCTCCTGGCTTTGGATCAGCGCAGTGCGCTGGCCATAGTGGCCATTTTGGGAGTGAACCAATGGAAGGAAGACCTTTCTCTCTGTCTAACTCTGCCTGTCGGGAAAAAAAAAAAAAAAAAAAAAAAAAAAAAAAAAAAAAAGAAAGAAAGAAAGAAAGAAAGAAAGAAAGAAAGAAAGAAAGAAAGAAAGAAAGAAAGAAAGAAAGAAAGAAAGAAAGAAAGAAAGAAAGAAAGAAAGAAAGAAACTGGAGCTGGGTTCCAGCTTAGATCTCCAAGGGGTCACCATGGCCACTCTTGAGAATGGGATTGTGGTTGGCGCAGCCAGTGCTCTGTATAGGGAGAGAAGCAAAGGAGCTGCGTGTATGTGAACAGTGAGTGACCAGGGTGGACCAGGGTCTCGGCACAGAGGGAGGGAGGGAGGGAGGCCGCGAGGAGAGAGGACAGGTGCTGGGATCCGCAGATGGCAGCCCCTGAGAGCGCCCGAGTCTGGGATGCAGGAGGAAGCAGCTGAAGAGGTGAAAGGTGCCAGCCGAGGGGGTGGGTCTCCATGAGGGGTACGCAGGGGCGGTGCTGGACCGTGATGAGGCCGGGACAGTGCATGTGAGTAGGGAGTATGGTCTGTGAAGTCCATGCGGTGGGTTGGAAATGCCATCCAAAAAAAAAAAAAAAAAAAAAAGGATGGAGTGGAATGGAATGGAGAATCTCCAAGTGCATATTGCGTGTAGCGAAGCTAACCGCCACGTGACGAGAGTCATTTCACACGTGTGTCTGCTTTATGGGCCGTGTTAGAAACCCCACTCCTGAAACATTTCTGACGCCACAGGTCCCAGGGAGCAGGGATTTTTGGGGAAGACCAGGTCACTACAGGAGGGGCAGGGAGCTAAGGGGAGCACAGCCCCGACCGGTCAGGTCTGGCAGTGTTCTTTCAGAGAGGCCCAGGAGGCGGGTTCTTGCTGCACCAGCCAGAGAGGCTGTGGGGAAGGGGGTGCCCTGGCCCAAGGCCGAGGGAGGGGTGAGTGTCTGCGTGCTCTGCATGGGGGGGGTGTGGAGGAGCCCCTGGAGCAGAGGCTGGAAGGATGCATAAGAGTTTGTCAAATATATACACAAATACATATTGTATATCACATGGTATATAATGGTTGTATGTCATGCAATCACATCTACATATAGTAACATATATAACTATACACCATACAATTACATAATGATCATGTCATACAATTACCTGTATCATTATATATAATATGCAATATTGCTATATGTACCATTGATTATATTACTTATAATTTAATATTATATGCATTATGCTTTATATGCTTACACAAGCTATCATGTACATATATACAGATGTTATATGTGCAACATAACATGCATCATACAATATAGTGTATATTATAGAGTACGTAGGGTATGTATTTTCTATGATATAATCCTATAGAGTATAGAATGTATTATCTATAATAATGCACAGTAGTCTGTTGCAGTTAACACCCTATACCAATGCATCGTGCGTTGTGTAGCACTGACAAATGGTACAGGTGGCCTACACAGCCTTTGTGTGTAGGAGGATGTGCAGAGGAGGGGGGAAGTGTTTGGGAAGCAGGCACAGCAGGTCCCCATGGAGAGAGGCTGCCTGCTTCAGAGCTGTGTCCGTGAGAGAGGGCAGAGTGGAGTAGTGGCAGCAGGTGACAAGGTGGGTGAGAGAGCAGGGAGGCACAGGTGAATAAGGCCTGGTAATTGCAGGTAATGATGTGTGCTTATTTTTAACCCAGAGCATAGAATAGCCCTGATTCCATGGTTATAAAACCAATGCGTCTATGGCTTTCATGTCACCTGTGACACAGCTGGCTCTGTGGCCCTTGCTAACTCCACTTTTCCTCTCTAGGCAGGTGGAGAAGGGCAGTCTCATGTGCACTTCTGGCTCCTTGCACCCTGCATGTGTCTTTTTTTTCCTAAGATTTATTTATTTATTTGGAAGGCAGAGTTACAGAGAGGCAAAGGCAGAAAGAGAGAGATCTTCCATCTGCTGGTTCACTCCCCAAATGGCTGCAACAGCTGGAGCTGGGCCAATCCAAAGCCAGGAGCCAAGAGCTTCTTCCAGGTCTCCCACACGGGGTGTAGGGGCCCAAGGACTTGGGCTATCTTCTACTGCTTTCCCAGGCCATAGCAGAGAGCTGGATCGGAAGTGGAGCAGCCGAGTCTTGAACCTGCGCTCATATCGGGAGCCGTCACTGCAGGCAGCGGCTTTACCAGTGCGGGACCCCCTGCTTGTGTCGTGATGCTCAGGAATGAGTGAGATCATGGAGGCTTAGGCAAGAGTCTAAGAAATTCACACCCTGTGGCTCGAGGGCTTGAGAGCTCAAGTTCACAGGGAGATACATTTGTTCCACCCAAGCAATGCATAAACTCTTTTTTAATTTAGCTAATTTAAAGTTTGAGATATTTCACCCCAGATTCCATTTCCAATTTATTTTTTAAAATCCAAAGAGCTATCAGCACTCACTTCTGCCCAGCCCTGCTTGGCTGTGGTTGGGCAGCAGACGTCCACTGTGGTCAGGATGTCCACCCCTGGGCGGTGCCTCCACAGACCCCCCCGCTGGCCCTGTGAGCTGTCCACCTGCTGGAGGTGGCAGGAAGTTAGTATCACACACGCAGGCCATGACTGAGCAGAACAACTAGTGTGCAGGGCAGGAGGAGGCCAGGAGCAGCCAGGACACGCTGGTGGCAGGCCCCAGCCACCTGAGGGACACACGTGACAGGCCAACTCCTCTTCCTCTGGGGGCTTTGGGCCTGTGGCACACTCCTTGTGCTGTGTCATCCCTTAGTTACTGGAACACGTCTAAACCTAGTCTTAATGGATGTGGCCAAGACGAAAAGTTATGGAGCCGCATTACGTGCCCGTGTGAGGCGTGTCCCCCATCGAGCTCCCAGTAGGGTGGTGCTGACCACTGCTCGTCTGCTCTTGTCCCCAACAGAGCTGTGGAGTCGACTTTGAGGTCAAAGCATTTGCTACCGATGTCACAGACAGTGAAGAGGACAAAATCCCCAAGAAGTAAGTGTGGGGTAGGTGAGGGGCTGGGCTGTGGGGTGCCAGGCTCTCCCTGCAAGGCCAGTGGGGCCAGGAAAATGGTACCCCAAGTCAAGACAGCTAAGGACAGAGCCATGAACCATCTCCACATGGGGCGGGGGCCAGTAGTGGATCATTTAAGGGGAATAAGCAAAGTAACAGAGGAGTTCACAATCTCAAAGGCTCCTCTAAGCCCCTAGAAGCTCCTAGATTCCCTGTTTTCTTCTTTAAAAGAGAAAAATATCTTTCTTGTTATGGTAAAATATAGTACGTGAAGCAAGCACTTGGCCTGATGGTTCAGAGGCCTGTCGGTTACATCAGAGTGCCTGGATTTAACCTGCAGCTTCCCGCTAATGCCCATTTGGAAGGTAGCCAGTGACTGGGTCCCCACCACACACATGGGAGACCTGGATTAAATTCTTGGCTCCTGGCTTAGATCCCCACAGCCATTGTGGGCCATTTGGACAGTGAACCAGTGGATGAGAATTCTCCTTTCCCCTCCCCTCTCCTCCCCTCCCCTCCCCTCCCCTCCTTTCCTCTCCTCTCCTCCCTTCTCCTCTCCTCCCTTCTCCTCTCCTCCCTTCCCCCCTCCCCTCCCCTCCCCTCCCCTCCCCTCCCCTCCCCTCCCCTCCCCTCCCCCAGAGAAGGGCCCAGAATCCAGATCCCTCCTCGCCTTCAGGGCTGCCCCCACACCGTGTCCCGTGCCTCTGCAGGGCTTCCCACCTCCACCAGCAGCACTCCCGAGGGTCTCACCGTGACTGTGGGAAGAGAGCCTCTGGGGAGACAGCCTGGAGGCTGGGCTACAGCCGCGGCTCACTGCAGGCGTTCTCGGCCTTTCTCTGTTCTAGGAGCTCTGTGCGTCTCCTGATCCGCAAGGTGCAGCACGCTCCCCTGGAGATGGGCCCCCAGCCCCGCAACGAGGCGGCCTGGCAGTTCTTCATGTCGGACAAGCCCCTGCACCTCACCGTGTCCCTCAGCAAAGAGGTAGCCCACCTGCTGCCCCCGCAACCCTGCTCTGCCCTGGCCCCGGCCCCACCCCTGACCCCAGCTCTGGCCCCGGCCTCGGCCTCCGTAGTGTGGAGTGTGTCACAAGTCATCTTGTTCATGGGAGAAAGTTCTAGCACTTGCAAGGACCACAGAGTGGGGTCAGCTGGCTGCCACTGCACTCACTATCCATCCTGATAGACCCAGGGTGGGGATGGGAAGAGTACACACACACTCACCCCATCCTTCTTTGCCCTGCAACCCCGTGGACCCCAGTCACTAACATAGCAGCAATACATGTGAGCTACATAGTTTTCTTCCCTGGGAAATTTAAGTCCCCTGTGACGTCTTTGGTCCCCCTGGCCAGTAGCCGTCGGTCAGGCATACATGTCGTCAATAGCCCACACAACTGTGTGTGCACCTGAGTGTGTGCGCGCTTGCCCACAGGGCTCTGCTGGAGGGCGCCAGCACTCAGCATTCCCACAGTTTCCTTTCATCCCACTCCTCCTGTCCTACAACCTCACGGTCTACCCAAGCCTGCTCTCTCCCCGGCTCACACCGACAGGCCCTCAGAACCCCATTCCAGAGCCTTCCTTAGGCAGGAAACCTGTGGCTATCCCTTCGTCTGCCTTCAAAGACAGGGGTGGTGCCCCGCCAGGCCAAAGGGGTGAGTGGTCTGGAAAGCCCGGGCTCCCGCTCTGCTCTGCTGACGGATCCTCTAACCTTTGCAGACTTATTTCCACGGGGAGCCCATCCCTGTGACCGTGACCGTGACCAACCACACGGAGAAGACAGTGAAGAAGATCAAGGTGATAGGTAAGAACTTCTCTCAGAACTAGAGGGCAGAGGACCACAGGATTTCTCAGCCGGGTCCTGCCTCCTGACAATCACTCCTGGTCTGATAAGGCCCATCTGGGTTGAGCTGCCCGTTTGTCTGATGTCATAGCCAACAGGACCCTAGAGGGAGAAAGACCTTAAGTCCTCTCAGTCAACCTCACGATCCCACAGGGCAGCCTTTTGTCTTAGGACAACATCCCTGACCGGTCATCTCTCTGTCTCTCCACGGTGGTGCCTTCCGGAAGGGCCCTGCTGTGCCAGACCCCACGGGAAGCCAGAGCAGGGGTTTCCCTCTCGGCTCAGTGCAGCGGGAGAGGCACAGGACGGAACACACAGCTTCTCTGTGGGCTTGTGCTGTCCGGGCCGCCGGCCTCCCCAGCTGTAGCTTTGTCCCGGGTTTATGAGGCTGCAAGGGGAGGTCCCATGTGAAAGTGCCGCGTCAATGGCCAAGTGCAGCTGTCTTGCCCTGCGGGGCCCACACTCTGTACTGCAGAGGAGGGGCCTCCTGCTGGCTGCAAGGCGTCACAGTGCAGGGATCTCACGTGGGGGCTTGTGTGGGCCACATATAAAGCATGACAGAGTGACCTACGGAGGGAACCAACCCCTGAGCCCAGCGCTTAACGTGACCGTATGATGGCCGAGACAAAGTCGGACTGATGGTGGCTCAGGAAGCCCAGGACTAAGGCTATGGACGGAATGTTCACTGCTGAGAGGGCAGGTCTCGGTCACCCCAGGTGTCCGCTGTGGTCTGAATGTGTTGGAGACTTAACTCTCCAGTTCCTTTGTTAGTGGTATTTGAGGGTATTTAGGATTAGCTGAGATCGCTAGGGGGATGGCATTGGTGGCTCTACAAGAGGGAGGCCCAGCACACCTCCTGTCTCATCAGGTGACATCCCCCACCGGGCCACAGCTCAGTCAGGAGACCCTCACCGGAAGCTGGCGCCCTGCCCTTGTACTTCCCAGCCTTCGGGACCACGAGCCAAACAGACGCCCGCTATTTACAAGGGGCCCGGTCTGGCTAGTCAGCTCTAACCACGGGAAACACACTCAGTGTCTTATGAGGGGTCTCCAAAGTGGTCGCAGAAAATGCATATGCTGAAAACACTATGCTTAGATTTCACAAGTTTTTTTTACACCAAAATACACTTATCTTTTTAAAGTTTTTTTTTTTTTTAAGATTTATTTATTTGAAAGGTAGAGTGATAGGGAGGCAGGGAAGGAAGGAGGAGAGGGCGCGAGCGGGAGGGAGTGCCTCCATCCGCTGGTTTACTGCCCAAACGGCTACAGTGGCTGCAGCTGGTCCAGGCTGAAACCCAAGAGCCCGGAACTACATCCGGGTCTCCACGTGAGCGGCAGGGGCCCAAGCCCTTGAGCCATCTTCCATGGCTTTTCTAGGCACATTATCAGGAAGCCGTATCAGAAGCTGAGCCTCTGGGACTCGAACCAGTGCTCAGATGTGGGATGCGGCATTGCAAGCGGTGTCTGGAGCTGCTGCACCACAGTGCCGGCCCCTGGAGCTTCAGATTTCAACACAGAAATTCCGAGGGGATAGCAGCAGCACTGAGAAAACATCCTCTGAAATTCTGATTTAAAATAATTTCTCAACGTTTTGCAAATGCAAACAACAAAGCCACGAACCTAAAAAAAAAAACCTGTTGAATATTCTGAGACAAAATGCGCTCAGCTTCCTGTAGGCTGGGCTCTGTGCCAGGTACTCCTGACACATTGTTCCTTTTGATCCGCCAACCTGATGGTGAAGGAGATGGGAAGTCCGCCCCCGTGAGTTCACTGCACTCACCCTCACTTTGCCGGTGGGGACACTGAGGCGGGGGGGGGGGGGGTGCCAGATCCCTCACGGCACAGCTGGAGGCAGGGCAGAGATTTGAACCCAGGGAGTCCAGCCCCAGGGCCCGCCTTCCTGCCCGGCACACTGCACCCATGGATCTCTCCTCTGCTGCCTCTGGCTGCTTTCTGCTTGCAGAACCGGAAGGCTCATGCTTGTTACAGAACCCCGGGGGCATTGGCAGGGGCTGGGTTTAGAGAGAGAGAGCCCTGGAGAGTTCTGGGACGCCAGGAGACTGCGTGCACACCCAGGGCTCAGAGGAGAGGCGGGGTCTCCCCCGGGGGCTGCTGTCTTAGAGACTGGGTCATGGGCAGGAGGTGACACAGAACAAGTTGCCAGGGAACAGAAATGGCTCCAGGACGGGAGTTGGAAACCACAGGCTCTAAGCTGAGGGCCGAGAAAGCTGAGCCCAGGAAGCATGGTCCCCAGAGGGAGGCGCCCAGCCGTGTGTCCTGGAAGGCCAGGGCACCAAGCGTGTGCATGGGGGGACCTGGTGCTGACCACCCGACCCTTGTCCTCTTTTGCAGTGGAACAAGTGGCCAACGTGGTCCTGTACTCCAGTGATTATTATGTCAAGCCCGTGGCCATGGAGGAAACACAGTAAGTCGTGGTGGCGTGTCCATTTCCTGAGCAGCCCAGCCTTCCTGGTCAGGTTCCTCTTTTGTTCCTTGCCCAAGAAGGAACTAGAACGCCCAGCGAGCCACTGGCTGTCCACTTCCTTCCCGCCGCTCGCTTCAAGGCCCACAGAGAATTTAGCGTCCCAGCTCCGGATTTGCTGCGTCCCCATGCCGCCCACCTCCTGGGAGTTGTGCGGGAACAGCAGAAAGGAGAGAGACAGATGGAAGTGTCACCGTGGGAACAGCTTGGCCTTTCCACTTGTCCCGGGAACGAGCTGGCAGGAACCCGGCACTGTCTGTGCCCCTGGCAGGGGCTCCCGGGAACTGTCAGCCCCACCCTGATGCTCCCATCTTTTGATCTCCTCAATTCCAGCATCTCCCGGATGAGAAAGATCTATTTTTAGCCCTTGTTGTGAATGACTTATCTCCCTGCATTAGAATCAAAAACAACAAACAGGAATCCTGCAATGGCTCCCACGTGCAGCCGTGAGAAACCTGCCACTTTCCCCATGCTAGGAAGTTGGATTCATCTACTGGCCGGGCTTGGGGGGAGGGCGCCTAGGCCGCAAACCCTGGGGAACTGCTTAGGAAGGTCCTTCCTTTCTGTCTAGAGGGCATGTTCTGAGCAACACCCTGGGTTGGAGGAAGGGTGGGGCAGAGGAGAGACTGCTTGACGGAGATGGTATTATATAACCTTGAGCTGAAATGCAGGTCTACAGCAGAGGGAAGTGGGAACGAGACACAGCTCATTGGCCGCCTCCTAAATGCTGGGCCTGGGGTCTGTATCGCCATTTAGCACATCTTTGCGTGTCCTTGAGCCCAGCGGGTCCTGGCCCTGGCTGCATTTGGAGTATGTCCTCAGTAGAGATGGAGCAAGTGGTCTGGCTGAGTTTCCCCCAACGTGTGCACATGTATATGCCCCCACCCCCGTTTTAAAAAATTTACTTATTTGAAAGGCAGAGCACCAGAGAGAGAGAGAGAAATTTTCCATCTACTGGTTCACTCCTCAGATGGCCACAATAACTAGATCTGAGCCAGGCTGAAGCCAGGAGCCTGGAACTCCATCTGGGTCTCCTTCCATGGGTGACAGGGGCCTAAGCACGTGGACCATTATCTACTGCCTTCCCAGGTGCATGGACAAGGAGCTGGAGCAAAATTGAACAACTGGCACGCCAAGAGGGGATACTGGCATCTCAAGTCGCGGCTTAACCTGCTGTTCCACAATGCTGTCTCCACATGGCCCTCTTTTAAGTTCTTGGGTGTGTTTTGGGCCAAATGATTCCCAGGAAACTGAAAACCATGCTAAGATTCCCCCACCCCGATCCCCGGCCAGACTTGAGGGGTGACTAGAGCTGGGCCAGAGCATGCTAGGGAATGTCAGATTAGAGGTCACTCAGGAGGCTGCAGAGCACAACCTATTGTCCCAGAACCCCACGGTTCCCAAGATGGGCAAGGCCTGCTGCAAACCAGCTGCCACCCAGCACCCAGTCCCAGGGCCGTGGCCCGCTCTTCGGACGAGCTCTGCTGCACGAAAGGCCGGGATCCAGTCCCACCTCCAGGGACCCCTTCCTCCTCCAGTCACCTTTAAACGCAATGTCTGCTTTCGCCAGTGCTTCTGCGCAGTCCAGCTCGTTAAGAACACAGATGGGAGGATGTGGGCTACCTTGGGCTCCAGCAAAGCTCTGTAAAGAGCTTCCTGTACGCACTGGAGGCAGGATAAACCACAGCTGCTTCGGCGCCTGGGGAGGTCCACGAGGGAAGTCCTTCCCCAGGGAGGCAGTACAAGCTTCCCGCTGTCCGGGAACTGGCTCAGGATGCTGCTCCGGCCGTGTGTGCTGGCCCGCCCCACCTTCTGGCCCGGACAGAGGAGGCAGGGTGTGGTGCGCATAGGCTCTGCAGGGAGAGTCCATGCAGCTGTGCGGCCGAGGATGAGCTGCGAGGCTGAGAGGGTGGGCCTGAGCCTGTGGCCTTGACGTGGTGCGTGCATGGATGGGGGGGCCCACTCTCCGTCAGACCTGGCTTCCTGACCCTGGAGATGCTGCCAGACCTGGGGGAGCCCACGCCCATCCCTACCCCCACTAAGGCCCAGGCTCCCTGCCCCCTCTCTCTGTTGTTGGGGAACCCGCAGCCTGCTGAGTGATAGAGGAGATGTGGGGGAGAGTGTGTGCCGCTTTGAGGTGCACACAGGAAGGTATCCGCCTCACCCTCCTGGGGACCACTCTGATCCCCCAAGAGCAACCGTGTTCAGCCCCTGGAGACTCCAGCCTGGGCTTGTTGCTGGCACCCACCAGAAGGCTCTGCAGCCCACTGTGCAGCTCACGACGTCTCAGAGGCTGGCTGTGGCCTCTGGCCTTACGCGATTGGTTTCAGCCACAGAACACTGTAGACATTCAGTAACCCAGAGCAGGCCAAGAGGCCTGAGGACGCTGCTGGCCTGCCCCGAGGACCCTCGGACGCTGTCTGCTCCACTCCAGGTGGTCCCAAGGCCCCTGATTCCTCTCCCCAGGAAGCCGAGAACGGAACTCGGAGCTTGGAAAAAGCCCCACGGCAAACCAAGTCTCAGAGAGTCGCCGGCGGCTTTTGTGGTTATCAGTCTCCTGTCTGTTCTTCTTCCTGCAGAGACAAAATACTGCCAAGCAACGCCCTGACCAAGACGCTGACGCTGGTGCCCTTGCTGGCCAACAACCGAGAGAGAAGGGGCCTGGCCCTGGACGGGAAGATCAAGCACGAGGACACCAACCTCGCCTCCAGCACCATGTGAGTCCTCGGGCCACTGATGGCCGGGGGCCTGCTCCAGCCAGGCTGGCCGGCTCCGCCCCACTCATCTCCTCACCCTGTGGGCTCACAGGCACACCAGCAGGGCCCCACTCCCGCCCCTGGAACGATGAGGTGTCACACCTGTGGGCTCTGGACGCCGCCTTGCCCTGTGCCAATCCCCACTCTGCTGGCTTCCCTCTGGCAGCTCCGGGAAGCTTTGTTCTCCCTTCCACGAAGTGGGGCTGATGGTAGTGCCGATCGCACAGTGTGGTGGAAGGGCCAAGGAGCTGGGCCTGCCACGCATGCGTGCTCCCCAGGCGCTGGCCGCGGCTTTTCTACCACATCGACAGCTGGCATGGTGCCCTGCGTACACAAACTGGGTCATGCAGTTGGCTTCATTCATTCGTTTCCATCAGGAAGGGGAAGGGGGGCAGAGATTAGTCCAGGGAAGATAAACACGGACCTGCGGCTGGGTTCCGGTAGCAGAGCTGGCAAAGGCCGTGCCATGGAGCTCTGAAGTGGGCATCCATGGCTGCTGTTCCCCGCCACCCTGTCAGGCTCCCGTTCACGTGGGAGAGTTGGGGACCCTGAGGGTTCAGGGAAGGAGCCGAGACCCGGGCTCAAAGCCTGCTTGTCCCCCTCTCCCTGGTGACGAGCTGAGGGCTCCCTCCATGGACCCAGATGACCACCTCTGAGTCTGGTGTGTTTGACTCTGATGACCCCTAGCTCAGTAGCTCACATTCTGCGAGACCAAGGGTGGGGGACGGAAAGCAGGTGAGAGCCAGAGGACTTTCTGGGGACAATCTGCAGGCCATCGTGGTGGGTTCTTGAGCAACATTTGAGAAGCCGAGAAGAGCGAATGTCAGGGACGCTGACCCCGGGATAAGCTTGTTCAGGGCGGAACCATCCCAACGCGGCGCTGCAGAAGTGCTGCCTGGCTTATGCCCCCGGCTACAGGCCTGTGTGCGCCTCCACACCTTGTGAGAGAGGGGTGTTTATGCTCACTTATGGATCCGGAAGTTGAGGTTGAGCCAGAGTGAGGGGCTTACCCAAAGTCACCGGGTCAGTTAGTGGTGGAGAAAAGGTGGCCCCTCCCCAAGTTTCCCACTCTAGGAGGGTGGGGGGCAAGCTCCCTCGGCATCTCAGGCTCATGACAAAGCAGGTCCTGTCCCCAGCCGTTAGGCCCCATTCAGCACAGGTAGCTTCAGCCCCAGGAGAGGGTGGGCTCTCACACCTGCTCCCCTACTTCTGCCTTTGCTGACAACCTCTGTCTACCAAGCACTTGGCCACCGCCCACAATTCCACATGAAGCAATTTCACCCTCTGATAGGGCTCTCCAGGGTTCTGTGAGCTGCTGGTGGTTCACTGTGCTCTCACTTGGCACGGGCGTGGTGCTGGGTGGTGGGCACATGGAGCTGTCGGGGACAGTCAAGGTCCATCATGATCCCCTTTAACCAGGGCTCTGTGTACCGTGTCTGTGAACAGAGTCCAGGGAAGCGAGGCCCAGTGCTACCTGGCAGGTGTCCGGGAAGGCATCACAAGGCAGAGGTGGGGAGGGGGCTTCCACTTGAGGCCTTAGGGGCAAGAGACAAAGAGGAGAACATTGTGGAGCAGGTGAGTGTTTGGCAAGGTTGGCACATGGGGTTCCTGGGGCAGAATCAGTATGAGATAGCAAAGGCAGGCCAAGGCCAGCTCACAGGTTATCTGCCAAAGCGTGGCTCTGGGACAGCTTTAGGTGGCAGAGCAGCGGGAGAGTTCAGAGAAGGGGCTGGCACATGGGGGATAAGTCACCGAGATGCTCCCGTGGCTGCCGGCGATGGCGGATGTGGCAGGCAGGCCACAGGGAGGAGCCGAGGAGGATGAGGTTTGAGCTCAGACGGCCAGGTGTGCGGGCATCAGTGGAGGTGGGACATGGAGCAGGAGGGGGTAGAGATACAAGGGTTCCTCCCATCTGGCAGCAGCCTCCCAGCCCGCGCTGAGCGCGTGAAGCTCCAGAGCTCGGCAGCGTGGCTGAGCTCACCAGTTCTGGAGGAGATGCCTCCGTGACAGTGCTGGAGGGAGCTGAGAGTGTTCCTCTGTCTGTGTCCCCCTGCATTCTCCTCCTCCCTTTCTGTCTGGACAGCATTAAGGAGGGCATAGACCGGACCGTCCTGGGGATCCTGGTGTCCTACCACGTCAAGGTGAAGCTCACGGTGTCAGGGTGAGTGTTCCAGTGCCACGGCTTGGTCTGCTCCGTGCTTTTTTTTTTTTTTTTAAAGATTTATTTATTTGAAAGGCAAAGTTAGAATCTTCCATCCACCTGTTCACTCCCCAGGTGGCCACAACCACTAGGGCTGGATCAGGCCAAAGCCAGGAGCAAGGAACTCCATCCAGGTCTCCCATATGGATGGTAGGGGCCCAAGTACTTGGGCTACCTTCCACTGCTTTTCCTGGCACGTTAGCAGGGAGCTGGATCAGAAACAGAGCAGCAAGGACTTGCCCAGCATTCCCGTATCGGATGCCAGCATCGCAAGTGGCAGTTAACCCGCTGCACCACAATGCCAGTCCATCCTCCTCCCCCATTTTAGTTTCTATTTATATGGAGGCAGAGAGATAAAGAGGGAGACAGAGACAGACATAGAGATATCTCCCATCTGTTGGCTAACTCCCAAAACGCCCACAGCAGCCAGGGCTGAGACAGAACAAAGCCAGGAGCTAGGAGCTCAACCCAGCTCTCCCATGTGGGTGGCAGAGACAAACCCCCGGCATCATCACGTGCTGCCTCCCAGGGCGCACGTTAGCAAGAAGCTGGAATGGAAGCGGAGCTGGAACTCCACCCCAGGCACCGTGACGTGGGATGCAGGCGTCTCAAGTGAGATCTCTAACTGCTGCGCCAGACATCAGCTCCAGAGATCCCGTGCATCCGGCTCCGTGATTCTGTTTGTGAGACTGATGTGATCACATCACTCGGCAATCTCTTCTTCATACAAGAACGCTCATACTGAAGTGCCTAGTTCTAAGGAAATAGTTTGCCCTTTTTTTTATGTAATCAATTCCTTCTATTGCTTTAGTCTCCGTTGCCATGGACTCTGGCCTTTTACCTTGATGAATCTTGGATAGTTGAGCCGTCCAAGGCAAGCCATGCATGTATGCCTTCCACGTTTTAAGTAGGGAAAGAGTTCTCCAAATTTTGGCCAGGGAAAGAAAATTGAGCATTGGTCCATTTTGCCTGTGGAGGTTTGTGTTTGTTGTGTTAATCAAAGTGGATGGCGCTTTCTTACCTTTTCCCCGAGAGGATGGAGTTCCTTTTAGCAGTGAGAAAAGTGAGGAGGGCACGGTCGGCCCTCCATTTCTGCAGCTTCCACCCCCACAGATTCAACCAGCCAGGGATCAAAAATATTTGGAAACAGAAATGGCATCAGTACTGAGCACATACTGACTTTTTCCCTAAGCAGTGTAACAACTACTTACATAGAATTTACATTTTAGTAGCTATTAGAAGTGATCCCTCTTATTGTAAGAGGGCCTGCATTGTGGGGCCACGAGTTAAGCCATGCATGGCGCCAGCATCCCATATCAGAGTGCCGGCTGGAGTCCCAGCTGCTCCTCTTCCAATCCAGCTCCCTGCTCAGGCACCTGGGAGGCAGCGGGTGATGGCCCTTGTACAGGGAGGATTGTGTAGGTTTTACACAGGTGCTACAGTATTTTATGGAAGGGATTCAAGCCTCCCCTGATGGTGGTGTTCCTGGTGTGGGGGTTTCCTGGAAGCCAGGCCCTGTGGATACCGACTGTGGCCAAGAAGCTCTGTTCTGTGGCTTAACCTTGAACGTGAGGGCTGGACCTGAGTGCTTCCTCTCGAGGAGGAGATGAAGCCACAAGCAGAGGGCAGAACTGAAGCCGAACGTTGAGGGAAGTTGTGCGTTAGAGAACGCGGCACGTCCCGCTCTGAATGCTGGGAAATGAAGCCGTGGAGTCACCACAGACATTGCTTTTCTTTCCTAGGCTGCTGGGAGACCTCACCTCCAGGTAAGCCTCTTCTCCTTCCTTCCTCCGCCCGATTCCAGGATATGGAAGACAGTGAAGCCGGGCTTCCCAAGCAGTCCCTGAGAAAGCTGCTTTCTGAGCAGCCCGGCTTGGAGGCCGCGTGCTCAACCAGGCCTCTGCCTCCCGGCGCGCCCTGAAGCCTCGGCTGGCTGGCCTGAGCCTGGGCTGTTTCTTTGACACCAATGCTAGGCCTGCACTGGGCAGGGACACACACGCACATACACACGCAAAGCCAGAATCCTGGTACGCTCCACGCAGCTCTTGCATGTGTATGTTAAAATACACATGATGTAATATTTTACCGTTTGATTTATTTTAGAGTGCACTGTTCAGTGGCATTGAGCATGTCTATAATGTCACAGCCAGCGCCCCTCTCTAGTTCCAACCTCACACCCCTTAGATCGTCACTGTCATTCTCCCTTCCTGTAGCCCCTGGCGGCCCCTTGTCCTCTGTGCGTCTCTATGGATCTGCACGCATAGATGGAGTCAAACAGTGACAGTGGCTCTCGTGGTCGGTCGCCCTCCTCAGCACAATGTCCGTGGCTCATCTGTGTCAGTGCCTCAGGCCTTCTCATGGCAGAGGACTGCTCCCTTGCCCACTCACCTGCTGACGGATGTCTGGGTTGCTTCTAGCTCTTGGCAATGGTGAATAGTGGTGGCTGCCTTTTAATCACACACGAAAGCAGCAAGTTAAGAAATGTTGAACTTGACCTGACGTACTTCTGCACCCCAGCTCTTACCATCCCCTTCCTCTCTTGGAACCCAGGGCACACCTTTTCTCCTAGAGCCCGTGTGCACTGGGTGGTGGTAAGCAGAGTGCACTGGCCGCGGTCAGCCCTGGGGAGGAGGCAGGACATCCTGGGGAGCAAGGAGCAGCCCTGGCTCTTCTCACCCTCGCCCCACCTTCCCGTTCTGCCTGTCTCTGACTTTCCCTTCTGCTCGCCTACCTGAATTCCCTCCCCCCCACCTCCCAGCCCTTTCTGCGTTGTCCCAGAAACCAGTTTGGAAGTCAGTGGACTCTGCACCTCTGTGTTCTGCTAGTTGGCAAGACACTGCCCCGGGCACAGCCCACCGGCCTCATGTAGATTCCAAATGGCGCACGCCGGTGCACAGAATACCCTTGAAAGCTGCCCTGGCTCCAGGACCTCGCCTCCGCTCACCCACAAAGCCCTGTCGGCACAGTAATACACGAGAGCCTGGGAGCCTGAAAGCACCGGCGGCCTCAGCCGTGCCCCAGTGGCGTTTCTGGACCACGTTCCAGGGAATACGTTTAACATTCCTACTGTACCACTTCCTGATTTCGGTTCTGTTTTGTTTTTAATTCCAGTGAATTGTCTTTTAGTTTGGAGCCGAATCTCTGCAGCCACAGTGCTTTGCTGTGGGATTCACAGTTGTGTGTGTGTGTACACGTGTGCGTGCGTGCGCACATGTGTGCTTGTGTGTATTGTGTGAGTGCGTGCACACATGTGTGCTTGTGTGTGCACGCGTGTGTGTTCTCACTCACTTGCATTTCTCTTTTCTCCAGTGAAGTGGCCACAGAGGTGCCGTTCCGCCTCATGCACCCCCAGCCTGAGGACCCAGGTCAGTCATTCCACCCGGGATTCATTACTTCTTCCTTCCTAGTCTTTCCTGACCACGCCCCTGAGCGTGCGCGTGGCCAGGTGTCACCTGCAGGGTGACGGCCAGCCTGGACGGGATGGCTGCCCTGTTCTGCACCAGGTGGCTTGCCCACTGGCAGTGTGTGTGTGCAGGGCCAGGCAGCCTGGCTCTGGGAGGGGCCGATCGCATGAGGTTTTATTAGGAGTGATGGGAAGGCAGTTGCTCTGTTAGTCAAGAGTCTTGCTTTTAGGTTGGGAGATGTGGAAGATGATTTAGGTGACAAATCACTCTGGGTGCCCAAGGCTTTTGCATTTCATTTGGAAACAAAAGGCCTCATGCTTCATTTGCTAGCATCAACAGTTAGAAGATGAGAAGTGTTTTTGACAGCAGTGGTTGTGATGAGAACACAGAGCATACTAGGAGAGAGGGCCAAAGCACCAAGTTCATTTGGATTGAAAATTCATGGCTCCTGTGTGTCCGTGAAGTGAAGCAAAGGTTGTGCAACTCGGTGAACACAGCAAAATCTACCGCACCGTGTGCAACAGTGGGGGCACATTACGGTATGCGAATTAGAACTCAACAGAACTCTGGAGAAATGTAGACAAGGCAGTGGAAGCAGCATAGCTACTGGAGGTAGGAATCTCAAAATTCTGAGAAAAAGTCTCCGCCAGGTGTTCAGGCACCTTAGTGGCAGGAAGGAAAAGCAGCCTGCCAGAATCAGAACTCAGCTGGGTGAGGGCGGTGGTGCCGCCGGTTAAGCTGCACATCCCACACGGGAGTGTCTGGTCCCCATCCCAGCTCCTCTGCTTCCAAGCCAGCTTCCTGCTAATACGGACCCGGGAGGTGGCAGGACTTGGACCTCTGCCACCCACATGGGTGATCCAGGTGGACTTCTGGCTCCTGGCTTTGGCCTGGTGCAGCCCCGGCTGTGATGGATATTCGAGGAGTGAGCTGGTGGACGGGAGATACCTCTCTTTGCCTCTGCCTTTCAAATAAAAACTTTAAATTTAAAAAAAGAACTCTAAATAGCTAAATTTTTAAAAAGATTGATTTATTTATTTGAAAGAGTTACAGAGGAGAGGCAGAGAGAGAGAGAGAGAGAGAGAGAGAGAGAAGGAAAGGAAGAGAGAGAGAAGAAGAAGAAAAGAAAAGAAAAGAAAAGAAAAGAAAAGAAAAGAAAAGAAAAGAAAAGAAAAGAAAAGAAAAGAAAAGAAAGGAAAGGAAAAGGAAAAAGCTAGCTAGCTTCCATTCGCTGTCTCACTTCTCAAATGGCTGCAATGGCTGGAGCTGGGCCAATCCGAAGCCAGGAGCCAGGAGCTTCTTCTGGGTCTCTCACATGGGTGCAGGGAGCCAAGCACTTGGGCATCTTCCACTGCTTTCCTAAGAGCATTAGCAGGGAGCTGGATCGGAAGTGGGGCAGCTGGGTCCCATGTAGGATGCCGGCACCACAGGCTGTGGCTTTACCCGGTACACCACAGCGCTGGCCCCAATAACTAAATATTTTTAAATAGAGACTATTTTAAGCACCAGTGATATAAGTAAGTAGGGTCTGTTTTTCTTGTATTTTATAAAAGCCTTTTCTAATGAAATGACATTTAAATATGAGAATGAACGCCTCTTTTTATTTTAGTTTTTGTCTCAAAATATTTTGTGTTAAAGCATCTTTTCCAAATAATTTAGATTCAAACCCTCAGAACACTTTGCCAAAACCTCCCCTTGGGGAAAAAATACAGTCCAGCCATACGTTCTTAATTCAGTAAAGTACCCTTTTTTTAAACTGTGAGCTGAGGGTGCTTTCTGGTTCTTCTCAAGGACATTAGAAAGGCAGTCACCGGGGCAGGTGTCATAGCTGGTGTTGGGTTGTTTCCGGGAAGTTTGAGCAGACTTCACAGCCTCGTTTGGGAGTAGTGGAGTTATTCTTCTTCCCCATACGTTTTCATGTTCCAGTCATTACGTCCCTTATGGCGAGCGTCTCACCATGCTGAGGGGAAACAGTGTGAAATTTCAGGCAGCACGAATTAGGACAAATCGCCCGATGGTCGCGACGTGCTGGTTTCCAGAGATTTCTGAGCCACCCAGTCTCAGAGCTCCTCTCTTCCCTGCCTGGCTCCTGGCGCTCGACAGTGTGGGCAGGAGAAAGCCTGAGCTGGAGTGAAGGCCCAGGGCCCAGGCGCTGGGCGGCTGATGAACGCTGTGGATGCGCTGCCCGGTCTGCATGGCCCCATCGAGAGCACCTCTGTGGGGCCCAGGGGGCCCTATGGTCCCTCCCCGTGTCTGCCTCTTCAAGGCCGAGGGTGCACTTGCCCTGCTAAGCACACCAGCATTCCTTGCCAGGGGACGTGTGGTCGAATCATCCTCTCTAGAGCCTGGTGGCCCTCCCAGACGCTCGCTGTCCGCTGCTGGCTTCTGGGTGGACCTGAGACACAAGAGCTGCGGCTCACCATCCCACCCCTGCTGCGCTCCCCCCAAACCTCGGTAGTCCTTTAACCACACCAGTACTTTATCAGCTGGGCCGAACACTCGAAGTGCTCGAACTGCTCCACGTGATGTATGGGCAGGAAACGTAAGCCAACCCCAAAAGATCAATGCACGTACAGCAACTAAAACCCGAGGGGCTGTGGTGGTCCCCAGGCTTCAGGGCACACGGCGCCCCTGGGGGCACTGGTACACGTCCAGTGCTAGACCTGACGGGGGTATGCGGTGACCTGATGGGGTCCTGAGGACCCCTGGGCACAAGTCCTTTGACGACAGGCGCGTCCCCCTTGGGGGTGAGTTTCTAGAGGTGAGATGGTCTGGGCTGGGGCATCTGGTACAGGGTGTGGTGCAGGGAGAAAGTGCTCTGGGTGGGAAAGACAAGTGCAGTGATGGTGAACTCCAGGCCTCACACCTCAGCTACCTAAAGATGGCAACGCCGTGCTGCAGCATTGACGCTAACCGCTCGCTCGCTCTCTCTTTCTCTCTCTGCCTCCCGGCCCCGGGCCTACAGCCAAGGAAAGGTAAGCCACTGCAGTGCCGCCCTGAGATCCATGTCTGACCTTTCCCTCCCGTGCAAGCCCCTCTGAGTCCCTCTGGCCCCGGGCACGTCCCGAGGGCACGCATAGTCGCCCTGGGTGTGTCTGCTCACCCTGTGGGTGCTCGGGTTTACTCTCGTTTCTGTCTGATGAGGAAAGCCGTGTGGCTCCCTGTTCCACCTCGAGGAAAGCCTTGACTGGTGCAAAAGCAAACAAGAAAAGATCAAAGATCTCTTCTTGCTCCAGATTTCGCCTTCAGCATCAAAGAGCGAGCCGTGATCAAAATGCTGTCCCCCTTCTCTTAGTTTTCAGGATGAAAACCTGGTTTTCGAGGAGTTTGCTCGCCAAAATCTGAAAGACACAGGAGAAACCGAGGAAGGAAAGAAGCAAGAGGCCGTCAACGATGACTGACCGCGCCGGCTCCGGACGTCCCGGACGCCTGTCGTCCCGGTGCCGGTGCCGGGAGCCCTGTAGAGTTCCTCCTCCTGAATGCCAGGCAGGAGCCGTCCTCCCAGAAATAAAGTGTGTCTGTCCTCCCCTGCTGTGCGGCGGGCTGGCTGGCTTGCTGGGGACACAGAGCTGGTGCCGTATAGGGGCTGCCTTTAGGGTCCCTGGAGTGTGTGTGTGGGGAGGCAAGGGGCAGCATCTAGAAGGGAGGCCAGCCCCCCACCCAGATGGCCAGCGCTGGCCCCTCAAGGCCAGAAGGTACCGCGTGTCCACCTGGTGTGGCCTTGGTGTGGCTGCGGCTTCCCTGGGGGTCCTGGTCTAAGCTGTCTCTCTGGAAAGGCATAGTAGGGGAGGCAGTTTTCTAATTCCCTGAGCAGACCAAGGTGCAGGGCTCTAAGAAGACCCCCGGAGGGGAAGGGGCCCAGAATAGGCGTGGGCAGAAATGCTCTGTTGTTCTCCTTTGGGGCCCACGTCCTTGTTTTAGTTCTGTGTCCTCACCGGAGTTTCCGTTGGATTTGGGCGACAAGATTGGCCTTGGTGACCTCCCTGTGGGGAGAAGGGTGAGAGGCCCTGGGGCAGTCCGACAGCCGAGCTGAAGGAGGAACAGACCTGCTGGGCCAGGGCTGGGCAGAGACCAAAGAAGCCGCAGGGCCGCAGCCGGGTGCGCAGGGGCTGGCTCTCTGGAGGGCGTTCCTGGGACTCCGCAGCAAACGCCGCAGTCATGGTTCCCGGAAGGAGAATTCCACGGCTTAGCTCGGCCTGGTGGCTCAACACCCTGTGGGCGAGCCCAGCCTGGGCATGTGTTGTCCCAAAGGGGTTCATTCTTTGGGCTTCCTGGTTAGGGTGCTTCCCTGAAACTCGTAGGGAAGGGAGAAGGGTGGAGCTGACATGGGCTGGTGGGGGGAGGGGATAATGGAGGTGGGCTCCTTCCTGGTTGGTGTCCCTACTCTGATGGCAGAGATGGCCTGGGGGACGTGCAGGCTCTGGCCCTTGCTTTAGGGGAGTGGGGTAAAAGCAGGTTGGCGATTTTGCCATGGTTCAGCCCTTTCACAGGAGGTATGGGGGTCACGGGTCAGGGGTCCCCTTGGGATCAGCCTTCTGGGTCCAAGAGCAGGCTCAGCAGAGGGCTGGATGGGTGTGGGCTCCACACATGCCAAGGCTTCTACACTGGGGGTGCCTGCCAGGATCCCAGGCTGGTTCGCGTCCTCGGATGTAGACAAGAGGTTCACCTGGGACCATGGATGGGCCCCGCTGTGGAGAAACAGGATGTGGGCCTGGTCTTAGCAGGGCTGGAACGTGGATGGTAAAGGGCTGGACACGGTCTCATTCTTCTCTCTCCTGCTCAGGGGACAGCATGTTGCCACTGCAGCCCGTGTCCAGCTCTCAGGACACCCAGAGGGACGATCAGGGTGGCACGGTCCTCAGGGGACTCCCAAGTCTGTCCCCTGCATGCCGAGCCTTCCCCCTGCCCCTGGCCACAGGCACACACAGGCCTGATGTGTTCAGCTCCTGCTGGAGCTCGGGGTCCTGCCCTGCAGTGCCTGGTGAGAGGACCAGCCCACTGGTTTCTGCATTGCTTGACCCCAGGACATCCTAAGTCAGGGTGGACGTTAATAGACCCGACCTTTGCAACTCTGTGGGTGGGACAGCCGGAGGGGCGGGCTGGAAGGCCAATCCCTGGAGACCAGAGATCAGACCAACCCTTGCCCTGCAAGTTATTTTGGTGACCAAGCGTCCTGAAACAGACCCGCAGGTGCCGGCTTGTTTATGGCCTGCAGCTGGCCACCCTGGGGAGGGGGTGGGGGCAGGAAGTGAGCAGCCAGCTGCCCCGGGCGGGGTGGGGAAGCTTGGCTTGGCTCAGCTCAGCTCGGCCTGCACGTTTGCCCGTGGCTTCTGCCGGTGCACGGCAGATAGGAAATCTGAGTGCACGCTGCACAGGAAGTTGGGGGGGGGTTCAGAGCAGGTGCAGGGCCAAAAATGGGGTACAAAGGAGCTGAAGGTGCTACATGGAGAAAATGGGGCCCTAGAACTTCAGACAAAGTTTGTCAACCAAAGGGTGGGAGAAGCAGGAATTCTGGCCTTGTTAGGTTGGTACTGTCATCCCCATGTGTCAGTTGTAGATCACAGGGGTTAGGTCCCTGATGCAAGGTCACACGGCCAGTGAGAACAGAGACTTGATCTCTGGTTTCCCCAGGTCTAGAAGCAGACCTTTGTTCAGTGCATGGTGTGGGATGGCGGCAGGAAGGTTTGAGGCTCACAGCGGGGAGATGAGCGTTAGTGATCAGGGATGGTGCAGCAGGTGACGCCGGCATCCCACATGGGCACCTGTTTGTGTCCTGGCTGCTCCACTTCTGATCCAGCTCCCTCTAATGTGCCGGGGAAAGCAGGGGAGATGACCCAAGACCTTGAGCTGCTGCACACACACAAGAGACCCCGAAGAAGCTCCTGGTTCCCGTCTTCAGCTTGGCTCAGCCGTGGCCGTTGCGGCCATTTGGGAAGTGAACCAGAAGATGGAAGGTGTCTCTCTCTCTCTCTCTCTCTCTCTCTCTTTATTTATTTATTGACAGGCAGAGTGGATAGTGAGAGAGAGAGACAGAGAGAAAGGTCTTCCTTTTGCCGTTGGTTCACCCTCCAATGGCCGCCGTGGCTGGCGCGCTGCGGCCGGTGCATGGCGCTGATCTGAAGCCAGGAGCCAAGGGCTTATCCTGGTCTCCCATGGGGTGCAGGGCCCAAGCACTTGGGCCATCCTCCACTGCACTCCCGGGCCACAGCAGAGAGCTGGCCTGGAAGAGGGGCAACCGGGACAGAATCCGGCCCCCCGACTGGGACTAGAACCTGGGGTGCCGGCATCGCAGGCGGAGGATTATCCTAGTGAGCCATGGCACCGGCCTTCTCTCTCTCTTACTCCACCTTTCAAATAATAGTAACAAAAAAGGGCTGCCCATAAGTTTCTTTCTCAGTTGAAAATTTTATTGTGATAATCGCACATTCATAGGCAGGTGTTGAGAAATAAGACAGGAAGATCCCAGGTACCCTTCCCCCACTGGTAACAGCTGGCAAATGGAGCCCAGCACAGACCCTCTACCGGGAACTGCCAGTGCTGCACGCCCCCTCCCCCCGCTGATTTAGATCCCTCCAGCTTCACTGATACCCGCGTGTGTATTTAGTTCTTTACAGTTTCATCCTGTGTGGCGTTAACGTCTTTCCGGAGTGTCTGTTTTCCTACTTTTCAGCGCGTCTCATTGTTTCCCCTCCCAGTTTAATTTCCAGACCCCAGCAATTTTCTGCAGGGGTCCCTGGGGGTGGTCTAGGCGGGGCTGGGAGTTGGGCATGAAGGGAAATGTGTGGCGTGTTTTTTGGTTGTCACAGCGCCCAGGGAAGCTATGTCACACGCAGTGCCGAAATGTCTCGCTCTAAACGTCAATCACAGCCCTAGTTCAGGGCAACATCGGCTTATTCCACGTTTGCAAGTGTGCGGTTGCTACAGTCTAGCGCGAGGTGCTCTGTCGCTGGCGTGTCGGAGAAGGATTAGGGTAGACTTGAAGGGTGTCAGTGCTGCTACCTTGACGTGCCCTCGAGGCGGGCCAGGCTCAGGGAGCAGCTCGTCCTGACCGATGATTCACTGCATTCACTGCGTGAGTCACTCCGCAGAGAGGCGCCCGGGGGGATGTGCTCTTCCCGGGGAGCGCTCTGGGGGAGTCGGGGCTCAGCCCGGCTGAGATCTCCAAGGGAACAGAGCTGTGGTTCACCGGGCAACGAAAAGGCTTCTTCACGCGTCAGAGAGAATTTATGCGAGTTATCTTTCCCTGCCTTAAGAACATGGTATAATTCTTACCAAGCCGGATGCTCTCCTTTTAAACGCATCTCTTATTTGGAATGGCTTTAGTACAGAAAACTTGGCAAAGATGGCACAGGGAGATCCCCACCCCCAGTCCTCCCGTTATCAACATCTTATGTTGGTAGGGTGCCCTGGGCATGCAGAATGAGCCCGTAACTGAGACTTATTTCTAAACGAAAGCCCACGTCTATTTAGTTTGTAACCTCATGTCCTTTTTCTCTTCCAGTTAGTTAGGGGACAGTTAGTCCCCTCATGTCCTCTTGGGCTCCTTTTGGCTGTACCAATCTCCACCCCTTTTCATAACAGCAAATACCCTCGTCCGGTCCCAGCTTCTACCTCCCAACTGTCACTAGCACCCCCTGGCTTTTTGCCTCTACGTTGACGGACTCTGGAGCCCGGATCACCCTGTGGGCTCCACAGGTAGAGGCAACAGCTCACCCAGGCACCTCGCACCGGATGCCTCTTCTTCATTTCTAGGACAGCGCTTGATCAGGGAAGCTGCAATCCCCCAGGAAGCCCTTACCTGGGAGGCAGCTGCCCTTGCCTCCCCCCACCCCCCGCCTGCGCTCTACTCTTGATGGGAGCTCTGGTCCATTTCCTTCCCTCCTCTATGGTGTCTCCCGTCCGTCGCTTCCACCTCCTTTGTTCAAATCATATTGCCTGGATGGATACCATCCCCACCCACATTTAAAAAAATGTATTTGAGTTACAAGAGAGAGAGAGAGAGAGAAGATCATTCTGTTTAATGTCCTTCCCAGAAGCCCTCTAAGTTACCCCCCCACCTTCATGCCCACCTTGCCATCTCCAAATCCCCTGTCATCTCGCAACTCACTTAGTGGGTTTATTTTTATTTATTTATTTTATGTGAAAAGTAAAGTGACACAGGGAGAAGGAGAGTCAGAACATCTGTCAGCTCGTTCGCTCCCCAGAAGGCTCAGTGGCCAGGCCTGGACCAGGCTGGAGTCAGGAGCCTGGAACCCATCCAGGTCTCCCACGTGGGTGCAGGGCCCAAGCACTTGAGCCGTCTTCTGCTGCTTTCCCAGGCACATTAGCAGGGAGCTGGAGGGGAAGCGGAGCACCAGGAGTCTCAAACCAGTGCTCTGATACAGGATGCCAACGACCTGGGCAACGGCGTAACCTGCTGTACCACAACGCCGGCCTCTGACATCATCAGCTTTTTTTTTTTTTTTTTTTAAGATTTTATTTATTTGAAGGGCAGAGCTACAGAGAGTCAGAGAGAGAGAGAGAGGTCTTCCATCCGCTGGTTGACTCCCCAAATGGTTGGAGCTGAGCCAATCCGAAGCCAGGAGCCTCTTCTGGGTCTCCCATGCAGGTGCAAGGGCCCAAGGACTTGGGCCATCTTCTACTGCTTTCCCAGGCCACAGCAGGGAGCTGGATTGGAAACAGTGTAGCTAGGACTCAAACTAGCGCCAGTATGGAATGCCAGCACTGCAGGTGGCGGCTTTACCCGCCACGCCACAGCGCTGGCTGGATGACACCATCAGCTTTTTAAAGACCCCATCTCCAAATACTCTGACAGTCACATCCCGGGGTGCTGGGGTTAGGACTGTGGCCTTCTCTCCTCATTCCCCCCACGAGCCCTTCAGGCCTCAGCGTCCCCGGACAGCTCGTCTGCCGCAGTGCTGTGGATGTCAGACTTAACGTGGTTGGGGTTTGCTTCCTGCTTCTCTGGCTGCCTTGGGAGAGGAGTCCATCCCTCAGCGTCAGAGGCTTCAGGCCCAGGAGACCCTGGGGCTTGCTCCGTGGGGCCGCGATGAGGACCGGCGGCGCTGCTCGAGCGTCTGCCTCCCGCCTGGCACTCTGTCCTGGGGAGCCGTCACCACCCTAAGGCACTGCAGAGTTCTCCGTGGCTATGCGAGTGTCCGGGATGGCGGCAGCCGGGCCACACGTGGCTAGGGTGAGGAACTGAACTTTTAATTAACTTCCAAACTCAAGTAACACACATGGCCATTGGTTCCAGCACAGGGCTGCACAGCCTGGTCTACTCGGGGCCCTGGGCCTATCCTGTGGTGTTCCTGCATCAGGCCCTGCCATGCCCTGGCCACAAGTGAGGCATTCCCCTGGCCCTGGCCCCACTCCACATGCTACCAGTGCCCCTGGGGTGCGTGAGGCTTGTCCTGCCTCCACAAAGCATTGCCTAGGACAACAGGGGCCAGGGCCACACCCATGTGCCTCTAGCCCCCTGAAAGGGCACACTGCACATGTCCCTCTTGACTGGCCGCTCATAGGACTCACAGGTGGACTGCGTTTCCTCCTGGGTGGCTCCTGACCCCTCCACACCTGGACATCCCAAAGGTCACCCACAATTCAACTGATGTCACCTCTAACTGCACTCACCTCCGCTCTACATCAGTGCAGGTCCATCCCAGTAGCTAAGAGGATACTACCCCCCGCCCTGCCCCCAGGACAGCCCATAATCCAGGCAGCCACCTGATTACTTCAGAGCCTGGATCACAGGCTCCAGCTTTGTGACCCAGACCCGCCCAGGGGTAAATCCTTCAAGGGCTTCCTGCTGCCCTGGGCCCCAGTCCCCTGACCTGGTTCCCGGACCTTGTGGGACCTGCCCAGCCCCAGGCGCCCATCCTAATTCCGTTTCTTTTCCTCCCTCTAAGCTCGGGGCCTTGCACGTCCAGGGCTCCCTGCCCAAAAGCCGGTTTCCTCAATGGGGCAACACCTGTCCAGCTGCCCGTCTCACCTTAGGAAGACACCTCTCTCCCGGAAGGCTCCCGCCTGGGACCGTGCAGCTCTGCGCCCTAGCCCTTCTGTCCTGCTCCAGGCTCGCGTCCACCCTCCCCCTAAACCCTGGGGCCAGACCTTTCCCTGAGACGCGACAGATATAACATCTCCCGGGGGGGGGTTCCTGAAAAGCCGATGGAGGGGGCACACTGGGGACTTGACACAGAAAGCGAACGCGGGAACAAGACCTCCCACCCCCACGAACTGCGCCCTAGAAACAGAATAAACTGAACTTGAGACGCAGGGAGGCCGCCGGGGATCCGGACACCTGGAGTGGGGGCAGGGAGGAGCGCCGTCTGCGGCTGCGCGCCCGGCCGACAGGGGGCGCGGCGGGGCGGAGCCGGCACGACGACCCCGCCCACCAGGGGCCCCGCCCCGGACACGCCCTCCGGGACCGCCCCGCCCCCGCCCGCGGTGCGCGCGCTGGCCCGGCAGCATGGCGGCGGCGGCGGGCGCCCCTCCGCCGGGTCCGCCTCAGCCGTCTCCGCCGCCGCCGCCCGAGGAGTCGTCGGACAGCGAGCCCGAGGCGGAGCCCGGCTCCCCGCAGAAGCTCATCCGCAAGGTGTCCACGTCGGGCCAGATCCGCCAGAAGGTGAGCCCCGGGCGCGGCGGCCGGGGCGCGCGCCCCCTCACGCCGCGGCAGCCCCGGCCGGCCGAGGCCCGTGGCCCTGCCCGAGAGGCCGCCCAGGCCCGGCCGGGTGTCCCGCGGGCGCCCTTGCCCGGGCCGAGCGCACCCCGCCGGGGTAACGGGCCGGCGCCCCGGGCCGAGCGCGCAGCCCCGGGAGCTGGTGGGTGGGTGGGCGGCGGGGGGGCGCGCAGGTGGGCGCCGCTCGCCGGCGGCCGCGCGTGGGGCGGCGAGGGAGCCGCGCGCTGCGCTGCAGGACCGGGAGGAAACTGAGGCCTGGAGGCGGGGGGCTGCGGCTCGCCCCGCCCAGCGCACCCGAAGTGGGGCACCGGGCTGCGCCCCGAGGGCCCGCGCGCTCCGCGAGCGCCCCGGTTCTGCTGGGCAGGCTGCCGCTCGCGGGGTGCCCACGGAATTCCGTTCGGACCCGGGTGCGGAGCTGCCTGCTTTCGCCGCCTGGCCCCGCTCGGGGGGCCGACTCCCTGCCTCCCTCCCCCCGGGAGAAAGCCGGGGCTGCGCGCCCCGGGCACGAACTCTCCGCGGAGCGCCCGGGGTCAGCTGCAGGAGCAAAGTTGCACCCTTTGTTCGGCTCCCGCGGAGAACTGCTCGGGGGTTTTGCCGCAGGGGAGCCCTCCCTGTTGGAACAGGGCTTTTTTTGGGGGGGGGGGGAGCAGGTGGCTGAGCCCCGGCGGTTCCGGCTGGCACAGCTTCTCTCGCCCTGCTGCAGTGCGCTTTTCCTCCGGGCCAGGTCGGCTCGGCTGCCCCTTGAGCCGTGGGAGCCATTTCTTGCCTCTGACCCGTGTGGCCGGGACCCGCGGGGCCTCACGTGTCGCCGGCTGATTGGCGAGCCGCGCCCGCTATCCAGCCCCGGGGCACCAGCGCCAACTTCGTTCCAGGTGCGACAGTTCACCGCGGTGATGAAGATAAGGCTGGCTGTAGCCGGGCACTTTCCCCGAGTTGGCATTACGGTGCCCTGCCTGGTGTAACTTGTCGGGCACCGCAGCGGGTGGTGTGCGTCACCCCTGTCCTAACGGGATTGGAGACTCCAGTGGGGAGGTCACCTGCGCGGCCCGGTGTCTCAGGTGGTGCCTGTGGCAGGCAGGAGGAAGAGGGCCCCGGCAAGGTGGGATTTTGAGGGCTGGACGGGCGGGCAGTCCACGTTGTCTGAACCCTGTGGCTGACGGTGAGGCATACCTGGGGATGGACGGCAGAGGAGGCCGCAGGTGGAACAGGTTGAGGGGGAGTAGGAAAAGGCCAGGGCTGGGTTTAAGGGGTAGGCTTTTGGAAGGAGTGACTCTTTGGCCTTGAGCAAGAGGGAACCCCAGAGGACTACCGAAAGCGCAGGAATAATGGATCAGATGTGCTTCGAGGGTCTTCCCGTCGCCCTCCTGGCCCTGCTGAGTTACTCTCTCTGCCTGCTCGCGGGCAAGGTGCTGCCCGTGTGGGGCAAGCGTGAGGCACAGGGTGTGCTTAAGGTCAGAGTCCTGTGGGAGGCTGGATTTCTCCAGGACCACGGTCTTTCTTTCTTTGTTTCTTTGCCTAAAACAGTGGCTGCCCCCCCCCCCCCCCCCCGGCTGTCCTGGTTGAGGACGAGTGATGGGGAGAATGTGCACAACGCACCCAGGGGACTCGAGTCACATCTGTGGTGTAGATAGCTTAAGGCCGGTTTTTATCTTGGCTCGTTAGAGACTGTCAGAATTGGGCGATGTGAGCTGTGCGCGCAGCGGCTCCCTTTTGTGGCAGGTGAGCTGTTCAGGAAATGCCTCTGGTCTACTTGGTGCCGTGTAGGAGTATTGCCAATGGGCTGTTATTCTGGGCCCCCAAAGAGAAACAGAGTGCACTTTATTTACAGCAGAGGAGATTTAAAAAATAAATTATTCATTTGAGAGAGAGACAGAGATTCTGTGGAGTAAAGACAGAGTGTGGAGCAAAGCCGGGGTGATGAACTCAATCCAGGTTTCCCATGTGGGTGAGGGGACCGCCGTTACTCAAGCCGTCGCTGTGCTGTTCAGGGTCTGCATCAGCAGGAAGCTGGAGTGAGGAGCCGGAGCTGGGTATCGGTCCTGGTACCCTGCGATACGGGTTGTGGGCGTCTTAACTGCTTGGCTAAATGCCTGCACCCAGAGGAAATTTAGTGCAAGGTGTCGGGGGGAGTAGTCCCACTGGTGCTGGGCGAACTGCGAATGCAAAATGCAGGCAATGAAGCAACCCAGCGATGAAGCAACACACAGGAAGCCACTGCCACCTCTAAGCTGCAGGGACAAAGGGAGGAGCTGGCGTATCACCCTAGGGATGACGAGCACCGAGGGCCTCGGGCCTCAGGAAGCTCAGCCGCTGGAGAGGGATCCGGCCCCTCCTGCCTGGGATGCCGGCCTGCGAGTTCGCTTCTGCAGGTTGGTGTGGAGCAAGAGAGCGAGGGATGGATCTCGGGGCAAGCTGGCCCGGCGTCAGAGCTGTACGTATGCAAGCCTGGGGAAGCTGATTTGGGGGTGGGGCCGGGGGGAGTATGTGGCAGCAGTCCTCAGCTCTGGTGTGCAGAAGGCGGGAGGTCTCGATGGAGCGCTGATCCAGCTCAAGGAGGTTTGGGGTGGGGTCGTGGAATGTGCATTTCTGCAAAGCGCCCAGGAGGTGCTGATGCCGTTGGTACGTGGGCCACACGTTGAGAAGCCAGACCTTGTAGAGGGAAGTCTTACTGAAGTCTTGAGGTGATGCGGTTCCTTAGAAACTCCCCCCTATGTCTTTAGCCTACAGAGGACTTGATGTGTGTGGATTTGGGATGGCCGTTGATCAGCTTAGCATTTCATGCCTGTCTGATAGCTTCGTATGACCAAACCTTTAGTGCTGAAATTGCTCCCACAGGCATGTTACTTCTTTGGATTGCCTGACCGCAGCGCACAAGAACCACTCTGGGGGTCACATCGTAGGTAGAAAAAGAAAATAGGGCTGATACACGGACACATTGTAGGACGTTTTATAATTGGAGTAAAGAACATTGTAATTCTGTGATGCTATCAATTAAGATGGAGTTTAATTTATTTAAAAGCTTCTAAATGTTTTTTCTAATTTTTTTGGCTATGAATGTGAAAGTGCTTGTGTCTGTGATTTCAAATTTCAATATAACCTTTTTTTTCCCATTGTGAAATTGGAGACATTAGGTAAAAGTTTCATGTTGTAAAGGCTTTAAGAAAACCCAGGCTCTCTAAGATATAACCTATACACCATGCAAGTCAGTCGTTTAAAGCGGACAGTTCGGTGGTTTTCACTGTATTCACATTGCGCAGCCGTCACCACAGTCAGTTTTGGAACATTTTCATCAGCCATTTCCTCCCAACTCCCTTAACCCTAGGCAACCACTAGTCTACTTTTTGGGTCTGTGTTTGCTGATTCTGGTCATTCTGTATAAATGGAATCATGCAATAGTTGATTTTTTGTGTCTGGCTTCTTTGACAGCATAGTATTTTCAAGGTTCATCCATGTTGTAGCATATATCAGAACTCCATTTCTTTCTTTTCTTTTTTCTTTTTTTTATTTTTTTGACAGCGTGGACAGTGAGAGAGAGACAGACAGAAAGGTCTTCCTTTTCTGTTGGTTCACCCCCCAAATGGCTGCTACGGCCGGCGCGCTGCGCCGATCTGAGGCCAAGAGCCAGGTGCTTCCTCCTGGTCTCCCATGCGGGTGCAGGGCCCAAGGACCTGGGACATCCTCCACTGCCTTCCTGGGCCACAGCAGAGAGCTGGACTGGAAGAGGAGAAACTGGGACAGAATCCGGTGCCCCAACCAGGACTAGAACGCGGGGTGCCGGCGCCACAGGCGGAAGATTAGCCTAGTGAGCCGCGGCGCCGGCCAGAACTCCATTTCTTTTATGGCTGAAGAATATTCCATTGTATAGAGACACTGCATCTTACCCATTCATCAGTTGGAGGGCATTTAGATTATTTCCACTTCTTTGCTATTCTGGAAAACGCTACTATGAACATTTATGTATACTCTTAAAAAGTCTTATTTATTTGAAAGGCAGAGTGACAGAGAGAATGTTCTTCCATCTGCTGGTTTACTCGCCAAATCGCAGCAGCAGCTGGGGTTGGAGTAGCCTGAAGCCAGGAGCCTGGACTGCCACCTGAGTCTCCCACGTGGGTGGCAGGAACCAGGTTCTCGGCCCATGGTCTGCAGCGCCCCAGGTGTGTCAGCGCCCCAGGTGTGTCAGCGGGGAGCTAGTTGGAACCGAGTTGGAACTTGAACCGCAGCGCTTTGATGTGGAATGCAGGCATTCAGGTGGAGGCTTCACCCGCACCACAACACCCCCCACCATGCACATTTTTTTTTAATAAATCTTATCTACCATTTTTAAAGAAAGGGTTTGTTTTATTTATTTGAAAGCACTACAGAGAGAGGTGGAGACAGAGAGAGAGGTCTTCCATCTGCTGGCTCACTCCCCAAATGGCCGCAACGGACAGAACTGAGCCTATCCAAAGGCAGGAGCCAGGAGCTTCTTCTGGGTCTCCCACATGAATGCAGCAGCCCAAAGTGTATTATCAGGGAGCTGGATCAGAAGTGGAGCAGCTGGGATTTGAACTGGCCCCTCTGTGGGATGCTGGGGCTTTAACCTGCTGCACCACAGCTCTGGCCCTGCCATGTACTTTTTTTTTTTTTAATAAAGATTTTATTATTTATTTGAGAGGTAGAGTTATAGACAGAGGGAGAAACACAGAGAGAGATCTTCCATCTTCTGGTTCACTCCCCAAATGGCTGCAACAGCCACAGCTGAGTTGATCCAAAGCCAGGAGCCAGAAGCTTCTTCCAGGTCTCCTACACGGGGTGCAGGGGCCCAAGGACTTGGGCCATCTACTACTGCCTTCCCAGGCCTCAGCAGGGAGCTGGATGGGAAGTGGAGCAGCCGGGACTCAAATAGCACCCATGTGGGATGTGGTGCTGCAGATCAAGGCTTTAACCCACTGTGCCACAGTGCCAGCCCCTAACTCTGCCTTTCAAATAAAAACACCTTTAAAAAAATAAACATAGGGGCTGGTGCTGTGGTGCAGTGGGTTAATCCTCCACCTGTGGCACCTGTATCCTGTATGGGCGCCAGTTCTAGTCCTGGCTGCTCTTCATCTGATCCAGCTCTCTGCTTTGGCCTGGGAAAGTAGTAGAAGATGGCCCATGTCCTTGGGCCACTTTCTCTAGCTCTATTTCTCTCTGTAACTGTGTCTTTCAAAAAAATAAATCTTTTTTTTTTTTTTTTTAAAGGGCAGAGTTAGAGAGTGAGAGAGCAAGCAAGAGAGAGAGAGAGAGAAAGAAATCTTCCATCTGCTGGTTTACTCTCCAAATGGCTGCAGTGCTGCAGCAGCTGGGGCTGGGCCAGGCTGGAGCCTGGAACCCAGACTCCATCCATGTCTCCCATGTGGGTGGCAGGAACCCAACCCGTTGGGCCGTATTCTGCTTTCCCGGGTTCATTAGCAGAGAGCTGGATCGGAAGTGGGGCAGCCACAACTCAACCCGGCACTCATGTGGGCTGCTGGTGTTGCAGGTGGAGGCTTAACCTGCTGCAGCACAACACCCACCCCTACGTGTAACTTTATTTTTAGAGTCTTACAGATTTATTTGAGAGGCAGAGGACATACGTGAGTGAGCTCCCAAGTGCTGTTTCATTCCCCAAATGATCGTGATGGTTGGGGCTGCCGCTGGTACCTCGGAACTCAGTCCAGGTTTCCCTGTGGGTGGCAGGAACCCAGTTACCCGAGTCATCACTGCTGCCTCCCAGAATCTGCACTGGCAGGAAGCCGGAGTCAGGAGCCGGAGCTGGGAATTGAACCCAGGTGTTCCGGTGCAGGATGCTGACATCTTCACCCCGCACGGCAGGCTCACTGCCTGGGTTGAACGTTCTGAGGAGCTGCTGTTGTTTCCCAAAGCTGCCGCGTCAGCTTATGTTCCCACAGGCAGCGTACGCGGAAGGCCCGGTTTCCTCACATCCTCACCGACACTTGCTATTACTCTGTCTTTCCCATCACAGCCAGCCTAGTAGACGTGCGGTGGTGTCAGGGTTTTTAATGCCAGTCTCTCGTGGAGTTTCGGTCCTGGATACAGGCGGTTCAGAGCTGCTCTCGTGCAGTGAGGCATGGGATCCAGAGCAAGTTTATACCCCGCTTGGGGTTGGGTCTCCTCTCTCCTCTGTATTTAGTTCTTGGGCTGGTTGCAGTGACAGTGACTAGTAACTGCTCCGAAGCCTCAGTTTCCCTACCTGCAAAGTAGAACTGATGAAGACAGCCCCTGGAATTAAGTGGACCATCGATGTGGAATACTCAGCACGGTGCCTGCTGTATAGTAAGGAGGCACCAAGAGATTGCTTTGGGTTATTTCTGTCTTCCTGGCTATTTTGGTTCCTAAATAGTCATCTCTCTGACCCATCTTCCAGTTCAAGCTAGTTTGGGTAAATTGTAGTCAGAAGAGCAAATAAAAATAAATCTGGCTGAAAGTTGCCATTGAACATCTTTTGTTAAAAGATTGATTTATTTGGGGCTGGTGCTGTGGTGTAGTGGGTAGGGCCGCAGCCTGCTGTGCCAGCATCCCATATGGGTGCCAGTTCGAGTCTTGGCTGCTCCACTTCCCATCCAGCTCTCTGCTGAGGCCTGGGAAAACAGTAGAAGGTGGCCCAAATGCTTGGGCCCCTGCGCCCACCTGGGAGACCTGGAGCTCCCGGCTCCTGGCTTCAGATCGGCACAGCTCTGGCTGTTGCAGCCATTTGGGGAATGAACCAGCAGATGGAAGACACCCCCGCCCCCCCCGTGCCTCTCCTTCTCTCTCTCTGCCTCTCCTTCTCTCTCTGTGTAATTCTTTCATATAAATAATACATATTTTTAAAAAAATTTTATATATTTTATTGTGTAATTCCTTTTTTTATAAAGATTTATTTATTTGAAAGAGTCACACAGAGAGAAGTATTCTCTCTCTCATTTGACTGATTCGGCAGGATGCAGCAAATGCGTGGCGTGTTACTCTGTTTAAGTGCTGTGCTAGCACTGGGGGGTGCCTCACTGAGAAACCATGTGCGAGGAGATTCCGAGAGCTGCTGGGCCTGTGGGTCTGTGTTGTGCTGCAGATGCCGCCCTCTGTTCACAGCGCAGGGTTTGTGAACGTTCTCAAGAGCGAGGCCCACGTGAGAGAAATCAGGTGAAGTTTAGAAGACGACAAGAGGGTAAAACTGATTACCATGCTCCGAAATGCTCGGTGGTCCTGGATAAAATGAGTACATTCCTCCCAAACGCAGGATGATGGTTGCTGTAACTCACGGAGATCTCACTTGTCAGATTACTGCTCGTGCCTGTGCGGAGGGGCATACGGTAGCCTGCACAGCTTGTGCACGTGAGCTACCAGAACGTGGAGTGAAGCTTGGCTGACCAGTCATGCTGCAGCATGCTGTATTGGCCGCTGCTGGCTCGAGGCTTCTCGGTGGGTTTGGCACGGGCAAGATTCATGCAGGCCAAGAGGAGGTGACTGGAGACGAATACAATTGTGGAGAGCTTTGATGGCCAACCTGGTGCCTTCACCTGCTGTTGGGATGCAGGCCTTTCTAGGACTGGCACTGAAGGGAGCTGTGGATGGAGGCGTGTCCAGGCGGTTCCCTGGTTGTGGTCCTGAAAGCAAGGAGTTTAATGCAGAAGTACATCGGGCACATCGTGGGGTAGGACGGTGCATATTATGTGCATTACCTAATGGAAGAAGATGAAAGTGCTTGCAAGAATCGACTCTCTCTTGGGGCTGGCACCACAGCAGGTTAAACTGCCTGCAATGCCAGCATCCCTGTGGACACCAGTTCGAATCCTGGTTGCTTCACCCCCGGTCCAGCTCCCTGCTAATGTACCTGGGAGGGCAGCGGAAGATGTTCCAAGTGCTTGGGCCCTTGCACCCACGTGGGAGACCTGGATTAAGCTCCTGGCTTTGGCCTGGCGTGGCCTTGGCCATTGTGGCCATTTGGGGGATGAACCGACAGACAGGAAGATCTCTCTCTCTCTTTCTCCATCTCCCCCAACCCTCCAACTCTGCCTTTCAAATAAATAAAAAAAAAATTTTTTTTTAAGATTTATTCATTTATTTGAAAGGCAGAGCTACAGAGAGGCAGAGATAGAGAGAGAAAGAGGTCTTCCATCTCTGGTTCACTCCCCAAATGGCTGCAATGGCTGGACTCAGGCCAGTCCAAAGCCAGGAGCCAGGAGATTTCTCTGGGTGTCCCATGTGGGTGCGGGGGCCCAAAGACTTGGGCCATCTTCTGCTTTCCCAGGCCATAGCAGAGAGCTGGGTTGGAAGTGGAGCAGCCGGGTCTCGAACAGCGCCTGTATGGAATGCCGGCACTGCAGGTGGCAGCTTTCCCTGCTACGAGAGAAGTGATTCTCTCAGGACATAAAAAACATTGAGACTCCAGGCATGATGGAGGAGATGTGTAAGAAAGCTCACCACACTGCTGCACCAGAGACTTCAGTGTGTGAAGAGAGAAGTTAGGAAGAGGTGGAACTGTCCCAAGATGTCCCTCGCCCAGGAGAAAGGTTGGGTAGCTCAAAAGAAAGCAAGCTCAGCTCAGATGAGGCCGCTGAGAGGTTGACCAAACAATTTTCTACGAAGATTCTTCTGATGAAGACAATCAATTTATTGACCAACCTAAAAAAACAGACTTGAGTGAATAGAAGACAAAGCAGCCAGCGTCAATGTGAAGTTGTGGTGGTGACAAGTGCTAATCAGGAGAGGGCCGGAGTGTGCCAGGAGGGCCCCGCAGGTGGATTTGACGTGCTCTCGGGCGTCTGGGAAGGGCTTCTTGGGGAAATGGCCACTTGGCTGAGATCTGAAAGGTGGTGGGGAAGGGACTTGTGCTTCTGGCGGTGGTGGGCTGAGGACTGAGAGCTGTCCTGCCAGGCGTGGTCCGCCGTGAGAGGACGTGGCTGAGGGCTGGGGTCTGGGCCGGTGGAGGTCTGGGGAGGAGAGTGTGGCAGGCGGGGCTGCTTTGACTTTGGAATCAGCGGGGTCTGTAGTGGGTGTTGTGTTCCACACAAATCTGGTGTGGCCTTAACCTCGTAATGTAACCTTAGTAGGACATAGGGTTTTTGTAGATACGGTTTGTTAAAGATCCCAGGATGGGGGCCGGTGCTGTGGCTCACTCAGTTAATCCTCCGCCTGTGGCGCCGGCATCACATATGGGCACTGGGTTCTAGTCCCGGTTGCTCCTCTTCCAGTCCAGCTCTCTGCTGTGGCCCGGGAGTGCAGTGGAGGATGGCCCAAGTGCTTGGGCCCTGCACCCCATGGGAGACCAGGAGGAAGTTCCTGGCTCCTGTCTTCGGATGGGTGCAGCGCGCCGGCTGTAGCGGCCATTTGAGGGGTGAACCAGTGGAAGGAAGACCTTTCTCTCTGTCTCTCTCTCTTACTGTCTATAACTCTACCTGTCAAAAAAAAATATTAAAGATCCCGGGATGAAATCATCCTGAATTTTGGGTGAAGTCTGATAATAGTCTGATATATTTCTTCCTTCCTTCCTTCCTTCCTTCCTTCCTTCCTTCCTTCCTGAGTGGACAGTGAGAGAGAGAGAGAGACAGAGAGAAAGGTCTTCCTTTTGCCGTTGGTTCACCCTCCAATGGCTGCCGCAGCCGGCGCGCTGCGGCCAGCGCATTGCGCTGATCCGAAACCAGGAGCCAGGTGCTTCTGGTCTCCCATGTGGGTGCAGGGCCCAAGCACTTGGGCCATCCTCCACTGCACTCCTGGGCCATAGCAGAGAGCTGGCCTGGAAGAGGGGCAACCGGGACAGAATCCGGCGCCCTGACCAGGACTAGAACCCGGTGTGCTGGCGCTGCAAGGTGGAGGATTAGCCTATTGAGCCACGGCGCCGGCCCTGATATATTTCTAACAGAAAAGGGAGGGAGGTTTGGACACTTGGAGAAAAAACAGCCTGAGATTAGCTGCTGCCACAGATGGAGGAGTGCCTGGGGCCGCTGGGAGCTGGGAGCCGTGATGGTGGGCCCTTTAGGAGGAGGGCAGCCCTGCTAACCTCTTGCTGTCAGACTTCTGCCTCTGGGATTGTAAGGCGACACGCTTCTGCTGATTTAGGCCACGTGGTTATGATGGGTGCTTGGTGTTGGCGTCCCTGGGGAATCCTACAGGGGGCTGTGAGGGCAGCAGTCGAGGGTGAACCCTGATTTGGAGTGAGATCCCAGAAAGCCACTTCCAGGGGATGGGGATAAACCAGAAATAAAATTTTGGAAGGCCTGTCACCCTGCTTGCATCAGCTCAGCTCTCTGAAATCAGCGTGAGCCAAGAGTGCCGTGTCTCCAGGTTCCCAACAGGAGCGGGCCGATCTCCGCTGGGGCGCGAGGGAAGTGCACCTGCAGTACCTCCACAAGCCGGTTCGTGGATTCAGTGTTCTGGCCAAAACCAGATTCCCAGGGAGGCCTGACGGAGAGTTACAGCCAAGAGACAGAACAGACTGTAGAGGCAGGCCCAGGGGCCTCACACGAAGCCGTCCCTCCTTCATTCCAGGAGATAAAAGGATTCTGGCGAGAATTAGATACCATAAAGAAGATGCAAATAAGGATTCTAAAATGGAAAAGTGTAATAATCAAAATTAACCAAAGGAAAGGCAGATTAGACACAGCTGAAAATATTTAGGGACCAGAAACTAGTTCAGAAGAAAATAGCCACAGGGAGGCCTGGGGAGGAAAGAGCGGGGCGGTTGAGGAGAAGGCCTGGGCCGGGGGAACAGGAGAGCCGTCTGCCGTGTGTCCCAGGCCGGGGAACAGGAGCGCCGCCTGCCGTGTGTCCCAGGCCGGGGGAACAGGAGCGCCGCCTGCCGTGTGTCCCAGGCCGGGGGAACAGGAACGAGGTCTGCCGTGTGTCCCAGGCCGGGGGAACAGGAACGAGGTCTGCCGTGTGTCCCAGGCGGGGGAACAGGAGCGCCGTCTGCCGTGTGTCCCAGGCCGGGGGAACAGGAGCGCTGTCTGCTGTGTGTCCCAGGCCGGGGGAACAGGAGCGCTGCCTGCCGTGTGTCCCAGGCCGGGGGAACAGGAACGAGGTCTGCTGTGTGTCCCAGGCCGGGGGAACAGGAGCGCTGCCTGCCGTGTGTCCCAGGCCGGGGGAACAGGAGCGCCGTCTGCCGTGTGTCCCAGGCAGCATGGCAGTACTTGAAAGGAGGAAGCCTGAGAGTGTCCCACGGTTAGCGGAAGGCAGCGTCCGCGGATCTCATAACCCGTGAACGCGGAGGGTGCCGCACGGAGGTGCCGTGTCGTAGAACTGCGGAAGCCCGTAGATGCTGAGACCCAGACGGTGGCCCGAGGCTGTTGACCCCCGACAGCTGCGGCTGCAGGGGAGAGATCAGTTGGAACTGTGTCAGAGAAGCTGACTGCTAACCCAGGGGTCCTTCGCACAGCAAAAAGAGCCTTCAGAAATAGTGTTGAAATAAAGATATTTTCAAATAAGCAGACCAACACTAAAGGAAACATTAAGGGTTTTTGGTTGGTTGGTTGTGGCCAAAGGAGACTGATCTCTGGGGAAAGGTAGGGGCTGCAGGAAGGAATGAAGAGCAGCATAAAGCAGGCACATGGCACAGCCCCAGGGATTACTGGTGGTTACGGTTAGCTACGTCTCTGGGCTTAAAAATGTGTGCAGCGCTGAAATACCTGAGGGCTGGCCTTGTGGTGCAGTGGGTTAAGCTGCTGCATGCAGCCCCGGTGTCCCATATGGGCACTGGTTCAAGTCCCGGCTTCTCCACTTCCAGTCCAGCTCCATGCTAATGCTTCTGGGAAAGTAGCGGAAGATGGTCCAGGTACTTGGGCCCCTGCCACCCACGTGGGAGAATCAGGTTCCAGGCTCCTGGCTTTGGCCTGGCCTAGCCCTGACTGTTATGGCCACTTGGGGAGTGAATCAGTGGACAGAGGATAGCTCCCTCTCCTTCCCTCCCTCCCTAACCCCCCCGCCCCCAATAACTCTTCCTTTTAAATAAGTAAATATTCTTCAAAGTTGAAATACAGGACAGGGACAATGTCACCTAGTTGGAAAGGAGGTCAGTGGAGTTCTCACATTTCCAGAGAGCAGGAAAAGGCCCCAGTAAATGCCAGAAGGTCGCGGATACATGTAATCCGTGGTAGCCATTAGAATTGTGATAGATTATGTGATGTCTAGGCTAAAAGGTGAGGGAAATGGAATAGAAATAAATTCTGAGTCTGAAAGAAGGCAGGAGAAGAAACATTGTACAAGTGAGACCAACAGGAAGCAGAGGAAAAAAAGACTTCAGTACCTCCTGGTTAGTGATGACATTAAATGTGAGTGTACTTAAATGCTGCAGCTCATGACAGAGACTTTGAGATAGGCTATGAAAGGGAAACCTGAATAGGTCATTTAAAGGGATTTAGTTAAGACAAGTAAGGATACAGAACGGGAAAGGGATGGGAGGTGAGCACTGGCCTGGTGGTTAGGGTGCTGGTTAGGATGCCCACGCACCCACAGGAGTGCCTACGTTTGACTAGTGGTGTTGGCTGCTGACTGCAGCTGTCTGCTAATGTGGGCCCTGGGCGGCAGCATGAGGACTGAAATAGTTGGGTTCTTGCCACTTACTGGGGAGGCCTGCATTGAGTTCTTGGCTCCTGGCTTTGGCCCTGCCGCTATTGTGGTCATTTAGGGAATGAACTAGTGGGTGGGCACTCTCTCTATCTCCTTCTCAAAAAAGAAAAATAAAAGAACAGACAAAAATATTATGCAAATACTAACCAAAGGAAGTTGGCATAGCTATTTTAATATGATATAGAGTACTCTTTGAAGCTAAAAATTACAGATAAAGATATGATACTGATAAATGGCTCATTCCAGATATAATAATTTAAAATTTGTGTGTACCTAATAACATTTCAAGATATGTAAAAGAAAATTAACATAATTGTGGTTTGAATAGCAAATCCTAGTGGAATATTTTAACATATCCATCTTAGTTGCTGTTACAGTAAGCAGACAAAAAATGTGTAGGGAGGCGTGGTGGTTGTGGCACAACGGAGTAAGCTGCTGCCTTGGACTCCCACGTCCCATACCAGAGGACCTGGCCTGTGTCCCAGCTGCTTTGCTTCCCATCCAGCCTCCTCCTGATGTGCATCCAGGTGGTAGCAGATGATGGCTCAAGTGCACGGGTCCCTGCCATCCATGTGGCAACCTGGGTGAAGTTCCTGGCTTTGGCCTGGCCCAGTCCTGGCTATTACTGGCCTTTGGGGAGTGAACTCATGGGTGGAAGATCTCCCTCTCTCTCTTGCTCTGCATTTCAAATAAACAAAAATAATAATAAATAAGCATTAAAAATAAGAGCATTAAACTGGTAACTTACATTCTTTAAAAATTTATAAAAATATAGAATAATTGAACATGAATGTATACTAAACTTAATGAAGATGTTTAGAATATTGTACCTAGGCCGGCGCCGCGGCTCACTAGGCTAATCCTCCGCCTTGCAGCGCCGGCACACTGGGTTCTAGTCCCAGTCGGGGCACCGGATTCTGTCCCGGTTGCCCCTCTTCCAGGCCAGCTCTCTGCTGTGGCCCAGGAGTGCAGTGGAGGATGGCCCAAGTGCTTGGGCCCTGCACCCCATGGGAGACCAGGATAAGTACCTGGCTCCTGCCATCGGATCAGCGAGGTGCGCCGGCCGCGGCGGCCATTGGAGGGTGAACCAACGGCAAAAGGAAGACCTTTCTCTCTCTGTCTCTCTCACTGTCCACTCTGCCTGTCAAAAAATAAAAAAATAAAAATAAAAAAAGAGGCCGGCGCCGCGGCTCACTAGGCTAATCCTCCACCTAGCGGCGCCGGCACACCGGGTTCTAGTCCCGGTCGGGGCGCCAGATTCTGTCCCAGTTGCCCCTCTTCCAGGCCAGCCCTCTGCTGTGGCCAGGGAGTGCAGTGGAGGATGGCCCAGGTGCTTGGGCCCTGCACCCCATGGGAGACCAGGAAAAGCACCTGGCTCCTGGCTCCTGGCATCGGATCAGCGCGGTGCGCCGGCCGCAGCGCGCCGGCCGCGGCGGCCATTGGAGGGTGAACCAACGGCAAAGGAAGACCTTTCTCTCTGTCTCTCTCTCTCACTGTCCACTCTGCCTGTCAAAAAAAAAAAAAAAGAATATTGTACCTAATAATTGTCGAATCTATGTTCTTCTTCTTCTTTTTTTTTTTTTTTTTTTTTGACAGAGTGGACAGTGAGAGAGAGAGAGAGAAAGGTCTTTCTTTTGCCATTGGTTCACCCTCCAATGGCCGCCGCGGCTGGCGCATCGCGCTGATCCGAAGGCAGGAGCCAGGTGCTTCTCCTGGTCTCCCATGGGGTGCAGGGCCCAAGGACTTAGGCCATCCTCCACTGCACTCCCTGGCCACAGCAGAGAGCTGGCCTGGAAGAGGGGCAACCGGGACAGAATCCGGTGCCCCGACCGGGACTAAAACCTGGTGTGCCAGTGCCGCAGGCGGAGGAATCTATGTTCTTTTTAAATACAACAGTACATTTGTCAAAATTTATTATATACTACCCAGAAAGGAAGTCTCAACAACTTTAGAAGGATTAAAATTATATAGAGTATGTTCTCTGACAACTGTGAAATTAAGCCAGAAATCAATGAAAAGAAGCAGTTTTTTTCCAGATTATTTACTTGAAAGGCAGAGTGACACAGAGAGAAGGACAGAGATTGCTCGTATCCACCGGTTCACTCTTCAGATGGCTGCAACAACCAGATGTGGTATGGGCTGAAGCCAGAAGCTTGGAACTCTATCCTGCTCTCCCACATGAGTAGCAGGGGTCCACGTACTTGGGCCAGCATCTCCTGTCTCCCATGTGCATTAGCAGGAAGCTGGAGTGGAAGTGCAGCAGCCAGGACTGGAATTGGTACCTGATATGGGATGCAGGTGTCACAACTGGTGGCTTAACTTGCATCTACCTCCACAGTGCTTGGCCAAAAGAAAGTCTTGTTGTAATTGGAAATTTATAAATATTTCTGAATGAGACAAAGCTAGAATATATTTTGGTTCAAAGGATGGCAATATTCTATGTATACATACATATATGCACACACCTGTGGAATACAGCTGAAATCATATTTAGACAGAAATTTCTAACTAATACATGTATAAGAAAAGAAGATATGCCAAAAGTTATTGAAATAAGGTACGTTCATGAATTGCTTAAAGATGGGGGTATGTTGTGACAGATGCATTGCTAGCCAGTTTCCTTGTTGTGTGAGTGTAATAAAGTGTCCACATAGGCCTGCGCCAGGGCTCACTAGGCTAATCCTCCGCCTATGGCACCGGTACCCCGGGTTCTAGTCCTGGTTGGGGTGCCGGATTCTGTCCCAGTTGCTCCTCTTCCAGTCCAGCTCTCTGCTATGGCCCGGGAAGGCAGTGGAGGATGGCCCAAGTGCTTGGCCCTGTACCTGCATGGGAGACCAGGAGAAGCACCTGGCTCCTGGTTTCGGATCGGCGCAGCACGCCGGCTGTAGCGGCCATTTGGGGGGTGAACCAACAGAAGGAAGACCTTTCTTTCTGTCTCTCTCTCTCGCCATCTAACTCTGTCAAAAAAAAAAAAAAAAGTGTCCACGTAGATTGTATAGCTTTCTGTACATGCAGGCTGTGTGGCCACATGTGGTCCAAAGTAGACAGACGGCTAGTTAGAAGAATAGCTACATATTAAACTCAGAATAAAATGAACGAAATATTTTCCTAAAAAATTAAAAGAATGAGGAGGAGGAGGTACTAGACCGGAGAGGTGTGGAGAGATCGTGTGGCGGGTGAGAAATCCAGGGGCTGACAGGGTGGTGTGGTTGGAGCTAGCGAGAGCCACAGAGCCTTGCGGTGGGGGCTGGAGCCTGTGTTAGGGAGGTGGTTACTTTGAGGTTTTTGGAAGGGGCCAATCAAGTCTGAGTTGAGAAGCCGGCCCTAGCTGTGCTGTGGTTGCTCCCGTGGACGCTGGCTGCCCTGTGTGGTGAGAGCTGATGGCAGCCTGGTCCTGGGCTGCGGTGCTGGAGATGGAGAGGTGTTCTGGCGCAGCAGAGCTGGGAGAAGGCTGGGAGGAGGCTGGGAGGAGGCTGGGAGCTTTGTGGCGCGTGCTGAGCTGGATGCTGCCGCTCTTCTCCAAGCTGATGACCGGTTTGGGCGTTTTGCTGCGCCTTTGTCTGCTTCATGCTGTCTAGGACCCTGTTCTCAGCTGCCCCAGCTTACAGGTGAGTGAACCGGATGCAGCGGCAAGGCGGCTCTCCAGGTGCCATGAAGCCGCTGGTCTTGGTGTGCCCGACCTCTGTCCTGCTCAACCCGGCAGTCCTGTGGCAGCAGGGGGATCATTCTGTGAGCCCAGAAGTGGGTCAGGTCCGTCAGACGCAGGGCCCTTGGCTTTTAGGAAGTGGGCTGAGGAGGAGGACCAGTCTGAGGACCCGTGGCTGGCAGAGGTGGGGGCGCTGTAGAGATGCCGCGATGTCAGTACTGCAGAGTGCCTCAGCCCCCTCGCCAGCATGCGCCTCCTGGAGGAAGGGTGTTTTCCCACAGGGCAGGGCCGTTTGTAATTTTCTAATATCGAATATCCACATCATTTTTAGATTTCCCCAACTGAACCAAAAATGCCTTTTATGGCCTCACTTTTGGGAACCAGATACCAATCAAATTTTATGTATTTTATTTGGTTGTTGTATCATTTTAGCTTTTTCTTTCTTCCTCCAATAATTGGTAAAAACTTTTTTTTCCTTTTATTTGAGGGGCAGAGAAACAGCAAGAGTGAGCTTCATCCACTGGTTCATTCCCCAAATGCTGGCATGTCCAGCCGAAGCTTTGAAGCCAACTCAGGTCTCCATCGAGGTCTCCTGTAGAATGGGTAGAATGAGTTGCAGGAATGCAGTTACTTGAGCCATTGCCCCTCCTCCCAGGGTCTGCATTGGCAGGAAGCCAGAGTCAGCAGCTGGGGTCAGACTTGGGAGCTGTGATGTGAGAGGCAGGTGTCTTCATAGCTGGGCTGAACACATGTCCCCGTCTTTAGTTTCTAACTAAAGAAGCTGCCTTCCCAGACCTTCAACCCCTGCCTTCCGCGTGACGGTGTTTTGAGGAGACTAGGGCAACTGTCTCATAAAGTCTCTGGATTTGCCTGATGGTTTCCTTGCGGTTTCTTTTACATTGTTTTATTCTCTGTGTTTCCTGTAAACTGGAAGTGAGACGTCTCAATGACTTGATTATATTCAGGCTGACATTTCGGACAGATCTCCTGGACAGGGGTGCTCTGTACTCTGTCCTGTGTTCCTTCAGACAGGCACGTCCTGTCAGCTGGTCCCCTCTGCTCTGGTCTCATCTGGTTTGTATGAGGTCACCAGATCTTTTAATTGGAGACCTGGGTTCTCCCTTTACAATCAGGAATAATCTGTGAATTGATTCCTGAACACTGTGCAAATACCCTTTTCTCTATTTTTTCATGGTTTTCAGCATTCATACAGAATATTAGCTTGAATCAATTTAATTTAAGAAATGTAAAAGTTTTATTTGAGAATCAGAAAGTGAGAGAGGCAGGCAGGGTGTCCCATTTGCTGATTCATTCCAAAAATGCCTCCAAAGGCACAGGCTGTCCTGGGCTGGCCTGAAGCTGGGAGCGGGGGACTCACTCCAGGTCTCCTGTGGGTTGGAGCAGCCCCATTACCTGAGCCCTCACTGATACCCCTCAGGTCCGCACTGGGAGGAAGCTGGTGATGGAGATGGTGGAGATGGGTATTTTAACTGGTGTCTTAACTCCAACAGCCACCCCTTCCCCGCCCCGGCCATTCTGTCATGTGTTCCACATTTATTTACCTATTGGTATAGTTGTTTCATCATTTTAACTGAGGACGGACTTCCTTCTGCTGAATTACCGATTTTACGAGTAAGGATTCTGTATAACAGTCGTTTCCAGTGGGGGCAGATCTTTTCTGTCTCCCGGTCATTGTGGATTCATGACCACTTTCATTCCTATCATGAGGTTACCTTCACTCCCCCTTCTGGTGTTCCTCTTACCTTGTTTTCCCAGGAAGCCCCTTCACCCTTGCAGCCGGGTCTGGAGGGCTTGTCTGTCTTTGTAGTCCATCTTTTCCTCTTCCGGATGGAGCTCCAGAGCCAGGTTCCAGCGCAGAAGGGTCGGTGTGTCCACGGGAGTTGGCTGGTCCACAGTGTGACACTGCCTTCTCCCTCCTGTGCCTGGACAGGAGGCCTCGTGGCTTCTACACATCAGGCTGGTGGTCTTTACTTTCCTTTTCCTTGGGCTGGATTAGATTTTGGGTTGTACTGGCCGCTTCAAGTGGAGTTGGGGGGGGGGGCTTTCTGTCAGGAAAGTGTCCGTCACCGCTACCTCTCATGTTGCGTCCCTGTCTTGCTGTGCTTCGGGCTGCTGTGTTAAGTCGGGTAGCGGGTCCTCACCGCTGTGCTGTGCTCTCCACCCTGTCCCGCGGTTCTGTGAGCCGCTCAGCTGTGTCTTTTCTCAGCCAACGATGCTTTCTGCAGAGTGTATCTTTTAGTTGGAATTTTAAAAAGGATTCATTCATTTGAAAGGCAGAGAGAGAGAGATGGAGAGCCACCTTCTGTCTGCTAGGTCACTCCCCAAGTAGTCACAACAGCCAGGGCTGGGCCAGGCCATAGCCAGGAGCCAGGAGCTGCATCAGGTCTCCAACCCAGGTGGAGTGGCAGGGCCCACGTACTAGGGTCATCCTCTGCTGTGGAAGTTGGACTGGAAGTGGAGCAGTCAGGACTCGAACCTGCGCTCCCATATGGCATGCTGGCTTTGCAGGTGGCGGCTTACCCTGCTACACCACAGCGCCTGCCTCTTTAGTTAGATTTTAATCCTGCCTGATGTGCTGACTTTTGTTTCCTTTTCTGGGCTTGTATCTTAGCTTGTCTTTTAATTTCATTCTGTTCTCATTTTGGTGCTCCCTGTCCTTTAAAAAATGTTTGATTTTAATTGATTAATAGAGGCAGTGTCATCTTGTGCTAACCACAAGAAGCACATATTTTCTGAAATGGTCTTTAGTTTCCTGTAATCACTCATTTCAGAAGGACTTTCTGGCATATTTTTCCTTCAGCCTCCCAACCTCTCTGTTTTTGGTTTAACTTATTGGTCCTTGAGTGGCGGTTGCCAGTCTTGGGGTTAGCTGCCATTAGCTGTGCTCTTGGCTGTTGGAAGGATGGTTGTAGGGTGGTCAGCCACGGGCCCGGGGCTGTGTCTCCTCTGTTCTTGCATGGGCTCTTCCTTGCCTCTCTCCCATTCCTCCTCTTCAGTGGAGACTGAGTGTCCCTGTGGGTGTTTTGAGCTCACCTGCCACCCACTTTGGGCTGGCTGTGCTCTTGTGTGTTGGAGGGTGCAGGGGGTCTGGGTCAGGGCTGTGGTGGCTAGTGCTCCTCTGCCTGCAGGATGGCCATTTGTCCTGGTGGAAAGATGGGAGAGAGCCCTCTTTCTTTGAAACTTACCACTTCAGCCATTTTAAAAGTGTATAATTAAGTGGATTTAAGCATATTAATGTGCAGCTGTCACTGCTACCTATTTCTGGAACGTAGTTATTATCTGCATGGTGATCCCTTCCCCATTACGCAGGAATTTGTTCCTCCCCTCTCCCAGGCCTGGGCAACCATCAGGCTGCTTTCCCTCGCTGTGGCTTTGCCTGTTCTGGGTATTTCATATAAATGGAGTTGTATAATGCATGACTTGTTGTGACCTGTTGTCATTCACTTAGCTCATCTACATTGTAGCATGTTTTGACTGTATTTATTCTTCTTCTTGTTACTGAGTAGTATTCCATTGTTTGTATCACATCTTGTTTTCCGTTGGTCTGGACATCATTCTTCCTGGTGTTCATCTTACCCTCGTTTTCCCAGGTAAGCTCTGTTATCCTGGCTGTTTGTGGAGGCAATAACTTTTAGCTATTGTGAATACAGTTACTTTGAGCATTCATGTCCAAATTACTGTTTGAATACCTGTTTTCAATTCTGTTTTAAGGGGGTGGGTATTGGGGGCAGCAGGTTAAACCACTGCTTGCAATACTAGCGTCCCTTATCAGAGTGCTGGTTCAAGTCCAGACTGCTTGCTGTGCACCCTGCTAATGCATATTGAGAAGCAGTGGGTGATGGATCAAGTGCTTGGACCCCTGCCACTCATATAGGAGAGCAGAATGAGGTTCTGGGCTTCGGGCTGTGGCCTGGCCCAGCCATAGCTGTAGCAAGCATTTGGGGGGTGAACTAGCAGATGGAAAAACCAATCTTTCTTCTCTCTTTCTTAAGTAGATAAAAATAAATAAATGCTTGAAACGTTTTCTCTGTGTTCATTTATTTGAAAGAGAGACAGCCAGGGCTGGGTTAGGCTGAACCTAGGAGCTATGAGCTCTTTGGGATCCCCCATGTGGGTAGCAGGGACCTAACTACTTGGACCATCACCTGCTGTGTCTCTGTATGTGCTTTGGCAGGAAGCTGGAATCAGGAGTGGAGCCAGGACTCAAACTCAGGCAGTCCGATATGAAATGCGGATGTCCCAAGCAGTGTTTTAACTGTAAGACCCAACTCCTGCCCTGATTCTTCTGGGTGGACTTGCTGGATAATTCTAATTCTGTGCTTGGTGTATTGAGGAACTGCCAAACTGGCTTCCACAGTGGCTCTACCACTTCACAGTCCCACCATCACTCTGCAAAGATTCCAGTTTTCCAGCTTGTAAATGCTTGTTCGTTTCTCTTTTGACAAAGCCATCCTGGAGGATGGGGAACGATGTCTCACTGTAGTTTTACTGAGTTTCTCTAAAAACTCACAGTGTTGAACATCTTTTCATGTGGTTGTTGCTGTCTGTATATCTGCTTTGGAGAAATGTCTATTCAACTCTTTTGTCCTTTTTAAAATTGAGTTGTCTTTGTACCTGAGTTGTAAGAGTTTTTCACATTTTCTGGATGCCAGACTCTTGCTAGGTACATAATTTACAAATATTTTCTCCATTTCTGTGGCTTATTTTTCCAGTATTTTGTTAATGTCCTTTGAAGCACAAAATTTTAATTTTCCTTTTTTAAAGATTTATTTATTTATTTGAAAAAGTTACAGGAAGGAAGAGACAGAGAGGGATTGATGTTCCATCTGCTAGTTCACTTCCCAGATGGCTGCAACAGCCAGTGCTGGGCCAGGCCAGAGCTGGGAGTTCATATAGGTCTTCCACATGGATGCAGGGGCCCAGACATTTGAGTCGTCTTTCACTGCTTATCCCAGGCGCATTAACAGAGAGCTGGACCAGAAGTGGAGCAGCTGGGACGTGAACCAGCACCCACATGGGATGCCAGCCTTGCAGGTGATTGCTTTACCTGTTATGCCACAGTGCCAGCTTCCTAATTTATACTTCCGTTCTTCTGAGAGTTTTATTGTTTTGTTGCCTGTGTTTGATCCATTTTGAGTACTTTCAGTATGTGGTGCGAGGTCGGATTCCAAGTTCATTTTTTCATGCCTGCTCCCCGGTTGTCCCAGCTTCAGCTGTGGTCTGCCTCTCTCGAGCTGGAGAGACAGCCCCGTGGTGTTCAGAGCAGGCAAAGAGCTGCTCAGGAGAGGCCGGTGACGTTGCCCTGGTGGATAGTCATAGAGTTCTTCTAAGAATGGCCAGGAGACATCACACGGTTCAGGGGTTTGAAGAACTGTCTGCATCGCAGAACTCGCGCTGCCTTAGAGTTCCTCCACATTCCTGCTTTGAGAAGATGGATTTGGTTCAGATCTTTCCATAGTGTGGTTAAACTTGGAAATAGCGCAGTCCTGTTGCATGGTCTCCGTATTTGAACTCTGATGCCAGTGGTCAAGTACTCTGAAGCTTTCTCAGAGTGAGTCTGGGAAATTGTTTGTATACTTAAAGAGGGCAAGTGAAACTCAGGATTCTCTAAGTGTATTTTTACATCTAATCTGTATTTCGTATGAACTGGGATTTTGCTGTTTACTGAAACCCCTTGGTATGTGAATAACTAAAAAAAACCCCACACACTCTTGACCCCAGTCCATTGGTGGATTTCCTGTCCTGAGGAAATAATCTTAAAAATGAAAAAAAAAAAAAAAAAAAAGACACCGAAAACACATGTTTGGATCATTAAATTAAATAAGAAAGAAATCTCAGTGTCGAAGTCCAGGTTAAAAACAAACCCAGCAAAGCACTCCTGTTTACCGAACGAGCAGTGATGATAGCCGACAGTTACTGCATGCTGGGCCCCCTATGGGCTGGTGCCAATGTGTGAAGGTAGCTGTGAGGTGACTGTGGCGCCCGGGCACCACACAGCGGGAGAGTGTCAGGGTGCTCTGACCTGCGTGCTGCCTGTGCAGCCAGCTGTCCAGGTAATTCAGGATGGCAGTAACGTGGACAGCACCTTGTGGTGTTGGGGAAGCAAAGCGGCAAACCCATGTGTATACTGAGTGCATTTCTTTTTTTTTCTTTTCTTTTTTTTCTTTTTTTTTTTTTTTTTGACAGGCAGAGTGGACAGTGAGAGAGACAGAGAGGAAGGTCTTCCTTTTGCCGTTGGTTCACCCTCCAATGGCCTCCGCGGCCGGCGCGCTGTGGCTGGCACACCGCGCTGATCCAATGGCAGGAGCCAGGTGCTTCTCCTGGTCTCCCATGGGGTGCAGGGCCCAAGTACTTGGGCCATCCTCCACTGCACTCCTGGGCCACAGCAGAGAGCTGGCCTGGAAGAGGAGCAACTGGGACAGAATCTGGCGCCCTGACCGGGACTAGAACCCGGTGTGCAGGCGCCACAAGGTGGAGGATTAGCCTAGTGAGCCGCGGCGCCGGCCTGAGTGCATTTCATCTCTGCAAAACACCTGCAGAGATAGAGGAGGGTTCCAAAGGGATGTTGGAGTGTTTTGGGTGGGAGAATTGGATTGGTTTTACTTTTTTGTTTTGTTTTTAAAGACGTATTTTGTTGGCCGGTGTTGTGGTGTAGTGGGTTAAGGCACTGCCTGCAACTCTGGCATTCCATCAAGATGCTGGTTTGAGATCCTACTGCTCCACTTTTTTTTTTAGTTTGAGAGGCAGAGTTACAGAGAGTGAGAGGGAGAGACAGGTTCTTCCATCCGCTGGTTCAATCCCCAAATGACCTCAACGGCTGGAGCTGGGCCGATCTGAAGCTGGGAGCCAGGAGTTTCTTCCAGATCTCGATCTCCCACCCAGGTGCAGGGGCCCAAGCTCTTGGGCCATCCTCCACTGCTTTTCCAGGCCATAGCAGAGAGCTGAATCGGAAGAGGAGCAGCCGGGATTAGAACCAGCGCCCATATGGGATGCCGATGCTGCAGGCAGAGGATTAACCTACTGCGCCACAGCTTCGGCCCCACTGCTGCTCCACTTTTGATCCAGCTCCCTGTTACTGTGTCTGGGAAAGCAGTGGACCCCTGCACCTGTGTGTGAAACCCGGAAGAAGCTCTGGGCTCTTGGCTTCGGCCTGGCCCATTCCCCGGCTGTTGTGGCCATCTGGAGAGTGAACCAGCAGATGGAAGATTCTCTCTCTCTGTAACCCTGCCTTTCAAATATTTCAAATATTCTTCCAGGTCTCTCATAGGTGCAGGGACCCAAGCACTTGGGCCATCCTCCGCTGATTTCCCAAGTGCATTAGCAGGGAGATGGATCAGCAGGGGAGCCTCTGGGACTCCAACCGGCACCCATATGAAATGCCAGCAATGCAGGCATTGGTTTAACCCCTTATGCCACAATGCTGCTCCCTGGTTTTCCATCTACTTCCTTATATTAGAACACATCTTTTATAGCACACACAAATGTAAGATGGTACTTGTCAGGTGGAGAGAGCTGGTGTAGGCCTGGCTGTGACTGGTACTGTCTGAGGACGGGGCAGGTACTCTGCTGGTTAAAGATGGAGAGGAGCCTGCCCTCTGTGCTGTCGCCTTCTAAACACGGTTGGCAAAGGTAGAACTGTTGGGTACAAGGAAAATGGAGCTCAGGGAGCCGGATAGACTAAAGGGCATGACCTGTAAGACATAGGATTACATTTAATATTATCCTAGTGACTGTGTACATTACATGGGGCAATGTGGTTATGTTCCTCTTTGTTTAGACTTTTAACGCCTATGTTGAAAATAAAGCTAAATTTATCTAAGCAGAGAGTTCAAGGTCTTGATATAAATAGGATATAGTTTAGCCTGACATTCAAGCTATTTGATGTCAGCTTTTCCTCACACATGTTCATAATTATGCCAGTATCCTCAGCATTTGAATAAATGGAATAGGCATAGGGCATAGAGAAATAAAACACTGAGTAAAAGCATATCTAGTTACAATCTGTTGTTATTTGGGAAAGTAGGTTATTAAATAATGTGTGTGTATACAGCCCCACTTTCCTGTTCTGTTTACATATTTGAAAGCAGACTGAAAGTGTTCTCACTCAGAATTTGAGTAGTAGATGTTAGCAGTGGAGTCTGCGTGTTTGCATGGAAATGAAAGCAACCTCCAGCCAAAAAACTGGCCAAGAGTTGGGCTGTTTAACACAGGGTTTGGTTTCCACATAATCTCTCTCTGTGTGTCTCAAAGATTTATTTATTTACTTGAAAGTCAGAGTTACACAGAGAAAGAGAGGCAGAGAGAGAGAGGCCTTCGATCCACTGGTTCACTCCCCAACCGGCTGCAATGGCTGGAGCTTTGCTTATCAGGAGCCAGGAGCTTCCTCTGGGTCTTCCATGCGGGTGCAGGGGCCCAAGCTCTTGGGCCATCCTCCACTGCTTTCTCAGGCCATAGCAGAGAGCTGGATCGGAAGAGCAGCAGCCAGGACTAGAACTGGCGCCCACATGGGATGCTGACACTGCAGGCGGTGGCTCCAACCGCTACGCCACAGTGCCGGCCCCTCCACATGATCTCAAGACGGGTGAGGGGTCAGCTGGTAGAGCAGTGCGCTGGGGAGAGGACAGCGGGGTGACAGCGCTGGGCTCGGGTGCCTGTGTCAGGGCCGCTCTCAGGTGGTTTCCACCATGCACCACCTTCTGAGTGGGATCAGTAGGCCAGGAAGCCTGCGAGGCTGCTTCTGGCTCAGGCAGCACTGGCGTCAGGCCCTGGTGTGTTTCCTTGACTTGAGAGCTGCCAAAGCACCCGTGTGCACCTCTCTGGAAGCTTTGAAACAACTTATGGAAATTTCCAGACAGACACAAATAGAGGAGTTACATTAATCACGTTAGGTTGTGTCTTTCTTGCTTCATATGTCCTCTCCTCCCCTTTGCCACCCCCCCCCCCCCCCCCGTTTCTGAGTATTTTAAGCAAATCCTTATATCTTTATGGTACTTTTTACTTTGTAAAGTGCCCTCTGCAGAGTGCAGTTTCCTTAAAGGTCAAGGGTTGTATCCCTTTCATCATTGCATTCCCGTCAGTGCTCAGCACTGAAGTGTTCAATAAATATTTGTCGAAACCCAGAGTGATTTCATTCCTATTCTTGTATAGTTTTATGGAAGCCAAGGGAGTTCCTCCTCCTTCACGAGTATGGGTAGGGTGTGTGTACCAGGGGGCATTGCTCCTGTTGTGGGCTGAGGCTGGGCCACCCGGTGGACTTGAAATCACCCCCAGAAAGAAGATGGTCACGGCTACAGTTGAGTCTCAACGTGTGAAGACACAAATAATGGGAAGGAAATCTTCCCTAAACGTGGCTTGTCTTCTTTGATGCAGAAGCATGGAGAGAGTTTAGCTCAGACAAACTCTGGACCTCAGTTCGGTCATGCATAAAAGGACAGTGACTTTGCAGGGAAGTGCGGGTTGAGTGGGATGCAGATAGCTCTGGCCACACCATGGGTGCTCACGTGCCTGGCTGTGCCTGTCTTCTCTGCCCATCTTCCTGCAGGATGGGCGTGTTCTCTGTGCTTCCCTTAGGAGAATCGCTGTGGGTCAGATGGTGGGTGGTCCTTAGAAAGGGCTTAGACGTGGGCCTGGGGCAAGGCTCTCCTGAGTGATACTGCTGCGAGACTGTCCTGCCTGGGGGTCCTTTATAACATCCGGTGTGTTCCTGTAGGGCTCTCTGCTTCCTTGTTTTCCCTGCCCTAGAGGTGACCGTTTAACCAGCTTTATGATTTTATTCCTGTGGTTTATCCTACCATTCTTTTTTTGAGTGTTTTTATATTAGTTTATCCCTCTGTACCCTGTGGGAGATTACTTCCAGAACCCTGAGGACTGACTCTACAGTTCACTTCCCCCCGCCCAATGCCTTCCTTTTTTTCCAATATCTTTTCTTTTTTACTTAGCCGTAATATGGAGGACATTCTATCACTTATAAAAATATCTTTCCTATTCCTTTCATCATTGTATAGTACTCTGTTTTTTGGAATGTAGCATAGTTTTATTCAACTGCCTGTTGATGGACGTTAGGATTATTTTCGGGTTTTTGCTGGAATAATTTGCAGCAAATAGACTTGTCAAAACCTCATTTTGTATTTTGCCAGGATATCTTTTGGGCAAGGTTCCTGGGAGTGGGCTCGCAGGATCAAAGAGTAAATGCATAAATAATCTTGCTGGATTCTGCCAAGTCCTCAGGGGCCATAGCATCTTGCGGTGTCGTCAGTGCAGTGGAGGGCCTGTTTCTCACAGCCCTGCCAGCGGCGTGGGCTGCCTCTTGTTTCTGCTATGTGGTCAGTCTAATGGTGAAGGTAGTATTGGTGTAGTTTTTTAAAAAAAATTTTCCCCAAAGAAACCTTTTATTTAATGAGTACAAATTTCATAAATACAACTTGAGGAGTATAGTGATTCTCCCCACCATACCCGCCCTCACTCCCACCCCACCTCTTCCTCCCTCTCCCATTCCCAGTCCCATTCTCCATTCAGATTCATTTTCAATTAACTTTATACACAGAAGACCAACTCTATACTAAGTAAAGATTTTAACAATTTGCACATCACACACACACACACATACACAGACTGTTTGGGAACAAGTTTTACAGTTAATTCTCATAATACACCTCATTGAGGACAGAGGTCCTTCATGGGAAGTAAGTGCACAGTGACTCCTGTTGTTAATTTAATAATTAACACTCTTATGTATGACGTCAGGAATCACCCGAGGCTCTTGACATGAGCTGCCTAGGCTATGGAAGCCTTTTGAGTCTACAGTCTCTGTCAGTATTTAGACAAGGCCGTAATCAAAGTGAAAGTTCTCTCCTCCCTTCAGAGAAAGGTACCTCCTTCTTTGATGGCCCCTTCTTTACATTGGGGTCTCAGTCACAGAGATCCTTCATGTAGGACTTTTTTTTTTTTTTTTTTTTTTTGTCGGTGTCTTGGTTTTCCATGCCTGAAATGCTCTCGTGGACTTTTCAGGCATACCAGAATGCCTTAAGGGCTGATTCTCAGGTCAGAGGGCTATTTTTTAAAGAATTATTTTATTTATTAGAGTTACAAAGAGAGGTAGAGCCAGAGAGAGAGAGAGAGAGAGGGAGAGGGGAGAGGAGAAAAGGGAGAGGGGAGAGGAGAAAAGGGAGAGGGGAGAGGGAGAGGGAGAGGGGAGAGGGATCTTCCATTCTACTGGTTCACTCCCCAAATGACTGCAATGGCCAGAGATGATCTGAAGCCAGGAGCTTCTTCTGGGTTTCCTGTGCGGGTGCAGGGGCCAAGGACTTGAGCCATCTTCTCCTGCTTTCCCAGGCCATAGCTGAGGGCTGGATTGGAAGAGGAGTAGCCGGGACTCGAACTGGTGCCCATATGGGATGCCAGCACTGCAGGCTAAAGCTTTAACCTGCTTCACCACAGCACTGACCCCCAGAGTACAATTTAAAGTGTTTGTCATTCTATGAGTTGGCTGTGTGGACTGCTTCCCATATTGAAACATTCTCTCCTTTTTAATTCTATCTATTATTATTACCAGCTACTTGATCTTATTTATATGATCCCTTTAACACTTAATACTATCTATATGATCACTTTAACACTTAATAACATTTAATGTGATCACTTTAACACTTAAGATGGCATTTTTGGCTGGCGCTGCGGCTCAATAGGCTAATCCTCCGACTGCGGCGCCGGAACACCAGGTTCTAGTCCCGGTCGGGGCACCAGATTCTGTCCCGGTTGCCCCTCTTTCACGCCAGCTCTCTGCTATGGCCCGGGAGCGCAGTGGAGGATGGTCCAGGTGCTTGGGCCCTGCACCTGGTTCCTGCCTTTGGATCAGCGCGGTGCGCTGGCCACAGCGCGCTGACCGTGGTGGCCATTGGAGGGTGAACCAACGGAAAAGGAAGACCTTTCTCCCTGTCTCTGTCTCTCTCTTTCACTGTCCACTCTGCCTGTCAAAAAAAAAAAAAAAAAAAAAAAAAGAAGCAGCATTTTTACAACCCAGCTTGGGTTCCCATGGCAAGTTTTTAAACTGTACCTGTAGAAGTAAGTCTGTAGGAATGTATGCAGATCTGAGAAGAATGTCTTTGGTATTTTGATTGGTATCATTGAATCTGTAAAGTGCTTTTGGAAGAATGTACATTTTGATGATATTTATTCTAATTCATGAACATGGAAGATTTTTTCTTTTTTTGGTATCTTCTTTTCTTTAATGTTTTATGATTCTCATCATAGAGGTCTTTGACATCCTTGGTTAAATTTATTCCAGGGTACTTTTTTTTTTTTTTTTTTTTTTTTAGCTATTGTGAATGGGATTGATCTTAGAAGCTCTTTCTCAGCCATGGCATTGTCTGTGTATACAAAGGCTGTTTTTTTTTTTTTTTTTTTTTTTTTTTTTAAGATTTATTTATTTTACTTGAAAGTCAGAGTTACACATAGAGGAGAGGCAGAGAGAGAGAGAGAGATACTGATTTTCCATCTGCTGGTTCACTCCCCAGATGGCTGCAACGGCCAGAGCTGTGCCGATCCGAAGCCAGGAGCTTCCTCTGGGTCTCCCACACGGGTGCAGGGGCCCAATGACTTGGGCCATCTTCTGCTTTCCCAAGCCATAATAGAGAGATGCACCAGAAGAGGAGCTGTCAGGACTAGAACCGGCGCCCATATGGGATGCTGGTGCTTCAGGCCAGGGCTTTAACCTGCTGCGCCACACCACCGACCCCACCTTTCTGTTTCTTAATGTAGGCACCAATTGCTGTAAACTTTCCTCTTAACGCTGCTTTTGCTGTATCCCTTAAGTTTTGATATGTTGTATTGTCTTAATTTGTTTCTGGAAATTTTTTTAAATTTCTTTTTTGATTTCTTGTTTAACCCACTGTTCATTCAGGAACATGTTGTTCAGTCTCCATGTGTTTGCATGTTTTGGAGATTCCTGAGTTGCTGATTTCCAGCTTCATTGCATTGTGGTCCAAGAAGATGCATGCTATGATTTCAATTTTTTTAATTTGCTGAGACTTGCTTGATATCCTAGCATGTGGTCAATCCTTCCTTGCACTAGTGAGAAGAATGTGTATTCTGCAACTGTAGGATAAAAAGTTCTGTAGATATCTGTTAGGTCCATTTGGTTTATGGTGTCGATTAACTCTGCTGTTTCCCTGCTGATTTTCTATCTGCTTGATCTGTCCATTGCTGAAAGTGGGGTATTGAAATCTCCCATTACTACTGTATTTGAGTCTATGTCTCCCTTTAAGTCCCTTAACATTTCTTTTAAATAGCCAGATGTCCTGTAATTATGTGCATATATGTTTATAATAGTTACATCTTCCTGTTGAATTGGTTTCTTTATTATTATATAGTGCCCTTCTTTGTCTCTTTTAACAGGTTTTGTGTTAAAGTCTATTTTGTCTGATATTAGGATGGCTACACCAGCTCTTTTTTTTTTCTGTTAGCATGGAATATCTTTTTCCATCCTTTCACTTTCAGTCTGCATGCATCTTTGTTGGTGAGATGTTTCTTATAGGCAACAAATAGATGGGTTTTGTTTTTTAATCCATTCAGCCAGTCTGTGTCTTTTATTTGGAGAGTTGAGGCCATTTACATTCAAGGTGACTATTGATAAGTAATGACTTTGCCCTGTCATTTTTCCATAAATATTCCTATTTTGATTTCCTTTGTACTTTTACTGGGAGATTTGCTTCCTTTACCTTCTTCCATAGCGATGACCATGTTTTTGTTTTTCTGTGTGTAGCACATCCTTAAGCATCTTTTGTAGGATTGGATGGGGGGGGGGGGTAACAAGTTCTTTCAATTCTGTTTGTCATGGAAGGTCTTTATTTCGCATTTGTTCAGAAATGAGAGCTTTGCAGGGTATAGTATTCTGGGATGACAGTTCTTTTAATACTTGGACTCTATCTTGCCATTCTCTCCTAGCCTGTAGGGTTTCTGATGAGAAGTCCACTGTGAGTCTAATTGGAGATCCTCTGAAAGTAATCTGGCATTTCTCATGCACATTTTAGAATCTTTTCTTTATGTTTTACTGTGGAGAATTTGATTACAATGTGTCATGTTGAAGATCTTTTCTGGTCATGCCTATTAGGAGTTCAGTGTGCTTCCTGTACTTGGATGTCCTTTTCTTTTTCCAAATTGAGGAAATTTTCTGTTATTATTTCACTAAAAAAGGTCTTGTAATCCTTTCTCTCTTTCCACACTTCCAGAAACTCCTAGAACCTGTATGTTGGGTCTTTTGATAGTATCCTGTAGATTCCCAACAGTGTTTTCAGTTTTCTGATTTCTTCTTGTGTTTGGTCTGACCGTATAATTTCCTGTGCTTTGTCTTCTAAGTCAGATATTCTTTCTTCTGCCTCACTGATTCTGTTGTTAAGGCTCTCCACTGTATTTTTTTTATTTGTTCTATTGAATTCTTCATTTCCAAGATTTCATTTCAATTTCTCTTTTAAGATCTCAAATTTTGTGGGAGAAATTTTCTTTCATGCCATGTATGGATTTCATTAGTTCGTGCATTTGCTTCTTATTACTTCTTTTTTTTTCTTTTTTTTTGGACAGGCAGAGTTAGAGAGAGAGACAGAGAGAAAGGTCTTCCTTCTGTTGGTTCACCCCCTGTGGGGAGCAACTCGGACTAGACTAAGTTACTGGAATTAAGACTTATTCTATGCATCTGCTCTCCCACAATATGGCGCTGGGAGAGGAGTAAAAACAACTTTTACACAGCTGCCTCCAGTTCAACCTGTAACCTGCAGGAGCTGATCCCGCTCCTGATTGGAGGAGAGCAGCGTACTCGGCGTATGGGTAGCAGAGTTGGGATTGGTGGAAGAGGACTATAAAGGAGGAGAGAGAGAACATGCACCAGGAACATCTAAGGGGAACATCCGGGTAACATCTGAGCAGCCCCTGAGAGAGCCGGCCGGCGGTGTGCCGCTCCCCTGCGGAAGTGGGGAAAGTGGCAGGGGGAACTGCCCTTCCACGGAGGTGGAAGGGACGGCAGCCAACCCGGGAAGAACCAGCAGCAAACCCGGGAAGGGCCGAGCAGACAAAAGAATAGTGCAGGGTCCTGTGTCGTTCCTCCGCGAAGAGGGGGAGCAACAACCCCCCAAGTGGCCGCTATGGCAGGCTTGCTGTGCCGATCCAAAGCCAGGAGCCAGGTGCTTCCTCCTGGTCTCCCATGCAGGTGCAGGGCCCAAGCACTTGGGCCATCCTCCACTGCCTTCCTGAGCCACAGCAGAGAGCTAGACTGGAAGAGGAACAACTGGGACAGAATCCGGCACCCTAACTGGGACTAGAACCCGGGGTGCTGGCGCCGCAGGTGGAGGATTAGCCTAGTGAGCCACGGCACTGGCCCTGATTACTTCTAAGTAATCTTATCAATTTTTTGAATGATATTTCTGGCATTTCTTCAATCTCATCGTCTTCACAATCTAGTATTGAAGTGTTGTGTTCTTTTGGGAGCATTGTGTCGTGTTCCTTATTCTTGTTTCTTGAATTGGTGTGTTTGTTATTTGGCATTTGTGGAGACATTTGTTGGTTCCTTCTTTATTTTTTTGCTGTGGTGGCTTTTATCTTTGGACTATGTCTCTGTGGATTAGTGGAGTGTCTGCTTTCAGGGAATATCTAGAGGTGTGTGGTGGGTATGGCCAGGGAGCTCTGTTCAGTGCTCCATGGTGAAGGGCATGTCTGAGGTGACACACCAGGATGGGCATGGTAAAACTCTCTCTTTCTCTCTCTTTTTTTTAATCAGTGGGGTGATTTGTTCTTGTCTGTTGGCATAGACTCAGCTGAGCTCCTCTCCTCAAAGGAGACAGGGGCCTGGGCTGGCCCCAGTGGGTATATTATTCATCTGCTCTGCCACAAGGACCACATGAAGGATCTGTGCAGTCCTCAGTGTGAGCTCGGATTCCCCAGCAGTGTCCCTCGCCAGGGAACCAGGGAGCCCTGAGCTGTGGAGCCTCCCCGTGACTGCCCAGAGTCCCAGCCAACCCTGAGTCCTCCCACGCAGCCTCAGTGTTTTCACAGTCCTGGCACACAAGCCTCCCACAGTCATGAGCACCCAGCTCCTGGTCTGTTCTCCCCACCAGACACAGGACTCTCAGCTTGGCTCGTTGCTGGGCGTGGACACAAGCTGGTGTAGCTGTTGCGTATGTCCAAAATGGCGCCTGCTCTCTGTCAGCTTGTTACAGGATGCCGCTACAAGGTGATGGGGAGAGGGAACACGTGCCCCCCCTTTGTTTCTTCTCCTCTAGTCTGGCAGGTACACTGTCCTGGACTGGGCTCCAAGCTGGATTCCTCTAGGCTCTTCCTGTGGCTTTTTTGCCAGTGGCTTGGGCTGCTGCAGTCTGGTCTCACGTCACTCTCCAGCGCTGGTGTGGAGGCTCTCGGCTGCTGGGTCCTGAGTTGTGGGTGTCCACGCCCTCCTCGTAGGTCCACTGTGTCCCTCCAATTTGCATAGAGTTTCCTCTGCTCTTTTCTCCCTCTTTCCTGCAACCACATTCTTTCTACTTTTTTAAAGCTATCTTCTCCTAGACTAGAGCAGGAAGCTCCCGCCCTGCTCTGCCACCTTAACACAATCGCTGGTGTAGTTTTAATTTGTTTGGAGCTAGGCTGAGCATCTTTTAGCCTTTCAGGGGCTGTTTGTATTTTTATCTTTAAAGAAGAGTTACAGAGAAAGATATTTTCTATCCAGTGGTCCACTCCCCCATGGCTGCAGCTGCCAGGTCAGGAGCCAGGAACTCTGTTCCGGTTTCACTTGGGTGGTAGGGCCTAAGTACGGGAGCCAACTTCCCGCACACTCCCCGGGCACGTTCGCAGGGAGCGGAGTCTGAAGCAGAGCAGCCCGGACACAGACTGCTCCACGTGGCTGCCTGGGCAGCAAGCTGCCTGCACCCCCGGCCACTGCGCAGTCCCAGGCCATTGGGATTCTAATTCTGGGAAACGCTTGTTCATATTTCCCCCGGCTTGCGGTCTTGTTTGGCTTTCAGTTTTAGAAGCTTGTACATCAGGGCTATCAGCCCTTTTTGGTGTTCTGGAAAACGCCCCCACTCAGAGTAGACGGTCTGGTGAGGGGAGGCTTGCGGACCTGCAGGGCAGAGCACACGGCTGCCCCAGGTGTTGGCACTTGACTGGAGTCTCCAGGCTTTAGTGGTTTTCCAGCAGGAAGAAGAGGGGCCGAGGAGAGAGTGTATTCCAAAGCGTGATGTGAAGGGCCCCAGATGGGGGGCGGAGCCCCGGGGTCTCAGGGCCTTGAGGGAAGTGACAGAGAGAGAGAGAGAAAGAGAGAGAGAGAGAATGAATGAATATGTATGTGTGGGGGGGAGGTGCGCTGCAGGTGCTTGGACCTGGTGCTTATTTGAGTTGTGGCTGTGCACCCCTCCCCCACTGATTGTGGTTTCAGTGGGTCTCAGCTCTTACCAGATGCAGTGGGATGGAGGCCCCACTGTGGCAGCAGCTGGAGGACAGATGGGTAGAGAATGGAGGAATGCTGATTCCCCATGGTGCTTGTCAACAAAGGTGCTCAGTACAGCTCTTCCCGGGGTGCTGGGGTGATTCAGATACGCAGGGCAGTCTGGCCAGGCCAGGATTCAGGGGCCGGGGAGTGGAGCAGCAGGCTGCATGTTCCACAGGCGTTTCGGGTTCTGACACAGTGGTCCTGGCAGGTGCTGATGCACAGAGAGAAGTGGGTGCTTTAAGCCTAGAGGAGGGGTCTGGACTAAGGAAGTGGCAGAGGTGCTGAGGAGGGGGGCGGAGCCTCCTCACTGTCTCAGGTGAAGCAGTGCTGCTGGGGGAGCGCGTGAGTGAGTGGTCGGTGAAGGAGAGTGGTTGGAGCTGAGGTGTGTTTAGGTGTGCTACCTTGCATCTCGGGGACACTAGCAGTCAGCCCTGGATTGGAGTAGACAGTGGTTATCAGATAGGAGTGCCTGCAGCTGCTCCCCGGTGCCATCATGGCCCAGGCTTGCAACCTCATGGCCACAGTGTGGCTGCAGCAGCACTAGGTTTTGGGTTCCCATTTAAGGGAGGCAAAAAGGAGAGTTGAAGCCGCATGTTCCCGAATGCCAGCAGAGCCGCTCGTCCCCGCCTCCCTCAGGGGGACTTCTGTGTAGTCCCTTCGCCCAGGACTGATGTGCGGGGTAGCCAGCACTGTGGTGAGGGGATCTGGTGTATCAGAGAGAGGGCGGTGTCTACCATAGCACAGGAAGAGAATGGCCACTCTGCTGAGGAAGTGGGTGTGAGCTCCCAAAGAGGCACAGGGCTAGGAGCAAGTCTTGTGGGGATTTGGGCGTTTCATTTTGGGGCCACTTTTTATTTATTTATTTATTTATTATTTGAAAGGCAGACAGAGAGGAGAGCAAGAAGGGATGCCAGTGTTGCAGGGGCACTTAGCCTGCACCACGCACCGGGGGCCGCTCTCTGTTTGCTCTCCGTTTGCTCTCTGTTGCTCTCTGTTGCTCTCTGGTTCGTTCCTTCTTCCCTTTGAAGGAGTGAGCATTTCCTTCCACTAAAGGGAGCCTTTAAGGGCACAGGGGCTTTGGGTGTGGTCACTTTTTGTATTTTTAGGATTTTATTTATGGGGCCGACACTGAGGTGTAGCAGGTAAAGCCACCGCCTGCAGGGCTGGCATTCATTAAGGCGCCAGTTCGAGTCCCGGCTGCTCCACTTCTGATCCAGCTGTGGCCTGGGAAAGCGGTGGAAGATGGCCCAAGTCCTCGGGCCCCTGCCATCCCCGTGGGAAGACCGAGAGGAAGCTCCTGGCTCCAGACTTTGGATCAGTGCAGCTCCGGCTGTTGTGGCCATTTGGGGAGTGAACCAGTGGAAGGAAGACACCTCTTTCTCTCTCTCTTTCGGCCTCGGCCTCTCTGTAATGCTGCCTTTCAAAAAAACAAATCTTTTAAAAATTATTTATTTATTTGATAGGTAAAGTTACAGGCAGTGAGAGGGCGAGGCAGAGAGAGAGAGAGGTCTTCATCTCCAGGTTCACTCCCCAAATGGCCACAATGGCCGAAGCTGCACCGATCTGAAGCCAGGAACCAGAAGCTTCCTCCAGGTCTCTCACGAGGGTGCAGGGAACCAAGGACTTGGGCCATCCTCCACTGCCTTCCCAGGCCATAGCAGAGAGCTAGATTGGAAGAGGAGCCGCTGGGACTCGAACCGGCGCCCATATGAGATGTCAGCACCGCAGGCCGAGGATTAACCTACTGCGCCACTGTGCAGGCTGCAGGGTGTGGTCGCTTTTAGTCTTGGTGGCAGTGTATCAAAGGAGGGAAATCAGGATAGGACAAAGGGGGAAATTCAGTTTTCTTTATTGGTAACAAAGTAATGGCTGGCTTTTTCTTTGGGTTGGTGTTTTGGGGTTGTTGGGAAAACAACTTAGAATGGGTTCCTTTTTATTGGGTGGCAGTGGAAGCTGGAGGGCTTAGCCCTGTGGCGCTGAGATCGGTTCTCGAGCACAGCAGCTCCCAGATGTGCCTTGCTTTGCCCTCTCCTGTGGTCCTGTGGTGGTTGATGCTACAGAGACGTGAGGTGTAGAACATCCTGTTGCGGCCCTCTCAGCCTCTGGGCCATGTGCTGAGCCGGATGATTCAGGGAGGTGGTTGTGGCAGGTCGCGGGCAGCTCTGAGTCGGGTGAGCTTGGCTGTGTTTGGAATTTGCTTTTGCTTTGATGATTTAAGTCAGAGTTTCCAGACTGTTACGCTGCAGCTTCACTTTGCCATCAAGTGCTCTTGGCCTGGCTCTCTAGACCCTAGTTTGCATCCCGCGTCTGCCATTTGCTGACCTTCTACAGGCCTTGTGTGAGTTACTTCATGAAGTCCCTCTATTTCCTAATCTACAAAATGGAAATAAAGGTTGGAGTGCATGGACCAGTGAGTAGTGTTTTAAGGTTTCGGAGTTTTTCAGCATTTGGAATGTTTGCATGGACTTTACCAGTTCACTGTCCCAAATTTGAAAATTTGAAATCTGATAAGTTCCAAGTTCTGAAACTTTTCAATGTCATGTTCAAAAAGTTATGGATGGGGGCTGGTGTTGTGCTGCAGTGGATAAAGCCACTGCCTACAACACCAGCATCCCGTATGGGCGCTAAATCGAGTCCTGGCTGCTCCACTTCTGATCTAGCTTCCTGCTGCTGTACCTAGAAAATCAGTGGAAGAAGGCCCTGTTCCTTGGGCCCCGGTACCTACCTGCGAGACCAAAAGGACGCTCCTGGCTTTGGATCACCTAGTTTTAGCTGTTGTAGCCATTTGGGGAGTGAAACAGTGGATGGAAAATCTCTCTCTCTCCCTTTGTTACTCTGCCTTTAAAATCAATTAATTAAAAAGTTTTGGCTGTCAGTGCAGGTGAGGTTTTGGTTTTTCAGATGAGTGAGGTTCAGCCTGGTCTGGTGGCTCCTGGGTGTGTGGTAGACATGGGGTGTGTTAGGCAGCAGTGTTCAGAAGAAATGCAGGTCCTTGAATATGTTGCCTTTGCCTTAGGGCTTGTGAGCAGATGGCTTTGTGGTTGGTTGGTGTTGGGATGTGTGGTCATAGCTGCAAGTCTTCCATAGAAGCCGTGTGGTGATGGCCTGAGATGCCATCTGATTTGGGAGTAGCTGTTTAACCTCGGACAGGCAAACTCGGTCTCTGTTGACCAGTTTTCTTGTTTGTTAATTGCAACATTAGTGTCTGACTCATATGTTCTGTTAAAAGACAAATAGAGGTAAAGATGCTCATGGAAATTTAAAGTTTCTACTGAAACATTTTAATTGTTCTTTTAGTATGTGTATTCATTTCTTATGCTGATATTTCCACTTTTTTGGGGGGACCTTGTGAAATTGAAAGGTGTATTTTGTCAAGGACAAATAATTGCTGAAGTGAACATTGGCTCACATTCTTCTTTATCCTGTTATTTATTTCTTCTCCCCCATTTCCCGACGTGTCTGCCTGTGACACCTGTGTCCTGGCTGACCACTGCTCCCTCAGCCTTGCCCCATTGGAGGTGCTTTGCTTTTCCTTTTTTTAAAAGTACATTTTTTCATTTGTTTGAAAGATGGGATGATGGGGAGGAAGGGGGGAGATATATAGATATTGAGATCTTCCACCTGCTGACCTGCAGGTTCACTCCTCAAATATCTACAACACCTAGGGCTGGGCCAAGTCAAAGCCAGGAGCCTGGAACTCCATCTGGGCCTCCCACACAGGTAGCAGGGGCATTTCTGCTTTCCCAGGCACAGTTGCAGGGAGCTGGATTGGAAGCAGAGCGACCAGAACTCCCAGCTGGCAGTCTGATAGGGATGCTGCTGTCACAAGTGGCAGTTTAACTTCTTGAGCCACAGTGCTTAACCTTCTGTGACACAACCCCGTAAGATTTTACATCTGTGAATTCTTTGACACCTAGAGCAAGCTCCCATCTGTTCACTTTCCCAAATGCCTCCAATGGCTAGAGGAGGAGTAGTGCCAAAGCTGGGAGCTGGAATCTCAATCCAGGTCTCCCACATGGGTGGCAGGGGCCCGATCAGAGTGCCTCCCAAGCCTGCATAAGCAGGAAGCTGGAGTCAGGAGCCCTGGGGGCTGGGGGTAGGGCAGCAAATGTAGGTACTCTGATAGGGGATGTGGGTGTTTTCTTTAGATTTGTTTATTTTATTTGTTTGAAAGGCAGAGAGACAGAGACCTTCTAGCCACTGGTTCATACCCCAATTGCCTGAGACAGCTGGGGCTGGCCGAGGCCTAAGATGAAAGCTAAGAGTTCAGTCCAGGTCTCCCGTGAAGGTAGTAGAGATCCAGTTAGCTGAGCCATCTTGGCAGCATTCCCGGGGTGTGCATTGGCAGGAAGCTGGAATCAGGAGCAGAGCTGGGACTGGAAGCCACTACTCTGATATGGGACGTGAGTGTCCCAAGTGGCTTCCTCACTGCTGTGCCAGATGCCTGCTCTGGGGTGTGGGCGTCTTAGTCAGCATCTCAACTCCTCGGTCAAGGCCCACGCCTGCCCTTGATTGATTGATTTTATTTTTCCTTCATCGTTTTACATGTAGAACAGCACAGATGGTATCCATGTGCCTCTTGATGTGCGGTCATGAACTGCCCACTGGTGGACCTGTGCGCCAGGCAGAGCACTTGAGTGCCAGCGCGTGTGCCCTCCTGCCACGTGCCCCGAGGCTAAGCAGCCTGCCTGCGCGGCACCTTGCCCTTCTGATGAGCACTGGGGCGTGCTTTCTGCCAGTTTTCTTTTTTGTTGTCCTGTGGTGTCATCTGCGTATTCTGGTCACTGATTGTAGCAGTTGGCAGCTGCGCACACACTTCCTCCCAGACCATGGCTTTTCTTTCTTTTTGAAGTATTTTTGGTGAGCAGGGGCTCTCTGTTGTAATGGTTGAGTTTAGTAGTGGTAGCTTATGCTCAGTGTTTTTCTAATCTTACATAATAGCCTTTCCCGATTCTGTAGGCATGAAGCAATTCTCCTGTGTTGTCCAGTGAGAGTTGTGATGTTTGTGTCTTGCATGACATCCGGAACCCAGCTGGACCTCACTGGGGTGTCAGGTGTGTGAGGGAGGAGGCAGAGGCTTCCCCTTAGCTGGTCTGCTGTCTCCGCCCCGTGACGGAGGACTGCCTCCCCTCACCCCCGACCTGCGCTGCCACCTCTCGCACATCAGGCTTTTTGGTCTGCAGGAGTCTGTTTTGGGGGCATCTTTGATCCCCAGGTTCCACTTCTGGCGGTTTGTGGTAAGGTGTATTGAGGACATATGCAGGTATTTAGTTACAGGAATTGAAGCATTGCTGGAGGTATTGAGCAAGCTGGACTCGGCTGAATGATGCAGTGCACATGTATACAGAATGTACAAAAATTACTTTCTGGGAGCAGGCATTGTGGTGCATTGGGTTGAGCTGCCACTGGGGATGCCTGCATCCCATAATGGAACGAAGGTTTGCGTCCTGGCACCTGCACTTCCCATCGGCTTCCTGCTAATGCACCCTGAGAGGCAGCAGGTGATGGCTCGAGTCCTGGGGTCCCTGCCGCTCACTTGGGAGGCCCAGACTGAGTTCCTGGTTCCTGGCATTGGCCTGGCTCAGCTCTGGCTCTTGCGGACATTTGGGGAGTGAACCATCAGGGAGAGATCTCTCTGTCATTTTGCTTTTCAAAAAATAAGAGAATATATTTAAAGATTTGAAAGGCAGAGTCACAGAGGGTCAGAGGCAGAGAGAGAGAGAGAGCGAGAGCGATCTTCCTGTGGGGAGCAACTGAGACTAGACTAAATTACTGGAACTAGGACTAATTCTATGCATCTGATCTCCCACAATATGGCGCTGGGGAGGACCAAACAACTTCTATGCAGCTGCCCCCATCAGTTTGACTGATAAGCTGCAGGAGCTGATCCTGCTCCTGATTGGAGGAGAGCAGCGTACTCGGCGTGTGGGTAGCAGAGTTGGGATTGGTGGAAGAGGACTATAAAGGAGGAGAGAGACAACATGCACCAGGAACACCTGAGGAACACCTGAGCAGCCCCCGAGAGAGCCGGCCGGCGGTGTGCCGCCCCTCCGCGGAAGCGGGGAAAGTGGGGGCGGGGGGTGGGGTGGGGTAGGGGGGGTGCCGCCCCTCCGCGGAGGTGGGGGGCCGGCAGCTAACCCGGGACGGCGTTGTTCCTCTGCGAGTGAGGTAACCCGGGAAAGAGCCGAGCAGATAAAAGAACAGCGCAGGGTCTGGTGTCGTTCCTCCGCGAATGGGGGAGCGACATCTTCCATCCGCTGGTTCACTCCCCAAATGGCCGCAACGGCTGGAGCTGTGCTGATCTGGAGCCAGGAGCCAGGAGCTTTCTCCGGGTCTCCCACGTTTGTGCAGGGGTCCAGGGACTTGGGCCATCTCCCACTGGATTCCCAGGCCATAACAGAGAGTTGGATTGGAAGTGGAGTAGCCGAGACTCGAACTGATGCCCATATGGGATGCTGGCACTGCAGGTGGAGGCTTTACCTGCTATGCCACAGCGCTGGCCCTAGGAGTAAATATTTAAAAAATATGGACTATGTTGATAATATATCATGACAGAAAAAAGTTGAAATATGACATTTCTGTTATGATTTCACGTTTGTAAACAGAGACTAGCACACTACAAAAACCCTACCATCTTTGATTCTCTTTCAGCTTCCTGTCATACTCAGTGTGACTGGCGTGGCTTTGCCCGCCATCGGGTCACCCAGTCTGCTCTGGCTGGGCCCTCGGCTTCCTCCCAGCCCTCACTGATGAGCTCATTGCTGTACCTGACCTCCATGGTCGGTCTTTGCAGTACTCTCTCGTCTCTCCTGGATCCCTGCCATCGTCTCCTCACTCTCTTTTGGCCCTCCCTTTGTCTTCCTGCCCCTGATGGTGGTGACCTTGGGCCTCCTCTCTTCCCCTGTCTCCTCCGTAGGGCTCTGTAGCAGCATCTTCTACCCCAGACTTGCTCTGGTACTGCAGCTCCACAGAGCCGGCGCCTGGCCGTGGATTCAGCCTCTCTAGAACGCGGCCCACGGCCCCGGCCTGCTGTGTCCCTCCCCTCACTCACTGCTGCTTGGTCGTCTGGGTGAGCATCTCTCCCGCCCGTGCCCACCTCTCTTGCCTCGCACTCTACTCCACTCTACAAGAGTTTGTGGAGTGCGCTGTTGGCCTCCCTGCTTCACTCTGTGGCCCCAGGTGACTTCTCAGTCACCGCTCCGCGATTCAGGGCCAGCTACAGCCTGTGTGGTGGCAGCCACGTGGTGATCTGGGGCCGGCCGTGCCCTCCCTGGCACCCAGTCAGCTCTGATACCTGCTTGTCTCCTGAGACCGGCCGTGTACCGCTGTCCCTCCCACTTCCCTGTGCCCTGGGTACACACGCCGGGCTTCTGGCCCGAGTTCCTGTCGGGCGGCCCTCGGAACACAGCACGATGCCCTGCACTAGCCATGTGGCTGCTGGGTCAAGGAAGGAGCAGGGGAAGGGAGGCAGGAGGGAGACAGCTGCTTCCGGCTCAGCGAGAGGCACACTCACCTGGGACAGGGCCTCGCTGCGTCCTTTACCCACAGGGCTCCAGGTAGGAGGCGTTTGGCCAGGGCTCTTGGAGTCTGTTCTGGACTTTGCTCTGCTCACCCCTTTCCAAAGGGTATGTCCAGAGCCATCTTGGGTTTAAGCAGAGACCACTGGAGGCCTGTGCTCTCCCTGCGGCAGGTACCCAGGAGGTCTCCGACCTGTGGGCTCCAGGCCACACTAGGCTCAGCGTTCATATCTGCCTGCTTCGTCACTCTGATCCCATGCTGGGGTTGTTTCTGGTCTACGGTGGGGCTGAGTGGAGTCGCTGTCCTTTATCTGACTGGTTGCTGAGTGTTTTTCTGGGGCCTGTGTGTGCAGATGTGTCTGAGAGAGAGAGAGTTGACCCGACAGAACCTAAGGAGCTATGCACTAGACATGTGACCGCTCCCCTCTGTGGGGTCGGGAGGGTTGCCTGCCCAGTGGCCTTACCTGTGGGTGCCTTTTGCAGGCCGCCAGGTGCAAAGCATGGATTAGTTAGGGGTGTTGTTTCCTTGACCACTTTCAGTTCACTGCTTTCCCCTGAGTGTTTAAAAATAATTCTGCCTCATATCTGTAGTATTCACGAGCAGTGAATGAGAAGAGATGGAGTTTCTGAGAGCGCGTCAGAAAAATACTGGTCTTTATCTCTTCCCCAGCCTTTTCCGCTGAAACCCACCGAGTCTTTTTCTGAGCACTCTGCTTCTATAAATAGAGCAGCAGCTCCCCGATCGCAGGCTCTCATCCGCTGTCTGAGAGATGGGTGCGTGCCTGTGTGCGTGCCTGTGTGTGTGCCGGAGTGCGTGCCTGTGTGCGTGCCTGTGTGCGTGCCTGTGTGCGTGCCGGAGTGGTGTGCTTTAATTTAGCTTTTCCTTTTATGTATGGGATGGGTAGCAGGAATTGCAAGAAAAAATACTCCAGCATCTGTCCTTTAAAGATATCTTAGTATAACTTTCCTGAGTTTCTGCTTGGGGTGTGTGTGTGTGTGTGTGTGTGTGTATGGTTTTTTTTTTTTTTTTTTTTAATTTGCATTTAGGAAAGCAATGGAAGCGATTCTGTCTCTTGCAGAGGTAAGGAAGATGAGGGGGTGAGGAGAGGTGGCTTCTGTGCATTGGCCTTCCTGCATCCCCACTGTCACCCTGTGTGCTTCTGGATCTGACAGGGGTGTTTGGAAATAAACCCCTGTTCCCAGCCCCTCCGTCCCAGAGGCCGGGGCTTTCCCTCTGCCGAGGGTCCTCCCGGTCCTGTTTCAGCCCTGGACCCAGAGGCTAGTCACCGTAGCCTGCCGTGTGTTTCTTCCTTGGTCCCGGGTAGTGTGTGCCTCTCTTCTTTGTTCCTGGCACTCTAATTACCTGGGAGAAAGGGCAGATGGCCTCCTCAGAGGGGAAGGGGTAAGCCACAGCATCCCTCCAGGGTGATCTCCAGGGAGTTGGGAAGGGCTGCTGTTTGTGTCACTAGGCCAGCACTGAAAGCTGGCCCCGTCATAGTGGGCACTTGGGGTGAGTGTTGGCCTGTCTGTCCCCGCTGCCTCCCCACTGTGCCGCCACAGGAGGACTAGGGGAGGAGCCCTGAGGCACTGGGTGCTGATCCGGTACCTGTCTTCTTGTCCTCTTGTAGCTGGGGCTTCCGTGTTCTCTGTCCCGATCCTCCGCACATGGAGGTCCCGGCAGCCCCTGTGTGCTGGCTTCCATGCCCACGTGCGGTTTCTGTGATGGCTTTGTGCGGGTTTTACCGCAGGTAGCTGTAAGCATTACTTAAACTGTAAAGCTACATATGATTGAGCTATTAGACAAATCCTTCTTGGAATCAGTGTGCTCGTCCTTGAACAGAACGTCGTAGGTTCTCCGTTTCCACGCGGAGCCTCCCTGTGGTGTGGACGTTCGCTAGGCATCGTGTAGGAGGTGTGACTGAGGGCGCTCCTGCTCCCGGTATGTCCTGTTAGCCTGACCACGTGGTGCCTCCGAGTGGCTCCCAGGGTCTCACGACCAGACCAAGCAGCTCCTCGAGCGTTTGACTTGCGAGTGGCGGGCGGGGCTCACTAGTCCCAGTAGGAGTCTGCGCACGGGACTGCAGAGGGGAGGGGGCAGATCCAGGGGCGCCATGCCCCTGTTCTTGGCTTTACCTGGCCGAGGTGAGTGCTGGCTTCTTGTGAGAGACATCTCCTCTTATGTGGTGGCTTTGGCAGATGTACTGGGTGGGGGCTGTGTCAGGGACTTTGACACACTTGTCTGCCCAGTGGCTGCAGCTGCACATGCCGGCCCGTGCATGGTGGAGCTGGCCGAGAAGGGCACAGGCGGGGCTGCGCTCCGCTCCGGAGCAGCGGATGTCCACAGTTTTGGCAGCGAGATCCTGAGAAATGGCAGGAGGCCAGAGAACACAGAGACAGGGCCAAGAAAGGCTGGAAAATAGCAAATGCTGTGGTCGGAGGATGCACTGGCCCCAGGCCCCAGTGTCCTGCAGTCCTGGGGGCCTCAGCGGCCCTTGCTGCCCTTCTGCCTGCCCAGGCCACACCTTGCACTGCTGACCTCGCGTCCTCCAGGCATGCAGGCACCCGGAGAGAACTGGCGTGCCCCTTCTTCCCCAGCAGCACTTGGTGAAGGGCTGTTAGAGTGTGGGAAATGATTTCTCGGTGAAGCCGTTCAGCCCATTAGAGACCTGATTACGCTGATCTTGACAAGGTGTTTCTCAGCTGGACCAGCCAAAGGGCACCTTAATACATTTTTTAAAAAGGTTTTTTTTTTTTTTTTTTGGGTTTATGTATTTATAAGGTAGAATTACAGAGAGAGAGAATAAGAGAAAAAGATCTTCCATCTGTTGGTTCACTCCCCAAATGGTTACAATGGCCAGGGCTGGGCCAGGCCAAAGTCAGGAGCCAGGAGCTCCATCCGAGTCTCGCCGCAGGTGGTGGGTGGCCAAGCACAGGGGCATCACCTGCTGCCTGCCCGGATTCCATCAGCAGAAAGCTGGGTCGGCAGCAGAGTAGTTGCAGCTCGAACCAGGAGCTCCTTAAGGCATGCTGGTGTCCCCAGCAGCAGCTTAACCCGCTGTTGCACAACACCCGCCCCAAAGGGCAGCTTAGAACGCAAGTTCATGAATATGTTTGTGTCCTTTCAGACCATCATTAAAGAGGGGATGCTGACCAAACAGAACAACTCATTCCAGCGATCAAAAAGGAGGTACTTCAAGCTTCGAGGGCGGACACTGTACTATGCCAAAACTGCGAAGGTGAGGCACGGCGCGTGCGGTGTGTGAGAGCAGCCCATGCAGCGACTCTCAGACCTGTCGTTTCTATCTAGTTTGTTTATAATACCCACAGGTGTGGGGAGTGTCCAGCTCATGGCCCATGTAGGGCCTGCAAAAGCATTTGACCTGGCCCTGCCAAGGCAGCTACAGGCAGGACTTGGAATTCAAAAAACCTAATTTTTAAAAAATAGGCTAATTTTTAAAAATAGATTTATTTATTTGAAAGGCAGAGTTAGAGGGAAAGAGGGAGAGACAGAGAGATCTTCCCTCTGCTGGTTCACTCCCCAGATGGCTGCAGTAGTTGGAGCAGGGCTGGGCCAGATCAAAGCCAAGAGCCTGGAACTCCATCTGAATCTCCGATGGGGGTGGCAGGGGCCATCTACCACTGCTTTCCTAGGCATGTTAGCAGGGAGCTGAATTGAAAAGTGGAATACCTGGGACTCAAACCGGCACTCCTGTGGGGTGCTGGCATTGGCTTACACTGCTGTGCCACAATGCCAGCCCCAGCAGACTACTGTTTTTTTTTTTTTTTTTTTTTTTTTTCTCCTTTTAAGATTTGTTTATTTACTTGAGAGGTATAGTTATAGACAGAGAAAAGGAGAGACAGAGAGAGTCTTCTATCCACTGGTTTACTCCCTAAATGGCTGCAATGGCCGGAGCCTGGCTGATCTGAAGCCAGGAACTTCCTCCTGGTCTCCTGTGTGGGTGCAGGGGCCCATGCACTTGGGCCATCCTCTATTGCTTTCCCAGGCCATCAGCAGGGAGCTGGATCAGAAGTGGAGCAGCTGAGACTCAAACTGGTGCCCATATGGGATGCTGGCACCGCAGGTAGATGCTTGACCCGCTATGCCTCAGTGCCGGCCCCGAGACTACTTTTTAAGTTGTTAATTTTGTATTGCCCGGGAAAGACGTTATAAATATCCAAATGGCCCTTGGCAGAAACAAGGTTCCCCACGCATGCCGTAGGATATCAGGTTTTATTTGTCTCAAGCCATATTTTATTTCTTATGCAAATTAATTTCCACTCATTTTTTCTTTGATCTCATTTGTCACCAATGGGGACAGGAAAAGATGGCCACAGAAATAACCGCATTACAGTCAGATGGCTTTCTCTCAGGAAATGGGGTCATGGGTGGTGAGCTCTGATGGGCTCTCGGTTCTTTTGCAGTGTATGGGCTTCTTGGTAGGAGTGTAACTGGGAAAGGCTCCTCCCTGGGCTTTCTCACAGTGCGCTTCTCTCTGTGTGCCCTGTTTTAAGTGAAGGTAAGGGGCTGGTGCTGTGGCATAGCCGGTAAAGCTGCCACCTACTTGCTGGCATTCTCTGCTATGGCCTGGGAAAGCAGTAGAAGATGGCTCGAGTCCTTGGGCCCCTGCATGCACGTGGGAGACCCGGAAGAAAATCCTGGCCCCTGGCTTCGGATAGGCGCAGCTCCGGCTGTTGTGGCCATTTGGGGAGTGAACCAGCAGAATTTGGCCATCTCATTCTCTCTGCCTCTCTCTGTAGCTCTGCCTTTCAAGTAAATAAATAAATCTCTAAAAAAAAAAAAAAAAAAAGAAAGCTAAGGTAAGACTTCAAGCCAGAGTCCCTAGACTGTGCAGTTGGAAGGGGAAGAGCTGGTGAACCCACGCGTTACTGCCGTGTGTGGTGAACGTGGGGTGAGACGTGTATGTTGGCTGCTGTTCTGAACGCCCGTATTTTTGGTACCAGGATTGGTGGCGATACTGATATTTTGGTATTAAAAAAGTCTGGGTTGTGAGTCATTTACAGTTCGAGCTAGTTCCCCAGAGAGGTAGTGTGCTGCAGTTGGATCTGAGCACCGCCCTCTGAGTTATTTTGGTTCCGCTGGGCCGGGGAGGGAGAGGTAGTTGAAAGACGGCATCTCTCTCTCAGTTACTGGTTACGCTTCCTCCAGGGGCTCAGGAGTTGTCTTAGGATGCTAAAGGATCCAGAGGTGTAGGTGTGGTGGCAGGTTGGAGGGAGGGGAGCAGGGAAGGGGGGACCCCAGGCCTGAGTCCTAGGACATGCCTGGAGCCCCTCTTTCTGTCATTCCACGGCTAGTTTCCTTCTGCAGGGTGAGCTTGTTTTTTCTCAAGGGCAGGTTCCCTTTATTTGGGCCTCTCTGTCTTCCCCTAGAATAATTAATTTTAGCCAGGACCTTTCCTACTACGTGGCCAAGAATCCTCCTGCTGGACCCCAGCTTTCTGTCGGGATCCCTGTGTGAGGACACACTTCCCAGTTAGGAGTGAAAGACTGGTGTGGTGGTAGTGCTTTGGTGTTACCAAGATAAATATAGAACTGTCAGCTTTTTTCTTTGTAAAATTTTTACTTTTATTTGAGAGGGAGGGTGGGCGAGAGAGAGAAAAAAAGAGAGAAACTCCCCCAAATGCCCAAATGGTTGCAGCTAGGCTAAGACAGATTTGGGACCAGGAGCTCAATCCAAGTGTCCTATATGGGTGGCAGGAACCCAGTCACTTGAGCCATCACTGCTGCCTCCCGGGGTCTGCATTAGCAGGAAACTGAAATGAGGGGCCAGAGCTGGGAGTTGTACCCAGGTACACTCAGGCATCCTGACCATGAGGCTAACTGCCGTCCCTCAGCATCTTTGTTTTTTTGGTTGCTCCACTAATGCAGTCACCAGTGAGCTTACTGGATTTTTTTTTAAAGATTTATTTAATTATTTATTTCAATGGCAGAGTTGACAGAGAGAGATCTTCCACCCACTGGTTCACTCCCCAAATGGCTACAGTGGCCAGGGCTGGGCCAGACTAAAGCCAGGAGCCTGAAACTTCTCAGGGTCTCCGCATGGGTGCAGGGTCCAAGGATTTGGGCCATCTTCCAGTGTTTTCCCAGGTGTATTAGCAGGGAGCTGGATTGGAAGTAGAGCAGCCAGGACTTGAACTGACGCCCATGTGGGATGCTGGTGTTGAAAGTGGCAGCATTACCCACTATGCCACAATGCTGGCCTTGGATTAAAATACGCCCACACACACACACACACACAGAGCACACACACTACATTAAAAGCAGGGAGGTCCATTAATTCCTCATTGGCTTATTGGTCAGATTTTACAGGTTCAAGGTACCTGGCAACGTTGGGTACTTGGTGGATGTCAGGAGTGTGACGGGCAGTGCTGGCCAGTGCTTGGGATGTGCCTGAGCCCTTGTGTTTCTGTCTCTCCAGTCGATCATATTTGATGAGGTGGATCTGACGGATGCTAGCGTGGCCGAATCCAGCACCAAAAACGTCAACAACAGTTTTACGGTAAGAGTCCTGAGTCACAGCTTTCTCGATTTGTCACCCCGTTTAACTTGCCTTTTTATTGGAACAAACCTGTGCCAACAGTTCAGACTTTCACCCTCTTCTTACCAGCTGAAATGCTTCCTGGTAAATTTTGAATTTAATGCTTGCAGTGATTCTGTGGCTGGGAAGTAATTGAGGTTTTGGCATGTGTTGGGTACTCAAGAACAAGAGTCCGATGAATTTTTTTAGATGTGTATGGTTTACATTGTAACAGTTTTGTCTGGAGGTTTGTTCTTGTGCTGTTGTGGAAAATATGGAAAATGCAGAAAAATATGTCAAAGCAATTGAAAACAACCATAATCCAGCCACTTCACTAAATAGGATGTTAATATTTTGGTGTTTCTTTTCCTTATTTTTTAAATTAGACTTTTTTCCTTCGAAATTTAGAACATTCATAGGATACTTTGTGTAAAAGGTGTGAGTGCCTAAGAAGGAACCATGTGCTGTCACCACTGCAGGTGTTCACCTTCGTGTGAACACCTCGCTGCCTCCGCCATCACATCTGGGAGAGCACGCTGGGCTTCTCTCACCTGGGTTTTTCCTTGGCAAGGTTTGATGGATGTTTTCACCATGGCAGTTGACCTAAATGTTTCCCTTGTTCTGTAATGGCTGCCTGGCACAGTCTTGTGCGGCTTTCCGTTGGCTTCACGGGCTGACTTGAGAACTTTCTGTATGAGGTGTGACTTTATCTGCAGTGCTGCAGTCTTGCAAAATGCTTGTCTTTCTGTTGCTAAGTTGTCCCAAATGCGTGCCTCTAATTTTTACAGTGACTTCCAGCTCAGTCAAGGTGGGCGGTTCCCCGTGTAGGCGCCGACACTCTGGATTAGCGTTAGGTTCAGGGGCTCTTAGGTTTATTTGCGGATTGCTTATTGATGTGGCTGGTGTGAGTGGGCTTCTCCTTGCTTGTCTAAGGTTGTTGGTTTTACTCTTTGGTTTATCAGGTTAATTGGACTTTGCTGATGGTCTTTCTTTCTTCAGTCCTTGTTTTACTTAGAACATTTGTGCTTTTTGTTTGTTAATTTTGTGGTTACTTACTGGTTGGGGAGAGACGTTTTTGACCTTGAAAATGCATTATCATTTGATTTGTGTGTGTGTGTGTTTTTTTTTTTTTTTAATACGAAAAGGTGTTGAATTTCATTGGAGTGCTTTGGGCACTGATTTCGATGTTCAATTTGGTTACTTATTTGTATATTTCCTAATAATAAATTTGGTGTTGGTAATGTTCACTTTTTGTTCTTATTACATTATGCTGTTTTTGGGTGGGAGTTGGAGGTAGCGTTTGTTGTATTTTGATTTCAAGTTCAGGCCCAAAACATTTATTTAGTAGCTTTCTGTGAGTTTATATGGCTTGGTGATTGTTTCATGAAAGTTTGAGAGAACTCACTGTGGCAGCCTAACCCCCTGCACCACACTGCCCCTAGCTTTTTGACTTCTTGAGTCCATTCCTGTAATTAATTCCTCATGAATTTCACACCTTCAAATTCAGTAACGTGTACCATGGTATATTCTGAACATCTGTCTGTGAGTAGCACTTTTTTTAAGATTTAAGATTTTTAAGATTTATTTTATTTATTTGAAAGTCAAAGTTACACAGAGAGAGAAAGAGAGATGGAGAGAGAGAGAGATGTCTTCCATCTGTTGGTTCACTCCCCAGATGGCCGCAATGGCTGGAGCTTCGATGATCTGAAACCAGGAACCAGGAGCTTCTTCTGGGTCTCCCACACGGGTACAGGGGCCCAAGGACTCGGGCCACCTTCTACTGCTTTCCCAGGCCATAGCAGAGAGCTGGATCAGAGGAGGAGCAGCTGGGACTCGAACCGGTGCCCATAGGGGATGCCAGGGCTTTAACCCTCCGTGCCACAGTGCTGACCCTCCCTTTTCACTTCTAATTTTCTTTGTTTTTAAAGAGAAATGATTCTTAGATTGTTGATCAATTCCATTTTCTGTTTCCTAATTTATGACATTTTTATTTATGATTTTATTTATCTTATGGCTCTGCTTTTTATGACTTATTTTTCATAACTTATTGATTGGCTTTTTCTTGTTTCCCTTTTTTAAAATCATGTATACTCATAGTTATATAAATGCAAACATAGGGAGCTCTGAGTTCTGTTCACATTCCAAGAGTTTTTTCTCCCAGTAGGAAGACAGATTATTTTGCTGATCAAATTTTGGACAAAAATTTAAAGTATGTAAATATAAATAGGAAATTTTAGAACCATCCATATTCCTATTAGCCAAATATACCCAGTAATACATTTTGGCTTATACCATTCCCATAAAATACATATTTAAAAATACATATTTAACTTTTTTCCAATTTAGTTCGATTAAACTAAATTTAATTTTCATCTACTGGAAAGGTAGAGTAGTAGAGACAGAGGTCTTCATCCAGTGGTGTGTGCACATACAGGAGAGAGACGAGTGTTTCTGTCTTCTGGTTTACTTCCCAATTGTCTGACACAGCCAGAGCTAGGCCAGGCCAGAGCCAGGAGCCCAGAACTCCATCTGGCCTCCCACATGGGTTACAGGGTCCCAAGCATTTGAGCCATCATGTTGCATGGCAGGATTTATCAGCAGGAAGCTGGATTAGAAGTGGAGTATTCAGAACTAGAACTGATACTTTTATATGGGATGCAGGTATTCCCAAGTGGTGGCGTAACTCATTGTGTCATATGCCTGCCTCCCCTACCCTCTTTTTTTCGCAGAACAACTAGCTTTTCCTATTATAATATCGTTCAAGAAATTTTTCTACATGTTACATAAATGCCTTTTAATATTTTTTTTAAGATTTATTTATTTAAAAGGCATAGTTAGAGGGAGAGACAGAGAGATCTTCCATCTACTCTCACCAAGTGACTGTAAAAGCTGGAGCTGGGCCGGTCTGATGCTAGGAGCCAGAAGCTTCCTCTGGGTCCCCTTCATGGGTGCAGGGGCCCAAGCACTTGGGCCATCCTGTGCTGTTATCCTAGTTACATTAGCAGGGAGCTGGATGGGAAGTGGAGCCGCTGAGACTTGAACTGGAGCCCATATGGGATGTTGGCGTTGCAGGCAGAGGCTTAGCATACTGTGCCACAGTGCCGGCCCCTATTTAATATTTATTATAAGATACTCCTTTTTTCCCCCTAGCATACGTAATATTACAGTGCACAGTTGCACACACACACAGTTTAGTACATTTTTGATGATTTGCATCATATAAATTCTTATAATGGGGTTCCATTTGAGATAAAAGTATGAACTTTTAGAAGATTTATTTATTTGAAAGGCGGAGTTAGAGAAGGAAAGACACAGAGAGCTCTTCCATCCACTGGTTCGCTCCCCAGATGGTCACAACGGCTGCAGCTGGGCCAACCCAAAGCCAGAGCACGGAGCTGCTTCTGGGTCTGCCACGTGGGTGCAGGGGCCCAAACACTTAGGCCATCTTCTGCTTTCCCAGGCCATAAGTAGAGAGCTGGATTGGAAGAGGAGCAGCCAGGACACGAACCAGTGTCCATATGGGATGCCAGCGCTGCAGGAGGAGGCTTAGTGTACTACGCCTCAGCGCTGGCCCCAAATGTTATTTAATAACATTGTGACTATAGGCACTCACTGGTTCAGTTAGTGGATGAATCGAAAGAAGTAAACCAAATAGATTTTTGTCATTTAGTACTTAATTGGAAATTTTTCTTCTAGTTTGATATCCATAAATTCCTTTATGGATATTGCCATTTTTCCTGTTTATTGAGTAGCTACGGATTGCTCCAGGGTTTACCGAAAGCATCCTGGCTGTGCTGTTACTGCGTCTTGGGTTGTGGGCAGTAGCCACAGTTGCGTTGTGCATGAAAGAGGAAAGACAAGTTTATTGGAATGTACCTGAGATAGAAAACCCTTGAAGAGTCACGGTCTGCCCATTTTTTTAAAAGCATTTTTTGTTTTTTTTAAAAAAATATTTATTTATACTTGAAAGGTGGAGTAAGAGGGAGAGAGAATCTTCCATCCTCTGGTTCAGTCCCTAAATGGCCGCGATGGCCGCAGCTGGACCAGTCCCAAGACAAGAGCCCAGGAGCTTCTTACGGGTCTCCCAGGTGGGTGCAGGGGCCCAGGGACTTGGACCACCTTCTGCTGCTTTCCCAGGTGCATTAGCAGAGAGCTGGATCAGAAGTGGAGCAGCTAGGTACTGGTGCCCACATGGGATGCCAGCTAAGCGAGTGGTGGCTTTACCTGCTACGCCACAGCGCTGGCCCCTCTGTCCATTTTAAATAGTGCTGTAAGTCATCGAGGGCATCCTCCTTCTTCCCCAGTGACGTCGCAGGGTCTGGCCCTGGCCTTTTCTGCCCTTATGCACACCTGTTCCAGTCCAGCCTGTTGCTTTCCAGGGAGCGCCCTGTGCACAGTCACCTTCTGGCTTTGGCCTTTGGGGGCCCCTCCCCCCAGATTCTCCTGTCGGACCTGGCCAGTCACGAAAGGTCGTACAGGAAGTACCTCTTCAGTGGGGCCTTTCTCCTCCCCTCATGGCCAGGCTGCTCCTTTGGGACAATGGTTCCCAAACTCAGCTGTGCTGAGCACTCTTTGGGACTAACACTTAAAAGGTTCCAGGTGCCATCTACAGAGATTCTGATGCTAATTTCCAAACGGGCTGTTTACAGAAAGTTCTCCAGGATTTGGGAAACAGCCGAGCTTGGAACCCACTCTGGAGGGTTCCGTGTATCACTCGTGTGACACTGACTTAGCACTGGCGTCTCAGTGGCTTGGTCACACCTCATAGTGGCTTCAACTTCAAGCCTGGGTTTCTCCGCAGCTTAGGATCCCCAGTGCCCTGCCTGGTGGGCCAACTGCTGTACACGGGCCTTGTTGCTGTTTTGTTCAGCACAGCAGAGAGGATGTGGAAGCGCCTCCATCACTACTGTGGAGCCCCCGGGCTTGGGTTCCTGTGTTACTGTCATCCACCTCACATTTGGGACGGGCCAGCCCCGTGGCCCCTGTGTGCCTCTTTCAGGGATTTGCAGCTTGGAGTGGTCTCATTTGCCCCAGGGAGTTATTTAGGAGTCATTTGACAAGTGAGGCTGCCGGTCTCTGAGATCAAGCAGGAGTCCCTTGGAGCAGGTGTGTTTCTTCTTTCAGTGTCCTATAGGGTGGACGCCCAAGGATGTTCTACGCTCTGGGAGGCTGCTCGGCCATTAGGGTGGAGAGCAACACCATGCCCTGTGCTAAGTGGGTTGGGGGAGGGAGACGTGCCTCTCCGTTAGTTTGGGACTGGAAGCTTCTAGGGAGAAGGGCGCCTAGTGGCTGGGTGTGAGGCTGGTCCCTTCTGCAGACAGATTGGAGCCTTCAGGGAAAAACAGGTGCTCAGGGACTTGTGTTCACTTGGCAAACCCAAGCGCCAGGCCCGTTGTGTGGGTCGATCTGTTCACTGGTTTTTCTCGCTCTTTTTTTTTTTTTAATATATTTGTTTATTTATTTGAAAGGCAGAGAGTGAGCAAGCGAGTGAGCGAGAGATCTTGCCAGAGAGAGACATCTTCTGAGAGAGAGTGAGAGACATCGATCTTCCATCCTCTGGTTCACTCTCCAAATGGCTGCAACAGCCACGGCTGGGCCAGGCAGAAGCCAGAAGCCTGAATGCCATTTGGTCTCCCATGTGGGTGGCAGGGGCCCAAGCACTGGGTCCACCCTCTGCTGCTTTCCCGGCAGCATGAGCAAGGAGTTGAAGTGGAGCAGCCGGGACTAGAAACAGTGCCCTTAGGGGGTAGCAGCTTAACCCTCTGGCTTCTTAAAGTGTTTAAATTGCAGTAATGGTTTTTAGGAAGGAAATTTAAAATGGGGCATGGGGGAGGGTAAATGTTTACACTTTAGCACAGTAGGTTTCTTTTTTCACAATCCATCTGAATTTTTTTTGGTGGGCAAACGTTAGATTTTGCATGTTTCATGTGTTAGTGTGCTTTGGCTTTATTGATGCTGTTTTGTCATAAACATTCTATCACCGTCTGCAGTGACCGTTTCTATAGTGGCAGGTATTTCTTTTGATTGGTGTGTTGGAGTTGATCAGTTCCTCTTCACAGATTCACCCCTACGTCCAAGGAGCTGACATGTCCGTGTCCTGTAGAAGTTTCAGCTGGAATAAACATCTGAGCTGCAGGGAGGACATCTGGGGAGGTGTGGGGCTGCTGAGCCCCCGGTGCCCAGGAGAGGGCGCGGTTGGCCCTCAAACAGCCTCTGTGCCCTCTGGATCCCTTCTCAGGTCAGCCACCTGCCCCGGGCTCAGACGGTAACACTCCTTCCCTGCTTCTTGGCCTTGTTTCTGGCCGAGACTGCTGTGTTTCAGTTTGTGTTGATGTCATCTTAGAAAGCTCCTAGTAAGAACTTTAGTGTGTGTCCTAAGCCCCGCACATCTCTGTTCGTGTATTGTGTGTCTTGAGAAGAACACGGGCTGGGCTTGCTGGTGAGCAGGGCGCGCTGGCATGTCACCCAGCTGGCGTGTGGCACCCAGTCTGCTGTCCGGAGAGGAGGAGGTGGCCCGGCGTGCAGGGGCAGAGCAGAGGGTGAGGACACAGCAGGAAGAGGCGTGGGGAGCCTGTGGAGAGGACGGAGAGTGAGACGGGAGCCCTCGCTGGTGTTGTGTAGGAATAGAATGCAGAAAGGGCAGGCCCTGTGTCTATGTTTAGTGTCAGGAAGTGAATTGGCCAAATGATGGGCGTGGAAAACAGTGTTTGCAGTTAAGTTGAATGAGAATTAAAATAGGATGTGTGTAACCAGTGGGCTGCTTCCCTGTGGTGCTGTAGACAGAAGGAAGTTTGTATGTGACCGTGGTGTTTAATGACGGTGGAGAGTCACGGAGGTGCTGCCAGAATCGGGCTTGGTTGCTGCGTTAGTCTCCTGTGGCTTCCCTAACAAGCCAGCACATCACTGGGTTCCGCTACACCTCTGGAGGCCACAAGTCTGACGGCAGGGTGTGGGCAGGGCTGTGGTCCCTCCTGACGTCAGGGGAGACTCGTGCCTGGCCGCTCTGGCTCCTGGTGGCTCCAGGTGCTTCTCGGCTGGCCACTGCCTCAGTTCTGTTTTCTTCTGCACAAGGCCTTCCCCCCACCCCGTCTCGTCTTTTCTCTCTCCTCCTCTCTCTGCCTCCTCCCTCTCCTCCCTCCCCTTCTCCTTCCCCTCCTCCCTCCCCTCCTCCCCCCCTCTTCTTCCTCCTCCCCCTCCTTCCCTTCCCTCTCCTCTCTTCCCCGTCTTTTTTATATGTTGATCATAATTTGGCAGCACTTTTTTTTTTTAAGATTTATTTTATTTATTTGAAAGAGTTACAGAGAGAGGTAGAGACAGAGAATGGTCTTCCACCCGTTGGTTCACTCTCCAGATGGCCCCAGTGGCTGGAGCTGCGCCGATCCGAAGCCGGGAGCCAGGAGCTTCTTCTGGGTCTCCCATGAGGGTGCAAGGGCCCAAGGACTTGGGCTATCTTCTGCTGCTTTCCCAGGCCACAGCAGAGAGCTGGATTGGAAGAGGAGCAGCCAGGACTAGAACTGGCGCCCATATGGGATGCTGGTGCTTCAGGCCAGGGCTTTAACGCTCTGCGTCACAGCGCCGGCCCCTGGCAGCACTTTTTAAAAAAATTAATTAATTTACTTACTAGAAAGAGTTACAGAGAACTAGGAAGAGAGAGAGATCTCTGATCTGCTGATTGACTTCCCAAATGGCTACAACAGCCAGGGCCGGGCCAGGCTGAAGCCAGGAGTCAGGAGCTTCTTCTGGGTCTCCATGTGGGTCCAAACACTTGGGCCATCTTGTGCTGCTTTCCCAGGTGCATTAGCAGGGAGCTGGACAGGAAGTTTAGCAGTTAGGACTCAACCTAGTGCCCATATGGGATGGCGGCATCTCAGGTGGTAGCTTTACGTGCTACGCCACGATACTGGCCCCCTGTCTTGTCGTCTTACGAGGACACTTGTTGCATTTGGGGCCTACTTTTACCATCCAGGAAGATCTCGTGTCAAGATTCTTTACGTTTACAAAGACTGTTTTTCTTTTTCTTTCTTTCTTTCTTTCTTTCTTTCTTTCTTTCTTTCTTTCTTTCTTTCTTTCTTTCTTTCTTTCTTTAATTTTTTGACAGGCAGAGTGGACATTGAGAGAGAGAGAGAGACGGAGAGAAAGGTCTTCCTTTTGCTGTTGGTTCACCCTCCAATGGCCGCCGCGGCCGGTGCACCGCGCTGATCCGAAGGCAGGAGCCAGGTACTTATCCTGGTCTCCTATGGGGTGCAGGGCCCAAGCACTTGGGCCATCCTCCACTGCACTCTCTGGCCACAGCAGAGAGCTGGCCTGGAAGAGGGGCAACCGGGACAGAATCCAGTGCCCCGACCGGGACTAGAACCCGGTGTGCCGGTGCTGCAAGGCGGAGGATTAGCCTAGTGAGCCGTGGCGCCGGCCTACAAAGACCATTTTTCTAAGTGAGGCTGCATTCCCTGGTTCCAGGGTCAGGGTGGACAGATCCTCTTGAAGGCCACCATTTGATGCCCGTTGGCTGCCTGCATGAAAGGCACCCCAGGAAGCCTGCTGCAGGCGCACGAGGGTGCCTGGTCAGTGCAGTGGTCCCCTGGGACCACCTGTCCCTCCACAGGGTGTTCTCCTGGTCTAGAGTGGCTGTCAGAGTGTCACCCTCACCAGGACACTTGGGAGGCAGAGGAGGTGAGTGTGTAACCTGAGTTCAGGGGCCGAGGAGAGTCTGGATGTGACTGTGTCTTAACAGTTGGCTTCCACTGCAGTCATGCATGTTGTATTTTTTATACCTAGAAACTTTCTGGTATGAGATTGGCGGAAGGGGTTCATGGCACAGAAATGATGAGGCGTTGCTTCCTGATTGCCCAAGTACCGTGTGACATTTCTGCTGGTGTCCTGCTGATGTTGGGTCACACGGCCACACCACACAGCTGTCGGGATGGGGATCTCACTGTGGTTTCACCCTGATCTTGCCTGGAGATGAGCGTGGCAGAGCCGCGGTGCTGTGCAGAAGGGGCTCGTCTTTCACGTGTCTGTGTAAAAGTGCCTTTAGTAATGCTGGCATGGTTTGAGTTTCATGAGCATGTTATGCAGAGTGTCCCCCTCGTTAGTTGTCTGAGCTGGGGCAGTTACTTCATTTTCTGACATTCCTCTCTCTCATGAACGGGGATGATCCAGGACCCAGGACCCAGGTTGCAGTGGGGACAGACGGGCACTGCCAGTGTTTCCTGCTTTTATCTCCAGCACCGCTCACCACTGCGGGTCGGAGAGTAATTGCATTCAACTTGTGGGCACTTAGCAGTTCTTCTGATTTATAGGGATTTCAAATGAGTCCAGCTTTTTATAGACAGTGTTAAAAACAGCCTCTGGCCCAAGAGTAGGTATTAGGAAAGAATTATTGTCCTTAAGAGTTACCAGGCTATAACCAATAAAAACAGGAAGAATGAATTGTGAGAAAACCAAGTGTAATTAAACATGTGAGTAATTTTGTTTCATTGCTAGTTACATACAAAAAGAAAGCCCACCACGATGGAGTCATGTTTTCTCTTGTGCCTGGCGTTCGTGTTTGTGGAACGCTAGGACCTGTCTGCAGGTCAGGGGCCGACAGGTGCCACTGACAGTGCTTCCTGCCGTCATCTCCGGCACCACTGCCACTTGGCAGAAAGCAGCCGGCATGCGGTTGTTCTGATGAGTTCCCTGGTAGGCCCGCCTAGGGCCAGCCTGTGGGGTGATCAGGGCTGCCCCTCTGCTGAGGAACTGTGACCTTTGTCCAGATTTTGACATCAGTTTTCCTTTGTAGCTTGTTTCGATCTCAGATATTTCCTGGCCAAAACCCCTGAGCTGGTCACTTTGGCTCTGTGCATAATTGGCACATTTCCCTGCACTAGAGAGTCTTCCGAATTCCTGTACTCAGGTGTGCGTCATGGGGAGCTGTGTTCGTGGGTCCCCTACGTCTTTTTGAGTGTAGAGCGTCTTGGCTTTGCCACTGGGAGAGCCTGAGTGGGACAGCAGCTTGGCCTCTTTCCGGGGAACCCTGGGATACTAGGCCCCCAGCACCTGCCAACAAGGGCAGTTACTGTTGAACATGGTGGGGGCAAGGTGGGGCTGCTGGCAAGTGCCTGGCATAGAGCAGGTGCTCGGTGAGTTCATGTTGTGGCTGTGAAAAGGCCTGGGGGTGGGGGTGGGGGTGGCGCAGCAGCTGCAGAGGCCGCTCATCCAGCACATTCCCTGCTTTATAAACCTCTCTGCTCTCTTTCAAGAAGCAGGAAGAAAGAGGCCTTAACCCAGATTGGTGGCTGTGTGTTTGTTTACCAAGTGTGGGCTTTGCTGAAGGCGGGCCTCTGTGTCTGTGGCACAGCTGACCCGAAGCAGGGTCCTCTGTGGGACACTTGTGGCCTGCTCTCACAGGCTTTGCTGCAGAGACGCTGGCCTCCCCAGGCAGCGGGGCTGGTAAGCCACGTGAGCAGACGCGGTGAGTCTGCAGGGGAGAGCACGTGGTTATGGAGCGGGCTCGCGCCCTGGTTATCAGTGGGGGCTGCCGCGGTGAAAATGAAGCCACGTCACCAGGTTGGTGTGTGTGTGTGTGTGTGTGTGTGTGTGTGTTGCTAACTCTGGATATGTTGTTACTAGCGAGTGTAGCATTCTTGTTAATTGTCTTTATAAATAACAGAAAACAAAGATTGGACAGTTGAGAGACCGTTGTTTGTAGCACTTTTGTAGGTGTCGTGGGGGAAGGTCTGTGCGTTTGATTGAAGTTTTCTTAGAGTACCTAGGAAAATAATAATTTCAGTCACTGCCCTGTATTCTTTGGGGCATGACTCAGTCAAGTCCTATCTGTTGTTTTTCCTTGAAAGTTAGGAAAATAGTATTCTTTCTCTAGGAAGTGATTTTTTTTTTAAATGCTGTATTCCTATCTTGGAATAACCTGGTATTTCGGAGTACACAGGGTGGTAGGGCTCCTTATTTCCTTGGTACCAAAATAAGAGTTCCCTGCTCGCTGCTCTTTATTGGCTCGGTGACCCTTCCTGTCCCTGGCAGAAGAGCCTGGATTGAAGTGTTAAGTGTGGAACACTCAGTCCCTCCCCCCACACTCATGAGGAGGACGATGTTTTTGCTGCCTGCCATGGCTAGAGCCTGCAGTGTGGCGGGTGCCCTGCAGAGCCAGCCTGGCGCAGGCTGTGCCACGCAGAGCTGCTCCCAGGGCTGGGCTGGACTTTGCCCTGGAAGCTGCTCCGACCATGCTGCTGCGTCACTCCCTGGCCACAAAGGTCAGGGAGGGTGGGCGAGGCTAATCAGACATTTGGAGACTATGTAGGAGGAGGGTGGACCGTCTCTCCTTTGATTTCTTCTTCATCGACAAAAGAAGGCTTAAGGGACACTGACCTGGAGGCCGGCACCTTGGTGTCTGTGCCGAGGGCACAGGTGCGGCTGACCGCCCAGGCGGTTGCCAGCTCTGCTGTGTCTGAGGGGTGAACTTTATGGTGTGCTTTGTTCAGGAAGTATCTAATCACATCAAGAAGAGATTGGATGTTTGCTGTTCCTAAAGCCCCGTGTGCCGGTTTGTCCAAGGCAGTGCCAGTTCACACCTCTGGTTGTAGATGCCTTAACATTCATTAATTATTTTTAGCACCCACTTTGGCTTGCACGAGTTTCTTGGCTTGGATGATAAGTTATCTGGTCGCCCTGGTCATTCAGAGAAAGGTTTATACTGTTCTTTAATGAGTATGCCACTGCACTAAAATATGTTGACATTGAAACTATTTTACAACATAATTGAGGCATAATTGATGTACAGTACAGAGCAATACTTAAAGTGTACAGTTTGGGGGCTGGTGCTGTGGCATAGCGGTTAAAGCCACCGCCAGCAGTGCCTCCATCCCATATGTGCACTGGTTTGAGTCTCAGCTGCTCCACTTCTGATCCAGCTCTCTGCTATGGCCTGGGAAAGCAGTAGAAGATGGCCCAAGTCCTTGGGCCCCTGCACCCACGTGGGAGACCCAGAAGAGGCTCCTGGCTTTGGATTGGCCCAGCTATGGCCATTGCAGCCATTTGGGGAGTGAACAGCAGATGGAAGACACCTCTCTCTCTTTCTCTTTCTCTCTCTCTCTCTCCTCCCCTTTCCCTCCCCCCCCTCCTCCCTCCCCCCTCCCCCCTGCCTCTGCCTCTTCTCTGTAACTCTGACTTTCAAATGTATAAATAAATCTTTTTTATAAAAAAGTATACAGTTTGATGGGTTCTCTGTATTTCCCGTTCACTCACACACAATGAAATGTCATCACAGTCAGGAATATGACTTTAATCCTTTCATCCATCCTTCTCTCTGCCCTCTTTCCCAGGCAAACGTGGATCTATTTTCTGTCATTGTAGAGTAGTTAGCTTTTCTTTAAGAATACTACAACTGAATAGTGTAGTTCATATTTTTCTTCTTTGACTCAGCGTAACGGTTTTATGAATTTTGTGTTGAATGTGTCAGTGATTCTCCTTCTTGCTACTGTCTGTTGTATGGATACTCCACAGTTTGTACGTCTTGTTGGGTTGTTTCCAGTTAGTATTACAAATAAAGCTGCTATGAACTGTGTACAGGCCTTTGTGTGGACACATATTTTCATTTCTTTTAGGTAAATACATAATAGCAGAGTTGTAAGTGTAACTTAAGAAACTTAAATTTTTTTTCCAAATTGTGCTGTTTCACATTCTTGCTAGCAGTGTGTGAAACTTCTAGTTGCTCCCTATCCTTTCTGCCACTTGGAGTGTTCAGTTGTTTTAATTTGATTTTATTTAAGGTCGGTGTCGCGGCTCACTAGGCTAATCCTCCGCCTGCGGTGCCGGCACCCCGGGTTCCAGTCCCGGTTGGGGCACTGGATTCTGTCCTGGTTGCTCCTCTTCCAGTCCAGCTCTCTGCTGTGGCCCGGGGAGGTAGTGGAGGATGGCCCAAGTGCTTGGGCCCTGTACCCACATGGGAGACCAGGAGGAAGCACCTGGTTCCTGGCTTCGGATTGGTGCAGCGCGCTGGCCGTAGTGGCCATTTGGGGGTTATCCAATAGAAGGAAGACCTTTCTCTCTGTCTTTCTCTCTCACTGTCTAACTCTGCCTGTCAAAAAATTTTTTAAAAAATTTTATTGAAATTTTTTTATTTGAAATGCAGATGTAGGGGGAGACCTCCTGTCTGTTGGTTCATTCCTTAAATACTCACAATAACTAGGATTGGGCCAGGTTGAAGCCAGTAGCTTGGAACTGAATCCAAGTCTCCCATGTGGGTGGCAGGAACCCAGTTACTTAAGCTGTCACCTGCTGCCTCTCAGGGTCTACATCAGCAAGAATCTGGAATTGGAAACGGGGCTGTGATTCAAACCTGGCACTCTGACATGGAGGTAGGCATTCCAAGAAGTGTCTTAATTACTTTAAGTAACACTCTGACCTCAGAATCAGCCCTTAAGGCTTTCTGGTCTGGCTGAAAGCCTGTTAGAGCATTTTAGGCATGGAAAGACACTGTGGCAAAAAAATGTTCTACATGAAGGGTCTCTGTGGGTGAGACTTCTGCAGAAAGAAGTGGCCATCAGAGAAGGATGTACTTTTCTCTAAAGGGAGGAGAGAACTTCCACTTTGTCCAAATATTGATGGAGTTTGTGGTCTCAAAAGGCTTATATAGCCTAGGCAGCTCTTGTCAAGAGCCTTGGCAGCTCATGTCAGAACCTTGAGTGTTCACTGACGTCATAAGAGTGTTAATTGTTAAATTAACAATAGGAATCACTGTGCACTAACTCCCCATGCAGGACCTCTGTCCTCAATGAGTTGTATTATGAGAGTTAACTGTAAAACTTGTTTTCAAACAATTTTTTTTTCTATGTGTGCATGTGTGTGCAAATTGTTGAAATCTTTACTTACTATAGAGTTGGTCTTCTGTGTACAAAGTTAACTGAAAACGAATCTTAATGGAGAATGGGACTGAGAAGGGGAGAGGGAGGAGGAGGTGGGGTGGGAATGTGGGTATGGTGAGAAGAATCACTATATTTCTAAAGCTGTACTTAAGAAATTTGTATTCCTTAAAAAAAAGAAAAGAAATTAATTAAAAAGGAAGTGTCTTAACTGCCAGGCCAAACTCCTGCCCCAGCCTTTTAACATTTTCGGTGTCTTACTAATAGATACGTGGTGTTGTCTCACTGTGATATGTTTTGGTTCCCTGATGATTAATAGAAAGGTGCTTCAAAAAGTTCATGGAAAATGGAATTAAAAGGCAATGACATTGTCCATGATGTTTTTGAAGACCCCTTGTAATGTCAGTAACTTTTCATGTCTTTATTGGCTATTTGTGCAACTTATTTTGTTAAATATATGCTAAAATCATTTGTTTTTGTGTTGGATTTTTTCCTTATATATTCTGAATATAAATTTTGTATCTGATTTTATTTATTTGAAAGGCAGAGTGACAGAGAAAGGGGGAGAGCCAGAGAGCGAGAGCACCTTTCTATACTGATTCATTCCCCAAATGTCTGTAACAGCTGAGGCTGAGTCAGGCTGAAGCTAGGAGCTCAGAACTCCACCCGGGTCTCCCACATGGGTGACAGGAAGCAAGTACTTGGGCCATCATTTACTTCCTTCTCAGGTGTGCTAGCAGGAAGCTGGATTAGAAGCAGAGATGGGATTCGATCCCAGGCACCATGGGATGTGGACATCCACGTAGCAGCATTGTGTGTCCGCAGTGCCCTCCCGTTTGGTATGCTTTGTGAGTGTGTCCCCCAGTTTGTGGTTTGCCTTTTAAAAAACTGAATATATCGGGCTTGGCATGTGGTATGACAGGTTAAGCTGCTGGCCGCCATGCCGGCATCCCGTACCAGAACACTGGTTTGAGCCCTGAGTCTTGGCCGCCATGCCGGCATCCCATACCAGAACACTGGTTTGAGCCCTGAGTCTTGGCCGCCATGCCGGCATCCCGTACCAGAACACTGGTTTGAGCCCTGAGTCTTGGCCGCCATGCCGGCATCCCGTACCAGAACACTGGTTTGAGCCCTGAGTCTTGGTCGCCATGCCGGCATCCCATATCAGAACACTGGTTTGAGCCCTGACTCTTGGCCGCCATGCCGGCATCCCATACCAGAACACTGGTTTGAGCCCTGAGTCTTGGTCGCCATGCCGGCTTCCCATATCAGAACACTGGTTTGAGCCCTGAGTCTTGGCTGCTCTGCTTCTGATCCAGCTCCCTGCTAATGTGCCTGGGAAGGCAATGGAGGATGGCCTAACCCTGACACTGATGTGGAAAACCTGGATGAGGTTGCGGGCTCTTGACTTTGGTGTGGATGAGCCCTGGCCATTGAGACCATTTAGGGAGTGACCCAGTGGGGGGATTACTCTCGCGTTCTCGCTTGTCTTTCAAGTAAACAATAAATAAATCTTTTTTGAAAATTGAATTTATCTTCTCTTATGGCTGTCTAACAGCATTGCAAAGATTTTTCTTCCACAGAAGTTTTATAAATTTAGGTTTTACAGTTAGGATTTTGATTGATGGACCATTAATCTTTGTGTATGGCATGAAATGGGGAGTTGATGTTAATTTCTGCTCATACTGATGTACGGTTTTTCCAGCAGCATTTATTAGAGATATTTCTTTCCCCACTGAACTTTGTCAGGGGTCAGTTGACTATTTTGAGAGTCTGTTTCTAGGTTTTATATTCTGTTCCATGGTCTGTTATCTACCCTTACTCTACTTAACACCATACTTTATTTATTTAAAGATTAATTTATTTGAAAGGCAGAGTTAGAAGGAGAAGCAGAGAGATCTCCCATTGCTGATTTACTCCCCAAATTGTTACAGTGGCTGGGTTGGGCCATGCTGAAGCCAGGAGCCTGGGACTCCATCTCCATTTGTGTCGCCCATGTGGGTGCAGGGACCCAACCACGTGGGCCATCTTCCGCTGCTTTCCCGGGTGCATTAGCAGGGAGCTGGATTGGAACTGGCACTCATGGGATGCCTGTATTGCAGGCAGCAGCCTAACCCACTGTGTCACAACATCGCACCCCCGTCCCCCATACTTCAGTGACTACCGTCGCTTTATAGTAAGTGTTGAAATCAGGTAGAATAAATACTCTCAAAGTCAGCTGACTCATGACAAAGGTCAATGGAGGAAGAAATGTCTCTTTAATAAATAAAAACTCTTTTCCCTTAAAATTGCTGTGGTAATTCTAACTCCTTAGCATTTTCACAGAAATTTAAAATTAATGGGCCAGTTTCTGTCAATTATACCTGCTTAATTGTTGATTGAGATTGCATTGAGAAAAATATCAATTTGAGAAAAATTGATCTTGAGTCTTCATTCTATGAGCACATCTTCCTGTTACTTGCCTGTTCTTTAATTTCAGCCATGTTTTGTAGTTCTCCGTGTAAAGGTCTTTAATGTCTTTTGTTAGGTTCGTTCCTACGTAGTTTGGGTTTTTGCTCCTATTAAATAAGTGGGATTGTTTACTTCTGATTGTGTGCTGCTCAGGTGTGAGCATGCAGTGCCTCTTGTGACCTTGCACACTGATCCTTGGCAGTTCCGGTTGTAGCTGTGTGGAGGTCCTGGAATATCTAAATGCAAACAGGGACAGTTTGGCTTCTCCCTTTCTAACCTCGGTGCCTTTTGTTTCTTTTTCTTCCCTTGTTGCAAAAGCTACAATGGCCAGTAAATAAAGAGTGGGAATGGTGAAAGCAGGAATCCTTTCATTTTTTCCGATTTTGACAGGAGGTAGTTAGTCTTCCACCAAAAAGTGTGATCTCAACTGTAGATAGCTTTTATCAGTTTGAGAATGATCTTTATTTGTTGCTGAGAATTTTTTTTTTTATTTAAGACCTTTATTAGCAGGTGCTTGCAGTTTGTTGACTTTTTTGAAAAAATCAAGTTGTAAACTTTTATTACAAATTAAAAATGAAGTTCTTAAAAATCTCAACTTGACCAGATATGAAACAATTTAAAAACCTTTAAAGGTGTATTGAGAAAAACCAGGCTTTTTTAAAAAACACGTTTGTCGTTACCAAAAAGAGACATCTTTAGGTAAAAATAATAAAAACCCCATGCTGCATAGATAATGCAGATAGTTCTAGTAATCTGGTCAACGGGCAAAAAGCAAGAACTTAAGGTCTTCAGCTCCAATCTTTTGTTCATTTCTTATTGCTGGAATTTCATATTCATTTCTTCTTGTTGGATGACTAAACCGGATGATGGTAGAGATGTTAAGCCGGCATTTACTCAGCCCCGCCCTGCTCAGCCTCGGGAGCGGACGAATTCTCAGCTGGTGGATCGGCTGCTTTTGTCTCTTTGCCATCTTGTGGTTTAGGGTTATCTGGGTGTCTGCGTCGGTAGTTGAAGTTGCGGCGGTACCGACGCTGAGGTGGCTGCTGACCCTGGGTCTCATCTCCTTGGTTTTCCTTGTCTTCTTCATTGCCGTCCTCTCTAGGCTGTCTTTGGCGAGGAGGACCTCTGCGGAATCGTGGTCTATAACCCCGATACATATTCTGTCTCACTGGTCTACCTTGTTCTCCTGCACCCTGGTTGTCAGCACCTTCCATCACTTCTCCCTGCACAGGAGGGTTGGAATACTGTGGTCGACGCCCATAGGGCCTCCGCATGTAGTAAGGTGGGAACCTTCGCCTGCGGTAGGGCCGGCGTTGTTGGGCCTGGCCTTGGGGAGCGCTCTCCGATCCCTCATTCTTTTCCCCACTCTCACTATTCTGGTAATTCTGCTGGTAATTGCGTGGAGGACCCCTACGACGTGGGTAGCGTCTATAATGGTTACGGTCTGCTGCATATTTACTGCCTTGCACTGGAACTCCACCAGGACCTGTAACATTTGCTGCCTCCGCACCCTTTTCTCCTTCAACAACATCAAACTCCACAGTCTCTCCATCTCCTACACTGCGAAGGTACTTCCTGGGGTTATTCTTCTTTATGGCAGTCTGGTGTACAAATACATCTTCCTTGGTGTCATTCCTGTTGATGAAACCATATCCGTTCCTTACATTGAACCATTTTACTGTTCCCAAAACCTTCGTTGCGATGACCTTCTTGTCCCCGCCGGCGGGCGCCGCCGATGTGAGGCCGCCCGGGCCACCGCTCCCTGCGCCGCTGCCCGTGGTGCCGGGCTTGGTTTCGGGGCGCTGAGGGCGGGGGCGGCGGGCGGCTGCTGGGTCTCGGCCTCGCTGCTCATAGTTGCGGTGATGGTGACTGGGGCCGGCTGCAGCAGCTGTGGCTCCTCCCGGGGTGTGATGGTAACTAGGCCGGCGGCGGCGGTGGGGCTGCTCAGGGCTCTCTGGGGTCCGCTCTCCGCTCCCGCTACCGATCGAACTACTGTTGCTGAGAATTTATTGTGTTTTTGCTTTTGTGTATCTACTGAAGTGATCATTTTTTAAGGTTTATTTATTTATTCGAAAGAGTTACGCAGAGGCAGAGAGAGAGAGAGCGAGAGAAAGAGACAGAAAGTCTTCCATCCGCTAGTTCATTCCCCAGATGGCCACAATGGCCAGAGCTGTGCCGATTCAAAGCCAGGAGCCTGGAGCTTCTTCTGGATCTCCCCCACGGGTGCAGGGTCCCCAGAACTCGAACCGGCCCCATATGGGATGCTGGCATTGCAGGCAGCGGCCTTACCTGCTACGCCACAGCGCTGGCCTTGATCATATGTTTTTCTTTTTGACTGAAAGGATAAACTAAATTGATTTTTCAAATTTAAACCAAGCTTGCATTCCTGGAGTAAGCACTTGAAGAATATTTGCTCATGATGTGTTTCCTGAGGATCTGTGATGTGTGTGTTAGATTGAATTTGCTGTGACTTTGTTTTAAGGTTTTGATGTTCTTAGGCACGAGGGCTGTTGGTGTGGGGTTGTCTCTGTCTCTCTCCCCCTGTCTTCGGCAGGACTTGGTACTTAGGGTGAGCCGACATCAGGAAACAGAAACCAGCATCATGACGATGGAGGATCCGTGTTTTCCTTCTGCTTTCTGATCAAGTTTATGGGTTTGGTGTTATTCCTTTCTTAAGTGCTTGCTAGATTTTTCCATTGAAACCTTGTGAGAGTGGAAATTTCTTTTTGGAAAGGGCTTCAATGATACCTTTTACAATTTTTGGAACGCAATTGAGGTTTTTTTTTTTTTTTTAAGATTTATTCATTTGGAAGAGTTAGATAGACGGAGAGATACACAGAGAGAAGTCTTCCATCCACTGGTTCACTTCCCAAGTGAGCACAACAAATGGCCACAACAGCCGGGGCTGAGCCTGGCCAAAGCCAGGAGCCGGAAACCAGGAGCTTAATGCAGGCCTTCCAGTTGGGTGGCAGGGTCCCAAGCACTTGGGCCGTCCTCTGCTACTTTCCCCAGGTGCATTAGCAGGAAGCTGGATTGGAAGTAGAGCAGCTGGGACAAGAACCGGTGCCCAGATGGGATGGCAACATCATAAATGGCAGCTTTAACTTATGCTACAGTACTGGCCCCACAAGTTGACTTTTTTACATGGATGTAACCTCTTCAATTTTTTGTTTCTTGTGTCTGGTTGACATTTCATGCCTCCCCTTCCTTTCCCCTCTGACTTGCATCTGTTGGAAGGAGCAGCGTGAATTTTATGTGAAAAGGGGTGTTCTGGGACTCGTCAGCCTCTGTTCCCGTGCCCCTGGGACGGAGCAGCTTCTGTACGTAGCTGTTGGGTCCGTTGTTGTTGTAGTGTCTCTGTCCCTCGGCATCTCCAGGAACCCTCTTTCTCCTCCAGGTACATGGGTGGTGCCTCAGCTGTGCTGTGACAAAGAGGACAGCCCTGAGTCAGGCTGCCTCCCTCAGCCACCCTCCGGCCCGGCCCTCCCACCAGCTGCTCCCATTCCTGTGCTGTGTGCGCGGCCCTGGCAGACCGGCCCTGAGTCAAAGCTTGCCAGTGGAAACATATTGTTAGCCTTTTTCCGTTCTGGTCTTTCAGAATGTAAAATTCCATAGTTGGAATTACTTTTCGTTGTTACTAACTACTTGAGATGCTAGAGAATGCAAGGAAGCCATTGCAAGCTTGGCCAGAGGAAGGGGCTAAGACGTCTTTGAGCATCCGACTGTAGTTTGGAAGGGGTGGCTCTAGACTAGGGAGGATTCCTCTGGTGGGCACAAGACCCCGTGTGGGGCTCCTTCCTGTACAGCTTACACGAGACAAACCCCGAACTGAACACGAGTCAACGAGGGAGCTGCAGAGGACAGGGTGATTCGGACCCCCCACCCCCCCAGTCTGTGGGAGGGGTCTTTGCCTACTTACCCTTTGCATCTTAAGGGAGGCTAGATCTTCATGCATCTCGGGCAGCCACCGTGGTTGGACCTGGGAGTGAGGGGCTCCCTTGTCAGAGATGAGGCACCAGTGCTTCTCATGGCGCATGTCCTTCCAAGCCTAGAGTTGAAGGCCACAGACCCATGCTAATTAGCTTGCCCGGTTCCTGTGCCAGCACACACAGCTCCCTCCACCACCAGGGTCATCAGGTGGGCATTCAGTCCCTCAAGGAGGGAGCCCCACGGTTAGCGATGTGCCTGGACGAGGTGACTTGGACAAGCAGTGGCCTTGTTGGCGAGTCAGCATCTTCTGTGGGCGCCCTCTCCCCAAGGTGTGAGGTGAGGCTGGAAAAGATGGATTCGAGTGAGGGGTCCTGAGCAGGACCATGGGACCACCGAGTGACTGCAGGAGCACTGTCTCAGTCTTCCGAGCCCTGTGTGAAATCTTGACTTCGTGATGCGTTTTTAACAAACGCAGTAGTGGTTTGAAGACGTTGCCTTTGGTTAACTTTGGAGGAGGGGACACGACTGTCCCGCCTGCATGCTGCAAGGCTGGAAGGAAGGAGGTGGTCCCGCTGCTGGTTCCTGCCTGGGGGCCTGAGAGGGGCAGGAGCACCCACACTTGGGGTTCAGCTCCTGCTGGCCTCCTCCTTTCCCAGGAGCCAAACTTGAGAGCCCACTTGCCCCTCCCACAGGCAGCGGTGTGACTTCAGCAGGTGTCCAGACGAAAAGCACAGTCCACAGGGTGAACTCTGTTTCAGCCTCCCCACGGAGTAGGGTAGGGTGTGTTAGGGCTGTGCTGTGTGTTTGTAGGACTTTCTACTTCTGTAAGGTTTCTCACACTAAGTTACTTAATAAGTGGGAGGGTATTAATAGTTTTGAGATGTGGCTGTGTAACGGGGGGTTAAATCCCGCAGTTACCGAACACGTACTGACTCAGTAGAGTACTGGCAGGCGCTCAGCTTCCTCTGGGAACCAGAGGAGACCCCTCCTCTGTAGAGGCAGGGGCAGAGAAAAGGGGGACAAGGTACAAGTTTCTGATAAAGTTCTGCAGCTCGGATTGCCTTTGCATTTTTCCAGGGTACGTCCAGCCAGCGCTTTCTGCCAGTCGTTAGCAACAGACCTGTTCTGTAAACAGCCGGACAGCTTAGGCTTCGTGGCTGGGGCGCTCTCTGGCACCTCCTCAGTTGTGCTGTTGCAGTGTGGCCTGTGTGGCAGCCTGGGCAGTATGGAAGTGAGTGGGCGTGGCTGTGTTCCAGTAAAACTTTATTTAAAAAGGCAGGCGGCAGGCTACTGTTGGCCCATCCCTGACTGCTAGCCCCAGGTTTGATTTGCACTGTTATCATTTCTATTTATTTATTTATTTATTTATTGACAGGCAGAGTGGACAGTGAGAGAGAGAGCGCGAGATGGAGAGAAAGGTCTTCCTTTGCCATTGGTTCACCCTCCAATGGCCGCCACGGCTGGTGCGCTGCGGCTGGCACACTGCGCTGATCCGAAGGCATGAGCCAAGTTCTTCTCCTGGTTTCCCATCGGGTGCAGGGCCCAAGTATTTGGGCCATCCTCCACTGCACTCCCTGGCCACAGCAGAGAGCTGGCCTGGAAGAGGGGCAACCGGGACAGAATCCGGCGCCCCGACCAGCACTAGAACCTGGTGTGCTGGTGCCGCAAGGCGGAGGATTAGCCTAGTGAGCCACGGCGCCGGCCCCTGTTATCCTTTCTGACTTGTTACCTTTTAGAAGGCTCCCTGGTGTTGCTACCTTTTTGAGTCTAAGATTTTCGATGCTTATCTAGTGGCTTAAATCAAGTTACTTGGCATCTGGAGGATAACAAGTGCCCATTTCTGTGTGGTCTTCCTCCCTGTGTGATGCTGAGTAGTAGTTGTGGGCATCGTAGTCTGTTTTTTGTTACTATAATGAAGTTCTTTTTAAAAAATATTGTGTATGTGAGATATAGGGAGAAAGAGATCTCCCTTTGCCAGTTTACTCCTCAAATGTCTGCAATGACTTGGACTGGCCAGGCTGAAGCTGGGAGCTCAATCCAGACCTCCCGTATAGGTGGCCAAGACCCAGCCCCTGTTGGCTTCCAGGGTATACATTAGCAGGCAGCTGGAAATGGGAGCCTGAGCTGAGATTTAAACCCAGGCATTTTCAGTATGGCCTGTGGGTATCCCAGGCAGCGCCCAATGCTATGCCAAACACTCACCTTGTAATGAAATACTTTGTAAAGAGAAGAAATGCCCAAATACCTCATTGCTGAGATTCTAGAGATAAACACTGTTATACAGACTTGTGATTCTCAAACACGGGGAGTGACGTTGTGGCTTAGCAGATAAAGCCGCTGCCTGCAACACCAGCATTCCATATGGTCAAGTCCCGTCTGTTCCACTTCTGATCCAGCTCCCTGCTAATGTGCCTGGGAAAGCAGCTTAGGATGGTCCGGGTGCTTGGGCTCCTGCACCCATGTGGGAGACCCGAAAGAAGCTCCTGGCTTTGGACTGGCACAGCTCCAGCTATTTGGGGAGTGAATTGCAGATGGAAGAGTTTCTCTCTCTCTCTCTCTCTCCCCCAACGAAAAGTTTCTTTAGTTCACAGGTTGGGAGACTGAAAGTCCACGATTGGGCAGCCCCAGTGGCTTGGCCTGGTGCATGTGAGAGTGGGAGTCACTCTGCAGGCAGGTAGCCGGGGCTGTGCTCGCTCTTCTACCAGCTTGCTGTGGGGCAAGCCAGGGAGCCACAGGAGCTGTTTGTCCATTCTGAGGGTGATGCGTCAGTGTGCTGAGGCGCTCTGCACCCAGCCCTGGGTCTCCATACGGGTGCCGCGCCTTCCAGCATCACCACCCTCACCCTGAGGACTAAGCCTCCAGCTCAGGAACCCTTGGGGGCGCACTCACCCCAACTCTGAACTGTAGCAGGCTGCTAGCAGAAGAGCCCAGTGACAACGGCTTATGTGAGGTGGTTGAGGTTTCATTTTCTCTTGCGGGGGGGCCAGAGGCTAGCAGTTTCCGGCCTGTGCAGCAGGCCGCGGTGGACAGACCTGGGTTCCTGCTGCTTTTCTATCTAATTGCTCTTCCGATGAGGTTCCCCTCCAAAGATCACCTTTGGGTGCAGGACACCTGCTGCTGGGCCCAGCAGGGTGGCTACTGGTCGCCGCCCCTGCCTGGTGGTACGGGCTCTCGTGTCTCCTTCGGTATGTGGGCTGCAGGGCTGGTATTTGACTGAGGCCCAGTTAGAGGACAGCCGGATGGCAGAGTCACTTGGTGAGCACCTGAGTAATTGTCGCAGACATTGCTTTTTGCAGGAAAAAGACAAGGCGTATGTAAGGTCATGACAAGGAAAAGGCATACATACAAACACCGTTTACTGTGGATTGTTTGAGAACGCAGACAGAAGGAAAAGAAGGAAGAGAAGCCTTCAGTCACACCACGGGGATGTGAACGCTCAGGTTTCCAGGCTGCGTCCTGCCTTTTACACTTTTTTTTTTTTAAAACATACACTGTTTTCCCAATTTTTAAGTTTTTTCATTGGGTGCATAGTGAAATGCACGTAATGTGAAACTCGCCGTCCTAACCCCGGTTTTAGGAGTGAGTGTAGATCGGCCCCTTCGTGTAAGAAGTCTGCCGACTTGTTGTCCTCCTTGCTGGCATTTCCTTTGTGTCTGCACAAGTGGGCTGGTGGCTTTGCCAGTGGAAGTGCTGAGCCTGAGGAGTCCTCCGTGAGCCATAAACGGAGGTGGGGACAGACTTTGTCCCCAGGGCTCCACCTGCCCAGTGGAGCCAGAGCTCAGGTTGACCTTAGTGGCACAGGAGTGCTTGCTGGGCCTTGGGCAGTGGGGATGCTGAGAGCCTTTTTTCTTTGATGCTTGTTAGTTGTGGTGCTGCTGGAGGTGGACTTCCCAGAGACACATGATGGACACTGGGTGGCAGTGCGGTGGCTGCTCCCCGTCCCCTCCCCACTCCCTGGACCGCCAGGGAGCTCTTGTTTCAGTTTCGTGTCACTGGGACTCCCAGGTGGCAGCCGAGGACTCTGAGCTCATATCTGCTGTGCTGAGGTGTGTTTCTCCAGCGAGAAGGGCACTGACCCTGTGGCTGAAAGCCAAGGCCGCCAAGTGCAGGCGGCAGCCAGCCAGGGAGGGCACAGCCCTGACTCCGGCCTCTACCCTCCTCCCTCCTGCTCAGTGTGCCCGCAAGTGCTGCCTGCAGTTGCTGTTTGTTTCTTAGCTCCTGGCACATTTTGCCTCATTTCTGTAACTTGGCTACCGGGGCTTCTGTCCATCAAGGTGAAGTTCTGTATTTGCTGTGGTCATTTATTCAGTTACTGACTGACTCACTGACTGACTTACTCACTCACTCGAGAGGCAGAGAGTCAGAGAGCCTCCTCGTGCTGTTTCATTTGCCAAATGCCTGTGATGGACAGAGTTGGTCCAGGCCAAAGCTGGGAGTCAGAAACTCAGTCTGGGTCTCCCTGAGCTGCCAGGGGCCGCCTCCCGAGTGCGCATTGGCAGGAAGCTGGAATCAGGAGCAGAGCTGGGACTTGAACTCAGGCTCTGCGATGTGAGATGTGGGTGTCCCGTGTGCATCTTAACCACTGTGCCAAATGCCGGCCCCAGCTTTATGTATTTTTAAAAATTGTACTAATGCATTTTTTCTTTTAAAATAGGAATTACTGTTGTTTCATTAGTGCTTAATTACAGAGTTGTATAGGATTTGCCTGCTTATCCCAGCTCATCTTTTCCCATGAAATTACTTATTCTTGTTGTTAGCTTTTGCAGTGGGAGGGTTTTCAGGAACTCAAATCCTGCATTATAGCAAAAACACCTGCAGTGTTTTACTGATGCTCAGATTTTTTTGTTATTCCCTTTTTATATAAATTACATTAAAAATATTTATTTGAAAGAGTTAAAGAAAGAAGGAAAACACAGAGAGAGGTCTTTCATTTGCTGGTTCACTCCCCAAATGTCCCCAAAAGCTGGAGCTGAGCCAATATGAAGCCAGGAGCTAGGAGCTTCTTCCAGGACTCCCACTTGGGTGCAGGGTCCTGAGTGTTTGGGCCATTCTCTACTGTTTTCCCAGGGTCATTAGCAAGGAGTGGGATTGGAAGTGGAGCAGGCAGGACTCCAGCTGATGCCCATATGGGATGCTGGCGCTTTAACCTACTGCACCCCTATAAATTACATGTTAACGAAAGAGAATTGAATACAGAAAACGCAGACAAACAAAAACTGCCCAAATACCTCATTGCTGAGATTCTGGAGATAAACACTGTTATACAGACTTGTGATTCTCAAACTCGGGGAGCGGTGAGAATGCCTGGCGGCGGTGGAGGAGTTCACACTGCCGGTGTTTGTGGGGAGAATCCAGGGTACTGCTCCACATCCTCAAATGCACTCCATTCTGTGGGGGAGTAGCCCCTCGGCAAAGAATCTGGCCCAGAATGTCAGTTGTACCACGTTAGAGAAACCTTTTTTTCCTGAGCATCAGGAAATGCACTTTAGTCGTACCAGAGGTGAGATCAGTTACACATACTTGCTTTTGAAATTAGGATGTGGTGAACGTCTGCGTCCGTAATTGGGCACCCTCGTCCCCCTTTGTCAGGCTGGCCGTCTGCTGTCCTGTGGCGTGAGCGTAACAGCCGTCCCCGGCTTTGGAGACTGGGCTGCTCGCGGTGTTCGCTGTGTCTGCATGGGGGGCACCACCTCCAGACCTCGGGTGGCGACCCTGCCTCCTGCTCCCATCCCCCAGGACAGCCGTTTTCTACAGCTGGACACACGTCTCAGCTGAGGGAAGCAGGGGCAAATGCAACTGCAAAAGCAACACTGAGTGTTCTGGTCATGTTTCATTTTTGGGTAGAACTTTCGCTTTTTGCTTCATTTTACCTTTTGTTCCTTTAAAAACGTTTTTGTTGTGGTCGATAACAAGTTGGCTTTGCCCGGTGCCTGGGCTTCCTGAGTTCCCAGGAGGCAGGAACCGTCAGGGCAGAGTCACTTGCCATGGGTGGCACGTGCCAGCCGTGATGGTGGCGCCTCGTCGGGAGCACAGGCAGGGTGACGTACAGAGTCTGACACGGGGCCTGCACGCTCTTCCTGCGCAGTGGTCTCCAGGAGCCTGTTGGCGGGTGGCGTCTGTCCTCGTTCTGTGTGGTGCTCCGTGAGGAAGTTCGTGTCTGCTGTGGGTGGTCTGCCACAGGGGGCCTCCGCGTAGGGAGTGATGTATGGGGGCTCCAGGCTGGATGTGTGGGAACAGCAGGACGTGAGTAACAGGAAGTGACAGAGCTCACGGAGGGCGCCAGGCGCTTTTCTCGGCCACCTTCCCAAGCCCAGCAGATGGGCGCTATATTTAGCAGAGTGTCTCCCAGTTCCAGATCCTGCCGGACACGGCCCCTCTGTACTCTGCTCGCTGGCTGCCTGTGCAGTGCCGAGGGGGACTCCCGTGTCTCCGGCTGCTTGAGACAGCCACAGGTTGCTGTCCACTGGTGTCGAAACGCATTTTGTGGTTTTGCTGAGTCGCTTTGATTCCAAGCAGTTGGAAAGTGTGCGGAAGGAGGAAAGAGTGGCAGGTCAGAGCCATTGACCATGGCCATGAGCTCGAAGGTCCGCAGCTAATGTGTGGCCATTGGAAGGAATTGTGTATCTTGGTAAGGGCTGGCCTCTCTTAGAAGTGGAAGGTGACAGGCTTGGTGTGATTGCACGGAGAAACACTCTCTGGTTCTCATCAAGCCAAACAGAAGTCTGTCGGTGAGAGAAGCTTCTTCGTGCTGAATTCTGGCTGTCTGAGCTTTGTGCCGAGGGACGACCCTCCTGCCTTCAGAACAGGCACTGTGGTCCTGCCACATCACCTGCCCAGGTTCGTACCCCTCCGGTCTTGGTGAATCTGGCCACGTGTGTCTGTGCGCTGCGGATCCTGAGTGGAAGTGTGTGGGGTGTGCTGTGAGTTTGCGGTGTGGCACACTCGTGCTCATGGAAGGGGTGTGTTGGGAGACCAGCAGCCTGCGTGGTTGGGGTGCCCCTGCCAAAGCTCTTGTCTGAGGGGTCCAGCCAGCCCCTCTCCTTCCGGCCTTCAGAGAGTGGCAGCCTTGTCTTCACACCCAGCCAGCTACTTAGGATTCAGGAACTGACGCCAGGGCAAGGAGTTTGAGAGGCAGATTAACAGTGTTCTGCCATGACATGCATGGCAGCTGGTGTTGGCATGGCCGGGGCGTGTGAGCCTGGGTGCCACGTGCCGGGCGGAGGATGTGAGTGAAGGAAAACCGAAGGTAGGTGCCAGGATGCCCCTTCCCCACCCTGATTCTCACAGCAGAACACGTCTCCTGGCATTGCTTCTGCATGGCTGTACTATAATTATAAGGCATGGTCATTTTGCATGTGTCTGTTGTGCTAAAATATTAAACTGCACAGAAGGTCTTCGGATGGACATCTGTGTGCAGAGTCCTCAGTATTCTCTTTGCCATCCAGGGCCCTCCCGTCTGCCCTCCCCAGGGCCACCACCATTCCAAGCTTGGTGTTTTTCCTTTATTTGGCCGTTTTTCCCACTTTGCACTTGTGTGTAGGTGTAAGCGATGGGTAGTACTGGCTAGCCGGTGTAACTTTCTCTGTGAACTGTCTCATGGTGGACCTTTCCCCTAGCCGTGTGTTTCTGAGGCTGATCCACGTGGCTGTGTCTGCCGTTGAATAAGTTCAAGGTCTAAAAGCGACTGGTTCCTGATTCTCGGAGTTAAGTCAGGATGTTTGATTGGTGGGTGTGAGCCTCAGAGCTGTTTACCAGTAGAGCTGAGCTGAGGATGACAGTGCTGGCCCAGGAGCTGACCTGTGTTCTCTAGGTCTCACCATGGCGGCAGCGCACCCACGGCGTTCTGACCCACGTCTGGCTGCGTGGGTGTGCGTCGTCAGCTGCACTAGACATCGTCCCATTGCTTGCCCAAACATGCATGTTTTTAAACTGCCACCAGCAGTGTGACATCCGACAGATGGGCTTTCTCCTGTGCTGTAGCTTTCCTTCGTGTTCCAAGCTGACGGCAAGACGAAACCCTCATGGCCGAGCGAGCTGTCGATGAGACCCCTGGGCCTCAGAGCCTGCTTCCCCCACAGGTGTCCCGGCGTCGTGTTGACCCCGCTCCTGGTCTCCCACCCCATCTGGTTTCGGGAGCCCTGTGGTCCTCAGAACACAGCTGTCACTGAGGTGTCTCCCAGGAGGCTTCCTGCCTCTTGCCCTGTCGCAGTGCAGCAACGGGAGCGATGCCTGTAGGCCTGAGTCGTCACCTACACACGCTGCAGGCCTCCCTGGCCTACGCGGAGCAGAAGCCGAGGGTCTTAGAGACCTTGCCCCCTGCCACCTCTGGCCTGTCCAGGCTGGCCCCCGACACCTGCCCAGCCTGCAGCCCTCCCTCCTCATCTCCTCCAAGTCTTTGCTGCAGGAACCCACCCCCACACCATGTCACTTCTTTCTATTGCTTGTTTACTGCCTGCTTTCACCCTCGCCTCCATGGAAGCGGGGATCTTAGTTATTTGTTCCAGTGAAAGACTGCCTGAACTCATTTCTGGGGAAGAAATTGGAGCCTGAAGATGAGGGATGAGCGTGGGAGAGGAGGTGGGTGGGAGTGAGTGGCAGGAGGCCCCTGGAGGCTCCCGAGTGCACTCTGGTGTTGAAGCGGGTGGCAGTGCTGGGTGGACCTCTGCCGGTGCTGGGAGGGCAGGAGCGGGATTCCGACATGGCCATGTGTGGCTGACACCCCCCGCCCCCAGCCCCGACTCCGCTGATTTCTTCAGCACCACCATGCTGATGAATGAATGCTGCTGTTTCCAGCACTCTCCGGTGCTGTGTGACGGGCACCTGCTCCAGGGCTGGGCGTGTGGCTCAGGCGCTCACTGCACAGGCACAGCGGTGCTTCCACGCGGTCTCTGGCACAGAGGGGCCTGGCCCGCTTTCCTCCTCGTCACACTTTGTTGGTAGGTTACAGGTCGCATGCTTTTGCACTGCCTACAAATAAGGCCTTTAACGAGATAAGATACTACTTTTAACTCGTGCCGGGCGAGACCGCGTGTACCCTTGTCTTTCAAAAATGCAGCATTGCTCTGCTGTTGCCCCTTGGATTCCCAATGTAGTCTTAAATGTTTGTGGCCACTTGAAGTGTGTGTGTGTGTGTGTGTGTGTGACCTGTCATCCCCTGGTTCACTTCTCAAATGCTCACAATGGCCCCGGAGTCTGGAACTCTACTTAGTTCTCCCAGGATGCACGTTAGCATGAAGATAGAATTGGGAGCAAAGCCCGGACTTAAACCAAGGCGCTTTGCCATAGGCGGTGAGTGTCTCAGCTGGCATCTCAACACCTAGGGCAAGCACCCTCCCCGGTTGCCTACTTCTGATGGAACTTTTGATTTTGGGATACTTTGTACCCATCACTCCATTGTCCTGTATCCTGCCGTGCACAGCTGTAGTCCAGTATCACACAGGACATTGACTTTGTCACAGTCAAGATCCAGAACATTCTCTTCCCCACAGGGATCCCTCCCGATGTCCTTTTTATAGCCTCACATTTGCCTGCAACCCTAATCTTTGTTTGACTAGTTTTTGTTATTTCAAGAATGTTATGTAAATGAAGTTATACAGTATGTAACCTTTTGAGATTGGTTTTTCTTTTTACACAGCACAATTTGCAGGAGAAGCCAGGCTTTTGTGTATATCCATAGCCGGTCCTTTTCATTGCGGAGTGGTATTCCCCGGTACGGGCAGAACCCATTTGGTTCACTCACTTATCCCTTCATGGGCGTCTGAGTTGTTCCCAGGTTTGGGTGATTTCGAATAACGCTGCTGTAATTATTTGTGCACAGATGCTTATGGAACATAGATCTTTATTTCCCTGAGATCCGGCTGAAGCTGTAATTGCTGGGGTGTCCAACTGTTGCAGCGTGCCGGTGCCAGCATGGGCCCGTTACCTGCATCCTCACGGCGTGGGTGTTGCCACATCGACATCCCAGTCATGCCACGGTGCAGCTCACATTTGCCTGATGACTCCTGATGTTGAACATGGTTCCACGAGCCTGTGTTTCACCTGCTTGATGGCTGGGTGGCTGGGATAGAGCCCCGGCTGTCTTCCTGGCCTTCTCCGGCTACAAGCCGGAGGACTGGGTGCTGGAGGCGAGTGGCTGTGCACGGCCCTGCTTTAGTGGCTGTGTCTTGTCCGGCTGCCCCTTTGCTCGTCGTCTGGCTGGAAAGAGCAGACTTTCCTGCCACCAGCTTCAGCTCCTAGACAGGACTGATAACGCAAACAGAAAGTGCAGAATACTCACTGCGCCTCACCCCTCGTTCGCCTGCTGCCTTCTCTCCACTTTTCAGGGTCTCCTCTCGTGTGTTTTGTGATGTCCGGGGCTTTAGTCGTGCTCAGTGAGAGAAGCACCTCCGCGCCACCTGAATTTGGGTCCATAAAATCCAGGGCGAGTGTCCCACCACCCCTGCTGAGTGGCCTGCCCGCACCCCTCCTGTGCTCTGCCTGCAGTGGCCTTTGGACCCTTGGGGGCCCGGGGCCTCACGTTTATTACTGCGTGGACTGTTAGATTTGGCTGTGGTTGCAGCTTGACACAGCTTGCAGGGCCGTGGTCTTTTTGCTGTTCAAGTTCTTGTTCACGAATCTGTGTTTAGAAAGGAGTCTGGTTAGTAGCAGCCTGATGGGACATTTGTCATATCCCCTATGTCATCTTTGTCCACCTTCTATTTTGAACTCGGGAAATCCAGTCAGAGTGGGAGGGGCAGCCAGTGGATGACTTACCGAGAGGTCACTGCTGTCCTCGGGCCATCCTCTCAGCCAGTCCCTCTGCCGGAAGGGAAGGAGAGGAGCCCGCTACCGCTGTTCTGAGTGAAGCTGGTGAGTGAGTGCCGGTGCCTCCCTCCTCTGCTGTTCCTGGCATTGTATTCCTGTCGTGTCTGCCCTCCAGAGAAGCAGCTGTGGGAAGGGGCCGGGAGCCAGCCTGTTCTGACGCCTCCACCTCTCGTGCTGTGGGACTTGGAGCAGGCCCCTCAGCAGGTTCCTGTTCCTCCCCAGATGCCCCTTTCGTGAGATTGCGGGGGAGATGGATCACACCGATCCCTTAACATACCCAGCGCTTGCACGTGTCGTGCCAGCGCTGTGTCATCCAGCACCCTGCGTCACGGCCCTGTTCTGCCAGCCACTGTGTAAATAAGCCGGAGTCACCCTGCTCTGCGAGTGAGAAATCATACCTGGATGTCTCAGCGTGGCTTCTTACACCGTGATTTCAGAGCTCACTACTTGTGGGTCTTCCCTGGGCATTGAAGATGGCTTGTCTGGCTTGGGTGCTGTCAACTTGTTTGGAGTATCCAGGTATTTTCTTCTATCTCTAGGAAGCTCGTGTACTTACGGCAAAAGTTGGAAGCAAAAGTTCTTATTTCAAATACAGTGCTTACTAACGCACTTTTGTCTGTCCTTAGCATTTTGATAAGTTTCAGACTTAATGCTTTCGTAGGTATTTTTTGAGTAGGTGGGACTTGGACAAGGTACATAAAGCAGAGTATAGTAAGGTATTGGCCGGCTGCTGACCAGCTGTCCCTCCCGTGGAGTGGCAGCCTTAGCTGCTCACCCAGGCAGGGACAGAGTCAATCACTTGTTTTTCGAATGCGGGGGACTTGGTTTCTCCTCAGGGTATGGTCAGGCAGATTGTGCAGGTACCACGCCATGTCTTCCTCTCAGGTCACCAGGTTGTAGTACTGGTGTGAAAGGGTAGGGGAGTCTGAACGGGCAGGTGGGTGGCTATGCGATGGATGTGGTGTTCACGGCCAAGGTAACATGCGTGTTAGTAAAAGGAACTTCCAGAACACTGCACAGTCAACATGTGAGCTACAAGAATAAAAAGGTGTGGACTGGTACCCAGTCACCAGAGGCCCCTTCAGCAGAGGCGGCTAATCCTCTGCCCTCTGTGCTCACGCTATCCCGGCAGTTTGCTTTTCTCACTAACACAGGCTGTCTTAGAGGTTGTTCCACACAGGAACATAAAGAGCAGCTTCAGTCTTCTTCATGGCTGGTGGTATTCCATTCTGTGAATGGACCAGAATCACCATAGCCGGTCTCCCACCAGTCTTGTATGTATTGATCGCTGTTTGAGTGATTTCCAGTCTGCTGTCTTTGCAATGAATGGGGCCATGAATAACCTTGTTATTTGTGTATTTCTCGTGTGCATATAGAATAGGATACATTTATAGAGAAACTGTCATTAAGTCAAAGATACATATTTTAAAGCTTGATGTACTTTATCAAATGTTCTCCATAAAAGTTGTATTAATTTATACATGAGGATTGTATTAATTTATATGTGAGGATCAGTAGGCTGTGTAATCAGACTTTTTATCTCAGTGGAGCTGGTAAAGAAAAAATGCCTATTATAATTTTAATTTGCATTTTAAACAGATTTTATTTATTTGAAATTCAGAGTTATACAGAGAGAGAGAGAGAGAGAGAGAGGGAGGGAGGTAGGTCGGTCGGTCGGTCGGTCGGTCTTCATCCTCTGGTTCACTCCGCAACTGGCTGCGATGGCCGGAGCTGAGTTGATCCAAAGCCAGGAGCCAGGAGCTTCTTCCAGGTCTCCCACATGGGTGCAGGGGCCCAAGGACCTGGGCCATCTTCTACTGCTTTCCCAGGCCACAGCAGAGAGCTGGATTGGAAGTGGAGCAGCCAGTACTTGAACCGGTGTCCATATGGGATGCTGGCACTGCAGGTGGTGGCTTTACCCATTATGCCACAGCGCTGGCCCCTTAAGTTGCATTTCTTAATAAAAGATTTATTTATTTGAAAGGCTAGAGAAAGAGGCGGATGGACATCTTCCATCTGCTAGTTCACTCCCCTGATGCCCATAATGGCTGAGGCTGGACAGGTAGAAACTAGGAGCCAGAAACTCCATCCAGGTTTCTATGTGGACAGCAAAAACCCGAGTTCTTGGACCATCCTCTGCTGCTTCCCAAGTGCATTGGCAGGAAGCTGGATTGGAAGTGGAGTAACCAGGACTCGGACTGTCATTTTGATGTGGGATGGGGGTATCCCAAGTGGTGGCTTTTCCTGCTGTATCACGGTGCCCTCCCGTCTAATACAGTTTTAATACTGTACAGCTCTGCCATCTCTCACATTCACTCACGCCTTCTTCACCTGCAGGTCTTATACATTTAGTTTTCTGATCAGACGGTGTCCAGGAGTTCTGGGCAGCCACCTACAGTTTTCTTTTGAGTGACATGCTGCTTTGTCTTTGAGGAGTTCCTTTTCACACCAGTACAGAGAAGTGTACTGCTGCTGCTGCTTCTTTTTTTTTTTTTTTTTTTTTTTTACAGGCAGAGTTAGAGAGAGACAGAGACAGAGAGAAAGGTCTTCCTTTTCCGTTGGTTTACCGCCCCCCCCCCCCCCAAATGGCCACTACGTCCGGCATGCTGCGGCCGGTGCGCTAGGAGCCAGGTGCTTCCTCCTGGTCTCCCATGCGGGTGCAGGGCCCAAGCACTTGGGCCATCCTCCACTGCCTTCCTGGGCCACAGCAGAGAGCTGGCCTGGAAGAGGAGCAACCGGGACAGAACCGGTGCCCCGACCAGGGCTAGAACCCGGGGTGCCGGCACCGCAGGCAGAGGATTAGCCTAGTGAGCTGCGGCGCCGGCCATGAGAAGTGTACTTCTTACAGGCATGACTGGATTAAATAACAACACGAGTGGCCCCCAGTAGCTCTCCTGTTTGCTGCAAAAGCACACAAAAGCAACTGCCAGATTCTCATAATATGGATCGATTTAAAAAGTTAACTTCCTGTGATACATGAAGAGATGATGCAGTGTTAGCATTTGTTTATTTTTTATTTGAAAGGCAGAGCAACAGAGCGGGAGAGACAGGGAGAATGCTTCTCCATCTACTGGTTGACTCCCCAAATGTCCACAGCTGCCAGGTCAGGGCCAGGCCAGAGCCGGGCGCTCCATCATGGTCTCCTAAATGGTGGCAGGGCTTAAGCACGTGGGTCTTCCTCCGCTACTTTCCCAGGTGCGTTAGCAGGACGTGGATGGAGCAGCTGGGGCTTGAAGTAGACCTCTGATAGGGGATGCTGACGTCACAGTGGCAGCTCAGCCCGCAGTATCCGTTCTGTTGTGTCTGGCTTCTTTCCTTCGGGGCTGGAGGAGTCATCCCGTTAATGCGAGTAGCTGTGTGGCCTCCAGGATACTAACACACTAGTTTGCAGATCCGCTTTCCCCACACTGGGCATTTGGGTTGTGTCTGTGTTGCTTATTTAGAGCAGTGACAGGGTGCACTTCCGTGTGTGTCTTGATGAGGAAGGTACATATTTGGGTTCATGCTGGGTTCGGGGGTAGAATTGCTGAGTCACAAGGCAGACGCTAGTTCAGCTGTTTTCTGAAGTAGTCGCACCAGAATGCACACTCACCAATACTCGTCTTTCCATCCTGCTGTCCGGAAAGCTGTGTCATGCTGAGGTTTTAATTTCCACTTCTTGGTGACTTATGAAGCTGAGCCCCTGTTACAAACTTTATTGGCTGTATTTAAGTCTTCTGTCCATTTTTCTTTTAGCTAGTCTTTTTTCCTTACTGAATTTTGAGGTTCTTCTACCTTTGGGAGAATGACAGTAAGTGTCTGAGAATCACGGTGGCAGAGCGGGGTAAGCCGCATCTCATATTGGAGTGCTGGTTCAAGTCCAGGCTGTTCCGCTTCTGATCCAGCTTCTTGCTAATACACTTGGGAGGCAGTGGGTGATGGCTCAGGTGCTTGAAGTCTGGTTCCTGGCGTCAGCTTGGCTCAGCCCTGGTTGGTGTGGGCGTTTGGGGAGTGAACCAGTGGGTAGATCTGTCTGCCTGTCTCTGTCTCACTCTTTCACGTAGATCTCTTTGTGGTCAAGGCTCAAAGGGGCACACCCTCCGTTTCACGGCCCTTTCTGTGTGTCACTGCGTCTGTCGACAGTGAGGTGTGGGTGTCCCGTCCCCACAGTGTGGTCTCTGTGCTGCTGACGCGTGCTCAGCTGTGTGACTCTGCCCACGCTCCCAGCGCCAAGCCTGCGTGTCCAGCAGATGCTGGTCTCTGCCCTCTGATGCTGTGATGGTCCCGTTGAGTCCACTCCACTGCCCTGCTGTCGTTAGCATTTATCTTCTAGGTTGACTTGCTTGGGTGAGCTGTGTTTTTACCTTAGACATTTGCTGAAAAACAGGAGCACCCTTTGGCCTTCAAAGTCTTGTGTGTGTAAAGGCTGGGATTTTGAAACAGTTCTGACTTTTTTCTGCCATTCCTTGGTTGTCAGGACTTTCAGTGCTGGCTGCTCGTCAAACGCCGGGTCTCTTAGTATTCCTTAGAGTGGCTGCCTGGGTCCTCTGCCTGCACCACTCCTAAGCCAGGGCGTCCAGGAGGAAGCTGCCCGGTGCCTCAGTCAGAGCAGCCCCCGAGGAGACCCGCTGTCTCCCCTCCAGCTGCCTGCTGGGGCTGGGCCAAGCAGGGAGGGAAAGGGTGGGGAAGGTAGGGCTCCTGCCTGCGGCTGCTGCGTCCAGGGAGATGGAGACGCAGGGTAGGGCCCAGGCACGACATGTGGGAGACACAGGTCACAAGTGTGCACGTCAGTAACAGCACGTACCGTCAGATAGCCATGACCTTCTGTGGGCAGCTAGTATGAATTTTGCAGCTGGTACTGTGGTACAATAGGTTAAGCTGCTGTCTGCAGTGCCGGCATCACATATGGGCACCGGTTCAAGTCCTGGCTGCTTTGCTTCTAATCCAGTTCCCTGCTGATGTACCTGGGAAAGCAGTAGAAGATGGCCCAAGTCCTTGGGCCCCTGCACCCATGTGGGAGACCGGGAGGAAGCTCCTGGCTCCTGGCTTCCGCTTGGCCCAGCCCTGGCCGTTGTGACCATTTTGGTAGTGAACTAGCGGGGATGTAAGATTTCTCTCTTTTTCTCTGTTAACTCTAACTTTCAAATAAATAAATAAATCTTTTAAAAAAAAAAGGACAAATTTTATCTCAAAGTGTCAATGCCAGATTGGTGAGATTTCGTGATGATCTGAGGGGTGGGATGTTGACACCCTAGAGGCATCTCAAGGCGGAATGTGGTGCCTTGGTTATTTCCCGTAGATAATGCCTGAAGGTGGAGGACTGTGCGCCCCGGGCAGTGCTGACACTCTTGTCACGGGAGGCTGTGTGGTCTCCCTGAGCTAGGGCGGGATGGTGCTGTAAATAGCCCCAGGGTTCTCAGATGGGGAACAGTGTGCCAGCAAGCAAGGCAGCTGCTGTCGGTTCGGACCTGCGGCCTAAATGCTGTTCCTGTCTGTGCACATCTGACCCCACCAGGCGGCTTGTGTCCCTCAGTCATGGCCGGCTGGGATTCACGTCGCCTCATCCCCAGGCTGTAACTCAGTTAAAGAAAATGTTTGAGAAGCTGCAGCTCAAAACTCGCGTCCCCGGACGTGTTCAGTGGTTACGTGTTGACTACCCAGGAACAGTCGCACAGGCTAAGGAAGTGATGGCCTCTTGTCGTGCGCTTCCTGCACGCGCTGCCTTAAGCAGAGCGGTTTGAGTCAGCTCTGTGGCTGCCTGGCCCAGAAGCCACTCTGGTGAGCCCTCCTGCAGTGGGTGGCGGTGGTGGGCCCCAAGTCCTGTTCTCGTGCGATGTGGCTGGGTGCTGGGCTGGTGTGGGCACTCCGTCCTGAAGGCTGGCCTGGGAGTGGCAGACACAGGACTGAAAATAGCAGGAAACATAAAACATTGCATTGTTCTCTTCTGTAAGTATCCTGTTGCCTGGCTCCTAATGTGACCCTGCGTTTAGCACAGCCGAGCGGATTCTCTTCCTCTTGTGGTGCTTATGCTGCTGAAAAGCCGGCACTGTGCTCACCCAGATGAGTAATTACGGAAGGATCTGCGCGGAGAGGCAGGGATGCGGACGGTGGCCCAGGCCCCCCCGGCCTCCCCGGCCCCCAGCCTCGCATTACTCCTGCCCCCTGCTTTCCTGCCCTCCTGGCCAGGCCAGCGTCCGAGAAGGTCGTCCGCCTGTCTATGCGGGGTGAGTCCGTGGGACTGGCGCTTTGCCCTGTTCTTTGTGTCCTAGGTCTAGAAGAGACGCTCAGCGTGGTGACCCCGTTCATCTGTCCCCAGCCCGTTTTCTCTGTCTTCCCTTTTCTCACGTCTCCTGGCCCTGCCACTTCCTACGCCCAGCCTGGCCTTACGTTTGCTTGTCCCAGGTACCCTGATACATGAAGAGTGAGTGAACCGTGCACCGGTGACTCAGTTCTGTTCCTCCCTCTATGTGATGAAACTCCATCGCCAGGGAGAGAATCCAGCCATAGAACAGTTCTGTGTTTTCTGAGCCAGAAATGTGATCATCTGAAGATGTAAATTGGGTGTTCCTAAGTTGGGTCTTAATGTAAATTAAAGCTATAAGATGGACAGAAATCCGGAAGTTAAATAACATTGTAGTGGTGAATCCATGGGGGAGTAGGTATTTTCCTAACACTTGAGGGGAATGAACAGTGATACAACATATCCCTGTAGAGAGGAGTCTGGCAACAGCTAGCAAAATTGCATATGAATTTACTCACGGTCAGGCAGTTCTATTTCTAGGAATACATCCCAAAGATGCACGGTAAAAATAGGAAAAGATGCGTGTGCAGGCTGTTCGCTGTGGCAGCAGGAAGAATTCCCATGAGCAGGGCCTGGCTGGGCAGGCTCTGGGACCTCCAGTGGAGTCCGTGTCCTGTGCTGCCGGAGGAGTAGCGGAGCTCGTGTGTTGCTGGGCGTGGGGGCCAGGGTTGTAGTCAGGTGGGGCGACGTGTCTGTGGCGTGCTGCTGCTTAGACAGGGGAGTCTGCGGATGCACGGCTCTCACACGTGCAGGGAGAAACCATACTGGTTATTTTGAGCTTCCTATGGGAGCTAGGATAGAGAGACATAAGAACTAGACTTTTGATAAATATTGTCAGATTTTCTGGAGAATGCTTGCGCCCTGTTTCCCTCCGCTCAGTCGCCGAGGAGAACTCGTTCCTCACGTCTTCGCCGCACTGGAGGCGACCTCTCCACCCTCGCCGGCCGGCTGGGTGAGGGCTGTTGCTGATGAGCTGTGTGGATGGCCCTTTTTCATCAGCAGGGGTTTTTCTGTTGATTTCTGGAGACTGTTGTAGAACCCGTTTTCCTTTGTTGATCATCTAGGTTCATGAGCTCTGTGCCGGATGAGCGGTTCGGGGCCTGACTGTGGTGGTTCTGCCCCGGGTGTGGGAGGTGTTCTGTAAGCACGTTTCTGTGTGGTACACATGCGTGCTCTGGCCCAGACGCCCTGAGCTGCGCAGGTCTGGCGCTGCAGCCGCGCCGTCCCGGAGCAGGCTCTTCCACTTCCCGAGGCCTGGTACCGTGTCTGAGCAGCGAGGACTTAGGGCTGTCCGCTGACGTAGATCGCCGATGCACACGTAAACCGAATTAAATCACCTTTTAGCTTGAGGTTCTTGATGTTTTGGTGACCCATGGTAACTATTTTTACGTTCTGTGTAATGTGGATACCTGAACAAAACAGTCACTCTTCACTCTATGCGTGCGCAGGGGAGGACGGGCAGGTTTAGAGTCTCGCTAGCTGTGGCACGTGCCCTTCGCTCACGGACGTGCCGCATGCGTCTCTGCAGGTCATCACGCCGTGTAGGAAGCTCATCTTGTGCGCTGATAACCGGAAAGAGATGGAAGATTGGATCGCAGCCCTGAAGACTGTCCAGAACAGGGAGCATTTTGAGGTTACCATGCCCGCTGTCACCTCTGTGGCCCTCACCTCACACCCTGCCGTCCAGCGTCCCCCCCCCCCGCATGGCCCGACAGTTCTGGACTGAGATCTCAGCCTGTTCCTTGTTAAATTTTGAGGTTTCGATGCCCGGTTTCGGCCCCTCGGTAGTCCTCACTTCACACCCTGCCGTCCAGCGTCCCCACCCCGCGTGGCCCTACAGTTCTGGACGGAGATCTCAGCCGGTTCCTTGTCAAATTCAGGCTCGTGCCCGGCCGGTCTGCAGACCTGTCAGACCATGACCCCGTCCTTCAGAAACCTCTCTTCTCCTTCCTTGGATACTTTCTTTAATCCTGTTCAGGTTATTGCGTTGACGGATTTCAAGGGGACGTCTCATGTGTGCCATCTGTATTTCATTCTCGCAGCCTACCCAGTACAGCATGGACCACTTCTCAGGGATGCACAACTGGTACGCCTGTTCCCACGCGAGGCCCACCTACTGCAACGTGTGTCGTGAGGCGCTCTCGGGGGTCACGTCCCACGGGCTGTCTTGTGAAGGTATGAGTGGCCTGCATCTGTCACTCTCTTGGGAAAGGTGGCCCCATGTTTTGCTTGATGAAGCCTCGGAGATCCAAACGCGGTCACCGTAGTGAGCCTTCGTGACCGGGTGGTCGGCCGGGTGATAGGGTGTCTGTGACTCCATTCTTGTTGATTTTTACCTGCAGACAAGTCCTTGGTAGACCATTTTTTAAACAGAGCTTGAGAAAATGGCAAGCAGGGATGTGGTGGGAAGGAGAGACAAACCAGAGGCCTTGGCTCACAGGGAGAAAATGTTTTTGAAAGACCTGTTGGCCCCACTGTAGTTGTCCTCCCTGCCGGGCTGGAGACGGGGCACAGACCCAAGGTCAGGACTGGGGCTGGGCGAGGAAGTTCAGTCTGCTGACAGCAGGGACTCCAGGCTCCTGCCTGTGGCCAGATCCTGCCAGCGCCTGCTTTTGTACAGCTTAAGAACTTAAAAATGGTTCTTACGGTTTTAAATTGTTGAAAAATTCCAAAGAAGAATGATATTTTGTGGCACATGAAAATGACAGCAAGTTGAAGCTTCAGTGTCCACATGGACGTAGTTCCTGTGGGCCTTGTGCTGTGGCGCCACAGTGGGTAGTTGGGCCACGGTCATACGTGGCCTGCAAGCCCAGGACTTGCACCTCGAAGGTTCACCGACTCCCAGCTGTCCCTGCTGCAGGTCCCGCTCCTCCGCCCACTGCCGTCGGCTCTGTAGTTTCACAGTGGTGTGGTTCCAGCACAGGTGCCCCTGGTGCCCTCCAGCCCCAGGCCAGTTCACAGCACGCTGTGATGGACCAAGCTGGTGGTTTCAGGTGTCCCTTCTCTCACAGTGTGCAAATTCAAGGCCCACAAGCGGTGTGCTGTGCGTGCAACCAACAACTGCAAGTGGACCACGCTGGCCTCCATCGGGAAGGACATCATCGAGGATGAGGATGGGGTACGTGCAAGGGTACCCCACTTGCAGTGCCCTGAGCCAGGGCTGGGCCTGCACACCCTCTCCTCCCTGCCCCAGCCCTGCCATCTTGTTTGAGGTGGTCCTGCCATAGGGAGGATTCGGAGACTCTGTCCTGTGGCCCAGCTGGCACTGTGATATGAATTACTCTTATGAATGACATCCCTGCATGCATCGGGGAAGGGCTTGAGTAGGGAGGACTGCCTTGGCAGAGAGCGCCCAGCGCATTTCTGCCAGAGGCTCCCCCAGCCTTGGGTTGGTGCTCGGAGTGTCCCCAGCACACGTCTCTCCCTGGCCCGCAGATTGCTATGCCCCACCAGTGGCTGGAGGGAAACCTGCCGGTGAGCGCCAAGTGCACCGTGTGCGACAAGACCTGCGGCAGCGTGCTGCGCCTGCAGGACTGGCGCTGCCTCTGGTGCAAAGCTATGGTGAGTGGGGCCAGCACTGCCTTGGGAGACGCCGGTTCTGCTCACGTGGCTCGTGGATCTCAGCCTGGGGCCTGCTTCCCACGGCACCCATGTGACCTGTGCCTCCGCGCTCTGTGCTTTAAGCCACGTAGTGTGAGCATGACTGGCGCCTGCCTGTGTTTCTGTGCTGTTCATCTCAGGTGGAAGTGGGTTGGCTGCACGTCTGCTGCGGGCCAGGGGCACACGCCAGCACATGTGACGCGTGGGTTCTTGTTCCAGGTACACACAGCGTGTAAGGACTCCCTGCTGACCAAGTGCCCGCTGGGCCTGTGTAAAGTGTCTGTCATCCCTCCCACGGCACTCAACAGCATCGACTCTGACGGTGGGTGCCGGGCACCGCTCGCTCGCTTGCTCGTTCGTCCTTCTCACGTCTGTACCCGCTTCCTTCCGCTCAGCAAGAGCACAGCCGTGGCGGAGGTGGCGGCGGTGGGCATGGATGCTGTGAATGGCGTCCTGGTAGTTAGACTGCTTAGGACTTGAGGCTGCCCCTGGCTTGCATGGAGCCAGGATCTGTAGGTCAGGCCCATCTCTGTCTCTGGCAGGTGCCCTCAGGTAGCCCACAGCTGCTGTTGCATCCGGCTGGCACACGGTGATGCGTGCTGATGAGGATGGTGGGAGGGGGTCCTGGGGTGCAAGTCTAGAGGAATCAGCTCGCCCAAGGTGGGGACAAGAGTGGCAGGCAGCAGCGAGGGGAAATTTCTTTTCTTTTCTTTTTTTTTTTTTTTTTAATTTTTGACAGGCAGAGTGGACAGTGAGAGAGAGAGAGACAGAGAGAGAAAGGTCTTCCCTTGCCGTTGGTTCACCCTCCAATGGCCGCCGCTGCAGCCGGCGCACCGTGCTGATCCGATGGCAGGAGCCAGGATCCAGGTGCTTTTTCCTGGTCTCCCATGGGGTGCAGGGCCCAAGCACCTGGGCCATCCTCCACTGCACTCCCTGGCCATAGCAGAGAGCTGGCCTGGAAGAGGGGCAACCGGGACAGAATCCGGCGCCCCGACCGGGACTAGAACCCGGTGTGCCGGCGCCGCAAGGTGGAGGATTAGCCTATTGAGCCACGGCGCCGGCCCGAGGGGAAATTTCTAATTCTTGTCACCAGTCCCGGCTGGATGGGGCTCACTTCCTCACACGGAAGTGAGCGTGCTCTCCTCCCTTGCAGCTCAGTGTGTCTGTGTAAGCTGCCTGGCCCCCGCGAGACCTGCTGCTCACTCCGTTGGCAGCTCGTGAGTGTTCTGTCCGTTCTCACCTGCAGGGTTCTGGAAGGCCACGTGCCCACCGTCGTGTACCAGCCCCCTGTTGGTCTTTGTCAATTCCAAGAGTGGGGACAACCAGGGCGTGAAGTTCCTCCGAAGATTCAAGCAGTTGCTGAACCCTGCCCAGGTCTTTGACCTCATGAATGGAGGGCCACACCTCGGGTAGGAAGCCATAAAATGTTTCCTGGCACTTTAACAACTTGTGGATAAGGTATACTTACTTAGAAAATAGGAAAGATGCGGAAGATTTTAAATAGGAAAGAAAAGTTTTTTCTGGAACGCCCTCCCTCCCCAAATTCCACATGCAGAGGTGCTCACCATTAATAGTTGGTAATGTGTGTCCTTCTGGCTTCCTGCACACACACACACAATCTTGGAAACCAAGCAGGACCCTGCGTTACCCACAGTCCCAGCTTCCCGCGCACACACATACACATCTTGGAAACCAAGCAGCACGCTACGGTCCCAGCTTCCTGCACACACACACACGCGCGTGCACATGCACACGTACACGCGCTTCCCACGCAAACACATACACGCACACACACATCTTGAAAACCAAGCGGGACCTGTGTTACCCACTGTCCCAGCCTGCTGTCCACGTGCCTGGGCACACCATATTGGGTGTGTGTTTTCACACCAATCTGCGAATTGGCTTCGTTCTCTTTAACAGCTTCGTGGTACTGAGAACAAGCTGTTCAGTGGGGCCGGGGGGCTTTTCCATCCTGGGAGGGGCAGGAGGGCATCCCGTGCAGGTGCAGCGAGGCATGGTTACCCAGGGCCCAGTGTGTAGAGAGCGATTGCACTTTTCATCTGCTGGCTGGCGTGTTCTTTTTAGTCCTGTCTTTTTGTAGGGTTGGGGAAAACATTTGCTCCTGTCAGTCTTGCCATTTGGATCCAGCAATGGAAGATAGGTGCTGACGCCCTCCCGGAAATGTGTAGGGCGGTGCTTGCAGCACCTGCAGGCTGGAATGTGTCCCTGGGTGGAACTGAGGAGGGTGGTGTGCTTGGAGCAGGTGGTACAGCGTGAACCTGGGCCGATTCGCTGTGTCCTCACTGACACGCTGGGCTGGGCTGGGCTGGGGGCACACTGCCTGTCTGTCTGTGAACTCGCGTCTTTGGCTGTCTTTCTTCGCAATCGTCCCCGCTTGCAGAGGCGGCGCTGGAGAAAGGCACACGCAGCAGCACTGATGGCGGTCTGCTCGAAGGCGGCCCTGGCGGAATGTCTGCCATAGCCTTGTCCCCTGAGTGACGCGGGAGCACCTGCACCACCAGGCTGACAAGGAACTGTTTCAGTTAAAATGTGGGGAAGTGAAGGCATCGTGCACCCGTCTCACAGTCTGGGAGCAGCTCAGGGATGCTGGACAAGCACTTGGCTATGGCCAGCTGTTACCGATGGTTCTCGCAGAAACCGCACTTGGTAGCTGGAGTTCAGTATGAGTTGAGACGCCTTAGGAAGCCCCCGCGGAGGCCTCCCTGGAGTTGATTCAGTCACTTCCTGTTTCCGCGATGCACCTGACCTCACCCGGTTTGCAACAGGACTCGGAGCTGCTGCTCATCTTCCTCTTCCCTCTTCTGGCCTTGACCCATCACGTCTTCTGTTGGCCTGGGCCCATGTTCCCAAAGGCACCCGTGTGGGCCTTTCTCAGCGAAAAGGAAGCCACCACACAGAATGGGAGCCCTGTCCAGACCCTGATTTTAGTGCCTTGGCTCTGTCCCGGCTTGCTTTCTAAGCACTTGTGGCTCAAGCCGCCTGCTGGGGACTGTGGCACACCTGCAGACGGGGCTGCGCAGCGGACCGTCTGAGCCGCCAGTGGGTGTTTTGCAGATTCTTTGGTATCCAGAGACAGGCCCTGTGAATTAGGCCAGGGTCTGTGTGGGGTCTCCTGTGTGAACGTTTGGAGAGAGCAGTGTTCTGCTGGCTGAGGGGATGGTGGGAGCCTGTGGGCAGCAGGCACCCCGCATTCAGCGACCAAGGCCAGGGAGAGCACAGCCAGGCGTTGGGCCAGGCTGGGGCATGGCCGGTGCCAGGGCAGAGGTGTGGGCAGCTTTTGGTGCGGGAGGGCCATGGGTGCTGGCGGAAAGGTTTGATCTCCTGTAGTCTGGGGGCAGCTTCTTCAGGGAGACTCCTGCTGGGGCGTGTGTTTTAGAAGGCTCCCTGGAAACGCAAATGGGCGGCTCTGGGACAAGGGCCAGGAGGGGCCGGCTGGCCTGGCCGTGGTGCTGCTGCTGTTAGCTGAGGACAGGCACATCCTGGTGGAGGCATTGTAGGACACCAGGGTGGTGCCTCCTAGTGGGCAGGTGCAGTGGCAGGCTTCAGGAGTGGCCTGAGGTGTTGCTTGGGGGCTACGCACCTGTGTGGTCCATGAGGTCACACCGTGGAGGTCACACCAGAAGAGGCTGAGGTGCTCAGAGGGTGGCTGTGGTGTCACGAGTGGGCCCCTGTGGAGGTCACACAAGAAGAGGGTGAGGTGCTCAGAGGGTGGCTGTGGTGTCGCGAGTGGGGACCCTGTGTAGGAGGGCCAAGGCGATTGAGATTGAGATGAGCCCAGCGAGGGGAAGGAGCTGGGCCAGGCTACATGGGTTTCGTCTCCTGAGGGACTAAGCGAAGCGTGGACACATCAGCAGCCTTTGGCCGAGGCCCGCGGACCCGGGCAGGAGCTGGCGTCTAGGGAGATGGAGGGTTGCCAGTGCGTCATGAAGTCTCCAGTACCCAGCGGCCAGCAGGGCCGCATCTTCTGCCTGGGCAGACCCTAGCCCTGGCTGGCTGGGCCCAAGTACTGCTTTGACAACCTTGACAAAAGCTGGCCCTGAGTAGGGGGCTGTGCAGACAGCCAATGTCACCCAACAGACCTGTGCTCACCTGAGCTTGGCCTTGGGCTCAGGGTCAGCCCCCGCGGCCCGGGAGTGACCAGCCACTGACTGTCCTGTAGGACGCACGTTCTGTCACTGACTCTTTCTTTTTCTCCACAGCTTACGGTTATTCCAGAAGTTTGACACATTCCGGATTCTGGTTTGTGGCGGGGATGGCAGTGTAGGCTGGGTGCTCTCTGAAATCGACAGCCTCAACCTTCACAAACAGGTACGTGGCTGTGAGGGATCCCGCCGCAGGGGAGAGGCGTGCGCGGTCAGCGAGGCTGCGCGCTCGCCCTCAGCCCAGGGCACCTGGTCTCTGGAGGTGGTGCAAGGAGGGCAGCCTGGCGGCGCCAGGAAGGCCCAGGATCTGGCTGTGAGATATGAGTGGGAGTCCACGCTGAGGAGCAGGTTGGGGTGGGGCCTTCATGCTCCTGTGACCCCCGTGACCCCCGTGACCCCCACCGAATCTCCAGTGGGTGGAGGCGAGATTTCCTGCTTGATGCCTCTTGCTTGTGAGGAGGGACAGACGCGCAGGTGAGCTGCCCAGGTGAGAGGAGTGGTTTATTGGACCCGGCTGCATACTGCTCAGGTGCTTGCTGTGTTCCTTGAGGTTTGCCGCTGAGCCGCCCCTCCCCGACTCGCCAGCTGCGGTTGGCATTTCCCTAACTGTCTTTCAGACGTGTCTGGGAGAAGACACAGTGACGCACGGCGCCCCTCTGGTCTGAATGCACTCGTAGTACCCATGCTTTTCCATCACCGTTTTGTAAAATTTCTATTTATTTACTTATTTACTTGAAAGGAAGTGGAAAGAGATCTTTACCCACTAGTTCATGCTCCAAATGCCCAGAGTGCTGGGGCGAGGTCAGGCCGGAACCAGGAGCCTGGAACTCAGTCCAGGTGTCCAGGGTGGTTGACAGAGACCCAAGTGCTTGAGCCATCACGCTGCCTCCCAGGACGCACACAGGCAGGAGCGATGTGGGGCCCAAACTCAGGGACCCTGATGTGGGGGCAGGAGCCTCAAGTAGCATATTAATTACTACACAGGCGCCCACCCTGCCCCTGCGTTGTTGAAATCAGTGTGCTATAGGCACCTCACTGTGTGTGGTCACTGGAGGGCTGTGTGTTGGCGTCCCCTGGCCAGAGCGGGGAGCCCTGGCTTAGCCATGGGTGCACAGGTGGCTTTAACACAGCTCTTGGTGAGAGCATAGTACATACATGGCCCAGTCCTCTCCTCCCCTGGACAGCACCACACGAAACAGGGTCTGCTGTGCCCAGCCGCTCTCAGCTGACGCCATGGAAAGCTGTTCTTTCCGGTGTGCTGTCCACATGGCGCCACTCAGTGGACACGCTCACTTTTGTTTCTTTACTTACCTGTGAAGCCTGAAGTCCCCTCGGTTGATCAGACTTGTGACCGAAGCCCCCGTTGAGGTCTTTGCCTCCTGAGGACGAGTGTGCGCTGACGCCTGTGTGTCACCGCAGCTTTTCCTAGTTGGTCGTCTGCCTGCAACACACCGCTCTGTGTTTTCCTCCGTGATGCTGCTGTTCACACCTTCTGGTGCTGTAGTTATCGAGGTCCCTTTTGAAGAGAGACCCCAGGCTTCTCTGAGGCGTGGCCGTGTCTGCAGGGATTTGGAGTTCCCTGCAAGCCCCGCTCCCCAGCTGGTGGTGTGGAGGGTGGGCTTCCCCTGTCACTGTTGAGCTGGCACTGAACCCTGGAGGCAGGCGCTCCTCCGTCCCCAGGTGCGGCGGCCCGGCCAGGGAGGAGAAATAGCACCACCTGGTGGTCGGATTGCAGTAGTCGGCTCAGGTCCAGCTTCAAATTCTGCTCACTTGTGAGCTGTTTACAAGTTCACTGTCGCTAGTTAGTAAGACAGCGACGCTTTGTGGTCCATTTTTGTCCACTCAGTTCAGTGAGTGTTTATCTCCTGTTATTTCTTTTGGGCTCTGCATGTCCCCCCACCCCTGCTTCTCTGGGCCCTCTCTCACTCCTCACTCACTTTTTTTTTTTTTTTTAACTTTTATTTAGTAGTTATAAATTTCCAGAGTACAGTTTATGGATTACAATGCCTCCCCCCCCATAACTTCCCACCCACCCACAACCCTCCCATCTCCCGCTCCCTCTCCCATTCCATTCACATCGATTCATTTTCAACTATCTTTATATACAGAAGATCAATTTAGTATATATTAAGTAAAGATTTCATCAGTTTGCCCCCACACAGAACACAAATTGCCAAGTACTGTTTGAGCACTAGTCATATCATTAATTCACATTGAACTACACATTAAGGACAGAGATCCTACATGGGGAGTAAGTGCACAGTGACTCCTGTTGTTGTCTTAACAAATTGACACTCTTGTTTAAGGTGTCAGCAATCTCCCCAGGCTCTAGTCATGAGTTGCCAAGGCCATGGAAGCCCCCTGAGCTTGCCAACTTTGATCTTATTTCGACAAGGCCATAGTCAAAGTGGAAATGTGCCAGGGGATTCCAATACAATCCCATCAAGGTTGCATGTACCAATGCTACCTCATTAGTCCAAGTGATCAATTTCAGGTCACAATTGATCATAATGATAGGTCTAAGTGTCAAAGGGATCACATAAACAAGACTAGTGTCTGCTAATACTAACTGATAGAATTGAAAAGAGAGAGAACAACATGGGAAGCAGGATACACAGCAGACACATAGAATGGCAGTTGTCCTAAATAGCACTCTGGCCTCGGAATGGGCCCTTGAGGCATTTGGATCTGGCTGAAGAGCCCATGAGAGTAGTTTAGGCATGGAAAGCCAAGATACTCTGGCAAAAAAAAAAAAAAAAAAAAAAAAAAAAAAAAAAAAAGAAAGAAAGAAAGAGAAAAAGGACCTAAATGAAAGATATCTGCGAGTGAGATCCCAGTGGAAAGAACGGGCCATCAAAGAAGGAGGTACCTTTCTCACTCACTCTTAAATGCTGTCTCCTGGTCCTTTAGCCTCCTCTGCAGAGGGCGCTGGCTGCCCTCTCTGTGCTCGGGGAGCCCGAGCACTGTGGGTGCCCCACACTGAGCTACGCCTTTCCCGGGGTCGGAGCCAGAGTGGCATGTTTGTTCTGGATGCCTCCAGTCTTGGAAGCGAGGGGATCCTGGGAGCAGGGAGGCGGTCGGCCTCTCTGGGGGCAGTCCTGCTCCACTTGGAGCTGTGACCTTTGCCTTCTAGCAGAGGTGACCAGACCGTGGATTTGGTCCCTCTTTCCACTGCCCTCCTCCGCACCGAGGCCTGACCTGCCCCTGCCTAGACGCGACCCCTGCTGCCTGAAATGCCTCCTGTCCCTTTACCTCACTGCCTGCCGTTTTTCCTGTACCAAGGCCCCAGCCCCTGGGTGCCCTTCCGTGCAGTGCTCTCTGTCTGGTGTGTCCCCGCGGTGCTTGCCGCTGCCGCAGTGTGGCCGGGGCCCAGCTCCAGCCGTGTGTGTCGGTGAACAGAGGCTGTGCAGGGCTATGGGGAGTCAGGGCTCGGGCCTGGCCCCGGGAGCTGTGAGTCTGCAGGAGCTCCCCTCCTGCCGGTCACTGCATCGTCAGAGCAGGGGCAGCCAGTGTTTCAGGAGGTCTCGGGGCGCCGACCTGGCATGCAGGGCTCTGCGGTGGGTATGCCAAGTGGAGGGGGTGGCTTTTGGGGAAGGGCAGACAGGTGGGTTCAGACTGAGCCTGAAGTGGCTTGTGTTTGCGTCCCAACTGGGTGGCCCCAGCGCCTTCCTCTGATGGAACTTAGAAGCCACTGAAGACGTTTCTAGAAGCATGGCGTGGTTTCCGGAAGGTGCAGTTGGCATCAGTGAGACTCGAGAGATCACATCAGTGGGGACTCGAGAGAAGGTGGGGGAGGTAGAGGTGGGTTCTTCAGGATTGTGGTCGCCATGCCGACGGGAAACAAGCGGGTTTTGGCAGCGGTCGAGAGAGTTTCTGGGTGTTGCGGTGTGGCACAGCTGGGGTGAGCCTCAGGGCTGGGGCCCGTGGCTCCACGTGTTGTGTTGGGTTCCGAAGACGCCCCAGAGAACATGCCAGCCATGCCGCTGCAGCCCAGCCTGTGGCATCGTGAAGGCTCGCGGAGAGGGCACGTGGTGGGGAGGTGGCTCCGGTGACCAGGCGCTCCAATGGTGTCTTCCCTCCTGTTTCCTGCCAGTGTCAGCTGGGAGTGCTGCCCCTTGGGACAGGGAATGACTTGGCCCGTGTGCTTGGCTGGGGCTCGGCCTGTGACGATGACACGCAGCTCCCGCAGATCCTGGCGAAGCTGGAAAGGGCCAGCACCAAGATGCTGGACAGGTGAGTGGGGTGGAGGCTGCTGTGAGCGAAAGGCCGCCTTGGACAGGTGTCCTGAACGTCAGGCTTACGTAGACCCCTGTCTGACCGTGACGCTGTGACCCAGTGGACTCTCACCCCCACCTCTTCTTCTCTTCTCTGATATTTATTTGAAAGTTCGAGGTCTTCATCCGCTGGTTCACTCCCCAGGTGGCTGCAATGGCCAGGGCTGAGCCAGGCCGAAGCCAGGAGCCAGGAGCTTCATCCGAGTCTCCCATGTGGGTGCAGGGGCCCAAGCACTTGGGCTATCTTCCACTGCCTTCCCAAGCTATGAGCAGAGAGCTGGAGTGGAAGTGGAGCAGCAGGACAGGAGCCAGTGCCCAGATGGGATGCCGGCACTGCAGGCGGGGGCTTCACCTGCTACGCCACAGTGCCAGCCCCTTTTTTCTAACATCTTTGATTATCGATCTGACTTTAGAAGGGGCACCAACAAACGAAGCAATCTAAGAGTCTGCCATGTGGGAGGCCTTCTTGGGAGGCCCACCCCAAGCCCGTCAGGGCCCGAGGATAAGGTGACCTGCAACCGTTGGCTGTCCCGGCCCAGGGCCCTGTCACACACTCGAGCAGTTCTGTTTTCCCGTATTCCAGTCAGGAAGCACTCGGGAATTGTCCTCCAGTGCTGAAAGCCACCTCGGCCTTCTTGAATGAGCCTGGGGGGTGCAGCCCACTGAGCAGAGTGCAGCCTGTGCCGTGGGCATTGAGGAGTGGCTCCCTGCTGCCCGGGACCCGCGTGCCGTGGCCGCCCATCTGAGGCTTCTGTATGCCAGGGAAGCAGCGCTGTGGCGCTGTCTGTAGGCGGGTGGACACTGTTCCCTCAGGAGTGGCCAGCGTCGGTGGGCTCGGCCCCTTTCAGCAGAGCCCAGTGGTTGTGGACTTAGACGTGGGTTGCAATGCAGAGTCAGGACAAAGGGCGTAAACACAAGCTCCCAGGCCAGCCAAGGGCTGGGCACAGGGTTTACCCTCAGGGTGGGGGGTCCTGGGTCCGAGGTCGTCCCGGGCTGGCTGGGGCTGACCTCTTGACCTCTTGTGTGTCCAGGTGGAGTGTCATGGCATATGAGACCAAACTGCCCCGGCAGGCCTCCTGCTCCACGGTCACGGAGGACTTCAGCGAGGATTCCGAGGTGCGGCCAGGCTGTTCGCCTCACGCGGCCCCGTGCAGGTGCAGGGTTCGCACTCCCCCTCAGAGGCTTGGACGGCCTGGATTTGGGGGCCTTTTGATGACTGCCCCCCCCCCCCCGGGAGCTCCCCACTCGCCCGTGCATCGCACCAGCTCCTCCCTGCCCTGCTGCCGCCGACCCTGGCCACCCTGCGGCCCCCTTCCCAGCAGCCCCCAAGCTCAGCTGCTGCTGCTGCCTGCGGCCCCGCCTCTGCTGTGGTTTGATCACGCTCCTCTGGGTCCCTTGTCACTGCCCCTGCTGAATGTGCTGGTGTGAGGGGCTCCTGCCCGTGGCAGTCCCTGCTCTCCAGGGCTTGGGGCAGTAGAGAGGGGAGCTTCTTTCTGTCGGGGGAAGGGTAGTCAGAGCCACAGGCCACCTCTGCCTGGGCCAGCTCCCACGTGGCCTTTGGAACCAGGCGTGGTTTGCCTGTGTCTTAAGTTTTTTTTTTTTTTTTTTTTGACAAGCAGAGTGGACGGTGAGAGAGAGAGAAAGGTCTTCCTTTTGCCGTTGATTCACCCTCCAGTGGCCACCGCGGCTGGCGCGCTGCGGCTGGTGTGCTGCGGCTAGCGTACCGCGCTGATCTGATGGCAGGAGCCAGGTGCTTCTCCTGGTCTCCCATGGGGTGCAGGGCCCAAGCACTTGGGCCATCCTCCACTGTACTCCCGGGCCACAGCAGAGAGCTGGCCTGGAAGAGGGGCAACCGGGACAGAATCCGGCGCCCCTACCGGGACTAGAACCCGGTGTGCCGGCACCGCTAGGTGGAGGATTAGCCTAGTGAGCCTTAAGTTTTTTAATTTGAGAGGAAGACCATGTGGGCAGAGCCTAAAGTCCTTGCCTCCTGGCCAGTTGTCAAGTCTGCTGACTCCTGCGCTGGGCCTGAAAGACAGCGCTCGCCACGCAGGCGTAGAGCTGCCGTTTGGATGGCGGCGGCCAGGTCTGTGCCACAGCGGAGGGCACACGTGGGCGAACAGTGGGCGTCTCCTTCAGTGGAGCCGTGGGGAGGAGACGGCACGGGCGCGTGCTACGGCTGCTTGAGGCTTTCCGTGGGTTCTTTCCCGGTATCCACGCCATGATGAAGCTTTGGGGTCTTTGGTGTAGCGCTGGCCAGCCCAGGTCAGCATGGGCAGGGAGCCGAGGCCCTGGCTGGGTCCGGCCTGGCCCCTTAGCAGGGAGTTCTGCTCCCAGGGAGCGCGCAGGAGAGCCGCCGGCCGGGCTCTGGAGCTGCGGTCCGGGAGGCTGAGCGTGCGCCCCCTGCTGGCGTAGGTGCAGCAGATTCTCTTCTATGAAGACTCGGTCGCAGCGCACCTCTCCAAGATCCTGACCTCGGACCAGCACTCGGTGGTCATCTCTTCCGCCAAGTGGGTGCCGGCGGCCTTGGGGCGGGGCGCCCGGCGCAGGCCTGGCGCCGACGCTGGGAGCACCTTCCTGTCGCCCCACAGGGTGCTCTGCGAGACGGTGAAGGACTTCGTGGCCCGGGTCGGGAAGGCTTACGAGAAGACGACCGAGAGCTCAGGGGAGTCGGAGGTCATGGCCAAGAAGGTGCGTCCCGGGCCCCTGGTGGAAGGGCCGTCCGGGCCGCGAGGAGCCCACGCCCCATGCTGCTTTGTTCTCATCCAGTGCTCGGTCCTGAAAGAGAAGCTGGATTCTCTCCTCAAGACCCTGGACGACGAGTCCCAGGCCACGTCCTCACTGCCCAACCCGCCCCCCACCATCGCCGAGGAGGCTGAGGACGGGGACGGGGCGGGCGGCGGCTGCGGGGCTGCCCCGGGCCGCTCCGTGGGCTCCACGTGCCCGGCCCGGCCGCAGATATTCCGGCCTCGGGAGCAGCTCATGCTGAGAGCCAACAGCCTGAAGAAGGCGATTCGCCAGATCATCGAGCACACGGAGAAAGGTGACGGCATCCCAGCCAGGCGGCAAGACACGCGGGGACCGCCACCCCGGCCTGCACCTCCCCGGGCCCCGCCCCCAGCGTGCATTTGCATGTCCTCAGCCCTCTTGGGTGGGCGCTCACTGCCGCCAGAGCTCATGGCCTCGCCTCTCTGGGCCACGTGCAGGGACTGGGGGAACGTAGGGCAGGGGCGTGTGGAGGTGAGCTGAGGGGCCCGTGTGCACCGTGGCCCTGTGCTCAGCGCTTCCTCCCTCTGCACAGCCGTCGACGAGCAGAACGCCCAGACCCAGGGGCAGGAGGGCTTCGACCTGGGCCTCTCGGAGTCAGAGAAGAAAGACCCCAAGGCGGACGACAGGGTGTGCCTGCCGCCGCTCCCTGCCGAGGGCTGTGGGGCCGCCAAGGGAAGGAGCTTCCGCAAAGGTACTGCTGTGGCCCGCGTGCTGTGGCCAGGGCTTTGCACGGCGGGCTTGCCCCGAGAAATGGCGGGGCGCTTCCCTGGAGGGGGCTGGCCGCTCGTCCACTGGGAATTCACGCTGCGCAGCCTGCGTGTGCATGTGGGGCCATCCAGCTTCTCCGGGATCTCGAGTGGCAGGGAGCACCCTCCTTGCAGGCGGCTTTGGTGGCCTGCAGGTACTGAGAGGTGGGGACTGTGAATCCTCCCTTGCTGTGCCCCACACAGCTGCCCAGAGGGGCCTTGTGCCCTCCTGGAACCGACCCCCACTTGGCCCCAGCCCCGCCTCCACAGCCTGTCTCAGCCACTGGGCAGGATCTGCCTGGAGCTGCTGCCCTGGCCTTGTGTGGGTTCCTGGTCCACGGCGCTCCTTCCCCCGGCTGCCATGTGCGGCCCGTGTCGCCCTTTGCACGCGGCACACGCCCTCCCCGGCGTCTCTCCCTCACACACTTTGGCAGGGCCCAAGGCACTCTGGGACCTCCTGTTCATTTCCCTGAAGACCTCCTTCAAGGTTTTCTCTCTGCCGTCACAGTGTCCAGGGCCCCGTGTGAGAAGCTGATGGGCAAAGGAGCTTTGTCCCTGGGCAGCTCCGCCTCTCTTCCCCCCCAGACAGGAGGCCGCGACAGCTTGCCTGCGCTCAACACCAAGATCCTGTACCCGAGTGAGTGTCGCCCCGCCCAGCCTCACCCCGGCCTGGCCTGGGCGGGAATCAGATGCGGTCGCGGCCCCCACAGAACTGACAGGTGCCTGGGGAAGATGGACAGGACTTTAAAACTCACGGGGCTCTGCAAGGGTCCCCTTTTTTATGAAAGGCCACCAGCCCCCACACAAGCCCCGGGGCACCCGGAGGATGCTGCTGCAAAGGGGGTGCTCATGTTGGGGTTAAGGAGTAAATGGCAGTTCCTGAACCGAAGGGTGGGCTGGGCGGATAGCGGCAGAGGAGCCGGTGGGACTGCTGCAGCAGGTGCGGCTGTCTGGAGTGTCCCTGTGCAGGTGGGGGGACTCCCCTCCCTGGAGTGTTCCCTCTGCTGGTGGGGGGACTCCCCTTCCTGGAGTGTCCTCGTGTAGCTGGGGGGGACTCCCCTCCCTGGAGTGTTCCCTGTGCAGGTGGGGGGACTCCCCTCCTGGAGTGTTCCTTGAGGTTTCTTGCTCACAAAAGGGTGGCCTTACAATGCCACTCAGTTGACTAATTCCTTGAGAGGTCAGAGGTCATCTTTGCGGCACTTCTTAGATTCCCCGAGAAGTCTCTCTGGCTCTGTAATGGGGTGCTGATGGCGGTGTGTGTACCTGCTAGGGTAGGAATACTCGCTTATCATCACGTCCGTCAGTGCCAGGCAGGGGCTGCTCCTGCGTGTGCCGCTCTGACAGCGGGGTCTCCCCCGTCCCCTCCCCTGCAGGCGTTCGCGCTGGGCTGTCTGGTTCCTTGCCTGGGAGCTCTGTCATCAGTCGCCTGTTAATCAATGCCGATCCCTTCAACTCAGAGCCAGAAAACCTGTGAGTATGAGGCTGACCCGAGCGGGCGTGGTGGGGGAGCCGGCGCGTGGGAGACTTCAGACTTCAGGATGGCCTGGCGGGGTCAGGCACAGCTGCCCCCTGCTCCTTTCCTGGCGCGTTGCTGGTGGGAGAGCTTAGGAACTGCGTCTATGGGGCTGCTGCAGGAGGGCCAAGGTCAGGGCCGCCGTGGCTCCTCTCCAGGCACGGTGTGGGCACCCACCTGCGTCCTTTGAGTGTCCGTCCCCTTCCCAGGTTGGGGGCAGGGCCAGCGACTCCTGCTCGGAGCTGGCTGCATACTTGCTGGGTCGCCTGGCCCTTTGCTGATGCCTCCCCGCTCACAGCCTTTGCTCTCCTCTGCTCGGGCTCTGGCCTTCCCACAATGCCTCCTGTCCCCAGCGGTCATGCAGAATCCTGGATCCCTGGGCGGATTGTCCTGGGTGTCTGCTCCCCAGGGAGACAGCTGTCCTGGGCTTATGGGACTACAGGAAGAAGCCGGGAGGGCGTGTTCCTGTGCCCGGCTTCTCTGGCCGTCCGGAGGCGGGCGTGCTGGCAGTCGGTGGAGTTTTCTTGCGTGTGGGACACCACTGCAGACACAGACGGCTTTCTGAACACCCCTCCGCTAGACTCCGCCTCCTCTTGGCTGGGGGCGGGTCCTGGGGGCTGCGGGCAGGAGCCGGCCCTTTGGCGTGGCACGGTGAGGCCGGGGCTGAGGGAAGTGTGTGGTACACAGGCGCTCACCCCGTGCTCCTTGGTTTCCTTCCCCCGAGGTGGTGGAGCCTCACTCTCTCTCCCTGCCACGGCCGGGGAGGAGGGGAAGGCCCGTGGGGGCGTGGCCCCAGCAGTGTACATGGGGAAGGAGGCTTTGTGACCACAGAACTGGATGGACATCTTCAGGTCACTTTGTAATTTGGAGACTGCGTGGATTGGGTCTAGGGATGTTTGGGAAATGTGTTAGGATCCAGGGCTGAGATGTGTGCATTTGTGCGTCGCGAAGATCTCCGGTTTGGGCGCTGTGGGCGAGAGGTGCAGCGCTGCTGGGGAGGCCGGCATGTCCTTCGCCCCTCAGCCCGGCGTCCCCTTGGGCCCAGTACCCCAGGGAACCAGGGACCAGGAGAGCGCTCGGTGGCCGAGGAGCAGAGAAGCAAACGCTGGGCTTTGCTTGCAGTGGAGACGAAGCCCGGCAGGAGCTGTGCCCTGGGGGAGCCTTGAGCGCGTTGTGCGTGGGCTTTGCAGGCTGATCACTGCTCTAGGCCTCGTGCCTTTCTGACCGTGTGAACACGCCCAGCCCCGCTGAGTTGTGCGTCCAAAACTGGCAAATGGCGTGGCTTGTGAGGTGTGTCTCAGGGAAGCGCATCGGAAAAAGAAAAAGGCAGCTTTGCCGTAGGGAGGGAGTGCTGAGAGGCGGGACTGCGGTCCAGCTGCCGGGCCGGGCTCCTGGCACCGACTTCCTCCCCCTCGCAGAGAGTATTACACCGAAAAGTGCGTCATGAACAACTACTTCGGCATCGGGCTGGACGCGAAGATTTCGCTGGACTTCAACAACAAGCGCGATGAGCACCCGGAGAAATGCCGGTGGGTGGCGGCTCCGCTCGGCGCTCCTCTGGGGCGGCGGCCGGTGTTCCTGGGCGAGCGGGTTCCAGAGTGGGCAGAACGCCCACGGCAGGACCCAGACAGCCGGGCCTTGTTGCGGCTCTCACGGAGCAGTGGGGGAGCCGGTGGCGGTGCAGGAAGCTGACCAGCAAGTGGGCTCCCCTGCGGGTTGGCCCGAGTCGGCAGGGCAGGTCCTGCACGAGGAAACCCTGCCTCCCCGGTGTCGGTGGGGAAGAGCAAGGGGCGCTGGGCTGTGCCATGTCACCCAGGCACAGAGGGGGCAGGGGACACAGCTTAGCCGGCAAACCCAGCCCACAGGAAGGGCTCGAGCCCGGAACTCCATCCGGGTCTCCCATACGGTGGCACTGAGCCGTCACCTGCTGCCGCCTTGGGGTGCGTGTCAGCAGGAAACTAGGTCAGAAGCAGAGGCACGGCTGGGTGCAGCCCGCTGACACGGAACGTGGCTGTCCCGAGGCGGCTTAGCCCTGGGCTCGCGCCTGCCCCGCGTGCCGCCCTCAGGCAGACTTCCTAGCGCGGTCCGAGTCAGGCTGCCTGGTGAGCCGATGCCATGCCCGGCCTGAAGGGTGCGCTCCCGTTTCAGGAGCAGGACCAAGAACATGATGTGGTACGGGGTCCTGGGCACCAAGGAGCTGCTGCACAGGACCTACAAGAACCTGGAGCAGAAGGTCTTGCTGGAGGTGAGCGCGGGCGGCGCTGCCTGGGCTCCCCGCCTGGCCCTGGCTGCTGGGCTGGCGCGGCTGCCGGAGGCGCAGGGCCGGCTGACGCATTCTCTCCGCTTTCCCCCTGCGTCCCTGCTGCTCAGTGTGACGGGAGACCCATCCCCCTCCCCAGTCTGCAGGGGATCGCTGTGCTCAACATCCCCAGCTACGCCGGGGGGACCAACTTCTGGGGGGGCACCAAGGAAGATGACGTACGTATGGGGTGCAGGTGGGCAGGAGCAGCCAGAGGGCCGCGGGGTGCTGGCATCGTGAGGGGCTGCGCGGGGCAGAGGGGCGAGGGGGGAGGAAGATAGAGATGGCGGGGGAGCGGGAGCCTCCAGGCGGGGGGCGGGAGGGTGTTGGGGAGAGCACCGAGGAGCTGGTGCGGAGGCCTTGGCCCACGTAGGTTGAGTGAGCTGGGGGGAGTCTGGGATTTGCCAGCCCCGAGTGGGAAGCTGGGCTGTGGTGTCGGGGGAGGGGGCTCAGCTCATCCTGGCCCCTTCAGACCTTCGCGGCTCCGTCGTTCGATGACAAGATCTTGGAGGTGGTGGCCGTGTTCGGCAGCATGCAGATGGCCGTGTCCCGCGTCATCAAGCTGCAGCATCACCGAATCGCCCAGGTAAGGGCCGTGGTCCCACAGGGCTCTGGCTGAGCCCTGTGCTCGAGGTCGGGTCTGAGCTGGCAGCAGCTTCGCCCAGGCTGCACAGGGCCCGGGAGGGGCGCTTTCTCACACGCATGAGGCCTCTGCGTGGGCTCTGCACTGCCTGACACTGCCTTTGGGGCTGGAGTCCTTCCTGTGGGCCGGGTTTGATGCTAAGCTGTGTCCCCCTGCCCCCTCTGAGCCTGGGTGAGATGGCGCAGCCCAGTGCCGCTCTGCACTTCCCCACTGAGACCAGGGAGCCACTGCCGACCCCAACCCTGGCCGACCTGGGCCGCCACCCGCTGCTCGCCACCTGCACTGTCTTGAAGCCCGCGTTTCTAACTCATGGGCAGCGTGTTTGTTGCTGTCGTCGTTGGCCTGTTGGGCGTGGGCTCTGTTGTGGGGGCATGTGCCTGTGGCAAGGATCCCCTCCACCCTTGTTTGCACACTAGGGTCTACACAGGCTGAACCCAGTGTTCTGGTCTCCACGAGGGGACCTCCTGTGGGCTCTGGGAAGTCTGTGCATCTGCGATGCTCTGGCATCGCCCCAGAGGTGGCTTTTGGGCTCCTGCGGGGCAGGGCTGGGGATGTGGCGCAGGGAGGCCCTGGAGGCTGTGGCTCGGCGCACGAGTGACGGTACTGTCTGGCCAGTGTCGCACCGTGAAGATCTCCATCCTGGGGGACGAGGGCGTGCCTGTGCAGGTGGACGGAGAGGCCTGGATCCAGCCCCCGGGATACATCCGGATCATCCACAAGAACCGGGCCCAGACGCTGACCAGGGACCGGGTAAGGGCGGCCGGGGAGAGGCCCAGGGCCCGCCTGTGCCACCTGTGCGAGAGCAACCAGAGACGGTCGTGTGTGCATCGGCGGGGGGTAGGGGGGTGGGGGGTGGGGGATGGTTACAGATGCGGAGATGGAGCCAGCGCAGCACTGTCTGGAGCACAAGAAGCCGCGTCCGTGTCCCCTCCCCCAGCTCCTAGCTGGCCCTGCGTGTCCGGCTGGGCGCGTGCTTGCCTCTCGAGGGCAGCAGGCGTCACTCTGGGCTCCCCGTCCTAGGCCTTCGAGAACACCCTCAAGTCCTGGGAGGACAAGCAGAAGTGCGAGCTGCCGCGCCCGCCGTCCTTCTCGCTGCACCCCGAGATCCTGTCTGAGGAGGAGGCCGCCCACATGGACCAGTTTGGGCAGGCTGCGGGGGTCCTCATTCACAGGTGCGCGCCAGCCGTGGGCTGCGCCGGCTCCTGGTTCGGCTGTGGGTCTGTGCCCCGGGAAGGCCAGGCCGGGTTCCCTTCTCCCCGGCGCTGGGTTTATTCCCCAGTCCTCTTTCGGTCGTTGCTTGAGGTCTGTGTGCCGTGGATGGAAAGCGCAGGATGCCTCCGTGCCCTGCACTTTCCCCAGAGAGTGGTCTGCACTCTGCTCTCAGATCAGAGACGGCGGCAGAGGCGTTTCCTGCTCTAACCTGCTGCGGCCCGGTTGGCTCAGCACTCGCGCCGTCCGCTCTCCCGCCCGCCCCGCGAGTCTGCTGTCCGCCTGCTGGCCTGTGGCCCTCTCCAGCTGTCGCCAGCCCTCTCTGCCCCCGGGCCAGCAGGTGCTCCTCCTCAGCTGTCCCGTCCTGTGTCTCCTGGGCTTTCTCATCCTCTGACCTGGCCCCTTGGGTCTGGGCTCGGTGCGTGCCAGCCCTTCCCGGCGTCCATCTCGCCTGGGCCTGTGGCTGCAGCTGCTGCCCTCTCACACCGGGTCTTGTCCCCAGGAGGTCCATTTTGCTCCCAGGCACCCCCAGGTGTTTCGAGTCTGTGCTGCTCTGTGGCCTCCGCCGCCTCGCCTCCTGTGCTTGGTGGTCGGCACCGCCCTGCCCCGGGCCTGCCTCTTCTCCGCAGGCCGATGTGGAAGCTCTAGATGGCCTCACTTAGGTCCTGACCCAGTCCCTTGCTGCGCAGGCTTCGAGCCCTGTCCACCCAGGTGGCGGCCTCAGAGGCCTGCTTGGATGGCCCAGCCCTCTGGGCGGTGCTTTGTGTCCCGCAGCCGGGACAAGCTGTTCCGCGGCCCGTGTGCCTGCGCCGCTCCTCTCCCGTCCCCTCTCGGGGCTGAGCCGGGCAGGGGCAGGATCGCCCTGCGTGGAGCGTGGCGCAGCGGGCGCCTCCCAGGCCGTGCTCGCCGCAGGCTGCCTGCGGGCCGCTCAGGTCTTGCTGTTGTACAAGATTAAGCCCGTCTGTGCGTCTTCTCCCTGGATGGAGGTGTCAGGTTACCCGTGGGAAGGCAGTTGGCCAGGGGCCAGGAAATGACGCGCACAGTCACGGGTGCTGTGGCTGTGACCTAAGGGTGCTGGGGCCCGCTGGCCTGCCAGGGCACCCGCCTGTGTCTGCCCTTGGGGTGCCTGGGCTGGTCCACACGGGTGAGGTCCAAGGCGCTCCTGTTGCTTCTGTCTAGTATCCGGGAAATAGCTCAGTCCCACCGAGACGTGGAACAGGAGCTTGCCCATGCAGTCAATGCCAGCTCCAAGGCCATGGACCGAGTGTACGGCAAGCCCCGAGCCGCCGAGGTACCCGCCTTTCCCTGCCCGGCCCCTCCGCGGCGGCTCGCGCGGGCCTGGGCCTGCCTCCTGGCTGCACGCTTGCTCTCCCCTAGGGACTGAGCTGCAGCTTTGTCGTGGAGATGGTGAACAGCATCCGCGCGCTGCGCAGCGAGACGGGGCTGCTGCTGGCCGGGAAGATGGCGCTGGTGAGTCCGCAGCTCCTGGCTTGGAGAAGGGTCAGCTTGCGTGACAGTGCGGCTGCGCCCACACGCTCCGCCCACGTCCCAGCCGTGTCTTCGCTAGCACGCTAGGGGCGCCTCTGACAGTTTCCTTGTCCTTGGCCAGGGAACGCCCTGGGGGGCTGAGTCCTGCACCCGCTGCCCTTCCCGGCTTGGGGGGCAGGGCAGCCGCTGGACTGCAGGCCCTGGACCGGGATGAGGCCCGGCGAGCGTGCGGGCTGCACAGAGAGGACCTGGGCGCTCTGCCTGGACCCCGAACGCTGGGGCTGTCGCAGCTGCGGGCGGAGCTGCCTCCCCGCCTGCCTGCCCTCGGTGCGGGGAAGGCCGCGGCCTCTGACGGGGCGCCCGAAGGGGACTGCGCAGGCCAGGCGCCAGCTGCACAGAGGCCGCGGGCCCCAGGGCAGAAGGCAGAGCCGCGGGGCGCCGCGGGGCCTGGCGTGTCCCGGTCACCCTCTCTCTCCCTCTCCTCCCGGAGCAGCAGCTGGATCCCCCGCAGAAGGAGCGGCTCGGGGCCGCCCTCGCCGAGGTGGACCGGCAACTCAGGAAGCTGGCGGACGCCCCCTGGCTGTGCCAGCCCCTGGAGCCCAGCGACGAAGAGGTACGTGGGTCCTAGGACTTTGGCCGGGGCCCCAGGTGCAGGGCTGTCGCCTCCGGGGTCCACGCCGTGCAGCCCTGAGTTGGGGGCATCTGTCTGGCAACCCCCGGCCCACCTTCTCAGGACTTCTCTTGAGCCCCTGGGGTGGGGGGCGCGGGAGGAGCTGGCTGTCAGCGTTGAGAGTGCCCTGCGTGTGCAGCGCTGCCGCCCCGGGAAGGAGGCAGGAGGACGGTGGGCGGCAGTGACGGATGGCAGCTCGTGGCAGTGGCTGTGGCCACGCCCACCCCACTCCTCTCTCTGTGGGGCTGGGGCGCAGATGGGACCCCAGGGCCTGCTGCGCCTGGAACAGAGTCTCCTGGCGCCGTAACGAGCTCGGGTGGAAAGAGCCCGGGGGAGGCTCTGTCTGGACGAGGGCAAGCCCTGCTCTGCCGTAGGACTCCCCTGCCCTTGGGGCTGGACAGAGAGGGCCAGGAGTCGAGGCCATGCTGGGTGCCGGCCGTGGCAGCGCAGTGGCTTCCTGGCGCGAGCCTGTGGCAGCACGTGTGGCCCGGCATTGGCGAGCGCTTGCTGAGCCACGGCTCGCGGGGCACGAGCTGTGAGTGTGAACAGGGCCAGGCCGTCAGAGCTGCTTCCACGGCTCCCTGGGAGCGTGCCGAGACGTGCACGCGCGTCACCAGGTGATGACGTCAGCCCTGAGTGTAACTTGACAGCCTGCGGTCCCGAGTAAGTGATGAGAACCGGGAAGTGGACAGTGACCTGGGGAGGCTGGAGGAGGACGGGAAGCCCACGGAATTCTTCCGCTGGAAGCAAGCTAGAACCGCGGTGTCCTGGCCCCGTGCCTGGCGCGCCGGAGTCGGTGCCCCAGCACTGGGGACTCGGTGCCCCAGCACTGGGGACTCGGAGACTCGTGTCTTCCCAACCGCTGGGGCTAGCGTTTGATTCCTCACCTCAGCCAGACCTGAAGCCCCAGATGGTACTCGGAGGGTGAGAAGCGGATGCAGCGGGGGCCCTGGGGTCAGAGGGCACGACTTTGGGAGGGAGCCCTTGCAAGAGGCTTGGCTGAAGCCGAGGCGGGCGCACCTTCTGTATTCTAGAGAGCAAACAGGGCACAAGGAGGTAGCTCACAGCGGAAACCCAGGTAACAGGAAAGTGGTACGGCTTCCTTTCAAAGGAAGTGATTTCCAGATTGGGTTACAAAGGAGACCCGAGTGAGCCGCCTGCAGCAGCCCACGCGTGAGAACTCGGAGTGCAGGAAGCTTGAGGCAGTTCCGGGACGCACACACACGAATGCAGTGTGGCGGCGTCAGGGCGGTAACGGCACAGCCCCGCGCCGTCAGCGATGCGAGGGCAGCAGCGTGCTCCTGCGCATGCTCGGAAACGAGCTGATTACAGGGCAGAACCCACGCGCTGGTCAGGGTCCCCCGGCGGGAACCGCAAGCCCCGGCGATGGGGAGTGACAGTCGGCAGAAACTGGCACGCGAGGCAGTGTTCCTTGGGCAGGACGCTGGGGCTGACATCCGCGTGCGTGGTCCGGGTCCGCCACGGCTGGATTCCCGTCTGCTGCCGACTTCTCGGCGGCCCGTGCTCCTGGCCTGCGGCGGGCGGCTGCCGGGCCTGGCCGTGTGGCCCGTGAGCTGGCTGGTGCGCATGCGCCCGCTGTGCAGTTTGCTTAGGTTTGCACTTCCGTCCCTACCGAGATATTTTCTGTGTCTTTAACTCTTGGCCTTGCGTGCTGGCGCTGTGGAGGGCCCACAGGTCTCCTCCTCGTTCCTGCTGCCCCCTGGGCTCTCTGTTCAGGAATGGTTTCAAGTCTGCTCGCGTGGCCCATTCTGTGGCTTTACTGGGCTGTCTCGAGTGAGCTGCCACAGGGCGGCATGGAGACTGCTCTGGTCAGTCTCACCTCCTCGCTGGCCTGCCCCGGGGTGTGCAGGGACGAGTTCTTTGAGGGTGATCGCTCCCAGTGCTCGTAGTGAGAGCTGAACACCCGAGAGAAACACACGTTCTGAAGTGGAAAACGCTCCCCAGGAAGGCAGCACGGTCACTTCGAGACCACTTTTCAGAGGATTGATGGATTTGAAAGGTAGAACTACACAGAAGGAGAGACACACAGAGAGGTCTTCCACCCCCTGGCTCGCTCCCCAGATAGCCGCAACGGTCAGGCCTGGGCCGGGCCAAAGCCAGGAACCAGAGCTTCTTGCAGGTCTCCACGCAGGTGCAGGGGCCCAGAGACTTGGGCCATCTGCTGCTGCTGTCCCAGGCCACAGCAGGGAGCTGGATGGGAAGTGGAGCGGCCGGGATGCTGGTCGTAGGCGGCGGCTTAGCCTGCGACGCCACAGGCCGGCCCCTGGACAGTTGTAAAGGCATTAAAGTGGTTCAGTGCGAGAGCAGCTAGGGGAGTACAGTGGGAAGGTGAAGTTCTCCCCAACTGCCCCTTCCCCGGGACCCTGCGGTGCGAGACTGACCCTCGGTGTTTCTCGATGCCCCCACAGACCGTGATGCTGGACCCTTCCAAACGCGGCCGCAGCGCCAAGTTCCGCCTGGTGACCAAGTTTAAGAAGGAGAAGAACAACAGGAACAAGGAAGCGCGCAGCAGCCTGGGAGCCCCTGGTACCTGCTCTCCCCCGCGGGCCCCGGCTGTCCCCGCCTGCCGACTCGGGCTCATTCTCCTGGTCTCTGCTTTCGCCCGGTCCCTGAGCTGTGACCCCCGTCCCTTGGCTGCACTGGCCTGCCTGGAGCTACAGACGGCCCCTAGCTTGCTTTCCCTGGTGACGTTTGGGGGCTGGCCACGGTCCCTGGAGGAGTCTCCCGAGACGTCAGGCGCTAGGCCCCGAGCCGTCCCAGCCAGCCCGACATGGGGTCTGCAGGGGGAGCTGGACCGCAGAGGTGACGAGACGTTCTCGGAGACGCGAAGTCTGTGCTCGCTGGGCTGGGGCTGCCGATTCCTGCAGACTCGCCGCGTTGATCGAGGCCCGGTGATTGCGGGGGCAGATGGGGAGCGCAGGCCGGAGCGCCTTTGGGTCTGAATCGGGCTTGAATCCGAGCAGCGAGGCGCGGCCGCGCGCTGGGCGCCGGGCAGCTCCACGCCGCCGTGGCCGTTTGCCTCCTCTGAGCTGTCGTCTTTGCGTGTTTGTCCAGAAGCTGGGTGTCTGAACCACTGGTTCTGACTCCACGCTCTGCGTCTCTGCACGCCTCCCCTCTTGCGCGGGCCACGAGGGACGCGACCCCTCCACGGGCCGGGGAAAGCCGCGTGGCCCTGCAGGAAGTGATGTTCGTGCTGCTCTGCCCCCTGCTTTGTCCTGCACTGGAGGGAGCTGGCCGCCGGGGCGCCTCGGGTGCTGGCCGCCAGGTGTCTGGGGAGCTGGCCGCTGGGGCGTCTCGGGTGCTGGCCGCCGGGGCGTCTCGGGTGCTGGCCGCCGGGGCGCCTCGGGTGCTGGCCGCCGGGGCGCCTCGGGTGCTGGCCGCCGGGGCGCCTCGGGTGCTGGCTGCTGGGTTGTCTCGGGTGCTGCCTGCTGGGTTGTCTTGGGTGCTGGCTGCTGGGGTGTCTCGGGTGCTGGCTGCTGGGGTGTCTCGGGTGCTGCCTGCTGGGGTGTCTTGGGGGCTGCCTGCTGGGGTGTCTTGGGGGCTGCCGGGGTGTCGGGTGCTGGCTGCTGGGTTGTCTCGGGTGCTGGCTGCTGGGGTGTCTCGGGTGCTGGCTGCTGGGGTGTCTCGGGTGCTGACCGCCGCGGTGTTGGGTGCTGGCCACCGCGGTGTTGGGTGCTGGCTGCCACCTGCCTCGCGCTGGGCTCCGGGCACTCACCGCACCCGTGCTTTTCCGTCTCCGACAGTTCACCTCTGGGGGACAGAGGAGGTCGCTGCCTGGCTGGAGCGCCTCAGTCTCTGTGAGTATAAGGACACCTTCACGAGGCACGACATCCGGGGCTCCGAGCTCCTGCACCTGGAGCGCAGGGACCTCAAGGTACTCCCTCGGGCAGCTCCCGGGCCCCGCGCGTCGGCTAGCTCGCGGCCCCGCTCCGCCTCGTCCTCCCCCGGGCCGGCCGCGTCCCGGCCTCCAGGGCCTCTGTGTCTCGCGGGCCCTGGTGTGGGCCGCCGGGTGCCGGGGCTGCGCGCCTCGGCCTGGGCGCTCATGGCTGCGCCGCCACCGGTTGTCTTAGCCTGGGTAGACAGGGAGCTCTTCATGTGAGGGCCTGGCAGGGACACGGCCCCCGTAACGCATCCCAACCGAAGCGGTCTGGTCCTGACAGCCCATGGGGTCTCGCCTGCCACACACGCTGGGCGGCTTGTGCGAGGTGGCTGATGCCACTGCGTCTCGTGGGCAGGGCCGGTGGCCTGCGGCCTGCGGCCTGGCGGGGCTGCCCCCCGGACAGGGGCTCTGTGAGGTCGCCTGCCGTCCCTGGGCTCGTCCCTGACGTCATTGCCTTTGTAGGACACGGAAGCTGCGTGTGGGCACGCGCTCGACTGCCGTCTGCTTCCCCGTCTCGTGGCCTCCGGCCCTGTCCCCGCGCCGTGTGCGGGAGCCACGTGCAGCCCGGGCCGGCATCCACGCTGCCGTCCTCTCTTGCAGGACCTCGGCGTGACCAAGGTGGGCCACGTGAAGAGGATCCTGTGTGGGATCAGGGAGCTGAGCCGGAGCACCCCTGCCGCCGAGGCCTAGCCTCCGCCTTCTCGGCCTGCGTGGCCCGCGCCTCCCGCCGCTGAGGCCCGGAGGCGCTTTCTCATGGTGCTACTGCCCTCGCCAGCGACGGGAAGCCTCCTGCGGCCGTTGCGGCGGCTCTGGGGGCTGGAACATACCAACATGGCTACCTTTGACCCACCACCTGTTCCAACTCGGAGTCTGCCCCATCGTGGGCCCAGCCGGGGGGCGCCCCGCCCCGGAACGGTCCGTGTGCCTGACAGCTGCCGCCGGGCAGCCCCGCTGCTATCCTCCTGTTTGTCACCGTTCGGTTTGGACAACAAAGCTGCACTTTGCCGGTGGGAAGCGGCACGACTTCTCTCCAGGGCTGGCCGTCCTGGTGGTTGGAGAAGGAACTCCCCCCTGCCTCGGGCCGGGCTCCCTGCTCGAGCCTCCGAGGCGAGACGGGCCACTGCCGCGGTCCCCCGCTGCTGTGGGGGTGGAGCTTGCGGCTCGTCCCCTCCCCGGGCAGCAGGGGTGGCCGGGCCCGCTGTTGGGCTGGCGTCCCTGGAGGCGTCCCTGGGGACTGTGTACTGCCCTTGAGCAGGTGGCTCTGAGCTGTCGGAGGGCAGTGCTGGTGCAGGGGAGATCTGGGGAGAGGCGTCCTGCTGTGGGACTGTCCCCGGGCTGCCAAGAGGGGCGTCACGCACACTGGTATCGGACCTTGGCAAGGGTCATCCATGACCCAGCTCCTCGCTGGAGGAGGCCGCTGGCCTGAGGCTCTGCCCTCCGTGGAGGACAGCGCCGTGTGGGTTTGAGTCACGCAGGAAGCTGCGACAGAATCTGCTGCTAAGGGCGTCGGCCAGCGGAGCTGGGGGTGGGGGGCAGATGCCCCTGCGTGTCGCGGGCGGGGCCCCCCGCTGGCGCTCCTTCAGGGACTGGCTTGGTTCCTGAGGGGACGTGGAGAATGAGATGGCGCAGTTCCCGCCGTGGCCTGCTCCAGGCTGCTCGTTGCCGTGTGTGACCGACTCGGCTGCCGAGAGCAGCCATATCTGATGGACGGAACCGGGGAGGAAAGAACCCGGCCCCGAAGTCCTCTGCCTGCTGGAGTGGGGGTGGCTAGCGGGCGAGGACCCGCACTGCCAGCCTGGCCGCTGCCTCCCTGGCGCAGGGGGCGTGAGAAGCAGGCAGTGGTGGCCTCCGGGGCCCTGCTCCTCTTGGGAAAGTGCTGGATTTGGGTTGCGTGTTTGAAATTAATGTGTCGTTGATTAAAACAACACTGTTTACGTAAAAACCATTTTTCTAATTCTAACACGAGAAGTGACAAGCAGCGACCGCAGGTGTTGCAGGAAGCTGCCGGTGACGACGGGCCGCGTTCCCACACGCTGTGCCCTGGGCACCCGCGGGCCCGCCCTCGCCAGGGGGAGGCCGCTGCTCTGGAGTCGTGGAGAGCAAGGCGGGCAGGACCCCGAAGGTGTCGGAGAGAAGGTTTTGTGCCCTCGGCGGGCGCATCCCCTCGTATTTATAATCCTAATTTATACAGCGGCCGCACGGCAGCAGACCCTCTTGTATGTTCTGTACATAGCGCGTCTCGGTGCTGTAGATACGCCGCTCTGTGTATAAATAAAGCCAGCCCGTCTCTGCCTTCCCCCGCGCAGTCCTGTCTTGCCCGAGCCTCCCCCCCACCCCCATCCGAGCTCCACTGGTCCACGGCGTGGGAGGTGGAGCAGTGCCTTCGCGGCTCAGGGCGTGGGCGTGGGCTCTGACCCGTTAAAAACCCCAGAGGCGGGACCCACGCGGCCTTGGTTCCGGGCAGCGTGGAGTCCTGGTGTAGCCACGCCTCGGGTGGCTTTCACTCGTGTCCCTGGCCACGTGGGGCGCGGCTGTCACGAGGTAAGTGGTGCATGTGGACCAGCATCTATGAAGCCATAATTCTGGGTTACTGGAGGATTTTTTTCTTAAAGACTTATTTTAAAGGCAGGATTAGAGAATCTTTCATTCACTGGTTCACTCCTCACATGAGTGCGAAAGCCAGGGGCCTAAACACGTGTGGCCCCTTCCACTGTTTCTCCAGGCCGCTAACGGAGCTGCACTGGAAGTGGAGCAGCCAGGACTCGCGCCGGCACCGTGTGGGATGCCAGTGTTGACCCGCTCCACCCAGCACTGGCCTGCACCAGGGAATCCTGGCCGGGCGGTGTCAGGTTCCCGCAGCCCCGCGCCTGGCCGGTCGCTGCCCCAGGGAGGAGGGACCCTGCCTGCATCCCGGGGCTTCCCGTCTGGTTACTTGTGTTGCTCTCCTGCAGTCCAGTCTGATGCGCTATTTCTAAACATAAACCGGATCTGGCTCCTGAAGTAAGTGTGCTTGGGGAAGGCCGGGAAGAGTTCCCCTCAAGCACAACATGAGGCAGTCAGCGACTGAGGATTACCGCCTTTTAAATGGTTTCATTTATTTATTTTTTTAAACAAAATCTCAGCTTTCTCTCTGTGTGTTTGACTCTGGCCCCAAACCAACCAACCAACAGGCCAGCACAGGAGCGCAGCCTTCCCAGGGCCTGCTGTGGGCGGGCGGGCGCCCCCTGCCGGACAGCACTGACACGCCCGCTGGGTCGGCTGGCTTCGTCCCGGGGTTCACATGGCTCACCTCAGGCGGGGCGTGCCCGTTGGGCGAGGGCTGGCACCGGGAGGCTGGGCTCCTCTGGGCGGGGCGTGTCCGTTGAGCGAGGGCAGGCACCGGGAGGCTGGCTTCAGCAGCGCCCGGCGGGGTCTGAGTGCCGTGTGCCCACGGAGCCTTCGGCAGAAACCCGCAGGAGGAGGGCCGAGCAGGCGCTGACCGCCGTCCGCCGGTAGGTGGGCGTGGGCGCCACACTTCACGAGGACGCGGTAGGTCCCGGGGGCCCACAGCTTTGACACGGGCGCTCGGTCCCGCGTTCCAGTACAGTCCACGCTGAGGGGTCAGCCGTGAGCTCCGCTTGCAGTTTCTTCTCCACACTCTCTTTGCTGAGAGCCCACCCAGGAGAGCCCACCCCGGAGAGCCCTCGGGTGGGGGGGACACGCGTGTCTTGATGGCCCTGGCTCCCTCCTCGGCAGAGGCCGCGTTGACAGCCTTCTCATCACAGGGCACGGGGGGGGGGCAGCCGGATGCACCCACACTCCAGGGTGGGAAGTCAAGACTGCCCCTCCCGCCCCTTCCCTCGGGAGCGGTCAGATCCTCGTCCCTGCAGAGGCCTGGGGTGGGGTGGGGGTGGTGGTGACAGAACCCACATCCACAGATCTCTGGGGAAGGCCGCCGGGGCAGGTATGGCGTGAGGTTGGCGTGCGTTGGCACCTGTACGGCAGGACCTGTGCCAGCCTCGTGGCAGGATGAGGTGACCAGGCCCGCCTGCCCATCCTAGGGCAGCTGTCCCTTTGCTCATCGATGGTTGAGGCTACGTAGGCCGCCACCTTGTCGATTACGATGGAACAAGGCAGCTTTCCCAGCGTCACTGGGCAGGGGTCCCAGGAGCGCGGAGCCTGGTGCTACTGGAAACTGCCCACGTGGATGGAGAGAGACGCTTCGGGCCCTCGGGACCGGGCGGGCCCCTCCGCACTGCTGCTGTGCACACGGAGGGCTCCTTGGCTGTGGGAGACACACAGGCTGTCACTGACGCGCGGGTGGCGGGTTGCAGGCCCTGGACCAGTGGCACCATGCTTCCTGTTCTAGGGGTCGAGGGCTGGCTGCAGGCCAGCGGCAAACCACTCCTCGGGACCCTCCCACCAAGCCCGCCTGCTAGGTAGCAGTTACCTGTCCTCACTTCATACCTGCAGGGGACAGTCACAGAGAGCTGGGCTCAGACACAGCGAGAACCCTCGCACGCACCTGCCCCAGCCACTGCCCTGACTCCACCCAGCTGTGGGCCTTCCCTGCGCCTGCCTTGCTTTGCTCCACTGCTGGCTGTGAGGCTGTCCCCGGGTGCGTGCACTGGGGCGCCCAGTCCTCCCCACTGGAGCCCCCCCCACTGCTGAGCAGCCTCTCAGCTCCGTCCTGGATCTCGCATCAGGAACACACCCGCTGTGCGAGTCTGCACGGCTCCTGGGGGGCGTGGCTCCTGCGGGGCAGGGCAGGGCTGCTGGGGGAGCCGCACTTCCAAGGTGGGGCAGCAATCCACAGCCCCAGCAGGGGGCAGGCAGCCCAGGCCCTGCCCCGCATTTCCTCTGAACTGAACGCTCAGTCCCTCCCTGTGCCTCAGTGGCTGCTTAGTGTCCGTCTGCTGGTTTGTTTCCAGAATCGCAGCTGCGCCCTGTGAGCCACATTCCCACCTGCGGAGCCTGCGCCACAGCCACCGCACACTCCCTGGGACAGGGACACCCGGGACCCACCCACAGCCCCACGGAGCTCCCGCAGGTGGACGGGGCGCACGTCGCAGTAAGACAAAGGGCCATCAAGCCGCCTCCGTGTCCAGAACGCAGGGGGCCGCTGCCCGCTCTCCTGCGCTCGTCCCTCCGGGGGCTGTGACGGGGCAGGGTGACACTGCGCCGTGAGCCTCCTGGCGGTTCTGGACTTGGAAGCACGAAGCTCTCCGGAAAGTTAATAAAAGTGAAAATGGGGAGAAACACGGCACTCAACGCTGTTCTGACGCCAACAGAGCCACGAGGCCGAAGGCAGGTACGGCCTTGGCACAGGGGAAGTGAGGGCGACTCAGACCGCAAGGCCTGCCAAGGAGCCAACGTGACAAGTCCGTGACATTAGACGTGGAGAAAGCCACGTGTCAGACGCGTAGGGAACTTCACATGCGACACTATGCGTGTACGACTTGGGCAAGAAAACCCCAACAGCCTGCTTCTGGGTCAGGGGCCGCCAGGCCTTGCGAGGTGCAGAGCTGGGGGGTGCGTGGAGAAGCGAGTTCCCTGCTCCCCGAGACAGGCTGTGGCGGGGGGCACGCCGGGGGCACGCGCGTCCCTCCCACTCCCAGCCCACTCCTGCTCTGGGCCCTCTGCTCACTGCTGGCCCACAATGCCTGCCCCGCGGGGAGGGGGCGGCAGGGGGGTCTGCCCCGTGGGAAGGGGGTGGCTGGGGGACCTGCCTTGTGGGAAGGGGGGGCAGGGGCCACTGCACAAGTCTCCATAAGCAAAGCGGAAGCCCGTCAAGGCAGGAGCAGGCGGGACAGCTGCTGGGCGGGCAGCAAGAGGGGCTGCGTGGAGGGGACGCTGCGCCAGGTGCCTCTGGGGGATGTCCCGCAGTCTGCAGATGACACGGCCTATGTGACCCGGACAGAGGCGGCCAAGGTGAAGAGGTATGCGTGGGAGAACAGCCCTGGCTGCGGGGAGGCCGGGGAGGGGCCTGAGGCGGCTGGGGGCTGCGAGCCCGGGGGGGGGGGGGGGGGGGGGCTCAGGATTTGAGGCGAGGCTGCACATGGCAAGAAGGAGGAAGGGCTGTCACTGCCAAGAGCAGGTAAGCCGGGCTCCGCGGAGGTAGCCTGCAGCACAGCCAGGGGAAGCAGAGTCGGGATGTGTGCGTGCGTGCGTCCGCCCACCCGTCCGCGGTTACCTTCTCTTTTTCCCCAGGGCGAGCTGTTTCTGTTTTTCTTTTCCAGCGTCATCTCTGATGGTGCTGAAGTCCTCGTCGCAGTCAACCAGGAGATTCTGCATTGCAAAGCAAGCAAAGCTTTCAGACCTCTGCAGCCTCTTTGAAAGGAGACACAGGTCACACTGATACCTGGGGACACTTTTAAAGGAGGCAGCAGCTCCACAGCACCTCCCCAGGGTGCGGCGGAGGGACAAGGACGTGGCCCAGGGCCGTCAGCACCACACCTGAGTCAGCCGCAGCGAAGGCAGAGGTGGACACAGGTTCTGAGGGCCCTCATCTAGAGAATCAAATGCAAACTACGAATACAGCTTTCCTGGAGAGGGAACCAGCCCCCGGCAGCGTCTACGGAGGAACCCGGTCTCCGTCTTGCCTTCAGCATCTGTCAGGTCTTCTCACCTGCGGGATTCTGTCTGGCTCCGTCCAGTCCCTGGCCTGTCCGTGAGCCTGCCTCCGAGCTGTACTGCCACTACCACTGAATAACATCTCGACACGGCAAAGGCAAGGGCGCCGGCCCTGCTGTTACGTGAAAGGCCGAGTTAGAGACAGATCTTCCCTCCGCTCATTCACTCGCCCCCAGATGAGCACATCAGCTGCGGCTTGGCCCAGTCTCATGTGGGTGCAGGGGCCCAGGCACATGGGCTCTTCGGCTGCTTTCCCAGGCCACAGCAGAGAGCTGGGTTGGCAGTGGAGCAGTCGGGACGTGAACTGGCGCCCGTGTGGGATGCCGGCGTCATAAGCAGTAGCTTAGCCCGCCGCACCACAGCACCAGCCCCAGATGCTTCATAGTGAATTTTATCCTACACTTGTCATAAATCTGTCCAATCAGCCATAGGATTTTTCTTCCTTAACCAAGTAATACCTTGGATTTCATGAGATACTTTTATGTGAGAGAGAAAGAGGCAGAGAGAGAGAGAGAGTGCCCTCTGCTGGGTCACTTCACAAATGCCTACAATGGCTGGGCACAGGCCAGATTCCACAGAGGAGCCTGGAATGCAATCCGGGGCTCCCCTCGGGGCGGCAGGGACCCAGCTACTTGCGCCATCACTGGAGCCTCCCTCCCAGGGTCTGCACTGGTGGGAGGCTGCAGTCAGGAGTCAGAGCTGAGAAAGCCCAGGCTTTCCAATGTGGGCGCCCTGACTGCCAGGCCAGATGCCTGCTCCCCACAATGCATTCTACAAGAAGTATTTATATATCTGAAAGACAGAGATGGATCTGCCGTCCCTTGCGTCACTGAATCAGAACGGAGTCCAGACCGCCCACGCTGACTTGATCCGTCACCTGCTGCCCCCGGCGTGCACGAGCAGAAGGCTGGAGCTGAGGGCCAGGCTGGGCTCGGGTGTGGGCCTTCTGGCAGGAGATGGGTGTGGCAGAAGCATCGGAACTGCTGTGCCCTGTGCCTGCCCTTCCATAATATGTCCTTTTTTTTTTTTTTTATTTTTGGACAGGCAGAGTTAGACAGTGTGAGAGAGAGAAAGGTCTTCCTTCCATTGGTTCACCCGCTAAGTGGCCACTATGGCCAGCACATTGCAGCCGGTGCGCTGTGCCGATCCGAAGCCAGGAGCCAGGTACTTCTCCTGGTCTCCCATGCGGGTGCAGGGCCCAAGCACTTGGGCCATCCTCCACTGCCTTCCTGGGCCACAGCAGAGAGCTAGACTGGAAGAGGGGCAACCGGGACAGAACCCAGGGTGCTGGCGCCGCAGGTGGAAGGATTAGGCTAGTGAGCCGCGGTGCCAGCCCATAATATATTCTTGAGACTGCATTCTTTCTCGTGCTCTTTGGATAAAACCATTCATTGTCACACAGTAATATTTTCTTAAAACATACAAGCTGGGTTTGATTTGCTGGCATTTTATTTAGAATCACATTTATGGTCGTAAGTGAAAATGACCTAAATTTTCATTTACCGTCCCTAGCAGCTGTGGTGGTGTGGTTTGGCATCTGCTCATCCTTGTCACAGTGATAAATCTGCTGTGAAACTACTCACCTTAACGCCAATGATGTCGCCATCTTTCAAGTAATACGGCGGCCCCTGCAGACTGTCCTGCTTTTTCTTCTTTTTCCTCTTGGTAACTTGCTGATTCTGTAGGAGAGTGAAACATCTTACACAAAACTCCATCTCAATCCTTACCAAGTTCCCTGTCCCTGTGCAAAATTCTAGTTAACTGACAGCTGTGTGACACGCCTCACAACCTTACCCAGCTAGATATCGGGAGCCATTCAAACTTCTCGGGGAAGTATTTGGCAATTTCAGTTTTCTCCACAGGAAGAGAATAGAAACTGGCCACCGTCTGCCGCAGGGAGCGGGCAGTCCAGCCTCGGGCAGTGTCCCACGCCAAGTCCAGGGCGGGGGCGTAGGTCCTCTCTGCAGGGTTGCGCATCTGCGTCCTGAGCAGCACGTCCTGGGGGCTGCACCAGAAAGCAGTCAGACGTCAGAGGTAAAGCAAATGAAATGAAAATGCAGAACTGCTGACACGGGCACCCCCCCCACCTAGGAAAACATTCCACTTCCTCTCCAGCTACTCAAAACGGCTGAAAGGGGCGGAATTCTTTCTAGGAAGCCAGCGTCACCTGAATTCCTAAACCTGACAAAGCAGCAGGAGAGAAAGAGAACTGCAGACCAATTTCCCTGATGAACACAGATGCAAAAATCCTCAACAAAATTCCAGCCAGTGGAATCCGAGAACACATCAGAAAGATCACCTACCTGGGCCAAGTGGGATTTATCCCTGGTATGCAGGGATGGTTCAGCATTAGCAAGTCAATAAATGTAATACATCCCATCAACAGTGAAGAACAAAAACCATATGATCATCTGAACAGGTGCAGAGAAAACATCAGATAAAATACAACACCCTTTCATGATGAAAACTCTAAGAAAATTAGGAATAGAAGGAACACTCCTCAACACATTCAAGGCACTTTATGACAAACCCAGAGCTAGCAACTACTGAATGGAGAAAGTTTGGAAGCATTCCCACTGAGGTCCAGAACCAGACAAGGATGCCCACTCTCACCACTGACACTTCTGCTATTCAATATAGTCCTGGCAGTTTTAGCCAGCGCCATTAGGCAAGAAAAATAAATCGAAGGGCTACAAACTGGGAAGGAGGAAGTAAAACTCTCCCTATATGTAGGGGATGCAAAAGATTCCACCAAGAGACTACTGGAACTCATAGAAGAGTGTGGTAAAGTAGCAGGGTATAAAACCAGTACCCCCAAATCAGCAGCCTTTGTACACACAGCCAATGCCAAGGCTGAGACTGAGCTGCTAAGGTCAATCACATTCACAATAGCTACAAAAAAAAAAAAAAACACACACACACACACACACACACACACCTTGGAATAAATTTAACCAAGGATCTCAAAGATGAGAATTACAAAACATTACAGAAATAGAAGAAGATACCAAAAAATGGGAAAATCTTCCATGTTCATGTATTGGAAGAATCGATATCATTAAAATGTCCATTCTTTGGAAAGCAATTACAGATTCAATGTGATACCAATCAAAATACCAAAGACATTCTTCTCAGATCTAGAAAAAATGATGCTGACACTCATACAGAAACATAGGAGACCTCTGATAGCTAAAGCAATCTTACACAACAAAAACAAAGCTGGACATATCACAATACCACATTTTAAAACATACTACAATGCAGTTGTAATTAAAACAGCCTGGTACTCCTACAAAAACAGATGGATAGACCAATGGAACAGCACAGAAATACCAGGAATCGATCTAAGCATCTATAGCCAACTTACATTTGACCAAGGAGCTAAAACCAATCCCTAGAGCAAGGATTGATTCAAGCAAGTCTCTTCAACAAATGGTGCAGGGAAAACTGGATTTCCACAAGTAGAACTATGAAGCAAGACCCCTACCTTACACCTTACACAAAAATCCACTCAACATGGATTAAAGATCTAAATCTATGACCCGATATCATCAAATTATTAGAGAACATTAGAGAAGCCCTGCAAGGTACAGGCACAGGCAAAGACTGCTTGGAAAAGACCCCAGAGACACAGGCAGTCAAAGCCAAAATTAACACTTGGGATTACATCAAATTGAGAAGTTTCTGTACTGCAAAAGAAACAATCAGGAAAGTGAAGAGGCAACCGACAGAATGGGAAAAGATATTTGCAAATTATGCAACCGATAAAGGATTAATAACCAGAATCTACAAAGAGATCAAGGAACTCCACAACAACAAAACAAACAACCCACTTAAGAAATGGGCAAAGGACCTAAATAGACATTTTTCGAAGAGGAAATCCAAATGGCCAACAGACAGATGAAAAAATGCTCAGGATCACTAGCTGTCAGGGGAATGCAAATTAAATCCACACTGAGGTTTCACCTCACCCCAGGTAGAACAGCTTTCATACAGAAATCAACAAACAACAAATCCTAGCGAGAATGTGGGGAAAAGGTACCCTAATCCATTGTTGGTGGGAATGCAAACTGGTAACACCATTATGGAAGACAGTATGGACATGCCTCAGAAATCTGAATATAACCCTATCATATGACCCTACCATTCCACTCCTTGGAATTTACCCAAGGAAAATGAAACCAGCAAATAAAAGTTATCCATACCCCAATGTTTACTGCAGCTCAATTCACAGTAGCTAAGACATGGAATCACTTTAAATGCTGTTAACTCAAGACTGGATAAAGAAATTATGGGATATATATATTATGGAATACTACATAGTGGTGAAAAAATGAAATTTGGTAGTTTGCAACAAAATGGGTGAATCTGGGAAACATTATACCTAGTGAAATAAGCCAGTCCCAAAGGGACAAATGCCATACGTTCTCCCTGATCTGTGAGCACTAATAGAGCACCTGAAACGAAATCTGCAAGAGTGAAACTGACACTGCAAGAATGGATGACTTGAACTAACCTTATCTTGACTGCTGAGGAGCTGTTTCATTCTGTTGTTGTTTTTCTTCATACTATTTGTTGAATCCTTAATCATATGTGTTAAAGTCTATTGAGGATGGAGCTCAGTGAAAAAAATAGTGGGAATAAGAGAGAGGAGGAAGTTTGTAACTGTGAAGTTGTATAGTTCTGCATACATTCCTATGGACTTACTTCTAAGGGCACAGTTTAAAAACTTGTCAGGGGACCCCAAATCCCATTAAGCTGGGTGGTAAAAATGCCATCTTAAGTGTTCAAGTGATCATATAAATAGGATCAAGTGTTAGGTAATAATAATAGATAGAGTGTTCTAACATGGGAAGCAGTCCACACAGCCAACTCATAGAACGACAATGGCTTTAAGTAACACTCTGATCTCAGAATCGGCCCTTAAGGTTTCCTGATCTGGCTGAAAAGCCCGTGAAAGCATTTCAGGCACGGAGAGCCAAGACTCTGTGGCAAAAAATGTTCTACATGAAGGATCTCTGTGGGTGAGACTTCTGCGGAAAGAAGTGGCCATCAGAGAAGGATGTACTTTTCTCTAAAGGGATGAGAGAACTTCTACTTTGCTTATGGCCTTGTCCAAATACTGACAAGAGTCTGTGGACTTGAAAGGCTTCCATAACCTAGGCAGCTCATGTCAGAACCTTGAGTGTTCACTGATGTCATAAGAGTGTTAATTGTTAAATTAACAATAGGAGTCACTGTGCACTAACTCCCCATGCAGGACCTCTGTCCTCAATGGGTTGTATTATGAGAGTTAACTGTAATACTAGTTCTCAAACAGTTGTGTGTGTGTGTGCAAATTGTTGAAATCTTTACTTAGTAGAGAGTTGGTCTTCTCTGTACAGTTAGTTGAAAATGAACTTTAATGGAGAATGGGACTGGGAAGGGGAGAGGGAAGAGGAGGAGGGGTGGGAGTGTGGGTGGGAGGGCGTGTATAGGGGGAAGAATAACTATATTCCTAAAGTTGTACTTATGAAATTTGTATTCCTTACAAAAATAAATTAAAAAATGCACAATAACCACTGGAACACTGACATCTCCCCCCACCCAAGGAAAATGCCCAACCCTCTTCTAGTGCTAGTTAAAATCAACCAGAGGGTCCTTGCAGGCTGATGCGTGCGTAAGCAGCAAAGTGACCCTCAATCACCTTTCTGATGTGGGCAGACAAAACCCCCTCATTATAATGTTAAATCTCCACCCTCAACTGCACAAGCAATGCACATAACCTACACGGTAACATGGGAGCATGTGCACCCACCCCTTTAGGGTATTCACAACCATTCCCGGAGCTTCTGTGGAACCTAAAATGCCTAACTTCCTTAAAGACAAGCTCTAGAAGACTTGCAGTTCCTGGTTGTGTGGGCAGCCTGGTTTCTGGTCGTGAGGCCATCTTGTTCCCTGTCTTGGCCAACTCAAACCATGTTTTCACTGGCACACAAGCTAGATAAGAAACCCTCAGATTTTTCTGTCCGATTACAAATTTTGCCAACTGCAAAATTAGCTTCTTCCCTTTGGAGAGCTAATGATGGTGCCAGACCTCTGAGGACGGGCATGGGGGAGAGCGCCTTGTTGCCTGGGAGAATCTGGTCGGGTGGTGTCTATTCCCAGACGCAACATTCTTGGTTTCTGTCTCCCTGGAGTTCTCAGTTGCAGAAACATCTCTGCTGTGTTAGATGAGTGCTGTCTGAGGGCTGGGCTCTTCAGTCCCAGGGTAGACAGGCAGCTCATGTTTGACCTAAGTTTGACCTAATCCCAAGGTCAAACCCCCAAGTTTGACCTAATCCTGACAGACTTTCGATCTTCCCAGGGTATATTTATTGAGATAGTGTGGTGCAGTAGGTTAAGTCATCCCTTGCAACACCACTATCCCATAGCAGAGTGCCTATTTGAATCCTGGCTGCTCCACTTCCAACCCTGCTTCCTGCTAATGTGCTTCAGAGGGAGAGACAATGGCCTGGATGTCACCCAGATGGGAGACTGGGATGGATGGAGTTCTTGGCTCCTGCCTTCAGCCTGGCCCAGACCCAGCTATTGTGGGAATTTGGGAAGTGATTTGGTGGATGGATAATCTGTCTCTTTGCCTTTCAAACAAATAAAAGGGATAACTTTTAAACATTAGAGGACTGAATAGTTCAAGTCCCCTTGTCCTGAGGTGCTCATTAAAATTGATTGTGTGGGACTACGAGTCATCAGTCAGCTTTTCCACAATGCAGCCCCTTAGGTATAGCTGAAAGACCTGGAGGCACGTTGGAACCAATGTGAAAAAGAAAAAACCTTTTTTAAAATTATACGATGTCATGGCCCTAATATGCTTTGGGGTCAAATGACAAGTGGCCTTGTCTTATAAAACAAGTCACAGTAGACTTTGTAAAAGGGAGCCAATGAAGGCAAGTCCCTTTGGGGAGCTTTTATAGTTTTGTTTCGCAGCAGGAATTTGTAAAGACAGAGTAAGACGTCAGGGCACAAAGGGATGAACGGAAACCCTCAGAAACCCCAGCAGGCGAAGGCCTCTTGAATCAAACGGCACAGCCTCCACCCTCCCCACCTTCGGGGGCAGCAGCAGGGTCTGTGCCCATAACCTCCCTTATCACATAAGGCTGAGGTAGTTTCCCAACCTCTGCCTGAACCCAAGGAAGGCTACATCCTCAGACTACCCCTCTCCCCCCACCCCGGGCCCCACCTCTATCTCAGGTACAATTTTCCCACCTCACACCCATAGCAAGTAAAATTTGGCCAAAGGGAACCCGTATTCTCACCAGGATCAAGGCCATGTCCTCTTGAACAGGTATCTGGTATCTATAGGAATTAGGGATGACAGGTACCTGAAAGGCCCTTACTAAGCCTTTTTTGATCTTTGATCAATTGGAAAACAACCTTCCTTCTTCCTGGGATGACCCAAACACATGAATGACCTGTTCACCTGTGTCCACAACACATCACCCTAGATGGTGAACTGTCAGTCTCTCATGGACAGTCTGCTTACTCCTGATCCTTGAAGATACCAGACTGAGAGAACACCAAGAAAACGTGTAGGGCCCAGTAAAATGGGACCTGACCCTTGAGGTCCCAAAGAAGAGCCAAACTAGAACCCAAATGAAATTCAAGAGCTAAACTGGTGTAGGCACTATAACCACGGCCTTCCGCGAGGACTCTGAGAGGGAGCCCCCAAACAAAAGCACTTTAACAAACACATGAGGGGCTCCAACAACCCAACCGACCCCTTGGCCTTGCTGCAATGTATGTGCCAGGCTTTTAGACAGACACTTATCCACATCCTGCACCCTCTCAAAACACCCAGACTCAAAATTGGGCAACGCCCTCCTGACAGATGAGACCATGACAAAAACTGGAAGGAGGGTTTGAAGACTGCTCCTGACACCCTAGCCCGGGGCACTGCCGCACTACCTCACGAACTCCCCTTCCAACTGTGGCTCACTGCTGGGAGGGTAAGGTCGGGCAGTCACCCGTGAAACCACAAGCCTGGACACTCTGCATCGGCCTATGGTTTCTGTCACACACTTTGCCTTCAACGCATGACAGCCCGGAGGTGCCAAAAGTCCATTCCAGATTGCTGGACCTCAAAGATGCCCACCTGGTAGCTCAGACCTTGAGGTTTTCACAGATGGGAGCAGTTGCATGAGAAGGAGTCTGAAAGCTGGTTATGTGGGGTCACCCTTCTGTCTGTTCTCACTTCTCTGGAGGCAGAAGTGGCACAGCTGGGACACCTCTGCCCCAAAGGCTGAACACGGAGTCCTGCTGGGGGCCCTCCAACTGGTCTCTGGACAAAATGCGTGTGCTTCCAGTTCTACACACCCACGGAGCTCTCTGGAAGGAAAGGGGATGACTCATGGCAGAGAACAAGGAACTAAAACGTGGGCCTCCAACACTAATGGCACTGAAGGCAGCACAGGGCCTCACTAAAGTGGTAGTTACGCATTGTCTGCAACACAGAAAACCAGTTTCCTATGGCAGAAGAGATCGACAGCAGATCAAGTGGCTAAGAACGCTACCCCACACCCCGACAGCGCTGCCCTAGCTACATATGGCGCTCAGCCTGCTCTTAGCTTATCTAATGAAAGATACCCTGTTGATACTGACTCGAGCATCCCCCCAAAATCAAGGGGTTTTCCAACAATGATTTCTATTATAATCCTGAAGGAAAAGTTTATATATATATATATATGTATATATGTATATATATATGTGTGTGTGTGTGTATACTGAAGTTATCAGAACTGCACATGACTGTACTCACTATGGAAAGAAGCCCTACTGTAATGGCTCTCAAAAAATTTTGCTGGTTACAGGTTGGCAGCTGCTGTACAGGAAGTTACCTGAAAGTGTAGCTTACCTGCACAAACAGTCCCAAAGCAGTGGAAGAGCCCGAAGTCCCAGGCACACAGCGCCAGGACAACAACCTAGAGAGGACTGGCACACTGATTTCCCTGTGATGACAAAAGCTCCCAGAGGAGTTTCCTACTTGGTAATGTCTGCGGACACTCTCACCTCTCACCAGAAGCAGACTGGACACGCAGTGACAAAGCTGCCAGGGTGTTCCCGTGTGACTTAGCCGCGGAAGCCTGCAGGGCTGATGTGGGGCCCATGTGCCTGCAGACACCACCCAACACGTCTCAGAGGCTCCACGAAGCTTCACGTGGCCTGGGCACGGCAATCCTCAGGACGAGTGGAGATGAGTCACACTCTCAAAGAACTGAGGCCAAATTTTACCAGCAAACCCGTGGTAGGCTCTGTCCCTGGCCTTGCTGTGCAGCTCCCAGAAGTAGGCCCTGTGAACTGTTACTGGGGAGACCCCAGACCCCCGTATTTCATAGGAACGACAGACCTGTCTAGCATTCATGACCTTGCTACTGCTTTCATCCCTTAAGACTCCTGTCCCACAGGTTCCAGCAAGGCCTCCAGGTTGTCTGACTGCACTGGGGCTGCAGCACCCATCCCCAGGCCTCCAGGTTGTCTGACTGCACTGGGGCCGCAGCACCCATCCCCAGGCCTCCAGGTTGTCTGACTGCACTGGGGCCGCAGCACCCATCCCCAGGCCTCCAGGTTGTCTGACTGCACTGGGGCCGCAGCACCCATCCCCAGGCCTCCAGGTTGTCTGACTGCACTGGGGCCGCAGCACCCATCCCCACACCTCCAGGTTGTCTGACTGCACTGGGGCCGCAGCACCCATTCCCACGCCTCCAGGTTGTCTGACTGCACTGGGGCCGCAGCACCCATTCCCAGGCCTCCAGGTTGTCTGACTGCACTGGGGCCGCAGCACCCATTCCCACGCCTCCAGGTTGTCTAACTGCACTGGGGCTACAGCACCCATCCCCAGGCCTCCAGGTTGTCTGACTGCACTGGGGCTGCAGCACCCATCCCCAGGCCTCCAGGTTGTCTAACTGCACTGGGGCTGCAGCACCCATTCCCAGGCCTCCAGGTTGTCTGACTGCACTGGGGCTGCAGCACCCATTCCCACGCCTCCAGCCTCAGTGGGCAGTGCCCTATTCAGTCCTTCTGACCACTTGGTCTTTCCTAAAACTGCATGGATCGAGCCATGGATTCACTACACCTGAGTAAAGGCCACAATCCCCCCACTCCCGAAGAGAAGCTCATCCCCATCTGGGGGCTAAGACAAGGGGACCACCCCCACCTTTCCAAAAGGCTGGACTGACAACTCTTGGGGTTCTGGGCCTCTCTCCCTGCCAAGAATCTCTTCTTTACCTTGGATTACTGAGATAAGTGCTCCTGGCCTCAGGGGGAGGGCCTGTAGTAAGCGGACTTATGAACATACAGCAGAGTTAAAATACCTCTTTAAAAGGCTGAGCTCCTTGGGAAGGGGAAAATACTTCCTGGCTCAGGCTTCCTCTTTCACTCCTCAGTGCTATTCTTGTACCTAATCTCCTCAATCCTTTTCATGCACACAGTCTGCTGTTAACATGAAACAGCCCCAGTTTTTCCTTAAAATCATAATGGGGGCTCACGCTGTGGCGTAGCAGATTTAGCCACCTCCTTCGATGTGGGCATCCCATATGGGTTCCAGTTCCTGTCCTGGCTACTCCACTTCCAATCCAACTCCCTACTAATGGGCCTGGGAAAGCAGTGGAGGACGGCTGAAGCACCCAGGTGGGAGACCCAGATGAAGCTCCTGGCTCCTGGTTTTGGCCTGGTCCAGCTATGGCTGTTGCGGCCATTTGGGGAGTGAACCAGCAGATGGAAGATCTCTTTCTTTGTAACTCTTTCAAATAAAATAAACAGGGGTCAGCATTGTGGCATAGTGGGTTAAGACTGCATCGCTGGCATCTCATATGGGCACTAGTTCGAGTCCTGACTGCTCTGCTTCTGATCTAGCTCCCTGCTAACGCACTTGGGGAAGCAGTGGAAGATGGCGCGAGTACTTGAACCCTTGTACCCACATGGGAGACCCAGATGAAGCTCCCAGCTTCTGGCTTTATCCTGGCCCAGCCTGGCCACTGCAGCCACTTGGAGAGTGAACCAGCAGACGTCTCTGTCTCTCCTTTTCTCTCTGTAAATTTGCTATTCAAATAAATCTTTTTTTTTTTTTTTAAGAAGACTTGAAAAAAGAATCTTAAAAACAAATCATAATCAGCAGCTTAGTAGCCACAGATGCTGACTCCCATTGGCAAGACTATGTCTTCACCCCGCTTTCCCAAGCCGCAGCCTCGGGGGAACCTTAACAGCCCAGGCCTTGAAAGGCTGATGAACTCTGGGATCCCCGGGCCATCGTCATCAAAAATCTACCTATCCACAGCCTTCCAACAGCACTCCTGGGGAAAAAGTTCTGGGGCCCTCTAAGGATAATTAGAACCACAACCTTCTCACGGCTCTGCAGTAGGTTTCTGGGTCTGTCCTCAAAATACCTCTGCGTCTGTCAGCAACCATAAATGCCTCAATCTTGGGAGCATGTAGAGATTCTAAGCCCCAACTGATTTATAAACATAAGCATACTCATAAATGCCTGGGAGGTTTTTCTAATCATGTGAGTATCAACTTCCCCTTAAAGTCCTAGGCCTCCTGGTACATCCTTCCTGTATGGTCACAACTGCTCCAGCCCCGTTCTAACTGGGCTTTCAAATGTCTAAACTGTACTTGCAAAGACAGGAACAGGCACCTCCAGCTATCTCCAACACTCACTCATTGCTGCACCCCATGGTGATTTAACCCAGCCAACAGCAGCAAGTGCCCTGCATTGTAAACTAAACAGGATTTTCCACAGACGAGGAAGATGACTGGGGAAACCTTATGGCTTGGAGCACTGACTTTAATCAAGTTCAAGCTACTCTGCAGTGGGCTGGTTGGGACAGGCAGCCCTAGAGGAATCTGGAATTCTTATGACACCATTCATACCTGAGCCAGGGTGACTGCTTGGGTCATTAAGGCACAACAGTGTTCCACGGAATTCCTGGCCCGGGTGTTATCACAGCAGAGTGAGCTGCCCTTGGCTTTCTCCAGCAGAAGAGGAGTCTGTGCCGTAGCCACTAGCTCTGCTGCATGAGTGGACACGTCTGGGTAGCTGAGCAAATCTCCAGGTGTCAGATCAGACAGCCAAGGGGATAAACCAGAGCCTGGACAGAACTCTGCTGAGACCTGGTGGGACTGGATCACATCCTGGGTGCCCCGTTTTCCTTGGGTTTGGCCTTTATTTTCCCATTTTTGATTTTTCTTCCCTGTTTTGTCCCTGTCTTCGTAATTGTCTGGCTTCATTTCTAATTAACTTAGATCTGTCCAAGTCCCAGGCCACATACTTACTCTCTAGAACTTTCACCTCTGCAGGAGTAAGCTCTCCAGTCTCAGAATCCTTTTACTTGCTGGCTAAAACCCCTTAGAGTTCATGATTCCGCAGTGCCCTGATACATCAGGAAGTAGTCCCTTTCCAATTCCAATTTATGATTAAGTTAAAAATAACAAGGGGAGAGAGTAACACCCCTCCATCAACTCCCCTTGCAAAGAAAAGGATCCAACCCAGTTTTTATCTCAAAGTCAACTAGCTGTCCCTGCAGCTGGATGGGAACCCCAGCTGATTGGCTGCAGACACATTCCTGTGACGAACGCCCTTGATAGAAACTGCAGGCCCAGTCCTGTGGAACCAGACGGCTCTGCACCTGAGCGGCAGTCTCGGCCTCAACTTCACCCTTCTGACTAGAGAGCTGAATCCCATTCATTACAGTGCTAGATCTCCACCCCAAGTGAACGTGGAATGCTTGTCACATACATAACTTGGTGGGCAACTGTGCCATCCCTTCCAGAACTCCCCTGAAACTTAGTGTGTGTGTGTGTGTGTGTGTGTGTGTGTGTGTGTCTTCCCGAAAAGAGCCCTCTTCTAACTCCTGGCTGCTCAGGGAGGCCAGCCCAGACACACTCCCTGCTGCTCACAGCTCTGGTCGTCTGCATGTTTCCGCTGGCATCACGTTAGACACGAGCCCTAGGGTTTTTCTGCCTGATAACAGGGTGATGGGCAAAGCTTCCTCTCTGACTTTTCTGGTTTTTATAAGGAGACTTTCCCTAAAATCTCACCGAGAATGGAAGCAAAAGCCCCACTCTGAGTCTGCGACAGAGACCCCTGGAGAGGCAGTGACACTGCTGGAGGTGGCAGGAGCGTGCCCTGTGTATGTGTTGGGGGAGCAAAGGAAGGGGCAGGGAGGGGCAGGGCATGAGCTGAGCAGCTGGCTGGGCAAGGCCTGTACTCTGGTGAGGAAAGCCACAGGGACCCCAGCTGACTTCGGTTTCAAGTCATGGAAACCCCCGGGAAATGCTGGGTCGGAACCAGAGGCGGGGAAGCTGGTTGGTTAAGACAAAGCTGCTTTGAGGCAAATATCTGCACACTTATTTGGGGAATTCCAAATCTGGGGTGCTGTGGGGCAGCCAGGGAGAAGAACCGAGAGCTTAGACTTGAGAAGAGAGACGAGGCTAGAGATACAACGGTGATGGCAGATGTGGCTGCAGCCACGGGTGCAGAAACGTCAGCAGCAAGCATTCCTCTGAGGGGCGGCAGGACATATTCAGCAACACGGGGCGGGGAGGGGGGGGGGTCAGCCTGGTAGCACAGTAGGTTGTGCCACCTGGATGCTGGCACCCATATCAGAGCACGGGTTTGCGTCCTGGCTGCTCCACTTCAGGTGCAGAAGATGGCCCAAGAGACTGAGCCCCTTCATCTATGTGGGAGACCTGGATGGAGTCTGTGGTTCCTGACTTTGGCCTGGCACAGTCCCAGTCATTATGGCCATCTGGGGGAGTGCACCGGCAGGTGGAAGACCTCTCTCTCTGTCACTCTTTCTTTCACATAAATAAATCAATCTTAAAAAAAAAAATAGTTGTACAGACTGTTGCAGGACATGAAGTAGAAACTACAGATAAGGACTGAATGCGTGAGAGGCAGACCAAGATGGTGCCTGGGAAAGATGCTACAGGGATCAGCTGCCCAGAGACATCAATTCAAACAGCTATGAATGCACCACGCCATGTTCACAAGCGTTATAAGGAAGCCAGGTGAGAGACCACAGTGCTGTAGAAGGCAGGAAGAGAGAGTTGCTGGCATCACCCCTGTCCCCAGCTCCAAGCAGAGCAGCCCGGAGACAGACTGCAGACCCCTTCCTTTCCTTAAGAGGGCTGAGGTGCAGACCTGGGACCTGAAACCCGGGACCATGGCTGCCACTGTAAAATCCTGTGCCAGGGCCCTCAGGCCAGTGCCTGCAGCCTCAGCCTTCGGACTCTCCTTAGACAGTGGCCAGTGGACCACCTCCCTCATCCTCTGCAGGCAGCAGAACAAGACTCCAGGCTCTGGGGAGCAGGAAGGTGAGAAAAGCCTACTTGCCTTGGGGCTCAGTCCTGGGCCTGCCACAAAAAGCCCAGAGGCCCATACTGCAGGCCACTGCTCACACGGAGCTTCTAAGACGGCCCTGGCGTAAAGTGGAACCGATCCACCTCAGTGTAGCAGCACCAGCCTGCATGGGCCTGGTGTGCAACTCTGAGACTGTGCAGGGTAGAGTGGCTGAGACTCAGGGAGCACAGGCATGGCTTAGTGGCAGCCTACCTTCTCCACCTCTCCCTCACGCACATAGCAAGGGACTCCAGGTGCTGGGGAGTGGGACACAAAACTAAACACAGGACTACATGGGCACCAGGCTGGTAAAGCCCAACATGGGGCAGACCCTAATGGCCCCTGTCCTCCGGCTCTGCACTGTTGCCAAGTGGAGACCCCTGAGCCCAGTCAGCCTGTAAGACCAGGTGCAGTCCCATGGTGCCTGGTCACAGCAAGAGGCCTGCAAGGATGGATCACCCCTCTCTAGACAGACGCTGGTTCATTCTGAACAACACTCCAGGGTAGACAGAGAGGATTCTCAAAGCCACAGGGAGGAGAAACAAGTACACAGAGATGTCCTGTGTCCTGACTGCAGACTTCTCAGCAGAAACCTGGCAGGCCAGGACGTGGGATGGGACTTCCTCAGTACTGAAGGAAAAAACCTCCTACCAAGAACAGTCGAAATCTCTTCTGCAGTAGGAAGGAGAAATGAAGACGTTCCTAGATGAACAAAGGTTGCAGGATTTATCACCACCAGGTCTGCTCTGTAAGACATGCTAAAGAGGGTTCTTCAAGCTGAAGAGACACTAGAAAGCAAGAAGCAAATACCGTGAGGTAGAAAATTCTCTGTCGAGAGCGCCCAGAAGTCAAGGCAGGCATCCCCAGCTGACTCACCCATGACAGAAATGCTGAGAACGTGTCCTAGAGAAAGGACAGTCTTTTCAGTAACTGGTGCTGAGAAAATATGTTTCATACACAGAAGAATTAACTTGATCCTTACCTGACTCCACACACAGAAATCAACTCAAAATGGATTGAAGATCCAAATGTAAGACTTAGCAAACTAAAAATCTGCACAGCCAAGAAAATTATTAACAGAATGAAAAGATGACATACCGAATGGGAGAAAATATTTAAACTACACATGGCCGGCACCGTGGCTCACTTGGCTAATCCTCCGCAGCTCACTTGGCTAATCCTCCGCCTGCGGCGCCGGCACCCTGGGTTCTAGTCCCGATTTGGGTGCCGGGTACTAATCCCGGTTGATCCTCTTCCAGTCCAGCTCTCTGCTGTGGCCTGGGAAGGCAGTGGAGGATGGCCCAAGTGCTTGGGTCCCTGTACCCCATGGGAGACCTGGAGGAAACACCTGGCTCCTGGCTTCGGAATGGCATGGCGCTGGCCGTAGCTGCCATTTGGGGGGTGAACCAACGGAAGGAAGACCTTTCTCTCTGTCTCTCTCTCACTGTCTATAACTCTACCTGTCAAATAAAAATTAAAAAATTAAAAAAAAAAACTACACGTACGACACGGTGTCAATAATCAGAATATGTAACAACTCAATAGCACAGGAATAAATAATCCAATTTAAAAATGTCCAATAAATCTGAATAGACATGTTTATAAGGAAGACATCTACATGGCTGACACATGCATGAAAAACACCCTTAGCATCACTGAGTATCATTCAGTTAGAATGGCTATTAGCAAAAAGGTAACAAGGACTGAAGGCTGTGGAGGAAAGAGAACATCTGTATCCTGCTGGTGGGAACATCTGTGGAAACAGTCTGACCCAGAATCCTGAAGGATATGGAGTCAAGTGCTGAACTCCACGGTGCACTCCACGGTGACTGCAGCACTATTCACAACAGCTAAGAATGCAAACAGCTTAAGTGTCCATCAACCATCAGATAAAGAAAATGTCTCTCACACACACACACACACGCACACGCACACAGAATACCAATCAGCCACAAGAGGGTAAATCCTGATATCTGTGACAACATGGAGTTCATTGTGGTAAGGGCAATAAGCCAGTCAGGGAAATCAAGTGCTGCATAGTCTCACTCACATGTGGAGTCTACAAAAGTTGATCTTACAGAACCAGTGGCACAGTGGTTACCAGAAGCTAGGGAAAATAATGGGGGAAGAGATGGGAAAGGCTGAATAACAGGTATTGAGTTACAGCTCTCTAAGTCACAGTTAGACCTAAGTTGTAGTTAAAGTTGTAACTAAGTTACAGTCAGACAGGAGAAAGGGCTTCTGGTGTGGTGTTGTGCAGCAGAGTGGCTACATAAAAATGCTGTGTTTCCATAAATAGCTAGAAGAATTTTCAAGTGCTCACCCAGAACAGATATACACATTTGAGGAGACAGTTACATCACCCTATATTGAACACTGCACATGTATACAGGCATTGGGACATGACGGGGTACCCCACATAGATATGTAATTCTGACACATCAGGTAAAATGAAAATAAAAACCAGAGTACTGGATGGCAGAAAGGGGAAATGAAAACACCTCTTTTGTGGGTCGTGAGATGGCGACTGGCTGTCGGGCATCAGGCTTCAGTTATGTTGGCGTTTTCACCAGAAGACAAGGGGACGCAGAGGGGAGAGAACACGGGGGAATGTGGGCCTGCCTCCTTAGTACACAGTGAAGCGGAAGGGGTCTGTTGGAGACTGGACTCCTGGGAACCACACGGCCCTGTCCCCCCAGGGGCAGGGAAGGCCCTGCTGTCGGCACAGTGCAGAGGCCCTGAGCAGGAAAAGCAACTGTCCCAGGCTCAGACGCTGCAGCTGCCAAGGAGGGGACAGGAGGTGCGGTTCCTGAGCGAAGCCAGGTAGCTGGGGCTTGGCAAGGACAGAGGAGCCCATGGACGGCACCTGTCCAGGGAAGTGCATGGCTGTTCTTCCAAAGGGCACCGCTCACAACACATCTGACACAGGGTCTGTTCTGTGATACAAAGAGCTCCCACAAACTGCACCACGGTTTCTCCAAGACCCTGAGTTACAAATACATAAAATAATCTATTTGCCCACCCACAAAACACAAATGGCTTATAATCCTTTGAATAAGCGCCCAACTTTACCAGCGGTTCAAGCACTGGAGCAAATCAGAACAGGATAAAGGCTTTTCATTCATCTGTTTAGGAAACATCTGCGTGATGCAGTAAGCAGTGTCGATTTGAGAGTGAGGTGAGATTCTTATAAACTCTGCTCATGGCAACATAAATTGGTTAACTCATCTGGAAGAGATTCTAATTACTGAAGAGGTCAGACGTGTCCACACCATTTGATCCCAGAATTGCCCTCTAGCAAGCTACTCCCGGCAGGCAACGTGCACTGTGGATGCATCACTGCAGGAACACTGGGGTTTCGGGGGCTGGGACTGGTTCAGATGCTGTCTCACAGAATAGGCTGAGGGCAAGAATGGGACGCCATCACAGCAAGCAGAAGGCATCTGAAGTATTTGGTGATATTTACAAAAAATCTTATAAAGGATTTCCCTACAGTGAAAAAAGAACAGGATGGTTTGATTGTGGGTCATTTCAGGTGCTTCTTTCTCCAATAAATAATTATTGACTATGTCATAGGCACTATATTAGGAGTTGGGGATACAGAGTGAACAAATGAAGTACTTGCTCTCAGAAAATTTATATTCTAGAGTGGGAGACGGATAACAACTGCATAAGCACACAGACATCCTAGTATACAGCACATTCAGGACGAGACAGGATACAAGGGCAGCGTGTTAGGTGTGACTACAGATCCCTCTGACAACTGCTTCTCAAATGCACAGACGAGAGCTGTGGATGAGCACCTCCACCTCAGTGTGCGGTCTGTGTGTGCTTATCTGGACGTCACTGAAAAGTCAATTCTCCACCACCGTTTTTATGGGAGAATGAGCTCCACGTTCCAGACACCAGATACACAGACATATTTCTAGAATGCATGTTTTAAGTTGCTAGACTATTTAAGAAGTGAAAAAAAAACTATAGATTATGTTGTTTAATTTTTAGAGACCAACCACACACCATGACGAGGGATGTGTGTAACTTTGTATGTGCAGCAGAATGTCTTACCCCAGGTTCTCTTCTTTCTGAAGGGGCTCTAAGCAGACCTCAGTTCTCCGTCCTAGTTTATAGTCTCTGACAATGAGAGAAACAAAATGAGTGACAATTTTTTAAAACAATTTTTACCAATTTTAAGCTTTTTTCTCAAGTGCAGGGTTATTTTCTGAATACTATAATAGAACACTCCAGCTTCCAGGAAGGGTGAGAGCTAGAACACAGGCTGTGCCACTGTATTCAGACTCTACTTGGAAGCTCGACTCTGCCAGCCAAGGCTCAGCCTCTTGGGCCAGGTGCTTTTTGGGTGGGCATCACTACCGACACGAATGAAACCCTCAGGGCTGCTTGCAAGGGAACTAACAACTCCACGAAATGCCCCAGACATAGCCTTTCTGTTCAAGTCCAGGGCAGGACAAGCTGGCTCAAATCTTCCTTGAATGAGAAACAGCTTACTGCTATCATCTGTTGCAATCCAAATTCTGAGGATGTCAGTGTCCGGAGAACGCACAAAGCTCTATTCATACTTAATGTGGAAAACCAACATTGTCTCAGAGTTGAATCTTTAATTAAAAACCTCATCCAACTCACAAACTTAGAATGACCAGGAATGGGCTTTCTGTCATCATCTGACTCAAAAGACTGATTTCTCCAACAATTCGTGCAGAGCCTGCCGAGTGGCCAGTGGGAAACCTACTTGAGCCGCTGCTGGTTGGTTCGCAGAAGCCTGCCTGGGCGCTTACTCTCCACTGTCCAGGCTCTGAGGAAGGCTGGGGACGGAACAGCAAAGTCTGAGAGTGGGGGCAGGGCAATGGCCTGGAAAAAGAAACAGATGTGTCTCCAACAGGTTCCAGGGTACTCTCAAAACATACGTCTTTAGACACAGAAAGAACTACTACTCAATGAAATCTGAGGGAGAATGTATCTCAAAGTTACGATACAAGTCTATTTTTAAAAAGCGCAGGAATCTCTTTTACATAAAAATTAATCCTGAGTAATTCTTGTATTCTCCTCCACTGAAATGAACGTGAGAAAATGAGTGTTTTATTTCTAATCTGAGCCTCATCTTCTGCTGCAGTGTTTGCTTTGCCTGCAAAATAACTTTTGGTTTTGAAATGTTTCAAAATCTTTGGTTCCAATCAGTAAGGCTAAGCCGCTTGTTCTAATTCTGTAAATATCTTTAGATTGAAGCAGAGATAGCTGCCAATATTAAGCCATTTTGAACTTAAAACCAGTAATTTTGTATCTTTCAAACTAATACAAGGTAAAACATCTTTCTCCTTGTTCGCATGAGAATAAAGCCATTTGGTTTTTTTGAGGAAGTTTATTTCACACATCGGGACTCACAAATACCAAACATCAACAACTAACTGCTAGCCATATATAAATATAAATATATATATATATTTTATATGCCCCCATATTTCTTCCTTTAAGAAAACGAAGGATATTCATTCAGTACAGCAATAGCAAGATACTCCTTCACCATTTTGTGTTGTACGAGGGTGCTTCAGAGTTCATGGAAAAATGGGATTACAAGATGTTTATTTTGGAAGCATGCATGGCTTCTTCCTAACACACATTTTACATGGACTTTCTAAAGCCCCCTTGTACTTGCAGGTGCCCTCCCCCCTGCAGTCCCATGTCTAGTTATGTAGCACCCTAGCACAGAAGCTGATCACCTGACCTCAAGGAGAACTGGTAACAAAACTTCTAACAACATCTAACAAGTGGGTCACAATGGCACAAAAACAATGTGAGAAACGGAGTAAAGTGAATGCTTCACAAACGTCTCGAGAAAACATGTTTCCTTCGAAACTGAAACCGAGCGTGAGCCACAAGTCACTGAGGGGAGTCGGTCACAAGCGCGGCATGCCTGTCACGAGGGACCCGTGAGAGCCACGAGGGCAGCTGGCAGACAGCACAGGAGCCGGGCCACAGGCACGTGCTGCCTGCGGGTACTTACCACTGAACATGGCATGTAACAAATGCCATATCAGAACAGACTGCAGTCGAGGGAAAAGGAAATAGAAGAACACATTAATATCTCACTGGAAGGAGCCGTCTCACCACTAAGGCACGCTGCAGGGGGATGTCTGACCTGCGACTTGAGATCCGCCAACGTGGCGTCTTCTGAGATCTCTATGTCCCCCACGCAGAGGAGAGAAACTTCCACAGGCATGTTCCCAGGGGCACCTTCGAAAGGACAGAGCGGGATGACTGGAAGAACTTTAAGTAAATCTACTTTGTGCTTGTGAAATAGAGTGCCACGTTTTGATATTATTATAGTTTTTTTTTAAATAAAAATGTATTTATTTGAATGAGAGAGTTAGAGAGAGAGAGAGAGAGACAGGGAGGCTGTCCATCTGCTGGTTCACTCCTCAAGTGGTGGCAATGACCAGGGCGGAGCCAGGCTGAAGCCAGGACTTCTATCCAGGTCTCTCATGTGGGTGGGAGGGGCCCAAGCACTTGTGCCATCTTCTGCTGCTTTTCCCAGGCCACAGCAGGGAGCTGGGTCGCAAGTGGGACAGCTAGAATTTGGATCTGTGCGCATAGGGGATGCTGGTGCCACAGTGGCAGGCCCCTGATGCTGCATCCCACACGGGCACCGGTTTGAGTCCCGGCTGCTCTGCTTCCAACCAGCTCCTTGCTGACGTGCAAGGGCAAGCAGCAGAGGATGGCCCAAGTCCTTGGAGGAGACCCAGAGGAGGCTCCTGGCTCAGGTCCGGCAGTTGCAGCTATTTGGGGAGTGATCCAGCAGATGGAAAACCTCTTTCTCTCTACCTCTCTAACTCTTTCAAAAAATAAAGAAAGAAAGATTTTGACTAGTTACACTAATTCCATTACTGAGGCTTAAATGATAAAAAGAAATGGCTGGCGCCGTGGGGCAGTGGGTTAATCCTCCGCCTGCGATGCCGGCATCCCATATGGGTGCCAGTTCTAGTCCTGGCTGTTCCTCTTCCAATCCAGCTCTCTGCTATGGCCTGGGAAAGCAGTGGAAGATGGCCCAAGTCTTTGGGCCCCTGCACCCGCGTAGGAGACTGGAAGAAGCTCCTGGCTTTGGATCGGCATAGCACTGGCCTTTGTAGCCATTTGGGGAGTGAACCAATAGAAGGAAGACCTTTCTCTCTGTCTCTTCCTCTCACTGTAACTCTACCTCTCAAATAAATAAATAAAAGAAATCTAACTATAATACTTCAAGGTACTATAAAAGCTGAATAATTATGTAAAGCAGGATAAAAAGAAAAACATACACAATGAGCTGGTCCTACTATAAACATATTCTGTATCTACAGCAACAAAAAAAAGAATGTGCTTTCTTTTTTCTTGGTCTCCCACATGGGTGGCAGGGGCCCAAGGACTTGGCCCATCTTCCACTGCCTTCCCAGGCACATTAGCAGGACGTTGGATCACAAGTGGAGCAGCTGGGACTTGAACTGGTGCTCTGATATGGGATGCTAGAGTTGCAGGCATCACTTACCCTCCCTTCTGCACCACAACACTGGCCTGCCTCTCTCTGTCTCTGTCTCTCTCTCTCTCAGAAGCTGAGCAACCACAATAGCACCCCAAGATGGGGTGCAGGCACTCTGTCAATATTTCTTCTCAGAAGTCAGTGAGATTCCGCAGATGCCCTGGAAGCAGCTCCTGGAGGCTCTGCGAAAGACAACACTCCCAGGAGGCTGGCAGGATGCAGACTCCAGCCCGGGTTTCTGTCCCACGGACTGCAGTGAGGTCACTGGGAGTAGCTGAAGCTTCCATTTCCTGTCACATATAGCAGGGCTTCCATTGTCCTGAGGACCTTGAGAAATGATACATACAGATCTTTGGAAAGTTAACATATTGATATGATATTTAAGATTAACAGAAAGAGTGGAAACATATACAGTGCCTTCCAGAGCTTATGAAAAAACAGGATGGTGTTGAGGCAGGTGTTGTGGTACAGCAGGTTAAATGTGCTTGGGATCCCCACATCCCATACTGGCTCCAGTCCTGGCTACTCTGCTTATGTGCACCCAGGAGGCACCCTGATGACTCAAGTGCCTGGGTCCCTGCCATCCATGTGGGAGACCTTCATGGAGTTCTAGGCTTCTGGCTTCAGCCTGGGCCAGCCCCAGCTGTTGCCAGCAGTTGAGGAGAAAATCGCTGATAGAAGCTCTCTCTCCTACCCTTTTTCTCTGTCATTTTACCTTTCAAATAAGTAAATAGGTAAAAACTTAAAAACAAAATAGGATGGTGTGATTTACATGGGATGACTTCTGACTCCTGACCTTACTTTTCACGCCACACTAGCTGCTGTAACTTCACTCTGTCCTCACCTTGGGTGGAAGCAGCTCCCCAGCCCCCACCTCGAGAAGGGGCACAACTGGAATCGTTTTGATGACTCTTCCACTGTTCTGAGGGCTCCCACAGCTGGTACCACCAGATTGGCACCTTCAAGAATCCCTGAAGAATGGAGCATGAAAAAAAAATCATCTTTTGAGAGGCAGAGAGGTGGCTGGGGGAAAGGGGTGTGGGGAGGGAGGGAGATGGAGAGGGAAAGAGAGAGAGATGGACAGAGACACACAGAGGGGTCCTTTCTGCTGGTTCACTCCCCCAAAGCCCAAAATGGCTGGGGCTGGGTAGCAGGAACCCAATTGCTTGAGCCATGACCTGCTTCCTCCAAGGGTGTACATTAGCAGGCTGCTGGAATTTGGAGTGCATTGAACCTAGGCACTCTGGTTTGGTACATGGGCATCTCAACTGCTAAGACAAACACCTTACCCCACAATTACGTTTTTTAAGATTTATTTACTTATTTGAAAAGCTGAGTGACAGATAAAGATAGAGAGATTGAGAGTTAGAGCTATCTTCCATCTGTTGGTTCACTCCCCAAATGGCTATAATGGCCAGGGCTGGGTCAGGCTAAAGACACGAGCCCAGAACTCCATCTTGGTCTCCCACATTGGTGGCAGGGGCCTACGTACCTGGGCCATCCTCTTCTGCCTTCCCAGGTACATTAGCAGGAAGCTGGGTCAGAAGTGGAGCAGCGAGGCTGGTGCTGTGTTGCAGTGGACTAATCCTCTGTTGGCATCCCATTAGGGCGCTGGTTCTAGTCCCGGCTGCTCCTCTTCTGATCCAGCTCTCTGCTGTGGCCTGGGAAAGCAGTGGAAGATGGCCCAAGTCCTTGGGCCCTGCACCCATGTGGGAGACCCGGAAGAGGCTCCTGGCTTTGGATCAGTGTAGCTCTGGCCATTGCTGCCAATTGGGGTGTGAACCAGAGAATGGAAGATCCTTCTCTCTGTTTCTCCTTCTCTCTCTGTGTAACTCTGCCTTTCAAATAAATAAATATTTTTTTTTAAAAAAAGATGAGAATTAAAAAAAAATGGGTGAACTTGAGTTCTCCTAATTGGTGGCAGGAATAAAAAGTGCTACAAGGGACAGGTGCTGTGGCGCAGTGTGTTAAAGGCCCGGCCTGTAGTGCTGGTATCCCATATGGGTGCCAGTTCGAGCTCCAGCCGCTCCACTTCTAGTTCAGCTCTCTGCTATGGCCTGGAAAAGCAGTGGAAGATAGCCCAGGTCCTTGGGCCCCTGAACCCACATGAGAGACCAAGAAGAAGCTCCTGGCTCCGGATCAGCTCAGCATTGGCCAGTGCAGCCATTTGGGAAGTGAACCAGCGGATGGAAAATCCCCCAACCCCCATCCCCCCTCTTTACCTCTCTAACTCTTTCAAGTAAAATAAATTTTTTTTTTTTTTTAAAAAAAGTGCTACAAAGTCTTTGGAGAGTGATTTGGCCATAACCACCACCGTGTAAAATGCCCAAGTTCTATTCAGTGGTCTACTTGCCAACAGCAGTGCACACACAGAAAGCCCCATCTGCAGGCATACAGACCAACCTCCACGCCTCTTACTTTTTTTTTTTTTTTTAACAGAGAATAAAAGCAAGATTTATTTAAGTCTGAGACCTTCTTCAGGGCTCCAAGAGAGGCAAATCTGAGAGGCTGGTGGTAGTGGGGCTTCTAAGCACAGTTTTGGGGGGAAAAAAAGGACAATCAGCTAAAAAATATGGAACGCTTCACAAATCTGCATGTCATCCTTGTGCAGGGGCCATGCTGATCTCTGCATCGTTCCAATTTCAGCACAGATGCGGCTGAAGCGCGCACTAGGTGCCACTGCAGAAAGCTGCTTACACATGGAGGCCATAAATTTTGACTGAGTAATTCTGGTTATAGGACTCCATCCCGTAGACACACTCAGATACATGCAACATGGCACATATACATGTACTTCCACACACTGGAATATTACGTGCTCACTAAATAGAATGCAATAGTTTACATGTATACATTATATACATCATACATACATTATATACCTGGAAATAAAATACATCATATATACATCATATACCTGGAAATAAAATAATCATGAAAACAGCTAGGTATACAATACAATGTCAGAATAGGGCATGCAAAAGAATTAAATCAATACATTAATAAATAACAGGAATTGGGCTGGGTTGAACTGTCACTGGCAACACCAACATCCCACATGGGAGCAAATGTTCCAGCCCGGCTACTCTGCTTTCCATCCAGCTCTCTGCTAATACACCTGGGAAAGCAGAGAAAGATGACTGTTTTTGGATTTTCTGATCAGGTTAAATATTAACTATAAAAAGCAGGAAATAAAATTTTATTTAAAAATAAAGAAGAAAAAATAGCTGATTGGTAGGATCTGGGGAAAGGTCTCCATTTTTTTTCTTTTATTACTGTCTAAATATTCCTATTTTCCCATAATGAGACTATATTATCTACGTAATCAAAAAACAATTACTGTAACTTACAAACTGTGCATTCAGAAGCAAAAATCTTACCGGAGGGGGAAGTTTTCCTTCAACTAAAAGCAAAGTATCTCCAGAACATATCATAAGCTCTTTCAGTGTTGCATCCTGGGAACACAGAAATTCTTTTGTCACTTATGACTTCCGAAAGGAACAAACAGACCAGGGGATCTTTTTTAACCCCATACCTCTGTCAGCTTTTGAAGAAATAAATAATAAAGCACATATTGAAGATACAAGAAATAAGCTATGGCTACACAGTAAGTACCGGATAGTGTATTTACATTGTGGGGTATAAACTTTAAGTATACTAAAAGCTTCAAGGAAAAGGAGATGGATGAGCTGAGAAATGACAAGAGATTGATTTACGAAAATAGAAATCTTAGTTAAGCCTAAAAAGATGGGTTGGATTTGCAAAGCTGGATGAACTCAGACAAGAGAAGGAAATTCTCATAAAAGAACATGGGCAATGTCGAGGCTGACACTAAGCATGGCTTTTTCTGGTAAGATGCTGAGAGACTAGAATCACAGTGGGAGGCACAGGTGCAGAGAGAAGAGGCACAGCGGGAAGCACAAGTACTGAGAGAGGAGGCACAGAGGAGGCACAGGTGCAGAGACAGGAGTCACAGCGGGAGGTACAGGTGCAGAGAGACTAGAGTCACAGTGGAAGCACAGGTGCAGAGAGAGGAGGCACAGCGGGAGGTACAGGTGCAGAGAGACTAGAGTCACAGTGGAAGCACAGGTGCAGAGAGAGCGGAGGCACAGCAGGAGGCACAGGTGCAGAGACTAGAGTCACAGTGGAAGGCACAGGTGCAGAGAGACTAGAGTCACAGCAGGAGGCACAGGTGCAGAGAGACTAGAGTCACAGTGGAAGGCACAGGTGCAGAGAGACTAGAGTCACAGCAGGAGGCACAGGTGCAGAGAGAGGAGGCACGGCAGGAGGCACAGGTAGAGAAGTAACAGAAAATGCACCAGGCAGGATGGCACTAATTGAAGGGATGTGGAATAAAGGAGCCACTTGAGATCCCTGAGCTTTTTTCAAAGATTAGTCTGGCTGCTGCAAGCAGGACACACTGAAGAGAGGAACGCCTGAGCCCAGGAAGTCACTGAAGTAATCTGGTGAGACGCAAGAGATGGCTTGTGAACCAGGAGGCCAGCAATGGGAACGGTCAGGGAACACGCGGAAAAGCTCTGGAAGGCTGAGACTAAGATGAAGAATGGAAAACAATCAGGATAAGCCATATTTCAGATGAAAAGATAGGGGGCGTGTGAGAGAGACGGTCAATCTGGAAAGAGAAGCCAGTGTTGAGGGTAAACAGTTTGCTTTCTAATGAACTGTTTGATATCAATGTGGGAATTAATAGAGGAGAAAATGCTGAAGAAATCTCTCCTTCTGACATCTAAATTGTATGTCCTGAGATGCTTTGAGGTTCACTTCTTACTCTGAGCAGTCTAACTCCTGGCCAAGACTCCCGAGGAGCCTCTCTCTGATGGCAAGAGCGTTCCCAGGGAGCTCCAGCACATGAGTACACCAATGATGTTCAATGCGCCGCTCATTACCAAACAGAAATCAAGGAGGTAAAGTCTGCAAAAAGGGGGAGCTGAGCACACTTGGAAGTTTCCTCACAAGGCTTCATTTTCGGCCTACTTCCAAGGTCATGCTTTGGACTGGGACGCTTGATGTCATCTGGACCAACAATAAGAAGAGTCAGCAGATTCAAACTATCCTGTGATGAAACGGTTCCTAAAGCTACTCCTTAGTTCCAGCTGTGCACTCAGCGGGAGGCAGCGCCCCCAGCTCCAGCGTGCCCAGCTCCCCAGCTGGCTCCAGCCACACCCGACCCAGCTCCCTACATGGCCCAAGGTCCAGCACCAGTACCGCACCAGGGGCGTGCTGTCCGGGAAGGGGCGCTGCCAGGGAAGGGGGCGCTACCGCCAGCTCCCTCAAGGGCCCTGGGCACCCTCCGGCAGGACCGAGCTGAGTGGCGAGAGTCGCTGCAGAAGCAAGAAGCTCTCCGTCAGGTGGACTCCTCAGAGGATGAGGCCGACGAGGGGCCTGAGGACAGCCAGGGAAGACACGAGCCCGGCTCAGCACCTAACCCGGAAGCGGGCCAGAACCCACCCCTCAGAGGAGCAAGACAGGGTGGGGAAGAGGACTCCTGCCTGCCCAGGGGCCAGGGGCCAGCGGTCCCAGGCCTGCTGACAGGGGTCGTGCTGTGTTCTCCCAGAATAGAAGGGCCCATTGTTGCCCAGAGGAAGCTTGGGAGCCCACAAGCCCTTGAGGAGGCCAGCAGGCCTTCCTAGCAGCCCCGGCCTGGGGGTCTGGACCCACCCCCCACCCCCTGAAGACTGCTGGAAGGCCCACAGCCAGGCACTGTCAGCACTTTGTCCCAGCTCCTCAGAACTCAGACCCGCCAGTCACTCTGCTGCCGCCTGCACCTCTGCGAGCCCAGACAGGCGGCCCTGGAAATGCCTCACCAAGGGCCCAGGCGAGGCGTCCCCCAGCAGAGAGGCCCCCGGGGCAGCTGGGCTGGGCAGCTGGCGGGATTTGGAACCACAGCTCCAGCCCACGTGAGGACCTGTCGCTCAAGCAGGCGGTGAAGTCCCAGCCACCTGCTGACCCTGGCCTGGCCCGTCCACCCTGCGAGGCCCCCAGCCAGAGCTGGCTCTGGGAGCCTGTGTGTGTACAAGGAGAGAAAGAGGAGCCATCGCTGAGCATCACTAAAGTGCCTGATGCCTCAGGTGACAGGAGGCAGGAGGCCCCGTGCAGAAGCTGCCCCGCCACTCAAGAGACTGGCCTCAGCGTGCTCTGGGGAAGCAGGGAGCCAGGGGCCATCCAAAGCATCAGGACTTGGCACCAGACGCGCTTTTAAAGCAGACATAGCACTGTTTGCCATTTCTTGCACTCAGACTTGTATAATACACGCTCCTGGAAACCGAGTTTGGCTGCAACCAGAGCTTGGACCACAGCCCAAGAGGCTGGTTGTAAGATGAATGCTGCCGCTGTTGACTTTCAGAGGACTCTGAGATTACAGCACTCAGGGCTGAGAATTCAAAGTATGTCTTAGATTCTTTCTTCAGTTCATTTGTTCTTCTAATGAACTACTGCTGCAAGGGACATGCACTCTCTTCAAAAAGGGACTTATCACAGATAGCAGGGATATTCTCATGTAGCTCAAACTCCCTCTATCAAAATAATACAACAATAAAAAAGTGAAAATAGATTCATTTATAGATCTCTGTAGCCTAGAAAAGTTAAACTTTCTTTCGAATTTATTCACCTGAGTAGGGTAGGTATCTTGTATGCAAATAAAAAATAATAATAATCAAATGTATAGAAATAATCTTACTTCTGCACATAAAGGCTCCCCGGCTTCATAGCACCAATCCATTTTTCGTAAATGCCATGTTTCTCCTGTGAAGCAATCAAAATCAGGATAAAAAATCAGAATATGTCTTCAGAGTTTGAAAGGAATGACTGCTGGGTAAGTGAATTTCAAATAGGGTTTGGTCTGCTGACAACTGTCAATTTTTTAAGTAACTAACTACGTCTTCCAGAGCATCGGATTAATTTCTACTCTTTCATCAAGACCTGTATACTAGGGAATAAAATGACACGTATAGGGCAGGAGTTGAGACACAGCTAAGAGCTTACAACCCACATCAGAGTCTGGTTCCAACTCTAAGCTCTCGCTGCTGATGCTAACCTATCACCTAGCAGTGATAACTCAAGCCCTTGAATTCCTGTCACCCATACGGGAGACCTGGATTGAGCTTCTGGCTCCGTGGCCATAGCAGGCACATGGGGAGTACATAAATGGATGACAGCTTTTTCTCTTCTTCAAATAAACAAATGAAAATAATTGCTACTGTTATACAATATTTACTTTGTAACTTTATAATTTACATATACACAGAAACATATACATTTATGTACATATATAAGGATACTTCAAAAATTCATGGAAAATGAAATTGGAAGATAAGGTTTTTTCAGTGTATTTTCTTGAGGTCTATGCACAGTTTTTACCATACACATTTTCCACATACTTTTTCATCACGCTACTCAGAAAGGTGCAGTTCAAAACGTGAACTACTTCTGGAATTTTTCATTTAATATTTTTAAACTGAGGACAACTGAAACTGCAGAGTGAAGCCACAACAAAGGAACACTACTGTAATTTATTTTAACTAAACGATGTCAGACTATATCATCCTGGGAAATAACTTACCCGGTAGACCAGATTTCTCTAGCATTAATTTTAAACACTGCAAAAAAAAAAAAAAAAAGTATGTCTACATTAGTTTCTATTTTTTATTTATGGTACTAGGAAAACACCATTTTTAGACTCTGGACCTATTTATGCCTGATCATATTTAATAGTTCTTAAAGAGATAAAGATAAACAGAATTAGTAAGATAATATACTAGTTGGATTTGCTTCTGAAGAGGGAGGTGGAGCCAGTTCAGGAGGGGGAAGGCCAAGCTTCTGGTATCTGCAACCAGGACTTATTCAAAGTCTCAGTTACCAACTTCCAGATCTGAACGACTTCCTTCCTGTGAGGACTAACAGTGTACATCTGACTAGATATGATTAATTATGCTGATTTCATACATACACATAAATTATGAATCCTATGAGAAGAAATTAGCCTTTATTTAGCAGTTGTGAAATGCAACTAATCATACATAAACTCACAGGAAAGAACTAGACAAGCTGTGGTCTTGTGACACAATGCAAAAACAAGACATTAACAAAAGTTCAAATGAAGCCAAAAGAGTAATTTAAACTCCAAACTTCTTGAGAAAAAAACATTACTAAATAAATTTTGGGTAACAGAATAAATAAAATTTGATTTATACTACACTAGAGCAAAAATAAGGATAGTCATTGCTGTGATCAAAATAGTTATCAACAAGCGAACATTCAAGAAAACCAAGAAATGTCTTAAAGTACTCTAAAGAATAGATTTATATGTATTACATGTATTAGTTTTTAAAATATTTTAAGTGAAATTTAAGGTCTAGTACAATATATACAGTGTGATCCCATTTATGATTTAAAAGAAACCACATACACAAATCAAGTTCTTTTCTATATGAACACATGAGTATCCTTTAACATGTTCATGCAAAACAGAATTAAAAGATAAGCTTATTGGGCCGGCGCCGTGGCTCACTAGGCTAATCCTCCGCCCAGCGGCGCTGGCATACCGGGTTCTAGTCCCGGTTGGGGCACCGGATTCTGTCCCGGTTGCCCCTCTTCCAGGCCAGCTCTCTGCTGTGGCCAGGGAGTGCAGTGGAGGATGGCCCAGGTGCTTGGGCCCTGCACCCCATGGGAGACCAGGAAAAGCACCTGGCTCCTGGCTCCTGCCATTGGATCAGCGCGGTGCGCCGGCCGCAGCGCGCTGGCCGCGGCGGCCATTGGAGGGTGAACCAACGGCAAAGGAAGACCTTTCTCTCTGTCTCTCTCTCTCACTGTCCACTCTGCCTGTCAAAAAAAAAAAAAAAAAAGATAAGCTTATTTTGTTGCAAAGAAACTTTGAAATCCATAGCATTTCATAATATGTATTTTTCATGAACTTTTTGAAGACCCCTCATATACATGGATTTTAATTCTTTTTTTCTTTTTCTTCTTCTTCTTTTTTTTTTTTGGTGCCAAATAAACCTATCTTTTAATTCCATTTGTTCATGACCGTTTTGAAGTGCTCTTTCCCACAGCTGGCTCTTGCACAGCAGAGGTCTGTCCTGATGTGGACAGGACAATGCTATTCAGTGACAACAGTGACTTCTAGAGAAGGGACTAGAGAAGGTCCTGTAATGACCAAGCACATTTTTTTTTAACTCCTGTAAAGTTTTAAAAGTGAGAATAAATCTTTCATTTACTTGTATGGTTAAAAATAAAATTACACAAGACTTTAAAATATAGTCATAGATTGTTCAGAAAAAGATATGAGGAATGGGACCAAAGCTGTATTCAAAGAAACTTGCAATCTTAAAGGCTCTCATTATTAAAGAAAAATAAACAAAGGAGCATGCAACTTAATCGTGTTGTGGGCATAGAAAACAGCCAGTGTAGAGGTTGTCTTTGAGGATCAGCAAAGAGGCAGTGTGGCTGGAGTAAAAGAATGAGTGACGGGGGTAGCAGTCTGAAACCAAACCCAAAACCAAGCAAGGCCCGTCAAGGATTTGGCTGTCAACTTTGAGTGAGATGAGACAACACAGGAGGGCTGCTGAGTATAGGAGTGACCAATTTCACATGTTAAAGAATCATCAACGGCTTTGTAACAACTGGTGCTGTGGCAGCAGGTGAAGCAGAGACGTGGGCATCCCATTATCAGAGCAACAGTTCAAGCAGTGGCTGTTCTGCTTCTGATCCAGCTCTTGCTAATGTGCCTGCAAAGGCAGAGGGAAGACGGCTCAGGGGCTTTGGGCCCTGCCACCCATGTGGGACAGCCACATGGAGTTGGAATTGCTGGTTCGTGGCTTCTGCTTGGCCTAGCCCTGGACATAGTGGTCATCTGGGGAGTGAACCAGCAGTTCTCTCTCTTAACTTGTCTTTCAAATAAATAAATAAATCTTAAAAAATAAAGTGGACACCCTGGAAGCAAGAAGATCAGTTAGGAAGCTGCTGGAATCATGTGATAGGGTTCTAGCACTGGAGGAATGAGATGCGGTCAGGTCTTAGGGACATTTTGACACCAGAATCAAAAGGATTTCCTGAAGATCTGAATGTGAACTAAAAAGAACCAAGGATGACTTCAAGGTTTTTGGTCTGAGCAAGTCCAAAAATAGAGCTGAAGAAGAGAAAAATGTGAGTGGAGAATGTTTCAGGGACAAGATTAGGCAGTCTGCTATGGATGTGTTAATACTTTGGGATGTTATCAGATAACCAAATGGCAGCTAAATGATAAAGTTGGAGTTTTAGTACAAGGTCCAGTCTAAGAACGGGGGAGGCCGTTGGGGCAAAAAACCTGAAAGAGCCATGGTGTTCTGGAAGCCGACTGACAAGGGGTCTAGAGAATGGAGAGTCATCACCGGTGATGAGGCTGCTGCCAGAGCGAGGAGGAAGTGGGTACTCTTTGAACCAGCTACTTAGAGGCCACTGATTACCCTGATCAGTCGCAACGGGTTCAAGAAAGTAGAGGAGGGATCTATGTCTGTCTGTCTGTCTTCTGAAAAGTTTTGTGGTTTCTTTGAAACTAAAAAACACTTAAGTTAAAAAGTCAATGAAAAACTGGGAGAATATTTACAGCATGTAACAAAAGATAAAAAATGTTTACTTAAAAAAACATCTTATGGAAAATATCAAATACATGCAGGGAATAGTAAAATAATCCCCAATTAACCATTAACAGTCTCAATGATGGCCATGGCCAGTGTTGCTTGTCAGTATTCCCATCCTTTCCCCAAATTCTTGTGAAGCAAATGCCAGGTTTATCATTTCTTTTTTTTTAAAGATTGATTTATTTATTTGAAAGGCAGAGTTGTAGACGGGAGACACATTTTCGTCCATCCACTGGTTCACTCCCCACTTGGCCGCAACAGAGGGACTGGGCCAGGCTGAAGCCAGGAGCCTGGAACTCCATCCAGGTCTCCCACATGGGTGCATTTCCCAGGCACATTAGCAGGGAGCTGGATCAAGAGTGGAGCAGCTGGGACTTGAACCAGCACTCATTTGTGATGCTTAACCTGTTGCACCACAATGCCAGTCCCAAGGTGCATCCTTTCATTTCTAAATACTTGGTATATAGATCTCTAAAAAGATAGGGATTCTTTAAAAACAAAACAAAACAAAACAAAACAAAACAAAAAAAAACCTCTAGCATGATTATGACACTGAAACAATTAAGAATTCCTTAATATCATTCAAGACCCAGTCACGTTCAAATCTCTCCTCTTCCGTTATCCCTACCTGAAGTTCTTTTGGCTTGACTCAAGGTCCAAACAAAGTCCACGCTCTGCAATTGGACGCTGCTGCTCTTATGCCTCTTTTAACCCGGCTCCTGTGACTTATTTGTTGAAGAAATTTTCCAATCTGGGTTTAGCTGACTGTAGACCTGTGGTGCAGTTAACATATTCCTATGTTCCCTGTATTTCTCATAAACTGGGAGGTAGATCTATGGGCTCCATCAGACTCAGGTATAGTTTTTGTTTCTTGTAAGAAGGGCACTAGTATTGTTCTGAATTTCTAGAGGATGTGAGCACTGCTGTTGCTGGATCCTCAATTTTGAGGATCATTGCCTACATGCATTAATTTATTAAGCACTGAGAAATTATGATATTTAAAGTTTTTTTCTTCATTTTTTAGCTGGAACAGGTCTATGAAGAAAAACTTTTCATTATCTACTTAGTTATCCTGAGGCATTTTTTGCAGAAAACCAAAAAACAAAACAGGATAAATATTTGACTTTTCCTCCCTGTATAGTTGTCTGATGCACTATTGGTAACCAATGAATATTTTCTTTCATGAATATTATGAACTCACTGATTTTATGAATGTTATATGGGATGGGGAAATTTAATTTTTTTCTTTTATTCATTTATGTGCATTCCCCATTTCAATAATTTTTTACAAGGCTTTATTTATTTGAAAGGCAGAGTTACACAGGGAGAGGCAGAGAGAGAGATCTTCCAACAGCTAGTTCACTCCCCAAATGGCTGTGACGGCCAGTTGGGGCTGGGCCAGGCTAAAGCGTGGGGCCTGGAACTCCATCTAGGTCTCCCATGTGGGTGGAAGGGACCCAAGTGCTTGGGCCATCTTCTGCTGCTTTCTCAGGCACATTAGCAGGGAGCTGGATCAGAAGTGGCGCAGTGGGGACTAGAACCAGTGCTCTGAAATGGATGCTGGTGTTTACATGGCAGCCTAACCTGCTGCTCCACACCACCACTCCCTCAATAACTTGTATCATTATAGGATTTTAATTACTGCTGTTCCAACATTCTCATCTTTTGACTAGTGGGCTCCTCCAGTCCCTCTGATGCCTCTAGCTGCCCCACTGCTTTCTGTGATAACAAGATATTCCAGGCTCATCTTATACACTTCCTGACCCACAGTAAAAGCAGCCATTATTCCAAAATGCCTAGTTCCTTTTAGTTGGAAATGGTATTCAGCAACCATAATCTTGGTGCTAGGTGTATTTGCTGCTACCAGAATGGCAACTGTTTCTAAACTGCTAGCGAAAAAAATATTTTTAAGAAAAAATAAATGAAATTCATGTTTTAATTTAACCACACTGCTTTTATGTCTCTCCATTTTCCAAAACTGGAAAATTCTAGTTCTCAATGACACCAACATAATTATTCATTTGCTTGATCTCCCATAAATTCATAATTGTGTGTGAAACTATCTGTGTGTATAAAACAAAAATACCAGAAGTAAATATGCCAAAATGCTCATAGAGTAGAATAAGGACTAATGAGGGAACTCAATTTTTTCATTTTCTTTTTCTGTAAAGATTTATTTATTTCGGGGCTAGTGCTGTGGCATAGCAGGTAAGACTACCACCTGCAGTGCCGACATCCAGTATAGGTGCTGGTTCAAGTCTTGCCTGCTCCACTTCCAATCCAGCTCTCTGCTATGGCCTGGGAAAGCAGTAGAAGATGGCCCAAGCATTTGGGCCCCTGCACCCATGTGGGAGATCCAGAAGCTCCTGGCTCCTGGCTTTGGATCAGTGCAGCTCCAGCTGTTATGGCCATCTGGGGAGTGAACCTGTGGATGGAAGACCTCTCTTTCTCTCTGCCTCTCTGTAACTCTGCCTTTCAAATAATTTTAAAAAATTTAAAAATTTAAAAAAAGATTTATTTATTTGAAAGACAAATGGGTTGGCGTTGTGGCACAGTGGCTAAAGCCACTGCCTGCGATGCTGGCATCCCATATGGGCACTGGTTTGTGTTCTGGCTGCTCCACTTCCGATCTAGCTCCCTGCTAATGGCCTGGGAAAAGTAGCAGAAGATGGTCCAAGTGCTTAAGCCCCTGCCACCCACATGGGAGATCTGGAAGAAGCTCCTGGCTTTGGCCTGGCCCAGCCCTGGCTGTTGTGGCCATTTGGGGAATGAACCAGTGGATGGAAGATCTCTCTAACTCTGCCTTTCACATAAATGAAAATCAATCTGGGGGAGGGGGCAGGCAGAGCCACAGAGAGAGGGGAATAAGGGGGGGGGGTTGATTGACTGATTTTCTACATGCTGGTTCACTCCCCAAATGGACACAGCAGCAAGGGCTGGGCCGGGCTGAAGCCAGAAGCCAGGATTCCATCTGGTCTCCCACAAGGGTGGCTGGGGTGCAAGTGTGGGGCCATCATCAGCTGCCTTCCTAGGTGCGTTAGCAGGAAACTGGATTGGAAGTAGAACAGCAGGGACTTGAACCAGAACTCTGATGTGCGATGCCAGTGTCATAAGTGGTAACTTAACCAGCTATACCACAATACCAGACCCTATTTTCTTTTAATCAATTTCTGCATATTCTACACTTCTATAATAACAATTACTGATCATTAGAAAAGGAAAACAACAGTAGTCCTATTTAAAATTCCTGTTGGCTCCCCAAATGACTCCTCTATATAGAACACACAAGTCTCTGAGGTGCACTATGTAAAATCTGCCTTCTGCACTTCCAGATCCCAACATCCCACTCGGAACACCACTCCCCACACAGAAAGCAAGATCACTTACATCACTCACAGGTGCTGTTTCTTCCACTACGATCTCCATCTCTGTTCCGGGCTGAATGTCACTCCCCACAGCGAAGAACAGGAACAGCTAAGTCCCAGACAGAAGTACGAATGCAACTGAATTTCAGTTTCTAAATTCAAGGATGTATTATTTACTTCCAAAAAAAGTAAAGCCAAGGGTACATGAAACTTAAGTAAAAATCTCAAATGATGGGAGTCAGCCTCTAACCTCGTGGTTAAAACGCCCGTATGCTGCACTGGAATGCTTGAGTTCAATTCCTAGCTCTGACTCTTTTTTTTTTTTTTTTTTTTTAAGATTTTATTTATTTGAGAGGTAAAGTTACACACATTGAGAGAGAGAAACAGAGAGAAAGATCTTCCATCTGCTGGTTCACTCCCCAATGGTTGCAACGGCTGGAGTTTCGCTGATCCAAAGCCAGGAGCTTCTTCTAGGTCTCCTATGTGAGTACAAGGGCCCCAGCACTTGGGCCATCTTCTGCTGCTTTCCCAGGCCACAGCAGAGAGCTGGATCAAAAGAGCAGCAGCCAGGACTCAAACCAGACCCATAAGGGATGCCAGTGCCGCACGTAGAGGATTAACCTACTGTGCCACAGTGTCGGCCCTGCCAGCTCCAACTCTTGACGCCAGCTTCCTACCAGTGCAGATCCTGAGAGATACCGGGTGTTGGCTCAAGTAACTGGGTTCCTGCCACCCACATGGAGACCTGGATTGAGTTCCTGGCTCTGGCCTCAGCCCAGCATCAGCTGTTGTGGGTGTGTGGAGAGAGAACCACCAGGTAAGTTCTATCTGTCTCTGTCTCTCAAATTGTAAAAAAACAAAAACAAAAACTCAAATTATATAAAAACAAGACTATGTTTCATATTTTAATTTACAACTTAAACTACCAGGAAATGTAAAATGTTTTATCATCAATGTTTTCACTCCCAAAAGTCTCTCATAGACACTACTTCTTTAACTTTGATCTCCATCTCTGTCTCGGGCACTCTCCAAAGGAGCCTGCAGTTACTATACTTAGTAAGCATTAACTGTGCTGTCTCTCTGAGCGACTTTATTATTCCATATATCATAATTCCAAAGACTCTATCAAGAAAATATGTCTGCTCTCTTGTCAATTCAACTCCTTTGGCCCTAATTTTCCTTTCTAAATCAACCTCACTTGTCATATTTTCCCTCCTTTTAGGTTGTCATGCATTACTATTTGCCAAAGCTCAGGGGAAAGTATATTAAAGGAAGTAGTTGGGAAACAAATGAAGTGGAGCCAGGAGTCATGGGGAACCTGATAAGAATCCAGACTGCCTAGATGGAGAATATCAACGTACTATGACTCTCAGACTGTGATTAATGTTTATCAACCAGAAGCTTATGACTTCTGGACTGTAATTAATGTTTATTACAGGGCTTCTGGTCAACCTTATTGCATTATACAGAGAATGACTATAATAAAGGCACAGGAAAGAGAGGCTGCAGACACCATTCTATCATTTCAGAGTAATGAAGTCCAAAATCAAGACACCATCTTTCATTAAATCTAAAATGTACTAGTTGTCAAACTTGTTCCTTTTTGTATCAAAATACATACTACAGAATGCCACAACGAAAAGACACGTTCTAATTTCACAACTTTTTTTCTTAAGATTTACTTATTTACTTATTTGAGACACAGAGTTGCAGAGAGAGGGACAGAGAGGTCTTCCATCCGCAGGTTTGCTCCCCAGGTGTCCACAATGGCCGGAGCTGGGCCCATCTGGAGCCAGGAGCTTCTTCCAGGTCTCCCACATTGGTGCAGGGGCCCAGGCACTTGGTCCATCTTCCGCTGCTTTCTGAGGCCATTAGCAGATAGCTGGACAGGAAGAGGAGCAGCCGGACATGAACCAGTGCTCAGATGGGATGCCAGTGCAGCAGGCAGAGGTTTAACTTACTATGCCCAGCGCTGGCCCCTAATTTCACATTTATTAAAATGTGTGGGTGGGAGGAGGAAGTGGGTCTCAGAATTCATGAAACGCACTGGTTAAAACTGGTGACCACCCAACCTTCAAGATCCCCCTTAACCACAAACATTTCACAGAAAAAAAAAACCCTTATGAATATGCTTTAGCATAATATTTCTTATTTAAACAGAGCACCAGGGCAGCACTGTGGTACAGTGGGCTGAGCCACCACTTGGAATGCCCGCATCCTGCATCAGACTGCTGGTTTGAACCCTGGCTTTTCAGCTTCTGTTCCAGCTCCCTGCTAATGCAGCTGGAGGCAGCCGACAAGGGCTTCTGCATTTCTCAAGTGGAAGATGTGGACGGAATTCCCGGCTCCTGGCTTCAGCCTGGCCAAACCCCAGTTATTACAGCCGTTTAGGGAGTTAGCTGACCAGTGGAAGACCTCTCTCTATCACTTGTTCTTTCAAATACATAGAACTTAAAACAATGTATCATTTAAGGAAAAAAATCTTTTAGGAAAAAACAGTGTTACTGGAGTGGTTAAGGTATCAATTGAGCATTCTGTGAAAGGATCAATTGGGATTTGACAGGTGACCTTATTTTACCTGAGAGGGGGTTGGTGCTTTCCCAAAACACAGGCCCAGAGAACTTCCCAGCTTCAATTCTGCTTCCTTCAAAGTGTAGCTGTCTGGCACTATAGAGAATTGTGAGAACATGGTGAATGCTATTAATTTATACATCTCTAAGCAAAATAAACTACTGAGAATAAACTACTGAAATAATATGAAAGAAAAAAATGAGTTTCTCCTTATGCAACTGTGTTCTGAGTAAATTTTCAATCTCTATACTCCAGTAAATGTTATTCTTGTTACCTGTACCACAGTGCTAAGAAATAAGAGGCAGCTATGGATTACTTGATCAAAATGACTGGTTTAAACAGCTGTTGTTAATACAGATTAAAAGCCCAATATTCCAAATCAATCCACAAATTATGGACAGCTTCTTCCAAGTTTAAAACTGCCCTTTTAACAACCATAAACAGTCACGTCCATGACTAAATTTATTCTAATGACAAAAGGTATTACAGGGGTGAGAACCAAAAACTGTTCTGTAACTGATGTCACAATAAAATTAGCAAAACAAACAGAGGAGCTTTGAAAATAAAGCCATAAAGGTACAACTGGATCAAACGTGTGACTGAAATGAAGGGTCAGATCACCAGAGACAAGTGTTTTGGAAAAACAGTCTCCATTTCTGGTTAAAGTTTTCTGAAATACATAATTACATAAGATATCTGGATTTAAAAAATGTTAAGATATATAGCGGATGATTGTGGCAAAGTGGTAAGATCGCAGCCTGCGACACCCATGTTACACATTGGTGCCAGTTTGAGTCCTGGCTGCTCTACTTTCTATCGATCCAGCACCCTGTTAATCTGTCTGGGAAAGCAGTGGCGATGGCCCAAAAGCCTGGGCCCCTGTACTCACGTGGGAGACCATGAAGAAGGTCCTGGCTTTGGGTTGGCCCAGCCCCAGCCATTGCAGCTACTGGGGAGTGAACCAGCAGATGGAAGATTTCTGTTTCTCCCTCTCTATCTCTGCCTCTCAAATACATAATTCTTTAAAAAACAATTATTTATTTATTTGAGAGGCAGAGTTAGAGAGAGGAGAGAGAGAGAGGCCTTTCATCCACTGGTTCACTCCCCAAATGGCCGCAACAGCTGGAGCTGGACTGGTACAAAGCCAGGAGCCAGGAGCTTCTTCCCGGTCTCCTGTGTAGTTACAGGGGCTCAAGCACTTGGACCATCTTCCACTGCCTTCCCAGGCCATTAGCAGAGAGCTGGATCAGAAGTGGAGCAGCTGGGATTTGAACCGGCACCCATATGGGATGCCAGCACCACAGATAGAGGCTTAACCTACTATGCCACAGTGTCTGGCCCCCTAAAAGAAATCTTAAAAAAAAAAAAAAATAGATGGTGTGATGCCTGTCGTCTTCTGAAAGCTACTGAAAAGATTTACCTGGACAAAGCAGCTTCCCATTTCTATCAATTGGTCTCAAACAGCTGTTCTCCACTACAGATAGAAAAAAATCTGGTTAGCATAGCAAAAAAAAAAAAAAACAAGAGAGATGTCCTACTGTGTTAATCAGCAGGACGCTAAAAACCAACCAACCAAATGCCTTAAAAAAAACAAAACAAAACAAAAAAAACCCAGCAGCTAAAAATATCCAAACCACTATTAAGTCTTTGCAGAGTAGTGCAGGACTGTAGCAAATAAGCTACAGCTGTGCCAAGCAATCTTAATAATCAGTGGAAAATTACAATTGTTCCATGGTTTCTAAAACTTTTTTCAAAACACTTAAAATGATCCATTGGCTATATTTGTATTAAGAAGATAAAAAAAATAGTGAACTCATACCTACATTGTAAAAACTAGTGAAGTGAATATTACACATTTAAAATCTAAAAGTTATCTGAAAACTTTGGGAAATAAAATGTTTTATGTATTTGTTAAACACACATCAAGTGGAGTTTAAACTGGGCTTGCCTTTTCCTCACTGTACAGCTTACAACAGCACCTTTCTGTCCCCTAGTGAACGGCTATACTCTAAGTCTGGATCAATTTGCAATATTTCATGGTTTGCACTTTCAATGTCAAGAATTCTCTCCAGGAGCTCCTTCACTGTGAAGTGCTTTGCTAGTGTCACTTCGGTCGGCCGTCTTTATCCTTTTCACCGCAACTCCCTTCCTCGTTTGTTGGAAGTTCACCTTTATCCAGGTCCTCGGCTGGGCATCTGGAGTCCCTTGAGTGCCAGCGATGTCAACATTCCTAAGGGCAGCTACTTCCTTCCATAATGCCACATACTTCTGTTTCTTTTTGTACCTCCTTCTTTGTTAGCCAGTTCCTTTTCAATGATCCATTCTTGTAAAATGTCACGTGGATTTTATCACTAGGAGGAAAGGAGGCAACACCACTACACACTTCGCTGTCTGTGTGATGAACTGCATGACTGACATTCGGTGACTTATCACCAGCGAACTTGGAAGGAAGTGACTGACAGCCAAGACTGAAGCCATGATATGGCACAAATCTGTTAGGTAGCAATCTACAGCTGGCAGAGCTAGCAGCCTAAGGTGTACTTTACATCATTACTCGGTTATTATTCCATGGTCGCTGAAATTGGAGCTGGGGGACTGATGTTACAAATAACTAAACCATGAAATTGTGCCTACGAACTCTGCAAAGGAGACCACCCATATTTAAAATATGTACGGTGATTTTATGCTTAGCAAATGTAGTAGGACTAATGTGCACTACTTTTGAGGATGCAGATTCTTGTTTTGTGGGAAGGAGTTTTTGGTCCAAAAAAATTCTTACAAACAGGACATGAACTGGGGTGGTGTGATAGCTGAACCTTCTGAATGGGCAAGCATGGCGTGGGCTTTAGGAGGTCCAGCTTTATTAGACCAGACTAGAATCTTTCTGAGTCCTGAGTTCAATATCTTACATCACAGTGATACGAAGCTAACATAGTTTCTTATCAACTCAGACTATGAATCTAGTTCTCCAATTTAAAAAGAACACCAGAAACACTGTCTCATTAAAATCCTGTCATTTTCACCCAACAAATACTTACTGTGCATCTTCTGTGTGCCAGGCATTAGACTAGAACCCAGTGCTGTAGTAATAACAAAACAGCCCCAGGCTCTGCTCTCACAGCCTCGGCCAGTGGAGGCAGCAGAGGATAACAATACCAGAGTGGTAAGAACTATGAAGGAAAAGCAGAGCACCGCGAGAGCACAGAACAAAGATAACTGAGATTGTACAGTCAGGGATGAAAGAAGTAACATTTCTGCTGAGACCAAAGGAATGCCAGAAGTTAGCAGAGAAAGAGAAAAGGGAAGAAAGTACAAAGAGAGGCCACAGCACTAAAAAGCTTCGAAGAGGAAGAACATTTGTGTACTGAACAGCTCACAGAAGTCAACATGGGGAATGTGCTGTGAATCAGGAGACAAGTGGACAGCAATGAGACCACAGTTAGGCGGGGTCAGTCCGTGCAGGTTCTTCATGCGTGAAGTTAAGGGATTAGTCTAAGGGCAATGGGGCACCGCTGGGGGGCTTTAAGAAGAGGAGTAACATGATCTAATCCCCATTCCATATTTAAGATCATTTGGGCCAGCCCTGCAGCTCAATAGGCTAATCCTCCGCCTGCAGCGCCGGCACACCGGGTTCTAGTCCCGGTCAGGGCACCGGATTCTGTCCCGGTGGCCCCTCTTCCAGGCCAGCTCTCTGCTGTGGCCAGGGAGTGCAGTGGAGGATGGCCCAAGTGCTTGGGCCCTGCACCCCATGGGAGACCAGGAGAAGTGCCTGGCTCCTGCCTTCGGATTGGCGCGGTGCGCTGGCCCAGTGCGCCGGCTGCGGCGGCCATTGGAGGGTGAACCAACGGTAAAGGAAGACCTTTCTGTCTGTCTCTCTCTCTCACTGTCCACTTTGCCTGTCAAAAAAAAAAAAAAAAAAAAAAAGATCATTTGCTATATGAAGAATGGGTTGCAGGGAGAAGAGGAAGAAGGGAAAACAGTAATGGGAAAACCCCAAACCATTCATTAACAAAAGGTCAGATGCTGAATGAACTTTTCTGAGACACAATTCCCTTAAAACACAACCAGCACACATTCACAGTCCATAGGGAGGGATAAATACGTAAACAGTCCTCCTGGACCCTGATCTGCCTTCTGTAACTACAGCTTAGGTTTTCTAAAATTTCCTATGTGTAGATCTTACAGTCTGTAGTCTTTTGCGTTTATCTTCTTCTGCTTAACACAATGACCACTTTGCATGTGGCGGGACATAACTTATTGTTGTTAGTGACAAGCAGTATATGGCGTCTGGACACACCACACCTGTTTATCCATTCACCTGCTCACGGGCATTTGGATCACCTGCAGTTGTCGGTGATGAACCATATCCTCTTAAAGATACATGTGTCAACTTTAAAAAAAATTTTGTGTTTCTGTAAAAATACAGAAGTACAACTGGTGACTGTTTGTAAGAAGTAAGCTAACTCTTCCAAAGTTAGCCCCTTTATAGTCTCATCAGAAACACATGGGGATTGCACTTGCCCGGCATCTTCACTAACATGTTTTTGGTGCAAGTACATTGTCAAATACACGTGTCATAAATATTTTCTCTCAGTCTGTGTGTTGTCTTTTGAGAAGCATGTTTTGTTTTGAGGTACTCCAATTTGTTAGTTTTTTTCTTTATGATTAGTGCTTCTTGAGCCCTATTTTAAGTAAACAACTTTTGTTGTAGAATAGTATCAAGTATTTTCTCACGATATACTCTCCCAGAAATTTTATAGTTTTAGGTTTTAACATTTAGCTCTATAATCCACTGTGGTTTTAATGTTTTTGTATCACATGAGGCAAAGCTCAAGATCACATTTGCATTTTACCCAAATAATCAAGCACTATTTGTTGAAAACACATTGTCTTTCTTGGTGGAAAAATACCTTGGTACCTTTGTTAAAAGTCAAATGACTTTGTTCCTATTTATGGATTCTCTACTTATTTCTACTGTAAATATTTTTGGCTTTATAGGTCATATGTGATTTCTATAACACCTCCTTCTTCAAACAGCCCTTTAAAATGTAAAAACTATTCTTTGCTTGCTGGCTACACAAAAACTCGTTCTAAGCCATTGTTTGCTGACCCCTGCTAATATCTGTTTACCTGTAGGCCAATATTCACCCTCTAGAATAAGTCAGATAGTGTAACTCTTCACCCCACCCCCCCCCAAGCGCTGTAATAGCTACTTTAGGTTGTGTTTCTATATACACTTTAGAATCATCTTGTTAATTTCTAAAAACAAAAAACCAAACAAACAAACAAACCGTTAGACTTTTGAGAGTGGATTGAATCTACAAATCAATTTGAGGATAAATTATCCTATTAACAATAATGTGTCTTCTAATACATGAACATGGTACAGTGCTCCATTTATTCACATTGACTTTAAATTCTCACAGCAGGAGCCGGTGCTGTGGTGTAGCAGGTAAAGCCACCACCTGCAGTGCTGGCATCCCATATGGATGCTGGTTCAAGTCCCAGCTGCTCCACTACCAATCCAGCTCTCTGCTATGGCCTGGGAAAGCAGTGGAAGATGGCCCAGGTCCTTAGGCCCCTGCACTCGCGTGGGAGACCCAAAGGAGGCTCCTGGCTCCTGGCTTTGGGTTGGCACAGCTCCGGCCGTTGTGGCCAATTGGGAGTGAACCAGCAGACGGAAGACGTTTCTCTCTCTCTCTGCCTCTCCTTCTCTCTCTGTGTAACTCTTTGAAATAAATAAATAATTTAAAAAAATTCTCAAAGCAATGTTTTCTAGTTTTCAGTGTACAGGTCTTGCACATATGTTGTGAAATTTATTCCTATGTATTTCACATGATATTTTATGCTATTAAAATATTCTCTTAATTTCAATGCTCATATTTTGTATAGCAGATAAAATATAGTGGATTTCTAGATATTGATTTTATTATTGTTACACCTACACACAATGAGGTATCAAGTAATAGTCTATAGAATGGTTCTAAGCAAAAAGACAATAGGGGAGGGCATTTGGTCGAGCACTTATGATGCCCGTGAAGATGCCCGTGTGCCACAGCAGAGGGCCTGACTCTACTGCCTGACTTCAGTTTCCTACTAATGCAGACCCTGATGGAGCTCCTCCCACCATCCATGTGCGAGACCTGGGTAGAGTTTTTGGTTCCTGGTTTTTGCTCAGTCCCAGCTGCTGTGGGCATTTTGGGGAGTAAGTCAGTGGATGAGATTCTGTCTGCCTCTCAAAAAAAAAAAAAAAAAAAAAAAAGACAATCAAATATTGTCAAAGATGTAGAGAAAATGCAATACTGATATATTACTAGTGGGATTGTAAATGATTCATCCACTTTGGAAAACAGTATAGCAGTTTGTTATAAATTTGCTGTATGACCCAGCAAATTCAAACCTACAGATCACCCAAGAGAATAAAAAACATGTCTACCAAAAGACTTGTATACAAATGCTTATTGCAGCATCATTCATAAAAGTCCAAAAGCGGAAACAATCTAACAACTGATGAGTAGAAAAACAAAACATCATGGAATACTGGTCAGTAATAAAAAGGAACAAACTGGGTAAGTACTAAATACAGATAAATCTAAAGAAGCTAGACATAAGAGTCTACATACTGTATAGTTCCATTTATATGAAATGTCCAGAAAATCAAGTCTATAGAGATAGTGAGTAGATCAGCAGTTGGTAGAATGCAGATGGGTTATGAGGGAGTCTTTGGAGTGACTGAAATGTTCTCAGACTGGACTGTGGTGAGGGTTGAGTAACTCTACATACCTACTGACAGCACTGACTGACATACTTACATGGCATGTAAATTATGCCCTAATAAAGCTGTATAAAAAACCCAATGCTAAATGAATTAGAATGTTATATTCAGTGCAATAGAATTTAAGCAAACATAAAAGTACAACATAGACATATACACACATTTCTAAGAAAAAATACACACAGCACAACATGAATACACACACTCTAATCACACAGGTTAGTGTATCTGGGGAGGGAGAGAACAGGTCTGAAAAGAACATAGAGGACTTTATTTATAAGGTTTCAAACAAAAATGAACACATGACAAAATGTTAACATTTGTCCATCTGGAGTGGTAGGTAATGAGTTTTCCCTGAATTATTTTTGGTACTCTCTCATTTTTCAATATAAAACCCAAACCAAATTGAACCAAAAACCAGAAAATAAACTTAAATGATTACCTAGTTCCTCCATTAATTTTAACTCCTTTATGGCTTTAGTTCGAATATCAAACACCACCTATAATAGAGAAATAAGCTAATGACTCTGTATAAGTTGAAAACAATGGGAGGAGACAAAAAAGATCAGTGGGTGCACACAAAGATTATTTGAGATATTAACTTCCTGACATTTAATAGTTTTAGCCCCCTTGAAAAAAATGTTTTTCCATTCCTGAAATTCTTTTGTAAGGTCAAAAGCAGAAGCTTAGAACAGATCTTAACAGCTAAGTTTTCACTACACTGATGTTAACTGGGGCAGAAAGGACACCTACAGAAAACCAGAGAAACAATTCTGTCTGGAAAGATGATAAACCACTGACCTTTCTGATGACAGCAAACAACAGAAACCCCAGACAATCACATTTGTCCATGTTAGGAACAACAAATCTGGAGTCACTAAGTGCAAATAATACTAAAATGTATAATACCAGCCCAAGAGCAATATTTAGATTACTTTGTTTTAAAGATGTATTTATTTGAAAGGCAGAGTGACAGAGGGGAGAGAGAGAGAGAGAGAGAGAGAAAGAGAGAGAGAGAGACCTACCATTTCCTGCTCACTCCCCAGACGTCTGGGGCTTGGCCAGACTGAAGTCAGAGCCAGGAACTCAATGTGGGTCTCCCGCATGCATGGCAGGCACCCGGCCCTGGGGCCATCATCCCTGCCTTGCAGGCCCATTAGCAGGGAGCTGCACTGGTAGTGCACGGCGCCGGGGCTCAACCCAGGCGCTGTGGTAACAGATGATGGCAGCACAAGCTGGGGCTGAACCCTCTTGCACCACAGCACTCACGCCTGCATTACTTCATTTCAGAGTGCTTCCTGTCACAGCCACGGTTAGGCTCATTTCCTCTAGGGTATAAGACTGGAAGTTAGGGGTGAAACTAATCCCAGAGACCACCTGTCCTAACCTCCTTCCGCACACTGTGAGAGAAGGAACAGAGGGAAGTAATAAGACTTCACCAGCACTGCCACACGGGCTCAGGATACTATGTTCCCGGAGCTTTAGTGTGCTGAACTTAGATGTCCCCGCTACTGGATTAACAAACACTAACGCACCTTGAGGAATTAGAGTATATAACATAACATTCTAATAAGTTTCTTTTAACTTGTTACAGAAGGAAAAACTTAATAAACTGAGATTACATAAAGAGATGTTTCTTGAGATAACACTTAAAGAAACCAGAATCAGTCTCCACATGGAAAACAGAAGGAATCCCCTTTAAAAGCAACAGGCTTTATATGGAGCACAAGGTGTAATTTGGGCAATTCAATATAAACTTAAAAACTCAAACACCCAGGACATGGAACACACACACACACACACACACACCTCTTTTAAAAACACAGAAGAGAGACTCCTGAAAATAGCATTTTATATTAATCAAAACTGGGGATTTTAAGAACTAAAAAGTAATTCCCACATTCTAATTATAGACTTGGAGGTTTTTGTTTTTAAAGGTACACATTTTCTTGAAATATGCCAAAGACTATTTTAAGGTAAACAAGTAATAATCAAATGCTAAAAATAAGTTGATTTCTTGAGATTTAGAAATCTACTGAGACAACTATCTTGAAAGAATAAGATATTACTTTCTAAATAAAATTCTGTTAACTAAAAACTATGAAACTTTAATTATAATCTACTCACTGTGTTAACAGTTGCTGTTATTTTAACTTGTTTCTGTTCAGCTTCTAATTGGCATAAATTTTTAACTTGGAGCCAGTTGATCTCATTGGTGCTACTGATCCATCTCCTTTGTTTGGGCAACAAACTGTAGACAAAAAGACATTTAAAATAGATCTTCACACAGCACTTCTATGGATCAGAAAACTAACTTCCTTTGGCACTACTTCCAAAACTCTGCATGCGCCCCTTGAAGTGAGCAAGCTCTCCTGAGCTAGCTCCACGGCAATTAGCTCTTCTGGGTGATTCCACCTCAAGTCAGCAGTCCTGCACATAGCAAAGCCTGAAAAAGAAGATGCTTCCTGAAGGTCATCTTCAAACAGTGAAAGCCTAGATGACAAGCATGACAAAGATGCCTGCTAACACATTTAGCCACTCCTTTCAATTCTGTGAAGCTGGTGCTAATCATTACCTCCACTATTCAGAAGCTGAGCACAGAGAGATGAAAGAATTTGCCCAAGGCATCCTGTGAGTGAGTGACACGCGGCTCCAGAGTCCTCACCTTTACCCACGGCTATCGCACTGCCTCACAAGGAGCACACGTGGGCAAACTATGAGGTTAACATGGATTACTAGGAAGCATCAAAGGAACTTCAAAGAGTCCACAACTCTTTATACAGCTATCTATAAAATAATCATTACTACGTCTTAAAAAATCTTCAACACACAAAGAATTTTTTTGGGGAAAAAAAAGGAAATTAATAAAAGAAAAGCCTTCCAGATGCCATCAGGAGTCAACACTGGGGGGTGGAAGGCTGCTGTTTTGGGTCTCTTCTGCCTTCATGTCTACATTTCCCAAGTTCTAATAAATGTATATTACCTTTCATAAAGGGACATACGATAAGCTTTCTTAGAAACAAGGTGGGAATGTCTAGAAAACCCCTGTTCAGGCGTTTACTAGTGGTACAAAACAAACAGTCTTTGGGCCGCAGACATTGTAAACAGTAACACAGAGATGCTGCCAGGTAAGCCTGTCTGCAGTACTGACAACGCAGACAACACGAGTTCTTCAATACATGGAAACGGGAAGGGTCACAGAATGTGAGCGCTGACCCTGGAAACACTATCCTCACAGACAGGGACACAGAGTACTGCAGAGATGCAGTACTGCAGAGCTTCCAACCTAACTAACGGGATGACAGAGGTAATTCCCCATTGACAGGTGACCTAGAGTCATGAATAGAAATACAAGGGAAAACTGAATGGCCCTTTGGGTCTAACAAAGTAACCCAGACAATTTAGCCACAATCTTAAAGCCTTCCTTATGAAAAATTTCAGGAATTTTCTCGGTGAAAATGTACCTTAAGCTTTATAATTGCTGCTAACAAGGAGTCACTTGATGGGATCTTACTATTTTCTAGCTAAATGATTTGACTGCATCTGGCCTATAAAACCACGGATAGCTACATTATTTTTTCACTACATTCATCAAAAATCACTTTAACATATCATTTTCTTCTCCATGTTGTACAACTTTAAACATTCTTATATGTAATATTCAGAGTACAATGTCTAGAAATAAAACTTTAACTCTCATCATTAAAACAAAATAATTCTACTGGGTAGTATTATAATAAGATAACTTAAAACAATTCTCTTCCTCTTTTTAATGAGTTACCTGTCATCATCGTTGGAATCCTGAATTAAAATTGAGCTTCCGTTCCTGAGCCCCAGTTCTCGGAATGTCTTTTTCATGTCTTCCCTGGGAACGGCACTCCAGTGCTCCTCACCTGCAGCTTCAGCCCTGTCTATGAAGATAACATCGCCCGGGATTGCCGAGGCTGTGAACACACTGGCCACCTCTGCATTGGATGGAAACACATGTGCAGAGTCTACCAGCTGCCCACACTTTTCTCCTCCGCTGCCTGTTTTTACGTGAAGAACATTTAAAAGAAGTGGCTCACAGTCAACACCAGTTTGGATCTGGACTCCACCAACCTGCAATAATATCAAGACAACCATTAGTAGAGCTTTTATTTGCCAAAATTGTCAATATAATAACACAATAAAAGATTACTCTTATAGAACAAACCTGTCCCTCCCCCCCCCCGCGCTTAAATAAAATAAAATTGACACAAATATCTTACGTATCAGAGGGAAAGCTTGAAATTTTTCTTTTGCAAACTCCCTATCTTTCTTTTTCTTTCTATTTGAGAACTCTGGACTGGTGACAGAGACATATGAGTTATCTGTGGTGGTGAAATGTGAGATGGACCAAAAGTGCTGAGTTCCTCCCCCTCTTCTTGAGACAGAAGACTCAACACTTCTCCTGCAAGTCTCCTTTACTCCCTAAATTCAGGCTTCTGCAGACTTGGGGGACGATGCACACACTCCTAACACAGCACCGAGACTACATTTATTCACACTTCGAACACTGGAAGGACACAGACTGACTTATGTACTCTTGCATCTAGCATCCGACACAGTCTGGCATAATGGAGGTGCTCAGTACATCTTCCACATACAACTGACTGACCAGACCTAAAGCTTATCAAACATTTTAGCAGCACTCTTCCAATATCCAATTATGTAATTAGCTTTCACCTACGCAGAATAATGACTTCTTAAATATCCAAAATCATTGCTTCTCGGCTTTTTGGCTAAGATCAGGTGTGAAAATCCAAAATTATCACAACTATTTCTTGAGTAATTTCTTTTTACCTCCATTCCATTCCATACAAAGATGTCTTCCCCATCAGCAACTGCAATGTCACTAAGCATCAGTTCATCTCCTAGAAAGACGGAACCATTCCTCAAGATCATCAAAAAACTTAAAATACGTTTGAAAAAGCATTTTTACTACAGAAAATTAAAACAAAAGCAGTAATTATTTTCTTACATTGAAATTTTATATTGTTTTCATTTTTACTTTAGTATGCAAGGCATTCGCCACCACTGGCAACACGGAGTGGGCAGAGGCGTGGAATGGTCCTAGCCCCACCTCTAATATGTAGTGTGCCTGTGTGCTTCAGACTTGCAGCTTCGTCTTACGCATTTAACAAATGCGTTGAAAGAATTTTGTGAAAAGCAAACACGCTAATTCACATCAAACACTTGTGATGGCATCTGGAATAGTGAAGGCCAAACTAAATACTGCTGCTGCTACTGTTATCACTGTTTTGCTTTTATTTAAGTAAGTAAATACTTTTAAACTCTTGAAGTAATTTTATTATGAAATTTGAAGCTGAGAGTCAGGCATAAAATAAAGTCAAATTAGTAAGATTCAAATGGTTTCAAACCATCATACCCACAATTGTGGTAGCAGTAAAGAATCCTTTAAAAATTTTTTTGGTCGAGAAGTAGCTATAATTTCAGATAACATAGAACAATTTCATGTTAGAAAGTTTCATACATTATTTAAACTTGACACATTATAAATTTGAATGTGTGATTTCCCTTGGAAAACCGCCAGTGTGAAGATGATCTAGGTGGACAAGGAAGTGGTGGGCAGGGGAAGGACTGGCAGAGAGTAGAAGAATCACTGATGAACCTCACACAAATATAAATATGCAAATGAGTTGTGTGTTCCAATTTCCTTACCATCCAGTGTCTGGTAAACATGAAGTCCTGCTGGGACAAGCTTTGCAACACTAAGAATCATGTCTCCTTCCCAAAATTCCAACAGCTACAGGGGGTTAAAGAAAGAAGAGAGAACAATGAAGAGACACACATACATGCACCACATTTTCAGGTTAATAAGAGTAGTATTGTGCTGATTTACATATGCAGATGGTCTGGGGACAAGCAAAGGAAAATGCCATCCCTGTTCAACACCAAAATTCTGGAAGTAGGACATCACTGATCAGACTGGTCAAACCCAAAGATGGCTACGTATCCCTATGGATTGAAGAATTTTGGCATCACCAAGAGCACTATAGCTGTTTAAACAACTCTGTGTAATACATGGGAAGACCACTTCTCTTTTTTTAATCAGAAAGAAAACTGATCAGCACACTGTTCTAGGAATTGTTGGCTCAAAGAACAAAACTAATTTAATAAGCATTGTACAAGAAAAGCAACACATTCCAGTTACTAGAAAGAACTGTTTCACTGTAAACTTAAAAAGTGGCGACAGTAATTTACACAATAGATTACCAGAGTTTGTTCCTTAAGTTTCTTTCTTGATTTGAGACCCTGGGACTGTGGTACCCTCACCCAGAAAGGTCAATCCTACCAATATTTCTCCACAAAACGATTTCTCTTAAAAGGCATTTCATATTTATAAGGGATTAGTTTTCCATGTCGGCTACACAGCCTCTTGCCCTGGCTTCTTTCCAAAATCGCAGTAGTGACCATACAGGTAAAACACCAAAAAACACTAGTTTGAGCACATCTAAAATGCATGAAGACAAATAAGGTCTTTCCTATTCCAACATATCCGTGTTATCATACTTGGCTCAGAAATGAATTTTTAATGTGAAAGTTTGGAAATATTATAAAACTTTAGAAATTCTGATACTGATCTAGCATTTAAATTAACATTCAATTTTTTTTTAAAAAGTTCTGCTTTTCTCAGTTGAAGAAAAGAAAGCTGATAATTTTGGTGAGGGATACAAATTTTCAGAAAACTTGTTTATTTCTGAGTTATTAAAACCCAAAGGTTTACATTTTCTATTTGCCTTTTCACTGAGCAGGAAGTAGTGTGGCTGAAGAAGTGTGACTAAGGAGTGGCTACTCAATAAACAGGAGGGGGACAAGGGCTGAAGTCCTTGTGTTACCACTAACCAATGTCTGACCACAGGTGGGACACTGGGTCTTTTTTTTTTTTTTTTTTTTTTGTCTTTTTTTTTTTTTTTTTTTACAGGCAGAGTGGACAGTGAGAGAGAGATAGACAGAGAGAAAGGTCTTCCTTTGCCGTTGGTTCACCCTCCAATGGCCGCCGCGGCCGGCGCACCACGCTGATCCGAAGGCAGGAGCCAGGTGCTTCTCCTGGTCTCCCATGGGGTGTAGGGCCCAAGCACCTGGGCCATCCTCCACTGCACTCCCGGGACAGAGCAGAGAGCTGGCCTGGAAGAGGGGCAACCGGGACAGAATCCGGCGCCCCTACCGGGACTAGAACCCGGTGTGCGGGCGCCGCAAGGTGGAGGATTAGCCTGTTGAGCCGCGGCGCCGGCTACTGGGTCTCTTTAACTTGCAATTTTTTGTCTTCAAAATGGGATTAGCTTGCCCTCATGAGGTTAAAGGACCAAATCACATAACTTATGTGAAAGCACTGTTAAGTAAAATAAATAGCACTACTGTTGTTATTACCATCATTAAAATACAGCTAGATAAATTATATGGAGAGAACTTTCACGATATTTTTTTTATTATGGACGAGTATATATTATCCTTCATGTTATTAATTAATGCTACTCTATTCAGGAGGGTACAAAATTAATTACTCTTATCTCTCTAATAGTGCTACATTTTAAGCAATATGCTCATCTTTATCTTCTCACTCCTTTTGAAAAAAAAATTGTTTCATTTTCCAAATAGGAAAGCCTTATACTTGTTCCCTCCCCCCAGATAAAAGGCACGAGACCCAGCTTTCCAGCGACAGGCTGTTGGCAGGGACTGTGCGGGAAAGCCTCTCTGAAAGGCGTCCACATGAGCAGAGGACAGTTTGGCCACCCCTCTGTGCTGGGGCAGGAGTAGGATTTTCCTAAGCAACTTTGAAAAATAGACAGTTAAGTAAGATGCAGTGGAAAAGCCAGTACGATGGACCTTAATGTCTAACCTGAGAGGAAGTAAGGCTAAATTACCTGAAATATTGATTGTCGGAGATCCCCTAGAGTTTTTCTCTTATCAAAAGTCAAGTCCCACACGCTTTCTGTCTGAGATCCTACTGGGTGCAAAGCTCCATTGAAGAAATGGTAACGAGGGCCCAGGTGGAGACGTAACTCAATGTTACTGTTTTCAGAATCACATTCTGCCCTGTAAGGAGGCATGAGAAATACATAAGTACCAGGTTTTTATAACAGACACTGTTTCAACTCAAATAAGAAATACAAGTAGGTTCTCCATTTCACCTATGTAAATAACATCCTTTTCTTTAAGGTTCCAAAATGTTTTTAGGTTTTCAACAAATAGCAAGAATTCAGCTCAAAATGAAACCATAAATTCCAAGGGAAAACTTTTCGTGCAATGTTAACTACATTTCTCTGAACAAATGCTGATGCTTGAAATTGTCTAATCCTGAGTTCCTATTAGTTAGGAGAAAAAGACAGAAACATGCTCAGATAATTGTTCTAAGTGGTAGACTTACCAGCATCTTTATCACTTGTACTTTCACTAAATTCCACAGGCTCCACCATAAAATAAACGAAGCCCCCAGCACAACCACCCTGAGTCCACGCTCTCTGGGCTCAATGCCCTCGGCAGCAGCTTGGAGCTGGCTGCTCCTCTCTGGCACTCAGCTGACTCAAAGCCCAGTGCCAATTTGCCACCATTGGCAGATCTGGCCAGTGCAGAGTTGGAATAATGAGATACCATGACTCAGGTATTTCAGATACATATCAATGTGGTCAGAGAACATTAGCCTTTTGGATGACTGCATTAAAGACTAAAACTTCTAAGATTGTTTTGTTTTTTAAAATACCAACTGCTTTTCCAGACCACTCATCCAGGTTATTTTTTGCACTTAAGATACGTCACTCTATTAAGTGCTAATCATCTGAGTGTCTGGGCTTTTGTTTCTCTGACTTTGGTGATCATTCCGTGTACCTCTGGTCTTTCTCCCAGTGCCAAGTCCATGATAAACGCTTTCCTGCCACACAGTTATTCACTTGGGTCTACAAGGAGACCATGGGAACATCTACTCGCCTAGCCCAACGCCCTGCTGATCCTGTCAGACAGCAAACAAAGAACCAGTTCTTCAGGGTTCACAGCTGGGCCACTATAACAGAGAGTGCTGAGATCAAGTCATCACATACCATGCCTTTAGGAACCCGTTATAAATTTTAGCCCAAGACTGATATGAAGCCCAACAGCTTGTGCAATCCAGATTCCGTTCTTTGGAAGATCTGCTCACGGCTGGTCTTCAGTCACTACAAGGCAGTTCTGCACAACTACTCCACACTGGGGGGTGAGTTGTCTCCATGTAGAGACGACTGCTCTGTACCCAAGGGAATAATGTGGCCAGGCCAGGACACAATTCACACAGCCCAACTACGGGCTTGCTCATTTCTCTAGAGTTAGGAGGCTCTGATCCCTACTTAGCAAGGGCCATTGTATACTCTGTTAATTAATCCACTCTCACACAAGAGGATATTTTCAAAGTAAAAGATGCTCTTACTAAAAATTCAACAGCCAGACACTGATATTAACTGGTTGGCTATTTTCTTCCTTTTAAATTTTCCTTACTGAACATTTTCACTGAGGATTTTCCGGAAAAACAACTCAAATGCTATTAGTAAAGTTACCTGTTTTTCTGCAGTTCAATATTTGCTGCATCCATTTCATTAAGCAAATGATATGGAACCTTGTATCTTGGATTGGCTTGAGCTGTAAACAAAACTTTTCATTAATTTGTGTTGATTAAATGAAATCTGGCTGCTGAAGAGATAACATGAAACTAGAGAAGACTGTGCTGGGAGTTAGAAAGGCTGCAAACTAACTAACCAACCAACCAACTAACTGAACAAATACTAATTTCCTCTGGAGCTAGGTTTTTCTCATTTGAAAAATGAAAGACAAATAATTCTTTAAACCAAGCTAGAAGAGTTCCATTTGTTCAAGTATATTTCTTTAAGCATACTTTTTAGGGGCTGACACTGTGGGCTAAGCTTCCATCTGTGGCACTGGCATCTCACAAGGGCGCCAGTTTGTGTCCTGGCTGCTCCTCTTCCAGTCTAGCTCTTTGCTTGTGGCCTGGGAAAACAATGAAGATGGCCCAAGTGCTTGGGCCCCTGCACCCACGTGGGAGATGCGGAAATAGCGCCTGGCTTTGGATCAGCCCAGCAGCAGCCATTGTAGCCATTTGGGGAGTAAGCCAGCGGATGGAAGAACTTTCTCTCTGTCTCTCCCTCTCTCTGTAACTGTACCTTCTCAATAAGTAAAATCTATTTTTTTAAAGTATACTTTTAAAAAAGAACACCCTCTATTTGCATCCTGACTAAAAATGTAATAGTTACTGTAAACACCTGGAAATTATTTTAGAGGTATAAAATAGATATTACTTGTAATCTTACAGCTAAGACACACATAAATACTTTTTAAAAACTGGGATTATACTCACAAATTTGTAACTTGTCTTTTTATTTCACATATTGTACTTTTGCATAGCCTCAAATAAACAACTGCATATTAGTCTATTCTATAAGTAGCATAAAGAATCTAACCAACCTTTTTCTGTTAGATACTAAAGTGATTTTTAATTAGTCTCTATTATAGGAGAATGGATATAACAAATACTTTTGAACTTAAATATTCTTAAACAGCTCTGATTATTTCAAGATAAATTTGTGGAAATAGAATAACTCGCTTAAAGGGTATGACAGGTGTAAAGCATTTATGTAAAAATTTATTTATGGGGCCGGCGCTCTGATACAGCAGATAAAGCTGCTACCCTGCAGTGCCGGCATCCCATATGGGCACCAGTTCTAGTGCTGACTGCTCCTTTTCCGGTCCAACGTGTGAGACCTGGAAGAAACTCCTGGCTTTGGATTGGCCCAGCTCCAGCTGTTGTGGCTATCTGGGCAGTGAACCAGTGGATGGAAGACCTCTAACTCCCTCTCTCTCTTTGCCTTTGCCTCTCTGTAAGTTTGCCTTTCAAATAAACAAATCTTTAAAAGAATTTACTTATTTATTATTTTTATTTATTTGAAAGACAGACAAGAGATCTTTTATCCTTTGGTTCACTCCCAAATGCCCGCAATAGCCAGGACTGGGCCAGGTAGAAGTCAATCTGAATCTTCCATGTGGCTGGCAGGGTTCTAAGTGCTTGGGCCATTATCTGCTGCCTCCAGAGTATGCATCAGTCAGAAACTGGAATTGGAGAAGCTGGGATTTGAACCCAGGTACTCAGAGACACAGCCATCTCAAGTGGCCTTTTAATCGCTATGCCGAACTCCTGCTCCAATGCTTTTAAAAACACACATCGAATTGGTTGTGCTAGTTTGTGTAGCCACCAACCACAGAGGAAGTATTAATTACTGAGAATCAGATTCATAGAAGTATTTGACTTGGTAGAAAAAAGTGGCATATCACAGCTATTATTTTAAAATTAATTTTCAAATTTATTTGAGACAGGGAGAGATCTTCAATCCACTGGCACTGCTATACATGGATGGGTGTTCCAAGCGATAATTTACCACTGTGCCAAATGCCTTTCCCTCATGGCTGTTTTATGTTTTCTTTTCTTTCTTTTTTTTTTTACTATGTGTTAGGTTAAAATTTTTTCTGATGAAATAGGAATTTGTTTTTTGCAAACTGCTTATTAATACTCTTTCCCCCATTTACCACTGAGCACAGTGGAGCATGGGTAAGATCACCCTGCAGTGGGGGAAACCAACTTTGTCAAATTCATTGTTTTCCACTGGCCTGTCATTTGTCTTTTAATTCTATTTAAAGTGTATAACACTTTCCCTCAGTTTTTTTGTTTTTAAAAAATTAATTCTTTTATTTAATTTCATTTTATTTTCAAGGCAGAGAAACAGATGGAGAGAGATCTTCCATCCTCTGGTTTATTCCCCAAACACTAGCTATGACAAGGGCTGGGCCAGGCTGAAAACAGGAGTGTCGAACTAAATCCAGGTCTTCGGCGTGGTGGCAGGGACTCGAGTGCTTGAACCATCAGGTGCTCCTGTCAGGGCATGGATTGGCAGGAAGCTGGATTAGAAGCTGAGAAGCTGCTCAAACCTGGCACTCTGACAGAGAATGTGTGTCCCAAGCCGCAAAATCACTGACAAACACCTGCCTCTTTCATTTTTTTTTCAAAGATTTATTTATTTATTTGAAAGTCAGAGTTACAGAGAGAAGGAGAGGTCTTCCATCTGCTGGTTCACTCCCCAATTGGCTGCAATGGCCAGAGCTGCACTGATCTGAAGCCAGGAGCCAGGAGCTTCTTCTGGATCTCCCATACGGGTGCAGAGGCCCAAGCACTTGGGCCATCTTCTACTGCTTTCCCAGGCCATAGCAGAGAGCTGGATTGGAAGTGGAGCAGCTGGGACTCGAACCTCCCAAAAGCGATGCCGGTACTGCAGGCGGTGGCTTTACCCACTGTGCCACAGCTCCAGCCCCTGCCTCCCTCTCTGTATTTTAAGCTTAGAAAGGTCTTTTCTAAAGGAAACAGGGTAAAAGGGAGTGTGGGAGAGGGAGGAAGGGTATCATTACGTTCTTCAAATTGTACCTATAGGATCTGGTGTTGTGGCATAGCAGGTTAAGCCTCTACCTATGATACCAGCATCCTGTATGGAGGCTGGTTGGAGAACTGGCTGCTTCACTTCCGACCCAGCTCTCTGCTAATGTGCCTGGGAAATCAGCAGAAGATGGCCCAAGTGCTTGGGCCCCTGCACCCACATGGGAGACCTGGAATAAGTTGTGCTCCTTGCTTTGGCCTGGCCCAGCCCTGGCCATTGCAGCCTTTTGGGGGAATGAACCAACAGATGGAAGATCTCAATCTCTGTTTCCCCTCCTCTCTCTGTAACTCTGCCTTTCAAAAAAAAAAAAAAAAAAAAAAAAAAAAAAGAAAAAGAAAGAAAGAAATACCTTAAAGAACTATCTACATATTACACTGAATCTATTAAAAACTAATTAAAAATTTAACAAAGGTCTTCTCCACAGTAAGGTCAGATAAATATTTATACTTTACACATTTGAAGGCTACTTTATCACAAACGTAAAGGAAGTGACTAGTGTAAGAGAGGAAAATGCCTCATCTCCCTAGCAACTGATCAACCCCCAGTTATACTGATTAACCCATACACTTCCCCCATTTACCTGAAGAGCTAACTTACTATGGATTAAAATCTCAAATACACACAGATCAATTCCGGGGCCCACTGCTGCATTCCAACGATCTTTTGCACCCCTTTGCATGAGCACCCCACTGTCTCTATTGCTATAACTTTATGTATAAAGTTCCCCCCAGTAGTTCCTTCTTCAATTTCTTATTTTTTTATTAAATATATATATATTTATTTATTTGAAATTCAGAGTTACACAGCGAGAGAAGAGAAGGCAGAGACAGGTCTTCCATCCACTGGTTCACTCCCCAATTGGCCCAATGGCCAGAGCTGCTCCAATCCAAAGCCAGGAGCCTCTTCTAGGTCTCCCACATGGATGCAGGGGCCCTAGGACTCAGCTATCTTTTACTGCTTTCCCAGGCCACAGAAGAGAGCTAGATCAGAAGAGGAGCAGCTGGGACTTGAGCCGGTGCCCATATGGGATGCCGGCACTGCAGGCAGTGGCTTTACCTGCTACACCACAGCGCCGGTCCCACTTCTTCAGTTTTCACTTCTCTGTCTCTCTAGGTGAATTTTAGAATCATTTTGTAAAAGTCTGTCTCTCCATCCCCAAAAACATGCATCAGGATTTTGGCTGGACCTTTATTCAACTCCTAAACTATCATTTACTGTGCACTCCTGTGGGGAGCAGGGCCTGTCTCCCGCAACATGGCGAGATAAGTACTGAGACCACCGAGACTAGACTAGACCACTGAGACTATTAAGACTAACTCTATGCATCTGATCTCCCATCATATGGCGCTGAGAGAGTAAACAAATCTTACACAGCTGCTTCGTTAATTAGCTGATTCCTGACCCAACCCCTTAAAAGGGGGAGAGAGACAACAGCCGCGGCCGCGCCCCCTGAGAGAGTCCGTGGGAGAGCTCGCAGGTGCCGCTCCTCTGTGGAGGCGGGGGGCGGCAGCAAACCCGGGAAGGGCCGGGGAAAGAACAGCGTCCGGTCTGGTGTCGTTCCTCCGCGAGTGGGGGGAGCGACACACTCCATTTAGGCTGACACTAAAATTCAACTCAGGGAAGAGTAGCAGCGGGGCGGCTGAGGACACTGATGTGTGTTCTGGTAACTGATCTGTGACCACATCTTCAGGAGAATCATTACCATTTCCTTTCTTGTTTCTTCCACAGAAATAAAAAAGCCTTTCTGGCTAACAGCACAGTTAAGCAGCTGTTTCAGATCTGGAAAGCTGACTTACTCTGATTCCAACACAACTTTATTCTTTTTCTTTATACAAATTATCACTATTGTCAGTTTCTAAGAATATTATCCTTATCTCTAATCACAAAAATTAGGAAAGCTTAATATTTTTTACTTAAAAATATTTATTTGAAAGTCAGAGTTAGAGAGAAGGAGAGACAGAGAGAAAGATCCACTGCTTCATTCCCCAAATGGCTGCAGCAGCCCAGGCTGGGTCAAGTTGAAGCCAGGAGCTTAATCTGGGTTTCCCTGGTGGGTGGTGGAAGTACTTGGGCCATGTTCTGCTGCTTTTCCCAGGCCATTAGCAAGGAGCTAGGTGGGAAGTGGAACAGCTGGGACATGAACTGGTGCCCACATGTGATGCCGGCACCACAGGTGTCAGCTTTACTTGCTGCACCGCAACACTAGCCCCAAGGTTTTTTACTTCTAAGTAGACTTTGGGAAGTGATTAAAAAAAAATCTTATTCATACTAACAGCTTCAATTAAACAATACTCTTCATTATTATGGTCTTGACGGTTACCCTTCACAGTATGAGCTGCCTTAGCAGGTTCAACAAATACTGCTTCAAAGATATTTCAATTGCTCAAGAGTACACATGATCTTGAGGGAAAAGAAATGGGAAAACAAAGGGGAAGATGGGAGGATAAGACAAAGTATGCTGAGAACTCAACAGATAACACATGGCTGAATGTCAGAGCCACGCCTGAGCACAGGGCCACATGCTTAACTCTGCCAACACAACCAGAAAACACGATGTGGGAGCAGGTGTTGTGGCACAGCAAGCTGAGTGTCAGGATGTCTAGATTCCATATTGGAGTGAGGGTTCAAGTCCCGGCTACTTGGCTTCTACTCCAGCCTCCTGATGATGCACCCCGGGAGGCACTGGATGACGGCTCAGGCGCTTGGGTCTCTGGCACTCACGCAAGGAATTCCTGGCTCCTCACTTTGGCCTGTTCCAGCCCCGGCCATCTCAGGCCTCTGGGGAGTGAACCAGTGGATGGAAGATGGATTTCTCTCACTCTGTATTTTTAAATGGATGAAGACAGATTTTCAGAATTGGTTTTTTTGATACATGTACTATGACTTTAACTTATTATGGGAGGAAAAGTATATAGAAATATGTAAGGGTGCTTCAAAAAATCATGGAAAACAAAATTAAAAGATAATGCATATTTTCCATGAGACTTTTAAAGATGCCTTGTATAACCTCTATAAGATGACAAATTATTAGATTTCTTTGGCATAATATATTTCTCACTATTAGCTTTCAAATATTTTAAAAGTTCTCAGAGTGAACTTTTAAAGTTTTTTTTTCCTGTGTTTATCTTCTAAAATCAGTAACTTAACAAACAGAAACACTTTTCTTTCCATACCTTCTGGGGGTCTCTGTAACTGGGATTTCCGATAAAACAACATGTAGGCACTTTCTTTACCCTGAAATTGCTGCTCAATATCCTTTTCTTCAATTGGCTGGACTCTGGAATCATCGATGTCAAACCAGTGGGGGCAGGAAGCAGTGTCATTTAATCCTGGAGCCTCCGCAGTGGGCGTCTGGAACACATGCCGATCAGGCCTCTGGGTCTCGGACCCAGCCTGGAGAGGAGGGCTCTTCAGTAGGGTAACTGTACTTTCATCTGAGCTCAGAAGAAACACCTGAGAGTGGAGCTGTAAGAACTGCACAGAAGACCAAAAACAAATAGGAGGTTAATAAAAAGGTTTTTTTGAAAATTAAACATGATAGGATTCTGTTCTTCCTTTTTGTGGTTAGATACTTTGACTTAATGTTTATCTCTGGCCTGGCCAACTGAGGAGAAACCAATTTGAGTACAATTAACACATTTATTAAAAAGTATGCTGTGTTACAAAGCGAAACTGTTCTATAAAGTCATCACACCACTATCTAAAATCAGTCATTTATTTTAAAGATTTTTATTTGTTTGAAAGGTGCAGTTACAGAAAGAGAGATAGAGATCTTCCATCTGCTGGTTCACTGCCCAAATGGCTGAAACAGCTAGGGGTATGCCAGACTGAAGCCAGGAGCTTCTTCCAGGTCTCCCATGTGGGTGCAGGAGCCTAAGCACTCAGACCATCTTCCACTGCTTTTCCAGGGACATTAGCAGGGAGCTGGATTGGAAGTGGAGCAGCTGGGACTTGAACTGGCGCCCATATGGGATGCTGGCACTGCAGGCAGCAGTTTTACCCGCTATACCAGAACGTTGGTCCTAAACAGCAGTTTAATTACACCTCACAAATGCTGTTTTAAGTGGTACTCAACTCAAAAAGATTAGGTAGAACAAACACTTTTGAAATATTTAAAAGTAGCCTAAACAAACAAGGGCACAGCACAAAGGCAACCCCACAGTGCACCTCTATAAATCTGAAAATCAGGGGCCCATATACTCTGCAGGAACAAAGTCTTAATTATAAGCCTCAGTTACCTTAACATTCGTAAACTGTAGGACGTCTATTTTAGAAGCCAACAGAAAGATCAGGACATCAGAACACAGAAATATTTAAGTAACAACCCCAGGAGCTATTTCTTTTTGCTCAGAGATTAGGTGAAAAATAATCTCTCCCCACACTGCCCATCCCCTACCCTTCTTCTGTGCTAAATACCTTCTCTCCACATAGCTTTATATAGAAAAACATTTGGGAACTAACTGTAACATCTGCTTACTTTATCAGACAAGACAGAAAGGAGATTTTCTCATTTTCTTTTGAAAATAAATCTGTAGCAATGCTAACTCTCTAATCCAAAGTATTTTTAAAAAAGCGGCCATTGGAGGGTGAACCAACGGCAAAAGGAAGACCTTTCTTTCTGTCTCTCTCTCTCACTGTCCACTCTGCCTGTCCAAAAAAAAAAAAAAAAAAAAAAAAAAAAAAAACCCAAAAAACAAACTATATTTTATTTATTTGAAAGGCAGAGTTATATAGAGAAGGAAAGAGACAGAGACAGAGAGAGAAAGAGAAATTGTTCTTCCATTTGCTGGTTCACTCCCCAAATGGCCACAGTAGCCAGAGCCGGGCCATTCTGATGGCAGAAGCCAGGTCTCCAGGGAGTGCAGGGGCTCAAATACTTGGGCCATCCTCTGCTGCTTCCCAGGTGTATTAGCAGGGAGCTGGATCAGAAGTGGAGCAGCCGGGACTTGAACTGGTACCCATATGGGACGCCAGCATCACAGGTGGCAGCTTCACCTGCTATGCCACAGTGCCAGCCCCCGAAGTATTGTTTTTATCACAAACAGAAGGCATAGGGCATATGACCCAAAACATTATTATTAACACTGTGTATGAGAAAGGATGGTAAAATAGTTTTATGGCTAATTTGTGTATAGATACTTGGGGCTCTCTTCCTTTTCCTTTCTAGCTTCTCTAACATTCTCCAGTTCTGTCAGCCCTCTGAGACTCCGCCTTGTGCGTAAACTCCATTACACCACGCTCTGCTGCGGACTGGAAGTGGTGGTGGCCCAGTGCAGACTCTGCTTCCCTGGCAAGGCTGTGTCCTCTGTTTCATGCCTGCCTCCGTTACTCTCGCTGTTTTATTATCTTGTCAGTTGACCATTTTCATCGGAGGGTTAGTCAGTAGAGCTGTCTACATCACTGGGACGGTAGAGCACTGAAACTTGATACTGAAGAGTTCATAGCAAAGGAAAATTTGCTGACTGGGGTTTTTTTCTTAAGGCTTTCAAATTGTTGATATTTTATCATCAACTCCCCTAGTCCACCAGCTGACTAATAAACGGTGGAAGGACAGCGTAAGACCATGCAGGGTCCAGCAAGCTGAGCTGCCTGCTGCTGGGCAGAGAGAGCCTGGAGTTCAAGTCCTGCCAAGGCAGAAGGGGATGGCATTTTTCTTAAACAGACTGTGGTAAATGCTGGGGTTAAATTAAGGACATATGTGGGTATTATATAACCTTAAAAAGTAGCCATTTAGATGTTTAAGGTTGTTGTTAACTTGGGATTGTATACAAACAGGAAGCAGGCCATTCTGTGCACAGGACGCAGTTTGCCAGGCCTGCTCTGAGAGGACGAGCGATGCCCTCGGACTAAAGGCAAAACTGCAACAGATGCACTCTCCCCTACCTGCATCTTTCCACAGGACAGAAAAAGCTTGTCAGAATGCAACACAAAACTCTGTAGAGAAAAATAACATGATACAAACTCCCTAGAGCACATCATCCACAATGTCCAGTAAATAACAGGAGATTATACTGGAGGATGATGGCCCAAAGCACAAAGCCTCGTCAGACAGGGGCAGCAAGCATTGTTTCCTGTGGGACATACTGCAGTGTGGTAAGGTAAACAACGTACTGCACACTTCAAAATCACTGAGAGAATTTCAAATGTTCTTACCTCAAAAAAATAATTATTTGAGGTAATGGACATATTAATTAGCTTAATTATTCCACTTTACATTTATAAAGCATACCATCACTTTGTACTCCATAAATATATACAACTATAATTGGTCAAGTCACAGTTTAAGAAATAGAAACATAAAAATTATATGTGAAATACTAATATATAAGATTAGTAACAGGAGAAGCTGTGTGTGAGTAGACAGGAGCTCTCTGTACCACTTCACAATTGTTGTTTTATAGATTTAAAACTATATGACATGCAAACAAGCAGGAGTAATTCATAATCAAGAGCAGTCAATTCTCAAGAAAAAGGAGTCACTAGGAACAGATTCAGACTTAATCAAGATATAACAACAAACAGCTCTTACAAAGATATTCATAGGAATATCAGTATATTTTATAATATATATTAATATTACAAATATATTCATAGGAAAAGACAGAACCAGTAAAGAGATGGAAAATTTCAGCAGAGAAAGGAACACTCTAAAAGAACTAAGTAGAAATTTTACAGCTAAACAATATGATGTCTGAAAGAAAAAGTCTGTAGTTGGGCTTAACAGAAGATAGAAGAAACAATAAATGAAAGAAATTAGTGAACCTAAAGACAGTCCAGTGCAAACCATCAAATTTGAATTAGGAGAGGGGAAAATAAAATTAAAAAAAAATCTCAGAACATCCAAGAACTGTGAGGAAGCATCAGGTGGGCTAATATACAAGTAACTGGAGCCTTAGGAGTCAGTGGGTAGAAAAATTGAAGAAATACGACAAAAATTTTTCTGAAGTTGAAGACTTTAGAACATGGACATAAAAAACCTTAGCAAATACAATGCAAAAGAACACACAGAACACCACGTGTATGCACACTACTGTCAAACTGTTGAAAACAAAGACAAAAAGAAAATACTTAAAGCAGACAAAGATACAATACTCAAGAGGACAACAAAACATGTTGACTTCTGAGACAACATAAGGAAGCCAGAACTATTAATAAAGAATTCTATATTCAGCAAACATATCACAAAAAAATGAAAGCAAAATAAAGATTTTATAGACCAACAAAAGCTTAGAGTATTTTATTTTTAAAACCAGGAGTTCTTAAGAAATGTGGAAAGAAGAGAAATGCTATCAAATACAAACCTGGATTAACAGAAGGAGCAAGGAACACTACAATGGATAAATACAAAAAGCTGTTTTTTCCTTAATTTCTTTAAAAGTCATATGTTTAAAGCAAAAATAAAAATGTATAAAGGACTTGACAATGTACATTTCAGTAAAACATAAAAAAGGTAAGAGTAGAAAGGGGTAGGAATGGCGAAACGGAATACTACTATAACATCTATGAGCATCTGTGTACAAGGTGGTATATTAATTTATAATCTATAATATTAAGTACAGTGTAATCTCAAGATCAATCACTAACACACTATAAATAGGTACAAAGTGAAAAAGCTAACAAAGATAAAAACAGAGCACTAAAAAACACTTAACTTATTCAAAGAAAGGCAAGAGCAGAAGAATAAAAAAAATTTAGAAACAGAAAACAAACAGCATGAAGGCAGATTCAAATCCAGCCCAAATACTACACTAAATGCAAATGAACTAAACATTTTATTGAAAAAGAGGAGATTGCCAAACTCTTTATTATCTGACAGAAAACAGATAAACAGTAGAGAAAGCCAACAAAGGCAAAGCTGTTAATAAACAGGTTTAGTAAGCTTGATAAACCCACAGCAGGATCTATGAAAAAGGTAAAAAATACATATTATCAGTATCAGAGATGAATAAGGAAATTAACTTCAGGTCCTAAAGACATTAAAAGGATAATATAGTGATATTTTATACAAGTTGACACCAAAGATAAATAAACGAATTCCTTTAAAATCCACAATTTTCCAAATAAACAGGAGCCAATGTCATGCTGAGATGTACTTGCATAACAAAACTTGTGTGGTCACATGAAATCCAGACGGGCAGTTTTGGAGGCCAGGAATACTAGCAGAGATAAAGAAGGGACTTCCTGTCCGGAGGGCCCAACAATCCTGAGTGCACATGCACCTGATAACACAGCTTCCAGGCACGCAAAGCCCAGAACTGTTCAGAGTAGTGGAGGTGGCCGGCGCTGAGGCACAGTAGGCCAAGCCTCCCCCTTGTGCCCAGCTGCCCCTTTTCCCATGCTGCTCTCTGCCTATGGCCTGGGAAAGCCTAGGTGTTTGGGCACCTGCACCCATGGGGGAAGACCTGGAAGAAGCTCCTGACTCCTGGCTTTGCAGGCTCAGCTCTGGCTGTCATGACCATTTGGGAAGTGAACTAGCATATGGCAGACCTTTCTCTGTCTCTTCCCTCTCTCAGTAACTCTGCCTCACAAATAAAATAAACAAAATCTTAAAAAGAGTTCGACTAGATAGTTTAAACAAATAAAGATATTTAAAAGTAATAGAGGGAAGTGACAAATCCACAGTTATCGTTGGGAAACTTAAAAACTCTCTCAGGAACTCACAGAGCAAAAAAGACAAAATTTAGTAAGGGGAGAGAAAAAATAACTCTTTACAAATTTGGCCTACATGAACTTTAAATGCCCTGACCATCACAGCCATTTGGGGGGTAAACCACCAGATGAAGTTCTCTCTCTCCCACTCTAACCCTGCCTTTCAAGTAAATAAAAATCTTAAAAAAAAAAAAAAAATTGAAAAGGGGATATACTCTAGGTTCTACAGATGCTATTAAGAAAATATGGGTATTTTTTTTTAAAGATTTATTTATTTATTTGAAAGGCAGAGTTACAGACAGGCAGAGGCAGAGAGAGGTCTTCCATCTGCTGGTTCATTCCTCAGATGGCCGCAAGGGCCAGAGCTGTGCGGATCCAAAGTCAGCAACCAGGAGCTTCTTCGGGTCTCCCACGTGGGTGCAGGGGCCCAAGCACTTGGGCCATCTTCCACTGCTTTCCCAGGCCACAGCAGAGAGCTGGACTGGAAGTGCAGCAGCTGGGAGACTCCAATCGGCACCCATATGGGATGCTGGCACTGCATGCAGTGGCTTTACCCGATACGCCATAGGGCTGGCCCCAATATGGGTAATTTGAACAACGGTATGGCAACAATTTGACAGCACAGATGAAAAAGACAAATTTCCTAAAAACCACAATTTCTCAAAATGATGTTAAGTAATAGAAAATTTCCTTTTAGTAGCTTAATTAAAAGATGCACTTAAATGCTTATTGAAGTGGGTGAGTACTTTGTTCCTACACAAGGTAGCTCCAAAATATTTACACAATGTTCTGCTGTTTGCTTTCAGCCAAGTTGTTATTTTTTACATCTGGCTGTATCCCTTTCTGCATGGAAGCTTGCAGTGTAGGCAACCATCACAAAGCTTACTAGGACTTTGTACAAAAGAAAGATCAAGTGAAATCTGGGTAAGTATCTGAAGACATTTCTATAAATAAAATGAGGGACTTAGGGTATGGATTTTTGACATTTTTCGCTTGTGATTAAATGCTGCTCCTCATTTTTTTTGCTTACTTCTTGGTTCTTTGAGAGATAATAAGTCATCATAAGTAACTTAACAGCTGAATTCTAGACATTAAACCAAAATGCAGATTTCATATTCATCTATTCTACATACCCTTCTGCAGAGTTCACATTGCAGGGGTCACAGTAAGATTTCCTGGGGCTAGAACTGTTTATAATGATGCCATTACCATGTATTACCTTCCGCAGTGGTCCATGGTGTTTTCTGTACTTCTTGTTCCAAGATACTCCTATCTTTTTCATGAGTTTCTGGCCCAACTGGTCAACAGGAATTAGGTTATTCTTCTCCTTAGGAAAGAAACACAAGGTCACCTAGGGAAATCTAATGAGGGGCTGGGCACTGTGGTGAGGTGGTTTAAATGGCTACCTGCATCGCTGGCAACCCATATGGGCACTGGTTCAAGCCCTGGCTGTTCCACTTCTAATCCAGCTCCCTGCTAATGTGCTTGGGAAAGCAGTGGAAGATGAAGTGAAGCCCTTGGGCCCCTGCACCCACATGGGAAATCCAGGTGAAGCTCCTGGCTTCAGCCTGGCCCAGTCTCAGCTGACATTTGGGGAGTGAACATTTGGGGATGGAAGATATATCTGTCTCTCCCTCTAACTCTTTCAGATAAATATTTTTTAAAAAAATCTGATGAGAAATAACTGTAAAACAAATTCAAAGGGATCTACAGGATTCTGTCTAAATGAGCCTAGAATAGCAAACATGTAAGTGGATTAATCATAATTATTTAACTATAAAATGTTTTTTAAAAAGTAGACTAAGGAGTGGGCATTTAGCCCAGCAGTCAAGACACGAGCTAAGATGCTGGTGTCCCACCCTGAAGTACTGGGTTTGATACCAGGCTCCTGACTCCAGCTTTCTGCTAATGCAGACTCTGGGAGGTAGCAGTGAGGGTTCAAGAAACTGGGTTCCTGCCATCCATTAGGGGGACCTGGATTCTGTTCCCAGCATCTGGCTTTGGCCCTGTCCCAGCCCTGGCTAATGCTGCCATTTGGGAAGGAAACCAACAGATGGAAACTATCTTTTTCTATCTCTCTCTCAAATAAATTTTAAAAAGAAAAAAAGAGTAGGTTAAGTTTCAGTTTAGAAAACTTGGATTTTGGCCGGCACCGCAGCTCACTAGGCTAATCCTCCGCCTTGCGGCACTGGCACACCGGGTTCTAGTCCCGGTCGGGGCACCGGATTCTGTCCTGGTTGCCCCTCTTCCAGGCCAGCCCTCTGCTGTGGCCAGGGAGTGCAGTGGAGGATGGCCCAAGTGCTTGGGCTCTGCACCCCATGGGAGACCAGGAGAAGCACCTGGCTCCTGCCTTCAGATCAGCGCAGTGCGCCTGCCGCGGCGGCCATTGGAGGGTGAACCAATGGCAAAGGAAGACCTTTCTCTCTGTCTCTCTCTCTCACTGTCTAACTCTGCCTGTCAAAAAAAAAACAAAAAACAAAACAAAACAAAACAAAACAAAAAAAAACAACTTGGATTTTGCCATTTTCTACATACCATAGTTTAACTATTTGAAGAGCAATATCTAAAGATTATTCTCAAGTTTCATAACTTTCGTTGTTGTTACATGAGATTTAAGAAATATTTAGATACAAAGAATTATTAATGTCTTATTTGAATGTTTTGACATATAAATAAGTTCTAAAAGGAGTTAAGAAGTAGCTGTTATTGTATCTCCCCAAAATTCATATGTTGAATTCTTAATCCCCAATACTTCCAAACGTCACTGTATTTGGAGACAGGGCCTCTAAAGAGGTTGAGATGAGGCAGTTTCCTATTTTAGGATAGGCCCTAAACAAACAAAACTGATGTCCTCATATAAACACACATACAAGCACACAAATGACACCTACATATACACAAATACACATATACACACTCTACCTGTAATAAGATTGCCTTTAGAATCATCAATGGATCATCAATCTCTTCTTCATTCTTAAGATCTTTCAACTTCATGTCTGGTTTACTTTTTTCCTCCTATGAAGGAAAACAAGAAAAGAGCTTCAATCACCAATCCCTTAAAAGCAATTAACAAGCTATAATACCAATGCCATGAAGTTTCAAGATGGAGAAGTGATGGTAAAACCATCACAGAAATCTATATATGCTTTGGAATCAGGCAGACTTGGTTTTGAATTTATTCCTGCACAAGTTACTCCAATCTCTACTTATCTTACAATCTCATTTACAGATAAAGCAAAGCTTCTATCACAATGCGTGAGTAGTTTAAAATGTTTGTGAAAATTAACTTAAACAAAAGTATTTTATTGCAGAAAGTTAAAATTCTCACATGTAGAGGTCTTGAAAAAGTTCATGGAAAGTGTATATTATGAAAACACTGCACAGATTTAAAATTTTTTTGTCCCAATACAAACACCTTTTAACTCCATTTTCCAAGAACAATCAGCAAGTTCCAACATTTTCTAGCGAGGTATCATTTTTGCAGCTTCCTACAAATTTGCTGTGTTGGATTTTCATTATCACTCTATTCAAAATATTTTCTGTCTTCATGCCGTATGTCTGTACACTCACTTGTGTTAGCCTAAGGAAATCTCACTCATTGTAGTAGGCTCAGCTTTATTCTTTTCCATCTCCTTTCATTCAAGGTTTCACCCCATTTACTATGATGGTACTGAACATGTCAAAATTCCCTTGGAGGCTGGCGCCGCGGCTCACTAGGCTAATCCTCCACCTGTGGCGCCGGCACAACGGGTTCTAGTCCTGGTCGGGGCACCGGATTCTGTCCTGCTTGCTCCTCTTCCAGGCCAGCTCTCTGCTGTGGCCAGGGAGTGCAGTGGAGGATGGCCCAAGTGCTTGGGCCCTGTATCCCATGGGAGACCAGGAGAAGCACTTGGCTCCTGCCTTCGGATCAGCGCGGTACGCCGGTTGCAGGGCGCCAGCCGCGGCGGCCACTGGAGGGTGAACCAACGGCAAAGGAAGACCTTTCTCTGTCTCTTTCTCTGTCCACTCTGCCTGTCAAAAAAAAAAAAAAAAAAAAAAAAAAACCTCCCCTGGAAAGCTATTTTTGATTACATTTTCTTCCATACATACCATTTAAAATGTTTTTTTTTTTTTCAAACTGGCTTAAAACTATTAAATACCAATAGACCTAACTAAGACAAAAATGATCAAGAAATAATAGAATATTACTAGGCACAACCAGCCTGCTGCAAAAAAATACTGAAGTACAAGCAAAACAAAAACATTGAAATGCACACTGGGCTAGCAAGAACATCAAGAAAATCCTCAGAGCCCAGGTGAGATGGGAATCCAGCTCCCCAGCTGCTACAGTCTGAAGGTTTGTGTCGTGTGTTGAAGCCTCCTCCCCGTGCAGCAGCATTGAGATGGGGTCCTTAGGAAGTGACCAGGTCTGAAGACAGCATCCTCAGAATGGAATCAGTGACCTCGCAAAAGAGGCCAAGCAGCTCCTTTCCTCCCTGCCAGGTGATGGCACAGCACGAGCACAGTGAGCCTGCACAGATATAAAACTTGCAGATCCTCCACTTTCTGGTTTCCACAACCGTGAACAGTTTTCTGTTGTAAGTTACCCAGTCTAAAATGTTTTGTTATAGAAGCCCAAACGGACTAAGGCACCAAACTTGCCAAGGTGAGCTTCCAATTTGATCACATGTGGGACAGGGTTAGTCCAAGGTCTAATGAGCAGGAAGCTGAGCGATGGGCTTTTCAGATGACAACTAATTCTGACACTAACTGGGAGTTCACAATTCCACTGAATTCTGACATTAACTACTGGGCAATAGCATAGATCCCATAGGTTAAGAGCTCAGTCCCATAAGACTGACCCCACTTCAAATAAAACCACAAATGGGATCCCCAGGTTAAGTACACTTCTGCCTGGATGAATACAAATTCTAAGGTTCCTATAACCCCAAGCTCATGTCACAATTTCTCTGAACTAACAGAACTCACGAACTTATACGTACACTACAGTTCACAGGATGCAAATGAACAGCCCACAGAAAACTGCGCAGGGCAAGGCCCAGAAGGGTCTCGAGGTCAGAGGTCAGAAAGAAAACTGTACCTGTGAGGTTGGGGTGGATGCCCTCTCAGATGTGGGTGTTTACCAACCTGGAAACGGCCCAAACACTGCTTTTCAAGTTTTCATTGAAACCTCATTACAGAGCCACAATTAATTAAATCAGTGGCCACTAGTGACTGAGCTCAAATTTCCTGTCCCAGCCCCTTCCTCAAGGTCAGGGACAGGGCTCAATGTTTCTTTTGTGTGTTGTTTTTGTTTTTAGATCCAGAACACTTTTTTGTTGTTTTTCCCAGAAACCTTTTACTTAAGGAATACAAACTTCCCATATTTCATAATTACAACTTGAGGTACATGGTGATTCTTCCCATTGTACCCACCCTTCAACCCACTCCCTCATCCCGCTTCCTCTTCCCTCTCCTATTTTCATTATTTTTTACTAAGATCTATTTACAATTAACTTTATACATGATTAACTCTTTAAGAGTTCAAATAGTATGAAAAAGAAAAACTATTCCTCAACAGTCGAGACAAAGGCTGTTCAAAGTCAGTGCTTCTCAAAGTGTCAATTTCACTTCTATAGATTACCTTTTAGGTGCTCTATTAGTTATCACAGGCCAGGGAAAACATATGGTATTTGTCCTTTTGGGACTGGCTTATTTCACTAAGTATGATGTTTTCCAGCTTCATCCATTTTGTTGCAAATGACCAGATTTTTTTTTTTTTTTTGACCACCATGTGGTATTACATGGTATACATATCCCATAATTTCTTTATTGAGCCTTCAGTTGATGAGCATTTGGGTTGATTCCATATCTTAGCTATTGTGAATTGAGCTGCAATAAACATGGGGGTACAGATAACTTATTTGCTGATTTCATTTTCCTTGGGTAAATTCCCAGGAGTGTGATGGCTGGGTCATACGGTAGGTCTATATTCAGATTTCTGAGACATCTCCATACTGTCTTCCACAGGGGCTTTACCAATTTACATTCCCACCAACAGTGGATTAGGGTACCTTTTTACCCACATCCTCGCCAGCATTTGTTGTTGATTTCTGTACGAGAGCCATTCTAACTGGGGTGAAGTGAAATCTCATTGTGGTTTTGATTTGCATCTCCTTGACAGCTGGTGATTCTGAGCATTTTTACATGTCAGTTGGCCTTTTGGATTTCCTTTTTTGAAAAATGCCTGTTTAAGTCCTTTGCCCATTTCTTAACTGGATTGTGTGTTTTGTTGTTGTAGAGTTTCTTGATCTCTTTATATATTCCGGTTATTAATCCCTTATCAGTTGCATAGTTTGTAAATAACTTCTCCCATACTGTTGGTTGCTGTATCCCATAAGTTTTGATATATTGTATTGTCATCTTCATTTATTTTCAGAAATTTTTTTATTTCTCTTTTGATTTCTTGAATGATCCATTGTTCATTCAGGAGCATGTTGTTTGCACATGTTCTAGAGATTTCCCAAGTTGTTTATTTCCAGATTCATTCCTTGTGGTCAGAGAAGATGTGGCATGATTTTGATTTTTTTGAATTTGCTGAGATTTGCTTTATGGCCTGGCATGAGGTCAATTCTAGAGAAAGTTCAATGCACTAGTGAAAAGAATGTATTTTGCGACTGTAGGACAGAAAGTTCTGTACATATCTGTTAGGTCCATTTGGTCTATAATGCCAATTAACTGTTGTTTCTTTATTGATTTTTTCTGGTTGATCTACCCATTGCTGAAAGTAGAGTATTAAAGTCCCCCATTACTATTGTATGGGAGTCTATGTCTCCCTTTAGATCCATTAACATTTCCTTTAAAAAGCCAGGTGCCTTGTAATTAGGTGCATATATATTTATAATAGTTACATCTTCCTGTTGAATTGATCATTACATAGTGCCCTTCTTTGTCACTTTAAACAGTTTTTGTGTTAAAGTCTATTTTGTCTAACATTAGGATGGCTACACCAGGTATCTTTTGGTTTCTGATAGCATGGAATACCTTTTTCCATCCTTTCACTTTCAGTCTGCAGGTATCTTTGTTGGGGATGTATGTTTCTTGTAGGCAGCAAATAGATGGGTTGTCTTTTAATCTATTCAGCCAGTCTGTCTTTTCATTCATAAAAGAGCTTTGCAGGGTTTAGTATTCTGGGTTGACAGTTTTTTTTCTAAGACTTGGAATATGTCTCACCATTCTCTCCTAGCCTATAGGGTTTCTGATGAGAAGTCTGCTATGAGTCTAACTGGAGATCTTTTTAAAGTAATCTGGCATTTTTCTTGTGTACATTTTATAATCTTTTGTTTTACCGTGGAGTTTGACTACAATGTGTCATGGTGAAGATCTTCTCTGGTCATGTCTATTAGTAGTTCTCCGTGCTTCTTGTACTTGGATATCCCTTTCTTTCTCCAAATTAGGGAAGTTTTCTGTAATTATTTCACTGAAGAGGCCTTTTCACGCCTTCAGGAACTCCCAAGACCCATATGTTGGGTTTTGATAAGCATTCTGTAGATCTCTAACAGTGTTTTTTTAGTTTTCTAATTTCTTCTTGTTTTTGGTTCAACTGTAGAATTTCCAGAGACTTCTAACTCAGGTATTCTTTCTTCTGATTCACTGAGTCTGTTGTTAAGGCTTTCCACTGCATTTTTTATTCTATTGAATTCTTCACTTTGATTTCTCTTTGAGTTCTCAATTTCACAGGAGAAATTTTCTTTCATGTCATATACAGATTTCATTAGTTCGTGGATTTGCTTCTGAATACTTCTAAGTAATCCTATGATCAATTTTCTGAATTTCATTTCTGGTATTTCTTCAATCTCTTCATCTTCACATTCTAGTGTTCTTCTGGGGGCATCATGTTGTGTTCCTTATTCTTGTTCCTTGAATTGCTGTGTTGATTATTCGGCATTTGTAGAGATACTTTTTGGTTTATTTTTTGCTGTTTTTTCCTGTGATGGCTTTTATCTTTGGACTATGCCTCTGTGGCTTAGTGGAGGGTCTGCTTTTTAAGTGAAAACTCAGAAGCGTGTGGTGGGTCTGGCCAGGGAGCTCTGTTCAGCACTCCAGGGTGAAGCAAATGTCCAAGGTGACACCCAGGTTGGGTGTGGTAATTTTTTTTTTTTTTTAATCAGAGGGGAGAGCCTGATCAACTCTGTTCGCATAGTCTTACACACGTCCTTTCCTCAAAGGAGACCAGTGCCTGGGCACTAGTCCCAGGGGCTCCAATATTTGTCCATGCTGCCAAAAACTACAACAAGGATCTGTGCAGTCCTGGGTGTGAGCACAGATCCCACAGCAATGTCCCTCACCAGGGAATCAGGGAGCCCCGAACATGTGGAGCTGCCCACAGTGACTGCCCAAAGTCCCAGCCACACTGCATACCCTCCAATGTAGATACAGTGTTTTCACAGACCCAGCACACAAGCTTCCCACAATCACAAAACCCAGCTTTCTGTCAGTTCTCCCCGCCAGACTCAGGCATCTCCACTCAGCTTGCTGTTAGGTGCACGGACACAAGCCGGTGCAGCTGTTATGTACGTCCAAAATGGCACCTGCCCTCCCTCAGCTTGTTACAGGACACTGGTGCAAGGTGGTTGGGGAGGGAGAAACGTGTCCCCTTTTTCTCCTCTAGTTTGGAAGATACACTCTTCCCCACAGGGCTCCAAGCCAGGCCCACACCAGGCTCTTCCTGCAGCTTTACTGCCAGTGGCTTGGGCTGCTGCAGACCGGTCTCACCTCACTCTCCAGCGCTGGTGCGGAGGCTCTTGGCTACTGAGGTCCTGGGCGGTGCACGTCCACAGTGTCCCTTTAGTTTACATGAAGTTTCCTCTGCCATTTTCTAACTCTTCTTGAGATTGCACTCACTCCACTTTTTAAAGACTATCTTCCCTTGGATTAGAGCAGTAAGCTCCCTCCCTACTCCACCATCTTCAATTTCAGGGCTTAAAGTTTCAATCCTCTCATCACATGACTGCCCCCATCCGGAAGCTTCTAAGTGTGACTTCATTACCATCAACTCAGATATGGTGGAAAGGGGCTCATTAGGAATAACAAAAGGCACTCCTATCACTCAGGAAATCCCAAGTTGCTCTGTGCCAGGGGACAGAGACCAATAGTGTATTTTTTTATTATACCACAATGAAAGACTCCAGCAAAAAACCTGAGAACTCCAACGGCTATATCCTCAATATAAGTGTCATGTGTGGAAAATAATCCACCCTACAATGAAGGACAGTGAGCAACTGGGTTTGTCTTGACCCTTGTGCTGGACGAAGGAGGAAAAACAGCCTCTAAGTCAGTCCTCGCCTGGGTTTGTGGCCCAAATCCACACTAGCAGTATGGCTCTAAAACCATTAAGTCAGGTTTTAAAGCTGTTAAGCGTTGGTGGCTCTTGGTTTCTGCTAGAGACAATCACAAATCTTTCTTCAAAAAGTCACTTTCAACCGAAGCCTCCGATTATTCTAGTAAGTCAATTCTTTTTTTTTTGACAGGCAGAGTGGACAGTGAGAGAGAGAGACAGAGAGAAAGGTCTTCCTTTGCCGTTGGTTCACCCTCCAATGGCCGCTGCGGCTGGCACGCTGCGGCTGGCACACTGTGCCTATCCGAAGGCAGGAGCCAAGTGCTTATCCTGGTCTCCCATGGGATACAGGGCCCAAGCACTTGGGCCATCCTCCACTGCACTCCTGGGCCACAGCAGAGAGCTGGCCTGGAAGAGGGGCAACCGGGACAGAATCCAGTGCCCCGACCAGGACTAGAACCCGGTGTGCCGGCGCCGCAAGGTGGAGGATTAGCCTATTGAGCCACGGCGCCGGCTCCATTTTCAGTTCTTAAAAAGATGGCCATCTTGTGGTGTAGCAGGTAAAGCTATCACCTGCAGTGCCACATCCCATATGGGTGCCAGTTTGAGTCCCAGCTGCTCCACTTCTGATCCAGCTCTCTGCTCTGGCCTGGGAGAGCTGTAGAAGATGGTCCAAGTCCTTTTTGGCCCCCTGCACCCATGTAGGAGACCTAGGAGAAGCTCTTGACTCCTGACTTCAGATCAGCCCAGCTCTATGTCTCTAATTCTTTCAAATAAATAAATCTTAAAAAGGCACAGAAGCCTACCACCCAAAAGAACAAAATGACAAGGAAATAGAATTATCAGTAGCAGTAGACATTCAAGTCAGATCTACATTATCTTCATACACTGCAATTATAAGAAAGAAAATAATCAAATAAATATGCCAATATGTTTAAAAAAATTTACAAGTATGGAAGGAGAAATTTAAAAATGATAGGAAGGAAATGGCAAGCCAGTATTCCAGAAAAATGTTTGCGCTCACAAGCTCAATACTTGACATGGTGATGCAAGTGACATTCAGGCTGGGCCCAGTCCTCCTCCACTCTGCTAGTATCCAATCCTGGCCTCGTGGGGTCAGGATCCAGTAGGCTTCACTTCTGATTCAGTTTCCTGATAATATGCCTGGGAGGCAGCAGGTGATGGCCCAAGTGCTTGGGGCCCTGCCACCCATGTGGGAGACCCAGACGGAGTTATAGGCTCCTGGCTTCAGCCTGGCATAGCCTGGGCTGTTGTGGCCATTAAGGGAGTGAACTGGTGGACAGAAGATCTCTATCTCTCTTCCTCTATGTCATTCTGCCTTTCAAATGTTAAAAGAAAAAAAAATTCCACATCATGTGTTATATAAGCCAGTGCTCATTTATTTCCTTGGAAAAATTCAATAGTTGTCAACTATAGGAATTGTGTTATTATCTCTTAGTCATAATGGAGCAACTGTAAAAGTGAGGAATGGTTCTAGGTTAAAGGAGATTCAAGAGATAATTAAATGTAATGCATAATTCTAAAGTTGACAGTGGATTGGGAGAAAGCTTCTATAAAGGATATGGCTGCACAACTGGTAGAACTCAAAAAAATCATATTTTAGATAATTACATGAATTTTAAAAGTCCCTGATTTTGAGCTATGATTATGGAACAGAATATCCTTGTTCTAGAACGGCGGGGGGTGGGGGGGCACTGGTTCTGCCAAGAACCATTTTGATATTTATAACATTTGTAGGCCACACAACATTATCGACTTAAAAATTAGTCTGCTATAGATTTAGTGAACTTTGAGTCCTGCTTGTGGTTGCCAAATGATGCTGTAGGCCTTCTATGGCCTGTGGACCAGACATTCCCTACTGCTGTTCTAGAAGATAAACACTAAAGTATTTAGGGGTAAGGAGGAATGTGATGTCTTCAACTTAATTTCAAATGATTCAGCTCTAATAAGGATGTTAACAATGTGTGCATATACACAAATGTGACAAAATGTCAATAGAGGATCGAAGTAACGGGTACACAGGTGCATCTGCACTGCACTGGTAATTGTGTGAGATTACTTAGAAACAAAAGCAAGGGACGTATCTGTATTTCAGTGCCTATCAAAGTTTCCTGTAGAGTGATTATGTATAAGGGCAAAAAAATCAAGATATTTCTAAATGAGCACCTATACTTACCTGAAATTGCCAGTTTCCCAAATGATCAATATCTTTAATATATACGTGATAATGTCCTCCATAGCAGCCACCTTTGTGTATAATAACTGAGAAGAGGTCATATATATATTCTAAGTCATCCAACTCACTCTAAAAAAAAAAAAAAGATGTTGAAAGAGTTTATATAAATTTCACCTATTATTATTTAATGCTAAATAAGAATGATTTTAAAGGCTGGCACTGTGGTGTAGCACAGTAAGCCACTGTCTGCAGTGCCGACATCCCACATGAGCACCAGTTCAAGTCCTGGCTGCTCTACTTCCGATCCAGCTCCCTGCTAATGGCCTGGGAAAGCAGTGGAGGATGGCCCAAGTCCTTGAGTCCCTGAGCCCATGGGGGAGACCTGGATGAAGCTTCTGGTTCCTGGTTTCAGCCTGGCCCAGCCCCAGGTGGCTGTGGCCGTTTGGGGAGTAAATCAGTGGATGGAAGATCTAGCTCTTTCAAATAAATAAATAAATAAATAAATCTTAAAAGGAAAAAAATCTAAGAGAAACTTTCAAAATTCATTCAAAAAGGGATAATTTTAAATAACTGGTTTTAAATGTAAATAGTCCTAAGTTTTCTATTAATTAACTGATTTAATACCAATGACATTACACCAATCAAACTCTTCCTATGAGTTAAACAAACACATATATCTGAGAAAAATGTTATTTTTATGCACTCTGGCTAAGATCTATAAGCCAAAGTAACAACAGGTTAGCCTATCAGTGAGTTGATGTAGAGATTTGTAGCAAGAGAAACCCACCTCTATATTCTACCTATTATGCTGCTTTATATATGCTCTCTTTACCTACTAAAATTGTCCTACATTCCTACCAAGTTGTTGTATGTCTCAAAAGTCAAAACCAGATGAACTATCTACCTCCCATCTTGATACTTCAGCCCTCGTATAGAATAGGAACTTAGCAATTATGAATTCCAGCTAGCCTTGTTTAGAGGCAGTTCAGTAGAACCAAGGGAATTCTTTCTTGCTTTATTAATTCCATGGTCAACCTTTTCTGAAATTAATGTTTTCTAAACAAAAGATTTACTTATTTGAAAGAGCAACACACAGAGGGAGAGACAGAGAGATCTTTCATATGCTGGTTCACTCCTCAAATAGCTGTCAACAGCCTAGGCTGGGTTAGGCTGAAGCCAGGAGCTCAGAACTCCATCTGGTTCTCCCATGTGGATGGTAGGGGTCCAAGCACTTGGGCCATCTTCCACTGTTTTCCCAGGCACATCAGCAGGGAGTTGGATCAGAAGCAGAGCACCCAGGACTCAAACCAGTGCTCTGATATGGGATGCAGGCATCATAAGCAATGGCTTAACTAGTTGTGCCACAATGCCAGCTCCAAACTTCACACACCTTATATTCACAAGTGACTAAGATGAACTTCTACACTAGCAACTAAAACCAAACCAAAACACCAAAAACCAAAAAAAGCTACTTCAGATTAAGAGATGCTTCATTTACTTAGGGGCTGGTACTGTGGTCCAGCAGGTTAAGCCACTGCCTAGGATGCCAGCATCCCATATGGGTGCCAGTTCCTAGCACCAGCTGCTCCCTGTTGATGTATCTGGGAAAGAAGTGGAAAACAGCCCAGGTGCTTGGGCCCCAGCCACCCATGTAGGAGACCTGGATGGAGGTCCAGGTTCTTGCCTTTGGTCTGGCTGTTGCGGCCATTTTGGAGTAAACCAGTGAACCAGCGGATAGAAGATCTCTCTCCCTCTAACTCTTCCTTTCAAACTTAAAAAAAAAAAAAAAAAGGCTTATTTAGATCTCTAAGAAGACTTACGTTTTCAGTTTTCAGTTCTTTTTTTTTTCCTTTTTTTTTTCTTTTCTTCTTTTCTTTTTTTTTTTTTTGACAGGCAGAGTGGACAGTGAGAGAGACAGAGAAAAAGGTCTTCCTTTTCAGTTGGTTCACCCCCCAATGGCCGCTGCGGCCAGCGCACTGTGCTGATCTGAAGCCAGGAGCCAGGTGCTTCTCCTGGTCTTCCATGTGGGTGCAGGGCCCAAGCACTTGGGCCATCCTCCACTGCACTCCTGGGCCACAGCAGATAGCTGGACTGGAAGAGGAGCAACCGAGACAGAACTGGCACCCCAACTGGGACAAGAACCCGGTGTGCCGGCGCCGCAGGCAGAGGATTAGTCTATTGAGCTGTGGTGCCAGCCATTTTCAGTTCTTTTTTTTTTCTTTTTTTGACAGGCAGAGTGGACAGTGAGAGAGAGAAAGAGAGAGAAAGGTCTTCCTTTGCCGTTGGTTCACCCTCCAATGGCCGCCGCTGCAGCCGGCGCACCGCGCTGATCCGATGGCAGGAGCCAGGAGCCAGGTGCTTTTCCTGGTCTCCCATGGGGTGCAGGGCCCAAGCACCTGGGCCATCCTCCACTGCACTCCCTGGCCATAGCAGAGAGCTGGCCTGGAAGAGGGGCAACCGGGACAGAATCCGGCGCCCCGACCGGGACTAGAACCCGGTGTGCCGGCGCCGCAAGGTGGAGGATTAGCCTATTGAGCCACGGCGCCGGCTCCATTTTCAGTTCTTAAAAAGATGGATTTATTTATTTGAAAGGCAGAGGGACAGAGAGACAGGGATGATGGGAGAGATCTATCCTCAGGTTCACTCCCTAAATAACCACAACTGCCAGGGCTGGGCTAGGCGAAAGCCAGGAGCCTGGAACTCCATCTGTGTCTCCCATGTGGTAGCAGGGTCCCAAGCACTTGGGTTATCTTGTGCTGCCTTCCCAGGCACATTAGCAGGGAGCTGGATTAGAAACAGGGCTCAAACTAGCAGTCCAATATGGAACGCCAGTGTTACAGGTGCAACTTAGCCTGCTGCACCACAACACTGGCCCGTTTTCAAATATGAGAGGTATGAACTACAAGATACAAGCTTCCTTTTGGCTCTGATGTATAAATTCAGTCAGTGTTCATCAGTACTAGAATACATTTAATAATATACTTAATATCAAATATTAAAATACACATTTGAGTACATGCCACTTATTTGGTTCAGGTAAAAGATGAGCAATATACAAGAAGATTTAAAGTGACATATTTTTCATTAATATGGAAATCTAAAAGTAAAACCAATGTGGATTTCCTAGATAAATGCTCAAATTTCTTACTTATTTTAGTTTTATCAAAGTATGTTAAAATCATGTGACAAACTACCTTTTATAAAAGGAGGAACAAGTATATTTACTATCCCTGGTAAGGATTCCAAATGCCAGATTAACAAAGTGTCACCTGCCTAGTGAGTTTCTATATGTATAATTCATTATTATATCTAAAGTAAACAATCTAGAGAGCAAAGTATCCATTAATGGTAATTTTTCTAAGTACAGAGTCATTTCTAATTTTGTTCTTAAATTTGTACTTAAGAGATATTCCAAAACAGCTTATTAAAGAGAACTGAGAACAAATCAGTATTCTGAAAATTCAAAAGTTTGGTAACTAATCGGTGACTCTAAGATAGGAGACATGGCAGTTGGGATGTCTGAAGACATTTTTGGTTGCCACAAGGCATGGAAGGGAAGTATGGGGACTCCACTGTCTACTAACAGATGTAGGCCAGGGAAGCTGACTAATATCCTGCAATCTATAAGACAGTCTCCCACAACAAAGATTTAATTCAAAATGCTAATAGTAACAAGGCTGAGATTCTGCAATTAATCACCTGAAAATGAGATGAATACAAGATTCAATCTTGGTGGGGGGAAAACAAAGAATTTAAAAGCAAAATAGTTCAAACCTGTTCACAAAATGGCTTGAGATTGATCCGTAGAGGAAACGTGTAAGGGCTAGTTTCTTTGTAGCGTTCACACTTCACAAAATCAAAATTGAATCTTAGTAATGAAACAGTAAGAAAGGGAGGCAGCTTACGCAATTTGGCTGACTGTAAAAAGAAAAGTTTACAAAGTTTGTTCAAAGCAGAACTCTAGGAAAGGATTACATAATGGTTCCTAAGTCATGAAAAGACCACCTATGACACAGTTTTAAGAGAAATAGGTCCTAAGTCGCATAACTCATCACCACGGATTCAACATAACTTTGATATAAACCCATCCATATTATGGACTAACAGTGCATCATTCATTTATGCTTACAGCTTAAAATTCACAGCTAGTTTTGTTTAATGTTGATCTCCTAAAATGCTATCTAACGAGTATGTTATAAACGGGTGCTCCATCTCCAGCTGCATATTTCCTGCCCAGGTCCTGGTGTTTCACCTTCCTCCTTCATGTCTTCACTTTATCTAGCACACACACTGTTCTCTATACTAGAACTAGAGCTCCTAACCTGGGATGTAAGAACCAGTTTCAAAGAATCTGAATCCATGAAATGGTATAAAAATTATGTGTTGGGGCCAGCGCTGTGGTATAGTGGGGAAAGCCGCTGCCTGCAGTGCCAGTATCCTACGTGGGCACTGGTTCAAGTCCCGGCTGCTCCACTTCTGATCTAGCTCTCTGCTATGGCCTGGGAAAGCAGAAGATGGCACAAGTCCCTGAGACCCTACACCTGCGTAGGAAGACCCAGAGGAAGCTCCTGGCTCCGGATTGGCACAGCTCTGGCCACTGAGGCCAACTGGGGAGTGAACCAGCAGATGGAAGACCTCTTACTCTCTGCCCCTCCTTCTCTGTGTAATTCTTTCAAATAAATAAATCTTTTTAAAAAACTTATGTGCTTAAGTATTTTGAGGGAGAAGATCTGTACCTTTCATCAGACTCTCAAAGGACTCTAATTCCCTAAGGTTAACAACTGCTGATCTGCTGATTGAAATTGTTATAGTCATTGCTCTCAGATTCAAAAGCAGGTCTGTTTTTAATTTCCTGCTGTAAAACAAAACACTACATAAAGCTTTTTTTTTTTAAGATTTATTTGACAGGCAAAGCAAGAGAGAGAGAGAGAGAGAGAGAGAGAGAGAGAGATCTTCCATTCTCTGGTTCACTTCCCAAATGCTTTTAACAGCTGGGGTTGGGCCAGGATGAAAACAGGAGACAGGAATTCTTTTTTTATTTTTTGACAGGCAGAATGGACAGTGAGAGAGAGAGACAGAGAGAAAGGTCTTCCTTTGCCGTTGGTTCACCCTCCAATGGCCGCCACGGCTGGCGCGCTGAGGCCGGCGCACCGCGCTGATCCGATGGCAGGAGCCAGGAGCCAGGTGCTTCTCCTGGTCTCCCATGGGGTGCAGGGCCCACTGCACTTCCCTGGCCACTGCAGAGAGCTGGCCTGGAAGAGGGGCAACCGGGACAGAACCCGGTGTGCCGGCGCCGCAAGGTGGAGGATTAGCCTACTGAGCCTCGGCGCCAGCCAGGAGACAGGAATTCCATCTGGGTCTCCCACATGGGTGGCAGGGACCCAAGACCTTGGGCCATCATCTGTTGCCTCACAGGCTTATTAGAAGGAAGCTGACCAGAAGTGGAGGCAGGAACTGATCCCAGGCACTCAAGAATGGAATGCGGGCATCCCAAACAGGAGGCTTAACCCGCTGTGCCACGCCTGTCCCTACTGAGCTGCGTTTTACTTAAAGGTCATCTGTCGCTCCCCCACTCGCGGAGGAACGACACGGGACGCTGTTTTCTTTCCCCGGTCCTTCCCGGATTTGCTGCTGCTTCTCCGCCTCCGCGGAGGAGCGGCACCAACGAGCTCTCCGACGGACTCTCTCAGGGGGCCCCCCCGCACGTTTTCTCTCTCCCCCTTTTATAGTCCTCTCCCACCAATCCGTGCTCTGCCGGCGTTCTCTCTCCACGCGCTGAGCACGCTGTTCTCCTCCAATCAGAAACTGGATCAGGAATCAGCTAATTGACGAAGCAGCTGTGTAAGATTTGGTTACTCCCTCTCAGCGCCATATGGTGGGAGATCAGACGCATAGAGTTAGCTTCAGTCCACAGTCTCAGTACTTATTTGTCTCCCGGGCGCCCCGCCTTGTTGCAGGAGACGGACCCTGCTCCCCACAGTCATCATTTGTCCCCAAACCTCCTGGATTAATGGTCCGTGAGGGGAGCAAAATTCTCCCTTATGTAAAAAATTATCCACAATTATGACTAACATTGTTAAAATATATATATTTTTAAAGATTTATTTATTTGAAAGAGTTACAGAGAGAGAAGGAAAAGCAGAAAGACAGCGAGTGAGCAAGACTGATCTTCATTCACTGGTTCACTCCCCAAATGGCCTCAACAGCTAGAGCTGGGCCAGGCCAAAGCCAGGAGCCAGGAGTGTCCTACAGGTCTCCCACACAGGTGCAGGGATCCAAGCACTTGGGCCATCTTCCACTGCTTTCCCAGGCCACAGCAGAGAGCTGGATCAGAAGTGGAGCAGCTGGGACTCAAACCCACGCACATATGGGATGCTGGAACTGCAGGCAGGGGCTTTACCCACTACACCACAGCGCCAGCCCCAATGACCATCTTTTACAAAACAAAACCAAAAAAATAACAATTCTAGTGGGTCAAAGTCAAATGAAAAATATTGATAACACAAAATGGTAGATTTTTCGAACAATTCTAAAGACGAATCTTAAAAAAAAAAAAGAGTAACTCAATTCTGCATTTATTTAGGCAACACAGCCAAAAACTTGGAATGTACCAGATCTAATGCAACTACACCAGAACAGAATTTGGAAAGTATCAAGACGAAAAATCCCCACTGAAAAACAATTACTAAATGACACAAAAGGTACATAAAAGAATCCTGTTTAGCTAAAGGGTCTTATTAGCAAGGCTGTTTTAATAACGTGCAAATTAAGTGCAACTAAAAGCTAAGAATCTGCAAGTGTCCTTCTGAGACTTCCAAACTCTGAGGCTTATAGTTATGTATTTAACTGTATAGTTTCAACACCAAAGTGAAATACAAAATAAATGGGCAAATGATAAATCTGTCTTTGGATTTCATAAAGTGGCGAAGATTGGATAGAGCCACAAGTGGGCTTCAGAAAGTTTGTGGAAAAATGGAATTAAAGACAATGCAAGGGCCATGTTGTGGCACAGCAGGTAAGGCTGCTGCCTGCAACACTAGCATCACAGATGGGCACGGGACAGATTCCCAGCCATGATCCAGCTCCCTGCTATGGCCTGGGAAAGCAGCGGAGGATGGCCCAAGTGCTTGGGATCCTGCACCCATGTGGGAGACCTGGAAGAAGCTCCTGGATCCTGGCTCCAGTCTGGACCAGCCTTGGCTGTTGTGGCCATCTGGGGAGTGAACCAGCAAATGGAAGACCTTTCTTGTTCTCCCTCTCTTGCTAACTCTTTCAAATCAATCAATCATTTTTTTTAAAAAAATGCAATTTTCCCCAAACTTTTTGAAGCCCCTTTATATGTTAAATTAAAATTCACTCAAGTTTTTTTAATGTAAAACTTTTTTGAGATAGAGATGATAGACAAGAGAGAGAAGGAGGAAGAGAGCCCATGCACTCTCATCTGCTGATTTGCTTTCCAAATCCCTACAGTAACCTGGCCTGTTTGGAGGCCAGGAATCAGTACAGGCAGGAACCTAATCACCTTAGCCATCATGGCTGCCTCCTACGGTCTGCATTAGCAGGAAGCTGGAGTCAGGGGCCAGAGTTTGGTATAGAACCAGGCATTCTGATATGGAATTTTTTTATTATTATTTATTTGAAAGGCAGAGTTACAGAGGCACAAGCAAAGAAAGAAAGGGATGTTTGGAGAGGGGCAGGGGGACAGGAGGAGCGGCAGGGGAAGAGGGGGGAGAGGGGAGAGAGGAGGAAGGGAGAGGGAGGAGAGGGGGAAGGGAGTAGAAAGGAGAGGGAAAGAGGGAAGAGATCCTTCATCCACTGGTTCACTCCCCACATGGCCGCAACAGCTGGAGCTGCGGCGATCTGAAGCCAGGAGCCAGGTGCCTCCTCCAGGTCTCCCATGCAGGTGCAGGGGCCCCGCAAGCCCTGTTCCACTGCTTTCCCAGGCCACAGCAGAGAGCTGGATCAGAAGTAGAGCAGCCAGGACTGGAACCGGTGCCCACATGGGATGCTTGTACTGCAGGCCTTATCCACTATGCCACAGCAACACCCCCTAAGGATGCTGGTGTTTTAAAAGCTATGCCAAACATGAGCCCCCAGCCCAGTTTTAATCCTATTGTGAAAACTATAGACACAGGGTTTATAGTTTCCATTGTACTTTCATCTATAATCTTCAGATCAGAATCAGCATGTTATCTAAATCAATGCTCATCATAGCTAAAAATAAAAACTGACATGGAGCAGCAGCACAGATTTGTCTTTTGTGGTAGCGAGTTAAGACGAGGCCCAACACCCACTCACTGAACTGAGCTCAGGCTGATGTTTCTGAGCAGGTCAGGGCACAGGCAACACCACAGGCACAGACGGCCGCAGGGATAACAGGTACAAGGAGCCGCTACGGGCACTCAGGAGCTCTGTCTCTCAAAAATCAACCACAGCAGTTATAGTTACAGGCATGGCTACATGAATCAATGTGATGGATAAACCTGACAGGGGGCCAGTGTTGTGGCATAGCGGGTAAAGCTACAGCCTCAATGCCAGCAACACAAGCAGGTGCCAGTTTGTGTCCTGGCTGCTCTACTTCCCATCCAGCTCCCTGCTAATGGCCTGGGAAAAGCAGAGGAAGATGGCCCAAGTGCTTGGGCCCCTTCCTCACACATGGGAGATCTGGAAGAAGCTCCAGGCTCTGGCCTGGTCCAGCCTCAGCGACTGCAGCAATCTGGGGAATGAATCAGTGGATGGAAGACGGATCTCTCTTTCAAATGAACAATCTTTTAAAAATAAATAAATTTGACAAGTAGAATTCTATGCTTAATGATTTATTTTTCTCAGCTGTAAACATTGCTAAAGGAATCAGTGCTAAATCTTGTCTTCCTTTCATCTTAGACAAGAGGGCTTCGAAGTTCACACGGAGACTGACTGAGAAGATTATGTGAGTTCCTCACAAACCCCCTGAAGACTCCCTCTACTTTGCCTGTACAGAAAGAACACCAGAAGTACTTGTGGAAGCCCCTAGTTAGCAAGTTAAGGATCTCACCGGCAGGAGAGGACGGGCAGATTCATACGCAGCATTCACATGTTAAGATGAGGAAAGCAGTGAACAAGGCCCTCTGTTTTCATGGTAGTAAACAAGGAAAGGAAAGCTCAACAAGCTTCCTGCCTGGCAGGAATAGAGACACACTGTCTTCTTCACAGCTGGTATTGCAAAGAGCAGGGATATGGGGAAATTATCCAAAAAGGTACCCTTGGCAAACACTGAGCTACAAATACATTTTTCCTGGGCAAGAGAGAAGTAAGTTCAAAGAACTGTTGGGTTGAAAGCTTTTAAAGAAAGAAGCAATCTTGGGCCAGCGCCGTGGTTCACTTGGTTCATCCTCTGCCTGCGGCACCGGCATCCCAAATAGGCACCGGGTTCTAGTCCCGGTTGCTCCTCTTCCAGTCCAGCTCTCTGCTGCGGCCCCGGAAGGCAGTGGAGGATGGCCCAAGTGCTTGGGGAGTGAACCAACGGAAGGAAGACCTTTCTCTCTGTCTCTTTCTCTATCTATAACTCTACCTGTCAAAAAAAAAAAAAAAAAAAAAAAAAAAAGCAATCACAGTACAGATAATAACGTAAATGTTTTTCAACCCTTAGGGTTAAGAGCTTCAAGAATATCCCCAGACTTCAACCCTGCCCCTGAGTACTGAGGACCGAGCAGGCACCCTGGGAGAAGGCAGGTTACTGATCTTTACCTTTGTTGCTTTAACCAGTTTGTCACAAGTTTCACAGTAGTACAAGTTGTCACAGTCAAACACTTCCTCTTCTACATACATGTTCCAGAGTGCATCTTCCAAACCAGACACATTTTTGACTGCTACTGTTAGGTCTAAGAAGTCTTCCTGAAATATACATGAATATAAAATTGAAAAGACAACTTCAGAGATTTACAGACACATCACCGATTCGTACATACATGGGGAACGGATACATTTTTCTAAAACACTGTACACATGAAAGTAGATTTTCTGATTAGATACTGTGAATTCACAACACTAAACTATATTTCCAAATCAAACTATAATTTTACTTATATAACAGGAAAAGCTTATAAGGAAGAAGTTTATGAGTATTCTGCAAATATAGTAAAACTTGTTTCATCAGGAAATTAACCATAATAAAGTGCGTATCTGAATTTAGGTGTACATATTGGGACATTCCAGGTTTATTAGTACAGATTCATCTCTAGGCTAGAATATAATAGCAAAAGCAGGGCTGAATTTTCTAATGTAAACTCTATTTCTTCATTTTCTTTTGCCAAGGTTGGTTTAAGATCTATTGAGGAAGTTAAGAGAAAAAAATTATATTGAACCAGGATTAAAAAAAGGAATATATTTTGTAAAAAGGTAATTTATCAAGTCTACTATAACTACATTTGAGTTATAATTCTAGTGATAAATGCCGTTACAATTAGGCAAGTTTAAATCTGCATGTGTGTAACAGCATTATTTTAAGGAGTTAGGAAGACTGGAAAATAATATGCACTAGTTAGTTCATGGCAGAAATCTTAAATAATGAAAGTAACGTTTATATACTGTTTATAGCCGGCGCCTTGGCTCACTAGACTAATCCTCCGCCTGCAGCGCCGGCACCCCGGGGTTCTAGTTCCGGTTGGGGCACCAGATTCTGTCCCGGTTGTTTCTCTTCCCGTCCAGCTCTCTGCTGTGGCCCAGGAGTGCAGTGGAGGATGGCCCAAGTGCTTGGGCCCTGCACCCCCATGGGAGACCAGGAGAAGCACCTGGCTCCTGCCATCGGATCAGCATGCTGCCCCGGCCGCAGCGAGCCGGCCGGGGTGGCCATTGGTGGGTGAACCAACGGCAAAAGGAAGATCTTTCTCTCTGTCTCTCTCTCACTGTCCACTCTACCTGTCAAAAAAAATATATATATATGTATATATATATTCCTTATAATATATGTGTAAAGTTAATATCTATAATTTATAATGTGCTTTACAATCACTGTATTTGGGAATTGTTAATTATTACAATAGCTAACCCAATCATACAGTAATTCAAAGACACGTACTACAGCTTAGTCTCTAATGAGGCTGCTAAGACAGCTTCTATCAGCACAGACAATAGAGCCCAGATGCATTATTTTAATCTCCAACTTTGTTTCAAAAAAAAAAAAATACGTACATCTCCAAAAGAGCAATAAATGCATTAATAAAATGGCATTTAATCTTTCACTTATATAGTCAGATACAGAAACTTTCTACAAATCTTGCTGTAACAAAAGGAGATTTTCATTAAAAGGTTCAGTAATGAAACCAATGGGCTATGTAAGATTTGTAGAGCAAACAGATTATATTTACATGACCAAGTTTCCAATTTCTAATTCCAATCAGATTAAATGGAACCCTGGTTACAAAGAATCAAAGGCTACACTAATTAAAACAGATTGTAATAGCTTTATATAGAACATAGCTCACATACAATATATAGCACACAAATGAACTTTCTGAAGGATATTAATAACTGAATTCAATAATTAAAGATGTTTATCAATTTAAATATTCTCCACTGTTTTCTATTTTTATTACTTTCCTAATTAATTAATCTTTGTTACAACATTTCAGTCATGATAATATTAGTTTCTCTCATAAGGTCACAGTATTCAATCCATAAACATTCCTCAAATCTGTTTTCCAAATATTAGTATACTGGATAGAAGACTGTTTCAAGATGTCCGCTTCTTTCAATTTTCTGGAGAAACGTGGTTATAAACCACTGATTTAGGCAGAGTGTAAAACAAAGCAAAACCCCAGCAAATTGTTTCTAGTAATAAACATTTCAGTGTTCATGTGTAATACACCGTGGATTTAATCACATGAACTATAACTCACAATGTAAGTTATCACTAAAATCCTTCTGCATATTCACCTGCTTCTCACTGGTGTTCTTGCATTCTTTACAAACAATCTGGTTAACAACAGCTCCGTGATACAGACGACTGATGAGGTCATGGCCGGACGTCCCCACTAAAGAAGTTTCCAAAGCACTGAAGAGAATTCGATTTAGTTCCTGTACATCATGTTGCCTCATTTCCTACAAAACAGGTAACTTTCATTTTAATTGTTTAGATTTTTATTTATCTGAGAGACAGGGAGAACTCCTATCAGCTGGGACATTCCCCAGATGCCCACAATGCCTTAGGTTGGGGCTGGGCCAGGCTGAAGCTGGGAGCTGGAACTCAATCCAAGTCTCCCATGTGGGTGGCAGGAACCCAATTACTTGAGCCCTCACTGATGCCTCCCGGGGTGGATGTGAGTCAGGACTTAGAGCCAGGAATCAAACCAAGGCACTCCAGGATGGAATGCAAGTCTTAACTGATAGGACAAATGCACACCCCACAAAGCGGGGAATTTTTAAATGTAATTTTGTGCTTCAGATAAAAAAAATAGATTTTAAGAATAGTACTAGTGGGGCTGGTGCTGTGGCTTAGTAGGTTAAGCCTCCACCTGCAGCGCCTGCATCCCATATGGGCACCGTTTTGAATCTCAGCTGCTCTACTTCCAATCCAGCTCCCTGCTATGGCCTGGGAAAGCAGAGATGGCCCAAGTCCTTGGGCCCCTGCACTGGTGTGGGAGACCTGGAAGAAGCTCCTGGCTTCTGGCTTTGAATGGGACGAGCTTAGCTGTGTTGGCCATTTGGGGAGTGAACCAGTGGATAGAAGATGTGTTTCTCCCTCTCTGTTACTCTGCCTTTCAAATAAATGAATCTTAAAACAACAAAAGAAATCACCACTTCTTTTTATTTATGATATAAAACAAAAATACAAACAGGCAGCATTCAGTGTATATATGTAAGCAAATCACTCAACCACTGGAAAACACATGCACTCTTTTGGGAAACCAGACACAGGCCACATCACAGAAGGAACACGCTAAGTACAGACCAATGTCTAAGAGCTGACAGTGTCTGCCTAAGAAACTCACCTAGATCATAGTGGTTGGAAAACAATCTGAATAATGAACATTTTAGAAAGGAACTACACTGGGGCCGGCACTGTGGCGTAGCAGACAAAGCTGCCGCTTGCAGTGCTGGCATCCCACACGGGCGCCAGTTCGAATCCCGGCTGCTCCACTTCCAGTCCAGCTCTCTGCTATGGCCTGGAAAAGCAGTATAAGATAGCCCAACTCCTTGGGCCTCTGCCCCTTCGCAGAGACCTGGAGGAAGCTCCTGGCTTCTGGCTTTGGATCGGCACAGCTCCAGGCGTTGCGGCCAACTGGGGAGTGAACCAGTAGATGGAAGACATCTTTCTCTCTGCCTCTCCTTTTCTCTCTGTTTTACTCTGACTTTCAAAAAAAATAAATAAATCTTTAAAAAAAAAGGAAGGAAGTACAATTTATTGCTCTGAAGTGTAAGCCAAACAAAACAAGACTTAACACGGTGAGAGATTCCTGAAGGAATCTGCTGTGACCCATTATGAGCCATGGAGCTAAGTGTGAACTGCTCCTTCAGAACAACCATAAACCACAGCCAAAGGGCACTCAGCACTCAGAAACAGAGGAGAGGAGGAGGAGCAGCCAGAGCAGAGAGGGGACAGAAGCTCCAGAAGAAGGGCTGTCAGGAGGGTGGGAGAGAACCCATTCGGCCAAGAACACACAGTGCCGTGTAGCCTTGGCATCTGGATGTTACTATGGGCTTTGGCAGGAAGAGTAGAAAGGACATGGAGGAAAAAAATGGAAGGTACAGGAGTAGGGGTAGTGGGGGAAGACAACAGTAAAAATACTCTTCAGAGCCAGTGTCGCAATGCAGCAGGTTAAGCCTCCTGCAGTGCTGTCATCCCATACCAGAGTGGGGGTTTGAGCCCTGGCTGCTCTGGCTTCAGATCTAGCTCCCTGCTCATGCACCTGGGGAAGCAGGGGAAGACGGCCCAAACAGCTGGGTCTCTGCACCCATATGAGAGGCCCAGACAGAATTTCAAGCTCCTGGCTTCAGCTTGGACCAGCCCTGGGCCGCTGCAGCCATTTGGGTAGTGAACCACTGGCTGGAAGATCGGTCACTCTGCCTTTCAAATAAATAAATAAATCTTTAAAAAAAAAGTTTCCTGTGAAAAGAAACCCAGAACAAGAAGTGAAGCTAAAGCTCTTTCTCTTTTCTTTTAAAACACAAGGACGTGCATTTGTCCTGTATGACAGCTCTGACAGAAAACCTGAAGACATTTTTAAGCATTGTTCCTGAGCGCTCCTATAGTGGGCAAAGGTGCCCCAGAAGCCTTCTCCTGCCACTGCAGGTCCAGTCTCAAACGGTTTCCTGCAAGACTTCATTTAGAAAAAGTTTTCATGGGTCTAAGAACTATGAAACCAGCCACTTAGTGGCAGCTCAGAAACACAGGGAAGGGGTATTTGGCCAAGTGGATAAGACGTCTATGTTCCTGAAAGGGTGCCTGGGCCTGAGTCCCACCTCTGGCTGCTGACTCCATCTTCCTGCTGATGTCAACCCAGGGAGGCAACAGTGATGGCTCAAGTGCGGGGGTCCCTGCCACCCAGGAAGACCCGGATGGAGTTCCTGGCTCTTGGCTTAGCCCCACCTGCTGTGGGATTCTGGAGAGTGAGCCAGCACAGGGAATACAGAACTACATGTGTCTCTTTCTCTCAATTCTTACTCTCTCCCTTCTTCCCCCCACCTTCCCTCCCCTGTCTGCCCTCCCTCCCGCCCCGCGCCAGCTCTATCACTTTACCTTTCAAATAATACTCAAACAAACAAAGAATGGAGTACTGATACATGAATGAGCCTTGAAAACATGTCCTAAGCAGAAGCAGCCAGTTACTGAACCACAAATCATACAATTTTATTTCTATGAAATGTCTAGAACAGGTAAACCCATACCAGATTGTGGTTATCAGGGGAGTGACAGTTAATAGGTTGGAGTTTATTTTTTAGGAGGTGAAATGTTCTGAAATTGGTTGCAGTAATGGCTGCACAACCCTGTGAATATTCTTAAAAAAAAAAAAAAAAAAAAAACTCACAGGCCAGCGCCGTGGCTCACTAGGCTAACCCTCTGCCTTGCGGCACCGGCACACTGGGTTCTAGTCCCGGTCAGGGCGCCGGATTCTGTCCCGGTTGCTCCTCTTCCAGGCCAGCTCTCTGCTGTGGCCAGGGAGTGCAGTGGAGGATGGCCCAAGTGCTTGGGCCCTGCACCCCATGGGAGACCAGGAGAAGCACCTGGCTCCTGCCATTGGATCAGCGCGGTGCGCCGGCCGCAGCGCGCCAGCCACAGCGGCCATTGGAGGGTGAACCAACGGCAAAGGAAGACCTTTCTCTCTGTCTCTCTCTCTCACTGTCCACTCTGCCTGTCAAAAACAAACAAACCAAAAAACAAAAACAAAAAAAAACACTTCACTGGAGTGTACCCTTCAAGAGTAAATTTACGGCATGTAGATTATATTTCAATAAACCAGTTATTTCTTTAAAAAAGGGAAGCAAAAAGGAATGAACCCTAAGCACCAGCTCTACACCAGAACTTTCACCAGCTCTTTAGGGAATGTTTTATTACTCTATTTACTCCCAAGTTCATGCCTCACCTTGCCTCGCCTCTTTAGTGATCCTAGTTGCAGAGTGTTCCTGATTAGAAGACCTCCGGTCAGTTATCTTTGAGGGCAATGTAACATTATTCCTATCACTGCCTCTTGAAATTCTGTGATGAGGGCATGTACGGCAGCAGTGGGAGGCCAGTGTCTCTTATCAAAGTGCCTGACTGGAGTCCTGGGTCCACCTTCAACCCCAGCTTCCTGCTAATGCAGACTCACGGAGGCTCATGTCCTTGTCACCCACATGGCAGACCCAGACTGAGATCCCAGCTCCTGGCTGTGGCCTGGTCCAACCCAAGCTATTGTGGGCATTCAGGGAGTAAACCAGCAAATGGAAGATGTGACTGTCTTTATCCCTATCTTCATAATAAAATAATTAAAAAATCTGTGACAGTCTCCCAAACTGTCTTTGCAGGAATACATTTATCTCCCAACAAATGCAAGACCTGATCTTACTTGAATGTGTACAGCCAACAGCTCATCAATGACGGCAAGGACCTTTACTCACCACTAACAAGTGTTTAGTGTTTTCATACACTGGAATACCTTTTAGGAATCCAAACAAGAGAAAGCCCCCACACTATAGAATATAGGAAGAAAATAAAAATCAAGTCAAGACAGAATGAAAAGCCCTGCCCAAGACTGGTTTCATGTTTTGGTTGAAGCAAGTGTTCAAATCCTAACACCTAGATCAAACACACAGCATGTCACAAAGGCAGAAAGAACTTTTTAAAAAATCACTTAAAATTGGATTTATCCATTATTGCTTGTCAAAGACTAAAAAGCTGATCAGCAGTTTGTTATATAAGTGGTAATTTTCCATATGATAGGCATTGAGTGTCAACTACATGCTATAAAGATTCTTAGGGTAGAAAACATCAAACTCGGCTCTCACACTTCTTATTTTCACAATTCCCTGACCCCAAATCATAGTCATTTATAAAATCCTGTAAACAACAAGAATCTAAAAAATGTATTTCTAGCTTCAATTATTTAATGAGAAGGAAATATTCAAATAATACATTGAGACCCTAAGATAAAATTGGAGGATTCTGTGTAACATATTAAGCCAGCATTTTCTCTTTCCTGCTGGGAACGTCCTTAGAGAAGCTGGCCTGCCCACCTCATTGCTGGTCCACCCAAAGCTGTCAGTGAGATCTTCTGTGGACGCAGCTTCCTGGTCCAGGAGCAGAAGCTGAGCAAACAGGCGCTGTAGCTGTAAAGGTATGATTCGAACCTGAATGAGAAACAAAAGCATTTCTAAATCAACTTTTTATGTTGACTGGTGCTTTTTAAAACAGCTGCAGACTAGTTCTCTCCTAATTCACTCAGGAGCTTATAAATACTTACATACAGAGAACTAATTAAGATTCAGTTCTTTGAAAATTCCAATTCAACATGAAAGGTTTTAGTTATCTGGGGTTTCTACTACAGTTCCGATCAGTATTAAAACTCAAACAGGCCCTAACCAACCATCCAGTTAACTAACCAACCATCCAGTTAACTACACAGTACTGATCTGCAACAGATTGGAAATTTTTTTTTTCTATTTGTCAACTTTTTTTAACTTTTATTTAATGAATATAAATTTCCAAAGTACAGCTTATGGATTACAATGGCTTCCCCCCCATAACGTCCCTCCCACCCGCAACCCTCCCCTTTCCCATTCCCTCTCCCCTTCCATTCACATGAGGATTCATTTTCAATTCTCTTTATATACAGAAGATCAGTTTAGCATACATTAAGTAAAGATTTCAACAGTTTGCTCCCACACAGAAACATAAGTGAAAAATAATAGATGATTTTTTAAATGATGATGAAATCAGATCAGACCTATTGTCATGTTTAATCCCAGCGAGAATCAAGTTGGGAATTGATAATTTCTTCTTCTTTTTTTTTTTTTAACAGAAGATCAGTTTAGTATACATTAAGTAAAGATTTCAACAGTTTGCACCCCCATAGAAACACAAAGTGAAATACACTGTTTGAGTACTCGTTATAGCATTAAGCCTCAATGTACAGCGCATTAACAGATTGGAAATTTAAAAAAAGGTTCAAATCCTGGCTGTTCCGCTTTCAAGCCAACCTCCTGTAATTAGCCTGGGAAGGCACTGGAAGACGGTCCAAGAGATTGGGCCCCTACCACCCACCCAGGAGACAATGATGGAATTCACGGCCTCTGCCTTCAGCCAGGCCAGACACGGCTGCGATAGCCATCTGGGGAGTAAACCAGCAAACAAAAGATCTCTTTTGCTCTCTCTCTTCCTCTCTGATGATAGATTTTCAAAAAAGGGGAGGGGGGAGGCAGCACTGTGGCTTAGTTGAGCCACCACCTACAGTGCCAGCATCCCATATTGGTGCCAGTTGCAATCCAGCTCCCGGCTAATGGCCTGGGAAAACAGCAGAGGATGGCCCGGGTACGTGGGCCCCTGTACACACTTGGAGACCCAGATGAAGCTCTTGGCTCCTGGCTTCAGTCTGGCCCAGCCCTGGTCATGGCAGCCACTGGGGGAGTGAACCAGCGAATGGAAGACTTTCTCTCTCTCTGCCTCTGCCTCTCCCTCTATTTTTAATTTCTTTTAAATAATTTTAAAAAATCTTAAAAAAAAGATTTGAGCTCAAAGGTGATGAAAGAGACTATTGAATTATATTTAACTAGGAAGAACGCTATTTATTGAACAAAACTGAAGAACACTGGTCTTTATTTTATTTTTTTGGGGTATAATTGCAAATAGGAGCATTAAACAGATTTCCTCCTAAATTAATCCAAAAATGATTTGTAAATATCTCCCTCGGAGAAGAAAGAATACGGAGCAAGGGCTATTTATAAAACAGTAGCACCATGATATTTGGAAAAATGATTCCAACAGGACATAGGCCAAGTCACTTTCTGAAAATATGGATCACATGTGGTAATTAATACTTTCTATGGATAGGAGCTTAATTCCTTCCTGAAAAGACATTTCCTCAGAAGTCCAAAATAGCCCAGTAAATCATAGATTTAATACCTTTGCATCAGGTTTATCCTTGTCCTCTAAGGAACCAAGCTCTTCTGGACCAAGAGAAAACAAGGCTTCTAAAGGAAAGAGGAGAATCAGAGATGTAAATGGCATCACTTCATCTTAGAGAGCTGTTTCAGAAAGCCAAGACCACCATTAAGGAAAATCAGATTCTGAAATTCGTGGCACTATTTACACTATTTTGCTTTCTTATAACATTTTTAACCACTAATAAAGTGGCATGCTCAGCTTTCAGCATGACAGAGCTATAAAAGGAGAAAAAGCTTGTTTATGCAATAAAACTATACAGATATCAGGAATATTTGATGGTTTGCCACTGCCCATGTCAGTGAGTCCCAAAGCCATAGGGAATCTTGGAAAATGTTAGGGTTTCAGGCAAACCTTTTTGTACTACGAGAGAGACTGCCCACCTCCTCTTGCTGGAAGGACCACCTTTTGCTTCGAGATTGTGCCTTTACTTTTGGAAAATGTCTTTTTCTACGTTGAAGGTAACAACAACTGGTAATGACTGTACATGGAAAGAGAATCTGGCAACCGGTCTTGTCTTTGGAATTAACTTTACAGCCGACACCAAGGTCTGTCACTCAGCGGGGTACACACGAATCCTGAAGGAGTCTGCATCTAAACCCAGACAGGAAGGAACTCCTCCTGGGAAGCTGGTAGGCTTCAGGGAGACAAGGGCTGGGCTGGGCGAGTCTCCTTGCTGATCGCCCCCTGTGTATCCAGTGATCGCTGTTACAAAGGCTCTCTTCCTCCCCAGTGCTGAGACTGGGCAAAACTGAACTAGAAACACACAGGTTAAAGGAAGAAACCACAATGACTTTTGTAATTTTTCCCACCGCTCTCATCTACATTGTGCCAGAAGTACAGTAAAATCCAATCTAGCTTCTCTGTTTTGTGAGGTAGAGTTACAGAGAGAGAGTGAAAGACAGAGAGAAAGGTCTTCCATCCTCTGGTTCACTCCCCAAATGGCTGCAATGGCCAGAGCTGGATGGATCTGAAGTCAGCAGCTTCTTCCAGGTCTCCCACGTGGGTGCAGGGGCCCAAGGACTTGGGCCATCTTCTACTGCTTTCCCAGGATATAGCACAGAGCGGGATCAGAAGTGGAGAGGCCGGGACTCGAACTGGTGCCTTATGCAATGCTGGCACTGCAGGCAGTGGCTTTACCCACCACGCTATAACGCTGGCCCTGCCTTACTTCTACTACTCCAAAAACCTCCAAAATTCTCCTCCCTCAGTTCTCTGCCAGTCCTTTCCCTTTCCAAATTGTACCTCCACTTCAATCAGCCTGGGGATTCATGCTGAACTGCACAAGGAGTGCACATTCCACAGTTAAGACTTCAAGCCAGATGCTGAGCTTGCAACTCCACTTCCTGGGGCTCTCAGCCCTCCTCCTGCCAAGTGTGCTCCACCCAGTGTGCCCCACCCCTCACCTTCTTCCTCAGTCTCTTCCGGAGGCTATTTTTCTTTTTGTGTGCGATTACTTTACCGTTTTTATTTATAGGTTCCTCTATTAAAATGTAAGCTATATTCTGTGTCTGACATTCAATAGGCACTAAGGGAAATGTTTACAGAATTATGTTCAATGGGAGGATTTTGGGGGTGGGCACTTGGGGCAGTGGTTAAGCTGCTGCTTGGGCTCCCTGCATCCCATATCAGAGTGCCCGGTGCAAGTCCCAGCGCCCCTGCTGCCAATCCAGCTCTCTGATACTGCAAATGGTGGGAGGCAGCGGATGATCTGCCAAGTACTCAGGTCCCTGCCTCCCACATGCGAGACCTGGACTGAGTTCTAGACGCGTGGCTCCAGCCTGGCTCAGCGCCAGCTGTCACTGCACTTGGGGAGTGAGCCAGAGGATGGAAGCTCTCTCCCTCCCCCACACTTTTTCCTCCAGAAACTTTTTAAGGAATACAAACTTCATGCATGTCATAAACACAGCTTCAGGACACAGTGATTCTTTCCACTGTACCTGCCCTCCCACCCACACTCCCAGCCCTCTTCCTCCTCCCTCTCCTATTCCTTCCTATTCTTAACTAAGATCTATTTTCAATTAACTTTATACACATACGATTCACCCTATACTAAGTAAAAAGTTCAACAACAAATGGAATAAAAAAAAAGCTACTTTTCTACTTCAAGTTGCCCTTTGATCAACTATATAAAACTCCGAAAAGTTTTATCCCTTTTAGGAATGATTACTGCCGAAATGTCTAATGGAGGCACTGACTGCACCAGGACGGTATTCTGTTGGAGCACATGAAGGACAAGCAGGGCCATTCTTCCAGTCCACACGCTTCTCAATCTACTGCAATGGCCTCGGGAAGGGGGCAGCGGGAAATAGCGACAAAATCAGGGCTGGCGCTGTGGCAGAGCGGGTAAAGCCGCCCCCTGCAGTGCCAGCATCCCATATGGATGCCAGTTCGAGTCCCGGCTGTTCCACTTCCAATCCAGCTCTCTGCTATGGCCTGGTAAAGCAGTGGACGATGGTCCAAGTGCTAGTGAGAGAACTGGAAGAAGCTCCTGGCTTTGGATCAGCCAAACTCCAGCCGTTGCAGCTATTTAGGGAATGAACTAGCAGATGGAAAATCAATCGATCTCTCTCTCTCTCTCTCTCTGCCTCTGTAACTCTGCCTTTCAAATAAACCTTTTAAAAAATCTATTTACAAAGTCTCCAGGAGGAGAAGTCTCTAGGCTGAGGAACAACAGAAGACAACAGAAAGATCAGAAACTTGGTGGTGGGAGGGGCCGTGGCGAGCAGAGTCAGGGCAGCTATGTCGTGTGTCCTCAGGAGATGGAGGCACCGGGAGAGCTGAGCTATGACGTCACGTGGTCCCAGGGGTCCCAGCAGGGCAAAGCACTGCTCGTATCTCAGACAAGGCTGAGACCCTGGTGGAGGAAGCTGGGCTGGAGAGGGAGAAATGGGAAAACATTTAGAGACCCACAGCAAGAAATGAAGAGTCCAGTGAGGTCTGCCAGCTTCCTGTCGTTTTGGGAGAGTTTACTGAGGAGTAAACCCTGCTTTGGAAACCCACTGACGTTAGCTTTCCTTTCTTTGCACACAGTCTCTGACCTACAACTCTTAGCATTTCCAGCATGTGCATCGCTTCTTATTGCCAGCAGGGTCTGGGGCAGACATATCCACCAATCAAGCACCGTAATCTCCTCTATGGAACTTATGAACGCTCACCCAGTGAGATAAATAGAGACATGAACAGCCTCATGCTGCGTGAGGTTCTGAGGCCAAGTAGGGTAGCCTCCGAGTTTTCTGGATTTCACGAACAAGGATGAACAACTGTGGAGCCATATGAATAAGGTGCTCCTCCCCACTCCAAAAGCCAGGATATAATTGTTTGGATAACCCTGGCTTAAGTGTTTGTGACTTTTAAAAAATTTTAAGATTCAAAAACCCAAAAAATGTAGCAGTGATGAAGTCTACAACTCATGACAGAATCGTTGCATCTTAAATTAGTCATTAAAAGAAATGCATTGCCTTATTTTATTGTCATTAAACATTTCCGTAATCACACAGAACACATTTAAAGTAATCGAAGTTTCACCTTTCTCTGCAGAACCACCAGAACTGTGCCTTACATCTGCAGAAACGAACCCTGTGGAACACACTTCTAAGGTACGTAGTCGATTTGTGACTTTGCGTAAGTAATCGCATCGCAGGAGGAGGGTACATGGCTAAGCAGGCGCCCGTGGCAGCATACCTCTGAATTCAGGTGTGAAATGAAGAGTCTGCAGCAGAGAATTGAGGTAACAAGTTCCACCCTGATTCCTGATTCCGCTCAAATTGGTGAACTCTCTGGGAGCAGGTGGCTCCAATGCTTTAGGCTTTAATTTCTTCCCTTTTCCATACTGATTATTGGACACACTGGAATAATCCTCTTCAAATAGGTCCCCAAACATTGTGAAACTAAAGTACTGCCTTAAAAAAAAATGAAATGTTACACCGATGCTTTTATATCCAGAATAAATTCCCCTCTCACAGCCCTCCCTAGCTCTCGGGAATATCCACTTTGTTCAACTGTTCCTTGGGGGGCGGCACTGTGGCGCAGTGGGTTAATGCCCTGGCCTGAAGTGCTGGCATCCCATATGGGTGCCGGTTTGAGTCACGGCTGCTCTATTTCCGATCCAGCTCTCTGCTGTGGCCTGGGAAAGCAGTAAAAGATGGCCCAAGTCCTTGGGCCCCTGCACCCATGTGGGAGACCCGGAGGAAGCTCCTGGCTCCTGGCTTCGGATCGGCACAGCTCAGGCCATTGTGGCCAATTGGGGAGTGGATGGAAGACCTCCCTCTCTCAATCTGTGTAACTGACTTTCAAATAAGTAAATATTAATAAAAAAAAATGCTCCTTGGAAAATGTGCACAATTTGGGTTTTGGAGGCAGGCAGCGGGATCTGGACCCCCCCCCCCCCCCCAGAATACTAAGTAGCTGTGGGATATTTAACTATTTCAACTATTTTCGTGATAACGTAAACTTTGATACTGCAGGAAACAAAGGCACCAGCGCACAAGCTCTGGCCCACAACGAGCGGCTGCTGTTCTTAGCGGGGGGCACATTCACATCACTAGTGGGGGGAAGCAGAACCCACCGCCCAGCGAGCCCACTCGCGGCTGCCCAGAGCGGACGCGGGGCCGCGGGCCCAGCGCGCACTCGGGAAATCTCGGCTTCCCGCACTCCTCACGCCCCGGCGCCGGGCGCGGGCGCGGGCGCAACGGGTCAGCTTGACTTTTAGGAATAGTTCAGCGGCGCACTGCCCCGAGCCCAAGGCCCCTCCAAGTGCACCACGGACCCCAGCAGGAGGCCCGGGTCCCGGGTGACCGGCGCAAGTCTCCCCGCCAGCGGGAGGTCCCGGGGCGCCTGCCCGCAGCGAGGCGTCAGGAAGCGCCGAAAAGCGACTATTCTCAGAAAAACCAAACTCAGGAGCCTGGTTCCCAGCCTCGCGGTCTGGATTCCCCACACCGCGGCCCGGCCCGGGGTTCGCCCAGCCCCCCAAGAAGGCACAGGTCTCCGTGGCCGGAGACCACCGACCCGACCCAGCCAGGCCCGGCCTCCGCCCCCTGAGTCCCTACGCTTTACCACACGCCTCCCGGGATCCCCGGCGCCGCCCCCCACTTACGGCCTAAAGCCCAGACCCCAGCCCCGGCCAAACCGCGAGGCGAACAAACCCGCCCCAACTGGGCGCTGCCATGCTGGCGAGGGCGGGTCTCGCGAAGCCGCGGAGGCAGCGCGGACTACGTCTCCCAAGGTGCCCCGCGGGGGCGCCGCCCGCCGCGCTGGGCCTTGTGGGAAATGTAGTTCCTCCGCCCGCAGCGACGGGGGCCGCGCTCGCTTCCGGGTCCGGGTCCGGGTCCGGGTCCGGTGTCGGGTTCTGAGGTCGCTCCCTCACGGCTACTTGTGTTGCTGGTCACGGCCCCTAGTAGCCGCAGTGGGCTGCTCTGGGCTACAGAGCGTCGAGGTGGGTGGGACTAGGTGCCGGAGTGAGCCAGGGGCGTTTTCAGGGAGGCAAAGGGGGAGACGGCTTCTAAGGGTACAATGAGGTAAACGCAAGTTGTTTTGACATCAGGAGGACACTGAAGTGCGTTAGGGAGTCCGTGCGGCGGGCCGGCGTCCTTGTAACTTACCTCGACAGTGCCGGGCAGAAGTCCCTTTTGCGTCAGGTTGTGGTGGCCTGGTGAGGTTGAGGCGGTAGGCAACGGTGCCCGAGACCCTCCCTCACACGCGAGCGCCCCTCCCCCGATTCCGACAGCCTTCCTACTGCTTTCGTGACAGGAAACAGCTCGCCAAGCACCTGGAAGCCCCTTTCCGAGTTCCCTCCAGCGCACAGGCTGTGGGAGGACAGTCTGCATTGGCCCGAGGCTCGGTGACCTCAACGTGCGTCTCCACAACCTGTAAGTAGCGGAGCGAAGAATGCACCAAAAACATCTCCACAGCATCGCTCCTGCGCCTGACCACGCCGTGGGCTGCTTCCGCAGCCAGCGGGGGCTCTGCTCTGGTGGTTTCCTGGTCCAGGTCAGCCTCCGTCCGTCCAGGAGTGAAGGAAGGAGGCAGAGAACATAATTGCAACTTCACTGACCGTTCTGAGAGGTTGAGAACGCGATGGTGGTAGATGGAGCTAAAAAGGCCGGAGCCCACTAATCCTCCGCCCAGCAGCGCCGGCACACCGGGTTCTAGTCCCGGTCGGGGCGCCGGATTCTGTCCCGGTTGCCCCTCTTCCAGGCCAGCTCTCTGCTGTGGCCAGGGAGTGCAGTGGAGGATGGCCCAAGTGCTTGGGCCCTGCACCCCATGGGAGACCAGGAGAAGCACCTGGCTCCTGCCTTCGGATCAGCGCGGTGCGCCAGCCTCAACTCGCCGCCGGCCGTGGCAGCCATTGGAGGGTGAACCAACGGCAAAAGGAAGACCTTTCTCTCTGTCTCTCTCTCTCGCTGTCCTCTCTGCCTGTCAAAAAATTAAAATAAATAAAAAGATAAAATAAAAAAAAGGCTGGAGCCCAGGTGGCTGGCAGGTGGAGCAATTGTATTTAGAACATCTGTGGGAGGTTGGCTGACTGGAAAGCCAAGAAGTGGTGCTAGGGAAAGACCTAGGTGCAGAGGACCAGTGAGGAGACGGGGCTGCAGTAGGAAGTGACGGTGGGAGCCCCTGCCAGCTCCCAACCGCCTTGGCTCTGCCACGTTGCCGCCTTAGCAGCCTCTTATTCCTGGCTCTCCTCCTTGGCTGCAGAGCGTCTTATCCTTGGCTCCTCCTTCTGCCCTGGGACTGCGTCTCCTTTGCTTTCTGTATTGCTTCCCCCTTGTTTGTAGCAGCGGACAGCCCTCCAACCTCTGTTTCCTAACCAAGAATGGCCCTGGAAGAGAAGCTCCGGGAGGACACGGGCTGTGCCTACTGGGCCACTGTGTCCCCGGCAACCTCAACCGTGCCCAGCTCTTTACAAGAACTTAAAAAATGTTTATTTAGTGAAAGCTGCTTCCTTTTTCATGGCTCCCTCTCTTCTCACAGAGCCCTCCTTGAGTCTCCCCAGCACGAGGATGACAGATGGGCTCCCACTCTATCCACCCTGTCCTCAATATCATGACAAGATCCATTTAAGGAGGGCTCTGAGGTCAGAATTCCCTAGCTAAGAAGCCTCATTGGTTGCCCAGCATCCACTGTGGAAACTCTGAATTTGAATGTTCTTGGTCTACCTTGATCCCAGTGCTGTGGGAGTGGAGAGTAGAAGGCAAAGGACTAGGTGCAGATTCTTCTGCAGCTCTGACAATGAACTGAATGAAGCTCACACAGATAAGTATAATAGCAAAGGCTTATTATAGGAAAAGAAAGTGTACTTCTTAAGAGAGTAGAAGAGGGCCAAGAACCAAAGCTCAGATTGCGGCTGAGACTTGAAACTTATGGGATACAGCAAAAGCAGTGTTAAGTGTTTATAGCAATAGGTGCCTACATCCAGCAATTGGAAAGGCACCAAATAAATGAGCTATTAATGCATCGCAAGGATCTAGAAAAACAACAGCAAACCAAACCCACAACTAATAGGAGAAAAGAAATAATTAAAATTAGAGAAGAAATCAACAAAATTGAATCCGAAAAGTTTATTTTTATAAGGGTTGACCATTCGTGTGGCTTGGAGATGCCTGGTATTGAGGTCTTCTGGCCTCTATCATAGTGCTATGTAGCTTCTCGGTGCAGGTTTCTCCAGCTTGCAGTCTGTTTTTCTCATCCTCCCCAATTAGCCCCTTTTGTCTCCTGCCTCAAGGTCTCCAATAAGGGAGACAGGGATCGGGAGAAAAATCAGCCTGCCTTGGCATCCCGAGTTAACCCTGGGCTGTCTCCTGCCTCATGTATTTCTCATTACTCACCTGTTCTCAAGTGTTCTCCAGGTGTGCCATTGCCTTCCTACTGAAGTGATATCCTGACAGTAGGGACTCCATCTTGAGAAGGCACCCCCCACCACGAGACCATGATCTAAAACTAAAAACTAAGACAATAGCAGCACACTAGACCCTGCCTGGCAGAACATAGACACTCCCTAGCATGATGGCTCAAGCTTAAAACAGATAGGCTGAACCTGGATTAAAGTTAAGATTATAATTTGTCTGTGTCCCAAGATATAATTGAAGTCCACTGGACTAATGTCAAGAAAGATTGTAACTGGACTTGTTAAGATTGTAACTGGTATTGTCAAGACTTTAATTGATAGTAGTTTTGCATATGTTTTAGGTCAGCTTGACCCTAGTAACCGTGTATTCCCCCTCCCCTCCTTGTGGTTTTTGCCTTTATTTATTTATTTATTTTGACAGGCAGAGTTAGAGAGAGACAGAGAGAAAGGCCTTCCTTTTTCCGTTGGTTCACCCCCCAAGTGGCCACTACAGCCAGCATGTTGTGGCCGGCATGCTGCGCCAATCCGAAGCCAGGAGCCAGGTGCTTCCTTCTGGTCTCCCATGCGGGTGCAAGGCCCAAAGATCTGGGCCATCCTCCACTGCCTTCCCGGGCCACAGCAGAGAGCTGGACTGGAAGAGGAGCAACCGGGACAGAAGCTGGCACCCCAACCGGGACTAGATCCCAGGGTGCCAGTGCCGCAGGCAGAGGATTAGCCTAGTGAGCTGTGGTGCCAACCCAGTTTTTGCCTTTATAAACCCTGTTGCTATGAGCTTTGGAGTTGAGAGTTCTTTAGGGCATGAGCCCACTCTCAACTGCTGGCTTGATAAAGGACTCATTCCAAATTCTCAATGTGTGGCACTTCTCTGTGACTCGCTTCAGGTACAACACTACCTCTGTCACTTACGTATCTTCTCTGCAAAGCATGTCTTTGTCTTTGGTCCTCGTCCCAGTCCTGTTCAATGTGAAAGCCAACATCAAATTATAACTCATCCACAGACATTTTCTAGAACTCTCCAAACAAGAAGTGGTCTTTCTTTTCTCTAAGGCTCCAGGAAAATGTGTCTCTTATGTGTCGCTCCCCCTCTTCATGGAGGAACGACACAGGACCCTGCGTTGTTCTTTTGTCTGCTCGGCCCTTCCTGGGTTTGCTGCTGGTTCTTCCTGGGTTGGCTACCGTCCCTCCACCTCCGTGGAGGGGCGGTGTCCCCTGCCACTTTCCCCACTTCCGCAGGGGAGCGGCACACCGCCGGCCGGCTCTCTCGGGGGCTGCTCGGATGTTCCTCAGGTGTTCCTTCAGATAGATGTTCCCCTTAGATGTTTTCTGGTGCATGCCATCTCTCTCCTCCTTTACAGTCCTCCTCCGCCAATCCCAACTCGGCTGCCCACACGCCGAGTATGCTGCTCTCCTCCAATCAGGAGCAGGTCCTGCTGTTTATTGGTTGAACTGGAGGCAGCTGGGTAGAAGCTGTTTTCTCCTCTCCCAGCGCCATATTGTGGGAGAGCAGATGCATAGAATAAGTCTTAATTCCAGTAATTTAGTCTAGTCCGGGTTGCTCCCCACAGATCCCCCTTTCTTTTTATTTTTTGGCGTTGATACGCGCCTGTCTTCGGTGCCCCGCAGTACACACTCTGCTCTGCTTGCTAGAGTTGCCACAGGTTCTTACAAGTCCTATGAATCAGGCAAACCGAATCCGGGTCCTCTCTTCGCCATGTTGTGAGGAGGTTTTTAGGCGCTGATGCGTGCCTGTGTTCGGTGCCCTGCAGCGCATGCTCTGCTCTGCTAGAACTGCCTGCAGGTGCTTAAACCGAATCCAAGCCTTCTCATTGCCATATTGTGGGGAAACTTATTGGTGTTAATTCGTGCCTATCTTCGGTGACCTGCAGCTCATACTCTGGTCGAGCTGCCTGCTGGTGCTTACCGCCTTACTAATCAGGCAGACCGAATCCAAGCCTTCTCATTGTGGTATTGTGGGGAGGCCTTATTGATGTTAATTCGCGCCTGTCTTCGGTGACCTGCGGCGCATAAGCTGCTAGCCGCCCGCAGGTGCTCACCGCCTTCCTAATCAGGCAGACCGAATCCAAGCTCTCTCATTGCTGTGTTGTGGGGAGGCCTTTCTCTATTCCTCTATCTCCGGGCATTCCTATCTCTCCCATTTTACTTCTATCTACCAGCATTCCTATTTCTCTCATTTTACTTCTAAACTTCTGTTTCTCTTATCCCTGCGGCTTCCCGGCGCCTGCCCCGAGGCTGCTTCTCGGTGGCTTCCTGGCTCTGAGCCGCCTCAGCCCGCGCTTCTCCCATCTGCGCGGCTTCCCAGCTTTGTGCGCTCCGCGGTCTCCACGCCCTTCGCGTCCGCACCACGGCCTCGCACCAGCCCCACGTTCCCTGTCTATTCACGCCCCGTGCTCTCTCTGCACACGGCGGCTTCCGCGAGTCACACAGCCCCAGCTCACGTTTCTGCCACCACCGGCATTCAGTCCAAGTTCCCCGGACTAACCTGGCGAATTCAACCTAGCTCACGCGTCTGCGCCTTTTGGTCTGGCTTCCCGTCCTTTGCTCCTCAGGCTAATCTGACGGATTCCAACCTAGCTCATACGTCTCCGCCTCTAGTTTTAGATTTTCGCCTTTTGCTCCCCGGGCTGACTTGACGAATTCCAAGCTGGCTTGTGTTTCCGCCTCGGCCTGCCCCCGCGGCTACATCCTCCCTAACATATTTTTCTCTACCCGGTATGTTTCCCTAAGTTTTCTTCCAACAATATTCCTCCCTCATTTCTCCTGGCTTCTCTCCACAGTCCGCATCCGAGTCTGTTTGTTCTAGCTTTCACTTTCGCCTTCGACCTTAGAGATTTCTCCCAGCTTCCCCCCGTAGTCCGTATCTGAGTCTATGCCTAGGCTTTCAATAGCTTCTTCTGGCACCTTTTTCGTCCGGCTTTCCCCTAGGCTGTTTGCTAGTCTCTCTCTCCGGTATTTTCCCATTTCTTCCCGTTTCTTCCCTCCTAAGTTTCCTATCCGAGTCACGGCACCATTATGTCGCTCCCCCTCTTCGTGGAGGAACGACACTAAGCCCTGCCTAGGCTTCATATCCGAGTCACGGCACCATTAGGTCGCTCCCCGTCTTCGTGGAGGAACGACACAGGACCCTGCGTTGTTCTTTTGTCTGCTCGGCCCTCCCCGGGTTTGCTGCTGGTTCTTCCCAGGTTGGCTACCATCCCTTCCACCTCCGTGGAAGGGCGGTTCCCCCTGCCACATTCCCCACTTCCGCGGGGGAGCGGCACACCGCCAGCCGGCTCTCTCGGGGGCTGCACAGGTGTTCCCCTTAGATGGTCCCCTTAGATGTTTTCTGGTGCATGCCGTCTCTCTCCTCCTTTATAGTCCTCCTCCGCCAATCCCAACTCGGCTGCCCACACGCCGAGTATGCTGCTCTCCTCCAATCAGGAGCAGGTCCTGCTGTTTATTGGTTGAACTGGAGGCAGCTGGGTAGAAGCTGTTTTCTCCTCTCCCAGCGCCATATTGTGGGAGAGCAGGTGCATAGAATAAGTCTTAATTCCAGTAATTTAGTCTAGTCCGGGTTGCTCCCCACACTTATGTGTAGCTTATGTCTGTACAAAGTCTGTCTGATCATTTTGTTCCTACCACTACGTCAGGGACTATACATTATTCATGTACAGTCACTGTAGCTTCTGCAGCAGTCAACACTAAACATCAGTTGCAGTCTCTCTGATAACACTGGTAGATGGCTGTATAGTCTACAGTGAAATTTAATATCCTTTTTTTTTTTCATTTGTTCCATTTAAGAGTTAAATCTACAGAGCTGTTGACCAGACTGTGGACCTAAGAAGGTTTCACCCAAGTGTGAGGGTAATTGAAAAAGTTCGTGTAAAATGTACATTATGCAAACTCTGTGCATGGATTTTAGTTTTAAAAAAATTAAGTCAGCCAGGAGCTCCCTCTGGGTCTCCCACATGGGTGACATGGTCCCAAGTACTTGGACCATCTTCATCCCAGGCCATCAGCAGGGATCTGGATCAGAAGTGGAGCAACTGGGACTCAAATTCATGCTATATAGGATGCCAGCATCGCGGGTGGCTGCCCAGTCCAATACACCACGACACTGACTCCAACATGGATTTTGTATTTTTTTTGCACCAAATGACTTTTAATTCCATTTTTCATGAGCTTTCTGAAACATTCTCATATTCCCATCATGTGACAGGCTGCGTGAGAGAGATTTCCATTCCTTTTTAAGTGTTGTGAGTAGTTACTCCTTGAACAAGGCTTCCAAGTGTTGTAGGAAAGCAGGTAGCTAGCAGTGGAGCGAAGGCCTGATGGCACCTTGCAGACCCTGTCCAAAAGTGGGGTTGATGGTTGGGAGCTGCAGCCAAGCTGGAGTCTGCCAGCTCCGGCCCAGCTGCCCAGCAGTGTGGGTCTGTGATTGACATCTCCAGCCACACCACCGATAGCTCCTCCCTATCCACAGAGGTCCTTGACTGACCGTTCCAAAAGATGGGCAGTTTTGAAGGCCATGGCTGACCTGCTGCGGACAGCTGCAGCCAGCCCGTGGGACAGCCTGGCCCGGCCAATAGGACAGGTTCCTTCCGTGCTCTGTCCAGGCTCCTTTGCCTTCCTGTGCACTGGCCAGGCCTCCCTTTCTGTGCATGGCCCAAGCATCCATTGCATGCACCCAAACCCCTGAAGCCCCTGCCCCCTTGCCAAGTGTGGGAAGTCCAAGTCCCGCAGTGTGGCCAGCGTGCAACCAGCGCTACCTGGAAGTATCCAGCATGGATGCAGGATGCATCATCTCGTGACCTTTAGATCACTTTAATGTCATTACAATCAGATTACCATGGGGGTGGCACCCACTCCCATTGTACCCCTGAGCTCATGACACTGCCCATGTTTCCTAAAATGGGCGGGAACTGCTGTTATTCCCATTTAACTGATGAGAAGACTGAACTTCTGGGTGATAAATTTTACAAGACCAAACAGCAAATAACTCTCAGGACCAAGATGTGAATGCTGGCAGGCAGACCCCAGGGCCTGAGCTCTCCACTGCCGTCTGACGATCCTCCCTGAGCCCAGTGACTGTTTCCTGCCCGCCACCCTCCTCTCCCCTCCCCTTCTCCTTCTCTTCTTTCCTTCTGTTGCTGTATACACTCACACATGTATGCTTATTATTTATTCATTTATTTTTAGCACATTTCATGTGGCTGGTGCTGGGGACATTGCAAAGAGAGAGACAGGACTGTAGTCCACACTGCCACCTACCTACCCACATACTTCTCCCCTGCTCACTTTCCAACAGGCCCCTTTGCTGAAGGCTGTACAACCTTCCCTTCAATTCAGGGTTGTCCTGTCACACAGCTCTAGCCAAGAAACAGCCCCAAGACCTAACACTTACGTGGTGCTGCCTGCATGCCACACACTGAACATGAACTCGTTTGGTTAAATGCCTTCATCACCATTGTGAAGTATGTGCTATTATAAATAGAAGCCAGGGTGGGCATTGTGGTGCAGTGGGTTAAGCTGCCACTTGGGATGCCTGAATCCAATCTCTTTGTTCAAGTTCCAGCTTCTTGGTGCTTTAGATCCTGCTTCCTGATAATGTACCTGGGAAGTATCGGATGACTGTGCAAGTACTTGGACTCTTGCAACCCACATGGGAGTACTGGATGGTCCAGCCCAGATGGTTGTGGGCATTTGGGGAGTGAACCAACAGATGGAAGATATCTCTCTCTCTCTCTCTCTCTGTGTGTGTGTGTGTGTGTGAGAGAGAGAGAGAGAGAGAGAGAGACTCTGACTTTGAAGCAAATACACAAATCCTGAAAACAGTAGAAGTCATTGGGTGGGGCTTCTGGGAAAGTTCTTTTTTTAAAAAAAGACATTAATTGTTTTCCATTTGCCCCACTTTTTTTCCCACCTGAGATGTGGACCCAGTGGCTGGAATTCTAGCAGTCATTAAGAACATGAGGATGCAGATCTCTCCATGAAGACCAAAGGATCCAAGGTTCCTGATGACATCATAGAACTGCCATACTGGCCTTGGGGTACTGCCTCTTTGAAGTCACTGTTTGGTGGTGTTTCTCTGATGAGGTGTTCATAGGAAAACACAGTTCCTAAGCAGGACACAAACACTGACCTTGAGGAGCTCAGAGTGTGGAGAGAAGAAATATGCAAAGATAAAGTGAGGTAAGTCTCACTCATGTCATATTCTTTCCTTGCATGCATGACCTGCGTATAAATTAAACAGCAAAACCTTGGCGAGGTAACTGGTATGAGGTTTTCATTCACAGAGGTGTGTGGGTGGTGTTTCATAGAGGGCCACCCTGGAGTAAGGGGGGACTCAGGAGGTCACCCCTCTCAGGATATGATTTTCTCTTACTGAAGTCCAGGCAAACAGCCCCAGGGATGGATTGGTACAAGAAGGGGTAACCACAGGCTGCAAAACAGCCACAAAAGGATAAACACTGCATGATTCCCTTATCTGAGGCCCCTGGACCAGGCAAATCAGAGATAGGAGGTAGAAAGTGGTTGCCAGGGGCTGGGGTGTGGGACAAGGCGGGCGATGGGAAGTTACTGTTTAATGAGGCAGAGTTTCTGTTTGGGAAGAAGGAAAGAGCTGTAGACTTGGATGGTGGTGATGGTTGCACATTTGGTGCGTGCATTTAATGGCACTGAACTGTGCACTGCACAGTGGGTAAAATGGTAAATTTCATGTTGTGTATGCACTATCCCAATAATTGAAAAGGGCTTCGGAGCAGTCCATAAAACCTCCCCACTGCAGCCTTCGTGGATCTCAGCTGGCCTCCTGGGCATTGGCAAAGATAAATTTGCTGAGTCAAGAACACATGTGCAGATTTTCACAGGCTCATGCAACTTGTGATTGGAAAAGAAAGACCTGCAGCAAAAGGAATGAAGTTAAAAACAGGGCAGTTGCTGGTGCCAAGGCAGAGACGTCTGTGAAGGGAGTGCAGAAACTCTGGTTAATGCCAGGGGCGACCACGGCATGGATCAGAAAAAGCCAACCAGATGAGCGGATGAAGAACCTGCCCCATGAAAGAAAATGAAGTGGGGGAGGGTCAGACCAGACAGGTGCCGACCGAGGGGGGAGAGTTGCTCTTCATTTGCCCATTCATTCATTCCATCAACATTTAATAAACAAGTACTAAGTGGCAGGCATAGGGCAAGGTGCCTGAGATATAATATTGAATATAACCAACAGGTCCCTAAAATTAGGGAGCGCCCTTCCTAGAGAGGGAACCAAAGGCAGGATGGCAGCTCCAGTGGTGAAAAGGGACTTGAGGGAGAGAATGAGAGCTTGAAGGGGAGACAAGACGAAGGGCCAGCTGGGAGTGGGCTGTTTCTGATGTTGTGCCCAGCGTAGACTTCCAGACTAGCGAATGAGTGGTTGTGCAAAGAGCTCCAGAGAGCCCACCCTGGGCAGAGAGAATGCACGGACAAGGGCCGTAGGGGGAAGCCTTTGATAGTGTTAACATGACACATGGCACGGTGACTTCTGTTTGAAAGTGTGTCTCACCATCCCCCAGCCACCACCACCCCAGCCTCTGAGTACAGAAAGAATGAAGGCAGGAAGGCCAGCTAAGAGGCCATTCTGGAGCCCAGGCAAAAAATGGTGGGGCTTTGGGGAAGGGTGGTGCCCAGGGAGGTGGAGAGAGAGCACGGGACTGGGTGCTAGGTTCTGAGGTGGCCTTGCAATGAGGCAGCTGGGCCAGGCTAAATTTCCTGCCCCAGAATTCTCTTCCTCAGTGTTTCTGGTTAGGGTGGGTCAAGTGTGGTGTGAGCTGTGAGTTTCTCACAGATGTCCTTTATTAGGTTGAACAGATTTCCTTCTTTTCCTAGTTTGCTGAGAATTTTTATCAGGAATAAATTTTAGATTTTGTCAGATGCCTTTTCTGTGCCTGTTGAGATGATACCTGGTTACTTCTTTATTAACATGGTGTTTAACCTTGATTTATTTTCTTTGTGTGTTTTTTAATTATGGAAAAATGAGCACAACATAAAACATGCCACCGCTGGTCGTTTAAAGGTGAACAGGGATTATTCAGGGTGTTCATGCTGCTGTGCAGCCGTCAGCACCATCCAGGTCCAAGAAGGCCCCTCATTTCCTCTCCTCCCAGCCCCTAGTCCCCAGTCTACTCTCTGATTCTGTGGATTGGACTATTTTTAATACCTCATAGAAGTAGACCATGAGTATTTATCTTTCTGCATGTAGCTTCTTTCACTGGACATGTCCTCAAGGTTCACCCATGCTGTATCATGCGTCAAAATTTCCTTCCCTTTAAGGGTGAGTAATGCCCATTGTATGTCTGTGCCACATTTTGCCCATCCATTCATTTGTGGATGGGCCCTGGGGTGTCTTCTGTCTCTTGGCTGTAATAAGTAATGTTGTCAGGAACATGGCTGTACAACCTTGGCTGATTTCCTAATGTTAAACCAGCTTTGCGTTCCTGGGATAAACCAGGAATATTATTATTATATCTTATACACTATTAAATTTGATTTTATGCATTTTTTAATTCAGTTGGCTAACATTTTGCTTAGAGTGTTTGCATCTGTGGTCATGAGGGACTGTAGTTTTCTTTTCTTATGATGTCTTTATCCAGTTTGGGACTTAGGTAATGCTGCCCTCTTAGAAGAAATCAACAAATTCTGTTTCTGTTTTGTAATAGATTATGGGGAACTGGCATTATTTCTTTCTTCAGTGTTTGGTAGAATTCATGAATGAAGTTGTTTGGGTTTGAACTTTTATTTATGGGAAAGTTTGAATTACAAATTTAATTTCAATTTAAAAATGTAAGTTGTTTATATTTGGGTTATTGATTTGATTTTGCACAGACTCTGGTCACTTCTATCTTAAAGAATTTGTGCATTTCATATGATGTTCTCTTATCATTTTAATATTGGTGGGATTTGTGTTGGTATCCTCTCTCTCATTCCTAGTAGTGGTAATTTATTTCTGCTCTATTTTTCTGATCAGTCTGACTTGAACTTTATCAAGTTAATTGATCATCTCAAATAACCAACTTTTATTAATTTTTATATATTGTTTCTGTTTTCTATTTCATTGATTTTTTAAAAAAGATTTATTTTAGGAGCCAGCACTGTGGCTTAGCAGGTAAAGCCGCCACCTGCAGTGCTGGCATCCCATATGGGCTCTGGTTTGAGTCCTGGCTGCTCCACTTCCGATTCAGTTCTCTGCTGTGGCCCGGGAAAGCAGTAGAGGATAGCCCAAGTTCTTGGGCCCTTGCACTGTGTGGGAAGACCCAGAGGCAGCTCCTGGCTCCTGGCTTCAGATATGTACAGCTCTGGCTGTTGCAGCTAACTAGGCAGTGAACCGGTGGATGGATGACCTCTCTCTCTGCCTCTCCTTCTCTCTGTGTGTAACTCTGCCTTTCAAATAAATAAATAAATCTTTTTTAAGATTTATTTATTTATTTGAAAGGCAGAGTTATGTGGGGGGGGGGGGTGGAGAGAGAGAGAAGAAAATCTTCCATCCACTGCTTCACACTGCCCAAATGGCTGCAATGGCCATAGCTGTGCTGATCTGAAGCCAGGAGCCAGGAGCTTTTTCCAGGTCTCCCACGTGGGTGCAGGGGACCAAGTACCTGGGCCATCTTCTACTGTTTTCCCAGGCCATTAGCAGAGAGCTTGATGGGAAGAGGAGCAGCTGAGACTTCAACGGGTGCACATACGGGATGCCACAGTGCCGGCTTCACACAGAGGTATCTTAGTAAATGCTACTCATTTGTTTTTGCGAGTAAATCATTGGCAGTTGGTATAATTTTTTTTGAGTGTATGACACACATCCTTTCCTAGAGCAGGAGCAGGTTTTGTGTGTGTTTCCGCCGTATAATTACTATATTTTACAAGTTCAGACTCCAAGCAGCTGGGTTGCTCGAGGCTGCAGTTACTGATGGCTCCTGTCATTGTGGCTGGCCTCCTTCCTCCATGGGCATGTCTGCTGCTGACTTCTGGTGTTCAAGCTGCTGGTGGTTCCCAAGGATGGGAGCTACTGGTTTACGAAGGGCTTGGTCATGGAGAAACTCATCCAGAGAGTGCATGAGTTGGTTGCAGTCACACCAGAAGTGAGTTGGCAACTGGCACAATCGTTGAATGGTACAGTGAAGACCTATGCGATTGTCTTGTACTCTGGCAGATATGACCACAGTTCAGAGTCTTTGCCAGAGCTCCATGGAAACCTCCGCAAGGTTCCAATTCTACGTTAATGGACCCAGCCAGTCTTTTCTGGACTTTTTTCACATTGTAGGAGTTTGTTTTGTGACAAGAATTTAGTAGAATACTTCAAAGATTTTTTTTTTCTTTTGAAGATTTTTAAATTTATTTACTTGAAAGGCAGAGTTACAGAGAGAAAGAGAGAGGGAGAAAGAAGACAGAGAGAAAAAGAAAGAATCTTCCATCCTCTGGGACTGGGCCAGGCTGAATCCAGGAGCCAGGAGCTTCCTCCAGGTCTCCCACATGGGTGCAGAGGCCCGAGCACTTGGGCCATCCTCCGCTGCTTTCTCAGGCGCATTATCAGGGAGCTGGATCAGAATTGAAGCAGCTGGTTCTCCAACTGGTGCCCATATGGGCTGTTGGTGGAAACTTAACCTTCTGCTCTATAGCGCTGGCCCCAGAAAATTCTTTTGATGCAGTGTTTGTGGATCCTTTTGGTAAGTGTGCTCTAATTTTCATGCCCATTTGTGGGGTTCACCAGCCAGTACTGTGCTATTATCTTGAAGAAGGGACACAGCGCTCCAATTCTCTTTCTTATGTTCCCAGAAATTTCTTAAGTTTCTCAGATGCCATGACCTTCAAGGAGAGAGTTTGGAACCAAATATCTCACTTGCAGGAGCATTTGGTTTGCCCCTGTTTTTTCAAAAGACTCTCATAAATGGCTTCTGAAATTCTCCAGATGCCCGTCCCAGCATAGGATCTCTTCTCTTCAGCCGTGTGTCAACTTGGTGGTTATGAGCTGGCTGTTTTGGAAATCCCAGACCTATGCTGCCAAATATGATCTACATTAGTGGCATTAACTGCCACCAGGAGAAGACTTTGTCTAAGACAAGTTCTCTCTTTTGGCGTGTTAAAAATAATATGGCTTTGAACAGTGAATAGAAAATTCATTGCTCAAATGTGTTTTGTGACTTTCATTCATTGTATTTGGAATTGCTCTCTAGCTTAACAAATTATTTTGGACCAGTTCCTTTCATTGTGAATCAGCAAATATCACACCACTTTTCTCCTAGAGGTACGTGTGTATATGTGTGACATAATCACATGTATCTTCTAGACTGCAGTCTTAAGTACTCTTTTTGGGAAAATAGTGAAAAACAGTATGAAATGATACTTTCTTTTTTGCTAACCTTATGATATCCTTTATAGGAAAATCAGTTCATGGTTTTGTGTGTATTACATGTTATTATAGTATATCTACATAACAAATTTTCACATATAATTGGTTAAAATGAAATCTAGTGTCATAAGGGATGTGTGGTTCTTCACTTGGCAGTTTTCACCTGCCAGTAAATTATAGGAATCTTTCTGGCCAATACATACAGGTTTGACATGTTCTTTTTTTTTTTTTAAAGATTTTTATTTATTTATTTGAGAGGTAGAATTACAGACAGTGAAAGGGAGAGACAGAGAGAAAGGTCTTCTGTCTGTTGGTTTATTCCCCAATGGCTACAAAGGTCAGAGCAGCGCCGATCTGAAGCCAGGAGCCAGGTGCCTCTTCCTGGTCTCCCATGTGGGTACAGGGGCCCAAGGACTTAAGCCATCCTCCACTGCCTTCCTAGGCCATAGCAGAGAGCTGGATCAGAAGAGGAGCAGCCAGGACTAGAACTGGCGCCCACATGGGATGCCGTTGTCACAGGTGGAGGATTATCCTACTGTGCCACAGCGCTGGCCCTGACATGTTCTTTTTTTTTTTTTTTTTCTTTTTCTTTTTTTGACAGGCAGAGTGGACAGTGAGAGAGAGAGAGAGAGAGACAGAGAGAAAGGTCTTCCTTTTCCGTTGGTTCACCCCACAATGGCCACTGCCGCTGGCGTGCTGTGGCTGGTACACAGCGCTGATCCGAAGGCAGGAGCCAGGTGCTTCTCTTGGTCTCCCATGCGGGTACAGGGCCCAAGCACTTGGGCCATCCTCCACTGCACTCCCGGGCCACGGCAGAGAGCTGGACTGGAAGAGGAGCAACTGGGACAGAATCCGGCACCCCGACCAGGACTAGAACCTGCCACAGGCAGAGGATTAGCCTAGTGAGCTGCGGTGCCAGCCCCCGACATGTTCTAATTACTGCACTGAGATCCTTGGATGTACAGTTGTTTATTTTCAAGTAGCCAATAATGATAGATATTCAAGCTTTGCTATGTTTTGCTTTTATGAACAAGTCTGTATTATATATTCTTATCTATTTTGTGTTCAGAAATTTCCATATTCTAGCTCTTATCCCAGGGTGGAGCCCTATGAGTAGGGTTGTAGGGTCAAAGGCACAAATCAGATTTTAAAAACTCGAGGAACTGCTTCCAAAATATTGAAAAACTTCCCAGTTTGACCAATAGCTTGTGACAGTTGGGATTTTCTATGCTCTTTCCAGCTTTAGATATTGCTAAAATTTCCGATTTTTGTTAATTTTCTGAGCAAAATTATTGTGCTTTAGTTTTTACTTCCTATTTTCATAGGTATTGATCGCTTGCATTTCCTTTCTTGGGAATGACATAATCACATTCACTAATCATACTTATAGGGAAATTTGTATAATGCATTGCTGTATTCCTCTTGAGTATTAGGAATATCCACACATCATTTTTAATATGTGCTGTAGACAGTTTTTCCTGGGCTGTTCCTTATCTTTTGTTCTATATGATTTTCATTTTGGGGTTAGTCAAATTTGCCACCTTTTTCTTTAATAGTTTATAAAGTTCAGCTTGTTTTGGTCTTTCTGAGCCTGAGGTATATAAATCTTTTGGCCATATTATGCTTTTTTTAAAATTATTTTTAAAGATTTATTTATTAATTTGAAAGTCAGAGTTACACACACACACACACACACACACACACAGAGAGAGAGAGAGAGAGAGGTCTTCCATCCAATGGTTCACTCCCCAATTGGCCGCAATGGCTGGAGCTGCACCAATTGGAAGCCAGGAGCCAGGTGCTTCTTCCAGGTCTCCCATGTGAGTGCATGGGTCAAAGGACTTGGGCCATCTTCTACTGCTTTCCCAGGCCAAAACAGAGAGCTGGATCAGAAGTGGAGCAGCCGGAAGTGGACTCGAACCAGCGCCCATATGGGATGCCGGCACTTTGAGCCAGGGCATTAACCCGCTTTGCCACAGCACCGGCCCTAAGATTTATTTATTTATTTGAAAGAGTTACACAGAAAGAGAAGGAGAGGCAGAGAGAGAGAGGTCTTCCATCTTCTGGTTCACTCTCCAGTTGGCTGCAACAGCCAGAGCTCGCTGATCGGAAGCCAGGAGCCAGGAGCTTCCTCTGGGTCTTCCCACATGGATGCAGGGACCCAAGGATTTGGGACATCTTTTACTGTTTTCCCATGCTATAGCAGAGAGCTGGATCAGAAATGGAGTGGCCAGGACTTGAACTGGTGCCCATATGGGATACCAGCACTGCAGACCGGGGCTTTAACCCACTGCGTCACGGCACCGGCCTCCAAAGGTTTTTTTTTAATGCTGATTTCCACCGAGTCTCTGCAGAATGTTCCAGATTGTTGCTTGTCTGATTTTTCTCTTGTGGAGTTGTTGAACCAGTTTCTGTAAAGTGGAAGTCAGAGAAGGTTTGATAGATTCAGGTCCACTTGTCTGACAAGCACACTGCATGGATGATGTTGTGCACTTGATATTGCATCGTATCACAAGGGGCCCCTCATCTGGGGGTCCCATTTTAGTGATACTAAGATTCGTCTAATTGTAGGCAGACATCATCAGATGCCTTTTTTGGCACCAGCACTCCTTAAGGAACCAGGACCAGAATGACTAAGCACAGGTGCAGTTGGACAAGTGTTAGCCTATACTCTCTAGGTGTGGATAAGGGGAAACAAGTCATCCTTGGCACCATTGACAAGGCTCTGAGTCCTGTAGCTTGCCTGGTTCTCCAGCCTCTTCACCTCCCCTCCTATGTTCCAGCCACACTGCCTGCTTCCAGTCTTTTAGACTGAGATGCTCTAACTAGGTACATATTTAAGGTTTAAGTGAGCTAGAATCCTTGTAGCGCTGAAAACTGATGCTGTCTCTTTAACTGTTGGCTTGATATGCCCACTTTCCCAGAATGCACCTGTGGCCTCTGGGACCAGCATGTATGCTAAGACCCCACCCACTTTGTGTATCTGATTGGGGTAGCACTACCTTCCTTATCAAAAGAGGTGGTGGACTGGAGAAAGCTCTCCACCACAGACTGCTTTGGGGCAGACTGCTCCATTCTCACTTAGAGTATTTTTTTTTCACCTCTCTCTCTCTCTCTCTCTCTCTCTCTCTCTCTCATTGGCAATCTCTGGGGGGTGGCACACACTCGCATGTGAATGTATCTTTACTCCCTCACTGCTAAACAAATCCTGTTCCTATTTGCCCACAATTACTGGTCTCCACGTAGAAATTTTATCTCTGCAGGAGACAAGAACCTGGATTCGAAATTAATATATTCATTGCCACGTCATAACCAGAACATTGCATTTGAATTTGGGGCTCTTCTGTTTCTGTCCTTTCTGGAATCTACCTTCTCCCATTCACAGATGAACGGTACCCCCTTAATCTTTTGATTTGGGCTCCATCGACAACTTTTTTGGGAAAGTTTCCATGATCTCCAGATACAGCTCCTCCCTCCAGCAAGCAGCTCTCATGGTACCTAGGCATCTTTTTAGTGATCACCACAAGGGTAATTAGCACTTCCACAGCTCTCTGTGGAGCGTCTATTCCACCTCCTTGTGCTCTAACTCCATGAGAGCATGGGCCGCATCTGGCTTTTCATTGGCTCATCTTCAGCACCCAGCCTGGAGCAGGGAGCACATCCCCTGTGTGGATGAACAGATGGCTGGAGTAGAGGGTGAGCCACAGGGGTTTGGCCTCCGAGGTTCACTGATGAGGAAGAGAGGCCCTTGCTCCCTGTGACACCCTGCAGCCTGCAGGCATTGCCTCTCAGCTGACAACTACAAGAGACTAGCAGCACAGGACACGTGGAAATGCTCGCCAGTGTCCTGTATTTTACCCAAGTTGCCTTTCAAAGATTCAGATCTACCCTCCAAGGCCTCCTGGTGTCAGAGAATGGAACAGAGGGATCCTCAGGGTTTGCAGGAGGTATATGTTTAACAAAGAAAGGGGAGCAGCCTGTTCCCGTCCCTGGAGATTCTGGACATGCTCCATGGCTTACACATCATCCTAGACTTATACATCCGTGGCTTATACATCTCCTAGGTGGGGATGGGCAGAAGCTGTGATGTCTGCCTTAAAAGGAAAGAGAAAAATACCTCTGGGAATAATTGTAGTTTGTCCTTGGTCAGAATTGTGGAAAGTTTGAGTTGAGAAATGAGGAAGCCAGGATTCACACACAGGTATTATTGAGTTCTCCTCTTCAAAATGTACAATTCAGTGGTTTCCAGTATATAGACAGATATGGGCAACCATTGCCACCATCTAAGTCAAGATGATTTTCCTCATTCCCAAAGGAAAACCCCGTGCTGATTGGCAATCGCTGCCTTCCCCCTATTCTTCCAGGCTGGGCATGCATTTGATTTCGTTTCTATGAATTAGACTAGTCTCAGCATTTTGTAGATGTTGAATCACACCACATGTGGTCCTTTCAGATTAACTGCTTTCACTTAGTTTCATGCATGCTGGGGCATGAATCAGTACTTCATTCTTTTTCTGATTGAATCAGATTTCATGAATGGATTTACCACATTGTTCGTCCCTTGGTGGACATGTGGGCTGTTCGTACGGCTATGAGGAATGTTGCCATGAAGATTCAAGTACAGTGAGTCCAGACATTCTGACTTTGTGAATCAAGATCATGCCATGTTGTCAGTCATCAACATTATATCTTTTTGTTTCTACTTTGGATGCCTGCCTTTACTTTCTTCCTTCCCTCCACCTCTCCCTCTCCTTCCCCTCTCCATCCATTTCTCTCTCTCTCTCTTTCTTTTTTCTTTTCTTTTATTTCTTCTTGACTGCACTAGACAGGACCTTCAGAACTATGTTGAATAGAAGTGTTAAGAACAAACTTTCTGGGGCCAGCCCTGTGGTATAGCAGGTAAAGTTGTCACCTGCAGTGCCAGCATCCCATATGGGCACTGATTTGAGTCCTGGCTGCTCCACTTCTGATCCAGCTATCTGGTTTCTGGTATGGCCTGGGGAAGCAGCAGGAGATGGCCCAAGTCCTTGTGCCCCTGCATCCGCGTGGGAGACCTGGAAGAAGCTCCTGGCTCCTGCCTTCGGTCTGGCCCAGCTCCGGCCGTTGCAGCCATTTGGGGAGTGAACTAGCAGGTGGAAGACTTCTCTCTGTATCTCTCACTCTCTGTAACTCTGCCTTTCAAATAAATAAATAAATCTTTAAAAACTAAATAATCATATTTAAAAAAGAACAACCTTTCTTGATTTGCATGTGATCTGAGAAGCAAAACATTCAGTCTTGCGTCATTAAGTATATTTGCTGTGGGTTTTTTCAAGATAACCTTTATTAGGTTTCTGCTTTGTCTCAAATCTTTGTTAGGAGTGGACTTAGGATTTTGTCGTATAGCTTTGCTGTGCCAATTGAACTGATTCATGGCTTTTTTTTTTTTCCCACTTATTTGACAGGCAGAATTAGACAGTGAGAGAGAGACAGAGAGAAAGGTCTTCCTTCTATTGGTTCGCCACCCCCCCCCCCAATGGCTGACACAGCTGGCACTGATCTGAAGCCAGGAGCCAGGTGGTCTCCCACACGGGCGCAGTCATCCAATCACCTGGGCCATCCTCCACTGCCCTCCAGGGCCACAGCAGAGAGCTGGACTGGAAGAGGAGCAGCTGGGACTGGAAGAGGAGCAGCCAGGACTAGAACCCGGCGCCCACATGGGATGCCAGCACTGCAGGTGGAGGATTAACATAGTGCACCACAGCACCTGCCCCTGATTCATGATTTTGTTTTGTTTTGTTTTTGTTTTTGACAGGCAGAGTGGACAGTGAGAGAGAGAGACAGAGAGAAAGGTCTTCCTTTGCCATTGTGGTTCATCCTCTAATGGCCGCCGCGGCTGGTGCACTGCGCTGATCCGATGGCAGGAGCCAGGTGCTTCTCCTGGTCTCCCATGGGGTTCAGGGCCCAAGCACTTGGGCCATCCTCTACTGCACTCCCTGGCCACAGCAGAGAGCTGGCCTGGAAGAGGGGCAACCGGGACAGAATCCGGCGCCCCGACCGGGACTAGAACCTGGTGTGCCGGTGCCACAGGCGGAGGATTAGCCTAGTGAGCCACAGCGCCAGCCCTGATTCATGATTTCACACTTTATTTATTTACGTGCTACACCGCAGCACCGACTGGGAGACTCTTCTTTTCACATTGCATATTCTTGGCACCTTTGCTGAACGTCACTTGAATGTAGACCTGGGCTCACCTTCATGTTCTTTCAATTACTCCTGCTTTTCAACACGGCTTAAACTCAGGTAGTATTACACCCTCAGCTTTGCACTTATTGCTCACGAATGCCTTGGCTGTTTAGGGGTCTTTTTTTGGCCCAAGAATTTTAGGATTGTTTTTACCATTTCTGTGAAGAATGCCAATTGTATGTTAAGAGGGTTTGCATTATATCTGTAGATCCCTTTGGGTAATATGGACATTTAAAAAGATCAAATCTTCAATCCATGAGCACAGACTGTCTTTCCATTTATTGGTGTTGTCTTTAACTGCTTTCACCAACATTTTGTAGTTTTCAGATCCTTGGTTATATTCATTCCTAAATATGTTTTTGCAACTATTTTAAATGAGATTCTTCTATCAGTTTCTTTTTCAGTAGTTTAATGCTTGTGTGTAGCAACACTGCTTTGCATGCTGATTTTGTATTCTGCAACTTAACCATGTTTGTTACTAGTTTTAACATTTTTTGGGTGGAGTTTTCTATGTAGAAGATCATGCTGTATACAAGCAGCATCAGTTTCGTTTCTTCGTTTTCTATTTGGAGTCCTTTCATTTCTTTCTCTTGCCTGTTTGCCCTAGCAAGGACTTCCATCACCACGCTGAATAGAAGCGGTGAGAATGGGCACCCTCGTCTTGCTCAAGATCCTAGAGAAATGGCTTTCAGTGTTTCACTGCTGAGTTCAGTGCTGTCTCTGGCCTCGCATAGCTGACCTTCACTGGAGGCAGGTGCTCTCCTCTGGAGCTAATGCATGAGTTTCTTTTTTTATAACTGTGTCAGGACGCTGAACTTTGTGGAGTGCTTTCTCTGCATCTTCAAAGAGGATCATGTGGTTACTGTTCTTCATTCATGTGCTGCACTCTAGTGATTTGGATGTGCGGAGTCATCCTTGTTTCCCTGGGGTAGATCCCTCTCGGGTGTTGGGGATGCTATTCAACTCAGATATTTTGCTGGGGATTCTTGGATCTTTGTTTATCTAGGATATCAGTCTGAAATTTTCTTTTTGTGTCTATGTGTAGTTTGGTTTTAAGGTAATGCTGTCCTTTAGCAAGAGTTTGGAAGTATTCCCTCCTCTTTGATTTTTTGGGAAGACTTAGAAAAGGACTGGTATTACTTTGGTAATAAATGGTAGAAGTTAGCCATGAAAAAATCAGTTTCTGGGATTCTTTAGTGGAGATTTTTATTATTTTTCCAACCTCCATAATCATTATTGATCTGTTAGGAGTTTCTATTCCTTCATGATTCAGCCTTGACAGGTTGTATGTGTCTAGGAATGTATCATTTCTTCTAGGTTACCCAGTTCCTTTTCCATATACTTGTTCATCTCTAATGAGCTTCATTTTTGTTTGATATGAGTTTTAGTATTTATTCTGTTGTTTCTGATTTTAGTTATTTGAGATTGCTCTCTTTTTTTTTCAGGGTCACTGAAGTGTTATCAATTTTTTATGCTTTCAGAAAAACAACTCTTACTGCTATATTTTGTATTGTTTTTATTTTTTCTATTTCATTTATTTCTGCTCTCATCTTTATTATTTCCTTCCTTCTGCTAATGCTGGGCTTAGTCCTTTTTTCCTGGTTATTAGAGATGTAATGCTCACTTTCTAAATTTGAGATTTTTTTTGATATAGGTATTTACAGCTAAAAACTTTCCTCATATAACTGTTTTTGCTGTATCTTATAAGTTTTGTTATGTCATGTTTCCACTTTTATCACAAGATATTTTAAAATCGCCTTCTATATCTTCATTGAACGATCCATTTGTTCAAGAATATCTTTTAAAATTTTCACATCTTTGAGAATTTTCCAACATTTTTTCCATCCTAATTTCTAGTTTCACACTGTCGTGGTTAGAAAAGGAACTTGACAGCGTTTCAACCTTCTTAATTTTCTTTTCTTTTCTTTCTTTCTTTCTTTCTTTCTTTTTTTTTTTTTTTTTTTTTTTTTTTTTTTTTTTTTTTTTTTTTGACAGGCAGAGTGGACAGTGAGAGAGAGAGACAGAGAGAAAGGTCTTCCTTTGCCATTGGTTCACCCTCCAATCGCCACTGCAGCCGGTGTGCTGTGGCCGGCGCATTGCGCTGATCCGATGACAGGAGCCAGGAGCCAGGTGCTTTTCCTGGTCTCCCATGGGGTGCAGGGCCCAAGCACCTGGGCCATCCTCCACTGCACTCCCGGGCCACAGCAGAGAGCTGGCCTGGAAGAGGGGCAACCGGGACAGAATCCGGCGCCCCGACCGGGACTAGAACCCAGTGTGCTGGCGCCGCAAGGTGGAGGATTAGCCTAGTGAGCCGTGGTGCCGGCCTTAACCTTCTTAATTTTCAAAAGCTTATTTTGTTCTCTGCCCTGTGATCCCTCCTAGAGACTGCCCTGTGTGTGCTGGAGATGAACTTATTTTCTGTTGCTGATGGGTAGAATGTTCTGTGTATGTCTGTTAGTTCCATTTGGTATAAAGTGCAGTTCAGGTTCTGTTTCGATGATCTTTACCTTGTTAAAGGGGGATATTTTAGTCCCCTGGTAATATTATATTGAATCTCTTTCCTTTCTGATTCTTCTATATTTATTTTATATAGTTAAGTGCTCTCATGTTGGATGTATATTTACTTTATATTGCTATATCTTCTTGATGAATTGATACCTTTACTTTTGTATAATGATCTTACTTGTCTCTCTGAGTGGTTTTTGACCTTTTTCCCATCCCCTTGCATTCTGTGCATGTGTGCTTTTGTGTTGTGGTAAGGTCTTGCAGGAACAATGTTGTTGAATCCTGTTTTCTTCTGCATTTGGTCACTTTGTTGGAAAATCTAACCCATTTCTATTCACAGTACTTTTTGAAGTGTTTATAACCGTCCTTCTGTTAGTTATGTTTGGATTGTTGTATCAGTGCATGGCCTCCGTCTCCCCATGGGTTTGTCTGCCTTGGGGTTTGGTTTTCTGCCATGGTATGCCTTGAGCTCCTTCCATTTTATTGTGCTCTTCTACTACCGATTTCTGTTTCGTGGTTGCCAAGAGGCTTACATAGAAAATCTTTGATTTAGAACAGTCTCTTTCAAGTTGATGAAAACTTAATTTTGATTGTATACAACAAATCTGCACTGTCACACTCCCCTCCATTTTAAGTGGTTTTTTTTTTTTTTTTTTTTGTCAGAATTACTTAAATTTGTCCTGTGTATCCCTTGACAATTTGTTTTGGCTACAGCAAGCTCTTGCTCTGGGGATAAAATTCCCTTCCACCCTGTCATCACAATCCTAGAGTGTGCTGAAAATGACTCTGTGTTACTGGTCCCATTGTGGCTTTGCTTTCATGCCTGATGTTATTAACAACCAGGTTTTGATTTCGGTGGAAAGAGTTTCCTTGATCAATTCACAGAAGGCAGATCTAGTGGTGATGAACTCCCTAATCTTTTCTTGGGGATTCTTTTCATCATGCTCTCATTTCTGGAAGAGCTTAGTGCTATAACGTATTCTTGTTTTGCTAGTTATCTTCCTTCAGTGCTTTCCATATATTATCCACTCTCCCTGCCTGCAGAGTTTCTGTGGTAAAATCTGCTGATAGTTATAGTTGCATTTGTGATACACTTTTCCTTAAGGATGTATTTATTTATTTGATTGGCAGACTTACAGACAGAGAGAGGGAGAGACAGAGAGAGAGGTCTTCCATCTGCTGATTCACTCTCCAGATGGCCGCAAGAGGAGCTGGGCCAATCCACAGCCAGGAGCCACATGGGTGCTAGCCCTTGGGCCCACCTCAACTGCCCTCCCAGGCCACAAGAAGATAGTTAGATCAGAAGAGGAGCAGCCAGGACTCAAACAAGCACCCATATGGGATGCCGGTGCCACAGGTGGAGGCTTAACCTACTATGCCACAGCGACAGCCACATGTCATGCACTTTTTAGTTACTGTTCCTTTTTACTGTTCAATTTACTGTTCAATTTTTCTTTGTCTTCAAATTTTGATAGTTTGACTATTATGTTTCTGTGTGTGCTCTTCTTAGGTTTGAATTTTATTAACAGTTTCTGTGTTTCCTGTACCCAAGCCCTGACATCTATCCTCCACATAAGGAAGTTTTCAGCTATCATTTCTTTAAATATACTATGGCCCCTTGTCTTTTTCTTCTCCATCTCTAACTTTTTTTTTTTTTTTTTTAAGATTTATTTTACTTACTTGAAAGGCAGAGTTACAGAGAAAGGGAACACTCTCCTATCAGCTGGTTCACTCCTCAAATCACCATCTGGGTCTCCCACATGGGTGTAGGGACCCAAGTGCTTGGGTTATCTTCCGCTGCTTCCCTAGGAGCACTAACAGGGAAACAGATCAGAAGAAAAGCAACCAGGACATCAACCAGGACTCGCATGGGGTGCTGGCATCACAGGCGGTGGCTTCCCCGACTGTGCTACAACACCAGCACTGTTCTTCTGGAACTTCTATATGGCAAGGGTTGGCTGTCTTGATGGAATTCCACCATTCCTGTAAGTGATCTTTGTTCTTTTAACTTTTATGTTTTGGATCCTCTGGGTGGAAATTACTATGTTCTCTCTTATGGCTGATTCTTTGTTTTGTTTGGTAGATTCTGCTGTCAAAGCTCTGTATTAAAGTTTTCATTTCACTCACTTTATTGTTTATCTCCAAGAATTTTAACTGATTCTTTTTTACTGTTTCTACTTCTTCACATAACATCTTGCTTTTTCACATATTATTTACAATTTTTTCAGATTTTCTATCATATATTCTTTTTTTTAAATTTTATTTATTTGAAAGACAGAGCCACAGAGAGAGGCAGAGACAGAGAGAAAGGTCCTCCATCCCCAATGGTTCACTCCCCAGACAGCCGCAACGGCCGGAGCTGCGCCGATCTGAAGCCAGGAGCCAGGAGCCAGGGGCTACCTCTGGGCCTACCACATGGGCGCAGGGGCCCAAGGACTTGGACCATCCTCAACTGCCCGGACCATAGCAGAGAGCTGGATCGGAAGAGGAGCAGCCAGGACTAGAACCGGTGCCCACATGGGATACCAGCACCCCATGCCAGGGCCCTAACCTGCTGCACCACAGCACCGGCCCCTTTTAAGGTGTTGTTTTTTTTTTTTTTTTTTTTTTTTTTTTTTTTTTTTTACAGGCAGAGTTAGACAGTGAGAGAGAGAGAGAGACAGAGAGAAAGGCCTTCCTTCCGTTTCCATTAGTTCACTCCCCAAATGGCTGCTGCATCCGGCGCACTGTGCCGATCTGAAGCCAGGAGCCAGGTGCTTCTTCCTGGTCTCCCATGAGGGTGCAGGGCCCAAGCACCTGGGCCATCCTCCACTGCACTCCCGGGCCACGGCAGAGAGCTGGACTGGAAGAGGAGCAACTGGGACAGAATCTGGCGCCCCAACCGGGACTAGAACCCAGGGTGCCGGCGCCACAGGTGAAGGATTAGCCAAATGAGCCACGGCACCGGCCAGATTTTCTATCATATATTCTTACAGTTCATTGAAATTATTTTTGAGCATAATGATGAATTATTTGTCAATCCTTTCTTAAATCTCCATTTCTTTGATGTCCATTTTTATTTATTCTTTTTCTATTATTATTTCTATCATTATTATTTTTTTGAGGTATAATGATTCCTTGTCTCTTTATTACTTTTGTGTCTTTGTGTTGCTGTGTGTGCATTTCAGGAGGCAGCTCAGTTTCTGGTCCTTAACTGGTGTTCTTTTGAAGGCATAGACCTGCATTCACTATTTAGTGTAACCTGTGTTTCTGGAAGGGTCATTGGTTGTAACATCAGATTACAGAGCTTGCTGTGAATTCTCCAGATACCTGGCTGGTGTCTTTGCTCTGACATATGGTGGGTTATGGTGGGGTTGCTTTCTGGTCTCTGCTGTTCCATAAGACCACCAGCTTGGCTCTGCTACCATGTGCAATTTTTTGAATGGGTACTGTACTAGCCTCTGGTCAGGCTGGCTTCAAGATATATTTCCCGGTCAGGCAGAATGCTCCACTTGGCATCTACAGCTGGGCAAGACTGCCAGTGCTCACAGGCTAGGCAGATTTGTTGCTCAGGAAAGATGGGGCCTGAGGATACGCTCCTTACACATGCACAATTCAAGCATGCCTCATTTACATGCAGATCCGTGGGTTGACTTGGGCTGAACTGAGTGGCTGTTTGACCTCCAGGGTCAAGCCTGTGTAGCAACTATACTTCTCCAAGATGTGAGGAGGTGGGAGCCTCCCTTCCTGTGTTGGCTGTGGTTTTGTGCAGAGTGGAGCCACTGTGTGACTTCCTGGGTCATGCCAACCTAGTTCTTTTGCTTCCCCAAAATCTTGAGGAGTGGATGTCTCCCTGCCTGGGTAGATCACGGTGGTGGGCTCTGAGCCTGGGCAGGGGACGCAGCAGTCTGAGGACTCAGACCAGGCAGAAATTTCCACCCGCTTCTAAAGGTGCCCAGCTCAGCGTTTCAGGTGTCTGATAAGGGGCAGCCTCTGGCAGTGATGCCGGCAGGAGAAAGCAAGCTCGGTGAGGTTAGGGTTGGATAGAGATCAGGAGATGGAGGTTGCCGGGTGAGGAAGGTGGCCTTTGCCTCTGCTCTGGTTATTAAGAAACAAAGGCCATGCACTTAAGAGATAGGCTTTGCAAAAATTAAATAGAAAACAAACACAAAACATGGAGACTCTGTTACCGGGATAAGAGAGAAAAAACCATGAACAACAAGACAGGGGAGACTGGCTAAACCATAGATAAACCTACTTGGGACTGGAGACTGACCAAATGGGAGGAATGGGAGCGTCGGGTGCAGGAGGAGCTCACAGCAGGATGAACACTTTTCTCAAAGGACCGCACAAACCTTCCAGAGGGTGAGAAACCCCCAGGACACTTCCTTTCAGAGGTTTTTTTTTCCCCCCCCTTGCTGAGGAAAGCCCCTCCTGGCTGTTTTCCCAGAGCAATCTCTCTGCCTTTCTCAGCAAGGCCTTTCTCTTTCAGAAGATCCCTCTCACTAAGCTGCTTGGCTGCGAGAGCTGTCGCTGTTCACTTCAGTAAAACTTTGCTAAAAACCACCTTCTCGGCTTGTTCATCAGCCTCATACTTTGGCATCACTAGAACAAGTTCCCGGGGCTCATATCAGCTGCAACAGCAGGATCTCTGAGGCAGGACCAAGGTCCACGAGCTGCTCCTGTGTCATCCAGCCTCATTCATAACTTTGAATCGTAATTATCCTGTGGGTTCTTGCCATCTGTTCAGAGAAGAATTCTGAATACCAGCTTAAATAGACCAGGCAACATGGTCCGTTTTTAAGCATTTTATTCAGAGAGAGAAATGCACAGGAAAGTGAGGGCTTTCATTAGGGGAGAAAGAAGCTAAGTTGGGTCCATACCAGGCAGAGAGCAGGCAGGAGCCACATGGAACAAGCCGCAGGCAGGAAAGCATGAGCCCGCAGGGCAACAAGGGCACAACGCAAGTGGGGCCAACGGTGCTCCAGGCCTTTTATTCACTCCCAAAGGGGAGTGGTTATGTATGGTTACATAGTCTGATTGGCAGGTGGGCGGGCCTCCAGCTGAGATCAGTTAGGGGCATGGGATCACACAGGGGGCGTGGTCTTCCAGCTCACAGATCTAATCAAACTGATCCTATCTGCCTGCCTCTGTCAGTTCTTCTGACCACTGCCTCCTCTCTGTGTCCACCAGGCCATGGTATAGGTGGCCTCACTCCACCTTTGCCCTCAGTGCTGCCAAGAGGTGAGCCTGGAGCAGGCTTCCCGGGAAGTGTCTCAGCACGCTGAGGTAGCTGGATGACTTTCCCCATTCTCTTTCCCCTGCAGAGAGTGTGGGCTCAAACACAAGCTCCCTACTGTGTGTTGAACAAACCTGGGGGACTGGAGGGGCAGCTGGTTAAATGAGAGGCTCCTCTTTCCCTTGAAAATCGAGTGTCATTTGCTGTGGAGGACCAGGTCGGTATCTCCAGGCACTGTGGTTGGAAATGATGGCTTTTTTTGTTTTTTTGCTTTAAACTGTTATAGTTACAGTACTTTTTATTATTTTTTCTTTTTTTAAAGTTTTTTTTATTTAATAAATGTGAATTTACAAAGTGCAGCTTTTGTATTGTTGTGGCTTCCCCCCAACAACCTCCCTCCCTCCTACGGCCCTCCCCTCTCCCACTCCCTCTCCCATCCAGCCCTTCATCGAGTTTCATTTTCAATCACCTTCATACACAGAAGATCCACTTAGTCTACACTAAGCAAGGAATTCAACAGGCTGCCCTCACACAACCACACAAGGTATAGCGTATTGTTCAACTAGCAGTGTTGTCTTTAACTGTCATAGTAAAACACATTAAGGGCAGAGTTCCTACGTGGGGATGCCTACTTGATAAGACTGAGTTGAAATCCCCTGGCACATTTCTAGTTCCACCATTGGAGGTAAGTCCGAGTGAGCCTATGCCGAGCTATGTATCTCCTCCCTCTCTTATTCCCACTCCTATGTTTAACAGAGATCACTTTTCTGTTAATTTTTTTTTAATTTAATGAGCATAAATTTCCTAAGTACATCTTATGGATTACAATAGCTTCCTCCCCCCCATAACTTCCCTCCCACCCACAACGCTCCCCTCTCCTACTCCCTCTCCCCTTCCCTTCACATCAAGATTAATTTTCAATTATCTTTATATACAGAGGATCAATTTAGCATATATTAAGATTTCCACATTTTGCTCCTACACAGAAACACAAAGTGTAAAATACTATTTGAGTACTAGTTATAGCATTAATTAAACACCTAAGAGTAATTGTGTATTAATTACAGAGTTCAACCAATAGTTTTAAGTAGAATATAAAATGCAACTTTTGTATTGTTGTGGCTTCCCCCCAACAACCTCCCTCCCTCCTACGGCACCCCCTCTCCCACTCCCTCTCCCATCCAGCCCTTCATCACGTTTCATTTTCAATTAACTTCATATACTGAAGATCCACTTAGTCTACACTAAGCAGGGATTTCAACAGGCTGCACTCACACAACCGAACCAGGTACAGGGTATTGTTCGACTAGTAGTGTTGTTTTTGAGTTTCATAGTTAAACACATTAAGGACAGAGATCCTACGTGGGGAGCATGAACCCAGTGACTCCCATTGTTGATTTAACAATTGGCACTCTTATTTATGACATCAGCAATCACCTGAGACTCTTGCTATGAGCTGTCTAGGCTATGGAAGCCCCTTGAGTTCACCAACTCTGAACTTGTTTAGTCAAGGCCATATCACAGTGGAGGTTCCTTCCTCCCTTCAGAGAAAGGCGCCTCTCTCCTTGATGGCCTGATCCTTCTGCTGGGGTCTTCTTCACCAGGATCTTTCATTTAGATTGTTTTTTGTCACTGTGTCGTGGCTTTCCATGCCTGTGAGACTCTCATGGACCTTTTAGCCAGATCCGAATGCCCCAAGGGTTGATTCTGAGGCAGGAGTGCTGTTTTGGGCGTTTGCCTTTCTACGAGTTTGCTGTGTGTCCTGCTTCGGCCGCAGGATCATTCTCTCCCTTTTGATTCTATCCTTCATTATTTGCTTACACTGGTCTTATTTGTGTAATCTCTTCGACACTTCCCCTATCTTTTTGATCTGATGTGTATTTATACTTATCACTTTACCAAGTGTGCTGGCATTGGTACCTGCCTCCTTGGTAAGGTTGAGTTGAAATCCCCTGGCACATTTCTAGTTCCACCATTGGAGGTAGGTCTGAGTGAGTATGTGCCGTCCTATATATCTCCTCCCTCTCTTATTCCCACTCCTGTGTTTCACAGAGATCAATTTTCTGTTAATTTTTAAACGCTTAAGAATGGTTGTGCATTGATTGCAGAGTTCAACCAGTGGTCTTGTGTAGAGCAAATCGAGCAACAACCACAACAACAACAACAATACTAAAGGAACAAAATAGTAAGTTTTTCCTCAACAGTCTAGACAAGGGCTGCTCATGTCATTGTCTCTCATAGTGTCCATTTCACTTCAATGGGTATCATTTTAGGTGCTCGTTTAGTTGCCACTGATCAGGGAGAACATGTGATATTTGTCCCTTTTGGACTGGCTTATTTCACTCAGCATGATGTTTTCCAGCTTCCTCCACTTTGTTGTAAATGCCTGGATTTCATTGTTTTTTTTTTTTTTTTTTTTTTTTTACTGCTGTATAGTGTTCCATAGAGTACATATCCCATAGTTTCTTTATCCAGTCATCCGTTGATGGACATTTAGGTTGCTTCCATGTCTTAGCTATTGTGAATTGAGCTGCAACAAATATTGAGGTGCAAATGGCTTTTTTCTCCCCTTTAATTCCATTTGGGTATATTCCAAGGAGTGGGATGGCTGGGTCTGTGGTAGTGCTACATTCAGGTTTCTGAGGACTCTCCAAACTGTCTTCCATAGCGGCTTTACTAGTTTGCATTCCCACCAACAGTGGATTAGTGTCCCTTTTCCCCCACATCCTCACCAGCATCTGTTGTTGGTTGATTTCTGTATGTAAGCCAGTCTGACCGGAGTGAGGTGGAATCTCATTGTGGTTTTGATCTGCATTTCCCTGATGGCTAGGGATCCTGAGCATTTTTTCATGTGTTTGTTGGCCATTTGGATTTCCTCTTTTGAAAAATGTCTGTTAAGGTCCTTGGCCCATTTTTTTTATTGGGTTGTTTGTTTTGATTCTGTGGTGTTTTTTGATCATTGTATAGATTCTAGTTGTTAATCCTTTATCTGTTGTGTGGTTTGCGAATAACGTCTCCCATTCTGTTGGTTGCCTCTTCACTTTCCTGTTTCTTTTGCTGTTAAGAAACTCTTCAATTTGAGGTAATCCCATTTGTTTATTTTATCTTTGATTACCCGTGCCTGTGGGGTCTTCCCCAGGAATTCTTCGCCTATTCCGATATCTTGAAGGGTTTCCCCTATGCTCTCAATTAATTCCATGGTGTTGTGGCGCATCTCTAGTTCTTTGATCCATGTCGAGTGGATTTTTGTATAAGGTGTAAGGTAGGGGTCTTGCTTCATACTGCGACATGTGGACATCCAGTTTTCCCAGCACCATTTATTGAAGAGGCTGTCCTTGTTCCAGGGGTTGGTTTTAGGTCCTTTGTCGAATATGAGTTGGTTATAGATGTTTGGATTGATCTCCGGTGTTTCTATTCTGTTCCATTGGTCTATCCATCTGTTTTTGTACCAGTACCAGGCTGTTTTGATTATAACTGCCCTGTAGTATGTCTTGAAGTCTGGAATTGTGATGCCTCCAGCCTTGTTTTTATTGTAAAGGATTGCTTTAGCTATTCTGGGTCTCCTGTTTCTCCATATGAATTTCAGCATCGTTTTTTCTAGGTCTTTGAAGAATGACTTTGGTATTTTGATTGGTATTGCATTGAACTTGTAAATTGCTTTTGGGAGAATGGACATTTTGATGATATTGAATCTTCCAATCCATGAGCATGGCAGGTTTTTCCATTTTTTTGTGTCATCTTCTATTTCTTTCTTTAGTGTTTTGTAATTTTCATTATAGAGGTCTTTGACCTCCTTGGTTAAATTTATTCCAAGGTACTTTATTGTTTTTGTGGCTATTGTGAATGGGATTGATCTTAGTAGTTCTTCCTCGGCCCTGGCATTTTCTGTGTATACAAAGGCTGTTGATTTCTGAGCGTTGACTTTGTATCCTGCTACTTTACCAAACTCTTCTTTGAGTTCCAGTAGTCTCTTATAGGAGTTTATCAGGTCCCCTATATATAGTATCATGTCATCTGCAAAAAGGGATAGTTTAACTTCCTCCTTTCCCATTTGTATCCCTTTAATTTCTTTTTCTTGCCTGATGGCTCTGGCTAACACTTCTAGGACTATATTGAATAGCAATGGTGAGAGTGGGCATCCCTGTCTGGTGCCAGTTTTCAATGGAAATGCCTCCAACTATTCCCCATTCAATATGATGCTGGCCATTGGTGTATCATAGACTGCCTTATTTGTGTTGAGGAATGTTCCTTCTAACCCCAGTTTGCTAAGGTTTTCATCATGAAAGGGTGTTGTATTTTGTCAAATGCTTTCTCTGCATCTATTGAGATAACCATATGATTTTTGTTTCTCAATTTATTAATGTGATGTATTACATTGATTGACTTTCAAATACTGAACCATCCCTGCATACCAGGGATAAATCCCACTTGGTCTGGGATGATCTTTCTGATGTGTAGTTGGATTCGGTTTGCCAGAATTTTGTTGAGTATTTTTGCATCTATGTTCATCAGGGAGATAGCTCTGTAGTTTTCTTTTCTCTGTTGTGTCTTTTCCGGGCTTAGTAATTAAGGTGATATTGGCTTCGTAGAAAGAATTTGGAAGGATTCCCTCTCTTTCAATCGTTTTGAATAATTTGAGAAGAACTGGGGTTAGTTGTTCTCTAAATGTCTGGTAAAATTCGGCAGTGAAGCCATCCGGTCCTGGGCTCTTCTTCTTCGGTAGTGCGTTTATTACTGATTCAATTTCTTCCATGGTTATGGGTCTGTTTAGATTTTCTATTTCTTCACGGCTCAGTTTAGGAAGGTTGTATTTGTCCAGGAATCTATCCATTTCTTCCAGGTTCCCCAATTTGTTAGCGTACATCTCTTTGTAGTAGTTTCTGATGATTCTTTTTATTTCTGTTGTGTCTGTTGTTACATTTCCAATACTATCTTTGATTTTACAGATTTGGGTCTTCTCTCTCCTTTTTTGGTTATTTGGGCCAATGGTGTGTCGATTTTGTTTATTTTTTCAAAGAACCAGATCCTGGTTTTGTTGATCTTTTGTATTGTGTTTTTTTTTTGTTTGTTTGTTTGTTTCAATTCTGTTTATTTCTTCTCTGATCTTTAGTATTTCTTTCCTCCTTTTGGATTTGGGCTTGACTTGCTGCTGTTTTTCTAAATCCTTGAGGTACATGGAGAGTTCATTTGATTGGTTCCTTTCCAGCTTCTTGAAGTAGGCACTAATTGCTATAAACTTTCCTCTTAGCACTGCTTTTGCTGTGTCCCACAGGTTTTGATAGGTTGTGTTATCATTTTCCTTTGTTTCTAGAAATCTTTTGATTTCTCTTTTAATTTCTTTGATGACCCACTGTTCATTTAGGATCATGTTGTTCATTCTCCATATATTTGCATATGGTGTAGAGATTCTTGGGTTGTTGATTTTGAGTTTCACTGCTCTATGGTCTGAGAAGCTGCATGGTATAGTTTCAATTTTTTTGAATTTGTTGAGGCTCCCTTTATGGCCTAGCATATGGTCAATCCTAGAGAATGCTCCATGTACTGGGGAGAAATACGTGAACTCTGTGTCTGTGGGGTGGAAGGTTCTGAAGATATCTATTAGGTCTATTTGGTCTATGGCGTCAATTAGCTCTGTTGTTTCCTTGTTGAATTTCTGTCTGGTTGATCTGTCCATTGGTGAGAGTGGGGTGTTGAAGTCCCCTGTTACTCTTGTATTTGAGTCTATATCTCCCTTTAAATCCTTTAGTAATTCTTTCAGGTAGCCAGGCGCCCTGTAATTAGGTGCGTATACATTTATAATAGTAATGTCTTCCTGTTGGATAAATCCTTTAATCATTATATAGTGCCCTTCTCTGTCTCTTTTAATAGTTTTTATGTTAAAGTCTATTTTGTCTGATATTAGGATGGCCACACCAGCTCTGTTTTGATTTCCGTTAGCTTGGAGTATCTTTTTCCATCCTTTCACTTTCAGTCTGCGTGCATCTTTGCTGATAAGGTGTGTCTCCTGAAGGCAGCATATAGATGGATTCTCTTTCTTGATCCAATCAGCTAGTCTATGTCTCTTCGTAGTGGAATTAAGACCATTCACATTCAGTGTGATTACTGTTAAGTACTGTCTTTTCCCATTCATGTTTCCTGAAACGAGCTGTTTATGTATTTTGAACTTTGTTTGTGGGTTACTCTACATTTGCTTTTTTTTGTAGTAAAGTTCTTGTTTTTGTATTTCTGTGTGCAGCACGTCTTTGAGCAAGTGTTGTAGGGTTGGACACGTGGATACAAATTCTTTCAGTTTCTGTTTGTCGTGGAAGATCTTTATTTCCCCTTCATTCATAAATGATAGCTTTGCAGGGTATAGTATTCTAGGTTGGCATTGTTTGTCTTTTAAAACTTGAAATATATCATGCCATTGTCTCCTTGCCTGTAGTGTTTGCGATGAGAAGTCTGGGGTGAGTCTGATTGACTTACCCCTGAATGTGATTTGTCGCTTTTCTCTGGCACATTTTAGGATTTGTTCTTTGTGTGTCACTGAGCTGAGTGTTGCCACAGTGTGTCGTGGTGAATTTCTCTTCTGGTCTACTCTGTTCGGAGTCCTGGATATCTGTTGTATTTGTGTGTTGTTATCCAGCTGCCTTTGTTTGAAGTTTTCTGATATTATTTCGTTGAAGACACCTTCCAATCCGTTCTCTCTTTCCACCTCCTCAGGGACTCCTATTATCCGAACATTACACCGTTTGATTGAATCTTGTAGGTCTCCGACCGTATTTTTTAATTTTTTAATTTCTTCTTCCTGTGTTTGAACTGACTGTATTATTTCTGGAAGTTTGTCTTTGAATTCTGATATTCGGTCTTCTATTTCATCTGTTCGATTTCTGAGGGATTCCACGGTGTTTTTTATATGGTCAATTGAGTTTTTCAGTTCTAGTATTTCATTCTGGCTTCTCTTTAGGATCTCTAATCCTTGGGCTTGTTTTTCATTCAGCTCTTGACACTGTTTCTCATTATTTCTAAGTATTCTGATTATTAATTTTCTGAATTCTTTTTCTGGCATGGTTTCAACTTCTTCTTCTTCAGCCTCTGTTATGGTTGGTTTAGCCTGCTCCATTGGCAAGTTTATATGTTCTTCTATATTCTTATTGTGGGTTTTTGTTTTGTTTTTTGGCATTCCGTCTGGGTGGTTTTTCAGGTTGATTTCCCTCTGCTATAGGCTGCTGTGAGTCTGTACCAATATCCAGTGTAAGCAGGCTGCTCTACACAGCCCGAACGTAGACAGACAGGATGGCTGCTCTCTGCCTGCTGCAGCTCTGATTATGGGTTGGGCGGCTCCTGTTGATCCCTCAGTTCTGGATCCTGCCCTTTTCCCGCAGGCGTTATTCAAATTTTTTTTTTCTTGTAACTTGAGTAGACGGGCGTCAGGGCTTTGAGCTGCCCTCCCTCGATGCCTGCCCCTGCGCAAGAAGTGTCCTGTCGCTCTGCTCCACCTTTGGGCTCCGCCTCCGAAGGTGAGTGTCGAGGCAAAGACAGTTCTCCTTTAAGCCCAAATGTAAACAGACAACATGGCTGCTTCCCGCCTGCTGCAGCTCTGAGGAGGCGCCAAGAGATACTGGCTTACTCAGTCTCTCAATTAGTACCCCTGAGTCGCGCACTCTTTCTGCAGGCGCCACTCACTCTGTTCCATTTTCTATTTCCTACCCCACTCAGTCGTGTGTGTCTCAGTGTCCGTCCCAGGGAGAGTTGGGGGAGGGGCGGTGGCAGCTGTTGCCGTGGTGCTGGGCGAGCGCCCCGTCTCACCTCGGCTTCCAGCGCTGGTGCGTACACACTCCTGCTGGTGTCCTGCACCTCAGGCATCTGCGTTCTCCTCGCGGGTCCACCCTGTCTCCCCAATTTCGGGAAGAGCTTCTCGTTCCCCAAAACTACAAACTCTCACCCCTCTTTGAACCTTCCCTTCCCGGACCTTCGGTGTGCTCCCTCCCTATTCCACCATCTTCCCCCACTTTTCTGTTAATTTTTAAATGCCTAAGATTGATTGTGTATTGATTACAGAGTTCAACCAGTGGTATTAAGTAGGACAAACCAAGCAACAACAACAACAACAACAACAACAATACTAAAAGGAATAAAATAGTTGTTCCTCAACAGTCTAGACAAGGGCTGCTCATGTCATTGTCTCTCATAGTGTCCATTTCACTTCAATGGGTATCATTTTAGGTGCTCGTTTAGTTGCCACTGATCAGGGAGAACATGTGATATTTGTCCCTTTTGGACTGGCTTATTTCACTCAGCATGATGTTTTCCAGCTTCCTCCACTTTGTTGTAAATGCCTGGATTTCATTGTTTTTTTTTTTTTTTTTTTTTTACTGCTGTATAGTGTTCCATAGAGTACATATCCCATAGTTTCTTTATCCAGTCATCCGTTGATGGACATTTAGGTTGCTTCCATGTCTTAGCTATTGTGAATTGAGCTGCAACAAATATTGAGGTGCAAATGGCTTTTTTCTCCCCTTTAATTCCATTTGGGTATATTCCAAGGAGTGGGATGGCTGGGTCCTGTGGTAGTGCTACATTCAGGTTTCTGAGGACTCTCCAAACTGTCTTCCATAGCGGCTTTACTAGTTTGCATTCCCACCAACAGTGGATTAGTGTCCCTTTTCCCCCACATCCTCACCAGCATCTGTTGTTGGTTGATTTCTGTATGTAAGCCAGTCTGACCGGAGTGAAGTGGAATCTCATTGTGGTTTTGATCTGCATTTCCCTGATGGCTAGGGATCCTGAGCATTTTTTCATGTGTTTGTTGGCCATTTGGATTTCCTCTTTTGAAAATCTTTATTTAATGTATGCTAAACTGATCTTCTGTATATAAAGAGAATCGAAAATGAATCTTGATGTGAATGGAAGGGGAGAGGGAGTGGGAAAGGGGAGGGTTGTGGGTGGGAGGGATGTTATGGGGGGGAATCCATTGTACTCTATAAGCTGTACTTTGGAAATTTATATTCATTAAATAAAAGTTAAAAAGAAAAAGAAAAAGAAAAATGTCTGTTAAGGTCCTTGGCCCATCTTTTTATTGGGTTGTTTGTTTTGATTCTGTGGTGTTTCTTGATCATTTTATAGATTCTAGTTGTTAATCCTTTATCTGTTGTGTGGTTTGCGAATAACGTCTCCCATTCTGTTGGTTGCCTCTTCACTTTCCTGACCGTTTCCTTTGCTGTAAAGAAACTCTTCAATTTGAGGTAATCCCATTTGTCTATTTTAAAAGATGGCATATTTTGAGGATAGCTGCTGTTTGAACTTTCTATGAGGGGAGTGGAGTCTGAGATTTCTTAAACTGCCATCTTGTTGGTGTCACTGTCTTCATTTTTATTTTCATTTTCCAGATAGCCACAGTTGTCCAAAATTGCCTGGTACCAAGGTAAATGGTGACTCAGCAATTGTCTGGTAACAAAAGGAATTATCTAGTGTTGATAACAAGGATTATGCCCCAGATTGGCTGTGGAATCCCTAACTCAGTGGTCCTTGGCATGTTACCTGACACACACCACTGGGTCACCTGTGAGTGTCTCTGAATAGCCTTCACAGTGTAATTCATTCCAATGGAACAGACATTCTCTGTGCAGGGCATAGCGTGTATACTGCTGAAGAAGATACAGTGTTCTGACATCAGAGAGTGCTTGGGAGAGTGTGACACAAATTCCCAGAATCACAAAAGAGGATACCAGGCCGACTGGGGTGATCCCCAGCTGAGAACTAAGCCTCTGCTTAGAATGGAGACGCAGGCTGATGCCATGGCTCACTAGGCTGATCCTCTGCCTGCAGTGCCAGCACTCTGGGTTCTAGTCCCTGTTGCGGCGCCAGTTCTGTCCTGGTTGCTCCTCTTCCAGTCCAGCTCTCTGCTGTGGCCCAGGAAGGCAGTGGAGGATGTCCCAGGTTCTTGGGCCCTGCACCCGCATGGGAGACCAAGAGGAAACACCTGGCTCCTGCTGTAGCTGCCATTTGGGGGGTGAACCAACAGAAGGAAGACCTCTCTCTCTCTCTCTCTCTCACACACACTATCTAACTCTGCCTGTCAAAAAAAAATGTGGAAGCCAAGAGGAAAGGCAGAAGTATTTAGTGGACTGCTGTGGCATGCATTGGGCCAGTCACACCCACAGCCTGTCACGCATCTGGGGAAAACAATTTAAAACAGATGATAGTCACCAAACCCCTGGGTTGGTCCATGGAGCAAGGGTTTTCAATGTTTTTTTCAGCATTTTAGAGAACTCAGAGAGTTTGTTAATGAAAGAAAAACCCTTCTGGAAGTGGAAGAAGGAAAGTAGCAGTGTCTGTGCAGGCTAAGATGCTGGTGAATAAACTCCACGGCTATTGAAGTGGGCCTTCCCGGCTGTCCTTGGAACCTGGGATGCCGATTGCCTCCTTGAGCAAAGAACCTCTGGTAATGGGAACACAAAATAAAAATTTTCTGTTTGGACAAATTCCACATATACAATTGTATTCAGGTTTCCTATATTTCTTCAGTCTTTAAAGTGTAAAAGCGTTGCTTAATATCTCTTTCTGAACTAATGTTTCAAGATAGGTCATGATTTCTCCCCAAGGCAGTGATCATAAGCTAATCTTCGTTGGAAAGCATCCAAGTATATAATCTCAGTAATGCTACTCTTATCTTAGTTATTGTGAGTAAATCATTGGCAGTGAATGTATTTTTTTTTTTTTTTGACTATGTGAAAACACGCCCTTTCCTGGCGCAGGTTCTGTGCCCGTGTTTCTTCCGCCTGCTGTAGTACTGGGCTTTGACTCCAAGTAGCTGGGTTGCTCGGGGCTGCAGTTACCCAATGTCTCCTGCAATTATGACCGGCCTCCTTCCTCTCTGTGCGAGCCTGCTACTGATGTCTGGCGTTGGCGAGGCAGGCAAGCTGCTGGTGGTTCCCATGGATGGGAGCCACTGGTTTACCATGCGCTTGGTCGTGGAGAAACTCATCCAGAGAGGGCACGAGTTGGTCGTAGTCATGCCAGAGGTGAGTTGGCAACTGGGACAATCGCTGAATTGTACAGTGAAGACCTACGCGACGTCTTACACTCTGGAAGATATGGATCGTGAACTCTTGGCTTTTGCCAAAACTCAGTGGAAAATTCGGGAAGACAGCATACTTTCCCTTAGCAAGGGTTCAGCCTACAATCTTTTTGAAATATTTTTTTCACATTGTAGGAGTTTGTTTAATGACAAGAAATTAGTGGAATACTTAAAAGAAAATTCTTTTGATGCAGTGTTTCTAGATCCCTTTGATATGTGTGGCTTAATTGTTGCCAAATATTTTTCACTCCCTTCCGTGGTGTTCACCAGGGGAGTATTTTGCCATTATCTGGAGGAGGCTACACAGTGCTCCTATCCTCCTTCATACGTTCCCAGAAATTTCTTAAGCTTCTCAGATACAATGACCTTCAAGGAAAGAATTTGGAACCATCTCAGTTACTTTCAGGAACGTTTACTTTGCTCCTATTTTTTCAAAAGTGTCTTAGAAATTGCTTCTGAAGTTCTCCCAAAGCCTGTCACGCTATATGATCTCTTCAGCCACACATCGATTTGGTTGTTACGGACTGACTTTGTTTTGGAACATCCCAAACCTCTGATGCCCAACATGGTCTACATTGGTGGCATCAACTGCCAGCAGGGGAAACCTTTGTTGAAGGTAGGTTCTTTCTCCTTTAGCATGCAAAGAATAATATGTTTTTGGAAATATTTTTAAAAAGACTCCTGTTCAACTCTGATTTGTGATTAACTGTCATTGTTTCTAGTTTAACAAATGATCTTGTGCCAGCTCCTTGTTTTGGGGCATTAGCAAAGGTTGCAGAGCTTTCCTCATTGAGATGTACATGTATGCACTTGACCTCTCTGTATGTTCTTTGCAAGCTGCATTTTTTAAATACTGCTTTTGGAAAAATAGTGAAAAACATAGTGTGAAACCCAGTGTCCTTTTTTGCTTATCCTAAGACATATCTTAGAAAATTCTATTAGTAGTTTTGTATGCATCTGTTTACAGTATATATGTGTATCTGTAATGTACATTTTTATACTTGTTTAATTAAAATAAAATCTGATATCAGGATGGACATACTGGACTGTATCATGCAATTTTCACTTGCCAGTCAATCATAGCCATCTTCATAGGTCAAAGCATAAAATTTTGTATGGTTTTGTAAGACTGCAAGAAAGTCTTTAGATGAACTTTAGTTTTTTCAAGCAGTCAATAGTAATACATTTTTAAGCTTTTCTCCTTTCTGCTGTTATGTGCAAAACTGCACTAAACATTCTTAAGTACTTCCTGGTGCTGAGAAATTTCAGTGTTCTTGCTTTTTAATCAGTAGACATTAGCCTGAGCAGTAGGGTCACAGGGTCTATGCACATATCACATTGTAATGAATTTGAGAGTGTGCTTTCCTGATGTTGAAAAGCCTCACCTTTCATCTATAAGGACTGTAGCTTTTTGTACCCTTAGTTTTCTGGGCAAAAACATTGTGTGTAGCTGCTTCAGTTTTTACTTCCTATTTTCATAGGTATCGGTTACTTATATTTCCTGTTTTGAGAATGACATAGGCATATTGTTCAATAGTTGTTAAAAATTATACATTTTATTTATGCACTTTACATTTATTTACACTTGTTATTTATTCATGTATAAATACAAAATATTTAATAAGTGTCACAATAAAATAGAAATACACATAGCCTGTAGCAAATCTTTTTTTCCATTTTTTAAATTGGTATAATGTGAACAAATTTCATGTATTTCTTTTTTTTTTTTTTTTAAACTTTTAAACTTTTATTTAATGCATATAATTTTCCAAAGTACGACTTATGGATTACAATGGCTTCCCCCCCATACCGTCCCTCCCACCCACAACCCTCCCCTTTCCCACTCCCTCTCCCCTTCCATTCACATCAAGATTCATTTTCGATTATCTTAATATACAGAAGATCAGCTTAGTATACATTAAGTATGGATTTCAACAGTTTGCTCCCACACAGAAACATAAAGTGAAAAATAATAGATGATTTTTTTAAAATGATGATGAAATCAGAGCAGACCTATTGTCATGTTTAATCCCAGTGAGAGTCAAGTTGGGAATTGATAATTTCTTTTTTTTTTTTTTTTTTTTTTACAGAGGATCAGTTTAGTATGCATTAAGTAAGGATTTCAACAGTTTGCACCCCCATAGAAACACAAAGTGAAATATATTGATTGAGTACTCGTTATAGCATTAAATCTCAATGTACAGCACATTAAGGATAGAGATCCTACATGAGGAGTAAGTGCACAGTGACTCCTGTTGTTGATTTTACCAATTGACACTCCTGTCTATGGCATCAGGATTATTTATTTATTTAAAAGAGTTACAGAGAGAGGTAGAGATAGAGAGAGAGGTCTTCCCTCTGCTGGTTCACTCCCCAGATGGCCGCAATGGCTGGAGCTGTGACGTTCCAAAGCCATGAGCCGAGAGCTTCTTCCAGGTCTCCCACATAGGTGCAGGGGCCTAAGGACTTGGAGCATCTTCTACTGCTTTCCCAAGCCACAGCAGAGAGCTGGATCAGAAGAGGAGCAGCTGGAACTAGAACTGGCTTCCATATGGGATGCTGGCGCTTCAGGCCAAGGCTTTAACCCGCTGCATCACAGCGCAGGCCCCCACAGACTTAGGAGCATAGTGATACTTCCCACCCTGCCCTCCCTCCTGACCATGGGCCCACCCATACTCTGTCCTTGTTTTTTTCTTATTCTTTCTTTTAATTTTTACAATGACATACTTTCCGCTTATTTAATAATCATAAGCTTAACCTTCCTCTAAGTAAAAAGTTTAACAAACCATAAGAAGAAAAAAACACTGTTCCTCAACAGTAGAGACAAGGGCTGTAAGCACTAATCAAATCTCAAAATGACAATTTGCTCCTGTACATTACATTTTCTTTACTCTTAGTTGTCACAGATCAGGGCAAACATATATTTGTCTTTTTAGGACTGGCTTATTTCACTAAGTATAATGATTTCCAGTTGCATTCATTTTGTTGCAAAAGCCATGATTTCATTCTTTTTTACAGCTGGGCAGTATTCCATAATGTATATGTACCACATTTTCTTTATCCAGTCATCGATTAATGGACATCCAGGTTGATTCCATACCTTAGTTATTGTGAATTGAGCTGCAGCAAACATAGGGTACAAATAACTCTTTCATATGCTGATTTCATTTCCTTTGGGTAAATTCCCAGGAGTGGGATGACTGGGTCATATGGTAGATCTATTTCAGAACTCTGAGTAATCATTTTTATTGTCTTTCACAATGGCTGTACTAGTTTACATTCTAACCAACAGTGAATTAGAGTACCTTTCCCCCTACATCTTCACCAGCATTTATTGTTTTTTTTTTTTTTTATTTCCGTATGAGAGCCATTCTAATTGGGGTGAGGTAAAACCTCACTGTAGTTTTGATTTGCATTTCCCTGATGGCTAGTGATCCTGAGCATTTTTTTATGTGTCTGTTGGCCATTTGAGTTTCATCTTTTGAAAAATACCTGTTCAAGTCCTTTGCCCATTTCTTAACTGCATTGTTTATTTTGTTGTTGTTGAGTTTACTGAACACATAGATTCTAGGTATTAATCCTTTATCAGTTGCATAGTTTGCAGATCTTTTCTCCCATTCTGTCAGTTGCCTCTTCACTTTGTGAGGGTTTCCTTCGCAGTGCAGAAGCTTCTTAGCTTGATGTAATCCCATTTGTCTTCTATTGCCTGTGCTTCTAGAGTCTTTTCCAAGGACTCTTTGCTATGCCAATGTCTTGCAGAGATTCCCCAATGTTATCCCCTATTAATTTGATGGTATCAGGTCTTAGATTTAGATCTGGAATTGTGTAGCACATCCTTTAATGGGCTACATTAAAGTCATTCCAGGTTCTTATTTTTACTCAAAAAAAGTACGCGCTAGAAATTGAACTTCTGTATTGTTTTCTTTTTCCAGAGGTATGACACATGTTTTCTAGTTAGTACTCTTCTACCAACCATTGTACTAAACCCAACAGACGGATTACAAGTAACGCTTTCTTCCTATCCCTGCTCATGTTGAGCTTAACTGGGACACCATGTTGGCAGGAGAGATTGACAAGAAGAAATTAGTCTCTACCTACCCCAACAGAAAACCCAACAAACTGATCTACACAGAAAGGACTGTGAGCATCTATGCACAAACACACTGAGCACGCCGTAGGAATAGGAGAGCATTCAGTCCACTTCCAGCACACATTCACTGCTGCCCAGTCATATCTGTCATGGCAGTGACAACTGACAAGCACACGGCATATGACAGTTTGGTCTTTAAGTGGGTAATCATGGAAATTCCAATATTGTCTCCACCAAATGAACCTGAGTGTTCCTCTATATAATTTTTTTTAATAATGCTTAGAAGAGACTTTGAGAAGTGGTGAGACTACATCAGGACCAGGAGAAGACAAAGTGGTAATGAGGACTACAGATGCAAGACAATAAGTTGATATCCACATGCAACTTAGGTTAAAGGTGTCTCTCAGTTGATCTCACAGCCCGGACAAGCTGTGATCATAGAAAATTCAGGAATCTTCAGACAGGCAGCTGGCTTGAGTAACATCCTAATCCAGGGGTAGGGAACATCCTACCCGTGGGCTGTATGACACCCATGAAATCATTTGAGTTGGCCTTGCCAAGGCAACTGCAGGCAGGAATCAAAATTCAATGAATCTGTAGCAGGCTCATTTTTAAGCTGAGAATTTTGTGTGGCCCGCAAAATGATGTTATAAATATCCAAATGACCCTTGGCAGAACAAAGATCCCACCTTTGCTAGATGAAGTACCCCAGAAGCTATAGGGTTGAACCTCTGACCCATGTGAAAAAGAGCTGTGAGTGTAGGAGAAAGATTCCCACAGAGCCTGTTGGGACACAGAGGGTTTGTGATGGTGGGGGCTACTCCACACTGCTGATAGCAGCATGTGTATTGGGTAGAGCTGTCCCAGACCACTCTGGAGTGGTCTGACTCACAAAAACTCCTGAAGGAGGTGTCCGCTTGGGGAGGGGAGGGTGCCTATGGTTACTGAGTACAGGTGCTGTTTCAAGAGAGACAGATCTGGGAGGGCCAGGGCTTGTTTTGGACCCATAAGCCCTTGACATGAACAGAGTCAGTCTTTCCAAGATGCACTCATGACCTGAAGCCTCTCGGAGCCTATGGGAGCAGATGACATTAAGAAAAGACCCCATTCATTGCATGGAGGTGGGACCTAAAACCATACATTCTTCTGAAAAGCTGGCATGGGTGACAAGGGTGGCACCACTAAACCATGGCTCAGGTCTAACCCTCAGCCTTCTTTATCTGTGCTGTAGTCTGGAAACGTTTCTTCAAAAGCCAGAAAAACCCCGGGGCGCTGCATTCTGTCCCGGTAGCCCCTCTTCCAGGCCAGCTCTCTGCTGTGGCCAGGGAGTGCAGTGGAGGATGGCCCAAGTGCTTGGGCCCTGCACCCCATGGGAGACCAGGAGAAGTACCTGGCTCCTGCCATTGGATCAGCGTGGTGCGCTGGCCGCAGCACGCAGGCCGCGGCGGCCATTGGAGGGTAAACCAACGGCAAAGTGGCAAAGGAAGACCTTTCTCTCTGTCTCTCTCTCTCACTGTCCACTCTGCCTGTCAAATAAATAAATAAATAAATAAAAATTAAAAAAGAAAAAGCCAGAAAATCCATCAACATGAGTGTCTTGGTGAATGTGTCACCAGCCACTTCCTGTTCATGATGACATAATGTGAAAGCGCCCATGTTAAACCCAGGAATTGGGCTGGCACTGTGGTGTAGCAGGTAAAGCTGCTGCCTACATTGCTGGCATCCCATATGGGCACCAGTTTCAGTCCCAGCTGCTCCACTTTCTATCCAGCTCTCTGCTGTGACCTGGGAAAGCAGTAGAAAATGGCCCAAGCCCTTGGGCTGCTGCACCAGGGTGGGAGCCCTGGAGGAAGTTCCTGGCTCTGGGCTCCTGGCTTTGGATTGGCACAGCTCCAGCTGTTGTGGCCATTTGGGGCGGTGAACCAGCGGATGGTAGACACCCCCCCCCCCCCGCCTCTCCCTCTCTCTGTGTAACTCTGACTTTCAAGTAAAATAAATAAATATTAAAAAAAAAACACCAGGAATCCACTCCAGCAGCTGCCCTTTCAGCTTCTTTTCTACCAAAGAAACCTAATCATTAAAAACCAGGTGTGTGGGGCTGGTGCTGTGGCTCAGGGAGGTAAGCCACAGCCTACAGCGCTGGCTTCCCATATGGGAGCAGGTTTGAGTCCTGACTGCTCCATTGCCAATCCAGCTCCCTGCTAATGCACCTGGGAAAGCAATGGAGGATGGCTCAAGTGCTTGGGTCCTTGCACCCATGTGGAGACCTGGAAGAAGTTCCTGGCTTTGGCCTAGCTGAACCCTGGCTGTTGTGGCCATCTGGGAGAGTAAACCAGCAAATGGAAGATATCTCTCTCTCTCTCTCTCTCTCTCTCTCTCTCTCTCTCTCAGGAATTCTGCCTTTCAAATAAATAAATATATCTTAAAAATAAAGCTAGGTGTGGAAGAATACTTGTTCACTTCAGTGTCTTTAAACTCCTGGTAGTCCTCATCCATGATGTTTCTCTGTGTCAGCTGGAACTCAACATCCATGATCATGTCGTCTTTTATAAAAATATTTATTTATTTATTTGGAAGTCAGAGTTACACAGATAGAGAAGGAGAGGCGGGGGGGGGGCGGTCTTTCATCCACGGGTTCATGCCCCAAATGGCCACAACAGCTGGATCTGCGCCAATCCAAAGCCAGGAGCCAGGAGCTTCCTCCAGGTCTTCCCATGTGGGTGCAGGGGCCCAAGGGCTTGGGCCATCTTCTACTGCTTTCCCAGGCCGTAGCAGAGAAGTGGAGCAGCTGGGACTCGAACTGGCGCCCATATGGAATGCCAGCACTGCAGGTGGAGGCTTTACCTGCTACACCACAGTGCCGGCCCTGATCACACCCTCTTAAACATTGAGCCATAGCATCAAATCCCGCTTCAGGGAGGAGAAAGCTCGAGGAAAGTGTGCTCGGACTGAAGCCAGGAGCAGGCCTTGCTGACCAGGCCAGCCTGGTGGTTTTATGTAGAAACAGGAATTCCTGTCTGCTCTCCATCACATGTGCTACAAAGGTTCTTTCTCCTGCGCCCAACAGGGTTTTCTTTTCTGGGTTAGTCGGATTGGTTAACTTTTCCCTTAGTGGCTGGATTTCAACTTGCTGAGGGCTTTCCCAGCCTGAGCTAAGTCTTTCTTCCACGTTATAAAATTCCGTATTCCCTGATGGTGATAGCATTATGTACTGTTGACAGAGAGGACTCCAGTGTCTGTGGTGTACGGTCTGTCTTTACTTCTTTCTTGATAGATGTCGCATTGTCCCACACCATTGAACAAGAACGCTGCTCTTCATCCATGCAGCTGAACTGCAGCTTCATTGTATTTTACACTTTTCTGAGTGCTTGCATCTGCTTCTGAACTCTTCAGTTTTGTCCCACTGACTGACTTACATGTTCATGCTGCCACGCCGTTAGCAGCTTTGACGTAGGATTAATGGCTGGTTGATTGAGCATGTATCTCTTAACAGCGTAGAGTAGTATCGTTGGTCTGTAGAGTCTCAGTTGGGATTCAGCCACTTGCAACTGAAGAAGTCTTGACAAATACAAGGGTAGGATCCGTGGCCACAGTAGGGCTATCACATTCAAGCTAATCTAATGTCTTATCTCAACATATTATTTTATTAAGAAAGGAGTGTTCCTTTTTATCAGTTGTTCTGACTTCTTACACAGTTCAGTAGACCCTGGAACAGTCATATTCTCTCAGATATGGGCAGATGCTTGGCCAGAGTGTCTTTTCAGCCAACTAATGGGAATGTGAAGTGTTGTTTGCTCTAACGTGCAGTGAGATTGCCCTTTGAGGCCTGTCAAAGTGAGGCGTGACTTTCTGCTCTTGGCAGGACCAGCCATGGAGTGCAGGTTGTAGGACTCCGAGAGGCTGAGCCTGTTCGAAGGGCTTCTTTCCCCTTTCCCCTCCATCAGAGCAGCACCAGGCACCACCCAGTTGTTGCGTGCACCACTGCCCTCTACCCAAGGGTGGGGCCTGCAACTTCCTGAGCCAGCAGAGTTCAGAGTGGCTCACTGGGTCACCTGAGATGTTAGAAGTATGGAAAGATAGGCCTGCTTTTATATCACAGCTCCCATAATGATATGTATAAAATATGAGACACTGAACCATACAGTTCTAATAAATGTTAGTTATATATGAGGGTACTTCACCATGTTTGTGCAAATCTGGAAATAAAATATAATGTGCCTTTTCCAGGAATGTTTGAAGACCTCTTGTATATATTTTGAAAACACGAGAAAGGTGTTATATATCTAGTAAGTGATAGAGATTTATGAGGATTGTATTTATATGTTTACTAATACAAGTAAAAAGCAAGCAAAATTCTCAAAGAGGAATTCAGATCTCAAAGAAGGGCCTTTGAAGAGAAGCCTAAGGTACAGTATTCCTACAAAAATAAATTTTCCTGAGAGACCTGTGGACAGTGTGTGTTTCTCCATCGCTGGTCAGACCTGGCAGCTAATTCTTGGAAACCGTGCGTGGCTGTGCCTTGCTAGAGACCACAGCTTGCAGCCTGAGTGGCATCTCTCTGGTGAGCAGCAGGTGCTGCTGAGTGTCTACTCAACTGTGTGTGTGTGGGTGGGGGGGGGGCATGTGTTATGTCTGGTGTTTCAAGCCCAGCCCAGGGTTTTTCGAGATCTGTAAGAAAATATCTTTGAGTCTATGTATGGGAATTACAACCAAGGCTGTCATGGAATACTTTCAAAAAGATGAGAGATCACCATTCTGGAGAACACTGATATTGTGTTAATGGGAAAGCAGAAGCAGCAACCCCTCCCAGTCTTTTTCCCTATCTGGCACGCGCTGGTGGTGGTGATGACTGGGCCCAGCAGGAAGGCTTCAGGTTCTGTCTGCACAGCGAGGGCTGTTCTCTCTCGGGAAGCCTGGGGTGGGTGCAGGTGCATGGCAGAAAAGGCCCTGCTGCCTCACTGCCCACAAACTCTGGCTCCATTCCAAAACCCAAAATTCAAATTTAGCTGTTAAAGGATAAGATCGGGTCCTCCCAACCAAGATTTGTTTTTTCAAGATTTTATTACCAAACTGTTCAAACACACACAAAGGAGAGACTATACTGCCAGGAACAGGAACACCCATATGTCCATCTTTCGTTTATAATAATTTTCAATACTTTGGTGTATGTATGTATCTGCTTTATAACTATGGTTTTTTAAAATATTTATTTATTTGAAAGTTAGAGTTAAACAGAAGGAGAGGCGGAAGTAGAGAGAGAGAGAGAGAGAGAACTTTTATTTGCTGGTTCACTCCTCCAATGGCTGCAGTGGTCAGGATGTGGGGTGTCAGGGGCCCAAACACTTGCGGCATCTTCTGTTGCTTTTCATGGGCCATTAGCAGGGAGCTGGATTGGAAGTGGAGTAATCGGGACATGAACTGGCACTCGTATGGGGTGATTTACCAGCTACACCACAATGCTGGCCCATGAAATAGTTAATTTTATGTTGTGTGTGCTTTACTATACATATATATATAAAAGAACAATTGAGCAGATGATGTGTTTGAATAAGGCTACAAATGTATTTTGTCATGCTGAATGATTTCTTCTAGCACTCTATTATACTAATCTACAGCATGTCCTTTTCTTTTAAAAATTCTGTAGGAATTAAGTTCAATCTGTCTTTCCTACCACAAGAGCCCATTATAGTGGGTGGGGCCATCACCTATTACCATAGCCTTCTTTCGATAGGGTTTTTGCATCAGTGTTGATCAAGGATATGGGTATGAAATCTTCTCTTCTAATGTCCTTGTGTAATTTTGTATCAGAGTAATGTCATTCTCATAGAAAGAGTTTGGAAGTATTCCACCATTTTTTTTCTGGAAAGATTGGTTTTAGTTCTTTAAATGAATTTAACCACGAAAAGATCAGTTCCTGGAGCTTTCTTTAATGAGAGACTTTATTACTGGCCTGATGCTTGCTGATTATTGATCTGTTGAGATCATGTGTTCCTTCATGAGTCAGTCTGGGTAGGCTGTGCGTCTGGAAGTTTATCCATTTCTGCTAGATTACCCAATTTTTTTCATGTAATCATTCAGAATAGTCTATATTGTGCTTCACATTTCTTTGCTATCCATAATAATATGTGTTCTCTAATTTTTTCATTTCATTTAATTAAGTCTTCTTTGATAACATAGCTGAGGTTTTCTCAATTTTATGTATTTTTTCAGAAAACCAAATGTGCTTATAGTTTGTATTGTTTTTCCTTTTGCCTATTTCTTTTGTTTCTGCCCTCACCTTTATTATTTCTCTCCTTCTGCTAATTATGGACTTGTTTTGTCTTTTCTCTTGTTCTTTGAGATGTAATGTTCAACTTTTTAAATCTGAGATCTTTCTGTCTTTTAATAGAGATTTTTATGGCCATAAATTTTGTCTTAGAATTGCCTTGCTGTATCCCATAAATTTTGGTATGTTGTGTTTCTGGTTTTTTTTTTTTTCATCTTAAGGTATTCTAAAATTTTTATTTCCATATCATTATTGATCAAATGTTGTTTAAAATATGTTGTTTCATTTTCATGTCTTTGACAATTTTCCAAAATTCCTTGTTCTTGATTGTTAGTTTCATATCATCGTGCCCAAAGATGATATTTGTTTTATTTATTTGACAGAGTTACATAGAGGGGTAGAAGGGGGAGAGAAAGAGAGAGAGAGGGAAGTCTTCCAGCTGCTGGTTCACTCCCTAAATGGCCACAACGGCTGAGCTGATCTGAAGTCAGAAGCCAGGAGCTTCTTCTAGGTCTCCCACGTGGATGCAGGGGCCCAAGCACTTGGGCCATTTTCTACTGCTTTCCCATGCCATAGCAGAGAGAGCTGGATTGGAAGTGGAGCAGCCAGGACTCGAACCGGCACCCATATGGGATGCTAGCACTGCTGGCCGGGGGGTTTAACCCATTGCACCACAGCGCTGGCTCCACGTACCTTGTTAAAAGTGGGGTATTCTATCCTCTGGTATTACTGTATTGCAATCTGTCTCTCCTTTCAAATCTTTCAATAATTAATTATTTTTTAAAAGATTTATTTATTTATTTGAAATAGTTACACAGAGAGGAGAGAGGCAGAGAGAGAGGGAGAGCGAGGGAGGGAGAAAGGGAGAGAGGGAGAGGTGTCTTCCATCTGATGGTTCACTCCCCATTTGGCTGTAATGGCTAGAGCTGCACCAGTTGGAAGCCAGGAGCCAGGAGCTTCTTCCAGGTCTCCCATGTGGGTGCAAGGGCCCAAGGATTTGAGCTATCTTCTACTGCTTTCCAAGGCCATAGCAGAGAGCTGGATCAGAAGTGGAGCTGCCGGGTCTCAAACTGGTGCCCATATGGAATGCTGGCGCTCCAGGCCAAGGCATTAGCCCACTGCACCAGAGCGCTGGCCCCTCAATATTTAATTTATATAGATAGGTGCTCTGTTGTGGGTATATTTGTTTGTTATTTTACCTTGTTTTATCCTCTTGATGAACTGACCCTTTATCATTAAGTGATGCTTGTATTTGTCGCTTTGAATGGATTTTGAATTGCAGCCAGTTTTCTCCGAGAGACAATATCAAGCCTTATTTTCCTCTCTGCTCAGCCACTATGTTCCTTTATTGGAGAATTTAATCCATTTCTATTCAAAGTATTTGTTGAAATGGAAGGGTTGCCTGTGTCATAGACCCATTGCCTTTCTGTCTCCCTCTGCATCTGTCTGTCTTGTGACTTGGTGGTTTTCTGCCATGGTGTGGTTTGGGTCCCTTCCACTTTGCGTTGTTCATCTGGCCCAGATTTCCATTTTGTGGTTGCTGAGAGGCCTGTGTAGAACATCCTGACACAGTCCCTTTCAAGTTTGCGAAAACTTAACTTTGATTGCATACAACAAGCCTACACTTTCACTTCCCCCTCCATTTGAAGAAATGATTTTGTCTGGTGTACCTTCTGACAGTTTATCCTAGCTGTAGTTTTGTCTTTAAGTCCGTGTACTAGGGATAGCATTCCCTTATAACCATATCATCACCCTCTTAGAGCATTCTGAATATGGCTTTGTTTTAATCATACCATTGGATTTTTCTTTCATATGTTTTGTTATTAGTAGCTTTTGATTTCAGCGTGAAGAATTCCCTTCAGCAATTCCTATAACGGAGGGCAAGCCTATGTCTCTCCTATGCTTCCCTGCAGTGTGCAGAGCTGGGAGTCTCCCTGCCTCGGTGGGATTGTTGGCTGTGCTTTTTTGCAGAGTGGAGCCACTGTGTGACTTCTGGGGTCAAGCCAACCTAGCTTTTTTTGGTTCCCCTAAACCTTTGGGAGTGGGAGTCTCTCTGCTTGGGAGAATCACTGTGCTGGGCTCTGAGCCCAGGCAGGGAGCAGAACCGTCCAGGGACTCAAACAGGAGAGGCTGAGTTTTCCACCATGCTTCTAAACATGACCAGCTCGGCATAGCAGGTGCTCTGTGGAGTTGGTGGGGTCTCTGATAAGGTGCGGCAGCCGGCAGGAGCACCGGGGCATGACCGAGACCCATGAGCTGGCTGCGCTGACCGCTGCCTCGTGTCTGTGTCTGCCGTTGCTTCCCATGAGGTAAGCCTGGGTAGCCTGTGTAGGGACCATCTCAGGGTCTACGGTGGCTGGATGACTTCTGCCAGTCCTCTTTTCCCCCTGTAGATACTGCAGGCCCAGAGGAATCCTCCATGTTGGAGGTTGTGCTATGTTGGAAGGGGGAGAGACAGCATGGTCATAGAAAGAGGTTCTTCCCCTTATAAAACAGATTTCATTTGGTGCTGCAGATCACATGGCTGTCTCTAACTTGTTTCCAAGTGTTCTGGTTTCAAAAGGATGTTGTAGTTTGTGGATAGCTGCTGTTTTAACTTTGAGGAGGGAGTGCAATCTGAGATTTCTTTTTTTTTTTTTTAAGATTTATTTATTTGAAAGACAGAGTTACAGAGAGGCAGAAAGAGATAGGGAGCAGGGGAGAGAGGTCTTCCATCTGCTGGTTCACTCCCCAAGTAGTCATAACAGCCAGAGGCAGGCCGATCTGAAGCCAGTAGCCAGGAGCTTCTTCTGGGTCTCCCACGCAAGTGCAGGGGCCCAAGGGCTTAGGGCATCTTCTACTGCTTTCCCAGGCCATAGGAGAGAACTGGATCAGAAGTGGAGCGGGTGGGACTCGAACCAGCACCCATATGTGATGCTGACACTGCAGGCAGCAGCTTTACCTGCTACACCACAGCACCAGTTCCCTCTGAGATTTCTTATTCTGCCAACTTGCTAATGTCACTGTCCTGATTTTTATTTTTGAAAGACAGTTACCTGAAAGTGCCCACTACCAAGGTAAATGGTGACACAGCAAATGTGTAGCAACAGGGTGTTCCAGAAGGAGTTATCTTGTGCTGGTAATAGAGTATGCCCAGGTTGGTTGGAGAATCCCTAAGTCCTCCTTGGCATGTTACATGACACACATCAGTGGGGTCACCTGTGAGGGTCTCTAGATAACCTTCACACTATAACTCATTCCAGTGTAGCATTCTCTGTGCAGGGCATAGCACATGATAACATGAAGATAGAATGCCCAGACATTGGGGTGTGCTCGGTAGTGTAGCAGGCAAAATCACAGAATCTTGAAGGAGTGCACCAGGCCAATCGGGGTGAGTCCACAGCAGAGGTAAAGCAATTTAAAATAGACGACAGTCATCAAACCCCTGGGATAGTCCATGGAACAGCAGTTCTTAATGCTATTTCAGCGTTTCAGACAACTCAAAAGTTTGTAAATAGAAGAAAAATGTTTCTGGAAATGGAACGAGGAAAGTGGCAATGTTTTTATCAGCAGAGATTCCTGTGAACAAAATTCCACTGCTATTGAAATGGTCAAGGCTATAGACCTTCCAGTCTGTCCTTGGGATGCCAGTTTCTTTATGAACAAAGAGCCTTTGGTAATCTGAAGATAAAATCTGGATTTTACAGTTAGACAAATTTCAGGTGCACAAGCTTTGTTTTAATTTTGTCTCCTTTTTACCTATTTTTCTCTGTGTGTGTCTGTGTGTGTGTGTGCGTGTGTGTATGTCCCCTTGAGGTATAAATCATCCCTTACTCTATCTTTCTAAACTCATGTTGCAAGAAAGGGCATGGCTAATGTTGCCTATAAAACATCCAAGCACATAACTCAGTAAATGCTGCTCATTTATCATTGTTCTTGTGAGTAAATCATTGACTGTATCATTTTTTTATTGTATGAAAACACACCCTTCCCTGGGTCAGGTTTTGTGCCTGTGTTTCTTCTGCCTGCTGTAGTACTGAGCTTGGACTCCCAGCAGGTGCGTTGCTCAGGGCTGCAGTTACCCAATGTCTCCTGCAATTATGACCGGCCTCCTTCCTCTCTGTGTGAGCCTGCTACTGATGTCTGGCGTTGGCGAGGCAGGCAAGCTGCTGGTGGTTCCCATGGATGGGAGCCACTGGTTTACCATGCGCTCGGTCGTGGAGAAACTCATGCAGAGAGGGCACGAGGTGGTTGTAGTCATCCCAGAGGTGAGTTGGCAACTGGGACAATCGCTGAATTATACAGTGAAGACCTACGCGACGTCTTACACTCTTGAGGATTTGGATCGTGAGTTCATGGTTTTTGTCCGAGATGCGTGGAAAATTCGAGAGCAAAGTTTAATTTCTGCATTTACGACCTCAACCACAAAATTTTTTGACCTGAAATTTTCACATTGTAGTAGCTTGTTTAATGATAAGAAATTAGTGGAATATTTAAAAGATAGTTTTTTTGATGCAGTATTTCTGGATCCTTTTGATATGTGTGGCTTAATTGTTGCCAAATATTTTTCACTCCCTTCCGTGGTGTTCACCAGGGGAGTATTTTGCCATCATCTTGAGGAAGCTGCACAGTGCCCCAGTCCTCCTTCTTATGTCCCCAGAAATTTGTTGGGGTTTTCAGACGTCATGACTTTCGAGGAGAGAGTAAAGAACTACATATTTCACGTGGAGGAGCATTTATTTTGCCGCTATTTTTTGAAAAAGACCTTAGACATTGCTTCTGAAGTTCTCCAGGCTCCTGTCACACCCTATGATCTCTTCAGCCACACATCGATTTGGTTGTTACGGACTGACTTTATTTTGGACTATCCCAAACCCATAATGCCCAACATGGTGTTCGTGGGTGGCATCAACTGCCAGCAGGGGAAACCTTTGTCGAAGGTGAGCTCTGTCCTGTAGAATAATCTCCCTTTGCATAGTGAATGTAAGATTCCTCACTCAGCTGTGATGTGTTAGTCACCTTTGTTGCATCTGGAATGATTTAACGAGTTAGATGGTGACAGTTCATTTACTTGTGGGTTAATAATGCTGCCTCCTTAATATGTGTCTACAGTGATTTTATATGAAATACTCTGGGAAGAACAGTGAGAAACAAAGGGTAAATGAAACTTTTCTTTTCTCTAAGTCCATGATATCCCTTATCAAAAAGTCTCTTACAGGGCAGGCTTGAGTCCTACATCTTCTGTTGTCTGTTGGGATGCCTGCATCTCCGATCTACACACTTGGGTTGTGATCCTTGCCCTCTCCTGGTTCCTGCTTCCTGCTAATGCAGACCGTGGAAGGCAGTAGATGATGATTCAGATGATGGGGTCTCTGCTGCCTATGCGAGAGACTTGGATTGAGATCTCAGTTCCTGGCTTCAATCTGGCCCAGTCATTTTGGGCATTTAGGGGGTGAACAAATGTATGGGAGCTCTCTCTGTCTTTCAGTCTCTGGCTGCCTCTAAAGTGATAAAAAAAATCTTTTAGTGGTTTAAAAATTTATTTTTTCTATAAGGTAGAGAGGTGGAGATATACTTCATTTTTTTTTTTTTGGCTAAATTTGTAGTTTAATTATAGAGCAAAGATTTGAAATCACAAGATCATTTTATCAATCCTACAGTCTTATTCTTGCTTCTACTTTTTCCAAAGGTAAGAAATCTTACTGTCTCATAGGAAAACTTTCCCAACCATGATATTAGATTTATGATTACTTAATCAAAACAAACTGACACACAAGTGCAGGCTGTTAAGGAGTCTAAAGACAGGCACTAGCATATAAACAGAATAAAAATTTCAAGTTTTAGCAAATCAGGTGGTTTTACACTAAGGCTAAGAGGATGCCTAACATTATAAGTGCTGTGTAGGCACCTATTTTGTTCTATCAAATGATTTGGAACCACACTGAGCAATTGTTCAAGAATCCAGAAATACATGTTATCTAGAAACATATAGCATCCTCTCACCAAAATCTGGAAGCCAGAGAGACTACCAGTTTATAATCTGCTTTACATTATTCATCCATCTTATTTTAGAAGCAACCAAACTATTAAAATATTCAATTGCGAATTACTTTCCCCTGCCTAAAACAAAGCCCTACAAATTAGGCCCTTAAGATTTTAAAGCATAATTCAACTGTTATCTTTTATCCTCTTGCTACTAGTCAAACTCCATAGTAAGTTTGGAATACTTCCTACAGTATATGCTTCCATTTTAAATACTTTTATTCAGCCTCAACAAGATTAATATTGGTCAGCAGTACCATTATCAGACCAAAAATTTCAGCTTTAATGCTATAGGCCTGAGAAAAAAATGAAGCTCTTAAATCTTTTCTCTCCCTTTAAAAGAAAGTTATAGACAATAGATAACTTGGCATTTCTTTTATATCATCAATTTTCCACAATGTCTTAATCCAAAAGAGCAAAAATTAAATAAATAGATCACATAACAAGCTGAATCATACACATCTTGATTAAGAAACTAATACTGGAATATTATCCAAATCATAAAGCAAGCACACGCTCAATTATCACATTCCCTATATATGAGAAGAGGCATTCAGCATTCAAGTCGTAAGTTTATTTACAAACATATCTAGTATGCTATGAGTTCAAGAGTTTGATCCATTTTCCAGAGACTGAACCTCTTGAAATGCTGTTATCTGTTAAACGGATGACCTAAAACATCCTATTTCTTAAGCAGTTGGTGCCGTACTATGAAGAAAGGGGCAGCAAATCCAGATCCAAGATACAAGGTCATCATAGCTAGCAACCTCCACTTGTTTTCCACTGAAAATGGCAAATTCTTCCCTGGGCCCTCCTCATAGTGGCTCCTACGGACCACGGAGGTTGTGAACCTCCGGATGCTCTGTCCCAACATGACGCGGCTGGAAGCTCTGCGCGAGGCACAGAGACCGCAGAAGGAGAAATGGCGGAACCACACGAAACCTCGCTCCTTGCACGACCTTGTTCCCCTGTGTAAGCATACTTCATCTTCTGCTTCACTCCCCAAATGTCCACAAGAGCTGAGGCTGGACCAAGCCAAAACCAGAAGCCCAGATCTCAATCTGGGTCTCTCCCATGGGTGGCAGGCACCCAAAAGCTTGGCTATCACCTGCTGCCTCCATATGAGTCTCCCACATGGGGGGGGGGCAAGCATTTGAGCCATCAGCTGCTGCCTCCCAGGATGCACTAACAGGAAGCAGCGTTGCCAACATGGGATGCAAGTGTCCCAAGCAGCAGCTCAACCAGCTGTGCCGGGACTCCCACCCTTGAAGTAGGCCTGACAGATGCACTAATTGGATTCTTACATATGTATCATTGTTAAATTCTGGTGAAACATCTGATGTGTTGTATCAGTACATCATTTTGTTAAGGATGCACTGTGAATTGTTCAGTACACCTTATAACTGAGTCATATTCTCTCAGATGTTGCACATTTGGTTACAGTATTGTTCCAGCCAGCTGATGGGAATGTGAAATAATGCTTGTTCTAAAAATGTAGTGAGATTGCAGGGTTTTTTTTTTTAAAGATTTTTAAAAAAATTTATTTGAAAGGCAGAGTTACAAAGATAGAGCTTCCATCCATTGGCTCAGTCCCCAAATGGCTGTAATAGTAGGATCTGGGCTTGTCTGAAGCCAGGAGCTAGGAGCTTCTTCAGGTCTCCCACATGGGTGGAAGGGTGGAGCAGATGGCACTCCAAGTGGCCTGTATTTGATTCTGGCAACACAGGAGGCGATTTTACTTGCGACGCCACAATGCCTGCCGTAGGAGTGTGGTTTTAGGTCTGTTGAAATAGGGCTTGACTTTCTGCTCTCGGCATGACTAGGTAAGAATTGCAAGTTGCACAATTCTAGGAGGCTGGGCCTGTTCAAAGGCTTTCTCTCTCCTTTACTCTCTATCAACACAGCACTAAGCACCACCTGGGTGTTGTCTGTACTTTTCCCTCTACTCAAGGGTGGGGCCCTGCATGTTTCTGAACCAGCACTGAGTTCAGTGTGGCTCACGGGTTTACTTATGACTTTGTACTGCAGATTCTGCCATGATATCCATAATATATGAAGTACACCAGACTATACAGTCTTTTGTATGTTGGGTTTTATAAATATAAATATATATATATATACATATATATCTACAAACATGTGAACATATAGTTTTATGTATCTATTAAGGGATATATATATTTTATTAGGTTTTATATTTGTAAGGCAGTATAGTTACATATTTTATTTGTAAACATAAAGCATCAAGCAGGCAAAATTCTTGAAGATAAATTCAGGTCTCAAAGAGGGCCCTAAGCTGGCACCACGGCTCACTAGCCTAATCCTCTGCCTGTGGTGCTGGCATCCCAGGTTCTAGTCCTGGTTGGGGCGCTGGATTCTGTCCCGGTTGCTCCTCTTCCAGTCCAGCTCTCTGCTGTGGCCTGGGAGTGCAGTGGAGGATGGCCCAAGTGCTTGGGCCCTGCACCCACATGGGAGACCAGGAGGAAGCATCTGGCTCCTGGCTTCGGATTGTCACAGCACGCCGGCTGTAGCAGCCATTTGGGGGGTGAACCAATGGAAAAGGAAGACCTTTGTCTCTCTCTCTCACTGTTTAACTCTGCCTGTCAAAAAAAAAAAAAAAAGAAGAAGGAAAGAAGGAAAGAAGGAAGGAAGGAAGGAAGGAAGGAAGGAAGGAAGGAAAGAAGGAAGGAAAGAAGGAAGGAAAGAAGGAAAGAAGGAAAGAAGGAAAGAAGGAAAGAAAGAAAGAAGGAAAGAAAGAAAGAAGGCTCTTAGATAAAGCACAGCTACACAGGTAGATTCAGAACCAAAGAGATTCTGTCTGCCTAAGTTGTGTGTAGAAGGTGTTGGAAATCAATGACAAGTCTGAGGAGTTTGCTCTGAGTCAGGATTTTGACATTTTGAGTCCAGACAAAATTAGTTAGTGGGTCTATTTGGTATTTGAGTATTCTGGCACAATCCAGAGCTGAGTTCATACACACCCAAGTTCTGACAATTGGATAACGTTGGGGTAAGAACCTCAGCTTCTTAATCAGTCACATGGGGATTAAACTCTGTGTGACAACTCAGAGGTGACATTCAGATTGAATGCAGTTATGCATGTACAGTGCCTGGAAGCAGTGAATTAGCAACAGCCTAATTGGGTGGGCGATATCCATTTTCTAGCACAGTTATTTCCAACATCCATATTGTTGAATAAAACCAACTATGTGTGGGGAGCAACTCGGACTAGACTGTTACTGGAATTAAGACTTATTCTATGCATCTGCTCTCCCACAAAATGACGCTGAGAAGGGAGAAACAGCTTCTACACAGCTGCCTCCAGTTCAACCAATAAACTGTAGGACCTGCTCCTGATTGGAGGAGAGCAGCGTACTCGGTGTGTGGGTAGCAGAGTTGGGATTGGCGGAAGAGGACTATAAAGGAGGAGAGAGACAACATGCACCAGGAACACCTGAGGAACATCTGAGCAGCCCCCGAGAGAGCCGGCCGGCGGTGTGCCGCTCCCCCGCGGAAGTGGGGAAAGTGGCCAGGGGGAACCGCCCTTCCATGGAGGTGGAAGGGACAGTAGCCAACCCGGGAAGAACCAGCAGCAAACCCGGGGAGGGCCGAGCAGACAAAAGAACAGTGCAGGGTCCTGTGTCGTTCCTCCACGAAGACGGGGAGCGACACTATGCATTCAGGTTGTCTTCAAAATACTATGGCCAGATGTTAATACTCTCCTGCTGTTGCAAGCCTCCCACAAATTATTGAACCTCCAGATATGTGGTGTGTCCCATTAGGAAGAACTTACAAGTGAAATATTCCAGAAAAGCTGGCATAAATGAGTGTCTCTGCTTCCCACATGCCAGGTGCTGCCCTAAGTGTTTGTGTGTAGGTCAGCTCTAATGGTATACCCAATTTGAAGATGAAATGGAGATATCCAGAGGAAGAGTGACTGCCCATGTGAGTGTGTCAGGATTCTAACCCAGTTGTTCTTTTTTAAAACATTGAGATATAATCCACACACCATAAAGTTCTCCCTTTTAAAATGCACAAGTCGGGACCAGCACTGTGGTATAATGGGTAAAGCTGCCACTTGCAGTGCTGGCATCCCATATGGGCACCGGTTCAAGTCCCAGCTGCTCCTCTTCTGACTCAGCTCTCTGCTATGGCTTGGGAAAGCAGTAGAGAATGGCCCAAGTGCTTGGGCCCCTGTACCCATGTGGGAGACCTGGAGGAATCTCCTGGCTCCTGGCTTCGGATCCGTGCAGCTCCAGCCATTGTGACCAACGGGGGAGTGAACCAGCAGATAGAAGACATCTCTCTCTGCCTCTCATTCTCTCTCTGTATAACTCTTTCAAATAAATAATAATCTTTAAAAATAAATGAAGTGCACAAATCAGTGTCTGTTAGTATTTTCACAGGTATGGTCCATCATCACCACTATCCAATTCAAGATGATTTTCCTCACACTGAAAGCAGACCTCATACCTATGGCAGTCACTGCGTTTACTCTCATTCTTCCAGCTCTGGACATTGGTTAATTTCTTTTCTGTGGATTAGACTAGTCTGGTGGTTTCACAGACATGGAATCACACCACATGTGGACCCTTAAGGTTAACCGCTTTCAGTTAGTTTCATACATGCTGTAGCCTGAGTCAGCACTTCATTCCTTTTTCTGGTTGAGTCGGATTTCATGCATGGATTTACCACATTGTTCATCCTTCATCTATTGGTGGACGTCTGGGCTGTTTCTATATCTGGCAATGAGGAATGTTGCTATGAAGATTCAAATGCTGGGAGCCCAGACATTCTGACCTTGTGGGTCATGATAGTGTCGTGTTATCAGTTGCTGATGTTAGCTCTTTTTGTTTGCAATATGGATTGCTTTTATTTCTTTTTCTTGCTTGATTGCACTGGACAGAACCTGCAGAATAATGTTGAATTGAAATGGTTAGAGTAATTTTCCTTGACTTGTTTGTGGTCAGGAGCAAAACACTGAGTTGTCCATCATTAAGTGTATTTGTTGTGGGTTTTTCCAAGATAACCTTTATCAGGTTGAGAAATTTCCCTTTTCTTCTTAGATTGCTGCAAGTCTTTATTCAGGATGAATTTAGGATTTTTGTCAAATACCTTTTTTGTGCCTATGGAGTATATTCATGGTTTTATACTTTTCATTTATTTATATGGTTTATTACTTTGATTACCTTTGTTAAAAAAAAAATCAAAAGGCAGCCAGTGTTGAGGCACAGTGGATTTAGTCAGCACTTGTGATCCCAGTATCCTATGTTGGAGTGCTGCTTCTGATCTAGCTCTTTGATAATGTGCCTAGGGAGGCATCAGAGGATGGCTTCCTTTCTCTTTCATTCCACGTGTGTCTAAAATTATGGGGAGTCTTTTCTGGGGGAGGTGTATGTTGTTGAGACTTTGTTTTTAAAAATTCATTTAGTTACTTTATGCCATTTATTGGGAATTTAATAAAACTACATTCAAGGTAATGATTTTTAGCAAAGACCTGGTTTTTGTTGTTTTCATTTGTCCAACTGCCTGCCTGCCTTCCTCTTTCTCTCTTTCTCTCTTTTTCTCTTTCTCTCTTTCTCTCTTTCCCGACAGGCAGAGTTAGACAGAGAGAGAGATAGACAGAAAGGTCTTCCTTCCATTGGTTCACCCCCAAATGGCTGCCATAGCTGGCGCACTGCGCCGATCCAAACCCAGGAGCCAGGCCTCCCATGCGGGTGCAGGGCCCAAGCACTTGGGCCATCCTCCACTGCCCTTCCGGGCCACAGCAGAGAGCTGGCCTGGAAGAGGGGCAACCGGAACAGAATCCGGCGCCCCGACCGGGACTAGAACCTTGGGTGCCGGCGCCACAGGCAGAGGATTAGCCTAGTGAGCCGCAGTGCTGGCCACGTATTGCCTTTCAAAATCACTAAAATCTCTATCAGTAAATTCTTAGTTTGCTGATCTTCTTTTTGAGCATTATCCTGAATTCTTTTTCAGTCACTCCATATTTTCACGTCTTTGGGTGCATTATTGGAACTTGATGCATCTCTGTTGAAGCTGTCACGTTTCCCTGATTCTTCCTAAGTGTCTCTGCGTTGCTTTCTGTGGAATTAGCCCCCTCTACTGGCAGCGACAGATCATGTACTGTAGCCTACATTCTGGGAGAGCCGGCTGGTGTTGACCCTGCCAGCCAGTGCTTGTGTTGCGTTGTTGTTGGGTAGGTGACCCAGGACCTTTGATCTGATGTCAGTGGGGTTGCGGGATGTGCTCCACAGTCCACTGATTCGACTGTGTTCTCAGGTGGAAATGCGTGCTGCGTACTGCAGTGACTTCTGGTCAAGTAATCACAAGATGTTTCCTCTGGCCAAGAAGTTACCCTAGTTAGAATCTGCTGTTGGGCAGGCCTGGAGACTGGGCCCAAGGATAGGTGGAGTCATTTCCCAGGAAAGCAGGCATAAAGGCGATAGTCCTTAGGAATGCATGTGTGAGGAATGCCTGAATTTCCGAGTGGAGCTGTGTGGTGGACCGTTGCCTAAGTTGCAGTTAATGTGCACACATGGGAATTTATCTACATGAATGGAGTCAATGGGTAGACTTTAAAAAATTCATTTTAAAGACAGAGGGAGGGAGGGAAAGAGAGAGAGAGAGAGATCTTCTATCTACTGGTTCTCTTCCCAAATGACCACAGAGCTAGGACTGGGCTAGGCTGAAACGAGGAACCTGGAACTCCATCCTGGTCTCCTACGTGGGTGGCGGGACCCAAGTATTTGGGCCATCTTCCACTGTTTTTCCCAGGTGCATTTGCAAAGAGGTGGATCTGAGGTGGAAGAGCTGGAACTGTTGCTCATGTGTGTTTCCAGTTTCGCAGGCAGCAGCTTAACTCACTGTGCCACAATTCTGGCCCCACTGCGTGGACTTTTTTGCAGAGTAGAGGTGCTGCTTTACTTCCCAAAGAAGAAGGGCTGCCCCTTTTGGTTATCTAAGGTCCACAGATATGGGTGTTTCCCTGACTGCTGGGTTATTGGCCGGGATTTTTAGATGAGTGGAGCTGCTGCTTGACTTTCTGGATCAAGCAGTGCAAGTCTTTAGGTTTTTTTTTTTTTTTTTTTTAAATAATGGACAAAGGCAAGCATCTCCCTATCTAAGGGGGTGGTTGGGTGGGCTTTGAGGGTGGACTGGGATACTAACAGTATAGAGACTCAAGCTAGGTTGAAGTTCTTCTCTTGCTTTTCAGTGTGACCAGCTCAGATTGCTGGGTTGCTTAGTTTGTCTGATGTCTGATCAGGTGCCATAGTTGGCAGGAACCAGGAGGTATCACCAAGATTCAGGATGACTGCTGTCTCCTGTCTTTGTGACCTGATGCCAGGTGGCGCATCCACACACTTATTCTATGAGGATACTTTAGAATATCAATAGAAAGATGGGATGAAAGATAAGTTAATCATGTTGTAAAAATCATCAAAATACATATGAGAGGACTTCAAAAAGTTTATGGAAAATGCATATTAGAAAAAACCATGCATGAGTTCCAAAATTTTTTACAGCAGGAGTAGGTGTTGCCTGCATCCCTCATCGGCGTGCCTGGATTCCATTCCTCACCTTGATTGCTGAATCCAACTTCCTGCCATTGCAGAGCCTGGGAGGCAGGAGGTGATGGCTCGAGTGTTTTTGTACCTGCCACACCTAAAGAGTGACCTGGGTTGCATTCCTACCTCTTTGCTCTGGCCTCGACTGTTGTCAGCATCTGGGGAGTGAACTGGTAGAAGGGACTTTTGTCTGCCTCTCCAAAAGAATTTAAAAATGCGTTTATACCAAAATAAGTGCATGTTTTAATTCATTTCCCACAAACTCTTTGAAGTCCCTTTGTATTGCTCCCTAAGAAGTAAGACAAGAGTGGGCTTCTGGGAAACCCCCCAGGAATGCTAGGGCGATCCTCCCCATCTGGGTTTGCAGGGCTTGTGGTTACCTAAAGGATTATCCGGTTTGTGAATAGTTAGTTGCCAGGTGAACTCTCCGTAGAAGGTAGTAGAACCTGATACTTCCTGTTCTATGTCCTTCTGATGCCATTCTCTCTATTTGGACTTTTCTAAGACAATCATCTGAAAGTTCCACAGTAAGCGGGGGGGATGTTGTCTAAGCAAAGCCTCACGATAGTCAGCGTACCCCAGGAGGAGTCGCTGTGTGCACCTGTGGAAGATGATGCTGTTAGGTGGCTGTAGGCTCCCTCACGATGTGCTCCTCACGTGTTCCCTGACCTAAACCTCTGGGCTGGAAAATCTGCCCAGTTAAACTCAGCCTCTGCTATGAACACTCCTTGTGAACTTTCACTGTGCAATGCAGAGCTTGCACACTGCGGAAGGAGGATGAAAATAGGAAGGCGCATTCTTGGCCCTAAGGATTGCTCAGGGAGTGCAGGAGACAAATACTGAGCTTCCCAGGGAAGGGCACGTGGTCCATGTGGCTGGGCCCGCAGCAGAGGCATAAACCACTGTTGAGAACACAGAAACACAGAGGCTAGAGAGAGGCAAGCATGGGGCAGGTGACCGCATATCTAGGGAAAGTGGCTTAAAATAGATGACAGTCACCATAAATAAGAGTGTCAATTGTTAAAGATCAACAACAGGAGTCACTGTGCACCTGCTACCCATGTAGGACCTCTGTCATTAATGTGTTGTACTATGAGATTCAATGATAAAACTAGTCTTCAAACAGTACCTTATACTTTGTATGTCTGTGTGGGTGCAAACTGTTAAAATTTTTACTTAGTATAGAGTTGATCTTCTGTATATAAAGATAATTAGAAATTAATCTTAATGAAGAATGGGATGGGAGAGGGAGTAGGAGGTGGGATGGTTTGCAGGTGGGAGGGTGGGTATGGGAAGAAGAGCTGCTGTAATCCAAAAGTTGTACTTTGGAAATTTATATTAAATAAAAGCTTTCTATAAAAAATAAAATAAAAAAATAGATGACAGTCACGTTCCATCAACCCCCTGTGATGGCCGGGGGAGGTGGGATGGTCATGGTTATTTCAGCCTTTTGGAGGTCTCGTAGGGTATGGAAATGGAAGGAGGATCTTGCTAAAAATAGAAGAGGACAAGCATGGCAAGGGAGCTTGTCCACAGCAACTTCCCTGCCAGGGAGGAGTCAGTCCCTTCCCCCTGGGAACCTGGGAGAGGAACCGATTTCTTTTGAGGAAAGAACTTTTGATAAGTTGACGACCCCCCCCCCCCCCCGGCCCCACACACAATTTGCCTTTGGGACAAGTTGCAGAAATGCAAGCTTTATTCAAATTTATTTTCTGTTTAATCTTTCTGAGTCTCCAAAGTCCAACAGCATTGCTTAATAACACTTTATAAACTCACCTTGAAATCCAGGATGTGATCTTTCCCCAGGACATAGTTCAAAAGCTACTCTTCTCTAGAAAACATACAAACGTGCATATCAAGAACCCTCTCCTTGATTGTCATATGATTCACAAATAAATCATTGGCAGTGGGTAGAATTTTGTTTTAACCTGGAGGAAAGTTTTCCCTTTCCTGGGGCAGGTTTTGTGCCCGTGTTTCTTCTGCCTGCTGTAGTACTGGGCTTGGACTCCCAGCAGGTGCATTGCTTGGAGCTGTGGTTACTGATGGCTCCTGCAGTTGTGAGTGGCCTCCTTCCTCTCTGTGCGTGTCTGCTGTTGACTTCTGGTGCTGGCGAGGCAGGCAAGCTACTGGTGGTTCCCCTGGGAGGGAGCCACTGGTTGACCATGCGCTCAGTCGTGGAGAAACTCATGCAGAGAGGAAACGAGGTGGTCGTAGTCATGCCAGAGGTGAGATGGCAACTGGCACAGTCGCTGAATTGTACAGTGAAGACCTACGCGACGTCTTACACTCTGCAGGATTTGGATCGTGAGTTCATGATTTTTGCCAAAACTCAATGGAAAATTCGGGAGAATAATTTATTTTATCTAATAACGGGTTCATCCAGAGGAATTTATGAAATAATATTTTCCAAATGTAGGAGCTTATTTAATGACAAAAAATTAGTGGAATATATAAAGCAGAATTCATTCGATGCTGTGTTCCTGGACCCTTTTGATATGTGTGGCTTAATTGTTGCCAAATACTTTTCACTGCCCTCCGTGGTCTTCGCCAGGGGAGTATTTTGCCATTGTCTTGAAGAAGCTACGCAGTGCCCTTATCCTCTCTCTTACGTACCCAGAAGTTGGTTGGCGTTCTCAGATGTCATGACCTTCAAGGAGAGAGTTTGGAACCTTCTCATCCACTTGGAGGAGCGCTTAATATGCTCCTATTTTTTAAAAAATGCCTTAGAAATTGCTTCTGAAGTTCTCGAAACGCATGTCACACCCTACGATCTCTTCAGCCACACATCAATTTGGTTGTTACGAGCTGACTTTGTTTTGGGATATCCCATGCCTGTGATGCCCAACATGGTCTACATTGGCGGCATCAACTGCCAGCAGGGGAAACCTTTGTCGAAGGTGAGTTGTCTTCCTGAATCTGGGTTTTGATACTTAAAAAAACTCACAAGATTTCTTATTCCTCTGATTAGTCATTTACCTTTGTTGCAGTCAGAGTTTCTTTCTGGTGTAATGAGTTATTTGGCCAATTCCTTTAAGGGTGTGTTAGCAAATTTTATCCTGCTGCTCTAGCTTATATGGATGTATATATGACATATAAAATTGTATATAATTTCTAGGTTTCATTTTTTAAAATTTTTTTTTTGACAAGCAGAGTGGACAGAGAGAGAGAGAAACAGAGAGAAAGGTCTTCCTTTTGCCGTTGGTTCACCCTCCAATGGCCGCCGTGGCTGGCACGCTGCGGCTGGCGCACCGCGCTGATCCGAAGGCAGGAGCCAGGTACTTCTCCTGGTCTCCCATTGGGTGCAGGGCCCAAGTACTTGGGCCATCCTCCACTGCACTCCTGGGCCACAGCAGAGAGCTGGCCTGGAAGAGGGGCAACCGGGACAGAATCCGGCACCCCGACCGGGACTAGAACCCGGTGTGCCGGCGCGGCAAGGTGGAGGATTAGCCTATTGAGCCGCAGCGCCGGCTCTAGGTTTCATTTTAATACTGGCTTTGCAAAGCACTGTAAACCACAGTGAGAGCTGAAAATTCCCTTTTTTTTATTCCTATACTGACCTTCATAAAATGCTTTCAGCACCCCTATATGTATATTTCACAAAATTTTTAGAATTTTTATGTATGTATACATATATAAAATGTGTTTCCAATGGAAACTCACACCTGCTGTATTAACCTCTAGCATCAAGCTGTTCTTTGCCTTGCAGTTCTCACTTGTCAATAGAACAGAGATGGCACTTTTTTAAAGATTGCTTTATTTATTTCAAAGGTAGAGTTGCAGAGGGAGAGGGAAAGAGAGATCTTTCATCAGCAACAAACCAGGAGCCAGGAGCTTCATCCAGGTTTCCCACGTGGGTGCAGAGGCCCAGGTACTTGAGCCTCCTTCTGCTGATTTCCCAGGCACATTATCAGGGAGGTGGGTCAGAAGTCGAACAGCTGGGACTCGAACAGGCATCCATAAAGGATGCCAGTGCTGCAGACAGCAGATTAATCTGCTGCGTCACAGTGCTGGTCTCTACAAATCGCATTCTAATATAGCAGTGCATGTATCACATTTTACCCATCCATTCATCTGTGGGTGGACACTTGGGTTTCTTCTTGGGCTTGTTGGCTGTTTTTTAATAATACTATGCCAATAATACTATGACCATGACTGTATAACCTCATTGACTTTCTTTTTGGTTACTGTTAAACCAGCCTAGCATTCCTAGGATAGTCACTAATTATGGTGTGTTATCTTTTCACACATTACATATTTTTTAATATATTATTAAATGGGATTCACTAAAATTTTGCTTAGCGTATTTGCATCTATAGTCGTGAGGGTTCATAGTTTTCCTTTCTTGGGACAGCTTTATTTGGTTTTGGTATTGTGCTAATTCTGATATCTTAGATTCAATTAAGAAATTCCTTGTGCTTTTATTTTGTGTAATAGATTGTGGGGAATTGGTATTATTTCTTCCTTTAGCTTGTTAGAATTCATTAGTGAAGTCATCTGGGCTTGAGTTGTTGTTTGTAGGGAATTTTGAATTGTCAATTTAATTTGAATGTATTTGGTAGAGGTTATTTCTTCTGTGACTGTCCATTTCATCTACGTTGTAGGTTACTGACATAAACTTATTTGTGATATTCCTGTAGTATCATTTTAACATTTGTAGAATCTCTAGTGATATCATGTATCTCATTTCAGATGCTGATAATAAATTTCTCCTCTCTCTTTTTTTAATTAGTCTACCTGTAGCTTTACCAAAATAACTGATCTTCTCAAAAAGGATCAACTTCGTTTCCAATACTTTTCTCTGTTATGTTCCCGTTTTTTACTTCATTGATTTTCTCTCTGAGTTAAGAACCACATTTTGAAGAATGTGACAGTGTTAATGGGTAGATAAAATGATTTTTTCATATTCAAAAAATATTCTTTGTTCAAGGCTGACTAGTATCCCACTGTATATAAAGAACACATTTTAAAATGTATTCATCCGTGGATGGACACTTTAATTGATTCCATATCGTGGCTATTGCAAATAGTGCTTTAATTAACATGCGAGTGCAGCCATATCCTTGACAAAATGATTTCAGTTTTTTTGGGTAAATACCCATAAGAAGGACTGCTGGATCATGTGGCAATTCCATTTTCTAGTTACAAGTTTTAAAACTATTTTGAGAGAACGAGCTCTCTGCTGGTTCATTCCTTGAATGCCTGCAGTGGTCGGTACTAGGCTAGTGTGAAGCTGTGAGCTAGGACTCCATCCAGGTCTCCCATGTGGCTGTCAGGATCTCGGTTACTTGTGGCATCACTGCTGCCTCCAGAGTCAGGGACAGGAGCTAGGAATCAAAGCAGGTCCTTTGATATAGGATGCAGGCATCTTGATCAGCACCTTCATTGCTAAACCAATGCCCTTACTTTTAGTTTTCTGAGGGATCAGCATATATTTTCCACAGTGGCTGTACTGACGACATTCCCATCAACAAGGGCTCCCTTAACTTCCTGTGTTTGCCAATTCTCATTATGTCTTTTTCTCTTTAATAATGGGCATTCAGATTTCTCATTGTGGTTTTAATCTGCAGCTTCCTATGATTTGTAATGTTGAATTTTTAAAAAATGTATCTCCTGGGCCATTTTATGTCTTCTTTTGAGAAATTACAAGAATGTCTGTATACCACTGATTTTAATAAGCAGCAAAATTACAAAAGAATGAGGCCCAGGAGTGGGCCAGACAGGGTACAGAACAAAGGACAGAGTTGCTATTAAAGGAGTCAAGAAAGGTATTGTCCAAGTTACAAATAAGTTTTCTGATTGAGAGGCAAAGAGAACCTGATAGAAGGGTTTGATAATAACCTGGTGGGCTTTAGGCCTTGTAAGTTAAGGGACCTAGACCTATTTATTTTTTTTTTTTTACATAGGGTACATTTTAAGGGAGGTGTGAACCTCCTTGGGGAAGGCACTCTGTTGACTTCCATTACCTAGCTGGCCTGGGAGGAGAGCTGGCCAGGTAAAGGCAGGTGGCATCTCCAACAGGAAATTTACAGTTCTGCCTGCAGTGTTGCTGACCCTACTTGGCCGTCCCCTCAGCTGCAGTGGTCACTTTGAAAGCTGGGCTGAGTGAAGGGCTTTTCAGCTTAGAGCCAGTAAGATCTGTGGCTCTGACCTGAAGTCCTTCCACTCCAGGGCAGGTCCATTTTCAGTGATTAAACTCTTGGCTGGCAGAGCTCCCAGGGCTCTTTATAAGCTGACTTCTGCTGAAGCCCAGGCTTCAGTGGCCTGGCCTGCTGGGTCTCCCTGAGGGCAGATCATTGTACAGAGCTGCCTGTAATAGGCCTGCCACCCATCTTTACATTGCTTCTGATGCCCAGCTTTCTTTTCTTCTTGGTTTTTGTTAAATCAGACCAGAGAATGAAAGTCAAGGGAGTGCTCAGTCCCACCTCTAATTTTTGTTGCCTAGACTAGAAGTCTAGAGTTATAGGCATGTTTCTTATGAATATTTAGCTGGGCTGAGTTACTCTGATTTCTTTTTTTTCTTTTTTCTTTTTTTTTTTTTTTTGACAGGCAGAGTGGACAGTGAGAGAGAGAGACAGAGAGAAAGGTCTTCCTTTGCCGTTGGTTCACCCTCCAATGGCCACTGCGGCCAGCGCACTGCGGCCGGCGCACCGCGCTGATCCGATGGCAGGAGCCAGGTGCTTATCCTGGTCTCCCATGGGGTGCAGGGCCCAAGGACTTGGGCCATCCTCCACTGCACTCCCTGGCCACAGCAGAGAGCTGGCCTGGAAGAGGGGCAACCGGGACAGAATCCGGCGCCCCGACCGGGACTAGAACGCCATGTGCCAGCGCCACAAGGCGGAGGATTAGCCTAGTGAGCTGCGGCGCCGGCTTACTCTGATTTCTGAACATGGTTGACCTTTAACAGAACTGACTTACATCCTCACTATGCAAGGATATGGCCAAGATTATCACTACAAAATCTTACCAGTTACCAGCCATGCTTAAAAACCTTGCACCACAGATGCAAAACAGATATGTTAACTCTGTGTGGTGTTGCCTGGCAGCGGCTTTAATTTTCTATGCTAGTCTTTAAGTAATTAAGTAATCTCACAAGGAATAATCATATATGGCAATAGAGTCAAAAAGGTAGGGCAGCTCTTCAATGCACAAACATTTTAAGAGTAATATCAAATGAAAACTTAGCAAGCAGATTTAATTATTAGACAACAACTTAGGAAAACACTTACCAGAAGGTCCAATGTCCTTTACAAATGTTAAGAATACATGTACTTGGAAACATCTCTTAAATACCCAACACGATGTAGCTTGTTTAACCAGCAAATTTAAGCACAAGTATATAAAATGTTTCCAGTCTTTTTTTAACAAGTTTACAGAGATTTAAGTTACACGAATTTTTGATTAACTTTAGCTGTTTAAACTTACGGGAAACATTTTGTTACAGATTATAATATAGTCAAGCTCTACAGCAATATGAACACTTGAGATAACTTTCTTGTATACATAACATTTAGTCCAGCAGAGACATTAGAAAAACATACATAAATGATACAGAGGAGTTGATTTAAAGGCTAACTACATTTAGATAGATGCATTTAGTTTCACAGCAAACTACAGGGTCACATACATCAGAACAATAAAGCAGTTTCAGTAATAGCTGTTAAAATCTTTAACCTTTTTTATAAATCACCAATTGATTTGAATTACTTTCTGATCTTAGTAACCTCAGTTAACTATACTTTTTTCCAATTGGTACCTGTAATACATTATTTTTTGTTTTGTTTTGTTTTTTTGACAGGCAGAGTGGACAGTGAGAGAGAGAGACAGAGAGAAAGGTCTTCCTTTGCCGTTGGTTCACCCTCCAATGGCCGCCGCGGCCGGCGCGCTGCGGCCAGCGCACTGCGCTGATCCGGTGGCAGGAGTCAGGAGCCAGGTGCTTTTCCTGGTATCCCATGGGGTGCAGGGCCCAAGCACCTGGGCCATCCTCCACTGCACTCCTGGGCCACAGCAGAGAGCTGGCCTGGAAGAGGGGCAACCGGGACAGAATCCGGAGCCCTGACCGGGACTAGAACCTGGTGTGCCGGCGCCGCTAGGCGGAGGATTAGCCTAGTGAGCCGCGGCGCCGGCTGTAATACATTATTGACTTTATCAGTTTACAGAGTCATCCCAAAGTACTGAATACAATAGATGTAGCTGGAAAAAGTCCATTGCAACCTATAGGAGGACAGTTAAACACAGAACCAACAACGCTTTAGTTTTATGAGCAGTAAATCTGGTATACAAAACTGTGGATGACAAAAGACCTTAAGTTGTCATATTTAAAATTACAAACTTGTTAACCAAGAAGAGACACTTGTTTACTTTACATAGCATTTTTGAAAGCACCTGTAGGATTTTACAAGGCACATTTAACTTTTTTAGGCCTCTGGGGCCCCTTCACCAAGATGACCATTATGTTTAGTAACACTAGATTACCAGACTTTATAATTTTCAGACATTTGTATTAATACCATTTTATATCATGACATAATACAGACCAAATGTGATCATTGTTACAGGGTGACTATTTAAATGTTAGAAAATAAGCACATATTTAAATAACCCATAGCTCTTAATAAAAACTCAGTTGTTTTTAAACAATTAGAATTTAACAGAGACATCAAGAGAACATAATAGATTACTTTAACTTATTGTTTTAACAGAGAATCAGTAATAGCTTTCATGTCCAAAAATTTTTTTATAACTTTTTGTGACTTTTACACACCCTCTTTAACTTACTTGAAACATTTTATTTTTATACTTGTGATGTTTTTTATCTGTCAAGACAACATTTTTAAACAAGGTAACACATTAAATTTCAGCATTAATTACTTTTAAGTGATATTGAACTATTTTTATGTGGACAATCTATGAAAACATGTTAGCAAATTTAAGTAGTTTTTCTATAGAACATAAGGTGTTGAACGTACCAAAGTTTACATTTAGACACTTATCTCATTTGTCTTTACCCAATTTAAATTCGCTGTTACACCTAAATGACTTCAGATGCTGATATTATATATCTCTATCTGAATTTAATTAAAATTGAAATTGTATTTATCTAAAACAAGTTCTAATTACCTATTACTGTTTCAAATTGAGTACTGACCACCCAGAAATTTGTTAAAACAAATTGTAAAATGAGTTCAGCAAGTTGCAAAGTAATATCTTCTGGTTTGCATGAGATAAAACGGAAGAGCCATCAGAAGGGTGGGATACCAATTTGTTCCATTGATAAGACAGGGGGAGTAGACTTTGGACCAGACCTGGTTCTAAGGTAAAGTTTTAAATTCTGAGATAAGACAAGGGGGAGGAGAATTACCCAGTCCACTTCAGTCTCTAAGGCCAAATTTGAATTTTGCGCCAGTCTTGTGCACCGCCACTTTGAGACCCGCCAACAGAGCCTGGCAATAGACATGGAGTCTCTCCTTTACAGAAATTAACCCAATTGTAATTGTCCTTTTTAACATTTACACTGTTATAACATGCCAGAGGCTGTTCACCTTGGAGACCTGTTGCAGATATGAGTACGGGCCGGCGCGAGATTTACACCCTCTTTCCCAGATTTTTAAGGGCCAGCAAGAGCTCACCAGATGCCACCGCCGGCCCCCCGGGGCTCCTGCCAGCTTCTTTGCATTTTATTGAATTTCTTTACTTTGACATTCAGAGCACTGGGCAGAAATTGCATCGCATCAACACAAGCCCTCAGGATGCTTTAACAGTTGGACTCCCCTGGTCCGCACCAGTTCCAAGTCCGCTGCTAGGCTCTGGCTAAAGCAAGCCACTGCACGGAACCACGGCTGCAGGGGCGGGCCCGGTGGGGGTGTGTGTGTGTGTGCACCCACGAGGCACTGCAGCCCTGGGCGGGGGGGAGAGGGGTCTCCTCCTTGCTCCCCGACACCAGGAGCACCGCGTGCACGCACGCATGCAGCGCTCTGGGTACAGGGAGTTACAGCGGGGGCTTACAGCCCGGAAAGCTTTGGGCGCAGGGAGTTACTTTGTTTAGCAATCTCTATTGTGCTGTCCTTGGTCTGCTGAGCTAGCTGTCCCTGGTAAGCTTGGATATCTCTGGAATGCCTGAATGGCTGCTTTTACAAGGACCGGGGTCTGCTATGGGAAACGGAGGCTGCTTTTTTTTTAATTGTGTAAAAATGGAGTCAATATTTGCTGCAGAAGAAGTGTGAAGCAATATTCTGAAAGTTTTTCTAAGACTAGTGAAGAACTGAAGGAGTTCAGCATCTTGTTTTAAATAGGTGTCTGTTTAAAAAGCCAGCATTCCTCTGTTTCACAGGTGTTCTGCATTTGAGGTGAGTGAAACCTTTGCTGTTCACCTGATGTAATGCTCTATTTCCTGACAAACAGGGTCGGGGGGCGGGGCACACGAAAACTAACATAGCGCCATAGTTCGACTACAGTGGCTTTGTGGTAAGTTTTACCATCTGGTAGAACACTATTCCTCCTTCTAAATTTTCTCAGTGATTTTCATAATGTATTATCCTATGTCAAATTTTGAATTATTTTGTTTAGTTCAAAAAACAAAAATAGTTCTTTAGGGCTATAATAATATTACATTAAATGTTTTGTTAATTTGCAAAAGATTGATATGTTTTCACTGGTAAGTCTTGCTATTCAGGAATATGAATTCCTTTTTATTTATTCAGATCATGTTCTGTGCCCATCAGTAAAAGTTCACTCTTTATCTATGTAAGCATTTTATCTTTCTTATTAAAACATACTCCTAGACATTTTATTATTTTTTAAACTATTATGCATAGGGTAGTTTCCATTTGTGTCTTGAACTGACCATTGGTAATTAAAGTACAGCTTTGGTTTGGCACATTTACTTGTGTCTAGCTATATTATTAATTTCTCGTGTTATTTTGTGAGAGTTATGAGGTATACAACATTGTCTGCTAACAATTCCCTCACCCCAGTATGTATACCACTTATTTTGCTTTACTGGAGTACAAACCTCCGAAACATTGTGGAATAATATTGTTGATCTAGACAGTTTAGCTTGGGATCCAAACACTTGCAGTCGCGAAAGCCTTGACAAATCCGAGAATAAGTTTCTTGGCAACTGCACGGTTGCTAGACCCAGGTGAAATATCATGTCTTATCTCAGCAGATTATTTTATCAGGATGGGCGTATTAATTTTATTAGTTGTTCTGACCTTGTACAAGTTTAGTAGACTTTGTGACAAAGTCACAGACTCATAGATATTGGCAGATACTTGATGAAAGAATGTCTTGAGCCAATGGATGGAAAAAGTAAAATCATGCATGTTGTCAAAAGCAGTCAGATTACAGCTTTTAGGCCTGTCAAAATTAGGCATAGCGAGGCATAACTGTTTGTGCTTTGCAAGATCAGACACAGTGACTGATGCAAGCTGCAGGGCTCCAAGAGGCTGAGCCTACAAAAGGGCTCTCTCCCCTTTATCTCTATCAGTGCAGCTCCAAGCACCACCCAGGCGTTGCCTTCACCCTTGCCCTCTTCCCAGGGGTGGGGCCCTGCAACTTTCTGAACCAACAGAGTTCAGTGTGGCTTACTGGGCACTTGAGGGGTTTAGAGTACAGACAGGTAGATATGATTTCATATTATAGATCCCATAATGGTGTCTATAAAGTATACAACATATTGAACTGTACATAGTATTATGTATGTTTGGTTATTAAAAAAGTGTTGCACAATGTTCATGGAAAATGGAATTAAAAGATAACATGCCGGGGCTGGTGCTGTGGCGCCCTGGGTTAACGCCCTGGCCTGAAGTGCCGGTATCCCATATGGGCACCGGTTCGAGACCCGGTTGCTCCACTTCTGATGCAGCTCTCTGCTTTGGCCTGGGAAAGCAGTGGAAAGTGGCCAAGTCCTTGGGCCCCTGCACCCACGTGGGAGACCCTGAAGAAGCTCCTGGTTCCTGGCTTTGGATCGGCACAGCTTGGGCTGTTGCGGCCAATTGGGGAGTGAACCTCTCCCTCTCTGTATATCTGTCTCTCTGCCTTTTAAGTAAGATGAAAATACAGAAATAATTTATATAAAAGAGGTCCCTTAGACAAAGAGGCATGGACATAGCTCACTTGCAAGTGTAGATTCTCAATAGAAGACTCAGGCATCGTGTGCATTCCCCTTCCCTGGCCAGCCCTGCGTGCTGACGTGTGCAAAGCCTGCAGTAGCTGCACTTGCTGCAGAGCAGGCGCCGTAATCTGATTCGCACCTGTCTGATGAGAAGGAACCATTGCTGACGACAGGGTGTGTATTTGCTTGTGTGTGTGTTTGTGGCAACTCAAGCCCCTCAGAGGGTTTCTGTTCTTTCTTGAGGTCTGTAAGAAAATCTCCCTGGTTTTATCTGCAGAATTCTGCGCAAGGCTATACTTAGTACTTCAGCAAGGATGGCAGATCATCATTCTGGAAGACATTAGTTTTGGTGGAGCAACAACTATTAGACATTTTAGAATTTTGATAATTTCCAGTAGAATTGACTACTGGGTCCAGCTGGAAGGGATTTGGGTTCACGTTGCACATTTCAGGGAGAATTCTCTCAAGCACTGGGGCTGGGATTCAGTTACACAACAATAAAGACCTGAGCTTCCCCCATTTCTTTTGGATTCTGGCTCCATTCCAGAATCCAAATTCAAATTGAGCTTTAGTGGGTATGGCCAAGGTCTAACAAGATTAGAATATAAGCTTTTAATTGCTTTTATTTATCTAGTTTTTAAACATACACAAAGAAGATATTATAATACTTTGAGGCAATTGGGAAATTTAATTATGGACTGAAATGATATAATATTAAAGAATTGTTGATTTTGTTATATGTGATAATGTGGCTATGTAACAAATTTTCTTACATTTATTGAAATAGGGATGGAGTGAAATTTTGATAAGGTTCTGTAAACAAATGAGAACCCATAAATTTTAGAAAAGAAGGAAAGAAGGGAATAGATGGATCTGCACAGCAAATTATTGAAAATTATTTCAATGTAAGGATGGATATATGATTATTGAGTACACAGCAATGTATTAGTTCTTGGTATGAAATTGTGCACTTAGAAATGGTTAAGATGGTAATTTTCATGTTGTGTGTTTTTAACCACTATTAGATTTTTAATTTTAAAAGTATAGTCAATCAAATGAGGTATAAAGCACATAATGAATTAAAAAGATTAAAAAAATATAATCATTTCAACGGGCACAGGTAAAGTATTTGACAAAATCCAGAAGCTGTTCTTGATACCAAAGCAAACAGGAAAAAGAAGGACATTTTTCAAGCTAAGGAAGGGCATCTTCATAAAACTCACAGCTAGCAACCTGCTTGGTGGTCGAAGACTGACGGCGTCCCCACTGAGGCGACACAGGTCGCTGAAGGCTGCTCCCTCTGCTCCTGTTGCGCATTGCCCTATCCGGGGCAAGCAAGCAAGCAAAAGATAAAAGTGATCCAAATTGCAGGACAAAACTTTTTCCATGTTTTTTCCTGAGTAGTTTTAAGCTGCTGGAATCAAGTTTAAGCCTTAATCCATTTTAAGTTGGATACTCTGTTACGGATGAAAGAAGTTTCCAGTTTTATGTTTCTGTATTTCCATTCAAATTTCCCAGCTGCATTAATTGAAAAGACTGTCCTTGTCCTTCCCTCATTGAGTATCCTTAGCAACTTTGTCAAAAGTCTACTGACCATAGGTTCACAATACCTGGATTCTTTTCTGGGTTCTCTATTGCTTTCCAATTATTAGGGGGTGGCTTTCTCTCTCTCTCGCTCTCTTTTGCCGGCTGTCTCTGGCTCTGTGTCTGCCAGTGCCATGCTATTTTAGTTACTATAGCTTTTAGTATAATTTGAAATAAAGTAGTGTTAATACCTTAAGCTTTGTTGACTTTGCCATGAGTTCTTTTGGCTATTGGGAGTCTTTTCAGGAATTCGTTTCCATTTCTGTCAAGAATGTCATTTCTATTTTATTAGGAATTGTCTTAAATCTGTAGATAGTTTTGAGTAGTGTGGACATTTTAAATAAATAAGTTCTTCCAATCTGTGAGCTGTCGCTCCCCCTCTTCACGGAGGAACGACACAGGACCCTGCGCTGTTCTTTTGCCTGCTCGGCCCTTCCCGGGTTTGCTGCTGGTCCTTCCCGGGTTGGCTGCCGTCCCTTCCACCTCCGTGGAAGGGCGGTTCCCCCTGCCACTTTCCCCACTTCCGCGGGGGAGCGGCACACCGCCGGCCGGCTCTCTCGGGGGCTGCTCAGATGTTATTCGGATAGATGTTCCTGGTGCATGTTGTCTCTCTCCTCCTTTATAGTCCTCTTCCACCAATCCCAACTCTGCTACACACATGCCGAGTACGCTGCTCTCCTCCAATCAGGAGCAGGATCAGCTCCTGCAGGTTACTGGTCGAACTGGAGGCAGCTGCATAGAAGCTGTTTACTCCTCTCCCAGCGCCATATTGTGGGAGAGCAGATGCATAGAATAAGTCTTAATTCCAGTAACTTAGTCTAGTCCGAGTTGCTCCCCACAGTGAGCACAGTATATCTTTGCATTTATTTGTGCTTTCTTTAATCTTTCATCAATATTTTATAGCTTTTGGTGTGTAGATCATTCAGTTCTTTGACTAGATGTATTCCTAAGTATTCGATTTATTGTTTTGTTAATTTCTCCACTGGATAGTGCTGCTCCTCCGCACGCGGAGGAGCCGCACCGGACCGGGCGCTTGTTGTTCCCTTTTTTTACAAGTCCTTTCTATAGTAAAGTAAGAATAAGTAAACAGCAAACTCCCAAAGCAAGAATGAGTAGAGAGAAATGAGAAAGAACGAAGTAACGAACTTCCCCACGAACTTCCCCACGAACTCTCCAACCAACCCACACCACCATGCCGTCTCTCTCCTCCTATATAGTCCGCCAATCCCAACTCGGCTGCCCACACGCCGAGCACGCCGCTCTCCTCCAATCAGGAGCGGCTCCTGCAGCTTGTCAAGTTGGTGAGAGGCAGCTGGGTAGAAGCTGTTTACTCCTCTCCCAGCGCCATATTGTGGGAGAGCAGATGCATAGAATAAGTCTTAATTCCAGTAACAGTCTAGTCCGAGTTGCTCCCCACAGATAGTTTATTATCAACGTATAGGACTGTTACTGAAGTTCATGTGTACATTTTATATGCCACAACATCACAACATTATCCTATTCATTTATTATTTCTAGCCTTTTTTTTGGTGGACATTTTGGTGTTTTCTGTAGAAGATCATGTCATCAGCAAAAAGAAGTTTCTCTTCCCCCTTTTGTTTTTGGATGACTGTTACTTCTCTCTCTCTCTCTTTTTTCTATTTTTATAGATTTATTTATTTATTTGAAAGTCAGAGTTACACAGAGAGAGGAGAGGCAGAGAGACAGAGAGAGAGGTCTTTCATCTGCTGGTTCATTCCCCAAATGGCCACGCCAGCTGGAGCTGTGCTGATCCAAAGTCAGGAGCCAGGAGCTTCCTCTGGATCTCCCACACGGGTGCAGGGGCCCAAGGACTTGGGCCATCTTCTACTGCTTTCCCAGGCCATAGCAGAGAGCTGGATTGGAAGTAGAACAGCCAGGACTTGAACTGGAGCCCATATGGGATGCCGGCACTGCAGGTGGTGGCTTTACCTACTCTCTGCCACAGCGTTGGCCCCAGCTACTCACTTCTTGTTAGGGCTCTATTTAAGAGGCTGGTGTTGTGGCACAGTAGGTTAAACCACCCTTGTGACTGTGAGTGCATTCCATATGAGTGCTGCTTCCAGTTCCTCACTGCTCCACTTCTGATGAAGGTCCCTGCTGATACTCTGGTAGAGTTTCCTGGGCTCCTAGCTTCAGCCAGGCCCAGCCCTAGCCTGGCCACAGTGCCAGCCCCCACTGTTACTTCCGTCTTTTGTAATTACGCTGGAAAAGATATCCAATGCTAGGATGCATACAACAGGCAAGAATGGACACCCTTGTTGTTGGCGTTCTCAGAGGAAAAGCTTTCAATTTTTCGACACTGAGTGTAAGGTTAGTTGTGGGCACGTCATGTATACCCTTTGTTGTATTTGGATACATTCCTTCAGTAGCTACTTAGGTGAGAATTTTTCCCATGAAAGACTGTTGAGTTTCATTAGATTCTTTTCATGTGTCTAATGAAATGACTATATGGTTTTGTTCTTCATTCTGTTCATGTGACATATGACACTTGTTGATTTGCATATGTTGAGCCATCCTTGTATCTCAAGGATAATCCCACTTGGTAATATGAAATAATTCATTAATGTGTTCTTGAATTCAGTTCTCTAATATTTTGTTAAGGATTTTTGAATCTACTTGTTTTTTTAAAATTTTATTTATTTTTTATACTTGTTTTTGTTTTTAAAGATTTGTTTGAGGGGCCGGTGCTGTGGCGTAGTACACTAGCCTCTGCCTGCAGTGCTGCATCCCATGTGGGCTCCAGTTCATGTCCTGTCTGCTCCTCTTCTGATGCAGCTCTCTGCTTATGGAAAGCAGTGAAAGACGGTCTGAGCACTTTGGCCCCTGCACCCACACGGGAGACCCAGAAGAAGCTCCTAGCTCCTGGCTTTGGATAAGTGCAGCTCTAGCGATTGTGGCCATTTGGGGAGTGAGCCGGTGGATGGAAGACCTCTCTCTGTCTCTCTCTCTCTCTCTGTAACTCTACCTCTCAAATAAATAAATAAATCTTTAACAAAAAGATACATTTAAAAGGCAGAGTTACAGAGAGAGAGAGAGACAGAGACAGAGACAGAGAGAGCTCTTTCATCTGCTGGTTCACCCCCAATGGCCACAATGGCTGGAGCTGATCAGAAGTAGAGCATCCAGGAATTGAACCAGCACCATATGGGATGCTGGCAGCTGCAGGTGGCCACTTAACCCATGAGGCCAAAGTGTCAGGCCCTGGAATCTGTGTTTATCTAAGCATGTCAATCTATGTTTATCTGTAATTTTCTTTTCTTATAATATTTTTGCCTGGCTTTGCTATCTGAGTAATGTGGGCTTTGTGCAAAGAATTTGGATATGTTCCTCCTCTTTGGTTTTTTGGAAGAGTTTGAGTAGGGCAGGTATTAGGTCTTTAAATGTTACGTGGAATGCAGCTGGGAAGCAATCAAGTCCTGGTCTTTTCTTTGATGGGAGATTCTCATTACTGATTCAGTATTCTCACTTGCTACTGCTCTATTGATATTTGCTGCTTCTTCATAATTTAGTCTTGGTGGGTTGCATGTGTGTAGGAATGTATCAAATTCTGAAGGTTATTGATTTGTGTTCACAGTAATGTCATATCCTTTTATTACTCTGGCATCGGTCATAACATTTCTTACTTCATTTCTGATTCTAAGTGTTCTCTTTTTGTTTGTTAGGCTAGTTAAAGATTTGTTAATTTTGTTTATTTTTAAAAAACCCAAACCTTAGTTTTGTTGGTATTTTGAAACCTCTTTTTAATTTATTTCTGTTCTGATCTGTTAACATTCCTTTCTGCTAATTTTGGATTTAGTTTTTTTTTCCTAGTTCTTTGAGATGTAATGTTAAGGTTATATTTGAAAATTTTACTTTTTTTTTTTTTTTTTTGACAGGCAGAGTGGACAGTGAGAGAGAGAGACAGAGAGAAAGGTCTTCCTTTGCCGTTGGTTCACCCTCCAATGGCCGCCGCTGCAGCCGGCGCACCGCGCTGATCCGATGGCAGGAGCCAGGATCCAGGTGCTTTTCCTGGTCTCCCATGGGGTGCAGGGCCCAAGCACCTGGGCCATCCTCCACTGCACTCCCTGGCCATAGCAGAGAGCTGGCCTGGAAGAGGGGCAACCGGGACAGAATCCGGCGCCCTGACCGGGACTAGAACCCGGTGTGCCGGCGCCGCAAGGTGGAGGATTAGCCTAGTGAGCCACGGCGCCGGCTTAAAATTTTACTTTTTTTAATGTAGGCAGTTATGGCTATTCATTTTCCTCTTAGAACTATTTTTCTCTGTCCCATAAGTTTGGCTTATTGTGTTTTTGCTCTTATTTATCTCAAGATGGTTTTAAAGTTTCCATTTAGTAACTTCATTGTTAAGGAGTGTGTTTAATTTTCATGTCCTTGTGAATTTTCCAGAATTTCTCCTGTTACTGGTTTCTACTTTCATATCCTTGTGTCTGGTAAATATACTTGTTATAATTTAAATGCCCCTAAGTTAGCTGAGGCCTATTTGTCACTGTGTGCTCCATACTGGATCTTGACAGTATGTATTCCTTTGATGTTGAATGGAAGATTCTGTCTGTGTTAGGTTCATGGTATTGGTGCTACATGTTGGCGTATGTGCGTGCGTGTGCGCGTGCGCACACACACACACATCTTGTTCAATCTTCTTAATCAATAGACCCATTTATCATTACATAGCATTTCTTTTTGTCTCTTTGACCAGTTTTTGACTTAATGTGAATTTTATCAGATGCAAGTATAGCTACCTGTATCTCTTTAGGTTTTATTTGTGAGGAATATTTTATTTACCTTTCTCTTTCATTCCATGTATGTCTAAAATTATGGGGACTCTTTTCTGGGTGGGGGGTTTATGTAGTTGAGACTTTCTTTTTAAAATCCATTTAGTTACTGTATGCCATTTATTGGGAATTTAAAGTTAACAACTGTTAAAAAGGACTTACTACTGCCATTTTAAAATTTATTTATTTATTCTCATTTTATTTAAAAGGTAGGGATGGGGAGGAGAAGGGGGAGGGGAAGATCTTCTATCTGTTGGTTCACTTCCCAAATGCCCAAAATAGCCAAGGCTGGTCCAGGCTGAAGTTAGGATCCTGGAACTCAGTTCAGGTCTCCCACATGGATGGCAGGGACCCAATCTTTTGAGCTGTCACCTGCTGCCTCCTGGGTGTGCATCGGCAGAAAGTTGGAAGTGTAAATGGAGCTGGGACTCAAACCCACACTCCAGTGTGGTGTGTGAGCATCCCAAGCAGTGTCCCAGCTGCTGTGCCAAATGCCTGTCCCAGTACAGCCATTCTGTTAGGTGTTCTCTGGTTGTTTTGTAGATAATCTGTTCCTTCCTCTCTTGCTTGCCTCTAAGGTGGCTTAATGGTTTCTGTAGAGGTATGATTTTTATCCTCCTTGTTTTTGTTGTGTGTTCCTACTAAACATTTTTCCTTTGGGTACTATGAGGCTTATATAGAACATCTTTTAATGGCAATAGTCTATCATCTAATAACAACTTAACTATGACTGCATTCAGCAACTACAGTTCTACTCCTCGTCCACCTACATTTTTATGTTTTTAATGTCAAAGTGTACACCATTTTGTCATGTGGATCCCTCCACAACTTACTTTCTCTGTAATTGCTACTCATAGTTTTGGGGTTTAACTCTTATACTGAGGATAAAATTGCCTTACGCAATGTTATTACAGTCCTGAATTCTTAATGTGCTTATGTTTTACTTATGTCATTGGGGTTTTTGTTTTTGAGTGTTTCATATTATTAATTAGTGGTTTTTGGTTCAGTTTAAAAAGTCCCTTTATCATTTCCTAGAGATAGATCCAGGGGTAATGAACTCACAAGTTTTTGTCTGGGAAAGTGTTTATGTCTCACTCAATCCTGAATGAAAACTCTATTGGGTAAAGTATTTTTTGCTGGAAATTTTTTTCTTTGTTTTTAAAATGGATTTCTTTTGCAAGTGAGAGCTACACAGAGAAATAGAGACACAGAGAGATACATAGAGAGTGAGAGAGAGACAAAGAGAGAGATCCTCCATCCACTCCCCAGATGGTACTCCCCAGTTCTGGGCCAGGCAAAGCCAGGAGCTAGGAACTTCACCTGCGTCTCCCACGTGGGTAGGAGGAGCCCAAACACTTGGGCCATCTTCCACTACTTTCCCAGGCCATTAGCAGGGAGGTAGATTGAAAGTGGAGCAGCCAGAAGAGGAACTGACCCCCACATGTGGTGCCTGCTTTACCCACAACACTATAACACCAGCCCCGGTTGGCATTTTTTTTTTCAGTCCTTTGAATACATCATTCCAGTCTACAGCCATCCCACCTTGAGCATGCCCTATCTTGTCTGAATATATCATCCCAGTCTATTCCAGCCTACAGAATTTCTACTGGAAGAATCCTGATAACAGTGTAGGAACTCCTTTATATGTGAATTGTTACTTAAATCTTTTTTTTTTTTGTTTTTTTTGACAGATAGAGTGGACAGTGAGAGAGAGAAACAGAGAGAAAGGTCTTCCTTTGCCGTTGGTTCACCCTCCAATGGCCGCTGCGGCCGGCGCGCTGTGGCTGGCACAACGCACTGATCCAATGGCAGGAGCCAGGTACTTATCCTGGTCTCCCATGGGGTGCAGGGCCCAAGCACTTGGGCCATACTCCACTGCACTCCCGGGCTACAGCAGAGAGCTGGCCTGGAAGAGGGGAAACCGGGACAGAATCCTGCGCCCCGACCGGGTTAGAACCCGGTGTGCCAGCGCCGCTAGGTGGAGGATTAGCCTGTTGAGCCGTGGCGCCGGCCTGTTACTTGAATCTTGTTGCTCTCAGAATACTTTCTTTCACTTTGATTTTGCATAGTCAATCACTATGTTTCATGACGTCCCCTGTTTGAGTTGGATTTTTTGAAAGCCACTGTGCTTTGTGTGCCTGAGTTTTGGATCTATGCCCAAATTAGGGACCTTTCCAGCAGTAGGGTCACTTGTCCAGGAAGAAGCCAGTCCCTTTCCCACTTGGAACCTGGGAGAGAAACCAATTTCTTTCTGGGGAAAGAGCCTGTGATAGTTCGAGGATAAAACCCCCATTTAAATTTGGGTCCAGTGGCAGAAAAGTGGCTTTATTCAAATTCATATTCTGTTTAATATTTCTGAGTCTCCAAAGGCCAACAGCATTGCTTAATAACACTTTCTAACCTCACATTTCAACCCAGGATGTGAGCTCTTCCCGGGCATAGTTCAAAGCTGCTCTTGCCTGGAAAATACACAAATGAGCACCTCAGCAAATGCTCCTCATTAATTATTGTTTTCCCAAGTAAATCATTGGCAGTGGGTGTAGCTTTTCATTTTAAGCTAGAGGAATACATGCCCTTCCCTGGGTCAGGTTTTGTGCCCGTGTTTCTTCCACCTACTGTAGTACTGAGCTTGGACTCCCAGCAGGTGCGTTGCTCAGGGCTGCGGTTACCCATGGCGCCTGCGGTGGTGAGTGGCCTCCTTCCACTATGGGTGTGTCTGCTGCTGACTTCTGGTGCTGGCGAGGCAGGCAAGCTGCTGGTGGTTCCCATGGATGGGAGCCACTGGTTTACCATGCGCTTGGTCGTGGAGAAACTCATCCAGAGAGGGCACGAGGTGGTTGTAGTCATCCCAGAGGTGAGTTGGCAACTGGGACAATCGCTGAATTGTACAATGAAGACCTACACGACGTCTCACACTCTTGAGGACTTCAATCGTGAATTCATGGTTTTTGCCAAAACTCAATGGAAAATTCGGGAGAATAATTTATTTCACTTAATAACGGGTTCTTCCAGAGGTATTTTTGAAATCATTTTTTCACATTGTAGGAGTTTATTTAATGACAAAAAATTAGTGGAATATATAAAGCAGAATTCATTTGATGCCGTGTTCCTGGACCCTTTTGATATGTGTGGCTTAATTGTTGCCAAGTACTTTTCACTGCCCTCCGTGGTCTTTGGAAGGGGCGTATTTTGCCATTACCTTGAGGAAGCTACGCAGTGCCCTTATCCTCTCTCTTACGTGCCCAGAAGTTGGTTGGCATTCTCAGATGTCATGACCTTCAAGGAGAGAATTTGGAACCTTCTCATCCACTTGGAGGAGCGCTTAATATGCTCCTATTTTTTCAAAAGCACCTTAGAAATTGCTTCTGAAGTTCTCGAAACGCATGTCACACCCTACGATCTCTTCAGCCACACATCAATTTGGTTGTTACGAGCTGACTTTGTTTTGGAACATCCCAAGCCTGTGATGCCCAACATGGTCTACGTTGGCGGCATCAACTGCCAGCAGGGGAAACCTTTGTCGAAGGTGAGTTGTCTTCCTGTATCTGGGTTTTGATACTTAAAAAAACTCACAAGGTTTCTTATTCCTCTGATTAGTCATTTACCTTTGTTGCAGTCAGAGTTTCTTTCTGGTATAATGAGTTATTTGGCCAATTCCTTTAAGGGTGTGTTAGCAAATTTTATCCTGCTGCTTTAGCTTATATGGATGTATATATGACATATAAAATTGTATATAATTTCTAGGCTTTGTTTTGATACTGGTTTTGCAAAGCAATGCAAAACACAGTGAGATCTGAAAGTCCCCCCCCCTTTTTTTTTTATTCCTATGCTGACTTCCTAAAAAATGCTTTCATCACCCCTATAATATCTTTTCCAATTTTTTAAGATTTGTATATATGTACACATGTATCTAATGGAAACTCTGATACCTACTGTATCAAAATCTAGCACCAAGCTGGACATATTGTTTGTACCTTGCCATTCTCACTTGCCAATAGAACAGAGATGACTTTTTTTTTAGGTTGCTTTCTGATCTCCAGACCACCTTCTGATGCTTTCCTGGGCACATTAGCAGGGAGTTGGATGGGGAGTGGGGCAGCAGGGACTTGAACTGGTGCCTATGCGGATTGCAGGTGCAGCAGGCGGCAGCTTCACCTTGCTGGGCCACTGCTGCAGCCCCCAGAGACATCTTTACAGTCCAATGCATACAGCTTTACACACACCTGTAACAATTACACAAACATCTTTACTTTGGGTGAATCACAGTTTTCTCTTCAACCAACTGCTATTGGTATTCAGGGTTTTCCACTTTTTACTTTTGTGAACAAGGCTGTACTAAGCATTCTTTAATATTTTCTCTACATTCTGATGTTCCTAGATTCTCACTCTTTTTTTTTAAAGATTTATTTATTTATTTGAGTGGTAGAGTTACAGACAGTGAGAGGGAGAAACAGAGGGAAATGTCTTCCGTCTGTTGGTTCACTCCCCAATGGCCGCAATGGCTGGAGCTGCACTGATCTGAAGCCAGAAGCCAGGTGCTTTCTCCCGGTCTCCCATATGGGTGCAGGGGCCCAAGCACTTGGGCCATCTTCTACTGCTTTCCCAGGCCACAGCAGAGAGCTGGATTGGAAGAAGAGCAGCCGGGACTAGAACCAGCACCAGTATGGGATGCTGGCACCGCAGGTGGAGGATTAACCTACTGCGCCATGGCACCGATCCCTCACTCTTAACTCAGCAGGCAAGCATCCTAGATACACTGTTGCTTGGCCAAATGCCATGCTCAGATGACATTTCAGTAAATGTTCAAGTCGCTTCCCTCACTCTGAACAGCCTTGCACTTTGGTTAGCAGCATATGGAAATTCTAGTTTGTCCATGTCTGTGGCAACCGGTGGTTTTCAAACTTTTAAATTTTTGTTAATTTTCTGGGCAAAAGAATTCTGTGTACCTGCATCAATTTTCCTATTTTCATGGATATATTGACCATTTTTATATTCTGTGTTGTGAATAATATAGTCACATTTTAAAATTATTTTTGTAGGGTCATTTGTTTCAGGAAATGCTCTACTCCTGTTGAGTATTAGGACTATTTCCTGGGCTCTTCTTCATCATTTTTCCTACAGGATTTTCATGTTTGGGTTAGATTGGTTAATTTTTCCTCAGTTTTTTTTTTCTGGATTTCGACTTGTTTAGCTCTTTCTAAACCTGAGACATAGGAATCTTTATGGCACATCATGTTTTAATGTTTTTAATTCCTCTGATATTAGTAGTATTTTTTTATAATGAGAACTTTAAACTGTACACTGGAAGGATCTGATTTTATTTTTTTCTCTACCAATAGTGCATTGTCCCACATCATTTAGCAAAGAATGCAGTCTTTATCCAGTGTATTGAAATGCACCTTTATCATATTTTGAGCATCTGTGCCCTTTTGATCTGCTTCCCTGCAGCCTGGCTTCTCTGATTTGTTTTTCTACTCGGGCACCAGCTTCGTAGTTTCCTCACAGCAGCCTTGGAGTGAGTTTTACTGTCTAGGAGACACAGACCTGTAGCCGCTATTCCTTCTTCTAAACTTCCATAAAGGGTTCAACCCACACGTCCTTCTTTCTAAAAAAATTGATGTTTAATTCTCAGACCTTAACGTTCATCCTTTTAGACTGTACAGTTCAGTGTTCTTCAGCAGAGTCAGACACAGGCAACATTCACCACTAGCTCATTCCAGGAACTTTGCCTCAATCCAAAAGACACCCCAGGCTCGTTGGCAGTTACTTCTCAATTCCCCCCATTCTCCCAGCCTTGGGAATTCATTTTCTTCTCTTTTAAAAAAAAGATTTATTTATTTATTTGAAAGGCAGAGTGAGGAGGAGAGGGATCGACAGACCTTGCAGGAGTAGGGGTCCGGGAGGGGAGAGAGATTTCCATCTACTGGTTTATTCCACAAATGGCTGCAATGCCTGGGGCTGGGGGCCAAACTCAAGCGCCTGGAACTCTCTCCAGCTCTTCCATGTGGGTCTCAGGGGCCCATGCACTTGGGCCATCCTCCACTGCCTTCCTAGGAGCATTAGCCAGGAGCTGGACCAGAGGTGGAGATGCTGAACTGCACTCTAGTATGGGATGCTGCCATCCCAAGTGGCCTTTGTCTGTGTGGCTTTTCTTGGAGATAGAGTCTTGCAGTATGTGGTCCTTTGTGACTAACATCTTCACCTAGCTTCAGAGTTGATCCTTACTGTAGTATGAGTCAGCACTCTGTCCCTTTGTATGGTTGCATTGCATTCCATGTATGGATTTGCCACAGTTTGTTTATCCTTTATCTGTTGGTGGGTGTTTTGACTGTTTCCCAATGAATAGTGTTGCTCTGAACATTCATGTGCAACAGGCCCGGTTGTACTGACTTCACAGCCCATGTGCCTGGCCTCTACACATGACTGCCTCCCTCTGAAGACAGCAGAGCTCTTGGGAAATGTTTTGCCTTGACCCTTTGGGAATGTTCCATGCAGTGAACTTTGCCCAGCCTGGGTTTGATTTACATCATCGACTGTTCCCTTGGTAGATTTCAGTTGTTTCTGATGGTGTTACAGAATAACCTGCGGTTGGCTGCTAGTCATCATTTAATGTGAAGGGTCCTCATTTCACAAGAATCTATCGAGAGACTCTGTGCTTTGCTGAGTGCTGGGGATGTAGCCGTGATGAAATAGACATAGCTCGGACTGTGACTTACACTTTGGAAGTCAAAGTGGAGGTGCGAAAAGAGCTGATCGTGGAGGGCCCTTCACGAGGAGGAGGAGTAGCCTGTGCCACTCCCCCTGCTCCTGGGACCACCACTCATATTGCTGCAAGCCCGCTGCAGAGTTGTAGACACAGCCCTTGCAGTAGAACCGTTGCCCACTGCACATGTCTTCTGGGTAAGCCGCACTTCCCTGCATTTTGACCACTATACCAAACACCTGCCCCTAAACTTGGATTTTCATTCCATTTTTCATGAATTTCTTCTTTAAAAGATTTATTTATTTATTGAGGCCAGCACTGTGGCTCACTTGGTTAATCATCTGTCTGCGGCACCAGCATCCCATATGGGTGCCGGGTTCTAGTTCTGGCTACTCCTCTTCCAGTCCAGCTCTCTACTGTGGCCTGGGAAGGCAGTGGAGGATGGCCCAAGTGCTTGGGCCCCTGCACCCATATGGGAGACCAGGAGGAGGCATCTGGCTCCTGGCTTTGGATCGGCAGAACGCTGGCCATAGCGGCCATTTGGTGAGTGAATCAATGGAAGGAAGACCTTTCTCTCTGTCTCTCTCTCTCTCACTGTATAACTCTGCCTGGCAAATAAAAAAAAATTTATTTATTTATTTGAAAGGCAGAGTTACACAGAGAGACAGGAAGAGAGAGAGATCCTTCGTCCTTTGGTTCACTCCCAAAATGGCTGCAATAGCCAAGGCTGGGCAAGGCTGAAGCCAGGAGCCAGGAGCTTCCTCTGGGTCTCCTGCTTGAGTGCAGGGGCCCAAGGACTTGGGCCATCTTCCACTGCTTTCCCAGGCTATAGCAGAGAGCTGGATCAGCAGCCAGGACTTGAACTGGTGCCCATATGGGATGCTGGCACTGCAGATGGCAGCTTAACCCACTGTTCCACCATGCTGGCCTCACCATGAACCTTTTCAAGTAAACTTGTACTTACCATTCTTGGGGGAGGGGTCTTGCCTAGCTCTTAACTGTCTGCAGGGTTGACCACGGTCCATTGTCTCTGTTATACCTTTCTGGGGCCTTATTGCTGTGTGGTAGAAGCCTCCTGCCTCCCTCCTCACTCTGATCATTGTAAGTAGGAAGCCCTGTTTGGCCTCTCTCCCTGGGAGGTGGCTCCCGGCTTGGATGGGGCCAGATCTTTGCGTGGCTTGAACAATGAGCTTGCATGCTGGCTGTGTTCCTGGGGCCAGCCTGGAGATTGCCATGTACTTGCAATCTGGTGCTTCAAGCTGCTTCTCCTTTCCCAGGCTCTACTGTGCCTCCAGTGCCAAAGGTGTGGGTCAGGACAGGCCTGTGCGTGACTAGCTCTGGGCAAGCCTACGCTGGCTGTACTAGGGACTGTGTCTCACGGAGATGGTCTGGTTTCCACATCCACAATCTTCTGGGCCCTCTTCCATAATACGTAGGGTGGGCCCTTCCCCAGATCTGACCCTCCCCCTGGCTCTGAGTTGCAAAATCTGATGCTCAGAAAGTCAGCCCCTCCCCTGGCTGACGTGGAGGCAGACACCAGGCTCTCTGAGTCCTTCTCCGGGGCTCTCACCGTGCTGGCCTCACTTCCACTCTGAAGACTGGATTTCCTAAAGGCAAGTCCTGGGTTGCATGTTTTGATATGTGCTATAGAATGGGAAATATCCGTCTGGGTCTTGGTCTGCATTTCCTGGCTAGAGCTCCTAACACCCTTGTAATTTCCTAAGGGATGGGAGTGTGAAAGGTGAACTGAGTGCCTTCTGTTCTCTAAAACAAGCCCTGTTCAACCACGCCTGAGTTTATGACTCAAGTGACTTTCAGAAAGTCCCTGGGGACTGGGGCTGGTGGCCAGGGCAATCGACTTGTGACTGCGTGGTAGAGGAGGGCCTGGTCTGAAAGGCTGACCACCAATGGCCAGTGATTCCTCAATGAAGTCCCCGTTAAAACCCCACAGGGCAGGGCACAGAGAGCTCTCGGGCTGCAGCAGGCTGCAGGGGCACTCGCAGGGAGGGAGCGTGGAGCCCTGTGCCTCTTGCCACACATCTTCCCTTGTGCTTCTTCATGGGTTCATTTATTGCACCCTCTGTAATAAGCTATGAACTGACTCAATAAACCATTATCCATGGTTTTGTTAGTCATCCTAGCAAGTAACTGAGCCAAGATGGAGGGTGTGGAGACCTCTAATTTGCAGCCAAGCCAGACAGAATTTGTGGGTAGTCTGGGCAAGCGTTCCTGTGGTTGGGGTCAGAGTCAGGGCAGTCTTGGAGGACTGAACCTTTACCTTGCGGGGTCTGCCCTGACTCTGGTTGGTGGCCAGAAAGGATGGAATTGCAGACACCCAGTGGGTACTGGAGAGTTCTGGTCGGTGGCCAGATAGAATGGAATTGCAGACACCCAGTGGGTGCTGGAGAGTTCTGGTTGGTGGCCAGATAGGACGGAATTGCAGACACCCAGTGGGTGCTGGAGAGTTGGTGAGTGTGGGAGAAACCCCCACACATCTGGTCACAGACAGGCGTGTGTTGAGTGCAGGCATAGAAGCAAAACCAGTCGGTCTTTTCCTTAAACACACGTAGATGGAGTCAGTGACCAGCTTTTCAGAAAGGATCCTGTGGGTCTTCAATCGTTCCGATTTCTTGAGTGAATCCTAACTATGTGAAAGACAAAATGAGAAATGAGAATAAAATGGATAGTCACCCCGAAAAGCTAGTTTGTCCATCCAGCAAACATTTGCTGAGAGCTTACTGCATACCAGGCCTCGTTCCAGGCACTGGGAATATGGCAGAGAACAAAGCAGACGTTGGCCCTTTGCCCAAGGTGCTCCCATTCCTTCCAGGAGACACACAGTAAATATATGGTAGGGAAGAGGCTGAGGAATGAGGAGGAGGGACTTCAGAGCAAAGGGATGGGCCAGGTTCTTTGATAATTGGAGCAGCAGAAGGTCTGAAATGGCACTGACCAAACCTGCAGTGAGGGAGGGATCAAGCCATGTGGATATCTTGGGTAGAGTTGACATCTTGGTTTTCGTCATCATCTACAGCAGGGCCAAACATAATAGGTTGCCTGTTTCTACAAATAAAGTTTTATTATAACACAACCACATCCATTTTTTTCAGTAATGTCCATGGTTGCTCTCTGGCTACAATGACAGAGTTGGATCATGATCAAAGATATTGAGTGGTTGGCAAAACCTTAAATATTTACTATCTGGACCTTTACAGGAAAAGTTTGCCAATTTTATTTTTCACTCTAAAACCCCAGGAGTTACAAAAAAATATCCTTTCCATTGTTAGGAAACCTCAGTTTTTCACCAATAGAAGGGTAGCCATGCCTGCATCCCAGAGTTGGACTGTCTGGGATGTGACTGTATTATGTCCACCATGGCACAATACCTCCAAGGGCTATGGGCTGGATGGTGGCCCCAAAGGATGTGTCCAAGCTCTAATACCCAATTCTACAGAAGGTGACCATATTGGAAACAGCCGTTGCAGCTGTAATCCATTAAGACAAGCTTTTTAGGGAGGGTCTTAATCTAACAAGCCCACTGTCCTTAAAGAAAGGGGAAATTTGGCATGGAACTAGGCATACAGGGAGAATATCATGAGAGGAGTAGGGTGGAAACTGGGGTGCTGAAGATTGAAGGTGCCCTGAAGATTGCCAGCAAACCCCCAGAAGACAGTCGAGGAAGCTCCCATACGGTCAGCCTCTGGCCAGCCAAGTCCTGAGCGTAGGAGTGGCCTGCCAGCCTGCCGCCCGCCCTTTTCCTTTACCCTGCCTCCTCTTCCTCCCCCTTTTTCTTGTCTGTTGTTCACAGGGCAGGGGTGAATCTTTTGTTCACTGAGATATTTCAAAAGTACTTTTTGTCCCTTAATTACTGCCAAATTGACCCACGTTGCATAATCAGAGCCAGAGGGAGAGCCTCTACTGAGTCTGTCCTTGTCTCTGGAGAATTCACTCCGCCAATTCCTGCAACAGTCCTGGAGCGGCACTGATGCAATCCTCACTGAACATGAAGCCACTGGCAGAGAGCAATGAGCTCACCCAGCCAGGCAGGGGCAGGCTGACTCCAGAATTATGCTCTTAACCACACTGGAGGTGGCAATTATGTCTTAGAGCTCACATCCTTTGGACTAGAATTTGCTGCTCATAATGCAAAAATTCCAGTAACTGCAGCTTAGTCAAGGGCATTGCAAGTGGAATTCATATCAGACTTGCCCAATGCCCATGTGGCTCCCTGTAATCGCAGGCTTGAACCCATGCATCACCATGGTAACCAGAAACTGGACTGGCAGTGCATTGTGTTGTTTTGAATCTTGATTTTATCACCTGTTAATGCCTCAATTTGTTTTGAGAAAACATGACAAAAAAAAGTGGAAAGCATTACTATTCATTCGTTCGTGAATATCATTGATGATGAGGTATGCAGGAGTTCAGGACAGAGAGCTGACAGAGGGAAAAGGGTAGCATCAGGGGTCTTTCTAACTTGTCCTCAAATTGTTGCTATGAAGCCTTAATAGGGAGAGGCATATTGGTTGGAGACAAAGGGAAAATCCACATAGAATTGCAGGTGAAAACACATGGGGCCGTAATTGGTTCAAGTGAGCTGGCACCTAACAAAAGGTTAATGATTAATATAGGTTCATTGAAATAAAAAGGCAGGATTCCGAGCCAGGTAGAAGGACACAGAGTCTGTGAAAGCACTGTTTGGTTCAGGGGACGTAGCCTCCCAGGCCTGCGGTGCAGGGCAGGGTGTATGAATATTTATTGTTGTTGTCACTCTAACTCTCTCCAGGATGGCCTGCCTGCTTTCTGCAGCTCAGAGAGCGTCTGCGGGGGTTCTCTTCGTGGCACTCTGGGGCACAGTGGTGGGTGACAGGCTGCTGGTGGTGCCCCAGGATGGAAGCCACTGGCTTAGCATGCAGGACATAGTTGAGGCTCTTGGGGCGAGGGGGCATGAAATCGTGGTGCTGGTGCCAGAAGTCAACTTGCTCTTGAGAGAATCCAGGTTCTACACGAGGAGAATCTATCCAGTGCCGTTTGACCCGGAGGAGCAGAGTTACCGGTATCGCACCTTTGGAGAAAAGCACTTTACTGACAGGTCCTGGCTGAGCGGGCCTCAGACGGAATACAGGAATAACATGGTTGTGATTGACATGTACTTCATCAACTGCCAGAGCCTGCTGAGACACGGCGACACCTTGGATTTCCTCAGGGCGGGCAAGTTCGATGCTCTTTTCACAGACCCGGCCTTACCCTGTGGTGTGATCCTGGCTGAGTACCTGGGCCTGCCCTCCGTGTACCTGTTCAGGGGCTTCCCCTGTTCCCTGGAGCATGGGTTTGGCGGAAGCCCCAACCCGGTGTCGTACATCCCCCGGTGCTACACAAAGTTCTCCGACCAGATGAGCTTCCCCCAGCGCGTGGTCAACTTCCTCGTTAACTTGTTGGAGGTCCCTCTATTTTACTGTCTATATTCAAAGTATGAGGACCTGGCGGTAGAGCTCCTCAAGAGGGAAGTGGACCTGCCCACCTTATTTCAGAAGGACCCCGTGTGGCTGCTAAGATACGACTTTGTGTTTGAGTACCCCAGGCCGGTGATGCCCAACATGGTGCTCATTGGCGGGATCAACTGCAAGAAGCCGGACGTCCTGTCTCAGGTGGGTGGGTGTGCTTCTCGCAGGCAGACACTGCTCTTCTGGGCTCTGTCTTCTCCCACTCACGTGTGTCCTGTCCCCTGGGAGAAGAAATGGTGGTGGGGAGGGGGGAGGGGTGCCAGGCCTGGAACAGCAGGGCTGTGGGGGACCTGAGGCCCAGGTGACATGCAGGTGTTGCAGTGGACTCTGGGCTCATGCCTGGTGACAGCCATGGATATGCAGATACACTTAGTTTTGTTCTGGGGACAGTCCCAGGATCATTGCAGCAATGGCATTGCAGTCCAGCAGAGGTGAAGGCTTGACCAAGGCAACGTGTCCTTGTTGAAACCCACTCTCCCAACTCTGTCCATGCTTTGTCCCTGGTCCCAAGGCAGGCATGAATAAACCCACAGGCCAAATCTGTTCTTTTTTGAGTTGTTTTAAGCAGTTATTTATTTATCTGTTTGTTTTTATTTATTTGTAATTATTTGTGATCATGGAGAAAAAAGAAGATAGGGAGGGAGGGAGGGAGTGAGGGAGGGGATGAGAGAGGGAGGGGATGCGGGAGGGAGAGAGAAACAGAGAGAGTGAGAGAGAGAGATAGAGAGATAGATCACATCCCTGGATTCACACCCCAAATGCTAAAGGCAGCCAGGGCTGGGCCAGGCTAATGCAGGGAACAGAGCCAGAGCCAGAGCAGGTCTCCAAATCCATGTGCTCTTCCTTGGGAAGCAGGTACCCCAGTTGGCATGTCAGCCACTACACCTCCACAGGCCTGCTTTTATATGGCCCAGAAGTAAGAATGGTTTTTAACATTTATTTTTTATATTTGAAAGGCAAGATTACAGAGAAAGGTAGAGTGAGAGAGAGATCTTCCATCTAGACTACTGATTCACTCCCCAGATTCAGGCCAGAGCCAGGAGCCTGAAACTCCATCTCAAGCACTTAGGCCATCTTCTGCTGCATTCCCAGATGCATTAGCAGAGAGCTGGATCAGAAGTGGCGCCGGCAGGACTTGAAATGGCACCGATACGGGATCCAGGCATTGCAGGTGGAGGCTTGACGCACTGTGCCCCAACACTGCCCCAAGTTTTCATAGCTTTAGAGGGAGGTTAAAAACCAGCACCAGCACCAGCACACAGAACTTGTGACTGAGCTGTGTGGCCTGCAAAGCTGACTGCTCACTGCTGGGCTGGTGCAGACAGGTGTGGGAGCCTCAGACCTCAGGGACTGTTCCTACATGCCCCCCTGAGAAGTGGGGCACAGTGCCCAGAGTCACTTTGGAAAATCAAAACCTGTGAGTTGTTTCTTTTTAAGTATTTGTACCTTTGAAAGTTTTCATCTTCATGCCAGAATTTTCTTTTCAATGCATTTTTCATCGGAAGAAGCCTCAGACAGTCCCAAAGATGCTTGCAATGTGTCTTCCACACCAAACACTGGACACAGGTCCCGTGAGCCAGAGGGGCAGGAGGCTGAGCACACTGGGATGGGGTCCAGGGAGCCCACGTTGCGAAACAGAAACTCCGAGTGTCAGGAAGATTCAACCAGAGGTTTATGAGTACAAGAGGTTTATTTGTTATTGTCTATTCAAAGGGATTTCTTCTTTTCACAAAGAAAAATGGGGCGTGAGAAGGAGAACACTGTCGTCTCTGGTCCCTTGGTGCACGCACTCTGTTTCTGTGAAAGTGACACTGGACCAGAGCAGTGCTGGGGGGGCTCTGGGCTGCCTCACCTGCGTGTCACTGTCACCCAGACGGCCTCCTCGTGGCAATGGGCAGTCTGCAGCCTGCATGTTTTGTTCTTAGCAACTGAGTCAAGGTGGTGAGAATCAAGTTTCCTTTGTCAAATAATCAAGCCATCTCAAGGCTCTGAAACATGTGGCAAGAAGGAGACAAATCCAAAAATGCCGTGTCATCCTTAATAGGCACTTTTAAAAAAAAATTTTTTTTTTTTGACAGAGTGGACAGTGAGAGAGACAGAGAGACAGACAGAGACAGAGAGAAAGGTTTCCTTTGCCATTGGTTCACCCTCCAATAGCTGTCGCGGCCAGCGCGCTGTGGCCGGCGCACTGCGCTGATCCGAAAGCAGGAGCCAGGTGCTTCTCCTGGTCTCCCATGGGGTGCAGGGCCCAAGCACTTGAGCCATCTTTCACTGCACTCCCGGAGCATAGCAGTGAGCTGGCCTGGAAGAGGGGCAACCGGGACAGAATCCGGCGCCCCAACCGGGACTAGAACCTGATGTGCCGGCGCCGCAGGCAGAGGATTAGCCTAGTGAGCCGTGGTGCCGGCCAAGATTCATTTTCAATTATCTTCATATACACAAGATCATTTTAGTATAAATATATATATATTTGACAGGAAGACTGGACAGTGAGAGAGAGAGAGACAGAGAGAAAGGTCTTCCTTTGCCATTGGTTCACCCATCAATGACTGGGCACACCGCGCTGATCCTATGGCAGGAGCCAGGTACTTATCCTGGTCTCCCATGGGGTGCAGGGCCCAAGGACTTGGGCCATCCTCCACTGCACTCCCTGGCCACAGCAGAGAGCTGGAACAGGCACTTTTCAAAAATGCATGACCAGGCCAATGTCTCCACACCTGGAGAAGAATGAAGGGGGTAGGGTAGAGAACAAGAGGGTATGAGATTGAATTGGGATTCAGGGACAAGGGGTAAATTCTGATTTTATCTATCTTTGGGGCAGTGAGCTGGAATGACTGAGACTCGTGTCTTCGTTCCATCCATCCTGACTCTGAGTACAGAAAAGGAGAGGGGCACTGGTGTCTTTCCGGCTGCTTCCTGCTGATTCTGGGTGTAGATGTGGGGCAAAACCTATACTCAGGGTCAGATTGATTGAAGAAGGAGAGAAGTCTGATGTTCCTGTAGATGGCTTGAGATAGAGCCGTCATTTGTTCCTGCAAGAACCTTTGGAATATGTTAACTATGCATGGTAGAAATAGAGCACTATGAGTATGAGGATAAAAGGAGATATTAGAGACATTGCCCATGGTGGGAAAGATGGCCAAAACGAGGCAGAGTGACCTTGAGAATACATCTCATTAGCACAGTTTTTATGCGTTTGATCCCATGTCTTACCATACCCAATGTATTGGTGTAAAAATTTGATCCCATCTCTTATCATACCCAATTTATTGGTGTAAAAGCCAAAAAGAGGCCAAGTCCACCTCTCTTGGCTTTGAGGAGGTCTAGCCTCCAGTGGTTCTGGATTTCTACTCCTGACCATGAATCCACTTGAACCTGGAGACAAGAGAGCTTCCTTGCTAGGTCATTTATGTTTTCTTTGAGATTGGGCGATAAATCTTCAATTTTATTTGCCTTGTCTACTGAAATGCCAGTCTTGTCATTCCTGTTCCATTTCCTCTTTCTCCAGCGAGATTATCAAGGAGGTTAAGTCTAAAATCTCTCTTGATGTGATAGGTTAGAGGGTCAGAAAATAGAGATGGGTCTAGCGTATAGGACGAAGGGGATCTTTGAAACACAAAGTTTTCTGAAGCGATTTTGGAAAAATAGCAAGCCAGAAAAATGCATCCAGGATCTATTCCCAGTCATGCTCAGAGCTATTGCATAACAAAGCCCCGATGAGGCACCTGGATGACAGCTCCTTTTATGTGGTTTTAACCAGCCCCATGGTCCCCTGTGGGGCACTGCTGGCTAAGCACCTGTTCATTCCTGCTGTGTTTTTTCTGCTGACCCCATGAGCAGCCTCTCCTCACCTGGCATTGTTTCAAAGTTGTATCTATTCCTTTACCAAGAACTTTGGAGATATCCTACATGGACCCTGATTACAAGCCGGATTTTGCTTCATAATTTCTGTGGTGAATCATGTTTTTTAATATTTATTCATTTTTTTTGCCAAGCCTCTGCCTATGGCGCCGGCATCCCATAGGGGTACCGGTTCGTGTCCTGCCTGCCGCACTTCTGATCCAGCTCTCTGCTATGGCCTAGGAAAGCAGAAGAAGACGACCCAAGTGCTGGGGCCCCTGCTCCCGCATGGGAGACCTGGAAGAAGCTCCTGGCTCCTGGCTTCGGATCGGCTCAGTCCCAGCCATTGCAGCCATTTGGGGAGTGAACTGGCAGATGGAAGAGCTTGCTTGCTCTCTCTCTTTCTCTCTGCCTCTGCCTTTCTGTAACCCTGCCTTTCAAACAAACAAATAAACCTTAAAAAAGATTTGTTTATTTCTTTTGAAAGAGTTACAGAGAGAGACAGACAGACAGACAACCAACTTGCTTCCACCCTTTACTCCCCAGACAGCCTCAATGGTCAGCACTGGGCCAGGCTGAAACCAGGAGCTTCATCTGGGTCTCCCACATGGGTGCAGGGGCCCAAGCACTTGGCTCATCTTCTTCTGCTTTTCCCAGGCCACTTCCAGGGAGCTGGATCGGAGGTGGAGCAGCTGGGACAGGAACCAGTGTCCCTATGGATCCAGCATCACAGGTGTTATCTGCTATGCCACAACGTCAGCCCCTGTGGATCCTCTTTTTGAGAGGAGATTCTTTCCGTTTATGTCATACTCATTTAATTTATACTAACTTCAATGACTTTATAGTGTTGTACGCATCTTTCTTCCCTTCTTGTTACTAATGTGTGCACTATTCCAAAGGACTCTAAACTTTGCTTTTATTTTGAAAAAAATTAAAAATAATTTATTTGTAGGTATCTCATAAATATACCATCAGGAACATAGCAATTCTTCCCACCATTCTTGCCCTCTCTCCCAGTTCCTCCCCCTTCCTCCTCCCTCTCCTGTTTAGTGCAGGAAAGAGAAAGAAACAGAAAGAACGGAAGCAAAACAAAAAAGAAAGAGTGGACTATCAAAGCTGAGAGAACTGTTCCTCAGTATCTAGACCAGGGCTGTTCTACATGTTTGCTTCTCAAAGGTGATTTCACTCCCCCCTCCCTCTTTTCCCTTCCTTCTCCTTCTTTCCTTTTAGAAACTTAATTCTCTTTAAAGAGGAACCCAAGGAAGGTACATCTCTTGTGAGCTCTTAGACATAACTAACTTATGAGACATAGTATTATCCTCCAATTAATACCCTAAATAGAAGTGATTCTTAAGAACAGTTTTCCTATTAAGTCTCCCAATGCAACTCTTTGAGGACAGAGGTCCTGCATGGGAAGTTGGTGCACAGTGACCCTTGTTGTTTATTTAACAAATAACACTCTTGGCAAGGACATCAGTGATCACCCAAGGCTCTTGACATGAGCTGCCTCGGCTGTGGAAGCCTTTTTGATCCATTGGCTCAACAAGGCCATAAGCAAAGTGCACGTTCTCTCCTCCCTTCAGAGAAAGGCACATCCTTCTTTGGTGGCCACTTCTTTCCCCTGGGGTCTCACCCACAGAGGTCTTGTATGTAGGACATTTTATTTTCCAGGGTATCTTGGCTTTCCATGCCTGAAATGCTCCCTTGGACTTTGCAGCCAGACTGGAATGCCATTAAGGCTAATTCTGAGGTCAGAGTGCTACTTAAAGCAATTGTCCTTCTATGAGTCTGCTCTATGGACTGTTCCCCATATTGGACTTTCACTCCTTTGTAATTCTGTCTGTTACTGTTTCCAAACACTTAGCCCTATTTATATGATCACTGTAACACTGATCCTATCTATATTGTCACTTTACTGCTTCTTTCTAACCATTTGATCTTTGTAACACTTAAGCTGCTATTTTTGTCAGCCAGCTTAAGGGATTTTTGGGTCCTATGGCTACTTGTCAAGCTGTACTCTTGGAAGTCATTCCGTAGGAATGTGTGTAGGACAATACTGCTTTGCAGTTGCAAACTACATGCGTTTCACAATTACAACTTTAGGATCTTGGTGATTCTTCCCACTGTGGCCACCCTTCCACCTACACTCCCACCCCCTTTCCTCTTCCCTATTTATTCTCACTCTTATTCTTTACTAAGATCTGTTTATTGGCCGGCTCCGCGGCTCACTAGGGTTATCCTCTGCCTTGGGGTGCCGGCACACCGGGTTCTTGTCCCATTCGGGGAGCCAGATTCTGTCCCGGTTGCCCCTCTTCCAGGCCAGCTCTCTGCTGTGGCCCGGGAGTGCAGTGGAGGATGGCCCAAGTCCTTGGGCCCTGCACTCCATGGGAGACCAGGATAAGTACCTGGCTTCTGCCTTCGGATCAGCGCGATGCGCTGGCTGCAGCGCGCCGGCCGCGGCGGCAATTGGAGGGTGAACCAACGGCGAAAAGGAAGACCTTTCTCTCTGTCTCTCTCTCTCTCACTGTCCACTCAGCCTGTCAAAAATAAAAAAAAGTTCTGTTTATATTTAACTACATACATAGATGATTAACTCTATGTTAAGTATAGTGTTCAATGAATCATATGAAAGAGAAGATAAGGAAAATATTAGAAAGGAAAAGATAAACAAAATATAGAATTAGAAGCTATTTCTCAACAGTTGAGAGAAGGCTGTTCCAGATCATTGCTTGTCAAAGTGTTCATTTCATTTCTCCATGTTGTCCTTAAGGTACTCTGTTAGTTATCCCAGGTCAGGGAGAACATACAGAATTTGTCCCTTTGGGACTGGCTTGTTTCACTAAGTATGATGTTTTCCAGTCTCATCCATTTTGTTGCAGATGACAGGAGTTCATTTTTTTTTTTTTTTTTTTTTTTTTTTGCTTCTGTGCAGTGTTCTATGGTGTAGCTATCCCACAATTTCTTTCTCCAGTCTTCAGTTGAAGGGCATTTGGGTTGATTCCATGTCTTTGCTAATGTGACTTGAGCTGTGATAAACATGCAGGAACAGAGAGCTCTTTCATATGTTGATTTCATTTCCCTTGGGTAGAGTCCCAGGAGTGGGATGGCTGGGTCATATGATAGGTCTGTATTCAGATTTCTGAGGTATCTCCATACTGTCTTCCATAGTGTCTTCCACAGTTTACATTCCCACCAACAGTGGATTAGGGGACCTTTTTGTCCACATCTTCACCAGTACTTGTTGTTTCTTGATTTCCATATGGAAGCCACACTGGGTGGTGGGGAGTCAGTTGTCTCTTCACCTTGCTGATTGTTTCTTTGCAGTATAGAAGCTTCTCAATATGATGTAATCCCATTGGTTGATTTTGGCATTGATTGCCTGTGCCTCTTGAGTCTTTTCCGGGAACTCTTTGTCTGTGCCGATGTCTTGTGGAGTTTCCCCAATATTCTATAATAGTTTGGTGATGTTCGGTTGTGGATTTAGGTCTTTAGTTCATTTTGAGTGGATCTGGGTGAAAGGTGTCAGGTAAAGGTCTTGTTTCATGCTTCTGCATGTGGCAATCCAGTTTTCCCAGCACTATTTGTTGAAGAGACTGTCCTTGCTCCAGGGGTTGATATAAGCTCCTTCGTCAAAGAGAAGTTGGTTACAGATGCTTGAATTGATTTTGGGTGTTTCTATTCTGTTTCATTGGTCTCCTCAAACTTTATTCATGTCTTTGTGGTGACGGCATCAAAATCTTTTTCTCCTGGCTGTTTTGAAATATATCACGTGTGTTCGTCACCTATGGTCACGCAACTGTGCAGATGAATCCAGCACTTTTCTCCTAACTGAACTTGTTCCCGCTGACCAGTCCTTCCCTCCCTCTCCCTCTCCTCTATGCTGTTGGTGCTTAGGAACTGCTGTGCTGCTCTCAATTTCAGTGAGGTCAAGTTTTGATTTCTACCTATGACTGAGGTCAAGGGCTGTTTGTGTTTCTGTAGCTGGCTTGTTTTGCTTAAAACTAACAGCCTCCAGTTCCATCTACATTTTCACCAATGACAAGGTTTAGTCCTTTTTTATGGCTAAATACAAGGGGTCTTCAAAAAATTTGTGGAAATTGCCAGTTACGAAAAACTATGTGTGCATTCCAGAAATCTTTGTAACAAAATGAACTTTTGTCTTCATTGCATTTTCTACAACCCTTGGGAAGTACCCTTGATGGAACAAAGGCATACTCCGCAGCCATTCTATCTAGCTCCTTTCCCGAAAATAGATAAAATCAGAATTTACATTTTATCCATACATCCTTTGAATTTTTCTCTTACCCCTGCATCCCAGTCCAGTCTCACAACCTGTATCGTCCCCACCCTGCCCCTGCATTGTTCTCCAGGTTTCGAAGGCAAAGCCAAGCTTGAAGAATCTGTGCAGAGCAACTCAGATTCATCAGTTACTCTCCCTCCCCTGCAGACCTCTAGCCCACCCTAAGATAGAAAGCCCAGTCCGCTGGGGTCTGCGCCCTCTACCATGTGTTCAGTCTGTGTGCACACTGGCAGTTGGTCACCAATCTCTGCCATTTATTTTTCTTCAATAAATTCATTTTGGCTGTGAGTTCATATCCTGTCTCCTCTCAGTTCTGCACCCCTTTTCCTTATAACCGTCATAGTATTTGTGTGTGTGTGTGTGTATACTCACACTCAAACACACACAGATTTTTCTTTTTTTAAAGATTTATTTATTTATTTGAAAGTCAGAGTTACACAGAGAGAGAAGGGGGAGGGAGGGAAGGAGAGTGGGAGAGAGAAAGGGAGGAAGAGAGGGAGAGGGAGAGAGAGAGGTTCACACCCCAACTGGCCAAAATGGCCAGAGGTGCAGAGATCTGAAGCCAGGAGCCAGGAGCTTTTTCTGGATCTCCCATGCGAGTGCAAGGGCCCATGTGCCTGGGCCACCTTCTAGTGCTTTCCCAGGCCATAGCAGAGAGCTGGTTCAGAAGTGGAGCAGCCGGGTCTCAGACACCATTCCAGTTTGAGAGATTGTTATATCGTATGGTAGTTCCAGCTTTAATATTTTTTGAGAATAATCCATCCTGTTTTCCATAATGGCTATGCTAATTTGTACTCTCGTGAATAGTGTTCTAGTGTTCTCTCTTTTCCACATCCTCACTGGCACCTGTTATCTTTTGCGAAATTTGATAATAGTCATTCTAACTAGAGTGAAGCAATATTCATTATGGTTTAAATTTGTTTCCACAATGATTAGTGATGTTGATTGTGTGTGTGTGTGTGTCTTGGATGTTTGTCTTTTCTTTTGAGAATTCTCCATTTGTTAGGTAGGAATTAGATATGAGCTTATGTGTGTGTAACGGGCCTAAAGAGAAGACTTCTATGTCCAGCACATGCATCTCAAAGCCATCCTGGTAATGTTTCAGGGGCAGCTGGGTACTCGCATCCTGCCCTGCCCCCTTCTACCTGATAACCTGCCAGGTGGGGGTCCCCGCCCCTCCTGCCTGACAAATCTTCCACAGTCTCCCAGATGCAGCCCAGTATCTGCATCTCAAACACCCTGCTCAGGATCCTGATTCTCCAGGGGGTCCTGCTCACCCTTCCTCTGAACCCAGGATGATGCCAGCGAGGCTTCCTCCTGTCTGATGCCTTCAGGGAAAACTCAGGAGCTCCTTAATGTCTACATCCATAAAATCCTTTGTTTCAGGAGATGTGTGAAGAAAAGACCCATCTCCTACACACACACACACACACACACACACACACCCGGCATCAACATGACAGCTCGCTCAGCCCTCTTCCTCTATGCTGAGTAGCCTGCCTGCCTGCCTGCCTGCCTGCCCAGGTGTAATCTCTCCACTCAACCATGTAACCTTGCTCCTTCCCCCCAGTCCGAGCGACTGCACTCTCTCTCAGGTCCTGTCTGGAGAGGTGCCCTTCCGTCTTTACGGATGTCCCTTCCCTAATAAACTTTGCTACTTTTTACTTTCCACTAGTCTGTCTTACGCCTGAATTCTTTCATGCTCAAAGACAAGAACCCTGCCATTCTCCAGTAACACGTTCATGTCACTTGGCCAACTTACAAGCATGTTATTGGTTTCTTGATAGTAGGTTGCTTGAGTTCCTTATATATTCTGGATATTAACTCCTTTTTAGATGTGTAGTTTCCAGATATTTTCTTCCATTTTGTATGTTGTTTCTCCATTCTGTTGATTATCTTCTTTGAAGTTTTTCACTTAGATGTAATCCCATTGGGCTGTTTTTGGTCTTATTCCTCCTAAGGTGGTCTTATTAGAAAAAAAAGCAGCAGCAGCTTCCCAGTGCCATGTCGTGAAGCATTTCTCCAGGGTTTTCTCCTGACTTTCACAGTGTGTGTCTTCCATGAACTGCCGGGACCCATTTTGAACGCCCTTTTGCATGTGTAGGTCTACGTCCCTCTTCCCCATGCGGATCTCCAGTTTTCCCAGCACTGCTGATTGAAGAGACTGTCCTCTCTTCACTGTGTGATCTTAGCACTTTGTGGAAAATCCCTTGGATATCAGGGCCTGGGTTTATTTCTAGGCTTTCTATTTTGTCACATGGGCTTTTGTATGTATTTTTTTTATATCAATGCTATATTGTTTTGATTGCTATAAGTACAGCATATTTTGAGTGAGACAGTGTAGTGCCTGTTGCTTTGTTCTTTGCTCAAGATTGCCTTAGCGATTGAGGGGATTTTGTGATTTCCTATGACTTTTAGCATGGCCCTATCTTGTCCTGGGAAGGATGCCATTGGTATTTGATAAGGATTACGTTGAATTTATAGACTGCTCTAGGCAGTATGGACATTTTAACAATATTGCTTCTCCCAGTGCACAGTCACAGTTATCATTCCTTTCTTGTGTGTATTCTCTTCGATTTCTTCCAACAATTTTTCATCCTCTTTATTGTGTTCTTTTTTTGTTGCTTTGGTGAAATTTATTAGTCTTGTCTTACTGTTGCTATTATAAATGGAGTTGCTGATTGCACTTCTTTTTCTGATAACACTCTATCACAACATAGAAACGCTACTGAGTTTTGTATGTTGATTATGTCTCCTTCGACATTGCGGAGTTGATTTATTTGTTCTGGTTGTTTTTTGGTAGGGTCTTTGGGGCTTTCTATCTTTGATCACATTATCAGAAAACAATGACAATTTAGTTCCCTTCTTTGAAATTTGGATGTCTTTTAGTTTTTTCTTTGCTCGCTACCCTGGTTAGAAATTCCAGACTATGTTGAATAAAAGTGATGAAAGCTGACATCCGTTTTCACTCTAGATTTAGAGATCAGTTTTCCCTCATTCAGTCTGGTGTTGTTGGTGGGCTTGTGTATGTTGAGGTATGTTCCTCCTCAATGTTCAGTATGTTCAGTGTTAAGATTCATCATGGTGGGCCCTGCTCTGAATTCCAAGGCAAGGTCTGCGGCTTCTCTGTTCTCTTCCCCAGGAGGTGGAATCTTTCTCCACCTGTGCTGACAGAGGTGGGGTAGGGATGGCAAGGCAGTCACTGGAGTGCTGTGGCTGACACTGAGCTGGGATACACCTGGAGCTCAGGTCATGGGGGTGGAAGTTACCTTGGCTTCTTCAGTGCCCCCACCCCTCGGTAGGGCAGCTTTTCATCCAGCCATCACTGTGCAAACCAGACTTTCAGAGTGGAGCTCCACTGTGCTGCTTTGAATCTTGAATTTGTTACCTGTTAATGCTTCCTTTTCCTTCTGAGAAAAGTTGCTTAAAAAGATGACAGAAGCACTCGCCTTCATTCAAGGATGGACAACACCAGTGATGAGGAATGCAGGGGGTTTCAGAGCTGGCAGAAAGGTGGGTGGGGAGGATCATGGCTCTTTCCAAATTGCCCTCAGACTGTTGCAAGGAGTGTGTCAGAGAGAGAGGCAGATGGGTGGAGGTGAAAAAGTAAACTAAAGTCTCAGGTGAAAGCTCATGGGGCCCTAATTGGTTCAAGAGAGCTTGCTTAAAAAATGATTAATGGTTGATATAGGTCCATTCAAATAAAAGGGCAGGATTCCGAGCCAGGTAGAAGGACACAGAGTCTGTGAAACCACTGTTTGGTTCAGGGGACATAGCCAGAAGGCCTGCGGTGCAGAGCAGGACGTGTGAAGTATTTATTGTTGTTGTCACTCTAACTCTCTCCAGGATGGCCTGCCTGCTTTCTGCAGCTCAGAGAGTGTCTGCGGGGGTTCTCTTCGTGGCACTCTGGGGCACGGTGCTGGGTGACAGGCTGCTGGTGGTGCCCCATGATGGAAGCCACTGGCTTAGCATGCAGGGCATAGTTGAGGCTCTTGGGGCGAGGGGGCATGAAATCGTGGTGCTGGTGCCAGAAGTCAACTTGCTCTTGAGAGAATCCAGGTTCTACACGAGGAGAATCTATCCAGTGCCGTTTGACCAGGAGGAGCTGAGAAATTGGTATCGCACCTTTGGAGAAAAGCACTTTACTGACAGGTCCTGGCTGAGCGAGCCTCAGACCCAATACAGGAAACTCATGGTTATGATTGACATGTACTTCATCAACTGCCAGAGCCTGCTGAGACACGGCGACACCTTGGATTTCCTCAAGGCGGGCAAGTTCGATGCTCTTTTCACAGACCCGGCCTTACCCTGTGGTGTGATCCTGGCTGAGTACCTGGGCCTGCCCTCCGTGTACCTGTTCAGGGGCTTCCCCTGTTCCCTGGAGCATGGGTTTGGCGGAAGCCCCAACCCGGTATCGTACATCCCCCGGTGCTACACAAAGTTCTCCGACCAGATGAGCTTCCCCCAGCGCGTGGTCAACTTCCTCGTTAACTTGTTGGAGGTCCCTCTATTTTACTGTCTGTATTCAAAGTATGAGGACCTGGCGGTAGAGCTCCTCAAGAGGGAAGTGGACCTGCCCACCTTATTTCAGAAGGACCCCGTGTGGCTGCTAAGATACGACTTTGTGTTTGAGTACCCCAGGCCGGTGATGCCCAACATGGTACTCATTGGCGGGATCAACTGCAAGAAGCCGGACGTCCTGTCTCAGGTGGGTGGGTGTGCTTCTCGCAGGCAGACACTGCTCTTCTGGGCTCTGTCTTCTCCCACTCACGTGTGTCCTGTCCCCTGGGAGAAGAAATGGTGGTGGGGAGGGGGGAGGGGTGCCAGGCCTGGAACAGCAGGGCTGTGGGGGACCTGAGGCCCAGGTGACATGCAGGTGTTGCAGTGGACTCTGGGCTCATGCCTGGTGACAGCCATGGATATGCAGATACACTTAGTTTTGTTCTGGGGACAGTCCCAGGATCATTGCAGCAATGGCATTGCAGTCCAGCAGAGGTGAAGGCTTGACCAAGGCAACGTGTCCTTGTTGAAACCCACTCTCCCAGCTCTGTCCATGCTTTGTCCCTGGTCCCAAGGCAGGTGTGAGGAAACACACAGGCCAAATCTGTTCTTTTTTGAGTTGTTTTAAGGAAATATTTATTTATTTGTTTGTTTTTATTTATTTGTGATCATGGGGAAAAGGAAGAGAGGGGGAGAGGGAGAGCGAAAGAGGGAGAGAGGGCGAAAGAGAGGGAGAGACAGAGTGAGAGAAAGAGAGAAAGAGAGAGAGAGAGAGAGAGAGATCTCCCATCCCTGGATTCACTCCCCAAATGCTAAAGGCAGCCAGGGCTGGGCCAGGCTAATGCAGGGAACAGAGTCAGAGCCAGAGCCAGGTCTCCAAATCCATGTGCTCTTCCTTGGGAAGCAGGTACCCCAGTTGGCATGTCAGCCACTACACCTCCACAGGCCTGCTTTTATATGGCCCAGAAATTAGAATGGTTTTCATACTTGTTTTTCTTTTAACATTTATTTTTCATATTTGCAAGGCAAGGGCCAACGCCACACTCAATAGACTAATCCTCTGCCTGTGGCGCCAGCACACCGGGTTCTAGTCCCGGTCAGGGTGCCGGATTCTGTCCCGTTGCCCCTCTTCCAGGCCAGCTCTCTGCTGTGGCCCAGGAGTGCAGTGGAGGATGGCCAAAGCGCGGGCCCTGCACCCCATGGGAGACCAGGAGAAGCACCTGGCTCCTGGCTTCAGATTGGCGCGGTGTGCGGGCCGCAGTATACCAGTCATGGCGGCCATTGGAGGGTAAACCAACGGCATAGGAAGACATTTCTCTCATGTCTCGCTCTCTCACTGTCTACTCTGCCTGTCAGAAAAAAAAAAGAAAAAAAGGCAAGATTACAGAGAGAGGGGGAGAGAGAGAGATCTTCCATCTAGACTACTGATTCACTCCCCAGATTCAGGCCAGAGCCAGGAGCCTGAAACTCCATCTCAAGCACTTAGGCCATCTTCTGCTGCATTCCCAGATGCATTAGCAGAGAGCTGGATCAGAAGTGGCGCCGGCAGGACTTGAAATGGCACCGATACGGGATCCAGGCATTGCAGGTGGAGGCTTGACGCACTGTGCCCCAACACTGCCCCAAGTTTTCATAGCTTTAGAGGGAGGTTAAAAACCAGCACCAGCACCAGCACACAGAACTTGTGACTGAGCTGTGTGGCCTGCAAAGCTGACTGCTCACTGCTGGGCTGGTGCAGACAGGTGTGGGAGCCTCAGACCTCAGGGACTGTTCCTACATGCCCCCCTGTGAAGTGGGGCACAGTGCCCAGAGTCACTTTGGAAAATCAAAACCTGTGAGTTGTTTCTTTTTAAGTATTTGTACCTTTGATAGTTTTCATCTTCATGCCAGAATTTTCTTTTCAATGCATTTTTCATCAGAAGAAGCCTCAGACAGTCCCAAAGATGCTTGCAATGTGTCTTCCACACCAAACACTGGACACAGGTCCCGTGAGCCAGAGGGGCAGGAGGCTGAGCACACTGGGATGGGGTCCAGGGAGCCCACGTTGCGAAACAGAAACTCCGAGTGTCAGGAAGATTCAACCAGAGGTTTATGAGTACAAGAGGTTTATTTGTTATTGTCTATTCAAAGGGATTTCTTCTTTTCACAAAGAAAAATGGGGCGTGAGAAGGAGAACACTGTCGTCTCTGGTCCCTTGGTGCACGCGCTCTGCTTCTGTGAGAGTGCTGTCTGGGGTGACACTGGACCAGAGCAGTGCTGGGTGGGCTCTGGGCTGCCTCACCTGCGTGTCACTGTCGTCCAGACGGCCTCCTTGTGGCAATGGGCAGTCTGCAGCCTGCATGTTTTGTTCTTAGCAACTGAGTCAAGGTGGTGAGAATCAAGTTTCCTTTGTCAAATAATCAAGCCATCTCAAGGCGCTGAAACATGTGGTGATGGTTCCTGTCATTGTGAATTTACTAAATGCCATGGAATTTTCCTTTATTTAAAAAAAAAAGCTAACGTTATGTTATGTGATTTTACCTCAGTAGATTACCCAGTAAAGAAGAACACTCATCACTGATCATAGCTTTAAAATGTATTTCGCATTAGGCGGGTAACACAAGCAGGTGACACAAAAACCAAACAAAACACAAATGTCCAATTAAACTTTGTAATTACTTCTCACTTCAGAAATAACCCAAAACACACATTAATAAACATTGAAACCTAGTTTTCCTATCAAATTAGCAAAACAGTTGTTATTTGTAACTGTTGGCTGTGATAGTGTAACCTAAATAGGATCATACATATCTGAAAAATGAGCAAAGCCTTTGAGAATGCTAGCTTAGTAAATCTCCTTGCATAATGCTGTGCCTCTCACTCCTGGGAAGAGGCCCCTCTCAGGACCATGGCTGGGCTCCCAGCCTTGCCCATGTGGGAGAGCACAGTGAGACAAACCTCTTAGGCTCCTGTGAGTGTGACTCTTCCAGCCCCCCTCCTCTGTCCAGGGAGGAGCTCAGGCATCTCAGAGGACTGCCTGGTTGCTTCTGCCTATGTTGGCTTCCTGGCTAGTGACTTCCGCTGTGAGAGACAGAATCAGGAGCACTCCCTGTGTTCTGAAACCTCTTCCCCTAGGTCTTCCCAGGGCCGACTCTCAACCGTGTGCACCTTCATCAGCCCCAGGAGAGGTCTGATGGTGCCAGAATCTCCCCTTGCCTCTGCAGCCTTCCCATCTTCCTCTCTTGTCATTTTTCTTTCCTAGAATCACACACAGTTTGTGTAAGAAAGAACATTTGTCTTTAGATCCTTGCTCTCTGCCTACAGGGGCTCAAATTCTATTTGCACATCGGTAGAGCCCCATCTTTCCCATGGCTTACCTCTCGTCCTGTTAGGAGGCTCAGGTTCCAAGTATCTCAATTTTTGGAGGAGAATTTAGCCTAACATTTCATTATTAGAAGAGCCACTGGAGTATTTTTCTCAGAACCAAGGAATTGAGATAAATCCTAGTTTCTTCCACTTGTGCTGCAAAGAACCACTCAAACCTTTAAAGCCCATGCTGTGTCTTTCCCTGTTAGGACTTTGAAGAGCTTGGAGCCAGGTGTAGGCAGAAAGGTGCTCTGGGAAGGAGCACACTTTCTTGGCCCAGCCTGCTCTAAAGGAGGGGCTGGAGAGCTTCCCCTGCTGGATCCAAGGACCCCTCCCTTGTTCCCATTATGTTAGCAGAGCAAGAGAATCAGGTTAAGAACTGCAGGGTTGGGGGTTGGGGGCGGCCATGGGTGTGGCGCTGTGGCCTAGTAGGTAAAGCTACCGCCTGCAGTGCCGGCATCCCATATGGGCACCGGTTCGAGTCCTGGCTGCTCCACTTCTGATCCAGCTCTCTGCTGTGGCCTGGGAAAGCAGTGGAAGATGGCCCAAGTCCTTGGGCCCCTGCACCCACATGGGAGACCCGGAGGAAGCTCCTAGCTCCTGGCTTTCGCCCTTGCAGCCAAATAGGGAGTGAACCAGGCGATGGAAGACCTCTATGTCTCTCTCTGTCTCTGCTTCTGTGTGTAACTCTGACTTTCAAATAAATAAATCTTTTTTTTTTTTTTAAAAGAGCTCCAGGGTTTGAATTTGAATCTTTCACTTCTCTGTCTGTAGAATGAGAACACCCAGGGAGGTGTGCAAGGGTGAGAGTCAGGATAGATGAGCAAGGCCAAGAGGAGGCAAGACAGAAACTAACAGCCAGAACAGGTTTATGCAGGAGCAAACCTGACAGGGAGTGACTATGGCATGTGCAGGGAGTGGACACACAGAGCTCTCTTACAGGGGGGGGGCAGCTGAGGGTCCTAAGCTGGAGGGCATTACATGGGAGTGAGCTGCTTTGCTTGGGTTTTCTGCGGGCACAGGCTTTTCAAACTTAGCTGGCCTTCCTCTCTGCTGGCTGGTTGGTTGGCTGGGGGAGAATGCAAGGGGTGGGGCTGAGCTATTGGAAAAGAATGCAAGGGGTTGCTTTTTGTTCTCCCTCCAGCAGCAGGGAGAGCAAGTTCATAGGAGACCTCTGGCAGCCAAGGAAGCAACAGAAAGGAGGCGGGGCCACTTGGGCTAGCATCCTTGGACTGACCCTCACTTGGGAGAGCAAACCAAAGCACCCAGCTAGGCGGTGAGGGGGACTGCAGTTCCTCTGCCCACCCTCCCTACAGGAGTCTCTGCAAGTGATGCTGGTCCAGACTGAAATGTCAACATTTCTTGGTTAAGCCAAGAGGGAAACAAATCCAAAAATGCCATGTCATCCTTAACAGGCACTTTTCAAAAATGCATGACCAGGCCAATGTCTCCACACCTGGAGAAGAATGAAGGGGGTAGGGTAGAGAACAAGAGGGTATGAGATTGAATTGGGATTCAGGGACAAGGGGTAAATTCTGATTTTATCTATCTTTGGGGCAGTGAGCTGGAATGACTGAGACTCGTGTCTTCGTTCCATCCATCCTGACTCTGAGTACAGAAAAGGAGAGGGGCACTGGTGTCTTTCCGGCTGCTTCCTGCTGATTCTGGGTGTAGATGTGGGGCAAAACCTATACTCAGGGTCAGATTGATTGAAGAAGGAGAGAAGTCTGATGTTCCTGTAGATGGCTTGAGATAGAGCCGTCATTTGTTCCTGCAAGAACCTTTGGAATATGTTAACTATGCATGGTAGAAATAGAGCACTATGAGTATGAGGATAAAAGGAGATATTAGAGACATTGCCCATGGTGGGAAAGATGGCCAAAACGAGGCAGAGTGACCTTGAGAATACATCTCATTAGCACAGTTTTTATGCATTTGATCCCATGTCTTACCATACCCAATGTATTGGTGTAAAAATTTGATCCCATCTCTTATCATACCCAATTTATGGTGTAAAAGCCAAAAAGAGGCAAAGTCCACCTCTCTTGGCTTTGAGGAGGTCTAGCCTCCAGTGGTTCTGGATTTCTACTCCTGCCCATGAATCCACTTGAACCTGGAGACAAGACAGCTTCTGTGCATTTATGTTTTCTTTGAGATTGGGCGATAAATCTTCAATTTTATTTGCCTTGTCTACTGAAATGGCCAGTCTGGTCATTCCTGTTCCATTTCCTCTTTCTCCAGCGAGATTATCAAGGAGGTTAAGTCTGAAATCTCTTGATGTGGTAGGTTAGAGGGTCAGAAAGTAGAGATGGGTCCAGGGTAAAGGATGGAGCAGGAAGTAGGATGGCAAGTGTACAAGTCCCTGTGCAGTGATGGGGAGGCAGATGCACGCCTGGTTACTGTCGCTCCCCGTCTTCGTGGAGGAACGACACAGGACCCTGCGTTGTTCTTCTGTCTGCTCGGCCCTCCCCGGGTTTGCTGCTGGTTCTTCCCGGGTTGGCTACCGACCCTTCCACCTCCGTGGAAGGGCGGTTCCCCCTGCCACATTCCCCACTTCCGCGGGGGAGCGGCACACCGCCGGCCGGCTCTCTCGGGGGCTGCACAGGTGTTCCCCTTTGATGTTCCTGGTGCATGCCGTCTCTCTCCTCCTTTATAGTCCTCTTCCACCAATCCCAACTCTGCTACCCACACGCCGAGTACGCTGCTCTCCTCCAATCAGGAGCAGGTCCCACAGTTTATTGGTTGAACTGGAGGCAGCTGTGTAGAAGCTGTTTCCCTTCTCAGCGCCATATTGTGGGAAAGCAGATGCATAGAATAAGTCTTAATTCCAGTAACTTAGTCTAGTCCGAGTTGCTCCCAGTTGCTCCCCACAGTTACCACGGAGAAAGAATGCCCTGATTCTGGTCCTATACACGCGAGCATATGCTAGGAGACAACCTTTACGGTTTCATGTGGCAAGGAATGTGATGAGTAAATGCCATGGCAGCCACTTCCACTGGGTGTGAGGAGTGGTGGTGGCCAGTAGGGGGTGGGCCTGGAAGGGGGACATTAGGTCACAGGTGTCCTGGGGCAAATGAACCCACATTGTGGGAAGAAGGGAAGGAAGTGTGAGTGATGCTTAAAGGGGCTTGACTGCTTAGCGAGGCTGTAGCAGAGATGCCTTGGACAGGTCTAACAGGTGGATCCTCTATACAATATCAGCGTTTGGTCCTCTAGCCATGCCAGCATTTCTTCCGGGAAGCTCCAACAGAGATCTATTTCCTGGGGTTCTGCCAGGAAGGTTCTGGTCCTGGTCATATGAACATGGACCCATTCCCAGAGCAGGGTGGGGATGGGGAGGGCTTGCCAGCCCTCAGAAGAGGAATGTGTGCAGATCCAACATGAGAGACATGGGGATTATCTTTAAAAAATAGGCTAGAAGAACTACTGGGGAGAGGTATGTTAAGACTTTTGGGAGGAAATGTGGGGGCTTTGAACCACAAAAGGGGATCAGGTTAGAAGCAGGAGGTAGCAGAAAAGCATCCTACCAGAAGGGGAACAGAGTGCTAAGAGCAGTTTGTTAAGACAGGTCAGCCTGTGGGGACGATGGCTGTCAAGCCTATGGCAAAGGTTAGGGCTAGGACTGCGGCTACAAACAGTAGCAGAGGGTGACAGTGCATTCCTGTATGAAGTGTGAACGGAAGGGAAAAGGAGTTCTGTGTAGGTGTGAAGTCCCAGGGATCTCCCTGGAGCCAGCACTCTGACACAAGGTCGGGAAGGTAGATTGGTGTGAGACTGAAATGAGATTCAGGGACAAGGGAGAAATGCTGATTTTATCTGTCTTTTGGGCACTGAGCTACAATGGCTGAGACTTGTGTCTTTGTTCCATCAAGTGGGAGGGGGGCCCAGGTCAGTGTCTGAGCACTGCACTGGATGGGGGGGGGGCTACTCCAGTGGCCAAGGAGGTGTGATGCACCTGGCAGGGCAGCCCTGTGTGATGTGGCCTGCACCCCTGAGTTTACTGGGGTCTGTGCAGCAGACTGCAGTGTCCTGAGGGCAGCACTGCACCTCAGGAACCAACAGGAGCAGGGCAGGTGTGAAGCCCAGCTGCACCTGTGGGTGTCTGGGGTGTCTGGGGTCAGGTCTCTCCAGCTGCCCAGTGGGCTGGCTCTCCGTTTTTGTGCACTGCTCTCCAGCACACTCCCACAAGTACTGTAGCCAAATAGTAGCTGTTTTTCTCTTTTTTTTCTGATGCTTCTTTATCAGGGAGTTGCTGAGCTGCCTATAATCAGTCATCTCCCCCAGAGAAGAAAGAGTTAACAGATTTATCAGATTAGGCCACAGCAGGCAGAGAAGTGAATTGGCAGCAGGTCAGTTGCAATCTGTCAAAGAGTGGTTAAAAAGAGGAGTGGCAGGTATTAAAATAAAATGAGTGTTGAATACCTTGTTTTGGGAGTAGTCAGGAAAAGAAAGGCACGAACTAGCATGCTCCCGGGACAGCACAGGGGCAGGTGCGTTTGTCCAGGACCGGCCGTCAGATCCATCTCTCCTGGGTGGAGGCAGAGGGTAGGGCCACCGTAAAAGAGAGGGATAGGTTTATTGCACAGTGATTTGCTTAGGGAGCACACTGTGTCTTCCATTGATGTGCTGTTTTGTTAAGTGGCCTGGTGACGACAATACGAAGATTGGAAAAGCTCAGGTAGGAGCACAGGCTGGTGTGGCCAGTGCAATGCTGCTGCCCTCCCGGGGCCGGCGGGGCCGCTGCTCTTGCTGTGTGTGGTGCGCTGGGCTGAGGGCAGCAGGGTGTGGTGGTTCCTTGGAGGGCAGCCACAGGCTCAGCATGCAGAAGGTCCTGCAGGAGCTCCAGGCCCGAGGCCACCAGACTGTGGTCCTTGTGATACAGCAGAATCAGTCTCAGAGGAGAGGCCCCTTTCACTCTGAGAACCTGTGCCAGTCCTCTCATGCAGGATGGATTCAACATGTGCTCTGGCAGCACCATCAGACGATCTTTGAAACACAAAGTTTTCTGAAGCGATTTTGGAAAATGTAGCAAGCCAGAAAAACGCATCCAGGACCTATTCCCAGTCATGCTCAGAGCTATTGCATAACAAAGCCCCGATGAGGCACCTGGATGACAGCTCCTTTTATGTGGTTTTAACCGGCCCCATGGTCCCCTGTGGGGCACTGCTGGCTAAGCACCTGTTCATTCCTGCTGTGTTTTTTCTGCTGACCCCATGAGCAGCCTCTCCTCACCTGGCATTGTTTCAAAGTTGTATCTATTCCTTTACCAAGAACTTTGGAGATATCCTACATGGACCCTGATTACAAGCCGGATTTTGCTTCATAATTTCTGTGGTGAATCATGTTTTTTAATATTTATTTATTTTTGTGCCAAACCTCTGCCTGTGGCGCCGGCATCCCATACGGGCACCAGTTCGTGTCCCAGCTGGCTGTTTCACTTCTGATCCAGCTCTCTGCTAGGCCTAGGAAAGCAGAAGAAGACGACCCAAGTGCTGGGGCCCCTGCTCCCGCATGGGAGACCTGGAAGAAGCTCCTGGCTCCTGGCTTCGGATCGGCTCAGTCCCAGCCATTGCAGCCATTTGGGGAGTGAACTGGCAGATGGAAGAGCTTGCTTGCTCTCTCTCTCTCTCTTTCTCTCTGCCTCTGCCTTTCTGTAACCCTGCCTTTCAAACAAACAAATAAACCTTAAAAAAGATTTGTTTATTTCTTTTGAAAGAGTTACAGAGAGAGACAGACAGACAGACAACCAACTTGCTTCCACCCTTTACTCCCCACACAGCCTCAATGGTCAGCACTGGGCCAGGCTGAAACCAGGAGCTTCATCTGGGTCTCCCACATGGGTGCAGGGGCCCAAGCACTTGGCTCATCTTCTTCTGCTTTTCCCAGGCCACTTCCAGGGAGCTGGATCAGAGGTGGAGCAGCTGGGACAGGAACCAGTGTCCCTATGGATCCAGCATCACAGGTGTTATCTGCTGTGCCACAACGTCAGCCCCTGTGGATCCTCTTTTTGAGAGGAGATTCTTTCCGTTTATGTCATATTCATTTAATTTATACTAACTTCAATGACTTTATAGTGTTGTACGCATCTTTCTTCCCTTCTTGTTACTAATGTGTGCACTATTCCAAAGGACTCTAAACTTTGCTTTTATTTTGAAAAAAATTAAAAACAATTTATTTGTACGTATCTCATAAATATACCATCAGGAACATAGCAATTCTTCCCACCATTCTTGCCCTCTCTCCCAGTTCCTCCCCCTTCCTCCTCCCTCTCCTGTTTAGTGCAGGAAAGAGAAAGAAACAGAAAGAACGGAAGCAAAACAAAAAAGAAAGAGTGGACTATCAAAGCTGAGAGAACTGTTCCTCAGTGTCTAGACCAGGGCTGTTCTATGTGTTTGCTTCTCAAAGGTGATTTCACTCCCCACTCCCTCTTTTCCCTTCCTTCTCCTTCTTTCCTTTTAGAAACTTAATTCTCTTTAAAGAGGAACCCAAGGAAGGTACATCTCTTGTGAGCTCTTAGACATAACTAACTTATGAGACATAGTATTATCCTCCAATTAATACCCTAAATAGAAGTGATTCTTAAGAACAGTTTTCCTATTAAGTCTCCCAATGCAACTCTTTGAGGACAGAGGTCCTGCATGGGAAGTTGGTGCACAGTGACCCTTGTTGTTTATTTAACAAATAACACTCTTGGCAAGGACATCAGTGATCACCCAAGGCTCTTGACATGAGCTGCCTCGGCTGTGGAAGCCTTTTTGATCCATTGGCTCAACAAGGCCATAAGCAAAGTGCACGTTCTCTCCTCCCTTCAGAGAAAGGCACATCCTTCTTTGGTGGCCACTTCTTTCCCCTGGGGTCTCACCCACAGGGGTCTTGTATGTAGGACATTTTATTTTCCAGGGTATCTTGGCTTTCCATGCCTGAAATGCTCCCTTGGACTTTGCAGCCAGACTGGAATGCCATTAAGGCTAATTCTGAGGTCAGAGTGCTACTTAAAGCAATTGTCCTTCTATGAGTCTGCTCTATGGACTGTTCCCCATATTGGACTTTCACTCCTTTGTAATTCTGTCTGTTACTGTTTCCAAACACTTAGCCCTATTTATATGATCACTATAACACTTGATCCTATCTATATTGTCACTTTACTGCTTCTTTCTAACCATTTGATCTTTGTTTTTTTTTTTTTTTTTTTTTTTTTTGTTTTTTTTTTTTTTTGACAGGCAGAGTGGACAGTGAGAGAGAGAGACAGAGAGAGAAAGGTCTTCCTTTGCCGTTGGTTCACCCTCCAATGGCCGCCGCTGCAGCCGGCGCACCGCGCTGATCCTGGCAGGAGCCAGGAGCCAGGTGCTTTTCCTGGTCTCCCATGGGGTGCAGGGCCCAAGCACCTGGGCCATCCTCCACTGCACTCCCTGGCCATAGCAGAGAGCTGGCCTGGAAGAGGGGCAACCGGGACAGAATCCGGCGCCCCAACCGGGACTAGAACCCGGTGTGCCGGCGCCGCTAGGTGGAGGATTAGCCTATTGAGCCACGGCGCCGGCCACCATTTGATCTTTGTAACACTTAAGCTGCTATTTTTGTCAGCCAGCTTAAGGGATTTTTGGGTCCTATGGCTACTTGTCAAGCTGTACTCTTGGAAGTCATTCCGTAGGAATGTGTGTAGGACAATACTGCTTTGCAGTTGCAAACTACATGCGTTTCACAATTACAACTTTAGGATCTTGGTGATTCTTCCCACTGTGGCCACCCTTCCACCTACACTCCCACCCCCTTTCCTCTTCCCTATTTATTCTCACTCTTATTCTTTACTAAGATCTGTTTATTGGCCGGCTCCGCGGCTCACTAGGGTTATCCTCTGCCTTGGGGTGCCGGCACACCGGGTTCTTGTCCCATTCGGGGAGCCAGATTCTGTCCCGGTTGCCCCTCTTCCAGGCCAGCTCTCTGCTGTGGCCCGGGAGTGCAGTGGAGGATGGCCCAAGTCCTTGGGCCCTGCACTCCATGGGAGACCAGGATAAGTACCTGGCTTCTGCCTTCGGATCAGCGCGATGCGCTGGCTGCAGCGCGCCGGCCGCGGCGGCAATTGGAGGGTGAACCAACGGCGAAAAGGAAGACCTTTCTCTCTGTCTCTCTCTCTCTCACTGTCCACTCAGCCTGTCAAAAATAAAAAAAAGTTCTGTTTATATTTAACTACATACATAGATGATTAACTCTATGTTAAGTATAGTGTTCAATGAATCATATGAAAGAGAAGATAAGGAAAATATTAGAAAGGAAAAGATAAACAAAATATAGAATTAGAAGCTATTTCTCAACAGTTGAGAGAAGGCTGTTCCAGATCATTGCTTGTCAAAGTGTTCATTTCATTTCTCCATGTTGTCCTTAAGGTACTCTGTTAGTTATCCCAGGTCAGGGAGAACATACAGAATTTGTCCCTTTGGGACTGGCTTGTTTCACTAAGTATGATGTTTTCCAGTCTCATCCATTTTGTTGCAGATGACAGGAGTTCATTTTTTTTTTTTTTTTTTTTTTTTTTTGCTTCTGTGCAGTGTTCTATGGTGTAGCTATCCCACAATTTCTTTCTCCAGTCTTCAGTTGAAGGGCATTTGGGTTGATTCCATGTCTTTGCTAATGTGACTTGAGCTGTGATAAACATGCAGGAACAGAGAGCTCTTTCATATGTTGATTTCATTTCCCTTGGGTAGAGTCCCAGGAGTGGGATGGCTGGGTCATATGATAGGTCTGTATTCAGATTTCTGAGGTATCTCCATACTGTCTTCCATAGTGTCTTCCACAGTTTACATTCCCACCAACAGTGGATTAGGGGACCTTTTTGTCCACATCTTCACCAGTACTTGTTGTTTCTTGATTTCCATATGGAAGCCACACTGGGTGGTGGGGAGTCAGTTGTCTCTTCACCTTGCTGATTGTTTCTTTGCAGTATAGAAGCTTCTCAATATGATGTAATCCCATTGGTTGATTTTGGCATTGATTGCCTGTGCCTCTTGAGTCTTTTCCGGGAACTCTTTGTCTGTGCCGATGTCTTGTGGAGTTTCCCCAATATTCTATAATAGTTTGGTGATGTTCGGTTGTGGATTTAGGTCTTTAGTTCATTTTGAGTGGATCTGGGTGAAAGGTGTCAGGTAAAGGTCTTGTTTCATGCTTCTGCATGTGGCAATCCAGTTTTCCCAGCACTATTTGTTGAAGAGACTGTCCTTGCTCCAGGGGTTGATATAAGCTCCTTCGTCAAAGAGAAGTTGGTTACAGATGCTTGAATTGATTTTGGGTGTTTCTATTCTGTTTCATTGGTCTCCTCAAACTTTATTCATGTCTTTGTGGTGACGGCATCAAAATCTTTTTCTCCTGGCTGTTTTGAAATATATCACGTGTGTTCGTCACCTATGGTCACGCAACTGTGCAGATGAATCCAGCACTTTTCTCCTAACTGAACTTGTTCCCGCTGACCAGTCCTTCCCTCCCTCTCCCTCTCCTCTATGCTGTTGGTGCTTAGGAACTGCTGTGCTGCTCTCAATTTCAGTGAGGTCAAGTTTTGATTTCTACCTATGACTGAGGTCAAGGGCTGTTTGTGTTTCTGTAGCTGGCTTGTTTTGCTTAAAACTAACAGCCTCCAGTTCCATCTACATTTTCACCAATGACAAGGTTTAGTCCTTTTTTATGGCTAAATACAAGGGGTCTTCAAAAAATTTGTGGAAATTGCCAGTTACGAAAAACTATGTGTGCATTCCAGAAATCTTTGTAACAAAATGAACTTTTGTCTTCATTGCATTTTCTACAACCCTTGGGAAGTACCCTTGATGGAACAAAGGCATACTCCGCAGCCATTCTATCTAGCTCCTTTCCCGAAAATAGATAAAATCAGAATTTACATTTTATCCATACATCCTTTGAATTTTTCTCTTACCCCTGCATCCCAGTCCAGTCTCACAACCTGTATCGTCCCCACCCTGCCCCTGCATTGTTCTCCAGGTTTCGAAGGCAAAGCCAAGCTTGAAGAATCTGTGCAGAGCAACTCAGATTCATCAGTTACTCTCCCTCCCCTGCAGACCTCTAGCCCACCCTAAGATAGAAAGCCCAGTCCGCTGGGGTCTGCGCCCTCTACCATGTGTTCAGTCTGTGTGCACACTGGCAGTTGGTCACCAATCTCTGCCATTTATTTTTCTTCAATAAATTCATTTTGGCTGTGAGTTCATATCCTGTCTCCTCTCAGTTCTGCACCCCTTTTCCTTATAACCGTCATAGTATTTGTGTGTGTGTGTGTGTATACTCACACTCAAACACACACAGATTTTTCTTTTTTTAAAGATTTATTTATTTATTTGAAAGTCAGAGTTACACAGAGAGAGAAGGGGGAGGGAGGGAAGGAGAGTGGGAGAGAGAAAGGGAGGAAGAGAGGGAGAGGGAGAGAGAGAGGTTCACACCCCAACTGGCCAAAATGGCCAGAGGTGCAGAGATCTGAAGCCAGGAGCCAGGAGCTTTTTCTGGATCTCCCATGCGAGTGCAAGGGCCCATGTGCCTGGGCCACCTTCTAGTGCTTTCCCAGGCCATAGCAGAGAGCTGGTTCAGAAGTGGAGCAGCCGGGTCTCAGACACCATTCCAGTTTGAGAGATTGTTATATCGTATGGTAGTTCCAGCTTTAATATTTTTTGAGAATAATCCATCCTGTTTTCCATAATGGCTATGCTAATTTGTACTCTCGTGAATAGTGTTCTAGTGTTCTCTCTTTTCCACATCCTCACTGGCACCTGTTATCTTTTGCGAAATTTGATAATAGTCATTCTAACTAGAGTGAAGCAATATTCATTATGGTTTAAATTTGTTTCCACAATGATTAGTGATGTTGATTGTGTGTGTGTGTGTGTCTTGGATGTTTGTCTTTTCTTTTGAGAATTCTCCATTTGTTAGGTAGGAATTAGATATGAGCTTATGTGTGTGTAACGGGCCTAAAGAGAAGACTTCTATGTCCAGCACATGCATCTCAAAGCCATCCTGGTAATGTTTCAGGGGCAGCTGGGTACTCGCATCCTGCCCTGCCCCCTTCTACCTGATAACCTGCCAGGTGGGGGTCCCCGCCCCTCCTGCCTGACAAATCTTCCACAGTCTCCCAGATGCAGCCCAGTATCTGCATCTCAAACACCCTGCTCAGGATCCTGATTCTCCAGGGGGTCCTGCTCACCCTTCCTCTGAACCCAGGATGATGCCAGCGAGGCTTCCTCCTGTCTGATGCCTTCAGGGAAAACTCAGGAGCTCCTTAATGTCTACATCCATAAAATCCTTTGTTTCAGGAGATGTGTGAAGAAAAGACCCATCTCCTACACACACACACACACACACACACACACACCCGGCATCAACATGACAGCTCGCTCAGCCCTCTTCCTCTATGCTGAGTAGCCTGCCTGCCTGCCTGCCTGCCTGCCCAGGTGTAATCTCTCCACTCAACCATGTAACCTTGCTCCTTCCCCCCAGTCCGAGCGACTGCACTCTCTCTCAGGTCCTGTCTGGAGAGGTGCCCTTCCGTCTTTACGGATGTCCCTTCCCTAATAAACTTTGCTACTTTTTACTTTCCACTAGTCTGTCTTATGCCTGAATTCTTTCATGCTCAAAGACAAGAACCCTGCCATTCTCCAGTAACACGTTCATGTCACTTGGCCAACTTACAAGCATGTTATTGGTTTCTTGATGGTAGGTTGCTTGAGTTCCTTATATATTCTGGATATTAACTCCTTTTTAGATGTGTAGTTTCCAGATATTTTCTTCCATTTTGTATGTTGTTTCTCCATTCTGTTGATTATCTTCTTTGAAGTTTTTCACTTAGATGTAATCCCATTGGGCTGTTTTTGGTCTTATTCCTCCTAAGGTGGTCTTATTAGAAAAAAAAGCAGCAGCAGCTTCCCAGTGCCATGTCGTGAAGCATTTCTCCAGGGTTTTCTCCTGACTTTCACAGTGTGTGTCTTCCATGAACTGCCGGGACCCATTTTGAACGCCCTTTTGCATGTGTAGGTCTACGTCCCTCTTCCCCATGCGGATCTCCAGTTTTCCCAGCACTGCTGATTGAAGAGACTGTCCTCTCTTCACTGTGTGATCTTAGCACTTTGTGGAAAATCCCTTGGATATCAGGGCCTGGGTTTATTTCTAGGCTTTCTATTTTGTCACATGGGTTTTTATATGCATTTTTATATCAATGCTATATTGTTTTGATTGCTATAAGTACAGCATATTTTGAGTGAGACAGTGTAGTGCCTGTTGCTTTGTTCTTTGCTCAAGATTGCCTTAGTGATTGAGGGGATTTTGTGATTTCCTATGACTTTTAGCATGGCCCTATCTTGTCCTGGGAAGGATGCCATTGGTATTTGATAAGGATTACGTTGAATTTATAGACTGCTCTAGGCAGTATGGACATTTTAACAATATTGCTTCTCCCAGTGCACAGTCACAGTTATCATTCCTTTCTTGTGTGTATTCTCTTCGATTTCTTCCAACAATTTTTCATCCTCTTTATTGTGTTCTTTTTTTGTTGCTTTGGTGAAATTTATTAGTCTTGTCTTATTGTTGCTATTATAAATGGAGTTGCTGATTGCACTTCTTTTTCTGATAACACTCTATCACCACGTAGAAGCGCTACTGAGTTTTGTATGTTGATTATGTCTCCTTCGACATTGCAGAGTTGATTTATTTGTTCTGGTTGTTTTTTGGTAGGGTCTTTGGGGCTTTCTATCTTTGATCACATTATCAGAAAACAATGACAATTTAGTTCCCTTCTTTGAAATTTGGATGTCTTTTAGTTTTTTTCTTTGCTCACTACCCTGGTTAGAAATTCCAGACTATGTTGAATAAAAGTGATGAAAGCTGACATCCGTTTTCACTCTAGATTTAGAGATCAGTTTTCCCTCATTCAGTCTGGTGTTGTTGGTGGGCTTGTGTATGTTGAGGTATGTTCCTCCTCAATGTTCAGTATGTTCAGTATTAAGATTCATCATGGTGGGCCCAGCTCTGAGTTCCAAGGCAAGGTCTGCGGCTTCTCTGTTCTCTTCCCCAGGAGGTGGAATCTTTCTCCACCTGTGCTGACAGAGGTGGGGTAGGGATGGCAAGGCAGTCACTGGAGTGCTGTGGCTGACACTGAGCTGGGATACACCTGGAGCTCAGGTCATGGGGGTGGAAGTTACCTTGGCTTCTTCAGTGCCCCCACCCCTCAGCAGGGCAGCTTTTCATCCAGCCATCACTGTGCTAACCAGACTTTCAGAGTGGAGCTCCACTGTGCTGCTTTGAATCTTGAATTTGTTACCTGTTAATGCTTCCTTTTCCTTCTGAGAAAAGTTGCTTAAAAAGATGACAGAAGCACTCGCCTTCATTCAAGGATGGACAACACCAGTGATGAGGAATGCAGGGGGTTTCAGAGCTGGCAGAAAGGTGGGTGGGGAGGATCATGGCTTTTTCCAAATTGCCCTCAGACTGTTGCAAGGAGTGTGTCAGAGAGAGAGAGGCAGACGGGTGGAGGTGAAAAAGTAAACTAAAGTCTCAGGTGAAAGCTCATGGGGCCCTAATTGGTTCAAGAGAGCTTGCTTAAAAAATGATTAATGGTTGATATAGGTTCATTCAAATAAAAGGGCAGGATTCCGAGCCAGGTAGAAGGACACAGAGTCTGTGAAAGCACTGTTTGGTTCAGGGGACGTAGCCAGAAGGCCTGCGGTGCAGAGCAGGGTGTATGAATATTTATTGTTGTTGTCACTCTAACTCTCTCCAGGATGGCCTGCCTGCTTTCTGCAGCTCAGAGAGCGTCTGCGGGGGTTCTCTTCGTGGCACTCTGGGGCACAGTGGTGGGTGACAGGCTGCTGGTGGTGCCCCAGGATGGAAGCCACTGGCTTAGCATGCAGGACATAGTTGAGGCTCTTGGGGTGAGGGGGCATGAAATCGTGGTGCTGGTGCCAGAAGTCAACTTGCTCTTGAGAGAATCCAGGTTCTACACGAGGAGAATCTATCCAGTGCCGTTTGACCAGGAGGAGCAGAGTTATCGGTATCGCACCTTTGGAGAAAAGCACTTTACTGACAGGTCCTGGCTGAGCGGGCCTCAGACGGAATACAGGAATCTCATGGTTGTGATTGACATGTACTTCATCAACTGCCAGAGCCTGCTGAGACACGGCGACACCTTGGATTTCCTCAGGGCGGGCAAGTTCGATGCTCTTTTCACAGACCCATTCTTACCCTGTGGTGTGATCCTGGCTGAGTACCTGGGCCTGCCCTCCGTGTACCTGTTCAGGGGCTTCCCCTGTTCCCTGGAGCATTTGTTTGGCGGAAGCCCCAACCCGGTGTCGTACATCCCCCGGTGCTACACAAAGTTCTCCGACCAGATGAGCTTCCCCCAGCGCGTGGTCAACTTCCTCGTTAACTTGTTGGAGGTCCCTCTATTTTACTGTCTGTATTCAAAGTATGAGGACCTGGCGGTAGAGCTCCTCAAGAGGAAAGTGGACCTGCCCACCTTATTTCAGAAGGACCCCGTGTGGCTGCTAAGATACGACTTTGTGTTTGAGTACCCCAGGCCGGTGATGCCCAACATGGTGCTCATTGGCGGGATCAACTGCAAGAAGCCGGACGTCGTGTCTCAGGTGGGTGGGTGTGCTTCTTGCAGGCAGACACTGCTCTTCTGGGCTCTGTCTTCTCCCACTCATGTGTGTCCTGTCCCCTGGGAGAAGAAATGGTGGTGGGGAGGGGGGAGGGGTGCCAGGCCTGGAACAGCAGGGCTGTGGGGGACCTGAGGCCCAGGTGACATGCAGGTGTTGCAGTGGACTCTGGGCTCATGCCTGGTGACAGCCATGGATATGCAGATACACTTAGTTTTGTTCTGGGGACAGTCCCAGGATCATTGCAGCAATGGCATTGCAGTCCAGCAGAGGTGAAGGCTTGACCAAGGCAACGTGTCCTTGTTGAAACCCACTCTCCCAACTCTGTCCATGCTTTGTCCCTGGTCCCAAGGCAGGCATGAATAAACCCACAGGCCAAATCTGTTCTTTTTGAGTTGTTTTAAGGAATTATTTATTTATCTATTTCTTTTTATTTATTTGTGATCATGGAGAAAAAGAAGAGAGGGGGAGAGGGAGAGAGAGAGAAGGAGAGAGTGAGGAAGAGAGGGAGAGAGAGATAGAGAAAGAGAAAGAGAGAAAGAGAGAGAGAGAGAGAGATCTCCCATCCCTGGATTCACTCCCCAAATGCTAAAGGCAGCCAGGGCTGGGCCAGGCTAATGCAGGGAACAGAGCCAGAGCCAGAGCAGGTCTCCAAATCCATGTGCTCTTCCTTGGGAAGCAGGTACCCCAGTTGGCATCTTAGCCACTACACTTCCACAGGCCTGCTTTTATATGGCCCAGAGTAAGAATGCTTTTTAACATTTATTTTTTATATTTGAAAGGCAAGATTACAGAGAAAGGTAGAGTGAGAGAGAGATCTTCCATCTAGACTACTGATTCACTCCCCAGATTCAGGCCAGAGCCAGGAGCCTGAAACTCCATCTCAAGCACTTAGGCCATCTTCTGCTGCATTCCCAGATGCATTAGCAGAGAGCTGGATCAGAAGTGGCGCCGGCAGGACTTGAAATGGCACCGATACGGGATCCAGGCATTGCAGGTGGAGGCTTGACGCACTGTGCCCCAACACTGCCCCAAGTTTTCATAGCTTTAGAGGGAGGTTAAAAACCAGCACCAGCACCAGCACACAGAACTTGTGACTGAGCTGTGTGGCCTGCAAAGCTGACTGCTCACTGCTGGGCTGGTGCAGACAGGTGTGGGAGCCTCAGACCTCAGGGACTGTTCCTACATGCCCCCCTGAGAAGTGGGGCACAGTGCCCAGAGTCACTTTGGAAAATCAAAACCTGTGAGTTGTTTCTTTTTAAGTATTTGTACCTTTGATAGTTTTCATCTTCATGCCAGAATTTTCTTTTCAATGCATTTTTCATCAGAAGAAGCCTCAGACAGTCCCAAAGATGCTTGCAATGTGTCTTCCACACCAAACACTGGACACAGGTCCCGTGAGCCAGAGGGGCAGGAGGCTGAGCACACTGGGATGGGGTCCAGGGAGCCCACGTTGTGAAACAGAAACTCCGAGTGTCAGGAAGATTCAACCAGAGGTTTATGAGTACAAGAGGTTTATTTGTTATTGTCTATTCAAAGGGATTTCTTCTTTTCACAAAGAAAAATGGGGCGTGAGAAGGAGAACACTGTCGTCTCTGGTCCCTTGGTGCACGCACTCTGTTTCTGTGAAAGTGACACTGGACCAGAGCAGTGCTGGGTGGGCTCTGGGCTGCCTCACCTGCGTGTCACTGTCGTCCAGACGGCCTCCTTGTGGCAATGGGCAGTCTGCAGCCTGCATGTTTTGTTCTTAGCAACTGAGTCAAGGTAGTGAGAATCAAGTTTCCTTTGTCAAATAATCAAGCCATCTCAAGGCGCTGAAACATGTGGTGATGGTTCCTGTCATTGTGAATTTACTAAATGCCATGGAATTTTCCTTTATTTAAAAAAAAAAGCTAACGTTATGTTATGTGATTTTACCTCAGTAGATTACCCAGTAAAGAAGAACACTCATCACTGATCATAGCTTTAAAATGTATTTCGCATTAGGCGGGTAACACAAGCAGGTGACACAAAAACCAAACAAAACACAAATGTCCAATTAAACTTTGTAATTACTTCTCACTTCAGAAATAACCCAAAACACACATTAATAAACATTGAAACCTAGTTTTCCTATCAAATTAGCAAAACAGTTGTTATTTGTAACTGTTGGCTGTGATAGTGTAACCTAAATAGGATCATACATATCTGAAAAATGAGCAAAGCCTTTGAGAATGCTAGCTTAGTAAATCTCCTTGCATAATGCTGTGCCTCTCACTCCTGGGAAGAGGCCCCTCTCAGGACCATGGCTGGGCTCCCAGCCTTGCCCATGTGGGAGAGCACAGTGAGACAAACCTCTTAGGCTCCTGTGAGTGTGACTCTTCCAGCCCCCCTCCTCTGTCCAGGGAGGAGCTCAGGCATCTCAGAGGACTGCCTGGTTGCTTCTGCCTATGTTGGCTTCCTGGCTAGTGACTTCCGCTGTGAGAGACAGAATCAGGAGCACTCCCTGTGTTCTGAAACCTCTTCCCCTAGGTCTTCCCAGGGCCGACTCTCAACCGTGTGCACCTTCATCAGCCCCAGGAGAGGTCTGATGGTGCCAGAATCTCCCCTTGCCTCTGCAGCCTTCCCATCTTCCTCTCTTGTCATTTTTCTTTCCTAGAATCACACACAGTTTGTGTAAGAAAGAACATTTGTCTTTAGATCCTTGCTCTCTGCCTACAGGGGCTCAAATTCTATTTGCACATCGGTAGAGCCCCATCTTTCCCATGGCTTACCTCTCGTCCTGTTAGGAGGCTCAGGTTCCAAGTATCTCAATTTTTGGAGGAGAATTTAGCCTAACATTTCATTATTAGAAGAGCCACTGGAGTATTTTTCTCAGAACCAAGGAATTGAGATAAATCCTAGTTTCTTCCACTTGTGCTGCAAAGAACCACTCAAACCTTTAAAGCCCATGCTGTGTCTTTCCCTGTTAGGACTTTGAAGAGCTTGGAGCCAGGTGTAGGCAGAAAGGTGCTCTGGGAAGGAGCACACTTTCTTGGCCCAGCCTGCTCTAAAGGAGGGGCTGGAGAGCTTCCCCTGCTGGATCCAAGGACCCCTCCCTTGTTCCCATTATGTTAGCAGAGCAAGAGAATCAGGTTAAGAACTGCAAGGTTGGGGGTTGGGGGCGGCCATGGGTGTGGCGCTGTGGCCTAGTAGGTAAAGCTACCGCCTGCAGTGCCGGCATCCCATATGGGCACCGGTTCGAGTCCTGGCTGCTCCACTTCTGATCCCGCTCTCTGCTGTGGCCTGGGAAAGCAGTGGAAGATGGCCCAAGTCCTTGGGCCCCTGCACCCACATGGGAGACCCGGAGGAAGCTCCTAGCTCCTGGCTTTCGCCCTTGCAGCCAAATAGGGAGTGAACCAGGCGATGGAAGACCTCTATGTCTCTCTCTGTCTCTGCTTCTGTGTGTAACTCTGACTTTCAAATAAATAAATCTTTTTTTTTTTTTTTAAAAGAGCTCCAGGGTTTGAATTTGAATCTTTCACTTCTCTGTCTGTAGAATGAGAACACCCAGGGAGGTGTGCAAGGGTGAGAGTCAGGATAGATGAGCAAGGCCAAGAGGAGGCAAGACAGAAACTAACAGCCAGAACAGGTTTATGCAGGAGCAAACCTGACAGGGAGTGACTATGGCATGTGCAGGGAGTGGACACACAGAGCTCTCTTACAGGCGGGGGCAGCTGAGGGTCCTAAGCTGGAGGGCATTACATGGGAGTGAGCTGCTTTGCTTGGGTTTTCTGCGGGCACAGGCTTTTCAAACTTAGCTGGCCTTCCTCTCTGCTGGCTGGTTGGTTGGCTGGGGGAGAATGCAAGGGGTGGGGCTGAGCTATTGGAAAAGAATGCAAGGGGTTGCTTTTTGTTCTCCCTCCAGCAGCAGGGAGAGCAAGTTCATAGGAGACCTCTGGCAGCCAAGGAAGCAACAGAAAGGAGGCGGGGCCACTTGGGCTAGCATCCTTGGACTGACCCTCACTTGGGAGAGCAAACCAAAGCACCCAGCTAGGCGGTGAGGGGGACTGCAGTTCCTCTGCCCACCCTCCCTACAGGAGTCTCTGCAAGTGATGCTGGTCCAGACTGAAATGTCAACATTTCTTGGTTAAGCCAAGAGGGAAACAAATCCAAAAATGCCATGTCATCCTTAACAGGCACTTTTCAAAAATGCATGACCAGGCCAATGTCTCCACACCTGGAGAAGAATGAAGGGGGTAGGGTAGAGAACAAGAGGGTATGAGATTGAATTGGGATTCAGGGACAAGGGGTAAATTCTGATTTTATCTATCTTTGGGGCAGTGAGCTGGAATGACTGAGACTCGTGTCTTCGTTCCATCCATCCTGACTCTGAGTACAGAAAAGGAGAGGGGCACTGGTGTCTTTCCGGCTGCTTCCTGCTGATTCTGGGTGTAGATGTGGGGCAAAACCTATACTCAGGGTCAGATTGATTGAAGAAGGAGAGAAGTCTGATGTTCCTGTAGATGGCTTGAGATAGAGCCGTCATTTGTTCCTGCAAGAACCTTTGGAATATGTTAACTATGCATGGTAGAAATAGAGCACTATGAGTATGAGGATAAAAGGAGATATTAGAGACATTGCCCATGGTGGGAAAGATGGCCAAAACGAGGCAGAGTGACCTTGAGAATACATCTCATTAGCACAGTTTTTATGCATTTGATCCCATGTCTTATCATACCCAATTTATTGGTGTAAAAGCCAAAAAGAGGCAAAGTCCACCTCTCTTGGCTTTGAGGAGGTCTAGCCTCCAGTGGTTCTGGATTTCTACTCCTGCCCATGAATCCACTTGAACCTGGAGACAAGACAGCTTCTGTGCATTTATGTTTTCTTTGAGATTGGGCGATAAATCTTCAATTTTATTTGCCTTGTCTACTGAAATGCCAGTCTGGTCATTCCTGTTCCATTTCCTCTTTCTCCAGCGAGATTATCAAGGAGGTTAAGTCTAAAATCTCTCTTGATGTGGTAGTTTAGAGGGTCAGAAAGTAGAGATGGGTCCAGGGTAAAGGATGGAGCAGGAAGTAGGATGGCAAGTGTACAAGTCCCTGTGCAGTGGTGGGGAGGCAGATGCACGCCTGGTTACCACGGAGAAAGAATGCCCTGATTCTGGTCCTATACACGCGAGCATATGCTAGGAGACAACCTTTACGGTTTCATGTGGCAAGGAATGTGATGAGTAAATGCCATGGCAGCCACTTCCACTGGGTGTGAGGAGTGGTGGTGGCCAGTAGGGGGTGGGCCTGGAAGGGGGACATTAGGTCACAGGTGTCCTGGGGCAAATGAACCCACATTGTGGGAAGAAGGGAAGGAAGTGTGAGTGATGCTTAAAGGGGCTTGACTGCTTAGCGAGGCTGTAGCAGAGATGCCTTGGACAGGTCTAACAGGTGGATCCTCTATACAATATCAGCGTTTGGTCCTCTAGCCATGCCAGCATTTCTTCCGGGAAGCTCCAACAGAGATCTATTTCCTGGGGTTCTGCCAGGAAGGTTCTGGTCCTGGTCATATGAACATGGACCCATTCCCAGAGCAGGGTGGGGATGGGGAGGGCTTGCCAGCCCTCAGAAGAGGAATGTGTGCAGATCCAACATGAGAGACATGGGGATTATCTTTAAAAAATAGGCTAGAAGAACTACTGGGGAGAGGTATGTTAAGACTTTTGGGAGGAAATGTGGGGGCTTTGAACCATAAAAGGGGATCAGGTTAGAAGCAGGAGGTAGCAGAAAAGCATCCTACCAGAAGGGGAACAGAGTGCTAAGAGCAGTTTGTTAAGACAGGTCAGCCTGTGGGGACGATGGCTGTCAAGCCTATGGCAAAGGTTAGGGCTAGGACTGCGGCTACAAACAGTAGCAGAGGGTGACAGTGCATTCCTGTATGAAGTGTGAACGGAAGGGAAAAGGAGTTCTGTGTAGGTGTGAAGTCCCAGGGATCTCCCTGGAGCCAGCACTCTGACACAAGGTCGGGAAGGTAGATTGGTGTGAGACTGAAATGAGATTCAGGGACAAGGGAGAAATGCTGATTTTATCTGTCTTTTGGGCACTGAGCTACAATGGCTGAGACTTGTGTCTTTGTTCCATCAAGTGGGAGGGGGGCCCAGGTCAGTGTCTGAGCACTGCACTGGATGGGGGGGGGGCTACTCCAGTGGCCAAGGAGGTGTGATGCACCTGGCAGGGCAGCCCTGTGTGATGTGGCCTGCACCCCTGAGTTTACTGGGGTCTGTGCAGCAGACTGCAGTGTCCTGAGGGCAGCACTGCACCTCAGGAACCAACAGGAGCAGGGCAGGTGTGAAGCCCAGCTGCACCTGTGGGTGTCTGGGGTGTCTGGGGTCAGGTCTCTCCAGCTGCCCAGTGGGCTGGCTCTCCGTTTTTGTGCACTGCTCTCCAGCACACTCCCACAAGTACTGTAGCCAAATAGTAGCTGTTTTTCTCTTTTTTTTCTGATGCTTCTTTATCAGGGAGTTGCTGAGCTGCCTATAATCAGTCATCTCCCCCAGAGAAGAAAGAGTTAACAGATTTATCAGATTAGGCCACAGCAGGCAGAGAAGTGAATTGGCAGCAGGTCAGTTGCAATCTGTCAAAGAGTGGTTAAAAAGAGGAGTGGCAGGTATTAAAATAAAATGAGTGTTGAATACCTTGTTTTGGGAGTAGTCAGGAAAAGAAAGGCACGAACTAGCATGCTCCCGGGACAGCACAGGGGCAGGTGCGTTTGTCCAGGACCGGCCGTCAGATCCATCTCTCCTGGGTGGAGGCAGAGGGTAGGGCCACCGTAAAAGAGAGGGATAGGTTTATTGCACAGTGATTTGCTTAGGGAGCACACTGTGTCTTCCATTGATGTGCTGTTTTGTTAAGTGGCCTGGTGACGACAATACGAAGATTGGAAAAGCTCAGGTAGGAGCACAGGCTGGTGTGGCCAGTGCAATGCTGCTGCCCTCCCGGGGCCGGCGGGGCCGCTGCTCTTGCTGTGTGTGGTGCGCTGGGCTGAGGGCAGCAGGGTGTGGTGGTTCCTTGGAGGGCAGCCACAGGCTCAGCATGCAGAAGGTCCTGCAGGAGCTCCAGGCCCGAGGCCACCAGACTGTGGTCCTTGTGATACAGCAGAATCAGTCTCAGAGGAGAGGCCCCTTTCACTCTGAGAACCTGTGCCAGTCCTCTCATGCAGGATGGATTCAACATGTGCTCTGGCAGCACCATCAGACGATCTTTGAAACACAAAGTTTTCTGAAGCGATTTTGGAAAATGTAGCAAGCTAGAAAAACGCATCCAGGACCTATTCCCAGTCATGCTCAGAGCTATTGCATAACAAAGCCCCGATGAGGCACCTGGATGACAGCTCCTTTTATGTGGTTTTAACCGGCCCCATGGTCCCCTGTGGGGCACTGCTGGCTAAGCACCTGTTCATTCCTGCTGTGTTTTTTCTGCTGACCCCATGAGCAGCCTCTCCTCACCTGGCATTGTTTCAAAGTTGTATCTATTCCTTTACCAAGAACTTTGGAGATATCCTACATGGACCCTGATTACAAGCCGGATTTTGCTTCATAATTTCTGTGGTGAATCATGTTTTTTAATATTTATTTATTTTTGTGCCAAACCTCTGCCTGTGGCGCCGGCATCCCATACGGGCACCAGTTCGTGTCCCAGCTGGCTGTTTCACTTCTGATCCAGCTCTCTGCTAGGCCTAGGAAAGCAGAAGAAGACGACCCAAGTGCTGGGGCCCCTGCTCCCGCATGGGAGACCTGGAAGAAGCTCCTGGCTCCTGGCTTTGGATCGGCTCAGTCCCAGCCATTGCAGCCATTTGGGGAGTGAACTGGCAGATGGAAGAGCTTGCTTGCTCTCTCTCTCTCTCTTTCTCTCTGCCTCTGCCTTTCTGTAACCCTGCCTTTCAAACAAACAAATAAACCTTAAAAAAGATTTGTTTATTTCTTTTGAAAGAGTTACAGAGAGAGACAGACAGACAGACAACCAACTTGCTTCCACCCTTTACTCCCCACACAGCCTCAATGGTCAGCACTGGGCCAGGCTGAAACCAGGAGCTTCATCTGGGTCTCCCACATGGGTGCAGGGGCCCAAGCACTTGGCTCATCTTCTTCTGCTTTTCCCAGGCCACTTCCAGGGAGCTGGATCAGAGGTGGAGCAGCTGGGACAGGAACCAGTGTCCCTATGGATCCAGCATCGCAGGCGTTATCTGCTGTGCCATAACGTCAGCCCCTGTGGATCCTCTTTTTGAGAGGAGATTCTTTCCGTTTATGTCATATTCATTTAATTTATACTAACTTCAATGACTTTATAGTGTTGTACACATCTTTCTTCCCTTCTTGTTACTAATGTGTGCACTATTCCAAAGGACTCTAAACTTTGCTTTTATTTTGAAAAAAATTAAAAACAATTTATTTGTACGTATCTCATAAATATACCATCAGGAACATAGCAATTCTTCCCACCATTCTTGCCCTCTCTCCCAGTTCCTCCCCCTTCCTCCTCCCTCTCCTGTTTAGTGCAAGAAAGAGAAAGAAACAGAAAGAACGGAAGGAAAACAAAAAAGAAAGAGTGGACTATCAAAGCTGAGAGAACTGTTCCTCAGTATCTAGACCAGGGCTGTTCTATGTGTTTGCTTCTCAAAGGTGATTTCACTCCCCACTCCCTCTTTTCCCTTCCTTCTCCTTCTTTCCTTTTAGAAACTTAATTCTCTTTAAAGAGGAACCCAAGGAAGGTACATCTCTTGTGAGCTCTTAGACATAACTAACTTATGAGACATAGTATTATCCTCCAATTAATACCCTAAATAGAAGTGATTCTTAAGAACAGTTTTCCTATTAAGTCTCCCAATGCAACTCTTTGAGGACAGAGGTCCTGCATGGGAAGTTGGTGCACAGTGACCCTTGTTGTTTATTTAACAAATAACACTCTTGGCAAGGACATCAGTGATCACCAAGGCTCTTGACATGAGCTGCCTCGGCTGTGGAAGCCTTTTTGATCCATTGGCTCAACAAGGCCATAAGCAAAGTGCACATTCTCTCCTCCCTTCAGAGAAAGGCACATCCTTCTTTGGTGGCCACTTCTTTCCCCTGGGGTCTCACCCACAGGGGTCTTGTATGTAGGACATTTTGTTTTCCAGAGTATCTTGGCTTTCCATGCCTGAAATGTTCCCCTGGACTTTGCAGCCAGACTGGAATGCCATTAAGGATAATTCTGAGGTCAGTGCTACTTTTAACGCAATTGTCCTTCTATGAGTCTGCTCTATGGACTGTTCCCCATGTTGGACATTCACTCCTTCGTAATTCTGTTACTGTTTCCAAACACTTAGCCCTATTTATATGATCATTGCAACACTTGATCCTATCTATATGGTCACTTTCTGCTTATTTCTAACCATTTGATCTTTGTAACACTTAAGCTGCTATTTTGTCAGCCAGCTTAAGGGATTTTTGGGTCCTATGGCTACTTGTCAAGCTGTACTCTTGGAAGTCATTCCGTAGGAATGTGTGTAGGACTGTACTGCTTTGCAGTTGCAAGCTTCATGCGTTTCACAATTACAACTTTAGGATCTTGGTGATTCTTCCCACTGTGGTCACCCTTCCACCTACACTCCCCCCCCTTCCTCTTCCCTATTTATTCTCACTCTTATTCTTTACTAAGATCTGTTTATTGGCCGGCTCCCCGGCTCACTAAGGTAATCCTCCGCCTTGGGGTGCCGGCTCACCGGGTTCTTGTCCCGGTCGGGGTGCCGGATTCTGTCCCGGTTGCCCCTCTTCCAGGCCAGCTCTCTGCTGTGGCCAGGGAGTGTAGTGGAGGATGGCCCAAGTCCTTGGGCCCTGCACTCCATGGGAGACCAGGATAAGTACCTGACTCCTGCCTTCGGATCAGCGCGATGCGCTGGCTGCAGCACGCTGGCTGTGGCGGCCATTGGAGGGTGAACCAACGGCAAAAGGAAGACCTTCCCCTCTGTCTCTCTCTCTCTCACTGTCCACTCAGCCTGTCAAAAATAAAAAAAGTTCTGTTTATATTTAACTACATACATAGATGATTAACTCTATGTTAAGTATAGTGTTCAATGAATCATATGAAAGAGAAGATAAGGAAAATATTAGAAAGGAAAAGATAAACAAAATATAGAATTAGAAGCTATTTCTCAACAGTTGAGAGAAGGCTGTTCCAGATCATTGCTTGTCAAAGTGTTCATTTCATTTCTCCAGGTTGTCCTTAAGGTTCTCTGTTAGTTATCCCAGGTCAGGGAGAACATACAGAATTTGTCCCTTTGGGACTGGCTTGTTTCACTAAGTATGATGTTTTCCAGTCTCATCCATTTTGTTGCAGATGACAGGAGTTCATTTTTTTTTTGTTTACTTCTGTGCAGTGTTCTATGGTGTAGCTATCCCACAATTTCTTTCTCCAGTCTTCAGTTGAAGGGCATTTGGGTTGATTCCATGTCTTTGCTAATGTGACTTGAGCTGTGATAAACATGCAGGAACAGAGAGCTCTTTCATATGTTGATTTCATTTCCCTTGGGTAGAGTCCCAGGAGTGGGATGGCTGGGTCATATGATAGGTCTGTATTCAGATTTCTGAGGTATCTCCATACTGTCTTCCATAGTGTCTTCCACAGTTTACATTCCCACCAACAGTGGATTAGGGGACCTTTTTGTCCACATCTTCACCAGTACTTGTTGTTTCTTGATTTCCATATGGAAGCCACACTGGGTGGTGGGGAGGGGTGATGTGAAACCTCATTGTGGTTTTGGTTTTCATTTCTTTGCAGCTAGGGATCCTGAGCATATTTTCATGTGTCTGCTGGCCATTTGGATTTCCTCTTTTGAAAAATGTCTGCTTAAGTCCTTTGCCCATTTCTTAACCAGATTGTTTTGTTGTTGTTGAGTTTCTGGATCTCTTTATATATCCTGGTTATTAATCCTTTATCAGTTTCATAGTTTGCAAAATTTTCTCCCGTTTAGTCAGTTGTCTCTTCACCTTGCTGATTGTTTCTTTGCAGTATAGAAGCTTCTCAATATGATGTAATCCCATTGGTTGATTTTGGCATTGATTGCCTGTGCCTCTTGAGTCTTTTCCGGCAACTCTTTGTCTGTGCCGAGGTCTTGTGGAGTTTCTCCAATATTCTATAATAGTTTGGTGATGTTGGGTTGTCGATTTAGGTCTTTAGTTCATTTTGAGTGGATCTGGGTGAAAGGTGTCAGGTAAAGGTCTTTTTTCATGCTTCTGCATGTGGCAATCCAGTTTTCTCAGCACTGTTTGTTGAAGAGACTGTCCTTCTTTTTTCTTCTGAGAAAAGTTGCTTAAAAAATGGGAGAAGCATTCGCACTCAGTAAAGGAAGGTGGGTGGGGAGGATCATGGATCTTTCCAAATTGCCCTCAGACTGTTGCTAGGAGTATGTCAGAGGGAGAGGCAGACGGGTGGAGGTGAAAAAGTAAAGTCTCAGGTGAAAGCTCATGGGGCCCTAATTGGTTCAAGTGAGCTAGCACCTAACAAAAGGTTAATGATTAATATAGGTTCATTGAAATAAAAGGGCAGGATTCTGAACAAGGGAGAGAGAGGCAGAGTCTGCAAAAAGCACTGTTTGGTTCAGGGACGTAGCCTCCCAGGCCTGCGGTGCAGGGCAGGGCATGTGAAATATTTATTATTGTTGTCACTCTAACTCTCTCCAGGATGGCCTGCCTGCTTTCTGCAGCTCAGAGAGCGTCTGCGGGGGTTCTCTTCGTGGCACTCTGGGGCACGGTGCTGGGTGACAGGCTGCTGGTGGTGCCCCAGGATGGAAGCCACTGGCTTAGCATGCAGGACATAGTTGAGGCTCTTGGGGCGAGGGGGCATGAAATCGTGGTGCTGGTGCCAGAAGTCAACTTGCTCTTGAGAGAATCCAGGTTCTACACGAGGAGAATCTACCCAGTGCCGTTTGACCAGGAGGAGCAGAGTTACCGGTATCGCACCTTTGGAGAAAAGCACTTTACTGACAGGTCCTGGCTGAGCGGGCCTCAGACGGAATACAGGAATAACATGGTTGTGATTGACATGTACTTCATCAACTGCCAGAGCCTGCTGAGACACGGCGACACCTTGGATTTCCTCAAGGCGGGCAAGTTCGATGCTCTTTTCACAGACCCGGCCTTACCCTGTGGTGTGATCCTGGCTGAGTACCTGGGCCTGCCCTCCGTGTACCTGTTCAGGGGCTTCCCCTGTTCCCTGGAGCATGGGTTTGGCGGAAGCCCCAACCCGGTGTCGTACATCCCCCGGTGCTACACAAAGTTCTCCGACCAGATGAGCTTCCCCCAGCGCGTGGTCAACTTCCTCGTTAGCTTGTTGGAGGTCCCTCTATTTTACTGTCTGTATTCAAAGTATGAGGACCTGGCGGTAGAGCTCCTCAAGAGGGAAGTGGACCTGCCCACCTTATTTCAGAAGGACCCCGTGTGGCTGCTAAGATACGACTTTGTGTTTGAGTACCCCAGGCCGGTGATGCCCAACATGGTGCTCATTGGCGGGATCAACTGCAAGAAGCCGGACGTCCTGTCTCAGGTGGGTGGGTGTGCTTCTCGCAGGCAGACACTGCTCTTCTGGGCTCTGTCTTCTCCCACTCACGTGTGTCCTGTCCCCTGGGAGAAGAAATGGTGGTGGGGAGTGGGGAGGGGTGCCAGGCCTGGAACAGCAGGGCTGTGGGGGACCTGAGGCCCAGGTGACATGCAGGTGTTGCAGTGAACTTTGGGCTCATGCCTGCTGACAGCCATAGATATACAGATACACTTAGTTTTGTTCTGGGGACAGTCCCAGGATCATTGCAGCAATGGCATTGCAGTCCAGCAGAGGTGAAGGCTTGACCAAGGCAATGTGTCTTTGTTGAAACCCACTCTCCCAGCTCTGTCCATGCTTTGTCCCTGGTCCCAAGGCAGGTGTGAGGAAACACACAGGCCAAATCTGCGTGCCGTCCTTTTAAAAAAATGTACTCCTATGGAGAAAGAAAGGAAATCGGGATATAGAGACAGTGCACCATCCACGGGGTTCACTTCACACAGGGCTGCACAGCCAAGTTAGAAAGCACTGAAGCTGGTGTGGAGCTGGAACTCAGGAACTCTGTAGTGGGATACAGTTGTCTCAAGCTTCATGCCAACTACTATGCCAGACACTTGTACCCACAGACCTGTTTTTAAATAGCCCAGAGCTAAGAATGGCTTTCATAGTTTTAGAGGGAGGTTAAAAACCAGCACCAGCACCAGCACCAGCACACAGAACTTGTGACTGAGCTGTGTGGCCTGCAAAGCTGACTGCTCACTGCTGGGCTGGTGCAGACAGGTGTGGGAGCCTCAGACCTCAGGGACTGTTCCTACATGCCCCCCTGAGAAGTGGGGCACAGTGCCCAGAGTCACTTTGGAAACTCAAAACCTGTGAGTTGTTTTTGTAAATTTTTTTCTACCTTTGACAGTTGTCAGACCACACCATCTTCATGCCAGAATTTCCTTTTCAATGCATTTTTCATCAGAAGAAGCCTCAGACAGTCCCAAAGACCTTTCCCGTGTGTCTTCCACACCAAACACTGGACACAGGTCCCGTGAGCCAGAGGGGCAGGAGGCTGAGCACACTGGGATGGGGTCCAGGGAGCCCACGTTGTGAAACAGAAACTCCGAGTGTCAGGAAGATTCAACCAGAGGTTTATGAGTACAAGAGGTTTATTTGTTATTGTCTATCCAAAGGGATTTCTATCACAAACAAACATGGTACGTAAAAAGGAAAACACTGTCGTCTTTGGTACCTTGGTCCCACACACTGGTTCTGTGAGAAGAGTTGTCTGCAGTGACATTGAAACCAGAGTAGTGCAGGGTGCGGTCTCCATGCTGCCTCACCTGCGTGTCATTATCATCTTATATGGCCTTGAAGAAAACGACCTGTGTTAGAACGGGTAATCATTAGCTTGGACATTCAGTTCTTAGCAGCTGAATCAAGGTGCTAAGAATCAACTTGCCTTTTGCAGTAATCAAACCATTTCAACACTATGAAAAAGCATTCCCTTCGGAGTGATGGAAATTGTATTGGAACCAGGTAGAGGTGACCGTTCACGCCATTGTGGATGTGCTAAATGCCACGGAATTGTTCACATTAAAATGACTAATGTTACCTTACATGATGACAACTCAGAAGATTACCAACAACAACAAAAAAGAACATGCATCATATTTATAAAACTAAAGCCCTGATTCAGAGCTTAAAAATGGGTTCCTCATTAGGCAAATAACATAAGCAGATGCTACAAATACCAAACACAGCACAATGGCCTGTTAAACTTTGACCTAACTTCAGAAACAACCCAAGAAATTCAGGTTAAGAAGCAATGAGGGGCCAGTGTCATGGTGTAGCAGGTGGAGTGGCCACCTGCAGCATGGGCATCCCATCTGGATGCCAGCTTGAATCCTGGCTGCTCCATTTCCATTCCAGCTCCCTGCTATGGCCTGGGGAAGCAGCACAAGTTGGTCCGAGTTCTTGGGCCCCTGCCATCCATGTGGGAGACCTGGAAGAAGCTCTTGGCTCCTGGCCTCATCCTGGCCCCTCCCTGGCTGTTGCAGCCATTTGGGGAGTGAACTGGCTGATGGAAGATCTCTTTCTCTCTCTCTCTGTGACTCTGACACAAATAAATAAATACATAAATCTTTTTAAAATAAACAATGAAGTTCAATTTTGCCTATGAAATTAGGATAAAGTAGTGTTTTTTAGGTAACTATAAGCTATAATAGTATAGCCTAAACAAATATACGTAGGGCTGTGACTTCAGCTTCTACCTCTGAAGGTGAGGCTGACGACTTTCATGCACCTTCTCAGATTGTTTCAGGGTCGAATAGGACAGCAAGTGCTCTGTGGACTGGGGAGCCATGGCCCTTATTCCTCTCTTCCGTGGAGACTTCTAGCTCTATATGGGCCAAAACTTGGGAAAACAACATGGGTTTCTTGCAACATTCTTTCAGGAGCATTTTTCCGGAAAATTAGATCCCAACTCCTCAGGACTAGTTCTTCCGTGCCCACATTTCCTTCTCTTGTGTTCCAGAATCTTCTAAAACAGTAGTTCTCAAATGAGGGTAGGGGAGAAAGGGTGAAGTTATTTTGTCTCTAGTTACGTTTGGTGTCACCATTAGAGGAGTGATACTGCCCTCTAGTAGACACAGGTCAAGGATATTGCTACAAAAAGTTCAGTGCATAAGAAATGTCCACCTACCCATGGTGCATAATATCTAACTACCTACTTCCGGCAAAGTAATCTGACTCAAGAGGTCCATGGTGCTGAGGTGGAGAGACTCTGAAGTGAGGACCTTCCAAGTGCGTGTCTTCCCAGCAGGGCTCCCAGCCAGGTAATGAGAGGGACAGCAATTCCCTCTGCCCACCCTCCATTCATCAGGTCTCCCTGCAGGGGTCTCTGCAAGTGATGCTGGTCCAGGCTGAAATGTCAACATTTCTTGGCTAAGCCAAGAGGGAAACCAACCCCAAAATGCCATGTCATCCTTAACAGGCACTTTTCAAAAATGCATGACCCAGGCCAACACCTGCACAGCCTTTAATATGCTGCCCTTATTTCAAAATCCTGTGTTTATCTTTATGATTGATTCTTGGAGATTATCAGAGAAGTGGAAAATTTTGACAGCAGTGGTGCTGTTAATGAGTAATTATCTAAAAAGTAGTTAAATGCTATTGGATTCAGGGTTTTTAATGAAAGAATCCCAAACCCCAAAGCTTGGTCTTTAATTTATAATCTATGATTAAGTAATTATTCAGGATTAAGGCCTAATTAATGATTTAACAATTTGATTCATAATTCAGGTATATTTAGAGTGTCAGATTTTCAAATCCAAAAAATGGTTTTTGGATGTCTTTTTAAGTGGATTTTTTTAAAAAAGGTTTTATTTATTTATTTGAAAGGCAGAGTTCCAAGGAGAGGGAGAGACAGAGAGAGCTCTTTCATCAGCTGGTTCACTCCCCAAATGCTGAAATGGCTGGAGCTGGGGTGTCTGCAGCCAGGAGCCAGGAGCTTCTTCCAGGTCTCCCACATGGGTGCAGGGGCCCAAGAATTTGGGTCATCTTCCACTGCCTTCCCAGGCCGTTAGCAGGGAGCTGGATCTGAAGTGGAGCAGCTGGGACTTGAACTAGTGCTTATAAGGGATGCTGGTTCCAAGGACAGAGGCTTAACCTATTACACCACAGGGCCAGCCTTAAGTGAATTTTTTTCCTAAGAAAGCAGCTTTGTTGGGATATGATCACATGGCATGCAATTCAGTCATTTGTCCTTCACAATTCAGCAGACTTAAGTGTCTTCAAAGGTTTGTGCAACATTTACCAGAGTTAGCTTTGGTTTTTTTTTTTTTTTTTTTTTTTTTTTTTTTTTTTTTTTGACAGGCATAGTGGACAGTGAGAGAGAGAGACAGAGAGAAAGGTCTTCCTTTGCCGTTGGTTCACCCTCCAATGGCCGCCGCGGCTGGCGCCTGCGGCCAGCGCACCGCGCTGATCTGATGGCAGGAGCCAGGTGCTTCTCCTGGTCTCCCATGGGGTGCAGAGCCCAAGCACTTGGGCCATCCTCCACTGCACTCCCTGGCCACAGCAGAGAGCTGGCCTGGAAGAGGGGCAACCAGGACAGAATCCGGCGCCCTGACCGGGACTAGAACCCGGTGTGCCGGTGCCGCAAGGTGGAGGATTAGCCTAGTGAGCCGCGGTGCCGGCCCAGAGTTAGCTTTGGAACATTTTTAGTCACTCCCCATGGATGCCTCCTACAGGACGAGTCAGAAAAATCCATGGACATGGAATAAAAGACAGGTTGGTTTTGGTGAGAAGTTGTAAAATGCATGCACACAAGGGGCCTTCCAAAAATGTATGGAAAAATATGTATTTTGAGAAAACTAAAAGCAAATTACAAATTTGTTTTGGGGCCAAAATAGATGTATCCGTCCTGGTTTCCTTGCATTCTCTCCTTATCCACCATTCTGGCTCCTCCTCCTTTGTGCCTGTGCTGTCATTGTCAGGTTCACTATACTTCTCTGTTAGAGGACCCAGTACACTATTCTAGGTGCATGGTTTTTTAGAACTTCTTTTATTTTTTAAAGATTTGTCTATTTATTTGAAAGTCAGTTACAGAGAGAGAGAGAGAGAGAGAGGTCTCCCATCTGCCGGTTCACTCCCCAAATGGCTGCAATGGACAAGGCGGCCAGGCCAAAGCCAGGAGCCAGGATCTTCTTCTGGGTCTCCTATATGAATGGCAGAGGCCCAAGTACTTGGGCCATCTTCCTCTGCTTTCCCAGGCACATTAGCAGCGAGCTGGATGGAAGTGGAGCAGCAGGGACTCAAACCAGCGCCCATATGGGATGCCAGCACTGCAGGTGGTGACTTTTCCTGCTATGCCACAGTGCCAGCCCCTTAGAACTTCTTTTGTTAATGGAATAAAGTAGAGGAAATATGCATTTGTACATCCTTCACAATTGCAGGTGTTCCCCTTTGCCCTTTTGTGTGGATTCATGTTACTGTGCGGGGTCATGCGCTCCAACCTGATGAGCTTCCATTGGTGTTTTTTGGTCTATTGAGTCTGCTAGCGACGAGTGCACTTGGTGTTCTGCTTGGGTGTCTTGCTGAGCAGCGTTTGGACCATGCTGTGGACTAACGCTGACCAGACCCTTGTCTTCAGAGCTGGTCAGACTTGTCCTTCAAAGTTACAAATGTTTCTGTCAGGTGCACACTAGGCAGATTTGAGGAGTCAGCAACGGGGCACACCCTGCAGCTATGGGTAGAAGCTGGCGGAGTGGCTGGTGGTGACAGAGAGCGGTGTGGGCTGGTCAGTGATGTGTTTATCTGTTTCATGTCAGCTCCATGTTGTGTTGATTACTCTAACTTTGCAGAATATGTTGAAGTCAGGTAGAATAATGCCATGTTGTGTTGATTACTCTAACTTTGCAGAATATGTTGAAGTCAGGTAGAATAATGCCTGCTGCTTTGTTCTTTGCTCAAGATTGCTTTGGTTACTCCTAGGTTTTGTGTTTTCCTGTGAATGTTACTATTTCTTTTTCTAGTTCTGCCCAATATTTCCTTGGTATTTTGATAAGTTTGGCCTTGAATCTGAAGATTGCTTTGGGTAGCACTGACATTTTACCAACATCATTCTTCCAGAACATGAACATAGTATATCTTTTCAATGTTTTATGTCCTCTTTAACTTTCATAATTCTTAGTGTGGTGATCTTTCATCTATTTGGTTGAATTTATTCTAGAATTTTTGTGTCTAGGGTAAATGGGGTTTCTTTCTTGACTTATATTTTAGAGAATGCTCTATTGCTGTATAGAAAGCTACGGATATTTGTATGTTTCTTTTGTATTCTGCAGCGTTGCTAAATGTATTTATTAGTTCTGAAAGATTTTTATGCTTTTTTGGGGTTTTCTACATATAAGATCACATCATATGGAGGTATTTTGAGTTTGTACTTTCCAATTTAAATTTAAATGTCTTGTATTTCTTTTTCGTGCCTGATTTCAATGGCTAGGACTTCTAGCACAGTACTGAATAAAAGTTACGGAAGTTGCATTCCTTGTCTTGTTTCTGATCTTTCAGAGAAAATTTTCAACTTTTCTCCATTATGGACGCTGTTAGCTTTGGGCCTATTATATTATGGCACTTAGCATGTTGAGGTATGCCTCTTCTTTAGCTAACTTGTTGAGAATTTTCATCCTTAAGAGGAGTTGGAATTTCATTGAAAACCTTTCTGCATCAAGGTCTTCCTCCTTCACTCTGTTGGTGTGGTACATCATGTTCATTGATTTCTCTACGCTGAACCATCCTTGCATCCCTGGATGCATTCTGTTTGATCAAGGTAGAGCGTCCTCTTCATGTTCTGCAGTGTCTTTTGTTCAGGATTTTTTGCTTCCTTGTGGTTTTTGAAAATTGTTGAGTTTCCTGAAAACAGCAGTTTTGAATTCTCTGCTGGAGAGATCACCCATGGCTATCACTTTTTGATTGGTTTCAGAAGCTTTATTTTTGTCTGTCTGGTGAGGCTGTGGTTCTCTGTAAGATCCTGGTGTTCACTGACCAATGACCACATTGGACAATCGAAGGCTTAGGCACTCTTTCCATTCTTCCCAGTCTGGCTTTGTTTTTATTACCCAGAAATCCTAAGCAGGCTGTTGATACTGGTCTCTGTGCCTGTGTTCTCTGGTGCTGTGTCAGCACTAGATGGCACCCTAAGTCCACCTTTGCTGTGAGTCGGCCATCTTTGTGTTTTCATGGTTTTGGCACTAGAGGGAGCCCAACCAAACTTTGTTGCAAATCTATGACTGTGTTTGCATGTTCCGCATGGTTAACTTGATGAGTGATTGAAGCATAGTCCTCTGCTCAGATCTGTGAGCCAGGGCCTGGGTTTGGGGCAGGGTCTGGTAGCCATCCACATTCATGGGGTCAGGTGCTGTGGATGCTGCCAGACACTGGGCCTCACCATGGTGGGTCTCACCCTTAGCTCCAGAGCAACAGCCACTGTCTCCCTCCCTCTTCTTCCACAACTGGACCCTGACTCTCTTCTCTCTGCTGTGTTGTTTGGTGTTGGGAGAGGATGTGGTAGGAAGTCCTGTGGCCACTGAAGCTGCTGCCACGCTGGGGTGCAAAGCCCACCTCCCATGAAACCCACGCAGCATAGGGTCAGTGCCAAGGCCCAGACAGCTCGGGCCTGCCTGCTCTTAAGGTCTACTCATGGCCCGAGACTGTTGCATGCAGTGGGGTGATAGAGGCTTGAGCACAAGTCCAACCCAAAGGCATCCAATGTTCTATGTGTGGGTGCAAGTGCCAGGGGCTGTTGGGCTCCTCTAGTGTTCAGATTCACCACAGTGGGTCCTACACTGAGTTCCAAGGCAAAATCTTGTAATTCCCTCCCTGTTCTAACCTAGGAAATGGAGTCTTTCAACACTCTGTGATTCTTCAGTAGGGTAGGGATGGTGGAGAGGTCCCTTGGCTACTAAGGCTGACACCAAGCTGGTTTGCACCTGAAGCTCATGGCTATAAGCACCAGTGAAGTCACAGATTGACCACCCAGGCCCAGGCCATCCATGGCTAGTGGTGTTGTGGAGCAGGTGTGAGTCCACTCTGCTGAGATCTGTAATTTCCACTGGGCCCTGGGATGGTTCAAGAGGCTCCATCCACAGTCACTGGTCTGGGGCTCTACCTGATATGGAATTCTTCTTGGCAGGCCTCATACTGTGTTCCAAGTCTGTGGCCCTTTTTTCAAAAAAATTATTTTAAAAGGCAGAGTTACAGAGAGGCAGAGGCAGAGGAAGAGAGAGAGAGAGAGTTCTTTGTCCACTGGTTCACTCCCCAGATAGCTGCAACTGCGGGAGCTGTGCCAATGTGAAGCCAGGAGCTTCTTCTGGGTCTCCCACGTGCGTGCAGGGGCCCAAGGATTTGGGCCATCTTCCACTGCTTTCCCAGGCAGTTAGCAGAGAGCTGTTTGGGAAATGGAGCTACAGGAACTCGAACCGGTGCCCATTTGGGATGACAGCACTGCAGGCGGCGGCTTTATCCACTAAGCCACAGCACCGGCCCCCATCTGTGGTCCATTTTTAATTTCCTTTGCCTTCACTAAGTGGCTGGTGTCTTTTTCTAAGCTGCACTGCTTGGATTTAGGGGAGGGCTGGTACAGGAAGCTCCCTCATGTCTTCTTCAATTCCTCTTTTCTTATTAGCATGCTGGCAATAACCCCAGGTGCTGTGCTCTTCCACATGGTTCCTCAGCTCTTGTGGGGTTGCTTCCATGCTAAGAGAGTTGTTGAAATCGACGTTTCTTTGGAGAGACAATCGCAGGAGGACCTGATCTGCTCTCTGGCTCCGCCCCAGTGTTATCTCAGGTTAGTGTCCCTGGCTCCTGTGGTTTGCTTAACCCTAAGATTTGACTCCTGTGAGGAGTTTGTGGAATTCTCCTCATGCAAAAGACCCAAGTCCAAGAAAGCTATATTTTTTTCTCTGTCTCCTCCTTTGTGATTTTAAATGGATTTAATTATGTTATGGGTGTTCTCAAAGAAATAACTTTTAGACTTGCTTATTCTTTTTACATTTTGTTTTCCATTCAATAAGTTCAGTTCATCTAACTTTAGGGCTTAGTTATTCGTTTTTTGTCTTGATGATCTGTCCATTGATGGAAATGGAATATTGAATTCCCCAATTATGGTTGATGCTGGAACTTATCTCTCCCTTTAAGATCTACTACTCTGTGGTATAAAATTAGATGATTCAGCATGAGATGAATATATATTCACCATTGTTAAATCTTCTTATTGAATTTATCTCTTAATTATATACTGACACATTCTCTTGTTACTGTTTTTTTCTTAGTTTATTTATTTGATATAATTACAGCCATTCCTGTTGACATTGACATTTGGTGGCCATTTTCATAAACATCTTTTTTCTTTCCTTATCTTTCAGTGTGTGCATTACTGTACTGGTTAAGTGAGTTTCTAGTAGGCAGCATATCATTGAGTCTTGTTTTTTTTTTTTTTTTTTGACATGCAGAGTGGATAGTGAGAGAGAGAGACAGAGAGAAAGGTCTTCCTTTTGCCGTTGGTTCACCCTCCAATGGCCGCCACGGCTGGTGCTCTGCAACCGACCCACAGTGCTGATCCGAAGGCAGGAGCCAGGTGCTTCTCCTGGTCTCCCATGGGGTGCAGGGCCCATCCTCCACTGCACTCCCTGGCTACAGCAGAGAGCTGGCCTGGAAGAGGGGCAACCGGGAAAGAATCCGGCGACCTGACCAGGACTAGAACCCGGTGTGCCGGCGCCGCTAGGTGGAGGATTAGCCTAGTGAGCCGCGGCGCCAGCTGAGTCTTGGTTTCTTAAAATCGTCTTAGCCAATTGTTTTAATTGGGAAATTTAATCCATTTACAATCTGATAATTATTGATATGTAAAGCTGTGTCATTTTGTTGAATTTCTGTCAGTTGGTTTGTATATTCTGTCTCTTATTGTTTATCCTCATGGTTATATCATTTTCTGTGTTGGAAGGGTTTTATTCTTTTCTCTTGACTTTTCATGTATCTGTTCATTTTGTCGGTTTTGTATCTTTCATGGCAGTATGACCTTCCTTCTGCTTCTGGGTGTAGGACTGCATTAGGAAACTGTAAGGTGGGTCTGGTGGCGCTGGTCTCTGCTGGTTTCTGCTATCTTGGGAAGTCTGTATTACTCCTTCATTTCTGCAGGGTAGTTTTGTTGAGTCTGTGTTCTTGGTGGGCAGGCTTTTCTCTGACAACTTTGAACATGTCATCCTACTTCTTCCTGGCCTATAAGGGTGAGAAATCTGCTGTCAGTGTCATGGGAGATCCCTTCCATGTGACTCTCACGCTTTTCTCTTGTTGTTTGTAAGGTTTATTTATTTCATTTATTTTCATCCATTTGAAAGGCACAGGGACAGAGAAAAAGAGAGGGAGAGAGAGATTGATTTTCCTTTACTGGTTCTCTCCCAGGTATTCACACCAGCTAGGGCTGGGCCAGGCCAAATCCAGGAGGAAGCAACCCCATGCAGGTATCTCAAGTGGGTGGCAGGGCTCTGGCCCTCATCTGCTGCCTCTCATGTTGCATTAGCAGGCAGCTGGATGGGCATAGGAGGAACTGGGCCTCAAATGGGCATTTCAGTACAGTGTCTGGGTTTCCAAGTTGCTAAGCTGCTAGGATCAATGTCCTCCTCTCTTGATATTGTCGGAAGTTTTTCTATGTCCTGGTCTTTTGATAGTTTGACTGTTCTATGGAATGTAGAGGACCTTCCTGGTGAAATCCGCTTGAGGACTTTGAGTCTCCTAGACCTGGATGTCCACATCTTCTCTACGATTTGGGACACTTTTAGCTGTTATATCAGTGAATAGATTTCCCATGCCTTTTCCAATCTTGTTTAATGTTGTCCATAAGTCTGGAAGTCCTTCTTTTTCTGACTCTGTTCGTTGGAATGTTCTGTCTTCGCATTTGGGAATTACTTCCTCTGCTTATCTAGTCTGTTGTTGCAGGGCTCAGTTGTATCTTTTATCTGTTGAGTTCTTCAGCTCTAATATTTCTGTTTGATTCTTTTCATGGTCTCTATTTTTTTCTGAATTTATCATCCGTTTCATAATATTCACAATTGTATCGACCTATCTGTATTTTCTCCGATCTCACTGAGTTTCTCTCAGACGCTTCTTCATGCATTTCATCGCATTGCTTTGCTTTGCGATGTTCTGCTGGTGTGTTATTCATTCCTTTGGAAACATCATGTCACTTTACTTTTATACTCCTGTCCCTGTGTTGGTGTCTGAGCATTTGGTGGGTCTGATTCTGTACCTAGTTTATGGCTGGCTTTTGTAGTAAGAGAGTTTCTCCCAAAGTTGTATCTAATGCTGTTGGCTCTGTGCTGTGTTACTTTTGGTTCCAGTTGGGAGCCTTAGTGTGGCCTCTATACAGCTTCTCCAGCTCCATGAGAGGCTTTGGGCAGGGACACTGTGGCCACTGGGCAGACAGCCTGTCCATGCGCACAGGCTGTGCAGGATGGGGACATTCTAGTGGCCCAGGTGGGTATAGAACATATAGCAGTGGGGGTGCGGTACCCACAGTGTGCCTACTCCAGCAGGCCGAGTCAAGGGTGTGCAGTACACACAGAAGCAGCCCTGGGCCTGTCAGACCCTGCACAGGCCACGTGGACAAGGGGCTCCTCCACCAAACCAGGGTGGGTGGAGCAAGGTGCTGTATCTGTGGTGTCACGGCATGAAGCAGTCTCTGAGGGCTGTACTGGGAGGGGCACTCCAGTGGCCAGGAGGGTGCAGTGCACCTTGCATGGTAGCAGGAGCAGGGTACCCGAGTGGCACGACTTGTACTCCTCAGTAGCTGGGGTCTGTGCGGGGGCACTGCAGTGGCCCGAGTGCAGCTCTGCACCTAAAGAACAAGGAGGAGTGGGGCCGCCGTGAAGCCAACATCTGTCAGCTTGTGGGCTCTGTGTAGGTGCGATGTCTCTGTCTGTCCAGGGTAGGTCTCTCCATTCCACCTGCACTGCACTCCCCCAAGTGTTGTAGCTAAACAAGAGTTGTTTTTCTCTTAGTTTCTAATCCGTCTCTGTTGGGAAGTCCTCCGGTGTCTGTCACTGGCCATCTTGCCAGACCTGAGAGCACAGAGACTGCACAGTCATCCAACAGGGCCCCATGCAGCACAGTCCAGAATTGGGGCCAGGGTAGTGGTGACTCTCAGAGCTCAGCTGCAGCCTGCTAAAGTGGTTAAAAGAAAAATAGTAGGCAATGAAACGATATTGATGTGGGAAATTATTAATTTTAAGTTCTTCCCAGTGGGCTATTGAAAGAGAGAGAGAGAGAATATGCAGCTCCCAGCCTCTCTTTAATGAGGTTAGGGGTACCCTATGGACAAGAAGGTATCTAGGGTATTTGATGGCACAACTATGAGCTGAATGTGGAGTTTAGTGTCTGTATTTCTTTGCAGTCTTACTTGCAGGGATCAGGTGAAGCAGATGCATCCTGGGAAAGGAGACATTTTGATTGACCAGTAAGAGAATAGAATGACACATGGGGAGATAGTCTGTGATATGTTACCTCTAGCCCAACAGATCCTAAAAGCTGCCCACATAGCACATATCAATATCAGTGTCCAAAGTCTTGTTTTGATCATTGGAAACACAAGACATTGAACTAGGATGTCCCCAGAGAGAGCTGCAGGGTCAGATGAGTTTCTCTTAGATTGGGCCTTCAGATCAATCTCTGCTTGGTGGAGGCAGAGGGTAGGGCAGTCATAGGAGGAGGATAGTTTATTCCACAATGTTTAACTTGAGGAGGGCACCGTGGCATCCAATGACATGCTGATGTGATAAGCAGCCTGTTGATAGCATATAATGACTGGAGAAACTAGTACAGGAGGCACAACCCAGTGTGGACAGTGCGGTGCTGTTGGCTTCTTCTGTAATGGTGCTGGGAGTGTGGATTCCCCTGCAGCGGCTGGTGAGGCTGCTGCTCCTGCTGTGTGTGCTGCCCTGGGCTGAGGGCGGCAAGGTGCTGGTGGTGCCTGTGGATGGAAGCCACTGGCTCAGCATGCGGGAGGTTGTGCGGGAGCTCCACGCCCGAGGACACCAAGCCTTGGTCCTAGGTCCCGAGGTGACCATGCACATCAAAGGAGAGGACTTTTTCACCCTGCAAACCTACGCCACCCCTTACAGCAAGGAAGAATTTGACCACCTGATGCAGCACAACAGTCAAATGATCTTTAAACCACAGCATTCTCTGCAGATATTTTTGGAAACTATTGCAAGCGTGAAAAATGCCTCTATGATGTATTTCAGGACTTGCTGGGAGCTACTGCACAACAAACCCTTGATCAGGCACTTGAATGAGAGTTCCTTCGATGTGGTCTTAACTGACCCGGTTTTCCCCTGTGGGGCACTGCTGGCTAAGTATCTGTCAGTTCCTGCTGTGTTTTTTCTGCGTTTTGTCCCTTGTGACTTGGACTTTGAGGGCACACAGTGCCCGAACCCTTCCTCATATATTCCCAGGATGCTAACAATGAATTCAGACCACATGAGCTTCCTGCAAAGAGTCAAGAACATGCTCTACCCTCTGCCCCTGAAGTACATTTGCCACATTTCTTATGATCTGTATGCGAGCCTGGCATCTGAGCTTTTTCAGAGAGAAGTGTCGTTGGTGGATATTCTCAGCCATGCGTCCGTGTGGCTGTTCCGAGGAGACTTTGTGCTGGACTACCCCAGGCCCATCATGCCCAACATGGTGTTCATTGGGGGCATCAACTGTGCCAGCAGGAAGCCTCTCTCTCAGGTGTGTTTTGCTGTCATCTCTTATCAGTGCTCTAGGTAGAAAAAAATTAAAAGATAAATTTCTAGGTTCTTGCTTCTCTACCTAGCTTTCAAAAGAGTTCTAATTATTCTAGCGGGAGTATGAAGTAAGTTGAATTGTGAATTTTGTTTTCTATTTTACTGAAATATCTTTCTCTTTTCCTTAGGTTTCATTGTGTGTATGTCTTTTTAAAAGATTTTTTAAAAATTGATTTGAAAGGCAGAGTTGCAGAAAGGGATCGAAATAGAGAGAGATAGAACTAGAGAGAGACAGAGAGAAAGAGATTGAGAGAGAGAGAGGTCTTCCATCCACTGGTTCAGTCTCCAGATGGCCAAAATGGCCAGAGCTGAGCTAACCTGAAACCAGGAGTCAGGAGCTTTTTCTGGTTTTCCCATGTGGGTGCAGGAACCCAAGGACTTGGGCCATCTTCCACTGATGTCCCAGGCCATAGCAGAGAGCTGGATCAGAATTGGAGCAGCCAGGACTTGAACTGCTGCCCATATGGGATGGTGGCACTGCATGCTGCAGCTTTACCCACTACACCCCATGTGTATGTCTTTACTGGTTAAGTGAGTTGCTTGTAGGCAGTATATGCTTGAGTCTTGATTTTTTCCATCCAGTTAGCCAGACCATGTGTTTTAATTGGGATATTTAATCCATTTGCATTCAGATTATTATTGATCTGTAAGACATGCCATTTCATGAATTTTCTCCCAGTTGTTTTGAATATTTGTTGTTTCTTATCTATGCATATGGTTGTTTGGTTCTCTGTATTGGTAAGTTCTGATTATCTGGATCTTCCAAGTGTTTATATTGTGGGATTCATGTGTTTGCATGTTGTCATTGACAGTGGTGACCTTACTTACATTTTTAGATGTAGGATTCCCTTACACAACACTGGGTGGAGGCTACTCCAGTGGCCAAGGAGGTACAGTGCACCTTGCATGGAAGTGGGAGCAGAGCATTTAGGTGACAGGGCTTGCAGGTGTCAGTCACTGGGATCTGTGCAGCTGCACTCCAGAGACCTGAGTGGAGTTCTGCACATAATAGGCAAAGCGAAGCAAGTCAGGTGTTGAATCCAGGGTCCATCTGTTGTCTCTGTGGTTGTGCAGGGTGAGATCTCTCTGTGGGTCCAGTGGCCAGTCTCTCCATTTCATCTGCACTGCGTTCTAGCATGCTCCTATAGATATGGTGACCCAATGGTAGTTGTTTGCCTCTGATGCTTCTCTGTTGGGAAGTGCTCAGGTACCTCTAGTAAGCCATCTTGACTTACAAGAGAGCAAAGAATCTGCAGACCTATTAAAGATGGAAACAACGAGCAGAGAAGTGAATTGAGTCCAGGGTATTGGTGATTCCTCAGAGCTCAGTCGCAACCTGTTAAAGAGTGGTTAAATAGAAGTAGCAGCAGATGAACTGATATGGGTGTTTTCGAAACTGCATGAAACACAGGCCATGAATTAATATGCTCCCAGTGAGAGCAGTAAGGTCAGATATACTTGCTACAGATACCAGCAATCAGATCAGTCTCCCCTGGGTGGAGGCAGAGTGTAAGGCAGTTATAATGACAAGGATTGATTTTTCCGCAGTGATTAACTTGAGGAGGGCACTGTGCCTCCCAAGACGTGCTGTTGTGTTAAGTGGCCTGGCGACCACAATATAAAGATTGGAATACCTGGTGTAGAAGACACAGCCTGGTGTGAAAAGTGTGCTGCTGCTGCCTTCTGCTGAGTTGGTGCTGGGAGTGTGGATCACCCTGCAGCAGCTGGCGGGGCTGCTGCTCCTGCTGTGTGTGCTGCCCTGGGCTGAGGGCGGCAAGGTGCTGGTGGTGCCCATGGAGGGAAGCCACTGGCTCAGCCTGCGGGAGGTTGTGTGGGAGCTCCACGCCCGAGGCCACCAAGGCCTGGTCCTAGGTCCTGAGGTGACCAGGCACATCAAGGAGAGGACTTTTCCCCCTGCACACCTAGGCCTCTACACTAGGTTGCATTTGATCTCATGCTTCAGCACAGCTCTCAAATGATCTTTAAGCCATAACATTCTCTGCTACTACTTTTGGAAATTTTGGGAAGCCTCAAAAATGTCTCTATGATGTGTACCAGGACTTGCTGGGAGCTACTGCACAGCAAACCCTTGATCAGGCACTTGAGTGTGACTTCCTTTGATGTGCTTTTAACTGGCGTGCTTTACCCCGCGGGGCACTGCTGGCCAAGTACCTGTCATTCCTGCTGTCTTTTCCCCTGAATTTTGTCCAATGTGACCTTGACTATGAGGGCACACTGTGTCCAAACCCTTCCTATTATATTCCCTGGTTACCAACAATGAATTCAGACCACATGAGCTTCCTGCAAAGGGTCAAGAACATGCTCTACCCTCTGCCCCTGAAGTACATTTGCCACATTTCTTATGATCCGTATGCGAGCCTGGCGTCTGAGCTTTTTCAGAGAGAGGTGTCGTTGGTGGATATTCTCAGCCATGCGTCCGTGTGGCTGTTCCGAGGAGACTTTGTGCTGGACTACCCCAGGCCCATCATGCCCAACATGGTGTTAACTGGGGGCATCAACTGTGCCAACAGGAAGCCTCTCTCTCAGGTCTGTATTGCTACCTTCTCTAATCAATCAGTGTTCTAGTTTGAAAGAAATCAAAAGCATATCTTGTGCATGTCTTTACCCATGTTTCCAGAGAGTTCTCTGTATTGTCCTGGGAGTCTGAGGTAAGACGAATTGTGGAAGTTTCCACAAGTAATGTCATTCAAGTTGCAATGGTCCCTAAGTAGAATGAGAGGCATGGGAGGGGCTCTGTCCTAAGACAGGCAAGCTAAGCTGTGACTCCACCAAGGCTGTCCAGTCGTCACAGCGCCATCTCCTGGGTGTGTGATTTCCTGCAGCTGTGCTGGAGCGGAGACTATGAATCGTGGGATTTTACTGCATATTTTCAATAGAATAATAAAGGAAATAGCAGTTAGTACATGTTGATATGAAAATATTCAATATGAGGTGGGGGAAATGGAGTTAGATTTTTATTTCAACTCTTGATTCTTGATTTTTTGCATCCAGTTAGTCAGTCAGTATGTTTTAATTGAGACTTTTAACCCATTTACATTCAAGTCATTATTGAATTTTAAAGACATGTCATTTTATTAACTTTTTGTCAGTTGTTTTGAATATTGGTTGTTTCTTATTTATGATGGTTCTCGTTTGGTTTTCTGTTTTGATAAGGTTTGATTCTTTTGATCTTTGGAGTATTTATTCTTGTCAATTTTATGTTTTGGCTTGATATCACAATAGTAGTGATCTGACTTTTGTTTTTATTTTAAGCACAACCTTAAGAAACGTGTAAGCTGAGTCTGGTGGTAATGATTTGCATCAGGTTTGCTATCTAAGAAGTTTTCTCTTTGGTCTTCAGTTATGAAGCATAATTGTGTTGAGTGTAGTATTTTTGGTTGTTGTTTTTCTCTTGTGAAGTTGAATTTGTTCTCCCATTTCCTCTTTGCCTGTAAGGTTTTTGATGAAAAATCTACTGTTAGTCTAATGGAAGTTTCATCCATTTGAAAGAGAGAGAGAGAGAGAGAGAGAGAGAGAGAGAGATTGAGATTGGTTTATTTTCCTTTCACTGGCTCACTCCCCAAATGCCACAACAGCTAGGGCTCTGCCTGACCAAAACCAGGAACTTGGAACCACATCTTGGTATCTCTTGTGGGTAGCAGGGCCCAAGCAATGACTTATCATCCGCTGAGTTTCAGGAAGCTGTGTTGGAAGCAGAGGAACTAGGCCTGCTATTGGCATTACAGTTTGGGATGTGAGTGTCCCAAGGTGTTGCCAACCTGTTTCATTTTGAAAAATCTTTATGTTTCTTGGTCCTTTACTAGTTTGACTGTCCTAAGCAATGGGCAGGACCTTTTTTGGTGAAACCCATTTGGAGTCCTTTGAGTCTCCTAGACTTGAAATTTCAATCTTGACCAAGATTTGGATATTTTCTGCTGTTACTTCAGTAAATAGGTTTTCTATGATTTTGCAAATTGCACTTACTGATGTCCCAGGAGTTTGGAAGTTTTTCTTCATTCTGTTTTTCCTTCTGACTGTTATTTCAGATGATCTGTCTTCAAGTAAGGAATACTTTGTTTGCTCAATCTAGTCTGTTGTTGAGGTGGTCAATTGTATTTTTCTCTTGGTTTGTTGACTTGTTTTGCTCTAAGACTTCTGGTTGACTCTTGTCATGATCTCTCTTGCTTTTTTGTATTTCTCATTTTTATCATGGGTTTTTCACAATTATATTGGCATATCTGTTTATATTTCCTTCTATTTCATTGAATTTTCTTGGAATCACTCTTTCAAATTCCTTTTCAGGCATTTCCTAGGTTTCTTTTCTTTGGGTTGTGTTGCTAGTACATTCCTAGGTCCCTTTGCAGGAGTCCTGTCCCCTTTCTTTTCCACTTCTTTCATAGTTTGTGTTTGTGCATGTGACAGATATGGGATGTATACCAACATTATAAGGAGTTTTTTGTAATAAGAGAGTTTCTTCCAAAGATGTGACTTACCATTTTGGTTTGTGTGCTGTGTTCGATTCAGCTCCTATTGGTTTCCTTAGTGTTGTCTTGTAACAGCTTCTTCAGCTCTACCAGAGGCTCTGGACATGGTGACTGTGGCAGCTAGGGCACAGAGCCTGTCCTTCCCACAGGCTGTGCTGGGGAGGGGACACTCTAGTGGCCATGGGTTGTGGAACACATAGCAATGAGAGGAGAGCACACATAGTGTGGCCACACCACTGGGCCCGGGACCTTGTGTGCATTACACAGACAATGCAGAACATGGGACCTGTCAAACTCCCAAGACCATGTGGTCTTGGGAATCCTACATCCTGTGAGGATGGGCTGCCTAAGGTGATATAACAGTGACAGCAGTCCTCTAGTTAGTCTCTGAGGGCAACAGTGGATGGGGGCTACCCCAGAAGTACAAGGAGGTACAGTGCACCCGAACTGGAAGTGAGAGCAGGGAATTTAGGTGATGCAGCATGCACATGTCCATCACTGGGGTCTGTGTTGCAGCTCTCCAGTGGCCTGAGTGGAGCTCAGCACGTGCAGAACAGGAGGAGCAGGGCAGGTGCTGAACCCAGGGTGCACCTGTTGTCTCTGGGGTCTGTGCAGGGTGAGGTCTCTCTGGCTGTGCAGTGGCCAATCTCTCCAGTTCATCTGTACTGCATTCTAGCATGCTCCTGTAGGTATAGTGACCCAATGGTTGTTGTTTCCTCTTTGCTTCTGATCCTTCTGTGTTAGGAAGTGCTCAGGTACCTCTAGTCAGCCATCTTGACTACAATAGAGGAAAGAATCTATAAACCAATGCTCCCAGTGAGAGCAATAGTGTCAGATATATTTGTTACAGATACCAGCAATGAGATAAAAATATTTTTATTTGTTAAACTGTCACCTAAGAAATGATAGGAGGTTAGGACCTAGTGAATGTGTAGAGCTAATGAACTGAGACTGTTAAAAAAGAGATGGTGGGTGAGAGAACTCTCATGGAGTCATTTGAGCACTCTCCAGAGATGCTATAATTCGGTAACCTTGGTAACCCAGTGAGAGACTGCTGGAGAATTTGAGCCCACACTGAGGGCAGAACAGATTCTTTGTGTGGTCCTTGGGAAAGAGCAAGTGAATGTTATACCCACAGGAGCCAGAGATTGGAAGCTGACTACCTTCAATTCTGCTCAGCTGTGTGGAATTACGTCCCTTCTGAATTAAAAAAAAAAAGAGAGAGAGAGAGAGAGATTTACCACACCTAACCTGAGTGTGTCACCTTTGGCACACCCTTAACCCTGAAGAACTAAACAGAGCTCTCTGGCCACACACATCTCAAGCCTGTAAGGCTCCATCAAAAGCACACAGTCCACTTAATACAGTCATAGTATAACAAGAAAAAACACCACAGCGAGGGAAGAAGAATCCAAAGAATATCTCCACAATGCCAAGAAACAAACGCAAAAACCAAGGAAACAAGAACAAGGAAGACATTATTATGCTTCCAAATGAATAAGACACCCCAAGCCAAGATTATGAAGATGATGAGATAGAAGAAATGCAAGATATGGATTTCAAAAAATTTATGATAAGAACATTTAGAAGTTTTCAAAAACAAATGCTTGAACTATAGAAATCCTTACTGGACAGGATACAAAATCTCTCTCGTGAAAATGAAATATTAAGGAGGAATCAAAATGAAATGAAGCAACTAGCAGAACATGAAACGGTGATAGTGAAGAGAAATCAAAATGAAATGAAGAATTCAATAGATCAAATGACACATTAGAGAGCCTTAAAAACAGAGTCAGTGAAGCAGAAGAGAGAATATCAGACTTAGAAGACAGAGTACAGGAAAGGATACAGTCAAATCAAAGAAAAGAAGAGGAAATTAGAAATCTAAAAAATGTTGTTGGGAATCTACAGGATACTATTAAAAAACCCAACATTCGGGTTCTAGGAGTTCCTGAAGGCATGGAGAGAGAGAAAGGATTATAAGGCCTTTTTTAGTGAGACACTTGCAGACAACTTCCCGGGTTTGGAGAAGGACAGAGACATCTAGTACAGGAAGCTCATAGAACCCCTAGTAAACATAACCAAAAGAGATCCTCACCATGACACTTTGTAATTAAACTCACCGCAGTGAAACATAAAGAAAAGATTCTATGTGCAAGAGAGAAACGTCAGATTACTCTCAGAGGATCTCCAATCAGACTCATAGCAGACTTCTCATCAGAAACCCTACAAGCTAGAAGGGAATGGCGAGACATAGCCCAGGTACTAAGAGAGAAAAACTGCCAGCCCAGAATATTATATCCTGCAAAGCTCTCATTTGTGAACGAAGGTGAAATAGACCTTTCATAGCAAACAGAAATGGAAAGAATTTGTTGCCACTCGTCCAGCCCTGCAAAAGCTGCTTAAAGATGTGTTACACTCAGAAACACAGAAACATGGTCATCAATATGAAAGAAGGAAAAGGAAGGAAACCTCACAGCAAAAGATCACAGGAAGTTGAAAGCATATATTAGAAAATATCTTTGGGAAAATGGCAAGGCAAAGTTACCACTTATCATTAGTCACATTGAACATTAATGGCCTGAACTGTCCAGTTAAAAGACACAGATTGGCCGAATGGGTTAAGGAACAAAACCCATCTATTTGCTGCTTACAAGAAACACATCTTTCCAACAAAGATGCATGCAGACTGAAAGTGAAAGGTTGGAAAAAGATATACCATGCCAACAGAAATGAAAAAAAAAGCAGGTGTATCCATCTTAATATCAGACAAAATAAACTTTAATACAAAAACTGTTAAGAGAGACAAAGAGGGGCACTATATAATGATTAAGGGACCAATTCAACAGGAAGATATAACGATTATCAATGTATATGCACCTAATTACAGAGCACCAGTTTATTTAAAAGATATGTTAAGGGACTTAAAGGGAGACTTAGACTCCAATACAGTAGTACTGGGGGCTTCAATACTCCACTCTCAGAAATAGACAGATCAACCGCACAGAAGATCAACAAGGAAACAGTAGATTTAAATGACACTATAGCCCAAATGGATCTAACAGATATCTATAGAACTTTTCATCCTACACTTAAAGAATTTACATTCTTCTCAGCAGTACATGGAACCTTCTCTAGGATTGACCACATACTAGGCCATAAAGCAAGTCTCAGCAAATTCAAAAGAATTAGAATCATACGATGCAGCTTCTCAGACCATAGGGGAATGAAGTGGGAAATTAGCAACTCAGGAATCCCTAGAGAATATGCAAACACATGGAGATTGAACAACATGCTCCTGAATGAACACTGGGTCATAGAAGAAATCAAAAGAAGGATCAAAAAATTTCTGGAAGTAAATGAAGATAACAGCACAACATACCAAGAACTTATGGGATACAGCAAAAGCAGTATTAAGAGGAAAGTTTATAGCAATAGGTGCCTACATCAAGAAATTGGAAAGGCACCAAATAAATGAGCTTTCAATGCATCTCAAGGATCTAGAAAAACTGCAGCAAACCAGACCCAAATCTAGTAGGAGAAGAGAAATAATTAAAACCAGAGAAGAAATCAATAGGATTGAATACAAAAAAAAATTACAAAAAATCAGCCAAACAAGAAGCTGTTTTTTTGAAAAAATAAACAAAATTGACACCCCATTGGCCCAACTAACTAAAAAAAGAGGGGAAAAGACCCAAATCAATAAAATCAGAGATGAAAAAGGAAACGTAAAAATAGACACCACAGAAATAAAAAGAATCATCAGAAATTACTACAAGGACTTGTATACCAGCAAACGGAAATCTATCAGAAATGGATAGATTCCTGGACACATGCCACCTACCTAAATTGAACCAAGAAGACATAGAAAACCTAAACAGACTCATAACTGAGACAGAAATTGAAACAGTAATAAAGGCCCTCCCAACAAAGAAAAGCCCAGGACAAGATGGATTCACTGCTGAATTCTACCAGACATTTAAAGAATAACTAACTCCAATTCTTCTCAAACTATTCAGAACAATCTAAAAAGAGGGAATTTTCTCCCAAATTCTTTCTATGAAGCCACCATCACCTTAATCCCTAAGCCAGAGAAAGATGCAGCATTGAAAGAAAATTACAGACCAATATCCCTGATGAACATAGATGCAAAAATCCTCAATAAAATTCTGGCCAATAGAATGCAACAACACAACAGAAAGATCATCCACCCAGACCAAGTGGGATTTATCCCTGGTATGCAGGGATGGTTCAGTGTTCGCAAAACAATCGATGTGATACACCACATTAACAGACTGCAGAAGAAAAACCATATGATCATCTCAATAGATGCAGAGAAAGCATTTGCTAAAATACAACACCCTTTCATGATGCAAACTCTAAGCAAACTGAATATAGAAGGAACATTCCTCAATACAATCAAAGCAATTTATGAAAAACCCACGGCCAGCATCCTATTGAATGGGGAAAAGTTGGAAGCATTTCCACTGAGATCTGGTAGCAGACAAGGATGCCCACTCTCACCACTGCTATTCAATATAGTTCTGGAAGTTTTAGCTATAGCTATTAGGCAAGAAAAAGAAATTAAAGGGATACAAATTGGGAAGGAAGAACTCAAACTATCCCTCTTTGCAGATTGATTCTTTATTTAGGGGATCCAAAGAACTCTTCTAAGAGACTATTGGAACTCATAGAAGAGTTTGGCAAAGTAGCAGGATATAAAATCAATGCACAAAAATCAACAGCCTTTGTATACACGGGCAATTTCACGGCTGAGAAAGAACTTCTAAGATAAATCCCATTCACAGTAGCCACAAAAACAATCAGATACCTTGGAATAAACTTAACCAAGGATGTTAAAGACCTATACAATGAGAATTACAAAATCTTAAAGAAAGAAATAGAAGAGGATACCAAAAAAATGGAAAAATCTTCTATGCTCATGGATTGGAAGAATCAATATCATCAAAATGTCCATTCTCCCAAAAGCATTTTATAGATTCAGTGTGATACCAATCAAAATACCAAAGTCATTCTTCTCAAATTTGGAAAAAATGATGCTGAAATTCATATGGAGACACAGGAGACCTCAAAGAGCTAAAGCAATCTTGTACCACAGAAACAAAGCCAGAGGCATCACAATGCCAGATTTCAGGACATACTACAGGGCAGTTGTTACCAAAACAGCATGGTACTGGTACAGAAACAGATGGATAGACCAATGGAACAGAATAGAAACACCAGAAATCAACCCAAACATCTACAGCCAACTTATATTTGATCAAGGATCCAAAACCAATCCCTGGAGTAAGGACAGTCTATTCAATAAATGGTGCTGGGAAAATTGGATTTCCACGTGCAGAATCATGAAGCAAAACCCTACCTTTCACCTTACACAAAAATTCACTCAGCATGGATTAAAGATCTAAATCTATGACCCGACACCATCAAATTATTAGAGAACTTTGGAGAAACCCTGCAAGATATAGGTACCTGCAAAGACTTCTTGGAAAAGACCCCGGAAGCACAGGCAGTCAAAGCCAAAATTGACATTTGGGATTGCATCAAATTGAGAAGTTTCTGTACTGCAAAAGAAACAGTCAGGAAAGCGAAGAGGCAACCGACAGAATGGGAAAAATATTTGCAAACTATGCAACAGATAAAGGGTTGATAACCAGAATCCACAAAGAGATCAAGAAACTCCACAACATCAAAACAAACAACCCACTTAAGAGATGGGCCAAGGACCTCAATAGACATTTTTCAAAAGAGGAAATCCAAAGGGCCAACAGACACATGAAAAAATGTTCAGGATCACTAGCAATCAGGGAAATGCAATTCAAAACCACAATGAGGTTTCACCTCACCCCAGTTAGAATGGCTCACATTCAGAAATCTACCAACAACAGATGCTGGTGAGGATGTGGGGAAAAAGGGACACTAACCCACTGTTGGTGGGAATGCAAACTGGTCAAGCCACTATGGAAGTCAGTCTGGAGATTCCTCAGAAACCTGAATATAACCCTACCATACAACCCAGCCATCCCACTGCTTGGAATTTACCCAAAGGAAATTAAATTGGCAAACAAAAAAGCAGTCTGCACCTTAATGTTTATTGCAGCTCAATTCACAATAGCTAAGACCTGGAATCAACACAAATGCCCATCAACAGTAGACTGGATAAAGAAATTATGGGACATGTACTCTATAGAATACTATACAGTGGTCAAAAACAATGAAATCCTGTCATTTGCAACAAAATGGAGGAATCTGGAAAACATCATGCTGAGTGAATTAAGCCAGTCCCAAAGGGACAAATATCATATGTTCTCCCTGATCAGTGACAACTAACCGAGCACCAAAAAGGAAACTGTTGAAGTGAAATGAACACTATGAGAAGCAGAGACTTGATCAGCCCTTGTCCTGACTGTTGATGTAAAATTTAATACTTTATTATTTGAACTCTGTAATTAACACACAATTATTCTTAGGTGTTTAAATTTTAACTGAAAAGTGATCCCTGTTAAATGTAAGAGTGGGAATAAGAGAGGGAGGAGTTGTACAATTTGGGACATGCTCAATCGGATTTGCCCCAAATGGTGGAGATAGAAATGTGCCAGGGGATTAAAAAAAAAGAAATATATATACACACATATATACATATAAATTTATAAAATGTATAGAATAGTGTGTGATTTTTGATTCACCTGTACATTTAGCTTGTTCAAATCAGGGTACTCATGTCATATCTGTCTCCTCAGACTTTTATCTTTTCTTTGTGGCTACAAGATTTCAAGTCTTTCTTCTGGTTTTCTTTGAGGATATCCATACGTGATCATTGCCTGTAGTGGACCTCAGCACTTATTTTTCCTGTCACTTTTTCCCACCAACTAACCTTTCCTTGTCTCTTCCTCCCGTTTTCACATCCAGCCTTTAGTAGCCACTCTTCTGCCTCAATCTCTATGAGATCAACTTTTTAAAAAAAAGATTTTATTTACTTATTAGAGAGAGAGTTACAGACAGAGAGAGGGAGAGATAGAGAGAAAGGTCTTCCATTTGCTTGTTCACTCTGCAAATGGCTGCATTGGCCGGAGCTGTGCTGATACAAAGCCAGGAGCCAGGAGCTTCTTCCTGGTCTCCTATGCGGGTGCAGGGACCCAATACTTGTTCCATCCTCCACTGCTTTCCCAGGCCATAGCAGAGAGCTGCATACACAGAAGAGCAGCTGGGATTAGAAGTGGCACCCGTATGGGTTGCCGGGGCGACAGGTGGGTGCTTTGGCCACAAAGCCACAGCGCCAGCACAGAGGTCAACTTTTTTACATTTAACAGATGAGTGAAATCAAGGAGTACTGGTCTTTCTATACCTGCCTTACATCACTTATAATGTCATCCGTTTCCATCCATGTTGTGCAATGACAAAATTTTCTCTTATATGAGATGTGTTCAAAGATTCATGGAAATTGCCTATTAAAAAAGTATGTGTGAATTCACAATTTTGTCAACAAAAGCACTTGCTTTGTATTTTCTGCAGACTCTTTGAAGTAAGCGCCCATAGTCACTGTGCATCCATGTCACGTTTTCTTTGTCCATGTATCGGTAGATGGGTCGTTGGTTGACCCATCTCTGGGCGATTGTGGATCCTGAGTGCTGCAGTAATCATAGCAGTGCTCTTTGTTATGTGGATTTCTTCTGCTTTGCATGCACACTCCTAATGGGGAGTGCTAGAATATACTGTAGTTCTACTTTTAACTTTTCTGAGAAGCTTCCAAACTGTTTTCCACAATGGCTTTACTAATTTACATTCCCATCAGCAGTGCGTAAGAGTCCCCTGGTCTCCATCTCCTCACCAGCACCTGTTGTCATTCTGTTTTGATCATCATTGTTCTAACTGGAATGGGGTGATATCACACTGTGGTTTGGATTTGCATTTATCCCAATTAATAGTAATTTCAGGTCTTTTTAAATGTAGCTGTTAGCCCTTTGTATGCTTTTCTTAAAAAATCATTTCTTTTCATTGGTGAGATAGATGAAAGAAGGGGAGACCTATCCCAAAGACTCACTTCCCTATTCATGTCTGAAGTTTATTTGTCTGTTTGGTGAGGCCATGGTTCCCAAAAGTTGCTGTTGCTTACTGACCAGTGACCATGTCTGCCAATCAAGGACCAGTTACTTTCCACACTCCTTGTAGTCTGCTTTGTTTTTATTAAAGAGAAATTCTAAGCAGGCGGTTGATGATGCTCTCTGTGCCTGTGTTCCCTGGTGCTGTGTCAGCACTAGATGGCACCCTAAGTCCACCTTTGCTGTGGGTCGGCCATCTTTGTCTTTTCACGGTTTTGGCACTAGAGGGAGCCCAAGCCCAAAATTGTTACAAACATATGGCTTTGAGTATTTTCATGTTTCTCATGGTGAACTTGGTTTCAGTGAAGCAGATAGTCCTTCTCCTCAGATCTGTGAGCCAGGGCCTGGGTTTGGGGCAGGGTCTGGTAGCCATCCACAGTCATGGGGTCAGGTGCTGTGGATGCTGCCAGACACTGGGCCTCACCATGGTGGGTCTCACCCGTGGCTCCAGAGCAACAGCCACTGTCTCCCTCCCTCTTCTTCCACAACTGGACCCTGACTCTCTTCTCTCTGTTGTGTTGTTTGGTGTTGGGAGAGGATGTGGTAGGAAGTCCTGTGGCCACTGAAGCTGCTGCCACGCTGGGGTGCAAAGCCCACCTCCCATCAAACCTACGCAGCATAGGGTCAGTGCCAAGGCCCAGACAGCGCGGGCCTGCCTGCTCTTAAGGTCTACTCATGGCCCGAGACTGTTGCATGCAGTGGGGTGATAGAGGCTTGAGCACAAGTCCAACCCAAAGGCACCCAATGTTCTATGTGTGGGTGCAAGTGCCAGGGGCTGTTGGTTCCTCTAGTGTTCAGATTCACCACAGTGGGCCCTACACTGAGTTCCAAGGCAAAATCTTGTAATTCCCTCCCTGTTCTAACCTAGGAAATGGAGTCTTTCAACACTCTGTGATTCTTCAGTAGGGTAGGGATGGTGGAGAGGTCCCTTGGCTACTAAGGCTGACACCAAGCTGGTTTGCACCTGAAGCTCATGGCTATAAGCACCAATGAAGTCACAGATTGACCACCCAGGCCCAGGCCATCCATGGCTAGTGGTGTTGTGGAGCAGGTGTGAGTCCACTCTGCTGAGATCTGTAATTTCCACTGGGCCCTGGGATGGTTCAAGAGGCTCCATCCACAGTCACTGGTCTGGGGCTCTACCTGATATGGAATTCTTCTTGGCAGGCCTGTACTGTGTTCCACGTCTGTAGCCCATTTTTAATTTCCTTTGCCTTCACTAAGTGGCTGGTGTCTTTTTCTAAGCTGCACTGCTTGGATTTAGGGGAGGGCTGGTACAGGAAGCTCCCTCATGTCTTCTTCAATTCCTCTTTTCTTATTAGCATGCTGGCAATAACCCCAGGTGCTGTGCTCTTCCACATGGTTCCTCAGCTCTTGTGGGGTTGCTTCATGCTTAGAGAGTTGTTGACATCGACGTTTCTGTGGAGAGACAATCGCAGGAGGGCCTGATCTGCTCTCTGGCTCCGCCCCAGTGTTATCTCAGGTTAGTGTCCCTGGCTCCTGTGGTTTGCTTAACCCTAAGATTTGACTCCTGTGAGGAGTTTGTGGAATTCTCCTCATGCAAAAGACCCAAGTCCAACAAAGCTATATTTTTTTTCTCTGTCTCCTCCTTTGTGATTTTAAATGGATTTAATTATGTTATGGGTGTTCTCAAAGAAATAACTTTTAGACTTGCCTATTATTTTTTATTTTGTTTTCTGTTTTAGTAAATTCAGTTCGTTTAACTTTAGGATTTAATTATTGTGGTTTTTTTTGTCTGAGTGACCTGTCCTTTGATGAAGGTGAAATATTGAATTCCCCAGTTATGATTTATGCTGGAGCCAATCTGTCCCATAGGATCTACTACTCTGTGGTATAAACTTCGAACTGCAACATTAGATGAATATGCATTCACAATTGTTAAATCTTATTGAATTGATCCCTTAATTATATACTGAGACATTCTTTGTGTTTTTACAGTGTTTGACCTTGTTAGTTTAATCTGATATAATTACAGCTCTTCATGTTGACTTTTGGTATCCATTTTCAGGAAATATCTTTCTCCTTTCCTTATCTTTCACTATGCGTTATGTCTTTAATGGTTAAGTGAGTTTCTTGTAGGCAGCATATCATTGAGTCTTGGTTTTTTTAAATTGTCCCAGTCAGTCCATTGTTTTCTTGGGACATTAAATCCATTTACAGTCAGATAGTTATTGATGTGTAAGCCTTGCCACTTGTGGAGTTTCTGTCAGTAGGTGTGAATATTCTTTGTCATTGTTTATCTCTCTCATTGTTTTTCTGTGTCAAAGGGTTCTATCCTTTTCTATTGATTTTTCGTGTATCTATTCATCTTTTGGTTTTATATTTTTGTATCTATTCATGGCAGTATGACCTTCCTTCTGCTTCTAGGCGTAGGACTCCCTTAAGAAACTTGTAAGGCGCATCTGGTGGTGCTTGTTTCCCTCGGTTTTTGCTATTTTAGGGAGTACCTGTTTCTCCTTCACTTTGGCAGGGTAGTTTTGTTGAGTATTTCTTCTTGGTGGGCAGGTTTTTCTCTGACAACCTTGGACATATCATCCCATTCTTCCTGGTGTATAAGGTTTCTGTTGAGAAATGCTATTTTATAATAGGAGATCTCTACTGTGTGACTGGTGATTTTCTCTTGTTATTTTTAAGTGTTTATTTGTTTAAGTTATTTTTATCCATTGGAAAGGCACAGGGACAGAGAAAAAGACAGAGAGGGAGAGAGAGAGTAATTTTCCTTTACTGGTTCTCTCCCAGGTATTCACACCAGCTAGGGCTGGGCGAGGGCTAATCCAGGAGGAAGCAGCCCCATGCAGGTATCTCAAGTGGGTGGCAGGGCTCAAGCACTTGAGCCCTCATCTGCTGCCTCTCATGTTGCATTAGCAGGAAGCTGGATTGGAATCAGAGAAACTGGGCCTCAAATGGACATTTCAGTACAGTGTCTGGGTATTCCAAGCTGGGTTGAAATTGGCATTTCAGTACAGTGTCTGGGTATTCCAAGCTGGGTTGAAATTGGCATTTCAGTACAGTGTCTGGGTTTCCAAGTTGCTAACCTGCTAGAATCAATATCCTCTCTCTTGATGTTTTTTGAAGTTTTTCTTTTCTTTTCTTTTCTTTTGTGTGTGTGTATGATATTTTTTTTGATTTAGTTTTTTTTAACTTTTATTTTAATGAATATAAATTTCCAAAGTACAGCTTATGGATAACAATGGCTCCCCCCCCCCCATAATCTCACTAGTCCAAATGATCAATTCCCGTTCACAGTTTATCATAATGATAGGACTAAGAATCAGAGAGATCACATGATCAAGACTAGTGTCTGAAGTTTTTCAAATCTGATCTTTTGATAGTTTGACTGTTCTATGGAATGCAGAGCACCTTCCTGATGAAATCCTCTTGAGGACTTTGAGTCTCCTAGACCTGGATGTCCACATCTTCTCTACGATTTGGGACACTTTTAGCTGTTATATCAGTGAATAGATTTCCCATGCCTTTTCCAATCTTGTCTAATGTTGTCCATAAGTCTGGAAGTCCTTCTTTTTTCTGACTCTGTTCATTGGAATGTTCTGTCTTCGCATTTGGGAATTACTTCCTCTGCTTATCTAGTCTGTTGTTGAAGGGCTCAGTTGTATTTTTTTTTATTTATTGAGTTCTTCAGCTCTAATATTTCTGTTTGATTTGTTCCATGGTCTCTTTTTGTTTTTGTTGAATTTATCATTCGTATCATAGTATTTGCAATTTTATTGACATATCTATATTTTCTTCAATTTTGTTGAGTTTCCTTAGAATCATTCTTTCAAATCCTTCCTTGGGCATTTCATCACATTTCTTTTTTGTGAAGTACGTTGCCAGTACATTATTGTGTTCCTTTGGAAAATCATGTCACCTTACTTTTTGCAGTTGTGTCCCTGTGTTGGTGTCTGAGCATCTGCTGGGTCTGATTCTGTACCTAGTTTATGGCTGGCTTTTGTAGTAAGAGAGTTTCTCCCAAGTTGTGCCTTCGGGTGTTGGCTCTGTGCTGTGTTACTTTTGGTTCCAGTTGGGAGCCTTAGTGTGGCCTCTATACAGCTTCTCCAGCTCCATAAGAGGCTTTGGGCAGGGACACTGTGGCCACTGGGCAGACAGCCTGTCCATGTGCACAGGCTGTGCAGGATGGGGACATTCTAGTGGCCCAGATGGGTATAGAACATATAGCAGTGGGGGTGTGGTACCCACAGTGTGCCTACTCCAGCAGGCCGAGTCAAGGGTATGCAGTACACACAGCAGAAGCCCTGGGCCTGTCAGACCCTGCACAGGCCACATGGACAAGGGGCTCCTCCACCAAACCAGGGTGGGTGGAACAAGGTGATGTATCTGCGGTGTCATGGCATGAAGCAGTCTCTGAGGGCTGCACTGGGAGGGGCACTCCAGTGTCCAGGAGGGTGCAGTGCACCTTGCATGGTAGCAGGAGCAGGGTACCCGAGTGGCACGACTTGTACTCCTCAGTAGCTGGGGTCTGTGCGGGGGCACTGCAGTGGCCCGAGTGCAGCTCTGCACCTAAAGAACAAGGAGGAGTGGGGCCGCCGTGAAGCCAACATCTGTCAGCTTGTGGGCTCTGTGTAGGTGCGATGTCTCTGTCTGTCCAGGGTAGGTCTCTCCATTCCACCTGCACTGCACTCCCCCAAGTGTTGTAGCTAAACGAGAGTTTGTTTTTCTCTTAGTTTCTAATCCGTCTCTGTTGGGAAGTCCTCCGGTGTCTGTCACTGGCCATCTTGCCAGACCTGAGAGCACAGAGACTGCACAGTCATCCAACAGGGCCCCATGCAGCACAGTCCGGAATTGGGGCCAGGGTAGTGGTGACTCTCAGAGCTCAGCTGCAGCCTGCTAAAGTGGTTAAAAGAAAAATAGTAGGCAATGAAATGAAATTGATGTGTGAAATTACTAATTTTAAGTGCTTCCCAGTGGGCTATTGAAGGAGAGAGAGAGAGAATATGCAGCTCCCAGCCTCTCTTTAATGAGGTTAGGGGTACCCTATGGACAAGAAGGTATCTAGGGTATTTGATGGCACAACTATGAGCTGAATGTGGAGTTTAGTGTCCATATTTCTTTGCAGTCTTACCTGTAGGGATCAGGTGAAGCAGATGCATCCTGGGAAAGGAGACATTTTGATTGACCAGTAAGAGAATAGAATGACACATGAGGAGGCCGATGCCGTGGCTCAATAGGCTAATCCTCCGCCTTGCGGCGCCAGCACCCGGGTTCTAGTCCCGGTCGGGTCCCGGATTCTTTCCCGGTTGCTCCTCTTCCAGACCAGCTCTCTGCTATGGCCCGGGAGTGCAGTGGAGGATGGCCCAAGTCCTTGGGCCCTGCACCCACATGGGAGACCAGGAGAAGCACCTGGCTCCTGGCTTCGGATCAGCGCAATGCACTGGCCGCAGCACGCCAGCTGCGGCGGCCATTGGAGGGTGAACCAACGGCAAAAGGAAGACCTTCCTCTCTGTCTCTCCCTCTCACTGTCCATTCTGCCTGTCAAAAAATAAAAAAAATAAAATAAAATAAAATAAATTAAAAATAAAAAAATGACACATGGGGAGATAGTCTGTGATATGTTACCTCTAGCCCAACAGATCCTAAAAGCTGCCCACATAGCACATATCAATATCAGTGTCCAAAGTCTTATTTTGATCATTGGAAACACAAGACATTGAACTAGGATGTCCCCAGAGAGAGCAGCAGGGTCAGATGAGTTTCGCTTAGATTGGGCCTTCAGATCAATCTCTGCTTGGTGGAGGCAGAGGGTAGGGCAGTCATAGAGAGGAGGATAGTTTATTCCACAATGATTACTTGAGGAGGGCACCGTGGCATCCAATGACATGCTGATGTGATAAGCAGCCTGTTGACAGCATATAATGACTGGAGAAACTAGTAGGAGGCGCAACCCAGTGTGCAAAGTGCGGTGCTGTTGGTTTCTGCTGAGTTGGTGCTGGTACTGCGGATTCCCCTGCAGCGGCTGGTGAGGCTGCTGCTCCTGCTGTGTGTGCTGCCCTGGGCTGAGGGCGGCAAGGTGCTGGTGGTGCCCATGGAGGGAAGCCACTGGCTTTTTTTTTTCCTTCTTTGTTCTTTCAGCATATGACATGGACTGTTTCTATTGTTCTCATTGGGTTTTCCGCTGTGAGTTGCCTTTTTCTCAGGCATGTAGTTTCTATCTTTTTTAAAAATTATTAATTTTGCCCTGGGTTGGCACAGGGGATTAAGCAGCCTCCTGCAGTGCCGGCATCTTCCATGGGCGCTGGTTTGAGACCTGGCTGCTCCACTTCTAATGCAGCTCCCTGCTAATGCACCTTGGGAAGTCCCGGGAGCATGTCCACTCTCTTCAGGATGCATGAGAACAGAGCAGAGAGTTTGAGGTAGAGAAGGTTCATGCGAAGGGGAGCCACAGGTGGCAGGCAACGAGGCACAGAGGCAGCGGGTGGCAAGCTCAGGGTGAGTGCTCGGAAACTGCCTGGGATGGCACAGGCAGAGCTGAGCAGGAGATGCAGTGAATGTGGGAGAAGGAGCAGAGGGCCTCCCAGGGCTGACTGATCTGCTTTATTTTTGGTCAGATCATGAAACATCCGTTCTGTTTGTTTCCCCCTTGTGCAATGCAGTCATTCAATTATATCATCTCTGTGTGTCTATATTATATTTGTAAAAATGTTGAAAAGTAAGCAACTATTTTAAAATGATTGTTTTTTTTTTTTGCCTTTACTGCAATTATATTCTCTGCAGTTAACTTCATTGTCTCCAGTTTTATTGACTCCCACTTTCCTCGCTGGATGACTTTCGATAGGCGACCTGACCATTCTGGCTTAGATATTGTCGTAGTGAGCACACGACACACATTATGTAGTCTCATTATTTCTGCAGCTTAAACGGTATGCAGCAGGACAAGGTGTGTCACCTGGAACCCATGTTAGTTCCATTGTATTTGTCAAGTGAGAGACCATTTACCCTTAAAGATTCACCATGTATTATATGTGATAGTTGTGCCACTATCATTTTTATTAAATATTTAAAAAATATTTTGGGTTATTATCTCATAATTACACACAATTATGGGCCAGCATGCGGTGCTTTCATTCATGTGTATATTGTGTCATGTTCAAATCAAGGCAGTCCATCTCCTCAATGTCTTTATCAAAATGTCTTTGTGGAGACAGCATTCAAAATCTTTTTCTCCTGGCTGTTTTGAAATATATCACGTGTAAAAAAATATATATCACATGTGTTCGTCACCTATGGTCATGCAACTGTGCAGATGAATCCAGCACTTTTCTCCTAACTGGAACTTGTTCCCGCTGACCAGTCCTTCCCTCCCTCTCCCTCTCCTCTATGCTGTTGGTGCTTAGGAACTGCTGTGCTGCTCTCAATTTCAGTGAGGTCAAGTTTTTTTTTTTTTTTTTTTTTTTTTTTTTTTTTTTTTTTTGACAGGCAGAGTGGACAGTGAGAGAGAGAGACAGAGAGAGAAAGGTCTTCCTTTGCCGTTGGTTCACCCTCCAATGGCCGCCGCTGCAGCCGGCGCACCGCGCTGATCCTGGCAGGAGCCAGGAGCCAGGTGCTTTTCCTGGTCTCCCATGGGGTGCAGGGCCCAAGCACCTGGGCCATCCTCCACTGCACTCCCTGGCCATAGCAGAGAGCTGGCCTGGAAGAGGGGCAACCGGGACAGAATCCGGCGCCCCAACCGGGACTAGAACCCGGTGTGCCGGCGCCGCAAGGTGGAGGATTAGCCTATTGAGCCACGGCGCCGGCTTTGAGGTCAAGTTTTGATTTCTACCTATGACTGAGGTCAAGGGCTGTTTGTGTTTCTGTAGCTGGCTTGTTTTGCTTAAAACTAACAGCCTCCAGTTCCATCTACCTTTTCACCAATGACAAGGTTTAGTCCTTTTTTTATGGCTAAATGCTAGGGATCTTTTAAAAATCTGTGGAAATTGCCAGTTATGAAAAAAGCATGTGTGCATTCCAGAAATCTTTGTAACAAAATGAACTTTTGTCTTCATTGCATTTTCTACAACCCTTGGGAAGTACCCTTGATGGAGCAAAGACATACTCCGCAGCCATTCTAGCTCCTTGTCCTAAAATAGAGAGGGGGTGGGGGGAGACAGAGAGGTTCACTCACCAGCTGGCTGAAATGGCCAGAGCTGCTCCGATCTGAAGCAGGAGCCAGGAGCTTCTTCCAGGTCTCCCATGCGAGTGCAAAAGCCCAAGGGCTTGGGCCAACTTCTGTTGCCTTCCCAGGCCATAGTAGAGAGCTGGATCCAAAGTGGAGCAGCCGGGTCTTGAACTGGCACCCATATGGGACACTGGCATTGCAGGCAGTGGATTTGCCCACTGCACCACAGTGCCAGCCCCCTAAAATTTTCTTTACACATTCATTTGTTGATGGACACTTAGGTTGATGTCATTTCTTGGCTATTGTGTATAGTGCTGCAATCATCATGGCAGTGTTGTTGTCTCTTGAACATGCTGGTTTCCTTCCTTCTGCATATACCCAGAAGAGAGATTGTTATATCGTATGGTAGTTCCAGCTTTAATTTTTTTTCAGAATATTCCATCCTGTTTTCCATAATGGCTATGCTAATTTGTACTCTCGTGAATAGTGTTCTAGTGTTCTCTCTTTTCCACATCCTCACTGGCACCTGTTATCTTTTGTGGAATTTGATAATAGTCATTCTAACTAGTGTGAAGCAATATTCATTATGGTTTCAATTTATGTTTCCCCAGTGATTAGTGATGTTGATTTTGTGTGTATGTCGTGTGTGTGTGTGTGTGTGTGTGCGTGTGTGTTGGATGTTTGTCTTTTCTTTTGAGAAATCTCAATTCATGTCACTTGGCCAACTTACAAGCATGTTATTGGTTTCTTGATAGTAGGTTGCTTGAGTTCCTTATATATTCTGGATATTAACTCCTTTTTAGATGTGTAGTTTCCAGATATTTTCTTCCATTTTGTATGTTGTTTCTCCATTCTGTTGATTATCTTCTTTGAAGTTTTTCACTTAGATGTAATCCCATTGGGCTGTTTTTGGTCTTATTCCTCCTAAGGTGGTCTTATTAGAAAAAAAAGCAGCAGCAGCTTCCCAGTGCCATGTCGTGAAGCATTTCTCCAGGGTTTTCTCCTGACTTTCACAGTGTGTGTCTTCCATGAACTGCCGGGACCCATTTTGAACGCCCTTTTGCATGTGTAGGTCTATGTCCCACTTCCCCATGCGGATCTCCAGTTTTCCCAGCACTGCTGATTGAAGAGACTGTCCTTTCTTCACTGTGTGATCTTAGCACTTTGTGGAAAATCCCTTGGATATCAGGGCCTGGGTTTATTTCTAGACTTTCTATTTTGTCACATGGGTTTTTGTATGTATTTTTATATCAATGCTATATTGTTTTGATTGCTATAAGTACAGCATATTTTGAGTGAGACAGTGTAGTGCCTGTTGCTTTGTTCTTTGCTCAAGATTGCCTTAGCTATTGAGGGGATTTTGTGATTTCCTATGAATTTTAGCATGGCCGTATCTTGTTCTGTGAAGGATGCCATTGGTATTTGATAAGGATTACGTTGAATTTATAGACTGCTCTAGGCAGTATGGACATTTTAACAATATTGCTTCTCCCAGTGCACAGTCACAGTTATCATTCCTTTCTTGTGTGTATTCTCTTCGATTTCTTCCAACAATTTTTCATCCTCTTTATTGTGTTCTTTTTTTGTTGCTTTGGTGAAATTTATTAGTCTTGTCTTATTGTTGCTATTATAAATGGAGTTGCTGATTGCACTTCTTTTTCTGATAACACTCTATCACCACGTAGAAATGCTACTGAGTTTTGTATGTTGATTATGTCTCCTTCGACATTGCAGAGTTGATTTATTTGTTCTGGTTGTTTTTTGGTAGGGTCTTTGGGGCTTTCTATCTTTGATCACAATATCAGAAAACAATGACAATTTAGTTCCCTTCTTTGAAATTTGGATGTCTTTAATTTTTTTTTCTTTGCTCACTACCCTGGTTAGAAATTCCAGACTATGTTGAATAAAAGTGATGAAAGCCGACATCCTTTTTCACTCTAGATTTAGAGATCAGTTTTCCCTCATTCAGTCTGGTGTTGTTGGTGGGCTTGTTGTGTATGTTGAGGTATGTTCCTCCTTCAGATAATTGCTTGAGAACTTTTAGCATGAAAGGGTGTTGAATTCTGATGAATACTTCTCTGTCTACTGGGGAGATAAGAGGATTTTCATCCCTTCATCGTACTGGTGTGGGGTATCATATTTATTATTCTGTGTGTGCTGAACAGTCCTTGCATCCCTGGAAAGCATTCCGTTTGATCGTGGTGAATACTCGTTTTAAAGTGGTGTTGGAATAGTTGGCTCATACTCACTTTGTTGAGAATTTTTGTCCCTGTGCTTTCCTGAATGTTGTTGAATTTCCTTAAAACAGCTGTTTTGAATTCTCTGAGAGATCACGCACAACCATTGCTTCTGGAAGCTTTATTTTGTCTATTGATGAGGTCATGGTTCCCTGACACTTATGGGTGTGTGGCAACATTTGCACATTAAAGGATTTGGTAATTTTCCCAGTGTTTGCAATATGACTTTGTTCCCGACCTTCCAGAAGTTCTTAGCATGGTGTTGATTTTGTTCCCTGAGCTTTGGTGGCTGGTGCTATTTCAGCATTCAGTGCCACGCAGAATCCAGGTTTGTTGTGTGAGTGTTTTTACTCTGTCAGCATCAGGGAGAGCCCCAATTCCAAATCTGTGGCAAATCCATGGGTTCTTCAACACGGACGTGGGGAGGGTAGTCCATCCCCACTGTGTCCACCAGACTCTCCCTGAGTCTGTAGGATTATGTTCAGTGTTAAGATTCATCATGGTGGGCCCAGCTCTGAGTTCCAAGGCAAGGCTTGCGATTCCTTCTCTGTTCTCTTCCCCAGGAGGTGGAATCTTTCTCCACCTGTGCTGACAGAGGTGGGGTAGGGATGGCAAGGCAGTCACTTGAATGCTGTGGCTGACACTGAGCTGGGATACACCTGGAGCTCAGGTCATGGGGGTGGAAGTTACCTTGGCTTCTTCAGTGCCCCCACCCCTCGGTAGGGCAGCTTTTCATCCAGCCATCACTGTGCTAACCAGACTTTCAGAGTGGAGCTCCACTGTGCTGCTTTGAATCTTGAATTTGTTACCTGTTAATGCTTCCTTTTCCTTCTGAGAAAAGTTGCCTAAAAAGATGACAGAAGCACTCGCCTTCATTCAAGGATGGACAACACCAGTGATGAGGAATGCAGGGGGTTTCAGAGCTGGCAGAAAGGTGGGTGGGGAGGATCATGGCTCTTTCCAAATTGCCCTCAGACTGTTGCAAGGAGTGTGTCAGAGAGAGAGAGGCAGATGGGTGGAGGTGAAAAAGTAAACAAATCTCAGGTGAAAGCTCATGGGGCCCTAATTGGTTCAAGAGAGCTTGCTTAAAAAATGGTTAAAGATTAATTTAGGTTCATTCAAATAAAAGGGCAGGATTCTGAGCCAGGGAGAGAGAGGCAGAGTCTGCAAAAAGCACTGTTTGGTTCAGGGGACGTAGCCTCCCAGGCCTGCGGTGCAGAGCAGGGCGTATGAATATTTATTATTGTTGTCACTCTGACTCTCTCCAGGATGGCCTGCCTGCTTTCTGCAGCTCAGAGAGCGTCTGTGGGGGTTCTCTTCGTGGCACTCTGGGGCACGGTGCTGGGTGACAGGCTGCTGGTGGTGCCCCAGGATGGAAGCCACTGGCTTAGCATGCAGGACATAGTTGAGGCTCTTGGGGCGAGGGGGCATGAAATCGTGGTGCTGGTGCCAGAAGTCAACTTGCTCTTGAGAGAATCCAGGTTCTACACGAGGAGAATCTACCCAGTGCCGTTTGACCAGGAGGAGCAGAGTTATCGGTATCGCACCTTTGGAGAAAAGCACTTTACTGACAGGTCCTGGCTGAGCGAGCCTCAGACGGAATACAGGAAACTCATGGTTGTGATTGACATGTACTTCATCAACTGCCAGAGCCTGCTGAGACACGGCGACACCTTGGATTTCCTCAGGGCGGCCAAGTTCGATGCTCTTTTCACAGACCCATTCTTACCCTGTGGTGTGATCCTGGCTGAGTACCTGGGCCTGCCCTCCGTGTACCTGTTCAGGGGCTTCCCCTGTTCCCTGGAGCATGGGTTTGGCGGAAGCCCCAACCCGGTGTCGTACATCCCCCGGTGCTACACAAAGTTCTCCGACCAGATGAGCTTCCCCCAGCGCGTGGTCAACTTCCTCGTTAGCTTGTTGGAGGTCCCTCTATTTTACTGTCTGTATTCAAAGTATGAGGACCTGGCGGTAGAGCTCCTCAAGAGGGAAGTGGACCTGCCCACCTTATTTCAGAAGGACCCCGTGTGGCTGCTAAGATACGACTTTGTGTTTGAGTACCCCAGGCCGGTGATGCCCAACATGGTGCTCATTGGCGGGATCAACTGCAAGAAGCCGGACGTCCTGTCTCAGGTGGGTGGGTGTGCTTCTCGCAGGCAGACACTGCTCTTCTGGGCTCTGTCTTCTCCCACTCACGTGTGTCCTGTCCCCTGGGAGAAGAAATGGTGGTGGGGAGTGGGGAGGGGTGCCAGGCCTGGAACAGCAGGGCTGTGGGGGACCTGAGGCCCAGGTGACATGCAGGTGTTGCAGTGAACTTTGGGCTCATGCCTGCTGACAGCCATAGATATACAGATACACTTAGTTTTGTTCTGGGGACAGTCCCAGGATCATTGCAGCAATGGCATTGCAGTCCAGCAGAGGTGAAGGCTTGACCAAGGCAATGTGTCTTTGTTGAAACCCACTCTCCCAGCTCTGTCCATTTTTTGTCCCTGGTCCCAAGGCAGCTATGAGGAAACACACAGGCCAAATCTGCGTGCCGTCCTTTTAAAAAGATGTACTCCTATGGAGAAAGAAAGGAAATCGGGATATAGAGACAGTGCATCATCCACGGGGTTCACTTCACACAGGGCTGCACAGCCAAGTTAGAAAGCACTGAAGCTGGTGTGGAGCTGGAACTCAGGAACTCTGTAGTGGGATACAGTTGTCTCAAGCTTCATGCCAACTACTATGCCAGACACTTGTACCCACAGACCTGTTTTTAAATAGCCCAGAGCTAAGAATGGCTTTCATAGTTTTAGAGGGAGGTTAAAAACCAGCACCAGCACCAGCACACAGAACTTGCGACTGAGCTGTGTGGCCTGCAAAGCTGACTGCTCACTGCTGGGCTGGTGCAGACAGGTGTGGGAGCCTCAGACCTCAGGGACTGTTCCTACATGCCCCCCTGAGAAGTGGGGCACAGTGCCCAGAGTCACTTTGGAAAATCAAAACCTGTGAGTTGCTTTCTTAAATATTTATACCTTTGAAAGTTTTCATCTTCATGCCAGAATTTCCTTCTCAATGCATTTTTCATCGGAAGAAGCCTCAGACAGTCCCAAAGATGCTTGCAATGTGTCTTCCACACCAAACACTGGACACAGGTCCCGTGAGCCAGAGGGGCAGGAGGCTGAGCAAAATGGGATGGGGTCCAGGGAGCCTACGTTGTGAAATTGAAACTCCGAGTGTCAGGAAGATTCAACCAGAGGTTTATGAGTACAAGAGATTTATTTGTTATTGTCTATCCAAAGGGGTTTCTTATCACAAAGAAATATGGGACGTAAAAAGGAAAACACTGTCGTCTTTGGTACCTTGGTCCCACACACTGGTTCTGTGAGAAGAGTTGTCTGCAGTGACATTGAAACCAGAGTAGTGCAGGGTGCGGTCTCCATGCTGCCTCACCTGCGTGTCATTATCATCTTATATGGCCTTGAAGAAAACGACCTGTGTTAGAATGGGTAATCATTAGCTTGGACATTTAGTTCTTAGCAGCTGAATCAAGGTGATAAGAATCAACTTGCCTTTTGCAGTAATCAAACCATTTCAACACTATGAAAAAGCATTCCCTTCGGAGTGATGGAAATTGTATTGGAACCAGGTAGAGGTGACCGTTCACGCCATTGTGGATGTGCTAAATGCCACAGAATTATTCACATTAAAATGACTAATGTTACCTTACATGATGACAACTCAGAAGATTACCAACAGAAAAAAAAAAGAACATGCATCATATTTATAAAACTAAAGCCCTGATTCAGAGCTTAAAAATGGGTTCCTCATTAGGCAAATAACATAAGCAGATGCTACAAATACCAAACACAGCACAATGGCCTGTTAAACTTTGACCTAACTTCAGAAACAACCCAAGAAATTCAGGTAAAGAAGCAATGAGGGGCCAGTGTCTTGGTGTAGCAGGTAGAGTGGCCGCCTGCAGCGTGGGCATCCCATCTGGATGCCAGCTTGAATCCTGGCTGCTCCATTTCCATTCCAGCTCCCTGCTATGGCCTGGGGAAGCAGCACAAGTTGGTCCGAGTTCTTGGGCCCCTGCCATCCATGTGGGAGACCTGGAAGAAGCTCTTGGCTCCTGGCCTCATCCTGGCCCCTCCCTGGCTGTTGCAGCCATTTGGGGAGTGAACTGGCTGATGGAAGATCTCTTTCTCTCTCTCTCTTTGACTCTCCCTCTGTGACTCTGACACAAATAAATAAATACATAAATCTTTTTAAAATAAACAATGAAGTTCAATTTTGCCTATCAAATTAGGATAAAGTAGTGTTTTTTAGGTAACTATATGCTATAATAGTATAGCCTAAACAAATATACGTAGGACTGTGACTTCAGCTTCTACCTCTGAAGGTGAGGCTGACGACTTTCATGCACCTTCTCAGATTGTTTCAGGGTCAAATAGGACAGCAAGTGCTCTGTGGACTGGGGAGCCATGGCCCTTATTCCTCTCTTCCGTGGAGACTTCTAGCTCTATATGGGCCAAAACTTGGGAAAACAACATGGATTTCTTGCAACATTCTTTCAGGAGCATTTTTCCGGAAAATTAGGTCCCAACTCCTCAGGACTAGTTCTTCCGTGCCCACATTTCCTTCTCTTGTGTTCCAGAATCTTCTAAAACAGTAGTTCTCAAATGAGGGTAGGGGAGAAAGGGTGAAGTGATTTTGTCTCTAGTCACCTTATTCTATGCATCTGCTCTCCCACAATATGGCGCTGAGAGAGAGCCCAAACAACCTCTACGCAGCTGCCTCTCACCAGTTCGACTGATAAGCTGCAGGAGCTGATCCTGCTCCTGATTGGAGGAGAGCAGCGTGCTCGGCATGTGGGTAGCAGAGTTGGGATTGGTGAAGAGGACTATAAAGGAGGAGAGAGACAACATGCACCAGGAACATCTGAGGGAACATCTGAAGGAACACCTGAGCAGCCCCCGAGAGAGCCGGCCGGCGGTGTGCCGCTCCTCCGCGGAAGCGGGGAAAGCGGCGGGGGGTGTGCCGCCCCTCCATAGAGGTGGAAGGGTTGGCAGCCAACCCGGGAAGGACCAGCAGCAAACCCGGGAAGGGCCGAGAAGACAAAAGAACAGCACAGGGTCCTGTGTCGTTCCTCTGTGAATGGGGGAGCGACACCATGGTGCATAATATCCACCTACCCACTTCCGGCAAAGTAATCTGACTCAAGAGGTCCATGGTGCTGAGGTGGAGAGACTCTGAAGTGAGGACCTTCCAAGTGCGTGTCTTCCCAGCAGGGCTCCCAGCCAGGTAATGAGAGGGACAGCAATTCCCTCTGCCCACCCTCCATTCATCAGGTCTCCCTGCAGGGGTCTCTGCAAGTGATGCTGGTCCAGGCTGAAATGTCAACATTTCTTGGCTAAGCCAAGAGGGAAACCAACCCCAAAATGCCATGTCATCCTTAACAGGCACTTTTCAAAAATGCATGACCCAGGCCAACGCCTGCACAGCCTTTAATATGCTGCCCTTATTTCAAAATCCTGTGTTTATCTTTGTGATTGATTCTTGGAGATTATCAGAGAAGTGGAAAATTTTGACAGCAGTGCTGCTGTTAATGAGTAATTATCTAAAAAGTAGTTAAATGCTATTGGATTCAGGGTTTTTAATGAAAGAATCCCAAACCCCAAAGCTTGGTCTTTAATTTATAATCTATGATTAAGTAATTATTCAGGATTAAGGCCGAGTTAATGATTTAACAATTTGATTCATAATCCAGGTATATTTAGAGTGTCAGATTTTCAAATCCAAAAAATGGTTTTTGGATGTCTTTTTAAGTGGATTTTTTTTAAAAAAAGGTTTTATTTATTTATTTGAAAGGCAGAGTTCCAAGGAGAGGGAGAGACAGAGAGAGCTCTTCCATCAGCTGGTTCACTCCCCAAATGCTGAAATGGCTGGAGCTGGGCTGTCTGCAGCCAGGAGCTAGGAGCTTCTTCCAGGTCTCCCACATGGGTGCAGGGGCCCAAGAATTTGGGTCATCTTCCACTGCCTTCCCAGGCCGTTAGCAGGGAGCTGGATCTAAAGTGGAGCAGCTGGGACTTGAACTAGTGCTTATATGGGATGCTGGTTCCGAGGACAGAGGCTTAACCTATTACACCACAGGGCCAGCCTTAAGTGAATTTTTTTCCTAAGAAAGCAGCTTTGTTGGGATATGACCACATGGCAAGCAATTCAGTCATTTGTCCTTCACAATTCAGCAGACTTAAGTGTCTTCAGAGGTTTGTGCAACCTTTACCAGAGTCAGCTTTGGAACATTTTTAGTCACTCCCCATGGATGCTTCCTACAGGACGAGTCAGAAAAATCCATGGACATGGAATAAAAGACAAGTTGATTTTGGTGAGAAGTTGTAAAATCCATGTACACAAAGGGCCTTCCAAAAATTTATGGAAAAATATGTATTTTGAGAAAACTAAAAGCAAATTACAAATTTGTTTTGGGGCCAAAATAGATGTATCCATCCTGGTTTCCTTGCATTCTCTCCTTATCCACCATTCTGGCTCCTCCTCCTTTGTGCCTGTGCTGTCATTTTCAGGTTCACTATACTTCTCTGTTAGAGGACCCAGTACACTATTCTAGGTGCACGGTTTTTTAGAACTTCTTTTATTTTTTAAAGATTTGTCTATTTATTTGAAAGTCAGTTACAGAGAGAGAGAGAGAGAGAGAGAGAGAGAGAGAGAGAGAGGTCTCCCATCTGCCGCTTCACTCCCCAAATGGTTGCAATGGACAAGGTGGCCAGGCCAAAGCCAGGAGCCAGGAGCTTCTTCTGGGTCTCCTATATGGATGGCAGAGGCCCAAGTACTTGGGCCATCTTCCTCTGCTTTCCCAGGCACATTAGCAGCGAGCTGGATGGAAGTGGAGCAGCAGGGACTCAAACCAGTGCCCATATGGGATGCCAGCACTGCAGGCGGTGACTTTTCCTGCTATGCCACAGTGCCAGCCCCTTAGAACTTCTTTTGTTAAGGGAATAAAGTAGAGGAAATATGCATTTGTACATCCTTCACAATTGCAGGTGTTCCCCTTTGCCCTTTTGTGTGGATTCATGTTACTGTGCGGGGTCATGCGCTCCAACCTGATGAGCTTCCATTGGTGTTTTTTGGTCTATTGAGTCTGCTAGCGACGAGTGCACTTGGTGTTCTGCTTGGGTGTCTTGCTTAGCAGCTTTTGGACCATGCTGTGGACTAACGCTGACCAGACCCTTGTCTTCAGAGCTGGTCAGACTTGTCCTTCAAAGTTACAAATGTTTCTGTCAGGTGCACACTAAGCAGATTTGAGGAGTCAGCAACGGGGCATGCCCTGCAGCTATGGGTAGAAGCTGGCGGAGTGGCTGGTGGTGACAGAGAGCGGTGTGGGCTGGTCAGTGATGTGTTTATCTGTTTCATGTCAGCTCCATGTTGTGTTGATTACTCTAACTTTGCAGAATATGTTGAAGTCAGGTAGGATAATGCCTGCTGCTTTGTTCTTTGCTCAAGATTGCTTTGGTAACTCCAAGGTTTTGTGTTTTCCTGTGAATGTTACTATTTCTTTTTCTAGTTCTGCCCAATATTTCCTTGGTATTTTGATAAGTTTGGCCTTGAATCTGAAGATTGCTTTGGGTAGCACTGACATTTTACCAACATCATTCTTCCAGAACAGAAACATAGGATATCTTTTCAATGTTTTATGTCCTCTTTAACTTTTATAATTCTTAGTGTGGTGATCTTTCATCTATTTGGTTGAATTTATTCTAGAATTTTTGTGTCTAGGATAAATGGGGTTTCTTTCTTGACTTATATTTTAGAGAATGCTCTATTGCTGTATAGAAAGCTACGGATATTTGTATGTTTCTTTTGTATTCTGCAGCATTGCTAAATGTATTTATTAGTTCTGAAAGATTTTTATGCTTTTTTGGGGTTTTCTACATATAAGATCACATCATATGGAGGTATTTTGAGTTTGTACTTTCCAATTTAAATTTAAATGTCTTGTATTTCTTTTTCGTGCCTGATTTCAATGGCTAGGACTTCTAGCACAGTACTGAATAAAAGTTATGGAAGTTGCATTCCTTGTCTTGTTTCTGATCTTTCAGAGAAAATTTTCAACTTTTCTCCATTATGGACGCTGTTAGCTTTGGGCCTATTATATTATGGCACTTAGCATGTTGAGGTATGCCTCTTCTTTAGCTAACTTGTTGAGAATTTTCATCCTTAAGAGGAGTTGGAATTTCATTGAAAACCTTTCTGCATCAAGGTCTTCCTCCTTCACTCTGTTGGTGTGGTACATCATGTTCATTGATTTCTCTACGCTGAACCATCCTTGCATCCCTGGATGCATTCTGTTTGATCAAGGTAGAGCGTCCTCTTCATGTTCTGCAGTGTCTTTTGTTCAGGATTTTTTGCTTCCTTGTGGTTTTTGAAAATTGTTGAGTTTCCTGAAAACAGCAGTTTTGAATTCTCTGCTGGAGAGATCACCCATGGCTATCACTTTTTGATTGGTTTCAGAAGCTTTATTTTTGTCTGTCTGGTGAGGCTGTGGTTCTCTGTAAGATCCTGGTGTTCACTGACCAATGACCACATTGGACAATCGAAGGCTTAGGCACTCTTTCCATTCTTCCCAGTCTGGCTTTGTTTTTATTACCCAGAAATCCTAAGCAGGCTGTTGATACTGGTCTCTGTGCCTGTGTTCTCTGGTGCTGTGTCAGCACTAGATGGCACCCTAAGTCCACCTTTGCTGTGAGTCGGCCATCTTTGTGTTTTCATGGTTTTGGCACTAGAGGGAGCCCAACCAAACTTTGTTGCAAATCTATGACTGTGTTTGCATGTTCCGCATGGTTAACTTGATGAGTGATTGAAGCATAGTCCTCTGCTCAGATCTGTGAGCCAGGGCCTGGGTTTGGGGCAGGGTCTGGTAGCCATCCACATTCATGGGGTCAGGTGCTGTGGATGCTGCCAGACACTGGGCCTCACCATGGTGGGTCTCACCCTTAGCTCCAGAGCAACAGCCACTGTCTCCCTCCCTCTTCTTCCACAACTGGACCCTGACTCTCTTCTCTCTGCTGTGTTGTTTGGTGTTGGGAGAGGATGTGGTAGGAAGTCCTGTGGCCACTGAAGCTGCTGCCACGCTGGGGTGCAAAGCCCACCTCCCATGAAACCCACGCAGCATAGGGTCAGTGCCAAGGCCCAGACAGCGCGGGCCTGCCTGCTCTTAAGGTCTACTCATGGCCCGAGACTGTTGCATGCAGTGGGGTGATAGAGGCTTGAGCACAAGTCCAACCCAAAGGCATCCAATGTTCTATGTGTGGGTGCAAGTGCCAGGGGCTGTTGGGTTCCTCTAGTGTTCAGATTCACCACAGTGGGCCCTACACTGAGTTCCAAGGCAAAATCTTGTAATTCCCTCCCTGTTCTAACCTAGGAAATGGAGTCTTTCAACACTCTGTGATTCTTCAGTAGGGTAGGGATGGTGGAGAGGTCCCTTGGCTACTAAGGCTGACACCAAGCTGGTTTGCACCTGAAGCTCATGGCTATAAGCACCAGTGAAGTCACAGATTGACCACCCAGGCCCAGGCCATCCATGGCTAGTGGTGTTGTGGAGCAGGTGTGAGTCCACTCTGCTGAGATCTGTAATTTCCACTGGGCCCTGGGATGGTTCAAGAGGCTCCATCCACAGTCACTGGTCTGGGGCTCTACCTGATATGGAATTCTTCTTGGCAGGCCTCATACTGTGTTCCAAGTCTGTGGCCCTTTTTTCAAAAAAATTATTTTAAAAGGCAGAGTTACAGAGAGGCAGAGGCAGAGGAAGAGAGAGAGAGAGAGTTCTTTGTCCACTGGTTCACTCCCCAGATAGCTGCAACTGCGGGAGCTGTGCCAATGTGAAGCCAGGAGCTTCTTCCAGGTCTCCCACGTGCGTGCAGGGGCCCAAGGATTTGGGCCATCTTCCACTGCTTTCCCAGGCAGTTAGCAGAGAGCTGTTTGGGAAATGGAGCTACAGGAACTCGAACCGGTGCCCATTTGGGATGACAGCACTGCAGGCGGCGGCTTTATCCACTAAGCCACAGCACCGGCCCCCATCTGTGGTCCATTTTTAATTTCCTTTGCCTTCACTAAGTGGCTGGTGTCTTTTTCTAAGCTGCACTGCTTGGATTTAGGGGAGGGCTGGTACAGGAAGCTCCCTCATGTCTTCTTCAATTCCTCTTTTCTTATTAGCATGCTGGCAATAACCCCAGGTGCTGTGCTCTTCCACATGGTTCCTCAGCTCTTGTGGGGTTGCTTCCATGCTAAGAGAGTTGTTGAAATCGACGTTTCTTTGGAGAGACAATCGCAGGAGGACCTGATCTGCTCTCTGGCTCCGCCCCAGTGTTATCTCAGGTTAGTGTCCCTGGCTCCTGTGGTTTGCTTAACCCTAAGATTTGACTCCTGTGAGGAGTTTGTGGAATTCTCCTCATGCAAAAGACCCAAGTCCAAGAAAGCTATATTTTTTTCTCTGTCTCCTCCTTTGTGATTTTAAATGGATTTAATTATGTTATGGGTGTTCTCAAAGAAATAACTTTTAGACTTGCTTATTCTTTTTACATTTTGTTTTCCATTCAATAAGTTCAGTTCATCTAACTTTAGGGCTTAGTTATTCGTTTTTTGTCTTGATGATCTGTCCATTGATGGAAATGGAATATTGAATTCCCCAATTATGGTTGATGCTGGAACTTATCTCTCCCTTTAAGATCTACTACTCTGTGGTATAAAATTAGATGATTCAGCATGAGATGAATATATATTCACCATTGTTAAATCTTCTTATTGAATTTATCTCTTAATTATATACTGACACATTCTCTTGTTACTGTTTTTTTCTTAGTTTATTTATTTGATATAATTACAGCCATTCCTGTTGACATTGACATTTGGTGGCCATTTTCATAAACATCTTTTTTCTTTCCTTATCTTTCAGTGTGTGCATTACTGTACTGGTTAAGTGAGTTTCTAGTAGGCAGCATATCATTGAGTCTTGTTTTTTTTTTTTTTTTTTTTTTTTTTTTTTTTTTTTTTTGACATGCAGAGTGGATAGTGAGAGAGAGAGACAGAGAGAAAGGTCTTCCTTTTGCCGTTGGTTCACCCTCCAATGGCCGCCACGGCTGGTGCTCTGCAACCGACCCACAGTGCTGATCCGAAGGCAGGAGCCAGGTGCTTCTCCTGGTCTCCCATGGGGTGCAGGGCCCATCCTCCACTGCACTCCCTGGCTACAGCAGAGAGCTGGCCTGGAAGAGGGGCAACCGGGAAAGAATCCGGCGACCTGACCAGGACTAGAACCCGGTGTGCCGGCGCCGCTAGGTGGAGGATTAGCCTAGTGAGCCGCGGCGCCAGCTGAGTCTTGGTTTCTTAAAATCGTCTTAGCCAATTGTTTTAATTGGGAAATTTAATCCATTTACAATCTGATAATTATTGATATGTAAAGCTGTGTCATTTTGTTGAATTTCTGTCAGTTGGTTTGTATATTCTGTCTCTTATTGTTTATCCTCATGGTTATATCATTTTCTGTGTTGGAAGGGTTTTATTCTTTTCTCTTGACTTTTCATGTATCTGTTCATTTTGTCGGTTTTGTATCTTTCATGGCAGTATGACCTTCCTTCTGCTTCTGGGTGTAGGACTGCATTAGGAAACTGTAAGGTGGGTCTGGTGGCGCTGGTCTCTGCTGGTTTCTGCTATCTTGGGAAGTCTGTATTACTCCTTCATTTCTGCAGGGTAGTTTTGTTGAGTCTGTGTTCTTGGTGGGCAGGCTTTTCTCTGACAACTTTGAACATGTCATCCTACTTCTTCCTGGCCTATAAGGGTGAGAAATCTGCTGTCAGTGTCATGGGAGATCCCTTCCATGTGACTCTCACGCTTTTCTCTTGTTGTTTGTAAGGTTTATTTATTTCATTTATTTTCATCCATTTGAAAGGCACAGGGACAGAGAAAAAGAGAGGGAGAGAGAGATTGATTTTCCTTTACTGGTTCTCTCCCAGGTATTCACACCAGCTAGGGCTGGGCCAGGCCAAATCCAGGAGGAAGCAACCCCATGCAGGTATCTCAAGTGGGTGGCAGGGCTCTGGCCCTCATCTGCTGCCTCTCATGTTGCATTAGCAGGCAGCTGGATGGGCATAGGAGGAACTGGGCCTCAAATGGGCATTTCAGTACAGTGTCTGGGTTTCCAAGTTGCTAAGCTGCTAGGATCAATGTCCTCCTCTCTTGATATTGTCGGAAGTTTTTCTATGTCCTGGTCTTTTGATAGTTTGACTGTTCTATGGAATGTAGAGGACCTTCCTGGTGAAATCCGCTTGAGGACTTTGAGTCTCCTAGACCTGGATGTCCACATCTTCTCTACGATTTGGGACACTTTTAGCTGTTATATCAGTGAATAGATTTCCCATGCCTTTTCCAATCTTGTTTAATGTTGTCCATAAGTCTGGAAGTCCTTCTTTTTCTGACTCTGTTCGTTGGAATGTTCTGTCTTCGCATTTGGGAATTACTTCCTCTGCTTATCTAGTCTGTTGTTGCAGGGCTCAGTTGTATCTTTTATCTGTTGAGTTCTTCAGCTCTAATATTTCTGTTTGATTCTTTTCATGGTCTCTATTTTTTTCTGAATTTATCATCCGTTTCATAATATTCACAATTGTATCGACCTATCTGTATTTTCTCCGATCTCACTGAGTTTCTCTCAGACGCTTCTTCATGCATTTCATCGCATTGCTTTGCTTTGCGATGTTCTGCTGGTGTGTTATTCATTCCTTTGGAAACATCATGTCACTTTACTTTTATACTCCTGTCCCTGTGTTGGTGTCTGAGCATTTGGTGGGTCTGATTCTGTACCTAGTTTATGGCTGGCTTTTGTAGTAAGAGAGTTTCTCCCAAGTTGTGCCTTCGGGTGTTGGCTCTGTGCTGTGTTACTTTTGGTTCCAGTTGGGAGCCTTAGTGTGGCCTCTATACAGCTTCTCCAGCTCCATGAGAGGCTTTGGGCAGGGACACTGTGGCCACTGGGCAGACAGCCTGTCCATGTGCACAGCCTGTGCAGGATGGGGACATTCTAGTGGTCCAGGTGGGTATAGAACATATAGCAGTGGGGGTGCGGTACCCACAGTGTGCCTACTCCAGCAGGCCGAGTCAAGGGTGTGCAGTACACACAGCAGAGGTCCTGGGCCTGTCAGACCCCACAGGCCACATGGACAAGGGGCTCCTCCACCAAACCAGGGTGGGTGGAGCAAGGCGATGTATCTGTGGTGTCACGGCATGAAGCAGTCTCTGAGGGCTGCACTGGGAGGGGCACTCCAGTGGCCAGGAGGGTGCAGTGCACCTTGCATGGTAGCAGGAGCAGGGTACCCGAGTGGCACGACTTGTACTCCTCAGTAGCTGGGGTCTGTGCGGGGGCACTGCAGTGGCCCGAGTGCAGCTCTGCACCTAAAGAACAAGGAGGAGTGGGGCCGCCGTGAAGCCAACATCTGTCAGCTTGTGGGCTCTGTGTAGGTGCGATGTCTCTGTCTGTCCAGGGCAGGCCTCTCCATTCCACCTGCACTGCACTCCCCCAAGTGTTGTAGCTAAACGAGAGTTTGTTTTTCTCTTAGTTTCTAATCCGTCTCTGTTGGGAAGTCCTCCGGTGTCTGTCACTGGCCATCTTGCCAGACCTGAGAGCACAGAGACTGCACAGTCATCCAACAGGGCCCCATGCAGCACAGTCCGGAATTGGGGCCAGGGTAGTGGTGACTCTCAGAGCTCAGCTGCAGCCTGCTAAAGTGGTTAAAAGAAAAATAGTAGGCAATGAAATGAAATTGATGTGGGAAATTACTAATTTTAAGTGCTTCCCAGTGGGCTATTGAAGGAGAGAGAGAGAGAATATGCAGCTCCCAGCCTCTCTTTAATGAGGTTAGGGGTACCCTATGGACAAGAAGGCATCTAGGGTATTTGATGGCACAACTATGAGCTGAATGTGGAGTTTAGTGTCTGTATTTCTTTGCAGTCTTACTTGCAGGGATCAGGTGAAGCAGATGCATCCTGGGAAAGGAGACATTTTGATTGACCAGTAAGAGGATAGAATGACACATGGAGAGATAGCATGTGATATGTTACCTCTAGCCCAACAGATCCTAAAAGCTGCCCACATAGCACATATCAATATCAGTGTCCAAAGTCTTGTTTTGATCATTGGAAACACAAGACATTGAACTAGGATGTCCCCAGAGAGAGCTGCAGGGTCAGATGAGTTTCGCTTAGATTGGGCCTTCAGATCAATCTCTGCTTGGTGGAGGCAGAGGGTAGGGCATTCATAGAGAGGAGGATAGTTTATTCCACAATGATTAACTTGAGGAGGGCACCGTGGCATCCAATGACATGCTGATGTGATAAGCAGCCTGTTGACAGCATATAATGACTGGAGAAACTAGTGCAGGAGGCACAACCCAGTGTGGAAAGTGGGGTGCTGTTGGCTTCTTCTGTAATGGTGCTGGGAGTGTGGATTCCCCTGCAGCGGCTGGCGGGGCTGCTGCTCCTGCTGTGTGTGCTGCCCTGGGCTGAGGGCGGCAAGGTGCTGGTGGTGCCCATGGAGGGAAGCCACTGGCTCAGCCTGCGGGAGGTTGTGCGGGAGCTCCACGCCCGAGGACACCAAGCCTTGGTCCTAGGTCCCGAGGTGACCATGCACATCAAAGGAGAGGACTTTTTCACCCTGCAAACCTACGCCACCCCTTACAGCAAGGAAGAATTTGACCACATGGTGCAGAGCCACAGTCAAATGATCTTTAAACCACAGCATTCTCTGCAGATATTTTTGGAAACTATTGCAAACATGAAAAATGCCTCGATGCTGTACAGTAGGACTTGCTGGGAGCTACTGCACAACAAACCCTTGATCAGGCACTTGAATGAGAGTTCCTTCGATGTGGTCTTAACTGACCCGGTTTACCCCTGTGGGGCACTGCTGGCTAAGTACCTGTCGGTTCCTGCTGTGTTTTTTCTGCATTTTCTCCCATGTGACTTGGACTTTGAGGGCACACAGTGCCCAAACCCTTCCTCATATATTCCCAGGATGCTAACGATGAATTCAGACCACATGAGCTTACTGCAAAGGGTCAAGAACATGCTCTACCCTCTGCCCCTGAAGTACATTTGCCACATTTCTTATGATCCGTATGCGAGCCTGGCGTCTGAGCTTTTTCAGAGAGAGGTGTCTTTGGTGGATATTCTCAGCCATGCGTCCGTGTGGCTGTTCCGAGGAGACTTTGTGCTGGACTACCCCAGGCCCATCATGCCCAACATGGTGTTCATTGGGGGCATCAACTGTGCCAGCAGGAAGCCTCTCTCTCAGGTGTGTTTTGCTGTCATCTCTTATCAGTGCTCTAGGTAGAAAAAAATTAAAAGATAAATTTCTAGGTTCTTGCTTCTCTACCTAGCTTTCAAAAGAGTTCTAATTATTCTAGCGGGAGTATGAAGTAAGTTGAATTGTGAATTTTGTTTTCTATTTTACTGAAATATCTTTCTCTTTTCCTTAGGTTTCATTGTGTGTATGTCTTTTTAAAAGATTTTTTAAAAATTGATTTGAAAGGCAGAGTTGCAGAAAGGGATCGAAATAGAGAGAGATAGAACTAGAGGGAGAGACAGAGGGAAAGAGATTGAGAGAGAGAGAGGTCTTCCATCCACTGGTTCAGTCTCCAGATGGCCAAAATGGCCAGAGCTGAGCTAACCTGAAACCAGGAGTCAGGAGCTTTTTCTGGTTTTCCCATGTGGGTGCAGGAACCCAAGGACTTGGGCCATCTTCCACTGATGTCCCAGGCTACAGCAGAGAGCTGGATCAGAATTGGAGCAGCCAGGACTTGAACTGATGCCCATATGGGATGGTGGCACTGCATGCTGCAGCTTTACCCACTACACCCCATGTGTATGTCTTTACTGGTTAAGTGAGTTGCTTGTAGGCAGTATATGCTTGAGTCTTGATTTTTTCCATCCGGTTAGCCAGACCATGTGTTTTAATTGGGATATTTAATCCATTTGCATTCAGATTATTATTGATCTGTAAGACATGCCATTTCATGAATTTTCTCCCAGTTGTTTTGAATATTTGTTGTTTCTTATCTATGCATATGGTTGTTTGGTTCTCTGTATTGGTAAGTTCTGATTATCTGGATCTTCCAAGTGTTTATATTGTGGGATTCATGTGTTTGCATGTTGTCATTGACAGTGGTGACCTTACTTACATTTTTAGATGTAGGATTCCCTTACACAACACTGGGTGGAGGCTACTCCAGTGGCCAAGGAGGTACAGTGCACCTTGCATGGAAGTGGGAGCAGAGCATTTAGGTGACAGGACTTGCAGGTGTCAGTCACTGGGATCTGTGCAGCTGCACTCCAGAGACCTGAGTGGAGTTCTGCACATAATAGGCAAAGCGAAGCAAGTCAGGTGTTGAATCCAGGGTCCATCTGTTGTCTCTGTGGTTGTGCAGGGTGAGATCTCTCTGTGGGTCCAGTGGCCAGTCTCTCCATTTCATCTGCACTGCGTTCTTGCATTCTTCTATAGATATGGTGACCCAATGGTAGTTGTTTGCCTCTGATGCTTCTCTGTTGGGAAGTGCTCAGGTACCTCTAGTAAGCCATCTTGACTTACAAGAGAGCAAAGAATCTGCAGACCTATTAAAGATGGAAACAACGAGCAGAGAAGTGAATTGAGACCAGGGTATTGGTGATTCCTCAGAGCTCAGTCGCAACCTGTTAAAGAGTGGTTAAATAGAAGTAGCAGCAGATGAACTGATATGGGTGTTTTCGAAACTGCATGAAACACAGGCCATGAATTAATATGCTCCCAGTGAGAGCAGTATGGTCAGATATACTTGCTACAGATACCAGCAATCAGATCAGTCTCCCCTGGGTGGAGGCAGAGTGTAAGGCAGTTATAATGACAAGGATTGATTTTTCCGCAGTGATTAACTTGAGGAGGGCACTGTGCCTCCCAAGATGTGCTGTTGTGTTAAGTGGCCTGGCAACCACAATATAAAGATTGGAATACCTGGTGTAGAAGACACAGCCTGGTGTGAAAAGTGTGCTGCTGCTGCCTTCTGCTGAGACGGTGCTGGGAGTGTGGATTCCCCTGCAGCGGCTGGCGGGGCTGCTGCTCCTGCTGTGTGTGCTGCCCTGGGCTGAGGGCGGCAAGGTGCTGGTGGTGCCCGTGGAGGGAAGCCACTGGCTCAGCCTGCGGGAGGTTGTGCGGGAGCTCCACGCCTGAGGACACCAAGCCCTGGTCCTAGGTCCTGAGGTGACCATGCACATCAAAGGAGAGGACTTTTTCACCCTGCAAACCTACGCCACCCCTTACAGCAAGGAAGAATTTGACCAGCTGATGCAGAGCCACAGTCAAATGATCTTTAAACCATATTTCCTACAGATACTTTTGGTAACTTTGGAAAACGTCAAAATATTTTTGATGCTGTACAGTAGGACTTGCTGGGAGCTACTGCACAGCAAACCCTTGATCAGGCACTTGAATGAGAGTTCCTTCGATGTGGTCTTAACTGACCCGGTTTTCCCCTGTGGGGCACTGCTGGCTAAGTACCTGTCGGTTCCTGCTGTGTTTTTTCTGCATTTTGTCCCTTGTGACTTGGACTTTGAGGGCACACAGTGCCCGAACCCTTCCTCATATATTCCTAGGATGCTAACAATGAATTCAGACCACATGAGCTTCCTGCAAAGAGTCAAGAACATGCTCTACCCTCTGATGATGAAGTACATTTGCTACATTTCTTATGATCTGTATGCGAGCCTGGCATCTGAGCTTTTTCAGAGAGAGGTGTCTTTGGTGGATATTCTCAGCCATGCGTCCGTGTGGCTGTTCCGAGGAGACTTTGTGCTGGACTACCCCAGGCCCATCATGCCCAACATGGTGTTTATTGGGGGCATAACTGTGCCAATAGGAAGCCTTTCCCTCAGGTCTGTATTGCTCTCTCCATCCAATCGGTCTCTAGTTTGAAAGAAATTACAAGAGAAACATCTAACTACTTCCTTAGCTACCCATCTTTCCAGAGTGTTCTATGTTCTAGTGGGAGTGTGAAGTAACAGGAATTGTGAATTTTGTTTTCCATTTTCTTGGAATGCCTTTCTTCTTTCCTTATTTTTCAGTGTGTTTATGTCTTTAATAGTTAGTTTCTTGTGGGCAGTATATGCTTGAGTCTTGATTTTTTGATCTAGTTAGTTCATATGTTTTCTGTTTTGCTTTTGTTTTTGTTTTTTTACAGGCAGAGTGGACAGTGAGAGAGAGAGACAGAGAGAAAGGTCTTCCTTTAGCCGTTGGTTCACTCCCCAGTGGCCGCTACGGCCGGCGCGTTACGGCCAGCGTACTGCGCTGATCCGAAGGCAGGAGCCAGGTGCTTCTCCTGGTCTCCCGTACTGGTGCAAGGGCCCAAGGACCTGGGCCATCCTCCACTGCACTCCCAGGCCACAGCAGAGAGCTGGACTGGAAGAGGAGCAAGCGGGACAGAATCTGGCACCCCGACCGGGACTAGAATCTGGGGTGCCAGCGCCGCAGGCTGAGGATTAGCCTATTGAGCCGCAGCGCCGGCCAGTTCATATGTTTTAACTGGGGTATTTAATCCATTTGCATTAGGTTATATCTAGATATAGGACTAGACATAGGATTCCCTTAAGAGACTCATAAGGCAATACTGGTGGTGATGATTTCTCTGTGTTTGCTATCTTGGAAAGTTTCTCTCTCTTCGTTATGTTGCATAATTGTGTTGAATATAGTATTTTTGGATGACTTTTGTTTTTGGCACATGATTTGAATATTTTGTCCCATTTCATCCTGGCCTATATGGTTTTTGTTGAAAAATCTATTATTCTAATGGAAGTTTTATCCATTTGAATTGTAGAGTGATACAAAGAGAGTGAGAGAGGGAGAGAGGGAGGGAGGGAGAGAGAGATAGAGAGACAGTGAGACACACAGAGAGAGAGAGAGTGAGGAGGGGAGAGGGGAGAGAGAGGAAGGGAGAAAGAGGGAGATAGAGAGAGACAGTGAGATAGAGAGAGAGATTGGTTTATTTTTATTTTCCTTTCACTGGCTCACTCCTCAAATGCCCACATCTGGGGCTGTGCCAGACCAAAGCCAGAAACATGGAACCACATCTTGGTATCTCCTGTAGGTAGCAGGCCTAAGAAATGAGTTATCTTCTGCAGGCTTCCAGGAGGCTATATTGGAAGCAGAGAAACTGGGCCTGCCATTTTTAATATGGGCTGTACGTGTCCCAGGTGGTTGCCAGCCTGTATCCGTTATGAGAAGTCTTTCTATGCCTTGGTTCTTTAATAAGTTTGCCTTGCACTGGAGAGGATCTTTCTGGCTGAAACCTCTCTGGAGTCCTTTGAGCCTGGAATTTCGTGCCTTTGCCAAGGTTTGGACATTTCCAGCTGTTCCTTGCGTTACTTCTATGCCTTTGCCGACCTTGTTTAATGATGTCCCATAAGTTTGGGAGTCTGTCTTCATTCTCTTTTTGCTTCTGACTTTTATTTCAAATGATCTGTGTTCACGTTTGAAATAATTATTCTGCTGGATCTAGCCTGTTGTCGAGGTGCTCTATTGTAGTTTTTCTTGATTTATTGAGTTCTTTTCTCTAGGTTTTATAATGGACTCTTTTAATGATCTCTCTTGCTTTTTTTGTATTTCATATTCACATCTGGATACTATAATTGTATTGTAGTATCTGTTTATATTTCCTTCTGTTCCATTGCATTTCCTTGGAATTGCTCTTTCAAGTCCCTTTTAGGGATTTCCCAGATTTCTTTCTTTGGGGTCTGTTGCTAGTGCATCACTGTGTCCCTTTGCAGGAGTCCTGCCCCCTTACTTCTCCACACTTCTCTCCCTAGTTGGTGTTTGTGCGTGTGACAGATCTGGGATGTGTACCAACATTACTGGATGGCTACTGTAATAAGAGAGTTTCTCCAAATGATGTGAGTTAGCGCGTTGTTTTGCGAGCTGTGTTGGATTTGGGTCCTGTGGAAGCCTTAGTGTTGATGTATAACAGCTTCTTCAGCTTGATCAGAGGCTCTGGCCAAGGTCACTGTGGCAGTTAGGGCAGAGGGCCTGTCTGTCTCACAGGCTGTGCTGGGGAAGGGACATCCCAGAAGTACAGGGCTTGAGGAACACACAGCAAAGTGATAGAGCTCCACAGTGTGGACTCTCCCCTGGGCTTGGGCACCTGTGTACTTTGCACACATGACAGCAGCACTGGACTTGTCAGACTCCAGCAGTCATGTGACAGAGGGGCTCCTCCCACCCCAAAGAGGGAGGGTGCCCTAGGTGATGTATCAGTGGTAGCAGTCCACTAGTTAGTCTCTGAGGGCAACACTGGGCAAGGGCCACTGCAGTGGCCAAGGAGGTGCCATGCACCTTGTATGGAAGCAGGAGCAGAGAATTTAGGGGGCACAACTTGCAGGTGTCAGTCACTGGGGTCTGTGCAGCAGCACCCCAGTGGCCTGAGTGGAGCTCAGCACGTGCAGAACAGGAGGAGCAGGGCAGGTGCTGAACCCAGGGTGCACCTGTTGTCTCTGGGGTCTGTGCAGGGTGAGGTCTCTCTGACTGTCCAGTGGCCGATCTCTCCATTTCATCTGCAGTGTATTCTAGCGTGCTCCTGTAGGTATTGTGACCCAGAGGTAGTTGTTTCCTCTTTGCTTCTGATCCGTCTCTGTTGGGAAGTGCTCAGGTACCTCTAATCAGCCATCTTGAGTTACAAGGGAGCAAAGAATTTGCAGCCCAATCCAAGATGGAAACATCCAGCAGGGAAAGGGTTGAGACCAGGGTGTTGGTGACTCCTCAGAGCTCAGATGCAACCTGCTAAAGAGTGGTTAAGGGAGAAGTAGCAGGAGGTGAGCTGATACACGTGTCCAAAGTCGTGCTTTCAAAACTGCATGAAACATAGGCCATGAACTCTGTGCTCCCAGCGAGAGCAGACTAATCAACTGTATTTGCTACAGATATGGGCAATGAGGAAATCTCTCCAAGGTAAAGGTAGAACACAGGGCAGTTATAAAGACTAGAATAGATTTTTTTTTCTCACAATGATTAACTTGAGTAGGGCACTGTGCCTACCAATCACATGCTATTGTGATGCATGGCCTGGTGAAAACAATAAAAAAAGATTGGAAAAGCTGATCTAGAAGGCACAATCTGGTGTTCAAATTGCAGGCTGCTGCTCTCTGCTAACATGGTGCTGGGACTGTGGATCACCCTGTGGCGACTGGTGAGGCTGCTGCTCTTGCTCTGTGTGCTGCCCTGGGCTGAGGGTGGCAAGGTGCTGGTGGTGCCCATGGATGGAAGCCCTTGGCTCAGCCTGCGGGAGGTTGTGCGGGAGCTCCACGCCCGAGGCCACCAAGTCCTGGTCCTAGGTCCCGAGGTGACCATGCACATCAAAGGAGAGGACTTTTTCACCCTGCAAACCTACGCCACCCCTTACAGCAAGGAAGAATTTGACCAGCTGATGCAGCACAACTATCAAATGATCTTTAAACCACAACATTCTCTGAAGACACTTTTGGAAACTATGAAAAACTTCAAAAAATTTTCGATGCTGTGCAGTAGGTCTTGCTGGAAGCTACTGCACAACAAACCCTTGATCAAGCACTTGAATGAGAGTTCCTTCGATGTGGTCTTAACTGACCCGCTTGACCTCTGTGGTGCACTGCTGGCTAAGTACCTGTCGGTTCCTTCTGTGTTTTTGCTGCGTTTTATCCTATGTGACCTTGACTTTGAGGGCACACAGTGCCCGAACCCTTCCTCATATATTCCTAGGATGCTAACAATGAATTCAGACCACATGAGCTTCCTGCAAAGGGTCAAGAACATGCTCTACCCTCTGATGATGAAGTACACTTGCCACATTTCTTATGATCCGTATGCGAGCCTGGCGTCTGAGCTTTTTCAGAGAGAGGTGTCGTTGGTGGATATTCTCAGCCATGCGTCCGTGTGGCTGTTCCGAGAAGACTTTGTGCTGGACTACCCCAGGCCCATCATGCCCAACATGGTGTTTATTGGGGGCATCAACTGTGCCAATAGGAAGCCTCTATCTCAGGTCTGTATTGCTGCCTACTCTAATCAGTGCTCTAGTTTGAAAAATTACAAGAGAAACATCTAAGTACTTCCTTAGCTACCTATCTTTCCAGAATGTTCTATGAAGTAGAGGGAGTATGAAGTAAGAGGAACTGTGATGGTGTGCACAAGTAGTGCAACTAAAGATCGCAGTGGTCCCTCAGAAGAATGAGATACAGTCAGTGGTTGTTTCATAAAGCAAGCGAGGAATGCTGTGACGCCACCAAGACTGGCCCTGTGTCCTGGCACCCTTCCTGTGTGAGTGATTTCCTGAGCTGTGCAGGAGCACAGACTATGAGTTGTGAGCTGACTCATCAGGGGGATTTTATTGCAAATTTTTAAGAGAACAATAACAGAATTAGCAATGTGCACATGTTGATATGAGTTTTCAGTAAGAAGTCGGGGAGAGGGGTTGTCTTTTTCTTCCAGGCTCTTGCCATGCAGAAAGGTCAGAATCATAGGTGCTGGCACATAGAAGGTAACTTTCATACAAGAGTTGAGAATGTAAACACCTACACCCAGTACGTGATCATGGGTTGCCTCACAGAAGACATATCTGTTGTGAGTGGGCAGTGGGCTAGGGGCCAAGGGGAGGGGGAGGGGGAGGTATGCAGCACCCACGCACCGCCTTCAGTTGTGGTCTCCAGAGGAACAGAGATCTCCCCACGGTTGCTGGCCTGTTTTGTGAGGTCGCAGGGAGGTGGTGCCTCTACTGCATAAAACCATGTGGGACTTTTATGAAATCTCATTAAACTCCACACGGATCTCAAAATACCCACTTTCGTGTCATCTTCCCCCACGTCCCGGATGAAGCGATGAATCTGGAATGGTGGGCATTTGGATTGACAAGCAGGAGTGTAGTATTGAACCTGGGGCATTTGCTTGTGACATCCAGCTCAGCACATCCTACCTTAGCTGGCTGCTACCCCATATTGAGGACTGCTCTCTTGGGAGGGATGGAAATGCAAGCACAGGGGACCTAAGGTACCCAGGAAGGCAGACGTTTCAAAGAGCTTCAGTAAGTCAAGTGAGAGGGAGATAATGAAGATGGCGCACCTGTGATCAGAGAGTGGCATCCCAGAGTCCTACTTCTCAGAGGTGGAGCCGTGCTGATGGGGTTTCCTCATTGGGGCTTGGTGTCCGCTGTGTAGTGTGGGGACGTTCTAGAGGTGGGAGAAATATGAGGGTTACATGTCAACTAAGTCTTCTACTTGGAACCCTGTAATCTCAATCCATGGGGAATGGTTCTATGGAGCCCACAAACCTGAGGGCCTAGAAAGCCAGAGTGTGGAGATGTGATGAGGAGACAGAGTCTGACGAGGGAATGTTTTCTCAGAAGAGGCCGACTCATCACCCGACCCTCCTGGCCTCATGCTGTATTTCAACAGCGAGCTACTCCTTTGCCAACAGTTTCTGGGCCTTTTTACATTAGGTCTGACTGTTAGGGTTTTAGTGATGTGGGATCTTGGAAGCTGGGTTTTGTTTCTTAACTCTGGAACAAATGTTTTTGAGCAAGAGTCTTCCCACTTGTGCCAATTATTTTAATTCCTGTTGATTTTCCGATTGTACACTTTGATAGTTCCTGTAGTCCTGCTTATCTCTTTCTATCACTAAATTATGTGTTCTTTCAAAGGACTCTAATTTGTTATTGACCAAACCACATGGATCATCTCTTTTTCCCTCTTTTGCAGTGTGCTTATCAATTATATAATTGCTATGTGTCCATTATATTTGTAAAAATGTTGAAAAGCAAGAAAGCAGTTAAACTAATTGTGTTTTCTTTTAGTTTCCCTGTGTGACTATATTCTCTGGAATCATTGATTGCAGTGCTCACTCCCATGTATCTCAGTGGAAGACCTTGTAAATATTATGTATTTGCACTCTCATTTCTGCAGGTTAGCAAAACGCCAGAAGCACCATGTGTGTCAAAAGGAAATCTATGAGTTCCACATCTTTTTGAAGAGAGAAAGTATTTACTCTTAAATCTTCACCATGTATTATATGATAGGAAAATGATGATCATTATTGTTTTCTGAAGTTCTATAATATATGTTTTTTTTGTTTGTTAGATTGTCACCTAAGAATTATGCATACATACATATAATATATATAAATATATAAAATATATAGAACAGCATGTGATTTCTGAATCACATGTACATTGTGTTGTGTTCAAATCCAGATACTCATGTAATATCTGTCTCCTCCAACTTCCATCATTTGTTTGTGGCTACAAGATTCCAAGTCGTTCCTCTGGTTTCCTTTTGGAGATCCATACGTGATCATTGCCTGTAAGTGCTACTGAGCAATGGAGCCCAGCACTTATTTTTCCTGTCACTTTTTCCCACCGACCAACCTTTCCTTGTCTCTTCCTCCCCATTTCACACCCAACCTTTAGAAGCTACTCTTCTACTCTATGAGATCAACTTTTTTTTTTTTTTTTAAGATTTGATGTACTTATTAGAGAGGTATACTTACAGAGAGAGAGGGAGAGACAGAGAGTAAGGTCTTCCATCCTCTGGTTCACTCCCCAAATGGCTGCAAAGGCTAGGGCTGAGCTAACCCAAAGCCGGGAGCCAAGAGCTTATTCCAGGTATCCCACGAAGGTGCAGGAGCCCAATACTTGTTCCAACCTCCACTGCTTTTCTAGGCCTTAGCAGAGAGCTGCACACAGAGGAGCAGCTGGGACTAGAACTGGCACCCATATGGGTTGCCAGTGCTACAGGTGGATGCTTAGCCCACAAAGCCAAAGTGCCAGCCCATAGATTAACCTTTTTACATTTTACAAATGAGTGAGATCAAGGGGTACTTGTCTGTCTATACCTGACTTACATCACTTATAATGTCATCTGGCTCTATCCATTTTGTGGCAAATGACAAAATTTCTTATTTTGGTGGCTGCATATGAGATGTGTCAAAGATTCACAGAACTTTCCTATTATAAAAAGTGGGTGTGAATTCACAATATTGTCAACAAAAGCACTTGCTTTGTATTTTCTGCAGACTCTTTGAAGTAAGCTCCCATAGTCACTGTGAATTCTTGTCACGTTTTCTTTGTCCATGTATCGGTAGATGGGTCGTTGGTTGACCCATCTCTTGGCGACTGGGAATCGTGAGTGCTGCAGTAATCATAGCAGTGCGCTTTGTTATGTGGATTTCTTCTGCTTTGCATGCACACTCCTAATGGGGAGTGCTAGAATATACTGTAGTTCTACTTTTAACTTTTCTGAGAAGCTTCCAAACTGTTTTCCACAATGGCTTTACTAATTTACATTCCCATCAACAGTGCGTAAGAGTCCCCTGGTCTCCATCTCCTCACCAGCACCTGTTGTCATTCTGTTTTGATCATCATCGCTCTAACTAGAATGGGGTGATATCTCACTGTGCTTTGGATTTGCATTTTTCCAAGTTAATAATAATTTCAAGTATTTTTTCATATAGTTGTTAGCCCTTTGTATGCCTTTCTTTAAAAAACTTTTAAAATTAATTTATTATCATTGATGAGGCAGAAAGAAGAGGAGACCTATACCCAAAGACCTCACATTCCAATTGGTGTCTGAGTCCATGGTTCCCTATATATGGTGAGGCCATGGTTCCCTAATAGTTCCTGTTTTTTACTGACCAGTGACCATGTCTGCCAATCAAGGATCAGGCATTTTTCCTCCTCCTTGTAGTCTGGCTTTGATTTTGCTTCACCTTCCAGAAATTCTAAGCAGACTATGGTAGATGTTCTCTGTGCCTGTGGGCACTGGTGCTGTGTCAGCACTATATGGCACCCTAAGTCCACCTTTACTCTGGGTCAGCCATTTGAGTTTTCATTGTTTTGGCACTAGAGGGAGCCCAACCAAACTTTGTTGCAAATCTATGGTTTTGAGGGCCTGCACCATGGCTCACTTGGTTAATCCCTCGCTGGCATCCCATATGGGCGCCTGGTTCTAGTCCCGGATGCTTATCTTCCAGTCCAACTCTCTGCTGTGGCCCAGGAAAGCAGTGGAGGATGGCCCAAGTGCTTGGGCCCCTGCACCCATATGGGAGACCAGGAAGGGGTACCTGGCTCCTGGCTTCGGATCGGCACAGCGCCAGCCGTAGTGGCCATTTGGGGAGTGAACCAATGTAAGGAAGACCTTTCTCTCTCTCTTTCTCACTGTCTATAACTCTACCTGTCAAAAAAAAAATCTATGGCTTTGAGTATTTGCATGTTTCTCATGGTGACCTTGGTGTGTCATGAAGCAGGAAGTCCTGCTCAGATCTGTGAGCCAGGGCCTGGGTTTGGGGCAGGGTCAGGTAGCCATCCACAGTCATGGGGTCAGGTGCTGTGGATGCTGCCTGACACTGGGCCTCACCATGGTGGGTCTCACCCTTAGCTCCAGAGCAACAGCCACTGTCTCCCTCCCTCTTCTTCCACAACTGGACCCTGACTCTCTTCTCTCTGCTGTGTTGTTTGGTGTTGGGAGAGGATGCGGTAGGAAGTCCTGTGGCCACTGAAGCTGCTGCCATGCTGGGGTGCAAAGCCCACCTCCCATCAAACCCACGCAGCCCAGAGGCATTTCCAAGGCTCAGACAGCTATGCCTGCCTGCTTTTATGATCTATTCATGGCCTGAGACTACTGCATACAGCTGGGTGATACAGGGCTGGAGTACAAGTCCATCCATGTGGAGCCAAGGGTCTGTGTCTGCTGCTTGGGCATGTCCAGAGGCTATGTGTTCTCCATCAAAGGAAAGAGTTGATAAAGACTTACCAGTAGTGTCACATCCAGCAGAGAAACGAAATTGGGGGCCGGAGCCTTGGTGATTCTTCAGCGCTCAACTGCAACCTGCTAAATGGTAGTTAAAGGACAGATAGCCCGTGATGAAGTGAGGATCCAACGTCTTGTTTTGGGACTAAAAAGAAAAAGAAGAGCATGAACTAGTGTGCTCCCCAAAGAGAGCTGCAGGGTCAGATGAGTTCCTCCAGGATACAGTCGTCACATCTGTCTCTCCTGGGTGAAGGCAGAGGGTAGGGCAGTTATGAAAGACAGGGTAGATTCATTCCACAATGGTTAACTTAACGAGAGCACTGTGCCTTCCATGACATTCTGTTTTGTAACATGGCCTGGTGATAACATAATAACAGGAGGTGCAAACTGGTGTTAAAAACAAGGTAATGTGGGCTTCTGCAGAGATGGCCATGGGGCTGCAGGCTCCCCTGCTGGGGCTGGCGGGGGCTGCTGCTCCTGCTGTGTGCCTTGCCCTGGGCTCAGAGTGGCAAGGTACTGTCCTGTCCATGGAGGGCAGCCACTGGCTCAGCGTGCGGAAGGCCATGCAGGAGCTCTGTGCCCGAGGCCACCAAGCTGTGGTCATCACTCCAGAGGTGAATATGCATGTCAAAGGAGAGGACTTTTTCACCCTGAAAACCTACATCACCTCTTACACCCAGGATGAATTTCATTACCTCATCCTAGGCCAGAGTGGGAGGCTCTTTGAAACAAAACATTTTCTGAAGACATTTTTCAAAACTTCCATAGTTTTGAAAAATGTCTGTGTTCTGTCATAAATCTTGTGCAGAGCTTTTGCACAATAAACCCCTAATCAGGCACCTGAATGGCAGCTCCCTTGATGTGGTTTTAGTGGACCCCATTCACCCCTGTGGGGCACTGCTGGCCAAGTACCTGTCGGTTCCTGCTGTGTTTTTAGTGCGTTCTTTTGCATATGGCCTAGACAATGAGGGCACACAGTGCCCAAACCCTTCCTCATATATTCCCAGGATGCTAACAATGAATTCGGACCACATGAGCTTCTTGCAAAGAGTCAAGAACATGCTCTACCCTCTGCCCCTGAAGTACATTTGCCACATTTCTTATGATCCGTATGCGAGCCTGACATCTGAGCTTTTTCAGAGAGAGGTGTCGTTGGTGGATATTCTCAGCCATGCGTCCGTGTGGCTGTTCTGAGGAGACTTTGTGCTGGACTACCCCAGGCCCATCATGCCCAACATGGTGTTCATTGGGGCATCAACTGTGCCAACAGGAAGCCTTTCCCTCAGGTCTGCATTGCTGCCTTCATATCAATGTGCAGAACATTTTAAAAGAAAACTTGGTGGTGAATGTTTACTTATCTCCCCATGTTTCCAAATGCCTCTACCTCTCATTGTCCTGACAGTCTTCAGCGATGGATCATAGTGTTGTAGCTAAGGGTTTCAGTGGTCCTTGACAGGAATGGGAAGCTGGGAAGAGGGTGGGTAATAGGATTGACAAGCAATGGTGTTACTCCACCAAGACTGTCCATTTGCCAAGGCACCATCTTTCTGGTAGCGTGATATCCTTTGCCTGTGCTGGAGAGGAGAAACTGAGTTGTGAACTGATCCCTAAGAGTATCTTGCTTGTAGATTTTCAGTACAAAGCTGTATTAGCTTTTTGTTACTATAATGAAACACTTGACACAGGCAACTTACAAAACAGAGTGGGTTTTCAGCTTACAGTCAGGGTAGATTCAAGTCCAAGATCAGGTGAGCCCATGGGTTTGATCTCTGATGAAGTGAGCAAAAGGCAATGGTGTGAACACTTGTTAGAATGAGTTGTCATGTCTCAAGCCAGAAACAGAATGATTGATAGACAGAGAGAGAGCGAGAGTGAAAGCGAGAGAGACAGACAGACATAGAGATGGAGAGAGATTAAGATGGAGGGATACCAAGCTCAGGTATAATGGCAATCCTTGTGTGATACCTGTCAAGGAGCCTCATGAGAGCTACCTTCTGAGGGCATGTTATCAACTATCTAAGGACATCCTTCTAGCCCCCCACTTCCTAATTATTCTACCACCTCTCAATAGCTCCACTCCAGAGACCAAGCATTTAATACATGAGCCTTGGGGGGACCATACCAAAGGATAAATGAATTAGCAAATTGCAATTGTGGACATAGCAGTTTTTAGTGGCCTTGTCTTGGAAGGGATTTAGATGCGATCAAAGGTGACCTAAGCTCTCAGAGGAAGTGAAAGTTCAAAGAGGCCAGTAGGCTAAGAGGAAGCTGGATGCCGAAGGTGTGATCTCTGCGATTAGAGAATGGCACCATCGAGTCCTACTCTCCAGAGCTGGAGCAGTGCTGAAGGGAGACTCTCTGTCCAGGAGTTGGTGTGCAGTGGCGAGGTGAGGACATTTCCTGAGTTGGGAGACATTATCCTGGCTGCATGTCAAGTGGGTTCTACTTGGGACACTGACATGATCAAGGAATGGTGGAAGGGGCTAGGAAGGAGACAAAACTGTGAGCCTAGGAATCCATTAAAGGTGCGGTCAGTGTTGAGGAGACATGAGTGTGAAGAAGGAAGGGTTTTAGGGAGACGCTGACCACACCAGCAACCCCCATCACCTTACGCTGTGCCTCCCAAGCGTGATCTTCTGTACCAAGAGTTCCAGCAGCCTTGACCCTGAACATTTGAGTTTAATTGAAAGGGGACCCTTGAAAGCTGGAGCACATTTCTTAATATATTGGGAAACTACCTTTTTAGGGGAAGGAGAGTCTTCCCATTTATGGCATATTCACTTCATTTGTATCAACTTCCATGAATTCAGCTATTGTATTGGTTTTATATTCTTCTGAACTTTTTTTAGATTTATTTTTATTTATTTGAAAGAGTTACAGAGAGAGAGAGAAAGGTCTTCCATCCACTGGTTCACTCCCCAAATGACCACAACGACCAGAGCTGAGCTGATCCGAAGGCAGGAACCAGGAGCTTCTTCCTGGTCTCCCACATGGGTGTAGGGGTCCAAGGACCTGGGCCATCTTCTACTGCTTTCTTAGGCCATAGCAGAGGGCTGGATTGGAAGAGGAGCAGCTGGGACTCGAACCAGTGCCCATATGGGATGCCAATACTGCAGGCCGGGGCTTTAACTCACTGTACCACAGTACCGGCCCCTCTTCTGTACCTTTTAAAAAAGATTTATCTATTCATTTATTTATTAATTTATTATTTATTTGAAAGGCAGAGTAAGGTGGGGGGGAGAGAGAGAGAGACAGAAACAGAGAGATCTTCCCATCTGCTGGTTCACTCCCCAAGTGGCCACAATGGCTGGAGTTGGGCTGATCCAAAGACAGGAGCCAGGAGCTTCTGGGTCTTCTACGTGGGTGCAGGGCCCAGGCACGTGGCCCATCCTCTGCTGCCTTCCCAGATGCATTAGCAGGGAGCTGGATTGGAAGTGGAACAGCCAGGACTTGAACCAATGCCCATATAGGATATTGGCACCAGAGATGGCCACGTTACCCACTATGCCATAGCACCAGCCCTCTTGTATACTTCTTAATAATACAGCTGTCATTACAAAGGACTCTAAGTCTCATTCTTGGTTTTCTCAGAGCAATGCAGTCATTCTGTTATGGCTATGCATGTCTTTATTATGTCTCTAAAATTTTGAAAAGGAAGAAAGGATTTACAAGGTAACTATTTTTAAAGCTTCACTGTATGGTTATATTCTGTAGAGACGGCGAGATGGCTGTGTTGTCTCAAAGCCTCACTCCCATTTTTTCTAGCTAGATGACCATGGGCAAGTGACTAACCATTCTGGATTTGATGATGTCATAATGAGTATCCACTAAGTATGAGCTTTTATCGTTATTATTAGTACTGCCTAAAAGTTGCCAGCAGGACAAGGTGTGTGCATGACCCAAAGACCTATGTTAGTTCCACCTTATCTGCTGCATGAAAGATCATTTACTCTGAAATCTTTACCATGTATAAGTGATAGGCATGCCATAAGCATTTTTGTCTTATTAAATTATTTTATAGTTTTTATTTGACCCTTAATTATTATACACATAACAGCATGGATGTTTTGATATTTATATATATAATATATATGTATAAATATATAGTGTCAAATCAAGGTAAGCATATCTCCTCAACCATTTATCATTTCTTTATGATGAGAACATGCTAGATCTTTTCTTCTAGGTCTTTTGAGGTATATAAAACATCATCCTTATCAACAATCACCCAAGTGTGCAACAGAACTCCAGAACGTATTTCCCCTTTGAACATGTAATTTATTGTCTGCCTACCAGCGCTTTCCTCCTGTCCTCTCCCTTTTGTCCCGACCTCCAGGCAACCACCATTCTACTCTGAATTTCTATAAGATGAATTCTTTTAGATTCCTGTATTAATGAGATCATGTGGCATTTGTCATTCTGCGTCTGCCTTAATTTGCTTAATGTAGTGCCCTTGTGTTGCGTCAATGTTGTAAACCACAGCATTTGACTGAATAGTGTTGTTTTGTGGATGCCAACCACCTTGAAACAAATCTGTTCATCAGTTGATGGACAGTTAGGTTGATTCCTTTCCTAGTCTCTTGTGGATAAATAGTCCTACAGTAAACACAGGAGTGAAGATGTCTCTTTAATATCCTATTTTCCTTTCCTTTGGATATACACCCAGTAGTGAGAGTGCCAGATCTTTTTTTTTTTTTTTTTTTTACATTTTAGGCTTTTATTTAGTATGAAAGATGCATAGGAGAGGCCATATCTTTTGGTAGTCCTTTTAAAATTTTTTTTGAGGAGGGGCTGGTGCTGTGGCACAGTGGACTAAAGCCCTGGCCGGAAGCACCAGCATCCCATATGGGCACCGGTTCGAGTCCCAGCTGCTCCACTTCAAATCCAGCTCTCTGCTATGGCCTGGGAAAGCAGTAGAAAATGGCTCAGGTCCTTGGGCCCCTGCACTCACGCAGGAGACCTGGAAGAAGCTCCTGGCTCCTGGCTTCGGATTGGCGCAGCTCCAGCCATTGTGGCCAACTGGGGAGTGAACCATCAGATGGAAGACCACCCTCCTACACTTTCTCTGCCTCTCCTCTCTCTGTGTAACTCTGACTTTTGAATAAAATAAATATTTTTAAAAATTTTTTGAAGAAGCTCCACATTGTTTTCTGTAATGGTTGTGCTAGTTTACATTGCTACAATTAGTGTTTCTTCTTCTTTGTATTCCTGACATTGTTGTCTTTTGTCTTTTTATAACAGCCATTCTAACTGGGGTGAGGTGATGTAGCATGATTTCGATTTGCATTTCTCCAGTGTAGAAATGTTGAGCATTTTTTCATTTACATCATAATATTTTGTATGTCTTCTTTTGAGAAATGTCTACTTGGTTCTATTGCCAATATTTCAATCCAATTATTTGGACTTTCATTATGAGTTCCTTGAATTCTGTATATATTCTGGATGTTAACACTTCATCAGACATACAGTTTGCAAACATTTTTCTCCTTTAGATTGTCTACAGGTCTTTAGATCACCTCTTCATTCTGTTGATTGTTTCTTTTGCTATACAGAGGTTTTGAGTTCAGTACTCTCCATTTGGTCTATCATTGCTTTTGTTTCCGGTACTTTTGTAATCTCATCTAAAAAACTCTCATCTTTGTCTTGTCAAATGCTGTGTTTTCCCTAGATTTTTTTCTAGTAATTTCAGGTCTTATTCTTAAATCTTTAACCCATTTTTAATTCATTCTTGTATATGGTGAGCAACAAGGGTCTACTCTAACTCTTCCGCATGTTTATACCCAGTTTCCCCAGCACCATTTTTTGAAAAGACTGCCATTTCCCCAGTGTATATTCTTAGCACCTTAGTAAAAAATCAGTTGGCTTGAGGTTGGGTCAGGAGAGAGGATCTGGGCATTTGGCACAGTGACTCAATTCACTGCTTGGGATGACCACATCCTATACTGAGGTGCCTGGTTTGCGTCTTGCCGGCTCCACTTCTGATCCAGCTTCCTGCTAACGTGCATCTTGGGAGGCAGCAGGTGATGGTCAGATACTTGGGTCCTTGTCACTCACGTGGGAGGTCCAGATGGAGCTTTGGCTCCTGGCTTCAACTTGGCCTTGCCTCCCATGAACCAGTGGATGCAGGATCTCTGTCTCTTTCAAATAACGTAAAAATAAACAAATAAAATTCTAAAATCAGTTGGCTGCAGATGAATGGATTTATTTCTAAGTTCTCTATTCGGTTAAATTGGGCTATTTTGCTATTTGCTATTGCTATTTGCTGTTTTCATAGCAATACCTCAGTTTTTTGATTACTATAATTTTGTAGTATATTACAAAGTCAGGTAAGTGTAATCCATTATGCTTCATATTTTTTCTCAAGACCACTTTATATATGTATATATATATTTACATATATATATGTTATTCCATGTGAATTTTACAATTGTTTTCTTTTGGTTCTGTGAGGAATGTCATTAGCATTTTGACAGATTATCTTGAATCTGTAGGGTTCTTCGGGTAGTATAGACATTTTAACAATATTGATTCTTCCAATCCATGAACACAGGATATCTTTCCAATTTTTTGAGGACTCTTCAATTTCTTTCCTCCATATTTTATAGTTTCCTGTGTTCTTAAAACAGTTATTTTGAATTCTCTAAGAGATCACACATAGGCATCACTTTATGATCAATATTTAGTGACTAATTTTTTCTACTTTGTGACATCATGGTTCCCTGGACATTCTTGATGCTTATTGATGTATGACAACCCCTGCACATTGAATAATTAGATATCTATTGCAGGCTGCACAGTATGGCTTTGTGCCCATCCTTCCAGAAATTCTAATCAGGCTATTTGTTATGTTATCTGAACCTGTGTTCATGACTGCTGTTTCAGCACTAGATTGTATCCTAAGATCAGGTTTATTACAAGTCTGTGATTGGTGTGTTGTCATTGTTTCAGCATTAGAAGGCACCCAAAGCCCATGTTTCCTGCATACCTACAGTGGATGTGTTGTTCAGAATAGGCTTGTGGCATGCATAAGAGGGCAGTCATCTCCTCTGGGTCCACAAGCATCTACCCTCATCCATAATCAAGGCCCTGTAGTTAGGAACCACAGGATTCTACCAGCACTGGGCTTCACCACAGAAGATCTAGCCTTGGGCTCCAGAGCAACATTTTATACCCAACTCTCTGTTCTTCCTCCAAGTGGACAATGACTCTGTTCATGTTGGACTTCCTTGGGTTGGTGGAGGGATAGGATAGGAAGTCTTGTGGCCACTGTGGCCATCAATAATGAATTAGGTCACTCACGAATCCTACAACCTGCGTAGGTTGAGACCCACATAATACAGGGAAATACAAGACCCAGACTACTGCTGTTCTGTCTGGTGCTGTGGACTATTTGTGGCTTGAGACCACTGCAATTGGTCGGGGGTGTTATGGGCCAGAAATACATCTGTCCTACCAGGACCTTAGATCTGTACCTGGTTTAGAGCAAGTCCAGAAGGTGCTTCCATGGGCACTGGCCTGGGATCAACGGCGGCTATTGGGTTCTGCCTGGTGTTGGGCTTCACCATGGTGGAACCAGCACTGATATCCAAAGTCAAGTCCTGTGCTTTCCTCCCTATCCTCCCCTCCAGTGGATGGAGTCTTTTTCTATGCAGTGCTGAGATGGGGGCAGGGATGATGGAGGCAGTGCCTTGACCACCAAGACTGATGCTAACTTGGGTCACACTTGAAGCTCATCATCCCTGCCTGCAGATGGAATTTTTTTCCTTAACATTTTTCAAGATTTTATGTCATGACTGTGGGCACATTTGTCTGAGAGGAGCTAAACCTTCATTACCAGAAGCTGGATATAATGTTAGGTAATTTTAAGATTTATATTTTGTCATGATGAAAAAAATCCCAGTGAAACTTTTTTGGCCTTGAATCAGTGCTATGGCTGAATTTGTGACAAAATTATGAATGTTCTAATGTTCAATGTTTGTTTTGGGTCTCTTTGTCTATTTCAGTCCATATTTACAATTGGTTGCCAAGGCAGACTGTCTTCTGACTTGGTGTCTGATGCCTGTGTGAGGTTAGGTTGTGAGCACAAGGTAGATCCTCATGATGAGGAGAGATGGAAAGTGGCTCTGGGACTTTAAGCTGGACAGCACCGGGTGCCTTTCCACATCATCTTATCCCCCCCCACCCCGCACCCCCCCGGTGAACAAGTGAGGGAGGTGATGATAATCTGCTGAGTACACGTAGAATAACTTACTGGAGTATGGCCAGGCTTGAGTGTGGGACCAATGCAGTCCCATAGGGCCCTGCCCCCACCATAATCCCACAGTGGGATATCCTTGAAATATGAACGCTGGACCCCATGAGTTATGTCATCGTCCTGTTTGGGGGAACTCTGTTCTCATCAGGACTTGTGGCTGGCAATGGCTTTGGAGGAAAACCTGAAGACAGACTTCAGGAAGCAATAAGACCAGAGTCACTGTATACTTTGTTCACTAAACAGAGTACAGGAGACTGCTGAGACCACGCGAAAGAGAGGGGGATCCAAGGCCCAGGCTGCTGCTCTCCGCCTGCTGCTGTATTCCTTCCGTGGCCTGAGACCACCGTGGTTGTGCAGAGATGACGTGGTTCACAAACATTTCCATCGCACCAGGCCCTTGGGTCTCCCTGGCTTCACGCTCAGGGGAAGAGAGATGCAGATGAGGCCAGGTCTGGTCAGATTCTCTCTTCTGTCCGTGTGAGCAGCCAGAGGGAGCAGGTGCTGTCTGAATGCATTGCTTAGTCCTGTCTTGTTCATGCGTCCTTTAGATAATGGCAACTTTTTCCTGTGGGGAGATATGGAGCCTTCAGAATCCCTTCAGTAGAATCAAATCACCAGCCGGCGCCGCGGCTCACTAGGCTAATCCTCCGCCTTGCGGCGCCGGCACACCGGGTTCTAGTCCCAGTCGGGGTGCCGGATTCTGTCCCGGTTGCCCCTCTTCCAGGCCAGCTCTCTGCTGTGGTCAGGGAGTGCAGTGGAGGATGGCCCAAGTGCTTGGGCCCTGCACCCCATGGGAGACCAGGAGAAGTACCTGGCTCCTGGCTTTGGATCAGCGCGGTGCGCTGGCCATGGTGGCCATTGGAGGGTGAACCAACAGAAAAGGAAGACCTTTCTCTCTGTCTCGCTCTCTCACTGTCCACTCTGCCTGTCAAAAAAAAAAAAAAAAAAAGATTCAAATCACCATATCCTCAAGTTTGAAAGCTGAGATTCATTTGGTTTTCCCTCCAACAAGTCTCATACTTGAAAGCTGCTTCCAATCAATCCCTTCCTGATCATTACAAGAGTTATGCTGATGCGGAAAATGAACAAAACTGGAGAGCCAGTGACTTCACTCCCATTTAAGGAAATTGGTTTATCAGTGTTTTACGATTTCTGGATCAGTTCCATGTTTCTCATTCATGCCAGGAAAGAATTTAAGGGCTTGTCAAGTAGTATCACGTCCAATAGAGAAGTGAATTTGAGAGAAAGGGTATCAGTGCCTCTCCAGGTTCAGTTGCAGCTGATAGAAGGTGATTCACAGAGAAGCAGTAGGCAATGAAATGGAATGTGTGTCCATAGCCTTTTTTGGAGATTGCATGAAAAGTAGGAAGTGAACTAGGATGTTCCCTGGAGATAGCAGCGGGTTCAGACAAGTTTTTTCCAAGATAGGAGAGAAGAGATTATTCTTTCCTGGGTGGAGGTAGAGGGTAGGGCAGTGATTGAAGTAAGGAACAGGTGTATTCTGCAATGATTAACTCTGCCTTCCAATGACATGCTGTTTTGATAAGGGGCCCGGTGATAGCATAGCAATGATGAGGAAAGCTAATATAGGTGGCACAGCCTGGTGTAGAAAGTGAGCTGCGGACGGTTTCTGTGGAGGCGGCCATGGCAGTGCGGGTTCCCCTGCTGGGGCAGGCGGGGCTGCTGCTCCTGCTCTGTGTGCTGCCCTGGGCTGAGGGCGGCAAGGTGCTGGTGGTGCCCATGGAGGGCAGCCACTGGCTCAGCATGCGAGAGGTCGTGCGGGAGCTCCACGCCCGAGGACACCAGGCTGTGGTCCTTGCTCCAGAGCTCAATGTGCACATCAAAGGAGACAACACTTTCACCCTGAGAACCTACCCCATTCCTTACACCCAGGAGGAGTTTAATGAACTATTCTTCGGCAATGCTGGAAGTATCTTTGAAACGGAAAACTCTCTGAAGACATTTTTGCTAACTATGGCAGCTATGAAAAATGTTTCTACATTCTTTTACAGGTCTTGTGAGGAGCTATTATACAACAAACCTCTAATCGGGCACTTGAATGAGAGCTCCTTTGATATGGTCTTAACTGACCCTGTCTTCACCTGCGGGGCACTGCTGGCTAAGTACCTGTCGGTTCCTGCTGTGTTTTTTTTGCGTGCGATTCCATGTGATCTAGACTTTGAGGGCACACAGTGCCCAAACCCTTCCTCATATATTCCCAGGATGCTAACAATGAATTCAGACCACATGAGTTTCCTGCAAAGGGTCAAGAATATGCTCTACCCTCTGCCCCTGAAGTACCTTTGCCACATTTCTTATGATCCGTATGCGAGCCTGGCATCTGAGCTTTTTCAGAGAGAGGTGTCATTGGTGGATATTCTCAGCCATGCGTCCGTGTGGCTGTTCCGAGGAGACTTTGTGCTGGACTACCCCAGGCCCATCATGCCCAACATGGTGTTCATTGGGGGCATCAACTGTGCCAACAGGAAGCCTCTCTCTCAGGTCTGTATTGCTGCTTCCATCCAATCAAATGTTTACTTTTGAACCCATCTGCACAAATATTTGTGGGTGCATCATGGTGTAGTTAAGGATTGCAGTGGTCTCCAAGAGGAGTGAGAGTCAGGGGAAGAGACCCTGTAATAGGGTGGACAGTGTTGGTGTGACTCTGCTAATTCTGTCTGCTTGGTCAAGGTCCTGTCTTCTTGGTTGTTTGATTTCCTTCAACTGTGTCAGAACAGTTAAGTTGTGAACTACTTCATCAAGGGGTTTTGCTTGCAGATTTTTGGTAGAAGGATGTATTAGATTTTTGTTACTATAAGGAAATACCTGACAGAGGCTACTGACAAAGTAGGATGGAGAGATTTCTTTAGGTCATAGCTTTGGAGTTTCAAGTCCAAGATCAAGCAGTCCCGTTGATTAGGAGTCTGGTGAGGGTGGCAGAAGGCAATGGCAGGAGCACTCATTGAAATGAGGAGATACATGGGAGAGGGGGAGAGAGAGAGAACATCTTTCATCTGTAGGTTCACTCCCCAATAGGCTGCAACATCCAGGACTGTGCCAGGCCAAAGCCAGGAGCCAAAACCCGATCTAGGTCTCCCATAGGGGTGGCAGGGCCCAGGCACTTGTTTTGATGTGAGATTTCAGTCCATTCATAGTGTGTATGTTTAATTTTATTCCTTCTATTGTAAGCATATTCTTTTCATATTACTGTTTCCTTTTGCTTTTATTTTTTAAGACTTCTTTTCAATTTTGGAATCCTATGGCACTTTTCCATTTACATGTGGACACAGTGAGGCATGTTGAGACCTCTGACTTGTAAGAGTGCTTACACTGGGCCCATCGTCCATCTTGAAAGCCTTAATCCAGTCACACCTGTAAGGTCCCTTTGCCATTCACTGTAACCTGGTCAGTTTCCAAGGATTAGAATGTGGACAAGTTTCTGGGGGCCATTATTATGCCTGCCATAGACAGGAAATCTCAAATTATACCTAGATCTTATTCAAAACTTGAAGGTTTTCCCCCCTCTATTATGCCACTGAAATTTTTGGACAGCAGTGGGGAGGGCCACGGGAGCACTAGGACACATCTCTGGGGTACAAGGGCTACAACTGGGAGGAAGGGAGGGTCGCAGAGGGCTCTCCACCTTGGCCTCCCCCCAGAGCTCGGGTCCCAAGGCTGAGCAGGTCTTTCCCAGGAGGAAAACAAGGAACTTCCCTTAGTGGACTCCACTTTGGGTGGGATAAAGGTAGAGAACAGACTAGGAACTTCAATCTGGGCCACCAACTACTTCCCAGCAAGGAGCCACACTGGACAGACAGTGGGTGAAATTACACTGAAATGGATGCCAAGCAAGAGGGAGAAAAAATGAATCTGCATTTGTTGAGAAAGTGGAATCAGGAATTTCTAGAAAGATAAGCAGAGTCAGGTGAATGATTTCCCAAGATGGAGGAGGTCTCTCTCCGTCTGGAGATAAAAGTGTAGAATTAGAGAGAAACGAATAGATTGTTAAATGGTTTTCTGAAAAGAACACCCTCACCTCCAAATGCTTCCCACCATGTGAAGAAAGCTGACCTAAAATCAGCTGTGTGTGAACTGCAGTCAGAAGTGTCTGCCTTTTGGGGTTTTTGGACCAGGAGATGGACTCTGGTCTCCATGTCTCCTGAGGGGCTTCCTCTCCCTGCCTGGTAAACTCACGGTGATCCTGCGGGGAAAATCCACTGCACAGGACATGAGGCAGTCACCTTTGCAGTGGAGAGAAAGCCTTTTCCCACTCTGAAAGCCTACTCAAACCACTCCACAAAGGGCGAACGCCCACATGGAGACCCATATGAGTGGTTTTGTTGTTGTTATTTTTTGGAACCAAGACATTTAAAAGAGATTTTCAATTTTGAAAATTCTTTTAAAAGGAGAACTTTGTATTTACAACATCAGTAAATCCAGGATATGTCAAAGCTGAAGTCTTTTCCCTCAGCTGTTACAAGCCAGGGTTGTTAATAACCCATGACCTCTGAGTGAACTTGGTGCACCAAATTGCTGACCAGTGAACGGTTATCTATTTTAACCAATTCTGTAGATAAAACACACACTAGGTCTATCCTATCCAGAGTGGTGGTTTCCAACATACATACCCTATCACTTCCTCAACTTCTACAGAAACAAACTCACCTCAGCAAACTATTCAGTGAATATCTTCACTGGTCTGAGCTCCCCGGATTGGCATGTAAATTATTTTTTTAAAAAAACATTTGAAAGGAAAAGAGAGTGAGCTGGTTCATATCCCAAATGCCCACAACGCTGGGCCTGAGCCAAGGCCAAAGGTGGGAGTCAGGAACTCAGTCCAGGCCTCCCACGTGGGTGGCAGGAACCCAGTTACTTCTGTCATCACCACTGCCTCCCAGGGTCTGCATTAACAGGAAGCTGAAGTCAGGAGCCAGGGCAGGGGCTTGAACCCAGGCACTCCAGGTGGGACGGAGGCATTTGAACCGGCACAGATGCGTCTCACTGAGCTGTTTCTAACAGCGTGGTAGTCTTTCCTACTCTGCTACTTCTTGATCCAGGGAGACAATTCCTCTGCGGTTTGAGCAGCTCTCACAGGATAGTGCTGGCTGAATCCCAGGCTTGTGTTGGCTGCTGCACTCCCTGAGGATGGCACTCTGAGGGCACTAAAGGGTTTCCCGTGTCGTCCTACTTTGTTGACCACGTGTGCAGGCCACGTAACCGCCTTGCAAAAGGCTAAGAACTTGCTGCATGTGTAGCCTGTCTAGTTCAGCTGTCCTGTGGTTCTCATGACTCATGCAAATCTTCTTCAGAAATAATCGAGGAGATGGGACACTTTGTGAGGAACGTTCTTGAGACAACTATGTCCCCGTAAGAATTCATCTGGGGCACAACCCACACCAAAATAATGCTCTTTCCTTTCCTCTGCTGTATGTAGGCACCTCAGCTGCAGCTAATCAGCATTTCAGGTGAAACCCGGTTTCCATAAACCTAATGTATGTGTCATACACGACAGTGGTATTTTGTGCAGCCTCAGGGAGATGCTTTCCTGCATTCCTAGGATCAAGTATGGTCATAGACCAAGTCAGGGCTGAGCATAGTTTAACACACCACTGACCACTCGTGCTATCCTGGGGCAGTTACTTAGGAATGTTGCCCTTAGCTTTCAGAGGATGTGTGCGCTGCCCAATACTGATTCCAGCGCAGTGAAATGGATTTTAGACTTCTGACCTCCAAAAGCTAATAAATGCTTGTTTCACAAGTCATCAAGTTTATGGTGATTGGTTATGGGACCACAAAAAACCAATACACCTGCGGCCAGGCTCACCTGCTTTTAAAAAGCCCGGTGGGTGCTAACATGGTTAAGGCCAGTCAGCGCTCCCTGCACATCAGCAGCAAGTCTGTGGCACTCAACCGTTCACTCCGTGCACTGAAACAACTCAATATGAACGGGCTGAGCGAGCTACCTGGCCACGCTCAACCCAAACCGGGAAAGGGAAGTGTCAAGGTACCGTGGTGAACATTTTGTCCAACTCTAGGAAAGTAAGCGTTTGCCTTGGTATTGAGTTTAATAAATAGCAAAGTGCATACAGATATTTACAACAGTTTCAAAGACAGAGACCCCCGGCACGTGGTCCCAGCAATCAACAACAAAACAGGCACTGGAATGATCCGTTTATGAATCCCTGGTTCTCCAAGCAATCGCTGGGAAGAAAAAAAAAAAAAAGGCAAAGTCCCTGCTGTCCCTCCGACTGCGCTCCGCCGTCGGCGCGGCCGCGGTCACTGGGTGCCGATGCGCAGTAGCTGCTCTTTGCCGTTTATTGTCAGCGACTTCAACTCGCCGTCCTCCTCCACCTCCACCCTCTCCTGGCCGTTCTCCACGACCCGCTTGGTGGTGATCTTCTTGCCGTCCACGATCTCGGTGGAGGTGGACACGGACTTGAAGCCGCCCGTGCCCCCGCTCCCACACGACACGGAGAAGGAAGACAGGCCTCCACCGCCCAGGGACCCGAAGGCAGGGAAGCCCGCGTCGAAGGAGGAGAAGCCGCCCCTGAACGCCGCCGGGAAGTCGCCGACGCTGGAGAAGAGCGGCGCGGACGCCCGGCTCCTGCTGCCCCGGGAGCTCCTCCGAGCGCCGAAGAAGAGGTTCTCCAGCGGGTCCCCGAAGAAGTCGAAGGAGAACGGGTCCCGGCCGCCGAAGAACTCCCTGAAGACGTCGGCGGGGTCGCGGAAGGTGAAGACGCACTCGAAGGGGTCCTCGAAGGGCCCGCCGCCCGCGCCGCCGCCGCCCACCCCGGCCTCGCCGCAGCGGTCGTAGACGGCGCGCTTCCTGGCGTCCGACAGCACCTCGTACGCCTCGGCCACCTGCTTGAACCGCCTCTCGGCTTCCTCCTTGTTCTCGGGGTTCTTGTCCGGGTGCCACTTGAGCGCCAGCTTGCGGTACGCCTTCTTGATGGCGTCGGACGAGGCGTGCCGGGGCACGCCCAGCACCTCGTAGTAGTCCACCATGTCGGAGGCCGCCCCGGCCCGCGGCCACGGCGCGGAGACCCTGCGAGGCGAGCAGCCCAGGGGCCCGGCCCGGGTGCCCGCGTGCCAGGCGACGCCGGGCCGTGCGAGAGCGGCGCCCTTTGTGACGTGGCCGCGTCCCATTGGCCGAGGCCGCGGCGGCCGCCGCATCCCAGAATGCCGTGCGCAGGGCCTGCGCCGGCCTCCCGGAAGCGCTCTGTGACGTCCTGCCGCGGGGTAGGGGGCGGCGGTCGCCCAGGTGTCCCCAGGTAGGGTGGCGGGAAGGGGCGCTTAGGAGGGGCCGTGAGTCTGGCTGCCTGTCCCCTCGGCCTGCCGCGTGGACGGAGTGACGGCCGTGGGTTTAGCCCGGCCCTGGGTTTGAAGGGCAGCCGTGTCCGTTGTCCACAGTGCCGGTTCGCCGATGGTTTGTCCTCAGGATTCTTGCGCTTTTGTTAATGCGGGTTTTTCTCTGTCGCTGCTCCGACCATTTAAAAGATACAGGCAGACAAGAGTACGGATGAATCCAGTGCGCACTAACAAGTCGCACTGTTGTGAGGAAATAACTCAGAGTGAGAATGGCGCCCCCCCCCTTCTCTCTTCAGCATCTGCCTGTAGTAGGAGCGAGCTGGTTGCTCTGTCTTCAGTCTCTCGTGAGAGCCTTTGCAATACGCCGGTGTGCGCTTAGGGAATCAGAGGAGAAAACTCAGAAAGCGTCATTATTACGGAAATGGTTTGACTGCAAAACTGCCTGGGGATCCCCCGGATTCCCTGGCCGAGCCCCGAGAGCTGCTGGTCTGATGGGTCAAAATCATCAGAACCTGTGGGCCGTGTTCATGATGCGAGTCCGGGCGAACCTGAGGCGCAGCTGGCATTCCCACAAAGACCGTAGCGTGACCGTGGTTTTCCTCTGACATTTCTTGACGTCTGAGTTAACTTCAGTTTCTCTTTATTCTCTGTCGCCGCTATATGTTCTGCTTGGATAAACTGGGGTGCAACACACCAATTAAGGTCACTTAGTTCCAAGGGGAAAATGATTAACCAGTGAACTCTCTGATTTCACCACAAGAGATAACAGGTCTGCAGAGGCCACACTGTCTCAGCACCACAACCACAGAGCTTCTATCAGGCTGAGTGGCTGAACTTGAAGCTTTGAACTTGACACTTGGTAAGGAAGCAATGAACTGTAGGAAAGTACAGAGCACCTTTGGGAAGGGCAAGCAATCGAGAATGGAGGGTGAAGGGCAGAGACAGGTGGAGAGAAGTGAGTGTGGACAGGTGGACTGGGGGTCTTTGAAGGGAGTCCTAAGGCCAGGACCACAGGGGCTGAGTTTTCCTCTGGGCCCCGGGAAGCTGCTTACCAAGGTGTCGGAAGTGGTAGTGGAGAGGGGAAGTGCAAGGGGCAGCTGAGTGGGAAATGATAGCTGGAGGTGGGGAGACGGGCAGCTGGGGCCCTGAAACTGGACCATGTACCGGGACCTGAGAGATAGTGACGGAATGTTCCGGTCAGCACTTGCTTGGATTTAGGGCCCAGAGCACAGAGAGGGAGTGAAGTCCCCTCTACATAGAAACCTGCTGAGTGCTTACTGTCTGCAAAACCATGTTCTGGGGCCTGTGTGAGCGATTCCAGAGCCCAGACCCTGCCTATAAGCAGTAGATGCCTCTCTCTGTAGTCTAGTAGCAAGAGCAGTTGTACAAACTGCTACCGGATACGAGGCACAACAGGAAACGAGAATGACAGTTCTGTTTCCACTGGAGATGCCCATAGATGACCCACGGGGCAATGACTGTGTCTAGGTTGCTCCTTTAGTAACAAATCCTTTCACTCTGCTATGATCCAAGAGCTAGGAGTATGCTGAGTGGTGGGGGCCTCTTCTGGCTTTAGCCTAAGAGGAGAGCGCCTCTTAGTGGATTCCAGCCATGCCCCAGCCGGCACTCCACTCTGCAGTAGCCCCAGTGCAAGACCGTGTCACTGCAGCGTTGTGCATTTCCCAGGACACCTGTGCTCCCGTACCAGAACAGAGCTCACCCTGCCCTGTAACTGCCTCGTTCTCTGTCTCTCCCTGCAGGCAGGGACTATTTCTAACCTGGTTTTCTGGCCCCAGCGCCTAGCACAGAGCCTGGGGTGCAGAAGTGCTCACATGTTCCCTACATATTTGTGAGTGAAGGGATTCACAATGGATTTTGAGTGTAGATCTGCTTAGGTTCTAGGAAGGAGGCTGTACTGGATTGCTTAGTCATGGCTGCCAGTCTGATTCATCTGGATTGATCTGCGTGACTCTGGATTTCCTGCAGTCCAGATCAGAAACAACATCTTCTGCATGTCTCAGCCTGTCTTCATTTATAAAATGGGAAAGTAGAGCCTGCCTCTACAGGACAGCTCTGAGGGATTACCAGGGATGCGTTGTGATGAATTTAGCACCATGCTTGGCACATAGTACACACTCAGTATATTTGAATCCTTACTGTTTTTACCCAGCTCTCCCCTTTGCCTTCAACCCGGTCATCAGAATTTTCCTGAGGGCCTTATTTGCTCTGAACCTTGGGTTCCTATGAGGAATACAATTTAACTTGCTTTAGTGTTTATCTTGCGAGTACTTCAAAACATTTGTGGAAAACAGAATTGAAAGATAAGTTGTTTGTGGTGCGAAAAGTTTTGAAATTCACGCATACAAGGATCTTCATAAAGTTCATGGAAAATGCATATTGCAGATTTAAAAAACTATGCACCCAAAGAAACTTGTCTTTCAATTCTGTTTTCCCACACTTTCGTTTTCAAGTTCCTTCATATTTTGGCTTTCTGTTTAGAGAATGTTCTTTCTGAGCGATTGCAGATCTGTCTTTGGAGAAGGCTGGCATGCATGTCCTCTCAGAGTTCCCTCTCTGGTCGTCCTCTACCCGGGTATGCCCCAGCCCTGTGCCGCCTCATCGATTCCAGTCGTAGGCATCGCAGTCTCCAGGGTTCCCATTTGTGCAGTCGGTGAGTCTGATCCTCCTGGTGGAGCGTGAATGCTGAGGAAGCAGGAGACTCTTAGGTGGTGGTCCCAGTGCTGTGCCAGGCTTGATAAATATTCGTTGAAGAATGAGTCAAAAATGATGCCAAGCGGTGATGCAGAGCCCTGAGTGAGATGTGGAGAAGGGTATTGGTGAAGGTCTCCATGGCCGAAGAGGAGTTGCACTGTCTTGTTCTTTTCTTTCTAGAAGTCTTTCTAGAAAACGGTCATTTCTGAAAGGGAAGTCTGATTTGTCACCACATAGTCGTTTCCCCTCTCTGGTGGCACTTTTTGACTGAGGAAAGTACTAATTTAATAGACCCAAAGGTTCTGGAGGAAGTTTGCTTTCTGTGGCCACTCAAGAATCTGAATCAGTCAGTTCAACTGTGACTGCCCATTAAAAAGCCCAGCAAACCACCGTCTTCATCTCGACTTCCTGCTGCTCGAGCAGCTGGCTTTCGCCATGTGACACAGTCAAACATTAACTTGTTGGGTAGATTGGTTCTTGCAACATGTGAGCAGGAGAGAACAGGCGCACTCTGGCAGGAGCAGAGGCAGAGCACCATGGTCACAGGGTGCCAGGACCCACATCGCCTGTCCGTCCTGGGCCTGCTGCTGTGTGTGCTCAGCCCCAGCGTGGCTCATGCCGCCAAGCTGCTATTGGTCCCCATTGACGGCAGCCACTGGCTGAGCATGCTTGGGCTCATCCAGCAGCTGCAGCAGAGGGGACATGAAATAGTGGTCTTAGCGCCCGACGCCTCAGTGTTCATAAAAGAGGGAGCATCTTACACCTTGAGGAAGTACCCCGTGCCATTCCAAAGGAAGGAAGTGGAAGAAAGCTTTATCGCACTCGGGCGTAACTTTTTTGAGAATGCTCCTTTCCTGCAGCGTATGGTGACAACATACAAGAAGGTCAAAAAGGACTCCGCTCTGCTGCTCTCTGGCTGCTCCCACTTACTGCACAACAAGGATGTCATGGCCTCCCTGGCGGAAGCCGGCTTTGATGCCGTGTTGACTGACCCTTTCCTTCCTTGTGGCTCCATCGTGGCCCGCTACCTGGCTCTGCCCGCCGTGTACTTCTTGAACGCGTTGCCGTGCAGCATGGACTCCAAGGCTACCCAGTGCCCCAGCCCTCTGTCCTACGTGCCCAGGATCTTGACCGTTAGCTCGGATCGCATGAGCTTCCTGCAGCGCGTGAAGAATGCGCTCGTGGCCTTGATGGAAAACTTCCTGTGTGATGTGGTTTATTCCCCGTATGCATCGCTTGCCTCGGAAGTCCTCCAGAGAGACATGAGTGTCCAGGAGCTTATGAGCTCTGCGTCTGTCTGGCTGTTGAGAGGCGACTTCGTGAAGGACTACCCCAGGCCCATCATGCCCAACATGGTTTTTGTTGGGGGGATCAACTGCCTCCACAGAAACCCACTGTCCCCGGTGTGTATGTGAGTAGGCCTCTGTTCTTGCAAGCGCACTGTATGGATGAGCTTGCTGAATGAGTATGCTGAGGTAGTTTAAAGTGACCTGGTTAATTTCTGCCTTGCAAGTCTTCTGGGCCTGAGCTCGTCTGTCTTTGGCATCATCTTCTGGCTTATTTCTTTGTAGCCGCAGGTACAAAGTATATTTTGATATTTTTGATATTTTGCTGTGTGCTCCAGTGGATAAAGATCAGTTGGATGCAACAGGCATTATCTGCCGTGAGCACAGCAGTGTGCGGCGGGCACCTTGATGGGGTCAGGTAGGCAATATTTGAGGTTGATGAAATAGTTGTTTGATATCTATAGATTCTGGCAAGGAAAGTCGTTTTGATGGTCCTGGTTACGGCTGCAGTTTCCAGATCAGGGGCGGGGAATGTCTGGCTGCAAAATCATTTGGTCTGGCCCTGCCAAGGCAACTGCAGGCAGGCCTTGCAATTCAGTGATCCAGCAGAGCGATCTTTAAGTTGACAGTGTTGCATGGCTCAGGAACGATGTTATTAATATCCTAGCGGCTTCTTAGAAAAAGGTTCCCCACCCCTGTTCGAGACGCTCTAGTGGGTGGCTAGATCCTGCAGTTCTTTCCTCCTAATGAGTGAATTGCCCAACTCTCAGGTTGTGACACCGGGCAGAGTCACCTTCCCAGAAATGATAATACATTAATTTCTCCCTCCCCAGATTTCGAAATGTACAAAACATGGCATTCACACCCGCTTCTAAATCTCCTTAATTTAGTAGAAAGTGAGCAGGAGAGGCATCTTCAGATGGTAGGGGAAGGACTCTCTGGAGGGGGGCGTTTCAGTGGCCCGTCATTCCTTTATTCTTCGGATATTTGTCGAGGACCTCCCAGTAGCCCAGGCACTTCCCAGCTGCTGAGTCTGGCTCCTACTAAGGGGCTGTTCTCGCCCGTGGAGACCACTGGGCCTTATTTCTGTGGCAGTCCCAGCCGTGTTCTAAATGATTGTGTGATTGGCGAGGAGAGACGGCACCAGCGAGAGCGCCACGTGAGGAATCAGACGCTGGGCTGCTGCCTGTGCTCCACTGCCTTGTGACCAGATTCCCCTTCTGTGGGCTTCGAGCCTTCATTTGTCATGTGAAGCAGGATCCTATGACCCTTCAGGCATCTGACTCTGTGGCTCTGGCACCCCGCAGGCTGTTGCACAGTGTGGTTGGATGGGGTGGTCTGGTTAAGAAAGGAGGTGCTGGTTTCCTGGAAGTAAGATGAGAAAACCCAACAGTACAGAACACCATTAGTGGTTCTCTCTCAAGTAGAGGGCAAGGAATGGTGAGCTACCACCAAGCCAATGAACACCTCTCAAAACAAAGGACAGAGACGGGGCCAGCGTGTCCACATTGGAGAAGTATTCAAGGGGAATATTTTTGACACCATCATGAAGGATCCAAGAGAAAGTCGTTGTGTTTCACATTCACTCTGAAACTTAAGACATTGGAGATGTGCATGCATAATGGACATTCTAATCAAAATGGGAGAAGTCATCTGTAAATCTGGTGGGCATTCCCCAGCTACACTGGCCTTCTGCCTGTTCCTGGAACATTCCAGAATCTTTCCCAGTTCAGAACCCTTGAGCATGCTGTTCCCTGAGCTAGTTAGATGTCCACCTTCTCATGTTCCAGGACAGCTTGAATGCTACTTCCTTGCAGAGCTGCCCTCTCTAACCCAGCACTCTCACTTCCCTTTGCAGCACATTCGGTGCTTCAGTCAGCGCATTTAGACCATTGTCCACTGACTGTGTCCTGCACTCCCTGGGCCATGGTCAGGGCAGCTGTGGTTTTGTGTCAGTCACATCTGCTGTGTGCAGCACTCTCAACACCTGCGCCAGCTCTGCAATGCTTGGAGTCCCTTAAATGTTAGCACCCAAGGCAGTGGGCACTCAGCAAATAGTGGCTAAATGAAGGAATACAAACAGATAATATGTAGTTGGGACTGGTTCCTGGAGACTTAGTAAACCCCAATGATTCTTTATTCTCCTACATATATATATATATATATACACACACACACACAGCATTTTTGTTTGTTTTACAAAATTTGGTAATAATATAGGTCCCTATTGCTCACTTATTAATACATCATGAGTATTGCTCCTATTCAAAATATGAGTCAAATTTTTTAACTGTTAAATAACCTTTATGGCGTTTATGTGCCACAGGTTTTTCTGCTGGCCATCTGATCTAGATACCTCTGAAACACACTGAGATTTCTGTTCCAGGACTTTGTCATTGTGACTTCGAAGATCATAATGAAGATTAGTATGTTAGAGTTTTCTTCATATTTGTTGTTTCTTACTCCTTTTTTCTGGTTCTACCTTATTCTTGTTTACAGTTTTTTGGTCACTACTGTGAATGTGTCATTTCTCCCATTTCTGTCTGTAGCTGGTTATCACTATTTTTGTTTCTAGCCAGTTCCTCAGTATTCAACTATTTCACCAGAATGTTGATTTCCATATTTTTTAAAAATTCACATGCAGTCATTTGCTGATAAAGGAATTTTGGCTCCTTCGGTGGTAAACTCGATGCTAAATGTCAGTGTTGCCGAGTTCACTGGAATTTCTAGAAACCATTGCATAACTCTGGTGGTAGCAAGGGTTCTTTGAGTGGAAATTAATTTTTATGTTGTCATTTTGTGTTTGCCTTTTGTTTTGGCAAGTAGCCTTTATGTATTTAAGGTGTTTGTGGGAGAGACTGCTGAACTTTATCGACTGTCTTTCTGACATTTATTAATGTAATGATAATACCCCCTACCCCACAGATTTGTCCAGGTGGTGAATTATATTGACTGCATGGTGATTGCCACCTTGTTTAGTGCAAGCAGGCTTATGTGTGGAAATGTCTTTGTAAATTGCACCTGATAGGAACCCTCTTTGTCTTGTTTAATGTTTTAATCAAGAATTCTACTTTTCTGATATTGATATCAATACCCCTGTATTATTTTTGTTTATAGTTCTCTATAATCCCTTTGTCTTCAGATCTTCTTTTTCTTTCTTTTTAAACAACACAGAGCAGGTATTTTTAATCTGGCCAGAGTTCTTTACTAGATGAATTTTATCTGTTTGGATTTTCTGGCCAATTGACCCGATTATAACTCTCCCAAGCTCTTTGAGTCTCATTGTGTTTGCCATGTTTCCTTTTCCTAGTTTTTGCTGGCTTTTCAATTTATTGTCTCTCTTTTCCCCTGTGTTCATTAAACAACAACAACTGCTACTCTACACTTGGATTCCCCTGGGGGTGATCTTCCAGTCTCAACAACACTCACTTTAAAAGTCCTGAACTTCAAAAATAAAGATAAAATTCCTATTTCATAAGAAATCCCATAGAGAAAGCATGGCCTGCCATGAGATGAGTCTTTGACGTGTCCAAGTGACATTGAGAGGAGAGATGAAAGTGGAGGATTCCAGGATGTCGGCCCCATCAGGGTGTGGGACCATCTCAGCTTTGAGAACAGCCAGGCACAGCATCAGCAGGGCCAGAGACCTCAAGATGAGGAGGAGAAGGAAGCAGGTTCCGGGGAGCATGGGGTGTGTGCAGGGAACTCGAGTGCATCGTGGGACAGCAGCATGCTTCCAACATGTTGTCTGAGTGCTACAGAAAGATTCTGGAAAAACCATAGACATTTGCGAAGGGGAAAATCTATTAGGAAGTCTGAACTGAAAACGCTGAACTCACGGGAGAACTGAGGAGCCATCTGAAGTCTCCCATTGGGTGGGGAAGTTTCAGCAGCGCACAAGGATTGCACCATATTTGGACGCAGATGAGCCAGGGGTGGGGATCCAGGGTTATCCAGTGCTTCCTTCTTTGGCTATTCCAGGGTCTGTAAAGTCAGGGCAAGAGGTACGAGAAGTTTTGCCAAGTAGGGAATGGACCTTACCTTTATTGAGCCCCATAAAACCTGGCCCAGACCTAGATGTTGGCCATGATAATCTCCTCACGTCCCTGCCCTCCTCCCTAGACGGACTTGTGTGCCACCTCACCCTCAGCCAGCTCCTGCTGTTGAACTTGGCTCCTGATGGACCTACAGGCTCCATTTTATCTTAGTCACATCCTGCTGGTTGCCGAGTGGGTGTGGGAGTACGCCCGTGGAGGGGAGATTGGCGTGGCCCTTTCCAAAGTAGGAGCAAAGGTCCTGGGAGATGCAGGTGAGTCCATTACCACCACCCTGGGGAGGGAGCTTAAGGAACCCTGGAAATGAGCCACCTCTCCCAGGGGAAAGGGTGGGGGGGGGAGCATGGGGATGCAGATCCCGGGGAGGAAGGGCTGTGGAAGAACCCCAAGTGCAGTGTGATGGCAGAGAGGATGACCCTGGCCTCCGTGGCCTTTTCAGATAAGCCCGATGCAGAAAGACCAAGACCTGCTGCCATGAGCCCGGGCACTCCAGAGGTTCTGGGGCTGGGGAGGGTAGGTGGCAGAGAGGACTTTTCTTGGGGAGGTCTGGACAGTGTTTGGGCTCTTCTGGTCAGGTTCAGCATCAAGCTTGGCAGAAATGTCTGAATTGTGCAAGCTGAGCCCTGTCTGAAGTCTCCGATATCTCACATCTGGCGGTGACCAGTGGCCTAGGGGCTTGCCCAGGAGTGTTGATGTTTTAGCAGTCCAAGTACCATGTCCCAGGGAGACACTTGGTTCTGGACAAGCCTTGCCAGTCGCACAATCTCATTAATGCCCTGGACATTCTTTGGAATCACACAAAACCACCTGGGAGACTCCCTGGGGTTAATTAGACCAGTAATGACCTACAACTGGGGAAGACATGCCACACTTACACCTTGCTCTGTCTCCTCTCAGCGGACTTGGCGCACGTGCAAGTGCCTGCCTGTTTTTCTTTTGGGCAATTAGCACGATATCTGGGCTCTGTAATTGCAGTCAAGGGAGAACCCCAGCAATAACTAAGCAAGAAGCCTTCCTCCTCTGCTGGAGAAAAATTTTTCTTAATTTATTTGAAAGAGACAGAAGACACACAGACACATCTCTCATCTGCTGATTCACCCCACAAATGCTCACAAGAGCTGGTGCTGGGCCAGGCTGAAGGCAGGAAGCAGGAACTCAATCCAGGTCTCTGAGGGTGGAGGTAGGTGCTCCTTAGTAAGAAGGTAGAATGGTGCGGAGCAGTGACTCAAACCCAGGCACTCTGCCATGGGACGCAGATGTCCCAAGTGGTGGCCTCACAACAGCATCGAATGCCCCCCCTCCAGCTTTCCTCTTCTGGAAGGGAGTAAGGGAGTGGGAGATGCTACAAAACACACTACTGATTTTTGTTTCTCTTTTTAAAAAATTAATTTATTTTTAAAAATATTAAGGTGAACACATTTCATAGACACAGATTTAGAAACTTAGTGATACTTTCCACCTTATCCTCCCTCCCGTAACGCTCCTGCCCTTCCTCTTCCTTCCTCTCTTATAATTTTTGTTTCTCTCTCTCTCTCTCTCTCTCTCTCTCTCTCTCTCTCTCACACACACACACACACACACACACACACACACACACTTCTAATCACATTCTTAAGAGGAAGATACCTAATTCATAGCTTAAGGTCTGTGGTTCCCAAATCAAACCAGGTGTTCTTCTTTGCCTCTAGGAATTTGAAGCCTACGTCAATGCTTCCGGAGAACATGGAATTGTGGTTTTCTCCCTGGGGTCCATGGTGTCTGAGATTCCGGAGAAGAAAGCTATGGAAATTGCAGACGCTTTGGGCAAAATACCTCAAACGGTAAGACAGTTTTATATGGCTCCCTCGTCTCCATACTCATAGGCATTCAAACCAGAAACTTCCAGTATCTATAAATGAATTCCCTTACAGGTCAGCATCCCTGATCCAAAAACACAAGATCCCAAATGCTCCAAAATCCCAAACTTGTTGAACACTAACATGATGCCACAAATGGAAAATTCCACGCCTGACTTCATGTGTGAGGTCACAGTCCAGGCTCAGGTGCACTGAAAATATTGCATAAAATCACCTTGAAACCATGTGTGTCAGGTGTACACAAAGCGCAAGTGACTTTCATGTTCAGACCTGGGTCTCATCTCCAAGATAGCTTGTCGCACCTCGGAAAGTATTTCAAAATCAGAAACACTTCTGTCCCCAGACACAGAGGAGGAGTGAGCCTCACCTTGTAGTTGGAAACTTAGACTTGATTTTCTCCTGCCTCTTCCCAGTTATTAGCCCAGAGTTCAGTTTTGTTAAGATCATATTATGATTAAGGCATTTCACGATCTTACCTTTCATATTTTTTATTTTTCCTATTTAAAAATTTTAATTTTACATATTAATGGGGTACAGAGGATAACACATGTATTCAGTCTGTGAGGATCAGATAAGGTTAGTTAACATTTATACTTCCTTAAGAAATTAAAAGCATTTATTTATTTAGAAAGACCGAGAGAGAAGGAGAGAGAGAAAGAGAGATCTCCTATCTGCCAGTTCACTCCCCAGATGGCTGCAACAGCCAGGACTGGGCCAGACTAAAGCCAAGAGCTGGGAATTTAATCCAGGTCTCCCACATGGATGGCAAGGACCCAACGACTGGAGCCATCGCCTATTGCCTTCCATTAGCAGGAAGCTGGAGTGGAAAGTGGAGCCAGGTACCCTGCTGTGGGCTGTAGGCATCTCAAACAGTGGCTGAATCTCTGTGCCAAGTGCTTGCCTCTTCTTATGCATTTAAAAACCATTTGGGGGCCAGCGTTGTGGCACAGTAGGTTAAGCCACTGCCTGTGGTGCTGGCTTCCCATACGGGAGTGCCAGTTCAAGTCCTGACTGTTCTGCTTCTGCTCCAGCTCCCTGTAAATGCACCTGGGAAGGCAGCAGAAGATGGCCTAAGCGCTCAAATCCCTGCTGCTCACATGGGACACCTGGACAGAGTCCCAGGTTCCTGGCTTCAGTCTGGCCCAACCAGGCTGTAGTCTTCTGCGGAGTGAACCAGCAGATGAAAGACCCCTCTGTGTCTCCATCTGTGTCACACTGCCTTTCAAATAAATAAACCTTCAAAAATGTTTTTTTAACTAATAGTAACTGCAGATATTTCAACAAATATATACAGTATCTCCTGATCATATTGAGGAGTTAACGACCACTCCTTGTCCTTAATCTGGCACCTTTGAACTCTGTCTACTCACCTGTAATGGGTGATTATGACCTGGAGTCGCCCCTGTGCTGTGTGGCACTAGAACTTGGGCCTCTTATCTATTTCCAGAACCCACGATCCTGCCTCCCTGCATTTGCCCTCCTAACTTTCCCAGCCTCTGGTAATCGCTGGTCTGTGTTCAGATCTGCTCTTCAGAGCATCCACGTATGAGGGAGAACAGGCAGTGTTTACCTTTCGGTGTCTGGCTTATTTCATTTAGTGCAACATCCTGCCATCCTGTCCGCTAGGATTTGCAACTCTCAAGGACTCCAGTAAGCTGTGGTCCACTTCAGTTAGGAGTCTCATCTTCTCTATGAGACTCGCAAGTGTATTACGGAGAATTTATTTAAAAGAAACTGACTTCCCTCATACTAAGTAGAAATATTTCTTTTAAAAGTTGTTGGTTAGAAAACTGGATTTATTCCTTACATTTCGGCTTTTACAGTTCTGCATCCACCTGTTTCATTAGGCAAACTTACCCTAGAAGTGCAGACGTGGGGAGACCTCGGAAGTACACAGCCAGATGAATTTTCACAGGTTCGCCCAGCATACCCTTGAACCAGCCCTTCAGACCAAGAATGTTGCCAGCCCGTGGAAGCCTTCCTGGTCACCAGACTGCCCGCCTTTCTGTGTTCATTCAAGGGACCCATCTTTCTAGCTACCGTAGCAATTAAAAAAAAAAAAAAAAAAAAGTCCTGTGTTCTTTCTTTAAGCCCTGTTCTTTTGTCCCTGCAAGGTCTTGTGGCGGTACACCGGAAGTCGGCCATCGAATCTTGCCAAGAACACGATCCTTGTCAAGTGGCTACCCCAAAACGATCTGCTCGGTATGTTGGCTGGATCTGGCATGCAGGTCAGACCAAGCTTAAGACACTGGGCTAGGCACAGCAGTTGTAAAGGGTGGTTTAGCCTGAAAACAGCATGGCCACTACCTCCCCCAGGCCTTTTTGTCTGGTGGGGTGTCTCCGCCCACACGTTCTTCTGCGAATGTTGGCACTGGTGGCATAAGGACAGCGGAGTCCTTACAGTGCTTTCGAAGTCTACACTGTGTCAGACTGGGAAACCGTGACGTAACTGCTGGCATCCCTTCCTGCCTTGCTTCTCAGGTCACCCGAAGACGCGTGCCTTCATCACGCACTCCGGCTCCCACGGTATTTATGAAGGAATATGCAACGGTGTCCCCATGGTGATGCTGCCCTTGTTTGGCGACCAGATGGACAACGCGAAGCGCATAGAGACCCGTGGGGCTGGAGTGACCCTGAACGTCCTTGAAATGACCTCTGATGACCTAGCGAATGCCCTAAAAACAGTCATCAATGACAAAAGGTAAGAGATATGTACAGGGCAATGCTCCCTGTATTTTGGCCGTGATTTTAATGATAAATATTCTAGGGTAAAAACAAATACATAAAAGTCTAGATTTATAAATAAGATCATGTGGGTGATGTTATTATTCACTTTATGAAAGGATCCTTTGGTTCCTGTGTAATTATCAGAATAGCTATATATTATCAGAATATTTATATATTATCAGAATGTATTTAAAATTTTATTTCCCATGATTGACTTAAAAATGCAATTTATAAAAATTAATGTCACCATGATGGACATAAGGTTCTGCAAAGAGAGAAGCACTCAACTACAAGAGCATAGAGTTCACAAGAGAAGAACACAGAGGGGCTTAGAAGTGCGACTTTCCCCAGAACCGGAACTCATGAGAACTTTGTCCATGGGAGTTTATAAAGAGGGAAGTCATGTGATATCACAAAGGCTTAGAATAAGAGCAAAGGCAAATTTGTTCAGATGTGGCCCCGAAAACTGTTTATAGACAGCTGTCATCAGAGCACATTGTCCTTGCATAAAACGTATCACACGGCCGTCAAACTCACTGTGAACAGGCTCATCCACACCTGGGAAGAACTGGTGGCCGTTGGGGCATTTCGTCCAACAGCAGTGTGTGTGTGCATACATTTGTGCATGTTGCGTGTGTGTACATCTGTGTGTCCGTGCATGGTGTGTGTACATCTGTGTGTGGACACATAGTGTGTGTGCCCAGCATGTGTGTGGGCATCTGTGTGTGTGTGCTTTTGTGCATGCATGTGTGTGCATTTATGCATGTGTGCTTGTGCTCACGAGATTGCCAGGTGCATTGTCTGAGCCCGTTTGGTTTGCTGTAACAGAAGAGCTGAGGCTGGTTGATTTAGACATAAAGCTTTATTTGCCTCACTGCTCTAGGGGCTGCAGTCCGAGGTTGGGGGGCTGTGTTTGTGAGGGCCCCGTGCTGCCTCCTCACACGGCAGAAAGGGAGGTAGGCAGGCAGCTGTGTGTGGAAGAGCAAGACGTGAGGGTTAGCTCGCTTCACAGCCACCATGCTCGTGGGAACCAGTCCAGCCCAGGGCAGACGTCAGTCCCTCTTAGTGACTCAGTCCCCTCTGAAAGGCTCCACACCTCTCATCGCCACTGCACTGGGGATCGAGGTCAATGTGTGAACCGTGGGGACACGTTCACACCACAGCAGCCTGTCACTCATCATGGCTTCCTTTGGAAAGAGACATCAGTGAGGCTGGTGTTGTGGCATGGCAGGTGAAGCTGCCACCTGGGATGCTGGCATCCCTTATGAGTGCTGGTTCATGTCCTGGCTGCTCCACTTCCGATCCAGCTCCCTGCTAATGCACCTGGGAAAAGCAATGGAAGATGGCCAAAGCGCGTGGGCCCCTGCCACCTACATGGGAGACCCAGACCCATTTGAATCTCCAGGTTCCTGGCTTCAGCCTGTCCCAGCACTGGCCATCATGGCCATCTGGAGAGTAAACCAGAACCAGCAGATGGAAGACCTCTCTCGCTCTCTCTCTCTCTTTCTCGCTCTATTTCTCTCTCTCGCTGTCTCTCTCTCCCTCTCTCTTTGTAGCTCTGACTTTCAAATAAATAAATCTTAGAGGGAGAGAGAGACATCAGTCAGGAGATGTGAAAACTGGGACTGTGGTGTGTGATGCCGTTGGGTAAGAAGGGAAAGTCCACATAGTTCAGGGTAAGTGCCCAGGGAGGCGGTGTGAGCCTCTGCCCCTCATTCTGGTTGTGCCTTCTGCACGCCTGGCCTAGCGTCGTGCAGCACTGCTCATATGTCCAGCGGGAGACCTGACCTCTGCCCTGGTGCTGACAACACTCGTTCTTCAGGTTCACGTTGTTACTGTAATTATGATCCATTGTTCAGTGACATAGCTGGTAACCTAAAAGTGACTTGGTAGAGGTTCTCCAGGATGTTATTATTTCTTGAAAACTCTGACCAATCTGCTTAGGTCATTGCCTAACTTCAGCAATTCATTTTTTTTTAAGATTTATTTATTTATTTGAAAGGCAGAGTTGCAGAGAGGCAGAGGGAGAGAAAGAAAGAGGGAGAGAGAGATCCATCTCCTGGTTCACTCCCCATTTGTCCACAATGCCAGAGCTGCGCCAATCCGAAGCCAAGAGCCAGGAGCTCCTTACGGGTCTCCCGCATGGGTGCAGGGGCCCAAGCACTTGTCTCATCTTCTGCTGATTTCCCAGGCCATAGCAGAGATCAGAAGTGGAGCAACTGGGACTCGAACCGGTGCCCATGTGGGATGTTGGCATTGCAAGTGGCAGCTTTACCTGCTACGCCCCAGCCCCAGTCATTCATTTTTGAATCATCTTTATCTGATTGTGGATCTCCATGACCCAACAGTCTTAGCTGGAACTGTCCTTACTGAAAATGAAGAGAAATGGAAACATTTCAAAACACTTTTCCTAGAACACCAGGCCATCGAAGGTGCTCAATAAACTTAGAATGAATGAGCCAGAGTTCCAAGGAACTCTACCTTAAGAGAAGACTTACATAAAAAGAAGACGTATCCAGCATGGGTGGCCAGAGGCTAACGTTGCATGACAATAGTGCATCCGAATAAAAGTACTGCTGTGTCCCAGGACGGCTTGGTCTGCACCAGGCCTGCCATCCAGTGCTCAGTCTCCTCCTTCTCTTTTCCTTCCTCTCCCCTCCCTCCCTCCTCCTCTTCCTCCCCCCTCCCCTTCCTTCTCTCACTGCAGCGATACCAAGGGTGGAAGCGAATCCATCTTGGATTTAGATGTTCTTATTCAGCTACCAGCACTCTCCAAAATAAACGGGGAGCCGTGTTGCATTAGCAGGCTGTGCAGACGCGGCCTCCTGCTGCCTTTTGCACTGGGATGGCAACGACTGAACTGAGCGTCTGTTGCCGCCTTGGAGTCTAGGTCTGCAGGTCAGCTTTGGCTTTGGCCACACAGGATTGCTGGCGAGTGCCAGGGAGACCAGCCTGCATTTCTGCCATGGCCTTCCCTTTATTTTGAAGTGTAATCACTTATATATGTTACTATAAAACAAAATTTCCTGCACAATTCTGATTTCTTTGCTCTACTGCAAAGAAAGTATAATCTAATTTCTGACAAAAATGGGAAAGAAGTCGAAAACAAGGTTCAACTACTGTTTTAAAAAAAAAGATTTTTTTATTTGAAAGAGTTATAGAGAAAAGGAGAGAGAGAGAGAGAGATATCTTCCATCTGTTGGTTCATTCCCCCAGATGGCCATAATGGTGGGGGCTGAGCCAGGCCAAAGCCAGGAGCCAGGAGCCTCACCCAGGTCTCCCATGTAGGTGCAGGGACCCAAGTACTTGTTGCGGGTGACAGCTTTGCCTGCTACGCCAAATGTCAGCCTCTCAACCACTTTTAAATTAGAATTTTGGGGGTGACGCTGTGGTGCAGCGGGTTAAAGCCCTAGCCTGAAGCACTGGCGTCCCATTTGGCTGCCGGTTCTGGTCCTGGCTGCTCCACTTCTGATCCAGCTCTCTGCTGTGGCCTGGGAAAGCAGCAGAAGATGGCCCAAGTCCTTAGGCTCCTGCACCTGCATGAGAGACCTGGAGGAGGCTCCTGGCTCCTGGCTTCGGATCGGAGCTTTGGCTGTTGCGACCATCTGGGGAGTGAACCATCTGATGGAAGACCTCTCTCTCTCTCTCTCTCTCTCTCTCTGCCTCTCCTCTCTCTGTAATTCTTTCAAATAAGTAAATAAATCTTAAAAAAAAAAAAAGAATTTTGGCTTCTAGTTTCTTTTGTTTGTTCCTCTTGTATATGTTACCTTCCCTTTTCTTTCCTTTTCTTTCCTTTCTCTCTCTCTCTCGCTCCCTTTCCCTCTCCCTCCCCCCCCCGCATTCATTAAATTCATATAAATTCTATTTATTCTTTTTGGAGATACAGAACATTTATTGTGTGTGTGTGTGTGTTCTGGTTGTAATAAAAACAGTTTGGAGAAAATCCGGTAGCATTTCTAACTGGCAGCAAGCATCCAGGGAGAGTGGTTCATTGCCATGGTGTTCCAACACTAACACAACCATCTGTGTGTTCAGTTACAAGGAAAACATCATGCGCCTCTCCAGCCTGCACAAGGACCGCCCTGTGGAGCCGCTGGACCTGGCCGTGTTCTGGGTGGAGTTCGTGATGAGGCACAAGGGGGCGCCGCACCTGCGGCCAGCCGCCCACGACCTCACCTGGTACCAGTACCACTCCCTGGACGTGATCGGCTTCCTCCTGGCCATCGTGCTGACCGTGGCCTTCGTCACCTTTAAGTGCTGTGCCTTTGCCTGGGGGAAGTGCTTTGGGAAGAAGGGGCGGGTGAAGAAAGCACACAAGTCCAAGGTGCACTGAGAAGTGAGAGGGATGCTGGGTGAAGCTTTGATCCACTCCCAGCCCATTCCAAACTTGCAGAGGCAGTATAAAATTCGTTTGATTCTTGTTAAACAAATGCTTTGCCATAAATCAGACATCCCCACAACTTCTTTTTTGTTGTTTTAATTAAGTTGAGAAGACGACCTTTGTATATTTGGGGCACACTTGGAGCGGAAGAGTGTTGTGGAGCCCTGGAAAGCACTGTGTGATTTCTGGCCTTGGGGGAACAATGAAGCTGTTCAAATTGCTGGGTGCTGTCTGTGAGGGGATCATCCGTGATTGTGCCAAATGGATCTGAATATGAGCAAACCCCAAACTAGTGCCAGGCCCATGTATTTGCACAACTAAAATTTTATTAATAAATTTGTTTAATTTCTTACATGTTTTTCTCTTCATTGGTGTTGTGTTTATCTACAGTTGAATTACTTTTTCCACGTAGAAAAATAATGCAAGATCATGGCAAAATCTGAAAGACACACACACACACGCACACACACACTGCATGTGCACACCTGCACACACAGGGAAAGAAACATGCTAGGAATCCGAATCCCCTAGCCCAACAGAACTGCTGCTGCTCTCTTAGGAAACCCCGTGGAGACACCAGATCTGCTCCGTGTTGTCTGACATTCCTTTTCCACGGCCCTGCACTCTGTCCTCGCAGTGTTTGTGGACAGCATTTAATTCACTCTCGTGGCCAGGGGAGGCATGCCGTTGCACGGACAGACCAGGGCTTCCTTAGCCACGACTTCCGGTGGTTTCCCTTTCCTTGTCTTCTGTAAAAAGGGCTGCTCCACTGTCTTCGTAGCTGTGTCTGCGCAGTGCATGTCCTTTCCGTGGGAGGGAAAGTGTGTCACAACCTGCTGCTGGCTGTGTAGACGGGGTTCCCCTGATGAGAGGACCCCAGGTCCAGGAGGCGTTCATGTAAAGTGTGTTCATCTGCTTTCTGTCACTATAACAGCACCCGGGGCAGGCTGAGTTCGCACAGAAGTTTGTTTTGCTCACAGGTTTGGAGATTCAGGAGGATCGCATTCGCTCACGCCTGGTGAGGGCTCCTCGCTGTCACTTCATGGCAGAGGGAGATGGCGGAACCCTGAGTGAGAGGAAGAGACCCCGTCACCCACAGGAAGCCAGGCAGGCTGGGTTCCTACCACCCGAGAACCTCCCATCAGGCTCCACTTAAAGCCCCGCCACTTCCCACCACCACACTGAGGACCAAGCCCCACACAGGAGCCTTTGAGGGGTGCACCCATCCATTCCCAACGCCCAGCACCAGGGAAACACCGGTGGCGGTGGTGCCTCTCCTGTGGGCAGCTGGAGCTCAATTCTGCTGGGGGACTCAGAGCCAGCTGAGAACATGCAGCCTTATCCCACCCAACAAGCAAGGCTGTTAGATATCTGAACGCTTGGCTCTGTCAGTGACTGGCTGAGACCCACTCTCGGGACTGCTCATTTCCTTGCACTGCCGGTTGGTCACCAAGGGGACTTTAAAAGCCAGAAAGAGCCTGCCGAGAGAAAGGCAGGTGGGCAAGAGGGGGGTGGGCTCATGTGCACCAAGGTGGGAGGAGCAGTGGATCTGGCTGGGGCACCCCTGGCTTTGCTGCCCTTGGCAGCTGACAGAAGACATTCCCAAGCTGCAGCCTCAGAGTCCCTGTCAGTGTGCGAGAGCCGGGCTCCCACTCCCTTGTCACTGTGAAGTGCCGCCTTGAATAAGAAAGTCCTCAGTTTGATAGGCAAGAAGTGGGATCTCATTTGAAATGAGCTGTTTTTGTTATTACAGTTGATATTTGCAAGCTTATGAACCAGTTGTATTTCTTCTTGGAGAATGCCCCTTGCTCATTTTTCCTGTTGGGGTATGTTAGCCTGAGTGCCTGTGGCGCTGATGAGAATTGCTCCACCATCAATATTTTCCTACTTGTCTCCCTCGCCTTTAGGGATTTTTGTTGATTCTTGTGTTTTTGTTTGTTTGGCTTGGTGTTACAGATAGAAGATCTAAACCTGTAGGCTTCAAATTGCAGCTGAGGTCGCGGAGGGGAGCTGGGCTATCAGCCAGCCTCCCGACCTCAGGTCCTGATCCCGTTACTGCTTCCCAGAGGCTGGAGCAAAACCTGCCCACACCAGTTCCTTCCCGACACCTTGGAGGCTCCACGATGGTTCTTATAACTACATTCGCCCTCCTTCAGACCCTTCCTGGTCCACGCAGCGACCATCTCCTAGCCTCCCTGACCATGCCCTGTGAGGCCCCTCTTATCTCAGGAGCCCCCAAAGTGCTCATGACCTCACACAGCTCATACGCCTTTGAGTCTACAGCCCTCAGGCCTTCTTGTTTCTAAGAGAATCCAACTTAGCCCATCTTAAGCAATAAACCCAACGTTTTTGGAAGGAGACCGGCGTCCTGCCAACATGAGGCTCATATCCAAGTCTGTCCCTGTTTGCTCTGGGCGCCTGCTTGACTCTTTCCGCCTCTCAAGGCCTTTTCTGTTCCTCAATCCCCAGACCCCTTTTGTCCCAGCTCCCAATACCCTATAAGACACTGACTATATCCTCTACCCAGAATTCCAAATGCCCAAAGATCTGATTGGTCCAGCTGGATCAGGTGTCCACTTCTTGTCCAATCAGGAATATTGATGAAGGGGTAACAGAGTGAGAACATGGCTGCCAGGACCCCATTCCTGTGGCCCCGTAGGTCGGGGAAGAAGGAACCCTGTGAGATGATGGGCAGAACCCCAAAATGTGTCCACTGCATGGAGGTTTCCTGAGTCAGCTTCTACACATATCCATTTTCTCATCCGTCTTGGCCCTTTCATGGGTTTGAGTTCACAGGTTTCTACAAACTCCATCTTTTCGTATTTTCCCATTAGTGTCCACAGAGGCTGAGGTGGGAAGCTCAGGAGAGTGACAGACCCTAGGAGAGGCCAATTCTGTGGATGAATTGTGAGTCTAATATTAATGTAACCATCAGGAGGAAAAAAGTATTTTCATTTGTGAAAACCAAGCAGAGCCCGTTCTTTGATTCCTACCCTCGTTACCTTGGGCTCCTCTCTTGATAATGTGTTCAGAGGCCCTGCACTTGTCATGACTCACGTACGCCCTCTGTGTCACACCAAAGTGGCCCCTCTCTCCGTCCCTCCTGACAGCCATGTGACTGTGTACTTCCTATCAGGAGAAGGAATCTATGCCCGACCCCTTGAGGGCAGCATGACCTGGGACCTGCCTGGCGGATGGGACACGCTGATCCACCTGCCTGCAAACGGCAAAACCAGGAACGCTGCAGGAGTACTGTGGGGGCCGCGTTGGGCATGGTATGCAAGAAGGAAGTTTTCTGAGCATCCAAGTCCCACCGAGTTCAAGTGGGCTGCTCCAGAGGGTGACCTGTCTGGCATCAGAGGCATCCAAGCAGGGGAACCCCCACTGAGTGCGAAGGGCAGATTCTAAGTGGGCATTTTAACTGAGCAGCCTTCGACCCGGGTGGCTCTGAGTCCTGTAATGGACAGTGAGACGTCCCCAAGTCCAGTAGTTCTTGTTCAAACTACAGATCCGATCCTCATCTCAAAGACACGAGGGACAGAGAAATCCTTTGGGACTCACTTTGGTTTAAGAAAGCAGGGCCCCTACTCTCCTGTGTGTTGTTGAGTTTCTTTATCTTCTAAGTATTCTACCAGTGGGAACCCGCATCCTCATCCTGCTATTGGTTCAGTCCTTGGGGAGGAGGCCCCTCCCCAGGACCTCTCTGCTGCCCCCTCCTCTTCTCTCCACACCTCCCCAGCCTGGACCTGTGTGACTGCAAACCCAAGACCCGGTGGTGAACCACCCACCACTCACAGCATTTCCCTTTCCCAGATGGGCCACCGTACTTACACACACACACACACACACACGCACCACGCACGCACACACACGCACATACGTGCATCACCAAAATGTTCAGTTACAACAGGGGCTGGAGCTTTTGTCGCAGGGCCCTGGACACTCCATAAAACCGTGGGTAGACAGAGCCTCAGGGAGGCAGTTGGGTCTCAAAGTTCCAAGGAGCTGGGACCTAACGGTGGTGATTCTGATGACGCCTTCGCCCTGCCAGGAGAGCCAGTCCTTGGGAGGATCACGGCTGAGCAGCCTAATGGGCACGCGTGGACAGCCAGGTCTCCGCTGTCCACGTTTCCACTGATGTGTGTGAGGCAGAGAGCAGAGCTTTCTCGTGTGGTTGATTTCTGTTCCGTGCAGAAGAGGGCTCTGAGGAAAGGTCAGTGTGGAGCCCCTGGAGAGTTCTTAGGGGACTCCCGGGAGGAAAGAGCACAGGGTGGTGGACTTTGAGACCAGGGGGCCTTGGGGCAGGAGGAGGAGGGGTCTGGGAGCTTGGCGTCCTCCGTCTTGGCTTCTGTGCTGCTGTGGTCGGCCCGCGAGAAGCTGCTGCTACGCAGAGAGCCCCTGACAGGGATGAGCGAGCTGCCATGTGAGCATCCTTAGGCATCCACTTGCAAGGTCTAGAAAAGGAGAGAGGCTCTTCTTAGCTTAGGGTACCAGCAGCCGGGCAACAAGTCATCGTGAACTCAGTGATGCCCAGGGGCCAAGGGTCTGGCTTGCCTTTGCGGCTCCTCTGCCTGGGGTCTTGGAGCGGGGACCAGGGTGTTGGCTGGACTGCAGCACTCTCCGAGGCCCCAGCTCCCCTTCCACGCCGTGAGGTGGTTGGCATCGCTCAGTTCTTACGGTTGCAGGACCGAGGCCCCCAGTTCCTCACACATGCCTCCTTCATGGGCAGTTTGTGTCATGGCTACTTCCGTTTCAAGGCTGGAAGGATGTGTCTCTCCAGCCCGCTGAGACGGAGACTCGTGTTAACACCCGGTCAAAGACAGGTTTCTCATCAACAGTGCAGATACAACACCACCCGCTCAGGGGAGGGACCTCCCATCATCCCTGCCACGTTCAGTGGACCAAGCGGAAGGGCTTATGCAAAGCTGTGCGTGATGCGGGTCATCTTAGGTCAAGTGCTTTCCAAATCTCATTTCTCAAAGAGCTCTGGGACGAGATGACGGAAGTAGCGACAGATTCAGAGGAAGATGTGCCAGAGGAAATCGAGGACCTGAGCCCCCCTGACTTGGATCGCACTGGTGAGTCCATCATCCCCTTCTCCTCGTTCTCGCCCCACCTTGGTCCCAGCCTGGGACTGCCACCTGCCCAGTGGCCACCACACGACAGGAAACTAGAACAATGCAGGTGTAAGGGAGGCCAGAGGCCAGCAGGGCCCCTCCTGGGATGGCCCCCTCAGCTCTGCGCCTGGGCCGTCTTGGTTTCAGGCACTTTCCAACAAGTCACGAACCTCCTGGACATCATGGACAGTGAGCCAGCGACGACGGACACGACCGGGTCAGGTGTGGACCTGCGGAAGACCCTGGCCTCGGGGATAATCACGGAGAAGGCGGCCAGCGCACCCTCTGTGGTGATGAGCGCACTCATCCGCTGCCTGCAGGTGCCGGAGGTAGGGCCACCTGCACCCCGCCGCCAACCCACGTGCACTCACCGGGCATCACGGCTGCTGGGTGCAAGACTGGGAGGAAGGTGCTTACCCCTTGCGGGCCAGTGGAGGGCTGTGGCTCCCACAGGTTTCAGAAGTCCCTTGTCACCTGATCCGGTGTCTGGGAGTCGTGGACCTAGGCACAGGAGCTGAGCTGCAAGATACTGAGCAGGTGCCAGCCAGGTGGGCATGGCGGGTGATGTCCCACCTGCTGCTGCGGATGGGGCACAGGGCCAGCGGTATCGCTGGAGTAGGGGTAGAGGGTGTGGGAGGGAGGGTAGGACGGATCACTGGAGATCCTGGTGGGCTTGGAGCACCCCCCCACACACAGTTTCCGCTCCCAAAGGGCCTGCGGTGGGCCCAGAGAGTCAGCATTCCCGGCGAGACCCCAGCGAGGCCTGTGCTGCCGGGCTGCAGGCCACACTTCGGGAACCACAGGATTTTAGCAGCCCCCCTCCCCCCTTAGCTGTGGCAGAGGGTGGCGTCAGAGTTCTGGAAGCAGAGGGGCTTCTTTCTGGAAAGCTTCGTCTTCCCAAGAGGTGGATGGCAGCTGCAGGGAGGTGGGCCAGGGCCTGGCCACATAGACAAAGAATTTCAGCTCAGGCTGTTTCAAAACCTTGGCAAGGCCAAGGCTCAGGAGACACCGGCTCAGTTTCCAGGAGGCGGGGACATGCCACACCACACACGGCCACTTGGGACAGGACTGAGTCTGCCCCTGGGCAGAGGGAGCCAGGGGAGTTCCTGGCCAACAGCCTTGACTGTGCCTCCTGTGGGCAGGAAGAGACAGAGCTGGGTGAGAGGGCTCGGAATTAGCTGGTTTGAGTAATTCCGCAGGCTCTGCTGGGCATGGGTGCTGTCCCCGGGCCTGGGTGGCTGGGCAGGGAGACTGGCAGCCCCCAAGGGCGGGGACCCAGCAAAGGATGAGGCTGGAGTGTGGGCGCTGGTCTGCACTGGCTGCCCTGGCAGAGGACCAACCTGAGAGCCGACACGGCAGAAATTTGTGCCCGCCAGGTCCAGGTCTGGAGGTTCAAGGCACAAGATCAAGGCTGCAGCAGAGAGAACGCTCTCTGCCCTGGCCCCCTCCTCTCCTGAGGATGCCACGCCCACTGGGTTAGAGCCCTTGTGAACTCCTTTAACCCCGGTGACCAAGGCTCCGCTTCCCAACACCACTCCACGGAGGGGCAGGGCTTCCTCCGGGAGCTTTGAGGGAAGGCAGTCGCGTCCCTAACAGCTGCTCTGTGCTGGAAAAGCACACGGGTGGGCAGCTTGGGGGCCCTGGGCGGAACTGGGGTGGGCTGTCTCTCCAGATGTCCAAACACCAGAAACACAGAAAATCAACAGCACAAGACACAGGCTCCGATCAGTGACCGGTGGCAATGACCACTAGCAATCACACAGGTGCTTTTTTCTAATGCACAAATCAAGGATTTCATTTATCCCTTAGTGAAGGAAACTGGAAGATGTTCAAAGCTGCTCAAGGCGGGATTTTACCTACACGGACTCCTTTTCACAACGCACTTGCCCTGCCCTGAAGGGGAGTCACTTCTTTGCTGTGGAGGGAAACCTCACACCTTACTTCTCTCCTCTCTGCAGAGCTGTGAAGTAGCCTAGCAGGGGGCTGGCGCTGTGGGGCAGCGGGTGAAAGCCATAGCCTTCAGCGCTACCATCCCGTATGGGTGCCGGTTTGAGTCCCAGCTGCTCTACTTCCTATCCAGCTCCCTGCTGATGGGAAAACAGCGGAAGACAATCCAAGTCCTTGGGCCCCTGCACCCATGTGGGAGACCCAGAAGAAGCTCCTGGTTCCTGGCTTTGGCCTGCCCCAGCCCTGGCCTTTGCAGCCATTTGGGGAGTGAACCAGTGGATGGAAGATCTCTCTCTCTCTCTCTCTCTCTCTCCTTAACTCTGACTTTCAAATAAATCTTTAAAAAAGAAAAAGAAATAGCCTAGGCAGCACAGATGATTGCAGAGCCCCCTAATCTCAGAGCCTCTGCCAGTCGGCCCCGGGCGCTCGTCTGAAGCCACCCCGGGGACTGCTTTGCCAGTTTCCAAGTCTCACGATTTGTCTCTTGTGATCTTATATTCTCTCTGAAGACTGTCCTTTTAAAAAATGATTAAAATGTGTTTTAGTTTCCAATTCATTGGCAAGGCAGGGGACAGGGGAGCACCCCATCTGCTGACTCACTCCCAAAATGCCCGTAACAGGCAGGGCTGGGCCGGGCTGAAGCCAGGAGCCCAGAACTCAGTGTGGCTCTTCCCACATGGGTGGCAGGGACCCAGCTACTTGAGCCATCACCACTGCTCCCCTAGGGCACGTTAGCAGCATCTGGGTCAGAGGCGGAGCTGGAATCTGAATGCAGGCGCCCTTTATGGGATGTGAGCTGCACCTTAATCACTGCACCAAACACCCACCCTAAAATATTTTTAATTGACAGGTAATAATTGTAAACACGTATGGAGTACAATGTGATATTTTGATGTATGTAAACATTGTGCATTGATCAAACGGGGCAATTAGCATACCCGTCACCTAAAAGGTTTCTCATTATTTGTGTGTGTCGAGTGCATTCCGAATCCTCTCTCCCAGCTACTTTGAGATACACAGTGTGTTGTTGTTAACTGTGTCCAGCCTCCATGTGCTGGAGTGCTAGAACCGTCTGCTCCCATCCAACTGCAGCCTTGCGCCCGGTGGGCAGCCTCTCCTGTCTCCTGGTGTCGGAGCCCAGCTCTGAGAAGCTCCAGGCTTTCAGGCTGCACGCACGAATGACAGCACGTGGACTTCGTCTCCCTGTGGCTGGATTATTTCCCTTAACGTGACATCCTCCAGGGTCACCCATGCTGTCACGGGTAATAGGACTCAATCCTTTGTATAACTGAATGGTGTTCCGTTGTGCATATATTCACCTCATCTTTAAAATCCATCCTTCTGCTGAAGACATCTAAGCTGATTCTGTATCTTGGCAATTGTGAATCTGCCCAAACGTTATTCTTGATCACAGAAAAGGGTAGTCTCGTTAGAATTTGCCCCGCCATTTTTACAGGCTGCAGCAGGAGTATTCATTAGGCACACGGGCCTCTTGGAGTTTGCTTGGAAAATCTAGAACCTGAATTCACAGTAGAGTGATGTGATCCCCAAATGGGGAAAATTGGCTTGGTGGGAAGGGGCATCAAAATAAAGGTTACTTTTGGGGCCGGCACTGTGGCATAGCGGGTAAAGCTGCCACCTGTGCCGCCGGCATCCCATATGGACGCCAGTGTGAGTCCCGGCTGCTCCATTTGTGATCTAGCTGCCTGATAATGGTCTGGGGAAAGCAGCAGAGGATGGATGGCCCAAGCGCTCGGGCCCTGCTACCCAAGTGTGTGACCCGAATGAAGCTCCTGGCTCCTGGATCTGCCTTGGTCATTGCATCCACTTGGAGAGTGAACCGCAAGATGGAAGATGTCTCTCTTTCTCTCCGTTTGTCTCTCCTCTCTGTAACTCTTTCTAATAAATAAATTTTTATAAATAAAAAAGTTTACTTTTTACAGGTATACAACACATAAACAGATACAGACTATGAGAGTACTTCCAAAAGTTCATGGGAAATGGAATTAAAAGATAAGTTTATGTTAGTGCAAAAAATGTTTGAAACCCAAGCGTACTAGGGGGTCTTGAGAGAGTTCATGAAAAATGCATATTAAGAAAAAAGCTGTCGCTCCCCCTCTTCGCGGAGGAATGACACAGGACCCTGCGCTGTTCTTTTGTCTGCTCGGCCCTTCCCGGGTTTGCTGCTGGTTCTTCCCGGGTTGGCTGCCGATCCTTCCACCTCCGTGGAAGGGCGGCTCCCCCTGCCACTTTCCCCACTTTCGCGGGGGAGCAGCACACCGCTGGCCGGCTCTCTCGGGGGCTGCTCAGATGTTATCCAGATGTTCCTGGTGCATGCCATCTCTCTCCTCCTTTATAGTCCTCTTCCACCAATCCCAACTCTGCTACCCACACGCCGAGTACGCTGCTCCAATCAGGAGCAGGATCAGCTCCTGCAGGTCATCACTCAAGTTGGCGAGAGGCAGCTGCGTAGAAGCTGTTTCCTCCTCTCCCAGCGCCATATTGTGGGAGAGCAGATGCATAGAATAAGTCTTAATTCCAGTAACTTAGTCTAGTCCGAGTTGCTCCCCACAAAAGCTATGGACAAATTTCAGTGTTTTTACACCAAAACAAACCATTTATTTCATTCCATTTTCCTCAAGCTTAAGTACCCTCTTATGTCTGTGGTGTTAAGGTTCTGTTAGGGAAGCAGTTGAAAAAAGAGTGTCTAAAAGCATCAGTAGAGTGGGGTACGCGGTCTCGGGCAGGCAGAGCAACTTCCCAGGCCCTCGCTGCCTCCTGCCCAGGAGCTTCCAGGCATCTCTGACCACAGGTTCACACGTCTGTCATTTGCCGTCCCCAGACTGGGAGACCAAAGGCCAAGACTCCCTGCACTGGACTCCACCGGACTCACACGTCGGGTGAATTCTTCCCTCCCAAAGCCCCCAGGCAGCGGCCGTTTCCCAGAGGGCCTTGCGAGGCAGGAGTTGATCACGAGGGCAGCCTCGCCCCTTAGCAGTGCTTGTCACACTGGATTCAACAGGTGTCGTCCTCCAACACAGCTCTCCAGGCCTGCTCTCGGGCACTCCACCCGTCCCATCCCAGCCTAAGCCCTGCCATTTTAGCAGTTAAGTGCAACCCACATAGGAATTGGGAATCCAAGGCAAGTGTCCTGGAATCAAATGCTGCCCCCCAGGGCAAAGGGTGGAACAAGGCTATCTTCTTGGTTTGTTTGTTTGATTTTTTTTTCAGATTCGTTTATTCATTTGAGAGTCATAGTTACAGAGAGAGAGACAGAGAGAGAGAGAGAGAAATATCTTCCATCTGCTGGTTCACTCCCCAGATGGACACAATGGCTGGGGCTGAGTCCACCTGAAGCCAGGAGCCAGGAGCTTCTTCCAGGTCTCCCACATGGGTGCAGGGGCCCAAGCACTTGGGCCATCCTCCACTGCTTTCCCAGGCTATTAGCAGGGAGCTGGATTGGGAGAGGAGCAGCCAGGACACGAACCAGCGCCCGTATGGGTTGCTGGTGCCACAGGTGGAGGCTTAGCCTACTGGGCCACAGCATTGGTCCCTTCTTGGGCTTTTAAGATACCCAATGTGGGGCAGGTATTGTGGCACAACAGGTTAAGCCACCAGCTGGGACACCTGCATCCCATGTCGGAATGCCTGGTTCAAGTTTAGTTTCCAATCCAGGTTCCTGCCGATGTGTGCCCTGGGAGGCAGCAGGTGATGGCTCAAGTACTCGACCCTTGCCGTCTGTGTGGGAGACTCAGATGGAGCTCCTGGCTCCTGGCTTCTGACCCTGCCCACAGGGAGCGGCCAGACTCTGGCACTGGGACGGGCGGGATGGCTCCAGCCATGGACGTGCCCCACCCCCTGCCCCCCTGTGTGTTCCAGATCTCCCCCCAGCGCAAGGTCAACATCTACAGCATCCTCCAGGAGATCATCCAGCAGCAGGGCGAGCTGGAGGAGCAGTGCGTGCAGAGGCTGGTGGCCATCGCCTCCCGCGAGATGAGGGAGAGCCCCGAGGTAGCGGAGCCCCGGTGCTGGGTGGCCTGGGAAGCCCAGGGTCATTGCGCAGCTGTGGCCGGGGCACAGGCAGGCTGAGCCCAAGGCAGCCGCGAGGGCAGGGTGTGCAGCGTTGGCCACAGGTCCCCGTCCCGTCCATGACAGGTGGAGGGCTATGTGAATGCGGAAGTGGCCAGTGACACCCTGGTGGCCCTGTCCCGCAACCACTTCAGCCTGGTCATGTACGAACTGCAGCACCACCTCAAGCCCCTCCACCTCACCGACGAGTTCGTCATCGTCACCTTGGCCAAGCTGGCCAACGGCAACGGTAGGGACGCCGAGGGCCCCCGTGCCAGCCCAGGGCTGCCGCCGGCTGTCAGCCCCTCCTTGCATTGCTCTCTTTCCCCCCCTGCTGCTGGTCTCTCGCCTTCTCTCCCACCCGCCACCTCCCCATTTTTCATTCTTGCAAGAACGGGGGTGGGGGGCACAAAGGAGTGAGAAGCGGGTCCATGGGGGCGGGGCACACTGAGGTTCTGCCTCTCGCTTCCCTCCCCACCTCCCAGCAGCTCTTGGGTCCCGCCCCCCTCGGCTTCTCATTGGCCCCTTCTTCCTTCTCCCTCTGTCCCTCACTCCTCTCCTCCCTCCTTGTCTTCCTTTACCCGTTGGCCACCTCTAGCTCACTCCTTCTTGGCCTGACTCCCACCCACCCTGTGACTGTGGAGTGCCAGGGGCTGGACATGGTGGGCAGTGGGGGTGCCCTCTCTCGCACCTCCCTTCTCACCCCCCACCCACTCCACAGTGTTCGAGTTCATGCCGTACATGGGCATCACCCTGGCCACCATATTCACAATGCTGAGGCTTGCCAACGAAGCCAAGATGCGCCAGGTGATCTGTAACGGTGCGTGAACCTCTTGGGCCTGCAGGTGTGGCTTGATCAGGGTGCGGGAGGAAGTGGAGTAAGGAGCGGGTGGAGGGGTTGCCGGATGAGAGGTGTGCTTTTCATCTGCTCAGTCTCCTATCTGGCGTGGCCTCTGATTGGCCCTCTGGGTGACAAGTGGCAGAGACATGGGTGCTTTTTAGCAGGTCATGGCTGGGGGCGGGGGGCGTCACTGGGACCCTCTGCAGCTTGCTCAGTAGCTCAGCTTCTCAGGAGACAAGAGGCGGGGGTTGGCGTCCACGGGAGATGGGAACCCAGGAACACGTCTTCCTTTTTGATGCTGTTGAGATCTGAAAACCCGGCTTCGAGTTTTGTGAGGCAAAAGATCCAAACGTGCTGGATGCCCTCTGCAGTCCCCAGGGTGTGGGTAGAGAGTGGGTTTCCAGGCTGTGCCCTTGACCCCGTGTCCTTGAAGGGGAGGGCCCGGCACACAGGGGTGTGCTCAGCTCTCACCTAGATGCGCAGAGTGCAGATTAGGGAGCTGCCAGGGGCTGGAAGAGCAGAGGGAGGGGCCCGGCCACCTGCTGGCTCTGGGGAGGGGGCACGAGCGCCCTCTCCCAGAGAAGCCTCCCACTCTGCCCCTCCCCGCCGCCGGCAGCCATGGAGACCTTCTGCGAGACGGTGCAGTTCTACCTGCGGCACCTGGAGGACAGCGTGTACCCTGTGATGACCGAGGACCAGTTCGCTCTGAAGCTGTTCCCCATGTACCGCTACTTTGTGACCGTGTGGCTGAGGCACCAGAACCCGGAGGTGAGCCGGGCCCATCTCAGGGGGCCCGCAGAGGCCGGGAGGCGCTGAGGGACCCCTGGGTGCAGCCTTTCCCGGATTCCCAGGGAGCCAGGACCTGCGGGAACTGAGCGGCCCGGCCTCAGGCCCCCGGGCGTGTTGGATATGGTCACTGTCCTTCTTGGGGCACCTGTTCCACGCTGCGCTGCCCGCCAGGCATCTGTGGCTCTAGCTGCGGTTCCTGCACCACCCGTCTGATGAGGCCAGGACCCTGAGACACAGAGGGGTCAGATAGCTGCCCGAGCCACCTGGCTCCCCGCTGGGCCTCAGAACCGCCAGTCAGAGCCCGGGGCGGCCTGGCCCTGCTTGTGAGGTTCCTTTAGTCATGCGGCCTTGGGTTCCACGCGTGGGGCGGAGGTCCTGGCCTTGCCGGGCAGCCCAGGGATGAGTCCACGGCCCCAGTTCCTGTGGCAGGTGAAGCTGGGGGTCATCAAGTCCCTGAAGCCCATGCTGAACCTGCTTCTGCCCAATGATGACCTGCGGGAGCAGGTCTATGACTACATCCCCCTGCTGCTGGCCGAGTACCAGGGCAGCCTGGAGGCGCTCTTCATCACACAGGTGCGGGCCAGGGGCTCCGGAAACCTGGGGTCCCCAAGTGTCCCGGGGTGGGGGCCGCCTGCACCCACAGGTGTCTTAGTGCTGTGTGAGCAGACCCAATGCTTGTGCCCTGTGAGGGGGCCGTGGGGCCTGGCACGTGCAGGGTTGCTGCTGTCCTGGATGGCAGAGGCTGTGGGGGTCGCGGGGAGGGCCTTTGTGTCAGTCTCTGGGGATGGGGGCTGCTCCAACCCATGACCACCGCAGGCGGGGGCTTGCCACGGCAGACGTTCAGCCTCACAACTCCAAAGTCAAGGTGCCCCAGGGCCATGCTCCCCCTGGAGCCTGGGGGACGCCCCCTTCCCTGCCTCTGCTGGCTTGTGCGGGCCACAGGTGCTCCCGCTGCTGCCCCTGTCGCCCAGGGCTGTCCCCCTGAGTCCTCCTCGCCTCTTCCGAGGACGCCAGTCACTAGACTGAACGTCTGCCCAAAGTCCAGCGGGGTGGCGCCTCGAGCTCCGTAACCGATTACAGATCTACGCAGAGACCCTGTTGCAAAATGAGGTCGCCTTCTGAGGTCCTGGGCGGACACCAGAGGCCGAGCCGGGGAGGGTTCCCGGTGGGGGCGTGGCCTGGGTTGATGGGATCAGCTGTCAGTGGCGACGTGCAAAGGGGGGGGTCTCAGCTCTAAAAGCAAGGAGCAGAAACGGTGTGACACACTGAGAGGACCACCTGTGCATCCTTTTTATTTTAATAAAAATATAATTTATTTGTGAGGCCAGCTCTGTGGCGTAACAGGTAAAGCCACTGCCTGTGGCTCCGGCTTCCCGGGCGCCGGTTCAAGTCTCAGCTGCTCCACTTCCAAGCCAGCTCCCTGCTGTGGCCTTGGAGAGCAGTGGAAGATGGCCCAAGTCCTTGGGTCCCTGCACCCACGTGGGAGACCTAGAGGAAGCTCCCGGCTCCTGGCTTCAGATTGGCCCAGCTACGGCCATTGCAGCCATTTTTGGAGTGAACCAGCAGATGGAAGACCTCTCTGTTTCTCCCTATCTCTGTCTGTAACTCTACCTCTCACATAAATAAATCTTTTATATATATATATATATAATTTATTTGTGAGGCAGGGAGACAGCTCCCACCTGCTGGTGCACTCTCTGCCTACAACAGCTTGAGGTGGGGGTAGGGGCTGCACCCCGGACTGGGAGCTCAATCCAGGGCTCCCACGCTGGTGGAGCCATCCCTGAGGCCTCCCAGGGCCCAGTTAGTGGGAAACTGGAGCTAGGGATGGAGCCCGTTCCTCTGATGTGAGACGCTGGCATCCTAACCCACAAGGCGAACACCTGCCCCTGCCTGTGGGATTCGTCTCCAGGGAAATAGGAGAGAAATGTGAAAAGGCCTTGAGTGCCAGGCTCAGTGGTGCTGACTCAGCAGATCTGGGGCTGGTGGACAAGCAGCGCTGACTCAGCAGATCTGGACATGGGTATCACCTGGGGCTGGTGGACAAGCAGTGCTGACTCAGCAGATTTGGGCATGGGAGCCACCTGGGGCTGGTGGACAAGCAGCACTGACTCAGCAGATCTGGGGCTGGTGGACAAGCAGCACTGACTCAGCAGATCTGGGCATGGGCATCACCAGGGGCTGGTGGACAAGCAGCGCTGACTCAGCAGATCTGGGGCTGGTGGACAAGCAGCGCTGACTCAGCAGATCTGGTCATGGGAGCCACCTGGGGCTGGTGGACAAGCAGCACTGACTCAGCAGATCTGGGGCTGGTGGACAAGCAGCACTGACTCAGCAGATCTGGGGCTGGTGGACAAGCAGCACTGACTCAGCAGATCTGGGCATGGGCATCACCAGGGGCTGGTGGACAAGCAGCGCTGACTCAGCAGATCTGGGGCTGGTGGACAAGCAGCGCTGACTCAGCAAGTCTAGGGCAGGACCAGAAAAGCCACCCTTAGGGGGTGCAAGTCCAGAGTCTGACCCTGCCTCCATCTGCCCACCCGTCGCAGGTCCTGAGGCAGATCCTGGAGATGTCCGTCTCCACCAACACCCCCATCCCCCAGATGCAGCTGCACCCCCTCTTCACAGAACTTCACGTGCAGGTGAGGCTGGCGAGCTCAGGGTGGGATCAGCAGGGGCTAGGCTTTGGGAGGGGCCAGGGCCTGGTTCTCTCGGTGCCTGCTGCTGGTCAGGGGAGCTGTGGTGCCCAGGCAGCCTGAGGCCCTGTGAGCCCCCCATGCTCCCTGCACGCCCCTCCCCAGGTGTGCACCAAGGCCCCGGCCCAGCACCAGTTCAGCAGCCAGAACCTGGTGGAGATTGTGCACTGCTTCATAGCCCTGGGTGAGGCTCTGCGGGGGCGCTCCTGGGTCTGCCCGGTGGGGCGGCCTCCCCGGGCGGGCTCCCAGCGCCTGGGCCCTGACAGAGGGTCCTTCCTCCTGCAGCGCACTCCTACCCCAAGGAGCTGATGCGGTTCTTCTTCAGCCAGATGGAGATAAGCCAGGAGGCCGTGCGCGTGGGCACCCTGACCCTGATTAGGGCTGTGGTCAGCGCCAACAGTGAGCATTCGCCACTGCTGGGTGGGCTGCTGCGGGCGCTGACAGGCCCTTAGGGGAGTGTGGGGCCCGCCGGGGGTGGTGCCGTGGACAGGAGAGGGGGAGCCGGGCCTGAAAGTTCCCTGAGCTTGTGTGATGTCAGCGGAAGAAAGAACCAGACAGGACGGGACAAGCCCCACGACGTCACCCGAAGCTGCGGCCCTCCAGGCCCCACTCCCCTTTTCCAGAGCCCAGAATGAACATCAGGACTGTCTGCCTGGCCATCCGCGTGGTCAAGAACACGCTGTCCGACACCCGCTCCAAGGTACCAAGGCCCTGGCAGGTGTAGGCGCCCAGGGGCCTGTGATGAGACCCTGGCTCCCTGCCTGGTCCTGAGCAGGGCGGTGGGAGAGCGAGACCCATAAGATGCTGGTGTCCTACTCTGGCCCGGACCTTCATCCTCGCCAGGAACCTGGAGTCTCCGAGTGTGGCCTCCCAGGCACCCTTGGGACAGGGGAGCAGCCGGGCTGCTCGGTGGTTTTGGCTATTTGAGGTCCTTATCGCACGTGGATGGACAGAAACTAAGGGATATGACCTCCAACCCTCCCCCCACCCAACCCCACAAAGGCTGAAAACCCCAGTCCCAGCAGTGGCCAGCCTGGGGCGGGGTGTGGAGAGGAAGGTGGCCCTGGCTCTGGCTGCTGGCTGGAGGGGTAGGCCCGGGCTAGAGAGAGCTGATCTTAGGGGAGAGAATGGCAGGGTCATAGGCTGCATCTGGGGCTGTCCAAGGCACGGAAGAGGCTGGGTCTGGCATTTTGTCTCCCCCTTGTGGTGGGCCCCAGGGTTTCCAGTGAGAGAAGTTCCCCCCACCTGCATGAGGGCTGCGGGGGGGTGGGGGGGAGCAGCCAGTGTTAGAAGGGGATGGGTGGGCTGGCGCTGCGACTCACTAGGCTAATCCTCCGCCTGCGGCGCCGGCACCCCGGGTTCTAGTCCCACTCAGGGCGCCAGATTCTGTCCCAGTTGCTCCTCTTCCAGTCCAGCTCTCTGCCGTGGCCTGGGAAGGCAGTGGAGGATGGCCTAAGTGCTTGGGCCCTGCACCCGCATGGGAGACCAGGAGGAAGCACCTGGCTCCTGGCTTTGGATTGGTGCTGCGTGCCGACTGTAGCAGCCATTTGGGGGTGAACCAACGGCAAAGGAAGACCTTTCTCTCTGTCTCTCTCTCTCTCTCTCTCTCACTGTCTAACTCTGCCTGTCAAAAAAAGAAAAGAAAAGAAGGGGATGGGTGGGCTCTGATGAGACTCCCACGTGCGCGTGTGCACAGGGGCATCCTGTGAGGCAGGGGTGGGGACAGAGTGGGCAGGAGGCTCCTTCTAGTCCCCAGACTCCTGGCTGTCTCCTGTTGCAGGACAGGACGTGAGGTGCCGAGCCCCTGTCCCTGAACCCACCCCAACCCCTGTCCCCCCGCCAGGTGCGGATGGCCATTCTGCGGATCATCAGCCAGCTGGCTCTGTCCGGCTACCAGGACAGGATCAAAGGCTGGGGACTGAAGTACGTGTCGGTGCAGCTGACCTTATCCACGTACAAACTGGTGAGTGGCCCCAGGGCCACACCGGCAGCCACCGGATCTCGGAACTGGTTGCAAAGCCCTGAGGATGCCACGCACACTCCCACTGGCGGTGTACACACACACACACACACACACGCACGCACCTCTGAGCAGCCTGGGAACCCCACATCAAGAGCTTCACCCCTGAGACCACGACAGGCTGAGCCCTCAGGAAGGGACCCCTCACTTTGTCTTCAGACAAATTGCCGGGAGAGCTTGTGCCACAGGGACCTGGAGGAGAAGATGGTGCACAGAGTGACCATGGACACCGTGAAGGTCATCACGTCTTCCGTCAGTGGCATGAGCAACGTGAGTGAGCCCTGGCCGCAGGCTGCACTGTGCCGGGAACGAGTGTGCCCAGAACGTGTGCCGCCTCGCTTCTTCCAGCCCACTGCTGAGGGTCCCGGGGCGGTGGGGGGGGGGGGGTCTTGCACATCCCCTTGTGCGTGCTCATCCTTTTGATCTTCATCTCTGTCTCCCCTGCGCAGGCTAGGGCGGGCCTGGCACACAGTAGGTCTAAATGCCTGAACTGCGTCTGTTGCCTCAAAACCCCTTCAGGTCACAAAGGCTGTGTGTATGTGTGTGTGTGTGTGTAAAGAAGTGATTATTTTTTTTTTCACAATCAAGGGCACAGACTAGGACGTCCCAGGATGATCCTAAGGAGTTCATAGGCTACAGGAGGAAAAAAATGGTCATATTTAAGTGCAATAAATGTGAGATAGCAATAAGACAGAAAAAATTTATCATGAAAACTTCATGAACAGAATGATTGTCCACTAAGTGAGGCCAGAGCCTGGCTGCTCCCTGTCCAGTGGCGGGTGCTCCCTGACCACTGAATGGCAGAAATATTGATAATAATCAGAATCATTGAGAATAATAACAGCACAGTACATGGAGACCCTGCCATAGCAGGTGCCGCACAGGTGCAGTCTCACGCAGCTTTGTCAGTGAACACACCAGGTGGGTTCCTTCACTTCCCTGATTTTGTGACACCTGATTCTGTAGATGAAGAAACTGCAGCTCCAAGGCACCCATTACTTTCCTCAAGGCCTCACAGCTGCTAAGCAGCACAGCCAGGATAAAACGCCCTTTCCTGTTCCCAGGGCTGCTTCCCAGGGGAGCCCAGGAGCCCGGAGGTTTCAGTCTTGGTGGGGAGCATGGCTCCAGCCGCTGCACCTGGTAGCTGGTAGCGCAGGGTCTCACCCAAGAGGGGTCACAGTTAGCTGGGGTGTCGAATGGTCAGCCAAGGAGAGGCGTAGAGATGCAGCCCCAACACTCTGTGTGGGTCCAGCTTCTCTGGAGAAGCGGGGCCAGCAGAAGTAATGAAAGTCAGGGTTAGTGAAGGCGCTGGCTCCTGCACTTGTCTGAAGCGTGTGGGGCGGGCTGGACACCGAGGCAGGGGCTGCTGCTGCAGGCCAGCAGAATACCTTCTTCTTCCTCTGCCTTCATGGCAGCCCCAGTGTCTGCTCACAGGATGACCCCCCATGTGGGGCGTGGGCGTTTGTCACAGCTGCACAGCTCCTTCCCGGCAACACCTAGTGCCCAACTGCATGACTGTGTAATCGAACCCATAACTCCGGCCACCACGACCAGGTGGCCCTGCCGGGTCATCTGCCCGGCGTGCACCTCTTCTACAGGATTTGGGATCGGAGAGGGGCTCAGGGCGCGAGGCTGTGGTGGGTGTGGGGTTGGGACTGGATGACAGCGTACCAGCGGGGCACCACTTGGGCACCCCGACAAAGACCGGGGTGGGCGCACAGCCAGTTCAGGGCTGCAACAGGGTCAGGGCACAGCTCTGGAGAAGCAGGGCGGGGGCCTGCCCAGCCTCCCGGGGTGGCCGCGGGACCCCACCGGCTGACCTTAGGCCCCTGCTCACAGGAGTTCTGGGTGAGGCTCCTGTGCTACATCATGGAGACAAACTACACGGAGGCCCTGACGCCCATCTGCATCAGCCTCACCAACCTGGCGGAGCGCCAGCTGCACGGCCAGGATGTGGAGGCCGGCGTGGCCAGCAAGAACAAGCTCGGTGGGCAGCCCCGAGCCAGCTGGTGGGAGCAGGCGGCCGCAGCCGGCTCCTCGTCACCCCCCGACCCCACTCCATCTGTGCGTCCCCCAATTTCCCCTTCTCCAGGAACCATGCAGAGCCTGCCCTTGAGCTATCCGAGGAGGTGTGGGAATCCTGTAGCCTGCCGAGGGGTAGCTACACCCCTGGCCACACCCCACCCCAGGCAGCTCTTGGCCTGGCCTCTCTCCCCATGTGGACTCCTTGGTCCTCTGCTCTGTCCCATGTCTCTGAGCCAGCCAGGGGCGCCACAGCCTTCCCACCCATCCCCACCCCATGGTCCACCTGCAGTGGGCACCATTAACACCAGGCGCTCGGCTCGCCGCTGTGCCCACCCACCACCACCACCCATGTCCCCCTGCCTCCCTCCCAACTCTGGCTTCCAGGGGGACGGGTGGGGCCAGGAATCGGGGCATGCAGGGAGACTCTAGGACCTGGGATGGCAAAGGTCAGAGCCCATGCCCTGAGCTGGTCTTGGAAGCCTGGGTGGGGGGAGCTGGGGTCTCCCGCACGCCCCTCCCACCCAGACCCTGCAAGGGCTCAGCACAGTGTTTCCACTCCCAGAGCTGCAGACAGGGGTGGGGAGGGGGCCGTCTGGTCACTGTGGCTCAGCAGAGGCCCAGGTTCACAGGAGAAGTAAGACCCAGTCATGGTGCCCACGGGCACGGCCAGAAATCACCCCAGCTAGAGCCCAGCCCTCCCCTCTTCCCAGAATGAGCCAAGGAGAAGGAAAAAACCCCTGGGCAATCCATTCTCCATTCTGGGGGTGCAAAGGGGCGGTGCTGGGTGCAGCTGCCCGTGGAGGGTGGGGAACGGGGTGTGGGCCAGGCAGCTCCAGTAGGCGTTGTGTCTCTTTCTTCCTCAGTGGACCTACCCACCCCTCAGAAGCTGCTGGCCCGTCTGCTGGTGAGTGGCCATGCCCTGCGTGCCTCTGCCTTGAGCTCATTCATAGGGCCCTGGAAGGAGGCGGGATCCAGGGTACAGTGAGGGAGCTGGACACCGGGCAGGACAGGGTGTGCCAAGCCCAGGGCCATCCTCCTGCGTAGATGTGGCCTGGGCAGCTTGCTGTGATGGCTGAGACCCGGCCGGGGCGCGCTAGCCCCTGGAAGCCCACCAGCCCCACCCCTGCTCCACGCCCCACCCTGCCCTGCAGGTGCTGATGTCGTCACCCTACAAGGGGGAGGGCCGTGGGGTCGCCATGCTCAACCTCCTGCGGACACTGAGCCAGAGCATCGTGCCCTTCATGGCAGACGTCTGGGAGACGGAAATCCCGCTGCTGGTGCGGTACCTGGAAGGTGAGCGCCTGCTGGGGACTGGTCACGTGACAAGGCTCCACGCGGGAGGGAGGGAAATGCCCTGACGCCCAGTGCACGGCTAAGGAGCTGACCTAGAGGGTGACCCCGTGTGTGTGCTTCTGCAGAACACACGGAGTTTACCTGGAACCAGAAGGCCTGGGAGGACAAACTCTTTCAGGTACAAGGTGACCCGGGGCGGGGAGGGGGGAGTGGAGGAGCCCCTGAGAGTGAGCCTGCCCCCCACCCCCCGGGGAGCCACCTGCCAGGGGAGGGAGTGAGCCTGCCCCCAGGGAGCCACCTGCCAGGGGAGGGAGTGAGCCTGCCCCCAGGAGCCACCTGCCAGGGGAGGGAGTGAGCCTGCTCTCTGGGGAGCCACCTGCCAGGGGAGGGAGTAAGCCTGCCCCCAGGAGCCACCTGCCAGGGGAGGGAGTGAGCCTGCCCCCAGGTGCCACCTGCCTGGGGAGGGAGTGAGCCTGCTCTCTGGGGAGCCACCTGCCTGGGGAGGGAGTGAGCCTGCCCCTGGGGAGCCACCTGCCAGGGGAGGGAGTGAGCCTGCCCCCAGGGAGCCACCTGCCAGGGGAGGGAGTGAGCCTGCCCCCAGGAGCCACCTGCCTGGGGAGGGAGTGAGCCTGCCCCCAGGGAACCACCTGCCAGGGGAGGGAGTGAGCCTGCCCCCAGGGAACCACCTGCCTGGGGAGGGAGTGAGCCTGCCCCCAGGAGCCACCTGCCAGGGGAGGGAGTGAGCCTGCCCCCAGGAGCCACCTGCCTGGGGAGGGAGTGAGCCTGCCCCCAGGGAACCACCTGCCAGGGGAGGGAGTGAGCCTGCCCCCAGGGAACCACCTGCCTGGGGAGGGAGTGAGCCTGCCCCCAGGAGCCACCTGCCAGGGGAGGGAGTGAGCCTGCCCCCAGGAGCCACCTGCCAGGGGAGGGAGTGAGCCTGCCCCCAGGGAACCACCTGCCTGGGGAGGGAGTGAGCCTGCCCCCAGGAGCCACCTGCCAGGGGAGGGAGTGAGCCTGCCCCCAGGAGCCACCTGCCAGGGGAGGGAGTGAGCCTGCTCTCTGGGGAGCCACCTGCCAGGGGAGGGAGTGAGCCTGCCCCCAGGGAGCCACCTGCCAGGGGAGGGAGTGAGCCTGCTCTCTGGGGGAGCCACCTGCCAAGGGAGGGAGTGAGCCTGCCCCCAGGGAACCACCTGCCTGGGGAGGGAGTGAGCCTGCCCCCAGGAGCCACCTGCCTGGGGAGGGAGTGAGCCTGCCCCCAGGAGCCACCTGCCAGGGGAGGGAGTGAGCCTGCCCCCAGGAGCCACCTGCCTGGGGAGGGAGTGAGCCTGCCCCCAGGAGCCACCTGCCAGGGGAGGGAGTGAGCCTGCCCCCAGGGAACCACCTGCCTAGGGAGGCAGCTGGGGGTCGCCCCTTTCTCACCAGCCACCAGAGCCACGGAAGAGGAGCTATGGAGCTATGGAGGGGCTGAGGCTGGGGGGAAGGGGCTCCAGGCAGGAGGACCCACTGCTCAGGGAAACAGCCAGTTCCCCTGGCCCCCTCCCGCCCACACCCTCTGCCTCCCTAGTTTCTGAAGCACTCTCTCAAGAAGACCCGGGGGTCCACCTGGATCCTGCGCCTGAGCAGAGAGCTCAACAACCAGATGGAGAACTTTGACAGCCCCTCCGTGGAGAAGGTTCTGCCCGCGGGGCCGGAGCACTTCCGGGAGGTGGGGGGAGGGTTGTGCTGTGTGTGTGAGGCCGACTGGGCTGTGGAGTGGTCTTGGGTTGGGCAAAGTCTTCCTAAATACAACACCGCGGGGGCTGCTGCTGTGGCGCAGTGGGTAACGCCGCTGCCTACAACACCGGCATCCCATATGGGCACAAGTTCAAGTCCTGCCTGCTCCACTTCTCATCCTGCTTCCTGCTGATACACCTGGGAAAACAGCAGAAGATGCCCCGCCCCGAGTACTTGCTCCCATGCCACCCATGTGGGAGACCCCGATGAGGCTGCTGGCTTCAGCCTGGCCCGGCACAGGCTGCTGTGGCCATTTGGGGAGTGAACCCCAACAGATGGAAGAACTCTCTCTCTCTGTGTCACTCTGCCTTTCAAATAAGTAACGCGAAAGACAGCCCACAGGGTGGGAGAAACGGTTGCAAGCCATGCCTTTGATAAGGAGCACACGTCATGTTACATCGTCCTACCAGTCCTTAGCCGACCTTCCTGGGGGCGGGCTGCTGAGGCCTGAGCCGCTGCTCCCTGGTGCTGTGCAGGGCTTTCTGTACCAGGCCCTGGGCTTCACCTTGGCCATGACCCCGGAGGCCGACAAGGTGGAGGTGCTGCTCCTGGAGCTGCTGTACAAGACAGACTACGGCAACGGCTTCGACCGGGAGGTGAGGGCACGCACCTGAGTGTCTGTACACGTGTGCACGCCTCCTTGTGCACGTGTGTGCACCTGGGTGATCCCGGTGTGCATGTGTATACATGTATGGGTGCCTGTGGACACATGTGTAGTTGTATGTGTACGTGTGGGTGCCTTGTGTGCGTGCAACGTGTGTATGAATGTGTGCCTGTGAACATGTCTTGTGCATGTGTGTATGTCTGTGTACACATGTGCATGTGCCTCTGTGTATGCCTGCGTGCACGTGTGTAATGTGTTTATGTGTGTAGATGCATGCACACACATGTGTGTCTTATGCATATACGTGTATGCCCACGTGTGCATGTGTATACATGTGTGCACCTATATGCACATGTGTGTGCATGTATGCAACATGTATATGAATGTGTGCCTCAAACACATGTCTGTATGTGTATGTGTGTACATGTGTATGTGCCTCTGTGTGCTTGTGTGTATGCCTGGTGCATGTATGTAATGTGTGTATGCATATGTGCATATGCATGCATACACACGTGTGTGCCGTGCACATATGTGTGCATGTGCGCCACGTGTGTGCATATCCACATGTATGTACTGTGGGTATGTGTATGCATGCACTGTGTCTTATGCATATGTGTATGTGTGCATGTGTACCACATGTGTGTGTCTCTCTGTGTGTACATATGTGTATGCCGGTGTGTGTGTGTGTGTGTTGCTCACTGGTGTGGGCCCCCGCCCTGCCCTGCCCTCACCCTGGCTGCGGGGTCTCCCTGCAGGGTGTGAGTGTGTGCCTTGGCCTGTGTGCCCATGTGTGCATGTGTACCACATGTGTGTGTGTCTCTGTGTGTACATATGTGTATGCCAGTGTGTGTGTGTGTGCACTGCTTGCTGGTGTGGGCCCCTGCCCTGCCCTGCCCTGCCCTCACCCTGGCTGCGGGGTCTCCCTGCAGGGTGTGAGTGTGTGCTTTGGCCTGTGTGCCCATGTGTGCATGTTACCACATGTGTGTGTGTCTCTGTGTGTGTGTGTGTGTGTGTGTGCTGCTCGCTGGTGTGGGCCCCTGCCCTGCCCTGCCCTCACCCTGGCTGCGGGGTCTCCCTGCAGGGTGTGAGTGTGTGCTTTGGCCTGTGTGCCCGTGGCCAGGTGAAGACGGTGCTGAATGTGCTCCAAGACTTCGAGGAGCGGATCCAGGAGTCGGAGCGGTCCTGGCAGATCGGGGCTTGGCGGGTACGGTCTCAGCCGCAGAGCGCAGGTCAGGCGTCTCCGGGACCCAGCCCTGCCGAGGAGCCCAGCCCCAGGCTACTCGTGGTTTGCTCCCCAGGCAGCAGCCAGGGCTCACTGGGTGCTGGCTGGGAATGCCCAGCCCTGGGCCCCACCCGGTCCCACGGAAGCTGCAGCCCTGCTCGGGGGTGCTCGGGGGTGCTCAGGGGGTGCTCGGGGGGTGCTCGGGGGTGCTCGGGGGGTGCTCGGGGGTGCTTGGGGGTGCTTGGGGGGTGCTCAGGGGGTGCTCGGGGGGTGCTCAGGGGGTGCTCGGGGGTGCTTGGGGGTGCTCAGGGGGTGCTCGGGGGTGCTCAGGGGGTGCTCGGGGGTGCTCGGGGGTGCTCGGGGGGTGCTCGGGGGTGCTCAGGGGGTGCTCGGGGGGTGCTCGGGGGGTGCTCGGGGGTGCTCAGGGGGTGCTCAGGGGGTGCTCGGGGGGTGCTCGGGGGTGCTTGGGGGTGCTTGGGGGGTGCTCGGGGGTTCTTGGGGGTGCTCAGGGGGTGCTCGGGGGGTGCTCGGGGGTGCTCCTCTGTTAGCAGCTCTCCCTCCAGGAGCTGACACAGCTGACATGGCGGGGGTGGCCCTCTAATCCCACAGCAGCGCAGGGAAGAACCTGCAGCTCCTCCAAAGGCTGGTGCCGAGGGGAAGCCAGGATTCGGATCCAGGCATCCCAGGGCCCCATCATCTGTGCCTCCCTGCCCCAGGGGATGGTCCACAGGCTGGCTGAGCCCCTAGGAGAATCCCCGGAGCCTTTGGCACTGTAGGCTTTGCCCTTGGACTTGAACCCTTGCCCCAGGGACTGCTTGTTTGTGTGGGAAGCATCAAGGGCGTTCCAGAGAGCGTCTGGGCTTCTGCTCATAGCAGGACCCGAGACCTGGATCTCATATCCGAGTGGGGCGTGGACACCTTGCTCCCTCCCACTGTGGGTTTGGCGGCCTCCAACGCCTCCTCCGGCTGTGAGATTGTTCAGAGGGCGTGGGTACCAGGAGGGGAGGGCCCGGGGTAGCTCCACGGCATGAAGGAGCTTGCACAGCCGCTGTTCAGAGCTCTCCACGCGATCTCCCACGCACAGCTCCTGGCACCTGCACTCGCCTGAAGTCCTCCAGGGTGGTCTGTCCTATTCCCGGTGCCTGGTGTGTAGGAGGTGCCTGATACAGGGGAATGAATGAATGAGGGCATGAACAATTGAATGCGCCTCTCGGGCACCCAGCGAGCCGTCAGTTGCAGCACCTTTAGCCGACGCAATGGCTCCTCTGGTCGTGTGGCCACAGACTCGTCCCAGAAGGTCAAGTTGAGCAGCCCCTGCCCACCCCCTCCAGCTCAGTGGCTCCTCCCTTTTCTCATTGTCCCTGCAGAAGGACCACCCCTGGGGGCGAGAGACCGTGAAGAGCGCCTTCATGGTGATGTACAGCCGTGTGGCCTCCTACTGCCACCCCCAGCTGCTCCTCACCCTCGTGGACAACCTCATCACTGCCAAAATCATTCACCACTACTCCAGCAGCTGCCAGGTACCCACACCTGGCACCCGAGCGAGGGGTGCTCCTCCAGCCAGGTGGGTGGAGCCACCCTCTGTCCCCGTCTGCACCTCCTCCTCCCCACCGAGGTGACCCCAGCACTTGTGGAGACGGGTGCCCAGAGCTATGCTGTTCTCTGCACCTGAGGGTCGTGCAGGGGAGCAGGTGGTGCTGAGTGGGCCAGCATGACACCCCAGGAGCCACCATGACACCCCAGGAGCCACGGGATGAGCCCCGACCCTCCCCAGCCTCTCACTCCCTCTGCGCGGGCCCAGGCGTATTCGTAACAGACAGGAAATAGGAAGACACAAAGGCACTGGCTACTTTCTTGGAATGGCAAGGAGGAGAACACATAGAGGCAGCGGCCAGAGCACCTTGGGGCAAGCGGGCTCTCCTTCCCATCCCTCCCCCGCACAGGACATCAGCCTCAAAATGGCCTTCATGAAGAGCGTTGCACAGGTCACCAGCGCCATCAGAGGCGTCCAGAGTCTGGAGGACTTCCAGTTTGCCCACAAGGTGACCCTCACCAGCACTATTGTGGTGAGTGGGGCCGGGCCTCCTCTGTCCCGGGTGGCTCGGGCAGGACCCTGGGCTGCCCGGCTTCCCCCTCGTCAGAGTGTTTGAGAGGTCCGGGGGGCACCTGCGGGACAAGGGGACTCAGCCCCGTTTTGCTAGGCCTCACTGGGGGGGCTCTGAGAACCAGGGTTGGGGCTGATAAAGGTTTTCAGAGCCAGGAATCCATTGGAAAACCAGGGTGGAAGGCTGGCTGTGCGGGGACCCAGGGTGCTCAGAAGTGGCTGGTTCAGGGGCCGGTGGGCAGGGGCACCGTGGGTCAGGCCAGCTGTAGCACGACGTCCCTCCATGGGAGACACTTAGGGGACAGTGACGTCCTAACCGGGGTGGGGGAGAATGGGCCTCGGTCAGCATATCTGCTCCTGCCAAGGCAGCGCAGGTACAGGCAGGATCGGGGTCCAGGCGATGACGGTGTGAGGTGACAAATACTCCTCTTGGTGGGGATAAAAGGTTCACCAGGTGCAGGACCTGGGGTGGCATTGGTAGACGTAGAAAATGTCACCTGCGCCAGGGCTGACGGGCCTTGTGGGGCAGCCAGCGTGCTCCATTCCCAGGCCGCCCCATCCTCGCACCCCTGCCGGGGCCTGGAGGGTGGAGGCAAGGAGGGGGAGGGGAGGTGGTGAGCACTCACCTGCTTCCCGCTACGTACCGGGAGCTATGCACCTGGCGCCTCATGCCAGCGTGGCCCAGCCCTGGCAAACAGGCTGCCAAGCCTTGTTTTCCAGAGAAGGGGCTGGGGGCCCAGGCGGGTGACAGTGGCAGCCTGGAGCGAGGAGCCCAGGCCCACCGAGGGCCTGGCTGCCCTGAGATACCTAGGAAGAAAAAAAGAGGCTTGGGGAGCTGGAGCACTGTGTGCGGGGCTGGGTCTTCTGTGCACTAACCTGGGGGCAGGGGCGGGGGCACTGCTGCCCTCGCTGTCACTGTCCGAGGCCTCCCGGGACCCCTGGGCAGCGAGGGTTCACTGCCCTCCCTGCTTACGCTGGACAGGCGATCATCAAGGCCGAGCCGCCCGACCAGCTGGCTTCTCCTGTGCGGACCATGGCAATGGAGGCGCTGGCCCACCTGAGGTGAGCGGACTCCTCCTTGGTGCTCCTGCAGGGGTCGGCACCCTTCTATCCCCCAGGACACACACACACAGCCTGCCTCGGTAGCAGGGCGCAGGGTCTGCTCCAGCCGGCTCCTGTCCGGAGTTCTCGGCATGACATCCAGCTGGGCAGCTCTCCTCATGCTGGGGCCGAACGGCAGGAGGTGACCGGTCCCCAGCTGATCACGCACAGGCCGTTCTGAGCCGGGAATCTCACGAGGACACTGGGCTTGGGCTCAGGCCGCAAGTGGAGCGCTGTTTGTTGATGGGGTTAACACAGGTGATTCAAAACCCCAGAGTTTGCTTTCCTGGAGCTGCTGACCCACGAGTGGGTTGGAAAGGAGCCCTGAGTCTGTGGGATGAGTACCCGCGCTCCCGTTGGTCACGGTTAGGACACTTGCAGGGGCGGCCTCACACAGAATGGGCAGATTTGATAAGAGGGTGAAGCACAAGACACCCTTAGGGGCAGGGGTCCCACGTTGATGTAGGATGGTGGCTCTCAACTCTGGGGGCTGCCTGGAGCCGGGGGGGGGGGGCTTTGCACAATGCTGATATCTCGGCCCCACCCCAGTCCATAAGGAAGGATCCCTGGGGCTGCAAGGAGCCCTGAGATCCTGTTACCAAGCAGGCTTGCGGGCTACAGGTGAAGGTGACGGAGAGGAGGAGGTAGTGCGCCCCAGGTGGCCGGCTACACCTCGGTAGGGCTCGAGAAGACACGGCGCTCAGAGCCGGCCCTAGGGCTTCTGACTGAGTAGGTCTGGAGCGGGGCCGTGGATGCGATGCTGCTGCGGGTCCGAGTCTCTCACACCTTGGAGAGCCCTGGGCTAGGACCAGCCTGCCAGGGCAGGTTCCATGGCCAGCAGTGAACAGCAGGTGTTTCTGGTGGGACAGTCACAGGTTTAGAGCCGGCAACAACAGGAAAGGGGGCCTTGACCTCTGGATGCTGGCGGCTGGGCCGAGCCAGGGTCCCGGGGGAGGGACACCTGTCTGAACTCCGATGTGCAGTCCACGTCCAGACTGGGCAGCGGGGCCCCAACTTCCTGGTGACGCCTGCCTTTGCCACCGCTTCTTTCCCCAGCAAGCTGAAGCCTTTCTACTCCCTAGAGGAGAGCAGCGAGCTGATGGACATCAGCATCCACTCGGTGATTTCTCTGCAGCCCCCGGGAGGGGACAACGAGTCCATGAAGGTAGGCGCCCCTGGGCACCGCGTCGGCCAGGGCAGGGGCTGGAAGTCCATGCAGACACAGGCAGCGCCATGGGCCCAGCTTCCTGCCCCGCCGCGAGTGCCCAGAGGCAGCGTTGTGCCTGTTGGTCAGGGTCGGGTAATGCCAGCCGCTGTGACGGGCACACCCCCCAGCCCTGTGTATTCCTCACCCGAGTAAAGTCCAGTTGTCAGTGGGAGTGGGTGTGGGGTCGCTTCATGCAGTTGTTCAAGAACCCAGGCTGACAGAGGCCCCGCCATCGTCCACACCACAGGGCCCTGGGACATCCAGCCAGGACTTGGGGGAAGAGGCGGCACAGGGAGTTAGCAGTCACTTCGCCTTCCTCCCATTGGCCAGAATGCACCACATGGCTCTACCTAGAAGCAGGGGCTACTGGGAAATGTAGTCCCTAGCTGTTTCCCAGTGACACTGAGAAGAGGAGGGCAAATCTTTCATGGCCACCTCTGCCTTAAGGGCCTGGCCCCAAATCACAGGTCAGGAGAAGTGGGCTCTGGGAGTTTTGGGACAGGGATCTCTCTTCAAAGGCCGTGTTGTACTCCACGCAAGAGGCAGAACAGGACGTAAGGGGCTCGGGGCCTGGGCAGAAGCTGACGGATAGCAGAGGGTGACGGATGGGCACAGAGCAGCCCCAGCTCTCAGCCCTGGCGTGGATGTCCCCTGGGAGGGGGCTGTGTGCTGCCCCCACTGCTGCCCAGCTCTCCTGGCACAGAGCAGCCCCAGCTCTGAGCCCTGGCATGGATGTCCCCTGGGAGGGGCTGTGTGTGGCCCCCACTGCTGCCCAGCTCTCTGTCCTGGCACAGAGCAGCCCCAGCTCTGAGCCCTGGCATGGATGTCCCCTGGGAGGGGCTGTGTGTGGCCCCCACTGCTGCCCAGCTCTCTGTCCTGGCACAGAGCAGCCCCAGCTCTGAGCCCTGGCATGGATGTCCCCTGGGAGGGGCTGTGTGTGGCCCCCACTGCTGCCCAGCTCTCTGTCCCAGCACAGAGCAGCCCCAGCTCTCAGCGCTGGCGTGGATGTCCCCTGGGAGGGGGCTGTGTGCTGCCCCCACTGCTGCCCAGCTCTCTGTCCCAGCACAGAGCAGCCCCAGCTCTCAGCCCTGGCGTGGATGTCCCCTGGGAGGGGGCTGTGTGCTGCCCCCACTGCTGCCCAGCTCTCTGTCCTGGCACAGAGCAGCCCCAGCTCTCAGCCCTGGCGTGGATGTCCCCTGGGAGGGGGCTGTGTGCTGCCCCCACTGCTGCCCAGCTCTCTGTCCTGGCACAGGCCCTGTATGGGAACGCCCTGAGTGCCCTGGAGCAGCTGATGGAGAGCCTCCTGCAGAGGCACCTGGACCCCAGGGGGCTGCAGGAGATGGTGCAGGTGAGTCGCTGCGCGGGGGGCAGGAGCCAGCAGGGGCTGCCCCTCCCAGCCAGTGGCCCAGGGTCAGGTCCAGGGGGAACAGGTGCAGGCAGCAGCAATGGTTGCAGTCATTTTATTGTGATAACTTAAAAAAAAGATTTATCTATTTGAAAGGCAGAGTTACAGAGAAGGGGAGAGTAAGAGAGAGAGAGAGAGAGAGAGAGAGGGAGAGAGGTCCTCCATCATCTAGTTCACTCCCCAAATGGCCACAACGGCCAGAGCTGGGCCAATCCAAAGCCAGGAGCCAGGAGCTTCTTCTGGGTCTCCCACAGGGTGCAGGGGCCCAGGGACTTGGGTCATCTTCTACTGCTTTCCCAGGCCATAGCAGAGAGCTGGACTGGAAGAGGAGCAGCCGGGACTCAAACTGGAGCCCATACAGGATGCCGGCACTGCAGGCAGCTTTGCCTGCTATACCACAGTCCCAGCCCCTGTGATAACATTCCACATTTGCTCAAAAGCTCTAAGAACAGACAGAGACCCTCTTCATCCAGAGTGACTGTTTGTAACAGTTTGCACATTTTCCCTCTCTGTCTTCCTCTTTCTTTCTGTCTTCTCTCTCTCTCTCTCTCTCTCTCTCTCTCTCTCACACACACACACACACACACACACACACATCTTGAATCACAGCAAATTAGTTGCAAGGGTGGGCATTGCACACAGCGGGTTAAGCCACCCCTTGGGACGCCCACACTCCATGTCGGAGTGTCCATTTGAGTCCCAGCTGCTCTACTTCCAATCAGGCCTCCTACTAACGTACCCTGGGAGGCAGCAGATGATGGTCCAAGTGCTTGGCTCCCTGGCATCCATGTGGGAGATGGGCGGAGCTCTGGCTCCCTGCCCCAGCCTGGCCATTGCAGTCATCTGGGGAGTGATGGAAAAATTCTCTCTCTATCTGCCTTTCAAGTAGATAAAAATACACATTTTGAAAAAAAGAAAATTAGTTTTAGACATCAAGAACAAGAACATTTTCTTATGACAATGGTACCATTGCTCAGTCAGGAAACTTAATATTCACACAATGCTAAACATCTTGGTCCAGATTCAAATTTCACTTTATCAGCTGCCCTAAAAGAGTTCCTAATGGATATGTTCTCCCTGGTTCAGGATCTAATTCAGATATGCACTGCGTTCAATTACTCTGTCTCTTTATTCCTCTTTAGTCACAAACAATTTCTGTCTGTCTTTCATATCTTCAGCGTTTTTGGAAGAGGTGAGATAGTTTTTTGTTTGTTTTTAAAGCGGGTTGTTTGCTTTCTTATCACCTGTTAAGATCCCTTATCCAAAATGCTTGGGACCAGAAATGTTTCTGATTTCTCTTCTGCCTTTTGGAATGTTTGCCTAAATGCAGTGTGATATATTGGGAATGGGACCCAAGTCTAGACAGGAAATCCATTTATGTTTCATGCACAACTTACGCTTTGTGGCCTAAAGGTGATGTTTTCAAAGAAATTGTGCAGGAAACCTAATTTCATGGTGTACAACCTCCCTCTTGGGACAGTTTCCCACCTGGAGTTCAAAAAGTTCTAAACTCCGGAGTATGCTGGGTTTCACATTTTTAGATTAGGGATGTCCAACCTATATTGTCTTTACATAGCAAGAATATGTAGCAGCCGAGGCTGGCATTGTGGCGCAGCCTGTTAAGCCTCTGCTTGCAATGCCAGCAGCCCACGTGGGTGCTGGTTCGAGTCCCGGCTGCTCCCGGCTAACACACCTGGGAAAAGCAGCAGATGATAGCCTGAGGGCTTGGGCCCCTGCACCCACATGGGACACCTGGAAGAAGCTCCTGGCTCCTGGTGTGGGTGTGACACAGCCCTGGCTGTTGTAGCCACTTGGGGGGTCCACCAGTGGATGAAAGTGTGCACCCACGCTCTCTCTCTCTCTCTCTCTCTCTCTCTCTCTCTCTCAACTCTGCCTTCAAATAAATAGAGCGGCCCTGCAGTCTTGCTCTGTGCCTGTGGACTTCCCTATGTCCCCTCTGCTCCGTCAGTCTCTGCCGCCCGTGTGCTGTGACCGTGTCACAGGGCCACAGGCTCTCAGGGCTCTTGCGTCGTCTTGACAAACCCACCCTGATCATCAAGATGAACCCTCTGTCCAGTCACATCCCTTGCTCTGAAATCAACCTTTTGATATTCCATCTTTTAAAAAGATTTATTTATTTATTATGTATAGAGAGAGACCCATAACAGCCAGGGCTGAGCCAGGTCAAAGCCCGGAGCTTGGAACTCCATCCAGGTCTCCCACATGGGTGCAGGCGCCATCTTCTGCTGCCTTCCCCGGCGTATGGCAGGGAGCTGGATTAGAAGCAGAGCAGCTGGGAGTTGAACTGGCGCTCACAGGGAAGTGGGCACTGCAGGATGCAGCCCAAACCGCTGTGCCATGATGCCGGCCCCCTGAAATGAACCCTGACATCAGAGCAGCCCCAGGGCCATGGGGGTGGGGGTGGGGGGCGGGGCGGGGGGCTGTGCCCTTTATTGCAGGCAGACATCTGAAGCCAGGCCGGATGCCACCGCCAAGCACCACTCCTGGAGGCTTCTGGCACCGCTGTCCTATCCTGCAGCCTCATCTCCCTCCGTGCCAGGGCTCAGGGAGAAAACCAGAGGTGTTGAGGACCACACAGAAGCCACGGAGGGCAAAGGCTGCGGAGGGCCAGGGCTGGCCAGCCAGGGCAAGGCCCCGGATCTTCATGGCCACCCCTGTGCTCTGTGCCCTTGTAGCTCCTGGAGAAGTGGATCCTGTCGGAGAAAGAATGGGAGCGGGAGAAGGCCATGAACCTGCACCTGCACCTCGTGCAGATCTACGCACAGAGCATCGGTGTCTGCGTGAGTCCACGCCCGCCTCTGTGACATCCCCCGGGGAGTTCCTGTCTCCCTCCAGGGGAGCACGACACGCTGGGAGCCCGAGTCGGCCCCACACGTGTCCCCTGGGAAGAGGCCGCCAGGAGCTGGCCCCAAGGCCCCGCGGCTGGATGGGGAGGAGAGGGCGGGCTGGCTGGGCTTGGTTCTGGGTTTTGTGGGGTCTGAGGCAGTGGTGAGGGCCCTCTTTGGGAAGAGGGAACACAATCCCGGGCGCCATGCTGGCTGGGAAAGTAAACTGCTTTCTTAGCAGGAGAAAGTCGGTGGCTACAGAGTCCTGCGTGTATGCGTGAGACCCTTATCCTACACTTGTTGGCTCCTCCCCCTTTGTCTGTCCTGGGCAGTAGCTGTGCCAGGAGCACGGTGGGGTCCCAGGGCTCCAGTGTGGGGCTTGGCCTCGGTGCTGGGGCCGGTGAGACCCTGGGATGGTGAGTGGAGGTGGGGAGGAAGGCAGGGCGCACCTGGGCCGAGGTCGGTGCTAAGGAATTCTCTACTTCTCCCCCCCACCACCCGTCCTCCCTCCCTTCCTGGAAGAGGAGGCCACGTTACAGATGGGATGCAGGAGGGACTGGGAGACCCAGGGCCCTTAGTGAGTGGGCGGGGAAACCGGATCAGAACCCGGGGCTGAGTTCCAGGAGCCAGGCAGGGGCCTGGCACCGTCTTGAGCAGACACTGTCCTGGCAGATCGGCCTCCAGGCGCCCAGCCGTGGGGTGGGGAGGCCGGCCGTGGGGCCCTGATGTTTTCAGAGTGGGGCCGCCCTTTTCGGTCACCCTGCACGCTGTGCGTGAGGGCGGAGCGTGTGAGCACCGGGCGGTCGGGTCCCTCAGATCCCCCTGAAGCTGGGGCAGTTTGGCACGTTGGTGGGACTCGTCGCCCCCTGCACCTGTGACACCCACCTGAGAACCCGCGTGGCCTCAGCCAGAGTCCTGTCCTGCCTGCTGGACCTCCACGGTACGCGGTGGGCGGGACATGAGAAGGGGGCGTGGCCTCTGGCTGGACAGGCCTGGAGACAGACAGGGTGTCCGGTAGAGGGAGCAGAGTAGGGAGAGCTGCTGGAAGCCGAGGCTCCTGCGCTCGGGTGGGTCAGCCAGGGCCTGTGCAGGGATGAGCTTGTAGACACCAAGGGCGTGGCAGAGCTGGCCGGAGCTGAGCCAAAAGGCACTGCAGGCCGTTCACCAGCGACAGTGGGAGCGGAGGCTCCTGGGGCTGGGGGCGGGGCAGGAGGCTCTGTGGCGTGCCTGGGCCAGGCCCTGTGTCCCCCTCCCCCCATGCAGCGAGCCAGACCTGCTCCCTGTGGGGCGCTTCCAAGGAGAAGGAGCTGGAGAGGTGTGAGAAGGACCTGTGGGGCGCGGATGCCCACTCGATTCTCGGCGCGACCGCCCGAATCGCCAAGGTGACAGGGGGCTGGCCTAGGGGCACCCGGCCCTCCCACAGGTGCTGGGCCTTCCCTGGCTGGCTGCTCCCCCACATTCCCCCTGGAGGTGGCTGCTGCCCGTGGCCTCGGGCCCGAGCGGGCTCCCTGGAGCAGGGACCGCAGCGGCAGCCGCTCTGCTCCCAGGCAGTCTGCGTGGAGTTCAGCAGCGGCGAGCTGGTCTCCCTGGTCCAGAAGCTCTGCGAGAACATCGGGGCCTTGGGCCCGCAGCACGACAAGGCCTCGGTCACCTGGATCAGCACGTTCCTGCAGACGCGGGCCTGGGAGCTGGAGGACGAGGTGCAGGGCCCGGCGCCTGGGGCTGGGCGGGGCGGGCCGGGCAGGGGGCGGGGCGCCTGGGCAGGGCGGGGCTTTGCGGGGGCGGGGTGGGGCCGGGCAGGGCGGGGCTGGCGGGGTCGGGCGGGGGGCGGGGCGCCTGGGCAGGGCGGGGCTTTGCGGGGCGGGGCGCCTGGGCAGGGTGGGGCTTTGCGGGGGCGGGATGCCTGGGCAGGGCGGGGCTTGCGGGGGCGGGGTGGGGCCGGGCAGGGCGGGGCCCCTAGGGCAGGGCCGGTTGCCTGGGGCGTGGAGGGGCACCTGGGGCTGGGTGGGTCGGGGCGAGGTGCCTGGGGCTGTTGGCTGCACCCAGACTGGGGGACCTCACAAGGCTCCACCAAGCCCCTGGCTGCCCAAGGGGAGAAGGAGAGATGTGGACAGAGAGCACACAGAAGGTGTCCCGGTCAGCGTGTGGACCGACGGGAGACCTGGCCCCTGCGGCTTCCTCTCCCTGAGTGCCAGAAACCCAAGGAAATGCGCTCGAGGCGGGGGGGGGGGGGGCGGGGTGTGTGCTGGGGGTCCCTCTACCGTCGGCCGCAGAGACGGGGTGCCCGTGGTGATGCCCCGCCCCTCCGCAGGTGGCCGAGATCCTGGGCGCCATCCTGGTCCACCTGCCGGTGGCGGAAGACCCGGACGTGCGGCGCCTCCTCATCGAAGGCATCCTCCTCCTGGCGCATTACCACCAGGACACCGTCCTCACGGCACTGCTCAGGCGGCCCCTGCCCATGGAGAGGTGGGCCCCCCGGGGGCGGGGCCTGAACCCTCTAAATCCTCCAGATCCCTGTGGGAGGGGCCGCCTCTGGTGCACCCCCCATGGGGCACCCCCCCGTGGGGCACCCGGGCACCAGCCCAGCCGTGGCACTGGGGTCTGGCTCCTGTGGCTCCTCTGGGCCAGCACCCGCGGAGCCCGGTGCCTGTGGCAGGTGGGTGGGCCTAGGATCCGAGCAAGCCTTCTGAGATGCCGCAGGCCCGGTGCTCTCAAAGCGTGTGGCTTGTCCGAGTCCCCGGGGATAACCCGGCCCGACCTCCAGCCCCGAGTGACACGTGGCAGCCCCTCCTTTCGTGGCTTAATCTCTGCCAGCTGTGCCAAGTTCCCATGTGTGGACAGGGTCTCTCCACATGTGGGGAGCATTATTTGGGTGGAGCCAGAACTCACCTGGGGGTGGATGGGAGCACTTGGGTCCCTGCCATGCCTGTGGGAGACCGGGTTTGAGCTCCTGGTTCCTAGCTTTCGCCTGGCCCAGTCCTGGCTGCTGTAGGCATTTGGGGAGTGAATCAGCAGCTAGAAGACCCCTCTCCGTCTCTGAGCCTCTCACATAGGAATAAAATACATAAATACAAATTTCAAAAGATGCGTTGGGAGGGTTAGGTGGTATCCAACACCAGCAAGCTGCCTGTGCTGGCCTGACGCAGGTTGGGGGTTTGGGGACATGTCGGGAAGGACCTCAGACAGTGGGCCGGCTGGGGACCCCGAGGTCACCCAGCAGGGCAGCCAGAGTTCTGAGTGGATTACGGCTTTCCTAGGGGCACCGTGAGCCTGAACAGAGAAAGGGGCCAGGCAGGGAGCCAGAACGGGGTTCTAGCTCCACCAGCTCCACCAGCTCACTCCGCCTCTCTGAGAGGCAGCCCTCGGGGTTCAGCCCCTACTCAGGGGGCTGCTGAGGGGGTTCAAGGGGATCCCCCCGTGGCAGGAATCCCATAACCCTTGCCCCGTGTCTGGGCAGCCACCTGACGGAGGTGTGGCTGGCTGTGGCCAAGAGCACGCCCTTTGCAAGGACCGTGCTCCGTGGCCTGATGGGCCGGCTGCAGTCGCGGTTCACTCGGAGGGTCAACGCCACCTCCAAGGCGGACATTTGGCGCATGGCCGCGGTGGACCCCCTGATGGTGAGTGCTGGGCTGGGCGCTGGGGCTCCTCAGGGTCTCGGGGAGGAGGCGCCCCCGACGCCCCTGGCCGGTCTCTCGGCAGACGCTGTGCACCACCCACCTCCTCATTGAGAATATGGACGACGATGACGAGCTGTCCGACCTGGCCCCTGACCTCATCTACACCCTCCTGCTGCAGCTCGGCTGCAGCTACCAGCCCGAGGCTGCCTCGCCCGCCCTGAAGACCTGGAGGCTGGTCCAGCCGGGGCCCCTGCCCGAGGAGCTGACCCTGCAAAGGTGCTCGGGGCGGCCAGGCAGGTGGGCAGTGGGGAGGCCAGCACGGGTGCAAGGCTGTAGCCTGGGTAGGACTGGCCTTGTGCTGTCCCACAGGGGCCCAAATGTCCTCTCCCGGTGGGGAGGAGCAGTTTCTGGAAGCTGGTCTTACTCCTTCCTGTGCGTCCAGCATGTGGGGGCTTCAGAACTGGCAGCCCCGTTCTCTCCTGTGACCACACCCTCAGGCCCCCGGGACCCCGACCTCATGGAGCAGTAGCCACAGCCCCCGCCTCCTTCCAGGGTCGCGGTGAAGTCCATGCAGCTCTTGTTCCGGAGGCTGCACAGCGAGCGCCTGCTGCGGGCCCTGGAGGAGCAGTCGGTGTGGACCCTGCTGGAGAGCAGCGGGACCTTCCTGCAGGGAGTGAGCCTCCTGGCCAGGTACGGCCCGCGCTCTCCCGGGTGGGAGAGGCTCCCCCGGGAAGTGCACCCTCCAGCCGTGGCTGAGTGCCTCGTTCCCCGGGGGCTGACCCGCCACACTGGCCCCAGCCCGGGCTGGAGTGACAGCAGCGTGCAGGACATCGGGAACCCTTCATCGCAGGTGCCCTGAGGTCCTGGAGGGGAGGGGCTTGCCCAAGGCCACCAGGTCAGGATGGGCAGTTGCTTGCTGCGTCCTCATCACGCATAGAGCAGAGCAGTCCTCGTTCGTGACTCCTTTATACAAAGGAAGTGGAAAGGGACCGGCAACCCCACCCGAGCCCCTGGAGGAGGTGGGAGAGGCCCAGAGGAGTCCCGGATCTGCCCGCAGCCAGCCTGTGAGCCCCGCGTCCTGTCTGCAGGCTGTGCGCGTGGCTCCTGGCAGGCTACCGGCAGAGACTCGCGGAGCTCGTGCTCAGGGGCATGGACTCGGACGTCCTGAGCTGCCGCGTCAGCAGCACGGCGGCCTGCGTGGAGGTGAGGGCCCCGCCATGTGCGAGTGGCGGTCTGCGTGGAGGTGAGGGCTCCGCCGTGGGCCGGGTGTGAGTGGAGGTCTGCGTGGAGGTGAGGGCCCCGCCGTGTGTGAGTGGAGGTCTGCGTGGAGGTGAGGGTCCCGGGTGTGGGCCGGGTGCGAGTGGAGGTCTGCGTGGAGGTGAGGGCCCCGCCGTGGGCCGGGTGCGAGTGGAGGCCTGCGTGGAGGTGAGGGCCCCGCCGTGGGCCGGGTGCGAGTGGAGGCCTGCGTGGAGGTGAGGGCCTTGGGCGTGGGCCGGGTGCGAGTGGAGGCCTGCGTGGAGGTGAGGGCCCCGCCGTGTGTGAGTGGAGGTCTGCGTGGAGGTGAGGGTCCCGGGTGTGGGCCGGGTGCGAGTGGAGGCCTGCGTGGAGGTGAGGGCCCCGCCGTGGGCCGGGTGCGAGTGGAGGCCTGCGTGGAGGTGAGGGCCCCGCCGTGGGCCGGGTGCGAGTGGAGGCCTGCGTGGAGGTGAGGGCCCCGCCGTGGGCCGGGTGCGAGTGGAGGCCTGCGTGGAGGTGAGGGCCCCGCCGTGGGCCGGGTGCGAGTGGAGGCCTGCGTGGAGGTGAGGGCCCCGCCGTGGGCCGGGTGCGAGTGGAGGCCTGCGTGGAGGTGAGGGCCCCGCCGTGGGCCGGGTGCGAGTGGAGGCCTGCGTGGAGGTGAGGGCCCCGCCGTGGGCCGGGTGCGAGTGGAGGCCTGCGTGGAGGTGAGGGCCTTGGGCGTGGGCCGGGTGCGAGTGGAGGCCTGCGTGGAGGTGAGGGCCCCGCCGTGTGTGAGTGGAGGTCTGCGTGGAGGTGAGGGTCCCGGGTGTGGGCCGGGTGCGAGTGGAGGCCTGCGTGGAGGTGAGGGCCCCGCCGTGGGCCGGGTGCGAGTGGAGGCCTGCGTGGAGGTGAGGGCCCCGCCGTGGGCCGGGTGCGAGTGGAGGCCTGCGTGGAGGTGAGGGCCCCGCCGTGGGCCGGGTGCGAGTGGAGGCCTGCGTGGAGGTGAGGGCCCCGCCGTGGGCCGGGTGCGAGTGGAGGCCTGCGTGGAGGTGAGGGCCCCGCCGTGGGCCGGGTGCGAGTGGAGGCCTGCGTGGAGGTGAGGGCCCCGCCGTGGGCCGGGTGCGAGTGGAGGCCTGCGTGGAGGTGAGGGCCCCGCCGTGGGCCGGGTGCGAGTGGAGGCCTGCGTGGAGGTGAGGGCCCCGCCGTGGGCCGGGTGCGAGTGGAGGTCTGTGTGGAGGTGAGGGCCTTGGGCGTGGGCCGGGTGCGAGTGGAGGCCTGCGTGGAGATGGGGGCCCCGGGCGTGGGCCGAGTGCGAGTGGAGGCCTGCGTGGAGGTGAGGGTCCCGGGAGTGAGCCGGGTGCGAGTGGAGGCCTGCGTGGAGGTGAGGGTCCCGGGAGTGAGCCAGGTGCGAGTGGAGGCCTGCGTGGAGGTGAGGGCCCTGCTGTGGGCCGGGTGTGAGTGGAGGCCTGCATGGAAGTGAGGGCCCCGCCGTGGGCCGGGTGTGAGTGGAGGTCTGTTGAGGGCCCCGGGCGTGGGCCGAGTGCAAGTGGAGGCCTGCGTGGAGGTGAGGGTCCTGGGTGTGAGCCGGGTGTGAGTGGAGGCCTGCGTGGAGGTGAGGGCCCCGCCGTGGGCCGGGTGCGAGTGGAGGTCTGTGTGGAGGTGAGGGTCCCACGCGTGGGCCGGGTGCGAGTGGAGGCCTGTGTGGAGATGGGGGCCCCGGGCGTGGGCCGGGTGCGAGTGGAGATCTGCGTGGAGGTGAGGGTCCCAGGCGTGGGCCGGGTGCGAGTGGAGGCCTGCGTGGAGGTGAGGGCCCCGCCGTGGGCCAGGTGCGAGTGGAGGCCTGCGTGGAGGTGAGGGCCCCGCCGTGGGCCGGGTGCGAGTGGAGGCCTGCTTGGAGGTGAGGGCCCTGGGCGTGGGCCAGGTGCGAGTGGAGGCCTGCTTGGAGGTGAGGGTCCTGGGCGTGGGCCGGGTGTGAGTGGAGGCCTGCGTGGAGGTGAGGGCCCCGCCGTGGGCCGGCTGCGAGTGGAGGGGGGTGGGTGCCCTGGGCTCGCCTCCAGGGCAGGTGCTGAGTCTCTGAGGGACGCCTGGGCCGGGGACAGGAGAGCTGCCTTCCGTCGTGCGTTCATTCACTCATTCACTGGTTCCTTCATTCATTCATCTCATGAGAGATTCACGGTGAGGCGCTGTGGGGGTGAAGGCACTTGTGGGGTGGCAGCCGAGCCCTGGGTGACACGGTGGTGCTCAGAGGGTGCACCTGGGCTCTGGGGAAGGCTTCTCACAGGGGCTCAGAGAGCAGGGAGGCGGGGGGGGGGGGTGCTGTGGCTGTTGGAGCTCTGCGGGGGCCCGAGGGAATTGGCCAGCAAACTCTCAGCAGGAATCCCCTGACTGCAGGACGCCCGAAACGCAGTAGGAAGCAGACAGCCCAGGCGGGGGCGAGCCCTTTCTGTAGAGGGTCATGTAGCAGATTTTTATTTGAGGGGTAAAGAGAAAGGGAGGGTGGAGATCTCCCGTCTGCTGGTTCACTCTCCAAATGCCCACGACAGCCAAGGCCGGGCCAAAGCCGGAGCCAGAAGCTGGGCTCTCAGTGCAGGTCCCCGCGTGGGTGGCTGGGAGCCACTACCTGCGCTGTCCCCGGGTCTGCATCGGCAGGAGTCAGCAGTCAGAGCCAAAGCCGGGAGCCGCCCGAGGTAGCCTGGCGTGGGATGCGAGTGCCCCTCCTGCTAGGCCAGACCCAGCCTCCGGGAAAGGCCCCTTCCTGACTGTGCGGCCGACTGGGCTGTTGTGGCAGGAAGTCAGCGCCGACACTGGCGACGTCGGGATTCCGACAGAGCCGAAACGTAAACTTCAAGTGTGATTGTCGTGTGTCACCTACGTCCTTCAGATGTTTTTTCTTACTTTTTAAAACCGCGACGATTCTTGGCTGTGGGCCACCCAGAAGCTCCCGGGACATGCTCACCAAGCCTGTCCCAGTTCAGTGGGCTCCTCCCAGTGTGAGGCTGCCTCTGCAAAACCTCGAAACAAAGCTGGGAAGGCGAGGCCCCCCCCTCTGCCTCATGCGGGCACTGGTGCAGCTCAGTCCCAGGGGGCTGCAGGCAGAGGCCCAGCTCTTGGGTGCAGCAGCTGTGTAGCCAAGGACAAGTGGCTTAGGGTCTCTGTGCCTCAGTTTCCACAGGGGCCAAGCTGGGGCCGCCCTGGGGGCTTCGGTGAGACTCCGATGCGGTGACATTCTCATTGCCGGGCTGCCTGGCTCACTGCTAGCCAATGACTCCTGATTAGGTTCAGCTTCTAAGAAGCCAATGCCCTAAACTCTTCAAAACCCGCAGGGCTGATTATCCAGGGCTCCATTTCCCCGTGAGAGGAGTGATAAGACGTTAGGACTTTATCCCAAACGGCGTTCACCATCAGGTGTGTCTCAGGCACGACGCTGGCTTGAATAGGAGCCCAGTAAACACTGCGGTAAACTGAGGCAGGCAGGACGCTCCCGCCGCGCTGACGTCAGGCCGGGCCGGGAGCGAGGCAGGCACAGGTGCAGAGTGCCTGCCCTTCTCCTTTCCCCTTGGACTTATGGATCGGTTGCTTGGCTTTCCTGAGATCCCTTTAAAACACACTCGGGTGCCTGTGCGTGCACGTGTGTGTGTGTGTGTGTGTGTGTGCGTGTGCCTGCATACATGCACGCCAGGGCCTGAGGTCTCGGCCAATAGTGAGCCTCCCAAATAAAGGAACACAGGCATCACCCTGCCTGTGGCTGTTCAGCGGTGGGTGGGCGTGGCTCCTGCTCCCGGCGGTGCAGGCGTGTTCGCTGACAGAGATGAATGTGTGAATCGGCCCAGCATTGCCCGCACATTGTTACTGAATCCTCATGGCAGCCCTGAGTCGGGGGCAAGGATATCACCCCCCGTTCACAGATGAAGAACCCAAGCCCTCCCCAACACACAGCGGCCACGTGAGCTGCCGTGGCCCCCTGCCCTGTCGGGCTGCCGCGAGCAGGCCACGCCCCGTTCTCCCCTGCAGTTCATGGGCGAGCCGGTGCTGCACCAGGAGAAGCTGCTGAGGCCGGCGGTGCTGCTCCTGGAGAGGGGCGCGGAGCAGGAGGAGGACGAGGCCCTGCGGGTGCTCTCCCTGCGCGCCCTGGGGAACATGGCCCTGGGGGCCCCCAGGAAGGTGTGCAGGGCCGGGGGCGGCGGGCTCCCCCGAGGAGCTGGGGGGAGGCTGAGCCGCTCGTGGCCCTGCAGGTGAAGCAGTACCGGAAGCTCCTGCTGGAGACTTGCCTGGGCTCGCTGCGGGTCCCGGCGAGCACCCGCGCCACCGCGGAAGGCATGGAGGCCCTGACCAAACTCCTGGCCGAGCTCCGCGAAGGGGACGTGGGGGCCTCCTTCGACGCCATCTCCGAGCACTGCAGACTCTTCTTCGACAACGTGAGTCTACGTGGAACGCGGGCCGAGGTGGCTCGTGGTCCCGTGGTGGGGAGGCATCTGCTATGGGGCCCGTGTCCTCACGGGGGGGGGGGGGGGCTGTGGTGAGCAGAGCAAGTGCACCCACTCGGGCTCGCTTCCTCCTTTTTTTTTTTTTTTTTTTTTAAAGTGTGTATTGAAAAGGCTGAGTTGCAGAGAGAGACAAAGAGAACTCTCCCATTGGCTGGTTCACTCCCCAAGTGGCGCAATAGCCAGGGCTGGGCCAGGCTGGCCAGGAGGCTGGACCTCCACCCCCACGTGTGTGCAGGAACCCAGACACTCGGCCCCTCCTGGAGCTGGATCCGATGTGGAGCACCTAGGCTAGAACTGGCGCTCGTGTGCAGGCGGCGGGTTAACCCGCTGTGCCACGGCTCGGCCCCTCCTCCTCCTATTACAAACCCAGTAGGGCCACCCTGGGGCTCCTCCCTCGAGGCTCACCTGGTTCTAGTCACCCCCCAAGCATGTGAATTTGGGGACTGTTCCTAACTCTTGGGGGACATTCAGATCAGTGAGTGAGCAGCACCTGTGTCATCCCCAAAGGAATGGCACGCTTGGGAGAAGCAGCCCAGCGTCCCACGTGGCCCTGCTGGGGCAACAGGCCGATCCCGGGATCTCGCACACACTCAGTTCTGCGGCAGCCCAGGGCTCACGGACGCCCCAGCCTCAGCAGGAGGGGAGGCCGCGCCCCTCAGCCCTGCACAGCTCGCGGATGCGCTGTGGGCAGCTGGGCCTTGCTAAGAGGGGCCTGTGTTCAAATCTGGCCCAAGTCCTGGTCCAGGGAAGACAGTCTGGGACAGGGGCCAGCACCCAGGGCGCCGGGCACCTGCCCCAGTGTGACCCCCTCGGTCCAGGAGAGCGAGCTCCTGCGCTTCAAGGCCTTCGAGCTCTTTGGGAAGCTGGCGACGGTGGTGGGGATTTCCAAGAAGCATTTCTTCAAGGGCGAAGTGAGGAAGGCCTGGGTCCCCCTGTTGCTGCACTGCCAGGACCCCTGCTCCAACACTGCCCAGGTGAGACGTGTCCCCGAGGCCCGGCCCCTGGGACCCGCGGGCCGTGCAGAGGGGCTGCCCAGGTGAGACGCGTCCCCGAGATCTGGGACCCGCGGGCCGTGCAGAGGGGCTGCCCAGGTGAGACGCGTCCCCGAGATCTGGGACCCGCGGGCCGTGCAGAGGGGCTGCCCAGGTGAGACGCGTCCCCGAGATCTGGGACCCGTGGGCCGTGCAGAGGGGCTGCCCAGGTGAGACGCGTCCCTGAGATCTGGGACCCGCGGGCCGTGCCGAGGGCTGCCCAGGTGAGACGTGTCCCCGAGGACTGGCACCTGGGACATGCAGGCTGTGCAGGGGGACCATCCAGACCCGCGAGACCGGCTTATCTTGGGGATTCTCGGCTGTGGCCACACCTTCTGCCCAGCCCTTCTCCCGGCAGACGCCGCGCCTTGCGGCACTTCTCGGTGTTAGGACTCAGAGTTCTGGTTGAGACTCACCAGCGATCTCCCTCTCCACCTCCCGGTGGGGCAGGCCCACGCTGGGGCTGCTGGCACCCGAGGAGGAGGGAGGGATGCCTGGCCTGGCCTCTCCTCTCCCTCCTCCCCAAGGCCCAGCTCCTCCATGCTGGGGCAGGAGGCAGAACGGTGTCTGGATCTGCTCCTGTGGCCGCTGCCTCTTGGGCAAATGCTGGCTGCCTGGGACCCCTACATGGGGACTGTCCACCTTGGGCTCAGGACCCCAGTCCCTTTTCTTCCCATACAGACTGGGGGAGGGGTGGTGAAGAGGTGGCTGAGATGGGGGTAGCCCTGCCTCCTCCCCCCACACTTCAGGGGTGTAGCTGGCCCCCAGCCACCTGATGCCACTCAAGCCGTGTCCCCGCCCCTGCAGGCCTGCACGGCCACCATGTTCCAGTGTGTGCACTTCTGGGGCTGGAAGTCCCTGGAGCGGCCCCCAAGGCAAGGCAAGGCCAGCGCCGACGACCTGGCTGTGTTCCAGACAACCATGTGCTCCGTGCTGGTGAGGGGCTACTTCCCCGTGACCCCGATTCCCTTCTAGCCATGGACGGCAGGGGCAGCACTGGAGAGGGAGGGCACTGCAGACAGCTCACGGGACACCTGAGCTCGCCCTGGGGCACACAGGACTGGCGTCTGCCGTACTCATCCCCGTGTGCTCCTGAAGACCCTGGCGCGCGTGGGTCCCACTTGTTTTGCACCGAAGTAAACGTGTCCTCATCCCACTTTCCCTGGGAAGCACCCTGGGGCTGGCCAAAGGCCCATGTTTACCTTTCAAGCAGCCACACTCAGAGAAGTGGGAGGACGGGAAACGCCATAATAATTTATTTCATCCAGTCCACCATAACCACAATATGATCACTAACGTGGAATCAACATTCAAATTGATGCTTTGCACTGTCTTGGGTCTAGCCCTCCGAATCCACACAGCACACCACACTGAGACCAGCCACATTCCACGTGTTCAAGGGCCAAGGGTGGCCAGCGGCTACTGCTGGGGACCACACAGCCCCACCTCCCATCCCCGCAGGGTCTCCCAAGAACGCAGCCAGGGGCCGAGGGTCCTTAACTTGCCCAGCTGGCTCGCTGTGAGTCTGGGGTGGCGCAGGCCGTCCCTGTGGAAGGGAGCACCCTGCCAGCAGCCTGTCCCCCGAGGCTGCGCGTTGTCCCGTGTCTCGCAGACTCAGAAGAAGCCGGCGGTCCTCTACTGCTTCCTGCTGGAGACGCTGACCTACGTCAGCAACAATCTGTCCAGGATCAGAATCGCCTCCTGTAACCTGGCAGGTGGGCGCGAGCTCAGGTCTGGCCCGACGCAATCCCAGGGCGAGGGTCTTGCGCGGCGCCACCGTCTCCTGCTTCCTGGCCGGCCTCCTACTGCCGGCCGAGTCCCTCTGCTGTCGTTTTAGGGATTATGATGAAGCAGATGTCTGCCCACTACCTGAAAAAGCTGGACTTCCCCTCCCTCCGCAACTGTGAGTGCTGCAGCCGAGGCTGGGGGCAGAGCCAGGTGACCTGGGCTGCTATCCTGGGGGTGTGGCCAGGGAGAGACGGGGGCACGGCGGGGCGGGGTCTCTAGGAAGAAACACCACCTGCACTATGCCAGGCGGCACGCGTTTCCTCGGCAGCTCGCAGGTGCTTGCCTGAGCTCTGGCCAAGCCGTCTGTGGCGGGCGGTGGGCCCGGCTCCTGCCGTCTCTGGGTCCCACATGCAGCAGGCAGCCTGGGGGGCAGCAGGTCTTTTCCCCTTTGTGCCCGCCCCCAGCGCTCCAGGAACTCCAGCTGGACACGGACCCTGGCGTCCGGAGGGCCGCCCTGGAGACCCTCCAAGTCTTGGACGGCTGCAGCCAGCACTGGGTTTCGGCTTTGCCAGGAGGAAGGTCCTAGGTGGCTGGTGGTTCCTGGTTCGGACGGGTGGAAACCACGAGTGTGCCAGGTCCTCCACGGCCGCGCGCGCTGTTGTGCACTTGAGTTTGTTTTAAGATAAACTTTGCTTTCCTTGTTTTTCAAATAAATCTCCTTAGCCGTTTGCAGTGCAGCTCAGGTCCGCGAGGTGGCTGCACCAGGGTGTGTCACGGCCCCCGCTGGGACCCCAGTCCCGTCTGCAGAGGGTGCGCCCTCTGCCAGGCACCAAGCAGTCGTCCAGCTTCCGCACCAGGTACCCTGCTCCGGAAGGGAAGGGCAGACGACACACAGCCAGGGTGGAGGTGCTGTGGTGGCCGCGTCAGCCTGGGCACAACCCAGGATGGCTTCGTGGGGGAAGCCATGTTCACACGAGGCTTGGCCTACAGTTACCAGGGCACATTTGGGTTGCTGGACCAGGAGTCCAGGGAGGCTGAGTGTGCAAAGGAGGCATGGGCCCCACGTGCAGGAAGACTTGTCCCCCAGAGCAAGCTGTCTGGCAGTCCCCGAGCAGTCACCCCGACTTCCAGGCTGTCCCCCTACACCTGCTGCAGGCAGTACCAGTGGGCTGTCCACAGGTGATGGCTCCCAGGGACCCGTGAGCTGGGCTCCGCCTGGAGCCGCACGGGGCTGCCGCTAAAAGCCGGATCCCACAGACGTGGCCAGCAGTGGCGCTGCGCTGACCGTACACGGGGCGACGGCCGTGCTCCGTGCAGTCTGTCCCAGGGCCTGACCCCGCAGAGCGCCGTCGGAGGTGGCACTGCTGGTCCCAGGAGGCAGTGTCTCTTCACGACCGGCAGCAGAGCCAGCCCCGCCAGGTGCTGACTGAGCTCTGTGGCCGCGTCAACAAAACGCCATCGAGTTAAGCGCGCCCCGGACGCAAGGAGCCTCCTGCAGCCTCTGAGCTGGGGTTCGCAGAACTGGAGCCAGAACGCACAAGGTGGTGACAGGAGACCAGCAGAGAAGCAGCGTCCTGGAGCACGGGCGCCGGCCCTGCCATCTGTGCTGTGACCGTTCACAGCCCCGGGAGCCCCCGGGCACCGCAGGCCAGAGTAGCCGGGCCAGGCCCTGGGGAAGTGAAAAGGCAGTAGGCGGGGACGCCAAGACACACCTGCCCTGACACACAACTCGCCTCCAGGTGTGTGCCCGAGGACGGCCACCTGTCCCCGTCTGCAGACAACCAGGACGGGGGAGCACAGTGTCTACCTGGAGCTCTTAACACGCGAGACGCCCGCCGGGGCAGCCCCCGGCCCTGGCCCTCCTCCACAAGACGTGGACGGAGATGGGAAGCGGGAGCACGCAGCCTGGCTGGGGAGACTCGGCACCGCCCCAGCACCCCGGGCAAGGATGACGAGGGAAATGCGTGGGCCGGGCTCTCAGCAAGCAGCAGGCCGAGAACGGCTAGAGGGCGGGCAGGGCCCCTCCGCCAGCCCCGACTGAGCCAGGCCGCCTGTTAAAGCTGACCCTGCCGAGGTGCGAGGCTTTGGCCGGGTTCTTGGCCACCAGCAGGCTGACCGCTCACGGTGCGGTGGGCTGACCCGTGGGTCCCTCACATTCCTAGGGTGGGGTTCCAGCTCCCAGCATACCTGACCTCGCTGGCATCGTGACCTCGGAAGCGGTTAAGCCACTGACCTGGGCTCCAGCGTTATTTCAGGAGGCTGAGCTGAGCCGTCCGGTGTTGGCGAGGCGGCTGTCTTCCGGGAAGCCGGGTCTAATGAGACAGTGCGCTGGACGGTGCCCCGGCGACACTGGGGCCGCGGGGCCCACCTCTTCCCGCTGTTTCCTTGCTCCTGGACGAAGGGGCTCCGGGCTGTGAAATCCCCCCACGGGGAGGACGCGGAGCTCTGGCGCAGGGGCTGAGCTGCAGGCGGCGCAGCTGCGGCCCCCTCTGCTCCCCACGGCAGGGCCTGCGCGGCTCCGTACCCAGACGACGTCCTCGTGATGCGGGAGGCGGGGCACGTGTCGCCGGAAACGTCCCCGTTCAAAGGAAACAGAAAGACGGGTCTCCAGAGACGTCTGGGAGTTTTTTAATTAAGCGACTTTATTTCCATGACTTCGTCCCGGGGCCCGAGCGCCGTCTGACAGAGTGGGTGCTGCTGAAATCTGTCTAAGGGCAGGAAAGCCAACCAGGTTCTCCCGTCTTTGTGATGCCGAAGAAAAAGCCACAAACCAGAGAGCAAGGGGGACAGCGCTGCACACTGCCCGGTGGAGACGCCGGCACTGCCTTCTAGCGACAGTCACTCCGTCCGTCTGTCTGGAAAGCCGCGCTCTCGCCTCTGCGGGCAGAAAAGACAGATCCGACTGCAGCCCCATCTGACAGGGCCCCCAAAGCCAGGCCCCACACAGCCCCCTGCCTTCCGGTCATCCCAGGGCGTGCACAGAAGTATCTGTATTCACGGTAGAAGATGCCCCAAGGAATCAGACACAAACCCAACAGCGATCCCCACACAGGCAGTGCAGCTGTGGCCCGTCCCCGGCTCTCCAATGCTGGCCACTCAGGACAAAGAGCGAGACTACACAGTCCCCGGCTCTCTGACGCCGGCCACCCTGCACTGCCCGTGTCAACACAGAGGTCCTAACAGTGAAGCTCACTGCCTCATTTACAAATGGGAGAACCCGCCTGCTCTGCCGACCTCATCCGATGGGAGGGTTCTCTCCACGCGGTGTGAGAAAGGACACGTGGGCGCAGTGGTTAGCCTGGTGGTTAAGACCCCGTGTGAGAAGCCTGCATCCCACCACAGAGGCCTGCGTTTGAGACCAGGCGCCACCTCCACTCCAGCTCCCTGCTACTGCACCTGGTGGGCAGCAGGTGATGGCTCAAGTACGCGGGTCCCTGGAAGCCACATGGGAGACCCAGACAGCACGAGGATGATCTGGCCCCTTCCTCAGACCGGTCACAATGGTTTAACGCCCTCACATTGTGCCTTAAGATGGCGTCTGGTGCTGGCCACCGAGACCGACAGTCGAGTTCCAGGGGGACCTAAGTGCCCCCCTGCAGGCGCCGGGGCGCCTGCTCACGACACGGACCTGTCTATAAAGCTGTCCCCTCCACGTGGCCTTTAGGCCAAGCAGGTGAAAAGGCACGAGGTGATTTTGCACTGGGGTCAGGTGGGACAGGGGCCCGGGGGGCCCAGGGCGGGATGACAGTGAAGGAACAGGAGGCTGGGCAGGGCACTGGAGGAGTGGAGACAGCAGGACAGCACACGGCAGTTCCGGGTGCCCGGCGTGGCTCTCTGGGTGGGACTGTCTTCCGTGAAGTCCTGCCTTTTACGAGGACCAAGGTTATCCTCAGAGGGCAGCTGGCAGCAGCGTGCAGGCGTGGCACTGCGCTCAAGGCCGTTCCCTGAAGAAGGGGCTGGGGGCTGTCTGAGGCTTCCCCCTCCCAGAACCCCTGCAACGCTGGCCGCCAGTCACTCGGCTGGTGGGTTGGTCTTGTAAAGCCCAAGGGGCACAGGAAGGGGCTGAGGGGGCGGGGCAAATGGCCCAGGACCACCAGCGAGCCCAGCTCCAGCGGAGCACTGGCGGAGACCAGGAGCCTGCCGCGCCGCGCCCAGGGCTGGGCCGCCCTCCTGGGCTCCCCCTCGGAAGGGTTCTGGCCGACAGCAGATGACGCAGCCTGTTCAATCTGCTGCTGGCGAGCCCACACGTGATGTTATACACACGTGACATCACAGAACACGCGTCTGATGCGTCTTTCTCACACACACACGTGTGCACGCTCACACACATTCCTAATGGAAACGCTGGTTTAGAGGAAGGAAAAGGGGAGAGAATGCTTAGAAACAAATACCCAAGAATGTTCTGGAATTTGTCCAAAGGCACACGCAGGTCACTACCGCAGGAAGCCGCCAGCCCCAGCTACACAAACTCACCTTCTCTTCCCCGCTGGGTGGTCCGGGCCTGGGGAGTCCCAGGAGTCGGCCTGGGGTGCGCGCAGCTGGGGGTCCGGCAGCCTGCGGCGCTTCGCAGGGGACCAATGGTCACCCCTGGTGGCTCCAGCAGACACCCCGTCCTCCACTGCGCTCGAGCCCAGTGCGCCTTTTCTGTGCCACTGGGCTGACAGCGACAACTTCTGGGACCGGGAGTCCGGGTTCGGTTTTCCCAGGACATCGTCTGTCCGGTGCCGGGCCTGCGCACTTGCCGTGTCTGGAGACGCTGCGACCGGCCGCGGTGCCGTGCTGCAGTACTCCCGATGCAGCTTGTCAAACTCTTCTTTAATCTCATCGTAACGATTCCTCCCGCAGCCCAGAGGTTCTGTCCTGGGTCCTGGAACAGCTCCGCCGGGTGACGCCGCCTTCCTAAGCAGGCCAGGGCTGCTTCCCGGGACAAGGCTCCTCGCCTGCTGCGGGCGGCCTGGGCTCGGCACGGGGCTGGGCCCTGCAGGCAAGGGAGAGGGACCGTCCTCTGGCCGGCCTTGGCCTGAGTCCACGGATCTGCCCAGGCGCTCGAAGGCCTCCCTCAACGTCTTGCCCTTCGCTCTCACAGACAGACCCGGCCTGTGGGTTTCGAAGCTCCAGGAACCCCCTGGGCTCACCGGACCGCCGCTGTACAGGCCCACGGCCCAGGAGTCCGCGAGGCCCGTGTGGCGAGGCTGCCTGCCGGGGCTCAGGGCGTACTCCCGATGCAGTCTCTCAAATCGGACCCGGATCTCCCTGTAGCGCTCCCTGCGGGGGCCCTGTGGCGTTGCTGGTCCAGAGATGAGCTTCACAGGGGAAAGCAGCCACTGCAGCATCCCGAGCCTGCGCTCCCGGCCCAGGGCGCGCACCGCTCCGACGTCCGAGCCTGCCGGAGCCGAGTTCCTCCGTGGCGTCAGCTGCAGCTCCTTCCAGCCCGGATCTGACGTCTGCACCTGGGATTTGTTGCCTTCAAGACAAGCCCTTTCCAATTTAAAACCCGCCTTACGGCGAGAAACATCGAGTAGGTTCTTGCAGTCTCTCAGTGGTCCCGCACCCGGCTCCGGCTCCGGCCCCGGCAGGGGTGGGTGCGAGGAGCTCCCCCGGGAACGCCTGCCCGCCTCGCAGTACGTCCTGTTCAGCCTGCTCCTCCACCTGTGCCGCCGCCTGCAGCTCCAGGCTTGAAGCACAGACGCTCTGGTGGAGATGACGCACGCCGGCTTTGCACTCAGCAGCCGGCTCATGGAGCGCAGCATCCCCGCGTACAGCTCGCTGATGGTCACGTCGCACAGCTCCTCAGCCGCCCAGGACCGGCCGCTCCCGTCCGTCCCCAGGGAGCAGAGGCTGTCGTCTTGGTGTTCCGTGCCCGTGTCTGTGGAGCCAGGATGCAGGGGGCACTGCTCCTGGGGCGGCGAGGCCGGCTTAGCCGGGCCCCCGGGGCTGCTTCCAGAGACCCCACCACGGCACCCTGGGAGAAACACACAGTCACACGTCCCTGTGCAGACATCATGGAACTCGAGGCCGGACCGCGACCTTCTCAAAGCAACGATGACAATAATGACAATGACAATGACAGTAAGAAGCCCCAGGTTCCGAGGGAGAGGTTCCTTTCCAGGCATCAAAACTAGACTCCTGCTTTCCCACCCCGGGACTGACCTGGAACCTGCTGTCTTCGAGAGCTCACTGGAAGGCAGGAGGTGCCCACACACTTCCCGCCAGGTTGGGCGGGAGTGAGCTAAGCATCCCGAATGCACTGCTTCGCGCAGCTGTGACTTCTGCAGGATGCGAAATGCTTTATGTATTGGGAAAAAAGTGTCACGCTCACTAAGCAGAAGGGGAGGAGGGCGAGAGGTGCCGCCCTGCGGGGCTCCTGGGCTCTGGACAACCGGCCAGGTGAGCACGCTTTACTGCGGTGATGACCCAGAGGGATGGACATCGAGTCGGGGAGGGCCGGCGCTGTGGCACAGCAGGTTAACCCTCCACCTGCAGTGCTGGCATCCCATGTGGGCACCGGTTCAAGTCCTGGCTGCTCCACTTCTGATCCAGCTCTCTGCTATGGCCTGGGAAAGCAGTAGAAGATGGCCCAATCCTTGGGCTCCTGTACCCACATGGGAGACCTGGAAGAAGCTCCTGGTTTTGGCCTGGCCTAGCCCCAGCTGTTACAGCCATCGGGGAGTGAACTAGACGATGGAAGATGTCTCTCTCTCTCTGCCTTTCAAACAAGTAAATAAATCCTTACACAAAAACAAGAACTGATGGGCACAGCTAAAGGACACGGAGGCCAGCCTGAGGGGCTCCCCAGGCCCAATCCAGGACCGCCGGAGCACTGGCCCGGACGCCAGCAACAAAACACGACATGAATTTAAAAACGGCCCGCGAGTCCTGATTCTGAGACAGTAAACACCTGAATCCTGAGCGTGCAGAGGAGACACAGTGAGGGGACAGCCCCCCCTACGCAGAGCAAAGCTGACCACGGAGCCACCAGCCTTGGCCACCATCGCCACTGCACGCCAAAACCACTGGGTGGAAAAGGCCGCCACAGACGGCACCCAGGGCTCTTGAGCAGGCCCCACCTCAACTAAACCACCGGACCCAAAGGCCAGCAACGATGGGACAGGCTGGCCGGAACCTGCAGGGCTCACAGCACCACCCAGCGAGCGCGTGTGCCAGCAGTGCTCCCACGAGCACAACCCAGGAAACAACCAGGCACCTCCACGCCCAGGGCCGCCCTGCAGAATGACAGGCCTGGACCGCTCCAGAGAGCCAACGCCAGGGGTGCTGCGGGCTGGGGGGGTGACAGCTGAACAGTGAGGGACCCACAACTCGACCCGCACACACACAGCCACACAGACACACACACGGCTACGACAGACGGGGCAGGTCCTGTCAGTGTCAGTGTTTCATGTCTACCATATGCTCAGCTTCTTACACTCCCCTGGGGGGTGCCCTGTTCTTAGGGGACAGTGTGCACATGGATGTGCGTCCACGTGCGCGTGTGCACAGGACGCAGCTGGTTTGACAGGAGGGTCCCTGTGGCGTGCAGGGCAGCCACGCCCACCGCACTGCTCCTGTGCCCGAGTGAAGGGGATGGGCCACACTCACCAGGGGCAGGCGTAGCTGGCCGGGCCAGGGTCTTGTACGTGTCCTTCCCATCTCTGAGAGCTGCTCTCTGAAATGAAAGCCAACAATCGCGAGAGCTGTCAGGTGCCGAGGCCCTGGGCGCGTGGAGCCAGTGCAATGCCTCCCCCGAGGGCGGGGTAAGGAGCTGCTCCCCTTTCAACACACGGCGGGCAGCAGCAGGGCGGTGTGGACAAGCACGTGGCCGTGACACTCCCAGCAACATCTAGCAGTCCACATGGCTCCAGGGACTCCCTCCCCCCGACGGGAGGGCTGGTGGCCTCTCTTCACCGTCCACTGTGACAGCAAGCACCTCACGGCAGCTGGTGACGGGCAATGACCCCCGGGAGCTGCCCCGCCCTCCAGTCCCCTGGCCAGGTCACACAGCAACCGAGAGGACGCCACTCGCTGCGGGCGGTGGAGACAGGCCCCTCCAGGACCCGTGGTGCTGCCGCGGCCGCAGGCACGGCAGGACCTGTGCTGGGAGAGGGGTGCTCTTCATCGTGCCGGGCCCTGCCTGCCTGCTGGGAGCCAGGGCGTCCTCCTTGGTGTGAGTGACGTTGACAGAAGGCAGGAAGCTGAAGAGGTGACCCCTGTGTCCCTGCACTGCCAGGCTCCGTTCCGCGGGCAGAGCTCCGGGAGCAGCTGCAGGGTAACGGGCGCTCAGGCATCCAGGGGCCTCCTCCCTTCCCACCAGAACACGGACCCAGGGCAGCTGGGACGAGCCGGAGCCCCTCACACCAGGGAAGGGGGGCTCTGGTCCCTGACTGTGCAGCTCAAAGCCCCTCTGCCCAAGAGCTCGAGCCCCACGCACGGCCCCAGATTTCTGCAGTGGGCAGCGGAGGGCACACCCCCAGGGCTCCGGCCTCCAGCAGCTGCCCCAGTGGTGCTGCCCCAGGGCAGGGGAGGTCTCAGAGCCTGGAGCCGTCCTGGCTCTGAGCAGTAACACGGGCACAGCGCGTGCAGGGCGCCCTCCGCCTACGGGAGCCGTCCTGGCTCGGAGCAGTAACACGGGCACAGCGCGTGCAGGGCGCCCTCCGCTTACGGGAGCCGCCCTGGCTCTGAGCAGTAACACGGGCACAGTGCGTGCAGGGCGCCCTCCGCTTACGAGCTCAGGGCACACACATTACCTCAAAAAACTCCGCGTCTTGCAGCAGTATATCCACTTGGGTCAAATACTTCCTTCTCAACTCAACTTCCAAAGGGCCCTGGGGCGCTGCGGGCTGACGGGGGAGAGGCGGTGTTGAGAAGGCTGACCCGGTGAGCTCTGGACTGACTGGCAGGCTCAGAACGCACAGCTCCCTCCACCGGGCTGTCCCGAGTAACCTCTCCTCCCACCGTGCCAGAGGTCCAGCCCCTCGGTGCTCCCCCGGCCCAGCAACCTGGCCCTAGGCCGGTCACCCAAGTACAGTTTAATAAATAAGTCTGGCGAGGTTTATGACAGCGTTCCTGGAACAGGAAAACACCCGGAACAACCTCCCAGGAGTTCAGGGCCCAGCGCCAGGAGTGAGCCCTGGCCTGTAAGGAGACCATGACCAGCCCAGGAGGCCAGGTGGCTGGCTCCACAGCCCTGCTCCACTCCTGCACCTGCTCGGGGGAGGCAGGGGTGTGGGACCAGGAGGTACCAGCCACTTGCTGGGGCAGGGCCAGCACCCCACTCCTCTGGCTGAGGACACCCTGCCTGTCCCCCAGCCCTGCAAGATATTTACAAAGTGCCCCCCCCCACGCTGAATCACTGCCTCTTCTCCTAAAAGTGCCACGTGGGTGCCTGGCCACAAACCTGCACCCAAAAGCAATCCCGTGGTAAAACCAGACGCCAGCTCTCACGGTGTCTGACGGCAGGCGACCGGGGCTGGGAGACGCCTGTGTGCACCCCACCCCCATTCCCGACCCGCAGGAAGGCGAGATGGCAGGTGGCCTCTGTGACCCGCGGGGCACAGGGGAGACCACCGTACAAACACCACTGTTGACGTGGTGCCAGCTCGCAGGTCACATGAGCTCGCGAGGGCCAATCTGGAAGCGCTGGCTAGAACACCCCCTGGTGGGTGACAGGCTCTGGGCAAGAACTCGGAACCCTGCATTCAAGCCTGGGGGCTCAGTCCAGGCAGGGGGGACCACGCTGCCAGGTGTGTCGCCCCACATCACTCAGAGCCACGGAAGCCAGGCGCCACGGCCAGCCTGAGAGGGAGGCACGTGCTACCTCAGGGGGCCTCAAGGGGGAGCCAGAGAACGCGAGGCCTCAGGCCGCCTGCCGTCCCTGGCGCACACAGTTCTCACCACCACAGCCCGGGCAGCCGCAGCCTCCCGCTCCGGAGACGCATCCACATCGCTGCCTTTGGAGCCTGAAAGAAAGAAGGAAGGAAGGAAGGAAGTCGACGTCAGAGCTGCGGGGAGCCTGCGTGTTCCCCTCCAGGACGGTGCCTGTGCCGCCTGGAGGATGGAGCAGGTGCTACTGTGAAAACCTCACGGCCTCGGGAGCGGCCCTGAGGACGGGGCCCCGCGTGGCCGCCCACGGAGGGGGCGACCCTGAGGACAGGGCCCCGCGTGGCCGCCCACGGAGGGGGCGACCCTGAGGACAGGGCCCCGCGTGGCCGCCCATGGAGGGGGCGACCCTGAGGACAGGGCCCCGCGTGGCCGCCCATGGAGGGGGCGACCCTGAGGACGGGGCCCCACGTGGCCGCTCACGGAGGGGGCGACACTGAGGACGGGGCCCCGCGTGGCCGCTCACGGAGGGGGTGACCCTGAGGACGGGGCCCCACGTGGCCACTCACAGAGGGGGTGACCCTGAAGATGGGGCCCCGCGTGGCCGCTCACGGAGGGGGCGACCCTGAGGACGGGGCCCCGCGTGGCCGCTCACAGAGGGGGTGACCCTGAGGACGGGGCCCCACGTGGCCGCCCACGGAGGGGGCGACCCTGAGGACGGGGCCCCGCGTGGCCGCTCACAGAGGGGGCGACCCTGAGGACGGGGCCCCGCGTGGCCGCTCACAGAGGGGTGACCCTGAGGACGGGGCCCCGCGTGGCCGCTCACAGAGGGGGCGACCCTGAGGACGGGGCCCCGCGTGGCCGCCCACGGAGGGGCGACCCTGAGAGCCCGCCACAGTCGTGGTGGTGGGAGCACAGCTGTGCACCACCCCAGCTCCTGGAAACGCGGCCCCCCAGTGCCGCCCGCCGTGCCGTCCAGGCAACGGGGACTCTGTGAACCGTGGGGGCCACGCGTGGCCAAGGAAGGCCGAGGAGCTGGGTTTGGGTTTCACGTAGTTTTCAGAGAACTTGGACAGTCACAGCTAGCTGTGGACACCGTGCTGGACACCGTGGCTCCCGAGTGAGCAGTCTGAAAAATCCACACACCTAAGGATTTACAGAGCTCAGTGTGGCTTCCTGCCAGCAACGAGAGATCACCCGTGAACACCTCGCTCCATCAGGGTCTTCCCTCTGCTCTCAGAGCACCGGTCTGCGCTGTGGTGCAGGCGAGGCGCGGGGCAGGGGCCGGGCGGGGCGGGGCGGGGGCTGCAGGCGGCAGGTGTCTAAGGGTCCGGTACAAGCTGCCTGCCGCTCGAGGGGAAGCCCCGTGTGCGGAGCCTTCATCAAAGCGGGGTCTCTTCTGGCCGCGGCGGTGGGTGGGGGGGGGGCTGGAAAGGCACCATGCTCTGGACCCTGGCCTTTGCCAAGAGCACAGGAAGACAGCGTCCGGATTCCCACACGTGTCCCTGGGCACGGGAGCTGAGGCAGGGACAGCAGCCGGCACGACCGGGTGGCATCAAAGGCTCAGGACGGCGACGCCCCGAGCAGGAGGAAAGGACAGCAATGGCGGTGGACGGTGGACGTGCACCGCGGGAGGAACCTAAGGGAGGGGGAGCCTGCAGGTCTGGACAGGAAGTGCCTGAGCAGGGAGACGCTGGGCGCTCAAACAGCCCCAGCGAGTGGCCTGGGCCGGAGGCAGAAGTCAGCGCGAGTGGGTGGGGAGGGAGACGCGACCCCAGGAGAGGCGGGGACCTGCAGGGCGCAGAGCTCGCAGGCCAGGGCCAGGGCTCCCAGATGTTTCAAATGCCACCGAGGGGAGGGGAGACACAGCCAGAGAAGGCACGCGGGTCTGGCAGCCTCACGCAGAGCTCAGCCTCAGTGGCGTCACAGAAGCCAGATGGGGCCGGGGCAGAAATCACACAGCAAGGGCTGCGGAGGGACCGGGACAGAGGGAGGTGGTGAGGAGGGGACAGACGGGGCTGGGGGCGCCTCCTCTAACACGCTCTCCGTCAGGGCGGAACCCGGGCGTGTTTGAACACTGCCGGATACATCCAGAAGAGAGGAGGAGGGGCGCTGCAGGGACCCCAGGGTGGGCGGGGCGGGGCCCAGGCAGAGACCCCTGAGGGCGGGGCGCCGGCGAGGGGCGGGGTGCTGGGGAGAGGCAGAGAAGCTTTGCTGCAGAACCAAGGGCAAACCCGGCCTCCCATGAAATCTCCATTGCTTTACTTGTTCACGGCTGTATGAGCGCCACTCACGTGCCAAGCACCACGGACGCACCTGTGGGCAGGGCTCCCTACCCGCCAGGAGCCCGGGGGCAGACCCGGGCACTTTAGGATGTTTAGTTCCTACGATGCATCCTGGAAAAAATAAAAACCTCAACAGCGAGGAATCCAGACTTCAAACTCTGCGGCAGGCACGGAGCAGCCTGCTGCCCTGCTGCCACCAGAGGCGACACTCACCGGCTTCCGGGCCCCGCGTGCTGTCCAGGGAGACCTCATGACCTTGGGACGCGGTCTGCAGGGGGCCGTCGCTCCTCCTCACCTGCTGGATGGAGGACGCTTGTCAGTCACAAACAATCCCCCCGCAACCCCGAGGGGACCAGAGCTTCACCAGGCTCCCCGTGCGCCCCCTTTAAAGAAAGCCCCAGAGCTCCTCAAGACATTTCTTTATTTTATTTGAAAGGCAGAATCAGAGAGAGAAGTCTTCCATCCGCTGGTTTACTCCCCAAATGCCCGCAACAGCCGAGGCTGGATCAGGATGGTCAGAAGTCCAGAACTCAAATCGGGTCTCCCACAGGGCTGGCGGGGCCCCAGAGCACGGAGCCACCACCCACCGCCTTCCCGGCTGCGTATCAGCAGGAAGCCGGATCGGAAGCAGAGCAGCCAGACTTGAGCCAGGCCCTGACACAGGATGCAGGCATCAAACGGCAGCTTCACCGCTGAGCCAAACGCTCAGCCTAGTCAAGATTCTTCCTGTGAGTCCCGGTTGCCCCTCTTCCAGTCCAGCTCTCTGCTGTGGCCTGGGAGAGCAGTGGAGGATGGCCCAAGTGCTTGGACCCTGCACCCATGTGGGAGACCCGGAGGAAGCTCCTGGCTCCTGGGAGTGAACCAGCAGCTGAAGACCTCTCTCTGCCTCTACCTCTAATTCTGTCTTTCAAATGAATAAAATAAATCTTAAACAGAACAAAACAAACAAGAACGGCAACAGGCAATGCGGCGAGGCTGGGGAAGGCGAGCCCCCACGCGCGGGGCTGCAGCACTTCCCGTGCTCCCCGCCGTCAGCCTCCCCACCCCGCAGCACGGCCATCGTCGGACATCAGATACCTGGGCTTGTGCCTCGCTTCCCTCCTGTATCAGTCGTCCACCCCACATCCGCCGGCCTTCAAAGAGAAACCAGGCAACGTGAGCAGCCCGCGTTCACAGGCAGCCAAGCCAAGTCCCTGCCCTCCCGCCCATGTCTCTGGGGCTAAGGGGTTTTTGTTTTAAGTCCACATTAGGGAAATTTGTCATTAACGGTCCTTCATTAATGGGAGGGAGCAGCCTGTCTAAACCTAAGCAGGGAGCAGAGCCATGCGAGGGCTGCTCCTTCAACAGACCCACGCGCCACACCCGCGAGGGCTGACGCCCTGAGGGCACCCCCCTGCCTGGGGAGCTGAGCGGTCTCGGGGGTGCTGGATTCGTTCCACACGCGGCCCAAGCCCGGCAGTAGCAGATCTGCGGTTCAAGGACGCTGTCCTGCCTGCCGCTGCCCGGCTCGCAGAACCCGGCCTCAGTGAACCAGGACAGCCGTCAGCGACAAGGGCACACACGCACCGCGTTCTGAGCCCTCTGCAAGCGTACGCGCAGTGCGCACACACAGCCCGTCCACAGGCAGGGGCCTTCTGCCCGCGTGCTGGGGCCAGGGCGTGCCCTGGGCTGGGTCAAACCAAGGCTTTGCCCCTCTGGCGAAGTCACCCAGGGCGAGCTGCTTAACCTCTCCGTGCGGCGTCCACGTTAAACACGGAGCATTCCGGCAACAGTGCCTGTCTCTCCAGGGCACGCGTGCCCGGCTACGACTTCCCACTGCCCACGCAGCGATCCTGCGGCACTGGCAGCTCCATCTGCCCCCTGCGACTCCCTGCAGTCAGGAATCCCCGCCACGGGAGCCCCCGCCATCAGGTACCCGCACAGGCTCTGCCGCTCGGCGAGTGTCGCTGCAGAACAAGCAACTGAATGGTCTGTGCCATCAACATCCGCTATAGCCTGTCAGGGACACAGACCCAGGGGCCGGCCCTGCGGCTCAGCAGGTTAAAGCCCCGGCCTGCAGCGCCGGTTCAAGTCCCGGCTGCTCCACTTCCGATCCAGCTCCCCGCTGATGCTCCTAGGAAAAGTAGCAGAAGATGGCCCGAGTGCTTGGGCCCCTCACCCGCGTGGGAGACCAGGAGGAAGCTCCTGGCTTCGGTCTGGCTCAGTCCTGGCTGTTGCGACCGTTTGGGGAGAGAACCAGTGGGTGAAAGATCTGTCTCTCCTTCTCCCTCTGTAACTGTCTTTCAAATAAATAAATAAATCTTTAAATAGAGAGAGAGAGAGAAACAGAGAGGAAACAGGAACCCACGGAGGAGCACCCCGCAGGTGCTCCGGGCCCCACCCCAGGCCAGGTGTCCCCAGCAGCCCCGCAGGCAGGTGACACCCGGGACGGAAGCAGCGCTAGGCCCTCGGGGCAACAGGGGAGACCCCTCAGCTGCCCCCAGAGCTGCCCAGGGACACCCGAGGCCACCACACACCGGGCCTGCCTGGGGTCCCCAGAAACTAGTTTACCTAATCCCGATGGAAACCAGTAATTCCTGAGCGCGAGTGATGCCCCCCGGCGAACGGGGCTGACTTTCCTATGCGACCCCAATCCTAGAAAGCTCGGGGGGGGGGGGCGGGGGCCCTACCCTGGGGCGTCTCGTAGGTCAGCGTCGCCATCTCCACCAGCGGGTCGTCCTCGAAGGGCTGGCTGTACTGTGGGGAGGAAGGGGCGTCCCGTCAGGTCCCGGGGCCGCCGGGGGCCCTGGCCCACGCAGAGCAGGTGCAGAGCCCCCAGCCCCAACCGCGCTCTCCCTTCCCGGCACCCCGGCCCCACCAGCCCTCGCCCCGCAGCTGGACCCCCAGGCCTGCCTCTCGGCGCTGCGCACCCCAGCCTCGCCCCCTCCCCTGCCTGCCCCCCACTCCGGAGGCCGAGCCCCCAGCCCCGCCTGCAGCCCCCTCCCCTCCCGAACGCCGGGCCCCGCGGGCCTCGCCCCCGGCCACTCGCCCAGCCGCACCTTCTCTATCAGCCGCTGCATGCGCCTCTGGAAGCGGCGGCGGCTGTCCCTGAGCTTCCGCTGCAGCGCGCCCTCGTCCAGCTCCTGGCGCCCCATGTCGCGCACCCGGCCCAGCCACAACTGCAGCGCCGAACCAGGCCCCAGGTCCCCGCGCGCCGCTCAAATAGGAAACCCCGCCCCGTCCGCTCGCCTCTCGAGTCTCCATTGGCTGGAGCAAGGAGGCCGGGCTCTGATTGGGCCTTTCAAAAAATGGTTCACGCCGCTTCCTCTCGGCCAATCCGAGCCCTCGCTTATGGCCCCGCCCGGAGGCGCGCGTCGGGCGGAAACGAGGGCGAGCGCCCCGGCAACAGCCGCGGTGCGTGAGGCCCCGCCCCCTCCCTGTCTCGCGAGAACTCGCGGAGGCTCGCTGGTTTCTGCCGCTGGGCGCCCGAGGCGGTGCGGCCAGGGCCGTCGGTGCCGCGGGGTGGGGCCGCTGCCCGGCGAGGGGGTCAGGGCCCGCCCACGTCCGCGGGTCTGGAAGGGAAGACTGACCCCCAGCGGTCCGGACAGTGCGGTGGTGTGGCCGGGCCCACGTCCGGCGGTCCGGACAGTGCGGTGGTGTGGCCGGGCCCACGTCCGGCGGGTCCGGACAGTGCGGTGGTGTGGCCGGGCCCACGTCCGCGGGTCTGGACAGCGCGGTGGTGTCGGCCGGGCCCACGTCCGGCGGGCCCGGACAGTGCGGTGGTGTGGCCGGGCCCACGTCCGGCGGTCCGGACAGTGCGGTGGTGTGGCCGGGCCCGTGGCCGGGCCCACGTCCGGCGGGTCCGGACAGTGCGGTGGTGTGGCCGGGCCCACGTCCGGCGGTCCGGACAGTGCGGTGGTGTGGCCGGGCCCGTGGCCGGGCCCACGTCCGGCGGGTCCGGACAGTGCGGTGGTGTGGCCGGGCCCACGTCCGGCGGTCCGGACAGTGCGGTGGTGTGGCCGGGCCCACGTCCGGCGGCCCGGACAGTGCCGTGGTGTCGGCAGCAGAAGATGCCCAGGTCCTTGGGCCCTGCACCTGCGTGGGAGCCCCGGAAGAAGCTCCTGGCTCCTGGCTCCTGGCTCCGGATCGGTCAGCTCCGCCTTGTGGCCACTTGGGGAGTGGACCAGTGGATGGAAGACCTCTCTCTGCCTCTCCTCTCTCTGTCTTTGCCTTTCAGATAAATCTTTATAGAAAACAAAAGCGCTACTGAACGCAGTAGGTCCCTGTACCAGTCTCCTACGGATCCCACGTTGCCCCCTGCAGGAATCTGGGGCGAGGGTGCAGAGGGGGCCTCAGGGCTCATGAACAGAGATGGCCCTGGGGGTCTCATTGGGCTGTTGGCAGGGCCCTTCCCTAGTCAGTGTTCCGGAATGTTCAGTGACAGAGCCACTCCGCCCAGGCTTGTGCTGCTCCCGGGAAGCCCAAATCCGATGACTGATCCAGGCAGGAACATAGAAGCCTGTGCCGTTCCAGGCCCCAGGACAACCCCAAGTCCGCCCGGCCTCTCTCTGGTGCTCGCTCAGCTGTTGGCCTGCAGGGCACTCCCTTCCGGGCATCCTGCCCGCCCCTCTGAGAAGCCAGCTGTAACAAGGACCTAGCTCCAAGTGGCCATGGATCTACCACTCGATTGGTCACTTTCCAGGTTTTCACAAACAAGTTGTTAAATAAAAATTACGGGAGGTCATTGTTTATAGGCTCCAACCGACCAAACCAAAATGGAGTCACTCAGGCTAAATGTCAATCAAACTTAACGAAGCAGACAGAGCCAACAGACCAGTTTTTGGTAACAATCAGAGATCCCAGTCCTGAGTGTAACACTAAGAAGGGTTCTTCTGTTTTTACCCTTAGAAAAGTGACGTTAGCGTCTCAGATTTTTTTTTGTATTTTTGTTTCCTTGTTCCCGCCTTGCAACCCAGCGTTCTGTGCTGCTCAGTGAGAGTTTTAGGTTTATTTTGTAGATGGCGAGCGAAAGCCAACGCAGTGCACAGCTGGACCGTTGTAAGTGCTGACCTCTGCCAGGGCTGGGTCCCCTCCTCCCGTGGGGATTCTGGGACTGTGGGGTGCCGCTCCTTCTGGCTCTGCACTTCCACGGGCCAGTGACTCGAGCAAGACCCGAGACCTTGGATAAAGTGTTTTATTCCTTCTATGTTTTGGACACTTTCTCTTCGATGACTTTTTTTTTTTTTTGCCAAGCAGAGTGGACAGTGAGAGAGAGAGAGAGAAAGGTCTTCCTTTGCCGTTGGTTCACCCTCCAATGGCCGCCGTGACCAGTGCACTGTGGCCGGCGCACCATGCTGATCTGAAGGCAGGAGCCAGGTGCTTCCTCCTGGTCTCCCATGGGGTGCAGGGCCCAAGCACCTGGGCCATCCTCCACTGCACTCCCGGGCCACAGCAGAGAGCTGGCCTGGAAGAGGGGCAACCAGGACAGAATCCAGTGCCCCAACCGGGACTAGAACCTGGTGTGCCAGCGCCGCAAGGCGGAGGATTAGCCTAGTGAGCCGCGGCGCCGGCCTCGATGACTTTCTAACAGAAAAGTGGCCTCTCCCAAGAATTGGTCCCCATCCCTGGAAACCACTCCCAAGTTCCAAGACCTCCCTGGCTGGCTTCAGTGACAATTAGTGACCATCCCAGGATCTGCCTGTGTCCCCAGGGGCTCATGGGTAACTTCAGGAGAAAGATTTCTCAGCCTCAAGTTCAACGCTTTCATTGAAAGCCAAACCCACGACTTCTCTTGGCCAGCCCCTTCTCTGTAGAAATGTGTTTATTTCCCGTCTCGCTTATTTCCATGTTGCTGTGGAGTCTGTGAAGAGCAGCTGGAGGCACTCAGGGGTCCCTCTGACACGCGTGGAGCTGAGCAGTGGGACCAGCAGCTCCGTCTTCTGTGCAGGCCGAGGGCTCCAGGCTTCAGCTGGGAACTGCTGGGAGGCACAAGGCACTGCACCTTCAGACTAGTCTGCAAATCAGCTTGAGTGGCGGGAAACGGGGCTGGCGCGGTCCGTTCACCTGCAGCTCCTCCCTGGTCACAGCTTTGCCTGCAGCGGCTGCTCTCTGTTCGAGCTGTTCTGGATCTCTGGAAGCAGAGGTGAGGCGTGACCTCCATGGACGCTCCCAGGAGATGATGGTACCACGTGTGTGCAGGACCTCCCAGGCCAGCACCCGCCACATCAGACCCTCGGAGAGGGCTCCCTGGCTGTTGCGTGGGATGGCAATGGCCGCATAGTGCTAAGGAGGGTCTGTGTTACGTAGAGCAATGGTTGACAAGTTCCCATCCGATGCCTCTTACGAGAGAGACTGGGATACTAACCACCAGAACACCTGGCTCCCGGGAGGCTGCCTGGGCCTGGTGACCGAGGGGTCCAGGTGTGACGCGGCCAGCAAGAGGCATAACTTGAGTGACAGCGGCAAACTGCACCCCGCCCTCCGGCCAGCATTCCTGGGGGACGTGGCACTGAGCAGTGGGGTTTTCAATGGCGACAGTGGCGTGAGCCGCCAGCAGAGTCTTCTCCCAGATCAGCTTCAGGTTTACAACGCAAATGCCATCACTTCTCCTACTGCACGTGCCCTGTCACATGTGGAAGTCCAGGTCGGTGTCACCTGCAAGGCATTTGAGGACTTCCTCCTTCACTGGCTCGGATGTTGTGACAGCGTCTCTTTAACGCACGCCGGGATTGGGTACCATGGGGAGGGCGGTCCTCTTCTGAACCAGTCACAGCCTGAGCCCTCTCTGACTGTCCCCCGTCCGGTGCTCCAAAGTGGCGGCCCAGCTAAGGAAAGAGGGACCCTGCAGGTTTCTTACACGATGCAGTTCCTCCCAACTCCACTCACCTTGGCAGCTTAACCCTGCGACCTCGGGAACCCAGACCTGGGCAGCAACCCCGTCCCCCGCCGCATCCCACCCGTGTAACCGGCAGGCATGGTAACTCGGCTCCTCCCAGCCTCGGTCCTGCAGGTGCAGAGGTGAGCGCGGGGCTCGCTCTCCCTCGGGGGTCTCCCTGTGCCGTGGCTGCACAGCACCCTCTGCTGGCCAGGCTGGGGTTCGCGGCCCCGGACGTGCTGTTCCCAGCCACAGGCCTGGGAAGTCATTCCCATCGGTTTTCCCATAGCTGCTCCGTACAGTGTTGCCTGAACGTTGCTTCAAACACAGTAGGTGGGAATGGATCATTCAGGTGGGAAAGGGCTGCACATGGCGCCACCCAGCTGTGAGGGGAAGCACGGCGTGGGCTCAGCGGCCCCTTGGTGACAGTGAGAAGCTGCCGGGACCAGTTGCCTCTGGGAAGCTCCAGGCCCTGCCCGGTGGCTGCCGGGCTCGTGCCACACGTGGGCCTCCCACGAGGTGTCCGTCAAGGCTCGCAGACGGGCTTTCTCTCCGCTTTAACGAGTCTGCTTCCTGAGATGTGTCCAGAGCCACCGAGGGCGCTGGACGGACTTAGCGGGGCGATCTGGGGAAGCGGTTCCTAGCGCCCGTGCTGGCTGGGGAGTGGTGATAGCATCCGTGTTCATCGACCATTTTTCCTTTTTAGTTTTTGTTGATAGAGGACAGATTTCACGTATCTCATGGTGCAGTTCTAGGATACCCATACTTCCCCTCCCTCCCTCCCTCAACCCCTCTCCTTCCTTCCTTCCTTCCTTTTTTTCTTTAGTTTTCTCGAAAATATAACAGCAGTTTTTCAAAACTCGTCATTGGACTGTAAAATGCAAATGATCATCTTATATAAGAAGAGATTCCAAAACATATATATGTGCACACCATAAGAACGCATGGCATGTTTTCACACCATGAGGGCACATACAGGACTTTCAAATGTGCTGGAAACTGTTGTATGGTGCAGAGTATTGTTTTTGGTGACTGTTTCATGGGTGCTTTCTGGCTGGGGGGAGTTTGTCAACAATGACTGCAACTGGTGATGTCCTTCCACCAAGATATTCCTTGGCAAAGAACGTGAAGAATTTTAATGTCTGGTCCTATATGTAAAACGGAAAGTTGTCTCTCCAAACGACATGGATTAAAGCGACTTGGTTCAATATCTGATTCTAATGCAAAGAATGATTTAATCAATGACAAAGTAAACATTGAAAGATTGAGACTTAGTTATATTTGAAAGTTAAATGAGATCCTTCTCAATCTTTAAAAGAATGAATCAATCTCATTAAGGTGAAGGGAATTACTATGAGATTATTTTTAAAAACATATTATTCAGCCAGCGCCGTGGCTCACTAGGCTAATCCTCCGCCTTGCGGCGCCGGCACACCAGGTTCTAGTCCCGGTCGGGGCGCCAGATTCTGTCCCGGCTGCTCCTCTTCCAGGCCAGCTCTTTGCTGTGGCCAGGGAGGGCAGTGGAGGATGGCCCAAGTGCTTGGGCCCTGCACCCCATGGGAGACCAGGAGAAGTACCTGGTTCCTGCCATCGGATCAGCGCGGTGCGCCGGCCGCGGCAGCCATTAGATGGTGAACCAATGGCAAAGGAAGACCTTTCTGTCTCTCTCTCTCACTGTCCAGTCTGCCTGTCAAAAAAATAAAAAATGAAAAACATATTATTCTAAATGTGCCTCACTGTTTACATCTTTGTAACAGATGGATGAGTATATGGTTAAGGATACTGAGGGAAGTATATTCTGCTAATTTAGAGGATATTAATTACAATGTGATTGTATGTAAGGAGCTGAATAATCATGGAAGATCTGATCAGTTTGGGTAAATTAAACCAAGTGCTAACTCGCATTTCTAGAAGGACTTGCTCTACCAAACTTGGTAAAACCAGTCAAGGAACAGAAACTCTTGGTTCTTCACAACCACTGTGTTGGAAATATGCACACTTAGTATAATGTGTTTAGCTAAATGTCCGTGTTTGGGCGGAAAGCATTTCAGAGCAGTGATCCAGTTATTGCAAATCAACTAAGCCAATTCCACATGTGTGACAGCAGACTTAAGACTTGGGCCCAAATAGCATTAACAAGTGTTCATAGAAACAGCTGAGATGCACAGACCTCACTAAATTTCATTAATAAAAGTTGTCTTTAAATATTTTACACCATTTCAAATTTACATACAAGGTATTGCCAACCATTAGGATAGTTGTTTTGGCTGTGAGAATTAAATACTGGAGCAACCTGCTGTTGGGTCACTGACTCCAGGCCGCACAACGTCCAAGCACACTCCCAGTAAACTGCTCTGTATCCTCTTGGATTCCTGGTTCTTCTCTTACGCCTTCTCCATTCCTGTCGCCTGTTAAAGCACGTGACTCTAAGGTCCTTGACTTATTAGTGGCTCAACATTTGGTAACGTTTCCTAGGGGCCCGCGTTGTGGCCCAGTGGGCTAAGCTGTCACCTGTCGCTAGCAGCCCATATGGGCACCAGTGGAATTCCAGCTGCTCCGATTCTGGTCCAGCAGAAGATGGTCCAAGTGCGTGAGCCCTGCCACCCATGTGGGAGATGCAGATTCCAGGCCCCCGCTGTTGCGGCCAGTTGAGGACTGAACCAGTGGGTGGAAGATCACTCCTTCTCTCTGTCTCTCTGCCTCTCTCTCTCTCTCTCTCTCTCTCTCTGTAACTGCCTTTCAAATAAATAGATACTGAATATTTTTTAACGAGAGAGAAGTCTTTGGCACGCTTCTGAAAACACGGCCGTCACACCTGTGCACGTCACACTGCCTGATACTCCCCACTTCTGCACAATGTCATTTGCCTTATCTTCCTCTCTCTCTTCCCTTAATTTCCCTTTTCTTTCTCTTATATTCGCTTAATGAGGTCTACTATTACTCAACAATAACTTTAGATTCTAGTGCTCGTTGGAACTTCATGTTTTTATTCTGTTGGTCATTAGTATCTCAGGTATTCATTTTTCTGTATTTTATACAGAATGGCTGTTAATTTTGTTTCATTTATGTTTTTATAGTAGCTGAACTTACTAATGTGCACTCAGAAATGCATATTATCTCATAAAGAATTAATATGCTCCCTTTTGTTTTCATATTGGGCTATTTTACTTAGTTAAAAAAAGTTGTGTCTATATTATTTAAGGCTTTAAAACATAAAGGATCATTATAATATTCATGAATATTTCAATATCATACAGGGGTTAGACAAGCCTTTCCAAAAATGATGCCCAGGGGCCGACACTGTAGTGTAGTGGGTAAGGCCACTGTCTGCAGTGCTGGCATCCCATATGGGCACCGGTTCGAATCCCGGCTGCTCCACTTCCAATCCAGTTCCCTGCTGTGGCCTGGGAAAGCAGCAGAAGATGGCCCAAGTCCTTGGGCCACTGCACCCATGTGGGAGACGTGGAAAAAGCTCCTGGCTCCTGACTTCGGATCAGCCCAGCTCTGACCATTGCGGCCAACTGGGGAGTGAACCAGAGGATGGACGACCTCTCTCTCTCTCTCTCTCTCTGCCTCTCCTTCTCTCTCTGTGTAACGCTGACTTTCAAACAAATAAATAAATCTTTTTTTTTAATGGTGCCCAAACCAAAAAGTATAAAGAAAACAGATTTTTAACACAATTTGATACATAGAATTCAAACATTTATTTATGACAAAAATTCTTGAGATAAATTTAACAGGTGGAACAACAAAATAGGAAAAGTAATTTTATTGAATGTTAAAAAGGGTTATAGTGAGAATGTATAAAGAGGAGTGAACTCCAGAGGAGGAATAAGCAAAGGTCCCAAACTGGCATCAAAGATGGGATACAGGGGCCAGACTGTGGCATAGCAAGCAAAGCCACCTCATGGTCGCCAGCGTCCACTTCCCATCCAGTTCCCTGCTGATGGCCTGGGAAAAGCAGCACAGGGTGGCCCACGTGTTTGGGCCCTTGTCCCCACATGGGAGACCCAGAGAAATGTTCTGGGTCCTGGCTTCAGCCTGGCCCAGCCCAGCCATTGTGGCCATGTGGGGAGTGAACCAGCAGACGGAACAGCTCTTTCTGTCTCTCCCTCTCTCCTGTAGCCCTTTCAAACAAACAAATAAATATTAAAAAAAAAATGGGATTCAAAGGACCTATAACACACATAAACTTTCCTGCCTGAAAAATGAAATGGAAAGCTACGGATTGTTATTTCAAGCCTGTTAATCAGTAACGATGGAGAACGCACGCATTAGCGAGGGTGTGAAGTGGAGTTGCCTTACGCATCGGGACTCCTCCCCTTCAGGACAGCATCAGTGAGTACGGGGCCTCCAGAGGGCAGTTTGGCCTGAAAGGGCCTTCGAAGCCTGTTTATTAATACTGTGATTTGGAGAGTCTGTCTTGAACTGCTTCCTGCCTGATGGAGGACGTTGGAAGGACTTAGCCGAAGGATCTGTAGGAAGCCATCTCTAGTGTCCGGCACCAGCAGGGGAATTGGCTCAGCGGTGACGGAGCCCCTCTGTGCCCCACTAACGACTCGGGGGAGCTCCACTGACTGGCACCTCGAACGTGTACAGCTTGTGCTTTTAGCACAGAGGGCATCCCCCACGTAAAGGTCACACACCTGCATTTGGCAAGTACGCGTTCTGTGTTTTCAAACAAGGGGCGTACACCACACCCCAGGGTCATCTCTGGATGATGGCGTGCTGAGTGGTTTTCAGTATTCCCGTTCTTTTGCTTCACTTGCTAGAATGAGCATTTATTATGCAGTGGTGAGGGTACTTGGGCTCTGCAAAATTAGAGACCTTTCACCCACATGAGACACACGGCTCCGCACACCCTGCGACAGCCGTCCGCAGCTGGCCCAAGCTGCGCCATCGTGAGAGCTCACCTCCCGGCTCTTACCCAGAAATGTTTTTTTCCTGGGAAAAGTTGGGCTCTGCTTGCTGCCGTTCCCGCCCCTAGTATCATGTGGTGGGAAATTGCCTTTTATTCTTCATCTTGGGTTTGTTTTTTTTTTTGCATGAAAAATTCACTTTTAGGGTCATGATTAATGTGTTTTAATGGGCTGTCCATTTTAAAAATCAATGAAAAGAATTTACATTAAAAATAGAAGGCAATTAGGCTGATTCGGGTGACCTATTTTTAATCAGCCCTATTAGTTATGGATCTGAAAACTCTCAGGCCATCTTTCGCTGGAGCGGTCAGGATCACCTTTCCATTATTGTGTGTGAATATTTTTAAATCAGGAGGCTGTGGGTGAATTGATAATTCGCTAAAGTATTTTTCTAATTCCGCACCCTAGAAATGCTCTTGGATTGCCCTCCCGCATTTCTTCTTTCATTATTTGCTTGCAGGCCCTTCTCCCCTATCATGGGTCACTGGAGTCCGTTTGAAAGGTACAGAAAACACTTTGTTCTGCTTTTTGCAAGATATTGGTGAATCTAGTCTTTATGTAGGATTAGTCTTTAAAAAATGAGTTTTGTTTGAAGAAAAAGGAGAGAGAGAGAGGTATTTTCCATCTTCTGGTTCATTCACCAAATGCCTGTTACAGCAGCTGGGGGTTGGGCCAGGCTGAAGCCAGGAGCCATCCAGCCCTCCCACGGGGTGGCAGGGAACCAAGTTCCTGAGCCTCCCAGGGTTGACCTCAGCAGGAAGCTCGGATTGGAAGTGGAGGGGTTGGAACCCCGGCGCTCTGACAGGGGCTGCAGGTGTTTCAAGTGGCATCTTAACTGCTGGGCCGAACACCTGCTCCTAGACTTAACTTTTTTTAAAGATTTTATTTATTTATTTATTTGAAAGTTAGAGTTACACAGAGAGAGGAGGGGGGGGACTTCCATCCGATGGTTCATTCCCCAGTTGGCTGCAATGGCCGGAGCTGCGCCGATCTGAAGCCAGGAGCCAGGAGCTTCTTCCGGGTCTCCCACATGGATGCAGGGGCCCAAGGACTTGGGCCATCTTCTACTGCTTTCTCAGGCCGTAGCAGAGAGCTGGATTGGAAGTAGAGCAGCTGGGTCTTTAACTGGCATCCATATGGGATGCTGGCGCTTCAGGCCAGGGCGTTAACCTGCTGCGCCACAGCACAGGTCCCTAGAATTAACATTTTTTTTTTTTTTGACAGGCAGAGTGGACAGTGAGAGAGAGAGTGACAGAAAGGTCTTCCTTTGCCGTTGGTTCACCCTCCAATGGCAGCCGCGGCCGGCGCACCACGCTGATCCGATGGCAGGAGCCAGGTACTTATCCAGGTCTCCCATGGGGTGCAGGGCCCAAGCACTTGGGCCATCCTCCACTGCACTCCCTGGCCACAGCAGAGAGCTGGCCTGGAAGAGGGGCAACCGGGACAGAATCCGGCGCCCCGACCGGGACTAGAACCCGGTGTGCCGGCGCCGCAAGGCGGAGGATTAGCCTAGTGAGCCGCGGCGCCGGCCCCTTTTTAAAATTTTTAAAAATTTATTTGAAAGGCAGAGAGAGAGAGAGAGAGAGAGAGAGAGAGAGAGATCTTCCATCTGCTGGTTCACTCCCCAAATGGCCGGGGCTGGGGCAGGCCAAAGCCAGGAGCCAGGAGCCTCCTTTTGGTCTCCCACATGGGTGTAGGTGCCCAAGGACTTGGGCCACCTTCTACTGCTTTCCCAGGAGCATTAGCAGGGAGCTGGATAGGAAGTGGAGCAACAGGGACTAGAACTGCTATCCATATGGGATGGAGACACTGCAGGTGGAGGCTTAATCTTCTACAGCACAGTGCTGGCCCCCATGAATTTTCTTAATTCTATAGTTCTGTAAGTATTTAATATAAAGCAATAATTCTCATTTCCATGCCTGTTCTTTTCTATGGCGTCTAATAGTATTTATCACACACTTGAATTTATTATGAGGATGGTATGCGTTCCATTTGCAGTCATTCCTCCATGCTAAAAACAGGATCTAACTGAGAGTGCTCTGGGGAAGAGAAGTCACAGAGACGGTGGGAACCGTCTCCCTGTCTGGAAGCGTCAGTCGACATTTGCTGTGAGCATCCAGCGGGCAGGTGGCGCCTGAGCCTCTCGGAAGGAACTGCCCTCGAAGAGTCTGGAGTCTCAGTGAGCTAGAGGACCGTGCACGCTCTGGGTTGACCACGAACTGTCCCCTCTGAAACTCCTGTCGGAGCGTAATCCCCACTGGGAGGGACTGGGCCGGCAGAGACTTCGTCTGACTGTGGCTGTTTATTGATGAGACGCATTTCTAGAAAACGGAAGGGAAAAGCATGCCATAGATTACCAAGCAAAAGCACTTTCTTATTAAATATTAAAGTTTGCTTTCAATAAGTCTCACAAGGTTCCCCGAGAAAGGGTGGCATATCCTCCAAATGGGTGGGGAAAGTGGTGTTGGTTGTGCACCCTCAATAGCCACATAGGAGGGACCTCCAGCTGCCGCATGGTGCTCCCCGGCTGACTCGGCCGTCTCCCGAATCTCTATTTCGCCCTGTTTCCCACCTTTCCCTCCGCAACTCCGATCACACACGCGGGACCGTCTTTCATAGTCTCACATCTCTTGGATCTTCTGTTCCTTTCTGCTGGTCTTTGTTTCCAGCTTGAATAATTTCTCCTGACCTATTTTCTTTAAAAAAAAATTTATTTATTTATTTGAAAGGCTGAGTTACAGAGAGGCAGAAGCAGAGAGAGAGAGAGAGAGAGAGAGAGAGAGAGAGAGATAACCATCAGCTGGTTCACTCCCCAGCTCCCCAGATGGCCACAGTGGTTGGAGCTGTGCTGATCCAAAGCCAGGAGCCAGGAGCTCCCTCCGGGTCTTCCCACGCAGGTGCAGGGGCCCAAGGTCTTGGGCCATCTTCTGCTGCTTTCCCAGGCCATACCAGAGAGCTGGATTGGAAGTGGAGCAGTAGGGACTTGAACCAGTGCCCATATGGGATGCTGGCGCTGCAGGTGGCGGCTTTACCTCCTGTGCCACGGCACCGGCCCCTCCTGACCCATTTTCAAGCTGACCTATTCTTCAGCTGTGTCAAGAATACGGATAAACTTGTTAAGAGAAATTTTCATACCTGATATTATATTTTTTATTTCTTTTTCCATTTGTCCCTTCCTTAAGATTTTCACCTCTATGCTAAATTTCCCGTATGTACATGATTCTGTCCAACTCTTCCACTGCTACTGTTAACATTAATCACAGTTACTGTAAAGTTCATACCTGCAGGTCTCAATAGCCAGTCCATCTCTAAGTTGGTTGACTTCTTTATGAATAATGGGCTATTTTTCCTTGTTTCTCTTTCAGTGCTTGGCCATCATGAGCAGAATAAACTGAGGTGCACTGTTGTCTTAGAAATGGACACACTCTACCATCAGGCCATTCCTGAGGGAATCCACTCAGGAGACGATCTATACTTGGGTCTTACTGTTGCTTTGGTTACATTCAGTGCCTCATACAGTCCAATTTTTAAAAAAAAAAAAAATCTCTTGTTTTAAATATTTGAAAACAGGCACAGAGCAAGATTGAAGGAAAGAGAGAGGGAGGGAGGAAGGGAGGGAATGAATCTTCCATCTGCTTGTTTACTTCCCAAATGTTCACAACAGCCAGGCCTGGGCCGGGTGGAAGCCAAGGCTGGGAGTTCCACAGGTGCAAACCTGTGTGTTACAGCAGGCATCTTAGACGAGATGTGTTAACTTCACCACGGCTGAGCTTTCACATCAGGGTAGTTTTCAATCAAGAACGGTGCCTGCTATGAACATGTTTATACACAAGTTTTTCTCTGAATTTCAAATAATTTCCTTGGAGACGTTCCAAAAGGGAAAATTGTCAACGTGTATAAATGTTTTAAAGATCCTGATACTCGGGCACGTGGACTCTCCATTACTGATGCTTGCACACTCCAGTTTCTCTTCTGCTTTCTCAGTACTGAACACATTCATTTTTTTTTTTTTTTGACAGGCAGAGTGGACAGTGAGAGAGAGAGAGACAGAGAGAAAGGTCTTCCTTTGCCGTTGGTTCACCCTCCAATGGCCGCCGCGGCCGGCGCAATGCAGCTGGCGCACCGCGCTGATCCGATGGCAGGAGCTAGGAGCCAGGTGCTTCTCCTGGTCTCCCCTGGGGTGCAGGGCCCAAGCACCTGGGCCATCCTCCACTGCACTCCCTGGCCACAGCAGAGAGCTGGCCTGGAAGAGGGGCAACCGGGACAGAATCCGGCGCCCCGACCGGGACTAGAACCCGGTGTGCTGGCGCCGCTAGGCGGAGGATTAGCCTAGTGAGCCGCGGCGCCGGCCCGAACACATTCATTTTTAAAAAAAATTATCAAATGCAAAAAAGGCTTCTCTTTGCACCATGTCTGACTTTCGTATCTCATAAACTGGTTGAGTTGAACACTTTTCGTACATTTATTAACCTTTGGTTTCTACTACAGTCTTAATGTTTGCTTATTTGCTTGTATAATATTTTTATATTAAAGTGCTTCTCTCTATATAATGTTGTTGCAGCAATTTTCCCCATCTTCTTGTTTCATTAAATTGCTCTTGCCTTTTAAAATAGGCAAAAGATTCAAATTATACAGAATATCTGTCAGTCTTTTCCTTTGTCTTACTGTTCATTGTTTAGAAGCCTAGACTATCTTTCCCCATTTCATGACCAAGATTCACATGCTAGTATGTTTTTAGAACAGGGCTTGATTTCCCCCACACCTCTTTAATTCATCTGGAATGTACTTATGGCTATATTGCCAGGAAAGATGGAGAGCTGAATATTTTCCCACCCCTAAAACCTAATCAATCACACTAGCATTTTTTTCGTAAATATAAGCAGTATTCAGAGACCCATTTACCATGAAAGCAACAAAGCTCAAACTTCAGAAGCCCTCATTTGCAAAGGCTTTGTGCTGTTTGTTGACTTGGTCTTAATTTTTATGACAATTTTGGTAGTGAGCTTTCTTTCCCGTCATCAATTAAGGCATCCATCTCTTTCCACTCCAAGTTCCCCTTTGTCATAAATGCCCTGTGTTGGGTGGCTTTAGATGGGCTATAGCCATGTTTTGAGATCCAAGGGAAAAACAGAATTGAAGATATGTTTACGTGGGTTTTGTGGGGTATATTTATGTAATTTTCTGTCAATTCTCTGTAATCTAAGTAATTGCTAGTCATCTTGATGTCAGAATGTCTTCCAAGAATATTCCCACTACCCATTGCCGACATTCATGCTGAGATGAGGCAATGTCAGCTATTATAAACACATCGTGTGTGTTCCCAGTCGTCGATTTTTTATGAGAACTGTACCAAGTGGAATTTATCAGATTTTGTGTTTTGTAAGCTACAAACCAGGTAAATCTAAAAAATAATGTGTCAGCTCCTCTCTACGGGAAGTCTCACGTTTAAGCAGCTTACCTATTGCTATCAAAAACAAAGTTAGATCAACCCTATGAGAAGAAAGGCAGAATTATCTTTCTATTACCAACTTGTTGGCATATGAAAAAATGATCCACAGGTATTGGGAAAAAAGAAAGAAAAGGAAGAAAGAGTGGATGGGCTGACATTTCTGCCCAACAGTTTAAGCTGGGGCCTGTGACACCGGCATTCCATATGGTTTGAGTCCCGGTTGCTCCATTTCCCATCCAACTTCCTGCTAATGTGCCTGGGAAAGCAGCAGAAGCTGGTCCAAGTTCTTGGGCCCCTGCCATCCATGTGGGAGAGTGGGACGGAGTTCTAGGCTCCTGGCTTTGGTCTGGCCCATCCCTGGCTGTTGCACCATTTGGGGAGTGAACCCAGTAGATGCAAGATATCTCTCTCTCTCTCTAAGTCTGCCTTAAATAAATACATAAATAAATATTTCTTTCTACTAACTTTCCAAGGTAATCTTTGTATTCATACTCAACTACCTTGTGCACATGATTTCACTAATTTCCTGTCCCCAATGCTCAAATTTATGCTCACTGCATCTACCAGCCTTGTCAGCTCTAGTCTTAATCACATGTCTGTCCCTTTTTGTGTTTTATCTTGATCTGGCCCGAGGGTGAGCCCTCAACGTCCTGTGACCATGATCTAGCACCGATACACAAGGATGAAGGAATAATAAAACCAGAACAGGAAAGGATGCAGAAACGTGTGGCTTTGTCCTGCGTGGTGATGCACTGGAGGCTTCCTTGAACCATCCAGGTGGAAACCCTGAGTTCACAGAGAGATGTAAGGGTCCAGGGCACAGAAAGAGATCTGCGTTGCACATTTGAAGTGGGCAGGCGGGGACGCATGGTGGTGACTGATGCCTGGTTTAAGGTGTGGTTACTCAGGAGGAGAGAAGAATGGGACGAAGATCTGGTTCTGACCACAAGGGACCTCAACATTTAAATCTGGGGAACGCAATCAGTGGGGAGCAGGGTGGGTGGCTAACAGGGTCAGGACATCGTAGAGGAGAGAAGGGTCCACGCACCAAACACTGCTGAGAGGGCCGGGGGTAGGGACAGTTCTTTCAAGTTTTCAGCAGGGGCATCATTGGTGAGACTAGAGAGGGATCCGCACGGGTAGAGATGGAGGTAGTGAGAGTGACACAGGCTGTCAGTGGCCTGGTTTGTTAGGTAGGAGTGGTGTTAGCTGCAAGGTCTGAAAATCCACGTGGCCGCAGCGTTTGCAAACGGGATTTACTGTTCCTATTAACACTGAGCCTGGCAATACGGTGGCTGCTGGCGGTGGCTTCACAGCTGTGATGTCCAGGGCTGCATCTCTCCACGTTTTGCTTTCTCTCTGGGTGGTGACATGATTGCCTCTGCTTTGGGCTGGGCTGGTGCCGGGGAAGTGATGGGGGGTAGTGCCAGCTCTGAGTCAGCTTGCAAATGCTGGGCTTCCTCCATGTATTTTCCTTGGTTAGACTATCTGCTGGTTTATATTTTCCATGTATTTTTTTCCCCAAAGCACCAATACTTCCATTTATTTATTGGGCTTATCTCATTTATATCTTCTACAACTGGTGAGTTTTTCGGTTCACATTTTGCGTGGAAGCCATTCTCTTCATTGTGGTCTAACTTCTTGATGTGATGACTTGATCATTCTTTTCTATCTCATGGTGGATGTGTTGAAGGTGAGAATTGTCCCGAGAGCCTGCGGCATCGTGCAGTGAATGAATCTGGGTTCAAGGGCCATCTCCTCCACTCCTCGTTGTGTGAACCTGGGGAGTATTTAACCTTGCACTTCTGCTTTCATCACAAGATGAGTGGTCTGCTCGTGGTGTTGTGATGGGGAGTAAATGCAATGATATTTGTAAAGTCCTTAATACCTTATAAAGTGAGTAGGACTTAAACGCTTGTTAAATACATTAATTCTTTAATGCTTGGGGCTGGTGCTGTGGTGCAGTGGGTTAACACCCTGGCCTGAAGTGCCGGCATCCCATATGGGTGCCAGTTCGAGACCTGGCTGCTCCGCTTCCTGTCCAGCTCTCTGCTGTGGCCTGGGAAAGCAGTGGAAGATGGCCCAAGTCCTTGGGCCCTGCACCTGCGTGGGAGACCTGGAAGAAGCTCCTGGCTCCTGGCTTTGGATCGGTGCAGCTGCGGCCGTTGCGGCCGTCTGGGGAGTGAACCAGTGGATGGAAGACCTCTCTCTCTGTCTCTTTCTCTCTGTAACTCTGACTTTCAAATAAATAAATACATCTTTTAAAAAATTCTTTAATACTTAAGGAAGATGCCATTGGGTGCATATACTTTTTTTTTTTTTTAGCCAGGCAGAGTTAGACAGAGAGAGAGACAGAGAGTTATAGACAGTGAGAGAGAGACAGAGAGAAAGGTCTTCCTTCCATTGGTTCACTTCCCTACTGGCCATGGCTGGTGTTGCACCGATCCGAAGCCAGGAGCTGGGCACTTCCTCCTGGTCTCCCATGCGGGTGCAGGGACCCAAGCACTTGGGCCATCCTCTGCTACGCTCCTGGGCCACAGCAGAGAGCTGGACTGGAAGAGGAGCAACCAGGACTAGTACATGGGGTGCCAGTGCCCCAGGTGGAGGATTAGCCAAGTGAGCCACGGCGCCAGCCACATATGCTTTATTTATTTATTTATTTTTTTCTTTTTTGACAGGCAGAGTGGACAGTGAGAGAGAGACAGAGAGAAAGGTCTTCCTTTGCCGTTGGTTCACCCTCCAATGGCTGCCGCGGCTGGCGCGCTGCGGCCGGCGCACCGCGCTGATCCGATGGCAGGAGCCAGGTACTTATCCTGGTCTCCCATGGGGTGCAGGGCCCAAGCACTTGGGCATCCTCCACTGCCCTCCCTGGCCACAGCAGAGAGCTGGCCTGGAAGAGGGGCAACCGGGACAGAATCCGGCGCCCTGACCGGTACTAGAACCTGGTGTGCCAGCGCTACAAGGCGGAGGATTAGCCTAGTGAGCCGCGGCAACGGCCGCATAGGCTTTTTTAAATGTAACTCACTCCCTGCTGATGAATAGATGGTTCTCAGCCATGACCTCTGACTGTTGGAAGAACAGAGCCCGGGTTGCCTTTGCGTCTGTATGATGCACCGCAGACGCATGAGTAGGCAGGCAGGATGGACACTGCAGATGTGTGAGTAGGCAGGCAGGATGGACTTGTAGGTGGAGAAGTGCTGGATTAAAGGGTCTGCCCACACTGCACAAGAATCTGATAGTGCCAAATGCTGCACCTTGCAGACGGTGGCCATCAACGTACAGTTCCCGTGTCCTCGACACGAGTGGTCAGAATCTTGGGTACTCGACCTGGCAGAGTCTGGTCTTGTCATAGTTTTCCTTATTACGTTGAGCAGATGTCTATAGGTTCGATGGCCATTGTCTTTCCTTTTTCCTGTACTCCATTCTGTTCTTTGTTCGTTGTGTTCTTCTCAGAGTAACAGCAGGCCCCATAGATGCCCCCGACTGAATGACTGATTCCGTGTTGGATAATGTCATGGGATTGGGACATGCAATGCAAGCCATCTACTTCTGGCAGCTGGTAATAAAATTGGCAATCATGTAACACTGTTTAGGATTTTTGTGCTCAACAGTGTCTATATCTCGTATCCTCCCACTACCCCTACCAAGGAGGGAGATGACCTCTGTCCAAGTCCCAGTTCTGCAGTTTATAGCCAAAGGCATCTTAATATATCCGAGGCTTGGTTCTGTCATCTGTAACATGGGAACAGTGTCTCCCTTGTAGTGTTACAGATATTAAGTGAAATGAGCTAGGTAACGCACCTGGCACAGTGTTTGGCATGAGTATAATAGTTGCTAAGGAATGTTGATTTCTTTGTTTTCTTGTCTTTTTTTTGGATCTATTTATTTATTTGAAAGTCAGAAATACATGGACAAGCAGAGAGAGAGAGAGAGGGAGAGAGAGAGAGAGAGAGAGAGAGATCTTCCATCCCCCAGTTCATTCCCCAAATGGCCGCAATGGCTGGAGCTAGGGAAGGCTGAAGCCAGGAGCCAGGAGCTTCATCTGAGTCTCCCAGGTGTGTGGGTGCAGGGGCCCATGCACCTGGGCCATCTTCTGCTGCTTTCCCAGGCCATCAGCAGGGAGCCGGATTGGAAGTGGAGTAGCCAGGACTCAAACCAGCACCCGAATGGGATGGTGGCACTGTTGGTGGAGGCTTAACCTTCGATGCCACAGTGCCAGCCCCAGGAATGCTGATTTCTTAACCATGCAGGTGGGGACGGGAGCTGAAGAACAGGCAGAAGAGAGGGGCTACTTCCACTTGGTATCCTAATGGCGTGATGGGAGTGACAGGGTGTGTTGGGTGAGCACCTGAGTATGAGGAGCAGCAGGGTGCAGGCAGTCTTGTGCGATTACCAACCCAAGTCTCAAAGTTTTTCTGAGATCTGGAAAGAGCTGCTACCTTAGTTCAGAAAACGACTCTTGGATCTCGCTTTTACAGTCCTAAAAAGCCAAATGGAAATCAAATCCATGAAGCAGAGATTTCTAAATGGCACCACATTACTTTCCTCCTCCTGTTGGTGGGCAGTACTTTTTCGCCCTCGGAGCTTGCTTGTGCTGTCTGGGCTTTTACGGCACACCTAACCGTGTTGCTCCTGGAGCTTAATGGACCGTGGGGCCCCAGAGGGAGCTGACAGTTTCACACGTCTTGGCCGCAACTTGGAAATGGCCGTGAGCAGAAAATGTTGCCTGGAGCAGTGGCTGCCCTGTGCACCGGAGTGTGAGGCGTTTTACCTGCCTTTCACATCGCTGTGAGGATTAAAGACGTTTCTAAACTCCTGTGTTTCCTGGGGCTGAATTCCCTGCAGGGCCTGGGTGGCAGAGTTCAAGTTCAGCTCCGAGTCCCACCGCATGGGGAGTTAGACATTTGGATGTCTGCCTGTTCCTTAGTTGAATACCCTTTCGAGGATAGTGGATAAAAAGTCTGTTGGTGTCACAGAGAGCGTTGTTTGGTGAAAAACTAACATCCCGAAGGCTGTGCTCACCCATCCCATTGCTGGGGAGGGCAGTAACAAGGGACCTCGTTTTGTCACTCACTGGCAACAGTAAGACCTGCTACAGGCTCAGAAAGGAGCCCGCGACTCCGTTAGGCGTGGAAGAGCCCTCATTGCCACTCACCTACGTCGGTCCTCTCCACAATCCCACCGTCCTGGGAAGCGTGCATGAGCAAGTTTGGGAACAGCACTGGCCTGCAACACAGCTGGCCACCTCACTCAGGGAGGACCGAGTGAAGGACCCTCTCCTTCCTGCTGACTGGAACGGATGGAGGAACAGATAGTGCCGTCACCGAAATGACAGTGACAATAAATAGGCTTTAAAAATTGCTATTTATTGTTAAAGGCAGAAAGAGACAGAGAGAGACAGAGACAGAGTCAGAGATAATGAGTTCCCACCCACGGGTTCAATCCTCAAATGCCCACAACAGCCAGGGTTGGGACAGGCAGAAGCCAGGAGCCAGAGATTCAATCTGTGCTCCTCTGTTGGCGCAGGCGCTCAGCCATGTGAGTCGGCCCCTGCTGCCTCTCAGGTCTGCATTGGCAGGAAGCTGGATCAGGAGCAGACACTCTGGCTTTGGGTTTGGGCATCCCAAGTGGCGGGACTGCTGTGGCAGACGTCTGCCCCTACTTTTTGTTTCTTAGTTGAGAGGCGGAGACAGAGAGCACCCAAACACCCACAGTGGGGGCTGGGATGAAGGTGAAGCCAGGAGCCTGGAATGCAATCCAGGTCTCCCACGTGGATGGCGGGAAGTCAGTTACTTGAGCTGTCACCACTGCCTCTGGTGTGCACTAGCAGGGAGCTGAATTCGGGAGCTGAAGCGGAGGTCCAAGGCCAGGTACTCCGATGGGGGATGCAGGCGTCTTAACGACTGTGCTAAATGTCCACTCCCCATAAATACACATTTGGATGCTAAATCTTTTTCTTTTTTTTTTTTATTTTTATTTTTTATTTTTTGACAGGCAGAGTGGACAGTGAGAGAGAGAGACAGAGAGAAAGGTCTTCCTTTGCCGTTGGTTCACCCTCCAATGGCCGCCGCGGCCGGCGCGCTGCAGCCGGCGCACCGCGCTGATCCGATGGCAGGAGCCAGGAGCCAGGTGCTTTTCCTGGTCTCCCATGGGGTGCAGGGCCCAAGCACCTGGGCCATCCTCCACTGCACTCCCTGGCCACAGCAGAGGGCTGGCCTGGAAGAGGGGCAACCGGGACAGAATCCGGCGCCCCGACCGGGACTAGAACCCGGTGTGCCGGCGCCGCTAGGCGGAGGATTAGCCTATTGAGCCGCGGCGCCGGCCCGGATGCTAAATCTTTTTCATCTTTAATGCACAATTTAACATCACAGAGCACAGCACGAAACACCCACGTATGGTTAACAGAATACTCACAGAGAAAGAATCCTGGAACGCCACAGAGGTCAAGAGAACAGATACGGCCAGCAACCCAGGAGCTCCGTGTGTGCTCCTCCATCTACAGTGACCCTGACCCTGGCTTTGCGATGAGAACAGGCTTCAGTTTCCAAGCCCCAAGTGTGTCATTGAACATTTTTGAGCCGTGCACATGAGGAAGCCTGCTGTCTGTCTCTGTGACACGTGCTGTTGCCTCTCGTTGGTTTCCTGGGAAGGAGACTGAATGGGGGCATTAATTTGAGGGTGCACATGGCATCGACCCCTTAGGAAAGGAGGTGCTATGGTCTAAGTATGATTTGGCCCCCAAACTTGCGCAGGAGTTAATGGTATCAAGAGTGTGGGAAGGTAGCTGGACGGTGGTGTTTGGAAGTGGGGCCTTTGCGCAGGTTTGAGCAGGTTAGGTCATCGGGACAGAGCTCCCAGGACTAGATCCTGGGGGCTTTATAAGTGAAGACCACTCAGATACAGACGACAAACAGACACACTCCCTGACTCTTGCCATGTGACGCACTGTGCTACCCTGGAACCCGGCCAGCAAGGCAGCCATGGCCACATTTGGGCCCTAGGCCTTGCACCTATAGAACCATGAGTCAAAGAAAACCTTTTTTTTTTTTTGTCAAATAAAGTTAGGGGTTGGTGTAGTGGTGCAGTGGGTTAAGACACTGCTCAGGGTGTCATATCCCATGTTGGAGCGCCAGTTCAAGTCCCAGCTACTCTGCTGCTGATCCAACTCTCTGCTAATGTGCTTGGGAAACAACAGGAGATGGCCCAAATACTCGGGCCCCTGTCACCCATGTGGGAGACCTGGATGAAGCTCCTGGCTCCTGGCTTTGGCCTGGCCCAGCCTTGGCCATTGAGGCCATTTGGGGAGTGAACCAGCAAGTGGAAGTTATCTCTCTCTCTCTCTCTCTCTCTCCTGCTTTCTCTATCTCTTTCAAATAAATAATCTTTTAAAAAATAAACATAACATGAAATTGGCTTGGCTCAGATACTTGGTTATGGTAGTGCAAGGAGGGGGCAGGGGAGGAGTCGGCCGACATGGACCCAGCTGCTGACTGGGGTCTCTGGAGCGTGGTGTTTCTGAGCTTTCCTGCTCTGCACCAAGATGGCCAGGCCTGTGGACACCTGCACCCACCAGCCATTAGACGTGGGCCAGCCAGCTGCAGCCAACGCCAGGGGCTGCCACTCAGCAGCGGGAGATGCCTTCTCAGGCAGGTGGGCTCCTCCATCAGCCCAGGAGGTGGTGTGTACGGATACCTGGGGGGAGGGGCTGTGCCACAGATTTTTAAACCAGAAGAATGGAAGTGGCTCAGACTGGATTATGTCAGCCTTTATATGAATGCAGGCATCATCGTGTCATTTTTAAGACTTAGTGGACTAAAGGGCCCATGAAAGCAAAACTGTGTAGGGCTCATGAACATCTTAATGCTGCCCTGAGGAGTCCCTGATTGAAGGATGGCACCCTCCGTCACCCTGGAGTGTGGCATTGCTTTGATGTCACCCTGGAGTGTGGCATTGCTTTGACATCACTGTAAAGTGTGGCATTGCTTTGACGTCACCCTGGAGGGCAGCTGAGTGACAGGAGAGAAAGAGACAGAGAGAGAGGGAGGGAGAGAGACAGGGGAGGGAGAGAGAGAGATGGCAATCTCTATTTGCTGGTTCACTCCCCAAATGCCCACAGCAGCCAGGCTGTGCCAGGAACTCCATCCAGGTCTCCCACGTGGGTGGCAGGGGCCCAGGTACTTGGGGCATCCTCCACTGCCTTCCCAGGTGCACTAGCAGGGAGCTGGGTCAGAAGAGGAGCAGCCAGGACTGAAGCTGGCACCCTGATGTGGGATGTAGGTGTCACAAGCAGCCCCTGCACCCGCTGTGCTGCAGTGTCGGTTGCTGAAGGCACTGTCTTTTGCCTTTGCTGGTCTAGTGTTGGGAATTATCTTTGTTCGTTTCACAGTGCTGAACACCCTGGCGCACTCTGCTTTGTTCAAGGGCTTTGCTCCTTTGCTGCTGAATTGTAGATCCATTCATCACCTTCTCTTTGTCCTGCCTTGCTCCGGTTTTTGTTGTGTTAGCAACTGCTTGCCTGCTGGAGTAAGTTGGGCAGCTTTCCATCTGTTGTGTGTGTGTCTTGGAGCAGTTGCCATAGCAGGAAAATTATTCATTTAGTAAAGTTGATGAAACTCTGATGAAGCTTCTGGGAGATTTGGGAGCTGTGGGACAGGTAATCAACGTCTCTTGGCTCTTTACGGTTTGTAATTCTCTGTCAGCATTTCGCAGACTACTGCAGGTGACATACTTTCCAAGATGTGTCTCTGGTTAGAAACTCTGGTTTGTGCTAAGCGGAACCATTTCCTTTATAAGACTCTCAGAGAGAGGGGCTGGCGTTGTGGCACAGCTGGTTAAACCATCACCTGTGATGCCTGCATCCAATACTGGTGTACCAGTTCAAGTCCTGGGCTCTGTTTGTATCCAGTTCCCTGCTAGTGCACCTGGGAAGGCAGCAGAAGGTGGCCCAAGTGCTTGGGCCCCTGATACCCAGGTGGGAGACCTGGGTAGAGTTTCAGGCTCCTGGGTTTAGCCTGCCCCAGCCCTGGTCATTATGGCCATTTGGGAAGTGAATCAGTAAATGGAAGATTTCTCTCTCTCTCTCTCTTAACTCTGCCTTCCAAGTAAATAAATAAGTAAATATTTCTTTAAGGTCTCATTGATTTTCCTTGTTTTTTAATTTATTTTTTAAGACATACAAATTTCCTAAGAACAAGCCTAGGAATATAATTATTCTTCCCACCCCACCTCCTCCCTCTCCCATTCCCAGTCCCATTCTCCATCAAGATTCATTTTCAATTAACTTCATACAGAGAAGACCAACTTTATACTAAGTAAAGATTTCAATAATTTATACACACACAAGTGTTTGAGAACTAGTTTTACAATTCATTGAGGACAGAGGTCCTGCATGGGGAGTTAGTGCACAGTGACTCCTATTGTTAATTTAACAATTAACACTCTTATCTATGACGTCAGTGAACACTCAAGGCTCTGACATGAGCTGCCTGGGTTATGGAAGCCTTTTGAGTTCACAGACTCTGTCAGTATTTGGACAAGGCCATAAGCAAAGTAAAAGTTCTCTCCTCCCTTCAGAGAAAAGTACATCCTTCTTTAATGCCCACTTCTTTCCGCTGGGGTCTCAGTCACAGAGATCCTTCATGTAGCATATTTTTTTGCCACAGTGTCTTGGCTTTCCATGCTTGAAATGCTCTCATGGGCTTTTCAGCCAGACCAGGAAGCTTCTTAAGGGCTGATTCTGAGGTCAGAGTGTTACTTAAAGAGATTGTCATTCTATGAGTCTGCTGTGTGGACTGCTTCTTCCCATGTTGGAACATTCTCTCTTTAATTCTATCTATTATTATTATTATTACCAGGCACTTTATCATATTTATATAATCCCTTTAACACTTAATCCTGTCTATATGTTCACTTTAACACTTAATATGATCACTTGAACACCTAAGATGACATTCTTACCACCCAGCTTAATGGGATTTGGGGTCCCATGACAAGTTTTTAAACTGTGCCCTTAGAAGTAAGTCTATTAGTAAATTAGTAAGTCTATTAAGTAAATTAGTAAGTTACTAATTTACATATTAGACTCTTTTACTTAATAGACTCTCTTAAGTCTATTAAGTAAATTAATAAGTTAGTAATTCCACTGTGGTCCAAGAAGATGTATGGTATGATTTTGGGAGTAGAGTCATTGATATTAGAGTAGAGACTATGAGTACAAAGTAATGAGGCCCCAAGTGGGCTAGACAGGGTCTAGAACAAAGGACAGAGTCATTATTGGAAAGCTGCTGTCTAAGCCATGAATAAGTTTTCCGATTAAGAGGCCACTAGAAACTGACAGAAGGGGCCTGATAACAATCTGGTGGGCTTTAAAGCCTTGCCAGTTATGAGGCCCAGACCTATCTCTCCACATGGGGTACATCCTAAGGGAGGTGTGAACCTCCGTGGGAAGGCACCTCATTACCTGTCTGGCCTGGGAGGAGAGCTGGCCAGGTGAAGGCAAGTGGCACCTCTAACAGGAAACTTCCAGTTCTGCCAGCAATGTTGCTGACCCTACTTGGCCAATAAGTAAGTAAATCTTTACAAAATTCTCCAAGCAATTGTGTGCCATTGCATCTTCAAGAGGAACTGACATATTTATCACTTCTCAAATTTTGGAAAGACACAATCTAAAGAATTCTGTTACTGGATAAAATCAGGCCCCAGGGACTCAGTGTTGGGCAGCCAGTGCACCAGAGACAAGAGCTGATAAGAGGAAAAGGCTTATTTCCAGCAGTGGGCAGTAGGGGAATGGGTGGCTGTCTGGGTCAGAAATGGCCTCTTTCCAGCCCACAAGCCATAAGGAGGATTTTTGAGGGAAAAGCATAGCTGTAGGGGGGAGGTTTGCAAAAAACAATGGGCTGGGGCTGGTGCCATGGTGCAGTAGGTTAATCCTCCACCTGCTGTGCCGGATTCCCATATATATGGGCGCCGGTTCAAGTCCCGGCTGCTCCTCTTCCAATCCAGCTCTCTGCTGTGGCCTGGGAAAGCAGTAGAAGATGACCCAAGTCCTTGGGCCCCTGCACCCACGTGGGAGACAAGGAAGAAGCTCCTGGCTCCTGGTTCCTGGCTCCTGGTTTTGGATCGGCGCAGCTCCAGTCATTGCGGCCATTTGGGGAGTGAACCAACGGAAGGAAGACCTCTCTGTCTCTCCTCATTGCCTGTAACTCTACCTCTCAAATAAATAAATAAAATCTTTTTAAAAAAATAAAAAAAAAATTTAAAAAAGCAGTGGGCTTAGGCACTTGATTGTTGGCAGGATTTCAGGTATTCTAACGATCATAGGTCATGTGGACGACTCTGAGAGTTCAGCTGTTTGTGATGGCGGATAGGCAGGAGGCTGGTTTAGGATCACTGAGGTGGAAGTCACAAGCCCCGTCCCACGTATAATTCTATTCTTCGACATGTCAATCAAAATGTGGGACAACCAAGCTCGTGCGTGTTTGCTTTCTCACCTCCTGAAGGAAAGTTATGTAGGTCAGGACTGCAGTTCTTATCTTTGTGTCAGCAGGTAGATGGGCTCATAGGCAGTTAGGTCAGGTCCCTGCCAGAATGAGAAAAGGGGCAGAATCCTTTAGGGGTGGACGAAATGCTTACTTCTCCCCAAAGCCGCCTTTAGCAAAGGCAAAAATACCATTCTGACCCCTTGGAGTTTCTAGTTTTATTGTAGAACAGCAGACAGAATTACCCACCCTTCTGATGGTTTTTTGTTTTATCATGTTCAGGCTAAACAGGGTTACGGTCTGGCCCTCTGATGGGTTTTGTCCTGCCCTCTGGTTGATTGTCAGCTGGTGTTATACCCCAGAATGGTGCTCGAAAGGCCCCAGATCGGCACGTTTCTCTGGGCATTCCACCCTGGGAGCTCCCCTCCTGACTGCTGTGGCAGGAAGCTTCCACTTAAATAAACCTTGCTCCGTTCGCTGTCCCTGTCCGTGTGGAAATTCTTCAATGTGAAACAAGAACCTAGACTGCCTTCATCGTCTCCATAGCATTTGTGCACGGCAAGAGCCTGGAATAAAAACTAACCCCCCATCTCATCTGTAATTGCTGGTTGCAGGTTTCTTCCTTAGCTGGGTGTGAGGTCTGCCATTCTAATTATTTCCTTTCCATCACTCCTGACAGTCTGTACAAATCTTATTACTCAGAGATCTCAACACTAGCCGCAAGATAGCCATAAGACTAGTCTCAGCTAAGTCACAAGGTTAGTCACTGGATTTTGTTTGTTGAATGGAAAACGGAGGGAAGGTGCATTTGTGATGGTCACAATTCAAAAAGTACCCATTTTCCTGTCTCTCTCCCAGCTATCAGTCTGTGGTTTTCACTTCCTCTTGCCGTCAGCACACTGACTTTTGCCTCAGCTTTAACATTTGCACTTTTTGGCAGGTTGTAAATGACGTAACAGAATGGATTGGAAGTGTAACCAGATTGGATTAGATTGTTAGGGTGCTGCGCCTGTGTTTGAATGGAGCGGCTTTGTAAGGACAGGCCACAGGCACAGGACAAGCACTGCCTGCGACTGCTTCCTGGCTTCCTCTGACGTGGGTGAGGGGTGTGTTAATGTCACTCCAGGCTCTTGTCATGCACACACACACACACACACTCTAAGTGCTGACACATGTAAGGTGTACAAGGTGATAAAATCTAGTTAAAAGGTGAGAAAGTGAGCACAGGTTGCCCCATGCAGACAAATACCCATTATGAGTGGGCAGTGGGCCAGAAGGTCGCCCCAAAGGAGGAGGCACAGGGGAGGGGAAACAGGGAGAATCAGAGAGAGAGAGGGAGAGAACCCAGGGGGCAGTGGGCCAGAAGATCGCCCCAAAGGAGAAGGCACAGGGGAGGGGAAACAGGGAGGAAGAATCAGAGAGAGAGAGAGAGGGAGAGAACCCAGTGGGCAGTGGGCCAGAAGGTCGCCCCAAAGGAGGAGGCACAGGGGAGGGGAAACAGGGAAGAAGAATCAGAGAGAGAGAGAGAGGGAGAGAACCCAGGGGGCAGTGGGCCAGAAGATCGCCCCAAAGGAGGAAGCACAGGGGAGGGGAAACAGGGAGGGAATCAGAGAGAGAGAGAAGGAGAGAACCAGCAGCCTTCCAGCTGTGGTCCACAGTGGAAGAGGGGGTTCCCCTCAGTTCTTGGTCTCTTGTATGAGGTAGGGAATGGGGCCACCAAGGTTGAAGCCACCTGGGAATTACACGGCCCCACCACAAGCTCTGTGTAGAGCTCAATATCCATATTTTCATGGCATTGTCCCAACAAGTCCCAGATGAAGCAAATGCATCCCAGGAAAGGGAGCAGCTTAATTGGCAAGTGGGAGGCCTGAGTTACATGGGGGCTGGTGACTTCCAGCTCATCAGACCTAGCTAGCTGCCTGCCTGTTTCCTACCAACTCTGCATGTGTTCTACCATCCACTGCCCTTGTCTGACACCGATCTTAGACTGTGAAGCTAAAGGGCTGGCATTGTGGCATAGCCAGTTAAGCTGCCGCCTGTAATGCCAGTATCCCATATGAGTGCTGGTCTGAGTTCTGGCTGCTCCACTTCCAACCCAGATCCCTGCTAATGTGCCTGGAAAAGCAGTGGAAAATGACCCCGGTGCTTGGGCCTCTGCACCCATGTTTGAGACCAGGATGGAGTTCCTCGCTCCTGGCTTTGGCCTGAGCCAGCCCGGCCCCAGCTGTTGCAGCCATCTGGGGAGTGAACCAGCAGAGAGAAGATCTCTCTCCATATCTATCTTTTTTTTTTTTTTGACAGGCAGAGTGGACAGTGAGAGAGAGAGACAGAGAGAAAGGTCTTCCTTTACCATTGGCTCACCCTCCAATGGCTGCCGCGGCCGGCGCGCTGTGGCAGGCGCACCACGCTGATCCAAAGGCAGGAGCCAGGTACTTCTCCTGGTCTCCCATGGGGTGCAGGGCCCAAGCACCTGGGCCATCCTCCACTGCACTCCCTGGCCACAGCAGAGAGCTGGCCTGGAAGAGGGGCAACTGGGACAGAATCCGGCGCCCCGACCTGGACTAGAACCCGGTGTGCCAGCGCCGCAAGGCGGAGGATTAGCCTAGTGAGACATGGCGCCGGCTCTCTCCATATCTTTAACTCTGCCTTTCAAAAATTTTTTTTTGAAAAAAAAAAAAATAGAACCAAAATAAACCTTCTTTCATAACAGCTTCTCTTAGATATTTTAGTTGCAGCCGTGTTATTTTAGTCATTTGACTGGAAGGTCTTGTCTTCAGGGAAGAAAGAATCCAGACATGAGAAGAGAGGAGAGCTAGGCAAGACAGCAATGTATGATGGGGTGAGCACTCCTGCTGGGCCGGGCAGGCATCTCAGGAAAGAACTGAGTGCCAGTGTGTACTCACACTGGAGCTTTTACAGAAATTGGGCATGGCCCACCGTTTCTCTTCCCCACACACCGTCTGGGATCCTGCTGGGTGGAGGGCTTCCTGGACATGGAATTCCTGAAATTCCTCCCGGAACTAATAGCTCTCTTGGAGCAGGGCAGGCAGATCCCACCCACGCTGCCCCTGAGACCCAGGGCTGCCACCCTCGTGAGAAGGCTATGAAGGAAGGGGAGAATCTTGCATCTTCCCGGCCCCGGGCCGGGGGGCTGTTTGGTGAGGATGAAGCCCTAGGAGGAAGCCCACGAATTCCATGCCCGGGAAGCCCTCAGCCCAGCAATATCGCAGAAGAGGGAGGTGGAGGAGACATGGTGGTCCCGCACCCATGAAAACCCCAGTGTGAACGCAGACTGGGCCCTGGGTTCTTTGCTGCGTTCCCCACCTGGCCAGCCAGCTGCATTTTCCTCCTTTATTGTAGGCCACAGCAACCTCAGCGTGGCCTTTCTTCTTTAATAGTCGGGAACTTCCACCTTTTCTCTGGAGGAAATGTGTCCCGGCACTTTGGCGCCAGTCTTAAGTAGAACAAGCGCTGTGGTACCCTGACAGCCTGTCCCACCACCAAGACAGCTGTGCGGAGGTCAGTGAGCGGGCAGTGCACACAGCGTGGACACACTGGGCAAGTCTGGGTCCCAGACAGGATGGAGTGGAGCAGCATGAGACCTCATCTCACTGTTGGAAGGAGGGCACGGTTGGAGCCAGGACGGTTTGTTTCTGGAGTCTTCTGTGTAACATTTCAGACTCAGGATGGCCACGGGTAACAGAAAGCGCAGAAAATGAAGCTGCAGATTCGGGGGACCCCTGTCCTGCTGCTCCCACTGTCGCTCCCATGACCTTTAACCCCCACGCATCTGTGACCCACAACAGACAGTCATTACACGGAGCAAGACTTTTCTTCCATCGGCATCGTCGTCAGGAGATACCAGGTGATCTGTGTTCTTGAGAGATTTCCGGGCCTGTTCCGGGGGGGGGGGGGTCAGGCTTTGTGCTCCTTCCTTTTTTTTTTTACAAATAAAGTCTTTGGTTCTCCTCTTCCTTCTCAGCTCTCGAAATCTGAAATGAAACAGCACTCGTCGGAAGGTTTCTGGAAGGATTCAGGGCGTGAGGCATCGGGAGGAAAACAGCCAACACCTGAGATGTCAGACAGGCGGGGCCTTTCCAGGTTTGCCCCTTCGGTAGATCTGGGGTTTGTTGCTAGCTTTTGGTGAGTTTCATTAAGGATGCAGCCCACGCCAGGCTCTCGCTACGCGACCGCCCTGGGAATACCAGGATGAGCAAGACATCCTCTCTGTCCTAGCAGGAGTCTCAGCCTAGCAGGGAGCTTGCCAAATAAAGCAGCAGCTGTGGCCATGACGCGTGGCCTCCGGGTGGTTGTGGCCATGACACGTGGCCCCCGGGCGGCTGTGGCCATGACACGTGGCCCCCGGGCGGCTGTGGCCATGACGCGTGGCCCCCGGGTGGTTGTGGCCATGACACGTGGCCCCCGGGCAGCTGTGGCCATGACGCGTGGCCCCCGGGCAGCTGTGGCCATGACGCGTGGCCCCCGGGTGGTTGTGGCCATGACACGTGGCCCCCGGGCAGCTGTGGCCATGACACATGGCCCCCGGAAGCAGAGGATGGAGGGGGCAGGGGCCACGTGCAAAAGCTTCTCAGAATAGGACGTGCTCGAGGAGGGTCATTCAGGGCACAGAAGCTGGGAGGGAGAATGTGAGGGCGAGAGAGCAGCCGCCATGCAGAGCCTGGAGGAGAAGAAGGACACAGGTGGCCGGTGGAGGATGGGAGGGCAGCCTGAGAGCGTGCCAGGCCCACGGCTGTTGTGAATCGAGAAGAGACACAGTGGCCGGCCAGCGCGCTGGTGTCCAAACACAGCCCGAGAGGGTGAGGGGAGTTTGCAAGGTGGGTTGGAACTGACGCACTGACCCATGCGATCTTGCTCCTCTTGAGGCGGAAGCAACCCGTTCTGACTCAGAGGCGGCAACACTGTTACTCCACACTTCTACCTCCCGGAAGTGCAGAAGCTCCCGCTCTGGACAGAGCTGTCTCGGTTCTTACCACGCAGGATCAGAGAACAGAAGGCAGCGCAGAGAACACGACCTTGGTGGGTCAGCCCTCAGCAGCTGCACCTCAGCTGTGAGTGCACGAGCCCAGGGCTCAAGGGTGGCCTCGCGCTGGTGCCTAGTGGGCTACCCAGCCGGGACCTCGGGAATGCGCTAACTCCCATGACTGTTGTCTGGGACCACCGGGGATGTCCTTAAGAGTAGCATCGCCCATGTGATCAGCAAAACTAATGGCCAAAAACCAAAACACTGTAAAAACTTTCTCCATAACTTTTGGGAGTAGACGGTGGGGAAACTAACTTCGTTTTGAGGATCAAATCGACTTTGATCTCACTACTTTCTTGCCATGTCAGTCACAGGAGAAAAAAAAAAATCTTCAAGTGGAATCTGGAATCTGTCCCCTCCAAGAACACATTTCTGCACCCAGGCCTAAGTGGTTTTAAGCACACAGCATCACAGGATTCAATAAATAATTGATACAAATTAATGGCCAATGAAAGATACATATCCGCACTGATCTATAATTACTGGAAGCAACCTCATATATTTTTCATAAAAGTGTCATTTCATTGCAGAGTTTTTTTCTCTAAAATTCAGTGTATTTAGAATTGAAATTGCTCTCAATAATTGCTTTCAACGGCTTTCAGCGGCACAGTTTCTCTGTCCGCGTGGGCACCCGCGCAGCCTGGGGCTCGGTGCTCCTTTGACTTCTGTGTCTGCCTGACACTCTGCCCTCTAAGGGTGACCCCAGAGAAGGAGACGGGGCTGCCCAGGAACGCCGGCAGGAAGACTGGAGCCGCCTGGTATTCTGCACAGACTCCCACTGAGTCTCGGTGAGACTGCTCGCTCCAGAAGCTCGGAGAAGCAGCAGCCAGACCGGTATGAGAGCAGCTTTACAGCCCAAACCAGCCATGGTTCTCACGGGCACAGTGTAGAAATGGGATTCCACAATGAAATGAACCTTTTTGTTTGTTCAAAGATTTATGTATTTATTGTAAAGGCAGAGTGACAGAGAGAGGAGGGGCAGAGACAGATCTTGCATCTGCTGGTTCAGGCCAAAGGCAGGAGCTGGGAGCTTCTTCTGGGTTTCTCATGTGGGTGCAGGGGCCCGGAGCCTTGGGCCATCTTTCACTGCTTTCCTAGGGCATTAGCAGGGAGCTGGTTTGGAGTGGAGCAGCTGGGACTCAAACTGGTGCCCATATGGGATGCCGGCAGGGCAGGCAGCCGCTTATCCCACGGCTGGCCCTGAAATGAGTCTTTTAAACAGGGCTGAGCTCTCGGTTAGTGTTCAGAATTAACTTCAGCAAAATCATCATTCAAAGGACAGCCGCAATAAGCAGTGACAGTCACAGTAGCATCTGCAACCCTCACCCCCTGGTCCTGATCAGGGGCGTGGTTTCTGCAGCATCACCCCACCTGGGGCTCCGTTGTTGACTCTAGCCGGCAAGAGGACGTGCGTGAGTTATTTCTGGGCCTTGATTTCCTCATCCGTGAAATGGAATAATGACGCCTCCTCCGCAGGCTTGTTTAGAGAATTCAATGAATTGCAGCCTAAAGCTTTAGGTGCGGTTGCTGAAAGCGTTTGAGGAGTAACTGGGACAATCTCAATGGGCCATAAAAATGTCACTCCCAGGTGGGCAGGCGCCCGTTGGTTCTGGGCACCATATGAGGAAAGCTATAAAGAGCAAATGCTCTCTGGAAAGCTTAGCAAGTCATCAACCAAGACTGTGAAGGCATTAAAAGTCAAGTTTATTGGAGCTGGCGTTGTGGTGCCGTGAGTTAAGCCACAGCCTGCGATGCTGGCATCCCATATTGAGGTGCTAGTTTGAGTCTCAGCTGCCCCACTTCCAGTCCAGTTCCCTGCCAAGATGGCCCAAGTACGTGGGTCCCTGCCATCCATGTGGGAGACCCAGATGGTGTTCCTGACTCTTGGTCACTTGGGGAATGAGTCAGCAGATGGAATCTCTCTCTCTCTCTCTCTCTTTCCCTCTCTCTCTCTCTCTCCCTCTCCTTTTCTCTGTCACCACTCCTTTCAAGTAAATCAATCGATCCTCCATGCATCATTCTGAGGCACAGACTTGCGCACGGCTTCGGTTGATTCTTTTTTTTTTGACAGGCAGAATGGACAGTGAGAGAGAGACAGAGAGGAAGGTCTTCCTTTTCCATTGGTTCACCCTCCAATGGCTGTCGCAGCTGGTGCACTGTGGCCGGCGCACCGTGCTGATCTGATGGCAGGAGCCAGGTACTTATCCTGGTCTCCCATGGGGTGCAGGGCCCAAGCACTTGGGCCATCCTCCACTGCACTCCCGGGCCACAGCAGAGAGCTGGCCTGGAAGAGGGGCAACCGGGACAGAATCCGGCACCCTGACCGGGACTAGAACCCGGTGTGCCAGCGCCGCTAGGCGGAGGATTAGCCTAGTGAGCCGCGGCGCCGGCCTCGGTTGATTCTTGATCAACCAATCCTCAAGCCCCATAGGGCTCTGATGGAGAATGTTCCCTTTTACTCAGTCACTGGTGGATCGACATAATTCATTGCATGACTCAGCAAACATTTCTGCCTGCCTCCTTCGTGTGATGCACTGTGCTACATCTCAGGGACATAGAACGGCGTGATCCTCTAAGGTCATTTTCATTCAGCTACACTGAATTCCTGAGTTCTATCTACAATAATGTTCTACACTGAATGTCAGCCAGGCAGTAATTTCAGTGTGAACATTAGGCAGAGCATGGCGTACATGGGTCTGCAAGTAGCTGGAGAATAGAAGCATCAGTCACAGGCATTCAAATGAAAAATCTTAAAACACCATCCTGGCCGAGCAGAACACAGCTCTGGACTGGAGTCAGTTTGTGGTCCCTGCTCTGCAAACCCTTCAGGGGCAGGGCTGTGATCAAGTTACCTTCCATTGTAACAGTCGTTGGTTAGAGCAGACGTGACCTCAGTAGCCTATACATTCAATGGTAAGATTTTTGCTTGGGTGGTCTGTGAGCTGGACCCTCTCCCCCACTTTCACTGCATGTGCGATGATGCGGCCATTTTACAAGCACGAGTGGAAAACACGTTTGAGAATAAAGCCAAGAAACACATAGATAGAAACCAGGTCCTGGTGAAGCCATCCGAGCACCTGATCCCCCTGCCCTCTTATTTTCCATTTCCTGAGCCAACAAATCCTTCTTTATTCAAGTTCATTTAAGTTGGGTTTGCTTTTTGTTCGCTTGAGAACTGTCACTGCTGCCTTTAAATGGAGATCTGATGCGTCAAATCCTGTTATGCCATAGAATACGCCATAGAGGGTCTAGAAAGATCTAGAAGCATCCTAGTCTGGGTACCAACCATGGAGCTCAATGGTTATACTGTAATCTCCAGGAATCCTCACACAGTGAAGGCAGGCAGAAGAGGAGATTCAGGAAGGGACAATGGGGAGAGGAAGAAGAGGAGGAGGGAGAGGAGGAGGGAGAGGGGGAGGGGAGTAGGAGGGTGGGTGTCCTCTAAGGGCAAGGACAGTGCTCACGTGCACCTCTGCTCCGTCTCTGCAGTGTGGATGTGGGGCTCTCGTGAGGTCACCTCTGATGACATTCTATGGCTGACCCTAGACACAGAGTAACGTGCAGACAAGAGTCTCCAGGTCAAGTTCACTTGTTCCCCGTGAAGGAGGGCAAGAAAGGAATTCAGGTTCTGGAGTTGGGCGTGCAGGCACGGAGCTTCCACTCATGTGTGACCTTGGCTTCACATTGCAGTGTGTTCCACGGCTGCTGCAGCAGCCTGGTGGCAGGCTACTGACCAGTCACCTGGTTTTTATTGGGCACTGGTCACGCAGGTCGCAACCATCTTGGCGGCTGCTGTATGTAGGCTGTCTACACCTCAGGTACAGCCTGACACCAGAACTAACTTCCCATTTGCTTGCAGTTTATGGGAAAACAGGAAGACATTAAGCGTATTTGAGTTTAGATTGTTTAACTCATCCCAAGGTTATGAAAAAATGAACCAAGGGCAGAGCAAGTGAGCAACACCCATGAGTGCAGCCTTAGTTCCCCAGACTCCAGTGTTGGCTGTCATACAGTTGTAGCTTTCCTTGTGCAGACTACAGACGTAGGCATTGGAGCTAACCCTTAAACCATGGTCAAGTTCGAAGCGTTCCTCCATGGGGTCCTGTGGCTCTAGGTGTCTCCGACCTGAGGGTCCTTGGTGCAGATGCAGGCAGCGTCATCTGGTCCTGTGCTCCCACGTGTGCCAGGAGAGCTGTCTGCTGTGGCGGCAGAACAGCAACCCCAAGGATGAAAGGGAGGCCAGGTGCAAACAAGACCCCTCCCTCTGTGGAAGTAGACTCGGGACAGCCAGGTCCTGGAAGGGAGGTAGATGACATTTCTTCCCTTCTACAGGCGAGAGCAGGATTCCCAGCCTGCTGCAGAGCCCGCGACAGGCTGAGGTCTCAGACTCCAGCTTCACGGTTGTGATTCACCTGAGCCGCGCTGTTGGCGACCAAAGGCACCCATGCCATCTGGGGTTCCCGACATTTTCCTTTTCCTTTGTTATCATAATTAACGCAATGATGATGCGAGGTGAGAGACAACGGATAAGTTAATTTTAGGGTAGGCGTGTTCTTGACTGGTTTTCCCTTGCGGAGTCACCGTGTGAATGGTGAATCCACCCCCCTAAAATCCACCAGGCTGGCCCAGACCCCCCAGCCCCCTGCCGCCGCCGAAGCCTTGCAGCTTCCACCACCAGACGTCAGGTCTGCTCCCATAGTCTGTTTCCGCTGATTTTAAATGACAACTTAATTAAATACTCCGTAAACAGATAAGAAATGAATGTGAAAATTTAAATTTCCTGTGTGTATGAAACTAGTTTTCTGGGACTGCTGTGACAAATTACCACAAACCCAGTCTCTTTAGGAGTTACACTTTGCCCCTTCTATTTGCACTCAATTAACAAACACCTGTGGAGCCCCAACCACGTGCCTGGTTCTGTCTCAGGCACTGCGGAGCCAGAGCTGGATAAGAGGGCTGGGTTGTTCTCACGGGGAGTTTGGTGTCGGGGGCGACAGCTCCCAGACCAGCGGACAAGCAAGTTCCAGGCTCCAGGGAGCGCAGTGGAGGGGCGGTTGAATTCTCTGGCTTCCGTTGCAGTCCGTTTGTGATCAAATCCTGCCTATTAAATCTGCCCAGGGAAGAACCTGAGTCTCCCACGTCCTTGGTGCCTAACGTGATCAAATCAGTGTGGAAACCTCCAAGTGTGTATTTGTGGGAGAAAGCAAGCAAGGGAGGGAGGAGGGAGGAAGAAGACAGACAGGTAAGGCATCGGAAGCATTTAAACAAATACTCTTGCCGGTGGTAGAGCGCCTATGAATCTCTTAACTTGCTAGATTCAGAATTAAAATAAAAAGGAAATTCTCAGCCTGCATTTTCAACTTCGCAATCCCCTAGAGGTGGCTTTCAGTGTGAGAACAGCACTCAGGACGGGAGAAGCAACGCAGGACCGAGAAGGGGCCGGGCACAGACCCAGGATTTGGTGCTCACCCTGTCAGAAGGCGGCGGAGAGCTTTGAGCAAGTTCCTTCATTCTCTGAGTCCTGGTTTCTTCATCTGTAAAGTAGGGGTCATCGAACCCACCTCCCAGACTTGGAGACCCTGTGGGACAGCATGTGAGAAGGCGCTTTGTAAACTGTAGGGTCAAAGACCCTGTGACCATGAGACTGATTCAACACAATTTTTTTAATAGAAGATTTATTTATTTATGTGAAAGAGTTACGGGGTGGGGAGAGAAAGAGAGAGAGGAAGAGAGAGAGAGAGAGGGAGAGAGAAAGAGAGAGAGAGAGAGAGAGAGAGAGAGAGAGAGAGATGGGAGGGATTGCATCTGCTGGTTCACTCCCTAAGTGGCTGCAAAGTCAGGAGCTTCTCCCACATGGGTACTGGGGCCCAAACACTTGGAGCATCTTCCACTGCTTTCCCAGGTGGGAAAGCAGGAGCTGGATCAGAAGTGGAGCAGCCAGGTCTCAAACCCATGCCCATATGGGATGCTGGTGCTGCAGGTGGTGGCTTTACCCACCATGCCACAATGGCGGCCCCCAACACAAATTTCTCGTCTTACCATTCTGTGTGCCAGGGCTCCAACACGCGTCTCCCTGGGATGAAATCAAGGTGCTGGTGGGCTCTGTTACTGCCGGAGGCTGGGAGAGGGGCCCCTTTCCCTGGCCTTCCGCAGCTGTGGGGGCCAAGCACAATCTGGCTCAGAGCCACCTCCCCCATCGCACAGCCAGCCTTGTAGCATTTCTGTCTCTACTTCTGTTCTCACCTCTCCCTCTCTGGACGCAGGGGATTGGGACGTGGCTGTGTCTGGGGACTGTCAGTCTGTCCACCATAGCAACTCAAATCGCTCGCTTCTCAAGAATCTTTAGCCTCCTGCTACCCTTCAAGAAGCTAACCTACGACGGTGCTGGTGGTCTGACCGGGGGTTTGCACTGCGCTTCGAGGCCGGCGATGGAGAATTGGACGTAACTGCATGTGATATCCAGGCAGGAAGGAGCAGCTTGGTTGCTTCCTCCTCTTCCCCCATACCCTATGTCAATCAATCATCCAGGTCTTCTGACACTTTAAGAATATATCCTCATCTCCATCATCACTCTCACCCTGCTTATCTTGCTGGAATTGAATTTTCCCATTCTTTTTAAAATAATCAATCCTTTTTTTTTTTTTATGTATTTGAAAGGCAGAGAGACAGACAGGGATCTTATACCTGTTGGCTCACCCCCCAAATGCCAGGGCCAGGCAGAAGCCAGGAGCCACGGCTGCCCAGGGCGTCTCCCACGTTCTGAGCCGTCACCTGCTATCCCCCAGGATCGGCATTAGCAGAGGCTGGAACTGGGACTGGAGGAGCTAGGCCTGGAACCAGGCACTCTGATACGGGGTGTGGGCACCCCGAATGGACTCCTAACCACTGCACCGAACGCCTGCTCCCCGCTCCCCACACCCACTGCTTCCATTCCTGCCCTGAGCACCAGGGAGACAAAAGGACAGTCTCCTAGAACACAGATCTGGCTTCGACCCCGTGATAACGCCTTTCAATGCCTACAGGCTGCTAGCAAGAGGAATCCCAGAATCCTCTGCTGGGCTCACCGAAGTCCCCCGCCCACCCGTCCTCACGGCCTCCATCCCCAGGCCCTTACTCCAGCCACTCCCACCTGTTTGAGGACGCAGGCCTCATGTCTTCCATATTTTCTTCTCCTTCCCCTTCTTCTTCTCCTCCTCCTCCTCCTCCTCCTCCTTCTCCTCCTCCTCCTTCTTCTTTTTATTATTATTATTATTTGACAGGGAGAGTTATAGACAGTGAGAGACAGAGAGAAAGATCTTCCCTCCGTTGGTTCACTCCCCAAATGGCTACTATGGCTGGCGCTGCGCCAGTCTGAAGCCAGGAGCCAGGTGCTTCTCCTGGTCTCCCATGCGGGTACAGGGCCCAAGCACTTGGGCCATCCTCCACTGCCCTCCCGGGCCACAGCAGAGAGCTGGACTGGAAGAGGAGCAACCAGGACTTGAACCCGGCGCCCTCCATGTCTTCTTTAGAGGGACCTTTGGGGCCCCTCCCAGCAATGGGCCAGCCTCCCCTGGGGAGGGCCAGGCCATCGCCATCCCTTCTGGAGACTTGGTTAAGGTCAGTGTGTGTGACCATCAGTCCCCTTAGCCCATAGCATTTTCTCATCCTTTTTTTAAAGACTTATTTATTACCTGGGGGGAGGGAGGTCTTCCATTCGCTGCTTCACTCCCCAAGTGGCTGCCACGATAGGAGGTGGGCCAGGCCAGAGCCAGGAGCCAGGAGCCAGGAGCTTCATCCGAGTTGCCCACGTGAGTGGCAGAGGCCCAAGCATTTGGGCCATGCTCTGCTGCTCTTTCCAGTCCATTAGCAGGGAGCTGGATTGGAAGTGCAGCAGCTGGGACTTGAACCGGCGCCTGTCTGGGATGTTGGGTTCGCAGGCATCTGCTTTACTCGCTACGCCACAGCATGGCCCCCATACAGGTGTTCACATCCACATCTTCCTCCTTGGCTGTGCTGGACCCCGTACAGGCAGGTCCAGACCGTGTGCAACAGCAGGGCTTCGCATCAGGTTTGCACGCGGCAGGCACTCGATCAGCGTTAGGTGATGAATGACTTGAATGCTGAACTGAAGAATAAATCAACACGCACAGAGAGGTCACTGCGGGCGAACACTTGGCGGGGAGGCAGCACCATCGAGTACCTCACCCTCTACGGACACAGCGCTTGCGATGCAGCGACTTGAGGACGCACGAGGAATGAGATGCTGAGACTTTCCATGGGGGTTGCCGGGCAGGAGCGGGGGTCATGCGCTTGTCTGGTAGGATCGTGACCCTGGGGGGCATGGAGAGGCCCCACAGCAGCAGGGCATGTCCAGATGTGAAATGTCTCCATCGGACATCTGCTGGGGCCTGTCGTGGACCACACTCTGCTCCAGGCACCCAGGACACAGCACTGCAAAGGGCAGGGAGGGCAAGCCCTGGGAACCCACAGCGAAAATGGAGCCGGGTGGTGTTCGGGCAGGGCTGACAGCTGAGGGAAGGGGGAGGGGAAGAGCATGGAGAATTCAGTCATCAGGTCGGCACACACTTCTGAGTGTACCCTCAGTGTTTTGTGTGCTTAGCATATGTTTAATCAAGTCCTCACAAAATATCTATGTGTGGGGAGCAACTCGGACTAGACTGTTACTGGAATTAAGACTTATTCTATGCATCTGCTCTCCCACAATATGGCGCTGAGAAGGGAGTAACAACTTCTACGCAGCTGCCTCTCGCCAACTTGAGTGATGACCTGCAGGAGCTGATCCTGCTCCTGATTGGAGGAGAGCAGCGTGCTCGGTGCGTGGGTAGCAGAGTTGGGATTGGTGGAAGAGGACTATAAAGGAGGAGAGACAACATGCACCAGGAACATCTAAGAGGAACATCTGAGGGAACACCTGTGCAGCCCCCGAGAGAGCTGGCCGGCGGTGTGCCGCTCCCCCGCGGAAGTGGGGAAAGTGGCAGGGGGAACCGCCCTTCCACGGAGGTGGAAGGGATGGTAGCCAACCTGGGAAGAACCAGCAGAAAACCTGGGGAGGGCCGAGCAGACGAAAGAACAATGCAGGGTCTAGTGTCGTTCCTCCATGAAGAGGGGGAGCGACATAATGGTGCTGTGACTCGGATAGGAAACTTAGGAGAGAAGAAGCGGGAAGAAGTGGGAAAATACTGGAGAGAGAGACTAGAAGAGCCTAGGGAAAAGCCGGACGGAAAAGGTGCCAGAAGAAGCTATCGAAAGCCTAGGCATAGACTCGGATACGGACTGTGGGAAAGAAGTTAGGATTGGACGTTAGGATTGAAAGTGAAAGTGAAAGCAAGAAGAAACTTAGACTCAGATGCGGACTATGGCGGGGAAGCTAGGAGATTGAAAGTAAAAGTGAAACCTAGAAGAAACTTAGACTCGGATACGGACTGTGGGGAGAAGCCAGGAGAAATGAGAGGGGAATATTGTTGGAAGAAAAGTTAGGAAACATACCGGGTAGAGAAAAATGTTAGGGAGAATGAAGCCGCGGGGGCAGGCTGAGGCGGAGACGTAAGCCAGGTTGGAATTCTTCAAGTCAGCCCGGGGAACAAAAGGTGAAAAGCTAAACCAGAGGCGGAGACGCATAAGCCAGGTTGGAATCCATCAGATTAGCCCAGGGAGCAAAAGACGGGAGGCCAAACCGAAAGGCGCAGATGTGAGCTAGGTTGAATTCGCCAGGTTAGCCCGGGGAACTTAGACTGAATACCGGTGGCGAAAACGTAAGCTAGGCTGTGTGATTCGCGGAAGCTGCCGCGCGCAGAGAGAGCGCGCGGGGCACGAACGGGGAGAGCGCACAGGGCGCGAGTAGGAAACGCGGGGCTAGCGCGAAGGCTGTGGTGCGGGCGCGAAGGGGCGCAGAGACCGCAGAGAGCGCGTGAAGCCAGGAAGCGGCTCAGAGCCAGGAAGCAGCCTCGGGGCGGGCGCCGGGAAGCTGCAGGGATAAGAGAAATAGAAGTTTAGAAGTAAAATGAGAGAAATAGGAATGCTGGCAGATAGAAGTAAAATAGGAGAGATAGGAATGCCCGGAGATAGAGAAATAGAGAAAAATAAGGCCTCCCCACAACACGGCAATGAGAGGGCTTGGATTCGGTCTGCCTGATTAGTAAGACGATAAGCACCTGTGGGTGGCTGCAGGTCACCGAAGACAGGCACGTTATCAACACCAATAAGTCTCCCCACAAGACGGCAATGAGAGGGCTTGGATTCGGTTTGCCTGATTGATAGGGCTTGTAAGCACCTGCAGGCAGTTCTAGCAGAGCAGAGCATGCGCTGCAGGGCACCGAACACAGGCACGCATCAGCGCCTAAAAACCTCCTCACAACATGGCGAAGAGAGGACCCAGATTCGGTTTGCCTGATTGGTAGGGCTTGTAAGCACCTGTGGGCAACTCCAGCAAGCAGAGCAGAGTGTGTGCCACGGGGCACCGAAGACAGGCGCGTATCAACGCCAAAAATAAAAAGAAAGGGGGATCTGTGGGGAGCAACTCGGACTAGACTAAGTTACTGGAATTAAGACTTATTCTATGCATCTGCTCTCCCACAATCTGGCACTGGGAGAGGAGGAAACAGCTTCTACACAGCTGCCTCCAGTTCAACCAATAAACAGCAGGACCTGCTCCTGATTGGAGGAGAGCAGTGTGCTCGGCGTGTGGGTAGCAGAGTTGGGATTCGTGGAAGAGGACTATAAAGGAGGAGAGAGACAACATGCACCAGGAACATCTAAGGGGAACATCTATCTGAAGGAACACCTGAGCAGCCCCCGAGAGAGCCGGCCGGCGGTGTGCCGCTCCCCCGCAGAAGTGGGGAAAGTGGCAGGGGGAACTGCCCTTCCACGGAGGTGGAAGGGACGGTAGCCAACCCGGGAAGAACCAGCAGCAAACCCGGGGAGGGCCGAGCAGACAAAAGAACAGCGCAGGGTCCTGTGTCGTTCCTCCGCGAAGACGGGGAGCGACATAATGGTGCCGTGACTCGGATATGAAGCCTAGGCAGGGTTTAGTGTCGTTCCTCCACGAAGAGGGGGAGCGACACTATGAGGATGGTATCAATTGTCTCTCTTTTGTAAGTGGGAAAACTAGGGGCTGGTGTTTTGATGCAGCAGGTTAAGCTGCTGCCTGTGACGCTAGCATCTCCTTTGAGCGCCAGTTCAAGTCCCGGCTGCTCCACTTCTGATCCAGCTCCCTGCTACTGCACCTGGGAACTCAGCGGAAGATGGCCCAAGTGCTTGTGTCCCTGTCACCCACATGGGAGATCTGGATGGTTCCAGGCTCCGGACTTTGGACTGGAATAGCCCCAACCATTTCAGCCATTTGGGGAGTGAACCAGTGGATGGAAGATCTCTCTCTCTCTCTCTCTCCCGCTTTCAAATAAACTAAATGGGAAAACTAGACACAGAGAAGTCTTGTCTAGGTTCACACGGCCAGTAGTAGGTGGGGTCTGACACCCAATGTCTGAGCTCATCATCAGCTTCTATTAATAATAGCAATATTAATGATAACAGCAGCAACAGTGAAGGGTGTTGTTAAATGCTTTACCGGGGATTAACTGACTTAGTTCTCACTGGAACCTGGGTAGACGCTGTTATTATCTTCACCGTTTTCCAGATGAAGACACGGGGAGGTTGGGATCGCCAGCCAGGCAGTCCACCGTGGCAGCCGGAACTCGCCTCTGCCTTACGTGTCCTGAAGCAGCCACGTACCCGCCGGTGTGAGGGAAGAGCGCTCTGGCAGAAGTGGCAGGTGCTGGGAGCCTGAGGCGGGACCAAGGGGAGCGAGCTGGGACACAGGGCCAGCTGGTGGCTGCAGGCCATCGTGCACATGGGTGTGACCGTGTCTGCCGCAGAGCGCTGGCTGGCCATTCTATCCAGGGCCTGAATGTGATCTGACAAGTACTTGGAAGAGAAGCCTTTGGAGAAGGGGTTGGGAATAGACCCTGTGTGCAACCGTGGGGCTGGGGCCAGCTTCCAGGCAGGAGATGGGTGGCGTGGGGGAAGGAGGTAGAAGCAGTGGCCACAGCAGTGGTCAGATGTGGGCCCCACTGGATCAGACCTGGAGGCAGAGGCAGCAGGAGTCACTGATGGATCCAGGCACGTGGGAAAGAGAAGTGAGGAGACCCCAGGGTGTCGGCCGGTGCCATTGCACGGTGAGCTGGCCTGGAGGAGGCTGGGGTGGGCCACGCAGGTGAAGGAGTTGGGTTGTGGCTTGTAATCAAAGGTTCCCACTGGGACCTGCTGAGTCGGAGGTGCTTGCTAGACAAACACATGGAGACATCAAGGACAATGCTGGGGATTCCTGAAAACACAGCTTCCAAGAAAGAATCGCTGAGAAGTGCGGCCGGGGTGGCCTTGACCTCCTGTGGGTCTCATCAGGGCCAGCTCCCCTCCCTGGGCCTCCTCCTCTGAGTCGCTCTGTGTGTCATGCGTGTGTGTGTGTGTGTGCGCGCGCGAGCCTGCACCCCCGGCAGTTCAGCCGCGGGAACCTGGGGCCACCACTTGCTGCTGCATCACGGTGCGTGGATTACTTTACATGTCGTGTCCTCTACATGACGTGGACAGTGACCCTTGTCGTCTTCACATTGCTGGGAGTTTCAAACAGCACGGGTAGATGCTTAGAGCTGTGCCTGGCATGTAGCAGGCACTCAGCCAACGCTCGTGACCATCACGGTGAGTGTGTCCCCAGCACACACATGTGGAGAGAGTTTGTGATCAAAGACTTGTAACAGGAATTCCTTTTTGGGTGAACTATGCTTCGTGCTGGAGGCAGCCCTGTTGTAGTGTGGCTGGGGGGGGGGGCAGGAGAAGCTGAGTTAGTCCCTCCTTGGTGGCTGGATGGCCAGCCTCGCCCAGACAGACAAGAATCTCGTAAGAGTCACCATTTCTGTACCACCCACCGCAGAATATTACTGAACTGAATTGCTCTGTGTGTGTGTGTGTGTATGTGTGTGTGTTTTCTAGGTGGTGGTTGTGTGCTTGAGTGTGCTCGGGAGTGTAGCCCCCAGCCAGAGCGAGCAGCCAGCTCATTGCAGAAGGAGGGATGGGGACCAGGCTCCTGGTGGGTGGCACTCATGGGTCCACTTTCCCATCAGGCCGAGTGTTCAGTTATCATCCAGGGTTGGCTGATTTAGTCTCGGGCGCTTGAACCCCGCCCGCTTGGGGAGCACTCTGAGGGATGGAAATACTAACAGCCCTGATTGTCCACGCCGCCATCACACCCTCAGGCAGGTTCCAGCCCTGCCTGACTTGGGCTGGGCTTCTCATCGCCCAGGCAGAACCAGAGTGGGGCTGGAATGTGATTATCTCCGTGCCCTTACCGCACAGCAGTGACCAGAAACCGCTCAGGACTTACCTCGTCCTCGCTCGCAAATGTTCGGTAATTTGGATAAAAGGGAAGAAATGGGTTCTTAGTGCCTGCAGCTCTCAAGCGGGACAGAGCGGGGTCAGATAGGCCAAATCGAAGGCTCCAACACACAGGCTGCTTTCATCTCCTCTCACGCGCGGCTGCACAAGCTGGGGCTGGAGGCTGCGTGAACAGTTCCTCAAAAGCCACCCCCGCTGGGTGTCTGAATGCAGATCCGGAAATGCACCTGTTTCAGGACAGCTTCCTTACACGTCCTCCTGTGACTCTCACATCCTCCCTCTCTCCCTCTCCCTCTCCCCCTCTCTCCCCCTCCCCCTCTCCCTCTCCCCCTCTTTCCCTCTCTTCCTCCCCCCCTCCCTCCCTCCCTTTCTCCCTCTCCTTCTCTCTCCCCCTCTCCCTCTCTCTCCCCCTCTCCCTCTCTTTCCCTCTCTCTCCCTCTCCCTTTCCTCCTCTCCTTCTCTTCTTCTCTCTCCCCCTCTCCCTCTCTCTCTCTCTCCCTCCCTCCCTTTCTCCCTCTCCTTCTCTTCTTCTCTCTCCCCCTCTCCCTCTCTCTCCCTCTCTCTCCCCCTCTCTCCCTCTCTCTCCCCCTCTGTCCCTCTCCCTTTCTCCCTTTCTCCCTCTTTCCATCTCTCCCTCTCCCCCCCTCCCCCTCTCCCTCCCTCCCTCTCTCTCTCTCCCTCTCTCTCCCTTTCTCTTTCCCTCTCCCTCTCTCCCTCTCCCCCCTCTCCCTCTCTCTCTCTCCCCCTGCCTCCCTCCCTTTCTCCCCCTCCTTCTCTCCTTCTCTCTCCCCCTCTCCCTCTCTCTCCCTCTCTCTCCCCCTCTCTCCCCCTCTCTCCCCCCTCCCTCTCTCTCCCCCTCTGTCCCTCTCCCCTCTCTCCCTCTCCCTCTCTCTCCCTCTCTCTCTCTCACTCTCCCCTTCTCTTTCCTTCTCCTTCTCTTCCCTCTCCCCCTCTCCCCCCCTCCCCCTCTCTCTCCTTGCCCATCTGCACACTGACAAGCTGGACCCCCGTGTGTGGCAGCCAAGGGCTGTTCGTGTGTTGCTGTAGGCGAGCTCGGTCTTGGAGCAGGAGCTGAGTCCTTGGGCCCCTGCACTCACTTGGGAGACCGGGAAGAAGCTCCTGGCTCCTGGGTTTGGATTGGCCCAGCTTCAGTCATTGTGGCCATTTGGGGAGTGAACCAGTGGATGGAAGACATCTCTCTCTCTCTCTCTCTCTCTCGCTCTCTCTGCCTCTCCTCTCTGTGTAACTCTGACTTTCAAATAAATAAATCTTTTTTTTAAAGAGCTTATTCCAGACTTTGCCTTCACTGGCTCCCCTGGAGCTCCTCGCTCTTTGCTTCAGTCGTCACTGCCCAGTTACCACTTCTGCAGAAAGACTTTTCCCAAGAGAGGACCTGCAGGAGACCTGTCGCTCCTGTCCCCTTGTCCTGACTTGTTTTTCATGGCACTCAACATCATCGGAATTTGCATTTGCTTTTGCCTGCCCCTTTGATTGACAGGCAGGCCCACCCCTTTGACTGCCGGGCAGGTTCGCCTTGGAAGGTGCAGAACTGTCTGTTACTGTATCTCTGGGGCTAAACCCGTGAGCACAATGCTGGGCTAGGAGGATGCATCGATACATTCTCTGGTGACTTGGAATCACACAGCACATCAGGACACAGCCAAAACCGCCCTGGCTCCTTCAGGGACCCACTAGAGGCCAAGAGCGCCACCCTCTGAACAGCAAGCTAATTCCAAGTTTGATCATTTGGACACAAATGTCAAAACTCACCACAGTGGAACCCATCCTGTGTAGTTTATTTAAGGTGCCTAGATACACACATCATGTAGTCCCCCAAGGTCTTCTGGGTAGCCAAGGGAAGAGAAGTGTTTTCCCTGCAGCCAGAGATCATCAGAGTAGGGAGAACTCAGTGTTCTCTTTGGTATTTCAGGACTCACTCATCCGTAATGCTGTGTTTTTCCTAGAGAAAGAAGACAGCCGGCAAGAGAGGATCAGCTAACGTTTGCATTTAATGAGGGAATGCAGGACCCCAGCCTTCCCTTCGGAGTTTAGAACGGGAGCCGTATCAAGCTAGCATGACAGGATGCTGACGAGGAAGCCATCCACATCCACGCAATCGTGAGACTCAGATGCACGCAGAGGAGAGGAAGCCAAATGAGCTGAGACTGGACACAGAACAGGAATCGGGAAGATGTTACGAAAACCTTCACTGGAAGGAAGACGGCCGTGCAAAGCTCACTAAAATGACAGCCGCTGCGAGAGAGCAGGGGAGACCTGTTGCCTCCTGATGCTCATGAGCTTGTCTTCTTCTTGGACTGACAGAGAGCTTGTTGGTTTTGTAGCGTGGGTGGCAGGAGGTTTCCCCAGTGCTGCTGCTGTTTGGAGATTCCCAAATCACTCAATACAATCTTGACCTCTAAGGAAGTGTCGAGCGTCACAGACCTGGTGGGGCCCAGGGCAGGCCAGGGTGAGGCTGGCCCACGGCCATCTGGCCACTGGTCCTTGAAGCAGGAACCTCTTCACTGGAGGACCTTCTTCACTTTCTCTGGACCGTTACTCAGGCGCCTGCCTTCCTCATAGCTGCAAACCTTGGCACTGACCATGGTGCTAGCAGGAATCTCGTGTGTCCTGAACCGTTGCCATTCGAAGTCTGTTCTGTGAACCGGCAGCTTCAGCTCACCGGGACCTGGGAAGAGCTGTGTAGAATTCCAGGCTCCCTCTCTCCCCGAGTATCTGCAGAACTGGAGTTTGCATTTAACCAGATGGTTGGGCGATTCATGTGTTTGTGAATGTGGAGAGGCACTGCTCTTTATTTATTACTCTACTGAAGAATTCCAGATCCACCAGGGAGGTGAGACAGGGCACTAAAGCAGAAGGGAGTTGTAGAAGGTGGGTGTGGATGCACGGATTTGGCTTACGTTAGGATCAACCACTTGGTGAAGACTAGGAAAGGGTTGTGTAGATGCAGTAGAGAAACAAAGCAAGTAAGGAGTAAGTGATGTGTTGGCCCCCAAAGATCTAGAGGATATTGGGGGCAGCTCAGATACTGCACACGAGGGCACTCTGGGCTGTGCAGGTGGGCTAGAGAACTCGAGGGTGTAGCATTGGATGGGGCACCACCACCTCCTCCTGTGGCATGGCCATGCTTGGAGACCTCTCTGAGCTGCCCCACAGCAAGTCTAGGACTTGCGCTGGCTTCCACAGCTGCCAAGTTTGGGGGAGCAGACACCCTGTACTTGCTGCCCTCGGGGCTTTCCCAGGGTAACCCTGGTGCCATGGGAACCGTGCTTTGGTGAGCTTTGCCACTGGCAGGGAGTTGGAGGATGCAGGTGGTGGAAACCTGCAGAAGTGAAAGGCAAGCTGTTAGTTTTCCTGGGGAAGATGGAAGGGGAGACCAAGCCAAGCCCGCACCCTGCCCTTTGGACAACGCACGGGAAGGCTCTATGAGCTGATGGACCGCTGGGTTCACCAGCAGCACCTGTGCTTCCCAGGAGTTAGTTTGTGTCAGCTGAGTGTCTGTGCCTCGTGGACAAAGCTTAGTATAAAGGATGCCTGATGCCCTCCAGTGCCTGAGTTCTAACTCAGGGTCCAGGTCCACCTCCACGGATGCTTCCCGTGAGCGCAATTCTCTCCTATGCTCGACTGGGGCTGAGTCCATGGCAGAAGCAGGATGGGGCCGACAGGCTTCCCTGTACTTGCTGGGTTTTGCTTCCCAGCAGTGGGAAGGAACCTCTCCCAGCAGGTGTGTCAGTAGCCCCTCGTCATGTGTGCGCTCGGCTGGCACCAAGGCCTCCAGGAGAGGAGGTGAAGCCAGGGCCCACCAGGGCCTCCAGCCTCATGCATGCAGTCGTGAGAACGAGGGAAGCTCACGGGTAGCTGCAAAGGTGGCCTCTACAGGGAGGGCAGATCCCTCATGCCATGCCCACGGGGGCCTTCCCTGCACTGGACCGGAGAGCCGCGCCCCTTCAGCCAGCTCCCAGGGAGCAAACTCAGCCAGAGAGGGTGTGATGGCTGGGCCGTCTCCGGAGGGTGGGGAGCGCCTGGCCCGGGTGGACTCGGTGCAGCAGGAAGCTGGGCTTTAAGAGAGCACACCACACAGGGGAGTACCTCGCTCTCCTGCTGGCGTCTGGGCTGCTGAGGGCTGAGCACATCCGGGCTCAGTGCTAGGGACACGATCCTCAAAGTCTCAGCCAATGATATCAGGAGGTCGGAAACGACATCTGACCATGGTTGAACCTCAACGGCTTTACAAGGGGACAGTGCACATGTATGTGATGCATCATGGACACACGTGTTCCCACCATGTCACCCAAGCCCATGTCACACCATTGGCAGTAGGAACCTCCAGGACCTCCCCTCTTGTTAAAGTAGCCTGCTTCAGGGTTTTCATTATAGTAACAACAACAACAACAACAACAACAAGATGGTTTGTACACGGCCACTTAGCTCTGGGAGTCTTCATTTTCTGGACATGGACACACAGTTCACTGCTTCCTAGAGAGATTCCTTGGGGATTCAGGTGGCCAAGAAGTCTGTGTGTCACCCAGCAGGTCTCAGTTGCTCAGAGCCAGGGTACTGCAGAGGGAATCGAGCCCTGATGGGAACTGCTCCTGTCACCCTTTAATTTCTTTTTTATTTATTTTTTTATTTGACAGATAGAATTAGACAGTGAGAGAAAGACAGAGAGAAAGGTCTTCCTTCCATTGGTTCACTCCCCAAATGGCTGCTACAGCTGGTACTGAGCCGATCTGAAGCCAGGAGCCAGGTTCTTCCTCCTGGTCTCCCATGCAGGTGCTGGGGCCCAAATACTTGGGCCATCCTCCACTGCCCTCCCGGGCCACAGCAGAGAGCTGGACAGGAAGAGGAGCAACCGGGACTAGAACCCTGTGCCCATATGGGGTGCCGGTGCTGCAGGCGGAGGATTAACCAAGTGAGCCATGGCGCCGGCCCAGACCCTTTTATTTCCTTTCTCTCCTCTTTGTCCTGGCCACAACCAAACACGAACCTTGGGGGTGGAACTGGAGAAGCCCCATAGAGTGTGGGCTGGGCAGCCCTGTAGAGCGTGGGCCCTTCCCTCTGGCCTTGCTCTCTTCCCGCCGGCTGCCCTGCTGCCCCAGGATAGATGGCTGCAGGCTGCGTTTTTGCCTCATTCTTGCTGAGTGATGGAATTTCTCCCGGAGCACCTGTTCCTTCAGAGATCGGTTCTCAACTCCTGCTGAGTCACCAGGCTCCTCACCCCTCCTGGAAATCCGGCAGCGGGGGGGTGGGGTGGGGGCGCTGGTGCTTCATTCTTAGACTGTGCCCCCACGCAAGGCTTGCTCAGGGTGGCCATGGCGTGTGCCAGGAATCACCAGGGGCAAGCATGTGGGCTCATCGTGGACAGGGACGGTGGCTCCTCCCTCCGGCCGCAGGAGGCAAGGCCCTTCTCCTTGGCGTCCTCTGCAAGTCTCCCCTCCCCCCACCCCCAACACAGGACCAAAATGAAAGGGGACTAAGAACTTGGAAGGAGGAAGGAGTCTACCTGGGCTGGTTCTTTCAGGATTCTCCCCCCAGTCCCGACATGCCCGAGACAGGTGGTAAGACCCCAATCTTAGTGTGTTGGGCCTGGGGGTGGGGGTGGGGGTAAGGAGTTTGCCCAAATCCCATAGGTAGTGTAGTATCACAGCCTGAGTTCAAACCCAGAGCAGGTCTCAGTCAACGTTTTAAAAGCTGCATTTTTCATTATGGGGAAATGCACATAATATAAAGCTTGCCATCTTCACCACGTTGAGCAGTTTGGCACCTGCACCACCATCTGTCTCCGGGTTGTTGTTTCAACGCCTTTCTCACAGCACGCAAGGCGAGGAAGCCAAGCTGATCGTCTGGGTCTAGGAATCCAGCAGGGAGCATGTCGAGTGGCCTGCTTATCTGGGGTGGGGTGCGAGTCTGGGGGGTCTGCGGGGAACCAGGGCTGTACTTGCCTGGAAACCTGCCTTGAGGATGGAGATGGTGAGGACGCCTCTGCTGCCACTGATTTTGCTCAAGGAGGCCACCTGCTGGCACAGAAAGACAATGCAACAAGTTAGTCTTCAAATGATGAACTGGGCATTTAGCATTGCGGATCAGAGGGCGGAACTGTAGGTTCCGTACCTGTACCCTATACCTCTGTCTGTCTCTTTCTCTGTCTCCGCCTCCCTTCCTCTCACTGCCTGAGGATGCTTGATGACACCTAGGGGCCATTCCCACTCAAACTTGCAGGAGGTGCCAAAGGCATTGGCACGGACCTTGTTCAGGTCAGACCCGACTTGCTTGTTGTGGATAAAATGAGTTTGGAATCATAAGGAAAAACTAAGATAGAGCAAAGAACTTGACGGTTTAATAACTGGAAGATGAGTGAGAAAAACCCATGCTGGCTTAATTAATTTCACTTTTGAGACTAAGATAGGGTCACTTGGTCCCTGCTATTTCCCTTTCTCTCTCCCTTTCTATCTCTCTCCCTCTCTCTCTCTCTATCTTAAAAAAGGTTTTTTATTTGAAAGAATGTCAGAGAGGGAGAGGCAGAGAGAGAGAGAGAGAGAAAGAGAAAGAGAGAGAGAGAGAGAGAGCGCCAAATGGCCACAACAGCCAGGACTGCGCCAAACTAGGAGCCGGGGCCCAGAAATCCACCCACATCTCCCACATGGGTGACAAGGATGCAAGCACTTGGCCCATCACCTGCTGCCCTCCTGCGTGCATTAGCAGGGAGAGGTCTGAAGCGGAGCGGTGGGACTCGAACCAGGGCTCCGGTGTGGGGTGCCAGCCTCGCAAGCAGCGACGTAGGCTCCTCACCACCGCGCCGACCCCGTGCTGTTGCTCATTTTGCCGCCGTTCAGATCAACTGCTCCTCCTTGTGGTGTTGACGACCGGGTGGGGGCAGGGCTGAGTCTCCTCTTAGATCCCTGGCTCTTCCCTTGGTTTCTGTGGCTGCCCTCAAGGAGGGCTCGGGGGTTCCTTCTACCCCGACCTGGGGCTGGGTGGTGCCTACAGGGTTTCCCCGGAGTGCTCCCCTGGGCCTCGTCTCCCGTGTGTTCTCGTGATCTCTTGCACACCTGTCTGTGCCCGCCTTTTCTTTTCTCATACGGGTGCTGACCATGTTGGATGGGGCCCTTGATTGCTCCATGCCCAGTGCCACCCTGAGACGCTGGGCATTATGGACTTCGCTCAGTGTTATCTGGGGTGGGGGGGGACGCAGTTCAGCCTGCCCCTCTGAGGGCAGCAGAGCTGAGGCAGGGTGGCAGGACGCGTGCAGTGCGGGAGGCTGGACCTGTCCCCTCACGCTCAGCAGGCACCTGCCTTCTGGAGGCTGAGGCCGCACAGGGACATCGGCCTTGAGACGCTCTTGTCTCAGCTCACTGCTGTGTGAGCCCCTCTCACCCTCGCTGGGGCTCCCTGTCCCATCAAACCTCCATCCCGCCAAGGAGGACTCCGGGTCTCCAGTGATCTCTGGCTCCTCAGTGCTGGACACCAGCCGCTCTGGCTCAGGACTGTCCCCAACCCTGCCCCCCCCCGGCAGACCCCAGCCGGCCTCCTTCTCCCAGAGGGCTTTCCCTCTCCAGGCGTGTTTCAATGCCACGGTGAAATTGTACCCCTATTTTGTAGCCTCTACCGATCAGCTGGCAGCCTGGATGGTCTCCTTGCAGACCAGGCTCTAAGAGGAGTGGAGCGGCCCCACGTCCCTCTGTCTGGGGCACGTGTCTTTCTGCACCCAGTTTTTCTCTTCCCCACCTTGGGTTTCTCTTTCCTCCGGGAGCTCTCAGCTTCCTGTCATCCCGGACCATGGCTCCTTCATTTTCCAAGACATATTCCTGGACCAGTTCTGTGATACCTTTAACCTGCCTTTGTTTTTACTGCATGTAGATGTGTCTGCTTCTCCTTCTGTCCTGGCCTTCCAGTTCATTTGTTTGGCTTGCAAACCAGGTTTTAGGAGCTGAATTCCAATTCCAATGATTCCTCTATTATCTCTGAACATGCCCAGTAGCTGCTGACCATACTACAGGCTAAGGAGAGACCCGATCTACTGGGGCTGTAGTGTGTGGGTGTGAGTGTGTGTGTGAATGTGTATGCGTGTGTATTTGCATATATGTGTGTGTGCATGTGAGTGTGTGTGTGTTTGTGAGTGTGTATGTGTGTGTGTGTCTTGGGTCATCAGCTTACAAGCCACACTGTCTCTTCCTGCTTGCCTGTGGTATATCCTTCATATACAAACAGAAACAATAGCCAACACCAACACTCAAGGAACATTGGTTACAACTACCCTGTTCAGTCTGTGGCACACCCATCATTCAAGTAAAATGGTGAAAAATTTCCCACTGGCCAATACCATCTTTCTTCTTTCCCGGGAGAGCTTTTCCAAAGACGAAAGCAAAGTGTAAGGAGGCCGTGGGGGTCATGACAGCTGAATCACGCCGCCCGGCCCCACTCCCAGGATGCCCAGGCCTCAGTAGCCCCACGCTGAATATTTTCTTTAGGGTGTGGCGAAAGCTAACGAATTCTGCAAAATTGCAATGCTGGTTAAATTTCCTCTACTTTGGAATTTTCCTGATCTTCATTAAAAGCTCTTGATATATTAATTAACCTTATCATGACTTCCCATAACGAGCATTTCCCATTTCATTTGCGGTTTTGAAAATGCGCCACTGATTGTAGGAATTAAGTTTTCGTGTGAGTGCACACTTGATACGGGGGGCAAGCCAAGGGTGGGATTTGGGTACCCTGACTCCTGATTCACAGTCTGAATTCTGTAACTGCCCACTCCTCACCCTCACCCGTGCAGAACTGCCACCACATACCATGACTTGTAAGAGTCCTCTTTAAGGGACTCAAGGTTTTTTTTTTTTTTTTTGCTTCTCTTCTGAAAAGAGGCTCAGAGAGGAAGGCGGGGCCGGGAGGATTCAGGTTATAAAGGCTTCCTCCTCCTCCTCCTGGTGGCAGAGAGACCAGCGGGCTGTTTGGGGCCCAGAGAATCCCTTCGGAGACACCGCCGCTTACAGGTACGTCCCCCACTTGCACCGTCTGTCTCTGTGAATGTGGCCATGGCCATGACCGGTAGAATCCACATAGTGCAGCATCTCTGGGAAGGGCTTCCTTTAGTGTTCCTGTGGAGATTTGAAACCAAAGGAAGAAGACACATTTAAATTCCAAGAGACGAGAGCACAGGCAAAAGGCTGGCCCATTTAGAAGCTGAGAATTCTGCACGATCTTGGAGTGTTGTTGGTTTTCTTTTTCTGATGGACAGACTTAGCGACTTCCTCAAATGGGGCTCCTGGCGCTTGCTCGCTACAGCTGAGTGTCTCCGTCAATTCTGCGTCCTCGAATCTGTGGGGAATGTAGGGAAACAGGTTTTCCTTAAATCACGGCTATGGGGAAACACAAGTCACATCTGGGATGAGTGCTTTCAGAAAGCCCGTGTTCTTGATCGGAATAAGAGACAGCGCATTTGAACTGTTTTTGCAAGATGCGGTTGCTTCATTTCTTTGAAGTTGTTGGAACACCCTCTTGGTTTGTATTATTTAGAAGCGAGGGAGAAAGAGCGAGGCTTGGATGAATAATTAAAGATTCTATTTCTATTTAATTTTGAATCCATTATTGCCAAAGCCGACTTTTTCGGTGTAAAAATTCTCGCGTCGGAAGTAAGGAACGGTGATTTCCTTAAATCTATTCCAGAGAGCTAGTATGCGTATATGGTGTAATTCTAAGAGTTTGTGGAGAAGAGGCAGTTCATGGATAAGCTTATTTTAGACGTGGAAACAGTTCTGGAAGGTGTGCTTGGTTGTTCCATGAGGTGCAGCTCCTGGAAATCCAGAGTGTGAAAGGAGCTGGCGTTCAAGGTCATGACCTTGGGTGTAGGATTCTTTAAGACTGAGAACAAAGTCGCTATCTTCCTTTGTTATTTGTTCGTCTCGCCTGGCATCCAGGCAGCCAGTAGGACTGCAGGCACCAGGAGGCCTCCGGCCTCCCCTCTTCTCCCCTCCCGCCTCACCTCTGCTCTGCAGGGGCAACTTGGCATCGGCAACTTCCGGAGACTCTCCGTGGGCTCTCGCCGTGTCCCCTGGATTTTCCCATCCATCCAAGCGTCAGAAACGTGGCTGGCAGAGGCAACAAGAACAACAGGGGTGATACAACCTCCCAGCCTGCCCCCCAAGGAAGGTGCCCCAGGAACATCCTCTCTGTAGGAACCGAGCGGGCCACCCGCTCTATAGACACTGGGCAGAAAACCTTGGGAGGAATTCGACCGGTTCCGCACCCAGCAGAACCTCTGTCCAGGAGAAGAGGGGGTGTGTGGGGAGGAGACACATGGCGGGAAGACATGAACTCCACTCCTCTATAAGCCCCAGGCTGAGCAGAGCCTGTGCGCTCAGCCCCGTCCAGAGATGCCCGCCTGGCCTGCCGGGGTGTTCCCTGCTTCCACTGTGGGGCCAGGCGCTCTCAGATTCCTTCCTGCCGGATGCCCTGCCCCATTACACCTGGCTACCTTGCTCACCCCTGAAAACCACACCAAAGCAACAGGAGTGTGCCTGGGACAAAACCAGTCTCTGTTCTCCCCTAGTGGCCAGAGGCGGGGAGGTGACGGTGGGCAGGGACCCTCCCAGGGGCACCCCCCCCCTGCTCTGTCAGCACAAGAATGGAGGCCTCTGGATGGGGTCATTCATCTCTGGAGCCTTTGTCACACTCGCCATCCCAGTGAATAATTGATGGGAGGCGGCAGCGGAGCTGTCTGGGGGCTTGGTGCCGCCCTCAGTGCTCCGAGAAGAGAACCTTCCTCTCCTCCCTCCCTCCCTCCCCCTCCCTCCCCCTCCCTCTCTCCCTTCCTTCCTCTCTTCCCTCCCTCCCTCCCTCCCACCACAAAGAGACTTAAAATCTAGAACATTACATCCTTCCTGAAAGGGACAGGTAGAATTGTTTTGGTCACTGTGATAGACAAGCTAAAGGGCAGCTTTAAAAGCACGCCAAATGCCATTTTTGTCTTCGGACAATAACTTAGCAGACCTTGTGTGTGTGTGTGTGTGTGTGTGTGTGTAGCTTGAAGGATGCCAGAGTATTCTGCAGTTACTGGGCGACTTCTTGAATATTTAAAATTATTCCTGAGAGGCACTAATAAAAATGACACCACTAGCCTGGCCTGCCTGCCGGGGGTATTCTGCCAGCCTCTCCCTCAGCCAACAAAATGAGGCTTCTTGTCTATTACTTAAATCTTGGTGCTCTATCACTGTAGTGACAATGACAATCTAGCGCTCCCCAATGAGTTGTTAAAGGGCTGGCGTCACAGCTGGACTGCTTGGGTTTGCGTCCTGTGGCCTCTGCTTGCCAGCTCTGGGGCTGTGGGGGCTCTGTGTCCTGGTTTCCTTGTCTCTCTCATGGGGGAGGGGGGATGATAGTTCATGTTCCTGCTGGGAAGACAGAGAGAGCAGGCGCAGGACCAGAGCCAGGCGGGGCGTCCCGCGCACAGCAGCGCTGCGGAGGGTGGAGCTGCTGTGGGTGTGGACGGTGTTTCCTGTGCTCACAGGAGAGGTGGCCTCACTCAGAAACCCCGGCTGTGACTGCAAAGAGCAGTCGGCCGCAGTCGGCCGGCACTGAGCGCTGAGAACAGCCTGGGCACGTGGGGGTCCTGGTGTGGCCCTGACACTAGCACCTGGAACCTGGTGAGAGACGCAGACTCCGGGCTCCACCCCGCACCCGCGGAGCGCGGGACCCAGCTGTGTGGACAAGTCTGCAGAGTGAGCCTGTGGCGAGCACGCCTGGTTCCCGGGTGGGAACGGGAGAGCGTAGGTCCCTTGGCTTGGCGCTCTCATCCCGTCTGCGAGGTGCGTTAGTGAATCCTTCACCATCTCTGAGATTTGCACGTGGTGGATTCGTAGTGATCTGTGAGCTGGGTATCAGGACTCTCTAAGCATCAGCAGACCGTCGTGTCTTTGAGCCAATAAGACTACTTCAGCGGCCGCTGCAGCTATGAAAGCAGAGGTCTCCCCGGCTGCACTGACCCATCCCAGAGGTGGCTGAGCCCTCAGGCGGCCCGGGCTGAAATCCCGTCCCTGGGGCCAGCCCTGGAGATGCAGCCGTGAGTTTCACTTCATGCTGCAGCCTCTCCTGGCATCGTCACGGAAACAGCCGCGCTCCCCGAGGCGCTGTGGGCGTCGCACGCCTGCACCAAGGGTACTTCCCATGGTGCAGCCCCCTGTTCTTTTGGCATGGCCATTTTTTCTGTTATTATTTTGAAATAATTATAGTTCTGCTGGAAGTTGAAAAAATAGTTCAGAGAGGTTCTGTGTACCCTTGGCCTGGCTGCCCCTCCCGTGGGCACGTCACACATAGCTACACTTGGGTTCAAGGTCAACACCAGGAAATCGACACAGGTGCCGTCCACAAGGTCATCGGTGCGTCCTGCTGTTGTACAGTTGTCACGTGAGATCTGTGTGACCACAACCACCGACCCACTGCTTTCCAGGAAGGGCCCTGCTCCCCGCCCCTCCCCTGCCCCGTGCTGCCCCATCCTACCCATCCCCTACCCCCACCCCAGCTGCGGGTGTGTTGGCCTGCAGGTCAGGGCATGTGGGATTCCTGCCACTGACCGTGCTCATTGCGGGGCCACTGGTGAGATGGGTGTGGTTCCTGGCAGCCTCCCTGCAGCCCCTCAAACAGGCTCCCGGGTCCCTGGTGAGCCCCTTGCTTCCTCCGACTTTGCCCTCCCCTCACTCCCTCCTCTTTGGCTCCTTTGTCCGCGTGCTATTTTAGCAACTCTGAATCTTTGTGCACCAAGGGGAGCATAAAGCTTTAAACTGAAAACAGACAGGCAGCTCCACGCATCTGCTCTGTTTACAGTTGTCACCCTTCCCTTCCCCCTGCCTGCCTGGGTGCCTGGCCTGGGTGCCTGGCCTGGGTGCCTGGCCTGGGGTGGGTGCCTGGCCTGGGGTGGTTGCCTGGCCTGGCCTGGGGTGGTTGCCTGGCATGGCCTGGGGTGGATGCCTGGCCTGGGTGGGTGCCTGGCCTGAGTGGATACCTGGCCTGGGGTGGGTGCCTGGCCTGGCCTGGGTCGGTGCCTGGCCTGGGTGGGTACCTGGCCTGGGTGGGTACCTGGCCTGGGTGGGTGCCTGGCTTGGGTCAGTGCCTGGCCTGGCCTGGGGTGGGTACCTGGCCTGGGGTGGGTGCCTGGCCTGGGGTGGGTGCCTGGCCTGGCCTGGGGTGGTTGCCTGGCATGGCCTGGGGTGGATGCCTGGCCTGGGTGGGTGCCTGGCCTGGCCTGGGGTGGTTGCCTGGCCTGGGGTGGTTGCCTGGCCTGGCCTGGGGTGGTTGCCTGGCCTGGGGTGGGTACCTGGCCTGGGGTGGGTGCCTGGCCTGGCCTGGGTCGGTGCCTGGCCTGGGTGGGTACCTGGCCTGGGTGGGTACCTGGCCTGGGTGGGTGCCTGGCTTGGGTCAGTGCCTGGCCTGGCCTGGGGTGGGTACCTGGCCTGGGGTGGGTGCCTGGCCTGGGGTGGGTGCCTGGCCTGGCTTGGGTCGGTGCCTGGCCTGGGTGGGTACCTGGCCTGGGTGGGTGCCTGGCTTGGGTCAGTGCCTGGCCTGGCCTGGGGTGGGTACCTGGCCTGGGGTGGGTACCTGGCCTGGGGTGGGTGCCTGGCCTGGGGTGGGTGCCTGGCCTGGGGTGGGTGCCTGGCCTGGGTGGGTACCTGGCCTGGGGTGGGTGCCTGGCCTGGGCGATTTCCTTCCTCTTTTCTCACCTCTCCGAGGGTTCCCTGCTGTGATTTTCACAGGGAACAGACTGAGGACGCCATCCTAGATCACAATTTTTTCCTGTAAAAAAAAAATACAAATATTGCCCCAACTGCTTCTAGCTTATGGTGCTGGAGCAGAGCAGTTTGATGACTGAGTCCCCCCCCCCCCCCCCCAGTAACTTGTTCCCACCATGTTGTTTGTATGGTGTTCTGTTCGCTTTCATACGTGCACAGCATTGCACCAGGATATCTGCTCATTTTGCCTGACATCAGGTGGGTGAGGTTTTTGCTGCAAAGCCCCAAACCTTAGCTTAGCTCGGGAGAAGTGTGTCCTGTCTACTATTCGTCTCCTGTGTGGGAAACCTGTCAACCCTGTCTTCTGAAAGGGCTGCTCACCACATGACAAATCCCCTCTGCTCCCCAGCCACCCACAGGCGGTCGCCACAGCCAGGTGTGTGCATCCATCCCAAGGAGTTCTCTGCTCTGCTGGGTGGGTTGAGGTCAAGGGCACAGACCCCGTGTCTACACTGCCTGCACTCTGCTGGGTGGGTTGAGGTCAAGGGCACAGATCCCATGTCTACACTGCCTGCACTCTGTTGGGTGGGTTGAGGTCAAGAGCACAGATCCCATGTCTACACTGCCTGCACTCTGCTGGGTGGGTTGAGGTCAAGAGCACAGAGCCAGTGTCTCCACTGCCTGCATTCTATTGGGTAGGTTGAGGTCAAGGGCACAGATCCCGTGTCTACACTGCCTGCACTCTGCTGGGTGGGTTGAGGTCAAGAGCACAGAGCCAGTGTCTCCACTGCCTGCACTCTGTTGGGTGGGTTGAGGTCAAGAGCACAGAGCCAGTGTCTCCACTGCCTGCACTCTGTTGGGTGGGTTGAGGTCAGGGGCACAGAGCCCCACATCCACACAGCCTGCACTCTGCTGGGTGGGTTGAGGTCAAGAACACAGAGCCAGTGTCTCCACTGCCTGCACTCTGTTGGGTGGGTTGAGGTCAAGGGCACAGAGCCCCACATCCACACAGCCTGCACTCTGTTGGGTGGGTTGAGGTCAAGGGCACAGATGTCATGTCTACACTGCCTTCACTCTGTTGGGTGGGTTGAGGTCAAGGGCACAGAGCCCCATGTCTACACTGCCCACACTCTATTGGGTAGGTTGAAGTTGAGGGCACAGATCCCAAATTCTACACTGCCTGCACTCTGTTGGATGGGTTGAGGTCAAGGGCACAGATTCTATGTCTATATTTCCTGCACTCTGTTGGGTAGATTGAGATCAAGGGCACTGATTCCATGTCTACACTGCCTGCACTGTTGGGTGGGTTGAAGTGGAGGACACAAATCCCAAATTCTACACTGCTTGCACTCTGTTGGGTGGGTCGAGGTCAAGCAGACAGAGCCCCATGTCTACACTGCCTGCCTCTGTTGGGTGGGTTAAGGTTGAGGACACAGAGCCCCAGGTCTACACTGCTTGTGTCCCGCCTGCCCAGAACGCTGCTGGAGTCAGTGCTCACCGTGAGGACTCTGCGGGTCAGTCCCCCTGAGTATCTCAAGCATGTCCTCTGGTATGACGCCAGGTCACATGATGCTGCCAGTCTCTGTCACACCTGACTGGGTACCAGTTTCCTGTAGAAATAAGGCTGGGAGTCAACCCTGGACCTTGGTCTTAGCAATGATTTTTTGGATAAGACCCCAAAAGCACAAGTAACAGAAGTAAAAACAGACAAGTGGATTAACTCAACCAAAAGCTCCTTCAAAGTAAAGGAAACAGCCAGCAAAATGTGAGGGCAGCCTACGGAGTGGGAAAAGACATTTACAAACCACACGTCAACAAGCAGTTAATAACCAAAACACTGGGGCCAGCACTGTGGTGTAGCAGGTAAAATTGCCGCCTGCAATGCTGGCATCCCGTGTGTGCGCTGGTTCATGTCTTGGCTGCTCCACTTCCAATCTAGCTCCCCACTAATCGCCTAAGTGTTTGGGCTCTTGCCACCCATATGGGAGACCCAGATAGAGTTCCTGGCTATTAGCTTTGGACTGGCTCAGCCCTGGCTGTTGGAGTCATTTGGGGAGTGAACCAGCAGATGGAAGATGTCTCTCTCTCTCTATCTCTCTCTGCCTCTGTCTTTCTCTCTGTTACTTTGTTATTTTCAAATAAATAAGTAAATATTTAAAGGCAGAGAGACACAGAAACAGAGACAGTAACAGAGAGGAGTAGATGAGAGAGAGAGAGAGAGAGAGAGAGAGAAAGAGGGAGAGAGAGAAAGGGCACTCCCATGCAACGGTTCACTTGCCAAATGCCTATAATCCCAGGGCTGGGCCAGGGCAAAGCCAAGAGCCAGGAGCTCCATCCAGGTCTCCCACGTGGGTGCCAGGGGTCCAAGTACGTAAGGCATCATTGCTGCCTCCTAGGGTGCACAGTAGGAAGTGAGGTCAGAAACCCGAGCCGGTTATCAAAGCAGGCATTCGGATATGGGATGAGGGTGTCTGAACCGCTGTGCTAAACACCTGTCCCAACCATGGCAATTTCTGCAAGTCCTGCTAAGTTATTTCACATTGCTATGCAGGAAGCTAAACAGATTTGTCTGTAGCCGGTCCTCGCAGAGTGTCAGTCCCACCGCCCTCTGCTCAAGGTCAAACACTGTCATCGCAAGCACCCCTGCATCGCGGACTCCACTGCTCTTGTTTCAGGGGTTCGGATGCTCCTGCGCTGTCTGGTGCTTTGCGTTCCTTCCTCTGGTGGGTTTGGCTCTGGCCCTTTGCTCGTGTTTCTGCTGGGCCTGGGGCCGTCGGATCTGGTGGTGACTTCATTGTCTCTCCATGGCTTGGGACACGTGGATGGATCCTTGCTGGGGCGGCTTCCTCTCCCTTTCTCCCCCCTAGTTTTCATCCTCATTCCCAGATCTCGGTCCTGCAAGACCAGTCAGCTGCCGCTCGCCCTTTCCTGCGGCTCCCCTGGGGACTCTCCCCTCGCCCCATGCAGCCCTGGTGTGCTCCTTCTCTTCCCATCTTTGCCCTTGGGTCTTGGGCCCATGCCCCTTCCTGTTTCTGGTCTGAGCCTTAAATTCTGCAAGAACATGTCTAGAAGACCAACACACCTGAATGAGCACCTGGAGCATCTCAGGTGAGGCGCTGTGAAGAATTCCAACCTCGTAATCAATCAACTGGCCTCAGAGAACTGGTTAGAAACATTGACCTTAAAACTCATTGAGAGGCCAGCACTGTGGCACAGCGGGTAAAGCTGCCGCCTGCAGTGCCAGCATTCCATAAGGGCTCCGGTTGGAGTCCCGGCTGCTCCTCTTCTGATCCAGCTCTCTGCCATGGCCTGGGAAAGCAGCAGAGGATGGCCCAAGTGGGCCCCTGCATCCACGTGAGAGATCTGGAAGAAACTCCTGGCTCCTGGCTTCGGAGCCACTGTGGCCATCTGGGGAGTGAACCAACGGATGGAACACCTCTCTCTCTCTCTGCCTCTCTGTAATCTGCCTTTCAAATAAATAAATAAATAACTCTTAAAACACACACACACACACACACACACACACATTGAAGGGAGGGAGTGTTTATCTGAGCAGTTAAGATGCTGTTTGGGACACCTGTATTATACATGAGTGCCTGATTTCAGCTTCCTGCTAAGGCGCACCCTGGGGGCAGCAGATTGGTTGGCAGTTGGGTCCTCGCCACCCATGAGTCAGATTGAGTTTTTGGTTTCCCAGCATCTTCGGAGTAAATCATGGGAGATGTCTGTGTGTGTCTCATATAAAATAAAAAAAAAATTTAAAGAAATGAAACATTGCAATATTTGGGTTTAAGTTTCTGCTCTAGCTCTCTTTTTTATGATTTATTTATTTATTTGAAAGGCAGATTAGAGAGAGAGAGAGAGAGAGAGAGAGAATCTTCCATCCGCTGGTTCACTCCCCAATTGGCTACAATGGCCAGAGCTGTGCAGTTCCAAAGCCAGGAGCCAGGAGCTTCTTCCAGGTCTCCCACACAGGTGCAGGGGCCTGAGGACTTGGGCCATCTTCTACTGCTTTCCCAGGCCACAGCAGAGAGCTGGACGGGAAGAGGAGCAGCCGGGACTTGAACTGGCACCCATATGGGATGCCAGCACTGCAGAAGGCGGCTTTGCCCACTATGCCACAGTGCCAGCCCCTCTGCTCTCACTCTTGCCTCCAGCTTCCTGCCAGTGCAGACCCTGGGAGTCAGGGGTGATGGCTCCAGTAGTAGGGTTCGCACCACTCGTGTTAAGAGTCATAGACTGAGGTCCCGGCACTCAGTTTCAGCCGCAGAGCAAGGCAGCTGCTGCTGCCTTGGGGAGTGAGGCAGTAGATGGAGCTCTGTGTCTCTCTGCCTCGCAAATGATGAAAATTCAAGGAATTAACCAAAAAGGCACTTGACTATCAGAGCAAGGCAGCTTGGTGCACATCTTACACGGCTTTCCCGCTTTTTGTTTGAGGGAAATGAGATTAACAAAGAAAAAAGGTAGTCTTTCCATTGACGTGGGATGAGCAGTTTTTCACTGCGAGGCCAATGAAGTCAGTTGCCAATGGCCGGTGCCCTACTTAGCCACGACGCACTGTGTGGGAATCCCCGTGGATACCTCGCAGGATTGATCTGCGGTTTCTCAGTGATGTATGTGAGGCACCAATTAATCCTCGGAGCGTCTCTCTGAATCGCCTGAGGAGAGAAGTAAAGGGAGCGCTCACTGTTTTACATCGTCTGTGCGTTCTAAGGATGCGGCCAGTCTCTGGATGCGGGAGGGTTTTGTGGGCGGAGGCACCGGGAACAGATCTGAGCGAGCCGTGGGACTGCTCTGTGCCCTAGGTGTGTCCACAGCCGGGGTTACGGGAGGCCACGCGGAAGTAGTATTTTGCAAAGCACAGGAGGATTTATGAGGGGTCATGGATTCACTCAACCAATATTTGTACAGATCTGCTCCCTGCACTGCGCCAGGCCCTGAAAGTCTAGTGGAGCATAAGACAGACCCAGCCGGCCGTTGGCCCAGAGGTCATTAAACAAAGTGTCATGCCACCAGCTGGGTGCATGCATGCCCCAGCCGGGCACCACGGGGCTTCCTCCAGCACGAGGCTGGAGGACCGGCAGGAGTCCAGCAGAAGGGCATTCCAGTCTGATGCTGGGAGAGGCGGGGCCCAGGGGAGGAGGAGGCAGGAGGGCTGTGGGTGGTGACTGGGCAATCAGAGAGCCTTGGGGCACTGGGGACGGGCCGGGAGCAGGGGACTCTGGGAGGTGTCCTGGAAAGATGACGCTCTTGTTCCAGAAACGTCCTGTTTACCGAGTAGGCGGGACAAAGAAGGTCAGGCAGGCCTTTGGTGGGTCTCGTGTGGAGAGAGGATGCACCTGTCTGAGTTAAGAGTTGGGGGAACCGCGGGAGAGAGGCTGTCTCAGTGCCTACAATGCCAAGGTCCATGCTGTGCCCCAGAGCCTGGCCAGGAGGTGCCTGGTGTCCCTGGGGCCCACACACCTGCTTTGGAGGGTGCCTGAGGCTTGCTGACTGCCCCACTTTGAGGACGTCAGGGCCAGGATTCCCCTCTCTGCCTGCTGGCTGCATGTCTGGCCAACGGGAGCCGCTACCCATGGACGTCTGACCTGGAAATTCCCTCTACGCCAGACTCACTCACCCAGCAAGGAGCCGTGGCGAGCCCACGCGTGTGGTGCTCTGGTGGGCTGGGCACAGCCCTGCTCTCAGAGCTCTGTCGCCAGTGGCAGGTGCAACACGATGCCACGCGCGGTGCCGCCACGCAGAGGCAGCACTCAGGGGTGAGGGGTGGGGGAAGATGTGCCCAGGATGGAAACTCCAGCAAGGTCCTAGAATTAGGGACGGGGGTGTGGTAACCCTGGTGGGTGGACAGAGGAGGGGGCTCTGTCCATGGCAGAGAGGGGAGGGGACGGATGGAGGGCGGGGCTCTGTCCATGGTGGAGCCGGGGAGGGGTGGACGGGGGCGGGGCTCTGTCCATGGTGGGGAGGGGAGGGGGTGGACAGAGGGCAGGGCTCCATCCATGGCAGAGAGGGGAGGGGACGGATGGAGGGCAGGGCTCTGTCCATGGTGGAGCGGGGGAGGGAGTGGATGGGGTTCTGTCCATGGTGGAGCGGGGGAGGAGTGGAGGGGGGGGGCTCTGTCCGTGGCGGAGCGGGGGAGGGGTGGACAGGGGCGTGCCTCTGTCCAGGGCAGAGCCGGGGAGGGGTGGACTGAGGACGGGGCTCTGTCCATGGCGGGGAGGGGAGGGGTGGACGAAGGGCGGGCTCTGTCCAGGGCCGAGCCGGGGCGGAGGCGTGAGTGAAGCCGTGCCGCTGTCCTCACCCGCCTCCCGCCTGCCAGGGTCTTCACCGCAGAGATGCCCTTGGAGAGAGCCCGGTTCAGCGTGAGGAGCAGGAGGCACGGCGCCCTGGGCAGCACGCGGACCCTCTGCTCCAGCGTGTCTCGCAGCACGGACGTGTCCTACGGCGACAGCGTAAGTCGTGGTGCGCGGCCGCGGGGCGGAGAGGTGGGGTCCAGCCCGCCCTCCTCAAAACGACCGTCTCAACCCACGGCATTGTCTCGCCAGTTGTCACGTGCAGACGCACTTTCCGGGTCGTTTTGCAAGCATTTTGGTTTTAAAGGCCTTTCACTGTCCCCTAAGTTACGTCTCGCACCTGCTGTCTGACACAGGAAACTGTAGACTGTGATTTTCCTGTGTTGTTTTGCTGCCGGGCGCTCTTGCTCACGGCCCTGCGAGGTCAACATGGATTCTGCAGCCTCTGGTGGGGATCTGGGACTGGGGGCGTCTGCATTTGTCCTGGCCGCAGCCTGGGCCCCCGCTCCCCGGGGGCCTCTCCCAGACTTCTGCTCCCTGGCATCTCTCCTGGGCCCCTGCTCCCTGGGGGTCTCTCCTGGACCCCTGCTCCCTGGCATCTCTCCTAGGCCCCTGCTCCCTGGTGGTCTTTCCCGGGCCCCTACTCCCTGGTGGTCTCTCCTAGGCCCCTGCTCCCTGGCGGTCTCTCCTAGGCCCCTGCTCCCTGGCATCTCTCCTGGGCCCCTGCTCCATGGCTGTCTCTCCTGAGCCCCTACTCCTTGACATCTCTCCTGAGCCCCTGCTCCCTGGGGGTCTCTCCTAGGCCCCTGCTCCCTGCTGGTCTCTCCTGAGCCCCTGCTCCCTGGTGGTCTCTCCTCGCCAGTCCCCAGCCGGTCTCTGCAACGCCCTTGGGACAGGGGTGTGCCCGACCCGGCTTCCTGGATGAAGTGCACTCAGAGCGGGGTCCTGCAGGAGGCACCGCCTGCCCTCCTGCTGCCTCCCCTCCCAGGCCTTGCTGACCCCACATGTGGCTCCTCCCGCACGTCTCTGCCCACTCCCAGGCCCTGCCCCAAACTCTCTGTGTCAGGAAACAAAGATTTTGTTCCTGTGTCTCACCCGAGTCCTGGAACCGTGAGCACTGAACAGTGGGCAGGGGCCGCAGTGGGTTCGCCAGCCAGCACCCCCTCCTGTCTCTCCTCCTTGAGCCCAAGCACGAAGTGCCTCCAGCGGGCCCTGCATACGGCCCCTTGGCCTCTGGCAGTGGTGGCCAGGAGGTGGCCGGTGGCTGGTTCTTTTCTTTCCATGGCCTTGGCAGTCCCACGGGCCCCCCACCCTGGATGCAGGTGGCTCTCATAGGCAGACTGAGGAGACCACCCACTCAAGGTGTCCTGTTTGCCCCCCCCCCCCAGGCACACTCCCACCTCTGCCAAGGGCGTCTTCAGAGGCATTTTCAGAAGGAAAGCAGTTTTTTCTTCTCCCTCTGCCACGGTCACTGATCTCACAAGCTCACAGAGCTGCTGAGTTTCCCTCATTCAGTGGGCAGAAAGTACTATGAGGAAAATGCCCTCATTCAGTGGGTAGAAAGTGCTATGAGGAAAATGGGCATTGGAGATTTTCAAAATGTTTGCATGCATGTGCACATAGAAGTGAGTTTTGCTATCTAAATTGTTTTTAAAGATTTATTTATCTGTACATCAACAGTCGGGACAAGGGCCAGTCAAGTCACTGCTTCTCATAGTGTCCATTTCACTTCAACAGGTGTCCTTTTTGGTGCTCGGTTAGTTGTCACCGATCAGGGAGAACATATGGTATTTGTCCCTTTGGGACTGGCTTATTTCACTCAGCATGATATGTTCCAGATTCCTCCATTTTTTTGCAAATGACCGGATTTCTTTGTTTTTGACTGCTGTATAGTATTCTATAGAGTACATGTCCCATAATTTCTTTATCCAGTCTACTGTTGATGGGCATTTGGGTTGGTTCCAGGTCTTAGCTATTGTGAATTGAGCTGCAATAAACACTGAGGTGCAGACAGCTCTTTTGTTTGCCAATTTAATGTCCTTTGGGTAAATTCCAAGCAGTGGGATGGCTGGGTTGTATGGTAGGGTTATATTCAGGTTTCTGAGGAATCTCCAGACTGACTTCCATAGTGGCTTAACCACTTTGCATTCCCACCAGCAGTGGGTTAGTGTCCCTTTTTCCCCACATCCTCACCAGCATCTGTTGTTGGTAGATTTCTGTATGTGAGCCATTCTAACCGGGTGAGGTGAAACCTCATTGTGGTTTTGATTTGCATTTCCCTGATGGCTAGTGATCTTGAACACTTTTTGATTTGTCTGTTGGCCATTTGGATTTCCTCTTTTGAAAAATGTCTATTGAGGTCCTTGGCCCATCTCTTAAGTGGGTTGTTTGTTTTGTTTTTGTGGAGTTTCTTGATCTCTTTGTAGATTCTGGTTATTAACCCTTTATCTGTTGCATAGTTTGCAAATATTTTTCCCATTCTGTCGGTTGCCTCTTCACTCTCCTGACTGTTTCTTTTGCAGTACAGAAACTTCTCAATTGATGCAATCCCAAATGTTAATTTTGGCTTTGACTGCCTGTGCTTCCGGGGTCTTTTCCAAGAAGTCTTTGCCAGTACCTATATCTTGCAGGGTTTCTCCAATGTTCTCTAATAGTTTGATGGTGTTGGGTCGTAGATTTAGGTCTTTAATCCACGTTGAGTGGATTTTTGTGTAAGGTGAAAGGTAGGAGTCTTGCTCATGCTTCTGCACGTGGAAATCCAATTTTCCCAGCACCATTTATTGAATAGACTGTCCTTACTCCAGGGATTGGTTGTGGATCCTTGATCAAATATAAGTTGGCTGTAGATGTTTGGGTTGATTTCTGGTGTTTCAATTCTGTTCCACTGGTCTATCCATCTGTTTCTGTACCAGTACCATGCTGTTTTGATAACAACTGCCCTGTAGTATGTCCTGAAATCTGGTATTGTGATGCCTCTGGCTTTGTTTTTGTGGTACAAGATTGCTTTAGCTCTTTGAGGTCTCCTGTGTCTCCATATGAATTTCAGCATCATTTTTTCCAAATCTGAGAAGAATGTCTTTGGTATTTTGATTGGTATCACATTGAATCGATAAATTGCTTTTGGGTGAATGGACATTTTGATGATATTGATTCCTCCAATCCATGAGCATGGAAGGTTTTTCCATTTTTTGGTATCCTCTTCTATTTCTTTCTTTAAGATTTTGTAGTTCTCATCATAGAGATCTTGAATGTCCTTGGTTAAGTTTATTCCAAGGTATCTGATTGTTTTTGTGGCTATTGTGAATGGGATTGATCTTAGCAGTTCTTTCTCAGCTGTGGCATTGCCTGTGTATACAAAGGCTGTTGATTTTTGTGCATTGGTTTTATATCCTGCTACTTTGCCAAACTCTTCTATAAGTTCCAATAGTTTCTTAGTAGAGTTCTTTGGATCCCCTAAATAAAGAATCATATCATCTGCAAAGAGGGATAGTTTGACTTCTTCCTTCCCAATTTGTGTCTCTTTAATTTCTTTTTCTTGCTTAACAGCTCTGGCTAAAACCTCTAGAACTATATTGAATAGCAGTGGTGAGAGTGGGCATCCCTGTCTGGTACCAGATCTCAGTGGAAATGCTTCCAACTTTTCCCCATTCAATAGGATGTTGGCCATGGATTTTTCATATTGCTTTGATTGTGTTGAGGAATGTTCCTTCTATACCCAGTTTGCTTAGAGTTTGCATCATGAAAGGGTGTTGTATTTTATCAAATGCTTTCTCTGCATCTATTGAGATAATCATATGGTTTTTCTTCTGCAGTCTGTTAATGTGGTGTATCACATTAATTGATTTGTGAACACTGAACCATCCCTGCATACCAGGGATAAATCCCACTTGGTCTGGGTGGATGATCTTTCTGATGTGTTTTAGTATTTTTTTGTTCTACTTAATACTATTGGTTGAACTCTGTAATTAACACACAATTATTCTTAGGTGTTTAAATTTAACTGAAAAGTGATCTTTGTTAAATATAAGAGTGGGAATAAGAGGGGGAGGAGATGTACAATTTGGGACATGCTCAAGCTGACTTGCCCCAAATCGTGGAGTTAGAAACGTACCAGGGGATTCCAATACAATCCCATCAAAGTGGCATGTACCAATGCCATCTCACTAGTCCAAGTGATCAATTTCAGTTCACAATTGATCATACTGATAGGTCTAAGAGTCAAAGGGATCACATAAACAAAACTAGTGTCTGCTAATACTAACTAATAGAATAAAGAAGGGAGAGAACAATCCAACATGGGAAGCGGGATACACAGCAGACTCATAGAATGGCAGATGTCCTAAATAGCACTCTGCCCTCAGAATCAGCCCTTAAGGCATTTGGATCTGGCTGAAGAGCCCATGAAAGTATTTTAGGCATGGAAAGCCAAGACACTCTGGCAAAAACAAAACAAAACAAAAAACACCTAAATGAAAGATCTCTGTGAGTGCAATCTCAGTGGAAAGAACAGGCCATCAAAGAAAGAGGTACCTTTCTCTGAAGGGAGGAGAGAACTTCCACTTTGACTATGACCTTGTCTAAGATCAAAGTCAGCGAACTCAAAAGGCTTCCATAGCCTTGGCAATTCATGACAAGAGCCTAGGGAGATTACTGATGCCACAAACAAGAGTGTCAATTTGTTAAGTCAAGAGTGTCAATTGTTAAGTCAACAACAGGAGTCACTGTGCACTTACTCCTCATGTAGGATCTCTGTCCTTAATGTGTTGTTCAATGTGAATTAATGCTATAACTAGTACTCAAACAGTATTTTACACTTTATGGTCTGTGTGGGTGCAAACTGATGAAATCTTTACTTAATATATACTAAATTGATCTTCTGTATATAAAGATAATTGAAAATGAATCTTGATGTGAATGGAATGGAAGTGGGAGCAGGAGATGGGAGGGTTGTGGGTGACAGGGAAGTTATGGGGGGGAAAAGCCATTGTAATCCATAAGCTGTACTTTGGAAATTTATATTTACTAAATAAAAGTTAAAAAATGAATTTAAATAATAAAAAGAAAACTTCTTCTGTACCGAAAAAAAAAATATTTATTTATCTGAAAGGCAGAGTGATGGGGGGGGGGATCTTCCATCTGCTGATTCACTTGCCAAACGGCTGTGAGGGTTGGGGGCTGGGCTGTGACACTGAATGCCCCCCTCCAGTGTGAGAAGTCCCATGCAGGGCGCCAGCACTGTGGCATAGCGGGGAAAGCCACTGCCTGCGGCCCCAGCATCCCATATGGGCGCCGGTTGGAGTCCTGGCTGCTCTGCTTCCTGTCCAGCTCCCTGCTGTGGCCTGGGACAGCAGTGGAAGATGGCCCGAGTGCTTGTCCCTGCACCCACGTGGGAGACCTGGAGGAAGCTCCTGGCTCTGGCCTGGCTCAGCCTGATCGTTGCAGCCACTTGGAGCGTGAACCAGAAGATGGAAGTCCTGTCTCTCCCTCTCTGTAACTCCTTAAATAAATAAATTTTCTTTTTATTTTTAGTAGAATGTGATCAGTGATATGAAAGTCCCCAAGTCAGCTTCCTGTTGTAACCCCTATCCTGAATTTTGTGTTGCTTATTCTTGCTTTTATTTAGACGTTTATGACTTGAATGTGTGTGTGTGTGTGTATCTCCCTAAATATAAGCACACTTCAGAATGTCTGTGAAAAATGGAGACAATTTTTGGTGCAAAAAATTTTTGAAATCCATGCACAGTTTTCTTTTCTTTTTAAATACTTATTTATTTGAAAGGCAGAGTTGGAGAAGCAGCAGTTTTTCCATAATATGCATTTTCCAGCGACGTCTCAAAGACCCCTCACCCGCTGTTTACCTTGGATTTGCAGAGCACTGCACTGTGTGTTCCTGGTGAGGTCTGAATTTGAGATTCACCACACAGCTGTGTGCGGCAGTGGCTGCCTCTCACTGCTGTGCCGGGCTTTGTTCAAACAGAACTTGCTGTGTGGAGCACAGTGCCACTGCTCTCACTGTTGGGCGTGAACGCTGGGGCTCCTGGGAAAGCCTTCCTTGGGCCGAGGGGATCCTCTCCCCTTCAAAGGCTCCGAGTGAGGACACAGGACTGATGGGGAAACTTGCGTTGGAAGGGTCGGGAAGACTTGTGGTCTCTGACACCCCAGGGCAGCCAGGGAAGAGGTGCTGTGGGCTTCCTTCCAGCCACCACGCTCCTTCAGTGTGCAAGGCTGGTGATGGTCTCCCTGTGGAGGGTAAGGAGCCGGCTGGCTTTGGTGCCCTCAGCCTGTCTTGTGAGGCCGGCCGAGCACGGGGTGGCCTCAGCTGCCCGTGCCGGGTGGCCTGCGGGAAGTGGGTTTGGGCTGCAGGGGGATGGGAAGCCACTGGCAGTCCCATCTCCCCTGAGCAAGAAAGGCCTTGAAGTTGAAAACCCATCGCTGGGCCTCAGTGTGCAGCTGCTCCCAGGGACAACGCGGCCTCCCTCCGTGGGGGATTCTTTCTTAGGATAACCGTATGGGCACGGCTGACATCTCCCCGTGATACTGTACCAGCTCACCCCGCACACACACACATGCAGCTGGCAAAAGCCCGCTGCTTCCCGTTGGCAGCATTACCGATGAGGTCGAGCCTCCTTTCCTGTTCACTGGTTATTTGCCTTTTGCTGTCCCCCCAAGGGGTGGTCTGCTTCTTACTTATCTGAATTCTTAGCTATGATGATTAATATATGTTGCAAGTTCCTGTCCCACTTTGAGTAGTGTAGGGATTTTCAAAGCGTTTTTTTCATCTGTCTCTAGACAGTCTGCTCTGCCAGCGTAGGGGAACTCTAGGCTTCTAAAACCATTTGGTTGTCAGAATTAGGTCCCAGATGCACCTAACCACCTTGTCCACGGGGACAAACACGACTGTGGTCGGAATTTGGGGAATTTGTCTTCTTTTATAGAGCAAGTGGAAGAGGGATGGGACTATGTATTGATACACTGTTTATGCTAAGCCATCATCCAGTGTTCATAGTCCCTCCAGCGGCCTTGGCAACAAGAACATAATTTGCATGTGTGTAAGGTAATTTATGTGCAAGATAGCTCCAAGAAACTTTTGGAAAAATTTGCATTTTGTTACAAACATTGAAATGTATGCGTGTTTTAGAAGACTCGATGGACCCTAAAATCATGGACAGATGCTGGATGCTAGGAGTGTGTGGCAGATTCTTAAAACCTCTGAAGCAGGCCGGGGTCGTGTTTAGCCTTCATTAATATCAGCAGGGGATATTACTGACGTGTTATCCAATGTGCTTTCTCCAAAGGACTTGGTGAATTTTATCCAAGCGAATTTTAAGAAACGGGAATGTGTCTTCTTTACCAAAGACTCCAAGGCCACGTAAGCTATATTTTTTCCTTCATTTTTTTTTGCTCAAAATATACATTATTAGCTACCACTGCAACAAAGTCACTGTGCTCACCTGTTTGTTATTAAGAGTTGTTTTTGTTTTACAATTCTCAAGAATGGAGCGTGAGCAGGAAGGTTCCATGCAGGCATCGCTCGGTATCTGCAGGGGGTGGTTCCAGGACCCTCACAAAACCCTGGGTGCCCAAGTGTCCTATAAAATGGCATAGGATTCACATAGAACCTGCACACATCCTCCTGCGTAATCTAAATTCTCTCTAGATTAGGCAGTATAAGGTTACTATACTGTATTGTCTACTTTTCCGTATAGACACAATTATTTCGTTTAAATGTTTTCAATCTGCAGTTGGTTGGATCGGTGGATGGGTGGGTGGACTTATCTTCTAGCGTTTCCTGTTGTTATCTTGTCTTTAGTCTTTTGGCTTCGGCAAGAGTTGACCAGGTCACTGAGGGGCTGGGTGCCCCCAAGCCCGGGAGCCCCCTGGGCGGCCTTGGCTGAGTGCTCTTACAGCACCTGTCAGACAATGCCCCGCGTGCTCAGGAGTCAGAGTGACCAGCTCCTCTGTCAGGCCCTTCTCCCCTCCTTTGTGAGGGGGCCGCCCCTTCTGCTTGACTGGCCATCGGCCGCGAGTCTCCTGTGTTTAGGGTTGCGGATGCGGCCCCAGCAGTTTGCCACACAGAAGCCCCTCAGTCAACGATGGTGGACGAGTGAGCGAATGGACAGATGGATGAGCACTGCTGACCGTTCTCACAGGGGCCGTGCCTGTGGGATTGACAGAACGGTTCTGATGCCACCTCCCGCTGCTCGGGTCTTCCCTGCCCCTTCTCCTTGGCCTGCTGGACGGAGGAGTCTAGTTACACCCTGACCGGGAGCGGCTGCTGTGGGTTGAAACTTACAACTGACCCCTGCTGAACGGAGGCAGTGCAGAGGGTGAAGGTCCAAGAAGGGCAAGAGCTTCAGAGTCACCCGTAGTTCCAGCCTTGATATGACCTTGACCCACTGTTCTAGTTTTCTAAAATTATTTAAATATCAAAGTCACAGAGAGACAGGGAAAGACAGAGATAGAGACCCATCTTCCACCCGCTGGTTCACCCCCCAGGTGGCTCCAACAGCCAGGGCTGAGCTTCACCTGAGTCTCCCGCGTGAGTGCAGGGGCCCAAACACTTGGGTCGTCTTCCGCTGCTTCCCCAGGCATTAGCGGCAAGCTGGAGTGGAGTGGAGCAGATGGGACACAGACTGGCACCCAAATAGGAAGCTGGCGTCACAGGCGGTGGCTTTACCCACTCTACCATAGGCCAGCTCAATTCTCTCCTTAGAACTGAGCTCTCTTATCCTAAAAACCTAGCAAAATACCCTTCCTGGGTTGTGGGAAGGATTGCGTGAGGGCAACACACAAAATACCTTAGTGCCTCAGACAATGAGTCCCCAGACGATGTGTTTCCTTATTTTGTGTGCATTAGAATGAACATCAGAAAAACTAAGGTTTCTAATTTTCCTTGTGTAAACTGACTCGTCAGAATCACTCCGAGTACAAATGCTGGAAGTCAGGTCTCTGCCCCCTGGAAGTTTCGTAGAGGTTTTTGCTGTTAATGTATGTGTTTGGGAGAAAACACAGCTTGGATGAACTCCTTAATCAGTATTTTCTGCATCTCTGCTATGTCAAAGGACTTTGTATGCTTGGTTGCTCACACCGTAACCCCTCTGCAAAGCAGCTGTCCACACTGTTTGGCAGAGAAGGCAAGTGAGGCTGAGAGGGTCAGCAGTCCACCCAGGGTCACGTGGGAGAGGGAGGAGGGACCGGAACCGTGGCGCTCTGACTCCAGGTCGCGCCAGCTTTCTCTGCAGCTGTTTCCCTTTCTAAGAATGGCACTGCTTCAGGCAGACCAAATCCATCAACACTTTCTGTTCAGATACTCAGTCTCACGGGCTCAAGTCAATGTGCAGTGTGTGTACACGTGAGGACAGACAGACCCAGGGCTTGTGCGACGTCAGCAAGACCTTGCCTCACTCCACCTTTCTTTTTTTTTTTTTTTTTTTTTTTTTTTTTTTTTTTGACAGGCAGAGTGGACAGTGAGAGAGAGAGACAGGGAGAAAGGTCTTCCTTTGCCGTTGGTTCACCCTCCAATGGCCACCGCGGCCGGCGCGCTGCAGCTGGTGCACCCCGCTGATCCGATGGCAGGAGCCAGGTGCTTCTCCTGGTCTCCCATGGGGTGCAGGGCCCAAGCACTTGGGCCATCCTCCACTGCACTCCCTGGCCACAGCAGAGAGCTGGCCTGGAAGAGGGGCAACCGGGACAGAATCCAGTGCCCCGACCGGGACTAGAACCCGGTGTGCCGGCGCCGCAAGGCAGAGGATTAGCTTATTGAGCCGTAGCACCGGCCGCCTCACTCCACCTTTCCTGTGGGCTTTGCTCATGATGGCCACAGGACCTGTGATCTCTGCCTTCCATGTTATCAGCCCCCCACTGTATTGGTTGGGGGCAAAGGGTGCCCGTCCCTAGCAATTCCAACAGGAGTCTTGGGCTGGTCTTCGTGGCTCTTACTGGCCTGGCTTGGGCAACGTGACCATCTCTAGACTAACCCCTGGGGCTTGGAGGATGACCGGTGTTGACTGGCCAGCCTAGGGCGGTGGTGTCCAGCAGGACTCAGTGTAGAAAGGGATGGTTCCTTAAAGGGGCACTGGGTGCACTTACCAGCAGCAGGGAAATGGATGCAAGTAAGGGAAACGCACAGCTGTCCACCGTACAGCACTTAGCCAGCCTCTCCAGACCGGGCCACAAAGACGTGCTGACTGGCAGGGCTCCCAGCACCAGAAGCGGGGCAGATGCGCGCTGTGGACCATGGGGAAGACCCCGGGGCTTTGGATCTCCCCACACTGATTCCTCTGTCGATCTGTGGCAACAACACTCTGTATTCTAAACTGCCCCATGGACAAGGGAATCAAATGAATGACAGTTAATACTGATAGCTACTTGCAACCTTAGCTGATTGATAGCAACTGCCCAAAGGCTCTCCCAAGAGTCCCCGAGGTCCATGTGTGCAGAACCAAAGTGGGACGAGGGTGAACAGAGCCTGGGCACCACAACCACAACAGATACGCTCAGGTTTTGGTTTACTACACCTTTCTGCTTCCTTCTGTTGTCACCTGCCAGTGTTACTCCCGGGTAGGCATGTGTGGGACACTTAACTCGATAGTGCAGGTACCGTGTTCCAGGCCAGCCTGATGTTCCGCATTGTTTCAAAGCCTGACAGGAGAGGGCTTGTGCAGAGGTTAGCTGTGTTTTCTCACCTTGATGCACCTGCCAGCTTGGTCCTTGGCTGTCCCCAAGAGATCCGAGTAACTGGAAGGTCAGAATCCCACCCCATCCATCTTGGTGTGCCCTGAAGGTTGGCTCAGATCTGAGGCAGAGATTTTCAGAATGGTCTGTTGAATGACTGCAGTACACAGGGAGAGGAGCAGTTTATGTTGGGGCTGGCGCTCTGGTGCAGCAGGTTCAGCCCCCGTCTGCAGTGCTGGCATCTCATATGGTTGCCGGTTTGAGTCCCACCAGCTCCACTTCCAAACCCAGCTCCCTGCTAACGTGCCTGGGAAAGCAGCAGCAGACGGCCCCTGCACCTACATGGGAGGCCCAGAAGCTCCTGGTTCCTGGCTTTGGCCTGGCCCAGCCCCAGCCATGGTGGCCATTTGGGGAGTGAACCAGTGGATGGAAGACCTCTCTCTGTAACTTTTCAAATAAATAAATAAATCTTAAAAAAACAGAAAGCTGATGCCCAGGTGTGGAAAGAATGGGCTCCCTTGGTAGGGAGCGAGTCTGCCCACTGAGTCCAGCCCACTTCAGGTCTGAGAGCAGTGCTGGCTGGGGCACGGGGTCTGTCCCAGGGCCCTGAGAATTAGGAGCTGGGTGAGACGCTGGGTAGGGAGCTTCCGCCTGCCGAGTCTCGGGCTCATCACGGACGAGAGACTCCACGAGGGCAGGGTCTGCGCTGTCCCCGCTGGGCTCTCATTAGCGAACAGTAAATGACAGGGAAAAACCAAAACCCGGAGTTTGCGCAGAAGCGCATCAAGTCTGTAGCTGAGGCTGGAGGGTGACGCGTGCGAATCCCGCGCGGTTGATTCCGAGAGGGGCGCTGAGCCGCTTCTGCAGGCTGAAGGGACCCGTGCCTTCGTCACACCCAGGGACAGCGTGTGCAAGTGCGGCTACGCCCAGAGCCAGCACGTGGAGGGCACCCAGATCAACCAGGACGACAAGTGGAGCTACAAGAAGCACACCAAGGAGTTTCCCACCGACGCCTTCGGGGACATCCAGTTTGAGACTTTGGGGAAGAAAGGCAAGGTGAGAGCTCTGGTTCTGTGCTCCGGCTGCCCGGCGGGGGTCCCTGGGCAGAGGCCCCGGGCGACAGGTGAATCGGGTCCACAGCAGAGTGGGGACCGGGCGACAGGTGAATCGGGTCCACAGCAGAGCGGGGACCGGGCGACAGGTGAATCGGGTCCACAGCAGAGCGGGGACCGAGAGGCTGCCGGGTGGGGGCTGATCGCCACCCAGGGGCCCCGGCCCCATTACGGAGGCGCCAGGCCGGCTCTCTCCACGCCCCGGGTACGAGCCACAGGCTCTCTCCCGCCACCCGCCGCCCGCAGGCTGCTCGCCCCTCACTCCGCACCCAGCACGGCCGCTGGAGGACCCCCCTCGGGGGAATCCGCGCTTCCTACCGCGCGTCAAGGCCCCCAAGGCGCCCCTCACCCGCAGGGTCCTGCGCCCTGCACCCTGCCCGGGGACCCTCTCCTCGCCCCCGCCGCCTGACCCTGGCCCTCTTCCCCGCTCAGTACATCCGCCTGTCCTGTGACACGGACGCCGAGACCCTGTACGAGCTGCTGACCCAGCACTGGCACCTGAAGACGCCCAACCTGGTCATCTCCGTCACGGGCGGCGCCAAAAACTTCGCGCTGAAGCCGCGCATGCGCAAGATCTTCAGCCGGCTGATCTACATCGCGCAGTCGAAAGGTGGCAGTGGCGGGGCGGGGCTGGGGAGGCGGCGCCCGGAGCGCAGGTCGGGGCGCGGGTGCTTCCGCTCGGGGCACGGGCGCTTCCGCTCTGCTCCTGCAATCCACCTGCAGAATTCAGATGCTAGTGGGACCGCAGGATTAATCGTTGTTTCTTTAAAAAGGGGCTCCCGTTGGGAGTAATTTTATTTTTTTTGAATTTCCAATGTTTTCTTTTTGTCCCTTATTTATGTAGAATTTTACCCAGAATATTCTGGCAAAATGAAAGGGAAAGTTTTATTTGATTGCTCTTCAGTATTGAGGTCAATGACGTCATTTGGGACACGGTGGCAGTGACTGGCATCTGGAAGCACCGTGTAAGAGTCTGAGAGGAAAGTAAGCCGTGGCGGCTGTGTCAGCTCGAAATAGCATTACATTTTCTCGGGCCTGCTTTTCTTCTTTTTAAAACTCATTTGAAATCAGAAACTAAGAGACACACAGAAGTCTCCCATTTGCTGGTTCACTCCTCAAATACCTGCGACAGTCAGGGCTGGCCCAGGTCAATGCCAGGAGTCCGAAACTCAGTGCAGGTTTGCAGGTGGGTGGCAGGGACCCAAGGACTTGGGCCTCACCTGCTGCCTCCCAGGTGTGCATTAGCGGGAAGCTGGACTCAGAAGCAAAGACCTCGGCTGTCGGGTGGGGGATGCAGGTGACCCAGCTGGATGTTGAGTGCTGCACTGAGTGCCTGCTCCCTTTGTCTTGTTTATTGGGGGTTGTGGGGGAGGGGGATAATCGTGTTTTGAAGCAATTGAAACCCACAGCAAAGCTGCCTGAGGCATGCTATGGATACCAGCCCGTGCTTCACCTACGCTCACCAATTAGCCTTTTCCCACATTCCTCTTTTCTTGTTCCCTAAGTGCCCTCATCTGCTGTTTCTTAGGGAACCCCTGGAGCGTAAGCCGAGGGCTAGGTTCATCAGCAGGTGTCTCCTGAGAGCTGCAGTTTCCCCTAACCTGATCCAAGGCCCCAAGCCTGGACAGTCGGGTTGACCGATGCTGTCACCTAGCAAATGCTCCATACTCAGATTTTGCTAATTCTCCCAATGTCCTGGAGAGGAAAATCCTTTTTTTTCTCCAGTGGGACTCCAAATCCATTTAGATTTTTATCTTTTCTTCCATATGCAATTGATTTTCAGCTTTTCTTTGTCTTTCGTGCTTGGAGAATACTGGTCTCACTGATGTTTCCTCATGAAGAGATTTAGTTTAATCTAAACTTAACTATTGGAAATCTTTTACAAATATTAGCTCATTGACAGAGCTAAGAAAGCATGTTTCATTTCTGAGAGATGAAACCATATATTTACTATTTTTATTCCTATGCACACATACCTATGATAAAGTGTAATTTATAAATTAGGCACAGCAAGATATGATAACAACAATAATAAAATAGAACAATTCTGACAATATACATTAATAGAGGCCTTTAAACTTACAGACGGGCTGGCGTGTGGTGCGGTGGGTTAAGCCACGGCTGGCAGAGCCTGTGTCTCATATTGGAGTCCAGGTCTGAGTCCCCGCTATTCTGCTGTAGATCAGTCCCTGTTAATGAACCTGGGGCAGCAGGTGATGCCCCAAGTACCTGGGCTTCTGCCACCCGTGTGAGAGACCAGGACGGAGCTCCTGGATCTTGGCTTTGGCCTGGCCCAGCCCTGGCTGTTTTGGGTGTTTGGGGAGCGACCCAGCAGATGGACCCACGCAGGGCCTGGGGGCGGAGTGAGCTGCTTTCCGTAGTGCTGCCTTCTGGGCCTGGAGGCTCAGGCCGGGCATTTACTGCCCCTACGAAAATTCCCCTGGAGGTTTTTTAAAGATGCCAATTCTCTGGCTGCACCTCCCAGAGAGCCTGATGCTTCAGTGGGCCCAGGGCCTGTGTGGCCCCAGGAACACCTGTCAGGGTCACTGCCCAAGGACTTCTGTGAGTTCTAGGCTCACGGGCCAGGCCCATTCCCTTGCGTGGCTGCCCGGGCTGGGTATGGTGCTCACGGGGTATGGGTTTCCCAGGGGGTCGGTGAGCTCAGGACCGGCACTTATGTGTTGGCTGCTGTCCCTCGTTGACAGGCGCGTGGATTCTCACGGGAGGCACCCATTATGGCCTGATGAAGTACATTGGTGAGGTGGTGAGAGACAACACGATCAGCAGGAACTCGGAGGAGAACATCGTGGCCATTGGCATAGCGGCTTGGGGCATGGTCTCCAACCGGGACACCCTCATCAGGAACTGCGATGCTGAGGTGGGTCTGCCAGGGGACGTGGGAGAGGGACCGCGGCGTGGTGCTGGGGATGGCAGAATAACCCCACGGCAGCGCCGGCTGTGGGACCTAGAGGGGCCTGGCGAAGGGCTTCCGAGGACTGTGGCAGGCTGGGTGGGACAGCGTGCTTGTCACGGGCACGGGGTCTCCTTGGTGTTAACGATCCCTTCTGCGGTGAGCTCTGTGAGTCACAAGAGTGACCTTGAAAACGTGTGTTTTCACCCCTGAAGTGGACCCCGGGAGACGTCAGTATTCCCCGAGGGTCATTCAGAGGGCTCATTCTCTGCCAACAAGCAAAGCCGGAGCTGAATATGCAAATGTTAAACAGAGACTTCTGATCACGTGGAGTTTCAGAGAGAAACAGTTAAAAACCTGACCAATGAGCATTGGATCAAGCCGGGACTTTCAAAAATGTAATTTCAAATCACTTAGAAAATAAATTCGAATGAGGCCATTACATTTTAGGAATAACATATGTCAATCTATGTTAACATAAAAATGTCCAAAGCTGAAGAGTGAATGTAGAGCCACTCACTTTATTAGTAAAAATAAAGTCAATAAATGATATAATAATCTTATGACAATGTCTAAGCTTCCAATAATAGCATTCACTTTGTACCAGGTTTAATCCAAGTATTTTGCATATTAATTTATTCTTTACAACAAACCTGTGAAGTGTTCCTGTTGCCTTCTCATTGTAGAAGAGACATAGAGAACTGATAAATGTCCCCAATTCACGTGTCTACTAAGTGGCAGATGGCTCATCGCCCTTTAATCACTATACTATCCAGATTAATGAGTTGGAAAAGTAACACCACCAACAATCTCATGGAGAGCAGAAGGAAAAATAATATTCAGTGAAAAAAATTAAATAAGAATATAAAAAATAGAGATATCTCTTTTAATCTTGGAAATGGCTTTAACAATTTAAGGAATAAATAGAACTGAGAAATAAAACTGGATAACATCTTGAGAAAAAGTATGAGGTTGCCACATATGCATTCAAAATGGAAAACCTCATGAGAATTGACTTTTTTCTGTAAAATTATAATTTTGCAAAGTTGATTCAAGAAGAGCTAGAAAATCTGAATGAAAGAATTATCATTGCATGAGGTTAAAGTAAATAAAAAAAATCATCTCCCAGATTACTTTGGGTCAGATGGGTTCAGCCAGAAATAAAAAAAATAGTGTGCTAATTGCTAATTTAAAAAACTATTCATAGCTTTCCAAGAAATACAGAAGCGTGAGATCTTTACAAATTCTGGAAGAAAGCAGATTTCTAGAAAGTCATTTGAAAATATGTCAAGAACATGGAAACTACTTACTATTCACTGTGGGTCCAGGAATCATACTTGTAAACACATCACTAGAGAATTTAATATTAATGTATTTATTTTTAGAATAGTACTTAAGAGGCAGAGAGAGAGAGACGTGTCCATCTTCCACCCACTGGCTCACTCTCCAAATGCCCACAACGGCCGGGAGCGCCAGGCCGGCACCAGGAGGCAGGAGCTCCATCTGGGTCTCCCTTGTGGACGGCAGGGACCGGCGGAGCCATCCCCTGCTGCCTCCTGGGGTGCACATTGTCACGAAGGTGGCACAGGGACAGGAGAGGAACTCCAGCCCAAGCACTTCGGTACGGGATGCCAGCCTCCCTGGCATGTCTTACTGTGCACCAAATGCTTGTCTTGGGATTTTAATACTTAGATGAAGATAGTCACTAAAGTGTATAATAGCCAAGAATTGAACTAAACATACATATCTGGTAATATTCATGGTAGGGAAATCTTCAGGTAGATTTCTATACAAATATGAGGGAAAATTATGGAGCTATTAAAATAATATTTTTCTAAGACGATTGTTTTAGGATTTATTTTATTTATTTGAAAGACAGAGCTACAGAGAGAGGTAGAGGCAGAGAGAGATCGTCCACCTGCTGGTTCAGTCCCCAGATGGCCACAACGGCCGGAGCTGAGCCAATCTGAAGCCAGGAGCCAGGAGCTTCTTCTGGGTCTCCCACGTGGGTGCAGGGGCCCAAGGACTTGGGCCGTCCTCTGCTACTTTCCCAGGCGCATTAGCAGGGAGCTGTATTGGAAGTGGAGCAGTTGGGACTCGAAACGTTGTTCATTTGGGATGCCGACACTGCAGGCCGGGGCTTTAACCCACTGGGCCACAGTGCCAGCCCTTAAAATACTATTTCAAAAGGTGTTCTGATACTATGGAATATATTTATTGTTGACTTTTATCTGTCACCTATCTGTCTCCGTCTGCAGTCTCTCTCTCTCTGTCTTCCCCAGAGAAGAGCTGACTGTGGAGAATGAAGGAAGAGCTAAAATCTCGAGGGTGATTATTACCCGGAATCAAGCACGGTTTTCATTTCCCACTTACATGCTGGGTTTTCACATTTCGTAGAGTAAGCAGGTGTCACTTTTACAGAAGAATGATGGCGCTAGCTTGTGTTCCTTTCCTGGTTTTGCTCCTATTGCTGGGTGATGCTGGGTTGTTGCACAGTGAGCTCTTCTGAGGTTGCGTCTGGTTTTTTGCTTCTGTACTGCTTTCCCTGAACGGGAGCGTTGGGAGTGTTGTACAGCTGAAACCAGCTGTCCTTGATGGCCGCCGTGACGGTCTTCCCGTGGGGCTTTTGCTTCTGACTTCAATGCAGGGTCCAGGCTGGCGGGCTTGGCTGAGTCAGGGCCAGAGCTGGCCGAGCTGGCACGGGGCACCTCACGACCACGAGATGTCGGGCTGGTTTTGGGGATCTCTTCCAGAGTTTTGTTTCCTCAGCTCCCATCAACTGTTTTTTTTTTTTTTCTTGAGTCACTATTACACGTTGAAAATTACAATAGCGTTTTCTATGCCCTTTTAAAAAGGATAGCACAGGCTGATACTATTTATTCTTGTTTTTCAATTTTATTCTTTTGGCTCTTGGTAGCCACATATTTTTTCATTTGAATGTTACAACCCCTTTGCCAAGGCACAATCACTAGACATAACATACAACAACACAACCACACACTCACTGAATAGATTCATGCTAAGCCTGAATGTGACACTGGAAAAACTGAAATTGTTATACTACCAAGACCTCATCCAGTAATATGACCTCTCTCGGGTTAGGCAAATGTATGTCTTTCAGGAAAGTTTCATGGTTTTCACGATCAAGTCCTGCATATTTCTTCTTAAGGTTATTCCTGGAGCTCTTATACCTCTAGTATTGTTGTATATGGGCTTTTTATTCAATTTCATTTTTATTCTTGCTAGTGTGTATGAAAATATTGATTTTTTTTTTAATTTGACAGGTAGAGTTAGACAGTGAGAGAGAGAGAAAGGTCTTCCTTCTGTTGGTTCACTCCCCAGATGGCCGTCACGGCCGGCGCTGCGCCGATCCGAAGCCAGGAGCCAGGTTCTTCCTCCTGGTCTCCCATGGGGTGCAGGGCCCAAGCACTTGGGCCATCCTCCACTGCCCTCCCGGCCACAGCAGAGAGCTGGACTGGAAGAGGAGCAACCAACCGGGCAAGAACCTGGGTGCCGGCGCCGCAAGGTGGAGGATTAGCCTAATGAGCCTCGGCGCCGGCCTCTTCCTAATTCTTGCAGTGTTTCAGTAGTCTCTGAGTATTCTGGGTTTGCATCCAGGGCACTGGGAAATGTTGCTCGTGTTAAAGCAGCTCCTCCATTAACTGTGCCCTGTCTTGGCTGTACCGTGCAGACAGTGCAGTGTCAGGGGAGAGTGGTGGTTGCAGATTCTGTGACAGGCACCCAGGCTCTCTGACGTCATGATCATGGGGATAGTTCTAGCGAATAGGACTTTGCTAAAGGTTCAATGTACATATATAGATAATGCATCATAAGGCATCATCCTTTTGTTCTAGTTTATATTTTTTATTTTATAATTTTTCAAATTGAGATAATTGTTTTTTGCATCTGGGGTTATTTGATGTAACCTAGTGGACTGGATAACCTGTGGGCTGAGTCTTGGAAGCAACACCAGTTGTTGCTAACTTTCCCTGCTACATTTTATTAGCCAATGGTTTATCAGGCTTTCTTTCTGCCTTCTTATTCATTAGGGGGTTTGGTGTTTGGTTTTTCCTATTGTGGTTCTTTCCTTGTAGAGAGATGGGAGTCAAGGTTCTGGGAGAGTGAGTGAAATGGGTCTTATTCACTCCAGGAACACTTTGCAGGCTGCTCCTTCAAACTCCTGCTTGTGCCTGTCTGGCAGGTAGGACCTCCTCTGTCACATCCAGATGGGCTAGAGCTACTCGGAGAATCGAACTACAACTCATCCTACTTTTTATTCTGCTTCTGTACTGGTTTCATATTTGAGATCCGTAGAATCTTCCGGTAGAGCCTTCCTCCCCCTAGTGAGTTTTCAGCTTACATTCTGTTGCTGGAGTTCAAGTTGGAACACTTTTCGGTGCAGCCCTGACCTTGGGACTGTGAACACCTTAGTCAGGGTTCCTCCCTTCATGCTCCAGTGATGTGGGGAGAAGTATCTACTTAGTTCCTTCTTTTATGGTCCAGTCACCACGTACTTCCCAGGAGCCAAGACCCTGTTTTATTTATTTGCTAATCCCTAGACTCTAGCACAAGTCCTGGACAGGTATGTATGTGTGTACACCAGTGTCTCCCCCTACCTGCACACACCCATGCACACACACACACACACACACACACTACCCTAAGTGCTGTTCATTTCAGTGAATTGATGCACAAAAGAGCCCAGGATGATGAAGGAGAGAACTGGATCGGGAATCTGATCCTTCCACGCTCACTGGCCGTTGATGTGACAACGGGCGAGTGATTCGTTTCTCATGGTCCAGAGGAGACCTGTCCTCTTGGGTCCCTGGAAGGCTCCTTTTGGACTTGGGGGAGGGGAACACATCCATCACCCAAAGGATGCGTTTCCGGATGAACCTGCAAAAGTGCCATCGCGCGTCTTGGGCACCAGAGCAAATCTCAATGACCAGCCCCCACCCCCCGCCCTTCCCAGGGCTATTTTTCAGCCCAGTACATTATGGATGATTTCAAAAGAGACCCTCTGTACATCCTGGACAACAACCACACCCACCTGCTGCTCGTGGACAACGGCTGTCACGGGCACCCCACCGTGGAGGCGAAGCTGCGCAACCAGCTGGAGAAGTACATCTCGGAGCGCACCATTCAAGGTCAGAGCGCGGCAGGGGGCCGCTGGGCTCCAGTGGTCGCTGCATTACTCAGCGGGGCATGGTGTGCCCCGCCCCCGCCCGCCACCAACCCCGTGGGTGTTTTCGTTGCCAAAGGAGAGCTGGGTTTCTTCCTTGTGCAGTCCAGGAGAGCTCCTGCCACAGGCACTCCTTCCACTCCTGTTTCCAGGGTAGAGCGCCTGCTGTCTCTCCTGCTAGACTTTATTTAAGAACAAGTAAAACCCACGAGGGCAGACAGGCGCTTAGGAAGTCATGCAGGTCTCTAGGGTAGAAATGATAAACGAATCGCCCACTCGTTTAACAACCAGATGTTTACTTTTTTTGAGTCTTGGCTACTGCGATGGGGTGGAATCAGCTAAAACACTGGTTTCAAGGGAAGGAGTCTTTATTTTCCTGGTCAGCGGCAACTACTTTCTCTTGTTGTGGACACGATGTTGAAATGTGTTCTGTGGGGGAAGCAGATCAGCTTGTGATTTCCTGATAGACTTTGAAACAGGGACTCGGACTTGTTGGAGAGAGCCCCTCTCATTGTCCTTCCACGCTGGGATATCTGAGCAGGAGAACTCTCAAGTGTGCAATAAATTCATGGAGAGAATACATCATTGCACGCGTTTCTCATCCACTTCAGAAAGCAGGATTGTTCAAATGAATGAGGGAATCTTTTTTAAAAGATTTATTTATTTGAAAGTCAGAGTTACACAGAGAGAGAAGGAGAGGCAGAGAGAGAGAGAGAGAGAGAGAGAGAGAGAGAGAGAGAGGGAGAGGGAAAGGTCTTCCATCCACTGATTCACTCCCCAATTGGCTGCAACAGCCAGAGCTGAGCCAACCCAAAGGTAGGAGCCAGGAGCTTCCTCCAGGTCTCCCATGTGGGTGCAGGAGCCCAAGGACTGGGCCAACTTCTGCTGCTTTCCCAGGCCACAGCAGAGAATTGCATTGGAAGAGCAGCCGGGACTCGAACTGGTGTCTGTATGGGATACAGGCACCACAGGTGGAGGCTTGGCCCGCTATGCCACTGCACCAGCCCAGACCTTCATCTCATTTCTATCAGCAGAAGTAAGGCGTGCACAGACTTTGGGACTGTTAAACATCAGTGACAAATCACAGCATTGGTTTGGGGCACAAGGCGCATCCACTGTGATCAGTGTTCGGCAAGTTCCCGTCCTGAGATGAGCGGCTAGCGGCTAACTCCCCTCGCACACCGAGTTCACGGGGCAGAAGCTCCCATGCACTCTCCTGAGGGAGGCGAGTTTTGCTGTTGAACCCCAAGTTAACGTTCCTTTGCATGTTTTACAGATTCCAACTATGGTGGCAAGATCCCTATTGTGTGCTTTGCTCAAGGAGGTGGAAGAGAGACTTTGAAAGTAAGTTCTTTTTTTTTTTTGTTACAGGCAGAGTGGACAGTGAGAGAGAGAGAGAGACAGAGAGAAAGGTCTTCCTTTGCCGTTGGTTCACCCTCCAATGGCCACTGCGGCCGGCGCACTGCGCTGATCCGATGGCAGGAGCCAGGTGCTTCTCCTGGTCTCCCATGGGGTGCAGGGCCCAAGCACTTGGGCCATCCTCCACTGCACTCCCTGGCCACAGCAGAGAGCTGGCCTGGAAGAGGGGCAACCGGGACAGAATCCGGCGCCCCAACCGGGACTAGAACCCGGTATGCCGGCGCCGCCAGGTGGAGGATTAGCCTAGTGAGCCGCAGCGCCGGCTGAAAGTAGTTCTGGTTTAGCTTTCTAGAAGATTGATGAACAAACTTACCCAACGAATCTGTATTTTCAGGGCTTTGGGGCTCATCAGATCTAACCTGATTGATTACTGTAGCAAGTAGGAGGTGTCTTTCTTTCACATGCTAGTCCCTGCACAGTTAGGTTGCTTGCCAGGTGGGACAATCTGGGAGAGAATTTGAAGTGATGTGAGTAGCCTGTGTCTTAGAGTGAACTTTGATGTTAATCTGCCAAAGAGGAGAACCGGCCTGAATTCCTGAGATGGAAAGGTGGGAGCCAGCGTGCGTTCTGGAGAACTGTGGCCACCCGGTCTGCATGGAGGCCTCCCCCAGGTCAGATGTCCCCAGGCTATCATCCAGGTGTCTCCTGGTGATGCAAGGACTCCCCACGGAGGCATCCCAGACCCTGGCTGATTCTAAAATTATAGAAAGCCGCTTGGGGGACTCTGCACCTGCAGCATTGACCAACTGGGCACGAATCAGCTTCCCAGCCCCTCTGTGCGTCTCTGAGATTCCGATTGCCCCCTTGTTCCTCAGGACGGCCCCAGGACCCCCTGGGTAGGAGTCCTCGGATCCGCAGGGCTGACACGCAAGCTGTGCACCTGCTCCCACATACTCTAAATCACCTCTAGGTTATGTATGATATCGCATACAAAATGGCTTTTACTTTGATGTTTATAAAATAATGATGATGGGGAAAGTCTGTACAAACCCAGTCTAAACACAATTTTTCTTTTCAAATATTTTCAGTCTAAAGTTGGTTGAACCCATGGTTGGGAAACCTATGGATACATTAAGCTCATCTTGCTTGTAGCTAGCCATTTGTGTGCTTTTTAGAAATGGAGCATTTTAGTTTGTGTGTGAAGGTATCATTTTCAAAAGCCCATTTCTCTGGGAGTAGGACATTACAAGGAAGTAATGTTTAACTCCTTTTAAACATTTATTTCCTTGTTGACTGCATGCTTTCTCATCCCCCTAGCCTGTTTTAACTCTAAGGTGGGGATTATTTCAAAGACAGAGACCCTCTCCCCTCCCATGACCAGAGTATGTCCCTTGGGTTGGAGTAATCGCTGGCGTAATGACTTAGAATTGTAACATAGCACGTTTCCTTGTTCATTCTTTTCAATAGCAGTGGTCTTCTCTCTCAGTAATTCAACAGATATTTATTGAGTATCTACTATGGGCTCTATTCTTGAGACCATTGCTAAATGAAACTCTTCAGATAAAGACTTTGCAGGGAAAAATTTAAATGGAGTTTTTTTTTTTTTCAATGTAAAGTGATAAAAAAATGAATGCTCAAAAAGTAGCCAAATCACTTCTCAGCCTTTTGGCTAAGATCAAGTGTAGAAAGTAGCCATCTAACAGAGGAAGAGCAATGGAGAGAACATGACTGGACGATGGCTCCCTGTGTTCCCTTGGTTTTAATGACCCGTGATTATTTTAAAATGGACTGTACAGGAGTGAAATGGACATCTTTTCATTTGGTTATTGTTCCAAGCCCTTGCCTGTATTCCTGCTGAGTTATAGTCTTTTTACTCCTTTAACTCTATTTAGTGGAGCATTAAGTCTTTGACTATATTGTACATTAAAATGTTATCTCAAAAATTTTAAAAAATTAGGAAAAAAAACAGGGATGGCAGGGAGGGAAGGAGGGAGGGAGGTAGGTATTGTGTTCTTAGAATTGTAGCTGTGAGCTGTATGGAATCTGCTCTCTTTGAATTAATATCACGTTACCATGAGAATAATGTTGTAGTGATTGTGTATTTGCTGTGGGCGATATCTAATGCATTAATAAATTCCTTAAAATAAAAAAATCATAAGGGATAAAAAAATTTTTTGGCTTGAGGTGGAGAGTTTTGGCCCAGGGTGGCGAGAAAGATCAGAAGCAGTGGAAGTGTAGTGCTGTGTTTCCCCAGGGTTTCCCACCAGTGTCTGCCCAGCCAGTTCACGATCCACGGAACAGCAGGCTAGGAGAGCTGGGGCAGGGAGCGAGGGTCTCTGCAGCTCTCCTTCCCCACTCCATGCTTGGGCTCAGGCAGCGAGACACACAGGGAGCCCCCCTGCCCTGTGTCTTCTCTAAGGGTGCATTCAGTCCTAAAGAGGTGGCTCTCGGTTTCCATGTGCTGTGCGTGGATGGATCGCTTCATCCTGCACCACGCTCACGTCCCGAAAACCCGATCCCCTGGGCCAACCTCTGCAGTTAGGATAAAAGCAATCAATGTGATGAACGTGTGATAGCCATTTATCCTGGAAGCAACGGCATTTCTGTTCTTTTTTTTTTTTTTAAAAAAAGATTTTATTTATTTATTTGAGAGATAGAGTTACAGAGAGAGAGAGAGAGAGAGAGGGAGAGAGAGAGGTCTTCCATCTACTGGTTCACTCCCCAAATGGCCACAACCACCAGAGCTGGGCCAATCTGAAGCCAGGAGCCAGGAGCTTCTTCTCGGCATTTCTTTGTGTGCAGTGGCACACGCTCACGCGTGAATGCATGTTTATTCCCCGACTGTTAAATAAATCCGCTGTCAGTTGTGCAATACGTATATGGGTACCTGTGCTTTGAATTCTTATCTCAGGGGCGATGACCTGGGACAGCAACCCAGGTATTTAGGCCACATCACTGAGTCTTGGTCACCTCCATCCCACACGCCGTCCGCGGTCACGTGACGTGCTGGGCTTGTGGTGGTCTCTCAGATACCACGTCGGGTTTTGGAGCTGTCGGTTTTGCACACGGGGCTGAGCTCAAGTCCTTTAAAAACGCAAGCCCGTCACGTGTCCTCCGTGGACGTTGTTGTCCGAGGAAGCTGCACAGCGGCTGGCTTTTCCTGCTCCTCAACAAGCCACTGCTGGCGTTTGCTTTCGAAGCCCCAGAGCAGAGAGCGCAGGAGGATCAGCCTGTTTGTTCTTCAGCTGGACTTAGAGCCTACGCTCGGCGGGGGCCGCCCAGCATCCGTGTCTCTCCCTTCTGTCTCACTGTTCCCCCTCTCGCCCCCTCCCAGGCCATCAACACCTCCATCAAAAGCAAGATTCCCTGTGTGGTGGTGGAAGGCTCGGGGCAAATCGCGGACGTGATCGCCAGTCTGGTGGAGGTGGAGGACGCCCTGGCCTCCTCCACCGTCAAGGAGAAGCTGGTGCGCTTCCTACCCCGCACCGTGTCCCGGCTGCCCGAGGAGGAGACCGACAGCTGGATCAGATGGGTGCGTTGGGGGCCACACCCCGGAGGGCTGGGAGAGAGGAAACCAGGTTGCTGGGGCAGGGGGTGGGGGAGACTCCATCTAAGCCCTACCTCCGCCAGCAGCTGCCGGGGCTTAATTCGGATTCTGCTCTGGTCCTCACAGGTGGCCTGGGGGTGATCGCAGTGTAGAGAGGTTCAGTGACTCCCGGAGTGTCTGTTCCTCATAAGGGTTTCCTCGTGCAGGGTTGAAATTCAAGGCTTTGATGCCACAATGCCAACACATGTGCCCCTGTGTTTCCTCTGTGTTGGTGTGGGCAGGACAGGAGCCCCTGGCAATGCTGTTTTCAGAATTCAGACTCTAACTGGAGTCTACATCTCTTGGAATCCTCATCTTCCTTCTTGGGCCCTGTGAGAAGTGTGACTCCCCTGGATGCTTGTGTTTCTTGTTGCTAAGCTGAGAAAAGCATTTTAACACACCAGTGCTGTGCGTCCTCACTCGTCTCATGACTGCTGATGACCTGTGCCTTGCACCTTCCCCGCGGCTCAGTCCGTTAGAAAGCTCACGTTCGTGTCGATGGGTCACACTCCCGTCAGCTCATTCACAAGTGGCCTTTGACATTTGGCTATTTTTAGCAGCAGGTGCTGTCCCTGGAGATTTGCTGCCAGCAAGGAGGTCGTTTTAATCATGGAGCCCGTTTCCTCATGAGAGTTGAAGGTTGGATTTGGTATAAAGACTGTGAGATTTTGAATAATGAGTTTATAAGTAAATTGAGATCCTGGAATAGTGAAGGTAATTTCTCCTTCCTCCTGGTGCCCTTTGTTGCTATTTAAGGGAAGCCTGGACAGTAACGAGAAAGTCCACGCAGACTCCTTGGCCGCCACATTTAGTAAAGTACAGGAAGTGGGGCTCTCCTGGCCTGACGTGACCTCACACAGAGGACAGTTAGCCAGGAGTCTCGATGGAGCAGGGGACCCAGAATGAAATTCAGGAGTTAAAGGTCCAGACGAGCCTTCTTTCTGTAGCACTGGCGTTAAGTGGAGCTCTAGTGACCGCTCACCTGGTATTTCTACTTGGTCACCTGGTATTGCGCTTGGTCAAGGCAGCTGCATCTAGGAGCTGAAAGGAGACGGGAAGGGCAGATGTGTGAGTGGAAGCTGACGAGCTCATGAAGGGCTTCCTGAGGCTGTGTTCAAACGCAGCGATTCCCCCGGAGGGCTTGAGCGTGTGTGGGGTGGGCAGTGTGCCCAAGGCTGTGTCCAGGAAAGCACACGTGGGTTGGAGTGGCAGAACAGCACTGGAGAATGCCTGGGTATGTAGTGGGTCCCTGCGGCCATCTCTCTGACCCTTGGTTTGCTCTGTGTCCATTTTCATTTTTTCCTTCTCCCCCACTTTTTTAATCTCAGAGGAGAAGATGTCTCACCTCTCTAGCACTGCCTGTCTGCACTTGCGCACCGTAGTGTTGGGACCTGGACCCTCCTTTTAACCCCTCATGTGTGGTTGGGCCTTTTCCTTCAGCCCGAACGGAGGCTGCAGAAGTGGGGAAGACACTGCCTTTCTGCTCGCATCCCCCCCGCCACCTACCCTCTCCCTCAGATCCCCCTGGGTCTGTGTTTTTCTGCAGTTTTTGTTGACTTCCTCATCATGTCCTGAGCACTGTGTCTTCTGAATCAATTACCTTTTCCAGGAAACTGGGGCTTTAAAAGCTCACCTAATTTTCAAATCCGAGAGAGCTCTCCCTAGTCTACTTCCTTCCAACAACAGACCCCGAGACTTCTCACTCACGCTTCCTGAGACTTCTGCAGTTCCAATTGTTTCCAAGAAAACCCACCATCACACTGAACTCAATCTACCTGAAACTAAACTTGCTCTCCGAGAGAGAGAGAGAGAGAGAGAGAGAGAGAGAGAGAGAGAGAGAATCCCTCACCAGGCTCTCACCAGGCTTACCAATGGAATTAGGGACTCTTTCATTTTGAAAAAGCTTCAGAATTAACCATTATAGAAGCTTCACCAAGGCTAACATAGCCAAGTCTTTATCTCCTTATTAGTCACTGAGTCTTTTGGTTCTCACTTCCACTGGAACTTTTCTTTCTGACTGTTTCATGGCCATTAAACCTTTGGGACCACAGTTGGGTGGTTTCTGTGGTCTTCTCTTGCCCTTTGTTCATCAATATACGCATTCAACGATTGAGCATCTGCCGTGCCCCAAGCATTGTCTGTCTGTCTGTCTCTCTCACATACCTATCTAGTCAAATCAGGCTTTCGGCTCTTTGCTAGGGGCTTTTTGCTATGTGTGCTGCTGTATGACGAATGCCTGACCCTCGTGGTGGTCATTATGGTCATTTAGACACTAGAAGCTGTGGGTACAGGAATGAAGGAGACCTGGAAATCCCCAAGAGGTGTAAGGAGAGAAATTTATGCTGAAGAAAACTGGCTGATAATTTTTTTTCTTTCAATGTTGCCAGCTCAAAGAAATTCTTGAAAGTTCTCACCTATTAACAGTTATTAAGATGGAAGAAGCTGGGGACGAGATTGTGAGCAATGCCATATCCTATGCACTGTACAAAGGTGAGTGCGGCAGCGCCTTCTCAAGTGTCAGCTCTGGGCTGCTGTCCGGGGCTTTTCATGACTTTTTGTAAAACCAGCTTTGCTGAAATGTAATTTTTTTTTTTTTTGACAGGCAGAGTGGACACTGAGAGAGAGAGACAGAGAGAAAGGTCTTCCTTTGCCATTGGTTCACCCTCCAATGGCCGCCGCGGCCGGCGCACCGCGCTGATCCGATGGCAGGAGCCAGGTGCTTCTCCTGGTCTTCCATGGGGTGCAGGGCCCAAGCACTTGGGCCATCCTCCACTGCTCTCCCGGGCCACAGCAGAGAGCTGGACTGGAAGAGGAGCAGCCAGGACAGAATCCAGCGCCCCGACTGGGACTAGAACCCGGTGTGCTGGCACCACAAGGTGGAGGATTAGCCTAGTGAGCCGCGGTGCTGGCCGAAATGTAATCTTTCATTTAGTTCTATCTTCAGTTGGAATCCAGATAACTAACTACTATTGACTTGGTGAGGTGCATCTGCCTAATAGAAAAAGAATTTTTATGCCATTAAAATACTGGTCAAATAAGATCAAAGCACTCTCCAAAAAGCTATTTCTAACAGTGGTTTAAAAAAAAGTTTTTTTTTTTTTTTTTACTGTTGGGGACTGCTTTGAGAATGTGACAGAACTGTGTGTTTTTGTCCTGGAGTTACATGTGTGGAAATACACATGCCACACAGATAAATAATGTTGCATTCATTTTCAGGGGTTTACAAATCTCCCAAAGCTTATGAATGAAACTCAGGCTGGGGCCAGCGCTGTGGTGTAGCAGGCTAAGCCTCCACCTGCAGTGCTGGCATCCCATGTGTGTGTGGGTTCGAGTCCCGGCTGCTCCTCTTCTGATCCAGCTCTCTGCTGTGGCCTGGGAAAGCAGTGGAAGATGGCCCAAGTCCTTGGGTCCCTGCACCCATGTGGGAGACCCAGAGGAAACTCTTGGCTTCATATTGGCCCAGGTCTGGTTGTTGCAGCCATTTGGGGAGTGAACCAGCAGATGGAAGACCTTTCTCTGTGTCTCTCCCTCTCTGTCTGTAATTCTACATCTCAAATAAATAAATAAATATCTAAAAAGCAACAAAAAAAGAAAAGTAACAATTCTCATGTATGATTTTTACTGTGTTAGAAAAACATCAAAGGTAATATGACCTGTAATAAGTAGATCCTTGGCAAAGCCTCACTATTCGGAATTGAACCGCTTGATTAATAAGGCAAAGTACAGCCGGCGCCGTGGCTCACTGGGCTAATCCTCTTCCTGTGGCACCGGTACCCCAGGTTCTAGTCCCAGTTGGGGTGCCAGATTCTGTCTCGGTCGCTCCTCTTCCAGGCCAGCCCTCTGCTGTGGCCCGGGAGTGCAGTGGAGGATGGCCCAAGTCCTTGGGCCCTGCACCCGCGTGGGAGACCAGGAGGAAGCACCTGGCTCCTGGCTTTGGATTGGCTCAGTGCACCGGCTGTAGCGGCCATTTGTTGGGTGAACCAATGGAAGGAAGACCTTTCTCTCTGTCTCTCTCCTCTCTCACTGTCTAACTCAAAAAAAAAAAAAAAAAAAAAAGGCAAAGTACAATGAAGAGGACCAGGCAGGCAGCAGATGCAGTCGAAGCCTCTGTCACCCACTAGAATTTTGATTGTTCTTGCCAAAAACTGGGTTATGATGGTGCTGATTATGGTGCTGATTCAAGTGGAGTTATATCTGCTCAGATAAACAGACAGAAGATTCTGGAAAAGACAGGAAGGATGTTACGGTGTGAGGGATTATCACTGTCATAGATTCACGCACAGCGTAAGTCAGATTCAGCCCTTGGAAAAGAATGGTTGTAGAAGCTGAATCTCGGGAGAATCTCAACACCGGTGCTGCTAGACTTATGCTGGGTTTGCATCCTGGTTAACCCATCGAGAACTGAAAATACCCGAACTTGAATGCCTGGATACACCTTCCCAACATCCTGGTCCAGTGCTGGCGTCCCTAAGCACGCTCGGAACACTCGCATTCACCTGCAGCTAGGCAAAGCCATCTAATAGAAAGCCTGCTTTATAACAAAGCGTCGGCTGTAGTTCACTGGATAGTGTTCTGAAAGTGAGAAACAGAATGGCCCTGTACATACACTTCTCTGCTGTCTGAAAGTTAAAAAATCATTACGTTGAACCATTGTCAGATCATGGACTCTGTGTATCCCCTATGACACTGTGAGCCTGAGTGGGTCCTTAGTCCATGCCTCAGGATCTTTGAAATGGGGGCGAGAGTGACTGGAGTTGAATGGAAATGGCAGCTCCGAGTGTCTGATTCTAAGAGGATACTCTCGAAGCTGCCTCTGACCCCACGTGGCTCTGAGAGCGGCCTCACGCCACGGGTCTGACTCTGCTTTCTGGGTCTCCTCTGGCTTCCCCCGCACAGCTTTCAGCACCAACGAGCAAGACAAGGACAACTGGAACGGACAGCTCAAGCTGCTGCTGGAGTGGAACCAGCTGGACCTGGCCAACGACGAGATTTTCACCAACGACCGTCGCTGGGAGGTAAGCAAGGCCCCTGGGTTACTCCAGGGCTGGGCCGGCAGTGCGCTCAGCAGCGATCGGCTTGTTGGGGAGAGGGCCCCCCCTCCCCGGGAAGGCCCCCTGGAAGGATCCTCCCGTCCTGGTACGTCAGTGTTGCTGAGCCCCACGTGCCTTGTCTGGGCACTGGGCTCCTGACACAGATGTTCTCACACGAGGTCTCGTCCATCCACCAGCGCCATCCAAGCTTCATGGTCCTTCGGCCACGATGGCTGTCTCAGTGAGACGGCACGGATCGCCTCTCGGGAGTGGGTGGGTGAAACGGGAAAGTGCGTATGTGCATGGTGAGGGGACGTTCTTGACCGGAACCCGGACGGCAGCCCTCCTTCTGCTTCCTGCCCCCTCTGCCTTGCCGAGTCCTGAGAAAGGGAGTTGGCAACAGGGAGGTGCAGGAGGGAGACAGGACAGCTGGACTGAAATCATCAGTGAATGTCTCAGCGCTGGGCGTTTGGGACTGTGCCGGCAAAGGCAGCACCTTTAATGTGGAAGCGGCACTTGCCATAAAACCATTATTTCCAGTCGACTGCCTTTTCTCACTTGGCAATTTGCTGTGCGTGTTAGGACCGCGTGTGGTAGCAGCGCCGCCTTGCGTGTGACTGAAGCTCATCTGCCTTAGACGGATGGGGAGGAGGAGGGAGGAGCTGTCGGACTTACACTCGCAGGCCGTACTTGCAAGCCTGCTTCTCTGTTTTCAGCTCTTCTGAGTTAATTCAGTCCTTAGTGGCAGGGAGAATATAGTTGTATTTGTAGGTCTAGATTTGAAGGGGCTGCTGTCTCATAACTTTTATCCTAGACAGCCCGATTCAGAAACACTGTCAGACCTATTGTATAAACAAGACTGAAACTGGATCTATATGAACATGTGATCAATTTTAATGGGAGCTGTGCAAATACAGTAATGGATCATGAATTTTTAAGCGATTCATTCCCTTAGCAAACATCGTCCGTGTTTGTCTTGGCGGGATAGTGGACCTGATTACACAGCGCCAGGCTTTAGTTAGTGGAGGAAAAGCAGGCTGTCAGATCTGGCTGATTGGTTCCTAAAGGAATCCTTGTGTGTGAAGCATTCTATTTAAGTTAGGTCAGATGCTACAGATAAACGCAAAGTCAGGTGCCCAGTGAGTGGTGCGTTTAACTTTATTAACTTGGCTAATGATTGTTAGAAGTGAAGGGTAGACAGCCAGCGCCGCGGCTCACTAGGCTAATCCTCTACCTGCAGCATCAGCACCCCAGGTTCTAGTCCCTGTCGGGGCGCCAGATTCTGTCCCGGTTGCCCCTCTTCCAGGCCAGCTCTCTGCTGTGGCCCAGGAGGGCAGTGGAGGATGGCCCAAGTGCTTGGGCCCTGCACCCCATGGGAGACCAGGATAAGTACCGGGCTCCTGCCATCGGATCAGCGCGCCATTGGAGGGTGAACCAACGGCAAAAAGAAGACCTTTCTCTCCGTCTCTCTCACTGTCTACTCTGCCTGTCAAAAAAAAAAAAAAAAAGTGAAGGGTAGTAACGGTTAAGAGCCTGGGGCCAGCCCCACGGCAAGGCTCTTGCCATTGTACATAACCTCTCAGTGTCTCAACTTCCTCCCGCGTGGCCTGGTGGGGCCAGCTCCCACTGGCTTACTCTGATTTACAGAAGCAGCTGCTGAAGTTTTAGGGATTTTGTCAGTTGGTTGTTCAACTTAGTCATTATTAAAAATTAAATTATGCAAGCCTAGAACTAAAGTAAGTTAAAGGTAACAAGTAATTAAATCTCACCACCATCGAGTCCTTTTACTGTATTCGCTATTGTCTATGCCCCAGGTTATTTACGTCTGGTGCACCCGTGTGCAGGAAATACTATACCCGCACAGTCACACGTGGCTCTGCATCCATTCCCAAGGCTGCATTCAGTGTCGCCCCACTAGTACTGAAAACCTGGCCAAGGTGGAGAGTTTGCACCATGGAAATAGGCAAAGATGACAAATCAATGACAAATCAAGGCCTGTATGTCCTTTCTGAGAGCTGAAAACACTGACCAGCACACCCCGCTCATCAGAAAAGGGAGATGGTGGACCTCGGCCTGTCATGGTGATTCAGTCACACAGTGTTTCCGGAGTGCTTAGAACATCGGCACTTACTAAGCACTCTGTCTTTAAAAATGAATAAACATCTCTGGCATAATAATATTTGTGCAGCCTTTTACCATGCACAGCGCAGTCTCATTGTGTTAATTTCCTTGTCCCTCATGGATCCATGGCTCCTTGGCCATTGCAAGGTGGACGTTGCTGGTGATTCCTTGAGGACTGGCTCTGAACTGAAATTTCTGGAAGGAGCTTGACCTGTGCTATCTTGTTTCGTCCTCACAACCACCTGTGTCAGAGAAAAGCCACTGAGGGTTGCAGACACAATTTTATTCTAGGTCACCTAGCAGGAAGATGGTAGAATGAGGTTTGGAAGCCAAGGCTTGTCTCTCTGCAAAGCCTGGTCTCTCTCCCCTCGGCCAGTGCTTCTCAGAGGGTGGCCCTAGACTGGCAGCCATGTGCTGGACACTACTGGACCCCACCTTGTACTTGCTGAGCCGGAAATTCCAGGTTGACTCCAGCAATGTGTGTTTTCCCAAGTCCTGCGGGTTTCAGGTGTGTAGCCGACGGGAAAGCACGTGGACTTGGGAGGGTGTGTGCGATCCGGGGCCTTGAGGACCGAGAGCAGCTGCCGCTCTTGCCGTGCCCGGTCCAGTGGGATCCATCCTGCAGGGGCCCAAGGGAACCTTGACAGTTCCCTCTCCAGGCAGCGAGTGGTCCCCAAGAGACCACCATTAGACAGAAACATGAGCTGTTAATGCTGCCATTGGCAGAGGCTGTTCACCTAAATTGGGGCCAAGGCATGAGTGGGTGAAGTGGGCTGAGTTGGCAACAGTGAGGGCTCCCGGGAGCGGCTGCTGTTCCGCTCTGGCAGGTGCTCGCCATGTCACCAGGGCTTCTGGTTTCCATTCCTAAGTGTAGACCTGGGTGAGCCTTCTGATTTCTAAACATTGGCAATGGGATCAAATGGCCGCACGTCCTGTGGGATGCACAGAACACATCTAAGAGCTGGTGCAAGCTGTGGCCCGCTGGTTTGTGTCTGGAGTAAGCATCAGTTAGCTTTCTGAAGCGTCTCCATAGGCTTCTATGGGGTACGTTTGGTTAGGAACCCATGACATGGAGGTAAAGAAAAGTAGGAAGTGTAACAGCCCAGTGTTCCAGTGCCTTACCAGTAAGCAACATCCCATGCCTTTGCCTGGTACGTGAGGTTTGCACATGCTATGGTGGACTCCGTTTTGCCGATGGTATTAGAGACGTCAGTGGCCATGATGGAAGGTTCATGGGTGCCTGGGAAAGGCAGTGGATCCCGTGGTGCCGAGTGAAGAGACAGCATTGGTGGTGAGTCCGCCATCAGGGTAGCCTTCAGAGAAATGGTCCCAGCTGCTGCTGGCCCTCGGCCCCTAGCTGAGCCCCTGCTTTTGCCAGGGATTCTTGACCAGCGTCACCCTTGCATGGGAGTCAGGGTGGTCAGGGTGTACTTAGCTCCACCCTATGTAAGCACGAGCCCTCCTCTGGCTCATTTCAAAGATTCCACCACGCCGCTGCCCCACCTAGATGTTTGAACTGAAATCCACCGTGGTGTGAACATGGAAAAGCTACATTTCATTCTCAAAGCTGAGAAAGATGCCTGGTGTTTTCTTTGGGGGCGTGGGGTGCGAGTCCTGTCTCTGTTCTTTCTCCGTAGTCTGCGGACCTCCAAGAAGTCATGTTCACGGCCCTTATCAAGGACAGGCCCAAGTTCGTCCGCCTCTTCCTGGAGAACGGCTTGAACCTGCAGAAGTTTCTCACCAACGACGTCCTCACTGAGCTCTTCTCCAACCACTTCAGCACCCTGGTGTACCGCAACCTGCAGATCGCCAAGAACTCCTACAACGACGCCCTGCTCACCTTCGTCTGGAAGCTGGTTGCAAGCTTCCGGAGAGGCTTCTGGAAGGAGGAGAGAAGCAGCAGGGACGACTTGGACGTGGAGCTCCGCGTAGGTCCCGGGAGAGCTGTCTGCCCGGCGGCTCTGATCTTTTGTCTTCCTTTAGAAAAAAACCTCTCGCTTCCTGCTCTCCCGTTCTCTACCTCTTCGCCATGTTGACCCGCTTAATTCTTTGTCTGTGACACCGAGTCTGCCTGGTGCCTTTTCTCTCGCCTTGCTTTATCCCCTGTGCTACATTTCCTACTTGCTACAATGTTTCTGAGTTGCAGAGCTCAGTGTGTTGTGCCTTGTGTGAGCCTCTAACAGGACGCAGGGACAAACACATGGCCGCCCGCTATGGCTTAGGCTTCTGTGAGCGTCTAACAGGACGCAGGGACAAACACATGGCTCAGGCTTCTGGCCGGCATCTGCTTCAGGTCACTCCCTGCTTCCCATGCGAGAGACCGAGCGCCTGACCAGCGTTCTCTCTGAGGACAGGGACCATGAGTATCTCCAGAGGGATAACCCAGGTGTCTCTCTGAGAAGATGCTGTCGCTGTGCTACCTACGGTCCCCCAGGGCCTTCCCGCGTTAGGGACCAGCAGGCCCAGTTTCCATTGGTCAACATCAGCACCCTTTGCTGAAAGATTGATCTAATCAGAGGGGAGTTGTGTAAAGACCCCAGCTCTTCCCCACCACAGAAGGCCACCCTCGGGTGTAGAATCGGCGCTGGTTCTACAGCTGCCGGCAGAGCCGATCTCTGGTTACCATGACGACTTGCTCACTAATGCACCTTTTATTGTGGTTTTTCTTCTGATCGCATCTCCTCATTTTCCTCTTGCTTTTCTGCTGTCAACTCTCAAGCTACCTGCCTTAAATTCTTGACTTGGGGACCCAGAGTAGATGACCTTTTGTAATTCTCTGTGTTAAAAACCTTACAGAGCTAGGCGTGTGTGTGAATTAGAAGTGTTTAGAGAGCTTCCGTTGGACCCTGTTTGTGTTGGAACCTCTGCAGTGTGTGTCTCTGGGCTTCACGTATTTTAATACTTCGGTAAAACCTATAAGGAACACGTACTGCTAACTGTTTTCTGTCGGGAAAATTTCCACTGAAGATGGTGACTGTTGAACAGGAGCTGGGATTCTAATGGAAATGTTGGGAGTCAAATCTTTGAATGAAAGGCCAGCAGTTTTAGGTTGTGATATTTGAACTGAAACGGAAGGAAATTTAGAATTTAGTTTGAATGATTTATTTTTCTAGGTGAAAAACAGATTTATATAGTGATGAGAAGGAACTACTTTCTCTGTGGCCTGTGGGAAGTCACTCAGTTTTAAAATTGCTTGCAGTACGTATTTCCACCTCTTACAGCTTTCTGTCTAGTTGTTCGTTGTCTTTTATGATTGATAAAAGATTTTGTGTCGAGGGAGACTAACTAGTGAGTCGCAGAGGGGACGTCACAGGCTCAGACGTAAAGCTACGAGGTCTCCAAGCAGGGGCTCTCCCCCAAGGCTTCCTGACCCCCACTTTCCCTGGGAGAGTAGTGTACGCAAAGCCACGTCCATTACACGGGCTGACCACAGGCTCTCACCCCTCCCAGGACGTGGCCTTCATCACCCGGCACCCCCTGCAAGCCCTCTTCATCTGGGCCATTCTGCAGAACAAGAAAGAACTCTCCAAAGTCATTTGGGAGCAGGTAAATGCCCATGGCCGTGCTACATATACACCAAACGTTCGTGCTGCTGTAACAGTTCTGACTTTTCACCTGTCCGGTCCCAGACCTCGCCAGTCCAGCAGAGGGTCTGCCCTCCCACGAGCACGGGTCTCTGGTTCGTGTCCGTGGAGCTGTGCTTGGGAAGGTAGCTGTGTTTGAGGCACGACCCGGGAAGCACCTGCTTCCCAGCTGGGAGAACATGTGTGATTGTTTTCTCATCTAATTTAAAAGCCATTTTCTGGCTTTATTGCATTATGGACAGGAAGTAGGGCCCGAAACAACTGTACTTTGGAAAACACACTGCTGCTTGGCCTTGTGACTTAGCAAGTACTAATCTTTGTGATGACTTAAGGACACATGCAGTACCTCCTCCATTTGTAGAGTGTAAAGTTGGACACTGAGCGCTGGATTCACACACAGGGTCTTAGCAGTTGCTTTGACCCCATCTCCTATGTCGTTGTCCACTGTCTGTCCCTTTGAGCTGTTCCAGTAGCCTGGCACCCCGCCGTCAGAGCCTTGCTGTCAGTGTCTCATGGCAATTATCTTGATATTGTCCTCTTTATATGCTGCTTCCTCATTCAAGGCCTCTGTCCACACACACTCAAGTTCAAGGCTGTCTTGTGCCCATTACAAGTTTTACTTGGAATCGTTGCGAGTAGTTTCAGACTTCCATCCCCATTTCGCCGGGACTTCCCACTTGTCTGTCATTCATGTTGATGTGACCGCTTAACATTCTCTGCCTCCCCCAAAGACCAGGGGTTGTACCCTGGCGGCCCTGGGAGCCAGCAAGCTCCTGAAGACGCTGGCCAAGGTGAAGAATGACATCAACGCTGCTGGGGAGTCCGAGGAGCTGGCAAACGAGTACGAGACCCGCGCAGCAGGTGCGTCTCCAGGAATGGGGCTCCGTGGCAGGTGCAGGTCTGCCCGGTGTCCCACACACCATGGGTGGCACTCCCAGGCCCAGTGGCCAAGGTCGGTGGTGTGTCCAAGCGCCCCCTGCTGGCCTGACCAAGCACTGTGCTTGCCATACACAGACCTCTTGGTCTGGAGCCCTTGCTGGCTTCCCCAGGAGCAAACGTGCAGACATTGGGGCTCTCTGATGCCACGCACCCAAGGCCCAGGTCTAAGTGCCTCAGCACCTTCGGGAACGCGGCAGAACAGTTTGGTTTTTTTAGATGCTGTTAAGACACTGGCAGGTCTGAGACTTTTTCTGATGTGCGGACTAGTGAGTTAGCCTGTTAATTTCCTAAATAAATCCTTCCAGAAGACCCCAGGCCCCTGGAGCAGGAACACAGATGGTTTCTCACAGAAGCACAGGCAGAGTCGGAGCGGTATCTTTGGTCGGTTTCCTAAGCCTCGATTCCCTGCTGGCCACGTGGGGAACGGCGGTCCTGCGGCCCTGCGCAGACGGAGCGTCCCTGAGCCGGCTCCTCACCTGGAGGGGCGTGGCGGGGCGGAGGTCTCCTGGGGCGCCTCTAGAGGGCGATGTCTGACTTCTACTTGCTCTTCAGTCTTTGAACTTGTTGAGCTCTGGGCAGAAGCCCGGACCCCTTGGGAATGGGAGGAATCTAGACTTGCACTGCCTCCCAACAGCACAGCTCCAGCCTGCTCAGTGTCTCCTGATTTCTCGTGTGGCTGTACGCCTGCAGAGGGCTCTTTGCATGCACGCCGGCCTGTTGTCTTATTTAATGAAAAAATGCTTCTGTGTTTAGCATCTGCGTGTTGGGGAAGAAAGTGTCCAATGACTTCTTTGAAGCTACCAAATTTCAGGGGTGCTGTGTACATTTCTAGGTGCCCGAAGTTAGGCCACAGCTCTTGCTGTTTTGATTTCTCTGTTTCTCCTGAAGCAACTACATCTTGGTCTCTTGGTCATTAGGCTTTGAAATGTATGCGCGCCCTGCGAGGGCTAGCTCCGCACTTCTCCTTTCTGTCCCGCACTGCGTCTAGCTGCCCAGAGACTCACCAGGAAAGCATGGAATTGACGTGAGAGGGACAAGGGCCTGCCTAGCTAAGGGGAGGCACGGGTCCACCTGTGCCCAGGCTGAAGCCCACCAAAGAGGGGGCTCCCCAGGTCCAGTGTGGCTGCACTCACTGTAGGATGGAGCTGTGGGTGTGGGACCCCCAGGGCAGCTCTCTGCTCAGTGAAGGGCTGAGTTGTGATGCGGTCTCTGTGCCCGTGTCAGTCTGGATCCTGCACCTGGGCTGCTCTTGGATTCAGGGCTTGGCTGGGGGTGGGGAAAGGACAGTGGCACACGTGTGTGTGTGTGTGTGTGTGTGTGTGGCGTCCCTGGCTCCAGCTCCTCTCTTTGCTGATGGCGTCCCTGCAGAGCTGTTCACAGAGTGCTACAGCAGCGACGAGGACTTGGCTGAGCAGCTGCTGGTCTATTCCTGTGAAGCCTGGGGCGGGAGCAACTGTTTGGAACTGGCCGTGGAGGCCACAGACCAGCATTTCATCGCGCAGCCGGGGGTCCAGGTAAGTCGTTGTCGCCAGGCTACGGGCCCAGAAGCAGATCGCTTGTAGCAAATGCGATCAGCAGCATGAGAAAACAATACTACTAGGAAACCCTTCTCCAGTGAGAAAGCCACAGGGGGCAGCTGGGTGATGACCGGAGGTGGCAGCGGGCAGGCACTGTGGGGACGCTTGCTTCAAGGAGAAGGAATATTCTGAGTTTGCACAAAGCCAACAGTGCCTAACTGGAGCTGTGAGCTGGGCTTCTGGATCCCACTGCTGTGTCTCTATCCACACTGCACCCCTTACTGGGTGTGGGGTGATGGATCCGGGTGCTTTGTCAGGTAGGGATAATGGTGACCCTAGGGAGGGCTGTGTAGGGATTTGGCGTGGTGACACATGAGGGCGCCATCCTTGAAGTTAGCTGTTGCTGTCTTGGGTCTTTTTATATTTTTATTTTATTATTATTATTATTTTTTGATGGGCAGAGTGGACAGTGAGAGAGAGAGACAGAGAGAAAGGTCTTCTTTTGCTGTTGGTTCACCCCCCAATGGCCGCTGCGGCTGGCGCACCGCACTGATCCAAAGCCAGGAGCCAGGTGCTTCTCCTGGTCTCCCATGGGGTACAGGGCCCAAGCACTTGGGCCATCCTCCACTGCACTCTCAGGCCACAGCAGAGAGCTGGACTGGAAGAAGGGCAACTGGGACAGAATCTGGCGCCCCGACCGGGACTAGAGCCTGGGGTGCTGGTGCCGCAGGCGGAGGATTAACCTAGTGAGCCGCGGTGCCGGTCTCGGTTCTCTTTTTTAAGATTTACTTTTATTTATTTGAAATACAGAGTTACAGAGAGAGACAGAGAGAGAGAGAGAGGTCTTCCATCTGCTGGTTCACTCCCCAAATGGCCACAACGGCTGGAGCTAGGCCAATCGGAAACCAGGAGCCAGGAGCTTCTTCCAGGTCTCCCATGTGGGTGCAGGGACCCAGGGGCTTGGGCCATCTTCTACTGCTTTCCCAGGCCATGGCAGAGAGCTGGATCAGAAGAGGAGCGGCTGGGACTAGAATCGGTGCCCATATGGGATGCTGGCACTTCAGGCTGGGGCTTTAACCCACTGCGCCACAGTGCCGGCCCCTACTTTCTTGGTTTTTAGGGGGAGTGATGGCAGCAGAGGAGCTGTTGGGAAATGGGTGCATCCAGCCTAGAGGTGCCTGCATGGAAGGGAGTGGTGCCTTGGCTCACGGTTCCCACTGGGTGTGTAGGTGTAGGTGTGAGGAGGGAGAGGTGGGGAAGGGACACAGGGACTGTCACCTGTCAGCCACGCCACTGCACGCTTCGGCTGCACAATGCCAGTCCCATCTCACTAACGAGGGCTCCGGAGCTCAGCGAGGTTCTGCACGTGCTCTTAGCTGGCACCGCTGGGAGGTAGCAGTGCCAGGCCCTGAGCCCGTGGCCACCGTCTCCTGCATGGGTTTCCCACTGTGCCGTGCAGCCCCGAAGTACCTGAGCATTTCCGAACTAAGTCCATTTGGCCCTGCACCGGGGCTGGCGTCCATGAGAGCCGTGACAGGGGACACGCAGGGAAGGGGCCTTGCTACTGCTGTGTTGGCCTCGCTGCACTGCAGTTGGTTGGAATGAGACGGGCGCTGGGGCCGGGCTGTGCCTGGGGGGCTGGGCTGGCTGCCTTGGCCTTTGCCGAGCTCTGCTCGTGGCCTCCTAGACCCCACACCCTGTCACACTGCTGACCCAGAAACCGGAGCCCTGGGGAGACTGAGGGCAAGCTGGCCTGGGCTTGGAAGCCTACAGATTTTGTAGGGAAGGACCGAAGCCCGGGGCTGGGGGCGGGGCATGCCAGCCCCACCCTCCCTGCCAGCCCGCCCCCTCGCCCGGCTGGGCCCTGACCAGTGGTCTGGTCAACACCTGCCTCTCCAGCTCTCCGAGGCAGTGTGCGAGGTGCAGTTGCCAGCTCCCTGGAGGTCTTTGTGCCCCAGCATCAGGGCCTGGGGCGGTCTGGATGGAGGTGGAGACAGCAGCCGGGGCTCCCTTCCCGGCTTCCTCCCCGTTTCCCGACAAGAGCATCCCGTGTCTGTCTCCAGACAGGAGCCCTGGGGACCCTGCAGACAGCATTGGCTGTGCCTGCAGATTTGTCACTGAAGGGAAGAGAGCGAGGAAGACGCTGGCTTACACGCACACAACAGGAATCAGCGCTGGTTAAAAATTCATGCGTTCTTTGAATTTGGACCTCACACAGCCTTTGTTTTACGGTTCACTTACCCCTGACTAGACAAAAAAATGCTGAAAACCAAAGAGAATTTTCACTTGCTGTATCCTAGCCCATTGGAAGCCAAGTAGCTGGTGTCAAAGCATCGGACGTTGATTCGGGGGTTGTGTCCTCTGGGAGGGTGGGACTGGGAGGGAGGCCGGCCGCCAGGCCACGGTCATTACCTCGGCCTCTTGTTTCTCTGCAGAATTTCCTCTCCAAGCAGTGGTATGGCGAGATTTCCCGAGACACCAAGAACTGGAAGATTATTCTGTGTCTGTTCATTATACCTCTGGTGGGCTGCGGCTTTGTGTCGTTTAGGTAGGTCAAATGACACAGTTCACGTGTGTTTGTGTGTGTACACATCCATGTGTTGTGCCCTTGTGTCAATGGTAACGTCAGACGCACGTTTGTGCTAGTGCCTATGCACTTGGTCTGATATCTTCCCTAGATTTCCCCGAGTTTGATTTTTTTTTTTTTTTGACAGGCAGGGTGGACAGTGAGAGAGACAGAGAAAAAGGTCTTCCTTTTTCTGTTGTTTCACCCCGCAATGGCCGCTGCGGCTGGCGCACTGCGGCCGGTGCACCGCGCTGATCTGAAGCCAGGAGCCAGGTGCTTCTCCTGGTCTCCCATGGGGTGCAGGGCCCAAGGACTTGGGCCATCCCCCACTGCACTCCTGGGCCACAGCAGAGAGTTGGACTGGAAGAGGAGCAACCGGGACAGAATCTGGTGCCCCGACCGGGACTAGAACTCGGGGTGCCGGCACTGCAGGTGGAGGTTAGCCTATTGAGCCGCGGTGCCGGCCTGAGTTTGATTTTTTAATAAATAAAAACATTATTTATTTATTGAGAGGTAGGGAGATGGGAAGAGAGAGAGAGAGAGACAGAGAGGAGAGAAAGAAGAGAGAGATCTTCCATCTGCTGGTTCACTCCCCAAATGACCAGAGTCCAGGAGCCAAGAACTCCATCCACATCTCCTGCATGGATGGCGGGGACCCGAGTACTTGAGCCAATACCTGTTGCCTCCCAGGCACATTCCTAGGGAGCGGGGTAGGACGCAGAGGAGCTGGGACTGGAACTCCGATACGGGATGCAGGCCTCCCTAACGGCAGCTTAACCCCATTGCACCACACGCCTGCCCCCGGGTCCGATTTCCAGTCGGCAGAGGTGGGATCGTGTGTTTGTCTTCACCACAGTTCTGACCCGGGAGGCCTGGGTTTGCCCGTGGGGGGGGGGGGGCGGGGGCCACGCGTGTCTGCGTGGACACTCATGCTGCGCTGCGTGTCCGTCCAGAAAGAAGCCCGTGGACAAGCACAGGCGGCTGCTGTGGCACTACGTGGCCTTCTTCACCTCGCCGTTCGTGGTCTTCTCCTGGAACGTGGTCTTCTACATCGCCTTCCTGCTGCTCTTCGCCTACGTGCTGCTCATGGACTTCCACTCGGTGCCGCACACCCCCGAGCTCATCCTCTACGCCCTGGTCTTCGTCCTGTTCTGCGATGAAGTGAGGCAGGTAGGACAGCTGGGACCCAGGCACCACCCTGTTGGCCGGGCACGCGGCGTCTTCCCCACACCGAGAAGAGCGGGAGCTGCTTCCGGTCCCCCAAAGCCCTTATTTTCCTCAAGTAAGCCGTCACGGCAGCCCGTGAACACGCGGTGTCTATGTCTTGGCCATGCAATGAGATCTGGTAGTGCCGAGTCACTCTTGGGTCTCAGAGAGACGAGCAAGGAGGCGTGCACAGAGCAGGGAGGCCGTGTTCCGCATCCCACGGCTGCCATCAGGAGCCGTCACTGGGGCGGAGAAGGGCCAGGGCCAGGCAGCTGGGAACGTTTTTCTGGCTAAGAGCATCTTAGTGCTGCAGGGAGTAGAGCAAAGGTCATCCGATCAGCCCCACCCCCGCCAGCGGCTTCGGGGTGAGCCTGTTACCCAAGGTGCTCTTCTGCAGGTTCTTGGGGTCTTCAGTTTTTGGCATCTTCTCTCCAGCGTGTTTTTAAAAGATTTATTTATTTGAAAGGCAGAGTGGTAGGGAGAGGGAGGGAGACACACACACACACACACACACATACACACACAGATCTCCAGCCACTGATTCACTCCCCAAATGGCCACAATGGCTGGGGCTGGGCCACGCCTAAGCCAGGAGCCACGAGTTTCACCCGGGTCTCCCAAGTGGGTGCAGGGGCCTAAGGACTTGGGAACTCTGCTGCTTTCCCAGGTCATCAGCAGGGGTCTGGATCAGAAGTAGAGCCACTGGGAGTTGAACTGGTGCCCCTATGGGATGCCGATCTCGCGGGCATTGCTTACTTAACCTGCTGCGCCACAATGCCAGCCTCTCATCATTTTTTAAAAAAAGACTTTTTCAGTTTTAATTGAAAGGCAGTAACAGAGAGAGAGACAGAGAGAGCGAGCAGAGATCTTCCATCTAGTAACTCACTCCCCAGTGGTCGCAGCAGCCAGAGCTGGTCCAGGCCGAAGCCAGGAGTCTGAACTCTATCCAGGTCTCCCACATGGGTGCAGGACCCAGGCTCTTGGGCCATCGTCCTCTGCTTCCCCAGGCGCATTAGCAGGGAGCCGGAGTGGAAGCAGCGGAGCCAGGACTCAAGCCGACGCTCCAACAGGGCTTGCCGGCACTGCAGGCAGCGCCTTGACCCACTCCACCGCATCACCACTGAATCCAAAAGTTCGCCCAGGCCTTGCACGTCGCAGGTGCTTGGTTCGTGTGTCTGGAAGCAGAACGGTGCTGGTGGGGGAGGATGCTGGCCGCGGACCACTGTGGGAAGCCGCTGCTCCACAGGCTGGTGTTTAACCAGCTGTTGCTGTCACTGCCGTTGTCCCGTCTGAACCCAACCTCCCAGCTGCACTGGTCCTGCAGGTGGCTGCTGGCCGGGCGCCGTGAGAGACTTGGCAGAGCGGAGAATGTGACTCTTGCCCTAGTCCGTGACTAGTGTCGGAATCCTGAATTGGTCTACACTGCCACGCCGACTCTGATAAAACCTGTTTGTACAGCAGTGTGGGGGTGCTCCCAGGAGTCCCGTGTTGAGAAGGGTGCTGAGGGTCTGTGTGTGTGTGTGTGTGGGGGGGGTGCTCCCAGGAGTCCCGTGTTGAGAAGGGTGCTGAGGGTCTGTGTGTGTGTGTGTGTGTGTGGGGGTGCTCCCAGGAGTCCCGTGTTGAGAAGGGTGCTGAGGGTCTGTGTGTGTGTGTGGGTGCTCCAGGAGTCCCGTGTTGAGAAGGGTGCTGAGGGTCTGTGTGTTCTTAGCAGGGAGGGGTCTTGCCTCATCAGTGGCGGCCACCGTGGGTGTGGTGCGGCGGGGTCCGAGGACACACAGGAAGTGAGCTTGCATGGAGGTGGAGGGTTAGGCCCTTTCTTCTCGGCCTCATGAGAGCCCCACACGCTGCACCTTCTGGAGACGGAAGTCTGAGACCAAGGTGTGGGCCGGGCTGGCTCTTGGGAAGGCTGTGAGGGGCACTGTCCTGGGCCTCACCCCAGCTTCCGGGGTTCGCTGGCGGTCTCTGCCATTCCTCGGCCCTCGGTGCCTCGCTCAGCCCCCGTCTTGTGTCTGTGTGAGTCCCCACTGTATGTGCTGTCAGGACACTGGGGGTGACTCAGCACTGCTTAGTCATCTGCAGTGCCCCCGTTTCCAGACAAGGTCAGAGTGTGGATTCTGGGGCTCAGGGCGTCCAGGTGTGGATTGAGGGGGCCGCCGCCACCATGCTGCCCTCCTGGCTTTCTCGTGTTGAGTTAGTGGATGATGGTGGCAAAGGCAGGAAAATGTCCCACTGGGGCGAAGAGGAGTGAGGCTGGGGGAGTCTGGGCCCGACAGCAGGGGGAGACTGGGCCCAACAGCAGGGCAGACTGGCCCCAACAGCAGGGCAGACTGGCCCCAACAGCAGGGGGAGACTGGGTCCGACAGCAGGGCAGACTGGCCCCAACAGCAGGGCAGACTGGCCCCAACAGCAGGGGAGTCTGGGCCCGACAGCGGCGGAGTCTGAGCCCGACAGCAGGGGGAGACTGAGCCCCGACAGCAGGGGGAGACTGAGCCCCGACAGCAGGGGAGACTGGGCCTGACAGCAGGGGGAGACTGAGCCCCGACAGCAGGGGGAGACTGGGCCCGGACAGCAGGGGGAGTCTGGCCGACAACAGGATGTGCCGAGCCCAGGGGGAGGGGAGGGCCGTCCCTGTCTCCTGTGAATGAGGCACGTGCCGCCCGCCCTTGCCGCGCACCCAGCCTGGCTCTCCTTGTCCTCCATCCCACTCCCCGGTGACTGAGGGGAACAGACAGTGTCCCCCCAAGTGTCCCCCCATAGCTCAAGCAAGGAAGGGGCTGGGGAGGGGAGGGGAGTGGAGGGACCCGTCCCCTCTCGGAGGCCGGCTGCGTCTTGCTGCCTGTGGCCTGGGGATGGCCACATCACTGTGTGTCCCCGTGGTGGAGGACCCGCTAAGGACTGGGCCTGGCCTGTGGCAACTGGAAGACTGAGGGGCAGCCACGCCTCTGTATGGGCTTCTTCCCAGCACCGCCCCCGGGAGACGCCACTGGGCCCCCAGGGGTTCTCTCAGGCCTCTCGTGGTCCTTGGTGGGTGGAGTCAAACCCATGAACATGCGCTCTATGGGCTGCAGTGGATCGGGTGGGGAGGCAGAGGTTTCTAGAACAGGCGTGTACAGGTGTGGGAACCAGAGCCGAACACAGCACAGTAGCCAGTCAGCTGTCTACAGGTGGTCTCTGCCTTGAACAGAGAGACCAGGGAGTCAGAGCCCAGTGGGGAAATGAGGCGTGAGTGTGTGCACGTGCACACACACACAAGCTCACATGTGCACACACAGAATTCATGTGTGTACACACAAGCTCAAACATGCATACACACAAGCTCATGTGGGCACACTCACAAGCTCACATGTACACATATGCACACACAAACTCACAGTGTACACACGCAAGCTCACATGTGCACACATACAAGCTCACACGTACACACATGCACACACAAGCTCACATGTGTACACACAAGTTTAAACATACATACACACAAGCTCATGTGGGCACACACACAAGCTCACAAATGCACACACATAAGCTCACATGTGCACATGCAAGCTCACACGTGCACACACAAGCTCACATGTACACACATGTACACACAAGCTTACATGTGCACACATGTGCACACGCACGTGCATAAACCCACGGGAGAGGAGCCGTGCTTGGCACACCGCAGGTGCTCAGTGGGTACGTCTTGAAAGAAAGGACGCATGGATGCAGGATTTGTGTGGGACACGAGTTGTCTCTGCCTCCTCACAGGAGCCAGGCTCTGCCTTCCAGAGCCACTGGCAAATCCTCTCTCTCCCACTTCATGGTTCCTCCCTTCCTTCCTTTTTAAAGGTTTATTTATTTTGAAAGTCAGAGCTAGAGAGAGAGAGAGAGAGAGAGAGAGAGAGAGTGAGAGAGAGAGATCTTCCGTCCACTGTTTCACTCCCCAGACGGGCACAACAGCCAGGCTGGGCCAGGTTGAAGCCGGGAGCCAGGAGCTTCACTGGGGTCTCCCACGTGGGTACAGTGGCCCCAGCACTTGGGCCGTCTTGCACTGCTTTCCCAGGTGCGTTGGCAGGGAGCTGGATCGGAAGTGAAGCAGCTGGGACATAAACCAGTGTCCACGTGGGTGCCGGTGTCACAGGCAGCAGCCATGGTTTCTTCAGATGCCTGAAGGAACCAAGTGTCCTTGGACTTGGCCAGCAGGCAGGGTGAGGGCCAGGCTTGGGGGCTGTCTGGGAACAAGACAGTTAGGGACTGGGTCCTCACCTGCCCTTGGAGTATTTCCCACTGCAAGAGGGTGCGGTAAGGAATAGGGAGAGGGGGTCTCACATGCTGCCCTGGCATGCAGACCCCCATCTCTCGCACCGATCCCCCGGGGACATGACCTGCTGTTTGTGTCTTGTCCGTATGGGATCCTCAGGGGCTGCCCCGGGAGCGGGAGCTGGCACGGCTCTGACACAGGTGTGTGCTTCCTGGATGGATGCACGCAGGGTCTTTATCAGTCACCCCAAGAGTTGTGCTCCTGGTTGGGAGCTGCTGTCTTGGCCACTGAGACCAAAGCTGGGGAGAGGGGGAGGCCCTGACCACAGCTGCTGACACGCAGGTGCTCAGGGGCCTCCCTGGGAGCAGAGGGGGCTTCGGGAGGCAGAGCCTGGCCTGGGTGGAAGACGCAGGAGAGACCTCTCGGCTTAAGCAAGTCCATGTGTGCAAACTGTTTCACCAAATATTTAGTGAGCACCTACTGTGTGCCAAGCCCGGTGCAGACATAACCTGGGGATGGCAGGTATCTGCTGGGTTAGAGGTGGCGGCTTTCACGGAGGGCAGGCGGGCACAGTCAGTCTTGCAGTCCGTGGGCCTGGCCCCAAGGACTGGCCCTGGTAACACGCAGAGTCTGGAGATCATAGACTTCCGCTTATGAATTTCCTGTGCATGTTTAGCTACCGAGGGGCGCATTTGGGTCATGCAAGGGGAAACTCAGGACAGGTTTGTTTTGCTTGGAGAAGGGCCCGGGGCAGGTGGCGTGACGTGTTGGTCAGGAGGATGCAAGGCAGGGACTGTGAGCTGTGAGTCGTTCCTGGTGCCTGCCGGGAGGAAGCGATGCCCCCAGGGTCCGGCTGAGTGGAGGGCGATATTGAGAATGTCCGGTGTTTCTCTTTTTGAGAGTTATCTTTGGATGGGCCACTTGGAAGTCAGTGGTACTGTGGATGGAAGCCACAGTGTGGGGAACTCCTGTGCTGAGGCTGAGCAGTGAGGGCGCAAGTCCTGCTCGGCCATTTGAGGTCAAGGTCAGGCTTCAACTCTGAGTCTATACTCTGGGAGCCAATGTGCAGAAGAGAGCCCTGCCGGTGCCTGTCAGTGCAGGAATCTGCCACCAGGGGCCGCTGTTGCTCCTCTTGTCTGCAGACTCAGGCCCGTGGCATCCGAAATGGGATGGGTTTCCGCTGAGAAGGAATTCTGCCTTAATTAACCCAGCTCACACCTGCAAGGGGGGAAAACCCAGACTCAACCCCTCCCTCCAACCTCCCCAGGACGCTGCCTGCCGTAGAGGGCGCTCTGACCGTCACAAAGCTGGGCTCTGCGGTGCCTGCCCAGGCCCCTGCTTGGACCCAGGTGCTGGCTGGCTCGCTCACCTGGAGCTCACAGCCCGTGCAGTCGGTCAGCGCTGCTGCGGCTGCCGAACGGCTCTGAGCTCCGTCACGCGGGCTGCGGGTGTTTATGTAAGGCCTCCGTGACGCGTGCCTCATGTGCGCCTCGAAGCCTCTGGTTCTGAGATGCGGATGGCACTGAGTCCCTGTGTTTGCCCCACGTCCTGCTCCTCCCAGAGGCCTCTTTGCACTTGGAAAAATGCTTTGTCCCTGCCCCGGTGCCTCTGAACCCCGGCACTGAGCCGCAGAAGAGGTCCCGCAGGCTAAGAGGGCTCTGGGTCTGTGCATCTGCCCACACCTTCCTGCCTCTGAGGCCAGGCTTCCACAGTGGGGAGCAGGTGGTAGGTGTGGCCCGGGCTGACCCCCTCATCTCACCAGGCACTGGGAGCCACAATTGTTGGTGGGTGGTCTCCCCTGCTGCTGGCTCCCGCCACGTGGATAGTTCCTGCTGCCTCCCCCAGGGGCCTGCAAGGTCAGTCTCCGCCCCAGCTGGGGCCGATGGAGGCGGAGCTGGGCTGATGGAGGTGGAGCTGGGCTGATGGAGGAGGAGCTGGGCTGATGGAGAAGGAGCTGGGGCCGATGGAGGAGGAGCTGGGCTGATGGAGGTGGAGCTGGGCTGATGGAGGAGGAGCTGGGCTGATGGAGAAGGAGCTGGGGCCGATGGAGGAGGAGCTGGGGCCGATGGAGGAGGAGCTGGGCTGATGGAGGAGGAGCTGGGCCGATGGAGGCGGAGCTGGTAGCATCTCACTGGTGCAGGATCCCCTCACCCTCCTGCTGTGTACACTGGAGTTGTGGCTTGTGCTTGCCAGCTAGGAAGGGTACACTCTCATGCCTCCCTCCCACCTCTGAGGGCAGCAGGGTCCGCTCAGCCTCAGAGCCGCGAAGCCCACTCGGGGCAGGTGCCTTCCTCTCCAGGTGTAGACGGATCCACACTGGGAGCTCCTTCAGCCAAGTGACAAAGCGCCACGCTCCTGTGGGCGCCTCTGGGCCGTTGTTCTGCCCTGCACAAGCAGGTCTGGGGCCTCCTTCTCTGAGCTGACTCGGCCGTCTGTCTCAGCCCTACTCCCACCCTCCATTTTACATGCATGTCACATGTCTTCCCCACGGGGCGCTCGCTGGCTTCCTGGGAATCCGACGTCCGGGTGTCCCAGGGGCCTGGCCGGGCATTTGGAACCTCAGGGGCTGGCACATATTTTTGAAGTAAACACACACCTCTGTGATAACAGCACAGTGGATGGCATCCTCCTGAATTGTGCAGTGCACGCCTTCTGCTACTGTACATGGTGACCCGCACAGGGCCAACTGTTCCATCTTGAAAACAGTAAGGATCCGTGGATCCTCTTTCTTGGTGTTGCCAGCAGCTCCTGGATTACTGAACAGCCCACACGCCACCTACTTTCCAACTCCCCTGGGGTGGTGGGGACACATGCATGCTCACTGGGCGCGTGGTTGGCCCAAAAGGCTGTGGACAAAAGTGACAGAGGTTGAAAGGCCGGGAGGCGGTGGAAGCTGACGCCCTGCCCACCGCTCTCTGTGCTGCTACAGTGGTACATGAACGGGGTGAATTACTTCACTGACCTGTGGAACGTGATGGACACCCTGGGCCTCTTCTACTTCATAGCAGGGATCGTGTTCCGGTAAGTTGGCCGCGGCGTCTTCCTCTATTGAATCCTTTTAAAGATTTAGTTATTTATCTGAAAAGCAGGGTTACAGAGAGACAGAGGCAGAGAGAGAGGTCTTCCATCCGCTGGTCCACTCCCCAAATGGCTGCAATGGCTGGGGCTGAGCCAGGCTGAAGTCAGGAGCCAGGAGCTTCTTCCAGGTCTCCCACGTGGGTGCAGGGGCCCAAGCACTTGGACCATCTTCTACCACTTTCCCAGGCCATTAGCAGGGAGCTGGATCGGCAGTGGAGCAGCCGGGACTCAAACCAGCACCCATAGGGGATGCTAGTGTTGTAGCAGGTGGCTTAACCTGATATACCACAGTGCTGGCCCCTAGGGATGAGACAGACACACACCTGGGGAGAGGAGGAGAACCTGTGCCCGTCCACTGGCCCGCTGCCCACAGCCTTCTAGTTGTTGGGGCTGGGCCAGGTTGCAGCCCAGAGCTGAGAACTCATTGTGCATCTCACGTGTGGGGAGAGCCCAGGTACTTGAGCCACCGCCGCTGCCTCCCAGGGTCTGCGTTAGCAGGAAGCTGGAATTGGGAGAGCGCTGGGGCCTGGGCCTGGCCCTCTGACTGGGGTGCGGGACCCAGCCACTGTGTGTACTGCCCGCCCCGGCCACCTTGAGTCCAGAGGAGGCCCATCGTTTTGCTTCCTTCTTAGCGATCCTCACAGAGCACCTCTAGCTCCGCTTCTCGGAGATGGAGCTTGGTCAGCGTAAAACCGTCTCCGTCTCCCGTCCTCCCAGACCTGTCACTGCCAAGGGGCCATCTCGGTTTTTCTCTCTGTTCTTAGAGGCTCTGAGGAGAGAGCCCCAGAGTAGGGGATGATGAGGATGTGAACTGGGGTCGGGCTGACAGCACCAGCTGTGTCTCGGATACGCCTGTGGCACCTGCCCTTCCCCAGCTGTTTCTCAGATATTCCTGTGGCACCTGCCCTTCCCCTCCCGACCCAGAGCCGGAGCGTGTGATCAGAACAGCCAGTCTGGAGTGAGCAGCAAAGGCGGAGAGCAGCTTGTGTTCCGCGTGGTGGGGAGACTGGGGAGTGCTCCGCGCCGTGGCTCCCGTGGCTCCAAGCCCCGCCTCCCCCAGGAACTTGGCACTAGGGCCGGTGGATGTTCACAAGGAGTTAGCGTGGGGTCACTTTCAGAGAAGCTTAACCCTGGCTGTTTACCCCTCCCCCCCCCCCGCCAAGAGCGAGATGGGTGCTCCCCCTGGGGTCTGGGAGGGGGGACTCCACTTCCCCCCCGACGCCTCCTTTCTGCAGAGGTGCGTGCCTTCTAGATCATTCCAGTTAGAAAGCAGGTTGGCAGGTGGTTAGCTAATGAATGATGTGCTGTGGACAGGGTGAGTTTCCCTAGGGAGAGGCTGGCTGGGTCAGTTCCCAAGTGGCTGGGCGGCGGGTGGGCGGGGCCTGGGAGCCCGCGGGGTTCCTGTTTGAGGAGGGGGTGCTGATGGGCCCGGGACCTCTGGGAGCTGTTCTTTGTGCGATGTCCTCGCCGTCCGTGTCTGGGCAGGAGACCGAGAGCTTTGGTGGGCAGTGGTCCGGCCATTCCTGCACGCTCGGCCTCCCGGCTGAACTGACGGTTGGCGAGTTGTCCAGAGCAAACCTGGAGACGCGCTGGCTGTCTCTCCCGCGCCCTGCGCCCCCTCTCCCCGCAGGCTTCACCCCTCCAACAAGAGCTCGCTGTACTCGGGCCGCGTCATCTTCTGCCTGGATTACATCATCTTCACCTTGAGGCTGATCCACATCTTCACCGTGAGCAGAAACCTGGGGCCCAAGATCATCATGCTGCAGAGGATGGTGAGGGGCCGGGCCCCCTGCTCCAGCCAGCGCCCCCCGTCCCTCCGTGTGTCGCTGGGAGGGCTTTGCCCGGGCAGTGTGCCCGTGGCGTTTCCCACTCCGCGTGATTTGCGTTTTGATGAACGTGTAATGAAAGACGGCTGTGAGCGTCCGTCAGCGCCTTGCTCAACACCTAGCTCAGCCCTCACGCTTCGTAGCCTCCTTTCACGTGAGCCTTGCTGAGAGCACAAGCCCGGGGAGGGACTTCATGCCCATTGTAAAGATGTGGAAGGTTGAGTCCAGGGATGGTGGCGTCATTGAAGGCAAAAGATGAGCAGTGAGCTAGGCTCATAGTGAGAGCTGGGACCTGAGTCCCATATCCATGTAACGTAGATGTGGGGAGAAGGGCGGGAGAGTTGTCTTACAGGTGCAACAGAAAGGGTCGCCCCTCCCCCCCATGCGGTGACTCTCCTGGGCCGATTCAGCCTTGCAGTCAGACGGGTGCTCGGATTCGCTCACCAGGGTGCTGCTTTCCAACACTGAGGTTCCCTGAGTTGTCCTTTTCATTCCTTTTTTTTTTTTTTAAGATTTATTTATTTATTTGAAAGAGTTACACAGAGAGAGGAGAGGCAGAGAGACAGAGACAGAGACAGAGAGAGAGAGAGAGAGAGAGAGCGAGGTCTTCCATCTGCTGGCTCACTCCCCAATTGGCTGCAGTGGCCGGAGCTGTGTTGATCTGAAGCCAGGAGCCCCTTCCAGGTCTCCCATGTGCGTGCAGGGGCCCAAGGACTTGCATCTTCCACTGCCTTCCCAGGCACATTAGCAGAGAGCTGGATCAGAAGTGGAGCAGCCGGGACTTGAACCGGCGCCCATATGGGATGCTGGTACTGCAGGTGGTGGCTTTACCCGCTACGCCACAGCGCCAGCCCCTGAGTTGTGGTTTCCATTGGCATGTCTGAGGCAGCCACTCGCCATCAAGTGTGCTGAGTGTGCCAGAGCGAAGCTGCTCGTTCTGCCTAGCAAGGATGGCGTCTACCTCGCTAAAGCAGTCAGCCTGCGGGGATCATGCGGGGTGTGAGGGGTGTGAGCCGCTTGAGGTGTCGTCCAGCCCCACATCCTCCCGCTCCTTAGCCGGGGCTCTGCCTCTGCGGCCTCCTGGCTTGGAGACCGGCAAGCAGAAGTGCATCAGGGGGGTTCAGTTCCGGAAATTGGACGTCTAGCAGCCCAAGGTGATGGTGGCCTTTCTCGGAACTAGCTTGTGGACCCCTGGGTGGCCTAGAACTCCTGGGGCTCGGGACCTGTCCCTGCTCTGGGGTCAGCTGGGCAGGCCAGGCTGAGCAGACAACCCCCGAGGGCTTGGTGCCCATTTGGGGTCAGCTGGACAGGCCGGGCTGAGTGGACGACCCCCCAAGGGCTTGGTCCCCACTCGGGTCAGCTGGGCAGGCCGGGCTGAGCGGACGGCCCCCGGGGGCTCGGCCCTGACCCCGTCCCACGGCCCTCCCTCGGCAGCTCATCGACGTATTCTTCTTCCTGTTCCTCTTCGCGGTGTGGATGGTGGCCTTCGGCGTGGCCCGGCAAGGGATCCTGCGGCAGAACGAGCACCGCTGGCGGTGGATCTTCCGCTCGGTCATCTACGAGCCCTACCTGGCCATGTTCGGCCAGGTGCCCAGCGACGTGGACGGTAAGGTGGGAGGGGCGACTCTTGCCGAGCCAGCCTCTGTGGTTGACCCTCTGAGCACGGCGTAGGAGCCTGGAGAGAATGAGTCCCAGTCCTAGGCTCTGGAAATGAGTCCCTCAGAAGCTTCTCTTTGCTGCTCTGTGAGAATTAGTTTTTTTTTTTTTTTTTTTTTTTGAAAAAAGGTTTATGAGACCGGCGCTGTGGCTTAGCAGGTAAAGCCACTGCCTGCAGTGTTGGCATCCCATATGGGTGCCGATTTGAGTCCTGGCTGTTCCACTTCCGATCCAGCTCTCTGCTGTGGCCTGGGAAAGCAGTGGAAGATGGCCCAAGTGCTTGGGCCCCTGCACCTGTGTGGGAGGCCCAGAAGAGGCTCCTGGCTCCTGGCTTTGGATTGGCACAGCTCCGGCCATTGTAGCCATCTGGGGAGTGAACCAGCAGATGGAAGACCTCTCTCTCTGCCTCTACTCTCTATAACTCTGCCTTTCAAATAGATAAATAAATAAATCTTTAAAAAAAATATTTCTTTTAATGTACTTGAAAGACAGAGTTATATAGAGAGGGAGAGACTGAGCAATCTTCCATCTGCTGCTTCATTTCCTCAATGGCTGCAGTAGCCAAGCTGAAGCCAAGAGCTTAATCCTGGTCTCCCACGTGAGTGCAGGGCCCCAAAGACTTGGGCTGTCTTCTGCTGCTTTCCCAGGTGCATTAGCAGGGAGCTGGATCAGAAGTGGAGCAGCCGGGACTCGAACTAGCGCCCATGTGGGATGCCAGCATAGCAGGCAGTGGCTTAACTCGCTATGCCACTGTGCCGCCCCCCCCAGTGAGATTTTATATCAGCCGTGCAGACGTGTATCTGCCATGTCAATTCTTAAACCTTTGGGAAAGACAGCGTCTCTCCTATTTTCAATGCACCGTGGCAATCGGAGGTCACGGGCCACCTTCATTCAGAAACGAGCCTTGTGAGTTGCACTCGCTGATCTAACAGTGACCAGGAGGCCACTTAACTCACAGAGGGCAGTGCAGAAAGATGCACACGGAACGCGGAATTAAGCTCCCACTGTTCATCCAGCACCAGCTCGTGATTGGAGCAAGGCTAATATCAGGCGGCCCGGACGGCTTTCAGCCGCCATTCCCAGCTCACGTAGGGCGGCGTGGGGTGTGTGCAAACCCATGCACAGTTCCAACAAACAGGCGAAGCCGTCCCGCTGCTCATAGTTTCCCTTGGTGTGATTCTCTGCTGCCCGTGGCTTCCTGGCTTCCCTCTGGCTCCTTCTGCTGCAAAAAGCCTCGTCCGAGAGCCTAGAAACAGCCCTTGTCTGTGTGGTCTTGGGCGGGCACCTCCTCATTGTCCCAGTCTGCGTGCTATGGGTGGATGCACACAGGGGGTCTGGGGACAAGGGGCGGTCAGGTTGATGTCCTGGCTGGCCACGAACATGCTGTGTGCCCTTGGGAATTGCTGCCGCCTCTCTGTGTCTCTGCTCTGTGACGGGTAAGCCCCACACGGTGCCATGTTCACAGCAGGGCTGGAAGCGAGCCGGAGAGGCCAGCTGTTGACACCCGCACCACGTCCAGGCGCAGGGGCTGGACCTCCCTTGCAGACCTGCGCCTCTGTAGGGCTCCCCACCGGGCACACAGATGTGTGCGTCCGCGCCTTGGTGTTGTCCCAGACATGGCCCCGATGCCGTCCCACAGGTCCGAGCCATCACCTAGCTTTGGTGATGTCAGCCCATGTGCGTCTCTGACATCAGCTGTCTTCTTCCAGGTCCACCGCCAGTGCCCTGTCTGCTTGGCCATTAGCATGGCCTCCTGGCGGCCCTCTCTGCTCCCTCTGATCTGTGCCGTGGCCAGACGCTGTTAACAAAGAGCATCTGATGTGTGGTTCTCCGCTTGCCACAGTCTAATGGCTTCCCTGGGGTTTTCAGTATGAAGATTTAAAAATCTCGCATGTCGGGTCACGGCGCATCTCGTTCTGCCACTTCTGTGGGCATTTCCAGCCCTGCCTCCACCGCAGGACCTTTGCATGTGCCATCGCCTCTGTTGGGAGTTCCAGGACCCATCGCTCCCCGTTATTTTATGTACTTGGCTTCTGCTCATCCGCTACTCTTGGTTTGCACCCTCCTTTCCTAGCAACGCTGTTCCCGGGGCAGCCGACTCAGTCGATGCCCACAGAGCGCCGCGTGTGTGTGCTACTTAGCACTCGTCATGGCCGAAACTCTAGACTTGTGTGGCTGATGGTCGGCCGCTCCCTGCAGGCACAGAGCGTGCCCACTTGGCCCTTCCTTTTCATCCCGATCTCACCCACGTCCTGGGTTCATAGCGGCTCAGGAGATCCGTCGTGGAGGCGGGGGGCACCATGGGTCTAAGGTTACACCTCGTGTGGCAGGGCCGGCGACGGTTCACGTGGCCTCTTGGTCCCACGCCCCAGGTACCACGTATGACTTTGCGCACTGCACCTTCAGCGGGAACGAGTCCAAGCCGCTGTGCGTGGAGCTGGACGAGCACAACGCGCCGCGCTTCCCCGAGTGGATCACCATCCCCCTGGTGTGCATCTACATGCTCTCCACCAACATCCTGCTGGTCAACCTGCTGGTCGCCATGTTCGGGTGCGTGTCCTGGTGGGGCAGGGGGCCGGAGGGGCCGGGGGCCTTAAAGGGACCGCAGTACAAAGTGCAGGGTGTCCCTGTAGGCTGTGCCTTCTGTGTAACACCAAGCACCTGTGACCAGCCCCAGCAAGCCCACGCCCTGTAGTCCACCCCCTGCTTAGCAGCCTTCCCAGGGGTCCCGGGGGGAGGCGTGGTGGCTGCCGGAATGCGGGCAGTGCAGCTCGCTCCTCTCCAAGGTTCCTCACGTTTACGGGACCCAGGGGTGCGGAATCTGCAGTGAACGCAGTCAGACTTCAGTTAGCTGCCACCCAAAAATGTTCCAAACACCGATAAATACAGTGAAGGGACCTCAGCCTCGTGCCTTGGAAACGTCAGGTGGAAGCAGCCATGCGGGGCTGGCTCTGAGCTATCCGATGAGCAGAGGATGCTGGGAAGTGGGCGTTCCCGCTGGGGACATGAATGGGCACTCGCTGTCCAGAAAGCCGTCTGAAAATACTAAGGAAAAAGCTGCACAAGCCGTGGACCCCACCCTGGCGCCTGGGACTCCGCGTGAAGACATGTGTGCAGAGATCTTGCTGGGTGTAACCAGCTAGGGGAAGGGTCGAGTGCGTTGTGTTATAGCTACACAACAGATCAGGTGCAGCTCCTAAAAGAAGCAACGTGTTGACGTGGGAGGGTGTCGTGTTGTAAAATATGAAGAAGAATTTGGTGGTAGAATCTCGTTTCCTGGCAATACAAACAATAACTTGGAAAGTCGAGTGTACATTTCACATGTTACGGTGATCATGCACTGCCTACGTAACTTAGGAAAGAAACAAGGGGAAGGCAGTTGTCACGTTTCCCCCCGAGGGTTGGACTGAGGACCATGGCACCTGTCTTCAGGCCAGGCAAGGCCACGGGCCTCTGAGGACTGCACACAGCAAAGGGGCCATTGGGTCTCCTGTGTCCCACCCGTGTCTTCCTGTGCGCCTTCACCTCTGTGGTCAGTGATGTGTCTCAGATGGCACTGCTCTGTTTAAAATTCTGCAAGGGTGGTAGCCTCTCCCCATGGCTTTCTGGGTAAATTTCAGACTACAGCTTCCCTGCAGGGCTGCCCGTGATCTGGTCTCCGGACACAGGCTCCTCCCTGGCCATCTGTCCCCCGGCAAGCACCCCGGTGCTCCTTCCTCTGGGGTGACCTGGCAGCCTCTCTGGATTGCCTGTCCCACCCCCAGGCCTTCTCTTGAATTGTTCCCGCTGGCCCTTTAAGGGGTCCAGCACCCCGGATGCCCTGCCCACCTTGTGTAGGGACCCCCGGGCTCCCACTGTAGTCTCCTCTCCTTCCAGGAGAGTCTGGAGGGTGGAGGTGTCGCACTGGCCCTGTGCGGTGTTTCCAGCGACTGCGGAGACTGGGGTCCCTCCTCACCGTGAGTTCTCTGTCTGGTTATGGGCTGGGAGCTCGGCTTCCTGCTGGGGTGTGGTTTACTGAGTTGTATCAGTGATGAGACTAGCGGATTGGCAAAGCTTTTCTCACAGGTGCTGTGCCAGGTGCCAGGACTGTGAGGGCCCCGTGGCCCTTTGTCCCAGTGGTCTTCTCCCTCATTACCTGTAACCTGAGGCTGAGGATCCTGTGGGCTGTCTGACCCGCAGGCCGGCAGGCAGGCGACAGCATCGTGGCATGCCAACACCGCCTGGGCATCAGAGAGGCCAGAGTCTGAGCTGGCAGAGAGGTGGCAGGTGCTAGGTAGTCACTGATTAGCAGCAGGGCAAGAAAGCGAGGCTACAGAGGGAGCCTTGGGGTCAAATTCCGCAGCGGTAATGTATCCCATCAGCCTGTGCCTCGCACGCTGGATAGTTCCCGTGAAACCCAGCCACCGATACATCTGCGGAAAAAAAGCCAGCAAGTCCAGGGCCATGCTCTTTGGAGTACACCAACTGGGTCCACCTCAGGGAGGCCCTGGTGGCCCTGCAGAGATTGACTGGTCTGTGGCTGTGAGCTGTCCACGAAAGCCATCCACGAGGACCACGGTGCTTTCGTGATCTCTCTGCAGCACCACCGCCACCCTGAGCTGGGACAGGACAGTCATTTTCTGGTAGAGGAAACACAAGGCTGACTGCCTTGCACCTGCGGGCCTGGCCAGGTGCTGTTTGCATCTCTTTCCGACTGGGCCATGCCCCACTGCTGCCCCCATCAGCACCTCAGTGTGGCAGTTTGGGGACCTCCCTGCTCTCGGGGAGCGCCTGGGTTAGTCCCATGGAAACCAGAGGCATTTTCTTTGTGAATCCCTGGCTGTGAGCTGTGGAGACAGCCCCGGATGCTCCCTGGACCAGACCTCAGCGCAGCGCTCCTGACGCCGGTGAAGGCTGTCGGGGCTTCCGCTGTGAGCTGATGGCTGCAGGCCGTGACCCCTGTCTGGCCCCACATTAAAATATTTCTCTAAAAGCTTAACTGTGCACGCAGGCAGCCCTGTTAGCAGCGATGGAAAGGAATCCCAGGGGACAGCCCTGGGGGACTCTCTGGGTGGTGCACAACAGTGGAAGTGGAGGAAACACCTACATCAGAACTATTTGTCAAAGGCCCACATGGCTCAGCCAAGGCGCAGCATGGATTTAAAGTCACTCAACAACCCCAGTATCTTCACATCAGCTCAGAGCTGCCACAGCCTGAAGATAAACCCATTCCACTGACTGCTTTTTAAATTTGTTTTTTACTTATTTGTTTGAGCGATACAGACAGAGAGAGCTCTCTGATGCCAATTTCTTCCCCAAATGCATGCCACAGTGGGGACTGGGCTGGGGACTGAAGCCAGTAGCTGGAAGCTCAATCCAGGTCTCCCGTGGAGGCGGCAGGACCCCGGCCACTTGAGCTGCCTCCTAGGGTCTGCATGAGCAGGAGCCGGGGCCAGAGTGGAAGCCGGGAGTCAAACGTGGTGGACATCTTACCCAGCGTCTCCCCGTGAGGCCGAATTCCTGCTCCCTCTCACTCTGTTCTGACAAGGATCGGGGACTCTTTCCAAGAGTAAAACCGAGAGATCTTAGGAGCAGTGTGAGTTTATTTTGAATACACAGAAGTGTAAAAGAAGAGAAGCCCCTCAGGACGAACTCGGGGCTCCTGAAATGGGGGGAAAGAACTGAGGGGGCAGACGATCATGACGTTGGTGGCTCCTGTTCATCGACGCAGCCTCATTTGATCATCGATCGCTTTTGTGTAGGTATAGCCTTATTATCATAAATTATTGATGATAATATTTATTATAATCAATTTATAAAATAAATTTGTTATAAGGAGTCAGAGTCAGTCCCTGCTGTTAAGGGAAGAGGTGGCGGCTATGTATGTGCAAACAACATGACGTAAGCAGCACAGAGAGCCTGGCGCTGGGCGTGGAAGTGCTCAGTGGGCTGTCCACCTGGAGCCCGGGGGGTTGGAGAGGAGACGCCGGCCTGGGGAGGGATCAGCCGACCCCCGCCAGGAGGGAGGACCGGCAGCAGGCGGCTGGGCTGTGGAGGGTGCTTTGCGGTTTGTTAGGGAGCTTGGGCCTTTGGCTGCAGGTGATTTCTGGGCTTCACACAGGAGTGTGGTCTTCAGGGCACTCCTCTGCTAGCAACGCCCGAAACTTCCAAAGTCGGGGGGCGGAAGTCGCTGCTTGCCTCTGACCATTGGCTGCTGCTGGCTTCCTGGGTGCTGCAGGATGAGAGGGGAACCAGGCGGTGCTAGGAGGGCACAGCAGTCAGGGTCGCCTCCAGGGCTGGCGAGATAGCGACCCAAAGTGCGTGGAGTGCGTGCGAAGCCTGCAGGAAGTGTCCATTGGACGGGAAGCCAGCTGGAGCTGACGTTTCTTGGATTTCCGTTTGTTTTAAGATTCTGCCATTGTTCCAGCCTCCACACTTTTTTTTTTTCCCCCGCACACTCTGCATTCTGTTCTGTTTTGACCAGTCTTTCTATTTTGGTTTTACTACCAAATGGCTTTAATTACTGAAGTTTTTTTTTAAACTTTTTTTTTTTTTTTTTACATCTGTTGCACCAGTTCCCCCTCGTGATTCTTACTCAAAACTTTCTTGGCTTTTTCTTGTATATTTAATCCAACGGAGGAGCCCCAGGCTCATCTTCTGAATCCTTTTTTCTTTTTCCTTCCAAAAAACCAGAAATCTTGTGAATTTTATTGCACTGGTGTTCATTTGTGGAATCATTTAGGGGAAAACGACACCTTACCATCCGGGAGAAATAAAAGGATCTCCACTTTCTGCAGGATAGATGGTTTCCAGGAAGGCCTCCTGTTTTCTCCTAGGTCTGGCAGGTTGTTGATTTGTTGCCGGGCATCTGTGTGCGGTTTCTGTTCCATCCGTGATGCCGTCTCGTGACCACCTTCTGACCTGCGGGAAGCCTGTTAGAGTCGTGGTGCTTCTTCTGGATCGAGTCTCCTTCCTGAATTCGTCCTCTCCCTTCGCCTTTTATCACGTCATGGGGGATTTCCTCCTCCTCATTCGTTGAGCTCCTTTCTTCCTCTCTTTTCCCCCCTAATCAGAAAAGGATGTTCAGCCTTGCCAGAAGGCTTGCTAGCAACTGTTGAAATGGCATTTTCCCTTTTGATCTAGTTTTATGATGAATTACACAAACGATAAATGAGAAATGTCCTTAATCTTCAGCCCTCTCTCTTGGGTCACCGCGTTCTTTTCTTAACCTGCTGCTGGATCTCACTGTGTGCGAGGCTAGCTGAGCTCTGCACGACTGAACGTGTCCAGGCTCAGTGCGGATTCTGGAGTTCAGCGCCTTCTGCACGCGCATCCTCTCCCGCTCAGGTAGTGTGAGAAGGTGGGTCCCAGCCGCCACTGCACATTTCCAGGCAGCGTGGCAGCTGTCAGGGGGGACTCGGGGGCGCAGGATGGCACTGGAGATGTGGCATCAAAGAGAAGATAGCAGAATTCTCCCAGGGGAGATGCTGTATGGCCAGTGGTTGGCCGGAAGCCTGCGAGGACCATCGGGGATGGGGCAGGGGGGACCCTGGACCCCAGAGATGGCCCCTCGGCTGCCTTGATGCTTGCTTTGCCGGGCACTGGGAGCCCTGCTCTGCACAGCGCCGCCGCTCCCTTCTAGAGGTTGAAAACAGCCTTTGAACAGTATAACACTTATTTTTAGCAAAGCACTTTGAGGCAGCACTCCATTATCGGCCTCCCCTGGAGAACCTGCCCGTCTCTTTGGCTGACCTCAGAGCTGACTTGAGACACAAAGAACATTTCGGAAGCTGCTGCAAGGCGGGGGGAGCTCAGTGGAGGAACAGCCTCGGCATAGCCAACCCCGGATTGCATTATCTGCACAGGGTAACTTTGAGGTCTTAGCATACAGCTCTCAGCCCACCCACCCACACCCCCTGGGGTTTCCCTATTTATCTGGGAGGGGACTTCTGCTTGCTGGGGCTCCTGTGTCCCTGAGGGGCTGGAGAAGCTGTGGCTCCAGCAGGAGGGGACCTCGTGTTCCCTAGATTGTCTCAGGTCCAGAGGAAGTGGTGCCGGGCCCCGCAGGGCTCTCTGAAGTGAGGAGTGGGACAGATGCAAGGCTCCAGTTTACAGGCACTTGCCTTCAAGGTCAGGGATTCCACCTTTTCTAGAAGCATTGGCTGGGATCTTTGCTTTGGCCAGATGCCCCGGATGAGCCCTGGCACCTGCTTTTCTTAGCTCACCAAAACAGGGCAGGGATGAGAACTGGCCCCAGGGCTGCAGTGTGCCAGTCTCTATTCTAGACGATTTGGGAGGTTTTTCTCTGACGCTGAATGAGCAGTTCAGCCAAGGTGCAAATCTCCTCCAACCTGGAACCTTCTCTGGGCAGTGAGGGAGGATCGCCTGCTCCCCTCTGCTCTCTGCACCCTGCCTGGTCCTCCCTTTCGTAGGATTTATCCATTCCCTGGCAGAAGACAACACTGGGGTGCACCTGTGCGTGTTTGAGCTTTGAGCCATGATTACAGTCGGTTTTTAACTGGAGAAGGGAAATTTGAAGTTGCTTCCAGGGACGGTCGTTTGAACGCGCTGTTAGTTCTGGTACAAAGCGGTAGACAGATTTTGGCTTAGCCTGCACTTTCTTATCTGGGTCATGCCTGTCATCCCTTCTCATCCCACTGGCAGAAGCAGGCAGGCCCTTGGGGCCTCAGAACCGGCGGGCACTGGAGAGAGCAGGTGACAATGCTAAGGATCAGCTTCCAGACAGCCTGACCTAGATTGGGAGGAAACAGCAGACGCGCTGCGACTTCGGTGTAAGAGAGCAGAGCGGCTGTTTCCCGCCCACAGAGTCTGCCTCGCAGGGCGGGCAGGAAGAGCACTCAGATAGCCACTTCCCACTCTCAGTGTAGGAGCAGCCATGGGGTAGGTGCTCCTCGCTCCAGAGTTCCTTCCGGGGCTCACCCTCTTCCGGAAGCCCTTGCTACAAGACTCCGCCCTCACCCAGAATCCGGGACCTGGTGCAGACTTCAGCGCTGTCTCATTCACCATTCAATTGCGAGATAAGCAAAGCCAGCTTAGCAGCAAAGCCAGCGCCACGATTGTGTAGATTAGCATTGTCCCTAGGACTCTGGTCCTTCTTAGCTCCAGTAGGAACGTCTTAGGTTGTGCCCTACGAAGGTTCAAGAATCAGGTCTCCCGGCCAATGTCACGTGATGACCTTTGTGTCCTCTTTAGCTTTGGCCTCTGCACTTTGACCCAGAATTTGGAGAATCGAAGGCTCCCCTGTTGAGGATTCGTGTATAGATTTTTTTTTTTTGACAGGCAGAGTGGACAATGAGAGGGAGAGACAGAGAGAAAGGTCTTCCTTTGCCGTTGGTTCACCCTCCAATGGCCGGTGCGGCCGGCGCGCTGCGGCCAGCGCACCGCGCTGATCCGATGGCAGGAGCCAGGTGCTTCTCCTGGTCTCTCATGGGGTGCAGGGCCCAAGCCCTTGGGCCATCCTCCACTGCCCTTCCTGGCCACAGCAGGGAGCTGGACTGGAAGGGGGGCAACTGGGACAGAATCCGGTGCCCCGACCGGGACTAGAACCCAGTGTGCCGGCACTGCAAGGCGGAGGATTAGCCTAGTGAGCCGCGGCGCTGGCCCTCGTGTATAGATTTCAGATGCTCATTGTTGCTCCTCTGGCTTTGAGGGCTGGTTTCCTGGTAGCAACCAAAGTGTCTTGGATGGGTGGATTGCACCACATGGGAAATGCCTGGAAGTCTAGTCAGATGCTCCACCCTGTGAGGTGGTGTCTGAAGTGGGGAAACAGACAGACGCTGGGCTGGACTGTGGGGTCCATCCTGGCCACACCCCTTCCTGCACAGGGGCCCGGAGGATTCCCTTCCCCTCGCTGACCTGTGAATTGTAGGTGCCGACAGACCATACCTCGTAGAGTTGTTTGCAGATTAAATCAATTAACAGACTGCTCAGAACTGTGTCTGGTGTAGAATAAGTGTTGGCTATTTTGTAATTGTGGTTTAGTTTGTAAATGAAAAATCGCCACGGAACCAGTTTTAGGCTAGAACAGGAAACGGACACTTTTGCCGTCACAGGAGGTAAGTAATTCATCGTCACCATGTGACACTAGGAAAGCGAGTAGACACGATAGGTGTTGCTATAGTGGGAGGCCATCAGTCATTGCCTGGGTCTCCCTTGAATCGTGTTCATGGAGTGGTGCCTGGTCCCAGGTACAAGACTGAGCCTAGCTGATTTCACCTAAACATTCTCTGAAAGCATGGGCGTTATTCATAAACCTAACTTTAATGGCTGCATGCGTGAGTTCATCACATTGGTGAACTGTAACTTGGGGCCCATGCTTGAGCACTGAACAGGTAGGCTTTTTCTTTTCCTTGGGGTGGAGGGGAGACTGGCTGTGACAACAGCCATGTGTATGCAGCCACTTGCACGGTTTTCTCAGTATCTTTTTTTTTTTTTTTTTTTGACAGGCAGAGTTAGACAGAGAGAGAGAGAGACAGAGAGAAAGGTCTTCCTTTTCCATTGGTTCACCCCCCAATGGCTGCTACGGCCAGCGCTGCGCCAATCCGGAGCCAGGTGCTTCCTCCTGGTCTCCCATGTGGGTGCAGGGCCCAAGCACTTGGGCCATCCTCCACTGCCCTCCCGGTCCACAGCAGAGAGCTGGCCTGGAAGAGGGGCAACCGGGACAGAATCCAGTGTCCCAACCGGGACTAGAACCCGGTGTGCCGGTGCCACAGGTGGAGGATTAGCCTAGTGAGCCATGGCGCCGGCCCTCACTCTCTTCTTATTGGAGGCTAAATTCCAAGAAGTCAAATAGTTGGGTCAAAGGGCTAAGCGTTTTTAAGGCTCTTGGTAAATCTTAGCCAACTGTCTTCCCAGACTGTTTACAGTTAAACACGGATGAGGGGCAAATTTTTCCTAGGAGCGTCTACAGCTTGGGCCTCTGTGTGTGACAGGCAACAGTGAGAATCCTTGAAAGATCTTGCAGTAAAAATAATCTTAAAGTTCACTGAATATATCCTTTTATGAGGAAAAGCACACTTCGGTCCCTCGTGGGTTGAAGCTGGCCTGGATCTGAGATGTGCAGGCTCCTGTGTCGGGTTCTCATTTCCTGCGTGGACTTGGGCGAGCACCGTAGGAGCGTTATAGCAAGACGGCAGTAGAGGGCAATGAAGTGATGCCTTGGCCTTGTCTCCCCGCCAGCTACACCGTGGGCACCGTCCAGGAGAACAACGACCAGGTGTGGAAGTTCCAGAGGTACTTTCTGGTGCAGGAGTACTGCAGCCGGCTCAACATCCCCTACCCCTTCGTCGTCTTCGCCTACTTCTACAAGGTCGTGAAGAAGTGCTTCAAGTGTTGCTGCAAGGAGAAGAGCAAGGAGTCCTCAGCCTGCTGTGAGTGCTCGGGCTCGGGGCAGCAGTCCGCTGCGGGCAAGGCCCTGGTCTGCCTGCGTCACAGCGGGAAGGAATCGTTCGTGGTTCGCTCACGGCTGCCTCTGTACGGATCAGGCATCAGGGCAGCCAACGAGTGATCAGGAGGAGGCGTAGACTGGGAGAGGACCGTGGACGCGAGGGGTAGCCTCGTGTGGGGGAGCGAGTGTTCCATGGAGGTGATCATACTCTAGAGGAAGCGGTCTGTTGGCCCTGCGGGACTCCCGGGTTAGTGTCGAGTTGTGATGTTGCGTGGATTTGTGTTGATTCTGTGTTATCTTCTCTGGGGAACTTCCACCCCGACTGCGGACGGCGTGTGACTTCCGGACTGTTCTTAAGGAAAAGCAGAGTCTTATAGCCTGTTTGTTGTTGAAGCAAGGTCTTGGGCTGGGCGTTGAGCCTAGTGGTTGGTTGAGACTCGGTGGCCCCCGTGGAGCAGCTGGGTCAGGTGCCTGCCTCCAGCCTTTGACTCTAGCTTCCTGCCGGCAGGCAGCCGTGATGGCTCAAGGAATCGGGTTCCTGAAGTGCACGTGGGAAACCTGGATTGAGATTATGGCTCCTGACTTTGACTTAGCTCAGTCCTGGTTGTTGTGGGCACTTGGGGAGTGAACCAGTGGATGGAGGCACTCGCTCTCTCTCTGCCTCCCAAACACATAAATCCAAATAGAAACTCCGTAGTCTGCAACCTAAAGATGAGAATGTACAGCCCAGTGACCACTGCTGTCTCCCAGGAGTCTGCACGAGCAGGAAGCTGGAGCCAGGTACTCCAGGGAGGGATGCAGACGTCTTAACCACCAGGCTTAACACCTGCCAAAAGATGTGTCTTACGGCGCCTCCCCAGGTGTGAGATTGTCAGGAAGTGTGGGCTCCTCTCACCCCTTCTCTCCCGCTCAGCAGCCACCTGGCTGGGGCCCAGGAGTGGCGAGGAGAGGACGTGCAGTTGCTCAGCGGTTCTGTGCTAGGTCAACCCCTACTCAGTGCTGGCGCTTGTTTGAAATGCGTCCTTTATCACGTAGGCAGAATGGCCACCTGCCGGGGCCTTGGAGGTCCCGTTCCGCCGCTCACTGCAGCTCCCAGGATCCGGCTGTGCTCTCCCGGGTGCTGCTCCTTCCTGCCCCGTTCCCAGGGGCTCCCTGTTGGGGACCACCTCCTCCAGGAAGGCAGGACTCACCCTGTCCACAGACCAGCACGTAGATGCTCATGGGGTCACTTCTGTCCTCAGCCCTGGCAAACTGTGGGGTGCAGCCCCCCGCCACGGAAGCAGCTGTCAGCCAGCACCCCTCACCGCTCTGACCACAGCGGGTAGCATCCAGCTGTCCTGCTGGACCTGCAGAAAATCCACAGTAGGCTTGGATTTCTCAATACTGACCCCAGAGCCGCTAAGCCCGGCGGAGAGGGTGAACCTGCTGGGTGAAAGGGCACCGCCGGCCTGTTCTCCTCGTCCACTAACCTCAGACTTCATCCAGGGCCAACCTGTCCAGCAGGGGCAGCAACGGGGCCTCTGCGACTCTAGGGGTCCATGGAAGTCTGGTAACTTCCTTGAAAAACCAGAAGGAAAACAAAGAACTTCTCGATCCACGAGGATCTTTCAGTATATAATATGTATCTATCTGTCTTCCTACTGGCTCAGTCATTGAATATTTTAAGTATTTTTACAAAGGGCAGGGCCTGCAGCAGTGAAGTGCTAGGAACCAGGGTCATGGCCTTGTGCTGGTTTGCTTGGGACTTCCTGTCTTAGGACCGAGTGCCCGGTGACACGGACACCCAGTCAGGGCGATGCACCAGGACTGTCTCAGCTGAGAAGGGGAGTCCTCTATCCCAGGAGTCTCTCAGCTCTGGGAGCTGCCGCTCACCCTGCCATGGCCTGTGCAGATGGCAAAGTGGCCCCGTGACAAGTGGTGTGGCGGCAGGGACTCAAGGACCTGCATGGTTCCATTCCCAGTTTCCTCCTCATAGAAAAAGTGAAGAAGGGATATTTTGGGTCTCCAAAGGGATTGTTGTGTTTGATGGGGACCCAGCCCACCCTGAAGCACCCGCCATGTATGTGCTCAGGATCCCAGGGCCATCTGTGGCCAGTGTCCAGGTGGGGTCTGCTCCCGCTCCCTGATGCCTCCTGTGGTTGGCAGGTGGGCCTTGTGCTGCCTGGCCCCCTGTTCCTCGGCACTCATCCTTGTGCAGTTGCCGGGGCTCTGCAGGGGGAGTCTCAGTGTGCCCCCAGCTGTGGCTCCTATGACTGGAGGCTGGGTTCCTGCCAAAGGCAGGTTCTGCACTGCCCGTGAGGCCTTGGCTCAGAAAGTCAGGTGACATCACTTCTGCCCTGGTCCATCGGTCAAAGCAATGGAGGGGATGAAGGAGGAGGAACACCTCTCTGTAGGCAGAGTCGGCCACCCACAGGCTGGAAGAACATGTACCCCCCCCCCCCCGCCCCGTTCACAGCAGAAATGAGCGACAGTGTTGGGGCCAGGGTGCCTGGATCGCACTACGTCTCACAAACCCAACTGCCGCAAGAAACTCCGTTCTGAGAAGTCCAGCATCACGTTTGAATGAGGTTTTCTGCACTCTGCCTCCTGTAGCTGCTCTCACCTGGGACATCCCCAGGACGGGCCCGGCCCTGCCGAGCCTCCCTTGACCTCCGGGAGCTCAGGCAGCTGCAGCCAGATCTGGAAGGAACCGCTCCAGCCTTCTCAGGACTCAGCTGGTTTTCCTTCGCTTCGCTTCCAAAAGGTGTGCATTTTCACAAGTGATCTGAAGATCTCGTGTGTTTCCATCCTGGACGACAACTTCCTGGGCAGATCTGTGTTCTGCGTGAATGCCACACTCGAACTTGATTCTGGAGAATGACCTTGGCCACGTGGGACAGGAGGAAAATCACGCTTTCCTTTACCCGTCTTGGGTTTGCGGCTAAAGGCCCACAAGCAGAACACCGAGGAACAAGACAAAAGCCTACCGAGGAGTTTAATGTGGGCTTTACTGACCCAGGATCTTCCTACAGAAATGAAGACACTAAGAGACAAGGTCGAGCGAGTTTCACAGCTGTCTGATGCAGGTGGAGAGCCATGGAGGACGTAACAGGACAAGGAGTGACCTAATGGTGACGGCCCAGGGCTGGGCCTCCCTGTGTCCCTCAGCTTCTCACGTGGGGATGCCCCTCCCTCGTCCTGCCCTTGACCCACTTCAAGGAAGGGCCTGCGTTCCTGCAAGGTGTGATGATCACTTCAGGGAGAAGGGCGGGGAAAGCCAGAGAGAACACCCTGCCCTTTTCTCCAGTTATCCGGTGTGAAGTGTTCAGGTGCCAGGCACCATGGTTGAGCTCCACCGTCACTTACCTTCTAGACGGCTACCAGGAACCAACGGAAAACCTTGTGTAAAATGCTAAGTAGGAGGATCAACGTTACCAGGAGCCGACGTCAATCCCTGCAGAGAAGCCCGCCCCCACACTGACCACAAGGTTGGCAGGGAACCCTTTCTGAGCCAGGACAAGCCCACAGGCAGCGGGTGCACCCTCCCTGGACTCGGAAGGGATGGATTGTGTCCCAGGAGGCCTCTGCTTCTTCGCAAATAGGAACTCCCCGCTCTGGGGCTGTGGCCCTGAGGAAGGCACCTGCGGCCTGGCAGAGGTCGGGCGGGAGGGCGCTGCGAGGAACCCACGACACGGGGAAGGGGCCTGGGGAGCCTTAAGTCAGCACTTGTGTCCAGTGCCCACCACGTGGCAGCCAGACACTGCCGCTGTGCCACTAAACGGGGCTAAGCTGCCACGCCCTCAGCCAGGGCTCCCAGACTGGAGGGAGGAATGGAAATGAACAAGCCTTCTTGGAAGGTATGGGAAGCACTGATTTTAGAAACTGCGGCGGTAATAGCCACATAGCGGGCACGTACGCCTTAGACAAGAGCAGATCAAGGAAGACTGCCTGGAGGAAAGGCATATTTAAGGGGAGACCCAGAGGATGAAGTGGAATTAGCCCAAGAGGCAGAGGCTGAGATGGGGCCACAGGGTCAGGAGTGGTACCAGGGGTGCCCACGGCTGAGGGCTGGAGGAGGAGGATGTAGGACTGGGGCTGTGTCCCCCAGCCGAGTTCTAGCTCCATGCCCCTGCCAGCCCACCGTGTTGGACGGTGCCATTCCAAATCCCAGTGGAGGGAAAGAGGACAGCCCAGAGACACGCCAGTGTAAAAAAAAAAAGTGGGCTGAGAACCTGCAGCCGGCGGGGACAGCCCCTCTTCACGGACTGGACTTGTCTCCCTGGAGAGAGAGAGCAAAGGCGTTTCCAGGCCGCTCTGAGCCCACCTCGCACAGCCACGCTGCTCCAGTCCTGTGTCCTGGAGAAGGGCAGTCCCCCGGGGAGGCTGGGGCACGGGTGGCTCCCGAGACACACACACCCCACCTGGAAGAAGACGTCTCTGTGAAATGGGAGTTGAAGACAACGTGGGAAGGGACGATTGAAGGAACCACCCGTCCAAATGACTCTTGCCATGATGAGTTAGGGTTTTCCGCTTAGGTCACGCCTTGCTGCCACTGCCTGCACACATTGTGTGTGCCAGTGGCTGCTGGGTGTGGGTGTGTCCTCCTTTCTAATAAAGCAGCCACTTACTGCCATCGCTGGATTCATGTTCTGTCGTGGGGTGATTATTCCTGTCCCTTTGCTGTAACTCCAAATATTTTGATGATTCAGAAGGTAAAAATATGTGTTTTACCAACCCAGACATGCTAATTGGTGGCAATTGAGACATACTTAACTTGCTATGAGCCATCACTTTTCGTGAGGTTCTTTAGCTGGGTAGACATGGGGCCCGGATGCTCGAGCGCATGGCCTCGAATGTTGGGTGCAGCATATTCTGGGCTGTCCTGGATCCACGCCCCCCGAAAGGCTGGCTCTGAGAAGGTGAATGTGCCGGTGCCCCCAGCTCTTGTCTTGGCATAAAGAATCATCATTTCACAGCATTATTGCAAAACATCAAATGCCATTTGGGGGATGTCATTAACCATCACGCCCGCCTGAGAACATGTTTTGACAGTTTGGATAAGTTCCTATCTCACTGCCCACCATTTTGCCTTTGGAAGACAAAGTGAGTTGTTTCTAAGTGAAGCAAGTTTTTATATCAGGGATGGGAACTGGAAGTCAAGAGCTGGAATTTGTAATCGAAACCACGCCCAAATTCCAGAGGCACCGGATGAATCGCCTAGGACCCCCCTGGTTCTGTCTTCGAATCTCCTCCTGGATGAATGCCTGGCGGACCTGGGGGAAGATTTAGTGACTCCCTGAGGGGCTCCTTGGGACAAAGGCCCATTCTCCAAAGAGCCTCTGTGCCCAGTCCACTGGGGTCAGGGTGATCGGGAACACTGGTGCACAAGACAGGGCGGTCACTGGAGCTGATGGAGTTCGGGAGCCAGGACGAAATGTGCTAAATTCCCCCGCAGTAGGTGTAGTGACTTAGAACAATCTGCGCACGGCAAGAGGACAAGTCTCCACGCGCGGCCCGCAAGTGGGAGGAACTTCACCGCGAGGAAGCAAGAGCTGGGGCAGAAGCGAGAGGCGTTTTTCCGGCCCAGGAGAGCGATGGCCACGCGGTGATGGGAGACGCAGTGAGGACGGTTGACGCTCTCCGTCTCCCAACAGCCCCTGCACTGAGGAAGTGCAGGAATGGGAGCCCACGGAAGAGGATTCCGCTCCACGCAGCGACGGCGTGGTGATGACGGGCGAGGGAGCCCAGAGCTCGGTTATGGACTGCAGGCATCCAGCATGCCTGGCCCCGCCTGCTCCTTGGCTCCCCTGGGAGGTGACTGATTCCAGGAGCCACAGTGCTCTCGGGCCACAGACTTTGCATTTGCCTCCCAGGGATGGGCACACCATTCATTTTGAAACTGCCCTTCTTTGGAGAAAGAAAAACACCAAAGATTTTAAAATAACTTGCAGAAAAGTAGCATCCAAACTTCCACTTTGGGGACTTTTTTGGTAATATCTTCACATAATGCAAAAAAGGATGCAGCCTAGTAATTGCGTTTTTATACACTGGGTTCCTTCTGTGATCCAGACAGCATTCTGTATTAATTATAAAACATTTGGAAAACACAAGAAAGTACAAATAAGGATGGAGAGGAACGTTTTCAACACAGGCTGTTTGTTCTGCTATTCTTATGCTTAGGTCATAATTGGATTGCTCCACGCATATCCACTCATGACCTAATAATTTTCAATTAACTAGTAATGCATTATAAACATTTTCCATATCCATAAATAAAAATCTATATGGCTCTTGTTTTCAGCTGTGGAATATTCTGGCCTGTGGATATACCGTCGGCTGAGTTAACCACTCCCAGGTGCCTCCCGCCCTGATGACTCTTGTTAGCATAGGACATTAGGACAAAGGATTTCACGCATGTGACTTTGAGCATGTCTGAAGGGAGATTCTGAGTAAGGGGCACACACGCTGCCAAGTCTTCCTGCGTCGCCTGCATCCCCTCCTTGTCACTTTGTCATCTCCCATCACCCTGAAGTCCCTAACAGCTGACGGTTTTTCCAGTTCAGTGTTTCCCACGCGCTTGTTAGCGCAGGACGCAGCCCTGATTTGGGAGCCGGCGGAGTTTCCTGTGTGGTGGGTGAACGTGTGCTCTGATCATCGCACCAGGGCTCCCTCCACTGCTGCAGGGGCTGCTCACGGTTTCCTGGCCGCTCCTGCCTCCTGCGCCTCGGACGTCTGTGTCTAGGAGCCCCTGTCTTGTGTGTGATGAATTTTATGAATTTCTCCTGGGCGCCTGAATGTATTTTGGTTTGAAAACCAAACCAAACAGCCAGACATAGGAAACAATTTTGTTAGTGAAAAACCCCCACCAAAAAAGATTTAGTTCAGAATTATTTTATCTTTTTAAAATAGATTTATTTATTTACTTGATAGGAAGAGTTACAGAGAGAGGGAGAGAGAGATCTTCCATCCTCTGGTTCACTCCCCAAATGGCTGCAACGGCCGGAGCTAGGCCGACCCAAAGCCAGGAGCCAGGAGCTTCTTCCAGGTCTCCCACACAGGTGCAGGGGCCCAAGGACTTGGGCCATCTCCCACTGTTCTCCGAGGCCATAGCAGAGAGCTGGATTGGAAGAGGAGCAGTCTGGATGTGAACTGGCGGCCATACAGGATGCTGGTGCCACTGGCAGAGGCTTTACCTACTACACCACAGTGATGGCCCAATTCCCCAGCATTCAAAAATAAATCTGGGGGCCGGTGTTGTGGTATAGGGGTTAAGCTGCTGCCTGTGCCACCAGTATCCCATAAGGGCCCCAGTTCGAGTCCTGGCTGCTCCACTTCCGATCCAGCTCCCTGCTGTGGCCTGGGAAAGCAGTGGAAGGTGGCCCAAGTGTTTGAGCCCCTCTGCCTGCATTGGAGATCAGGATAGAGTTCTAGGTTCCTGGCTTCAGCCTGGCCAGCCTTGGCCATTGTGGCCATTTAGGGAGTGAACCAGCAGGTGGAAGATCTCTCTCTGTCTCTCCCTCTCTCTGTAACTCTGTCTTTCAAATGGGATAAACATTTTTTAAAAAAATAAAAATAAATCTGTATTTGGCTAAGGATTTACTTAAATTCAACTGCTTGCATACTGGTCCTTTAAGCTCAACCTAATTCTTTTTAAACCCAAGAGGATCTTATAATTGTTCCTAAACTTCACCATGCTGACGAATAAATCAAAGTGGCCACTCAGTGGAAAAACAGCGTCAATTCATTCCACCTGGACACCTGCGTGAGTGCCTGCACCTTCCTGCCCCCGTGCGTTCACAGGGAGGATTGCTGTCCACCACCTTAGGACCTGAAAAACATGAGGGGCGCCAGGAGGGGCGCCAGGAAGTCCCAGAGAAATGAAGTCACGGAGGATGTTAGTTCAGTGTAACAAAATCCTTGGTAGTTTTTCCATAATACACGTTTCCCACGAACGTTTTGCAGACCCCTTGGATGCGTGGATTTCAAAATTTTGTCTTTGCAGTAAAATAGGCTTTTCTTTGCATTTATTTTCCACGAACTGTTTGAGATACCCCCGTAAGATGACATGCTGGTCCATGCCTTCTGAAAAGTCTAGACGCTGTTAGGAATTAAACTGCGGACCTTCCTGGAGAGCGCTCCAGCAGTGTGACAGCACGCCCGGCTTAGTGCAAGGTGTGGTCTTCTCTCTGAGGTCCACCCCCAGACTGCACAATTCAGGAGAGCTGGGCCGCCCGGGGCTTCTATTCAAGTGTAACAAATGTCCCAAGCTGGCCTTGGGGTCCATCGGTCATTATGCACTGGAACGGTTGGGCGGTTTTAAGCCATCACAGTGGAAGGGGGCTTGAATGAAATGTGAGAACAGAACTCATTAGTGGAGTGCGTTTGCTAAGTCACAGAACACACAGACGGGATTCGGGTTGGTGTCTATGTAGAATAAAGACTGTGTTCCTATTTCACGCAGGCAGCTCTGATTTCTCATTGTCGCTGAGCTAGCCTTTCACATCCCATCGCGCCGCCGCAGTCACTGGTGAGCCCCATCGGGCAGATCAGCCTGTGCAGGACGCACTAACTCCGCTCGGGCCAGCGTCTCGCGGAATTCCTAGCAGGTGTTGATGCAAGGAGCAAGGGGCAGATGAAGCAATTTACATTTTTGTTTTCCCATTATTCAAGGTTTCCGGAATGAGGACAACGAGACTCTGGCGTGGGAGGGTGTCATGAAGGAGAATTACCTTGTCAAGATCAACACGAAAGCCCACGACACCTCCTCGGAGGAGTATGTCGCTTGCTCATTTCTGCCTTGCCACTTCCCGGGTTTGTACCCGCCAGCCAGCAGAGCAGGAAGCTCCGTAGAGAGCAGTGCTCAGCGGAGCGTAGCACCACAAAGATACTATGTGGCAGATACATACATACCTGTAAGCCAGCCCTTGGACAAGGGAAAAGCCATCTGCCCTCCTGCTCTCACTGTGTAGCCTTAAGGGAAAAACAGCCACTTGGAGCCCACAGGGCAGGGCCATGGAACCAGGGAACAAGAGGGAGGGTCCCCTTGCCATGGCTACAGAGGTAGCCGCCCGAAGAGTCACAGGTCATGGCAACTGGCCACACACGTGTTTATCTCTGCCATGAGGAGGTAGGGCGATTAGAAGGTGGACAAGCCATTTGGTTGACCTGTTACCGGCTGTCCCTGAGAAGTCCTGAGCATCATTGGTGCACGCTGGGAGGGTTATAAACATCTCGGGATTCATAAACACAACATGACACATCTTACAGAAGTGGGTGAGTCCTGGCTAAGCACTAGGGGGTCTGAGTGATCCAAGGAAAGCCCGAGGCAGCACGCCCTCCCTGCTCAGAAGGCAGAGCCTCAATGATGCTGTCGCTCTGCCCCAGAGTCCCAAACGCGCCTCTGCCTTCACTGACAGGAGCAGGTGTTCGGGCTAGAAGCTAAGATACCAGTTAGGGTGCCTCTGTCCTGTATCAGGGTGCCCGGCTGCAGCTTCTGACTGCACAAGTAGCTGGATTCCTGCCACCCTTGGGGGAGACCTGGATTGAGCTCCCAAGTTCCCAGCTCCCTACTGCCACCTTCTGGGTGTTCTAGGCATTTGGGAAGTGAAGCAGGAGCTGGGGGCTTGCCCCACCCCCACCCCGGCTCCCTGTCAAATAAATTTTTAAAAATCTAAAAAAATTCACCCTAAGAGAAAATGAGTAATATAAGCACAGCCCCCCCTTTGTTTAGTTTCAGCACAGCTATTGAAAGACGTGCAGGATGCATGCGTGGGCTATGCTTTCTCTCTTTGGACAAAGTGAGTGCCTTAAGCTGAGACTCTGAGATCTTGGGCTCCAAAAGGAGGGAGAGACCTTGCCCATTGTCTTCCTCCTCCCTGTCAGCAGAGTAGCCTCTGTTTTCTGGCCTACTAATTGGGGTGAAAGAGGAATTCTGCTTCATTAGGGGGAAAAACCAGAGAGGCAAAGCAGCTGACCCTTGATGGAGCTGAAAATATGAAAGTGATCTGTATTCTGTCCGTGAAAAGACCAAAACATGGAGCCTAACTGCTCTCTCACTCTCTCCCTCTCTCCCTTTCTCCCTCTCTCCCTCTCTCCCTCTCTCTCTCTCCCTCTCTCTCTCCCTCTCTCACTTTCTTTTCCTATTGCTTTGCAGAATGAGGCATCGCTTCAGACAACTGGATACGAAGGTACGACTCTGTTTATTGTTCTAGGACTATTTTTTAAATCTCCAATATCTGTGAGCTTCCAGTGGGAGGCCAGTGGTGTGGGCAGAGAACAGTAAGTTAATTGTGAAAACAGCCGGATGTGACTGTTCCATATTCTGCACCTTCTTTCTCTGCACAAGGACTGGGGGCTGGAAGGGAGTTGCTCCCATGTTCCCCGCCCCCGTGGGGAGTGGTCCTGAAGTCCCTGTCCAAGATCTCTAGAATCCTCTCTGCTCCAGCTAACCCAGCGCTCCCCCACCCCCTTTTCTCTCTCCTGTGGATGCAGTGAACATCCTGGAATTACAGGGAATATACCAGAAAGACTCGAAAGAGCTGTCTGGGGGTCCCTGAGCCTCTGTTCTGGTCTTTGATGCCTCTCCAATCTGTTACCTATTTAACATGGAGGGGGGCACTGCAAACGCATGAACACGTGTGGACGTCAGGCGTGGAGAGAGTGTGCCTGTGCCCGCTGCAAACGCATGAACACGTGTGGAGTCAGGCGTGGAGAGAGTGTGCCTGTGCCCGCTGCAAACGCGTGAACACGTGTGGAGTCAGGCGTGGAGAGAGTGTGCCTGTGCCCGCTGCAAACGCGTGAACACGTGTGGACGTGTGGAGAGAGTGTGCCTGTGCCTGCTGCAAACGCATGAACTCGTGTGGACGTGTGGAGAGAGTGTGCCTGTGCCCGCTACAAACGCGTGAACACGTGTGGACGTCAGGCGTGGAGAGACTGTGCCTGTGCCCGCCCGGGCTGCGTGGCTGGGGTTACAGTGAGGTTCATCAGCAGTGGCCATGGATTCAGAAATGGCGGCACCCCGATAGGCTCGACGGGGTGATGTGGGGTGCTTCACCACAGTGTTTTGGGAATGGCAGCCGGGATGACGGCATTGATGCAGTCTCCCAGGGCTGTACTGTTTGGTGGTTGGTCCCCTAGCATGTCTGGTTTGGCTGACTCTCCAGCTGCCAGTCATTGTCCACAGTAAGACTGCAATGAATGTTTGTTGAATGACTAAACAAACAAAAGATGCCTTTTGCAGAGCTGGAACATAAGCAAGTATCTGTTTACAATTTATTATTTATTTGTGTGTTATTTACCAACACGTTTTTAAAAATTGAGGCTGTTTTCACTGTCCTCACTTGCTGAACGCTGACCCTGGGCAGTGTGTTGATGACCAGGGTGGTGGGTGGAGGCCTGGTGCTCAGACCTTCCTGGCCCCTCCCGGAACTTTAGCTCCAGAGTAGCTCCGGCTTTGGCGGGTCTTCCTCTTCCTCCTGCTGGGACTGCCTGCTCTGCGTGCGGGAGTCACCCGGTCTGTGACGGTAACTGGGTGTCTTGGTCGCTATCTGCTGTCTACACCCGCGTAACAAGCTGCCATACTGCTCACTGGCTTCAGGCAATCATTTTACTGGCTGTGATGCTGTGGGTCAGGCGTGCAGGAAAGGCTCTGCTGGCTGGTTCTTTTTTTTTTTTTTTTTTTTGACAGGCAGAGTGGACAGTGAGAGAGAGAGACAGAGAGAAAGGTCTTCCTTTGCCGTTGGTTCACCCTCCAATGGCCGCCGCGGCCGGCGCGCTGCGGCCGGCGCACCGCGCTGATCCGATGGCAGGAGCCAGGAGCCAGGTGCTTTTCCTGGTCTCCCATGCGGGTGCAGGGCCCAAGCACCTGGGCCATCCTCCACTGCACTCCCTGACCACAGCAGAGGGCTGGCCTGGAAGAGGGGCAACCGGGACAGAATCCGGCGCCCCGACCGGGACTAGAACCCGGTGTGCCGGCGCCGCTAGGCGGAGGATTAGCCTAGTGAGCCGCGGCGCCGGCCTGGCTGGTTCTTTTGCTACGTGTGGCCCCTGCGGGGTTTACTGGCCTGGGCTCAGCTGGTGGCCAGGCCCGGATCTCCTCTGTGTGCCCCCACCATGTGAGGTCACATCCTTTGAGGCCTGTCCATGCAGCTTAGGCTTGTTGCAGTGTGGTGGTCCTGAGGCAGCCCCTTCCTACACGGTGGCTGGTTTCCAAGAGTGAGGACGAGGAAGCTGGCAATGCTCTTAATGGCTAGGCTTGGGCTGGCTTTTGATGGGGTGGGGGGTGGCCCCTGGCTGCAGGGAGCAAGGCACTGGTGGAGGTCTTCTCCGTGCGGGTGCTGTCACCAGCGTGTCCCCTTCCAGCTGCTCTGACTCTGACGTCGTTGCTGTTTTAGCTGAAGGGCTGGAAGGCTCCTGGGTCTGTAAGGTTGATGCCTGTGCACCCGTGACCATGTCAGACGTCAGGATCGTGTTCAATGGAGGGAGGGAACACCAAAGTGCTGGGTATTTTCAGAGATCACCAAAAAGTTGGAGAATAGTTAGAGAATATTGGAAGGAAACACAGGGCATGGGATTCTAAGATTGGATGTGTATATATATTTATGTATATATATATATATAGTGTAACTCTTATACAGGGACACCTTTATAATATATTTTTTCACAGCACATAATTATATTTAAAGATATTGTCAGCTCAATCTTCACCAAGGCCACATAACTCAAAATATTTGCAAGGCATCTACCATGTTCCAGGCATTGGGCTAAATCTTCTTTATAGTCCCTGAATTTGCTGGATCAGCCCTTTGCTCAATGGTTTGGATACAGGAGCATTTTCAGGCTGAATCCTGTAGGAGTAGGCAATGGTAACGATGCTCTGTGCTACCTCCGGCATGTATTCAACAGGTGGGCTGTGTCTACATCAGAAGGGAGCGAGGGTTGGCAGTCAGGGCAGGAGAAACGTGTGTTGTTCACTGCACTGGGGAAAGCGGAGTGGGAAGAGGGGGGAGCCCCAGGGGTCGTTCTGTCCACAAGCTCGCCGTGGCCTGTGGCTGGGTTTTATTCCCACACAAGGGAGGGCGGTTGTGAGATTTGAAACTCAAGAGGACCTCATCCTGCCCTGGGTGACTGGAATGCCCATGGCGTCAGAGGAACAGGGGTGCGAGGGTGTGTCTAGGTGTTGTGTTTGTGGGCAAGCAGTCCGTTTTAGTTTGTGGTTTTTTACTGGCGGACTAATCTGGGGTGACTTTAGAGGAAACTCATGGAAAGCCACCTCCCTTCCCCCAAGCCACACCCGGGTCCCGCTCCTCAGCTGTGTCGTGCAGAGAACGGGTAGAGGGGACAGCATGTGGACTTGGGGAGGCAGGCACAGGGCGGGAGCCCACCTGTGCTGGGGGTTGGAGGTCATGGATGAGCTGACCTGATTCCAGGGACCCGGTGGTCAGTGGACCTGGACCTCCTAGGTCTGGGGTGGGGCTGGCACTGTCACTCGGGACAGGGGCTTGTGAAGTCCCAGAGCACTGGAATGGCTATGGAAAGCTCTGCCCACACACGTGCAAGCCAAGGTCTCCTGGGACTTCAGGCTCTGGCCACTTTGCAACCCCTGGCTGTGGAATGCAGCCCCTGCAAGGGGTCCCACCAGACGCCATCGCTGCTGCCACCCTGTGGGCCATGGCAGAACTGGGGCAGATCGCAGGGAACCTCTCTGCCTCTCTCCCTCTCCTCACCGGTTCCTCTGTCCCTGCTCTCTCTCCTCCTCTGCCTTCTTAGCTCCCCCAATACTCCCGTCTTTCCACTCACATAGAATTTGAGGGATAATCTTTTGTTTCTTAACCAAGCTTTTGGAGTCCCATTTTAAAAAATAGCTATGTTTAGTAGCTTCATCGGCATACGCAAATGATAGAAACAGGTACAAATGGATGTTTTGATGCGTGTATACATTGCAAAATGATTACAACAGTCAGGCCCAGGTAATTAATCTATCTCTACCTCTATGTGTGCGTGTGTGTGTGTGCGTGTGTGTGTGCATGTGTGCGTGTGTGTGTGTGTTTGCATGTGTGTGTGAGAACTGAGATTTCAGATCTGATTTCTCAGCACATTTTATTTATATGACACAGTATGGCTAACTGGTTGACTGTTGTCATGCTATAAGGCAGATCTTGGGACCTCATTTGTCTTGTGTCACTGAAACTTTGTGCCTTTGACCAAAATCACCCTATTCCTTCATTCCCCCTCCCCACCCCCTGGAACCACCAACTTCCCCTCTGCTCTGTAAGTCTGGCTATTTTAGGTTCCATATATCAGTGACATGCGGTGTGTGTCTCTCCATGTCCTACAGGTTCATCCCCACCATTGTAAACGTTCACATCTTCTTTCTAAAAGGCTAAATGATGTTCCATTGTACAGATGCACCACATTTTCTCTGTCCATCCATCTGTGATGGACATTCAGGAGCTACTGTGAACAACACTGCCGTGGACATTAGTCTGCAGACACCTCTGCGTGATCTCGATTTCAGCTCCTTTGAACACATGTCCGGAGTGGGGGTGCATGATTACGTGGTTGTTCTACTTTTCATTTTTTGAAGAACTTCCATGCTGTTCCAAAATCGCTGTATCAATCTGTGTTCCCACCACCTGTGTACAATAGCGCCCCTTTCTCTGCATATTGGCCAGCACTTACCATGGGATGCCGGCGCCGCAGGCGGAGGATTAACCAAGTGAGCCACAGCGCCAGCCCCCTCATTGAGGTTTTGAGCTGTGTGTCTCTGATGACTGCAGAGTTGAGTACTTTTGCGTACAGCTGTTGCCATTTGGATTTCTCTTTCAAGAAGTGTCTATCTAGATCCTTTGTCCATTACTTAATCAGATGGTTCATGATTTTAGTATTGAGTTATACATGTGTTTATATATTTTGCTTATTTTTTTAAGATTTATTTATTTATTTGTAAGTCAGAGTTACAGAGATTTTCCATCTGCTGGTTCACTCCCCAAATGGCACAAATGGCCAAAGCTGGGCCTATCCAGAGCGAGGAGCTGGGAGTTTCTTCCGGGTTTCCCCCATGGTTAGCAAGGACCCAGGCACTTGGGCCATCTGCTGCTGCTTTTCCCAGGCCATCAGCAGGGAGCTGGATCAGAAGTGGAGCAGCTGAGTCATGAACCAGCACACACACGGGATACCAGCATTGCAGGCAGCGACTTTACCTGCTACACCCCAGTGCCGGCCCCAGTGTTTTATTAACGACTTGTTGACGTGTGGTTTGCAAATGGCTTTTCCTATTCCACAGGCTGCCCTTACATTCTGCTGACTGCTTCCTTTACTGTGAAGGAGCTTTGGATTGATTTAATCCACTTGTCTGTTTTTGCTTTTGTTACCTGTACTTTTGAGGCTTTTCCCAAAAATTCATGGCTGAGACCAAGGTCAAGATTTTTCATCTGCTTTTTTCATGAGTTTTACAGTTTCAAGTCTTATGGTTAAGTCTTTGGTCTATTTTGAGTTGATTTTTGTGTATGGTGTGAGGCAGGGATCCATTTCATTCTTTTGCATGAGAACCTCCAGTGTTCCCAGCACTACTTTGTGAAGAGATTATCTTTTTCTCCCTTGTGTTTTCTTGAATCTTTGTCAAAGGTTGGACTGTAAATGCGTAGGCTCATTTCTGGGTTCTCTATTCTGTTCCATTGGTTTATATCTCTGTTGTTTAAGCCAGTCCACTAGTCATTAGGATACTTTGTGGGATAATTTGAAGTCAGGAAGTATGGTTCCTCTAGCTTTGTTTTTCCGGCTCAAGATGGCTTTGTCTATTTAGGGCCTTTTGTGGTTCCATAGGAATTCTAGGATTGTTTTTTCCCCTTCAATAATGCCTTTGGGGTTTTTGATAGGGATTGTATTTGATAGCATGGATATCTTTAACAATATTTATTCTTATAATTCAGAATATTGGATGTTTTTACATTTGTGTCTTAAAATTTTCTTCATCCGTGTTTTATAATTTTCAATGGATAGGCCTTTCACTTCCTTGATTAAGTTAATTCCTTGTATTTTATTCTTTATTTTTGCTGGTATAAATGGTGTTATTTTCTTAATTTCCTTTTTGGGGTAGTTCATTGTTGAAATATAAAAACATGGTTGGTTTTTGCATGTTGATTTTGTATCCTGAAATTTTATTGAATGCTTAATTCTTTTTTTTGTTGTTTGAAGATTTTTTTTAATTTTGTTTGAAAGAGTTACAGAGAGATTGGGAGAGAGAGAGAGAGAGAGAGAGAGAGAGAGATCTTCCATCCACTGGTTCACTCCTCAGATGGCTGTGCGACCAGGAGCCAGGCACTTCCTCCAGGTCTCCCACGTGGGTGCAGGGGCCCCAGCACTTGGGCCATCTCTACTGCCATCCCAGGGCATTGGCAGGGAGCTGGATGGGAAGTGGAGCTGCCAGGACTTGAACTGGCGCCCTCATGGGGTGCAGGTATTGCAGACGGCAGCTTAATCCACTGCACCACAATGCCGGCCCGAATGCTTCTCAATTCTAAAAGCTGTTTTTTCCCAGAATCTTCCGGGTTTTCTACACATAAGAGCCTCTTGTCTGCAGTGGAGATCATCTGACTTCTTCCTTTCCGCCTTGGGTGCCTTTTCTGGCTTTTCTTGACTGAGCTCTCCAGCTGGGGACCCCAGTGCTGTGGTGAGCAGCAGCGGGACAACAGGTGTCCCTGCCTTATCCCACGTCTTGGAGGAAAAGCTTTCGGTTTTCCACGTTGAACACCATATTGATTATTGGCTTCGTTGTGTTGAGGTTAAGTTCCTTCTATGCCTACTTTGTTGAGAGGTTTTTATTTTTGTGATCAGGAAAGGATACTGAATTTTGCCAACTTCTCTGTCTGCGTGTTGAGATGACTGTGTGGTTTTGTCTTTCGTCCTGTTAATGTAGTGGACCACACCGATTTTCTCATGTACAGCCCCCCTTGCCTCCCAGGGTTAAGTACCACTTGGTCATGTGTCGCTCCCCCTCTTCGCAGAGGAACGACACAGGACCCTGCGCTGTTCTTTTGTCTGCTCGGCCCTTCCCGGGTTTGCTGCTGGTTCTTCCCGGGTTGGCTGCCGATCCTTCCACCTCTGTGGAAGGGCGGCTCCCCCTGCCACTTTCCCCACTTCCGCGGGGGAGCGGCACACCGCCGGCCGGCTCTCTCGGGGGCTGCTCAGATGTTATTCGGATGTTCCCCTTAGATGTTCCTGGTGCATGTTGTCTCTCTCCTCCTTTATAGTCCTCTTCCACCAATCCCAACTCTGCTACCCACACGCCGAGTACGCTGCTCTCCTCCAATCAGGAGCAGGATCAGCTCCTGCAGGTTACTGGTCGAACTGGAGGCAGCTGTGTGAAAGTTGTTTACTCCTCTCCCAGCGCCATATTGTGGGAGAGCAGATGCATAGAATAAGTCTTAATTCCAGTAACTTAGTCTAGTCCGAGTTGCTCCCCACAGTCATGATGTATGATCTGTTTAGTGTGCTCTTGAATTCAATTTGCTGTTTTTTTTTTTTTCTAGCAATTTTTGCGTATGTTCATCAGGGATATTGGCCTGTAGCTATCTGTCTGGATTTAGTATCAGGGTGATACTGGCCTCATGTAATGGGTTTGGAACTATGTCCTCTTCTTTTATTCTTTGGAAGAGTTTAAGAAGGGTTGGTATTTCTCCTTGAATGTTGGGTAGAATTAACCCATGAAGCTGTATAGCCCTTGTCAGAAGGTTTTGATTACTGAATCCAACTCCTTATTTGTCCGTGATCTGTTCAGGCCTCATAGTTGTTCTCAATGCAGTCTTGGTAGGTTGTAGGTGTTTTTGGATCCCCCAGCTAAGTTGGGGCTAGCAGACTGGCCAGCTACCCTGCCCTAACAGGAAGTGAAGGGGAGCTAGACATCGGTGTTTATAGTGTGCCTTTCACAGGGTACTTCTTTAACCTAGTAGATGGCCTAGTGTGTGGCATCTGACTGTGACCAAGAGATTGGTCACACGGGGACCTCATTCACACGGCAGGTGCCCTGTGGCTGTGTCGTCTGATCTGTGTCCAGCTTATGCCTGCCTAACCCCAGCCACTGCTCTGATACTGGAGCCCTTACCTTGTGTTTCTCCCAGCATCCTGGGATAGCCCAGGTTCTTCAATGGAAGGCTCAGATTCCACCCACCGCCACAAGAAGCAATGCAGACTCACTGCCTGCACCGAGGGCGGTGGCCTCCATCCCTGGGTGATGTGCATCTGCGTTGTGCAAACCTGTTCCTGTAATCTGTTTCAAGTCTGTATCATTGTCTCTTCTTTCCGATTTCTATTTATTTCCTGCTTCTTTTTTTTTAATCTTATTTAGTATAGCTAAGGGTTTGTCAATTTTATCTTTTCAAAAAACTCAAATCTTAATTTTTCTGATTTTTTTCTATTCTCTGTTTTACCTGTTTTGTTCTTGGAATCTTATGGTGGACCACACCGATTTTCTCGTGTACATCCACCCTCGCATCCCAGGGTTAAGTACCACTGGGTCATGATGTATAATCTTTTTAGTGTGCTCTTGAATTCAATTTACTTTTTTTTTTTTACTAGCAATTTTTGTGTATGTCATTTTATCATTAACAAACATCAGGCTCTCTCAAAAGCCCCATCAAATTATACCAGAAAACAAAGTTATCCAATGCTGGAGCTATGGTGTAGTGGGTAAAGCCACCACCTGCAGTGCAGGCACCTCATATGGGCACCGGTTCGAGTCCCAGCTGCTCAACTTCCAATCCAGCTCTCTGCTATTGCCTGGGAAAGCCGTAGAAAATGGCCCAGGTCCTTGAGCCCCTGCACCCATGTGGGAGACCCAGAGGAAGCTCCTGGCTCCTGGCTTTGGATCAGTGTAGCCCTGGCCCTGGCTGTTGCAGCCATCTGGGGAATGAACCAGAGGATGGACGACCTTTTTTTTCTCTCTTTCTCTGCCTCTTTCCTTCTCTCTCTGTGTAACTCTGACTTTCAAATAAATAAATAAATCTTTTAAAAAAACCACAAAGTTATCCACAACTGGCCTTGCATCCAGAAGTAGGAATCTCACTAGCCTTATTCATTTTAGGCAGCCATTAGCCCAGATTGGCTTTATACTTGTTAATTTTTTTCTTAAAAAAAAAAAAAAGAACTAAGGAAGAAGTTATTATTGGAATAAGTCCAACATAACCAACTATTTTCCCTTGAGTGAGGGATATGGCAAGTTAGAAACCAGCTGTACAGGAATCACAGTATATCCATAGGCTTTTACCGGAAGTACCACGTAATGTAAAATGAGCTTCATGTATCTTGTATCATACATTTGCAAAACATGCAAGTATAAAGAATAATTTTATTATGTCTTTTACTTAAATTAGGCTTAAGTATTTGGACTGTTTGCATGTGCGGTGTGCTGGGGGAAGACCATTTATTTTCAAAAATTCAATTTATTAGTATTTTATTACTATATATATACAATATACTATATATATACAAAGCTTTATCAGCATCTTATGATTTTATTAGGATTAGTTCCATATCACATTATTATTATTGTACCTCGTGTCACTGTAAGCCCTTATTTCTTTGTGGGCATTACTAATGACCTTCATATGCATACAGATGACTAATCGATTAGCTAATTGGTCACTAATTGCTAGTGATGCAATCACAGGAAGTGAGTGCTGCGCAGGCGGAAGTGCACCTGCCGCTGCTGGCTCTGCCCTCCCCCGAGGTGCCATTCTCACACTGGAACACGTCTGTCTACTGCAGAGAAAACGGAAAGCTTTGAAAATGTGTCTTAAGACCAGTTCTATTTTTTTTTCCCTCTCCAAGCTTAATGATCTGAAGGGTCTTCTGAAGGAGATTGCTAATAAAATCAAATAAACGGCATGAAGTCTGATGGAGAAAACCCAGTGACAGCCAGGTGAGTGGCTCTGATGGCTGTTTTCTTTCCTCTGAAAATGCCCATACTTTAATTTAAAATCACGATATCTGTCTCAGTTACATCATTTTAACGTATCCTCAGACTTGAATGTAATGCATTATGCAAAAAAAAAAAAAAAACTGATTCAGGAATATGGAAAGGGACAAGTGGAAAGTGGAAGCTCCTCCCCATCAGAGGTTACCGTCCAGGGGGAGGGCGCAGGGACCAGCAGCCTACACTGTTTATGCTGCTTGGGCATGTACTGAGACACGGTCACGTGTTTCAGAGCCTTGGTTTCCCTTCCTTTATCCCCTATGGTGGATGTCTTTACAGAAATTCGCATGCTCTGTTCTTATACTGGTTACGAGGAGGAGATATTAAATGCATGCTGATCGCCTTTGACTAGCCAAAAAATGTTCTAGGGAGGTGTTCAAGGTGTTTGGCGATGGCTCTCTTGCATAATAAAAATGTCAATCAATTAACTGGCAACATTCAGTAGAAGGCTCCCCTTCCCCTCCCAGGACCTTCCTACTTGCTTTATTTATTATTATTTTTTTTATGACAGGCAGAGTGGACAGTGAGAGAGACAGAGAGAAAGGTCTTCCTTTGCCGTTGGTTCACCCTCCAATGGCTGCCGCGGCTGGCACGCGGCGGCCGGCGCACTGCGCTGATCCGATGGCAGGAGCCAGGAGCCAGGTGCTTCTCCTGGTCTCCCATGGGGTGCAGGGCCCAAGCACTTGGGCCATCCTCCACTGCACTCCCGGGCCACAGCAGAGAGCTAGCCTGGAAGAGGGGCAACTGGGACAGAATCCGGCGCCCCGACCGGGACTAGAACCCGGTGTACAGCACCGCAAGGCGGAGGATTAGCCTAGTGAGCCGCGGCGCCGGCTCCCTACTTGCTTTATTTATGTTTCCAGATTACCTGGCCAGATCCTGAAACCAAATATTTAAAATGTTGTCAGGGAAAGACAGGAAGGGGCGTTCCGCTGGAACAGACGTTGGTGCGAGAAGCAGTTGGCAACACGACGACGAGTTCCCGCCTTCCTCCCTTCTCCCCACCTCCTTGCTTTCGCTCTGCCCTTCCTTCCAGGGACGAGCGGCTACCAGGTGCCCAGGGCTGTGCGCCGCCTGCCCTGGCCCTCACGCTGACCCCCACCTGTGCAGTTTCTCTTCACTTGTGCTGGTGCTGTGGGGCGATCACGGCCCGCAGCTTCCTTTCGGCCTGTCTGGGCACTTGGTTCTGCCCCTTGCATTCTGACCACTGGGGCTCGTATACAAAATCCTTCGATTACGGAGGGCTTTGTGAGAGCTGGGCTGGTGCACAGTTGGTATAGGCTGCAAGGCAGCACCCGCAGAAGCCTGGCTTATTGAGAAAGCACTGGTTCCTGGTCTTTCTAGTTGGTGCCATTTTGATGACAACAATACTAAGCCATATAATACATTAGAATTAGGATTTTGCAGCGCTTTGCATTTTGTTAAGTTATGAGCTGAAAGATAAGCAATCAGGAACAGAGCAGACAGTTGAAGATCATAGGAAGTCTAAAGGTGTTTGACGAGTGGCCGTAATCAGAAAAGATCCAGTCCAGACACGCACTTCTCACTTCCCGTTCTTTTTCAACTATAACACGCTGACTTCCTTCCTGGCCACTTCCCCTTGGCTTAGCCTTAAACTTTCATTGATATGAAGAGAGTTAATTGGTGAATGAAAATGGTTTGGGGGAAGGATGTGACGCGCGCGCACACGTGTACGCGTGTATGTGTGTTTGTGTGTGTTTGTGTGTGTGTGTGTGTGTATCCACGAGAGAAAGGGGATCCGAAGAGAATGAGCACCCAGGTACCCCTAAATCCTTAACTGCTGACTCCTTTAAAACCGACGCATTTGGCTTGTCCAGTTTTCCCTTGCTGCTCACTGCTAGCTGGAAGCTCATTTTTTGACATCTGTTTGTGATCTTCTTTAAACGTTTGCCGAAAAAGTAATTTCATAGGCAGCCAGCTGCGTGCTGCTAAAAGTTGCTCTCCCAGGGCCTCGTGCTGCGGCTTTATCCAGAGGGGCTTGAGAAATCCTCCCCCGCTGGGTGCTAGCCAGGGAAGAGTGTCACCCTCAGCGGGAGGGAGCTGCACCTGTCCAGGTAGGGCAAGGAGCTGGCAGTTGTGAATCAGATAAACAGAGGGTCGTGCGTATTCTCTTTCTTCCTCCCACACTAAGGTTGAAGGGACGTAGGGATCTAGGGTCAGAGTAGCCGGCGCCTTCCCTTGCCTCTGTGCGTGAGGAGTGGGCACCCCTCCCCTTAGGACCTGGGGGAGGGAGCTCCTTGGAGATTGACAGTCCGTTCCCTACCTAATAATCCACTGGTTCTTGTATTTGCTGGCATTATGCTCCGAATGTGGAGGAAGTTGAAGTTGTTCATTGGGTAGTCATCATAAAATTGCATTTTGATGAATTTTTCAAGTCTTTAACCCCATTATCAACTTTTTAAAATTTATGCACCATGATTAAGCAAATAAAGCATCTCGGGGTGGGTGCAGCCCTTAAGAGGCGGCTTGGGGCTCCTGAGTGCCGCATCAAGTGCCTGATCCAGCTTCCTGCTAACGCACACCTGGGAAGCAGCAGGGCATGACGGTTCCAGTGCGTCCCTCCACCCACTCGAGGCACCCATACTGAGTTCCGGACTCATGGCTTTGCCTGTTGAAGGCATTTGGAGAGTAAAACAACAGATGGAAGATCAGTTTCTCTGTCTCACTCTCTCTCCCTATCAAATAAAATGAAAAAAAAAAAAAAAAGGGGGTGGTGGTGGTGGTAGTTTCCCCATGCCTTGGGGATTAGTGGTTCTGAGAGGGAGAGAGACAGAGACAGAAACAGAGACAGAGAGAGAGAGAGAGATTGAGAATAATATATGCACAGAAGCACTTCAGTGCCTGAAGACTCTCTCGCAGCTTTGGTCGTGTACCGAGCCATATTCCCGGGTCCTGCGAGAGAACAGGCGGGGTGGGGTGGAGGGGGAGCGTCTGTTCTTAGCACAGCGTTCTTTGTTTTCACAGGTGACATCAGGCAGCTCCATGAGGAAGGATTTTGCTAGTGACTCTGCACAGGAATTTCCACACGGGATCCTCTTCCTGCCCCGCAGCGTGCCAGTCCTGGGAACGGAGCGCGACATAAAAGAGGAGCAGTTGCCGTCCCGTGCGTCTGCCGGAGGCCGCCTGCTGCTGGCGTCCCCGACCCCGGCCCTGGGCTCAGAAGCCCACATTCCGCTGCTGTATTCTTGCTCTTGCCCCGCGAATAGGACATAGAGACAGCTCATCTCTGGATGAGAGCCCCGCCACGCCTTCGCTCCCATGTCGTTGTTTGGTTCCAGACGGTTCTGGTGTCACCCTCTTCCGTGTTACCTGACAAGCCCGCTGACTGCCGGGGAAGTCAGGCCAGATTCTAACACGCGCTGTAGCCAGCGAGGCCTGCTCTTTTCAAGGGGCAGCGGTTTCACTTCTTACGCTGCTTGTCGCTGGTTGAGGAGGCTGTGTGAACAGAGTCTTGCCCTCTCAGCCTCGCCAGGAGCCCCTGCGGAAGGCAGGACCCCCACTCCTCCCCAAACGGGACCTGGGACGCTGCCTCCGATTTTGTCTCCCTTGGGTGCTGCTCTTTCTCTGCTTGGCTCCCGTTAAAACGATACATGGATCCTGTGGAAACTTAGAGTTGTGGAGATGTAGCCAAGTCCCTTCCCGCCCAGAGATAATTGCTGCCAACATTTCTGGGTATTTTTTTTTCTATGCATGTTTTATTTACCTTTGAAACTTGTACAGAATGTCATCATGCCACATACACAGTTTTGTATTAGCTTTTTCACTTAATGTTTTATCAAAGATGTTTTCTGTCACCAGTCGCGCCATCTTCAGCTTCTAGTGGCTTTCTGAGACGCTGGCCATTGGAGGCTGTTTGCAGTGGGTCTCTGGGATGGGCAGCCGTGTGCATGAATCTTTTTCCTGTATGTAGGAAAATTTCCCAAGGCTTGATTCCAAGGAATGTGTGTTGGTTATCAAGCCATTTACAAAGCTTTTCATAAATGTATATAGCAAATAGGAAATATTAACTTCACCATAAGGTATGAGATACATGAACACAGAACTATTAATAAAATATTATATTTAGGCCCTAGTTGATAAATAAGCCAGTATGTGTATGTAAATTTGATGAATGGCGAGGTCATTGGTGGAGAATCGGAGAGATTGTCTCATTGAACAAGGCTAGTCCAAGCTTTCAGTAAATAGAGCAATTTAAATGTCCATGATTGGGGTTTCGGCTTTGAATAGACTGTAACTTCAGCAGCTGGAGAAGGGAGTCTTAGAAAGAAGCTATTAAAATCATCTAATTAAAAGAACTGTAAAAGCATTAAAAGACCAAGTTGATGTTCCTTTGGCCTGAGTCACTCACAACATCCATGAAGCCTGCAGGGAGTGAATGAATGCAGTGGGCGGTGTCTTTGCACTACAGTCCCAATAATGGCCTCGGAGGGAGGGAGGGAATCTTTTCTAATGGGGTCCATCCACTCAGGGTTTCAAAGCCTGGAAGTAGAGGGGGCAATATTTACATGACAAAAAAATTGTCAATGAATGGAACCTTTAACTTTCCTCCATGAGCAAGAGAAAGTCATTCTCTGGTCACCATGGCAACTAACACCCCTCATTTCCTGAAGTGACCACCAGGAGGGTCAAGTCCACAGGTACTGGGAATAACAGTGTTAGGAGTGCCTGGGGCTGAGGAGAGAAGCCACAGCCTTCCCTCTCCAAACAGAGTGGGAATGAAATCAACTGATTCAATTCAAGACTTCCTAAAAGACACAATGTAGCATTATCGATTTGCTGGTCCCTCTTTGAGTGAATTTCTCCATATGGTCCTATTTCTGCTCACCGTGTTCCTCTTAGCTTAAGAAGCGAGCCAGTGTCAGCCAGGAAAGAAATTCTCTCATTTTTGCTGCAGATGGAAAACTTGACCCACACTTGGCATGAGAGAAAGAACCAGCGAGTGTTTGCTGCTGGCCCCTGGGGTGGATGGATGCTTTTGCATGGTTCCCCTACGGGACTGTTGCTTTCGCCAAGTCATTATGTGTAGTGCACCTGACAGAAAGCACACACGAATGGAGCATTCCCCTTGTCGAAGGTGCTGCCTCCTGTGTGTGGTGCTCCTGTGTGCCGTGTGCTCGTGCACAGCTCCTGAGAGCCGGGCTGCTTGGTTTCAGTGAGCATGGTCGTGAATCCAACAGCAGAGGAATCGCCCTCTATTGCTTTTGTCATCCTACTGAGAGTGAAAAAATAACATAAAATTCCTTCGTTAAGTCAAAGTCACGGCCATCGGGACCTGGTTCCCAGAGTCACATGAGCTGAGGGTTCCAGGCAGAACATCCTAGTTGAATGGCACCAGCAGGACTGCCCCCTGTGGCTCTAATTCTTACCCCCAGGGACAGATTTGGATCCTGTGGCCCAGTTTTCAGTCTCTCCATCCAGGCACCCATCTTGGCACCAGGGTCCCTGCCTTCGCTGAGTGAGAGCCGCTCCAGTGACGGGGGTCTCATGTTTGGGCACAGCAGGTGCTCAGGCTGTGCCCTGGAGCTACAGGGATGTGTATTATCTGCAAACCCACTTGATGGTGGGTCTCCGACCCAGTGTGGGACACTATCCCAGGTCTTCCTGCTCCATGCCCTTATTTGTTCCAGGGAGAATCAGAGATCTGTGTCTTCCCCACCTGCTGCGTCTTGGTCCTTTGGAGGCAGAATGTGGTGTTGTCATGGAGACACTTGCTGTCTCCAGCCTTGGTATCACAAAATAAAAGGCTCAGAAGTCAGCGCTGGGTCTTAGTCTGTTTTTTTACTAAATGCCGGAGGCTGGGTCCGTCAGAGGTTTATTGAACTCAGCTCTGTAGGTCGAAAGTCCAAGAGCAGGTGGCCCCTGGTGAGGGCCTTGGGTGGGTGGCCTGACAGGGGCAGGGGCAGGTGCAGAAGAGCATGAAGGACAAGGCAGGGGCCCCAGGGAGGCAGGTGCAGCGATGACGCCAGGGACAGCTGCCCGCCTGGCTGAGTGACATGTCCTCCACCCAGCAGGTCCCGGCCCTGGCCGCCCCCAACCCTGCAGCCCTGGAAAAGCAGAGGGCTCACGGCTTGCGCTGACCCCCTCCCCAGGGCGTTTCTGCCTCCTTGGCTGTGTGCCTCAGTGTAGTTTGTTATGGGGATGATGAACCTGAGCCATGGGGCAGGCTTGCGTCCCTGTCTGCTGGTTCTGAGACTTGAACATTCTGTGCCTTGATCTTCCCCTTTGGAAAACACACACCCCTTCCCAGAAAGGGGAGCAGATGAGATGTGGTCACTCATGGAGCTGTAAGGGGCAGCCTGGTGCTTAGTAACTGCTCTGCGTGCTGGCTCGCATCGGCACCATCCTCCAGACATCCTTCCTTCCAAAGTCTCTTCCACCACTGGTTCTGGAAGACATTTTTTTAAAGAGATTTATTTATTTTACTTGAAAGTCAAAGTTACACAGAGAGAGAGAGAGAAGAGGCAGAGAGAGAGAGAGAGAGAGAGAGAGAGAGAGGTCTTCCATCTGCTGGTTCACTCCCCAACTGGCTGCAACAGCCGGAGCTGCACTGATCCGAAGCCGGGAGCCAGGAGCCTCCTCTGTGTCTCCATGTGGGTGCAGGGGCCCAGGAACTTGGGCCATCCTCCACTGCATTCCCAGGCCATAGCAAAGAGCTGGATCGGGAGTGGAGCAGCCAGGACTCGAACCAGAGCCCATATGGGCTGCCAGCACTGCACGTGGCTGCTTTACCCTCTATGCCACAGCGCTGACCCCACCCACTTCTTTCTCAGGTGCATTAGTAGGGGCTGGATCAGAAGCAGAGCAGTGGAGACTTGGCCCTGAACTCTGATAAAGGATGCAGGAGTCCCAAGTGGTAGCTTAACCCACTGCGCCACAGCGCTGGGCCCTGGGCTGTGCAGTTCCTGCAGGAAGGGGTTTTTGTCTGCTGCTTTGTTGCACCAGGCCATGCCTGGTTCCTGCAGGAGCTCAGTGAGCTATGGGTATGGTTGAATTGAATGACTCATCACGATTCTCTGGGGTGTCCTGTGAGTTCTATTCGCGTTCCTTCCAAGTCCCCAGTTCAAGGGCTTGTCCCCAAGCAGAGCGTCCTCCCAGGCACCCCCAGTGCTGCCCGGGTATCTGGGTGCCTCCTGTCTCGCCAGGTCAACACATGAGTTAACCCTCACAGGTCCGTACCCCTACACGATGGGAGCTCTTGGAAGACAAATCCTGGCCTCTGGCATCAGTGCACTGCCTCATGCGTGCAGAGGTGTAGACCATGCTCCTGGCTGTGGGCCGCAGGCGAGCAGGCCCAGGACAGGTGCAGTCACGCATTGTGGGCTATGCTGGGGACTTTAGTAGAAGGCTCCAGGGGAACGGGTGACAAGGGCTCCTACCCTGCCATCCAGGACCCGGCTACGGGACAGAAAGGATTGACTGACCAGGAAGGAACGTTGAGGCAGACACCACAGATGTGGGCCAGGGGCTGAGGGCAGAGTTTGAACCTGGGCTGACCTGGGCTCAAGTCCTGACTCTCAAGTCTGCTCAGACCTGTGCCCGGCGAGCGGTGGGGACTTGCACAGCGCAGCTGTGGGTCACTCATTCACCGCTTCTCAGTCCTGCGTTCTGGGCCAAACATTTCTCCGTGGGGTTCGCCTGTGAGGCTCACCTTCAGCGTCAGGAGGGATTTTGCAGGGCAAATGAAAGCAGCCGGTGGCCTCCAGGGAGCTGTTCCCGCAGGGGTGAGTAGCCCAGGGGCAGCAAAGCTGCAGGACCCAAAAGAAGAGCTTTCCCAGCATTCTTCTTCCTCCTCTTCCTCCTTCCTCTTCCTCTTCCTTTATTGATTTGAAAGTCAGAGTCACAGAGAGAGTGAGAGACAGAACAAGAGGGCTTCCATCTGCTGGTTCACTCCCCAAATGGTCGCAATGGCCAGGGCTGAGCCAGGCCAAAGCCAGGAGCCCAGAGCGTCCTCTGGGTCTCCCACACGGGTGCAGGAGCCCAAGCACTCAGGCCATCCTCTGCTGCTTTCCCAGGCATGTTAGCAGAGAGCTGGATCGGAAGTGGAGCAGCTGGGACTCAAACTGGCGCCCATATGGGATGCCGGTGTCACAAGCAGTGGCTTTCCTGGCTAAGCCACAGCGCTAGCCCCTGTTTCTTCTTTGTAAGCTATGGAACAAGAGAACAGCGTTGGCGATGGTTTGTGTGGGTCAGCGTGACGCCCCGTGTGCTCGTCTTGTCTTCTAGCTCACAGTGAGTGCAGAAGGACCAGCGATGCTTCCAGAGCCAACCCTCACTCTCTAGTGGGCCCCAAACCCCGCCCTTTCCCCGCCTCCTCCCTCCCTCCGGCTCCTCCGTCCTCATTCTTCCTCTTTATTTTCTTTTCAGCACTGGCACATGGCTAGGATGTCTGTTTGATTATTGCAATTTTTTCTGCTTGTCTGGATTGCCGGCGAGCGCTTCTGCCTCCACGCTCACCTCTCCTGTCCTCTGAATAAACCTCCCTGTAGAGGCAAAGCCACTGTGGCGTGGACACCGCCCCAGGCCCTCTCTGCTGTGCTCGAGAACTGTAGCACTCTCAGCTTGTCGCAGAAATGGACGTCCTCTTGTGTCGCCCTGTCAGTTTGTGTCAGAGGCATCCATCCACGTGCGGCTGCCTCACTCCCAGCCCTGCCCCTGCAGCGACCCTGAGCCCCTGAGACCCGAGTCCCGGCACTGGATTCAGCGACCCCTGCAGGCTGCTCTGCGCCCTCCCCAGAGCCAGCCCCAGAGTGCCCACCCCATGGGCATCCTTCTACCATCCTGCCGAGTCCCCGCTGAGCCCGTGAGCGCCTGGGGTGACCCCTGCTGTCCCTCCGGGCACCAGGCAGCCATGAAACTCTCCCTGCCAGCCAGAGCCTTGTCCAGGTGGGACAGCAATGTCCTGCTCCAGAATCCTGGATTTAGGGTCCTTTTTGATGCCGTGTCCACCTTCTGCTGCTTCTGTTTAAGGGACACAGCTTCGCGCCCTGTCAACAGAGAGAAGTGCCGTTGGGTGGACGGAGGCCCTTCTGAGCGGAGAGGCAAGGGCACCAAAGTCCACACCGCTGGCCTCCTCCGGGGTTTCATGTCCCCATCCCTGGAGAATCCCACAGCCCCGCTGGCTGATGGGTTACACAAAGCAATGCTGCATTCAGCTTTCTCATTAGAAACAAATAACCCTCCCGGCTCTCCCCTCGCAGAAGCACTGCGCCTTGTCACTCTCGGGATGCACGGGCGAGCGAGCACGGCCCGCCACAGCACAGGCAGCCACACGTCCCCTCCTGGTCATTCAGGGACTTTAAAACAAGTCCACGTCTGCGAGGATGGCGGGCAGAAAGGCCAGCGGGGGTCCTCAGTCCTCCCAGCGGGACAGCCTCTTGCTTGGTTCATCAGAGAAGGACCCTGGTTGGGGGGAGGAGCGGGGGAACTGGAAACAGCAGGCAAGAAATGGGTGCCCCTTCCTCCTCCCGCCAAAGTGGGGGAGGCTGGGCTGGCGGCATTGGAGAGCGGGCTGATCCGGAGGGGAGAGGTGGACGGGGTGGCTGGGCCTGAGGAAGCTACACCAGCACCCTTTAGTAATGAGACTCGGATCAGAATGTATCCTCTCCACCTTGGAATCATGGCTCGCAGAGGGTTTGCCGAGCATTGCGTCTCTGGCGTGCAGCCGGGGGCCTGGCACAGCATTGCCAGGTGTTAACCGGGCGAGTCTCGGAGCAGCAGCAGTCAGCACCGGGCATGGACATTCACTGGTTTCACCTTTTAGGAGCAGAGATGTCGATGTCTTTGTTTCTATTCAGGACTGTTTGCATCATGAACAGTTTTGTAAGATAGCGATGCTGTCTGCCTTCAAACAAGAGACAAACTTGCTGGCTTTCTGGTATAATAAAGGTTCTATCCTCCTCTGGAGAGAAGGGCCAGGCGCGCTCACTGCCCGCTGTCAACGACTCGGGTTCTCTAAGAGCGAGTTCTGCTGTAATAGAATTGACCACGTGGGCAGGTCTATGTGACTCTTTCCCTGGTGCTTTGTGGGAACTGTGGCTCAGTTAACTGAGCCGGACACCCTGGCTCCGGCTGTAATAACCACCACACTCTCTGACGCAGGATCTCTCGTCTTCTTGTAGCAGCCAGGCCAGTCTCACGCTGGAGGACATCGCAGAATCTTCTAGCTATTGACGTTAGCTCTTCGATCCTCCAGGGAAGGGTAGGAGACGTAGCTTCCTGACAGCTCCAGCGTAACTAGGTGCACAGAACTGGGCTGGTTACAAACTCCACTTTCCTCATCTGAACACATTCATTCACTTGCTTATCCATTCATTCAACAATCGCTTATTGACTGATTTGCAATAAATGACATCAATGCTGCCTCAAAAGGATTCTCAATCTAAGGAGGAAGACGAGGAAACTCGAGTTTTGAATGCAGTGTGAAAAGGCACGGTCACAGAGTAGGGCCAGACAGCCGCCGTGGGGCCATGGGGTGAGCAGAGGAGCAAGGCAGGATGGGAGAAAGCTGTGCTGACAGCCGGGGTCACCTCTGAGCGTGGTACAGAAGTGAGTCGACCCAGAGGAAGGACGTCAGGTAGGGAGTTGCAGCCCAAGGAAGGGGAATTATCCCTATCACATCTGCTGAGCTTTCTCTCCCTTTTGCCTGCCTCATAGGCTCTGCCTCCGCTCACAACGCCCACGAGGCTCGAGGTGTCCCTGGAAGATGGTCTTTATCAGGCCTTGGCCCCGGCAAGCTCCCAGTGGAAGGCAGCGAAGCAGCGTGGAGCCCAGAAAGCCTTCCTGTAGCTAACCGGGGTCAGATTCAGGTCCCTTGCCGTGGCGGTGGCGTTGTGAGCCCTCAGCACAGGTCCTTGCAGACGGGAACCATCCCAGTGGCTGCACCACAGCCGGGGAAGTCCTTTGGAAATTATTCACCCACTTCTTTTTCCTGGTCTCTGGGAACCTGACCTCTATAGCGGCAGGCCCGGGGCTTCCTTCCACCTGCGCGTGGGAGCAGGGAGTGGAGACTAGAAGTGTCTCAGGATCACACCAAGAGGTCAATGTCGTTTTCAGCTTCCGATGTGCCAAATAGGGTTTGACAGCCAGAGTTTGGCTTTGAAAGGCAGAATATTTCCCGAGGTGGACTTGTTGCCGTAGTCTCCTGTCTTTCACCTCCCAGCACCGTCATCACAGGAAAACACAGGCGGCCCAGGGCACCCACTGTGAAGAAGGCAGGCATCTATCATTATTGGCTTCTATGAGCCAAACACAGGGTTCAGTGGCCTCTGGTCCTCCCGGAAGCCTGCAGGGAGACAGCTCTCTTGGCCGTCGTCTGCACATTTTTCAAATAAGCACATGCTTGAAAAATGTCCTGGAAAAATCTATATCTTACCAGGTTAAACACGAGTCCTTACTGGTATCCGAGGGGTACGAAGCCGCTCAGGGGTGTGAAAGCCTCCCGGAAGCTTTTAGAGAGACTTGGAGTGCAGCCAACGGCTGAGCCAGCACCGTGTCCACCGATTTACAGTTCTACCAGGCAAGAGGGTTGCTTAAAAACCGTCCGGATTCCAGGTCTGTAGTCACCCCACCGGGTTCCCGAGCGATTAACACAGGCTTACACTCGGCTGCTGGTGAGTAAAAGCCTGCAAAGCATCCTGCAGATGGAAATTCTTGAGTTCTGTAGTTTTATTTGGGGATCACTTGCTGGCTGTGAAGGTGGAAACAGACACAGGATGTGAGCCAGGTCTGAGGGGCAGGCAGCAAGAGGCAAGGAGTTACGCGAGCATCTCATGGCAGCTTTCCCCATCTCCCTGGAAGGGGGCGTGCGGTCTCCTGCACTTAGAAGAGAAAGACATGATCTTCATGAAGCGTTTGAGGCGTTTTTCCTACTCTTGAAATGTCATTTTTCCTTTTCAAATTAGTATGTGACATATATATTTTTTTTTTTTTTGGATAGGCAGAGTGGACAGTGAGAGAGAGAGACAGAGAGAAAGGTCTTCCTTTTGCCATTGGTTCACCCTCCAATGGCCGCCGCGGCTGGCGCACTGCGCTGATCCGAAGGCAGGAGCCAGGTGCTTATCCTGGTCTCCCACGTGGGTGCAGGGCCCAAGCACTTGGGCCATCCTCCACTGCACTCCCTGGCCACAGCAGAGAGCTGGCCTGGAAGAGGGGCAACCGGGACAGAATCCGGCGCCCCGACCGGGACTAGAACCTGGTGTGCCAGCGCTGCAGGTGGAGGATTAGCCTAGTGAGCCGCGGCGCCGGCCATCAAATTAGTGTGTGACATATTTTTAGAACGTCAACAAGCACCGTGAGCTTATAGTAAAGACCGAGATAGCAATCCTTCTCCACTCCGTCGTCAGAACCACCTGTGGATCCTGCTTTCCATCAAATGCTGCTTGTTGATGTTGCCTTTGTGCCGACGAAGAGGAGGACTCGGCTCTTCTAAGCCCTGCCCCACTCCCAGCTCCATGCCAAAACCATTTCTTGTTCTCCCAGCAGGGTCATAGCATAGCTTTCCCGCATTGTTCACGGTCACGGTGTCATGGCTATGCACTTATTATAGCGACATCACATCTCCTTTGTCACTAGTACTCTGTGGCCAATATTTGGTTCTACACCTTTTGGAATCCAGTGGAATCATGTGATCAGATCTAGCCAATGAGCTCTGGGCCAGAGCAGCTAATTGCTGGTGCAGCTGGTGTGAAATCTCTGGATGTCTATCTCTGCCTGGCAAGGGTCAGCAGTAGAAGATGCTGTGAGGGTGTCACACAGTGATGGTACAGGAAGCCCCAGACCCCACCCCCTCACCTGTGAGCTGACTCCACAACAATACCTGGACCAAGTCCCTCTGTAGGAAATCCAGAAACCAACAAGAGGCTCCTGGGCCCCAGGTGAGCATGCACCCAGCCTCATCGAAGTCAGTAGAAAAATTTGAGGCAATTTCCTGCCACAGTCACTCCTCAAAGCACATAGCACAGAACAACTGGCTGAAACGCTCAACTCCCAGCTTCTCCCTGGGAAGACAAAGAGTTAGAGCACATGTCCAGAGGTCCAGGCTTCTTGGCTACTGCCCGAGGGACGAGTTTCTATGTTGCATGAATCTAAGCACAAGCAGGACGGATAACAACTTGAGGACCACTGAAAACAGAGGCGATAGTTTGGACGAATGGGGCTTGCTCACCACAGCAGCAGACGATGGCTCAATATTGGAGTCCCTGCCAAGCACTTGGGAGACCTGGATGGAGTTCCTGGCTCCTACCTTCAGCCTGGCCCATCTCTTGCTATTGTGACCATCTGGGGAGTGAACCAGAGGATGGAAGATCTCTCTCTCTCTCTCTCTCTCTCTCTCTCTCTCTCTCTCTCCCCCTCTCTCTCCCTTGCTCACAAATCTTTAAAAAAGTACAGAGTGACAGAAAGAGGGAGAGACAGAGAAAGAGTGATCTTGCATCCATTGGTTCACTCCCCGCATGACCACAACAACCAGGACCGGATCAGGCCAAGCCAGGAGCCAGAAACTCCATTTGGTTCTCGCACAAGGGCGGTTGGAACCCAAGTCCTTGGGTGGTCATCACTCTCTCCCAGGGACACCAGCGGGACACTGGGTCAGAAGTGCAGACCAGCTGGGACTTGGAAAGGCACTCTCATATGGGATGCAGCCATTGTAAGGGGCAGCTTAACCCCCTGCTCCGCAACACCTCTCCCAGCACTCCAGCTTCTCAGGTGGCTACCTCAGGGGCTGGTCTCATTCTCAACCACCTCAGGTGCTTAGATGCCCGGGGATTGCAGACAAGAAGAGGGCTGGGTGGTGTGGTGCTGTTCCAGAGGTCCTGCAGTCCAGCCAACAGCAGAGAGAGGCAGGGGGGCTCATAAGGACAGAAAACAGCACATTTCTCCAATTAGGAATCTACACTCTAGACCAGAGAAAACGCACCTGCAGAAAAGCTGTGAGAGGCGCCCAGATTCCCCACGCATGCTGACTGGCAAAGGATTCTTCCTGTACAAAGCTTGTGTGTGAAGACTGAGAGAGGCAGCTGTTTCTTCAGACATGCACGGATCAACAAGGAGCTACCAGACCACAAAGAAACAGAAACACGCGGCTCAATCAAAGGAACAAAACAGATCTCCCAAAGCTGACTTTGCAGAAGCAGAGAGTAAATGAAATATGTAACAAAGAATCAAAACAGCCATCATAAAGATGTTCCGTGAGCTCAGGACAACATTGCAGGAATGAAGTCAGAATTTCAATAGTTGGAAAACAATGAAGGAGAAGCGAGTTTAGAAACTGAAGAATACAGCTAGACTGAAAAATTTCCTTAAAGGAGATCAGCAGCACACTTGGTCAAGTGGGAGAATCGTTACAATTGAAGGCTGTCCATCAGAGGAGCAAAAACACAGAAAGAGAGAAAACACATCAAACAGATACACACATTATAGACACAGCAGAGGGAGGAAAGGAGGAGAAATGGCGGGAAAAGCTTAATTAAAGAAATAATGGCCGGGCCAGCACTGTGGCATAGTGGGTGAAGCCACCGCCTGCAGTGCCAGCATCCCATATGGGAGCCGGTTCGAGTCCTGGCTGCTCCTCTTCCATTCCAGCTCTCTGCTATGACCTGGGAAAGCAGTAGAAGATGGCCCAAGTCCTTGGGCCCCTGCACCCACGTGGGAGACCCAGAGGAAGCTCCTGGCTTCGGATAGGTGCAGCTCCGACCATTGTGACCAGTTGGAGAATGAACCAGCGGATGGAAACTCTCTCTCTCTCTCTCTGCCTCTACTCTCTCTGTGTAACTCTGACTTTCAAATAAATAAGTCTTTTAGAAAAAACATACAGGGTGAACCAACGGAAGGAATACCTTTCTCTCTGTCTGTCTCTCTCTCTCTGTCTAACTCTGCCTGTCAAAACAACAACAACAACAACAACAACCATACAAACAGAGAGTACTGCGATGATGCTGCCTAAGCCTCTCTTAGTTCTGGTGTAGAAGTTAAAAAGCAAAGTATAAAAACCTCTACAGGTAAAATACGCTCATGGATATACAACATAAAAGATGCGACTTGTAACATCAATGATTTAACGATATACAACATAAAAGATGCGACTTGTAACATCAATGATTTAACATGTGTAAGCGAGGGAAGCGAAGGTGTGGCTTTGGTGTGTAACTGCAGCTGAGCGGCTGTCAGTTTCAAACAGAAGCTGCATCAGAGCATGCGGGTGTGAGTCCTGGGTCGGCTCTGACTCCAGCTTTCTCCTGGTCAGACCCCAGGAGGCAGTGCTGGCTCCAGCAGCTGGTCCCTGCCAGCCGTGTCGGGGGCCTCAGTTCAGTTCCCAGCCCCCGGGTTTGGCCTGACACCGCCCTGGAAGTTGAGGTCATTCGGGAGGTAAGCCAGCAGTTGGGAGAGCTCTCTCTCTCTCTCGCTCTCTTTCTCTCTCTCCTTTTCTAATAATAAATAGAAACAATAAATGTCTCAAATAAAAAAATCAGCTTTAGACCTTAAGGAACTAGAAAATGTATTAGCAGGAGAAATGAAGAAATAAAAATTAGAGTAAACAAAATGGAGACTAGAAAAACACTAGAAAGCTAAGCAAAACTGATGTTTTCTAAAGATCAACACAATTAAGAAATCTTTAGCTAGATTAGCTAAGAAAGCTTCAAGTCACTAAAACAGGAAATGAAAGAAGAGACATTACAGCTGACACCAAAGATGTAAGAGTTCCGAGATGCACTCTGAATCATCACAGGCCACCAAAGTGGATAGTCTAGGGGAACTGCACGGATTCTTTCCAATGACCAAGAATGAATCCTGAAGAAACCAAAAGTCTGAACAGATGTATGATGACGGAAGAGATTGAACAGTAACCAGAAACTCCCAACAAAGACACACCTAGGACCAGAGGGCGTCACTGGTGAATTCTACCACACATGTAAAGAATGAATGCCAGTTCTCAAATTTGTCCAACAAATTAAAGATGAAGGAATACTTCCAAACCCATGGTATGAAGCCAGAATTAGCCAGAAGAAAACACTGCAAGAAAATAAAATTATAGACCACTGTCTCTGATGAACACAAGTGCTAAAATGCTCAGCAAAACACAGGCCTCATGAAATCAACGGTACATTTACAGAATCAGGTACCAAAAGAAAGTGGATTTACCCCTGGGATACAAGGGTGGTTGACCTCCTGGAAATGAGGGTGATATGGTGCATTAACAAAGAATAAAAACCACAGTATCATTTTAATTGGTGCAGAAAGGCTTTCATGATTAAAAAAAACACCCACGGCTAACTTCATACTCAATGGAGAAAAACTGCAAGTTTTTTCTAATACCAAGAACAAGGAAAAATTCCCACTTTCATCCCTCCTCTTCAGCATAGTAATAGAAATCCCAGCCATGGCAAAAGACAAGAAAAAGAAACCACAGTCCCCCAGATTTGGGAGGAAGACGTTATCTCTGTTTGCAGATATTAAAGCTTAGACAAATAGAAAAGCCTCAAACTTCCACAGGAACACCCCGTGGGAACAAAGAAGTGAGTTCGCTCCGTCTTCAGGATACTGCGTCGACACACAGGCGCTGGCTGTGGCTGGGCATTTGGCCTAGCAGCTAAGCCACCAGCTGAGGCTCCCGCTTCCCAAATCCGAGTGTCTGGGTCCCGTCTTGGCTCTGATCTCGATTCCGGCTTCCTGCTAATGTGCATCCTGGGGGCAGCAGGCAGCAGCTGGAGTACTTGGGTCTCTGCCATCCGTGTGGGAGACCTGCACTGAGTTCCTGGCTCTGGGCTTCAGCCTGGCCCAGCCCGGCCCAGCACGGCTCGTTGGAGGGATTTGGGGATCTAAGAGCAGGTGAGTGATCTTGCTCTCTTTCTCTCTGTGTGTGTCTTCCTCGCAAATGAAAATACATAAACACATACATAAATAGCTCTTCTTGTTAAAAAAAATAATCAGTCACTTTTATAAACACTAAAACCAAATAATCTGGCCAACGCCGTGGCTCACTAGGCTAATCCTCCACCTGCTGCGCCGGCACCCCGTGTTCTAGTCCTGGTCGGGGCACCGGATTCTGTGCTGGTTGCTCTTCTTCCAGTCCAGCTCTCTGCTGTGGCCCAGGAGTGCAGTGGAGGATGGCTCAAGTGCTTGGGCCCTGCACCCGCATGGGAGACTAGGAGAAGCACCTGGCTCCTGGCTTCTGATCAGTGCAGTGCGCCAGCCATGGCAGCCATCTGGGGAGTGAACCAATGGAAAAAGGAAGACCTTTCTCTCTGTCTCTCTCTCTCTCTCACTGTCTAACTCTGCCTACCAAACAAAACAAAACAAAAAACCCAAATACTTCAACAAAGAAATGAAAAGAGCAATCCCATTTGCAATGGCACAAGAAAAATAAACTTTTTTTTTGAAAGGCAGAATTAGACAGTGAGAGAGAGAGACAGAGAGAAAGGTCTTCCTTTTTCCATTGGTTCACCCCCCAAGTGGCTGCTATGGCTGGTGTGTTGCAGCCGGCGTGCTGTGCCGATCTGAAGCCAGGAGCCAGGTGATTCTCCTGGTCTCCCATGCAGGTGCAGGGCCCAAGGACCTGGGCCATCCTCCACTGCACTCCCGGGCCACAGCAGAGAGCTGGACTGGAAGAGGAGCAGCCAGAATTCGGTGCCCCAACCGGGACTAGAACCCAGGGTGCCGGTGCCACAGGCAGAGGATTAGCCTAGTGAGCTGCAGCGCCGGCCAGAAAAATAAACTTAAGCTTAGGAATAAACTAATGAGATGAAAGACTTGTACAGCGAAAACTATAAAGCACTGTAGGAGGAAATGTAAGACGATACAAATAAAAAACATTCTGTATTCATAGATTGGAAGAATCAATGTTGTTAAAATGCCCATACTACTCAAAATGATCCACAAATTGAGTGCAATCCCTATCAAAATCCCAATGACATTTTTACATAAATGGAAAAAAAAAAACACCAATTCTACAATTCCTAAAGGAGCTCAAAAGTCTCCAGATACCCAAATCAATCTTTACCGAGAACCACAAAGCTGAAATCCCAGTTCCTGATTTCAGAATATATTCCGAAGCCACAGTAATGGCAGCACTGTGGCACTGGCAGACAGACGGACAGACAGCCCAGAGAAACAGAATGGGGAGGCCTGGAATAAACCCACACAAGAGCGAGCGGCGGGGCTTCCACAAGGGCGTCCAGAGAGCGCGATCGGGAGAGTTCAGATCCTCCAACAAACGACGTCAGGAAACCGGACATCTCCACATGGAACTACACCTGCATCATCACACACAGGCAGATAAGGAACTACACCTGCATCATCACACACAGGCAGATAGCACTGAGATGGGTCCAAGACCGAGACAGGAGCCCTGGCGTTGCGAAACTCCAAGAAGAAGACGCAGGGGAAGAGCACAGGACGTTGACATTGAAAACACGTTCAACGGCACCAGGAAGACAGCAGTGCAGGCTGAGCCAGCGCCAAGCTCTCTCTTCATGTCTGGTAGGTGGCTTTTGCCCAAAGGAGAGGCAACACCAGAGTGCAGACAAGTGCTTTCTAGTCTTCCCGGCCGCTTGAGAAAGCCGGAGTTCCCACTTCTGTGAGAGTCACCATGGGCATTGGCATTTCGGGGGCCAGGAGGTCTGGGGTGAAGACGGCGTGTCCTTTCGCCTCGCTGAGGGTCTCAGACCACGGAACCCTGTTTGCAGCTCGTGCTACCCTTCCGCCTACCCGGCTTCCGGGCAGCATCTCGCCAAGGCCAGCCTCTGGATGTCATCCGAGAGCTAACTGAGGGCCCTGGCGTTGGGCTCCCCAAGGGTGCCGGGTAAATAAATACCAAGGACATGGTGATTAATACTCAGGGCTGCTCCTTGGAGCTTCTTTCCTGCCCACCAAGGCTTCTCAGCCCTGGCACTCGAGGTATTTTGGACCGGACGAAGCGTGGCGGCTGTGCATCACAGCAGGTCCTGCGGCATCTCTGGCTTGTATCCTCCAGGTGCCAGGCACACCCCCCCGCCCCAGCTGTGACCACTGCTAGTCTCTTCCAATAGTGCCAGTGCCCCCTTGGGCAAACTGACCCCAGCTGAGCCCCCTCGGGGACTTCTAAACCACAGGTGACTCTGCGGGCTGTCGCAGTGCGATAAATGGGTGCAGGCTGCAAGCAGAGTCTTGGTTGGAAACTGAGGAGGAATGTGATTTAGCAGGACTGAGGCCGCTCTGGATAATTTTAATTTTTTTTTAACTCCCAGGTGATGCTGCGGCAGCTGCGGGTTCAGAGACCACACTTAGAGAACTCGTGATCTGAATGTAACAACAGTATGGAAGTTTCCAGAACACTGAGGGTTGTGACTGTAGGCCACCAAGGGGAGTCCTGACGGCAGAGGTCAGGAGTCTGGAATTCCTGCTGTTACACGAAATAGGAAGGCGGATGCAAAGTATGTGGTTGATGGGCCAGGGGAAGATTTGGTTTACGTTTGCTCTGGGTTTAGTGATTTTTCCCAAGCAATGTCACTCTAGAGATGGCCACCAGCATGAAAAGACGCAGCCTGGAGAGGAGTGACCAAGGGGACTGTGAGGAAGCGAGCGAGCCCGTGCACAGACACGGGTCCCTCTTTGCTCCGTATCTTGCTGATCCCCTTCGTCAGGCTTTCCGTGATGAGTTTCATAGACATTTCCAGGGGCTGTGTAAAAGGGCTACGCAAACCATTCACTTAGTGCCACATAATTTTTAATTCCTTGGCTAAATAATTTGTGTTGGAACAGCAGAAAACTGCCGGAGTTACTGCCACACGCATTCCTGCAGATGGGAGAAAAGAATGATAAAAGCAACCGTGATGGCCCGAATTTCAAAGGATGGCTTCTAGTTGATCTTCTAGGTTGACCAGCTATGACAGACTCTGCGAGGCAGTTTTAGATCATTGCTTTTTAGCGCTAATCAGTGCTCGCTCTGTGTGCCTGGTGCCAACACTTAATTGTAGCCTAGAGACCCTGAGAGATACAATGATCTCTCTCCACACCAGCAAGCCACAGATTAAGTCAATAGCCTGTGCTGGCAACATTGTTTCGCTGTCGTCTCCTGCATCTCCTCTCCTCTCTTGCAAATCACTTTTATTACTGCTCCTCATTTAATGAGACCATGGAGTTCGCAGCCAGATGGTGCCGTTTGTTAAAACTGGAAGACTCTAATGGAATTGAGTTCAAACCAGGTTAAAAGTAATAGAATTACAAATTTTAGTGGTCATTACCTCATAGCATACTGCTCTGAGTACCTGTTACACACCAGAAATGAGTGGAGGCTGCAGACAAAAACACTGGGATTAAACTCAGATCAATGATGCACTCTCATTCATTCATTCATTCCACAAATGCTTCATTGGGTGCTCCAGTATAGCATCAACAAGACACTCCTGGCCCCGCCCTGTGGAGCTTATAGTCCACCAGAGGGGACTGAGGGCATCCAGGGAACCAGCAAGGTCGCTATGTAACCAGCAAGGTCACTATGTAATAACCAGCAAGGTCACTATATAACCAGCAAGGTCACTATGTAACCAGCAAGGTCACTATGTAATAACCAGCAAGGTCACTATATAACCAGCAAGGTCACTATGTAATAACCAGCAAGGTCACTATGTAACAACCAGCAAGGTCATTATGTAATAACCAGCAAGGTCACTATGCAACAACCAGCAAGGTCACTATGTAACCAGCAAGGTCACTATATAACCAGCAAGGTCACTATATAACCAGCAAGGTCACTATGTGTTTGTGCAAGGAAGGGAGCAAGCAGAGAGCAGGTGCAGAGGGGTAGAGGGGGTGCTACAGGGGGGTGACCCACCAGGAAGCTCTCCCAGGAGCTGCTGCCTAGGCTGGGACCTGAGCAATGGGCAGGAGCTGACTTGGGGGGGGGATGTTAAAGGACAGAAACAGCACAGGCAAAGATCACTTAGTGTCTCCAAGGAAACAAGGATGCTCGGGCAGCTGGAACCCAGTGGAGGGAAAGCAGCCAGAAACTACTGGAGCCAGAGTCATGGCATTTACACCTTGGAGATCATCCCGGGATTTGAAACACTCTTGGGTGCCAAAGCGCTGATCCGTAAGATGCCTAGGAAGAGCACCTGTTGGGTGAGGGCAGGAGATACTCCCAGGAGCATCGTGATGCAGTCAGGGGTGGGGTCGTCAGAAGCGCGATTCTGCCCCTCCATGAAGAAGGCAGGCGAGCCCGAGGCAGCGCTCGGATGTAGGAAGCTGCTTGCTTACAGGGTGCGCAGTGCCCCTGCTGTGCCGCTCTCTGGTGTTGCTGGCTCCTCCCCCACGTGGTAGGCGACAGCAGGCCATGGCTCCGTGCTGTGCTGTCCTTGGGCAGAAAGCTTCAAGCCCCCTCCTGGGTTCCCCTTTCTGTTCTTTCTTCCTGGGCCTCTTGTGTTCTGTTGGATTAGTTTGTATCCATCAAAGGCCAAGTTCAAAGAGACAAATGATCCCTTGGCCACTGGGTGTCACAGGAGAGACCAAATCGCCTAATACCCCACCCTCTCCAGGAAGTCTTTCTTCAGCCCCTCTCTGAATTCTTCTAGGGATTTAAGCCTCCTCACTGGCCCCTCCCTCTTCTTTGGTCACGTGCAGCAGGCTAGCTCTAGTTCCTTTAAGGCCTTCTCTGCACCTGTTGCCTTACAGAGTAAAAAACTATTGAGTTGAATTCTTCCAAGTGGTTGCCCTTTATGGTGCAATCTGCCAAGCACTTTTCTTGGGTCTTGCCATTTCATACTTACCGGGTGATTAATTTTATGGGCCGACTTGGCTAGGCTATGATATCCAGGTATTTTGTTAAAAGTTTAGATGTTTCTCTGAGGGTCTTTTTAAGTGCAATAATGATTCACCACCACGAGGAGGGTGCACCTCACTGAATCAGTTGAAAGCTTGGACCATGAAGATGGACCTCCCCCTGTCCAGGAGGAACTGTGCCAGGAGACCTCAGCTCTCCCCTGGCTCCCCAGGCTGCCGGCCCACTCTGCAGATTCTGCACCTGCCAGCCTCCACTGTGTGGGAGGCTGTTCCTTAATGTGCATCTCACTGGTTCTCTTCCTCTGAAGAACCTGTGCCAACACAACACCTGATACCTAACATTTGTGCCCATTGCACAGCTGAAGAAGTTGAGGTTCAGTGGTGTTGAACACCATCCCCAAGGGTGCTCACCTGGCAAAGGGAGAGCCGAGATCCCGGTGCAGCTCTTCCTCAGGTGCAGGTCGGTGAGCTTCCCATGCCTGGGTTCGATGAGTAAGAACACAGTGACCTTCACATAACAAACTCTATTTCGTGTCGTGTATCCCTTTAATAGCTTACAAATGGCCTGGGGATCGAATAGTACATGAAAATAATCAATAAGTAACTGCCTATCACAGAGGTGACATGCAAACACGCCTGCTGGCCGAGATTGACAAGAGGGGGCTAGTTCACAGCCGTTCACTCACGCCCGTGTTCTTGCTCAGAACTCCAGAGCCCGTGTAGCATTCTCGTCTTCGTAGTCATAATTTCCCTCAAAGACATGACCTTGACTGTTTTCCTGAACGGTCAACTTCCAAGGTCTGGAGAACCGTGAGCGAAAACTCAACACACAACCCCCGAGAGCCGACCGTTTTGATGAGCGAGATTGTATCTCCTCCCACCAAAGAATAGAACTAAGAGGAGAAAACAAGGAGCCCAGGCGGATGAAACCCAGACAGAGAAGGTGAACAGCAAGCGTGGGTGGAGCCCCAAGCCCCTTGATGCCTTTTGCTGTGGGCTAAAGTCCTCCGGTGTGGTCTGAGCTTCCACAGTGGCCTCACGCTGGAACCTTTCCACCAAAGTCAGCAGTAAACATTGGCCCCAGGATCAATCGCTTCTGTGTAGGCCACAGGTTCTGCGATCAGAGAGCAAGCAGCAGGGCCACGTTGCACCGGGCTGGTGGCTCCCGGAAGAGCTGTCACTCCCGAGTCCCCACGGAGACAAGTCCCCTGGCCCCCAGATCGGAGAGATGCTGTCCGGCACGGAGAGGGTGGTGATGAGGGTGCTGCTTGCGTTTGCTCTTGGAGCGGACCTCTGGTCCTGCGCAGGTAAGGAGCTCTGTGCCAGGGCGCCTGCTGCGGGCGGGGCACAGGCCCCCGGCCCGTGCGGCCTGACTGCCGCCGTGTGCTTGTGTGCCCAGGCTTCCCCGTGTACGACTACGAGCCTGCCTCCCTCCGGGAAGCCCTCAGGGCCTCCGTGGCCAAGGTGAACTCGCAGTCGCTGAGTCCGTACCTGCTCCGGGCGTTCGGAAGCTCGCTGAGAAGAGTAAGTGATTCGGGGAGATTCCCCTCCCGCCTCGACTCTGCCTTCTCTCTTGGCTTCTGTCAGCTTATTGGCCGTGCTTTTCAAAAGCGTCTCCAGTTTAAAAACAATAGCGAGTGCACCTCTTCCGGGACAGAGGAAGCGTTTGTGACATCTTTGGCTGTGACGCTTTCAATGCCACCTCTGAAGCCTGATCCTTCTGCTGTCTCCTGCCCCTACATCCTCACCCCCCTCTCCCTGCCCCCGGCCCCTGCCCCCAGCCCCTCACGCATTTTATCAAGAATTTCTCACTGGAAATTCTGCTCCGAAGACTATAGGAAATAAATTCTGACTTCTGAGCTAAACAAATCCACTCTCCTCTGTCGGTGTGACATTCCATTTCCTGCTAGCCTTGGGGACTAAGCAAGGAGGGCCTGGGGTGGGGGTGGGGGCTTCTGATGGCTAAGTCTGTGACGTTAGACCCCTGGGGACAAGTCTCCACACCCCCCCTTCCCCGGGTGATTCCACTGGTTATTATCGACCTAATGGGGCTCATGTGGGGGCAGGGACAGAAATACCCTCCAGCGGATTCAGCTGAAGGTGGCAGCTGGGCGTTGTCTGTGACGTTACAGGTCCTGGGCCTGAGAACTCGGTGCAGCTGGGCTGCGTGGAACAGGCGTGAGGATTTGGCGGGGAGCGTCCCCGCTGCTCAGGCGGACTTCTCAGCTCCCTTCGCCACCCCTCCTGGCTGCCCCCTTAGCTTGCGCTTAGCTCATCCCCCCTGCTGCTCCGCAGTGCACAGGGCGCACGGTTTCCCAGCTCCAATCTCCAAGTACAGAATCTCCACCTTGACCTTCTCCTTGGGAAACTGCCTCCGTTTCACTTTTCCAAGTCCCAAAGGGATTTAATCAAATTGGCCCAGCTGTCTTCCCTAACTGGGTCGGCTACAGCTTACACGTGGTGTGTTTCCCCGAATTCATGCAAGAGTTAAATTTCCAAAGTCCTGTGTTAATGGAATGAAGAGGGTGGGAACTTACTGAGACCCCGGGGGGGGGGGGGTAGAGAGGGGTCTTCGGGAAGTGGCTGGCTTTAGCTAAGTTCGTTAGGGTGGTGGCCCCATGATTGGATCCTGGTGACGTTATCAGAGGAGGGACAGACACGAAAGGCACAGGCCTGTCTTTTGCCTTGTGATGTTCTGTGGTGCCCAAGATTCCACCACTAAAAAGGCACCTGCCATGAAGGCACACAGCCGGGAGCCTTCCAAGAGCCCCCGCCGTGTCGTGCTGACTTTGAGGCTGCACTGAGAGGTAAATGGCCCTCTTGTCTTCATCAGGTAGCCTGCCTCCGGTATTTCATTATAGTAACGGACAAAAGGCCAGGCTTTAGTTAAGTGCCCACCCCAGACCCAGACTACTGTGGGCACAGCCCTGGGTGCTGGGGTGTGAGAACCTCACAAGACACGTGTGGGCAGCTGCTGCGCTAGAGGTGAGCCCCTTCCAGAAGACTGCTGGGTCAGAACAGAGAGTCCCACATGGATTGGCTAGCAGGCACCAGTTTCTGTTGGCGTCTGAAGAAACCCACTTGTGGCTGTGGTGTGGAGGCTGGGTTGTCTTTCCAGGCTGGCAGATGAGCAGCCTGAATTTCCTTGCAATGTAGTTATTGCTCACTACAGAAGAGAGTTCTCATTAATTACACAAACTCGAATGTGAGGGCAGATCCTGAGGGAACCGCTCACTGTTTCCATGGGAATTTGGCCTGGGGAGATGAGCTAGTATGACGTATTAGACACCAGGGCACATTCCAGTGTGGGCGCCATTTTGGTGTGGGCACCATCTTGGTGTGAGCACCATCTTGGTGTGAGCGCCATCTTGGTGTGGGGGCCATCTTGGTGTGGGCGCCATCTTGGTGTGAGCGCCATCTTGGTGTGGACGCCATCTTGGTGTGGGCACCATCTTGGTGTGGGCGTATATAGCCAGACCCAGACTACAGGCTGGAAAAATAAACACCTCGCCCCGTATGTCATGTGATCCTTGATGGGCATATGGGCATGGGAATGAGAGATGCTGCTCTTCTACCATGGAGTTGGCCTGTCCTTGTCTCTCCCCAACCTCTGCTGCTCATCCAGACTTGTCGGTGAAGCTACTACCTTCACTGTGCCCTCTGCGGAAGCTCGATTTTTCCCATCGGAAGGAGGCCGTCCTTGAGCTCTCCTCTTTCCTCCTGGAAGCATTCCACAGGTGGCTTTATGCTGTGTAGTAATCGCATCTTCCACAAATGCCCCACAGCTGGGCCCGGATGCACCAGTGCTAGACAGGGGCCACACCTGGAGACATCGTCCTCAGGGAGAGTTGAGTGATTGGATAACCAGCATGGAGGATGCGGACAATTCAAATATTTGGGAAACATTAGGCCTCTCTATTGGCAGAGAGAGAGACACAGAGAGAGAGAGAGAGAGAGAGAGAGAGAGAATGAAAATAACAAGTGAAAAGGAAGACTAACAAGGTAAAAAAGAAATCTCAAACACTATGAGAGAGGTAGTAATTTGGTAAAATTTGAAAAGCAATTTGGAAGTGTGTGTTAAGTGTATTAACACACACTTTTATTTGCTTATACTTTATAAGTATATGCTTTATATATATAAATATATATAAGCAATATATATATATATATATAAGCAAATACATTAAACTTTTGTCTGCACCCTTTCCCTCCTAGGAACACGCCCACAGGAGATAAGTGCTTTAGTCCTGTGGATGTACATGGGGGAGATCCCAGGTAGAGGGCAGTGGGCTTAGGGAGGAGGGTCTGGCTCTTCTACTTTATCTCTGGTTTTGCTTAATAAGGCCTCTGGTTCTGGACCCCAGCTGCACATCAGCATCACCTGAGAGCTGTAAGTATTCCTGATGTCGAGCAGGGTAGTAGACTGTGTCACCACCCTTGAAAGCAGGGCTCTTCTTCTTCTTCTTTTTTTTTTTTTTTTGATTTATTTATTTATTTGAAAGGCAGAGTTACAGAGAGGCAGAGAGAGAGAGAGAGAGAGAGAGAGAGAGAGAGTAAGTTCTTCTATTTGCTGGTTCACTCTCCAGTTGGCTGCAATGGCTGGAGCTGTGCCGATCCAAAGCCAGGAGAAAGGAGCTTCTTCCAGGTCTCCCACATGGGTGCAGGGGCCCAAGGACTTGGGCCATCTTCTGCTGCTTTCCCAGGACACAACAAAGAGCTGGATTGGAAGTGGAGCAGCCAGGACTTGAACCGGCACCCATATGGGATGCTGGCACTGCAGGTGGTGGCTTTACCTGCTACACAACAGCGCTGGCCCCTGGGGCTCATCTTCAAAGCTCTCCTCATCATTCGAACATGCAGTCAGGCTTGAGAACCACTGGGTTTTACCAATAGACCTGGATCAAATACTCTAGCAACTGACTTCCCTCTCGGGCTCCAAGCTTGCAGAAGGATGAGAGAGGGTGGGGAAACGTGAGCAGCGCCCATGGCTTCCTTGCTCCAGGCTTGACCTTAGCCTCACTTGGATTGTTCCTCAGTGGACCCACGCGAGAAAGGGAAGGTGGGCACAGCCCTGCGCTGGGACAGAGGAGGCTGAGCTCAGGGTCTCCTGTGGGGAGAGAGGGAAGGGAGGTGCGAGGGCCACAATTAAATTCGTTAATCCAGTTCATTTCTTCAGAGAAAACAAAGCATGCTGACAGTGGAAGGTGCAGGGCTGGAGCAGGGGCCAGAGGGGACCAAAGTCCCCATGGAGGCTGTCATGGCTGAGCTAAGACTCACTTGAGTGACAACAGTTTCAGACGTAGGAAGATCTCAACTTATTTCAGCCATACTCTGGGTTCTGGGTTCTGGATTTCTTATTGTGGTGCTTTTAGGCTGTCCTACGTTTGTCACACAGCCTGGAGCGGAAGTTCACCGGCTATGAGTTTGTGAAAGAGCAGACGTGACCGGGGTTTCTCCATTTTCTAGAAAGAGTGGTTGAAGATGCAAAAAAGTTGCAAAGTCATCTGTTTTAGTTCAATAAAATTATCTGTGCCTGAAAAAACCCACAATTGAATCTTTTCAGCTTAAACTTTTGAGTTGCCAGTCTGCTGTCATCAAATGCTTGAAGGTCAATGCTGACATGGGGATGGACACCTGGCCCAGCAATTGAGATGCCTCCATCCCATACCAGAAGGCCTGAGTGGTGCCTGGATTCTAGTCCTGGCTCCAGCATCCTGCGAATGCAGACCCTGGGAGGCAGCAGTTTTTAGGCACTGGGTAGACCTCGGTGGGCTCCTACTTGGTCTTCCGGCCACCATCTTGCCCCTGGTCCCATCTGTTCACAGCAACCATGGTGACTCAGCAGTAACTCTGATGATTCTCCTTGCAATGAGAATGAAATAGGAAAGCCTTCCCAAGGGCTGGGAAAACAGGTGTCTGTGTCTCCCCATCTCTCCAGCACCGTGGGTTCTCTCCTGCGTGTCTCCATGGCTGCACCGTCAGACCTCTCTCTCTGCCTCAGTGCGTTGGCTCTGCTTTATCCTACATGGTGGGCTCCTTCCCAGCCTCCAAGTCTGTGTTCAGATTTCTCTTCTTCTGGAGACATTTTCTGGCACTTTCTCCAAAGCAGCTGCCCCCACCCCTATACTGCACTCTTGTTGCTCTGTTCTCCATGGTGCCTTAACGATCCGGAATGATCTGGTTTAGTTTCCCCTGATGTATTTCCTGGGTGGCATCCCCTCTGGAACCTAAGCTGTGTGGTTTCTTTCCTGTCTGCCTCTGGTGCTCACACACAGCGAGCACTCAGGGAATCAAAGACTTCTGCATCCACAGAACTTTCGGCACTCCTCAGAAAGTCTGGAAGCTTCCCCCAGTGTTGCACCCTTGGTAGAAAGGCATAGAAAATCACGCTCATTCACTCACATATCCCAGCTGCTCAAGCAGGAAGCCAGGGCTGGATAGTATTCTGTGCAGAACAGACACCCGTTGCTGGATGACCTACTTCAGAAATTGAGAAATTATAGAGCATTCCTTTAGGAAAAATGACACTTAAACATGCATGCAGTTGCTTCTGGTTATCTGCAGGAATAATGCTATTTAAAGTCGCCGTAAATACTGGGTTCATAAATGCAGAATCCTAGCTTCCAGGGGGAACACAGGATTAGGTTTCTGCACGTCTTCAGTGACACCGTTTTCACTGACCCATCAATACGTAGCCTTGTTTTTTGAGTTCTTGTTTGAATATAGCTTATTTATTACACACTGTTGGCTCATTAACATTGAACTCACCGCCAAAGGCCCTGTAAATTCACACCTAAACAGAGCTTGTCTAACATTTTCTCCCTAAGGCACATAGCACAGCTTCTGGCTTTTAGGAACGCTACACAGCTCTTCAGCTCTAGGCTGGGGACTATTTTAAACAGGGATAAATTACTGCCCCAAAAACAAGAACTTGCAAAAACTGGAGCAGTAAGCAGAGCGCAGGAGGCACACATGTTTACTGTGGGAGGGGCTGATGCAGAAGGGTGGCCTGTCCTGTGCAGCGGGGTTGGGAATGTGCATGTTATAAGACTCAAATTTCTCCCCTTTCTACACATGTCCATGAGTGGCTGAAAAGGGATTCTCAGTATTGATTTGGGGTTAAAGATAAGCTTTAGTGTACAGACACTGTATAAGTGTGAGATCCATGAGTAATGAAGGTCGATTGTCAACATAAATCGCTACACTATTAGGACGTCAAATTCTGGTAAATCTCTGGTCTTGAGGACTGTGGCACAAAACGAGGTGACTGCAAAGGCAATCGGTAGCTTTGGTGCTGAATGACTGTTTTACCACTGGCCAGAGGGGCTCCTTTCTAGGAGGAGGAACTTCACAAGCCCATCTATCGCAAACTGACCCTTGGTGTTTTGAAGGTCAATGCCTTGGACGAGGACACTGTGATCATGAATTTGGAGTTCAGCCTGCGAGAGACTACGTGCAGGGCGGATTCTGGAGGAGATCCTTCCACGTGCGCCTTCCAAAGGGGCTACTATGTGGTGAGTGTGCGAGGCAAGAGTGGACCCCAGAAAGTAATGTAGGGAGGAGCCCTGGTTCCTCAGTGTCCTGGAGCTGACTTGGAGTCACACGGAGAGCTTGGCTGCTTCCTGGGTGGCATCCGACCACACCGCTGTATCCAAACTCTGCCCTGGTGACAGCAGTGTGGTCCGGTGGCTGAGGACTTGGGCTCTTGAGCTGCAGAGTCTGTGGTCCTGAGTGAGCCTGGTATATTAACCCCTGACACCTGCGTTTGCTGCTCTTTTAAATGGAGAGGAATTGTCAGTGTATTCAAGTGAATACAAAAAGGCCAACACCAAAGAAACATCCCAGGCACATCTCAAAGCTACTACAAGTGACCATCAATCCCCGCCTGTGTTGCTGGCTCATGTGGCTTTATTTTGCTGTTGATAATTGTGTATAATGTCTTCCTCACTGGTCCAGGGTCCGTGAGACTGGGAACATGGTATGACCATGTCTGTGTCCCTGTAACCAGAACAAGGCACAATGCTTGGTCAACACTCATGGGCAGGAGTCCTATCTGAATGGGACAATGCAGGTGCCAATCCAAAATTTGCTTTCCAACGTGTTTGCATTCGGCTTCAAGGTTTGTTGCTTTGAAGAAGATTGATTGTTTAGCTTTTTGCTTCTTGAAACGTTTCACTGTGGCTTACAAAGGATCCCAAACGAAGAGTCATAGGTGTCTATTTCTAAGGAAATGCGGACAAAGATGGGGAGGGAGTGGGTGGACCCGAGGCACCCACTCAGTGCCCATGAGGGGAACATTTGCTTTCCTGAGATATTCAAGGATTTCATTTCTTTCTGCTTTTAGTCCTGAGAGATTTTCATTTTGGAAAATTGAAATGCCTCCGTAAATTTTTCCCTTCTGTGTCATTTTATCAGGTCCTGCAGTACTGCTTGATTTATTACGTAGAGTTCGCTCCTCCCATGACCTTCCCAAGGTGTGACTCATTGTTTTGTCTTTCCCAGCCAACACTCACGTGCAGGAGCACAGTGCAGATGTCTGCAGAGCAGGTGCAGGGTGTGTGGGCTCGCTGCCACTGGTCCTCCATGTCCGACTCTGACAGCAGTGAAGAGGTATGACCGGGGTCACACTGTCTTCGCTTAGCACCTCTTAGGGTCTGGGTGATCCTTCAAACAGCAGGGTGGTTTGAAACAGTCGTTGGATCATCACCCCGGGCTTAGCTAAGCACAACTTGGACACCTACCATCTCATTTTTCCATTTCCTCCACTTCTTCTATCCCTCACCCTCCCTCCCTCCCTCCCTCTTTCTCTTTCTCTGTCTTGCTATCCCACTCCAAGATTCGGGACGCGACCTCAAATAACAGTTATCAGATAGTTTTAGATCCAAGCGTGTGGCTCCTTAGTACTGTGGTTTAGTGGAAGGAAGAGGAACATTTTGGTTGGACCAGTGCTCGAAGCTGGGTACCAGTTCTGCAGTCCAGGTCAACATATTAACCTTCAAGATCCTCAGCTTCGTGGTCTGTTAAAGGATGGTGATACCGATCACCTTATAGGTTGCTGAGGAATCTTGTAATTAAGTTGATGGGTGTGACATGCCCATCCAGAACCTGGTATCTGTGGGTTCCCAGCGATGGCTGCACCCTTCTTTACTTCCCAGTGGCATTGAAGGCGATTCCAGTGAAATGAGTAATGTATAAATTTCCACCTTGAAATTATATTGCAGATTTATTGTATTGAATGGTAGGGAATGATATTGAAGAGTCTGGAGAGTGTGCTTCTGTCAGTCTAGGAAGATGTTTGATACAAGGTGTATTCTTGGTGATAAATATTTTTGAGTGAATAAAGAAAAAAGGAGAAGAAATGATCGAGTATGTGATACACAGAGGAAGTCTGTTGACTTTAAACTAGGGGCAGCGTAATTTTACACGACCTGTTCACTTGTACATTGCTTGTTCATGGGTATAACTCTTAACAGGCATTTACAAAATGTTTCTATTATTATACAAGCTAACCTGTTCCACATCTTTCTCTATTCTCACATTTTTATTAGTCTTTCAGGATCTCATTCTCTAGTGAAAATGACATTAAAAGAGTATGAAGTTTCAACTTCAGTAATTGCATCTACGAGTTAATGTCCCCATCGTATTAATATACCCACACCCTAACTATTTTAGAATTAGGAAGTAATGAAACCAACTACCAGGAAACTCCCATGGTGAGGTATTGTGTGTACAGGCTATTCACAGTTTCCCAAGTTTCTCATGAGTGTAACTTCATGGGCGGATCTCACACGCACACGGCCAGCTTTTGAGGGTCAGTTCCAAGGGATTTCTGAGCTTGCTACAGAGCTGTAGTCCAAGGATCTTTTGGTGATGCCGGGGCAAGTGCCCAGGGCCTCTTCTTTATCAACTCCACTGAAATGTCGGGGGAGCCCTCACACACGGGAGGCCCCGCTGCCACAGAGCTCACGGGGACCCAGTGTATCACCTCACAAGGGTGCTGTTAGCGTTGGCTTTGTGGTTTGTGTGGGGGAGAGGCAGTGGGGAACAGGACAAGCAGGTCCCAGGGAAGGCAGCCACTCTACGGGAGCTACTGTCTCTCCTGAGGCCAGCGCAGGGGACCATGTGCGGAGAGGAATAGACGTCCCGTGCATGTGTTGGGGGCAGGGATAGGAAGAGCAGGGAGAGTGTCCATTCCTGGGGAACTGACCTTCAAACCAAGGGTGGGGGAGGGACGCAGGGTGTGGCGGGCAGGGCGGAAAGGAGCGACAAGCACACTGGAAATTGCTGATCACATTTGAGAGGAGCTGGTGGATTAGGAATAAGCACAGTCCAGTGCTGAGAGGCCCGAGGAGCAGCTGGAAGGAGTGGCAGCTCAAGGCAGGCCTGCGGGTCAGCCAGGCATTCTTGACTTCACCCTAATGAAAAGGGGCACTTTTGAAAGGCAGTGATTAGATGGCCGGCGTCGTGGCTCACTTGGCTAATCCTCTGCCTGTGGCGCCGGCATCGCATATGGGCACCGGGTTCTAGTCCCGGTTGCTGCTCTTCTAGTCCAGCTCTCTGCTGTAGCCTGGGGTGGGGGGTGGGGTGTAGTGGAGGATGGCCCAAGTCCTTGGGCCCCTGCACCTGCACGGGAGATCAGGAGGAAGCACCTGGCTCCTGGCTTCGGATCGGCGCAGCGCCGGCCATAGCAGCCATTTGAGGAGTGAACCAATGGAAGGAAGACCTTTCTCTTTGTCTCTCTCACTGTCTATAACTCTACCTGTCAAAAAAAAAAAAAAAAAAAAGAAAAGAAAAAAAAAAGAGAGGTAGTGATTAGAGGGTGCCCGAATCCCATGAACAGACGGCTGCCCGGTAAGAGTGGGTCCGGAGCAGAGCAGGTGAGAGAGAACAGAACTTAGCAGCCAATGTTGGGAGAAATGGATTCTAGTTCCCTCTATGACCTGTAACACAATCGAGTTAATTTAACCATCAGCCACCTCATTTAACCCGTCTTCCATCTTCGATTCCAGAAGTTCGCTCTGATTGCACAATCCACACATCTATTGCGACTTTCTAATTGTAGGGCCAAGTCCACTCTTGATGTTCCTCCTCCCCCTCCTCCTCCTCCTCCCCCTCCTCCTCCCCCTCCTCCTCTTCCTCCTCCCCCCTCTTCTCTCTTCTCCCGCCTCTTACTGCAGGCAGCAGAAAGGGAAGCCACAAGCTACTCTAGACTCACATCCGCTGAGCTTAGGGGGACGAGGGAGCCTCCCCAGCACTGGTTAGAGAAATATTTTTGCCTCCCTTTCATTGTCTTGGGTCACAGGGTCCTGTGCTTTTTGTTCTCGCCTTTTATGCGTGTAATTTATTTATTTATTTTAAATTATACATATCTGTCCTATTCAATGTGATATTTTACACATATTGTATACTGTTTTGCATTAATTAATGTTATTTGAAAGGCAGAGACAGAGAAAGTGAAGCAGAGGCAGACAGAGACCAGCATCTACTGGTGCCCTGCCTAAACACCCACAGCAGTCAGGACTGGGCCTGGCCGTCAGTCTGCATTTCCCATGGGGGTAGCCAGGGTCCAAGTATTTGAGCCATCGTCTGCTGCCTCCCAGGGCACACGTTAGTAGGAAGCTGGAATCGGAGCAGAGCTGGGACTTGAACCAGGCACCCTGAATTCCAGGTGGCGTTTTAACTGCTGCACCAAATGCTCACCCCAAATAATCCTCATTTCTAAAGTAACGTTTTTATTGAGGCACAATCCTCATACCCTACAATGACTTTTCTAATTAGTGATTTAAATTTCTGAAGGCCATAAATACATGTATACATGGTATACAGAGTGATGCTTTGATACATGTAGACATTATGTAAAGATCAAATTAGAGTAATTGGCACATCCATTTCTTTAAATATTTGTGATGAGAACATTAAAAACCTTGTCTTCTAGCTATTTGGAAATGTAGAATACATTATTAAGCATAGTCACCCTTCACCAGAGCTAGATAGTTCTAGAAAGAGCTAGATGGTCACTTATCCATCACTCTGCACCCACTGACAGCCCTCTCTCTACTCCTCCTGGCCACCCCATCCCTGCCTTGTGGTGGCTGTAATTCTATACTAACTTCTGCGCAGTCAGCTTGTTTAGATTCTACACGTGGATGAGGTCATGTGTATTCGTCCTTTAATGCCTGGTTATTCTCCCTAACATGACGTCCTCTAGCTTCATCTGTTGTCATGAATGACAAGATTTCAACCTTTTATGGCTGACTAGCATACCATTATTTGTGTGTGTGTATTTTATATGATCTACCTATGTATCATTCCATTGTTCTAACTATATCCCCATCCCTATCCCCATCCCTATCTCCATCCCTATCCCCATCCCCATCTCCATCTCTATATATACACATACATTTTCTTGGTCTGTTCATCTACTGGTGGACACTTTGGTGGACTCCATATCCTGGCTGTTGGCAATAGTGCTGTGGTAAACAAGAAGTGCCAATGCCTCTTTGACACTGATTTATTCTCCTGTAGTATATCAGTATTGGAATGCCAGGTCATAGCATAGCTCTATTTACAATTTTTAAAGGATATTATACTATGTCAATACTTTTGGCAACTTATTTAAAGTGAATGCATTTTTTCAAAAACACAAATTGAAAAAACTGACATGGAAATAAAATAATTTTTGATTAGCCTCATATGTATTCAAGAAATTAAATCCATTTAAAATAATCCTCCTCTACAGGTAAGCAAAGGCCTAAGTAATTTCACTAATGCATTCCATCAAACTTTTTAAAAATAAATAACAGCCCACTAATATGTTCTTTCAGAAAATACAGGATAAGTATTTTCCAACTCATTTTAAAAGACCAGTGTAAGCCTGATATCAAAACCTAATGAATAAAAGGGAAAAAAGTACTGGGCCATAGTCCTAATTAATACAGATGAAAAAGCCCCTGACTAACTCTACAGTGAATAAAATCGAGAAAAAAATAAAAATTAAATATGAATAGTCTTAAATCCCTTCTCTTTCTCTTTTGTGTGTCTGCTCTACTGTTGATGTTTGCATTTTTGCATGTTTTCATAATGGCAGTTAGTATACTTTTGCTTTTTTTTTTAAGATTTATTTATTGTACTTGAAAGTCAGAGTTACACAGAGATAGGAAAGGCAGAGAGAGAGAGAGAGAGAGAGAGAGAGAGAGGTCTTCTCTCTGCTGGTTCACTCCCCAGTTGGCTGCAACGGCTGGAGCTGCCCCCATCCGAAGCCAGGAGCCAGGAGCTTCTTCCTGGTCTCCCACCTGGGTGCAGGGGCCAAGGACTTGGACCATCTTCTACTGCCTTCCCAGGCCACAGCAGAGCTGGATGGGAAGTAGAGCAGCCAGGACTCGAACTGGCGCCCATATGGGATGCCGGCGTTTCAGGTCAGGGCATTAACCCTCTGCGCCACAGTGCCAGACCCATACTTTTGCTTCTAATGAGGCTCCCTTAAGCACTCTGTCGGGGCAGTCTGCTGGTGGTGAATTCCTTCAGCTTCTGGCTGGCATGGAAAGTCTTCCCCTCATTTCTGAAGGGTAGATTTGCTGGGTCTAGCACCCTTGGCAGGCAATGTTGTTTATTCAGGACTTTGGATATTTAATCTCTTTCTCTCCTGGCCAGCAAAGTTTTATCTGAGAAGTCTGCTGTTAACCGAATGCAGAGTCACTTATGGGTGACTTGCTCTCTCACTGTTTTTGGAATTCTCTCTCTCTCTCTCTCTCTCTCTCTCTCTCCCTCCCTCCCTCCCTCCCTCCCTCCTCTCTGACAGTTTGACTACGGTGTTACTTGGAGAGTTTCTGGGTTGAATCTGTTAGGGATCCTTTGGGCTTCCTGGACCTAGATGTCCATATCTTTCTCTAGATTCAGACATTTTTCATCAAGTACTTCCTTGAATGGACTTTCTTTGCATAATTTACCCATATTTTCTCCTTCTGGAACAATATATAACTTGATGGTGTCCCATAGTCTTGAAGGCTGTTTTTGTTCTTTTAAATTTCTTTTATTTATATATTTTTATGTATTTGAGAGGCAGAAAGACAGACAGAAATGGAGAGCTCTCACACTCTGCAAGTGCCTGCAATGGCTGGGGCTGAGCCAGGGCTGAAGATGAGAGGCAGTAACGCAATACGTGGCTCACATGTCGGTGGCAGAAATCCCGCTGCTTGAGCCACTGCCTGCCTCCCAGGGCCTGTCTTATCAGGAAGCCGGAGTCAGAGTCAGAGCCAGGAATTGCACCCAGGCGCTCGGATGGAAGATGTGGGCATCCTGATCAGGGACTTACCTGCTGGGCTCTTCGTATTTCTTTTGGGGTAATGGGGTTATTTCAAAAGACCTGTCTTCAAGCTCAGAAGGTCTTCTCACTCAGCTCTGCTGTTGAGGTCCTCAATTGTATTTTTAAATTTTATTCATTGAATTCTTTAGCTCCAAGATTTCTGCCTTGTCGTTTTCGTGTTCTGTATGTTTCCTGACTTTCTCATCCATATCATGAGTTGTCTTCCTAATGTAATTGAATTATCTCTCTGTATTTTTATGAATTTAATTAAGCTTCCTTAAAATCATTATTTAGAATTCTTTGTTAGGCTATTTGTCCATTCCCATTGTTTCACAGTAGAGTTACTATGGTCCTTTGGAGGCATAATGTTATCTTGTTTGTTCATACTTCTGTGCCTCTCCATTATTTTTTTAAGGATTTGTTTATTTGTGGGAAAGGCAGAGTTATAGAGAGGCAGAAGCAGAGAGAGAAAGAGAGAGAGGGAGGGAGGGAGAGAAAGAGAGAGAGGTCTTCCATCTGCTGGTTCACTGTCCAGATGGCCAGAGCTGATTGATCTGAATCCAGGAGCCAGGAGTTTCCTTCAGGTCTCCCACACGGGTGCAGGGGCCCAAGGACCTGAGCCGTCTTCTACTGCTTTCCCAGGCCACAGCAGAGAGCTGGATCAGAAGTGGAGCAGCCGGTACTCGAATTGGAGCCCATATGGGATGCCGGCACTGCAGGCGGTGGCTTTACCCGCTATGCCACAGTGCCGGCCCCCTCCGTTGGTTTTTTGCATCTGGTGGGTTAGTTATTCCACCAATTTTGTAGGGTGGCTTTCACAGGAAGACTTTCTGCTGGGGCTGTGACCGAGGGTGTGGACGAATGCCCTGCATTGGCTTTAGTGATGCGTGGGGTTTCAGTGCAGTGTCTGTTTCCTCCTTCAGCCTTCATCTACACTGGGGTCCTGGGCTGTAGGACTGTGACAAATGCCTGATGATTGTCATTTGTAAAGCTTCCTGGAGAAATACCTACCAAGTCATTTTCTCAGTCTTACTTGTGTTTTCTAATTGCTGGGTTACGTGTGTTGTGTTTCCACTTTCTCCGTGGTGCCCTTTGATGAACTTCAGTTTGCTCTTTTTCCGTTGCAGTTTGCATGTCCCACAGCTAGGCTGTGACCCCTTCTGACTTCTGTTTTGTGTGAGGAAGGGACTGCAGTGGGGATCTCCAGTTGTGCCAGTGCCATTTGTTGAAACCACTGCTGTTTCTCCACGGAATGGTCTTGGCGTACACCCCTCCTAGGCCACTGGCCGGGGGGCACCGTGGGCACCAGGGCCCTCGGGGAAGGTGGTGATCCAAGCAGTCACCTCGCTTTGGGGACTGTTCTGTGGAATTTCAGTGGCTCCATGAAAACCTTTCTCGACTGGAGATGTCATGGAGACCTCACAGAGAGAGAATCCTAGAATTCAGCTCGGTCTGTCAGTATATAGAGCACAATCCTGCTTCCGACCCGCGCCATCTGGGAGTCCGTTTGGAGTGTCCTGAAAGGTTTGGAGTCCGTTTCAACTCCGTGTAGGTTGTTCTTGCCTGAGTGCTTTTGTAAATGTCCATCTTTGGTATCTCATGAGTTAATAAGCCACTTTATTTCATTAGAAAAGAATTCTGTGTCAGAGCCCTCTGGGTAATATTCACTGTCTTACAGTGTGGCTTCTTTTCTTTTCCATGCGTGGGTGTGTACCGATTGCTGCATTTCCTTAGATGATTTTTGGAGACATGGTGCGAGCCTACACATGGAGAAATGAGTATCCACTGGGTAAGCTGAGATGGGTTCCTCATGTTTGTTTTTCTGAAAGGACTTCATACTGAAGCTCTTTGTTAGTGAGTCATTTAAAGCTAGAAATATCTATATATAAAACCTTCAAATATGGTAATTATATAAATAAGCATTTTGTTTCACTTTTGATTCTTTTTTTTTTAATGATTTATTTATTTGAAAGACAGAGTTACAGAGAGGGGTAGAGACAGAGAGAGGTTTTCCATTGGCTGGTTCACTCCCCAGATGGCCACAACAGCTAGAGCTGTGCCGATCCGAAACCAGGAGCCAGGAGCTTCTTCTGGGTCTCCCAGGCGGGTGCAGGGGCCCAAGCACTTGGACCATCTTCTACTGCTTTCCCAGGCCACAGCAGAGAGCTGGATCGGAAGTGGAGCAACCAGGACTCGAACCAGTGCCCATATGGGATGTCAGCGCTTCAGGCCAGGGCTTTAACCCGCTGCACCACAGTGCTGGCCCCACTTTAGATTCTTACCACTAGGTCATAATAACACAAGTGTTCATTTCACACTTTATATTTGTACAGTTTGTTTCAATACACGAGTGCATTTGGTGATTTCAGCATCTCTCTCAGATACACAGGGCCAATAGGGCTTCCCCTCAAGAGGGTCCCCTAGTTGGGACGTGCGGGTTCCTCCCTGGGTACCGCCTCAGTCACAGGGCCCAGGTGTGTCATAAGGTAGAGCCGGGAGAATCAGGGCCGAACCGCACCTGACTGGTTGCAACTGGCCTCTGCGGTCCTCTGGGGGTGCCTGGAGCTGACCGTGCCTTCGAGAGTCTTGGCTGGAGGACAAGGGCTCTCTTTTGGTTCTTTGTCGTGTGGTCTCACCTTCCAGATGGGATTGGCATGTTGTCCGAGGACTTAGGGGCCAGGTCTGCACCCTTGAGAGTTTTTCCTATGGGTGCTGTTGGCAGTGAGACTCCTTAGTAATCTCCCGTTGCTTCTTTGCTTACAAAGCACATTTGTGGCGTCAGTAATAAAATTACAGAGAGTTCTAGAGGCAGGCACAGGCATCTCATTTGTGATGCTGCTGTGTTACAGGCCTCACCCGTGATGAGCCCAGGAGCCAGCGCTTATACGATCCGTCGCTCGGTAAGTGGCCCACCCCCGCTGTGGACACCACCAGCTGCTTTCCTGAGCAGCCCCACCCCTGCTGAGCCCATCTCCTGGGAACCAAGTCCCTGGAATATGACACATCACGAGTGACAGTGAAAAGAATAGTCATACAGGAGCCCACTTTGCAAGTCAACGTAATGGAGCCCAGAGCTTTAGCTTTTCTCCTGCTCCGCCGTGAGCGTTTCCTGAGCGGCCCAAACTCCAAGGAGTGCATCTCTTCTGTGCCCCACCAAACTCCTTAGGAAGCGGATGAAGCTACCACTTAGTCCCGCCCCTCAGACAGATCTGCCTTCTCCTGTTATATTTACCAGAGCTCTGTGACAGGTGCACGTTGACCTGCCTGTGCAGCTGGAGAAGTGAGTCCCGACTCACGGCGTTAATGGAAATACACAAACGCTCACCCTGTATGTACCAGTCGCTTACCACAATTTGCTCCTTCAACTCTCACAACCACCCCGCGAGGCAGCTCTGTGTCCTTCCTCACTCCTTCAGGGAGCAAACCAAGGCTCAGCGAGGCACTCTGAGTACTCAGGATGGTGCTGCCACTGTGGGACTCTGCCGGGCAGAGCGGCAGACAGGACTTTGGACAGGGTTTTGGGGCTCTAGCGCCTGTGTGCGTTGCATGCTGCTTTCCGGAAGCATGGTGGACTCTGCCCCATGTTCAAAGCGTTTCGTTGGAGTGAAGAACACAGACATCAATGCATTTCAATGAGATTAATATTTGGTCTTCCCTAGACAATGTTTCAATTTACGTGAAGTGTTAGTGCTTAGAACATGAGGCTGGATTGAAACAACACAGCAAAGGTGGCTAGGCTTTCTACCTCTTCCAGCTTGACACTTTGGGTTATTGTAACAGTGTGATCACTGCTGAAAAATGTTTTTATTTGAATGTTTCTGGAATGCAAATGCTTCTGTTCTTTTTTGTTTGTTTGTTCCTGGTTTTTTTTTTTTTTTTTTATTCTCTGTACTGGTGTCAGTCTTGCTTTGATTTTGGGAGTAGCCTACAGTCATTTGGAAACAAATCTAATAAGTCAGATCAACAACAACAAAAAACTATGCATGCATTCAAAAAATTTTTTTTGCACCAAAACCAGCTTATCTTTTAATTCCATTTTCCCTGAACTTCCTGAGGTCCCCTTGTATAGGGGAAAATGTGTGTAGATAGGTTATTTGCAGTATCATGCCATTTTATGTCAGACTTGAGCACTCTGTTGTAGGGGGCCCTGGAGCCATGCCCCCTGCGTAAGGAGGGGTGATGTCATCACGTGTGTGTTTTGTTGATCACACAGACTGATGTGGGAGGGGACTACTGGATTATGAACGATGGGAGACCATCTTGGGGGCTGGCTATGGCACTGGACAAATCCATTTAAGAGAAAAACACTGTATGGCCCTAAGTTAAAGTGACCAGTCCTTTTCCATGACTCATAAGGTATTTCTAAGCCAAATTCTGAAAATATTTTGAGCCTTGGGAGCACCATGGACGCAGTCTCAGAAACTGCCTTGAACGTGACAATTTAATTTAACTCAAGAAATGTGTGTGACAGTCATGAGGCAGATCTCACAGAGGACGGGAGGATAAATAGGGCAGTCCCTGCCCTCGAGGGCTTAGAGCAGCGGCTGAGATAGACCACGCATGGTAATGCCAAGGGGGCAGACACAAGCCCTGGTCCCACGGCAGCGCAGTGCGGGAGAGTGAGGGAAGCTTGGCTAAGACTCACAGGGCTGCGGCATCCTTGGTATTGAGTTGGTGGGTGGGTCCACGGAGAAGGTCCTTCTTATTAATTCATAGTCACAACCCCAGGGTGTGTTGGAGGTTGGTATGACCGGCAGAGCCTCTGTGTGCCCTTTCTGTCTTAGAGACCGTGAGAAGGGCTTTTCCCCCTGGAAATGGAAGGTTCCCGAACTACCAGCGCAGAGCGAGAATAAGTCCTGTCTTTGAGTGATGGCCTTGAGGTAAGGACCGGGCCTGGCTCCTGCTTGGAAGGCACGCTGTAACCTGCTCACCACCACGCATCTGTGCATCTCTGCTCACCTGTAAGCCCCGCCTTCGGCCTCCTCTCATCTCCTCCCAGATCCTCAACCGTCTTCCCAAGCTCATGCCCTCTCAGTCTTCCCCACAGCACTCGGGTCTGTTGTCACGGATGTGACCAATTTTCTCTGCTTAAGACCAGCCAACACATGACAAGAAAAGCCACCAGTCCCTTCCTTCGGCCCAGTGCCACTCACCACAGCCTCGCCCCCCCCCCCCCCCCCCCCCGCTCAGTGTGTTGATACAGGTGCGGCCTATGGCTGCTGCCCCAACCTCCCATTCATTTTGCAAATTGGATTTTAATCCTACAAATCTATGCAGTATGACCCAGTTCCATCTTCCTGATAAATAACTTAACTCCCTAGCCCAGTCCTCTCCATATTCTGTAGACTGCTCTGTCATCTCTTCCCCTTGCTGGGTTTTAACTATCACTGATGTGTACTTATGTCCCCATATGTGTCTCTTACCACCTTCTGTCCTGAGATCCAGCCCCAATGTCAACTGACTACTGCAATTGGTTGCCAGGGGTATCCCATGAGCCCCTGAAGCTCAGCTAACTTCCTCCCAAGTTTCTCTTTTGTAACCTACAGCATCGTCATCCCAGCTCAGCTGTAACTCCCTTTGGGAGGTGAACTTTGCCATCACAAACCACTAAGTCACAGATGATGTCCCTTTCTGCATCTCCAGGGAGTGCTCAGTACAATTGCTGGTTCCCTCTCTGCCCATCCGACTGTCCAGGGTGGCCCGAGCAGCTTCCTCTGCCATGGCTCCCCCGTGCCCTGCCCAGAACCAGCCACACCCAGTACTCTCTCAGTACTTTACGTGGTGGGTGATGGACCCCTTTACTTTGGCTCATCGAGGTCTTTTACCAAAAAGCAGTCAAGCAAGCATAGCACAGTTAATGTTTAACCACTGGCATCTGAAAGGAGTCAAATGACATTTTACTAAAATAGAAGAAAAATTCACCAATGAGGCCGCCTTGGATGAAAAATGCAAACGGTAGGGTTTCTTTCTAATCTGTGGCGCACTCTAAAAATAAAAACCAGCTTCATACTGAGATCAAGGAAGCTACTCATTAGGAAGAAATGAACTCATCGTATTCCTCTTTTATAAACCAAAATCATTTCCTTTTGCTTTACAGAGGTTCTCATAGGGCCACAGAGTAAAACTCTCGATGCTCTGGCTGCATTTTGTTGATTAATGGTAGTTTACAATTGAGCATGTGTGCATATATGTACTGCAATTTAAATGCAGCATCTGATTTCTATAAAGAAAGGGATCCCTGCCAACATGTCAGGTTAAAGGCGCCACAAACCAAAGACCGGAGTATGCAGCACTGGCCTCAATGTTGGTTTTGATTGATGTCCTGGTGATGTCCCTGTCTTCCAATGAATGGCCTTCAGCGGGACGAGTGTCTACACTGTGCTCTGAGTCCCTAGAACCAGCAAATGTGGCCAGGAAGCCAGGGACAGTGGGCCCCGGGAAGAGGCTCATCGGGTGGGTGTGGACCCATCAGAGCTGGTTGTGAGCCGTCTCTGATGCCTACAGAGGTGAGGCCGCCTCTTTCTCTCGGGGCTCAGCCTCCCCAGGGGTCTTTTACTGTTTGCTCATTTTTGTCCCTGCGAGGCCGTGGTCTCGAGGCTGCCTTGCCTTGTCGTGTCTGAGAACTACTTGGTCTAATACGAAGTGAACATGTCATCGATGCCGTGTGCATGCATGTGAAATTCTCGGCCACGTCGCCCTTGCTCAGCTTCAGAATGCTAAGAGTGGGTGTAGAGGGGAGTCCATCAGACTGGAAGGAAGGAGTGCGTGAACGTCCGATCAAAAGCAAGGTTGCCGTTTCCAAATCATGGGCATTCCATGAGGGCCACCCCATTTGTCAAGGGATCCCCAGAGCCTGGCCTCAGTCGGCGGAATAAGCCAGGAGCTGATGCATTGATCTGTAATGTAACGAGTGCTCTGGAACTCCTTCCGTTGCTAGAAAAGGCTGAATATGGAAGAATGGAGAGTGCAATGTAACCTTTGAAGACACAGCTCTGACAAAATTACTTTGTTACTTTAAAATAGGAAAGAGAAAGCATGCCCCAGGGATCAGTTGAAAGGCGAGTCCTCTGCCGTCTGGGTGTTTAGAAGTGGAAACTCTTGGGACTTTGCAGCCCTGTCTCTCTGGAGAACCCCCGTCCCCAGCCGAGCAGTGTGAGGAAGGGGTCTCCCTTCAGGCCACCGGGCGGCTCTGCTGGCTTTCCATTTGTTTTGTTTTAAAGATTTATTTATTTGAAAATCAGAGAGCAAGCGAGCTCTTCCATCCGCTGGTTCACTCCCCAGATGGCTGCAATGGCCAGTACTCGGGCCATCACCTGCTGCTTTCTCAGGCACATTAGCAGGGAGTTGGATCAGAAATGAAGCTGCTGGGACATGAACCAGTGCCCATGTGGGATGCCAGCGACACAGGTGGTGGCTTTACTAGCTACGCACCAGCGCCGGCCCCTGTGTGGCTTTTTTTGTTTGTTTGTTTTTTGACAGGCAGAGTGGACAGTGAGAGAGAGAGACAGAGAGAAAAGTCTTCCTTTTCTGTTGGTTCACCCTCCAATGGCCGCTGCAGCCGGCGCGCTGCGGCTGGCGCACCGTGCTGATCCGAAGCCAGGAGCCAGGTGCTTCTCCTGGTCTCCCATGTGGGTGCAGGGCCCAGGCACTTGGGCCATCCTCCACTGCACTCCCGGGCCACAGCAGAGAGCTGGACAGGAAGAGGAGCAACCGGGACAGAATCCGGCGCCCTGACCGGGACTAGAACCCAGTGTGCCAGCGCTGCAGGCGGAGGATTAGCCTATTGAGCTGCAGCGCTGGCATGTGTGGCTTTCTGAAGCTATGCCCTGGAGCCACAAGGGGCAGTTCATCCTCAGGCCTTTGGTCCACAGTGAAAAGAATCCATCTCATGATCCCAGCCATTCACTCAGCTGCGTTCCCCTAATGCCCACTTTGTGCCTGGCCCCTGGCCCCAGGAGCACCTCCACTCCCAAGGGTGAGAACCCTTCCCACACACTGCCTTCTGTGAACCCTGTCACAGTTCAAATGCAGTTGCATTCCTACAGTCTCTGTTTTATAGGTAAGGAAGCAGAGACATTCAGAGACCCCTGCTGTCAGAGGCAGCGGGGGGTGGAGCGGGGCTTTAGCTCTTGATGTCCGTGTGTTCCCGCAGCCTCTCTTTTGCTTCCTGGGACACGTCCCCCATTTGGAAAATAGCACAAGACAGCACAGCATCCAGGGTTACTTGTCTAAGACGCATTTGTCACGTGTTGGGGGAGAGCCGGATGTGTAGCTGCCAACTAAAAGGCAAAGGTTTGAATGGATAGGAAGTGTTGGAGGCAGAGCTCTCCACCACCAGGTACAGGGGCTGCCCAGTGGCTTGCTGAGTGACTTCAACATTTGGATGTCAGCAGTGACTACCCCTTGTCCTGATGCCCACCCACAGAAGGGAGCCAGATCCACCCCCCCCAAAAGTTGGAAAAGACCCAACCAAGGCTCCACAGGTGGAAACTTACGGCAACTAGAATCATGTATGCTTTTCTCTGACGCTCATGTTTGGCACAGTCCTGCCAGCTACTTCACCAAACACAGCCAGGTCTCGTTACCAGCAGTTGGTATAAAGTCACTGCCAACGCTGAATTCGTGGGTACCCAGTCATTACAGGAGATTCAAGTCTCCCTTGAGCCTCTGGTCGTGTTGCCCTCGGTGGGTCCGTAGGAAATCTTGTTTGTGTGTGGTTTTGTTTTGTGTGTATTGTCGACCCATGACATTGAACTCATGGGCAACAGCGGGAGACTCACATCTGAGCGAAGCTGGCCTGACACCCACTTTCTCCGGAACACCAGGCAGCCCCGAACTAGGGGCGCTCATTTTAGATGGTGACATGATCAACATAAAGCATAATAATGGGGGGAAAACCTTGGCACTCCATAGAGCTCCAAAAACATGCTTGTTCACAGCCCGAGAACTGACCCCAGGAAGCGCAGCCTTGCCCTGTCTGACCTCAGCTTGGAGCACCTGGGTAGAGTGACTGAAAGCCCTCCCTGCCCAGTGCATGTCTAAGAATGAGTGAGAAGGCACCCTGCCTGGGGTTACAAATAAGGATTAGTGAGCAGGTGAATTCCCACACAGAATCAGAATAACAGGGGCCAAGTGCACAGTGGTTCCCTGCACCCAGCTTATGCTTAGAATCTCTTTCATCTCCGTGTGTCCTTCTTATCCTGTCCCAAAATAACCAGTCTGCTTTGCTGCCCCAGGACCTGGCCTGCGCAGTGACCGCCTCTCCATTGCCTCCCTGACCCGCTAAGTCCACCCTTCGCCATGAACCTCTCAGCTGCCTGGGCTGCTTCTTTCCTGAAACCCTCTGACGTCTGAGACCTTGGCTCCCTCCGCCAGTTCTCCTCTCCAGCCAACCTTGGCCTGTGCTTCACGGATGGACCCCTGCTCTTCCTGCCGCTGCCCCTGCAACAGGGATGCTCCCCAGGGTTCCCAGCAGGACTCTGCCTCCACTCATGGCCGTGCCACACACCCCCAGGGCTTCGCTGCTCACCTGTGTGAGGTTTACTCCGACCTCTATTCCACCCTGGCCTCCGTGAGTAAGCCACGGCACGGAGACACCCCATCCTGATATTCTACACCATGCTCAAGGCCATCCCCTCTTGGGGACCAAGGCTTCATCCTGCATTGAGCTCATGTCCCAGCTACCCTGGCCTGGAACTGATTCTTCTCCGCCTCTCTCCTCCCTCTCCAATTGGTCACCGTGTTCTTCCAGTCCATCTTCTGAAGGGTTCCACAGCTCTGGCCTCTCTCCACGCTGTCTGCTCCCATCTGGCCTCGTCCTTTCCTACCTGGTGTGTTCAGCACTGGGTTCTTCCTGTGGTTTTGTCTTGTTTCCCTCAGCGGGCACGTGTCAAACATCTCCTTAGCACAGGTTCTTACCAGGCCAAGAGCCCTGCTCACCTGGAGGTTGGGGTCAGAGTTCCTTAGCAATGTGGGACCCTGTCTGGGTCCCAGGTTCCGATCCTTCTCTGTCCCCTGATTCACAGGAAAGGGTCTCCAACAGCTGACTGTTTCACTGCCCCCACTGTGGGTCCCACCTCCATTCCCGGGACCCTGCTGCTGCAGTGCAACCCCCCCCACCCCCCGATCCTGAGTGCAGCCCGCCTGTCTCCTCCAGAAATGCCTTTCCGTGGGGTCTCCTGCTTGTAGGCACCCCTGGAGCTGTTTTACTGTGCTGTGCTCCAACTACCGCCGCCTTCTCCACTAGCCCATGGTTTTGGTTTTGGTTTTTGAAGTTGAGGTCGTGTGTTAGTGATTTTTACAACCCCTAGTAAATGCTGAATGCATATATGCTTACTCAATGGATAAACTGATAATGAAAGGATGATGGATGGATGGGTCTATGGATTGATGGGCGGATGGGTGAGTAGGTAGATGGATAGGTAGACAGATGAATGGGTGGATGGGTAGACAGATGAATGGGTGGATGGGTGGATGGATGGATGGAAGGAAGGATGGGTGGGTAGATGGATAGATGTGAGGACAGATGGATGGATGGATGAATGGGTGAATGGATGGGTGGACAGAAGAATGGATGGATGGGTGGATGCCTAGTCTCATCTCCACATGACCACGGCAGTGGCCAGCCTACTCCTTTAATGGTTTTATTGGTCCCTTCCTTCTCACCATCACATCACCAGTACCTCCTTAAAACAGGCTGAGTCCCAGCACTGGAGTCCAAGTGCAGATATTCTTTCTTTCTTTTTTTAAGATTTATTTGTTTATTTGAAGAGCAGAGTTGCAGAGAGGAAGAGAGAGAGAGAGAGAGAATCCACTGATTCACTCTCCAAATGTATGCAATGGCCAGAGCTGAGCTGATCCGAAGCGGGGAGCCAGGAGCTTCCTCTGGGTTCCCCATGTGGATGCAGGGGTCCAAGGACTTGGGCCATCTTGCACTGCTTTCCCAGGCCATGGCAGAGAGCTGGATGGAAAGTGGAGCAGCCAGGACTGGACCCAGTTCCCATATGGGATGCGGGCACTGCAGGCAGTGGCTTTACCCTCTGCACCACAGTTCCAGCCCTAGGAGTGCAGGTTTTCCTCAGTCTTTCTGGTCTTCCCTTCTTGAGACTCGAGCTTCCTCTCTGGGGCTGGGTCTCCGTTCCCCAGACCTCGAGCTTCCTCTCTGGGGCTGGGTCTCCGTTCCCCAGACCCCGTGATCTCTTCTTCCTGTAGTCCTCTCTCACCTCTGCTCTTTGTTCAAGCAGCTGCCTGCTTTGTACTGTGTGCAAAGAGCCTCTTGGGTCTGTAAGTGAACCATGTCCACGAATCCTGGTCTTGGGCATCCAAGCAGGAGTGTGAAGGCACACCAGGGAGACTGAACCCTCTTCCCCCTTCTCTCTTTCAACAGGAAGGCTCATGGGAGGAAAAGAAGTTCCAGTGGAGAAAGACACCATGTAATTTTGTTTTTCACCAGTTCCAGTCTGTAATAAAGGCCTTACTTTTCCTGCAAAACTCTTGTAATTGCCTGGTTTTTAAAAACAACACCATCAGATTTTTAGATGAGAAACTGATGGCAGAAGAGTGGTGTTAGTCAAGGACTGTGAGAGTTGAGGATGCAGGAAGTGACTGTTTAGCACATTTTACATCAAAGCACAATGGCTGTAACACAGTCTCAGGAAGCTCAGATGACTTGTAGGGCAACAAAACTACTCTGTACAGTACCCTCACAGTGGACATGAGGCATTATCCTCTGCCAAAGCCCGTGGGATAAACGCCACACACACTGAGTCCTATGCAAACTATGAACCGGGGCTAATGATGTATCAACACTGGCTTATCAGTTATAACAAACACACTCATGCAAGACATTAATAATAGAATAAATCATTTGAGGTGGAGGCAGGGAGAGGGAGTAAATGGAAACTGTATGCTCAGTTTTTCTATAAACCAAAAAATAGTCCAAAATATTAAATTTATAGGGCCAGTGTTGTGGCTCTGTGGGTTCAGCCATCGCCTGTAACACTGGCACCCCATGTCACAGTACCGGTTCCAATCCAGCTGTTCCACATCCAATCCAACTCTCTGCTATTGAGCCTAGCAAAGCAGCAGAGACAGCCCAAGTGCTTGGTCCCCTGCTGCCCCGTGTGGGACCCAGATGGAGTTCCTGGCCTCTGGCTTTTGCCTGGCCCAATTCTGGCTGTGGCAGCCATCTGGGGAATGAAACAACGGATCTCTCTCTCTCTCCCTCTCTCCCTCTCTCCCTCTCTCCGTCACTCTGCCTTTCAGCTAAATAAATGAATATTTAAAACATTATTAATAAAAAATTATCTGGTGGCTAAAGAGAAGGAAGAATCCTAGCCAATCGCTGTCTCCATGAGAATACTGTCTTGCTTCTCCTTTGGGTTTGTCAACATAGGAACCAGCAGGGGTCACCAGGAAGCACCCTGGGACCAGGGTCTGTGTTCCCCAGACCCCTTAGCTACAAGGGCACCCCAGTTTGGTGCCACTCCTGGAGCGAGGTCGACTGGGTAGTGAGAGGGTTGATGACGTGAGGGCCCAGACCCCGTCATGTGCTTCGCCACGGCCGGAACCCACCTCAGTTGCTGTGGCTTTGGATGAAGAGGTCACAAGGGCTGTTCTCTGGATGAACGGTCACTAAGTTAGTGAGCCTGGACGTCGGTGATGCAGTTTAATTCTGCTGCCGTAGCACACTGATTCGCTTACTGCCGCTTTCAGTGCCAAGTGGGGCAAGTACCTACAGCAGCCTCGTCCTCACTCCCCTGTTGTTGTCCAGAGCTTTCCTGGATATACCCATGTGCATATTTTAGTACAGCTTTAAGGCCAGTTCTCAAGTTCTGGGGAAAAAAAATCCATCGGCATGCTGAATCAAATTAATCTGATCCGATTTTTAGATTTTTGTAGAAAAGATTGACATTTTTAGATTTTTGAGTTTTGCCCTGTAAAACTAAAATACCCATCTCCATTTTCTGACGTCTCCTTTTATGTCCCTTCATAGAGTTTAAGAATTTTCTGACATGTTTATTTGCATTTCTTTTAAATTTATTTGTGAATATTATTCTTTGTATTGGTTTTAAATGGGATCTTTTGTCATTTTATTTTATAATGCAAGATTGGCTGACACAGATCCAGTGTTGCTCTTGTCTTCCTGCTGAAGTTGTAAACTGTTGCTAATAGGTTTTCAGCTGATACTCTGGGTACTGCACGTAGGCAACCATTGCTTTTGCACATGGTGATCACTTTGCCTCTCCTTCCAGTTTTCAGCGGTTACTCTTTTCCTGTGCTCTCTGCTGAGTGTGTTCCAGCAGGGCTAACTAGTAGATCACCGACCAGCTGCTGGTGTTCCGTTCCTCCCTCCCTTTGCCAGCACTCTCCAAAGCATTTTAGTGTTTCTCCGTTTAGCACAATGCTGGCTTCGGGTTTGGTGGAACTGTGACTGTGTTTTTAATCCCATTAAAGTTGTACCTGTTCTTCCAATATTAAGAGTTTATAGCATAAATGTGTATTGAACTTTGTCAAATATCTTGATGTTATTTGTTTTCTATCAAAAATAGAACAAGGTGAGCTGTGTCAACAGCATCTCAGGACAGCCCCGCTGGTTTCCTGCTCTTTAATACGTTTCATGTGGGATGTTTATGTCGTCATTCATAGAGGAGAAGGCTCTGTAGTCTCTTCTTGTGCTGTCTCTGGTTTGGGTACCAGTGTGAATTCCCTTCTGTCTTTACAGCCTCCCTGCGACACCTCGCTCTGCCTCCCAACCTCCAACGCTAGCTTTATAAAGGCCTCTGTTTTTCAGCATCCATGGAGAGCAGATGTGACCACGTTTACGTTCAGGGCAGGATATTAACTACAGATGTAGTAATTTATAAATTAATCGGCATTTTTTAAGTTGGCCAATCTTTGGGTTCACCAGCCTTTTCCAAATATGTTTTCCCAACACATTTTTTTTTTCACTTTCTTCTGGAAAGAGAGAGAGCTTATCAGCAAACCCTAGGCTTGGACATATTCAGTCCTTGCTTAGCCAGGTCACTGGCCCAGGAGAATGTGGGGATGTGGAAAGACTGATTACAAAACTATCTGGTTTTTTTCTATCGATGTGTACATAGGGTCTGTGCAAGTCAATATTGTTGTTAAGCAAGGTTTCTGCCTCCCAGCTCATCCCAGCCCTTCCCAAACAATTCCAGTTCCATAGGTTTTCGCAGGCCAGCAGGATCAGAGCCATACTGGGCTCACCAGCTTGGTGTCAAAAGACGCAGATGGGGGCCACTGGACCTGTGCACTCGGAACTCCCAGCGAGCTGTACCCAAGAACAAGCATGAGCAGGTCCTACAGGCTAGAATTCAGGAGAGGAATTTTCTGCCACACAAGGGCTTTGTAAATTTTCCTGGAGAGGTACCCATCTGTCCTCAGCGTGGGGTTGAGGAGTGCAGTCACAGCGGGGGTTCCCTTCAGCTCCAACCTCTGTAGAGGACCAGCAGTGCCAACCTCCTCCTGCAGGTGTCGCTGTGCCACCGGGAGACAGCAGCTGGAGTCCCTCGCCAGTCTGATCAGAGCCGTTCTTTCCTGTGGAATCAGCAGCCGTGTGGACAAGCATGACTGTGTGGCTCTCCTGGGACCCCTGGACAGGCGCTCACGGCTTTAAGATGGACTTGGCTGATGCTCCTGTGCCTTCAGAGCTGGGATTAAAAATTGCCAGAGTTCAAATATTTAATGTTCTTCCTTGTTTTCTTTCCCTGGAATGTCTCATGGGGCCTGACTTGTGGCCAACATGTCACACACCGCATGGTCCCTCCCTCGCCCAGGCCACGGCGGGTGTGAGAAGCTGGGTCAGCTCTCTCGCCTGTGAGGCTGCTTCCTGGGGCTACCCTGTCCTGTGTTACTGTCCTTCCCAGGTTGCGACAAGAGACTTAACGTTGAGCATGGAATACATTTATACACATTTATAACATGGGCGTCTCATTTCTTCAGGGTCTGTAGCGTGTTCTCTACGTGTATGTAAGAGAACAGGTCAAGGACAAGGTAAGAATTACTCTGTGAAGAGTCCATATGCAGAGATGTCAAGGTCTGGTTTATTTAAAATCTCCCCCTTTTCAAATGAACAGATTGCTCAACTGAGTATTCCGGGCTGCCCTCTTCCCTGTTCTGTGGTCTCTACCGCACACTCCTGTCACGTCAGACTGCTTGATGAGGGGGAAAACCGAGTGAGGAAGAGGTGCTCTGAGAGGTCACGGAGCAAGCAGACGCCCCAAGTCTAAGCACAGCCTGCAATGGTGTTGTGTGGTCAGGGGCCTGGCTGCAGTTGCCATAGCAACAGCTGTGGGCACTGGTCCGAAGTAGCACGTGGACTCTGCACAGGGGTGAGCTGCAGGTGGTTTCCAGGATGATGCAGGGACAGAGGAACGATGTCTTCCACTTTATGGGGGTGGGGGTAGGGTGGTGGCGTAAACGCCAGGCATTTCTTTACCAGGTTCCTGTGGCTGAGAAGTCTAGGATCAGAGGTTTCTTCCTGGCTCCCAGGTGGCTGCCCTTTCGCACAGAAAGGAGAAAGAGCCACGGGCTGGTCCCTCTTCCTCTTCCTACAGGTGGACCCAATCTAGCATTGGGGTTCCCACCCTTGTGACCTCGCCTAAGTCTATTCACCTCCAAATACTATATTGCGTTAGTGATTAGGGCTTCGACATGAATTTGGAAAGGAACCATCAGACTGTCACGAGCAGTTATGATTACTCCCTCCGTTGCCCCCAGCAGCTTTGAGAGACAGGGTCACAGATTTAACTGTCGACACCCCCAACCCACACTCCCTGCCCACTTACAACTCGTGTTCTGATAAGCAAAAACGCAACTGTTCTCCTGAACTCTAACAGAGAACAGATCGAATTTAAAATAAAAACACATTGCCATTCACATTAGCAACCCCCAAAATGAAATAGTCAGGCATAATTGCAACAAAATAGGTACAAGCTCTACAGAGGGAAAGCCACAGAACTCCAGGAAGGCTATCAGACAAGACTAAACGAGCACAAATTGCCATGGTTAGGACGTTTCAGTATTATCAAGATGTTCATTCTTACGAACTAGATCTATAGATTCAATGTGATTTCAATAAAAATCCAAGTAAGTTATCTGTGAATTTTCATATTAATTAAGTTTTATGGATACCCAGAAGACCCAAATAAGGATTGAAAGACAAGAAGAAAATCAGAGAACTACATGCGACTCAACTTCAGGTTGCAAGTAGTTCTCACCAAAGAAGGTACACGGGTGGAAAACAGGCAGATGGCAAAATGTAGCTCAATGAGGATCTGCAAAATCAGAACAAGTAGGTACTGCGACACATCTAGCAAAGTGACCAAAATCCAAAGCAATGGCAGCACCAAATGCTGATGAGGTTGTAGAGAGACAGGAACGGTCATCCGCTGCTGTGTGAATGTGAAATGGGACAGCCCCTGTGCCAGACACCTTGGCGGTTTCTTACAGAACTGAGCTCGCTATTATCATGTGGCCTAGCAAGCCTATTGGTATTTGCCCAAACGACTTTAAGTGCACACAAAAAGCTTACACAGATATACTTATTGCAGCGTTATTCTTAATTGTCCAAGCAGGCAACTGAGACATCCTTTGCCAGGTTTACAGACAAATCAATCATGGCGTATCCAGACAATAGTTAGAACGAACTCTAAAAAGGAAAGAGCTACCCAGCCATGAGAAGACCTGAAGGAGAGGTAGACGCATGTGCAGAAGTGAAGGAAGTTAACAGGAGTGGCTCCGTGCCGCGTGATTCCAGGGAAGCGACATTCGGGCAGAGGCACAGCCATGAGGCAGTTAAAGGACTCGGGGTTATGCAGGAGACAGAGAGGAAGCGGTGGGACACTGGGGACGTTTGGGGCAGGGAAACCCTTCTGTGTAATACGACAATGGTGCGCGCATTTGTCCAAACCCAGAGGATGCACGCCAGCATGAGTGAACCTTCTGGGTGACAGGAAGTGTCCGTGTAGGTCCCTCAGTTGTCACAAACACGCCACTTTGGTGCTGTATGCCGACAGTGGGAGGGGCCAGGGACATATAGGGGCGGGGACGGTGCCAGAAATCTCTGCACTTGCTGGTCAGTTTTGTTTTGGACTCGCCCCTTCGTGAGCTGCAAACTCGAGGTTCACACCTCGGCTCTCTGAATTCTGTCCTGCCCTCCCCACCCCACCCCCAAAGAACCAAACTCTCCAGTTAGGTGCAAAGCAATGGTGTTGCGAGCCACACCGTGGGCTGGGGGCGGGCTCTCTGGCTCTCAGGATTTGCAAGGACCACTTGCCCCTCATGCGCATTCGATGGCTCCCCAAGCCAGCCCCTTGACCTTGGCTCTCTGAGCCCAAAGCCAGGGCCACGCAGGCTGGGGGGGGGGGCACGTTTTTCACCCCAAAGGACCCGGCTCTGCGTTCACACTGCTGTTACTTTCTTTCATCTTCCCCGGATGGCAGCCTGGGGTTTCCGGACGATGAAATCAGACCAGCGGCTGGGGGCCCTTCCACATTTTCCTTTGCCTGTGACCCTGGCGTTTTTCTTCTGCTATCAAATAGACTCCCCTGGCTGGCTCTCAACAGAAAACTGGCATCCTTGAAAGTCAAATAAAGCCTCGCTCAGGAGGCAAACACAGCACCAGCGACATCTGAGCCTTCTTCGCTGAACCTGGGGCTGTGGCTGCGGGGGCAGCGGTGAGGGCTTTGCGAGTCACCTGGAGGGGCCGGGCGGGAGCGCCACCAGGGCGCGCGGGGAGGAGCGAGCTCCAGGCTTGGCGCTGTCTCCGGGCTCCTGTAACTAGGTCACGGTTAAATCGGAGAACGCGCGCGCGCGGGGCTGCGGCTGCGGCTTCCACAGCAGCGCTCCCGGCGGCGGCAGCCCCCTGCCAGGCTGAGCCCTCCGCTCTCTGCGGCTCGTCCCCCTCCTCGCCCCCTCCTGGCCCCCTGCTGGCCCCTGCACTGGGCAGCAGGGCCTGGCTGCAGGGGGTGGGGGTGGGGGGTGAGCTCAGTGCTTCTCATTCTAAACCTCTCACCAGGCCGGAAGCCTTCCAGTCTCTACTCCCGACAGATCGGCTTCGGGGATGGCAGGACTCACAGGCTGCGCCCCACGCGTGGGAACATGAAGACTCAGCCAGAATCCCACCACGTACCTTTGTCTTCTGCTCCCTGTAAGCGCTGTCCCGGCCACCTTCCCCCATGCGGGAATCATAGCGCTGGCTGGCTGGCTGGCTGGCTGGGATCGCTGTGACATCACACAAAGCGTTCTGGTTGATTTCAGTCCTAGAAGAGACCCCCATCTTTAACTAGGTTGATGCCGTCTTGTAGGACACAGTACCACACACAGCACATGCTACCACATACGTGTTAGCACATGTGCCACCATGCAGGCAACGCTGTAAGCCAAGCAGCTTACAGCTTCCTTCCTCCTCCTCTCAGACATGTTTGGGGCTGAGTGTGCAGTGGGGGACAGACGGGGGTGGGGTTTGCACTCAGCCTACAAGCATGGGTAGGGGGCTGGGAATTCTCAGAGGACGGGGCCTGGCAGGTGGGAAAGGCTGCACTTCTGTGGGGTGCCCTTTAGAAGTGCACCGTGTTCCTGTCTCTGCTGGGTTCCCTTGCCCGGCCCGGAGCACATACAGCTCCCTCCCCAGGAGCCCTTGTTCAGCCCAGGCCATCTTCCAGCATAAGCTGCTGGCTCTCTCTCTCTCTCTCTCTCTCTCTCTCTCTCTCTCTCTCCCCTCTCTACTCAGCCATACTGGACTCAGTCAAGATCACCCCATCTTGTACTGCTTATACAAGCATTCCCCCCAAATTCACGTCCGTGCAGACCTCGGAATTATTACTTTACACAGGTTCTGGGCAGACGTGACCACTCGAGGGGAAGGCACGCTGGATTAGAGTGGGCTTTTCTACGGCCACTTAGGTCCATGTAAGAGGGCAAAGCAGAGACCTAGAAGGAAGAGGTGATGTGCCCGTGTCGTGACGGGCACCAGGCAGCGACACCTGCGTTCAGATCTCGTCTCCACGACTGGCAAGCATCAAGATCTGCTGTTTAAGCCCTGGGTTTGTGGGACTTCATTAACACTGCACTGACTCTCTCCTCTTAGCTCACATCTGGGGCCAGGAAACACCCACAGAGCAGCCCCGCCAAAGCCCGGGACAGCGCTCCTCTTGTCCTCTTTTCATGGTGGCTTTGGACCCTGGTCCTCCCTCCAGTTTTCCCCCCTCACTTGCAGATCCAACCCCAGTTCTGGGCAGCAGCGGCGCCCAGCAGTCTCCTTGAACCTTGCTGCCTGGGGCTGTGGGTGCAACACGGTCATGCCTGCCCACCCTCCGTGGGGTCCTACCTTGGGCCACAGGATCTCCTCCTTTCCTTTTGAAAACTTTGCACCTGGGAGCCGTGTCAGGGGCTTCGCAGCCTCACTGTGGTTCTGTGGTATGTGTATATGGCATATATATTTTGGCTTAAAAGCGGGACTGTGTATGGTTATACTCCTATATTCTGCCTTTCAGTGAACATGAACTTTTACGGGGAAAGGGTCTTTGTGTCTATAATTCGGTAAGCGACCTTGTGAGGGGATCATCCTGGGTTTAGGGTAAGCTCTAAACCCAAGCACAGGTGTCCAAGGAAGACAGGCACAGAGGTGAGAAGGCGCTGTGACCATGAAAGCAGGGGTGGGAATGAGGTGAAGCCAGGGAGCCACCAGAGGCCGGAGCGGACAAGGAAGGGTCCTTCTGAGTGTCTCCAGAGAGAGTATGGCCCCGTCTATGCCTGGATTTCGGAATTCAAGTCTTCCCGGTGTAAGAGAATCAGTTCTGCTGGGTGACGCCCCGCCCCGCTGGCGGTGATCCGTGTGCAGCCGCAGGCATAAATACTCCAGTAACACTGTAATGGGAGCGCACTGTTCCGCGGGATGAGGAAGCCAGTCGGTTCTCTATTGCACAATTTGTGGCCCTTTAACATGGGATACAATAAATGGTAATGAAGTAAATGCACTTGAACACACATTTTTGAGCGTCTGATAATTTCCGTAGGAAGATTTCCTAGGGGTAGAATTACTGGCTCAAAGAACACACCCTAAGCTTTGGTCCCTACATGCCTCTCTTGCACAGAACCTGGCCCTCGGAGCCTGTAATTTCTGTAAATATTGTTTTGTGCTAGTTGGTACAAGACATGTAATAACTCTGTGACTCATTTCTATAACAGTGATTGCAAGTGTTGTCCCTGTGAGCGGGGGAAAAACCAGGCACAACCTGGTACTTTGGCTGTCTGGGTTCCTCCTTCGATGTATTTTAGTCCAGCCGGCTCCCATGCCTCAATTTTGGTTTCCCAATGTGTATTTAAAATGTGCTTCTTTGTAACTTTTGTTTTATTGGCCTCAACCCTAACATCAAGCCCTGAAATGCAGCAAGTCCTTAAGTGCCTTGAACACAAGTGGTTTGGGTCAGTTCCCTCGGCATTCTGTAATGGGCAATGAAAGAACGTAAAAGCCACTGGCAGTGAAGTGAGCCCGGGAAGTCTTGGGGGCATCTGTTCCGAAGAAGTCAGCATAGCAAAGGCCCAGGAAACATTGCTGAATCTGACTCGGGATCTGGAATCCGACTTCTGTGTTTGCTGACGTCTAATTATTTTTGGCTTGGGAATGTTTGCGAGTGTCACTTGCACTTGCTGACGTATTCTACGCAAAGAGCGTAGTGGACTAAATACACTCTAAGATGTCCAAGACTCCCTCCTCCTGCTTGCGTTTAAATGACCCTTTGGAAGTTCACGTGCTTGTCTGTTTCCAAGTATTGAGGCAAGTGTGCCCAAACCACGTCACCTGCCAAGTCTTTCTGTGAGCTTTGTTCAAAGATGGCCTCTTGGCGCAGCGGCGTCCGTGTTTGGGGCAGGGGCTGAGCCACCACTTGGGATGTCCTCATTCCATGTAGAATGTCTCAGTTTGAGTCCCAGCTCTGTGTCTGATTCCAGCTCCCTGCTGGGAGGCCACGGGCGATGGCTCTAGCACTTGGAACCCAGTCACCCACATGGGAGACGTGGATTGAATTCCTGGCTTATGGTTTTGGTCTGGCCGACCCCAGCTGTTGTAGGCATCTGAGGAATGAACCAGTGGATGGAAGATCTCTCTCTGTCTGTCTTTGTCTCTGGCTTTCAAATTAGAAAAAATGAAAGAAATGAAAATTAAGGAAATAAAGGATGGTGCTTTAAGTCAAGAACTTACCAAAATACAATCCCAAGTGTCAGAATTACATCGCGCAGAAGCAAACCAGGAGCTCATCTCATTTTTTTCTCAGTTGAATAAAATGTTTGTTTTATGAGCTACTATCTGGACACAAAGGGTTACTATTAAAAACAAAAAAGAAATCATAGAATTATTCCCAAAATATCTGTTGTTCAAAGCACAAATATGAAGTACAAGTTAGCCAGAGCCCTATGGCTTGGCAAAAGCTTGTATGAAAGGTCTGTGTTACTTTGACTTGGAGTCTAAGATCTTGCAAATTTTTGTCTACAAGAAACTTATATGTACAAGCAAATAATAGAGTCATTATTTCTCTGAGAGCTCTTGCATAGTCCTTGATTCCGAGAGAGGAACTCAAACCCACTGCACACATACATATGTGTGTCCACGCACATGACCACGCATGCACAAACCTGCACACACGTGCTTACACAGGTGCAGAGTAGCTCTCCCCACCTCCCCACCCCTCCCATTCTCCTTCCTTCTTTCCTTCCTTCCTTCTTTCCTTCCTTCCTTCCTTCCTTCCTTCCTTCCTTCCTTCCTTCCTTCCTTCCTTCCTTCCTCTTAAGGTTTATTTACTTATTTGAAAGGTGGAGTTGCAGAGGCGGGGGTGGGGGGGTGTCTTCTATCATCTGGTTCACTCTCCAAATGGCTGTAATGGCCAGAGCTTAGCAGTACTGAAGTCAGGAGCCAGGATCTTCTTCCAGGTCTCCCAGGCGGGTGCAGGGGCCCAAGCACTTGGGCCATCTTCTACTGCTCTCCCAGCCATAGCAGAGAGCTGATCAGAAGTGGAGCAGCCGGGATTCGAACTGGCACCTATATGGGATGCTGGCCCTGCAGGCGGCAGCTTTACCCACTATGCCACAGTGCCAGCCCCTCAACCTTCCCTTTCTTAGCACCTTCGGGCCAGTCCCTCTCCTTTAGGAAGAGAAAATAGCACCACAGGTGATGAAGAGAGGTCTGTCGTCATGAAATCCCACAGGGAAGGGTGGCATTCACACAGGGCATCCCTTTCGAAGCTCACGGACATTTGTCCTTACGTTGTCCTCTAGAAGACTCAGGGACAACGCATCTACATGAATAGGAAGCACTTTTGCAACATCACACTTCTGTTTTTATTTCCTTAGTTTTCCTAAGTTCCGATTTGTGTTATTTCATAAAGCTTGCTGACCCTTCAGAGTTGGATGAGCCGTGGAGCCCTGCAGCACGTGTACAGAGTCCCGGCTTGCTTGTGGAACACTAACTGCAAGGTTGTTACCATTATTAAAATGCTCATTAAACATTTTGCTGCTTCAATGGCTGGTGGTGAGAGCGAAGTGCCATCTCGCTCATGCTCTCCCTTGTGCTATAACCTTCTTCCCTGGCACAGCCGGGAGCGTCACAGGGGTCACGTGGCCGCAGCACTGGCCGTGCACTTGTGCACCGCTGTGGTTTGAGGGTGCAGGCTACACATTGTAAGTCAGGGCTGTCCCCGCCACAACTCTCCTCTTGTTTTCTGTTTAACCAGTCACACACCGACTCCTTCAAGAAGTCAGGAAGAATCCAGAAAAGATTAACTGGTTTAACTTGCAAGACGGTAGCATGCTCATTAAAAGTGTCCTTGGAACATATTATGGGTTGAATTTTTCAACCTGTCCCGAACGTGCCCCAAATAAGGCTTTGTGAAGCTCTAGCACCCAGTAGTTCAGAATGCGGTTTAGTGTGGAAGGAGATGAAGCAGTGGAACTGAGACGGGGCGGCGCTGAGGCAGAGTGGCCCCTAACCCCGAGTAGGTGGTGGCTGCGTGGGAGAACGGTGGGAAAGAGACAGACGCCCGGGGGACGCCGAGTGACAACAGAGGCCGACGTCCCAGCAGCCGGCGGGAGCCAAGGCAGCCTGAGAGCCGAAGCAAGCCCAGAGAGGGAAGAGGAAGGCAGGGCTCCCCTGCCGGCGGGGCTCAGAGAGCGGCGCGGCCCTGCCCACACCCCTGTCAGAGCTGGGCGGTGACAAATTACTGCTCCTGCCAGCACCCCGCCGCCGGCACTTTGTTCTAGAAGCTCTGGGAAGCTACTGCAGTGTGTAATGAGCTTGGGAAGAGGAGGTTTCCCAGTGGCGCTGTATTAGTTACCTGTGGCTACATAACTAATTACCATAAACTGACCAGCTTACAACTGCACACGCTCGCTACTTTGTGGTTTCTGTGTATCAGAAACTGGGCGCAGCTTAGCTGGAGCTTCGGCTCCAAAGACTCAAACACAGGCTGCATTCAAAGTGCTGGCCAGGGCTCAGGGCTCAGGGCTCAGGCGAAGGCTCGACTGGGGAAGGATCCGTCGCCAGCTGATGGGCATGCCTGGTCCCAGCTGCAGGTGGGGCGTGCTGGCCATGGCAGAGGCCCCTGGGTGAGCTCTGGAGACCAGCAGGGCAGGCTCACTGGTCTTCAGGCGCTAAGGGAGGAGAGAGTTCACCTTGGTCTAACCAGAGATGAAAAGGTGACTCTACATAATGCATGTAAACTGTTACCCACAGTAAAACTGCAGGGCTGGGGCCGGCGCTGTGGCGCAGTGGGTTAACGCCCTGACCTGAAGTGCTGGCATCCCATATAGGTGCCGGTTCGAGACCCGGCTGTTCCACTTCTGATTCAGCTCTCTGCTGAGGCCTGGGAAAGCAGTAGAGGATGGCCCAAGTCCTTGGGCCCCTGCACCCACATGGGAGACCAGGAAGAAGCACCTGGCTCCTGGCTTCGGATTGGTACAGCTCCGGCCGTCACGGCCAATTGGGGAATGAACCAGCGGATGCAAGACCTCTCTCTCTCTTCTCTCTCTGTGTAACTCTGACTTCCAAATAAATAAATAAATCTTTTAAAAAATTGTAAAAATAAAAAGACTGCAGGGCTGTTTTTTTTTTTCTTTTTTCTTTTTTTGACAGGCAGAGTTAGACGGTGAGAGAGACAGAGAGAAAGGTCTTCCTTCCATTGATTCACCCCTCAAATGGCCGCTACAGCCGATGCTGCGCCGATCCGAAGCCAGGAGCCAGGTGCTTCTCCTGGTCTCCCATGCGGGTGCAGGGCCCAAGGACTTGGGCCATCCTCCACTGCCTTCCCAGGCCACAGCAGAGAGCTGGACTGGAAGAGGAGCAACCGGGACAGAATCCGGCGCCCCAACTGGGACTAGAACCCGGTGTACCAGTGCCACAGGCAGAGGATTAGCCAAGTGAGCCTTGGTGCCGGCCTTTTTTAATTTCTATATTTTGGAAATGAAATGGGATAGATTAAAGACTGGAGAAATTTAGCTTTCTCATCATTTGGTTCTGTGATACATTAGGGAGATCTGGGTGAGACCTCTGTCCTCCTGCAAGCTGGGATTGTGGGAGAAGGGAGAGAGCAGCAGCCATGTCCCGGGCCACTTTTTCAGCAGAAGCTGAGTAGGACACGGTCCACCGATGCCAACACAAATTGGGCAGCCGCTCCGTGGCAGGTGCTGTGCTCGGTGCTGGCCTCTAGTGATAATAAGCCAAGGGTCTGTTTGTTTGTTTGTTTGTTTGACTGAGGCTTAAAGGGGGTGAGTAACTGAGCCCTCACTCTGCACAGTTGGACTGAACTGGGACACGTCATCAAGGGGGCTCAGGGTCCCTGCCTTGTGACTGATGGGCTGGAAACCCAGGCTCGGGCCCAAGTCTTGTCTTTCTCCTGTCCACTATGCAGGGAAGACCTGGACAATGTTCCTGCCCACGACAGAGGCCAGAGGACACAGTCTGTGGTCTGTGGGTGGGGGAAGGGGTGAGAGGTGGGGAGACAGAGAGAGAGAGAGAGAGAGAGACTGTATCCGTCTACCCCCGTGGGATCAGGCAAAGTGGGCGTGGCTGAACTGGGCAGCAGGTGTTCCCTTGGCTCCTGGCTGCCTTCAGGGCAGATGTGGCCTCGTGTGCAGTGTTTTGGAGGAGAGGGTCTTCATCTTCATCTGCAGCTAGGGAGGGGTACGTCCAGCCCACAGGCTGTATAAGGCCTGCAAAATCATCAGGTGTGGCCCTGCCAAGGCAACCGCAGGAGAGACTTAAAATTCAGTGAAGCTGAAACTGTGTATGGCCCACGAATGATGTTGTAAATGGCCCAATGGCCCCAGGCAGAAAAAAGGCCCCCACCCAGCAACATTTCTTAATCTTCTCTGGGGCGAAAAGCATGAGCCAGTGAGACCCAGAGTGGAACAGAACTTCACATTTCCAGGGCCCTGTGTCCGCAGGGAAGTTGTTCATCCTCTCTGACCTCAGCTTGCCTATCTGTAGAATGGGCTGTCTACCTACCAAGGAGAGCTGGGAGGGTTAAAAAGGAGCCACGTGTGATGCCAGCCTGGACTTGTGGCACATGTGGGTGGGTGCACAGCAAGTGCTGACTGCCTTCCCCGCCTTCCAGACTGCCCTGTCCACCCCCACGGCGTTCTCCTGGTTCTCCTCCCTCCAGTCTGAGAAGGCGTGAGTGCAAATCCCTTTACGTTCTCCGGGCTTAGCAGAGGTGGGGGAAGGCAAAGGAGGGTCTGCTGTTGCATATGGGCGCCTCCCTGGACTGCTCCAGGGGAGGAATGAGATGGGGGGCAGGAGTGACACCGGCCGGTAACACAGTGGCCGACATTCACAACCAAACAGAGGGAACTGGAGATCAGTATGTGGAGTGAAATAAGCCAGACCCAGAAACACAGATATCTCATTTTCTCTTACTTGTGGAAGTCGAGATAGAGAGAGACAGTATAAAAAGTGTGTGGATGTTGTATCATTTGGTACACAGCGGTAAATACTGCTTCACCAAACCATACCGCGTACGTGCCCACGCGCCCCCTTCCCTGCGTTATGATCACGGGCATGAGCCCCTCCCTTTGTGGTATTAATATCTGTTTTCAAGAAAAGTAGTACATATGTCTGCATCTGAAGTGGCTGTGGCATAGTGGGTTAACACTCTGGATTGATGCGCTGGCATCCCATGTGGATGCTGGTTCTAGTCCTGGCTGCTCCACTTCTGATCCAGCTCTCTGCTGTGGCCTGGGAAAGCAGTAGAAGATGCCCCAAGCCCTTGGGCCCCAGGACCCACATGGGAAACCCAGAGGAGGTTCCTGGTTCCTGGCTTTAGAATTGGCGCAGCCCCCGCCATTGCGGCCATCTGGGGAGTGAACCAGTGGATGGAGGACCTCTCTCTCTCTCTCTCTGTCTCTCTCTGTAGTTCTGTCTTTCAAATCAATAAAACGAATCTTAAAAAAAAAATTGTTAAACTGGGGCCAGTGCTGTGGCATTACCAGTAAAGCTACCGCCTGAAGCACTGGCATCCCATATGGGTGCTAGCTCAAGTCCCAGCTGCTCCTCTTCTGATCCAGGTCTCTGCTGTGGCCTGGGAAAGCAGTGGAAGATGGCCCAAGTCCTTGGGCCCCTGCACCCACATGGGAGACTGGGAAGAAGCTTCTGGCTCCTGGCTTCAGATCTGCCCAGCTCCGGCCGTTGCGGACATCTGGCAAGTGAACCAGCGGATGGAAGACCTCTCTTTCTTTCTCTGCCTCTCCATAACTCTGCCTTTCAAATAAATATATAAATATTTTAAAAAAAAACCTTAAATTTTAGGGACCAGCGTTGTGGCATAGTGGGTAAAGCTGCCTCCTGGGACACCAGCATTCCACTTGGACGCCGGTTCTTGTCCCAGCTGCTCCACTTCAGATCCAGCTTCCTGCTACTGTCCTGGGTAAAGCAGTGGAAGATGGCCCAGATGTTTGGGTCCCTGCCACCCATTTGGGAGACCCTGATGAAGCTCCTGGTTCCTAGTTTTGCCCTGGTCCAGCCCTGGCCATTGTGGCCATCTGGGGAATGAAAAGCAGATGGAAGATACCTCTCTCTCTCTCTCTCTGTAACTCCAATTTTCAAAATAAATATATCTCTTAAAAAAGTGTTAAATTTTAAAACTAAGAAAGCAAACTTAGAATTTTAAAAAAGAGCCAGGAACACCCAGGTCCCTCCACCGTGCCTCTTTGTCCTGCCGACTCTACAAGGCCGTGGGGCTCCAGTAGTGAGGACAAGAAGGCAAAGCCGGTTCCCTGCACCCCAAACCCCTGGACTAAGTGCAGTTGTCTGGGAGCTGCTCCTGGTCAGCTGGCTCTGATGGGAATGGGTCTCTGGGTCATGAGTGGGCACTGCAGACAGAGCCAGATGTGCATTGAATTACTGTTATTTTTAAACAAGATGTAATTATTGTATTTGAAAAGCAGAATTACAGAGAGGCAGAAAGAGAGAGAGGTCTTTCATCTGCTGGTTCAGTCCCCAAATGGCTGAAATGGCCGGAGCTGAGCTGATCTGAAGCCAGGAGCCAGGAGCTTCTTCCGGGTCTCCCATGTGGGTCCTGGGGCCCAAGGACTTGGTCCATCCTCTGCTGCTTTCCCAGGTGCATTAGCAGGGAGCTGGATTGAAGTGGAGCAGCCAGGACTCGAATCAGCACCCACATGAGATGCCAGCCCTGCAGGCTGCGGCTTTACCCGCTACACCACAGCGCCGGCCCCCTGTTAAGTTATTGTTAAAGTAAACATCTCTGGGCACGTCATTTAGCTTCTCTAAGTCTTAGTTTCTTTGTAGGGTCAGGTGGAAGGATGTCTGGAAAAGTGATCAATAACAGCACTGTTTTAATCTGGGGAGAGAAGAACCAGGCACCAGCGCTCTCTTTGCTCCCCTGGAGCTCCTCCTCCACCATCTGTGAAATTCCTGCATGTGAAAGCTGACCCATTCCTGGGCTGCTGGGACTAGGGTTTGTGTCTCCTGGGGAGTGTGGGTGGAGAGGGGGGAGGCATTATCCTCACAGGTGGGGGTCATTGCAGCCGGCATCCTTCATGGGCACTAGTTCGAGTCTCTGCTGCTCCGCTTCCCATCCAGCTCTCTGCTATGGCCTGGGAGAGCAGTGGCAGATGGCTCAAGTCCTTGGGCCCCCACAGGGGAGATCCAGAAGAAGCTCCAGGCTCTTGGCTTTGGATTGGATCAGCCCCAGCCATTGTGGTCATTTGGGGAGTGAACCAGCGGATGGAAGATCTCTCTCTCTCTCCCTCTCCCTCTCCCTCTCCCTCTCCCTCTCCCTCTGCCTCTCTCTCTCTCTTTCTCTCTTTGCTTCTGTCTTTGTAACTCTGACTTTCAAATAAATAAATAAATCTTTAAAAAAAATTAAGAAGGAACCAGCATGGAATCGGCAAAAAGCAATCTGTAAAAAAAAATGCAAACAGAAAACATGTAGTAGATAGGCAATTCTCTAAGAAAAATGTTGCCATCCGTCAGATAAATATTGTGATAAATTTATTGCCAAGAATTTTTTTTTAAATCTTAAGAAACAGAAATGATAGTCGGCGCCGCGGCTCACTTGGCTAATGCTCCTCCTGTGGCACCGGCACCCCGGGTTCTAGTCCCGGTCAGGGCACCGGATTCTGTCCCAGTTGCCCCTCTTCCAGTCTAGCTCTCTGCTGTGGTCCGGGAAGGCAGTGGAGGATGGCCCAAGTGCTTGGGCCTTGCACCCGCATGGGAGACCAGGAGGAAGCACCTGGCTCCTGGCTTCGGATCGGCACAGTGCCGGCCGCAGCGGCCATTTGGGGGAGTGAACCAATGGAAGGAAGACCTTTCTCTCTGTCTCTCTCACTGTCTAACTCTGCCTGTCCAAAAAAAAAAAAAAAAAAAGAAAAAAAGAAAAAAAAAGAAACAGAAAAACAGAAATGTTTATTTTAAAACTTGACCCCTAGGGGTTGGTGCTGTAGTGTAGTGGGTAAAAGCTGCCTTCTGCAGTGCCGCCATCCCGTATGGCCACCAGTTCGAGTCCTGGCTGTTCCATTTCCAATCCAGCTCTCTGCTGTGGCCTGGGAAAGCAGTGGGGGATGGCCCGAGTCCTTGGGTCCCTGCACCTGTGTGGGAAACCCGGAAGAAGCTCCTGGCTTCGGATGGGCCAGCTCCAGCCATTGTGGCCATTTGAGGAGTGAACCAGAAGATGGGAGATCTCTCTCTCTCTCTAACTCTGCATTTCAAATAAATAAATAAATAAATAAATCTTTTTTAAAAATCTTAAAAAAAAACTTGAGCCCTTTATAAAAGGGTGTGCAAGGACGACACAGCAGAACGGAGCTGAGTGAGTTCTTGGAAGGCGTGTGTGGGAAATGGCACAGTGACAGAAAGGGAAACGGAGCGGGAGGCATCAGGAAGGGGCAGAGCTGGTGGAGGGCTGAGAAAGTCCTAACAAAATGAGTAGGAGCTAAGCGTTATCAAACAACCAGAGAGAAAGCGAGGAGATCACACACACACACACACACACACACACAGTGGATGTCTCCCCAGGGGATGACAACAAAGGGGGCAGAAACAACTTAAAGACCCCATTCCAACACAGCTCCCCGAGGTAAGGAAGACTTGGCTCTGGGGTTAGAAAGCTCACAACAGCACGCCCTAGAGGATGAGGCCCACACAGCAGCACCCAGGCCGGGAGGCCTGGTTACCCGGCTTCAGGCCGGCTCCGCGCTACAGGACAGCTAGTTCAAGAGATGGAATGATTGAATTGCAACAGTCCGGCTCAGAGCACTGTACAGCATCCCCCAGCCCCTTAAGAACCAGCATGATCAAGACAGGCCAACACTGTCAGCGCGACTGCTCTGTCAACTAGAAACCAAAAGATGAAATGCAGTGTGGTGCTATCTCCACCCCGGACGCTGGGGGTGCTGGGGAGCTGCCCTCTGGCCATGCCGAGCTCAGGCTGGGGCAAGCAAAGCAGACAACGTGAGTGTCAGGCTCCCCTCCTCCCTGTGGCAGACTCGAGTGATCCCCCGGACCCCTGGTCTGGACCCCTGGAGGTGGTGCATGCGTCCCCTGGAAGGGGGTTCCTGGGGTGATTTTCCTGCCCGATGGCTTCCGTTGCTGGCCTGTGTGTGCTTTCCATCCCTGTGGGCGTCCTTGTGTCCCCCATCTCCCCCCTGGAGCTGCTGCCTTCTTCCTGGCCCCAGAGGCTGCAGCTCAGCAGCCAGCCCATGGTGGCGTCTGTGTCCTCAGAGCCTCCCAGGCCCCACGTAGCAGCCACGTTGGTCTCGGTGGGCCTCAGTTTCCCGGCCTGGGTTTCTGCCTTGTTTTATTCTGCTGATCTGCTTCCTCCATACAAGGTAACTTTTTCTTTGAACCTTGGACTGGCAGCCAAGACCCTACAATTCCTGAAGACAGATTGCATGGACTCCCCCTTTTTCTGCAATGCCCAATGCTGTTTTGACATCAGTTTTACTGTTAGTGTTGGTGTTGGTGTCAGTGGTGTTTGGCCAAGGTCAAACTGGTTGACCACCTGCAGCTCCACCGTGAACCTGTGAACTTCACAACCTGTAGCTTTCCTACCAAGCTCAGGAGTCCCTCCCATCTTCACTCTGGTGCAACAAAGAAGCGCCTGTCTGATGCCTGGTTACTTCAATAAATGACCCATGGAAGTGTGTCTTGAATTTCAATGTGCCTGTGACTCCCCGGGGGTTCTTACCAGGTGCAAATGCAGTTCCTTGGATCTGGGATTGCCCCGGGAGTCCACGCCCCTGAGAGACCCCCAGATGAGGACACCAGACCCTATCAGAGACCACACTTTGAGCATCAAGGGGCCCACATCCTGCCGCTTTAACAGATGAGAGCAAGACTTAGCTAAAGGACTTTAAGTAGAGCAAAACAATTGCCCCTACTCCTTGCTGTCTGAAATGCCCATCTGATTCCCCCGGGGACTGGGCCTCTCCTCTGGGCCAGAGTCTATAATCTAGCTAACAGGTGACTTCCAGTCCTGTATGCTCAAGCCCAGTGACAAGCTACCATGATCCTGGTTGTGCCCCGCCGTCTGCCTAACGGGAGATTTGCTGACCCTGGAAGTCACCTCCAAGGCTGCTTCTCCATCCTGGACAAGAGACACAGGGTGCTTACAGAGGGAGCCTAGGAAAACACTTCCGTTCTTTTAAAATCGGAAGGAAAAATAGCACTTCGGGGACTGAAGATGATATTTCAGTTTTTAATACAGCCTGGGTGGTATTTGTTTTAGCCCCTGGGAGCTGTAAACTGTGATTTTTGAAAATTCTTCTATTTTTATGGAGGTCAAGGAAGGACAAAATGTCCAGGGCCATGATGTGAATTTGCTGAGGGTACCACAGAAAACAAAGTGACATTTCCTGGGATTTTTTTTTTTTTTTTGCAATTGAAGAACCGACATTATAGATAATAAGTTGCCATGCATTTTTCTTAGCCTGGTGAGTTGCAGTACGCGTTGCAGCAACACTGATGGCGGCAGGCAAAGGCCCTGAGCTCTGCCCGTGTCTGTCCCCTGATCTGAACAGATCAGAAGACCTGCAGCCCGGCAACATCGCCTGGGAGCCTGAAGGAAACCCTGATGGGCAGACCACGCCCACGCCAGGGAAATCAGCCCCTGTGGGTGGGGCCCAGCCATCAGCTGGGTGCGAATCCCTCTGGGTGGTGGCCGTGTGCAGCCAAGTGACTCCGTTCCATGTAGGGAGCTTATCAGTCAGCTTTTCATTATTGTAGTGAAATACGGGGTAACTTTATATATATATATATTTAAAGAGGTTTATTTTGGTTTCCTGGTTTGTTTGTTTGACAGGCAGAGTTAGACAGTGAGAGAGACAGAGAGAAAGGTCTTCCTTCCGTTGGTTCACCCCCAAAATGGCCACTATGGCCAACGCTGTGCCGATCCAAGCCCAGGAGCCAGGTGCTTCCTCCTGGTCTCCCATGGGGTGCAGGGCCCAAGCACTTGGGCCATCCTCCACTGCCTTCCCGGGCCACAGCAGAGAGCTGGCCTGGAAGAGGAGCAAACAGGATTAGAACCCGGCACCTGTATGGGATGCCGGCGCTGCAGGCGGAGGATTAACCAAGTGAGCCACGGCGCCGGCCCGACTCCCTGTTCTGCAGGGAACTGGGAGATCCCGGGGCCTCACCTGGCAGAGCCTGGAGGCAGTGCCCTGCATCCCAGGGCAGGAGCCAGCGAGCCGGTTTCCGTCAGGGGGCTCCCTCCGCCAATGACCTAATCACAGCCAATCATCTTCAAGGCCCCGCCTCTGGACCTCGCAGGTGGACTCAGCGTCCACCCTCTTCACACGGCTAACGGCTAACAGGAGTCTCTGGGGTACCGAGCTCCTGCAGGGGCTTGGGGGTGGGGAGGGCAAAGATCCGGATCCTGCAAGCAGCATTTCAGGACAGGTTCCGCGGGACCCCGCTCGCAGCGGCTTTGGCAACACCAGGGCGTCTCCATGGATGGTCCTCAGGGAAAGGGGGTCTCCAGTTACACGCCTTGGGGAGCACCAGGGGAAAGAAAAGGCAGCCGCCAGCTCTCTTGTAGGACTCCCGGGAGAATTAAGACCCTCCCAGGAGCGGAAGACGCCTGAGGCAGAGGGAGGCTGCCCAGCACAGCCTGCGGTGTTAGCTCAGGGACCTGGCCCACTTCTCTGAGGGGTTTGGGGAGAACCGGCCCAGAGCTACATTTTACTAGGTCACCTTTGAACCCCCTGCGAGCTCTGGGATGCGACCTGGAACTCATCGTGTTGTTGTCCACAAAGTGATGAAGCAGCTGGAGCAGCAATTGGGGGCGTGTGGGTTCCACAAAGGTCAGGCGCAAGGTTGCCGGGGGTGGGGCTGGTTTCCCTGGCGTGGGCGTGGGCGTGGGCGTGGGCGTGGGCTGCCCAGCAGGGCTTTCTGATGGCTCCTGGGCTGCAGGTCTCCTGATTGGTTCCAGGGGTACCGGCGGGATTCCACCTGGGCTGAAACGGGGAACTCATTTTGTTGGAATCCTCAAAGCAAAACTCTTCCTGGAGCTTAAAAAGCCCACTCACTTTTTGAATGACTGAACCTACCGCGAGAGGCTCTCGCTCGTGGCCCAGTTGTGTGCTTGGAATTTCTGGGACGTGTTCTAGCACGTTGAGGTTTTTTTTCATGAATTGAAGAAAAAATCCTGAGTAAACGTTTTTCAGGGACAATCGGCTTTAATTACTTGTTGCTATGGAGTTGTGCTTGGTTGCAATTTCTGTCGCTGCTTCTAATTCAGCTCGTGTTTCAACAGCTTAAGGATATTCTGATTCCAATGAGAGACAATATGTAAATTTGTGTGCGTTTTTGTCTTTAGCAAGAGCTTTTTACAGAGTGCCAACAAAACAAAACAAGCGAGTGGTATTTTATAAGAGCTCCAGTGCAGATCTTAAGAAAAAAGGTTTGGGTTTTTTTTTTTTCTTTTTTTTTTTCAGGGTGGGAATTTTGTCGTAACAGCTTGAGGACGAGAGAGAGAAAAAAACCCCATTTGTCAAAAGACTCACTTGAAACGCAAGCTGTTGTTGGAAGCATGCTCCGGAGCAGGAGTTTCATGCTAACTAGTTCTTCCTGGAGGAATGAAGCAGTTTAATATTTGTCAAAATGATTGTGATCGCTTCAGTCTACATTTGGTGCGAGAAAAAATAAAAAATCAATGCCAGATGAGGCCAGAGAAATGTTAACAAAGTCTTTTTCTTTTTTTAACCTTTATTTAACAAATATAAATTTCCAAAGTACAGCTTATGGATTACAGTGGCTTCCCCTCCCCCCATAACTTCCCTCCCACCCGCAACTCTCCCCTCACCTGCTCCCTCTCCCCTTCCATTCACATCAAGATTCATTTTCAATTATCTTTATATACAGAAGATCAGTTTAGTATATATTAAGTAAAGATTTCAACAGTTTGCACCCACATAGAAGCACAAAGTGTAAAGTACTGTTTGAGTACTAGTTATAGCATTAAATCACAATGTACAGCACATTAAGGACAGAGATCCTACATGAGGAGTAAGTGCACAGTGACTCCTGTTGTTGACTTAACAAATTGACACTCTTGTTTATGGCGTCAGTAGTCACCCTAGGCTCTTGTTATGAGTTGCCAAGGCTATGGAAGCCTTTTGAGTTCGCCCACTCTGATCTTAGTTAGACAAGGTCATAGTCAAAGTGGAAGTTCTCTCCTCCCTTCAGAGAAAGGTACCTCCTTCCTTGATGGCCCGTTCTTTCCACTGGGATCTCACACGCAGAGATCTTTCATTTAGGTTTTGTTTTTTTTTTTTTTTTTGCCAGAGTGTCTTGGCTTTCCATGCCTAAAATACTCTCATGGGCTTTCTAGCCACATCCGCATGCCTTAAGGGCTGATTCTGAGGCCAGAGTGCTGTTTAGGACATCTGTCATTCTATGAGTCTGCTGTGCATCCCGCTTCCCATGTTGGATCGTTCTCTCCCTTTTTTATTCTAGCAGTTAGTATTAGCAGACACTAGTCTTGTTTATGTGATCCCTTTGACTCTTAGACCTATCAGTATGATCAACTGTGAACTGAAACTGATTACTTTGACTAGTGAGATAGCATTGGTACATGCCACCTTGATGGGATTGAATTGGAATCCCCTGGCACATTTCTAACTCTACTGTTTGGGGCAAGTCAGCTTGAGCATGTCCCAAATTGTACTCTGTTTCAACAAAGAAGATACTAGAGAATATGAGAGCGAGATCAGACTTGAAGGCTGAGCATCTGCTTTGCTTTATTTTTTGAAGTAATACAGACCTGAGATGTAGAAACTTTGTTAAAAAATATTTGTGTATTTGAGAGGCAGAGAGAGAAAGATAGACAGGGGGCTCCCTTCTGCTGGTTCACTCCTCACATGCCCAAATCAGCCCCCCTGGGGGCTGGGGAGCCAGGAGCCAGGGGCTCAAGGCAGGTGTCCCCTGCAGGTGGCAGGGACCCAGGGTGGGCATTAGCAGGCAGCCAGAGCAGGAGCAGAGCCAGGCATTCACTCTCGAGGGATGTGGGCATCTTAACCGCGAAGCCAAGCTCTGGCCCCTTTGCCGCCGCCACTTTCTCAGCCGACGTCTCCAGCCCTGCAGGAACGGACAGCTGAGCTGAGGCTGAGGGATTCAGGGTGAGCTGGCAAAACTCCGGAAACTCGCTCTGAGCTGGCGCCTGGGCAGCGTCTCCGCCGGGTGCGCTACTTTCCCGGGACCACCGCTCTCTCAGGCCGCGTTCCTGGTTCCCGGGAGCTGCTGGAGGCAGCAGAGCCGCCTGGTTATTTCTGGGCTTGGTCCCCGTCCTCACCCCACTGGCAGGAAGCAGCTCCACTCCCACCTGCCCCGGGCTCCTCCGTCAGCTGTGTGTGCTTAGCCCTGTGAGGAAGGGACCAGGGCTACCTTGGTCAATGGTCAAGGCGGCGGTGACAAGCGTGGTGCTCCTGGTGGGGGCCGGCTCATCTTGGAGGGCTGCAGCCAGCCCTTGACCTCTGTTATTTCCCACTCATCCTCCCTTCTCATCTCCTACCCCGGAACCTGCAGTTCCAGCCTCAGAGAGACAGCAGCCTTATGGACAGCTAGGAATTCTAATTCTATGTTTGCTGGCATGCTAACTCATACGCAGGCTACCTCCAAGTGCAAATACGTACCAACAGTCGGACCTCCATGTCCAAGGGGTCAACCATCCACCATCAAAGATTTAAAAAAAAAGTCTCTGTTCCAAACAGTTAAAAGGCTTCTCTTCTTGTCATTATTGCCTACCAAGAATATAGCCGAACAACTACTTCCGCAAGTAACGTAGAGACGATTCGAGGTCTATGAGGGTGCTTGGATGCACAGGTTATAGGCAGACATGCAGGGATCTTGCAACCCTGAGTGCGGAGGGTCGACTCTGTTTAGCCGTGCATATGATGTGTGTATCTCTATTACAGATATGCATATTTGTATTTGCATGCATTCACAAATATAAACATGCAAAAGTATATATGCAATCTTGGAAGAAATCATCCAATGCAGTAAATTGTTAACAGCTGTTTAAACTGCGTAACGGGCAAACGAATGCTTATTTTATTATTTTGCATAAATCATTTAGGGAAAGGAAGGGCGCAAATAATGAGGAAAGCGACCCGATTCTCAGTCCAAATGCCATAAACTAATGTTTCAGAATTTTTTTTTAAAGTGGAATTAAGTGTGATATTATTCAATGAATGTTTAAGTGCCACAAGGCACCAGAGACTGTCCCAGCTGTCGCGAAGTCCCTGGTGAGCACGTTCCTGCCCTCAGAGAGTTTGTGTTCTACTGTTTTCCTCAGTATGCACAGTTCTCCACAAGTCTGATGTCCGGCTCCTCGTGGCCACTCCTGGGGCCCCGCAGTGCTGTCAGGGAGGTCACGGTCACCACCACGCACTGCCCCTCCTGTTTGTTCCCAGTTGCACCCCACCCCCAAGCTTATCCAGATCTTTTTGGTTTGTGGTCTTGCAAGTGTGGACAAGAGTAGAACTGACAGACGGGCCAGAACTACTGACATTTCTAAAGTTCCCTTCACGGGGGGCTGATCAGGGCCGGTCCTGTGCGCCCCTGAAAGCGTAGCAGGAGTGGCGGTGTGCTGTGGGTTGTGAGGTCAGCATCAGGGCTGTTTGCTGCCGGCCTTGGTCTCCTGCTCAAGTTTTCTGGATCTCTACTGGCTTTTGTCCACTTATCCTGTATTTTACCAAGTAGAGTGGGAAGCTCAGACTGTAATTATAGATTTACCAATTTCTTTTCATTTCTGTCTGGTTGCATTCTGTGTATTTGAGGCTTGGTTATTTGATACGTAGACATGTAGATGGCTATGTCTTCTTGACTAATTAACTCATTTATCATATACTGCTGCTTCTTTGTCTTTTTTATTGTTGCTTGTTTTAAAATTGCTTTGTAAAAAAAGGGGGGGGGCAGGAGTGGCCAGCACTGTGGTGTAGCGGGTAGAGCCACCACCTGCAGTGCCAGCATCCTATATGGATGCCAGTTCGAGACCCAGCTGCTCCACTTACAATCCAGCTCTCTGCTATGGCAGTGGAAGATGGCCCAAGTGCTTGGGCTCCTGCACCTGTGTGCAGAGGAAGTTCTTATCTCCTGGTTTCAAATGGGTGCAGCTCCAGCCATTGTGGCCATTTGGGGAGTGAACCAGCAGATGGAAGACCTCTCTCTCGCCCTGCTTCTCCTCTCTCTCTGTGTAACTCTCTCAAATAAATAAATAAATCTTTAAGAAAATATAAAAAACGTTTATTTCCTTGACCTTCATGGATCTGAGGGTTTACAGTTCTCATAAAGTTTGTGGAACATCCACTGTGGCCATTCTTGCTTTAGCTGCTGTTTCTGCCTCCCGCCTGCATGTTAGACCAGCTCGCGTGGCTGGCTGCCACTGCCACTCTTGGCTGCTTCCCTGTCCTGTTCCTCTTTCGCTGTCAACGCTTCCCATTGCTTTCTGTGCACGGCTGCTGAGCTGGCCTTCTGCAGGGTCCACTTTGATGGAAATCTCGCTCCGTGCATCTTGCACATGTTCCTATTCATCCCCAGAAGTTCTCTCTGAGGTTTTCCTACGCTCCGTTTCTCACCTTGTGGTGCTTCTTGGAGAGGGGAGAGGGGACAGGGGAGGGGGAGAGGGGAGAGGGGAGAGGGGAGGGGGAGAGGGGAGAGGGGAGGGGGAGAGGGGAGGGGGAGAGGGGAGGGGGCGTTTCTCACCTTGTGGTGCTTCTTGGAGAGGGGAGAGGGGAGGGGGAGAGGGGAGAGGGGAGAGGGGAGGGGGAGAGGGGAGGGGGAGAGGGGAGAGGGGAGAGGGGAGGGGGAGAGGGGAGAGGGGAGAGGGAGAAGGGAGAGGGGAGAGGGGAGGGGGAGAAGGGAGAGGGCAGAGGGGAGGGGGAGAGGGGAGAGGAGAGAGGAGAGAGGGGAGAGGGGAGAGGGACTAATTACAACAACCCTTTTGTCACCCTCTTTGCTTGCTTCATCATCACCATCTCTTCTGGCTCCGCCTCCAGTGAGCCATTTTTCTCACACTTCTTCATAGGGGAACTCTCGTTGGATATAGGACATTGCAAGTATTTTTTCTTGAGCAGTAGATTTCTTGTGTTCCTTACTAGTGTTGGATTTTATTCTGCACTTAAATGACTTGGAATCCACTGGGCATTTTTGGGACTTGCTTGGAAGCTATGTTAGGGCTGGCCTGGGGTGATTTAGTCTAGAGCTAATGTCTAGAGTGTTGACCAATAGACTGAGGCTTTTTTTTTAAAGATTTATTTTATTTATTTGAAGGAGTTACAGAGAGAGGCAGAGACAGAAAGAGAGGTCTTCCATCTGCTGGTTCACTCCCCAGATAGCCACAACGGCTGGAGCTGCACCGATCCGAAGCCAGGAGCCAGGAGCTTCTTCCAGGTCTCCTAAGGACTTGACCCATCCTCTACTGCTATCCCAGGCCATAGCAGAGAGCTGGATGGGAAGTGGAGCAGCCAGGACTAGAACCGGCGCCCATGTGGGATGCCAGCTTTAACCAGCTGTGCCACAGTGCCGGCCCTCTTCTGAGGCTGGATCCTGGATCCCTCTAGATGGTGGTAACACCAAACATGCCCAGCGCCACGGGAGCCCAGAGAACTGTTCCACGTTCTACTTCCTGGTCATCCTGCTCCTGGACTCAGACGGTGCCTTCCGCACGGTCGCAGGTCACCACCCAGCCAAAGAGCGACGGCTCTGCCCTGCAGTCCCCAGAACGGGCACTCTTCCTTGGAGCTGCTTCCTCTCCAGGATTTTGCCCTGAAAATTCTTGCCACTTTCTCCTTCCCAGACTTCAATCTTTGCCCTCCACACACACAGATACCAGGCTCTGTTTAGACCCCCAATCCCACCCCTTAGCCCCCATGCTATGGCTTGGAAACTGCATCCAGGCAGTGAGCTGGGGTCTCTCGGTGAACTTGGGCTACTCTGAGTTGGCCACGTTCTAGAAAACATCATCTCGTAGATCCCAGCTGGGGGAGGGGGTGGGGCAGAAAGGCCAGCATGACCACATCTGGGCCAGGAGCAGAAATGTTCGGTTGTTTCTTTGGGACAGAACAGAACATGAAGAGTATCTTCAAAATTCCATTAAAAATGCATTCTGAAAAAAAGCTGTGTGGATATCAAAACAATTTGCACTAAAACAAACAATTTAAGATTTAAGTTTTTCATGATCTTTTGTGGTATAGTCTTGTATTGTCATACAATAACCTTTCCATGTTTAAAGTTTAACATCCTACACAGAAGGAAACAGGAGCGACCCTGACACTGCAGCTGAAGTGTAGAATACAGTTTTCTGCGGAGTAATTAAGTTCATAAACCATTAACCCTGCCACGGTTTTGTCAGCCACGCTTTGTGCACCAGCAAGGGGTTCTGCAGGCTCCCTGCCTTTGATTACTCTTTCTGCTTTATAGGAATCTCTCCAGGCCTCCAGTTCATTACCCCTGGAGCTGGTCAGTCCATTCTTAGGCAAATCCGAATGGAAAATGAGCCCTCACTCTAGGGATGCGCTAGGTCACCCCCAAACCTCATAATTCTGGTGGCTGGTAGCTTTCCTGTGAAGACGACATAGCAGGCAGCCGAGACTACTCAGACAGACAGCATCATGAAAATGATTTGAGAGCTTCAGGCATGTTGGAGTACCAGTGCTGAGTTCCGCATTGGGTCTGTAGGGTTGTCACAGGTATTCCATTATTTTCAGGCATATAATGGCTCCTTCCATTTAAGTACAGTTCTAAAGTTAAAAAATGACTTTTCATTAACAATTACCTTAAAAACTAAATTTTTATAGCACCATATGTTGCTATAAAACCCTGATTTTATATTGTTGTCTTTTTTTTAATTTATTTTATTTGACAGGTAGAGTTATAGACAGTGAAAGAGAGAGACAGAGAGAAAGGTCTTCCTTCTGTTGGTTCATTCCCCAAATGGCTGCTATGGCTGGCGCTGAGCCAATCCGAAGCCAGGAGCCAGGTGCTTCTTCCTGGTCTCCCATGTGGGTGCAGGGTCCCAAGCACTTGGGTCATTCTTCACTGCCCTCCCGGGCCACAGCAGAGGAGCAACCGGGACTAGAACCCGGCACCCATATGGGATGCCAGTGCCGCAGGCGGAGGATTAACCAAGTGAGCCACGGCGCTGGCCCCTATACTGTTGTCTTAAAACATCAAACACTTTTCCACTATCATAATTCCTGTAAATTCCTCCTTGAATAGTTTTATAAACATGTATTTATTTATTTGAAAGGCAGAGCTGCAGAGAGAAAAACAGGGAGAGAGAGAGAGAGAGAGAGAGAGAATCTTTGATCTGTTGGCTCACTCTCCAAATGACTGCAACAGCCAGACTTGGGCCCAGCTGAATCCAGGAGCCTGGAACTCCATCTGGGTCTCCCACATGTGTGCGAGGCCCAAGCACTTGGACCACCTGCTGCTGCCTTCCCAGGCGCATGAGCAGGGAGCGGGATCAGAAGTGGAGCAGCCGGGACTCGATGACATCTCAGGCAGCGACGCCACCTGCTGGGACGCAGCTGCCCATGCTGCCCTGATACTTAAACTCTCCTAAAAGGAAGGCTTTTTTCATCTCAAAGTCCTTCAGAAATCGATTATGGTACAACTCCCTGATTCCTTCCAAGTTACTTTCTTAATTCATCTTCAAATCCTACATCCAGTATTTTTCCTTTGGAAGAAAGAAAATTTTCATCTCATCTCACTTTGAAGCATAGTTTTAACAATCTGTCGCACTCAACATTGTTAACGATAGGAAAGCTTACTTTCAGAACAAGGTCTGCAAGTCGCTCAGTCATTGTATTCACCTGTATCATTGGAGAACTGTTGAATAAAAATTTGTTTTATAAAATTCCAATATTTCCAGTCTTTAAACATCTGCCGAATCCCCACTGTAATAATAAATAATCCACCATGTCTGGGAATGTTAGCAGCTTCCAGCATGAAACATCTTTGCTTGGTTGGTATATTTGAATTCTCATTCCTTTTTCTTTGTAAATGCACAAATCATGCCACAAGTAATCTTTTTAAATGCCTCTGTCATAAAAATTGTCATAAACATTTGTGATAGAGGTTACCTTTGTCCTACGCGATGTCCATTTTCTGGTCTTTCTTTGGAGAATAAGAGAAACAGTCCTGATGTTAGCCACTGGGAACACAGAGTGACTTTCCCAGCTCCCCTCACGTCGCAGGCGGGTGTGGCTTTGTGATGGAGCCTTGGGGGAAGGGACAGACGCAGGAGCACTTCTGAAAACAAAGATTGATTTATTTATTTCAAAGGCAGAGCAACACACACACACACACACACACACACAGAGGAGAGAGAGAGAAAGAGAGAGCGAGCTTCCATCTGCTGATTCACTCCCCAAATGCCCACAACAGCCAGGGCTGGGCCAGGCCCAAGCTGGGAACTTTATCCAGGTCTCACACACGAAGGCAGAACCCAGGTACTTGGACCATCATCTGCTGCTTCCCAGGCATCTTAGCAGGGAGCTGGATGAGAAGCAGAGGCAGGAACTGACCCCAGGCACTCCAGTGGGTGATGCAGGTGTCCCAAGAAAGAGGTAAATCTGCCACACCACCCCCCTGCCCCGTGAGCACGAGCCTCGCGTGGGATTTCCAAGACGCTTCTTAGAGCCGGTCGGCCCTCTGGCTGTTCCTCCTCCTCCCTCGTGGTCTGGAATTCAGACTGCTGGAGCTCGGCTAGCCACCTGGAGCGCGGAACTAGACTCGACACGACAAGGGTGGGAGGGCTGACTTGTAGGCTTCTTTTGGGGAGGGGGGATGGAGAGAGAAAAAATCTTCCATTTGGTTTACGCCATTGTGTTTTATATGCACAGCCCCGCCTCCTTTTGCTCTCTGTCATAGGCCAGTTCACCAATCTGTCAAAACCAATTGTGATGCTTTATAGAAATACTTTATAACTGGCGTACGTCTATTTAAGTCACCTCTTTATTAATGAAAAACATTACTTTTGCTTGTATTAAAATGTCCATGGAAAATGTGAACTAGATTGGCTGCCATTCTTTGGTTGCACTAAAATTATGGACTATGCTTTTTTTTTTTTTTAAGATTTATTTATTTGAGAGGTAGAGTTACAGACAGTGAGAGGGAGAGACACAGAGAGAGGTCTTCCATCTGCTGGTTCACTCCCCAAATGGCCGCCATGGCTGGAGCTGCGCAGATCCGAAGCCGGGAGCCAGGAGCTTCCTCTGGGTCTCCCACGCGGGTGCAGGTGCCCAAGCTCCTGGGCCATCCTCCACTGCTTTGTGGTGATTTGCTCTGTAGACACATGAATGATTCTTAGATTTTTAGGACACTTTTAGAAAAATCAGATTGAGCTCCTCAGTAGGGCTCTTTGTTCTTCATCTTATCCTCGATGTCTAATAATTCACAAAAGCTTTTTTTCCCCTTTTTTCCAGGAAAACACTCAGTAATAGTAATCACAGTTCTCCAAGAAACAGACCTCTATGATTCTAAGTTTCAGGTATACCATATTCTGTTTTTTCAACTTGTTTTGTGAGTAGATAACAATTTACTGGCTAGAGTTTCATTTTAAAGAAACAGTTCCAGAGGCCGGCGCCGTGGTGTAGCAGGTAACGCTGCTGCCTGCAGTGCCGGCATCCCCTATGGGTGCTGGTTCAAGTCCTGGCTACTCCACTTCCCATCCAGCTCTCTGCTGTGGCCTGGGAAAGCAGTGGAAAATGGCCCAAGTTCCTGGGCCCCTGCATCCACGTGGGAGACCCAGAAGAAGCTCCTTTGGGTCAGTGCAGCTCCGGCTGTTGTGGCCATCTGGGGAGTGAACAAGCAGATGGAAGACCTCTCTCTCTCTCTCTCTCTCTCTCTCTCTGCCTTCCAAATAAAAATAAATAAATCTTTAAAAAAAAAGTTCCAAAATTATTATTATTCCATCTGTATTTTGGGCATTCCATTTTACACTTGTTAATATTTTCTAGAAACTGCTTTGTAATGCAGCTGATCTGTTAGCGACATAACAGTTGGCACGAATAAGATGTTTGAAATAATACATCTTTGGTAACTATATTCAAACTGCTAAAAATATGAAGTTCAACTTCCCTTGATATTTTTACAACTGGCCTGAATGATTTCTGATCTTCCGAAAGGAGACTTAATCGCTAGCTGTGTCCCACGTTCCCGGCCTGGGTGAGCTCAGGTATTTGGATTGTGGGTCCATAGATTCCCTCACAAGCAGCAGTGGCTTAGCCTTGCGCCGGTATGCAGGTTCCCAGGATCCAGGTGGTACCTTCCCCCGTCTGGGCAGGTGGACTTGTCACTCTGCTCTATGCCCGCCTGAGGGCCCCTGGCAGGTCCTGCGGAAGCTGCAGCAGGTGACGGAGCAGAGACCGAAGCTGACCCTGAAGAGGCCCGAGGGCAGGGAGACAGGGAGCTACGTGACAGCTTCTTGGGTCGCGAGAAGTCCCAACACAAGGGACGGTGATCCTTTAGCTACCCAAGCAAGGATTTGTTTGAAATATTCAGGGGCTTCTACAAGTTCAAGTTCATGGTGCGGATGGATGGCAGTCAAAGGGGAGGTTTGTTCTTTCCCAGGAAGCATCTGGGATTCTGATCACGAAGGAGGAGAAGTGCAGGGCCTGTGCCACGGAGGCTTCCTTGCAGAGGGCTCTGCAGGAACAGGGGTGGCGTGGAGCTTGGCCGGCCAGCCCAGCAGAGGTGCAGAGACCCGGCTCCAGGCGGAGGCTGAGGGTGGTACCCAGCTGATGGCGGCTGCTCCCACGGACTGGGAGCGACTGGCTTCGGAGCTCGAGAAGTCCCTATTCACCAGCAGCGGCCCTTTGGAAAAATGTCTCAGTCTTCTCCCCATAAAGTCAGGGTAAGAGGACGCCCTTAGAGGGTTGCTGCTGGAACTGAGTGAGGTGGAGGAAGCCCGGTGCTTTGCTGCACGCCAGGCGAGCGCTTGGGTGATGAGAGTGCATGTTCTCACCCTGGTGACTTCAGACGGTGGCAGAGCAACAGCTGGACAGAACCCTCTCCTCTGCTCTCCCCCAGGCGCCCGCCACCACCCCAGCTTGACCCAAAGCTGAGTCAAAGGCTCAAAGAAACCTCTGAGATTGACAAAAGATTCCTGCACCCTCCGAAGATCTGGGCGTGAGCAGGGGAAAGGGAGGGCTGCCGGGAGGTGTAGACAGGGAGCAGGATCCTGTCGGGAGGTGTAGACAGGGAGCACGCTCTGAGAAACGCTGTGCTAGGCAGCCTCATCCCCGTGGGAGCATCAGAGTGCATGCTCAGAAGCTAAGGTGGCCGTGAGGGAACAGGGATTGAACCCCGAGGGTCCACCGTTGTGTACATGGTCCCCTGCTGAAACACCGTTACCTGGTGTGTGGTTGTGTCAGAATAAGGGAGCATTCCTTACTAACGTGAAGACATTCTGTTCTTAATTAACGGGGCTTCCCTGCTGCAGGTGACGGGGGCTGCCTGTGCCAGCCCTGGAGTGGGGACCTCTCTGTTCCTTGAGGGCTGGGACAGGGTCCCTGCCCTGGAGCAGCCCTGTGCCTTGGCCCTGAGTGTCTGAGTGGCCTCCCCAGGTCACAGCTGCCACCTGGGTAACACGGAAAAGAAATGCCCATCACGAGATGTTGTTCTGGGGGAGCAGCTGGCCAGCACTGGCAAAGCCCTCGGCCTTGTGTCCAGAACTGGGGGAGGATTTGTGAATGGGCGCTGCCATTAGTTCCCCTTGTTTTAGCTCGACCCTCCAGCGAGAGCTGTGGTTGTCCTGGAGCAACCTTTTCCACCAGTTCAATCATTCTCCTAAGCCTATGCACCCTCCAGCTTCAGCCCTCAGGCAGTCTCCACAGCACACTCACGCTTCCAGCAAGGTTCGGAGCACTCTGCAGCGGTCTGGCAAGCACCTCGGATGACAAGTGAGGAGTCTGGCCCTCACCAGCGGCCACTCCCCAACCTCCCAGCATCTATCTATCTGGAGGCTGTGGGTGGACGTCCATGCTATGCACACAGTCCTGCTGGGAGAAGAATTCACTCGCCACCCCCGGGTTCAACAGAGGCTCATCCAGTTCTGCACCTGCTGGAGCCCACAGGCATTTGACCTGCGGGGTGATTTTGAGGTGTCCTTATTTCTGTCTTCTCCCACACCCCTCCCCTTTCTGCAGATGAGGGGGAGATCAGGAGGCAGCCTGGCCCACAAGTTGCAGGGCTGGGTAGAACCAGCTGAGAGGCGGATGCAGGGCACTGGGTGTGGACCCGGGCATGGGGTCGGGCACACAGCCCCTCAGCAAGGGATGACCAGTAGAGCATCCCCTGTTTTGTTTCTCACTCTTTCCTCTTCTCCTAACGTTTGGGCATCAGAGTAAAAATTGAAAAGTGGCCGTGCTAAGCTAAGCTTGTGTTGCCTCTTAGGAAGATGAGGATGCGTTCCACCTCCTGTAGCATCACTGTCAGACGCACTGTAATGAGTTGCATTAGCCACCGAGCCAACGTGATGATTTGGCAGGTACCTGTACACATCTCTGTCAACTTAGTGAACACACATCCACGGTCCATTGTCATAAAATAAGAGATGACAGCTCACAGCTCCTACTGTAGGCATCCATCCCTCCAAGGCCATCACCTCCTGTGGTGGTCAAAAATGTGAATATTGCCAAGATATCATCATATAATGATGCAATGATATCACGGACTCACAGGCATGACTGTGGGATCTTTGGAGGAAGGGGGTGATGACAACCAAGGCGGCTGACAACAGAAAATGCACGGACAGGTCGTTTGAAACCTGCCTCGGTGTTGTGTGACAGAGGCCAGCTGTGATGGGGCAGATGACACACTGTCCATCTCATCATGGGGGATCATACCTGGTGCCCTCAGAGAGGGTCTCAGACTAGGAGGAAAATGATGGGTAACAAAGGCTGGTAAAATGCCTGAGCCAGACAGGAGAGGCAGGACGCACAGACAACGCCTCTCAGAGCCCCATTCCAGCTTCATTTCTTCAGTTTCCTGGTTGGAAAATGCAGAATCCAGGAGCTACAACTGCAGAATCCAAAGGTCTAAAAAGAGATCATTTGAACCAAATGAATTTTACATTTTTATTTGCAAGCCTGGAATTTTATTAAAGAACTCATTTGTCATTTGTTTAACTTGTTAAACAAATATTTACCAAGAATTCACATTCATCTTGGGTGCGAAGCAGAAAGGGGTGGAGGCAGCCTGTTTCAACTCCATTGGGAAGAGGAGGGGAAGTTAATAATAGTAATAAACTGTAGAAGCTTTATGGGTTCGATTCTTTCATAACACAAGGGTCACTGGGATCTAAATGGACTTTTCCATGGTCGAAGCGCTGTCTTTTTGAAACTCAGAGTGGTTAGGAAGGGGGAGGGGGCTGTGGTCCTCAGTTGCACCCCTCTGTGAGTACCAAGGCTCCATGTGTGGGGGTCCTCTGCTCGGTACCTCCACCTGCTTGATTGACAGGTGGTGCGATCTTTTGCGGTGTCTTCATGCCCAATGACTCCTCCTTTAAGTCCCTGCTGGGAGGAGAGAGGGTTCTCCTGGACTCACTCTGCTGCTGCCCATGAAGCCCTGGCTGGGTGTCTGACACCTGCTGTGCCCTGTGCTGTGGGTGGGGTCTGGGGGACTTGCCACATCTCCCAATGCCACCAGATACCTGCCACAGCCGTCACCCCTCACCACCAATCTCCCTAATGCACCAGAACAGTGCTTCCCTAATCATTTTGTCAACTTATTTTGGATGTAGAATATATAAAGGATTAGCATAACCTATTTATATCCTCTTTCTGCTTGTGCATTTAAAAGAAGAGTTTAAAAAAAAGTAGGACTATGGCTTAGCACGTAAAGCCACCACCTGCAGTGCCGGCATCCCATATGGATGCTGGTTCAAGTCCCAGCTGCTCCATTTCTGATCCAGCTCCCTGCTAATGCACCTGGGAAAGCAATGGAAATTGGCCCAAGTGCTTGGGCCCCTACACCCATGTAGGAGACCCGGAAGAAGCTGCTGGCTCCTGGCTTCAGATATGCCCAGCCCAAATGTTGCAACCACTGGGGAGTGAGCCAGTGGATGGAAGGCCTCTCTCTCTCTCTCTCTCTGTAACTCTACCATTCAAAATAAATACAAAACTCTTCAAAAAAAAAAAAAAGCCATATAAGTCAACTCTGTCGCTCCCCGTCTTCGTGGAGGAACGACACAGGACCCTGCGCTGTTCTTTTGTCTGCTCGGCCCTTCCCGGGTTTGCTGCTGGTTCTTCCCGGGTTGGCTACCATCCCTTCCACCTCCGTGGAAGGGCGGTTTCCCCTGCCACTTTCCCTACTTCCGCAGGGGAGCGGCACACCACCGGCCGGCTCTCTCGGGGGCTGCTCAGATGTTCCTCAGGTGTTCCCGGTGCATGTTGTCTCTCTCCTCCTTTATAGTCCTCTTCCACCAATCCCAACTCTGCTACCCACACGCCGAGTACGCTGCTCTCCTCCAATCAGGAGCAGGTCCTACAGTTTATTGGTTGAACTGGAGGCAGCTGTGCAGAAGCTGCCTTCTTCTCTCCCAGCGCCATATTGTGGGAGAGCAGATGCATAGAATAAGTCTTAATTCGAGTAACAGTCTAGTCCGAGTTGCTCCCAGTTGCTCCCCACAAACTCTTTCACAAGCTGTATTTACATAACACTGGGAGACACCATTGGCTAGAACAATTGGGATAGACTGTAGGAGTGTGTTAAAGAGAAGAACAGGTGTTCAGGAAGGACTTGTCTGCTCCAGATAAGTTGGTGGGTCTGTGTGGAGCTGTTTCTTCTTCCCTACCCCTCCAGGGTTAGGGTTAGGGTGAGGGTGAGGGTTAGGGTTAGGGTGAGGATGAGGGTGAGGGTTAGGGTTAGGGTTAGGGTGAGGGTGAGGGTTAGGGTTAGGGTGAGGGTGAGGGTTAGGGTTAGGGTTAGAGATAGGGTTACGGTTAGGATTAGGGACAGGGTTAGTGGTAAGTTTAGTGTTAGGGATAGGGATAGGGATAGGGTTAAGGTTAGAGTTAGGGGTAGGGGGTAGGGTTAGGGTGAGGGTGAGGGTGAGGGTGAGGGTGAGGGTGAGGGTTAGGGTTAGAGATAGGGTTATGGTTAGGATTAGGGACAGGGTTAGTGGTAAGGTTAGTGTTAGGGATAGGGATAGGGTTAGGGTTAGAGTGGGGTAGGGGGTAGGGTTAGGGTTAGGGTTAGGGTTAGGGATAGGGTTAGGGATAGGGATAGGGCTAGGGGTAGGGGTAGGCCAGCAAGGCCTGTGTTGCCTCCAATGAGACTCATGGCATGTGTTATAGGGAGGCAGGCTCTGAGAACTGTTGTAATGTTCTGAACACTCGGGAGTGGGGAGCAAGGCGGCTTCAGAGGGGTTGGGTGTTACTGGCAGGGTGGTGGTTTTCATCGAACCAGGGCTGCTCCCAGCCACACTGACCTGGGTGTTTCCTGGAGGCCACAGAGGGCAAATGTGCAAATCACTCAACTCGTGGAGTTTAAACAGCAGCTCCTAAATTGTACAATTTGGGACATGCTTAAGCTGACTTGCCCCAAACAGTAGAGTTAGAAACATACCAGGAGATTCCAATTCAATCCCATCAAGGTGGCATGTACCAATGCCATCTCACTAGTCCAAGTGATCAATTTCAGTTCACAATTGATCATAATGATAGGACTAAGAATCAAAGGGATCACATAAACAAGACTAGTGTCTGCTAATACTAACCGATAGAACAAAAAAGGGAGAGAACGATCCAACATGGGAAGCGGGATACACAGCAGACTCATAGAATGACAGATGTCCTAAACAGCACTCTGGCCTCAGAATCAGCCCTTAAGGCATGCGGATGTGGCTAGAAAGCCCATGAGAGTATTTTAGGCATGGAAAGCCAAGACACTCTGGCAAAACAACAACAATAACAACAACAACAACAACAACAAACCTAAATGAAAGATCTCCACGAGTGAGATCCCAGTGGAAAGAATGGGTCATCAAAGAGGGAGGTACCTTTCTCTGAAGGGAGGAGAGAACTTCCACTCTGACTATGACCTTGTCTAAATATGATAAGAGTCAATGAACTCAGGAGGCTTCCATGAACTCAGGAGGCTTCCATGGCCTTGGCAACTCATGACAAGAGCCTAGGGAGATTGCTGATGCCATAAACAAGAGTGTCAAATTGTTAAGTCAAGAACAGGAGTCACTGTGCACTTACTCCTCATGTAGGATCTTGGCCCTTAATGTGCTGTACATTGTGATTTAATGCTATAACTAGTACTCAAACAGTACTTTTCACTTTGTGTTTCTGTGTGGGTACAAACTGTTGAAATCTTTGCTTGATATATACTAAACTGATCTTCTGTATATGAGAAATGAAAATGGATCTCTATGTGAATGGAAGGGGAGAGGGAGCGGGAAAGGGGAGGGTTACGCGTGGGAGGGAAGTTGTGGGGGGGAGGCCATTGTGATCCATAAGCTGTACTTTGGAAATTTATATTCATTAAATAAAAGTTAAAAAAAAAAAAAAACCAGCAGTTCCTGCAGAGCTAGTGAGGCTCCGGGGTTATGCTAATGACTGGATTGAGAGTGACAGGAAGACGTCGTCGTCCTCATCAGTGACAGTCTTCTCCAGACAGCAATCAGTTGGCTCCTAAATATTGTGTGCGCATAGATAAATAAATAAATGGGCCAGAAATGAGATGCTAATGACGGACTTGGCGGGAAGTCATTTGCTCGGGATGCAAACGGCATCTCTGGGAGAGGCGTGGGTATCCCTGGCACATAGTCTAATAACTAATGCTAATTACTTGCAGCATCATTTGCATACCATCAACAGGCAGAAGCCTCTGAGGGCCTAGGTTTCCTCTTTTCTTTTTTTTTCTTTCCTTCCTTCCTTCTTTTTTGTTTAAAGATTTATATATATATATTTTTAAATTTTTGACAGTCAGAGTTAGACAGTGAGAGAGAGAGACAGAGAGAAAGGTCTTCCTTCTGTTGGTTCACCCCTCAAATGGCAGCCACGGCCAGCGCTACACCTATCCTAAGGCAGGAGGAGCCAGCTGCTTCTCCTGGTCTCCTATGGGGTGCAGGGCCCAAGCACTTGGGCCATCCTCCACTGCACTCCCTGGTCACAGCAGAGAGCTGGCCTGGAAGAGGGGCAACTGGGACAGAATCCGGTGCCCTGACCGGGGCTAGAACCCAGGGTGCCGGTGCCGCAGGAGGAGGAATAGCCTAGTGAGCCGCAGCGCCGGCCCAAGATTTGTTTATTAATTTGAAAGTCAGAGTACACAGAGAGGCGAGGCAGAAAGAGAGAGAGAGAGAGGTCTTCCATCCGATGGTTCACTCCCCAGTTGGTCAATGGCCAGAGCTGTGCAGATCCGAAGCCAGGAGCCAGGAGCTTCTTCCGCGTCTCCCACTTGGGTGCAGGGCCCAAACACTTGGGCCATCCTCCACTGCCTTCCCTGGCCACTGCAGAGAGCTGGATTGGAAAAGGAGCAGCCGGGACTAGAACTGGCCGCTATATGGGATGCCGGAGCTTCAAGCCAGGGTTAACCCACTGTGCCACAGCGGCCCCCCTCCTACTATTCATTCAGAAATGAGCCAGGCTAAACAAGCACTTGCTAGCGCGAAGGATGGCTGCAGGAGCTGTAGCTCCTGGCACGGCCTCTTGGGGGCTGGCAGCTTTTAGCTAACAGGCTCCAAACATAAAGACAGACGCATAGATCTGTCTGTAGATAAATGTCAGACATACGTCTTTATATCTATCTATCTATCTATCTATCTATCTATCTATCTATGTCTTTATATACTTACATATACCTGTCTTTTTCATGCCTTTATATATGTGCATATATCTCCATATCTTTACATGTATATCAGTATATATGTTTGTCTTTATATATCTGTCCTCGTATCTAAATGTCTTTATGTGTATCTGTCTTTATATATAGTTATATGTCTGTATTGTCTTTATATATATCTGTCTTTATTATGTTTTTATCTTTATTTATATTTGTCTTTACATCTATTTTTATGTCTTTATAGCTGTGTCTTTATATGTATACCCATCTATATATAGTTGCATATATCTGTGTTATGGCTTTATATATCTGTATCTATAATCTGTCTAGATGTCTTTTATGTCTTTACATCTGTCTTTGCAGGTTTATATATGTGTGTGTGATCTGTTTCTATATATCTCTGTTTCTGTAGACGTGGAATCTCCGTCGTGTGCATGGTCTATTTCCTATCCTACACGCATCCTACGCTGCCCTAACAACGACACTCAAGTGTGTCCGAGCGCCCACTCAGCCCCAGGCTCCGCTCTGGCCGGCCGCGTGACCCAGGGGTGCGCACAGGGGCTGGGGCTCTGCGGGGCGGGCGCGACGCGGGATGCGCCTGCGGGGCGGCCCGGGAGTGCGGAGAGCGGGGCTCTTCCAGCGGCCCTGCAGGAGACACCCGCGCCCTGCTCGCTCGGGTCCGCCAGGCGCTCTCCGCTCCCCCAGGGACTGGCGGGGAGGGAAGGCGAGGGTGTCCGCCCGGCGGTGGCTGACAGCCTGGGATCCCCGCTGCCTGGCTCCTGGCTCAACGCTCAGTCGGGGCACCCCGGAAACAGCGGCGTGGGCGCCTGGGGCTGTGCGCGCCCGGCTGTGCGCGCCCCCGGCTGTGCGCGCCCCCGGCTGTGCGTGCCCCTGGCTGAAACGTGTGGTCCCCGGCGCAGCTCAGCCCACGGCGGCGGCTGTCTGGCTTTTTGCTGCTGTTTTGTTGGGGTTTTCTGATTTAAAAAAATGGCAGTAGGACCAGGTTTGTTATCTCTGTGCAGGCTGAGAAGATGGAGAAAATGGAGTGTGATTTCTCTGCCATCCACTGTGCGGAAATCTCAACTGGAAGTGCACTCCTCGCTGTTTCCCTCCGTGTTGGATTATCTGTGGACGAGAAACGGGAGCAAGACACTGAACATAAAGCTAGTCTGCTTTTTTTTTTTTTTTTTTTTTTTAAAGATTTACTTATTTGAAAGGCAGAGTGACAGAGAGGGAGGAGACAAAGAAAGATCTTCCATCCTTTGGTTCACTCCCCAGATAGCCCCAAGGGTCGGAGTTGGGTGGGTCAGAAGCCAGGAGCCAGGAGCTTCTTCCGGGTCTCCTACGTGGGTGCAGGGGCCCAAGGACTTGGGTAACTTCCTCTGCTTTCCCTGGCACACTACCAGGGAGCTGGATTGCAAGTGTAGCAACCAGGACTCGAACCCGTGCCCATATGGGATGCTAGCGTCACAGATGGTGGCCTAACCTCCTATGCCACAGCAATGGCCCTGCACCCTTGCTGTTCTAAACTTGAAGTTTCAGTGTCACTTCATTTGTATTATAAATATGCCTTAAACGTATTCTGTTTATTATATTTTAACCTCTGAAAAACACTCCTGTGGCTAACAAAAAACTCCTCCTAGGACTAGCCAATTGCTTTTTTTTTGAGGGTTTGGTTTTTTTTTAAACTTTTATTTAATGAATATAAAGCCAATTGCTTTTAAAATTTTTGAAGAATTATTAATTGAGACAGAGGGGATGAGGGGAGCATTGCTATCCATTGATTCCCTTCCCAAGTGCCTGCGGTGGCCAGAGCTGGGCTGGGTTCACAGCTGGGGACCAGGAACTAGGAACCCAATCCCGGTCTCCCACAGGGGTGACAGGGACTCAGTTACTTGAGCCAGCACTCCTGCTCCCCAGAGTCTATGCGAATGGAGCCAGAACTTGGAGAGCCCAGCGCCTCAGCCTGGGACATGAGCGTCTTAACTGCCAGGGTAGGGGCCCAGTCCTGCCAATTCTTCAAGATGGCACAGAGCCGGCCTGGGCTGGGCCTTTGCTCTCCACCCACCAAAGCTAAAGCCTGTCTCTTCTATGGCTCCGTATTCCTTCTTCTGCCTTAATTATCCCAGGGACAGGTGCCAGGCAGGTAAGGGCCACTCCTCCAGTCCAAACACCAGGCGACAGTATTCAAACCAGCCAGTCTCAAGCCGTGCACCTGCCCTACCCAAGGAAAGCCGTGACCTGGCCCTTCCCTGGGGCTTGCTGTGCGTGCAGCACCTCTTAGTGTTGGTGCTTCCTGAGCCTCTTATCTTGTGATCCCACCTGCCTGACCCTCTCCTGGAAGAAAACCCAACATCTTTCAAGGAGAACAAAACAGGAAACTTCCTACGATTAAAATACAGAACCGTTGTAAATGTGTTATTAATAATATAGAGCAGTTTTCTGAGCTGTGAAATGTGGGATTTTACTAACAAATTAGACAGTCAAAATACCTTTGTAGCTTGGTAAATTTGACTCGTGTGCCCATGTCTGCTCAAAATCATATGTAGGAAGTCTTGTCTCCAAATGAACTTTGTTGGATTTAATTGTATGTTGTTCAGTGAATTCATTATGGCACCCTTGACAATAGTTTTCTAATTCCTTTTCCTACAGGTGTAACCGTGGTCCTTGCATTCGGGAATAGGTTTAGGCATACACGGATGTCAGTCAGTGCAGGAATCAAACTACAGCCCATTGCTCAGTGTCACCGTCTGCTGTTTGTCACACTTAGCAAGCTCAACACCTTAAAGCAACACACGTTTGTCGTTTCACAGTGTCCACGAGTCAGGAGTCTGCGTTTGGATTAGTTGTGCCTTGTGCTCAGAGCCTCAAAAAGCTACACGCAGGCTGTTGCCTGGGCTGAGTTCTCATCTGGGTCCTTGACTGGGGAAGGATCTGCATGCCGGCTCTCTCCCATTGTTGGTGGAATTGATGTGTGGCCTGGGGCTGAGGTTCCTGGCTACCAGCAGGGGGCTCTCTCCCTAGCTCAGGGACTCTGTCACGTGGCCCTCTCCTCGGTGGTTTACAACCGGGCAGCCTGCATCTTCAGGGCTGGCGGGAGACCCTCTTTCTCCCCAGTCTGAGGAGTGTAACCTAATCAAGACAGGGACTTCCCAAGGCCAGAGGGGCTGCATGCTGGGTAAAGCTGCTGCCTGCTGCGCTGGCATCCCACAGGGGCACCAGTTCGAGTCCCTGCTGCCCCACTTCTGATCCAGCTCCCTGCTAATGTGTCTGGAAAGGCAGCAGAGGATAGCCCAAATACTTGGGTCTCTGCACCCATGTGGGAGAGCTGGAGGAAGCTCCTGGCTCCTGACTTTGGATCAGCTCAGCTCCGGCTGTTGTAGCCATTTGGGAAGTGAACCAGCAGATGGAAAATCTCTCTCTCTCTCTCTCTCTCTCTCTCTCTCTCTCTCTCTCCTTCTACCTTTCAAATAAACAAATAAATCTTAAAAGAAAAGGACTTCCCATTTTCTCTCAAGCACAGGGGTCACTGGGGCCACTTTTGTGTGCCGACAAGTCTGATGCTTTAGGGGTGCCTAAGGAGATTGTAGACGTGTTTTTTACACACAGGAAAGATGGCATTTATTTCCCAGCTCAAGCATTTGAGGAACTACGCTGCTTGTTTGCTCAATCATTCATGTATTTTCGGAGAAGTAGAATCTAATAGATTCTCTCTACTCACTGGAGCACCCAGCCCCCTACTATGTGAGTGCTGGCTGGCACAAGGAACCTAAAATCTGGTCCCCCAACCTCCTGATGGGACAGCCCCATGGCACACTTAATGTTCCTGAAATAACTGCCCACCCTCTCCCATCTCACACACACACACACACACACACACACACACACCCCGTATTCCGTGGATTCAGTCAAGGCTACACATCATCTGAAGCCACATTCTTGCTTAGCTCCTCTGCTTCTCTGCTGCCCCCCCCCGTCCCCTCCCACCCCCCACAGGTGTCTCCTAAAGGGCACCCTTGCATCGCCTCCCGAGCGCTGAGTCCCTGAGTCGGGCTCCGCTTCTGGGGAGCCTGACCCGAGACGTCCATCTTGCCCAGTGCTGCAGGACACCGGCCACCTGCCTGGGTGCAGGGACCCAAGTATTCGGGCCGTCCTCTGCTGCCTTCCAGACATGTTAGCAGGGAGCTGCATCAGAAGTGGGGCAGCAGGGACTCGAACTGGTGCCCACGTGGGATGCCAGTGCTGCAGGCAAGTCCAAGCTTGCTTCCTGGCCTTGCCACTCACTAGCTATGTGGACTTGGTGTTTAATCCAAGTCTCAGTTTCCCTACCAGTAAGATGGATGTCATACAGGTAAGAGGTAAGAGAGAAGGTGTGTAATGGGAGACCAGGAGAAGCACCTGGCTCCTGCCATCGGATCAGCACGGTGCGCCAGCCGCAGCGCGCGGGCGGTGGCGGCCATTGGAGGGTGAACCAAGGCAAAGGAAGACCTTTCTCTCTGTCTCTTTCTCTCACTGTTCACTCTGCCCGTCAAAAAAAAATGCCGGTTGTAGAATAAATGAGAAATGGCACATTTCTAACTCCACCATTTGGGCAAGTCAGCTTGAGCATGTCCCAAATTGTACATCTCCTCCCTCTCTTATTCCCACTCTTATATTTAAGAGATCACTTTTCAGTTAAACTTATCACTTGGACTAGTGAGATGGCAATGGTACATGCCACCTTGATGGGATAGTTTTGGAATCCCCAAAAAGCAGCGAGTCCCGCCTGCCCCGCCCACCCAGCCACCCACCGACCTGCTTTGTGCCAGTCTCATCTGAACTGTTCTAGGAATTCTGTGGAAATGGAATTGTGCAGGATGTGGGCTTTGGGGTCTGGCTACTTCCCCTCAGTGCGGTGTCCTGTAAGTTCATCCGTGTGGCACCTGTTCGGAGAGAAATTGCCCGCTGAACAGACGCCATTCATCAGTCGATGGCTGCTTGGTTGTTTGCATTTGGGGGCTTCATGAAGGACTCTTCTCTGAACATTGTAGAGCTGTGTTTGATTTCCCTGGGGGTGAGTAGGTGCATGTGAGTGGCAGACTTGAATTCCTTCCTTACACAGTGTGTTGCCTGCTTCTGCACGGGGCCTGTGCCCGTGTGGCTGGGCTTCCGGAACTCAGTGACCTGCGACTGGCCAGATGACCAGGCTCCTTACAGATGGGCAAGCTTGTTCCTGGGGTGAGCAGGAGTGGACGGCCAGAGACTCTCTGGGTTGAGTCCCCGAGTGCTTGGTGCACTGTTGCTCTGAGCGTGGCTGCATTAGAGGGTCTGCAAATCCACTCACTGCTATCCACGACCAGACTTGTGACCACAGATGACCAGGACAGCCAGGAGAGCCGTTCGGAGAGGGTCCACTCCTCTGCTCCTTTACATGATGTCTGCCGTTGAAGAGAACATTGTTCGGTGACACGTGTCAAAGCCCAGTAATGACGATCTTTCCGAGCCTTGTGGCAGGTATGAAGACCATGGCAGTGGGGGAGAGAGATTGGGCTCCACTCTGAATACAGCACTCGTGGGGGGACGCATAACCACGGGGCAGGGGGCTGGTCCGAGGGTGGACAGTCACTAAGAGGAGACATCGGGGCTCGGGGAGATTCTGCCAACGAGACAGGATTCTAGCTTGAGAGAGGCCGGGTTCAGACAGCGCTGGGGGAGGGGGCGGATGAGAGACGCCGCCAGGCAGCCATATTGTCAGATGTTAGAGCAGGGTTCTGGGGACGCTGATGTCGCGGGGTTCTTTGCTCAGACTGGATTTCTCTAGAACGTGCACGGGTGGGGCTAGGAGGGCTTCTGAGTGGTCAAACAGAGCAGCTTCGGGCATCAGCTTGCACGTGGTGAATCTGGAACAGAAAACAGGATCTGTGGGATCAGCCCAGCTCCGGCCGCTGCAGCCATTTGGGGAGTGAGCCAGCAGGTGGAAGACCTCTCTGTGTCTCTCCCTCTCTCTGTGACTGGTGGGAGGCAGGCGCAAGCTCAGAAGATGACAATACCAAGGCAAGGTCCCAGAGTGGTGGTGCCCAGGGGAGCAGCAGGGGGCGCCTGGGGGTCATTGTGGTCTCCCCAGGCTGCACACAGGAAGCCCTGGCTTGTGCTTCTGTTAGGGACAGAGGCAGGACTGAGGGACCCAGGGACACCTGCTCCGGGGCCGTGCAGCTGGCAATGGGCTGCTCCAGACCAGGGCCCAGCCTCTTGGGGTTGCTCATGTCGGGCCTGACACACACAGCAGAGGAAAAGACAGACAAGGAGGAGGCGCCACGCCAGACGCCCCAGGGAGAGTGGCCGGCCGCTGTCTCCAGGCCTCTGGGCGCTGTGGCTTCCAGGATCCCCGTGGGGCTCTGAGCCCCTGGCTCCTCATCTGGAGCGTGCTCCCTCCCTCTCCGCCGCAGTGCTCGCAGGAGGCTCAAGCCACGCGGCTGGGAGAGGCTCTGTGAGCTCTAAGAGGCTCCCAGCAGAAGGCGCCGGCGTTCCTGGGGCCAGCAGCTGGCTGGCTGTGTGTCTCAGACCTCCCGGGCGCATGCGCACACACAGTATCTGCCCCATCCCTGGGCCTCGCACTCGGTACCCCAGGCACTGGGGCGGGTTCTGGCTGTGAGTCTGCTCGCAGGGCTGGGACTCACCAGCTGGCCCGTGCAGGGATTATCAGCCTGGGCTGCCCATGGATTGCCCAAGCAGTACAATAAGGAGAGAGACTCCATTTCTCCAAGCCCTTCCCTCCGCCCACCTCCAGCATGGAGACCCCGACAGTGCCTCCCTTGGGGCCCATGGGAAGTCAAACTCTTGCCCCCTGCGCAGGAACCCCCAACCGCTCACTCCTCACTGCAGCAAAACCGAAGCTACTGCTGGCACCGTGACCTCCACGCCTTGACTCACACCCTTCCACAGCCTAACAATTGCAGCACCAATCTTGACTTCCAACCAACTTTTTTTTTTTTCTTTTTGACAGGCACAGTGGACAGTGAGAGAGAGAGACAGAGAGAGAAAGGTCTTCCTTTGCCGTTGGTTCACCCTCCAATGGCCGCCGCTGCAGCCGGCGCACCGCGCTGATCCGATGGCAGGAGCCAGGAGCCAGGTGCTTTTCCTGGTCTCCCATGGGGTGCAGGGCCCAAGCACCTGGGCCATCCTCCACTGCACTCCCTGGCCATAGCAGAGAGCTGGCCTGGAAGAGGGGCAACCGGGACAGAATCCGGCGCCCCAACCGGGACTAGAACCCGGTGTGCCGGCGCCACAAGGTGGAGGATTAGCCTATTAAGCCACGGCGCCGGCTCAACTTCCAACCAACTTTTAAAAATTAGTTCATTTAAAAGGCAGAGCAGCAGAAAGAGACACAGAGAGAGGGGAACATGTTCCACCTACTGGTTCAGTCCCCAGTTGGCCACAATAGCCGGAGTGGGGCCAGGCTGAAACCAGGAGCCAGGAAATCCACCCCAGGTCTCCCAGGCGGGGGACAGGGGTCTAAACACCTGGGCCGTGGTCTGCAGCCTCCTCAGGAGCTGTAGCAAGGAACCGGATCAGGAGCAGAGCAGCAGGGGCTTGAGCCGGCATTCCTGCATGGGATGCCCATACCACAAGTGGCGGCTTCACCTGCTGCACCACAATGCCGGCCGCAGCCTAACCAGTGCTGGGTGGAGGCTGGCCTCGCCTTCTTCGGGGCAACCATGCGATAGAAGGTTTTGTAGCACCGAAGCCCAGCCATCAGAGAGGTGGTTTTACTTATTTGCAGGATGGCTTGGTCATGGGGTTTGTGCGTCCTGAGGCCGGGGGCTGGGGTCCAATCCCTGTTCTCCGCCCGTCCTGTAGATTGGCACTTTTCTCTCAGTTGACCTTGCCAGAGGGCTCTGTGGGCGGACTCTTGTGTGTTTTGCTGTAGCCTTTAGCTTTCTAGTCCCAGATCTCAGAAGCTCAGACACCCCCTGTGACCCCATAACTGCCACACACATGCCAAGAGTCGGGCTAATCCATCTCGGCTATTTCTTTCTTTTTTTCTTTTTTTTTTTTTTTTTTTTTTTTTTTTTTTGACAGGCAGAGTGGACAGTGAGAGAGAGAGACAGAGAGAAAGGTCCTCCTCCTTTTTGCCGTTGGTTCACCCTCCAATGGCCGCCGAGGCCGGCGCACTGCGGCCGGCGCATCACGCTGATCTGAAGCCAGGAGCCAGGTGCTTCTCCTGGTCTCCCATGGGGTGCAGGGCCCAAGCACTTGGGCCATCCTCCACTGCCTTCCAGGGCCACAGCAGAGAGCTGGCCTGGAAGAGGGGCAGCTGGGACAGAATCCGGTGCCCCGACTGGGACTAGAACCCAGTGTGCTGGCGCCGCAAGGCAGAGGATTAGCCTAGTGAGCCGCGGCGCCGGCCCATCTCTGCTATTTCTACTTCCTCCTGTGCTCATGACTTCCCGTGAGGAATCGGGGTCTCACTCGTAGCGGTGACCATGAGGACGCCAGGCAGCCCTGTGCTGGGGAACCTCAAGCAGAGCCTAGGGCTGGGGTTCTCTCCAGGGGACCCCTGCAAGGAAGGGACATCCACGGAACCTTCTAGCCCTACGTTCTAGAAGGTTCCACCAGCTGTTAGTAATGGAAGCATCTCAGTGACTCTTGTCGGGCACTAGATGGCGACCGGGCATCAAGAAGGCTCAGCAGCTGTGGTCTGGGACCAGGGACCTGGGCTTGGTGGGCGCGGTCATCAGACTGTCCACAGGAGGGGACTGAGGCTCTGTGGGGTGAGAATGACACCCTGGGGTCACGCTAAGTCTGTGCCCATGGACGGCATCTGAGCTCTCTCAGCTCATGGCTGAGGCTGGGGGGTTCAGCCAGGGAGCAGGGCCACGTGGTGACAGTGGCAGGGGCACTGTGTGCAGCACAGGAGGAGGGAGCCGCCCGGCTCTGCAGCAGCCACTGGAGTCTGTCCCAGGGGCTTTGGAAGCCTGAGGAGGGGCCGAGTGCCACGCCTGCTGCCCAGGGCTGCCCTGCAACCCCCTGGATGGTTCCCAGGGTGCTCTCCTAGCAATGACACATTTTAAGCTCCTACCCCTGGCCATGCACTGCCTTGAGCATGTTGCGTGTATCAAGCCTCACTCTAAACTCTATGCGGCACTGCCATCCTCATCCTTCTGTGGGTGGGGAGCCAGAGGCCAGAGCGATTGGGGGCGGCTCTGTGGCATAGCGGGTAAAGCCACTGCCTGTAGCACCGGCATCCCAAATGGGCGTCGGTTCAAGTCCCGGCTGCTCCACTTCTGATCCAGCTCTCTGCTGTGGCCTGGGAAAGCAGTAGAAGATGCCCAAGTCCTTGGGCCCCTGCACCCACGTGGGAGACCCAGAAGAAGCTCCTGGTTCCTGGCTTCGGATTGGCCCAGCTCTGGCCATTGTGGCCATCTGGGGAGTGAACCAGCCGATGACTCTCTCTCTCTCTTTCTCTCTCTCTGCCTCTCTTTAACTCTGCCTTTCAAATAATAAATAAATAAATCTTTTTTTAAAAAACGGAGTGATTAGGAAACTTATCCAAGGTCATTCAGCTAGTAGATGGCAGACTGGGATTTGGCTGCTGGCTCAAGGTCATTCCTGTCCGTTGTTCCGTGCTGCTTTTGAAACGGCCAGTGTGGACAGATACCCTATTTGCTTACGAATCACAGGGCTCTTGCCGTGGCTCCTGAGGTTAGAGCAGAAGAATGGTCTCGCCTGGGGCAGCAGGGAGCAGGGCTGGAGGTGAGGCTGTGGGCAAACTCAACCGGGAGACCCTCAATGCCTCCCCTGGGCAAACCCAACCCTGAGACCCTCAGTGCCTCCCCTGGGCTCCCCTAGCGGCTCACTCCGTTCAAGGAGCTCCTTCTCCTGCTGGGAGGTCAACTTGTTGGCCCCAGTCGGGTCTCGGTGGGACCGCGGAACAGGAACCAAGAAGGATCCCACATCCCAGGATGACTGGATGAAGCCAGTGACAGCCTGTTCACTCCAGTGCCACTTCACCAAGGTGCGTGCTGAGCGGGAGTCCTCACAGCCCCCGGGGCCAGCTCATGGCAAAGGTACATGTGGCCACCACCTGGGCCATTCTGGGCTCCGCCTGGCCCCTGGTCCCTAAGGCCTCTACCTGGCAAGATGTTTTCCAGGGACCGCAGGCTGGGGTGGCGAGGGGACACCCTCCTGTGCCTGCCCTCCCTGAAAGCAGACTTGAACTCCTGTTTTCTTGTGCTGCTTCAGAACACCTTCACTTTCAAATTAAATTTCTGCAGTGTCAGATTTTCAGCGACTGGCAAGACTATGGTGATTTGAAAGGCCGGGGGCTGTCCTTAGCCATTAGCTAAAATGTGGCATTCCCGGAGAACGCTGCCGTCCCCAGCTCCCGTACTGCTCAGTCAAGTTCTTTGTTGACAGCCACACAGCACGATGCTCCTCTGCCTTCGTCACACCCTGGCTGGCAGCTGCACGCTCTTGGGTGTGATCTTCGTTCCCACCCCTCCCAATGCACTAAGTCCCATGCCTGCTTTTGAAAGCCAGAATGGCCAGGAAGTGTCTCAAAACATCTGCCACGCCCATTTTGGTTCATAGGCCGAGCAATGGCATAGAGGCGGTGATGTGGGAGTGGGCGTTTAGGCAGCTGTTATGATGCCTACAGCCCACAGCAGAGTTCTTGGATCTGGGTCCTGGTTGAGATCCTGCTGATGCAGACCTTGGGAGGTAGCAGTAGGTTCCTGCCACCGACATGGGGGGTCTGGATTGAGTTCCTGGCTCCTGGCTTTGGCTCCGACTCCATCCCAGCCGCTGTGGGCATTTGGTGAGTCAGTGAGCAGATGGAGGTTTTCTCTCTGTTTGCCGATTTCCAAGCTACTCTGCCTCTCAAACAAAACTTTTTAAAAAGTGAGGATGGGCCGGCACCGCGGCTCACTAGGCTAATCCTCCACCTGTGGCACCGGCACCCCAGGTTCTAGTCCCGGTTGGGGTGCTGGATTCTGTCTTGGTTGCTCCTCTTCCAGTCCAGCCTCTGCTGTGGAGTGGAGTGGAGGATGGCCCTGGTCCTTGGGCCCTGCACCCGCATGGGAGACCAGGAGAAGCACCTGGCTCCTGGCTTCAGAACAGCGCAGTGTGCTGGCTGCAACACGCCAGTCATAGCGGCCACTTGGGGGGTGAACCAACAGGAAAAGGAAGACCTTTCTCTCTGTCTCTCCTCTCTCTCACTGTCTAATTCTGCCTGTCAAAAAAAAAAAAAAAAAAAAAAAACCACAAAAAAAGTGAGGATGGGCATAAGGGCTAGATTGAGATAGAGAGGCAGGGGCCCTGTGGATGGCTGGGCAGTGTGTCCGAGACTGCCCCGTGCAGCGCTGTTCCAGGGACCACGCCCCCTCGTTGCATACAGGATCTGATTGCATCCTTTTTTGGCTCTCCAAGGTCAAGGTTCATGCAAAAGGCAACTGACCTTGACTCTTCTGTTCTTCTCTCAACAGCGACGGAGTGTAGCCAGTTTGGTTTCTCTCTCATGGAGGAACAGGAGGTCTCCCGCGAGAACCCAGTCTTTTTGGACCGTGGAAAGCATTCGGGGGGGTGGGGATGCCACCCTCAGGAGCTGCTGCCTTCTCAGCAAACTTCTGCAGGGTGAGGACACGTCTCATCAGCGTCTCCGTTCACACAGCACTTCAGTCTTTGGTTCTCCCGTGTGGAACGCTCTTCCATCCACCGAGTTGCAAACTCATCTTCTAATGTCTCACTAGCAACTCTGGACCAGCCTTTGACGAAGCCAAGAAGACAGAAGACAAGAAGCTCTTCCTTGGAAGCTTTGGGCTCCATATTTAGAGGGACAAAATAGTAAACGTGATCATAGTCTAGACGCAACCATCTCTTATGGATCGCAGGAGGCCAGACTCCTGCCTACCGGGCCACAAGAGTAGTGACACTGCATTAATATTACCCTGTCAACAGCTTCCCTGAGAGGTGCTTAGATAATATTTACGATATCCTGCCATGGTAACTATTCTTGTTTTGAATATCATTAAAAATCTATCAGACTGTAGTAGTGGATTTTTGGTTTAAAATCACACCGGGCTAGCATCTGCTGATACAGCTGCTCCCAACTTGTTAAAATTCTCATGGACAAAGAAGAAACCAAGCACACACACCTGGGCGTGGCCGGCTGGATATGGAGACCTCTGGCCCGGGAGGGAGCTGTGCCTGAGCGGGGCTGCGTAGGATGCAGTTTCCCACACACTGTCTTGGGTTTCTGTCGCGTCTATAGCACATCGCCTACATGTTTGGTGTCTTAAGCTGTTTCCCTCCCAGTTTGGAAGGGCCGAGTGCCATCTGAGGACTTGGGGGGACAGTCCACGTTGACTCCATCTTCTAGATTCCACTTGCAATCCCTGCCTTCAGCTCCTTCCTCCATCTTCAATGCCGGCACTCAGCATCTTCAAAACCCTCTCTCCCCGTGCGTCCTGTGCCTCTGTGTTCCACATCTCCTGACTCTGACTCCCCTGCCTCCCTCTCCTAAGGACCTCGTGTTTCCCTTGGCCTTGCTCCAAGAACCTGGGTTAATTGCTCCATCTCAAGCTACTTGGCTTAATCAGTCAACGAAATCCACTGCTTGCCAGGGGAGGTAACACATTCACAGGTTTTGGGGATGAAGATGTGGACATTTTACGAGGACATTTGTCACGCCGCCACACACAGGTGCACATCCTATGTCCTGGAAGCATCAGGGTTTCCTGAGAAGGGGGATATGAGAGGCTCAGACCTGAACTCACAAACAGTGGGTGGCAGGACAGGTACAGCATCCCTGCCTCCCGCCCCGGCCATCATAATCTCTGCAGGTTTAGATTTCCTTGCAGGGAAGAGGTGTGCTTTGAGTCTTGGCGTGTCTGGCCTGGACAGGTACTTCCCCTGCCTGGTTGCTGACTAGCAGAGTGGTCTTGACTGGCTGCTGGGGACTGCGCACCTTGGATACATGAGGGAGAGGGAGAGGGAGGGCAAGGGAGAGGGAGAGGGAGGGCAAGGGGGAGGGAGAGGAAGGGGGAGGGAGGGGGAGAGGGGGAGAGGAGGGGGGAGGGAGAGGGAGGGCGAGGGGGAGGGGAGGGAGATTCTATGAGTTCACTCCCCAAATGGCCACAACATCCAGGATTGGGCCTCGCTGAAGCTGTGATCCAGGCCAAAGCACTTGCACCAACTACTGCCCACCCGAGTGCATCAGCAGGAAGCTCTATTGGAAGCAGAAAGCTAGGACTCAAACAAGCCCTTCAATGTGGGCCGCTGGCATCGCAAGCAGCTTAACCTGCTATGCCACATCACTAAAGCAGACCTCTGGGCTAAACCTACATTAGACAGGCTGTACACAGAGGCACACAGAAGGAATACGACTCAAAACATCAAAACCGGGGGCCGGAGCCTTCACCACCTCCTTCAAGGTCCATCTTAACAGGCTTCTGAATGAGCTCTCTGATTTCTTCTCATTCACATCAACCTATTCTGTATCCTGTCCCAGAATATTCTTTCTCAGGTATAAGCCAGTCATGTTTTCCTCCTTCTTATGGCCCATTAATGGCTCCACTCTGCCCACTGGATGAAGTCCAAGTTCCTTGGTGGCATTAAAAGCTCCCCATTACCTCCCCAGCTGCCCCTGGGTCCTTTCTCTCCTCTCACACCTCTCAACAGCCCTCTCCATTGTCGGTTTGAGCTCCCAGAGCCCCCCGCCTGCCCCGGTATCTCCATGCCTCTTCTAGTCTCGAACTGGATTCGTGTTCCAGCGCAGAATTCTGCCCTGGGACCAGTCCTCTCTAAGCCCGCCAATCGGGGGGTGGTACAAAAAAAAGCTCAAGTGGCTTCCTGAGCTGACCTACGCATTTTCTCTCTCCAAAGAAGCACACAACATTGACATCATTGTTTTGTGCTACCTAGGGCACCATCTGTGACCTCCTGCCAATCCTCTCCACTCCTATCACCCTGTCTGGATTTTCAATGCACAAATGAGGGCTTGGAGGGTGACCTGCTGCTGGGACACAGACAGCTGCAGCCGCCATTGCTCTACGAATGGACCCAAGTCACCGATTTTTAAATCTGTGCTTCTCAAAGCCTTGATAAATGACCTCATCCCTTAAAGTTTCTGTGCAGAAGCCAGGGTATACAGTGGCTCATAGCTTTAGGACGCAACACAATGTGAGCTGGTGTCCAAAGCCAGCCTTGGGGAAGTCGGGGCAGAAAAGCAGCCTCATCATAAAACCATTCCAGTTTACGTCATCATCAGGGCCACCTTCTCCATCAGACGCTTCCTGCTCCAGGCCCCCGGCACTTTTAAGGGCCCAGCAAAATGTTTCAGTTTCTTTTAAAATAAGGAAAAAAAAAACATTTTAGGGTCAAGGAAGATGTTTGAATGTTTTCTTACATCTGGAATAAATAAAACCAAAAATGAAGACTGTGTTAATTTGCTGGGATCACCGTGACAACACACCGCAGAGCGAGAGGGGCTTCGACAGAAACGCACCTCTTATAGCTTTGGAAGCCGGAAGTCCCAGGTCAAGGTTGCTGCGGGGGTGGGGGGGGGGGCGTCCTCTTCCCGTTCCTTGGCTGGTGGATGTCTGTGCTCTTGCTGCCTCTGCCTCTGCACGTGCTCACCCCTGGGCCCACACATCCCTGGTGTCACCCTCTTGTGTCCAAACTTCCTCTTCTCATGAAGACATCAGGGCCTGCTCTCACGGCCTCTGCTCACATTAATCCCCCCTTTCAAGGCCCTGTCACATCTGACTCACCGAGCCTTTGGAATGCAGGCCGTGGATTTGAGGGGACCTGATTCAGCCCTCACAGAGCCCAGAGAAGTTTGTTACGGTGTAAGGGTCCCCTGCAGGCATCCCTGCCCACGGAAATCCTAACGTGGCCGCAACCCCAGTGGCCACAGATTCGTCTGGTTTTCCACGTGGAGGGGAGTGGGTGGGAAAGCATCTTGGCTGTCACAAGGTTTGACCGCGTTGCTGGCTGCACCTCCACCGCCCCCTCTCAGCTGCTTTGTGGGCCGCCTCGGAGCAGCACACAGAATCAACAAAACCTGTCACAGCGATTCTTACTTAACTTCCTCCCTAAGAGGCGCTACCTATGTGCCCAGTCGTCCATTCAAAGGGAATTTTTATACACCGGATTAATCCAACAAATATTGAATTCTTCTCTACTCAGGTGCAAAGACCTGTGCCAGACCCGGTGCTGAACTTACGGAAGGGAGCCATCCGTGTGTCTCCCAGGTCCCTGTGGTGATGAGATAGCAGCGGCTGCAGCCAAGTGACTCACGCAAGGCACCGGGCCCAGGGGTTGACTAATTCAGGACAGGGAAGACCACATCCTGTCTCGGATTTCTGCTTCTCGTTAGCAGGAGGTCCTGTGTGTTCACGGAGCCCTGCAGACATCAGTCACCTCCATCGGTCACTGGGGCAGATGTCCACGCCTTGAGGAACGTGGGGCCCCCACGGAGAGCAAAGGTCATCCAGGAAGGTAGAGTCGGGATCATGCTGGGTATGAGATGAAGCCATGATTTGGCTCCAAGTGTTAGCCTGGGTGCAGATGGGCTCCTTGATCTTCACCTTTTCCAAGGGGAGTGTGCAGTGAGGGTTTGAGGGTGCCCTGTCTCTCTCATGGCCCCTTTGTGCGGAAGGAGAAGACGGCGGGAGAGGATGTCCTGTGAAACCTCAAGTGCCGTGCTTGCCATTTCTGTGCTGTCGCCACTTCCTCTTGCTTCGCCCGGGGCCTGGTGCGTGGTCCTGCGGGCGGAGCAGCCGGATGTGTCAGTGCCCCTCCCTGAGAGCAGGTGTCCACCGACTGCCATGCAGTGATGGGGGCCAACGTCCTCCGAGCCCTGAGTGGGGCAGGCAGGCGGGAATTCTGCTGCTGCTCAGTGATCCAAAAAGCCAGAAGAGGCAGAGGCCCTGGGAAACGATTTGGGAAAGTTTCACCCTTCCTGCCTCTCCCAGGTCTGGCTCCGTGGGAACAAGAGGTGTAACCCGGACTCGGGCTCCGCGTTGGCCATGACCTCTAAGGAGTAAACTATTAGGGAGGAGCCTATTAAGAAGCATAAATAATTCACATGGGTAGTGGAGCGGCCGGCGGAGCCTTTCCCAGGACTGGCCACAGGCCGTGGATGTGAGTGGTGCCTGTAGATGACAGATTCAGATAATGAGATCAAAGGCACAGAAGTCGTGACTGCTGGTTGTGCTTTTCAAACAAGTCAGGTTAGAAGAGCCTCGCTCTGCCCTGTGCAAGCAGCTTTCACTGTGTTTCTGTCCTGAGAGGCAGGGAGAGTGTAAATATGGAGTGAATGGCAAGAAGGGAGGTCTGCTGTCCATGACCAGGTCTGGACAACTGTGGGCGAGGAATATTGGTTTAGAAACAGGCTCATTGTTCTCTTCCTGAAAGCTGGGGCAAAACTCAGCACCAGATACATCATTTAAAAAAAAATATTTATTTACTTTGAAAGGTAGAGTTACAGAGAGAGGGAGAGAGAGAGGGAGAGACAGGAGAGAGAGAGAGAGAGATCTTCCATCTGCTAGTTCACTCCCCAAATGGCCACAGCGGTGGAGCTGGGCAGATCCAAAGCCAATAGCCAGGAGCTTTCTCTGGGTCTCCCACGCGGGTGCAGGGGCCCAAGCACTTGGGCCGTCCTCTACTGCTTTCCCAGGCCACAGCAGAGAGCTGGGTCAGAAGTGCAGCAGCCTGGACTTGAACCAGCGCCCATAAGGGAGGCCAGCACTGTAGGTAGCGGCTTTAACCCACTACACCACAGCGCCAGACCCCAGATTAATCAATATGCTAAGCCGTTTTGGGATTAATTTAATACTATAACTTGAGGCTGGAAATATTTACGAGCAGCCCATGGCTTCCCCAGTGTGCCCCCTCAGCCCGTCATCTTACGTTATTCGATAATGGTGTTCCACGGTCCTATTTCTGCTTCCAGTGGGCTTCGCGGGCCTGCCCCACTCTGTCCCTCTAAGTCTCAGAATAGGCTCATCAGAAGGGTTCCAACCGTGACGATCCCACTCTACAAGCGCCACAGCTGACTCTGCAGAAGGTCAAGTCCCCGGAAGAGAGAGACGAGAACGTGTGCCTTCCTGCTGCTCTGGGAAGCAGGGCTGGCCCTAGCTGTGTGAGGCCAACTCCGAAACCCTCTTGCCTTGGCTCCCAGGTGTGTGGCCTTGGAAGTGAAGCTGTGGCAGCAGAGGGGAGGCCAGCTCCAGGACATGGGTGCTGGCTTATTCTGCTTTCTGCTATCTTCTAACAACAGAGTTACCTTTCCCGAAACTCCCACTGCAATCCCATCTCATCCCACTCTCCCCAGAGTCTGGGCGCGGTCCCCTCTACTGCCCTAAGCTGCCCAACTGCCTAGGGGTCCCACAGGGACTTCCTGGAGGTGAAGACAACACAAGGCAGTGGGAAGTAACAGAGCGCCTCCCTTTGCTGAGCCCAAGCCCCACACCCCCCAGTGTGCTGGGCAGTTCTGGGCACGGGTCTCCCTCGCCCAGTCCAGCTTCTTCCTTGAGGCCACCATGGTGCTTTGCACAAGTGGAGTAGGAATTTAAAATGCACATGAACTAGCCAGCGGGAGGACCTATCCCCAGAACCCTGGGGCTGATTTCCAAAGCGTGGAGGTGAGAGCTGAGCTGGTCTGGTGGGGCAAGGGTGCTCTGGTCACAAGCTCCGCTGGTCCTGGCCCAGTGTTGCAGGGGAGCCAGCCCATTTCCGCACAGGGCTTATTTGTCGTGTTCACTCCAAAGCTTGTTTAGAACTGCCTCCATCAGACTGGCTCTGCTTCCCCAAAGCAACGGAGAGGCCTTCGTGGTCAGACGCAAGTCTTGCCTCATTGAGAATGCAGGCAGAGCCTTGGGGGTTGTTGGAGGAGCTGCCAGGCAGGGCCACTTTGCAATTAGCATGTTGGTTCTGATAAAGAGAGGAGCCGTGTGTCACGGGCTGAGATAGGCGAGTGTCATCTGTAGACTAACACACGGTGCAGCAGCAGATTAATGGGGCTGACAGGAGCAGCTCCGCGAAGGAAAAAGCCAAAAACAGGCTGAGAAGAAGCCAGACGGCCCTCCCTCTGCTCATTCGGGTCAGAGCGCGGGACCTGAAGAGCGGGGACCTGTTGTAGTTATTCCCCTGCATGGCAGGCGTGCATGGCCTTGGCCACTCACCCTCCCCTAAGGCAAGACTGCACCCCCTGGGGAGAGCTGGTCCTGAGCCCACAGCAGGAACCACTGGCTTGCGGGGATGGGAAGCGGTGGCGCGGTCCGTGTTCAGCTTTGCAAAGAGCCTGGGTGTGTGGGTTGGGCTGAGGTTCACACCCAGCCCGCACGGATCGTCATCATAGACCATGGAGCTGCCTTGCTCACACGGCCTTGCCCACACAGCGGCTCAGCCAGGCCTTGTGTCGGCTGTGTTGGGGATCGCCTACCTTCGCCCTCCCAGCCTCGAGCAGGTGCTCACGGCCTGTCTCCTTCCACTGTTGGAGCCTCGATAGTTTCTTTGGAGCCAAACACGTGGACATAAAACTCCCTTTGTTCCTCCTAGGATTTAGCGCAGATTTTCTCCCTTCCAGTCGAAAAGAACAATGAGCACTCAGGGTTTTTACAATCCGCTGTACTTTCTGAGCTGGGTAAAGGTGACCAAGGTGGATTTACGGCTCAGCGAGTTTTCTCATCAGAGTCGGCTCTGCCCGAGCCCCTGGCCTGGGGCTGGAGAGACACTGCTTGGTGCTGTATGTGGTTGCCCTGGACGGAGGGCCCCGGGAAACTGAGTTATAGTAACTGCACTTACAGGAGACGGCACTGACAACCTCGCTGAAATTTGGCTGGTGTGCCGTTGGGGGCTGCCAAGACCGCTCTGAAACCCAGGGGCTTAAAGCCACGAAGTTTTTTTTTTTTTTTTTTTTTTTTTTTTTTTTTATCGTTGCAAAGGTCCCCCGTGCCACGTGGTGCTGCCAGCTTGGTGCTGCCCGTCCACATTAACCGTGTCGCAGTGATGGCTGAGGCCCGGAAAGAGGACCCCAAGGGTCTCCCCATGGGTGCTCACCATCCCCCTACGGCAGCACAGGCCGCTGCCTCCATGACTCACTGGTCAAAGCGAGTCACCTGGGACATCCAGGGCACAACCAGGAACATCCCCTACAGGGCCCAAAGTGAACGGAAGCAGAAACATTGGAGGGAGAGTTGATGTCCAGAGAGAGAGAGCAACTTCCTTTTTTAAAGATTTATTTAGGGGCCAGCACTGTGGCATAGTGGATGAAGCATCCCATACAGTGCCGGTTCAAATCCTGGCTGCTCCACTTCCAATTCAGCTTCCTGCGAATATACCTGGGAAAGCAGTGGAAGATGGTCCAAGTCCTTTGGTCTCTGCACCCATGTGGGAGACCCGGAAGAGGATCCTTGCTCCTGGCTTAGGATTGGCCCAGCTCCGGCTGTTGCGGCCACTTGGGGAGTGAATCAGTGGATGGAAGACCTCTCTCTCTCTCTTTAAAAAACAACAACAAAAAAAAAAAACAAAAAAAACAAAAAAACAAAAAAAACCAGATTTGTTTATTTATTTGAAAGGCAAAGTTACAGAGAAAAAGAGGAGAGAGAGAGAGAGAGAGTGCGCTTCCATCCACTGATTCACTTCCCAGATGGCTGCAATGGCCAGGACTAGAGCAGGCTGAACCCAGGAGCCAGGAGCTTCACCCGGGTCTCCCTTGTGGGTGGCAGAGGCTCATCTTCAGCTGCTATCCTGGGTGCATTAGCAGGGAGCTGTATTGAAGGTGGAGAAGCCATATTGGATGCTGGCGTCACAGGTGGTGGCTTAATCCACTGTGCCACAACACATATCCCGAGACCAGCTTTCTTACAGCTAGAATCGCTGGGTCCGAATTCCTTCTGAATATACCTAAGAAATGGGGCCACCGGACTCAAGCTACACAACAGGGCCTGGACACACACTGAGTAAAACAATTTAGTAGCAAAAATGTTTTACAAACAGCTAATATGTGTTGAGTGCCCATTTGTTAAGGGCTGTGCGGTTCTCACACGCCTTCTCGGCTGACTCTGGGGACCAGGATCCCTGTGGCTATCAGCAGCAGGGTTTCCTGTATCCGCTTGATTCTGAGCCCCTTATCTGAAGTGTGCTGCTTTGTGGAAACATTTTGTAACAGACTCCTTCATTACATTATCTATACATCACACGCAAGGTACTTCAGCAAGTTCACAAAGAATGGAATCAAAAGACAAGTCTATTTTGAGGCAAAACATTTTGAAATTGGTAAAATGCATTTTCTATGAATGTTTTGAGGACCTCAGATAAGGCAGGAATATGTATACATACGTGGCACATGTCTATACATGCATGTGTGTGCGTGTACTTGCATGTGTATTGTCCGTGTCTACATCTATTCTTGCATTCACGTTTATGTCTAGCTATACGTAAGCGTCAACCATGACTTCCACGGTCAGTTTCCGTGAGGGCGCTTGCTTGTGTTTTCTGCATGTGATTTTGGAAGCATGCTGATTTCCTGGATTGCATCTGAGAACCGCGTTACCAGCTAACACGCACCTTACTCCCAAATTATGGCGAGACCACCGGCAACTGTCCAGGACCCGATTATGAGTCTGAGTGTTTGAAGGTCCGATTTTTCCTGGTAAAAAAAATAATGATCGTTTCAGCCCAGGGTTTTCTACGGCTCACTTTGGGGTCTTCCTTTGTCAATCTACAAGATAGGTTTATCACTTTTCCCATCCATCTGAAGACAAAACATCTCTACAGGCGCTCATGACACTGTCTACACGGATAATTTTATGACTGCCTAAAGAGAACTCCCCTTCCTTTTAGTTAGCTTATATTAGCATATACTTTCCCTAATTGTATTTGACTAATCTTGTTTGACGCCTAATTGTACCAAGTGGGCTACTCACTCTTGTTTTGGTAGTTAAGCCTTTTTAAAGGTTTTGATGTTGGTTGATTCCCCTTGTTGCTTTCCTTTTATCAAACACAAAGCAGGAGTGGAATGAAACACACTCACCTCCTCAGGAAACAGGGCTATGTCAAAGGCAAGAGTGGCTGGCCATGATCTTCACTGGAAACATACAGGCTGACCCAAGTTCAAAGCTGAGCCGAGCTGATCTGGGCCTTTTCCCTGAAATTCTGAGCCTTCAAACTCAGCAGATTTCCTGGGAAAATTACTCAAGATTTTTTTTCCTTTCCCCAGAGTGGGGATAACAGTGAAAGAAACACATTTTCTTTTTCCCTTTGGCTGCCACGGTAGGTCCCTGTGGGGGTGGGAAGTCGCCCCAGGTGAATTCTCTTTTCCCAGTGGTGGTTTCCTTCGGCTGCGGCTTTCACAGCAGCCCTTGATAACACCGTGGTGTAGCTCCTGCAGCCTACCACGGATTGATGGTGAGCCTCTTGGCTGCCACACCGCTGGCTTCTTGCCCCGCAGCCATCATGGTTTGTGAGCCACAGTAAATAACCAACAGCCGCGTCTCTTCCCTGCACTCTCAGCTGCTCCCTGGGACGCACGGCACAGGTGCCCTGCTTCAGCTTCTTTGGTCAGGCCCCTGAGCGTCATAATGCATGCATGCCCACACGCCTGCCTCTCACTTGTCCATCTGTCAGCCTCGTCTTTGTGAGCAGCTTGATGGAGTCTCTGATGAGTTGTCTCTTGGGACAGCCAATGTCAAAAATATGGTGCAGGGGTCGGCGCCGTGGCTCACTTGGCTAACCCTCCGCCTGCAGTGCTGGCATCCCATATGGGCGCCGGGTTCTAGTCCCGGCTGCTCCTCTTCCAATCCAGCTCTCTGCTGTGGCCCGGGAGGGTAGTGGAGGATGGCCCAAGCACTTGGGCGCCTGCACCCGCATGAGAGACCAGGAGGAAGCACCTGGCTCCTGGCTTCAGCCTGATGTAGCTCTGGCTGTAGCGGCCATTTGGGGGGTGAACAAACAGAAGGAAGACCTTTCTCTCTGCCTCTCTCTCTCTCTCTCACTGTCTAACTCTATCTGTCAAATTAAAAAACAAACAAACAAAAAAACCATGGTGCATAACTTCTTGGAGAGCAAAGACCATGTCTCACTCAGAGTGCTGAGCCCCACAGGAGGGTCCTGTAGTGTCTGGGAAAAAAAAAATCCCACTTCTAAGGTGAACCACATGGGACTGCAGACACACTTTTTGACCTGTAAAAATGTTAGTTCTGCAGAGTTCAACTTTCAATTCATTAAGTTTAGGTAAATTCCAACTCGTTCAAATTATACTATGTCTCATTCTTTTCAGCTCTCAACATTGTTAAGATAAAATATTGTCACCCAGAAACTATGGACTTGGTCCCTGCTTAGTGACAGTTCTTTTGTTCTTTTCCTGAATAATCCGTGCTTTGGATAATTTTAAGGCATGAGAGAGAATGCACCACCTGTATTTTAATAAACTGTGTAGTAATTTTTGATGTGACACTTGATGTCTTTCTAGATCTAAATTCTAAAACTTCTCAAAACAGCACTCATCAGAAATGTCAAATTTCCAGTTTAAAATAACGGAGTGGCCCTTCTAACTTCTCAGTAACACAGATACGAAGTAGCAAAGCACCAACACTCATAGCATTGTGCAGTAGTGCCAGCTAACAGGCACCTTCACGCCATGAACTGGAAATGACATAGGCAGGCAGATAGAACAAAGCCCATGAGGTCTGTAAGCTGGAGACCACACCCTCCACCACGCCCCCTGTGCGACCTCACGTCCCTACCTGACCCACCGGAGTCGCCGTTTATGTAATTGGAGACAGACCCCTTAGTGAGCCTGCGGGTCCTTGCCTAATACTCAGAGAATCATGAATACTGGCACAAATGAACGAGGCGGCATGACAAGTTTTAAACTTTTTTATTCAGTGAGAGAAATGCATAGGAGAGCGAGGGCCCTATCTCAGAGAGGGCAGCGGGACCCAGCCCCGTGGAGGGGCCCGCAGGCCAGGAAGCGTGGGGCGGGTGGCCCGACGGCCTCGTGCCCACGATGGCGCAAGATGGAAAAGGCCAAAAGAGGGCTGGGCCCACGTGTCCCAGGCTTTTAATCCACTTCCAAAGGGGCGTGGTTAGTTAGCCTGACCAGCAGGTGGGCACACAGGTGTGGCCAGGTAGGGCCGGAGGCCACACAGGGGCGTGGTGGAGGCGTGGTCTTCCCGCTCGCACACCCGATCAGTTCTATCCTGTCTGCCTGCCTGCCACAGAGGGAACGGACATCACTCATAACACAAGGCAGAGCTGGGCAGAAGCAAACAAGTAAATAAATATGGTATGCCCAGACTTCGCATGAACAAAATGAAGACGATCGTTTTCTCTTGTCTCCTCCCCCCTCTTCTGTCTGCTTCTTAATTCAGGAATCTGCAGCCGGCACAGCCGGAGAACCGGGAGTCAGCTGCTTCTCCGTGGGAGCCGCATTCCCCCGTCCCCACCAGCATTCTCTGCGCGCACAAGCAGCCCAGGGGGCGGAAGAGGAAGAGAGGCAGAGTGGGGGTGCAGTGCGTTCTGGGAGTTGTAGTCCAGTGCATCCTGGGAGTTGTAGTCCTCGGGTAGGTATCATAGGAACAGGATCGCCCCCGTATCCATGGGGTGCTGCTTGCGTGTCAGGCATTACGCTGAGCACATAACACAAATTCCTGAGGGAGGCTTGATTACATCTCCACGCTCCAACCGTGGCTCTTCTGAATTAACTATATTGCTTTATACTGGGGAGTTTGTCCCCATTCTCCCTCCTCTCCACCCAATCCCAAACTGTTCTTATATGTCTTTCTGGATGCATCTAGAAGCCCTTGGAAATAATAGATCAATCCACAGCAGATCAGCACCGGGCTCCAGACGGGCTCGTCTCCTTTTGGGGCAGTGCAAGACCCCAGCAGAGGTGGAGCTGCACCTGCGGCGTTGAAAGGTGCTCCAGCTACTGTTTACAGTTATCAAGAGCTACATTTGATTTTTTTTTCTAAATCCTGTTTTATCTTCTTGTGTATTTAGCTTTTAACCCAGTTCTGTAAGGTCAAGTCTGCAAAGCCATGTAATTAAGGCAAAATATATTATCAAAATATTTCTTTAAAAGAAACCCTTTTGTTTCCATAGTAATTGGATCTGCTTATCGGGAAGAATTCAAATGGAGAAGAAAGAGCTCAAATGGAGACTTAAAGACTCTCCCAAATGTCTGCCCCTGCGGAGCAGCCAGTCTCGGTTTGAGAATACAGCTCCCAGCAAAAGATTCTTGATCATCAAAGACACTTCTAAGCAACAAGGATTTCCAAAACATACGTGCATGAACTACATTTAGAGCTTGCACTTTGATCAAAGCTGCCAGCCGTGTGATTCGAGGCCGTCTGCCAACACGTAGCTCTTCCGGGTTGTCAGAGGTGTCTGGACACCCCTCCCCTCTGCCCCTTCCCGAGATTTCTCTCCAGGTTCTGATGGCGACCTGGGCTGAACCGCCTCACCTCCCTGGTTCTCACACTCCCCAGCTGCGAAGCGAGAGCTGTGAACCCGGTGCTGGCTGAAGGTCCCTTCATGCCTGGGTAAGATGGGAGGTCTCCTGGGAGGTGCAGATGGGAGAGAGTGCTCAGAATTAAGGGGAACCCTGGGCTCTGGAGCATAGAATGGAGGAAGCTTGGATTTTAGGGACAAAATGGAGAGACCAAGGGACCCACACTGCGGCTCAGTGTTAAGCTGCTGCCCGTGATGTGGGCATCCGATATCAGAGTGCTGGTCTGAGCCCTTGGTTGCTCTGCTTCTGACCTGGCTTCCTGCTAACGCACCTGGGAAGACAGCAGAGGATGACTCAAATGTGGGCCACTTCCTCCCACGTGGGAGACTTGGACGATCTTCCTGGCTCCTGGCTTCCACCTGGCCCTGCCCTGGTTGTTGAGGTCGCCTGGGAAATGAGTCAGCAGATGAAAGATCTCTCTCGCTCTGTCTCTTCTTCTTTCTCTGTCACTCTGCCTTTCAAATAATAAATAAATAAATAAATAAATAAATCTTTTTAAATGGGGGAGTGTTCCGAGAGACCAAATTCAGGAAATTTCATTTCTTCCACAATTTAATCTAAAGTTGAACCAAATTTTATTGTCTATTCTTTTGATTGCCAGTACATTAAAAATAATTTTTATTTGGGTAATTAAAGCCTGAAACTAAAAATAAAAAGAGATGCACGTTAATGATGGGTCTTCCAGTTACACCAGAGCTGCCTGCATTTGCAGGCCCCGTTGCTTTCAGATGGTTAAGCAGTTGACAGAGAGCTGAGGGTTCAGATCAATTTTTTTTTTTTTTTTTCAGGCAGAGTGGATAGTGAGAGAGAGAGACAGAGAGAAAGGTCTTCCTTTGCTGCTGGTTCACCCTCCAATGGCCGCTGCAGCTGGCGTGCTGTGGCCGGCGTACCATGCTGATCTGAAACCAGGAGCCAGGTGCTTCTCCTGGTCTCCCATGGGGTGCAGGGCCCAAGCACTTGGGCCATCCTCCACTGCACTCCCTGGCCACAGCAGAGAGCTGTCCTGGAAGAGGGCAACCGGGACAGAATCCGGCGCCCCAACCGGGACTAGAACCCGGTGTGCCGGTGCTGCAAGGTGGAGGATTAGCCTAGTGAGCCGCGGCGCCAGCCAGATCAACTTCTAATGCGAGTGTCAGGAGACAACACAGACCGATCCCAAAGTGAGCACAGGGCTTCACTGCACAGAGAGTGTAAGGCAAGGTCTACTGCACTGTCTAGGTTTTGAAGAATTGGTGCTCTCACGTGGTTTCCTTGGTGGGTTAGATCTGTTAAGCATGGACGCCTTGAGTGGGTCTCTTGGTTTATACAATCCGAGAGTAAGTGGTAAAGAAATGGATTGTATGAAACAAGCCATCTGCTAAGTAAGAATGTTTGGACCTTGGTCAACGTTTGCTTGCTTCTTCTCGGTCCCTTCCACTAAAATGGCAGCGCCCAGCAGTCAGGGGTCTGCCCTGCCCAGCAGTCAGGACTCTGCCCTGCCCAGCAGTCAGGGGTCTGCCCTGCCCAGCAGTCAGGGGTCTGCCCTGCCCAGCAGTCAGGGATCTGCCCTGCCCAGCAGTCAGGGGTCTGCCCTGCCCAGCAGTCAGGACTCTGCCCTGCCCAGCAGTCAGGGGTCTGCCCTGCCCAGCAGTCAGGGGTCTGCCCTGCCCAGCAGTCAGGACTGTGCCCTGTCTTGCTCCAGGCTGTGCTCGCTGGGTTTGGAAAGAACCTGGCTCGCTAGACATTGATGAAGGGTGAGCATCTTGGGTTTCCTGAGGACGTGGGCTTCCTGCTAGGGAGAGAAGTTCCACAATGGAATAAGGACTGGAAATCCTTCAAATTGCTGTTGCACAGCCCGAGGGTGAGCAGAGGGCTTCCCGAGGTACAGCTGAATCAGAGTGTGCTACCAGTCATGGCGGCTGAGCGGCTGAACCAAATCTGACTTAAGAAACTAAAATATGTTTTAGTTACTTGTTGGTACTTGACAGGCCACCTACACATGATGTTGTGAAACACCATTTGTCAAGTTAGATTCTGTGAGCCGGGAACTTGCACAGGGTTGGAGAGTCTGCTGTGTCATGTCTTGGACCCCACGTGGGAAGTGAACAAGGGCTGGAATCTTCCGGAGCCTTCATCACTAAAGAGCATGGGCCCCGACGTGAGTGGAAGTCTGGACTGCAGCGGTCTTTGACCAAAGCACCTACACGTGGTCTCTCCAGGGCCCTGGGCCTCTCTGGGTGATGGTGGCCCCACGGGGGGGCCTTGTTAAGAGCGGGTGTCCTGCGAGAACCAGAGATGCTGCTGTTCGTTCATCAGCCTCGGAAGTCACTGGCGTCACCTCCACCACACTCCACGTCCACGGCTTGCCCAGACCGAGAGCTGGAACTCCGCTTCTCGATAGAAAGGATGCCAAAGAACGTGTGGCCATGTTCAAACCACCCCAGTGTGTGAGGTCTTCCCCTCTATGTCTGCATGGAGACAAAGAACATGTGACCGTGCTTTGGCATGGGCTGAGCAAGCAACTGTATAGTCATGTCCCCCTGAGTGTCTGCCATGGGCCAGGTACGGTTGTAGGTGTGATTCCATGACAAAGAACAAAATGGACAGCAGTGTGTGTCCTGAAAATGCTTACATGTCAGTGGGACAAGACGGGCAGCAAACATGAGTGGATGGAATACACTGTTAGAGATGCATGACTGTGGAGGAGGAAAGTCACAGGAGCCACTCCAACACGTCCTGGGGCATGGAGACTGGGGCACTGGACACTTGAAGCAAGGTGGACAGGTCTCAGTAAGAAATAATCTTTAGCTAAAGACCTGAAGAGAGACGCGAATCTGACGCATTTGAGACAGCCACACATTTTTTGACATTCTTCCCTTTGAGATGTGGGGCTCAAGTCCTTCCTCCTGAATCCAGTGTGACCTTGATTGCTGTGACCAATAGGATATGGAGAAGGCAATTCAGTTTCAGTTTCCCAGGCAAGGCCTTAAGAAGCTGGTGGCTTTCATGTCTGTCTTAGGGACCATTTGTTCTTGGAGTTCAAGTCGCGACATAAAAAGCCCATCTCTCCTGCTGGAAACACAGGCAAAGAAGCTACATAAGAGAGGAGTAGGTCAGCTGAGGCCAGCTTCCTAGGTGCACCTGCCAGGTGTGTGTACAGCCTTCTTGGACCCTCCAGCTCAGCCCAGCCACCAACTGAATATCATCAAAAGACCTCAGCCAACATCCTGCAGTGTAGAGAAGTGCTTTGGTGAAGCCTTGCCTGAACTGTTGGACTAAGGAAAAGCACAGCTATTTTTAGCCACTGAGTTTGGAGTGCTTGGTTTCACAGCAGTAGATAACTAGGACAGGGGACAGACATCTGGGCAAAATGTGGACCTGGCAAGAGAAGTGCGAATGCAAAGGCCCTGGGGCCAGAGCATCACTCCTGTGTTCAGGGCAGGAGGGAGGCTGGTGGAGCTGGAGGGAGTGATGGGGTGGGAAGGGAGCATGCCTGCTAACTGTGTAGGGTCCTGCATCTCCTTTCAGGATCTCTGGATTTCCCTATAAATGACATAGGAGCCCGAGCAGAAGCTTTATGAGATATGATATTCCTTTCTCTCTTTTTAAAATATTCATTTTTATTTATTCGAAACACAGAGTTACAGAGAAAGAGACAGAGAGAGGTCTTCCACCTGCTGGTTCACTCCCCAGATGGCCACAATGGCCGGAGCTGCACCGATCTGAAGCCAGGAGTCAGGAACTTCTTCCAGGTCTCCCATGTGGGTGCAGGGGCCCAAGGACTTGAGCCATCTTCTGCTGCTCTTCCAGGCCACAGCAGAGAGCTGGATCAGAAGAGGAGCAGCTGGGACTAGAACCAGTTCCCATATGGGATGCCAGCGCTGCAGGCCAGGGCTTTAACCTGCTGCACCACAGCGCCAGCCCTGGGATATGATATATCTTAAAAGGATCCCCTGGCTGGTGCCATGGCTCACTAGGCTAATCCTCCACCTGCGGTGCTGGCACCCTGGGTTCTAGTCCCGGTCGGGGCGCCGGATTCTGTCCCGGTTGCCCCTCTTCCAGGCCAGCTCTCTGCTGTGGCCCGGGAGTGATTGGAGGATGGCCCAAGTGCTTGGGCCCTGCACCCTGCATGGGAGACCAGGAGAAGCACCTGACTCCTGGTTTCGGATCAGCGCGGTGCGCCGGCCACAGTACATCGACCACGGCAGCCATTGCAGGGTGAACCAACGGCAAAGGAAGACTTTTCTCTCTGTCTCTCTCTCTCACTGTCCACTCTGCCTGTCAAAAAAAAAAAAAAAAAAAAAAAAAAAAAAAAAAAAAAAAAAGGGTGGGGAAGGATCCCCTGAGGGAGGGGAGGGTATGAGCAGGAAGAACAGCATCATAGATTATAGTGAAATGCTGCAGGCCAGAGGTGGGGTAGCTTGAATCAGGGTGGCCGTGGTGGAGTTGGGAAAAACAGTCAGATCTTAGACATGATTTGAGAATGCAGGCAGTGGCATTTCTGGTGGGTGGAATGTGAAATTTGAACAAAAGAAAAATCAGAGAGGATTTAAACCTCATGGTCTGAGCAACTGGAAGCATGAAGATGCTGCTTATTGAGACGAGGAAGACCGTGAGCGGGCAGGCTGGGGCGGGGGAGGCATCGGAGTGGTCTGGGACATGTTAATTTTCAGATGTTCATTAGACTCTGAACAGAAGTGTTGAATAGGGAGTTGGATGCAAGACTGGAATTAGGAGAAGAGGAACAGCTGAGAAATACAGATTAGGGAGTTCTCTGCATATGACAATGCCTCAAGCCCTGGGGTATGATGAGAGCCCAAGGAAGTGAGCATGGGTAGAGAAGAGCCGGTTCCAAATGAGCCAGGCCGCTCCAGTGCCGGGATGTGCAGATCTGAACGGAGCCAGAAAAGCAATGGAGCAGGGGCTGGAGCGAAGCCAGGCGGAGCTGGAAACAGGCTGGTGTCAGGGGGACAGGGGAGGATGTGCTTCAGGGTGGGGGAGTGCTCTTCAGGGTCACATGTTGCTGCCAGGTCAGGAAAGGCATCTGAGGGTTGGCCACTGGTGTCCATAATAGGAAGGTGCCTCGTGACCCAAGGAGAGGAGCTCCATGGAAGGGGTGGGGATAAAAGCCGTAATGGAAGACGATTCAAGAATGGGTCAAGAATGGGAGACCATGCATGAGGCCAGTCCTGTGGGCACATTTGCTACAAAGCGGTGAGATGGTGTTGTGGAGGCACTCGTAGCAGCTGGCATGCACATGGAAAGAACCCTGTAGAGAGGGAGAAGTGGATGATGCTGCAGAGGGGAGGAGGGAATGCCCAGGACGCCACTGAGTTTCCAAGGGACAGGACCACGGGCGGGCGTGGAGCTGCTGGTGTGCAAGAATGGAGATTCCTGAAGGCAGGGCTGGGTATCACTCCAGCCCTGAGCCCTGTGCCCCTGGTACCTCGCAAATAGGACCCACATGAGTGAAGGGACAGCAGTAACAGGGAGAGCTGGCTCTTATGGAGCAGGTACTGAATGCCAGGCACTGCTGTGAGTTCTCTGCTCAGGTGGATTCATCCAGCTCCTGCAAGACAGCATGTGGTGGGGATGGCCAGGACCCCCTTTGCAAGAGAAGGGCATTGAGATGGCCAAGTTCCTTGCTGATGGCTCAGCACAGTTAAAAAGCAGATCCAGGATGCAAAACCAGGTACTTGGCAACTTTCTACATCGGGGTATTGGCCCTGGAGGTCTATATTGTGCCTAGAACATTCTGTGGGAAAGAGCGCAAATACAATTTACATTGAATTCATCTCTTCCCAAGTAAACATTGTAATGTCTTTCTCTTGCATCACAGCCTCCCAGCACAAGACAAGGTGCAAGGGAGGCAGCTGCTCTCCCGGGAGTCCCTGTCCTCCTCCCCATGGCTCCTCTGCAATGACCCGTCCTCCCAAAGTCTTGGTCCCCAGCAGTGGTGTTAGCTCCTGACTTCTCATCAGCAACATAATTTTTTTTTTATTTTTATTTTTGACAGGCAGAGTGGGCAGTGAGAGACAGAGAGAAAGGTCTTCCTTTTCCGTTGGTTCACCCTCCAATGGCCGCCGTGGCTGGCGCGCCACGGCCGGCGCACTGTGCTGATCTGATGGCAGGAGCCAGGTACTTATCCTGGTCTCCCATGGGATGCAGGGCCCAAGCACTTGGGCCATCCTCCACCGCACTCCTGGGCCACAGCAGAGAGCTGGCCTGGAAGAGGGGCAACCGGGACAGAATCTGGCGCCCCAACCGGGACTAGAACCCGGTGTGCTGGCACCGCAAGGTAGTGAGCCGCGGCGCTGGCCTTCATTAGCAACACTATTAACACTGCTGACTCATCAGTTTATTGAGCTGCCCAGATTTTGGGAGAGCTTTTAAAGAAAGCGATAGAGAAACCTTCATGGCTGAAGTAGAAATGCTAATAGAGCACCTCTGTACCGCAGGCTGTGCTGATGGCCGGGTTCCAGGAGCTCAGTTAATCAGAGGGATGATTCTTCACTATCACTGTTCTACAGACAAGAAACTCGAGTCTACGGGAGGTGACGTTACTTCATTAAGATGGTAAGTGAGCGTGCACCCCGTCCTTACTGCCTCCATGTCCTCCCATTGTGGATGGAGCAGGTCCTGTCCTTTCCCTCACCCTGTGACCTGACTGAGAATCACAAGGAGCTCCTGGGGGCCCCCAAATATGCGCAATGAAGACCAGCCCCTGTGGCTGCATGTTTATAGACCAGCGAGAACTGAATCAAGCTCATCTGGTTCCAGACTTCTGAGGCTCTCTGTAGCCAGAGAGTGTGCTGTCCTTGGGCTCCCCACTCTTTGTGGAGTACATGCTGTGCTCATATCAGTGATGCAGCAAGGGGATTCCAGCCTCTCCACACATGTGCTGGGGGCACCCATCCCAACACCCTGACATGGAGACGTTGACCCAGGAACAGGAACCGCCGAATCCCAGGGAACACTCTGCGAGCAGCTTGTCGTAATCCCTACAGAGAAACGTTTCAAACTCTCTTTGGCATGTCTTATCTTGTGCACATATAGATTCATACTTGTTTTTAAAAAATAAAGATTTATTTTATTTATTTGTAAGAGTTACAGAGAGAGAGAGAGAAAGAGATTGTGTTGGGTGAGTTGTACGTTTTGCATGTGTGTTGGGGACATTGGAACTGCATGCATGCTGTGTTTGGTGTGTGTGTGCTGCAGTGGTGTGAATCTGTGTTTTTTGTGTTGCCTGTGCTGTGGCTGTTGTGAGTGTCGCTTGTGTCTCTGTGTGTTGTATACCTGTGTTGTGTGCATTGTGCATGTATTGTGTTGTGGGTGTGTATTGTGGGGGTATGTGTGCTGAGGGGATGGGTACATGCATATATGTATGTCTGCCTGTGGGTCAGGGGGTAGAAGCAGATTCTACACACCAGGCTCAAGACCAGGCAGACAGCAGTGCAGAGGGGTGGGATGTGGTACGTGCCCACCAGATGGTCCCGGATAGCCCCCGAAGCACGTCGGGTAAACAGGAGCCCTAGAGGACCAGCCCACCTGTCCAGGTGAACACTCTGAGGCCAGGCTCGTGGGATGATGGAGAAGTGGACTGTTATCTGCAGATCCACATGGAGATGACCCCTAGGTGAGTGTTGCCGGAGGGGAAGGAGACGTGAGGTCAGGCTTGCTGTCTCCTCTGTGCGGCTCAGAGAGACACAGAGCCCTGGCATCTCACACATCTGACCTGATCCACCCGGATTTGGGCTGTGATTCTCCTCTGAATCCTCTCTGTCGTACGAGTCTGGCGCACGACAGTAACCATGCATGTCTGCCTCTCTTCATCTCCGAATATCAGCTTCTCTTCCCCTTCATGGCATAAGCTCTTTGTCTCTCAAATGACAACACACACGCAGAGGGCACGCCCTCCGTGTGCTGCTCACTTTGGCTGTATCACTCATTCTCTCTCTGGCCATATTGATGAATCCCCAGGTTCTAACTAGAGCTGAGTTTCGTAAGGATTAGAGGAGACACATTCTCATCTTTCACATAAATAACCAAGTGCCTGCGACGAATGGCTGGCCCGTGGAGCCCATTTCTTTTGCTATTTAATTGAGTACAAGGGATCCCATAGTCGCTAAACTGGAGGTCCTCTCGGGAACCCTGGGCCCTAGGGAATAGGGGACCAGGCAGTTCAGGCCAGAGACAAGGGTGACAGTCACAGGGCATGGGGCTGCCCGTCTCACGAGGGCATGCAGCCAGCAATGGGATCCGCCATGGGCCAGATCTTGAGTATCAGTTCTCAGCACAAGGGTCTCCATGACGACATTCCTATGACCTTGGCCATGTCCTAGGGGAAGGTTGTAGAGATGCCTGTAAGTGGCAACGAATTGAGGGAGGCAGAAGGTCTCCTGGGATTTTTGAGGAAAGGCCATCCAAGGTCACCTTGGCCTTGGGCAAGGTCATGAGCTTCTGAGACACTGAGCAGAGGTGGTGGCCGGGAGGTGCAGGTCCTTGGTGACACAGTTCAAACACCAGCCTGATTTCACATCTTGGCTCTGCCTTTCTGAGCCTTTGCCTGCTCATCTGTGAAGTAGGTTAATAACAATGAGACCAATGAAACTGTCAGTGTGACAGCATCCAGGATGGTGACTGGCACTGGGCCACACTCTGTGGCACGGGGTCCCCCCTCTCTCAGAGGCCACAACCACTGCCCAAGGGATGGCTGTGGCGCACAATCTGGATGCAAGGGAGGAAGGCTATTTGTGTTTCCCTTGGGATTTATCTCACCTCTTCTTGGAGTCCGTTTGCTCCTGGGATTGTCCTTGCATTCCCCTGGACCAGAAGCCCTAAGTCAGGAGCAAAGACAAGACTGAGAGTGAAGATTGACAAACCCTACAGCCAACTCCGCGTTTATGGATAAGTGCAGGTGACTGAGAGACTGAGGAGAGCACAGGCGAGCGGCCGGGGCTCTGCGTCCCTCCCAGCACGTCCGTGGCTCCCTCAGTCCTGCCCGGCACGCACTCTACGATAGCGGCTTTTCTACAGCAGGTGCCATTGCCGGCATCACCATGTGGATGACGCCTGGGGCCGTGCAGTGTGACGACCCCATTCCTCCCCTCCCCATGTGCCAGGATGTGTGAAGAGCCCCCTTCTCGTCACCCCTCAACTATTCCCTGGCTGCAAGCTCCATACTAGCTCTAACCCACTCAACCACCTCGCTCCTTTTGTCCCTTAAGATGCAGTGCAAATGCCACCGTGTCTGAAATGGTTTTTTGTAAAATCTGTAAGGCAGAGTCAGCCTTCATTCCACCCAGCTACTGCTGTTATCTCGCAGCGGGAATAAATACTCACTGAGCACTTGTGACCCGGTGCATCCCCCACAGCCTGGGGACACAAAGGCGTGGAAAGGCTCTGTCCACAAAGTCTTTGTGACTCCAGGACAGATGGAGAGGGGGCAGCCACGGAAAACCCAGTGTGTTCAGTGTTGGGATAAAAGTTGTGTGGCTGTGAAGGCCACCACTGGCAGATCATGGCTCCTGGCTTCTGCCTGGCCCCGTGCTACTTCTGGTTCTACAGAGGGGGACGCTGAGGCACAGAGAGGTAGAGAGATGTGCCCATCAGCACACAGCAGGTGTGACCGAGCCTGGACCAAGCATCCCTGCTCTCCCTCACTGCCCTTGGTGGCCACTTGCTTGGGCTCACTTCACATCCATCTGGTGTCACCTGGCCACAGCCCGTGTGTCAGGAAGGACCTGTCACAGGCCACACAGCCACAATCACAGGGCAGCCACAAGCCTTCCAGGACCTGGCTGGCACAAATTGTTCTCACCTCATCCAGATCACAGACGGGAGCTCACGCGTCTCCGTCTCTCTCACACCGTGGTAATGGAGACACACACACGTTTAGAAGCACACCCAAAGTCACAGTGTGACATAGACGTGTAGTGGCACAGGATGGCTCTCCCTTGCTGGTAGCCTGGGGGGGTCCCTCCTGGGGGTTCCACAGGACCCACCACCCAAGATAGCAAAACAAAGATCTGAAAATCAGCAACGACTACTCAGGTGCAAATCTGGAGAGGAGAGAGGGCACATGTGTCAGTCATTCAGAGTCCCGTGGAGTGAGTGGTGCTGGGTTGGCATGGGTCATCCCAAGTGCATGTGTTGGCAGCTTAATCCCAGTGTGTTGAGAGCTGGGAGTTTTCGGGGGAGACTAGCTCTCCCCTTGGTGCTCTCTCGCTTGTCTGTCTGCCACCTCCTGCAGGGGCTGACACAGCAAGGGGCCCCTGGCCAGTTGCAAGCCCTTGGCCTTGGCTTCCCGGCCTCCAGGACAGGAAGGAATGAATCTCTGCCCTTCATAAATGACCCAGTGCATGGTGATCCATGACACAGTACAGAATGGACCGAGGCAGTGGGCGTCTGGATAGGGGCAGAGGGAAGGGGCAGAGGAAGCAGGAAGTAGATGGGGAGGACCTCAGTCCAGATCGAGGATCTGCCAATGAAGTGTTTGGAGTAGAGTAGATCAGGCGCCCCTCACGTGGCTGAGAATGCTGGCGACAGGCTTGTCCGATTCACAAAGGCAATCGAAGAATGCTCAGTTGGGCCGGCGCCGCGGCTCACTAGGCTAATCCTCCGCCTAGTGGTGCCGGCACACCGGGTTCTAGTCCCGGTCGGGGCGCCGGATTCTGTCCCGGTTGCCCTCTTCCAGGCCAGCTCTCTGCTGTGGCCAGGGAGTGCAGTGGAGGATGGCCCAGGTGCTTGGGCCCTGCACCCCATGGGAGACCAGGAAAAGCACCTGGCTCCTGGCTCCTGCCATCAGATCAGCGCGGTGCGCCGGCCGCAGCGCGCCGGCCGCGGCGGCCATTGGAGGGTGAACCAACGGCAAAAGGAAGACCTTTCTCTCTGTCTCTCTCTCTCACTGTCCACTCTGCCTGTCAAAAAAAAAAAAAAAAAAAAAAAAAAAAAAGAATGCTCAGTTAAATCTGAATTTCTTGTAAGGTTGCAAATCGTTTTTTAATGTTAGTATGTCCCGTATGATATGTTGCTAGATGTCCATGTACTTCCCAGGCAATTGGACTAACAGCACTTAATTTTTTTATGGTAAGTATGTCCCAAACGTCCTATGGGATATACTTATGCTAACAATGATTCACTATTTGTATGCAACGCAAATGTGATGTATTCCATCTGGCAACCCTGAGTGGGGGAGACCAGGTTTGGGAAGGAAGACCATGGGGACACTGAGTCTGAGAGGCCCCTGGGCCCCTGATTGGGGATGAGTGTGGCCAGGCACAGGTGCAAAGCTGGGGCTCTGCACGGGGAGGAGGTAAAACAACGAAGGACTCTAAAGAGGGAAAGGGTCTCCCAAACGCTCATGAAAGACGCGCATTATGAATGAAAAACTTATGTTCTAACACAAACATCTTTCAATTCCATTTTCCCACAAACCTTTCCAAGTCCCTTCCTATGTGCTACGTGATGGAAAGTTGGCATCTCGAGATGATCCTCCAGTATTCAGGGCCACTGCAGAAGACGTGCCCTCGGTGAGGACGACGGGTCTTTACTGGGGCTGCTTTTAGTCAGGGGGAAGGGAGAGAAGGGGAAGGTCACTGGACCTTGAAGAGGTCAGGGCATGAGCTACAAGGTCACTCTTGCCTTTGTGTGATGCGTTACGATCTGTGACGTACTTAACAGAGAGCTTACAGGTTCCCGCAGCAAGCCAACATTCACTTCTGCTTCACAAGGGAGGAATGTATTTCACAGAGAGATTTAGTGACTCAGTTTTATAACAAAGCTGAGAAGTGACAGAGTCAGAGCCCAAACCCAGCCCTTTGGGGTCCACAGGGATCTCCCCACGTAGACTGCCCTGCAGCACACAGTGTCAAGGCGAGGGGGGATACCTGGAGCAATGGTTGAATTCACTTTGTAGCCAAATGCTATCCCTTTTTATTTTAGATTTACTTACTTATTTGAAAGGCAGAGAGGGAGAGAGAGAGGGAGGGGAGGGGGAGGGGGAGGGGGAGGGGGAGAGGGAGATAGTTGCCTTCACTGGTTCACTTCCCAAATGCTCACAACACCCAGGGCTGGGCCAGACCGGAGCTAGGAGCCAGGAATTGCAACTGGGTCTCCCAAGTGGGTGGCAGGAACTCAAGTATTTGAGCCACCGGCCGCTGACTCCCGGGCACATTGGCAGGAAGCCGGGTCGGAGGCACAGGGTACTGGGGCTTGCAGTAGGCCCTGTGTATGGGATACGGGTGCCCCAATAGGCAGCCTAACCCACTGGACCACAACACCCACTTGGCATCGTCTCATCGTCGCTTATTCTGACTTTGTAAAATCTCTGAGACATCATCTTGTTCTAAGACTCATCGCTGCTACTCCAGCAAGGACAAGAGAAGCGCTCCCCACCTGGCCACCCCATCTGATCCCTTGGCCACCTCTGCAGGAAATGCAGAACTCTGCACATCTGTTGGGGTGCTGCGGCCATCGTGATCAGGAAGTTGGATCTGTAAATGAATTCTCGGTGCCACAGCACGTTTCCGCAGTAGCTGGAAACAGAGCCCTGCTGGAGGAGTTCTGTCTGCATCAGGGCAGCTTGGTCTTGAAGCGATTTGGAGAGCGACGCCGATGACTGGGAGAGAGTGCCATGCCTCACGCATCGCCTCCACTGGCTGCAGGTGCGGCAAATAAAAAAAAAATATGTATTTTTTTTTCTAGGCAGCACATTTCCGAGAAAAATATTTCTGAGCAGCCCTGGATTGAACAGGAAAAAACAGTTAAATGCTCTTATTCTGCGGCGGTGGAAGATCGCATTGAACGTTCTGCCTATTCATCCCCCAGGGCCGTGTCAGACTCACTGCTTACTCTGGCCTAATTATTCAACATAGGCTTCTGCCAGTGTGACTCCAGCCCTCCAGCTCAGGGACGGGAACCTTGTTTGGGCGCACACACATCCCCCACAGCACAAACTCAACAGGTAGAGAAGATGGCTTGACTTAGCCGCGGGCTACTTTGAGCCGAGCCTGCGCCTTTCCCCAGCACTGTGGGTTGCCCTTGTGCTTCTGGGAGACATCTGGCTTATCAGGAAGACCTTATGCTGTGTCAGGAAAGAACTAGGAGGGGAAGGAGCTGCAGACGCCTAGCTCCAGAGAGAGAAGACCTCTGCGTGCCTTGATGTGGGGGCGCAGGGGGGTGGGAGGAGCAGGAGGGAACAGCAGCCCCGTCTGGCGGTAATGGAAGAGCTGCCAGCACTCAGGGCCACACCCTTCCTCTCCATAGGCACAGGTTGCAAGTGACGGGAAGGCGGATTTGGGGTAAATATGGAGAAGAATGTTCTAGCATTGATCGCTATAAGGAAGAGAAGGGATCATTTAGTGAGGCATGGAACCTCCTGTTCAAGCGGAGAATACATGCCCACGGTGGTTATCTATCTTTTTCTTTTTCTTTTCTTTTCTTTTTTTTTTTTTTGACAGGCAGAGTGGACAGTGAGAGAGAGAGACAGAGAGAAAGGTCTTCCTTTGCCGTTGGTTCACCCTCCAATGGCCGCCGCTGCAGCCGGCGCACCGCGCTGATCCGAAGGCAGGAGCCAGGTGCTTTTCCTGGTCTCCCATGGGGTGCAGGGCCCAAGCACTTGGGCCATCCTCCACTGCCTTCCCGGGCCACAGCAGAGAGCTGGCCTGGAAGAGGGGCAACCGGGACAGAATCCGGCGCCCCTACCGGGACTAGAACCCGGTGCGTCGGCGCCGCAAGGTGGATGATTAGCCTAGTGAGCCGTGGCGCTGGCCCTACAGTGATTATCTATCTATATGCAACACGCTGATGCAAAAACGTAGCAGCTTCAACAACAGCCGTCGTACCCATTTGCTCACGATTCTGGAGCCTGGCAGGGACGAGCAGGGAAAGTTCACGTGGCCTCTTCTCCGTGGCTCATCTCGGGCCAAAGGATCCACCTGAAAGTCGGCCTCCCTGGCTGGCAGCTCGGTGCTGGCTGTCATCTGACCGTTCAGCGGCGGCCAGCGGCCACTGGCCTCGGATCCCCTAGACGTGGCCTCTACCCACAGCGAGGCCGGCTTCTCTCAGCGTAGTAGTCACTGCGCAGCCAGGCTTCATCTGGAGAAGAGAAGTGCAAAGTCTAATTAAGCGTCAGACCCGGAACTGACCAGGCCACCTCTGCATGTCCTGCTGGCCAGGGCAAGTTCAAGGGTAAGGACCCACGTAGGGGTGGGAGCACATCAGGGCGTGGTGCAATGGCGTCCATCAAAGTGATGCATCATGGTACCCAACCAGCTTTGCTCTCAAGATCATTCTCTGGCCAAGGGGTTGAATTAGTGACCACTGATTCTTCTCTGAACGCTAAAACTCAGTGTTTAAATTTATTTCCAAACGCCAGTGCCTAGTGCAGTAACAGGCACGCCGCGATCATTAGAACAGTGCTTACTAATTGATTGATTTCACACGTCTTCTGCTTTCACGCTGAGGCTGAGCCACAGTCAGTAATCTCACAGGCACACAACTCTCCGCAAGACGTAACGCCGTCTCACGCCAACGGATGGCTGTTCTCCACGCTGTGGAAATAAACTCCGTCCTAGGTAATTCATTTTGTAGATGCTGTTTCCAGCCACAGGCACAGATTACTCCAGTTGTAAAATCCATGCTCCAGTAGAAGCAATGGTGGAGAGTTCTAGAATGAAATTCACACACACTCTTTTTTTTTTTTTTTGACAGGCTGAGTAGACAGTGAGAGAGGAGAGACAGAGAGAAAGGTCTTCCTTTGCCATTGGTTCACCCTCTAATAGCTGCCGCGGCCAGCGTGCTGCGGCCGGCACACCGCGCTGATCCGAAGGCAGGAGCCAGGTGCTTCTCCTGGTCTCCCATGGGGTACACATTCTTATTTTGCTACCTGAATTACTTTTTAAAGGTGAAGTGTTTATTATAAATGTAATACGAGATATCAAAAACGGATGTGAAAAAGCACACTAGAAGAAAAACATCTGCTTACAATAACTTATCAGTAACCACTCTAATCCTTATTTATACTTTAATATATATTAATTCAATATGATTCTATTGTAGGTCTCTCCAAAATTCATTAAATGTGTATTTTTATTCTATTCCTTTTTCACCAATGGTTTATTTTTGTAAAAAGTTTATTTCCCTGTATTATTTCATTTAACTTCACCATAACTTATTTTCTTTGATATTAAAAACTCTACCAAACTAATATATTTTATGTCTATATGATATTCAATAATATTAAAATCTTTACAGACATTTTAGAGGTTTACTATATACAATTCTGTCATGCAGATGTTGTATAATTCACTCACTATGCTAACTTGGGCTTTCCATGTTTAAAGTGTTTTAATGTCAAATACATTTTGTTGTAGATAACCTGCTGCATAAAAGCTTTATGTATTTAAACGTACGCTTCACAGAGATATTTTGCCATCACTCCCTTCATCCCACAAGCATCTCTGAAGCACCTGCTGTGTTTAGACACCTGGCTTGCTAATAAAAACACCGTGTTGGTTGCTCACTTGATATTGATGACTCAGATAATTCACTGAGGGATCGGTGACTCACCTGCAAGGGCTGCCCCAAGGCAGTGCCGCCAACCTGGAGGCTTAAACGACCGATTTTCTCACAAGCCCAAGACCACAGAGTCGGCAGAGCTGTGTTCCTGAGACCCCAGGGACGGTCCCTTCCTGGCCTCTTCTGAGCTTTGGGGGCTGCCAGCGCTCCGGCCACTCTTTGGCTTGGCCCTAAGTAGTAACGACTTTTAACCACCTCCTTCCGACCTCTGTCTCCATCACCACAGAGCCTTGTTCCCTCTGTGTGTCTCTAACCTGTATGACCTCAGTCTTAATTTAATCAGCCTGCAAAGATCCTTTTGCCAAATAAGGTTCCGGTTCACAGCTCCCAGGTGGGCATGAGTGCTTGGAGGCTACCATTTGCCCCACGTTCCATGTCCAATCTCTCTTTTTTTTTTAGTCTCACGGCTGTCCCACTGGGCTCAGTATGTTGACCACTGAGAGGCTTGGAGAAGCCAATTGTTTTTCCTAGGGTAACAGAGCAAGGAAGCCACAGAACAGGTAAGCAAAGCCAGGTGCTTCACCTCCAAGGTTCCCACCTGCAAACACCAGGCATCCTGATAGAGACGCCACCTGTGGCAGAGGGGGCCAGGCTAGAAGAACTGGGAAAGATGAACAGCTTGTCCAGCCAAGAGAAAAATGAATCCCCAACCTGTGTGGATTCTCACAACCTCACTCTAGTTTTGTCTTCCGTGAAAGGAGGAAGAAGCCTTGGGAAAGCTGGGAAGAGGGAGGAGAAGAGAGGGGAATGGGACGGAGTATCCTTGGAGCTCCAGGGATGGCCCATCAGGTGTTTGGGGGAGCAGCAGCCGCAGCTGCCCCCCACCCCGGCTGCGGCAGGTGAAGGTGTCCTGGGCGGGCTCTGAGCCACGCCCACGCTCACGGAGGAAAGCAGAGGAGGAGCTTCTGCAGGGAGACATCTCTTCCCCACGAGGTTTGCATCCCCCTGATGAGGACACAAAGACAACACCCGGCCAGCCTCTCGTGCCTTCCTCACCGCCGCGTCACCCCCTGAGAGCCTGGCTCTATGTTTGGCACTGACTTTCAGAGAAACAACGCCCTTAGTGGGCACTGTGACAAATGATGGAGATTTTTCCTTCTCAACTGCCCCACCTTTTGAGCGGTTTTCCGTTTTCTGAAAGGGAGGCTGTCGCTCCCCGTCTTCGTGGAGGAACGACACAGGACCCTGCGTTGTTCTTCCGTCTGCTCGGCCCTCCCCGGGTTTGCTGCTGGTTCTTCCCGGGTTGGCTACTGTCCCTTCCACCTCCGTGGAAGGGCGGTTCCCCCTGCCACTTTCCCCACTTCCGCAGGGGAGCGGCACACCGCCGACCGGCTCTCTCGGGGGCTGCTCAGGTGTTCCCTCAGATAGATGTTCCCGGTGCATGTTGTCTCTCTCCTCCTTTATAGTCCTCCTCCGCCAATCCCAACTCGGCTGCCCACACGCCGAGTACGCTGCTCTCCTCCAATCAGGAGCAGGATCAGCTCCTGGAGGTCATCACTCAAGTTGGCAAGAGGCAGCTGCATAGAAGCTGTTTTCTCCTCTCCCAGCGCCATATTGTGGGAGAGCAGATGCATAGAATAAGTCTTAATTCCAGTAACTTAGTCTAGTCCGGGTTGCTCCCCACAGGAGGCGGCATGGACCTCTTTGTTTCCAGGGATTGGAAAGCTTGTGTGAAATGAGCTTCCTCTGCCCAGCCGATCTGCGCCTCCTAAAATCAAACGGTGGTGGGAAGCACCTGCTTCAAGAAGTCCACCCCGGGGAGGCCGACTCCCCGGAGAGGTGGGAGGACGGTGGAGAGACGCCCGGGAGGGAGCTGCGGGTTCCCTCTCGCCTCCCCCCAAAGACCCCCAGGGCACTGCTCTTGTCACAGCTCACTTCCGTGTTCTCTGCAGAAACACATCTGTGCCCCGTCTACCTCATCTCGTTCCACTTTTAGCAAGAGGGAAAAAAAAAAAAAAAGAAAAACTCCATTTGCAGACACACTGTGAACTTGTCAGTTGGACATGCACAATGGATCCTGTGCATTTAATGTGGCCCCCAGGGCCCTTGTTTCAAAACAAGGACGAAATTCAGCATGGAAGGAAACGCGTGGGCACTGGCCCCCGGGCATGGGGTATTTCAGCAACGTGCCAGACACATCGAGGGGGTTCTGGGAAAGCTCATGAACTAGAGATTGGGTTGAGGGAAGAGGCGTGCTGAGGGACACGTGGGGGACAGCAGGTCTCTGTCCAACCTGGAGGCCCATGCTGCCGACAGAGGAGGGGAGGGGAGCCACTGTCCCTGCGCGTGAGTGTCCGGGAACTGGCGGGCAGAGCAGACGGCCAGGGCGAGTAGAGAAGTTTCCATCAGAGGTTTCCCACTTCTCAGACACAAAGGAGAAAAGCAGAATTAATCGGGTGAGAGATCTAGGGGAGCAGGCTCCCAAAAGCTCATGGAAAATATAATTAAAAATAAGTTTATTTCAGTGGGAAAAACTACTTGAGATCCGTTGTTTTTTTTTTTTTTTTTTTTTTTTTTTTTTTGTAATACTCACCTTCTAGGAGATTTCCTTGTCACAGCAACCTCAGGGCCAGGCCAGGGCACTCTGATGCTGTGGGCGCTGCTCCTCCATGGCCCCTGGAGAAGTGCCCACAAACTCAGCCCTTCCAGCAAGGACATCCCTCGGCACAGCCGCGAAGCCTTGCCCACGTAAAAACTACTGCAAGTCATGGCTTCTCCTTCTTCCTTTCTTGGGCTTGGCCATGCTCGGCAGGGTCCTGCAGGGTCTCTCCCAGCTCTTACAAAACCAAGCTCCTCTTCCGGGGCTCCTCAGATACAGACCAGCACCCCTCTGCAGCACGGGCAAGCCGAGAAATGCAAGTGGACCTTGGAAAAAAGAGGACTGCTGCAGAGAGAGCCAGTCCTGGGGACCCAGCCAAAACTGTCCTCGCCAGGGACCGACCCCCTTATCAGACGGACTTACGAAGCCGGAGAGGGTTCTGTGGATAAGACACTAAGATGCTATAGAAAGACCCTGGATCTGTGCACAGAGGAAGACACAGGGCAGGGAAGAAGGGTTTCTGATGGGAAGTGAAGCCACGAGTCCTAGGAGATAAGTCTGCGCAAGTAGGCAAGCTTCCGTAGGAGGCTCCCAACCTTCCAGGCAGGTCTGCAGACCTGGGGGAGAAGCAAAGCTCAAGGGGTGAGCGGTCTAGAGGGGCGGGCTCCAGAAAGTTCATGGAAAACATGCTTGAAACTGAGTTTATTCTTGTAGAAAACTATTTTGAAATTCATGCATTTTTTTCATAATACTCATTTTCCATGAGGCTTTTGAAGGCCTTGAGTAGAGAGAAACACAGGATGTGGAGGACGAATCCAGGGGCTCAACGTATGCATTGTCGCATTGGAAATAGCCAGGGTGGGAGCACGGTGAGAGGATTTTTCCAGTAATAAGTGCCACCCCGTCTGCCTGCACTTCTAAACAGCTTCCCATAAACGCAGTTCTGAATCCTCTTACATTCAGGATGTTCTATATTTGCACTTCCTCTCCTTTCTCGACCAGCCTTGCAAACACTGGCCGTGCTCGGGTTTCCGAAGGATGCTCGTGTGTGAGGACCATCTGGTGTGCAGGCGGCAGGGCCTCTCCCCGTGCTGTGGGTCTGAGCTGGACCACACAGGGCATCCGGGCACTTGGTTTTATCAGACCCCTGAGTTTGTCTTGTGACCGCTCGGCCTGGGAGGCTGGCCTATCCTCCCTGCCTTTTCGAGTAATTCCGTAGCATTTCTTCAATAATTTTATTCAATTTTAGTCATCCACCAATGTCTGCGTTTGTCATCATTTTTTTCCCCTTGGGATTTTGTTCTTTTGTTAACTATTGAGATTTCTATTTGTCTGATAGGCAGAGAGAGTGTGTCGGTCAGACAGAGTTTCCATTTGCTGGCTCATTCCCCAGATGGCCACGAAATGGCCAGACCTGGGTCAGGACAAAGCCTGCGGCTGGGAACTGAATACAGGGCTTCCCTGTGGGTGGCAGGAACCCAACTCTGCGAGCGGGCGCCTGGTTTCTCCCAGGGTCTTTGGTAAGAAGCTGGAGGAGCCAGGAGTCTGAGCAGGGGACCTGGCCCAAGGCCTCTGGGGAGGGCGTCCTAACCAGCAGCTTGGCGGCTGCCAGGCCAATGCCTACCCTGGGGTGGGAGCTGCATTCTCTCCTCTTCCAGTTCTTAAAGTCAATCTCAAGTTGATTGACCTTTTCCCCCTTTTGTTGCCAGTATAAAAGTTTTCCAGATAGAACTTTCATCTGGGGATAGCGTTGTCCGTATCAGTGCTATAGGGACTGGTGCTTTTATCTAAATAAGTTGATTCCTTTCACGAACCAAGGCAGCCTTGAAACATTTCTCTTGGTTTTTGTTTAGCTTTTACACGTTTAAGGAAATGCTGGTGTCAGTAAAGACCTTAAGTGTTGTAACAAATTAGAGCTTAGGAGAAAACCAGTGACCACCCTTGACATTAAAGCAAGATCAGATAGTCACTGGTAGAGGTGCATAACTTTGGAGAAAAAAGAGACGATGCCAAATAGGGAAAATAGAATTAGATTGTCTTTCTTTTTTAGAAATGTTTTGAAGATTTACTTTCATTTTACTTGGAAGACAGAGGGGGATCCTTCATTTACTGGTTCACTTCTCAAATGCCCGCAACAGCCAGGGGTGGGCCAGGCTGACCCACTCGGTCCACTGGGACCCTGCTCTCCATCACCATGTGTTGGCAGGAAGCTGGATTCGGGAGCGGAGCTGGGGCTCAAAGCCGGCTCTCTGATACAGGGTGTGGGTGTCCCAGTGGTGGCGTAACGGCTGTGCCAAACGCCCGCCCCAAATGAGATTGGAGTGCATGGATGTAGAGCTTGTTTTTCCAGTCACGGACAGTACTGGTGGTCCGGACAGGATCGCTCTCCACAGTGGAGCCGTCCCACCGACTCCCACATGTGGGCTTCTGCTCCTGCGGCTGTGGGCTGGGTCCCTCCATCTCCTCTGCCCCCTCCCCAAGGCTCATAAAATCGCCCACAGATTCACAAAGCCACTCGGCTCCGCAGAACAAGAAAATCAGCACGCAGTGGCAGAACGTGAGGTTTTTTCTAGAATCAGAGCTCGCTTGTTCTCCTTTTCCTCTTTTTTAAATTTTGGTTCATGGAGCTTGTGGTTCATTGCGTGACAGACACAAGAGGACATTAGAAAACATTCTCACCATCCTATTCTCTGATCTGACTGCTGGCCCTCCCGGTGAAAGGCAGGTGAGGCTATTTATTGCATTGTTGTGGCGCTATCTATCAGAGCAAAACCTTTGGAAAAGTAAAATTCCCCAGAGAGGGTCAAGCGTTACTAAATGGAGAATTAGTAGCACAGTGGAATTTTACATATTTTTACATTTTTTATTACAATGCGATTTTCCTAACTTTGTAAGGAACTCCTTCCAGGACACCCTTGGGTACCAAAACCCAACGATGTCCAAGTCCTTCTCTAAAACGCGTGTGATCTACACGCTCACCAGGACACCTGAAGTCATCCCTAGGTTATTTATTATGCCTAACACTATGAAGAGTTCTTATACTGTGTTGTTCAGAAAATAAGGACAAAAAAAGTCTGTGCATATTTAACTAAGATGCACTTTTTTATGAATCCATCACTGATATGTGAAGTCTGTCATTGGCTCAGACATTTAAAATATCTTAAGTTGCTTTTTTATTTATTTGAAAGGCAGAGTTATTATATTGAAAGGCAGAGAGAGAGGGGGAGGGAAGGACAGGAAACAGATCTACCCGCTGGTTCACTTCCCAAATGGCTGCAATGGCCGGAGCTGGGCTGGCCTGAAGCCAGGAGCCAGGGCCTTCTTCCAGGCCTCCCACATGGAGGCAGGGGCCCAAGCACCATTAGCAGAGAGCTGGATCGGAAGTGGAGCCGCCAGGACTCGAACCAGCGCCCGTAGGAGATGCCATCATCACACATGGAGGCTTAATCGGCTGCGCCACCACACCGGCCCCTAACACGGATATTTTCAAACTGGATTTGGTTGCATCCCAGAATATGGGAGCTGTGGACACGGAGGCTGTATGCTAATTATGACAAGAATTCCGAGCAGCGAAAGTGCAGAGGAGACCACGAGAGTGGCACGCAGCGTCGCAGCACCCAGTGTGGGAGTCAGCAGGGCTGTCGGGAAATGTGCTGGCCCCCCGCCTCTCTTTCTGGACGTAAGAAGCTCACCTTTGCTTGTCCACTTCAAGTTGGGCGTGACCCTGTGACTTGCTCTGGCCAATGGCACGTCAGCAGCAACGATTGTGTTCCCCTGCACTCATCCACGCTGGGTTCGTGACTATCCCAGACCCTCGGCAATCCGCTGGCAAATACGGATTCGCACTTGCTTGCTAGTCTCCCTCTGCTCACTAATGAAGCCGAACAGGTCCTGTTGGACAAGGGTACTTACGCTGTGGTGCACTCCTTACGTCAGTTAACTGCTCTGCACACCGGCCGCTGTCTGCTGTGAATGTGCCAAACATCCTGCCCCCTCGTTGGCTGTTTTCCCTTCTCCTGGCTCGTGGCTACTTTTCACAAAGTAGTTAACGTTTGCGGTCAACTTTTGTCCTGTATTTAAAGCCCTTGGCCTGATGACCCACTCTGAGAACACTGCCCCTCTTCAAAACCATAAATGCCAGATTCTAGTATGATCAGGGTTTCATTTTTAAATATGTATACATTTTCTATTACCTAGAACTCACTTTGGAGTAGGAAGAGAACTAGTGATGGAATTTCATTTTCCTCCAACAGTTAATAAATTGCCCCAGTAGCAGGTGCTAAGTCATTTAAAAAAATAAAGATTCATTTGTTTATTTATTTTGAAAGTCAGAGTTACAGAGAGAGAGGACAAGAGAGCAAGAGAGAGGGAGAGAGAGAGATCTTCGATCTACTGGTTTACTCCCTAGATGGTCTCAACAGCCAGTCCTGGGCCAGGCAGAAGCCAGGAGCTTCATTCGGGTCTCCAATGTGCAGGGCAGGGACCCAAACACTTGAACCAACTTTTGCTGCTTTTCCCAAGCCATTAGCAGAGAAATGGATCAGAAGTGGAGCAGCCAGGACATGAGCTGGTACCCGTATGGAATGCCGGGGTCACAGGTGGCAGCTTTACCAGATTCGCCACAACACCAGCCTGAAGCCGTTTCTTTTTCCCTATGGATTGGAATTCTGTAGCCTACTAGACAGCGCGGGAGCATGGCTGGCACTCTGCCTCTGAGCCACACTGCGTGAAATGAACCAGTGACAGAAAGAGTGAGCTATCATGAGCCAGTGCAGGTATGTAGAAAATTCTGGAAAGAATTGTCAAATGCTTTCTTTATGCAGAGTGTTTTTTCTTCATGCTTTTATATGTTTTCTAAACTTCCTACAATTTACCATATTATTTTAGAATCAGGGAAAGCATTTCGCATACGTCACTTAACTATGTTTTTTTTTTTTGTTTTTTTTTTGTTTTTTTTTGTTTTTTTTTTTTTTTTTTGACAGGCAGAGTGGACAGAGAGAGAGAGAGACAGAGAGAAAGGTCTTCCTTTGCCGTTGGTTCACCCTCCAATGGCCGCCGCGGCCGGCGTGCTGCGGCCGGCGCACCGCGCTGATCCAACGGCAGGAGCCAGGAGCCAGGTGCTTTTCCTGGTCTCCCATGGGGTGTAGGGCCCAAGCACCTGGGCCATCCTCCACTGCACTCCCTGGCCACAGCAGAGGGCTGGCCTGGAAGAGGGGCAACTGGGACAGAATCCGGCGCCCCGACCGGGACTAGAACCCTGTGTGCCGGTGCCGCTAGGCGGAGGATTAGCCTAGTGAGCCGTGGCGCTGGCCCACTTAACTATGTTTTTGAGTCAAGTAGTAGAGGGACCCATACATTCAGCTGCTTTTCCTCACCTTAGCTATTGTTGAAAGTTCTCTAAATCCTGACAAGAGTACTAGCTAATTTCCCACATGTCAGTGCTTCCATATCTCAAATTCACCACCCCATACACTTCCCTAGCAGGGTAAGGGCAGACGTTCCCATGTGAAAGGTCCCAGCACATCCTTAGCAAAGCCAAATGCCAACCCGGGCATGCCACGGAGCTGGGCGGAGACTCACCGCTCACACCGGCTGCTGAACATTTTTCCTCTTTCTCTTGCTTTCAGTTCTAACAGAGTTTGGAGATATCTTGATTTTCTTTCTTTCTCTTATTTATTTATTGGAGATGCAGAGTTACAGAGAGAGAGAGAGTGAGAGAGAGAGAGAGGTCTTCCATCCGCTGGTTTGCTCCCCTAATGGCTACAACAACTGGAGCTGGGCTAATCTGAAGCCAGGAGCCAGGAGACTCTTCTGGGTCTCCCACGTGGGTGCAGGGGACCAAGGATGTGGGCCATCTACTGCTATCCTAGGCCATAGCAGAGAGCTGGATCGGAAGAGGAGCAGCTGGGACTAGAACCTGCGCCCATGTGGGACTAAGTGGAGCCCTTTCCTGCATGGGCGACATACTACATGGCACTCCTTACTCTCACCACGGGACTCTGTGGATTACCTGCCTCTGCCCCCTGGGAATGTGTGCACCCATTTATGATAGAGTCCATAAGTGTGATTCGTGCAATTGTGCTAAACAACCACGTATACAACGTTGTGACGGACCATCATCCTCAGTGGGGTATCATCAGATGAGTTTGTCATTTGTTCACAAACTGGGAAGCGTACGAGTGTATGCCCTATGTTGTTTGGGATAACCTAGCCCAGACACGGAGATGACTCGAGGGGAGCCACCCACAGGCCCTCTCCTGTGCCCCCTTCCATCCTGTGCTCGGTGCGGCTCCGAGTCCTTTCAGCTGGCCAAAGGGCAGCTCCAGCAGAGAGGTGGGCAGGTGGGAGAATGCCTGGCCCTGGCTCCCCACGCCAGACTGCAGGCTGACTGCCACCCCACACCCCTGCAGGTCTGGGCACCTGGGGTCTCCCGCGGCTCTGGGCACCTGGGGTCCCCCACGGCTCTGGGAACCTGGGGCCCCCTGCGGCTCTGGGCACCCGAAATCCCCTGTCCCTTCAGTCCACAGCGCTGCAGTCCCTGGTGCATCGCCTTCCCTGGTGGGTTTTCTTCAACTGCCCACACTTTGAGGGTGGCCCCAGCTGCCCTTCCTCAGTGAGCTTCCTGCTTCCTGTGGCTTTGCTGCCTGTGTGGGGAGCAGGGCAAATGGATGCATTTCCCATGGCTAACGAGAAGTCACCGCAAACACCACGGCTGATAGAAGAGTGCGCCTCCTCTCTCAGTTCTGGGGGGGGGAGCTTATAGCAGCATGCGCCTCCTCTCTCACTGCTGGGGGGGGTGAGCTGATAACAGCATGCGCCTCCTCTCTCACTGCTGGGGGGGGAGCTGATAGCAGCATGCGCCTCCTCTCTCTCACTGCTGGGGGGGGGAGCTGATAGCAGCATGCGCCTCCTCTCTCACTGCTGGTGGTGGTGGGGGAGCTGATAGCAACATGCGCCTCCCCTTTCTCACTGCTGGGGGGGGTGAGCTTATAGCAGCATGCGCCTCCTCTCTCACTGCTGGGGGGGGAGCTGATAGCAGCATGCGCCTCCTCTCTCTCACTGCTGGGGGGGGGGGAGCTGATAGCAGCATGCGCCTCCTCTCTCACTGCTGGTGGTGGTGGGGGAGCTGATAGCAACATGCGCCTCCCCTTTCTCACTGCTGGGGGGGGTGAGCTGATAGCAGCATGCGCCTCCTCTCTCACTGCTGGTGGTGGTGGGGGAGCTGATAGCAACATGCGCCTCCCCTTTCTCACTGCTGGGGGGGGGAGCTGATAGCAGCATGCGCCTCCTCTCTCACTGCTGGGGGGGGGAGCTGATAGCAACATGCGCCTCCCCTTTCTCACTACTAGGGGGGAACTGATAGCAGCACGCGCCTCCCCTTTCTCAGCTCTGGGGTGGGGGTGAGCAGGCTGTGTTCCTCCCGAGGCTCACAGGGGTGTCCATACCTTGCTGCCCACGTCCACAGCTCATGGCCCTGCACTGTTCTAATCTCTGGTCCTATTGGTCGAGGACAGGTGAGAGGCTTCCGTCAGCATCCTAAGGGAGCCATGACACTGCCAGACGGAAGGGGCGGGAGAAATCCCAATCCAGCCTCCTGCTTCCTCGCGAAGGGGCCCTCGTGACCGTCTGGCCTGCACCAACAAGCCACCCCCTCGATTTAGCCACACCCACAAGTGCTCTCTGCCCTCCGAGGGCACAGCGCGCTACACGCTCCAGCTGCTGGAGATTAGGATGTGAGATTCTTTAGGGGTGCATTATTCTACCTCCTGTAACGGATTTTTCAGGGAAGTCGGTTGATTTCAGTGTTTAGGTGCCCACGGCAGTTGGAGGATGCAGGGAGAAGGCTGTTGGATATCTGGGTCTGCAGGCCACGTTCACCTTCCAGATCTTCCCTGGACGTGCGTCATTGTCATTCCCATGTCGGAACAAGAGGAAAATAGAAGCAGAGCTCATCTGCTCAGTTTGGGCTTGGCTGAGCTCTGTAAAGACAGACACTCCCGTTGCAGCACCACATATTAACCTGCTCTTTGGAGAGACAGCTCTGTTCCCTTCTAAGACTTGCACCTGCTCTGTTGAGTCTGCCACGCTCTGTTGGGCCACAAGCCGTAGAGACCTATGGTCGCAAATGAGCATCAGCTGATAGGGAAAGCTGTGTATTCAGCGTAGCAGCATTTACGGGCTCAGGTTCTAAATTTGTTCAGATTGTTCTTTGGCCCTTTGTTTTCTAGAGGGCATTGAGCTTGCACGTAACTGCCACATTTGTCTTATGTGTAACACAGCGATGGAGTCATCTACCAGGCTGTCACCAGATGAAAGACAGTCAGGACTCCCCGCCCGCCATGATGCCTGGAACAGAAAACTCGGGAGAGCCCTGGCTCCCTGGCCGTTCTTCCACTCGACCGTCCCATGTTACAAGAACACGCCACTAGCAAAACGTCCATTCAGGGACCAAGTCAATTCGGCAAGCACTTAGTGAACACAGACGCTAAGTAATGCTAAGCCCTGGAGCGGATACAAAGACGAATAAGTGGTGTCTCCTTGCTTTATGAGGGTTGCAGGCAAAGGAGAAGGGCAGACAAGAGCAGAAATCACTGTAGCAGAGCGAGTGTGTTTAAACATAGCCGTTACCCGGAGTTCACGGCAGCTGTGGACGGATCCCCCAGCTTCCCATTCACATCTGTTATGATAGACAGCTGGCACTTGGGTAGCGGCTGGCTGGAGTGAGCACGTGCTATGGAGCAGGGAAGTTGTATTAACCAGGATCGTGGGCTTGTGTGCACAGACCGAGCTGTAGCCAGGGGAACTCATCTGTCAGAGACACACAGATTTGCCCTGGGAAGTGATATTGATTGTAATTGTGGACAGAAGAGGATATCTTTAAAAAGGAGAGAATGGATAAGGAAGACTGCCTTCCATGAAAAATTGTTTCAAAATCCGATACAATGTATAAGTTATATCTGTCATGTGCAAGGCAACGTACTTGGCATATGAGTGGTAAGATGGGGAGAAAAAGTCATGGGAAGAAACAGACCCCACAGACCAGAGGAGAGCTAAGGCGGGATGTGACAAGGGCGTCTAGGGTCTGGATGAGGACGGGGGGACTTGGCTGAGTGGGCCATCAAAGACGTCCAGGAGATTGGGGCATTTAGGAAGGCCTCGATGTGTGACTGTGAGAATATGGCTGCCCTATGACCCACATATTTTTGCTTTAGAATTATTTTTTAAAGATTGACTTATTTATTTGACAGAGTACACAGAGAGAGGAGAGGCAGAGAGAGAAAGAAAAAGAGAGAGAGAGAGAGAGAGAGAGGAGAGAGAGACAGAGGGAGAGGTCATCCAACCACTGGTTCACTCCCCAGATGGCTGCAACAGCTGGAGCTGCGCCGATCGGAAGGCAGGAGCCATTTTTCTTTTAGCTGGTCCTAGGAAAAATCATTCTTTCTACTAAGTCTTCGTTTGAAGCTGATGTGGAGTGTGTCAGCCTACCAGAGCTCACCATGGTAGAACGAAAACTTCGGGCGTTTACTTTTCACGAAGAAATCCTGATCTTTTCCAACCGACTTCCACCAAACTAGAAGCACAAGTCTCCGCAGGGCTCCAGCCAAGTGCTCCGTGACGTCACCAACACCGCAGAGCAATGGCCTTCGGGGCCTCCCCATGGGCATTTAGGGGAAGGGGTGATGCAACCCAGAGAGTAGGCGAAGTGAGCAGGAGCATCTGCTTCCTGTTTGTTTCAGCGGCTTCATCGTGGGGTGACTTGAGGGAGCGATCCATCCTTCCCTACATAAAGTTCGCAATCAGCTGGGCCAGGAAATCTAACTCTTTACACCGTTTCTAATTATGAAGGCACAGGCAGATGATTAGCTGACACGTGAGATAGTGCTGGAAAGAACATTCCGTACAGTGGGAAAATGACTCCCTGTTCCATGAGAAGGGAGCAATGCTCACGGTGGCAGCAACATACGCTCGGTGCTGCTGTTGTCCTTGGATGCAGTAGATGCCCAGCCATTCATTGTTTAATAAATACGGTAACGTCACTTTAAAAATAGCAATTACTTATTCTATTTAAGAGTCGGCTTGGCAGGAGATCTGTGAATGATGAAGGTGACATCAATGATTCTACAACTGCCCATCAATCAAGACATCTTTGTGGGGTCCCGGTTGTGTGGGGGCCTTGGTGGGCCTGGGATGCAGAGATGAATAAACACGCATGCTCCGTCCTCGTCTTCACAAACTGCAGGGGGAGACGGGCATCGGCCGTAGCAGGGCACAGACCTGTGCCGCTGGGCAGTTTTGCAGCACCGTGGGCAGCCGTGGCGGGTGGCGTGAGCTGCCCGGAGGGGCTGACAAGGCTTCCTGGAGGGGCTGGTTCCCCTCTGTCCTCACAGCAGCTGGGAGAATGAACCAGGCTGAGAAGTGATCTGGAATGAGCCGTGGTCCCACCATTTCAGCCACACACACCGATGCACTGACAGGGTGATGAGCCCCTGGGGTGGTGCTGATGAAACATCTGCCATTTGCATCCCACAGATACTTCTAGAAGATTTAGGAAGTTCCGTTATTCTGCAGGAGCTCATCTCATAAGCTCCTTAAGTAGGAGGGTCTTCTTTTTGTAAAATAAAAAAGTTTACTTTTTCAATGTCTTTGTGCAGGTGACAGGCATCGTGGGTCCTTCCATGGAGTCTGTTGCTGTCTCTCCGCACAGCTGCGGTGCTGGGCCAGGCTGCCTTCCCCACTCCCTCTTGGTTCTCGCTTGGTTTTGTTTCCAGCAGAGTGTTGATGCCGTCATTCCGCTCACTGGGCTCCTCTTCCTGTGTGTGAGCTTGCTTGTCGGTGGCATGGAGCCTAGGGCCTTGAGCTCTATACAGGCAGGGACCTCTTCAGTCCGGTCCACTGTTGCATCTCGGGAACAGAGAACAGCGGTTGGTGCCTGGTAGGTGTCGCAATAGTTGATATGTGAGTTGATAAAATGACTGGAGGGAGAGAACAAAGAAGAAAGATGACATTTTCTCTTCCCACAAAAGTCTGAGAACACTGCCCCGCTACCTGCCAGGTGCTGTTTCAGGCCATCAGCCTGGCCCGCCCCCAGAGCCCCCACCTCCATCTTCTTCCCGATTTTAAGCCCATGGCACCCGGAGCATAGCAGGAAGTGGGTTGGGGGTAGACGCTCGGTGGTGCCTGGCACGCTGGGGAATGTAGTCCACTTGGTCGAGCCAAGGCCTCTGGTGGTCCTGCACAGGGGCTCGTTCTTCCTCCACTGGTTGTTCCAGGACCTCAGGAACTGTGCTCATCAATGATGGGGACTTGGGACTTCCAGGGGGGGAAGGCGTGACTTCTTGCACTGGCCCATCTCTGTTGTGTGAATACGTCCAGCATAGCTACCTCCCCGAAACCCCCCGAGTCATCACTGTCAGGGCACAGGCACTCAGGGTTTCACGAACCCAGGATGCCAGTGGTTTGTGTGCTTGCTGCACTTGGGACCCGCCTTCCAGAAAAGGGGTGTGTTCTGCACTGAACCCAGTCTCTGACAGAGCCCTGGCCCTACCCGGCTGGTGGACACGGGAGCCCCGGTCTTCCATTGCCCACTTCAGGATCTGGCTGGAGCTGCTACACAGGACCAAGCACACATAGATTCCACATCTGGTTGTCTTCCCAGCACAAATGGAATCTCTTGCTACCCTTTTTTTTTATTTGGAAAAGGTTTATTTATTAATTTGAAAGATAGTGTTACAGAGAGAGGGGAAGAGATCTACTACCTGCTGGCCTACTCCCCAAATGGCTGCAACAACCAGGGTTGGGCCAGGCTGAAGCCAGGAGCCAGGAGTTCCACCCAGGTCTCCCATGTGGGTGCAGGGGCCCAAGCGCTTGAGCCGTCTTCCACTGCTTTCTCAGGCACATTAGCCAGGAGTTGGATCAGAAATGGAGCAGCTGGGACATGAACCCTCAGACACATGGACGCAGGTGGCAGCTTAGCCCACTACACCACACCACCAGCCCCTCTCTTGCTTCTCTTGCTGTCTACTTAAAATAGTGCCCATTCTGTTGTGGCACTTGCTCATGGTGGCCAAGCTATATGTGGATGCTATATGAAAACAGCTAAATAAAAATATGGTTTCTTTCCCTTGCACAAAAAGCATGAATGCATAGAAGAACATAATGGCCATGTTCACTGCCAAAAACTGGGGAGATGATTTTCTGTAAAACTCGTAATGATGAGCCCAAATCTTGGGGTAATTTTTAGATGAGAACAGTGAATACAGCACCAAGAATCAGCTTTTCTGTGATGAGCATGCAATTTCTTTTTAAGCAAGGAAAAGGGATTAACTGTCATCATAGACAATTCTGAATGTGCTGTAGGATCATAACAACTTGAAGGCAAAACCGAACAGAGAAAAGACTTGAAGGGGATGCGCCCAACTGTCAACTGGGCTTGTCTTGGATGATACAACTATTTCCACGTTTCTTCTACTTTTTAAAAGTTTCAAACTTTAAAAAAAAAAAACAACTTGGGGCCAGCACTGTTGAAGTAAGTTAAGTTTCCTCCTACAGTGCTGGCATCCCATATGGGGGACAGTTCGAGTCTCGGCTGCTTCACTTCCAATCCAGCTCCCTGCTGACGCACTTGGGAAAGCAGCAGAAGATGGCCCAAGTGCTTGGGTCCCTGCCATCCATGTAGGAGACCCAGAAGCTTTGGGTCAGCCCAGCTCGGGCCATTGTGGCTATCTGGGGAGAGAACCAGCAGACCGAAGACCTCTTTCTCTGTTTCTCTGTTTCTCCTTCTCTGTGTGTGCAACTCTGCCTCTCAAATACAATAAAAAAAAAAAGAATCCTGATAATTACTTTAATCAATCAAGCTAAGAAATAAACCATGTTTTTGCTACTATCGGTAAAACCGAGAGACGCTCATGGCAGGAGGGATGCAGCCTTGACCTGGTGTCTGGGGCTGGAAGGTCCTCAGCCTGGGTGGAAGAGTGAGGCGGCAGCAGGCAGAGCTTCTAGAACAGCTTCTGACCCTGCCAATGTTGCCCTGGTGCTGTCTGTACCTGCACTTGACTGCAAGTCTTGGTGGCTGCTGACTCCAGTGTCAGCCAGGGTAGAGACTCAAAGGATGCAAAGCCTAACGCAGGAAAATGCTATTGCCAATGGGACAGCCAAAGCTCAGCTTTATCTGGCAATGCTTGGCCAAGTTTGCATGTGGGGAGGGTCCCTCACAGCAGGGTTCATCACTCAGAAGGGAGGGAGGGCCAGGGAAGCCCTGGGAGACAGGGCGATGACAGAAGGAGCCCACGTGACCAGGTGACAGTGACGTCACTCAGCAGCATCGCAGACAGTCCTGGGGTCAGAGAACTCTCAAAGTCTCTCTCTGACCAACAAAGAACAGCAACACCTGAGATTTCACTGCATATCCAAAGGAGGCAGGTTCTAAACAATTAGATACACCTTCTCCGGGTACTCTAAAAATAACTGGACGTGTAAAAATCTGAGCTTGACATCAGTAGCCCATCAGGCTGACACATCTCAGCCTGCAGTGAGAAAATAAACAACCTAAGGGCCAATAGGCAGAGAACATCTGTGGCTCGCTGTCTGTTACAATGGGGTAGCAGCGTGGCAAAGCTCAGCCTGCTGCATCGGAGCCGATGAGAACAGGTGTCCCCTGCCCAGCCTCTCCTGCACATCAAGTCTCCACGCCTGCTCCAAAACACCAGAGCAGGTGGACATCGACCCTGGTGCTGCCGCTTCCTGGCCAGTGGCAGAGACCCAGGATGTGGTGGGGCTGAGGGTGCAAGGCCAGGGGACTGTGCCCCGAGCTCTGTCCCTGTCTGTCCATGAGTGGATCACACACACACCCACACACACACGGACTGGGTGTTTGGAGCTTGTAGCAATAGGTTGTCTACCAGAGACATGGAACAGAAAAGAACATGGAGAACTTGAAAATAACAGCATGATGGGAGATGAGCCAGAAGAAAGATCAGGCGGAAACTTCGCCACCTGGAGAAACACAGTTTCAGGTGACAAATACCGTGCAGCACAAAGGAGCATTCTGGAGGCTGAGAGACTTGACCAGACTGGAGGTGAGCAAGGTGGGGGCCAAGCTAGGAAGCGGGTCGGCAGAGGTAGGCAACGTGTGACCTGCGTTGGTGGATACCGCTGAGCCCAAAGCCCGATTGGATCTGGACTTGAGGCAAGCAGACCTCCGCTGGGGGTGTGGAGGAAGTGTTGGGAAGACGAGAGCTGAAGGGAGGGGGGCTCCGGTGGGGAGCAAGCTGAACACGCAGCGTAGGAGCCCCTGTCTGTGCGGTCTCTTTCCACAGCCTTAGCTACCCACGGTCAGCCATGGTACAGCACCATTACATGGGAGAGTCCAGAAACAAGTAAGTCACATGTTTTTACATTTTGTGCCCTCTCACTGGACCCCACCTGGGCTGTGGGTCACCCCTTGGGTCCGCGTATCCACACTGTATACACTCCCCGCCCGTAAGTCACATAGTGGCCATCTCATGGTCAGATCAGCCGTCCATCATGGTGGCATCTGGGCTCGAGGGACCATGGCTGAAGAATGGCTGAGGGGCACAGGAGCACTTCTGCTGACAGTTCAGATGCGACAAAGGGAAGCCACCCAGCACTTCCTTTAAGGAAGAAGCTGATAGTTGGAGACGTAAGGAAAGAAGAGCAAGCATGTGCTGACTGTAAGATCTCCAGCGAGAAGCAATGTTCTATTCCCGGAACTGCGAATGGGGAAAGAGACCCATGCTAGCTGTGCTGTCGGTTACAGCCGTGGTACCCTACCAGGGCCTCATTAGGATGGACAAGGCGCTAGGCTGTAGGGTTTGGTGCTGGGGGGTGGGTTCAGACATCCACTGGGAGTCTTAGAAGGTGCCCCCAGAAGATGAAGGGGCTGAGAAAGACAAATACATAAACTGGGGCAGCACAGGGTGGGGGGCCTGTGGGCCAAGCCCAGAGGGTGCCGCGAGTCTCCCAGACCCTTCCTCACTAGCGATGTAAGACGATCCCAAATCTCCCAGGCCCTGGCCTGGGTAGACCGGGTTAATTGCCTTTTCCCGCCCAGTCCCTGCCCACCCCAGTGCCCTCTGACCTGCTGTCCCCCCCCCTCTTTTACCCTCCTCCTGTTTCCTTCCTCCCGCCTCCCCCTCTTCTGAGAATGACCGGATTTAGAGCCAACGGGCCCTGTAGATCAAGTAGAATCCATGGCTGTCTGAAGGACCGGTAGCCAGAGCGGTCAGCCAGAAGAGGAGGGAAAGGAAGCGAGTCCAGCCTCAGACCGGGCTTTGCCATTCGTCAGCCTCCCTGGCTTTCCCGTCCACGGCATCCACGGCCTCCCGCATGGGGGCGGCGGTGGAAAGCAAGAAGCTAGGAAGCGTGGGCGTCAGCAGCTCGTGTTTCACGTGGGCAAGACGCGCCTGGCTTCCTGCCTGCCAACAGCAACTCAGGGCTGCGGCCCCCTCTCGCCTCCTTGGGGTTTCCTGGGCTGGCGTGTGCTCCGGTTCCCCTGGGATGCTGAAACAAGGTTCCGCATGCGGGGAGACCAACACTCGGGGCCTTTGCTCTTTCCCAGTTCTGGGGGCCACGAGTCTGAGGCAGGGTCTCAGCAGGGCCAGACTCTCGAAGGCTCTGGGGGTACTGAATTCCATGCTGTTCGCTTGACTTTTGGGGTTGCCTACACCCGGACACCCCTTGGTTTGTAGACACATCCCTCCCGCCTGCACACGTGGTGTCCACCTCCCGTGTGTCTTCCCTTGCTGTAGCCACACTGCTCATGTCGGGTTGAAGGCCGTCCCACCCCAGTACGACCCCGCCTTAACACTACCTCTGCAGCAACTCCCCCCACCCCAGATTGGGTCCCCTGCTAGAGTTCCAAGGACATGAACTTGGGTAGAGACACTGACTCAGCTCAGCGCAGGTGGATTTGTTTGCTCGACTTCATATTGGCCTGGCTTTTGGCATTATCTGAATTATTAGGAAGGTACCTATTTCTTACATCCCTCGGCTGCTTTCTCTGCGAAACAGTGGTTAGGGACCCGAGTCAGCAGCCGTGCGTGACTGCTGAATGACAGAAACTGCTCACCTCCTATGCCACGTGCCAGCAGCTGTGCTAACAGAAGCGAACTCTCACACTGCACAAGGAGGTGGAACGGCTACACGTGCAACACTCGCAAGAAGCTGAAGGAGATGCGCCATGAGGAGTGCAGGGAAGGGACCTTGGCCAACACAGCTCACCCAGCTGAGGCTCCAGCAGGGTGAGGTGGAGTTTTCAGGGCAACAGGGAAGGGAAGAGGACTGGGGGAAGGGGACAAGCGGATGGAAAGGCACAGGCAAAATAGGACTTTCCTGGGAGCAGAAGAGAAAAATCTAGAAAGGCCCTCATAGGCAAGAGGACAGAAGGGAGTTGAGGCATCAGTCTTGGGGTGATGGGGTGGGACCCCAAGAAAAACACGCATCTTCAAACCATTCCCAGAAAGCAGTGGGGAGGGTGGATGGGAGGACGGAGCTGCGCAGACTCAGGTGTGGTCAGGTTGATGCAAATAAGGGAGGGTGTGGTCCTGGTCTGGGAGGGAGGAGAAGGGCTGGGCTAGGGAGGTTCAGGGGTAGCACTCGTGGGGTCGCAGAGACAAGGGAACGAGAGAGCCCGTGTGACTCCCGGGTTCCTGGTGGGCACTTGTTAGGCAGGTGTCGTGAGCTGAAGCGGGAGAGGCTGTGAGATGGTGATGTCAGCGGGACATGGGGTGGATAACTCCTGCCCGGGGGAGCGGCAGTGAGAACGCCCAGGTGGAAGAGTTGAGAGAGTGAAGAAGATAAGACATTAACCATGGAGATTCGAGAGTCACTTGTGCTTTGGATGTGATGGGGAGAGTGCCCAGAGCACGGGGTATCACAAAACACAGACTGAGCAAGCTTGGAGCACTGCTGGCTTGCAGCCCATGGGGAGGGAGCTGGGTGGGGGCGGGGGTGGGGGGGTGAGGACAGGAGATGAGACAGGGCAGAAGGCTGGCCGTCACCTAAAGCCGCTGCCATAAATGGCATTGGGCTCTGAAACACAACACACACACACACACACACACACACACACACACAGTGTTTCTCTAACAATGACTTCATCAAAGGCTTCAGCTCTCTGCATTTATAAAGTTAGTATTTTGGAGGTGACTGTTAAGGCTATATCTACTAAAATGTCAAGAGCAGTTAAAAGCATTTCAAAAATACTTGGGAAATATTTTTGCTGGAGGAAACTTCTTAGAGCAAATGCTCTCCGTAGATAAGAAGAGAGGCTGCACGAGTTCTTTGTGCTTCTCAAAGCCGGCTCTGCCTCAGGGATGAATTTCATCAGCGGTAGGAGAAGGACCCCAGCGATGCCATGCTGACATTTATGAGGATGCCTCTCAAACACACACAGAGAGAGACAGCGTTTCCCTCCACTGTTCACTCCCCGAATGCCCACAGTGGCCAGGACTGGGCTGGGCTGAAGCCAGAAGCCAGAAACTCCATCCAGGCATCCCACGTGGGTGGCGGGAGCTTAGTTCCTTGAGCCATCACCACCACTGTCCCCCAGGCTTTGCATTTAGCAGGAAGCTGAAGTCTGGAGTGGATCCAGGAGACAGGTCGACTACCGCTCCAATATGGGATGCAGGCGTTGTAACCACTAGGCTGAACACCCGCCTGGCACACAGCTTTTCAATAAACAAGCAGTTCATCTCGATCTCACTTTCTCCTCCCTCCCTCTGTCACCCGCTTCCTGCCCGACAGGACACGTATGAAGCACCCAAGGAGCTGCAGGTCAGGGCCTGGGGATTAGGGGTGACAAGTGGGATGCAGGGTCTCTGCCTTCCGGCCATCTGTAGGCAACTCCACCTAAGCAATTCTGGACACGGTTATGAAAAGAAGGACAGACTTTTTTGTAAAGAAAATCAGAACGGTGCAGAGGGGACACTGCTTAGAGTTCAGGCAAGTAATGCCTGATGGGGGCGGGTGATGCCCTGCACCTCTGCTGCCCTGGGTGGGGCGGAGAAGGGGTGCTGGCATCTCCCATGGTGCAGGACAAACCACAGGGACATTAACCTGTGTTCCTCTGCCCAGGCTCTGGGATTCTCTCCCGTGGGGAGACCCCTGCGTGAGTTCCTCCTGTGAAACTGTAGCTGCTTCTTGCACGTTGGTCCAAAGCGGAAGCTTTGAGGTTTGGATCTTGACTGCTCATCTGTAGGAAAGACTCACAGCTTACAGGTTGTCCTAGTGAACTGACTCCACATACATCATCTTTCTGTATCGAGCAGAGGCACTGCATCTGCCTCTCACAGCTCTGGTCTCCCTGTGGGAAAGGCTCCGTCCCCTGCTGCCTGGTGTCTAACGACAGGGACAATGGCCGCGACACGCCTGCCTGCCAGCATCACATATCATCCAGCCAGCCCTGTCCTCGCAGCCAAGGAACAATCACGCACCGTCTGCTCGTAAGACGCGGTGTGTTTAGCTGGCATGGCTTAAGGAGGGCAGGTAGCTAATTTCATTCAACAGGTTTCCCAAATCAGCTTTTATGATTTTACTCCTTGAAGAAACCTTTGGCTGCAGAATCTTCTGGATTCGGGTCTCTGCTGCCCACTCCCCAGCGGTGTCTTCACTCTGGGGAGGATCCTTAACTCGGGGTCTTGGGAACGTCTGAGCTGGGTTTTTCCGCTGCGTGAGTGCGTGGCTGCTCTTTTCAGGATGGCGTTTCTTAGCAACAGCAGATTGTTTGCCTTGTTCTCTGTCAATTGATTCCTCACAGGCTGCTTCGGCTGCAGGTTTTTTCAAACTGATGGTTAGGAAGACATGTCACTGGCGAGCTGAAACCAAGCTGCTCGCCCTCCACACGACAGACGACGACAGCGCGAGTGAGGGGTGAGCGTAGCCATAGGATTACCTGATGCCTGACATAGAACTCTATGCAGCTTGCACCGCGGCTCACTAGGCTAATCCTCCACCTGCGGCGCCGGCACACCAGGTTCTAGTCCCGGTTGGGGCGCCAGATTCTGTCCCAGTTGCTCCTCTTCCAGGCCAGCTCTCTGCTGTGGCCTGGGAGTGCAGTGGAGGATGACCCAAGTGCTTGGGCCCTGCACCCCATGGGAGACCAGGAGAAGCACCTGGCTCCTGGCTTCGGATCAGCGCGGTGCACCGGCTGCAGCGTGCCGGCCGCGGCGGCCATCAGAGGGTGAACCAATGGTAAAGGAAGACCTTTCTCTCTGTCTCTCTCTCACTGTCCACTCTGCCTGTCAAAAAAAAAAAAAGGCAAAAAAAAAAAAAAAGAACTCTACCTGTGCTTTAGTGAGTGTCTGGGGCAATTATGGCCAATAAAATTAGGCACGAGCACACACACACACACACACACACACACACTTTCATTTCATTTCTTTGATTACTAGAGCAAATCAGCTATCATTTCTTCTACTGGGACCTTTGTCCATGGAGTTTTCCTGCTGACCGCTGCTAAGCAGCCAGGCCAGCGTGAGTTCCATCCAAATCTAAGACTGTGCATCTCTACTGCCGGAAACGTGGGCCAGAGAGAAGACTCAGGGCCTTGAGGTCTCTCGGTATTCCTGATTCCAGCCTTTGCTTCCTTTTACCTCCCAGGAACAAACCTTCAGTGCACCAGGAGAGAAGGAGCTGGGGGACTCCGCTCCTTCTGGGGGCAGTGCAAGTCTCCCCTGGAAGCGGAGATGTGAGCCTGCGTGGCCAGGCTTGGTATAGAAGAACGAGAGATGGGACGGGTGGCAGCCACGTGGGAGCCAGCCACTGAGACAGAGAGGGCTGAATCGGAATGCAGGCTTGCCCTGCGCGTCCGCGCCCTTTGCTGTGCGACTTCTCAGGGCCCGCCCACCGGGGAAGGGCAGCTCCCTCCTGTCACTGTGATGGACTGGACCCCGTGACTTGTGACCGTGAGATGTCAGCAGTCTTGATGCAGCGAGCATAGACGTGTGTGTGTGTGTGTGTGTGTGTGCAGCACTGCCCTGTAGCTCCCCCCGCATCCCCCTGCATCCTCCCGATCTCGCTGGGAGCAGGCGCACACAGCTGCAGGTGAGAACCTGAGCTTCACGGAGATGCAGAGTGACTTACTCAGTGTGACGCAGGTGGAAAGATCTGGAGACGCGGTCCAAACCCACCGCCTCCGAATTGTGCCCTCTTTTGGGGAAGGCCTGACCCTCACTGAGCTGAGCTGAGCTCTGTCCTCCTGGCTGTTCAGGCTTCTGAGTACCACAGACTGGGTCGATGGTAAGCAATGACCCTTACTGAGGTGCAGCTGGTGGGGGCCTCGAGCTGCATCCATCCAAACACGGCAGAAGCCACCGCATATGGCCGGCGCCGCGGCTCACTAGTCTAATCCTCCACCTGCAGCGCTGGCACCCCGGGTTCTAGTCCCAGTCAGGGCGCCGGATTCTATCCTGGTTGCCCCTCTTCCAGTCCAGCTCTCTGCTGTGGCCAGGGAGTGCAGTGGAGGATGGCCCAGGTCCTTGTGCTCTGCACCCACATGGGAGACCAGGAGAAGCACCTGGCTCCTGGCTTCGGATCAGTGCAGTGCACCAGCCATAGCAGCCATTGGAGGGTGAACCAACGGTAAAGGAAGACCTTTCTCTCTGTCTCTCTCTCTCTCACTGTCCACTCTGCCTGTCAGGAAAAAAAAAAAAAAAAAAAAAAAAAGAAGAAGAAGAAGCCACCGCATGGTGAGACACAGAGAGAATGCAAGCTTAATCTCTTCTTGTAGAGTTGTAGAGGCCCCAGCCCCACCACAGGGCCCTCATCCTTCTGACTCAACACTTAGCCACCTGCCAAGGCCCCAGCTCTGAATGCCATTGGCTTAGGAACTTGGGATGACACTGCCATCACATGAGATTTTGCAGGACGGGTCCATCCAGGGGTGAACATCCGGGGAATTATTCCTACTTTTGTTCCAAGTTCACTAAGTCGTCTTCTGTTTATAATTGGTCTTCACACATAGACACGCTGATGAGATGACCATGGGTGTTTTCAACTTTATGAGGTTGATTATGCATTCTTCATAGTAAAATTGTAGGCTATCATTGGTGGGCATTCTCTAGGCTTTGCCGAACTTGGAGTGGGACTGAGAAGCCCAAGATAGGCTAAGCGGCCATGATTCTGGAGGTGGTTGGACCCCAGACTACGAGGACCCAGCCAAGTGTCCCTGCTCGGGCAGCATTACGAAGCCAAGGCTTTGGCGTGGACTCCACACATTTCTGAGACTCCAGGTCTTCCAACTGCAGGACACAGGGCAAGACTCAGCCAGAAGCCTCAGTTTTGATGAATGTGCTCTTAAATTTCACTTCTCGGCCAGCACTGCGGCTCACTAGGCTAATCCTCAGCCTTGCGGCGCCGGCACACCAGGTTCTAGTCCCAGTCGGGGCACCGGATTCTGTCCCGGTTGCCCCTCTTCCAGGCCAGCTCTCTGCTGTGGCCCGGGAGGGCAGTGGAGGATGGCCCAAGTACTTGGGCCCTGCACCCCATGGGAGACCGGGAGAAGCACCTGGCTCCTGCCATCGGATCAACGCGGTGCGCCGGCCGCGGCGGCCATTGGAGGGTGAACCAACGGCAAAGGAAGACCTTTCTCTCTGTCTCTCTCTCTCTCACTGTCCACTCTGCCTGTCAAAAAAAAATTCACTTCTCAGCCTCCAAAAGCCATATGTTGTGATGGATTAATGTTTACTGCTGTCATCAACTACCAGTGCTAACGGCGAGAATCAAAGGTACAGGGGAAATAAGCCCACCTGAGACCACCTACCCACCACAGAATGGACTCAGAGGCATGAAGGAAGCAGAAGGCCAGGTGTTTGTTGATACCGGCTCTCAAGAATGGTGATCAGCCCATGGAAGCAGGCACCACCTTCAAACATTCAGCTCCTTTTCTCCCCACCACGCAGAGGTCTCTTCCCCCTGTCTCTCATTGGCTGAGGAACTTGGGAGGTAGCGTCTACACCCCGCGTGGTGCCTGAGGCAGGATGAGGAAGGGGCAACAGGGGAGGGTATTGCTGGGCAGATGTAGGATGCGGAACGGGAGTTGCACTGTGGTGTCATCGAGGCTCCAGGAACTGAGCTACGAGAGCATCGTGGACCGACGGGCAGTGGTTACGGAAGACAGAACTGCTGGACGTCACAGAGATAACAAGAGGCGCCCAGTTTGCACAGCAAACTCAGCAGTTCACCTACTCTGGAGTTTCGTCTCTTGTGGAAACGCACCATGGCCATTCCTCGCACAGTAGGATATGCAGAGACTTTGAATGAGTGACTGCAAATGGGTGCCTGCAATCACAAACCTCAGGGCTGACATTCCTGGTCCCTTTGTGGGGCAGCCTGGTGCTGTTTGCACAGGTGGTGGCAGAGCCTGGGTGTGCTGGGGGAGATCCTGCCCATGCAGCAGGGTGACGCACTGTTTTGCCTGAAACACACAACGGAAGGGCAGATTTTTGGTGCAAAGACATGTTTTAATAGGTTTTGTTGGCTATGAATTCAGACACTTGTATTGCCTTCCTAGTGACTAATTTCAGGTTCCTATTCATGTGGGAATTACTCAAAGCTCCTCTTAAAACTAGACTGCATTCATTAGGCTGACTCATCTTTTCCCTGCTCCAGAGCTAATAGCTGGGATTACCCAGTGGGTCCTTCAGGGAATGAGTGAGAGTGAAGTGGGTGGCGGATTGCTCTAGTTCTCCCCTTCCAAGTTTGGAATGAAAGTTTTCTCACCGTAGAGGACTGTCCTTTTTCTCATTTAAATATTTGTTTGCAGCGTAACAGAGAAACCAATAAAAAGGAGAAGCATATGGTTCGGTGGATTTTTCCCAGTGTAGCCCACTGGTGTAGCCAGCACCCAGGGAGAGAATCAGAACACAAATGGCTCCCTAGGGGTCCCCAAGGCTCCTGGTTTGTTTGTTTATTTATTTGAAAGAGAGATTCTGCCTGCCATTTCACTCCTCCAATGTCCACATGGAGCCAAAGCTGGGAGCCAAGAACTCAACCTGGTTCTCCCATGTCTGTGGCAAGAACCCAGTTACCTGAGCCATCACCACTGCCTCCCAGGGTGTGCATTAGCAGGAATCTAATCAGGAGCAGAGCCGGTTATCAAATCCAAGTGCTCCAGCATGGAATGCGGGTGTCCTAACCGGGGTCTGGGACACTAGACCAAACACCCACCCTGAGCCCTGGCTCCTACCTCCATAGATGGGCCCTGACGGTCCCTGGGGTTTCGTACAAACAGAATCATGGGTATGGACTCCTTTGTGGTTGTTTTTTCATTGGCTACATGTGTGAGTTTCACCCATATTGTTAAGGTTAGCATCGCTCATTTCCATTGCCATATGGTATTCCATTACAAGCCACAGATTAGCTATCACTAATTGACCAAGTATAGATTCCACACAGTCACCTATTTAGCCAATAACTTCTTTCCATCTTCTACTGAGTTTTGCTTCTTTAGATTTTATTTATTTATTTAGATTTATTTATTTATTTGAAAGCCAGAGTTACACAGAGAAGGAGAGGCAGAGAGAGAGAGAGAGAGAGAGAGAGAGATCTTCCACCCGCTGGTTCACTCCCCAGATGGCCGCAATGGCTGGAGCTGTGCCAATCCGAAGCCAGGAGCCAGGAGCTTCTTCCAGGTCTCCCACATGGGTGCAGGGATCCACCTTCTCCTGCTTTCCCAGGCCATAGCAGAGAGCTGGATCAGAAGTGGAGCAGCCAGGGCTCAAACCAGTGCCCAGATGGGATGCCAGCACTGCAGGCAGCAACTTTACCTGGTACGCCACAGCACTGGCCCAAGATTTTATTTTTAATTTTTTTACTTTTAAATGATATTTTAACTTTTTATTTTGAAAATTTTTGAATTCACAAGAAGTCACAAGAATTGTGTGGCGAATGCTCAGGTATACCATCATGTGGATTCAGTTGTTGACGACTTGCCACATTTGTTGAATCTTTTTGTCTGTCCGCCTGTCAATCCGTCCATCCCTCTGCCCATCCATCTACTCACCTTTTGTTGTCAATGATTGACAGTGAGTTGGAGATACCGTAACTGCTCATTTCTACGTTCTTGAACAGGGTTACCTTAAACAAAGGAACACTTGCTTCTACAACCACCATATCACATTCAAGGTATTTAACATTTTTATATTAATACTATATAATATAATCATATAAAAATCTCCCAATTTTCTTAATAATTACTGTGTAGTAGCATTTTTCCTACTGGAGGATCTTTCATGTTCTTTAATCTAAATTAGATTCTTAGCTTTTTTCTTTGCTTTTTCAAAAATTTTTAAATAGGATTTGTTTATTAGAAAGGCAGATGACAGAGAGAGAGAGCGAGCTATCTTCCATCTACTGATTCACTCCCCAGCTGGCCACAAACATCTGGGGACAGGCCAGGTGAAGCCAGGAGCCAGGCACCCCATCTGGGTCCCCCACATAGGTGGAGGGGACCCAAATACTCAGGCCATCGCCTTCTGCCCTCCTAGTACGTTAGCAGGAACCTGGAGCAGAAGCAGGTAGCTGGGACTCCAACAGGCGCTCCAATATGGAATGTGGGTGGCCTAACCCTCTGCACCTCAGAGCCAGTCCTTCTTTGTCTGTGTGGGGCCGACCCTTTTGGAGAATATACGGCCGTCTGTAAGGGGTGCGTTCTCATGTCGACATTTCTAGATGTGTCTTCAGAGCAGCACTCAGGGCATCTGGTTTTCTCAGGCAGCTCCAGAACCGACCGCTTTTGGAGGCTGATGACGTCACTGCGCCTGCTCGCGGATGGTGTCTCCCGCCCTGCTCCACGGAAGCTGTAACATCCACTCTTACGCTGCCAGCACCAGAAGGTGTTCTCAGTATTCATGGGGCCGCCAAGGATGCCAAGGTCCCCCGATGCCCAGTCCGCATATACAGTGGCGCTGTGCTTGTGTGTAACCTAAGCGTATTTCCCTTTAAATCTCACCAGCCCATTACCTGTGACACCTAATACGCTGTAAATGGTATGTGAGTGGTGGTTGTTTTGTGTTGCTTGGGGGAAAATGGCAAGAAAAATGTCTGTACACTCTCATTAAAGACACAACTTTTTAATCTTATACGTGGATGCCAGCACTACAGGTGGTGGCTTTACCTGCTATGCCATGGCTCTAGCCCCTCCCTTCTTTATGGATTCATTCATCTATATATTTTTTAAAGATTTTATTTATTTATTTGACAGGTATAGTTACAGACACTGAGAGAGAGACAGAGAGAAAGGTCTTCCTTCTGTTGGTTCACTCCCCAAATGGCCGCAATGGCCGGAGCTGCACCCACCTGAAGCCAGGAGCCAGGAACTTCTTTCTGGTCTCCCATGTGGGTGCAGGGGTCCAAGCACTTGGGCCATCCTCTTCTGCTTTCCCAGGCCACAGCAGAGAGCTGGACTGGAAAAAGAACAGCCGGGACTAGAACCCGGCGCCCATATGGGATGCTGGCACCACAGGCGGAGGATTAACTCACTGTGCCACGGCGCCGGCCCCTCGTCTATATTTTTTACTGCAATCTGGACTCTGTGTTTATTTTCTAAATTAATTAATTGTTTATTTGACAGAGTGACAGAGAGGGAGAGAGAATGAGACAAAGGAAGAGAAGGGAGGAGAGAGAGAGAAAAGAAGGGAAAAGGGAAAGTGAAGGAGGGAGGGAGGGAGAGAAGGAGGGAGGGAGAGAGAGAGGGAGGGAGAGAGGGAGGGAGAGATGGAGGGATAGATGGAGAGGGAGGGAGGGATGGAGGGAGGGAGGGAGAGAGGGAGGGATAGATGGAGAGGAAGGGAGGGATGGAGGGAGGGAGGGAGAGAGGGAGGGAGAGATGGAGAGGGAGGGAGAGATGGAGAGGGAGGGAGGGAGGCAGGGAGGCAGGGAGGGAGGGAGAGATGGAGGGAGAGAGACAGGGAGGGAGAGAGACAGGGAGGGAGGGAGGGAGGGAGAGATGGAGGGAGAGAGGCAGGGAGGGAGAGAGGGAGGCAGGGAGGGAGAGAAGGAGGGAAGGAGGGAGGGAGGCAGGGAGAGAAGGAGGGAGGGAGGGAGGGAGAGAGGGAGAGAAGGAGGGAGGCAGGGAGGGATCGGAGCTCCTGGGTCCTGGCTTTAGCCTGGTGCAGACTCCGTGGCATGGCCATCTGAGGAGCGACTCAGAGCATGGAAGATCTCCCTCTTTCTCTCTGACTCAACCTTTCAAATAAATAAAATAAATCTTTAAAAAGTTAATTTGGAATGAATGCCATTTGTACAGTACTCTGCCTACCACCCAGAAATACAGAATATCTGCTCCTACTTCTGTCTCAATGGTTCCTCTGATTACATGTAAATGTCACACGTGTTTGTTCTCAGGATTACCTTGGGTATCTGTGGAATCCTTGGTGTTGTAGCGAATGGGCTCCTTGTTCTACTCTGTCCCCTAACTCAGGATTTGGGGTGCTTCGGCGTGGTTTGACCTTTGTTCTTTGGTGATTTCTCTTCTGTGCACTTGGCATTATTTGGACGGGCGCTACTCAGAGTCTGGGGCAGCCACAGAAACACGACCTCGCGTAGCTCCCACGACGCCTGGAAGACAACACGCTTGCTCCGAGTGATTACTTCATGAATGAATAAATGAGCAGCCCTGACCACGCTTCTCATCCCCCTGACCTCACTGAGTGAGACACAAGTAAACACCTCCCGGCTTCAGCTGACCACAACTTAAAGAAAACTATCCTGGGGGCCGGTGCTGTGGTGTAGCAGGTAAAGCCGCCGCCTGCAGTACTAGCATCCCGTATGGGTGCCAGTTCAAGTCCCAGCTGCTCCACTTCCCATCCAGCTCTCTGCTGTGGCCTGGGAAAGCAGTGGAAGATGGCCCAAGTGCTTGGGCCCCTGCACCCACATGGGGAGACCCGGAAGAAGCTCCTGGCTCCTGGCTTTGAATCAGCACAGCTCTGGCCATTGCAACCAGTTGGGGAGTGAACCAGCTGATGGAGATCCCTCTCTCTCTCTGTCTCTGCTTCTCTCTCTGTGTAACTCGGACTTTCAAATAAATAGATAAATCTTAAAAAAAAAAGAAAGAGAAAGAGAAAGAGAAAGAGAAAAGAAAAGAAAAGAAAAGAAAAGAAAAGAAAAGAAAAGAAAAGAAAAGAAAAGAAAAGAAAAGAAAACTATCCTGACCCAACCAGCCAAGAATTTCGTGCAGCATTCTAGTCATCATCAGGTTTCCTGTGCTGGGGTAAATCCATGCGGCTGCCTGTGCCTGTGTGCACTCAGGTTTAGAGTGAGGGTGTGTGGCAAGGCAGTGACGAGGATTTCTATGCATGAGGCTGGCTCATAGTTATCAGGTCTGCGCTGTGCTAGTCCATGTGGAAGTCAGGCTTGTGCTTGTAGTTAAAAAATACATTTTCTGGAGCCAGCACTGTGGCACAGCAGGTTAAAGTTGTGGCCTGAAGCTCTGGGATCCCGTATGGGTGCCAGTTCAAGTCCCAGCTGCTCCACTTCCGGTCCAGCTCTCTGCTACAGCCTGCAAAGGCAGTGGAAGATGGCCCAAATCCCTGGGCCCCTGCACCCATGTGGGAGACCCTGAAGAAGCTCCTGGCTCCTGGCTTGGGCATAGCTCCGGCCATTGCAACCGTTTGGGAGTGAACCAGCGGATGGAAAACCCCTCTCTGTGTCTCCACCTCTCTCTGTAACACTATCTTTCTAGCAAATAAATAAAAATAAATCTTAAAAAATACATTTTCTGTCAAATTACTGATGTAATTTGGTTTTTAAAATACTTGAAATCCTAGCCTTTAAGGAATATTTATTTGAAATCCTCTACAGTATTTATTTGTTATTGGCCCTGCCATTTAAAATTTTCTATTACTTAAGAAAACTCCACAAAATGTTTCTAATTATTGGTATTTTCAACATTATTACTATTCAGTTTTGCTAAGTAGGTTCATATCTTTAAGAAGCAGTGTCATAATTTTTCTTATAATAGCTTATAGATTTCCAATTTTATTTCTTTGTATTTAGGAGTTTTAAACATTAAATCGGGTGAGCATTGTGGCGCAGGAGGTAAGGATGCCACCTGTGGTGCCGGCATCCCATATGGGCGCCAGCTCCTGTCCTGGCTGCTCCACTTCCAACACAGCTCCCTGCTCATGTGCCTGGGAAAAGCAGCAGAGAATGGTTCAAGTGCTTGGGCCTCTGACACCCACTGGGAGACCTGGAAGAAGCTGCTGGCTCCTGGCTTCAGCCTGGCCCAGCCCTGGTCATTGCGGCCATTAGGGGAGTGAACCAGCAGATGGAAGACCTCTCCGTGTTTCTGTCTTTCCCTCTCCCTCTCTCTGTAACTCTGATGTTAAGTTAGTAAATAAATAAATAAATAAATAAGTAAATTTTTTTAAAAAATTGAACTTGAGAAAGATGTGCCCGTTTTATTAATTTTATTCAAATAGCAGCTCTTGGTCACACCTGGAGATCTTCCTATCTGATTGATCCATTTCTGGCATAGTTCTCTTATTCCTTGTTTCCTTTAGGACTGATTGTATATATATATGAAACACTAACAATGAAGCCCCTGAGAGGTGAGAATTTAGCATGTGTGGTGACTGTGTTTCTTTCTCCTAGAAACTGTGCCTTTCTCTCTGATAGTCTTACTGGCTTATGGTTATATATCTTACTGGTATGATGGTGGATACTGGATATATCTTACTGGTATATGTTTTTTTAAGATTTATTTATTTATTTGAAAGGCAGAGCTACAGAGAGGCAAAGAGAGAGAGAGAGAGAGAGAGAGAGAGAGAGAGGTGTCTTCCATCCATTGGTTCACTCCCCAATTGGTTGCAACAGCCAGAGCTGCGCTGATCCAAAGCCAGGAGCCAGGAGCTTCTTCCGGGTCCCCCACGCGGGTGCAGGGGCCCAAGGACTTGGGCCATCCTCTACTGCTTTCCCAGGGCAATAACAGAGAGCTGGATGGGAAGTGGAGCAGCCAGGATTCGAACCAGCACCCACACAGGATGCCGGCATTGCAGGTAGTGGCTTTACCTGCTATGCCATAGCGCCAGCTCTGTTTGTGTTTTTTGAATGGGACTTTCACATTTTTATTCCCATCTAAATAACCCACTGTTGTATTTTTTATTTACTTCTCAATTCTAAAGGTTTTTAGGTAAATGATTTCCATTTTTAATTATTCTATGGGATGCGAGTGATTTTGGTGTCTCCTTTTAAGCCCATGCTATTAATCTGTAGGTTCACTGTATTTTGTTAACAAATGTGTTTTGTGTGATTCTCCCCTGAAGATTGTTTGAGATCTGTCAGTGTGAACATCTGATCACGTCGCTAAATTTCCACGGTCACTTCAGAGAAGAGGGAAAGCCTATTTATTTGCAGAAAATTATTTCAGCACCGAGTGAATTTCTCTCCTGAGTACATCAGTCGCACCTCCTATGTTCATGTTTGTAACCAGCCCTGTGTTGCCAGGGGAGCTGCATCCATAGTTCAATCAACCACAGACTGACTACAGATCAAAGGAAGGGCAAAATTTTTTTTTGTAGATTGCCTCTGTACTGAACATGGACAGCCTTTTTAAAAAATCATTATTTTATACAATGTAACAACACAATGTAACAACACAATGTAACAAATTCTACAATGTAACAGATGTTTCCCTGGCTGCTTCATTGTGTCAGGTTTTGAGGGGGACCTGGCAGGGAGGATTCAAAGCACAGAGGAGGCTGTGCACTGGCTCCGTGCCAACGCTACCCCACGACCTGTAGGTCCATGTGAGCCTCTGTGGGAGTGGGTGTCTGCAGGGGGTGGGAGCTGCTGGAGCCACCGTGGAGAGTGAGGTGCTGCTGTGTGCTGTCTGTGCTTTGTGACGTGGACCGACAAGCTTGTCTTCAAAGCTTGCAATTGCTTCTTGAAGTGTCCTTGGGCATGATGGCCATTTTTGCTTTGCCAATTTTGACACAGCATGAACTGTTCTAACGCCGCTGTCTTGTCAACCCTGCCTTGGGCTCTGTGAACATTTACAGACGGCCCATGTTTCTCCACTGGCTGATGTTTGCTTGGGCATCGGCTCCTTGGCCATTACAGCTCTGTTCCCTTCTTACCTGCATTACATTTGCATGCTGGATGCTTGCCCATCCTCTCCTTATTCATCCTCCCGTTTCCCCTCTTCGGGTATGCTTTTGTAAGGAGCATGTCAGAGAGAAACTTGGAATCTTAATCAGCCAATTTAGTCCATTTGTTGTCCTGCATTGCTGTTGTGTTTTATTAGGTCAGCTCTAATGCTGCCCACTGCCCCCTTTCTGGCCTGCCTCTGGCTTGCTCACTCTGATTTCTGGAACAGCTTTGCACTTTGACACTCTAAATTGAATCTGGCAAGAGCAGTGCTTTCCAAAGAGCCTGGATAGGCCCTGGAGGTGAAGAGGATCTGTGGTCACACACTGCTCACTGCACACCCCTCAGGGAGACTCAAAGCTCAGCAGCACAGCAAAGGCCCTGAGAAGTCCTGCAGTGTGCAGAGGAGGCCCGTCTTTGTCCCCCCAAATCACATCTTAGGAGGGCTTAGGGACAGTTGATTAGACTCAGCCAAACCAGAGCGAGGGAAGTGCAGGTGGCTGGTGAAGTGTCATTTCTGGGTGTGTCTCTGAGGGCATTTCCAGAAGAGACAGGCAGGTGAACCGTGGATGGAGATGGGGAGGCTCTGCCTTCAGTGTGGGCACCACCATCCAATCAGCTGGGGCCCCTGTCACCAGTCTCGGTGGAATGGAGAGCACTGGTGGGAAATCCATTGTCTTTTCCCAGATCTAAGCAAAGTGCATCACCATGAACTGACTCACAAGTACAAAAACATGTAGTAGGACTCGGCTTATTAATAATTGTTTTAGTCGCAGGGAATGGTGGCAGTGGAAAGACTTTGTTATGGCTGATGTCTTCATATCACACCATTTCCCTGATATGAATCAGCCCTCATTTTCTACAACCCATGTGCTGTCACACAGGGAGGTCCCTTGCGTCTCCCTCCCTTTGTTGTGAATGTTGTGCAATTAGGAGATCAGGAGAGCCATCTCCGGGGGACCCTGTTGTTGGAGAGCCTAGGGTAGACCCCAGAAAGTGCTCTGCCATGAAGTGAGTCATCGTCTATTGTTTTCTTTGTTGTCAGCGTCAACTGAAATCTCCACTGAACTTGCAGGACCTGGGAGAGTCTGTGTGTGCAAGGCGCTGCCCTGTGTGCACCTGCTCTTGGAGCCGGGGCTGGAGCAATAATGGAGTTGGGACTCCAGCACTGAGGTTGACGGGCTTGTTTCAGAGAAAGATCAGGCTATGGATGGTCCTGGTTAGAGGGTCCACCAACTGCAGGAAGCATTGATAACAGAACCCTAGAAGCTTCTCTGGACCACCTGTGATAGATCCATCAAGTCCTCCCGGGAGCTGTATTTTACCCTCCCTCCTCATGCTGTTGCCTCCAGTCCCCAAACCTGAGGCTTCCGAATGAATGGCCCTCAGCTGGAGTTGGCATTGTCGGTGCTGGCTGAAGGTCAGAACCAGCTGAGGGGCGTGTGTGTGTGTGTGTGTGTGTGTGTGCGTCCTCATCTTTTTATTCACTCACGAGGCAGAGAATGGCCATTCATGCCCCAGTTGCTATGAACTGGACAGGGCCAAAGCCAGGACCTAGGAGCTCAATCCAGGTTTCGCACATGGATGGCACAGACCAAATCACCTGCGCTGTCACCTGCTGCCTCCTGGAGTCCGCATTAACAGGGAGCTAGAAGTTAAAATTGAACTCAGGTCCTTATATGTGGAATGTGTCTGAATCTATTTATTAACCATTAAGCCAAATGCTTATCCCTTGATGTTTTAAATTTATACCCAATTTAATGAGAGGATAGTTACACTGCAGCTGATCCAAAAGAACCTAACTAGAATCTCTCTTTGGCTTTGTAAATAAGATTGCAAACAGTGTATTTACTTCTTTGCCTGCTTCAGTGAAGAAGTAAATGATGTTAAATTCCTTGGGCACATTGCTGCTATTTGTTTTAAACAAATAGTTCAGTAGTAGTGCTAATAATGTTTCTTATAAATTCCTTTTTTTTGCTCATTAAGTCATATTTTATCTTATTTTATTTTAATTTTTTCATAAGTACAACTTTAGGAATATGGTGATTCTTCCCACCATACCTGCCCTCCCACCTCCACTGCCCCCCCACTCGCAGTCTCATTCTCCATGAAGATTTATTTTCAATTATCTTTGTACACAGAAAACCAACTCTCTACTAAGTAAAGATTTCAATGATTTGCACACACACACACACACAAAACTTGTTTGAGAACAAGTTTTACAGTTAATTCTCATAAAACAACTCATTAAGGACAGAGGTCCTACATGGGGAGTAAGTGCACAGTGAGCCCTGTTGTTAATTTAACAATTAATACTCATATATGATGTCAGTGATCACCTGAGGCTCTTGACATGAGCTGCCAAGGCTATGGAAGCCTTTCGAGTCCACAGTCTCCATCATTATTTAGACAAGGCCATAAGCAAAGTGGAAGTTCTCTCTTCCTTTCAGAGAAAAGAACATTCTTCTTTGATGGTCACTTCTTTCTACTGGGGTCTCACCCACAGAGATCCTTCATGTAGAACCTTTTTTTTTTTGCAATAGTATCTTGGCTTTCCATGCATGAAATGCTCTCATGGGCTTTTTAACTAGACCAGAATGCCTTAAGGGCTGATTCTGAGGTCAGAGTGCTATTTAAAGTGGTTGTCATTCTATGAGTCTACTGTGTGGACTGCTTCCCATATTGGACATTCTCTCCTTTTTAATTCTATCTATTATTATTGTCAGACACTTGATCTTATTTATATAATCCCTTTAACACTTAATCCTATCTATATGATCACTTCAACATTTAATATGGTCATTTTAACATGTAAGATGGCATTTTACCACCCAGCTTAATGGGATTTGGAGTCCCATGGCCAGTTTTTGAACTGTACCCTTAGAAATGAGTCTGTAGGTTTATATACTGAACTTTACAGCTTTATAGTTACAAACTTCTTTCTCCATCTCCTATTCTCACTTATTGAGATTGATTTTCAATTGACTTTATACACATATGATTAATTTGATGTCAAATAAAGAGTTCAACAGATAGTATGAAGAAGAGAAAAAATTGTTTCTTGAAATTCAAGACAAGGGCTATTCAAATCATTGCTCACAGTGCCAATTTCACTTCTACAGATTGCCTTTTAGGTGCTTTATTAGTTATCACAGATGGGGAAAACATACGGTATTTGTCCCTTTGGGACTGGCTTATTTCACTAAGTTTCCCAGATTTATACATTTTGTTGCAAATGACCAGATTTCACTTTTTTTTTACCACTGTGTAGTATTCTATAGAGTACATATCCCATAATTTATTTATCCAGTCCAGTTGATAGGCATTTAGGGTGATTCCATCTCTTCGCTATTGTGAATTCAGCTGCAATAAACATGGGGGTGCAGATAACTCTTTTATTTGCTGATTTCATTTCCCTCGGGTAAATTCCCAGGAGTGCAATGGCTGGGTCATGTGGTAGGTCTATATTCAGATATCTGATGTATCTCAATACTGTCTTCCATAGTGGTTTTAACAGTTTACACTCCCACCAACAGTGGATTAAGGTACCTTTTCCCCCACATCCTCACCAGCATTTGTTCTTTGTTGATTTCTGTATGAAAACCATTCTAACTTGGGTGAGGTTAAACCTCATTGCGGTTTTGATTTGCATTTCCCTGATGGCTGGTGATCCTGAGTATGTTTACATATGTCTGTTGGCCATTTGGATTTCTTCTTTTGAAAAAATGTCTGTTTAAGTCCTTGGCCCTTTTCTTTTATATATTTTTAAAGATTTATCTATTTATTTGAAAGTCAGAGTTACACAGAGAGAGGAGAGGCAGAAATAGCATGGTCTTCCATCCACTGGTTCACTCCTCAAATGGCTGCAATGGCTGGAGCTGCGCCAATCTGAAGCTAGGAGCCAGGAGCTTCTTTTGGGTCTCCCACGTGGGTGCAGGGGCCCAAGGACTTGGGCCATCTTCTACTGCTTTCCCAGGCCATAGTAGAAAGCTGGATGAAGAGTGGAGCAGCCAGAACTTGAACAGGCACCCATATGGGATGCTGGCACTTCAGGCCAGGGTGTTAAACCACTGTGTCATAGCACTGGCCCCTGGCCCATTTCTAAACTGGGTTGTTTGTTTTGTTGTTATGGAGTTTCTTAATCTCTTTATATATTCTGTTTATTAATCCTTTATCAGTTGCATAGTTTGCAAATAACTTCTCCCATTATGTCTGTTGCCTCTTCATTTTGCTGAGTGTCTCTTTTGCTGTACAGAAGCTTCTCAATTTGATGTAATCCCATTTGTTAATTTTGACTTTGACTGCCTGTGCCTCTGGGGTCTTTTCCAAGAAGTCTTCGCCTATGCCAATATCTTGCAGGGTTTCCCCAATGTTCTCTAATAATTTGACGGTATCAGGTCATAGACTTAGATCTTTAATCCATTTTGAATGGATTTTTGTGTAAGGTGTAAGGTCGGGGTCCTGCTTCATACTTCTGCAGGTGGAAATCCAGTTTTCCCAGCACCATTTGTTGAAGACATTGTCCTTGCTCCAGGGAGTGGTTTTAGCTCCTTGGTCAAATATAAGTTGGTTGTAGATTTTTAGATTGATCTGTAGCGTTTCTATTTTGTTCCATTGGTCTATCCATCTGTTTTTGTGCAAGTACTAGGCTGTTTTGATTATAACTGCCTTGTAGTATGTCTTGAAATGTGCTATTGTGATGCCTCCAGCTTTGTTTTTGTTGTGTAAGATTGCTTTAGCTATTCGAGGTCTCCTGTGTTTCCATATGAATTTCAGCATCATTTTTTCTAGATCTGAGAAGAATGTCTTTGGTATTTTGATTGGTATTGTGTTGAATCTGTAATTTGTTTTTGGAAGAATGGACATTTTGGTGATACTAATTCTTCCAATCCATGAACATGGAATATTTTTCCTTTTTTTCGTATATCCTTCTATTTATTTCTTTAATGCTTTGTAATTCTCATGGTAGAGAACTTCTACATCCTTGGTTAAATTTATTTCAAGGTATTTGATTGTTTTAGTACCTGTTGTGAATGGGATTGATCTTAGAAGCTCAGTCTCAGCCATGGCATTGTCTGTGTATACAAAGGATGTTGATTTTTGTGCATTGATTTTATAACCTGATACTTTACCCAATCTTCTATGAGTTCCAATAGTCTCTTGGTGGATTCTTTTGGATCCCCTATAAATAGATCATGCAAATAGGGATAGTTTGACTTTCTCTTTCCCCATTTGTATCCCATTGATTTATTTTTCTTGCCTAATGGCTCTGGCTGAAACTTCCAGGACTATATTAAAACCAATGGTGAGAGTAACCATCCGTGTCTGGTTCTAGATTTCTTTTATCCTACTAGTTTTGGGTTTGATTTGCTGTTGTTTTTCTAGATCCTTGAGATGCATTGATAGCTCATTTATGTGGTACCTTTCCAACTTTTTGATGTAGGCACCGATTGTTATAAACTTTCCTCTTAACACTGTTTTTGATATATCCCATGAGTTTTTATAAATTGTATTGTCATCTTCATTTATTTCCAGAATTTTTTTTATTTCTCCTTTGATTTATTTTATAACCCATTGTTCATTCAGGAGCATGTTGTTCAGTCTCCATGTGTTGGATATTTTCTAAAGATTCCTGAGTTGCTGATTTCCAGCTTCATTGCATTGTGGTCCAAGAAGATACATGATATGATTTTGAATTTTTTGAATTTGCTGAGACTCGCTTTATGGCCTGGCATCTGATCAATCCTAGAGAAAGTTCCATGCACTGCTGAGAAGAATGTGTATTCTGCAACTGTAGGATAAAAAGTGCTATAGATATGCATTAGGTCCATTTGGTCTATATGTCAACTAAGTCTGCTGTTTCCTTGCTGATTTTCTTTCCAGTTGATCTGTCCATTGCTGAAAGTGGGGTATTGAAGTCCCCCTTTACTATTGTAATGGAGTCTCTGTCTCCTTTTAGATATCTTAACTTTTCTTTTAAATAATCAGATGCCCTGTAATTAGGTGCATATATATTTATAATAGTTACAACTTTCTGTTGAATTGATCCCTTAATCATTACATAGTGCCCTTCTTTGTCTCTTTTAACAGTTTTTGTGTTAAAGTCTATTTTGTTTGATATTAGGATGGCTACACCAGCTCTTTTTTGGTTTCTGTTAGCATGGAATAACTTTTTCCAACCTTTCACTTTTAGTCTGCATGCATTTTTGTTGGTGAGATGTATTTCTTGTAGGCAACAAATAGATGGGTTTTGTTTTTTAATCCATTCAGCCAGTCTGTGTCTTTTAACTGGAGAGTTGATACCACTACATTCAAGATGACTACTGATAAGTAATAATTTTGCCTTGCCATTTTTCTATACATATTCCTATTTTTTACTTTGGATTTCCTTTGTACTTTTACTGGGTGATTTTCTTCCTTTACCTTCTTTCATAACAATGACCATGTTTCTGTGTGTAGTACATCCTTAAGCAACTTCTGCAGGGCCGGATGGGCATTGACAAATTCTTTCAATTTCTGTTTGTCATGGAAGGTCTTTATGTCACCTTCATTCATAAATGAGAGTGTTGCAGGGTATAGTATTCTAGATTGACAGTTTATTTCTCTTAAGACTTGGACTATATCCGCCATTCTCTCCTAGTCTGTAGGGTTTCTGAGGAGAAGTCTGCTATGTGTCTAATTGGAGATCCTCTGAGAGTAATCTGATGTTTCTCTCATGCACAAGTTAGAATCTTTTCTTTATGTTTTGCTGTGGTGAGTTTGATTACAATGTTTCATGTTGAAGATCTTTTCTGGTCATGTCTATTAGGAGTTCAATGTGCTTCCTTTGCTTGGATATCATTTTCTTTCTACAAATTAGGGAAGTTTTCTGTTATTTATTTCACTAAAAAGGCCTTCTAATCCTTTCTATCTTTTCATGTCTTCAGGAACTCCTAGAACCCATTTGTTGGGTTGTTTGATAGTATCCTGTAGATTACCGATGGTGTGTTTTAGTTTTCTAATTCTTTTGTGTTTGGTCTGACTGTATAATTTCCTGTGTTTGTCTTCTAAGTTGGATATTCTTTCTTCTGCTTCACTGATTCTGTTGTTAAGGCTCTCCACTGCAATTTTTATTTGTTCTATTGAATTCTTCATTTCCAAGATTTCATTTTGATTTCTCTTTAAGATCTCAATTTTGTAGGAGAAATTTTCTTTCATGTCATGTATGGATTTCATTAGTTCATGCATTTGCTTCTGATTACTTCTAAGTAATCCTGTCAATTTTTTTGAATTCCATTTCTGGCACTTCTTCAATCTCATCGTCTTCACAATCCAGTATTGAAGTGTTGTGTTCCTTATTCTTGTTTCTTGAATTGGTGCATTTGTGGAGACATTTGCTGGTTCCTTCTTTATTTTTTTGCTGTGGTGGTTTTTATCTTTGGACTATGTCTCTGTGGATTAGTGGAGTGTCTGCTTTCAGGGAATATCTAGAGGCGTGTGGTGGGTATGGCCAGGGAGCTCTTTTCAGTGCTCCATGGTGAAGGGCATGTCTGAGGTGACACACCAGGATGGGCGTGGTAAAACTCTCTCTCTCTCTCTTTTTTTAATCAGCGGGGTGATTTGTTCTTGTCTGTTGGCATAGACTCAGCTGAGCTCCTCTCCTCAAAGGAGACAGGGGCCTGGGCGCTGGCCCAGTGGGTATATTATTCATCTGCTCTGCCACAAGGACCACACGAAGGATCTGTGCAGTCCTCAGTGTGAGCTCAGATTCCCCAGCAGTGTCCCTCGCCAGGGAACCAGGGAGCCCTGAGCTGTGGAGCCTCCCCGTGACTGCCCAGAGTCCCAGCCAACCCTGAGTCCTCCCACGCAGCCTCAGTGTTTTCACAGTCCTGGCACACAAGCCTCCCACAGTCATGAGCACCCAGCTCCTGGTCTGTTCTCCCCACCAGACACAGGAGTCTCAGCTTGGCTCGTTGCTGGGCGTGGACACGAGCTGGTGTAGCTGTTACGTACATTCAAAATGGTGCCTGCTCTCTGTCAGCTTGTTACAGGATGCCGCTACAAGGTGATGGGGAGAGGGAACACGTGCCCCCTCTTTGTTTCTTCTCCTCTAGTCTGGCAGGTACACTGTCCTGGACTGGGCTCCAAGCTGGATTCCTCTAGGCTCTTCCTGCAGCCTTTTTTGCCAGTGGCTTGGGCTGCGGCAGTCTGGTCTCACCTCACTCTCCAGCGCTGGTGCGGAGGCTCTCGGCTGCTGGGTCCTGAGTTGTGGGTGTCCACGCCCTCCTCGTAGGTCCACTGTGTCCCTCCAATTTGCATAGAGTTTCCTCTGCTCTTTTCTCCCTAAGTCTTCCATGAGACTGCACTCTTTCCACTTTTTAAAAACTATCTTCCCCTAGACTAGAGCAACAAGCTCCCTCCCCACTCTGCTGTCTTAATCCCCCCCTCGTGATGGGCTTTTAAAAGCTGGTTACTGAAGCTGGTGGTGTGGCCGCAGCAGATTGAGCTGGTGCCTGCAATACTGGCATCACCTGTGAGCACAGGATCAAGTACAGGCTGCTCCACTTCCTATCCTACTCCCTGCTCATGCACATGGGAGAGCAGTGGAAGAGCCCGAGTGCTTGGCCCCTGGCCCCACACTGAGACTCAGACGATCATGGCTCCCGGCTTTGGCCTGGCCTAAGACTGGCCAATGCGGGCACCTGGGAAATGAACCAGCAGAAGGAAGATGTTGCTCTATTTCTCCCTCCCTTTCTCGTTTTGTGTCACTCTGCCTCTCAAACAAATAAATAGATCTTTAAAAACAATAAAAGCTGGTGTCTTGTTTCCATCAAAGCGTCCTCTGGTCAGAATCCCTGGGGATAGTGTCTGGGCAGGTGCATTGGCTAAGCAGCCCCTGGGAGTTCTCTGCAGGTGGGATAGGACTGAGAACTGCCCAGCAGGGTCCCTTCTCCCTCACCTGTCACGCTGTCCTCCCTGTTAGAAGGAAGGGGAGCTAGTTATGCATGGTGACACCGGAGCAGGACTCGCATTTTCAGCCCCTTCTTGACCAGGCCACCTGCAGAGGGGCCATGCCCTGGTCTGCCAGGACCTGCCCTGAGACTGAAGTCCTGTGTCCGGCTTCACCTCTGACCAGGTGGGCGTATGCTAATCCGGGGCAAAGTGTCAGCACGCCCACCTGGCTGAGATCTGGAGCTCTGTGTCCATGAGCTTGGTCCAGTGACAAGCCTGGGGCCTTCACCTCTTGCTTGGCATCTGTCTCATTGGTTCAGGACACAGGCGGGGGAGGGAGGAGTGGTGTTCATTGGCCCCACCCTCTTTCCTAGGCTGTATCTGGTCAGCTAGCATGTGCTCATGCTGTTATGGAAAAAAGCCTTGGGAATCTTCTCATTCAGGTGTTTCGTGAATGTCTCTGCCTGTATTAAGTTAGGGAAAATAGAAACAAATCAAATTCATTTTCTTGATTAAAAAAACCTACTTGCTTGTGTCATTCTTTGTTTCCATTCTAGTTTCTAAATTAGCTCCCTGGAGAGGAGGACACACGTGCGCCGAGGAGGCCGAGGGTGACACAGAAATGCAAAGCAGGCAGGGGTCTTGGGTCTTGCACATAACCCTTACGTGTGGATCAGCCTGAGCACGGTCCATTGAGACTTGATCAGGGTCTGGATGGTCACACCTCTGTGAAGAGTGCGGTAGGAGTGGCAGCTCTCGTCTAAGGCTGGTTCCTGAGGGACTCGCAGCACACAGCTGGCCGGGCACGGCGTCCCAGTGCCGACCGTGGCAGACCGCACCACATCAGCAGCATGCTCGTCCATGAGGCTTTTGGGTTCATACGGAAGAAATCCTTCACGGACCGTGGTGCCAAGTGATGTTCCCGAGAACGCACGGAAGGTCATCAGTTTTGCTGACACTGGGATGTTATTCTTTCTGATCTTTGAATTTGTAAATCAAAAACAGTGTCATGTGCGTATTTAACCTTCATTTTGTCAGTGACTGCTAAGATTAACCATTGCCTATTGTTATTGTTTTGGTTTTTTTAAAAAAAAAACATTTATTTTATTTATTTGAAAGTCAGAGTTACACAGAGAGAGGAGAGGCAGAGAGAGAGAGAGAGAGAGAGAGAGGTCTTCCATCCGCTGGTTCACTCCCCAAATGGCTGCAATGGCTGGAGCTGCGCCGATCCAAAGCCAGTGGCCAGGAGCTTCCTCCAGGTCTTCCACGCGGGTGCAGAGACCTAAGGACTTGGGCCATCCTCTACTGCTTTCCCAGGCCACAGCAGAGAGCTGGATTGGAAGAGGAGCAGCTCAGACAAAAAGAGGTACCATATGGAATGGTGGCACCACAGGCCAGAGCTCTAACCTGCTGCACCACTGCACCGGCTCCATAGTCTTTTGAAGCAAACATCTTTGTTTTTTGTTTTTGGAAAATTTTTCTTATTGATTTTTCAGACCTGTTTACATGGTAAAGTTCACGTAAGTCGAAAATATTCTCCCCAGATTGTCATTTATACTAGTTTTTGGTCACAATTTTTAACAGAAGCTTTAAAATATCTGTAATCATACACATTAATTCTCTTTATTTCTCCCTTTGCTGTTATGCTATGCTACCTGAATATTAGATGGAGATTCATCCAGTTGTTTTTCTTTTATATTTTATCATTTTAAGTTTTTACACTAAAATATGCATTACATTTTTAACTTACCTTGGAGTAAGATGAAACAAATTTGCAGCTTTTTTTCTCATATGGTTAGAATTTTTCCGAGACACTCACTCTTTTGTCCCAATAGGATTTATAACTTACACAGATTATGTACAAACCAATTTTAAGAAAATCAGTGCTGTGGCATCAAAATAGACTCAGGCTCAGCTGCTTCCATTCTCATCATCAATGCATGAGAATAAATGCTCATAGCTGTATTAATTAGAAATTGAATCAGTGGGATATAATCTCCCAAATCTCCCCTCTGCTCAGTTGACAAGTTTAGATAACAGATATTTTATTCCCAATAATTACACCCTGCATTTAACTCCTTCCTGGCTGACATGTGCTGATGTGAGCTAAGAAGGACCAAAGGGAAAGTCTCTATTGGCACTGATGCTCATGGCTGAGTCTCTGGAAGTTTCCACCACAGCATGATGAGAGGCGTGGATGAGGAGGGGGCCATCCCGCCAGTACCAGGTGTGAAGGCAGAGTGTGCATGAGACATGAGCAGAGGGGCTCCCAGAAGTCCCCTGCCCGTCCCTTCTGGGGCAGTGCCAGGTGGGAGCTGGGACTCACAGGCAACAGGCACAGCCAGAGAGGGGCTCTGGGAGGCAGACCTCAGTGTGCACCTGCCAGATCACACCTAAGACACCACAGCTGGGGTGGCCGCTGGGCTCACCATGGGAAGAGCCCTTCAGTAGGCCAGGGGAGGTACCAGTTAAGCTCCAGTAGCCAATCACACCCCTCTCCATTCCTTGTGAGCCACTGGGCCCCAGTGTGACAAAATTAGCTGGACACAATGAGTATTCCTTTTATCTTTGTTTCTACTGCAGTATTTTAAAGATTTATTTATTTATTTGAAAGTCAGAGTTACACAGAGCTGCCAGCACCGTGGCTCACTAGGCTAATCCTCCGCCTGCAGCACCAGCACTCCGGGTTCTAGTCCCAGTCGGGGTGCCAGATTCTGTCCTGGTTGCTCCTCTTCCAGTCCAGCTCCCTGCTGTGGCCCGGGAGTGCAGTGGAGGATGGCCGAAGTGCTTGGGCCCTGCATCTGTGTGGGAGACCAGGAAGAAGCACCTGGTTCCTGGCTTTGGATTGGTGCTGCGCACCAGCTGTAGCAGCCATTTAGAGGGTGAACCAATAGAAGGAAGACCTTTCTCTCTCTCTCTCTCTCTCACTGTCTAACTCTGCCTGTCCAAAAAAAAAAAAAATCAGCTATCAGAGTTACACAGAGAGAGAAGGAAGAAGGAGAGGCAGAGAGAGAGAGAGAGGTCCTCCATCTGCTGGTTCACTCCCTGATTGGCTGCAATGGCTGGAGCTGTGCCAATCTGAAGGCAGAAGCCAGGAGCTTCTTCCAGGTCTCCCATGCAGGTGCAGGGGCCCAAGGACTTAGCCATCTTCCATTGCTTTCCCAGGCCATAGCAGAGAGCTGGATCGGACGTGGAGCAGGCGGGACTCGAACCAGTGCCCATATGGGATACTGGCACTGCAGGCGGCGACTTTACCCACTACACCACAGCGCTGGGACCTCTACTGCAGTATGTATCTGTGTCCTCACATAATCTCTGGCTAAACTCATCTCAGCTGCCAGCATGAGTGTGTGCACAGGTTAGGAGGGCACGAGCAGGGAAACGGGTGAGTAATTAGAACAAGGGACCGGGACCATCGTAAGGAGTCAGACTTTATTTTTTTCAAGATTATTTATTTTGAAAGTCAGAATTACAGAGAGAGGGACACACACACACACACAGTCTTCTATCCACTGGTTCACTCCCCAGATGGCAACAATGGCCAGGGCTGGGCCAGGCCAACCAGGAGCCAAGAGTTTCATCCGGGTCTCCCATGTGGGTGCAGGGACCCAAGCACTTGGGCCATCTTCCACTGCTTTTCCAGGATCACTAGCAGGGAGCTGGATCAGAAATGGAGCAGCCGGGTCGTGAACCAGCACCCATAAGGGATGCCTGCATCACAGGTGGCATCTTTACCTGCTGTGTCACAATGCCAGCCAGAAGTCAGACTTTAAAATGTGTCAGCAGCATTCAGAAGGCATTTCTCAGAGTCCCTCTGTAAGATCAGAAGAGGCATGGGGTCGGCGCTGTGGCGTAGCAGGCAAGGCAGCCACCTGCAGTGACGGCATCCCATATAGGCACCGGTTCGAGTCCCGGCTGCTCCACTTCTGGTCCAGCTCTCTGCTATGGCCTGGGAAAACAGTAGAAGATGAACCAAGTGGTTGGGCCCCACCCTGCACTTATGTGGGAGACCCAGAAGAAGCTCCTGACCGCTGGCTTTGGATCAGCACAGCTCCAGTTCTTGTGGCCATCTGGGGAGTGAACCAGCAGATGGAACACCTCTCTCATTCTCTCTGCCTCTCTATAACTTTAATTTTCAAGTAAACAAATTAAATCATAAAAAAAGATCAGAAGAGGTAGATCTCAGGTGAAAGCCAGGATTTCAGTATTTTGGGTTCCAAGAGTGATGGGGATCAGTGCTTTGACTGTTGCAGAAAAATGAGCCCGTGGCATGGCGCAGTTCAAGTGCCAGGCCCTGGAGCACGAATGGCCCAAGTCCATTCAGCACCCAGCAGGCGCTGGGCGTCTCCTCTATGCCAGGCACTATTTTGGGGCTGCGATAAAGCAATGAAACCAGGTTCAAGCTGTCACGGAGCTTGTGTTCTACCCGTAGCAGATATGTCATAGAACAAATACACATTATAACAATTATGGTGCAACAACAGAGAAGGGGTTCACAGCCATGGGGAAAGGAGTTCTTGGAAGAATCCAGGTGTTCCGCCCACAGAGTAAGCATCAGTCTCTCTGACCACATTGGAACATCGTCCCTCAAACTACCACGCTTCCTTCCGCCAGCTCTGTAGGGGATGCCATGTGGTGTGTGTGTGTGTGTGTGTGTGTGTGCAGGGGTGTGTTTAAGGGGACAGCTGGGAGTGGAAGTGAGGAAGAAGAGAGGCAGCCACCCACAGCCCAGTGCAGCTGAGGCCTGCACAGACTAGCGCTGGGGGAGCCTGCCTCTAAGTCTGAATGAAGCCATAAGCTTTGCCCATGGAGCAAGGACTGGACATTCTAACAACCGGCAGGAGTGGCCAGAAAACCAGGAGACTGTCCAGGTTTTCATGGGGCAGGGGAGAGCCAGTGCCCTGGGATTCCTTAATAGAGGCACTGGGAGACAGGAGCTCTCCCTCCGCCCATCCCGTGAGTCTTCTCTGTCAAGGTGCTGCGACATTTGGAACCCCAGGAGGCAAGAGAAACGAGCTCACCATGCACTTCCACCCCTGGAGCTCTGTGCTTGAGACTTCTTGACATCATCGCATTGCGCTTCCACAGTCTCCCCGGGAGAAGCGGCTTCTGTCCCTACAGCCTCACAAATGGGAAGGATTTGCCAGCATAAACCAAGCAAGCAACAGGTGCATCAGGGTGAGAGCTGACGGTTGGTGGAGCCATGGTGGCAGGGAGGCTTCTCGGTTCCCTTCTGCCCGCTCTCGTGGGTGTGTTTGGGAATATCCACACCACGAAGGGCATGGAGCAGGCAGGGTGGGGAGGCCTCTGGCAGCCAGGAGGGTGTGGGTTGTCGCCGTCCGCGTGGCTCTCACAGGTTCATTCTGGCCAAGGCCCAGCCCTCAAGTGTAGCTGGGATTCAAACTCTAAGGGCCGGAGCAGTGGACCCCTGCAGACCACGCCCTTTTTGCTCCCTCTGCCCATTGCCATCACACTCTCCCAGTCTCCTCTCTGCTGCTCCTGGGTGGCTGGGATTTCGGAGCGACGATGAGGATCTTCTCAAGGAAAGATCAGATTTGTGTCATGAAGAGTTAAATGCACTTGCCGACCTAAGCAGGGATTGGCAAAGCCTCCTTGCAGGGGTAGAATGGGTTTGGGCCATCGCTGGGGCAAGCAGACACTCGTCCGTCTCCCGAACGGGTTTCCAGGGCACATGCCTTCATTTTCCATGAATGTGCAAGAACGTCATTGAAGCCATAGCCCCTGCAAAGAGGTTTGATCACCGGCACTGAGGTCTTCAACCACGAACGCATCCTGGACGCGACTCTCAGGAGAAGCCGGGCCACCAGGCTGGGAGCGCGTTGTTTTACTTTGCAAGAATCAGAACGGATTCATTAGCGCCCTCCTCAGGGCATCGCGGTCACTCCTGAGAGGATTCGGATTTGAGTCCCTGAGGGAGAGGAAAGATGGAAGCCAAGGCTGCGCTGGGCCCGGGAAGGCTTCGTCCCGCTCTGCGGGAACAGACAGGCTGAGAGCCACCGCTGCAGACGCCTGGGCCCCGACATCGTGCGGTTTGCAATCCAGAGAGAAGAAACCCGGCTCCATTCAATCCCTTTGAACAGAAGCCACAGCCGGAGGAGAGAGGAGACGGCGCGCGTGCTGTGAACTGCGCTTCTGCGCTCTCCCAGGGTAACAGTCCCTGAGAATTCTCCGAGAGGCACATCAAACGCTTGTTTGGTTAAAAGGTATTGATAATGATAAATTGGCCTTGGATAAAAGGCTTTATGGTTGGGGCAATTTTATTGATCTGGGCCCGGCTGCTCTCTCAGACACGCGGCTTCGTTCTCAGGAAATCAATGGCGCCCGGTCTGGAAGGCTTAGCGCTACGTTTGTCTTAAGGTATATTTGAATAATTGATCACAGCTCGTGTTTGTTAACGACCTTTAGCGGAACTGTCGCTGACCTGCCCCGGCCTCTGCGATCGATGCTGCGGGTGGTTCATTAGTCTTGGAGATGTTTCTCTGAAACACCTGGTGTTTTTCTACACTCAAGCTCTCTATTTGGTGCTTAATTCAGAAAGCCGGGATTCTGCTTGCTCTGGGGGCGGGGGAGTGGGCTTCCATGGAGGAGGTCTGGCTTCTACTCTCTTCACTGTCCTAGAACGACAGGGCAGGCACCTCCTTCTCCCCTTGGGTGAGCTGCTGACGCCCTGGGACAGAGAAGGAGGAATAGCACTGGAAGTCCCACCCTTGATCCTCCCCAACCCCCCCAAATCTGGGCCTCTGGCTTGACAAGGATCATCTCGGGTCGCTGTGTTCCCTCCCATCCCTCGAATGAAGCCCTCAAAGGCAGGTCTGTCTCCCTGTTCCTGCCCCCACCCCCACCATACCCATTTGCAGCGAAAATTCCATTGACTCTTCCTCTAGGCTGTCAATCACCTCTTTCCCTCCTCTGATTGAGGCCTGTAAGTGAGGGGTGGGGCGGGGCAGCCTACACTGGGGACTGCACAACCCCTGGCACCCTGAGACGCTGGCAAACTGGGCATCAAACACTCTCCCCCAGGTTCTTAAGAACTGGCCTGGGCACAGGTGCACCCTAACACACAGGAGGGCCGCTATCGGGGTCACTTGCTGGGTCCAGGGTTTCCCAACTCCAGGGTTCCCAGCCTGTGAGCAGCAGAGGCCCAGGCCTCCAGCCCCTTCCCCCACCAGAGCTTCTGGGCCTCAGCTCTCGCCAAGGAAGTCATTACAGAAGGAACAGCATGTGGAAGACACAGTTCAAGGACAGATTGAAGAAAACCCTCAAAGACGGAGCTGGAGGCTTGTGCCTGACAGCCTGGTGCTGGTGCATCTGGGAGACATGGAAGCAGGGTGCGTCCCCGTGCTGGGTGAAGGGAAGTGGCTGTTCTAAAATGGGAGAAGGCCTTGGCCAACTGTCTGGGTCCCTTACTGGACCATGAGGCGTGTTGACACAGGAACGGGGCCATGGACGGGCACGTGGGAGCTCAGACAGGCTCTGTGGACGCTTGTGGAATGGATGCGTGACCGCACAGTGCACTGCAGCCGCCCGAGAGACAGGGTCTGGGCTCCAGCGCAGGCGGATGGGGGTCCCTGGGAGGCGGTGGTGAGGGGGCACCTGCCCCCAGTCCTCCAATCGCAGCCAGCGGGCGGGACTTCCCACGCTCAGTGTCTCCTTTGGTCACTAACGGAAAAGTTCTCTGGAAGACTGGAGAACACACAAACAACCCGTGTTTGTGTGGTTAAGTGTTGTCCACACCAGGCTGTTTTGGGTAACTGGCCTCCTATCACAGGCGCTGCTTTCTAAGTGTGTTCCACGTTTTCTCAGTATTCTCCCAGGTGAGCAACCCCCAGACAAAATGCAGAACATTTTTATCTCCCACAAAAGTTCTTCTGCGCCTGCTCTTGAAACGGTGCTCAGCGCCCTTGGCCTCGGACAATGCTTTCCTTCGATCCACGCACCCTGGGGCTCCCTGCTCCTACAGAAATGGAGTCAACAGCACTGGCGTGTGTGGGGGCTTCTGCACAGCCGAGTGTTTGGAGCTGCCCCGTGCTGACGTGTGGACCAGCAGCTTGGCCTGTCTGTAATTACTGAGAAGTAGAATTGTGGACGAACATTTGGTTTTTCCAGTTCTTGTCCTTTATGAAGAAAACTTCCACAAACACCCTTGCACGAGTGTTTGATTATATATATTTTATTTCTCTTCAGGAAATGGAGAAAATCAAAGTTGTATTATATTTGTTCAAATGTAGAAGAAGGAGGCTGGTGCTGTGGCCCAGCAGGTTAAAGCCCCAACCTGCAGTGCCGGCATCTCATACAGGTGCTGGTTTGAGTCCTGGCTGCTCCGCTTCCAATCCAGCTCTCTGCTATGGCCTGGGATAGCAGTAGAAGATGCCCAAGTCCTTGGGCCCCTGCACCCACGTGGGAGACCTGGAGGAGGCTCCTGGCTCCTGGCTTTGGATCGGCACAGTTCTGGCTGTTGAAGTGATTTGGGGAGTGAACCAGCAGTTGGAAGGCCTCTCTCTCTGTCTCTCTGCCTCTACCTCTTTCAAATAAATAAAAATTTTTAAAAACTGTAGAAGAAGCTACCAAGTGTGTTTTCAAAGTGGTTGTAGCTTTCACACTGCCATCTGTGCCTACCCCGCTCCTGCCAGTATCGGGGGCTCTCGGTCTTTCCGTTCTAGACATTCTACTGGGTGTGACGTTGGGTTTCACCGCGATTTGAATTTGTGGTTTTGTAACGGTTAATGATGCACTGACTGCTATTCATAGATCTGATGTGCAGTTGCTGCTAAGGTCATGGCTCACGTTTCGTGCAGTAATTTGTCTTTCTTACATAATTTTTTTTTTTGACAGGCAGAGTGGACAGTGAGAGAGAGAGACAGAGAGAAAGGTCTTCCTTTGCCATTGGTTCACCCTCCAATGGCTGCCGCGGCCGGCGCACTGCGCTGATCCAATGGCAGGAGCCAGGTACTTCTCCTGGTCTCCCATGGGGTGCAGGGCCCAAAGACTTGGGCCATCCTCCACTGCACTCCCTGGCCACAGCAGAGAGCTGGCCTGGAAGAGGGGCAACCGGGACAGAATCTGGCGCCCCGACCGGGACTAGAACCCGGTGTGCCGGCGCCGCAAGGCAGAGGATTAGCCTAGTGAGCCACGGCGCCGGCCTCTTACATAATTTTTTTAATTTGGACACTGTTGTTGTAATGCATGTGTGGAGTACGGTGCAATGGTACGCACACGCAATGGGAACCGCCCAAGTCAGGTCGTGGGCATTTCCTTTTCACATCTTTTCCTTGTGCTCAAAGGCTGCCATCTCCTCTGCTCTCCTTCTGCGTCTCTTGGGATTCTAGTCATCCTGTGGATTTGTCTTTTATTGATTCTTGGGAGTCCCTTACAAATTCTCCCATCTGTGTCTTTTGTAAATATCTGCATCACAAGTGGTTTTCCCCCAGAGACTTGCTTTGTTTTGTTCTTAACAGCGCGGATTGGCAGAGACTTTTACAAACTTTTTTCTGGCACCCACTTCACCCCCAAATTCCCTTTCTCGTCTCCTCTCCCCTAGACTCTGGATTTTGGGGATGCTTTCCAGGGACTTGGCAAAGGGGAAAGTAGGCTCTCCTAAGGAAGGGAGTGGGGGTTGCAGCGTGCCAGCAGGTCCGGCTCTGTGTTCGCTTTTTGTGCAAATATTTACTGAGCACTTCTGTCCTGGGCTGCACTGCACTGTGTGTGGTGGAGATGGGGGAGTTAGGAAAAGCGCCATCTCTGTTCCCAGCTCAGCCCAGAGGGGGAGAGAGAAGACGAGCCAGTAAGAGATAGGACTGCTTGCCGTGTGTAGAGGACTCTAAGTGGGCATGATGGAGTAGGCGCTTTGGGCTGGGCTCAATGAAGGTCTTTTGGAGGAGGTGACATTTGAATTCAGAACCGACTGACAAGCAGAAACCAGCTATGGAACTCTCCAGGAAGGAGGAGTGGCTGGTGCAAAGGCCCTGTGGTGAGGGCAGCTTGGCACACGGAGGACTGCCTGGAGCAGAGACAGCACAGAGGAGGGTAAGGGAGAAGCTGTACTACACGTTTTCTTACACAAGGGTCACTTAGGACACTTGCATAGAGGGCCGAGGAACTTCCACACTGCAGAGGACCTTAGAGAAGGAAGACCCTCGTCACGATGCGCTGGGGACAGGCCTGGCTCGCCAGCACTGCCCGGCTTCCCACCCACTCAGCACCCACAGTAGACCTCAGCAGCATTGCCCAAGGGTGAGGTGGCCAACAGCCAGCCCTGCTCGATCCGGAGAGAAGCAGCAGACAAAGCCGGAGGGAGGGCCACCCCGTGATGTGTCCAACCAGCGGGCCTCAGAGCTGTCAAGATCCCCCAAGGCAAGGGCATTCTGGGAAACTTCTACAGACAAGGGTGCCAAGACAAGGGCATTCTGGGAAATTGCTGCAGACAAGGGGGCCAGGAGCCCTGGCGCTGAATGCAGTGTGCAGCCCTGGACGGGATTCTGGGACAGAAAGGGGTCACTGGGGGAAAATGGAAGAAATCTGGATTAGGTCAACTTGAGTTGATAGAAGTGTCCCAGTATAGATTCACTGATTTAACAAATGCACCACGCCAATCTAAGTGTCCCTAATAGAGGAAACGAGACCCAGAATATAATTTTTGGGACATCTCCTCAATTTTTCTATAAATATAAAACTATCGCAGGAAGTAAAATTTGTTGAGGCCAGTGCCATGGCGCACTAGGTTAATCCTCCACCTGTGGCACCGGCATCCCATATGGGCGCAGTTCTAGTCCTGGCTGCTCCTCTCCAGTCCAGCTCTCTGCTGTGGCCCGGGAGGGCAGTGGAGGATGGCCCAGGTGCTTGGGCCCTGCACCCCCATGGGAGACCAGGAGGAAGCACCTGCCTCCTGGCTTCGGATAAGCACTGTTGCAGCCATTTGTGGGGGTGAACCAATGGAAGGAAGAGCTTTCTCTCTGTCTCTCTCTCTCACTGTCTGTAACTCTACCTGTCTAATAAATAAATAGAATCTTTTAAAAAAAGAAGTAAAATTTATTTTAAGATGTATTTGTTTTATTTGAAAGGCAGAGTAGCAGAGAGAGAGGGAGAGACAGAAATCTTTCAAATGACTGCAATGGGGCCCGGTCATAGCCAGGAGCTTCATCCGAGTCTCCCATGTGGGTGGTGGGGGCCTGAGTATTTGGGCCAACTTCTGTTGCTTTCCCAGGCACGTTAGCAGGGAGCTGGATCAGAACTGGAGCAGCCGTGACTGGAACTAGCGCCTGTATGGGATGCCCAGCATTTCAGGCAGTGGCTTAACACTGCACACAGTTTGACTACCATTTTTTTTAAGTCAGGAGCAGAAATGCAACATGTCAACAACTTAGCATCTAATTTCTTTCCAGAAATTTTTTTTTACCACATTGCACAGCCTAACGAACTATATTGTATCACAGAGTGAGATGTAATAAAGCTACACATTTGCAAAAGCCTTCTGCAAGTTAGAGCTTCCAAGAGCTTCACACTATTTCACTTTTTAAATCATGAAACCACTCAAGTTAAATAATTCTGACATAAAAGATTTCATTTCATAGAATTGTCATACAATTATTTACCAAAAGAGCAACACTTTAGTCTATCTCAAAATTCTTCTTTCTCCCTCAATCCAGCATATGAGCACTTGGCTACTTTCAAGATTTCTCTGTGAAAATCTTTGCAAGCCATAGAAAGTATGTGCGCAAACAGCGTCTGCCCGTTTCCCGCAGAGTCCCACAGGTGAGATTGTTTTGTGTCACTTTTGTGATCGCTACTAGGACTAGAGAGGAATAGCAAGACGGATTTCACTGACCCCACCTTCAATTATTCATATTCAAGGTGAGAAGGAACAGGCACCCTCACTTCAGATTGGAAGTCCCTGGGCAGAGACGGAGTTTGCTCTCCTGCCTGTAAGATCTCCATGAATTTTTCAATCTAAAACATCATTGTGCCATCAAGGAGATGGCGCGGCGGGTGGATGTCGGCGAGACCTTCCCTTAGGCGGCGCTCCGGAAACACGTGAGAAATTAAGCAAATAATGTGCCAGGCGTAGGAAGGAGGCAAAGGAACGCCTCAGGTTCTAACTTGTACTGAGACTCACATGCACTGGTTCATCCTCAGACCCGGCGACAGCTCGGAGCCCCTCCTACAACTCCAGGTCTCTCTCCTCTGTGTGCCTCTGGGGACCTGGAAATGAGCTCCGGATCGGCGCCATGACCTTTGATCTTGACCCCACGGCAGCTTCTCGCTGCTCGGCCTCGCTTCAATGCCGTCTTGAGGGTGTTGCAGTGGCTGGGGGAATCCGTGCACCCACCTTGTGGGCTTGGCCCTCTGATCGGGCTTGAATCTGCCACTGGCCTGTGGATTTCACAGGGACCATTAGGAGCTACCAGGGACCACTTGAGGAAAGTGTGTCTTAGTCTCTGACATAAAGACAGCTTGACCCAGGAGGAAGGGACATGGAATCCTGGGAGCTCTCACTTCTCCGTGGGTGGCGTGGCTTGAACCAGCGTGTCTTGCTGATCGGCAAGGCTACTCTGGGTGTAAAGTGAGAAACACACTTTATAATTTGAGGATGCTGAGACCCTTTGAATGAATTCACTGGGAAGAAGCTGCCTTGCAGACCACCGGGCCTTGGCTTGGCTGGGCTTCCACCAGGAGCTGCACCTGGGGGCGAAGGGTCTCTTCCGTGAGCATTTGCCGAGTCATCAGTCTGCTCTCCTGGACACCCAGCACCTGCTGCTCCATTCTGTATGTGGCTGTTGCACCTGATCCTAACTCAGAGGGAGGTCCCCAGGCAGGCCTTTCCCTCTGCGGTTGCTGACAGGCTGCGTCGTGCTGAGACCCTGCCTCCGGTAGAGAGGTAGCAGGTCCACGATCCATGCTAGGGAGGGCCGTGCCCCCTGAGTGTCCCCTAGAAGCTCCATTCTGAGCAACAGCTCAGTGGTGGCAGTTCTCCAGGGGTCCAGGCTGATGAAGGCTCACCATCCTCAACACATGGCTTCCAACGCTTCCACGGTCACTTCTATTCTGGCCACTGGGAGGAAGCAAGTGAGGCAGGAGGGATTTAGGAACCAGGCTTGAAGCGAGACACACACTTCTCTCCACATTCCATTTCCTGAACCCAGACACAAACGACTGCGGCCATGAGTCACCACCAGGAGGCCGGCACCGAGGGCTGTTGGTGTCCCTGGGAAGAAGAGGAGGTGGGCTGTGGGTAGTGGCTGTTTTTCCCACTAATAGCTCATTGTTGAGTGGGGATAAGTGCTCAGCCGATGCTCATTAAATGAATGGGTCCATTTAAGAAGTCTGGGTTGTGATGGGTGGTACCAATACAAATATGGTTCTTAGAAAATCTGCCGAAACACATTGATTTTCTGCCCACAGTCTCTCTGGATTTCATCAGGCATGAAACCATTTTGCTCCATCTGGTTGTGTTCTTACCCTGTCCCGGGCAAAGAACTGTATGACAGAGTCCTGCTCATGGCAGCCCTTGCAGCTGTGTCTCCAAGGTACCCCCTTTGCTTTCTCTTAACCCAGCCGCGTGTGCATAGAGGAGTCGGACAGCACCTTACTATCCACAGCACATCTTCCTCCATGGATCTGTCTACAAATTCTTCCAACAGAGAAACATACATTGAAGCCCTCGATGGAATATAAATCAAACTTTTTTTTTTCTGGGCTCTGGAGCCCTGATTGAAAATGCATCTGTGCAAGGAGTCTTTTTAGGAAAATTACGTCTCCAACACTGAATCAAGTAATCAAGTCTTCCCCACCCCTTCACAATGGAAAAGCGGAGATGACAGCTTATCCAAATGACGAATCGGGGGATTTGATTCTAATGAGAATGAAGCACTGGATCAATCAGAGAGAAGGGATAAAGTCACTGAGGTTGTCTTTCTTGCTGTTCTGGTGGAGAGCTCTTTTAGAATATTCTAGCACCTTCTCTTTATTTTTATTTTTTTGACAGGCAGAGTTAGGCAGTGAGAGAGAGAGAGAGAGAAAGGTCTTCCTTTTTCCGTTGGTTCACCCTCCAAGTGGCTCCTGCGCTGATCCAAAGCCAGGAGCCAGGTGCTTCTCCTGGTCTCCCATGGGGTGCAGGGCCCAAGCACTTGGGCCATCCTCCACTGCACTCCCTGGCCACAGCAGAGAGCTGGCCTGGAAGAGGGGCAACCGGGACAGAATCCGGCGCCCCGACCGGGACTAGAAGCCGGGGTGCTGGCACCGCAGGTGGAGGATTAGCCTAGTGAGCCATGGTACTGGCCACTAGCACCTTCTCAGAGCCTTGTGAAAGTCAGAAATGACTCCTTGGGTCGGCATTGTGGTGTAGCAGATAAAGCTGCTGCCTGCAGTGCCGGCATCCCAGTTCCAGTCCTGGCTGCTCCTCTTCCAATCCAGCTCTCTGCTATGGCCTGGGAGAGCAGTAGAAGATGACCCAAGTCCTTGGGCCCCTGCACCTTCGTGGGAGACCCAGAAGAAGCTGCTGGCTCCTGGCTTCAGATCAGCCCAGCTTCAGCCATTACGGTCATCTGGAGAGTGAACCAGCAGATAGAAGACCTCTCTCTCTCTCTCTCTCTCTCTGCCTCTCTGTAACTGTGCCTTTTAAATAAACAAATAAATCTTTAAAAAGAAATGGCTCCTGATGTGTTTGAACATAATCGTGAGTCCACCGTTCAACATCAGGTCCACGTTGACAAGGGAGTCTCTCCTCGGGAAGCTGAAGACGTGACATTGGGCATGAGAAGGGTTGTGTGAGGCTGACGCCAGGGCGGCTGAGGATGAGGCCATTGCGTCTGCACAGGCGCCCCTGCAGCTGAGCCGCGGGAAGCCTCATTGAGCCAAGAACTGAAGAACTGCAGAGAGTTCTGGAAACTCTGCTACTCCCGCTCCGCTCAGTGAGACCCGGAGTGTGGACACCTTGAGAATGGAGGCCATTCATCAGAGGTTATTGATTCCTCTGTGTTGCTTGCCCAGAAACAGCTGTCAGTCAGAGAGTGAAGATTTCCATGCCGGGAACTCACTGTCTGCACGTCTGAGCTCTCAGGAACAAACCCTAGCAGTAATACCAACCTGAGGCATCTCAGGCAGTTGTCCCGCCCCTTCCTCACCGGCTCACCTGTTGAAGGGCCACGGGGTCCCTGTCTCATGGAGAGGATCGTGCCTTTTTCTTCATTGTTTCCAGAAATGGTGAAGCTCACCGAGACACGACATCACGTTGCCATTTGCCACTTGCAGATATAAAATTGCGATCTGCAGATAAATGTGGGCTATGCATTCTTACATCTAAGTTATGCGTACAGCAATAGCATCGTCTTACTTCACATACCTTTGGTGAGTGTCATGGAAAATGTCAGCTTCATATCTTGAATTCGAAACATGATTCATAAAGTGTAGACTCACAGACAGAATGTGTGCGAACACTTCGTCTGTACTTGGGTCAGATCTCAAATCCAGCTCTCAGAGTTGGGAAGGGAGCTGGAACTCTTCACGCCCTGTTGGGAGTGTGCATTACCACAGATCATCAGGGGATAACCTTGCTAGTAATAAATAGCAATAGCAAAAAAAGTTTATGCAAAGTTTGAGAAAGTTTATTTCTAGGTTTCAGCCTTGATGAGTAAGCATGGATGCACACAAAGATTTAGTTGGGTTGGACAAAACAGTGAAAAAGAAAAAAATATTTCACTGGTGGGGTTAAGTTACATAAATTAATATGTACCAATAAAAATAATTTATATATAAATACAATGTCAGGGAAAATATTCATGAAATATTCAATGGAAAGAGTAGGTTTCCAACAGTGTGATCTTATCTGAAAGATAAGATCAAAATGAATAGGCTTCTAAAGGATTTTTTTAAAAGATTTATTTGTTTTACTTGAAAGTCAGAGTTACACACAGAGAGAAGGAGAGACAGGGGGAGAGAGAGAGAGAGGGAGAGAGAGAGAGTCTTCCATCTGCTGGTTCACTCCCCAATTGGCCTCAACAGCTGGAGCTGCGCTGATCCGAAGCTAGGAGCCAGGAACTTCTTCCAGGTCTCCCACATGGGTGCAGGGGCCCAAGGACTTGGGCCATCTTCTACTGCTTTCCCAGGCCATAGCAGAGAGCTGGATCAGAAGTGGAGCAGCCGGGACTCGAACCGGCGGCCATATAGGATGCCAGCACAGCAGGCTGAGGATTAACCTACTGCGCCACAGCGCCGGCCCCTTCTAGAGGATTTTTATGACTTACATTGGGTTTTCTGAATTTCTACCCCAAAAATGGTGGTATTTTTATGATTCAAACAAAGCACAATTGAATGATTTGATTAAAAAATACAAATTCTGGAGAAGTAGCCGGGCTGGGTGGAAGGTGACGATGCTGGCTGAACTGCGTGTGGGCAACACCCTGACCACGAAGACTGGGTGAGAGTCTCCAAGTGTTATCAGCATTGAGACTGCACATGTGGGTGCTTTGTGTCTGTTTAGACCTAAAATGTCAGTGCAAAGTTTTGCCTAATTTTTGCAAGAGCCAGTGTCTGTGTGCAAATGGGAGAGTGTGCATGCCCCCGAGTTAGCATGAATATTTTAATGATGTAAGGCAATGATTTATTTCAAGTGTGTTTTCTGCCCTTGGCTGTGCTGGCTAAGCAGCGGTTAATTCGTTTTTAACATGCCAGGCCTTTATTTCCCCAGGGGAGGGCCATCGCTGATCTTCAAAGGTGTAAAGTTTGGATCACAGAAATAAGGATCGCGGGCTGCTGGAATGTCAAGTGCAATGATGGCTTGGCATTTGTCTAGAAGAATGCGTTTGGCATTTCAAGTTTAACTGAGAGACTCACAGCTCCTTTTCATTTTTCCTGTTGATGCCCCGGGGAGCAAGCAACTCCCCACATATTTCTGACGGGTGTGGGGAGGGAGAGAAGACAGGAATTCATGTGCCGTGCGTCTTTCAAACTCAGAGAAGGAAAGGGTGTGGCTGTGTTTGGGGACATCACCAGGGCAGAGACTGCCCACACAGGGATGGAGGGTCTCTGCAGGCACCCGCCGTGCACCCTGGGAGTAGACAGGTTACACCTGCCCTCATCGGGACCGCACTGCCCACCCCAGCCCCTGGGTTTGCAATAGTTAAGCATAAATTAAAGGGTTCTTTGGAGTGGCGGCATTACATAGAATGGGGTGGCAAGGGAGAGAGGGGCAGAGGGAGGGTGCTGTGTCAGTTGAAGGTAGCCCACCATCACTGAGAGCAGGTGTGGTGCGGGGAGGTGGAGGTGCAACCCAGGCCTTGCTTTTGCCACCTGGGGACAAACTCCCCCGGCTGGTACAAACAAGATGCCAGCTCACTGTTCAGCATCTTGCTCAAAGTTTGAATGGCTTAATATCCTCCACACCGACACTGGGCATTATCACTTGTAAGTACGTCATTGGCTGATCTGATAAAGTTTTGTTGCGTCTGTTGGTTCTGTTCGATTCTTTCCCCAAGTGTCTGCGTAGGTCCTTTGCCCATTTTCCACTTAGTTACTGATTTGCAGAAGTTCGTCAGGTAAGAAGCATATGAATTTGTCGTCACTTATGTTGATAAATAACTTGTCATTTATCTTTCAGCTGTTAACTCTGAGACATTTTGGCTATACTGGGACTGTTTTATTAGCATTTGATGTTATGTCTTCAAATTCATCTACTGTTTCCCTTTAGGGATTTCTTGGAGTTACACCTAGAGACTCATCCTTGCTATAACATTGCACAATTACTCACGTAAGCGTTCTGCCAGTGCTGTGTGGTTTCATGTGGATAACAGGTCTTCAGGAAGTCGGTCAAAGGGAAAAGTCGGGACAGGTGTTGAGGCACAGCGGGTGGAGCACTGCTTGGGACACCTGCTTTTCACACTGGAGTGGATGGGTTGAGTCCCGCCTCTGCCGACCTGATGACGTCACTTCCTTTTAAGGAAACCTTTAAGCTGTTTGTTCCTCAATGCTAGACAGAAAATTCGTTATCCTTGAGAAACATCACCTCTGAGCGTGGGTCTCCTGCTTTCCTGGGCATTGGCGGGTCCTTCAAGCCGAGGGCTTCCCCTCTGTTCTGCCAAGGGAACTTTTATCGTCTTGTTTCTGGGATCACTGCCCCTACTCCGTGCAAGGCCTTCTGCTTGTGAACATTCTCTCACAGATAGAGGTGGTCCCCGGGTCTCTTGTCTAGCCTGCACGGCTCTGTAGTGAACTTCCTTAGCATGGTATTTTATGATAAGTTAATAATCCATGCCTTGTCCGTACTTCCCAGGGAAAAACTAAACAAGGTACCATGGGAGTAAAGTGCACAACTCACAAGTCTAATAAGACACTTGGTACAAGCTAAGAGATTCTAGACTATTCTTTCACTTCTTTGCCACCCCAAATTCACTTCATATTCATCTGTGGGTATATAAGCATCTCTTATATTTAGCCAGTGTGACTGCTAACATAGTAATTTCTTGATTTGCATGCTCATAGCTGAGTGAGAATCTAAACGAATACAACAAAGATGAACTTGACACACTTAATGCTTCCTGTGTTGGCGACTTCTACCCAAAAGCGTATGTGGCACATCATATGCTCAAACACCCACACACAAGAAGGGCGATACTGGGGAACGGAAGGCCAGTTCAGGCATTTGGGACGTCCCTAGAAATGACCCAGGAAAGGTTGCTCATGAGACCGTTTGTCACACGACTCGAAGACGCACAGTCGTTCTGCGCCTGAGCTTGTTGGAAACCAGGCATGACCACTTACACTGATGTGGACTTCAGATCAGCGGAGCAGATTCACTGTCCGAAGGGTGTCGGCCGACACTGTCACCACGTACGTGGCGAAAGCTCCCAGAACACACCACCAGTGACTTTGCAGAGTACAAGAGGCAACCTTCACATCCCCAAGTAAGATGTGTTCTGGGGCAGATAGATTTTTAGGATTGGATAATGGAATATTCACCTTAATTTTTTTTACAAAAATTCAAACCAGATTAAACATATTAGTGGAGATGGACATGAGGCAGAGGGGGTTAAGCCACTCTGTATTCCATATTGCAGTGTTGGTTCAAGTCCTGGCTATTCCACTTTTGATTCGTCTCATTGCCAATGTGCCTAGGAAGGTAGAGGATAGTGGCCCAAGTGCTTGGGTCCCTGTTGCCCATGTGGGGGACCTGGATGGAGTTCTGGGCTCCTGGCTTCAGCCTGGCCCAGCTCTGGCTGTTGTGGACATTTGAGAGGGAACCATTGTTTGGAAGATCTCTATCTAGCTATCTAGCATCTATCTAGCATCTATCTAGCATCTATCTATCTATCTATCTATCTATCTATCTATCTATCTATCTATCATCTCAATCTCTGTCTCTATCACTCTGCTTTATAAATCAATCAATCTTTATTTTTATTTTGACAGGCAGAGTGGACAGTGAGAGAGAGAGAGACAGAGAGAAAGGTCTTCCTTTGCCGTTGGTTCACCCTCCAATGGCTGCCGTGGCCGGTGCGCTGCGGCCGGTGCACTGCGCTGATCCGAAGGCAGGAGCCAGGTGCTTCTCCTGGTCTCCCATGGGGTGCAGGGCCCAAGCACTTGGGCCATCCTCCACTGCACTCCCGGGCCACAGCAGAGAGCTGGCCTGGAAGAGGAGCAACCGGGACAGAATCCGGCACCCCGACCGGGACTAGAACCTGGTGTGCCGGCGCCGCAAGGCAGAGATTAGCCTAGTGAGCCACGGCGCCGGCCCCAATAAATCTTTATTAAAAACATATTAGTAGACATAAATATTGCACAACAATTTAGGTTAGGGTTCTGCTGACTTAAAATTTAAAGTTTTTTTTCTATCAATCTTCTATGAAGACCCCACCCCCCAGAAACATCTGAACCCAGGAAGCATTTAGGTCATTTAGAATGAGTGACAAAAAATTGATGCACTTCCCAAGCTTATAACTGAAGGCTGTTGTTTTAGCTCCAGGTGTGTTCCTATGAGAGTGCCAGACGGAGAAGCACAGCTGACGCGTGGGGCTGGAGCCGACGCTGGGTGACGATCAGGTGTGAGCGGCTCTGTCCCCAGCACGCCTTCTCCAAGACATGGCTAACTCACGCCAGGACTGTTAATGGTGATAGGAACACGACTCTTGTCTGTCCATGAAGCCAACGCCCTCATCATCCACTCACACCAGAAGCCTAGGGGTCGGTCATCGCATGCCCTCTCTCCCCGGCGTGCCATTCTGCTGCTGTCGCCTCTTCAGTATCTCCGGAAGATGTAAGTTCTCCTCTTCACCATCATCACGACCACCTCAGTCCGAGCCCTCGGAATTTCTCACTGGACTTATGAAGGGAAGCCTCTGCACTAACGTGGGAAGAGAATTTGAACAGAGTCCTCCCCAGTGAGGCAGGCAATGACCAACAGCAAATGAACAGAAGCTCAACACTATTAGTCTTTGAGAAAATGAAGATCAGGATCCCAGTGAGACACCCCTTCTCCCCCACATGAAAACAGAAATGACTTACGGCACCAAATGTTGGCCAGGACGTGGAACAGCTAGAACCCCGATTTGCTGTAGCAGGTGTAAAATGCTGCAAACACTTTGCGAAAGTGGCAACAAGGTTTTGTGTTTTTTTTTTTAAATCAAGTTGAACACAAACTTATCCTATGTCTCTACAAATTCTCTCCTAGATGTTTACCCAAGAGGAATCAAGACATATGTCTATATGAAGCCTTGTGCAAGAATATTATAGCAATTTTATTTAACGAAGCCAAAAACTGGAAAAAATCCAAGTATTCATTAGCAGCAGAAATGACATACTGATTTCTGTTTATTTATATAATAGAGCACATCTCCGTACCAGAAAGGAAAAAAGTCCTGCTGAATCTTGGAGACATATGGTGAGCGGGAGAGCCAGCCAGCCACGTACCACATAGTTGCATGCGTGTGACGTGCAAACGCAAGCAGAGCTAAGCCTTGGCGAGGGCAGTGAGCACAGAGCCGCCTTGGGGAGCGCCCGCCAGCTGGACAGGGGCACTAGGATTGGGGCATGATGGTCTGTCTTGTTTGTGTTTCAAAACTCATAGATACAGGGAGACTTCTGCCTTTTCTCCTTTCTCACTAAACAATGGAAGTATCCACACGGAACAAGTTTTTCTGCTCTTCAGTCATGTTTCTCTGTCCTTGGTGAATCTTTTCAAGCTACAGAATCAAGTCCTCCTTAAATGCAGGCATGGTTTCCCTATCACACGGCGTCACTTCTTGCCCATCGATCTTGACCTCTTCTGCAGAAATTCCAGCTTCTCACATGTGCTGTGTTTCCAAACGCTTCATTCTTGTCTGCATTTGGCGAAAATCCCCCAAGGGCTCCTACACGCCACAAAGGGCGGTTCCCCTGTCAACTGCTCTGTGCAGAGCTCATCCTCAAATCTCACGGAGGTATCTAGTCATGGTCCCTCAGTGCGGGCCACGCCTTCCGTCCCTTGCGGGTGCAAATTAAAAACTCAAGCCTCCGGAATCAGGTGGATTTGCTTTGTCGATGGAGGTTCCAGTCTTCGCAGTCTGACCTTGGGCGAGTTGATTTCATCGAATGAGCCTCTTTTTCTTACTGCAAACTAGATGCACTGGAATGGCTCCATCGTGTTATTACAGTGATTTCAAGAGACAGCACTGGAACGGAAGTTAGATAGATCCAGGCGTGAAAGCCCAAATAAGCATCAGCCTCCATCACCACCAGCATAACAATACCATCATCTCCCTCCTCGTGCCTGCCTTCCTCCGGACACCTTTTCACCGTCAAGCTGTAACACCTTTTCAGTGTCTTGCACACGTGTGGGAGGTGTCCAGTGAGCATCTGTTGAAGACACGGGTTTGTTCTTTCCTTCTTCCATGTACTTCTGCTATTATACAGTGAGTCATTATGTTTGGGTTGTTAGTGAAACTCAGAAGAAATGTGTTCTTGGAGTAGGTTTAAAAGCAATGAATCGGGAGGGCAGTGGAAGATGGCCCAAGTGCTTGGGCCCTGCACCCGCATGGGAGACCAGGAGGAAGCACCTGGCTCCTGGCTTTGGATCGGCGCAGCTCCGGCCATAGTTGCCATTTAGGGGGTGAACCAATGGAAGGAAGACCTTTCTCTCTGTCTCTCTCTCTCACTGTCTAACTCTGCCTGTCAAAAACAAAACAAAACAAAACAAAACAAAACACAAAGTAATGAATCGATTAATTTACCCAGCAATGTATTGTTACAACGTGAACTTGACGGAGGTTGAATAACGACCAAGTTAAGAATGGAAGATGAATTCCATACTAAATATTAGACGTGTATTATGGCATCCTGTAGAATTAACTTTCATGAAATAGGGATTTGGAGGGAAGGGGCTGTGTAAATAAGTAACTAAAATGTTTTTGAAGAAATTTCAAACTTCTCATCTAATCAGTGGGATTTTCTTTTCATTAAATCTCAGAATGAGTTCTTGCAGGTGTCATCAAGAAAAGCCTTCCACCCAGCATCTTGAAATTTAAGTAAATTCCAGTCTCCAAACCACAGGTATGGCTCAGGCTTTAATTTTCAAAGTCAGATCCAAATGTCCACAGGCAAGCTTTTCCCCTGTGGGAGCACAGGGAACTGAGATATCTTGATTTCAACTCACACAGGGTGGGGAGCATCCAGCCTGTAGACCACATGAGGCCCCTTGAAATCATCGGGTCTGGCCCTGCCAACGCAAGCGCAGGTGGGACTCAGAACTCAGTGGACCCATAGCAGGCTGATGTCTAAGTGGGTAATGTTGTGAGGACCACAGACGACACCACACATGTCCAAAGGGCACTTGGCAGAAGAAAGGCTCCCAGCCCCGAGGGATTTTAAAGTATTTGTTTAAGCCCTAGTGGCGGCTGGACCAACGCTTCTTCCTACTCAGCCAGCTCTGCACCCCCATTGCCAAGGGCCCCGCACCTGGACAACTGGGCACTGTCTACTGAGGAAAAGGCTGTGGGGGGGGGGCCCGTGGCGGCTTCGGGCTTCTCCACCCTCCTGTCGCACCAGCAGCGAAGCCGTCAGCCCCGGCCCCGTGGCCAGCCCTGCCTCCACCACCCGTGCTTTGCCCCCCGTGGCTGTGTCTTGCTGTCCGTGAAGGAAGCTGCTGTGATGCTGTGTTTGCGTCCTGTGCACTTGTTCTCTCTGCTTCCAGAAGCAGCCAGGAGTGTTAGTGACACTGCTTATCCCTGAGCAAGAAGGTTGCGGTGCTGCCGAGCGAGCAGGGAGAGGGTGCAGGTGAGGCCCAGTCGTGCTCACGGACACCTGCTGACGCGCATCCGCCCTGTCCTGAGGGCAGACAGCGGCTGAGCCTGCAGCAGAGCAAGCTTTCACCTCTTCTGCATTTTGAGTTTGCTGAAGTCCAGACAGAAAATTAGCAAAATAGCACAAACGATTCCACTGTGATTGCGTTCATCATCCTCTCTCCCTCTCTCTCCCCTTCTCTCTCCCTCTCCCTCTCCCCCACTCCCCCTCTCTCCCTCTCTCTCCTCTCTCCCTCCCCCTCTCCCTCTCTCTCCCTCTCTCTCCTCTCTCCCTCCCTCCCCCTCTCCCTCTCTCTCTCTCTCTCTCCCTCTCTCTCCCTCTCCCCCACTCCCCCTCTCTCCCTCTCTCTCCTCTCTCCCTCCCCCTCTCCCTCTCTCTCCCTCTCCCCCACTCCCCCTCTCTCCCTCTCTCCCTCTCTCTCATCTCTCCCTCCCCCTCTCCCTCTCTCTCCCTCTCCCCCACTCCCCCTCTCTCCCTCTCTCTCCTCTCTCTCTCCCCCTCTCCCTCTCTCTCCCTCTCTCTCCTCTCTCCCTCCCTCCCCCTCTCCCTCCCCCTCTCCCTCTCTCTCCCTCTCCCCCACTCCCCCTCTCTCCCTCTCTCTCCTCTCTCCCTCCCTCCCCCTCTCCCTCTCCCTCTCTCTCTCTCCCTCTCTCCCTCCCCCTCTCCCTCTCTCCCTCTCCCTCTCCCTCTCTCTCCTTCTCTCTCCCTCTCTCCTTCTCTCTCTCCCTCTCTCTCCTCTCTCTCTCCCTCTCTCTCCTTCTCTCTCTCTCTCTCTCTCTTCCCCTCTCCTTCTCTCTCCCTCCCTCTCCTCTCTCTCTCCCTTTCTCTCCTCTCTCTCTCTCCCCCCTCCCTCTCTCTCCCTCTCTCTCCTTCTCTCTCTCTCTCTCCCTCTCTCCCTCTCTCCCTCTCCCTCTCCCCCTCTCCCCCTTCCCCCCCGCCTCTCTGAAGTTGGGTCGTTAAGCTGTTTCTTACTAGGTTTCTGTACTCTCAGATTCTGGTTTTCCACTTTGGAGCAGGGACATTGCGCAGGGACACTTTAGGACTGTGGAAGTCTCTGTTTCTCATCATACTTAGTCACCCACCAGCTTTAGCATCCTCTGCGGATTCCTGCCTGAGACAATCTTTGCTCTGCTGATTGCTAAAGAAGAATCTTCCAATTTTGCCATTTATTCTGCATTTAGTAGTTGAAATTCTGTCCTCAGGAAGAGCTTTCCTGACTTGCCCATTAGTTGCTGAATTTGAAACATTATATTCTGATTTTAGCTGGTGGGTCGTAATCCGTTACTACTGTGTCAGTGCCAAAACGGTTTCCGCTCAGGCAGGCGGGAGCCGCAGTCTGTCTTCTGTGCCCTGTGCCTTTCTCTGATAAACCTCTGAGCACTTCCTCTCTTTCTGGCACACCCAGATGTCTCATGCCTGTGTGTTGTCCCAGCTCCAGCTCTTGACTCAGCCATTTCTCCAAGGCACACTGGTGCATTCTGTAGAGTGGTATCTAGAGACCAAGGTCTGGGCTCTAGGTGTGCTCATTGCTACTGGGATGCCATTGCTTCTAGGCTCAAGTGGACAGAGCTAGTGCTATCTGGATGGATTTGTGTGGGGAGCACAGTCTTTATTTACGTGTGCACATGCCCACTTGTGTATTCTGTTTAATCTGAGACTGAGAGTCTGCAATGATGCCTCCAGTGCAAACCACAGGAGAATTCTCCCCTTTCCTTTTCACATAGATTTTTTAAGATTTTTATTTATTTGTTTGAGATGCAGAGTTACAGACAGAGAGAGGCAGAGAGAGAGAGAGAGAGAGGTCTTCCATCTGCAGGTTCGCTTCCCAAATGGCCGCAATGGCCAGAGCTGGGCAGATCTTAAGCCAGGAGCCAAGAGCTTCTTCCGGGTCTTTCACATGGGTGTAGGAGCCCAAGCACTTGGGCCATCTTCTACTGCTTTCCCAGACCATAGCAGAGAGCTGGATGGGAGGAGAAGCAGCCAGCACTCAAACCAGCACCCATATAGGATGCTGGTGCAGCAGGTGGAGGCTTGGCTCGCTACACCACAGCGCCTCCCCCTTCACATACTTGTTTCTCTGAAACTGAGAAAACATGGCTCTTATTACTCACGGTGTATTTGCTCCATTTGAGAGTTCATGTTAAGTAGCTCCAGAATTTCTAACCCTTACCACTGTGAAAAATCAATATATTCATCCAAATTCAGTATTTATTCATGTTTACTTTTATTTTGTAACCTCAGGATATAGCATCAGAATCCTTGGGCTGGTTTTCCTGCCCCCACTGCTCTGTGATGGTTTCCCATCCACATTGCAGTTAGGTTTGCTTGTTTCTATTTGCATTGTATTTTCTGCTTCTTGTTATTCCCTGGACAGGTTCTCTTAGAAGATTCATTTACTTGAAAGGTAGAGCAACAGAGAGAGACAGAGAAACAGAGAGGAAGAGGGATCTTCCATCAGCGGGTTCACTCCCCAAATGCCTGCAATAGTCGGATCTGAGCTAGGCTGAAGCCAAGAGCCAGGAACTCCATCCTAGTCTCCCACATGGGGGCAGTGGCCCAAGTACTCGGGCATCTTCCACTGCCTTCCCCCAGCATTTTAGCAAGAAGCTTGACCGGAAGTGGATCAGCGGGACTCAAACCAGCACTCCCATATTGGATGCCCGTGTCGCCAAGTGGTTGCTTAGCCGGCTGTGCTACAGCACCAGCCCCGCCTTGAGCGGTCTTGCCCCACAGATGTATTAGTCGTCTTTGCTGTTTAACCAACAAGCACTGATAAACTCACCGCTTCTAAGGTCGGAAATCTGGGTTCAGCTCGGCTGTGGGTGAGGACCAGGAAGGTCTTTCATAAAGTTGCAGGCCAGCTGCTGCTGCTGAAGATCTGACCGCGGCTGGAGGGTCACTGCCAAGGTCACCCATGCACTGTTGCAGGTTTATGCTTCTTTTCCAGCTCATTATTCTGTTTTGAGCGTACCAGTTTATCATAAAGGGTAACACCAAGAGTGCAGATGAAGGCTGCATAGAGCAAGGTGTGGGGGAGGTGGGCTGAGCTGCCACGCCCTCTCCTGGCTGCCCTGTCCACTCTGTGTCCACTTGCTCTCCAGGCAGAGGTTCCTGGATACGCCAGAGATCAGCTCTCTGGGAGCTCCCAGGATTCAGTTTCTTGCCATGCGGACCTCTGCTCTGGCTCTGGCTTCCCCCAGAGTGAGTGAACCACAGCAGAGAGAGAGCGCACACGCCCCAGTGGGGACCTCAGCCTCCTCTCCAGCCTCATCTCAGAAGTGGCATTTGTGAAAAGCAAGGCACAGGTGTCTGACCTGGAAGTCGGGACACCTGCCTGCCGTATCGCAGAGCCAGGGTTCAACACACAGCCCTGCTGCTGCCTCCAGCTTCCTGCTAATGCAGACCCCGCACAGCAAAAGATTTATCTATTTATTTGAAAGTCAGAGTTACACAGAGAGAAGGAGAGGCTGAGAGAGAGAGAGAGAGAGAGGTCCTCCATCTGCTGGTTCACTCCCCAGTTGGCCACAACAGCTGGAGCTGCACCGATCCGAAGCCAGGAGCCAGGAACTTCTTCTGGGTCTCCCACACAGGTACAGGGACCCAAGGATTTGGATCATCTTCTACTGCCTTCCCAGGCCACAGCAGAGAGCTGGATCAGAAGAGGAGCAGTGGGGTCCTGAATGGGCGCCCATATGGGATGCTGGTACTGCAGGAAGCAGCTTTACCCACTAAGGGACAGCACCGGCCCCCACACTTTTACATGATGATGTGAACTGGTTCAAAGGCTTGGCCAGAATCACAGCCTAGCACAAAGGCCTCTGCAGCCTTGGAGGAAACACTTCCACAGGGACTTCTGGCACCATCGGACTGGCGCCAGCCGTGGTACTGATCCCTGAACCCCTTGTCAGCCATCCTTGTGGCCAAGGATCATCAGACACAAGCGACGAATGTGCCCCTCCCACTTCCCTGGGAAGAAGCCCCTACACCTGCAGCTCACCATGGCCTGCACACTCCCATTCCAATGCTGCTCCTACTCCTTGCTCGGGCTGACAGGTCTCCGGTTGTAAAAAGACCATCAGGTGAGCTCACACTGCCTGAGCCTCTTTCATAGCTCATGACGAGAGGTTTCTGTAGAAAAATCCCACTGCTCCGAGCTGCCTCCACCCCCGGCCTGGGTTCGCCACTTGTTCTGTTGCTCCAGTCCTTTTCTGGCTGTTTGTTTGCACGGTGCAGCTGGGAAGACAAAAGGGAGCAGAAAGGGGCAGAACCGCTGTATCTCTCCAGGCAGCATGACGCAGCCCGTCTCCAGGCACGGGTGATTCACGGCCCGGTCACAGCCTCACTGGAACGGCATTCGTTCTCTTCACTGTCCGGAAAGTGAGGGTTTTTTGGAGCAAGGTCAGCACCCAAAGAATCACAGCTGTCCTGACTCGTCTGAGAAGGTGTTTAAGGCATTTGATGGCGGGTTTCGGGCTTTGATGTGGATGACAGGGGAGTCCCGAGTTTTTGGAACATAAAGATAGTTGGAAAACAGATTCTCCAGTCTTCACACGGCTTCTTCCCACCGGACTGACTGAGAATGAGACCTCAGCTTGCTCTTGGCTCGGGAGCAGCGCTCCAGGGTGTTCCTGGGATGCACAGCGGGAGAGGGAATGGCCAGCCTTGGGGTCGCCGCAGGAGCTCCAAGGGGTGATGAAGCCGTGAGGGCTCCACACGGTGTGTCCTTGGCAGTCTCTGGAGCAGTGTGTCCCAAAGTGTGTTCCTCAGAGCGCTGGTCCCATGTGTTACCCCGTGGACAGAAGATTGCGTAGCAAAATAAACTCACGAAACCCTGCAAAGACACCCGGCTTCTCATACACTCTCAGCGTGCCCCGGGGCAGGCAGGCAGCTGAAACTCCTGCAGACAGAATTCGCAGCCCTCTCCATCTCCTTTTCCTTAGTGTTGACTCTCGTTAAACCCCGTGCTTCCAAGAGATCTTTTTTATGGAACACACAAGACTTCTATTTTTTTAAATACATATTTTAATTAATTCCTGACATATTTGTGGTATTAAAGAATTTGTCTGTAGGAGGCGCTTTTTCACTTTTGGGATCTTATCTACGACATGTTTGGTTTTTGTGAATGTTTCTTTTTGATATAAGAAGTATATATTTCTCATTGCTGCGTGCTGATATCTGAGTGTTTATTGAGTTTGTTAGCTGGTGTTGGGCAGGTCCTCTGTGTTCACCTGGTGTGTCTGCCACTTGACGTTACAGTAACTGAGAAAGGCACATGCAGATTCCTATCCTTGCAGAGAACTTGTCGACTTCTCCCTGTAGTTCTATCAGCTTTGGTTTTGTGTACTTTAAAACTGTTTCCACTCATACACATTTGTGATCACTACACAAACACGTAGTGACCCTTCTTATTTTGAATAATGATTTACATTGTCTAATATTTCTACAGCTCCAGCTTTCTTATGACTTGCCTGGTGTCTTTAATTCTACTTTTTATGTCCATTATCATTTTTCAGATGTCTTGCTGACATGGGACATAGTACCCTTTGTTTCCTTTGTTGAAACTGATACACTGCATTTTGTTTAGAAGGTCTAGTTCATTTTTTAAAAAAATATTTATTTATTTGAAAGTCAGAGTTACAGAGAAAGAGAAGGAGAGGCAGAGACAGAGAGAGCAGTCTTCCATCCGCTGGTTCACTCCCCAGTTGGCAAAATGGCCTGAACTGGGCTGATCTGAAGCCAGGAGCCAGGAGCTTCTTCCAGGTCTCCCATGTGGGTGCAGAGGCCCAAGTCCGTGGGCCGTCTTCCACAGCTTTCCCAGGTCATAGCAGAGAACTGGGTTGGAAGTGGAGCAGCCGGGACTTGAGCTGTTGATGTGTGGGTGGCGATTTAACTCACTGTGGCACAATGCTGGCCCCTGCTTCTCTGTTTTTCCTTCTGTTTGAATAAGCTGACTTGTTATTGTCAGTCTTCTATTACACTTGTTACTAGCATTCCATTTTCTCCTCTCCTAGTTGGAATGTCACTTGCTCCTACTGACTGGTGATTTATTTCTGTATTTTAGACCACCTGTAGAATTTGGGCTTGCAGCCTCCCATATCTGAAGCCAATTAAGCGGGCGATCGCTCCTGAGCAACTGGTCAACCCCCCCAGCTTTTCACTACTGCTTCCAACATTTGGCTCTTTGTATAGATCATTGTTGTCGATGCCTGGACCCTCTTTGTCTCTTCTAGAAATTGCATATCTCCTCCTTCAACATCGGGTCTTGCTCCTAGAACCATCTGCTCTTCCTGGGGAGCCTACTTAGGAGTCTTGTTGGTCAACATCTAAGTGAAAAAGATGCTTTTCTTTATACAATTCTCTTCCATGCGCAGTTGCTTGTAAACCTGAGTTGGCTGGGCTCAGCCGCCTTTAAGGGCTCAGCCGTTTCGAGGTGTATTTTTCACGCTGGTTTCTGGAACTGTGAATGACAAGTCTGAAGTCCAATTGTCCTTCGCAGGCGCTCTGTCCTCTCGTGGGCTGTTCTGACGGTCTTTTTTGTTTCATTGGATTTTCTGCACCTTCACTCCAACCTAACATGGTGTGGATTTGTTTTTCTTTGAACAGCTTGGGGTTTTGTGTGTTTTCTGTAACCCATGGAGTCACGTTCTCATTAGTTCTAGAAAGTTCTGAGCCCCCGAGCCATTATCTCCTCAAATATGTCTCCTTTATCTATTCCAGGAGTGTGACCCTGACTCCGTATTTCTCTGCTTCTCGTCCATATTTCCATTCCTCTTGTCTCTCTGCTGAATGTTGGCTGATTTCCTCAAACCTGCTATTTCCTTCTTCAACTGCCTTCAGTCTGCTTGTAGCCCACCCGTTCATTTTCTTATTCCAATAATGGAAATTTTCATTTGTAGAGCTTGATTATGCTATTTTAAAATATTCTTAGACATTTTGATGGCCTCTTATTTCTGGTCATTAAAAAGGTTTGTTAGTATTTTTGACAAAAATCATGTATCTAGACAAAGTGCACAACAGGATGTGCTGATATAAACACAATTGGGAAGGATGAACTCAATTAATATAGCCACCACGTCAGACAGGCACTGGTTTTGTGTCTGTGTAGTGAGAACACTTAAGATTTACTGGCTTAGCCAAGCTCAGGTCCACACTACTTTATTATTATTAATGATTGTTATCATGCTGTTCATTGGATCTCCAGAATTTACTCTGAGCCCAAATTTCACATCCCTTGACCAAACCCCACAATGCTCCCTGCCCCCTCGTTACAACCATTTTTATCCTGTCGTTCATTTCGTTAAATAAAAATGGTGTTTGAGAGTCTGCATGTGATGATTTGAATCATTAGGGGACTTGGGGACCTGACTTCTGTTGGTTGCTAAGGCTGATTCTCCCTCACAGCAGCTTATTTCTGCACATGTTTTGTCATTAATTTTGATTTCATGGTTTTCTTAACCTGTTTTCTGCTGTAATAATACAGTACCGCAGACTGGGTCAATTATAAAGAAAAGAAGCTGTCTTTGGGCCCGGGGTTCTGGTCCAAAGGTGAGGTGCTGTGTCTGGTGACGGCCTTCTCACCATCAGAATGGCCAGGTGCAGCAGGACAAGACATGGCCAGAGACAGGGAGTGCCAGAGAGACCTCTCGAGAGGGTAACAGGGGGCCGGCGCCGTGGTGCACTAGGTTAATCCTCCGCCTGCAGTGCCGGCATCCCATATAGGCGCAGGTTCTAGTCCCGGTTGCTCCTCTTCCAGTCCAGCTCTCTGCTATGGCCTGGGAAAGCAGTGGAGGATGGCCCAAGTGCTTGGGCCCCTGCACCCGGCTCCTGGCTCCTGGCTTCAGATTGGCGCAGCTCCGGCCATTGCGGTCATTTGGGGAGTGAACCAGCGATGGAAGACCTCTCTCTCTCTCTCTCTCTCACTGTCTGCAACTCTACCTGCCAAATAAATAAATAAAATCTTAAAAAAAAAAAAAAAGAGGATAACAGACCACTCTCAGGGCACTCTTAGTCTGTTGCTCTATTAACCCACTTGTCACAGGGATGGTTGGATCACTCACGAGGACAGAGTCCTTATTCCTTTTTAAATATCCTGCCTTTTCCTGCCTCTCGATATCGTGTACCAGGGGTTAAATTTCAGCACTGGATTCACAGTGCACAAACCACACGCCACCCATAGCAGCGCTCATCTCTGTGTAAGCTGAGCCATTCCCGAGGACCTCCGCCGAGGCTGCTTCTGCTTGGAGCCAGGGCAGCCCCCATCCGGGCCTCGCTGCCTCTTTCCCCACCACCCAGGCCTGCTGTAGACTTTCTCCCTCCCCTCCCACCTTGCAGAATGAATTTTACTGAAGCCATGTTGAGGGCAAGGGGAAGACCCTGCTTGTCTTGAAGCCAATTTCCCCAGAGCGGTCGGTGTTGAGTAGCGGGTTTTCTTTTTCTTTTTCTTTTCTTTTCTTTTCTATTTATTTATTTATTTATTTATTTATTTATTGACAGGCAGAGTTAAACAGTGAGAGAAAGAGACAGAGAGAAAGGTCTTCCTTCCATTGGTTCACTCCTCTAATGGCCGCCACAGCCAGCGCACTGCGCAGATCCGAAGCCAGGAGCCAGGTGCTTCTCCTGGTCTCCCATGGGGTGCAGGGCCCAAGCACTTGGGCCATCCTCCACTGCCCTCCCGGGCCACAGCAGAGAGCTGGCCTGGAAGAGGAGCAACCGGGACAGAATCCGACGCCCCGACCAGGACTAGAAACCGGTGTGCCGGCACCGCAAGGTGGAGGATTAGCCAAGTGAGCTGCAGTGCCGTTGAGTAGCAGGTTTTCTAAGATGTGGCTGGATTTGGCGCTCAGGAGCCCTGAGTGGCCTAGGGCTGCGTGAAGAGAGAATTACTGTTTTCCTTAGAAGGCTGCACCTTCAAGATGAGACAGAGAGAAAGGGGGGAATTCAGCTGCATGGTGAAACAGTACCCACAAAAGCATTCCTGACGCATGATGACATAGCGTGGCGTGACTCAGAAACCACTTCTCCCAGCAAAGTTACTGAAAGAAGCCACTCTCCAGTGAAAGCCTCCAGGCTTCAAGTGTTGGTTAAAACCAAAAAGCTGGTGGATTTAACATTATCTAACTCTCAAGAGGACCTCAAAAATGTATCCTAAATCATTTCAATCAAGAAGAAAATGTTATGTCCAATGCGTATTTCAGTCAAATCACGTTGAATCTAATGACATGAAAGGAAGCAGCACGTCCCAACATCACCTCTGTTTATTCTGACTGGCTTGATAATGCAAAGTCTTCAATTTCTATAAAAAATGCAGCTTGCGCCATCTCCGTGAGGTCCTACTAAGAACAAGATCTATCTAGGACGTCCTTGGAGACAGGTGGCTTATGACGCTATCGGAAGCCCAGATGTGCAATGTTCCAGAATTTTCTGAGAAAGTGAGAAAGAAGTCAGTCACGGGCAGGGCAGGGAGGGTTTTATGAAGGTAAACTCATCCAGGGGAAAGCGGGTTTTATGAAGGTAAACTCATCCAGGGGAAAGCGGGTTTTATGAAGGTAAACTCATCCAGGGGAAAGCGAGTGAGTGTGCAGCAGGAGGGAAGCTAGCAGGAGCCCCGCCTGGGTAACCTTCGCCTCAAGACATCTAGTTCTTCCAGGTCCGCGTGCCCGTGTCTATGTGTGTCCATGACATTTTCTTTTTGACTTTTCTCACGAGTCTCCTGCCCACCCCCACCCCAGATTCCTGATACTTGATTTACTCAAGACTGGCTCCTTCCTGCCAATGCCCACCTCTATGGTTAAATGAATTATTCAAAACAACTATTACTATTAGAGAAGTTTTGGGAAAAAATCGCTAATGGTTGCAGCACAGCACAGTGGCAGGCGTGCTCCCGCCTGCTGTGTCTGCTCCACGTGTTCGCCCCTCTTCCATTGCGGCGGATTTTAGAATGGCAGCCTGCCGTGTCGTCTCGGCTCCTTCAGAGACGTGTTTAACAGAGACTTCCGGGTTGATTTTGAGCAGGGAGAAGCAGGCTGCTTTACAACACAGCTGAGACGTTATTAGGGCACAGACTCCGAGGACACTGTTTGATGGGTACAAAACGTGCCGTGTCCAGTCTTGCTCAGACGACATCAGGTCTTACTAAGGTGGCAGCCAGTTCCAGCCTCAGAGTGCCTTGGGAGCTCTGCGTCCCGTCTACTTCCATCCCCACCTTGGCAGCCGGCAGAGCTGTGGCCGGCAGAGCAGCTCTCGCTAGACCCTTTCTTTCGGGGCTCCTGGATGGTCCGCTTCTTGTTTATTCCATCGCCTGACTCCGGCATCACTGATGTTCCGCCTTGGGGGCTGAGTTCTTGGTCATCTGTTCCAAGCAACTCCCTCTCCTCCCAGGGACTTCTCTCTCTCTCTCTCTCTCTCTCTCTCTCTCTCTCTCTGCCACTTTGTTGTCCACCAAGAGTGGCTTGGGCTGCTGGCCTGCCTTTTCCTGGGGCCATCGCTAGGAAGGAATTTAACACACGCCAGGCCGCAGAGCAGCTGAAGGGTCTTTGCAGTGGGAGAGGCCGGGGGAGGGTTCATGGCAGAGCAGAGTCAACCCCAGTGCCCCTGCAGAAGACTTGGAAAGGCAAGAGCTGCCAAGGGCCACACTGTCTGCCTGCCCGGAAGTGTGCACCCGGGACTCACTGGAGGTTTCCTTTCTTCCTGTCGACCTGGTAAGAGACAGGAGATGCCATCTGACTGGAAAAGGTGACACCGGATAGCGGCACTTTTGTTCCAACTGACAACTCATCCCTTGGGTATTTGGAGCAGAGAGCTTGGTCCTGACAAGTCAAGGTGTTCAACAATGGGACCGTTTATAACAAAGGGGAAAGCAAGTGAGTCACTGACAGGAGCCCCGGGCTGCTTGGTTCTGGAAGCCTTGGAATCCTGGTTTGACTTCATGGAGTCCTCAGACAGTCCTCTTAGCCCCTGCTATGTCATCTCTCATTTCCCAGGGGATTGTTCTGTGCAGAAAGTTGAGCAGGACCACAGGAGACCAGACCTGCAAACCTGCCAAGGCTGACCTTCCACGTGACCCTCTGAGGCCCGGTCACACAGAACGTGCTAGAAACAGAGGAAACACTAATGGAGAACCACCTTGCAGCGTGGGTCAGGATCCCTGGCTAACTTTAGCCAACTGCTTTCATTATATATTGAATCAGTAGATTTTTGTTGAGATATTCTTAACATTAAAAAGAGAGAGAAGGAAATGCAAACATGTCTCAGGACCCAAAAGCTCCCCACCCCAGTACCTCTCTCTTAATTGGTTCCTTGTCCTGGGAATGCAGTAGACAATGAGTTTCTACAAGGACTTGCCGATAGGAAAGGAGGACCCTATGAGACCACAGGATCTCAGAGACACCTGCAAATGCCAAAGGTTCAGCACAGTGTAGTCAGTGTCTCTCTGGGGCTCTACCTGCTTCCTGCGAAGTGTCACGGTCTCGTTGATTCGAAGTGTTTCCAAGAATTCCTATTCTGATCAAATATGGAGTGGAATATCCCCATTGCCAAGGAAATTGTAGCAGAATTCATTAAACATCACCAGAGGAAGTGGTTGTCCAGTGTTGATCCAGTTACAAACCAACAGGAGTGGTTCCATTTCTGAGCAGAACACGTGGGTAGACGGATGATAGAAAACACTCAGCGTTCACACTTGAGCAGCCAGTGATCGATGTGTGAGCTTAAAACTCGACCTGCATTTTCTAAAGTATGCAACGAAAACAGTGTTTAGTAAAAAGGAGAAAATGTAAAAAGGAAAGAATGATTTCAAAGCACTGCCATCAGTGCTCACTCCACTCCCCAGGAGCTGGCTAGCTGCCCACACACCTACAAATCCCTGCAGGCCAGATCTGTGACGTGTGTTCTAAAGGGCAAAGCTCGCCTTGCTGGGTCGGTGACAAGATTGACGTCCACTCCAGCTTCGCTCCAGGACAATGCAGAGACGGAGATCAGCAACCAAGTGCAGAGAAGAGAGGAAACCCAGAGATCCAGGGGCACACCCAGTGTCCATCCCTGACACCCCGGGCAGTGGGAGCTGCCCTGCCACAGCCTCCGGAGGGGTCGCGAGTGGAAGCATCCCGATGGGAAGCCCACCATCTGACCCCCCCTCCCCGCCACCAGCGCCCCTGAGCACGGGCAGCTGTGGGATCCCCCAGCCAGTGTTATGGACCCCAAAGTGATTGGCAGCTCCTGCCTTACTGAGCCTCCTTCCCCGCCTTCCTAGGGCTGGACCTGGGGTCTTTTCTGTGTTGCAGAATCTCACTCCAGCAGGGTCTAGCTCAATGCCCCCTCTTGCTGTAAGTTGCCGCCGACCATACGTGAGGCATGCTTTGATAAGTTGAATAGAAAATAAAAATCTTCAAGCTCATGATGACTCAACTCTACACCAGAAAAGGGAGCAGTAGGTTTGGGAAGAGCAGAGGACCTGCCTTTGTCTGAAATAAGCTCTCTTCAAGAAAAGGAAGGATCCTGGAGAAACATCTGGCTCAGGTCTTTAGCAAGATCCAAGCACACATTACGCTGTGTTCCCAGAACCCCCTCTGGAGCACTCTAGCATACAACAAAGTGACGGCATGACATGGGAGCCCAGTGGTCAAGCACAGAGCATCAGCGGTCGGTGTGCAGAGTGACTGCCCCCTCCCTGAGGGACGCGCCACGGGGCTGGCTTTATGAGTTGCATCCAACCATCCATTAATCACCCGGCCACTTCACCAGGACATATCACCTGCAGAGCCCTGCTCATCAAGTGTGGAGAGCTGAGTCTGAGCTCTGCCCCTACCGAGCGAGGTGGTTCTTCTGCCGTGTAGCCCGTCACCCCTGCCCTCACTTCTCAGAAAATGGCTTCCCCAGGAAGGTGTGAATGTCCAGCCATGCTGCCACGGCACTTCCTTCCTTGCTTTTCTTTCTGCTGACTGACTAGAAGGTGAGCCTTGGACGGCAGGGACCGCGTCCATCTGGTCCACTCTACGCTGCCCGCCTGACCCATCTCGCAGCCATGACAGAGTCTTGATGGAGACAGCATTGTGCAATGATGGAGTTGGAAATTGCTTCTTTCCACTCCTCATTCGTAGGGGTCACCCAGCTGGGATGATAGCATCACGTGTCCTTGTCACTCCGCTATGGCTTTCACACGTGTGTGTGCCTTGGGGAAGGAGGAATGGGTGTGTCGGGAGGGTTGATAGCATGAGTTGACAGGTTTGTAGTGAATCTGCCACAAAATCCGTATCCCCCAGGGGGCAGGACGCGAGGCTCTGTGTCACACCTTCTCCAACGTTCCATTTCCTCTAAGCCCTGGGCCACCAGGACCAGCAGGGAGAAAACCCAACAGCTCCAATCTGGTCTTACTCTTGGAAGACAAAGATGTGAAAATGGATGTGTCAGTCATTCTCAGGATTTCCGGGGTGGCTGCCAAGCCACCAGCAGGACTAGGATTGGGGATTGACGCGGTAGGCACGCACCTGCTATTTTCCCATTAACATTTTGCTGTTAGGGATTACAAGTCTGCCAACTTGTCAGAAGATTTTGTCTGTTTGCATTATAATGTGTGAATTCCATTTTTCAGTGTGTTCAAAATAAAAAAAAATACAGATGAGCCTCTCTGGGTTATATTATCTTGACGTTACTTTACAAATACATCTGCATGAGGAATAGAAATGGAAACACTGATAGTTCGCCTTGTTTCTACAGTTCGAGTATGAGGGTGTTTCAAAAAGTTCACGAAAAGTAGAGTTAAAAGATGTTTATTTTGGTGCAAAATCAAATTGAAGTCCACGCAGCATTTGCACCAAAATAAGCTTACCTTTTCATTCTGTTTTTCCTGGAGAGTCTTAGAGTGACTTGGGATGTGCTTGTCATTCTATACCAGACGGAGCCCCGCCTCACGCACCTGCTGGTCATTCCCTTCTCCTGCTACCGGTAAAGAATCAACAAAGATCTCAGGGGATGCTATTGGTAGCTCCCCTTTACAGATGAGGAAACTGAGGCCCTGAGGAGTGGGGTGCCTTGCCCAGGGCTCTGCAGCCTGCATGGGACAGCATCAGGGCTAGAAACCAGGCGGTTGTCTCGAGGTCCCACGTTGCCAATTACCGTGCCTGGCTGAGATTGGTGCACAGGCTTGTCAGTCATCCAGGGATAGGATGTTTAGGGAAAGCAAACAAACAGGATGCCAGTAAAACCTGAATTCCACACAAACAAAATCTTACAGGATAAACGTGTCCCATGGGATGCTTGAGACACACTCTTACTTAAAAATTCTTGCTGTTTATCTGAAATTCAAATTTTACTGGGCATCTTGTGTTTCACTTGGCAGCCTGGCGTTGGCATTGAATCATCTGTTTTGGAATCCAAGAGCCCATCCAGGGGTTGGGGTGGCCGGAGGTGGGAGACAGAGCCGCGGCCAGAGGCAGCCAGCAGCGTCAGCCCCTCCTGTCCCGAGTCTGGATCCCCAGAATGCAGCACTGGTGCCCTCTACACACACGTGTGTCCACGCATGCGCACGCACCTGCTCCTGGTGCCGAGGCGTCAGCAGCAAGCCCCACGTCGGGGTGGTCGGGGTGGTGCAGCAGTGCTTGGGCTGCACACGTGGGAGCCGTGCCAAGGTAGCAGAGACTCGTAGACACCGTCTCCCAAGAACCCCAGCTTTGACGCGGAGGCATCCGCGGGCCGTCTGGGCGCAGGCAGGCCTGCTTTCCAGCCCCTCCAGCTCCGGCTGCAAAGCGTTTCTGGGTAGTCCGCGGTCGCTCCGCCTGGTCGCATCCACACCATGTTTGCAAAGATCCCTCACGGATTCTGCGGTGTGTTTAGTTCTTAGTTTCATTCTGCAGTGGGGTACACGCGTTTCCTATTGGGTGCTTTTAGATGCAGATATGCTAAAGACATACAGATAGACACAGACATCTGGATGTATGAGGGTACTTCCACAAGTTCATAGAAGCTACAATTAGAAGATAAGCTTATTCTGGTGCAAAAAATTTGAAATCCAAGAACTTTTTTATTCAGAAAATACATTTTCCATGATCTTTTTTTTTTTTTTTAACAAAGACGTTTATTTGTTTGAAAGGCAGAAATACAGAGAGAGAGAGAGTGAGTCTTCCATCCACTGGTTCACCACCCAAATGGCTGCAATGGCCAGGGCTGGGGCAGGCCAAAGCCAGAAGCCAGGAGCTTCATCCAGGCCTACCATGTGGGTGCAGGGATCCAAGCACCTGGGCCATCTTCTACTGCTTTCCCAGGTACATTAGCAGGGAGCTGGATCATAAGTGGAACAGCTGGGACTTGAACTAGCGCCCATATGGGATGCCAGCATTGTGGGCAGAGGCTTAACCTTCTATGCCACAGCGCCGGCCCCTCTGTGACTTTTGTGAAGTACCCGTGCAGGTGGCATATGCTGTGGTTGTTCAAATGAGAACCATGGGGAAGGGACCCCAGACACCCCCGGGCCCTCCCACTGCACCCTTAGATCGTAGGACCCTTAAACGCAGGGACAGGTTGTAGTCAGCTAATGCCCCCACGTAGAGGCCCAGCAGAGAGCCTTGTACGCATTCGTCTATTTTTCCATTAGCTGATCTGCAAAATCTGATTGAGCAGATACTGTTTGGTCACAAGAATTTACTCTGCTCTAGGCAACAGCTATTCCTCAGCCAATTAATTAGATGATTAATAACTAGAACATGTAATTGAATCCAAAGTCCCTGTTTGCCATCCCCTAAACAAGTTTCACAGTATATTGTTACAGACAGAAAAAATTGAATTACCGTGGCTGGAGCAAAGCTTTAACCACGAGAAAGGGGTCCGGTGTGTGCACACACTCGCTGCATGCTAACCACTTCTCTCTGCTATTTTAATGGAAAAAGAAGATTTTTTTAAGAAAAAAGAAAACTTTTATGTGTTTGGTTTCATTTTATTTCACAGGCAGAGAGAACGAGAGGTCATCAGCTGGTCTACTCCCCAAAAGCCTGCAACACCCATGACTGGGCCAGACCAAAGCCAGGAGTCTGGGACTCCCTCCAGGGCTCCCAGGTGGGTGGCAGGAGCCCAAGGACTTCAGCCATTGTCTGCTGCCTCCTGGGGTGTGCACGGGCAGGAAGCTGGTTTGGAAGCAGAGTAGCAGGGACCCAAAGCAGGACTCTAGGACAGGACGCAGGCGTCCCGGGCAGCCAGGAGAGCGGCTGCACCACACGCTGGCCCAGGAGATGTTCATCAGAACACTGCGATAAATCTCAATGCCTCTTCGTCTTTGCACTATAAATATGACTTTGGCCAGGAGCACAGTCAGAATCCGGGGTCTGTTTGGGGCCGAAAATAAATATATTTGAGGTCAAAATATTTTCTGAAAATTTTCCTGAGCCTTCCAGAACACACACGGTGTAAGAAGACTGTGATATGATTATCAGGCAGAATTAAAGGGATTAGGCTTTCTCGAATCTGCACATACGAGGAAGAAACTCATTTGCCCAGTGTATGTAAATCAGGACTCTTCATTGCTAAACTGACTTCAGACGTAGCTTGAAACGCACACCTGTAGGAACAAGGAGTTGGGGTCGCTCATTTCTTTCTTTTTTTTTTTCAAGATTTAATTATTTACTTGAAAGTCAGAATTATTCAGAAAGAGAAGGAGAGGCAGAGAGAGAGAGAAAGAGGTCTTCCATCCACTGGCTCACCCCTGAATTGGCCACAATGGCTGGAGCTGCGCCGATCCGAAGCCAGGAGCCAGGAGCTTCTTCCAGGTCTCCCACACAGGTGCAGCGGCCCAAGCACTTGGGCCATCTTCCACTGCTTTCCCAGGCCACAGCAGAGAGCTGGATTGGAAGTGGAGCAGCCGGGTCTCGAACTGGAGCCCCTATGGGATGCCGGAACTGCAGGCAGCGGCCTTACCCACTACGCCACAGCACCAGCCCCAACTCACTTCAATAGAAGTATAAACACAACTTGCATTAGCAAGCTGAACACCAGAATTGCCCAGTAGGGCTACCCCCGGAAGGCCTAAGTCTCAAACTGGGTTGCCAGCAGAGGGGCGTTTACAAAACCGATCAAAGACCCCTGGGGACGGATGTGTTGTGTACGTATTCACACTGGTTTCCACCTTTAAAACTCGCTTGCAGAAAGTCATCCTTGTGTGAAGTCGAACTAAGAGGCAGAGAGGCGTCCCATACTGTGTTCAGGAGAACGGAGGAGACGGGGGTGTTTGTGCAGGGCAGCGGTGGGGGTGGGGGACACAGAGGAGCTACGTGGCTCCTGAGACAGCTGCCGTGGTCAGTGGGGGAGGGGCTGGTCCACTGCCTGCCAAGGTGAAGGTGATCCGGCCTCCACGTGCAACAGCACTACCGACCCCTCTGGTGAGCGTGCCTGGCCACGGCCATGTCCACAAGAGCCATCGTGGGTGTCTCCATGAGGTCGTGGGTGCCGTCTGCCTGGACGTAGCCACCCTCATGGACTCTGCTCTCACTGACTGCCAAGGTCCTGGGATCCTTGGAGTGAGCCTGCAGCCTCCCCTGCTGGGACCCTGGGGACAACTCTGTTCTCTCGGTGCTCACGCTGGGCGGCAGTGTGGTAGGGACCTTCCAGGCATAGAGGGAGAGAAGGGCTCGCAGCCCCAACGATTTACTTGTAGCTGTTTCAACATCTGGCTGTCAACACAGTGAGCCAGTGCCAGTCAGCGTGTAGCTCATTCCGTATGGGGGAGAAATGTTAGGTCCATTAAGGGAAACAGTTAAACAGTTCCTGTAACTATGTACGCCTGCGCAATCCTATACCTAGAGCTGCTGTGTAGCATCAGGACATCCAATCAAACAGTGCACTGAACCACAGAAGGGAGACAAAGAAGCTACACACATGTGGAAGGAAATGCCCCTCTTGTTCAGGGCTCCGTCCTTGGGTGTGAACCCCGCTGAGCCTTATGCCTGCGTAATGAAGTCTGCTTCCCTTTGCCAGCCTTGGTGCCTCGTATTTCTGTTCAGAAACCCTGCTGCAGTAGATGTCACCATTGACGGATACCTAAGGACAGATGACGGCTCTGCAGCCAGCAGGACCTGGGTTCAAGTCTCTGTTCATCTACTCTTGGGCAGGAGAGCCTGCAAAGACAACTTCATCTCGAAATCCTGGTTTCATTGTCTACGAAGGTACAAATAGCAACAATGCAAATGTTCTAGGATCTGACTTAAATCAGATATTCCAATGGGAATTGTGCCAGGTAGGAGTCTAGGAGCCAGCCAAGGAGTTTACCGTCTAACACAGAGAGAGAGAGAGAGCAAAAGAAAATGTAACTCATGTCAGGGTACAGGCACTCGGGCCTTATTCCATGAGCTGGATTTTGTCGGCTGTCACCAGCTGGTGGGTGAACTACCAGATCTCCTGATGTGGAAACAGCCCCCTTGGACCCCGGGAATGAGACGGCCTCCAAGGGTGCAGCTGGAGCTTGAAGAAAATCCACCTGCAGCCACAGGTGGTCCTTCGGGAATCCCTGCTCCTTAAGCTGGAGAAGGGATGAGAGTGGGGGCTTCGGCCCGGGGGGCACTCCTCGGCTTTCACGGGGGTCTGTTTCATCCGCAAACACTTTCGACTCTCTCCAAGTCCTGGGCTGAGAGCGTGCAGCTCGCACCATGGCTTGTTCCGGCACGCTCTCGGGACGTGCGGGAGCCACCTCCTGATGGGCACACACACATGCACTGTGGGATTCTTTGGGACTGAGTCACAGGATCTGAGACGGTGGGAGCAGGGCTCAGGGAGGAAGAGGGTGGAGAATACGGGAGTGCGCAGCAGGCAGGAGAGAGGCGCTTCCTTCTCACTTACGTGGGACGACCTTCCAACGACGAGGGCGGTTACCTGCTGACTTTCCCTACAGCTCCTGAAGCATTGAGTTCTTTGATTGCAGACATCCAAAGACAGGGAGGTAGAAATTCAGTTGACGATGTGTGTATTTCATTTGCTATTTAAAGTGTGTAGAAAGTGGACCAGACCTTTAGATACTTGTAATCTAATGGTCGAACGTGGTACATGTTGAAAAAGCTGTGAGTGACAGCCCAAGGAAAGGAATTATTAAGCCAAAACTTGATTCACTTCCAAGAGAAATTGTGCACCTAGAATCCTCTGCCCTGGCAGGCAGGTGAATGTGTCAGAACAAGCCTGGGGCCCGAGGAGAGAACACGCGCTGGTTGAATCTGCCCCCGGTGCTGATCGGCCCCACCCAGAAACACCGTGAGAGCCAAATTGATTGAGTTCTTTGCAATCAGCACGACACACTCTGAGGATGCAAGCTGCACTACAGTTGAATTTTTGTCACCTCCACGGAGAGCACATTTGATGTAGAGACCTGTGCACCTGCACCATAGCTGGCTCAGCCTGGAGATACACACTTGTCAAGAAATGGCAGAGGGTTGCACAAGAAGCTAAAATGGGGCTCTCCTATCAGAATACCAGTTCATGCACCTGGCTGATGTTTAATTCTTTTGCACATATTTCCCGAAGGCGTGTGCTCTGTCCTTGGGGGATCCGAAGCAGAAGCAGGAGCAGGTCTGCTGTGAGGGACACCACGTAAAGAACAAGACTCACATCTCCACGTCCCACACGGTCCGCTTCACGCAGGCCGCAGCATCGGGGTGGAAATGCACACAGCAGGGTCCAGCTCTGCCTCCTGAGCTCGGAGCCCCAGCAGCTTCCTCCCCGAGGCTCTGAGCCTCCTGGGGGTTCTACGTGGGCGGTCAGGGAGCTACGTCCCTGGGCCTTCTCCTCCTGCTGCTGTGGTGAGCTCCCCGGTGATGCCTCCCAGAGCCTGCACGGTGGAGAATCCACCACTTGGAGCTGTCAGCATCTGCTTCCTGCCACGCTCTGGTCCTAGAATCTCATTTCCTACAGGAAACCATTTCTTCTGTGTTCTCCCCAGGTTACTCTGGCAGGACCAACAATTTGGGTTCCAGACCCCCCTGGCCTGTTGGGGTAGTCCCTGGGCGGGTGCAGGGGTCCTTGCTGAGGTCCTTGCAGGGCTCCTGTGTGCTGGTAAGATCTGAAGTTTGCAGGTCTCTGACCCAGGATGGTGGTGGCTGAAGCCACCTGGCTCCCGTCTCCTGCTGCATAAAGGAAAACTCACTGCAGGTGGAGGGAGTAAGCCCAAGGCAGGGAAGGCGTAGAGAAGAGAGAAAGCCACACCTGAAGGCACCACCCCAGACGTCAACTCCATTTCTTTTTTCTTTTTTAAAGATTTTATTTATTTATTCGAGAGGCAGAGTAACAGACAGAGAGAGGGGGAGACAGAGAGAGACGTCTTCCATCCGCTGATTCACTCCCCAAATAGCTGCAATGGCCAGAACTGAGCAGATCCAAAGCCGGGAGCTAGGAGCTTCTTCCAGGTCTCCCATGCGGGTGCAGGAGCCCAAGCACTTGGGCCATCATCCGCGGTTTTCCCAGGCCACAGCAGAGAGCTGGATCGGAAGAGGAGCAGCTGGGATTAGAAATGGTGCCCATATAGGATGCTGGTACCGCAGGTGGAGAGATGGCCCAATGCGCCACAGCGCCGGCCCCCGCCTCCACCTCTGCCTTGCACGATATCTGAAGCAATAGGTCTCCCTTTACAGTTTACAAAGTCAAATTCATTTCCTCCCTTCTCCCACAGGGTCCCTGCTGCTGCCAGCTGGCCTGGACGTCCCTCCTGGAGCTGCCAACATCAACACACACGCCTCTGAGGTCCGTGCCAAGACCCTGGGGCTGATCCTCACTCACAAAGATCGGCTCCCAGGAGGCCTTGTTTTGACAGATTCTGATGCCCAGATGTCTGGTGTCTGAGCCCACTGTCACCGACCCCTTCACGCGCCATCACCTCCTCCCTCAACATGAGTTCCTGTCCAAGAGGCCCCATGGTTTCCCAGGAAAATAGAGCCCAGGAGTCCTAAAGACAGGCTCAGGTTTATCTGAATCAAGGCAGTGTGGAAGCTCCGGGAAGGAATCCTGTTGAGAAGCAGGGCCCCGACGAGGTGCGCCACCAGCTAGGGCATGACGAGAGTCTACGGAGCGAGGGGGGTTTATAGCTGCTTTGTGTTTTTCCAGGATGTGGCATCTGGATGATTTTGGAGGAAAGATGGGATTCGGCTGCTTACGGCGTGGACGAGCAAAGCAGGGGTGTATTATCACAACCCGGAGAGAGAGCACAGTGGGAGACGCAGAAGCCGCTCATGGGCCTCGCACTCCACTTGGAAGGATTTGGGTGCTGTCTCCTGGGCAGTGGGGAGCCATCACGGCTACGGCTGGGGGCGGGGGGCGGGGTAGGTGGGGCCGTCAGGGCTCCCTCTCAGGCAGGCCCCAGTGTGTCCACTGCAGCCTGACCAAGTCTGTCTCTGGACGGACTACTTTCTGCCCTTGGCTGAAGCATTCATTGTAAGTCAGCTGGCTCAGCTCAAGTCCAGGAGCAGCCCTGCGAAGACGGGAGGTGTGGGACGGTCTGGGCTCCTCGTAGGATCCGGGGAATCCCGAGCAGGAGCCAGCCCTGGCTGGACTGTGGGGTGAGCAGGCACAGAACCGTGGACCCCGAGGTGGGAGATGAGCTGGGGCGGTCCAGAAGCCGTCAAGTAGCGTGGCCAGAGTGGCTCCTGGCTTGCAAGAGGCAGTTGGGGCGTGCTCAGAATTCCCTCCGTCTCTTCACCCTGGGGACTTGCTCTATGGACGCATCTTCTCACCGTGTGCCGTCAACACTTCCTCTCGCTCGCTCTTGCAGTTAGCATGTGCAAGAGCCCTCTCTAATCTAAAGGAAATTTCTCTCTGGGTTGCACCCTCCTGGCCTCCCCCAGCCCATCATGTTCCTTCCTTGACAGCCTTAAAAAGGTTGTCCGCTCCTACAGTCTCCACTTCCTTCCTTGCTCCTTGTTCCTTAATTCTTATAGGCAGATTCTGCTTCTGTCTACACAGAGCCAGCTTTCTCCCCGTCTTAGCCCTTAAAATACTAGCTACATCCCTTCACCGACCTTCACCAAGTGTTCTTTCTGTGCACTAACCCGTTTGTGACATGAACAACAGAATGGCTTAGGGGGTCGGGATCCACGGCTTCTTCTCAAGGGAGCTGCAGAAACCAGAGCATGCTTGGAAGGCCACCTCCCGAGCCCTGAGGATAAATGGTGTCGCATCTGCCACGGCTACCTTCCACTCCTCCACTTGCCTCTTTGTTTTCTTTTTTTTTTCTTTTTCTTTTTTTTCTTTTTTTATTTTTTGACAGGCAGAGTGGACAGTGAGAGAGAGAGACAGAGAGAAAGGTCTTCCTTTGCCGTTGGTTCACCCTCCAATGGCCGCCGTGGCCGGCGCACCGCGCTGATCCGATGGCAGGAGCCAGGAGCCAGGTGCTTCTCCTGGTCTCCCATGGGGTGCAGGGCCCAAGCACTTGGGCCATCCTCCACTGCACTCACTGGCCACAGCAGAGGGCTGGCCTGGAAGAGGGGCAACCGGGACAGAATCCGGCGCCCCAACCGGGACTAGAACCCGGTGTGCCGGCGCCACTAGGCGGAGGATTAGCCTAGTGAGCCGCGGCGCTTGCCTCTTTGTTTTCAAGCCCCACGTCCCTTACCTTGAAATTAACCCATCTGGCACGTGGCCTAACCCTTGGTATTTCAGAAACGCGACCTTGGTCTTTGCTGTACAGCAAGTCACTGCTCACAGCACAACACCTCCCGGAATCCCCAGTGGTGCAGGGAGGAGGTCTGCTGGGAGTGGATGAGACCCCCGGTGTTACCCCATGGAAGGGTCTGTTTGGAGGGATGTTAGAAGCAGGACACCCCTCAGCCTGTTGTCTTGCGATGGACCCGAGGGCTGGAGCTGACCATGGAGTCTTAGCATCTTATAACGAAGGCTTCAGCCTCATTCCTGTTGTTTCCTCCTCTGGGCCATGCGACATGAGATGTTGCTCTTCCTGTTTAAGGTCACTGCCCCACCCCCACCTGTGGCTTGGACTGTGTACTCTCCAGGAACGCATTTGATGGGGAAGGTAACCATGTCGTTTGCTGTGTTACCCGGGACACGCTGGGGAGCGACACTGGGTGCCTGCTGCATTGGTTGGCCAGTGTGACCATCCTATCCATCCACTGCCTGGTCTCTGAGCTGCACGTTTCCCCCACAGATGGACAAATGTGGCCGGATCTCCCTCAGCTCTGACTGTCCTTCGTCCTCCCATCCACTCCTCTTCCTCTCCTCATCTAAATTCACTGAAATATTGACTCTCTTTCGCCATGTCATTTAACCATCTCCTCTTCTCTCTGCAACCCAAAGCAATTTTTTTCTTCTCTGGCTGCTCCTTAGGGAGTTTACAGATAACACGCTGTTTGCTAAGTCAAAGAAAAGATATTTGTTCTTTGTGAGCCTGAAACTCGCTTCTTTCCCTCCTCTGTCTGGATACTCTCAGATCCTAACCTGCACGACACAGGGGTCTCCTCATTCTCCTTGGCCTGCAGTGACCATCCTGTTAGAAAGATAGGTTTAAAAAAGGGGGAGAGAGCGGCACTGTGGCATAGTGGATAAAGCCTCCACCTGTAGTGCCAGCATCTCATATGGGCGCCGGTTTGAGTCCCGGCTGCTCCACTTCTGATCCAGCTCTCTGCTGTGGCCTGGGAAAGCAGCAGAAGATGGCCCAAGTGCTTGGGCCCCTTGCACTCACATGGGAGACCCGGAAGAAGCTCCTGGCTCCTGGCTCCTGGCTCCTGGCTCCTGGCTTCGGATCTGCCCATTTCTGGCTGCTGTGGCCATCTGAGGAGTGAACCAGCGGATGGAAGATTTTCTCTCTCTCTCTCCCTCTGCCTCTCTGTAACTGTGCCCTTCAAACAAGTAAACAAATATTTTTTAAAAAGAAAGATAAGGATCCCATTTTATTTTCTTCCAAGCATATAGCAGTTGTGCCAGTGCTGTGTGTTAAGCAATGAATGCTCTGTGGAAAGACTTGAACTAATTTAATGTCTTTATCACATATTCAATTATTGAATGTATGAGAATCTATTACAAAAATTTCTACCTTATTTCATTGATCTTTGCATTATTTTCTTAGATATTTATGTGCATGCAAAGCCTCAATAAATTTCAGAAAACAAGTTATCTACATCGTCTAACTTCAATGAGAGAGAAAGTCGAGAAGTTACCTGTCGCTCCCTGTCTTCGTGGAGGAACGACACAGGACCCTGCGCTGTTCTTTTGTCTGCTCGGCCCTCCCCGGGTTTGCTGCTGGTTCTTCCCGGGTTGGCTACCGTCCTTCCACCTCCGTGGAAGGGCGGTTCCCCCTGCCACATTCCCCACTTCCGCGGGGGAGCGGCACACCGCCGGCCGGCCGGCTCTCTCGGGGGCTGCACAGGTGTTCCTTCAGCTAGATGTTCCCTTTAGATGTTCCTGGTGCATGTTGTCTCTCTCCTCCTTTATAGTCCTCCTCCGCCAATCCCAACTCTGCTACCCACACGCCGAGTACGCTGCTCTCCTCCAATCAGGAGCAGGTCCTACAGTTTATTGGTTGAACTGGAGGCAGCTGTGTAGAAGCTGTTTCCTCCTCTCCCAGCGCCATATTGTGGGAGAGCAGATGCATAGAATAAGTCTTAATCCCAGTAACTTAGTCTAGTCCGAGTTGCTCCTAGTTGCTCCCCACAGTTACCCACAAAGAGCCAACATAAAAATGCAAACAAAAGTGGGGAGAAAAACTCTTGCTTACAATAAAGACAAATCACAATGTCAGTGCAAGCATTTGGAACTCAACAACGAGAACATGAGAACATGAAATGTCAGAATCGATGCCATTCAGCCAAAGTTGTACCTGGAGGCAAATTCATAGCCTTCAATATGTTCATTAACTTAAATATGTGTGAAAACTATACACTAAACTTGAGAACTGAGAAAACAGGAAAAACAAAGCAGAAGGAATAATAGAGAAAATGGGGCAGCAGTAGAATCAGTGAATAATAAATAAATAAATCAGTGAATAAATAAGGTGGTAGTTTTTTTTAAAGATGCATAAAATAGGACAATGATTATTTATCCCAACAAAGAACAAATGCAAAAAAAAAAAAAAACCCTGATGATTGATTTCTGACATTGGTTATTCTTAAATTTCTTTTTTTCTTAAAGATTTTGTTTATTTATTTGAGAGGTAGAGTTACAGACAGTGAGAGGGAGAGACAGAGAGAGAGGTCTTCCATCCGCTGGTTCACTCCCCAAATGGCCGCAATGGCTGGACTTGAACTGATCTGGAGCCAGGAGCCAGGAGCCAGGGGCTTCTTCCTGGTCTCCCATGCAGGTGCAGGGGCCCAAGGACTTGGGCCATCTCTTACTGCTTCCCCAGGCCATAACAGAGAGCTGGACTGGAAGAGGAGCAGCCGGGACAAGGACCGGTGCCCATATGGGATGCCAGCACCGCAGGTGGAGGATTAACCTACTACGCCACAGTGCTGGCCCCAGGTTATTCTTAACTTTCGACCACAGCTAATGTTATATACTAGTTACTAGTCAATACGAAATAGGCCTCCATGGTACTTTTCAACCAAGAATGTGACGCTTATTTTCAATTATATGCTAATTCATTGATTTAATAGCATCAATAAAACTAAGAGAATGTGGAGGTGACCTGGGCCCCTGAGGAATCCCAGCAACTAGGAAGTCACAGTGATGGAGACGTCCTAGCCGGCGGCAGCTGCCCCGGGTCGGCTTCTCCCAGCTGTGACGCGTGTTGCAGCCGGGTCAGCTCGCAGCTGCCTGCTCGCCCTCTGCCTCTGCAGTGTATTTCTTTTTTTGACAGGCAGAGTGGACAGTGAGAGAGAGAGACAGAGAGAAAGGTCTTCCTTCTATTGGTTCACCCTCCAATGGCTGCCGTGGCTGGCGCACCGCGCTGATCCGAAGGCAGGAGCCAGGTGCTTCTCCTGGTCTCCCATGCGGGTGCAGGCCCAAGCACCCGGGCCATCCTCCACTGCACTCACTGGCCACAGCAGAGAGCTGGCCTGGAAGAGGGGCAACCGGGACAGAATCCGGCACCCCGACCGGGACTAGAACCCGGTGTGCCGGCGCCGCAAGGCAGAGGATTAGCCTAGTGAGCCGCGGCACTGGCCTGCAGTGTATTTCAATAGCTCTGACTGCCCACTCCTGTGTGTGCTCTGCTGCTCACGACCCATGACACTGGCCTCGATCGGTCACTTCCCATGACAGAAAAAAATAGGGAAAAAAAAAAAACACCAGGGAAGCATCTTCTTGGGTGGCAGAGGAGGATGACTGAGCACATTCCTGTTGAGGGGATACAGAGGAACAGCCCGAGTCGTCAGAAACGAGGCTGGGCCACGCACGCTGCCACGGGCAAACGTCAATTACCTACAAGGTCCAGACGATGGTTATGTGTCCGCCAGCAGCGTGCTACGGAGAATACACACAATGACCCTGTTTCATGTAAACGTGTCTGCCTGTGGTACAGATGGACCCAATGGGCCTGGACTGGTAGAAGGAGGTCTGGAAGTTTCTTACTCTGAAGGATATCTCTGCACTCGGCAACACAGAGGGAGGGGACGTGGCTTTGTGCCCGTCTGGGGACAAGGTGGTCCCCAGAAAGCCCGAGGGCTGAGAGGGCTGGCACTGTCAACCCCACCAGCATCTGGGTAGGTGTCTTGGGGCGGGGGGGGGGGGCTTGAGACCCAGTAAAGCACAAACTTTCTGACCACCGGATTTGAAGTTTCCAGGTGCGGGGAGGGCGGATCCCCAGGACGGCACAGGAGGTCCGCACTCCTCACCCCCATGCCTTGGCCTGCCCCTCTCTCTGTATCTCTGCCCACTGGACCCTCTGGAGTGCCATTCACAAGGACCCAGCCCACTGAGGGAGGGTCTCCCCATCTCCTGGGAACCATTCCAACCAGCCGTGGGAGCAAGGGCGGGGCCAGGGGATGCAGCCCCAACGTGCAGCCAGTCAGTCGGGGTAGGCGTGCCAGCCTCCCTCTGTGATTGGCGTCTGAAGTCGGGCGGTCTTGCAGGACTGAACCCTTGCCTGGTGGGACCCAGCTCTGAATTCAGAACTAAACTGAACTGGGAGACGTCTGGTTGGTGTTCCCTGGACGATTTCTGGGTGCGGGAAAGTTGTTTTTCTTTGGCACAGGTGAAGACAGGGGTCAGCTGCAGGGGGAAAGCTACATGGGCCACCGTGGCCCCGCCCGCCCCAGCAGCAGCGAGGAGGTGACACTCCCTGCTCCCTCCCAGGAAGCGGGTTTGGTTTTCCAAGATGACCCAGAAGTTGGCACCTGGTGGACCCCTAGTCGGGGCCAGGTTCAGGGGACCCCAGCCCGCCCACAGGACGGGGGAGGATACCGCACAGTGGGCAGCGGCAGGTGGGAAGCCATGCCTGGCACAGCTTGGCCCTTCCTGCCCTGGAAGGGACGGCCCCTTCTTCCAGGGTCTGGAAGACGCCCACCACCCCTCATCCCATGGGGTCCCCCAAAATCTTGAATGGCAGCAGAAGTGGATCATCAGCAAGGACGATCGGCTCCACACCTAAGCCGGCACAGGGATGGGCTTCCCTTGGAGAAACTCAAAACCACTGAAAATTAAAAAAAAAAAAAAAATCTGTTGTTGCGTATGCTTTCGTGCTACGTCTTGTCACACTAAAACTCTAGAGTTTCCAACACCAGAAGGTTCTTTCTTGGAACTATTGTCCCCCTCAGAGAATGTCTTAAAATATCTCAGAGCAGCACACAACAGAAAAACAAGCCCACAGGCATGGCAAGGACTTCTCAGGTTCAGGGTGCGGGGTTTGGCCTCACAGTTCAGGTGTCGGTTAGGGGGCCCGGGTCCCATAGCGGTCACCCGGGTTGGAGCCCCAGCTGCGGCTCCTGACGGCAGCTTCCTGCTCCTGCAGACCCCGGGAGGCAGGGTGATGGGTGGAGCACGTGGGCAGACACAGTAGAGCGCTCAGGGTCCACAGCGGGGTGTCAGACTCTGGCGAGAGGCCAGAGTGTGCTCTGTGTGTGCAACTATCCCCCCCCCCCCAACGCTGCTGGGTGATCTAGGTCAACTCAGAAAACTTAGAGTCCCTCCGATCCATGGCTGACTTAGAGTGCTCTCAGGTGCCCAGTCCGCAGGCCTGGCCCTCGGCAGCAGCAGTTCAGGCAAATCCCGAAGAGCAAAGCTAGGAGACCTACAGCACCAGCCAACAAAGCAGTGACGTGGGAGAAGCTGGGCCAGTGCAATGGTGAGGCAGAATAAAACCCTGCACAGTCTTCTGGGTACGCGAGGAGTCTTCAAAAAGCTCACGGAAAATGCATGCCTTATGGGAAAAAAAATGCATGGATTTTGATTGCACAAAAGTCAACTCATTGAGGCCGGCACCGTGGCTCACTTGGCTAATTCTCCTCCTGTGGCGCCGGCACCCTGGGTTCTAGTCCCAGTTGGGGCTCCGGGTACTAGTCCCGGTTGCTCCTCTTCCAGTCCAGCCCTCTGCTGTGGCCGGGAAGTGCTTGGGCCCTGCACCCCATGGGAGACCAGGAGGAAGCACCTGGCTCCTGGCTTCGGATCGGCACAGGGCCGGCCGTAGCGGCCATTGGAGGGTGAACCAATGGAAGGAAGACCTTTCTCTCTGTCTCTCTCTCTCTCACTGTCTAACTCTGCCTGTCAAAAAAAAAAAATCAACTCATTTTTTCGTTCTGCATTCATTATTTTCTAGCATTTGACTTTTACAAACGTAGGCAGTGACATCTCGACGTCGCCAGCCTTCAGTTACACTTGCTCAGCGCTGGTCTGCATTGTTCTTTCCACGCAAGAGCGACTGGATCTGAGAGCGGAGTGTCCTCAGTCCCTCCCTACACGCAGCTGCTGTGTCTGCTGCAGGGACCCCCCTCCCTCCGTTGGAGCACCGCTACACTGACTTTCTGTGGAAACGCTCCGCACCGCTTATCTCAGCTGCCATCTTCCGCTTCCTCGTCCCCTCGTCTGTCTTCCAGGGTTGTTTCTCGAAGTTTCCCTCCATGAAAGCCAATCTGGTTCCCACGGGACGCATTATCTGTTCTTTGCTTTTCTTGTGCGTTTTTATTTCACGCCAGTGCTTCTGAGTCTCATACAGACCCGTTATGCACTTGTTCAGGGTGATTACCTAAATGCCGATTAGCCTGCATAATTAATAATTAATAGGAACAAGAAATTTTCTTAAGATTGCCCCTTTAAATTTTAACTTGCACTTTCTTTAAAAGAAAGAGAGAGACAAAGGCAGATCGAACGAGACCTTCCACCCATTGATGCACTCCTCAAATGCCCGTAACGGCCAAGGCTGAAGCCAGGAGCCTGGAACTCAATCCAGGCCTCCTACCTGGGAAGCTGGGCTGCCAGTCCTTGAGACATCACCTGCTCTGCCTCCCAGGCTGCACGTAGGCAGGAAGCTGGATAGGAAGTGGAGGAATTGGGATTTGAACCGGCGCTCCAACGTGAGATGTGGAACTCCCAAGTGGCATCTCAACCCCTGCACCAAACACCGCCCCCCATTTCCGTGTAAAATACAATCGCTCTGTATTCCCCAGGCTGTCTTTGTGAGCCTCACGAGTGCCACCGAATGACCGTGGCTCAGCTGTGATGGCGGATCCCGGGTTCACACCGCTCCCCGCGGCAGCACAGCCGGGCAGCCCCATTCGCGAGCGACGTCGGAATTACAGCGTTCTCGGTTTCATGTCTGAAAAGCGGAGGCTTTGCAGATGGCTTTCCACTTGTCTTGTTGTTTTAGGGCCATCTGTGCGGGCACAGACGACAAGAACGCCGAGACGGAGCCGGCGCAACGCCAATGAAGCCGGCCCTGCGCCTTCCTCCCACCGCTGCCATGCGAGGAGGTGGCACAGTCTCGACTCCCCCTGCTCGCTCCGTCTTGTCTCACGGGCACCTTTCTTGGTCCTCGGGCACCCGGCCACGCCTCTCGCTCTCCCCAGCTGCTGCTCCGAGGATGCAAATCCCTGTCCCCTCGGCCGCTGCTCTCAGCAAGATGAAGGCTTCAGGACACACACACTGATGTTCACGAAGCTTTGCTCATGATAGCGAACACCTGGGACCCACCAGATGTCCTGTGGTTGATAAATGGCTAAGCAACGCCAGGGAATACTACTCAGCCGTGAAAAGGGATGAACTGTTGACACGACAGCTTGCAAGAAGACCCAGGGGCCGGCGCCGCGGCTCACTAGGCTAATCCTCCGCCTAGCGGTGCCGGCACACCGGGTTCTAGTCCCGGTTGGGGCGCCGGATTCTGTCCCGGTTGCCCCTCTTCCAGGCCAACCCTCTGCTGTGGCCAGGGAGTGCAGTGGAGGATGGCCCAGGTGCTTGGGCCCTGCACCCCATGGGAGACCAGGAAAAGCACCTGGTTCCTGGCTCCTGCCATAGGATCAGCGCGGTGCGCCGGCTGCAGCGCGCCGGCCGCGGTGGCCATAGGAGGGTGAACCAACGGCAAAGGAAGACCTTTCTCTCTGTCTCTCTCTCTCACTGTCCACTCTGCCTGTCAAAAAAAAAAAAAAAAAAAAACTCAGGGAGGTCCGGCTGAAAAGCCCATGAGAGCATTTCACTCGTGGAAAGCCAAGACACTGTGGCAAAAAATGTCCTACGTGAAGGATCTCTGTGAGTGAGACCCCAGGGGAAAGAAGTGGCCATCAGAGAAGGAGGTACTTCCTCTAAAGGGAGGAGAGAACTTCCACTTTGCTTATGGCCTTGTCCAAATACTGACAGAGATTGTAGACTCAAAAGGCTTCCATAGCCTAGGCAGCTCATGTCAAAGCCTCGGGTGGTCACTGACGTCATAGATAAGAGTGTTAATGGTTAAATCAACAGCAGAAGTCACTGTGCACTAACTCCCCATGCAGGGCCTCTGTCCTCAATGAGTTGTATTGAGAGTTAACTGAAAAACTTGTTCTCTAACAGTTTTGTGTGTGTGTTTGTGTGTCTGTGCGTGTGTGCAAATTGTTGAAATCTTTACTTAGAATAGAGTTGGTCTTCTGTGTATAAATTGAAAATGCATCTTAATGGAGAATGGGACTGGGAAGGGGAGAGGGGGGAGGAGGAGGGGTGGGGGGTGGGTATGGTGGGAAGAATCACTATATTCCTAAGTTGTTCTTGTGAAATTTGTATTCCTTAAAAAATAATTAATTAACAACAACAACAAAGAATACCCAGAGAATAATGCCGAATGAACAAAGCTGACTCCAAAACAGCACACACTACAGGAAGTCTTCAAAAGGCTCATGGAAAATGCATATTTTGAAAAAAGCTGCGTGAATAAGAAATGGGTTTTTGGCATCAACATAAACTTGCACTGGCTTGTTAGAAGAGGGTCTACTGTGGGGCACTTACTCGGGTAAGGCCCAGTGTGAAGAGAGCCCTCAGCAAAGCCGCGGGACTGTGCTGAAGTTGAGTGGGAACAAACATCACAGGGTGCGGCAGCCTGGGTTGAAGGAGGGGAATCAGGGAGGCGTTCTGGGCACAGTTGCTCCAGGGAATCAGTGGTCTACGCCGGGACGGCTCACTTGAAGAGGGGCGAGACCTCGCTTCTTCTCCCTGTGTATTTATGCCTTTCAAATGCATAAAAGGGAGGAGACGATGTTAAAAAGGAAGCCTGCAGCAGCACAGCACCCACAGCAGCTCACAAGGACACCGTAACCTCGTCCACGCCCCAGCTGGAGGGAACCAAGGACAGGCAGCGGAAGCCACGCCCAGCACCACACACCCCTCAGCGGCTCAGCTCTCTCAATTCTCGGTGCAAAATCAAAGTGAGCAACCTTTCTGTTTGCTGGGATTCACACATTTGCACCCAGGTCCAGGGTCTCAGGGGAACTTCCACACAAGCGGGACAAGGTCCCGACGCATCGTCTCCAGCAAGGGCAGCAACACCGGGCTCGCAGCAGCACGTGTGTGGTCCTGGAGACGAAGCCCAAGCAAAGCGGTGGCACCGAGCCGGGGACGCGGGGCCGTCACAGCGAGAGCTGCTCGGCGTGGGGTGGAGGTCCTGACAGCGCTCTGGGGGGACGTCAAGGCCTTTGGCTCGCTCACTTTCTGGACAGCCAAAGACCAGGGGCATGTGCCTGTGGGGAGAGCGTTCTGAGCGTGTCCTGCCGGAGTTTGGCAGGAAGACACCCAGGCCGGCTTCCCCAGGGACCCCTTCCCCGCCACACCAGAGCCACTGCTCCCACCTCTCATCAGGAAAGGGCGCCTGGTGGTCGTTTCCGTGGGAAACTCATGTCCTGGTTGAACTCCTTCTGACCTTGTTTTGGTTCTTAATTTTTTAAAAATATTTATTTATTTATCTGAAAGTAAGAGTTACACAGAGAGAAGGAGAGGCAGAGAGAGAGAGAGAGAGAGGTCTTCCATCCGCTGGTTCACTCCCCAATTGGCCTCAATAGCTGGAGCTACACCAATCTGAAGCCAGGAGCCAGGAGCTTCTTCCGGGTCTCCCACGTGGGTGCAGGGACCCAAGGACTTGGGTCATCTTCTACTGCTTTCCCAGGCACATTAGCAGAGAGCTGGATTGGAAGTGGAGCAGCTGGGTCTCAAACCAGTGCCCGTATGGGATGTTGGCGCTGCAGGCCAGGGTGTTAACCCACTGAACCACAACACCGACCCCTTGGTTCCTAATCTTCATTTATTTGTTTATTTATTTATTGACAGGCAAGGTTAGACAGTGAGAGAGAGAAAGGTCTTCCTTCCGTTGGTTCACCCCCCCAGTGGCCGCTACGGCCGGCACTGCACCAATCCAAAGCCAGGAGCCACGTGCTTCTCCTGGTCTCCCATGCGGGTACAAGGCCCAAGCACTTGGGCCATCCTCCACTGCACTCCCGGGCCACAGCAGAGAGCTGGACTGTAGGAGGAGCAACCGGGACAGAACCGGCACCCCAACCAGGACTAGAACCTGGTGTGCCGGCGCCGCAGGCAGAGGATTAGCCTAGTGAGCCACAGCGCCGGCTGATTCCTGATCTTAATTCCCCAGGTGAGTCGGGACTCTTGGTTGAAAGGGGTAGAAATAGAGGACAGAGGACATTGAAGCCAGCAGAAAACATCAGCCCCTGGGAGCTCAGAGGGCAGAGCCCCACTTGACAGCCAGGTCCTTGGGGACATCAGGATGGGACCTGGCAGCGCTTCACTCTACAGGTTTGCTGGGAACCTCAGAACTAGAAAGATGGCAGCAAACACACTTGCACACGTAAAGTGGGGACCAGCCCTGATTCCCGACTCCCAGGTTTGGGCGGGGCAGCCCACGGACCCTGGGCTGTCAGTGAGGCCCAGCTGCAGCTGCCTGCCGAGTGGGCCTCCTCTGCTCAACCCCCCGCAGCCCCCTCCTTTCTCCTGTCCTCCGGCAGGCACCTGGCGTGAACTGGAGCCCTCAGCACCCTCTGTGCCCTGTGCGACCAGGCTGTGGCACAGTGCGACTCCGGACAACCCACAGGCTTCTCCCCAGTTCTTTCCTGAGTGTCTCACACACTGTGACCTCACCCGCAGCCCGTCCCAGCACACGTCTCGGATGGTTTCTCTGGCTCATTTCTCAGCCCTGCTCCAGTGGCACTGAGAACTCGACAGTGACATTATCCAGATGTCCTTGAACTGCACCCCACTGGAAGGATTTGCTGGGTGTCCCTCTGCCAAGTCCTCCTTGGTGATGCCTTGTGCGCTTCCCGCACAGAAGTGCTGCACGCATCCGACCTGGGAAGCCCGGACCTTCTGCCATCTCCCTGTGAGCTTCCGTCTGCAGACTCTCCAGCTCTTTCCCGAGGCCCTGTTTCCTGTTCTCAAACGCAGGCAGTGATGGCCACACACACGTTCCTTGGGCTCTGTTGCACACGTCACTCCCGACAAGTGCAGACTGGCTACAGAGAGCCCCTGACTTGCGAGGGCTCAGTGAAAGACGGTGTGATTTCATAATGTTGGGGACACGGCGCACATTCAGCAGAAACGGGGCTTGGAACTCTGGATCTGGGTCTTCTCCCAGGTCTGCTCCTCTCTCACGGTGCTGGGTAGCGGCAGAAAGGCAGCTGTGGTCAGCCACGGGAGAAACTCAACACTGTGTTTTAAAGAAGGCATTCTGGGGGCTGGCTTGTGGGGCAGCAGGTTAGGCAGCCTCGGCCTCACTGCCGACTTCCAGGGGCGTCCACAGGGAGACTCAGATGTCGCGGCGTTGGAACAGGTGACTCCGGAGGCCCTGCCGAGTGCCCTGCAGGCAGTGTCGCACCCCACTCTTGGCTGCCGGGGACGTGTTAGGACCAGCGTGGGAGAACCTGCCCTGAAGGGGCTCCTCCCCCAAGCCAGCGTGTGTGCACACCCCCAGATCTCACCACCAGCATGGAGCCTTCTATGCACGAAGAGGTCTCCCCGTGTGGCTGCTCTTCTCCTCCGTCTTATTTCATTTTAAAAGAAGCTGCTTAGGGGCCGGCGCTGTGGCGTGGAGGGTGAAGCCACCACCAGCGACACCAGCATCCCATATGGGTGCTGGTTTATGTCCCGGATGCTCCACTTCCGATCCAACTCCCTGCTAATGCGCCTGGAAAAGCAGTAGAAGATGCCCCAAGTGCTTAGGTCCCTGCACCCACATGGGAGACCTGGAGGAAGCTCCTGGCTCCTGGCTTCAGATCGGCGTAGCTCTGGCCGTTGTGGCCATCTGGGGACTGAACCAATGGAGGGAAGACCTTTCTCTCTCTCTCTCTCTCTCTCTCTCTCTCTCACTGTCTATATCTCTATCTCTCAAATAATAAATAAAAAATATTTTAAAAAAGAAATAAATTTTAAAAAAGTAAGTAAAATTATAAATTTTTAAAAGGCATTGTGTTAGCTGATTCTGCCCAACTCTGGCTCACGTGAATGTTCCAGCATATTTAGGATGGGCGGAGCAGGGTGTCTGGCGAGTTAGTAGTACTCAACGCAGCTTTGACTTAGGGTATTTCCGACCTAAGGCAGGCTTACTGGGACGTGCCCCTGTGAGCTGAGCAGCGCCTGCACACGGCCTGTCTTTCAAGCCCTCAGGACAGCCGCTGGGGTGTCACCTCCATGTCCACCGTCAACCCTGATGCCAGTGCTGTCTTTGAGGCTGCTGTTAGAGCAGCTCCCACTTCTAGTAGCAGTCTACACAGCGGTCAGAAGAACAAGCCACATCTCCAGGATGCTCCCAACCCAGGCTGATGGCTCACTCACCCTCAAGAGCTGGCATCGGAGCCGCTTTGGCGAAGCTGCCTCACCGGGAGCGTGCCCCGCCCCTGTGGGCTGCGGGGCGGGGACTCAGGTGTCTCCTGCATCATGGATGCCCCCTACCCCCTCCAGAGCAGTCCCTCGCTCACCTGGGCAACATGGGAGTGATTTTAGCTTTAGAATTAATGTTAATACATAACCAGACACACACGTACTCACCCCTTATGAAATTTTCCTTTTTCAAAAATGTCTGGGTTACTCTACAGGTATTTTTCCTTACAAATGGAATAGTTAATTATTTGCTCAAGTTTCAAAAATTCCATTGGGCCATTGTTTGGCCCAGTGCTTTTTCTTAGTATTTTGTTAATTTATTTATTTTAAAGTCAGAGTAACAGAGAGAGAGAGAGAGGTCTTCCATCCACTGGTTCAGTCCCCAAATGGCTGCCATGGCTGGAGCTGGACCAGGTCAAAACCAGGAGCCAGGAGCTTCTTCTGGGTCTCCATGTGGGTGCAGGGCCCAAGCAGTTGGGCCAGCCCCTGCTGATTTCCCAGGCACAGTAGCACGAAGCAGGGCTGGAAATGGAGCAGCCGGGACATCTCACACTGGCTGCCTTAACCCACTGCACCACAGTGCTGGCCTCTAACCTGCAAATGAGTACAGCAATCCCTGACACATTTTTAAGGGTTGGGTTTGAGGTCTGTAGCTCCCTCTTTACCAGGTTTTTCCTTTAATATCTTAGTAATTGTCTTCATGTGAGTCGTATACACTTCTTAATTGTCTTATTCCTACTTTCTCTGCCTCTTGCTGCTGGGAAAAGAACCGCCTCCTGCCTGCATCTGGGCTCAGTAACAATGGCTGACTGTTGTGCCTGTAAGCATCTATGCTTCTAAAATGTGCATTAGGTTTTGAGAGGCAGAGACACGGAGAGGGCTCTCGTCCCCTGGTTCACACCCCAAACGCCAGCCATGGCTGGGGCTGGGCTGGGGCTGGAGCCTGGAGCAGGGACAGACTCCAGGTCTCCGGCACGGGTGACGGGGGCACAGTTACCCCGGCCATCACCGTTGCCTCCCCCCGTCTGCACCAGCGGGAAGCTGCGGTCAGGAGTGGAGCTGGGAGTGGAACCCAAGCGCTCGGGGGGCCTGAGTGTCTGAACTGGCATCGTCACCGTCAGGCCACATGGCCACCCCACATACACCTTATGTCACCCCACATAACCTTATATAAAGGAGCTTTCCGGCTAGTAACCGCTGTCGTCTGAGCACGTCGGGTGCAGGGGTTTTGTCTGCCTGTGAACGAATCCCTGTGGTTCACCCTCCCGTACAGAGCACTCTTGGTCACAAAGAGGAGGCAGAGTTACAGACAGGAGAAGGACAGAGATAGAGATAGGGAGATAGGGAGATAGGGAGATGGGGAGATGAGGAGAGAGAGAGAGAGAGAGAGAGAGAGAGGAGAGAGGTCTTCCACCAAACAGTGCAACGGCCAGAGCTGCGCTGATCTGAAGCCAGGAGCCAGGAGCTTCTGCCAGGTCTCCCACACGGGTGCAGGGGCCCAAGGACCTGGGCCATCCTCTACTGCCTTCCCAGGCCAGAGCAGAGAGCTGGATTGGAAGAGGAGCAGCCGCGACTCGAACCAGTGCCGCAGGGGACGCTTCAATTACTAAGACCCCGTGGAGCCTTAACCCAGCAGAGCCAGGCACCCGGAAAGACGCCCACACACACCGCGGCACTGCTGCGAAGAAGCAAAGCGCAGCCTTGGCACCGTGCGCTCATCCCGGGGGAGGCTACGCGCCTGCGTGGACTCCTCACCGCGCGTGATCCGGACGTGTGTGGAGAGGTGAGGACCATGGGCTGGGGGCCCGGCACTGCTGCGGAAATTCTAGCTCCAGCACAAGGTAAGCGTGGGCTAAGGCTGTTGAGCCACTTTCCTGTTGGGCCGGCACTGTGGCGCAGCGGGCAAAGGCCCCACCGGCAGCGCGGGCATCCCATGTGGGCGCTGGTTCTTGTCCCGGCTGCTCCACTTCTGATCCTGCTAATGTGCCTGGGAAAGCAGTGGAAGGTGGCCCCAGTGCTTGGGCCCCTGCACTGTGTCGGGGAGACCCGGATGGGGCGCCTGGCTCCTGGCTTCTGCTCGGCCGCATCCTGGCCATTATAGACATTTTGGGGAGAGAGGCAGCGGATGGAAGACCTCCCTCTCTCTCTAACTCTGCCTTTCAAATACAACATATAGATCTTAAAATAAAAAAGTCCTACACCTCCGCTTCCCCAGGCCACCCCAGAGCCTCGTTTTGAGGACTAAATCCGTTAAGCTGTGTTCCCAGAACGCGGTCAGCCCCCTGTGAACGCCGGCTTTCTTTGTCATGTGAAGACGAATGATTTAACTATCGCTATTGATGCTGCTCACTGTGTATCCTTTAAGCACCTGCTATTATTTAAGGAGTGTTTTTAAGGATTCATAACAGAAAGGATAGCTATTAACTACGTCTAAATCCATTTCTGTAGTTTCCAGCTATTCCGATTTGTTTTTGTAACAGAAAAACCGCGAGCTGGGGCGGTGGGGGGTGGCAGACCTCCAGCTCCCTCCCGCCCAGAGCGCTGTCTGGGGGCAGCCAGCCCCGTGCAGACAGGGGAGTCGGCGGTGGGCTTTGATGTTGCTCAGAACAGTGTCCGAGTGAGTCGCCGCCCCTCCCGCAGCTCCCTGTCATCCCTAAGTTGGACTCTGTTTCATTTCCACAAAAACTATCAGCAGCAGCATGCTCCCTTCCTGGCAGGATAATGAGCGCCCGATAAACGAGTGGGTGCGCTTCCCCGATGCTCGCCCTGGAAAGGGAGCCTGAGCCACAGCTGTGGGCGCCACCGTGACGGCAGGTGTCGGGGTGGCGAGAGCGAGCCCACCCTGACCCCCGCTGTGTGGGACTGGTGGTCCCCTGCCCCTTGCCCCGCCCTGGGTGTGTGATTGGCCGCCCACTGCCCCTGGCCCCGCCCTGGGTGTGTGATTGGCCGCCCACTGCCCCTGGCCCCGCCCTGGGTGTGTGATTGGCCGTCCACTGCCCCTGGCCCCGCCCTGGGTGTGTGATTGGCCGCCCACTGCCCCTGGCCCCGCCCTGGGTGTGTGATTGGCCGCCCACTGCCCCTGGCCCCGCCCTGGGTGTGTGATTGGCCGCCCACTGCCCCTGGCCCCGCCCTGGGTGTGTGATTGGCCGCCCACTGCCCCTGGCCCCGCCCTGGGTGTGTGATTGGCCGTCCACTGTACCTGGCAAAACCCAGAGTGGACAAGAGTTCGCTTCTCCCACGGGTGGCTGGGTGGGCTTCATGACCAGATGCACCTGCAGTCTAGCACGCGGCGAAAATGGCGGCAGTGGCAGCTGGCTCACCGCCCTGAGATGGCAGATCTGGCTAAACAATAATTTAAAACTCACCGGTCAAAAGCACTTTAATGGGCAGGCATTTGAAGCAGCAGTTCGGACTCCACTTTGTGTCGGTATTCCATGCGGGGGAATTGTGTCCGAGTCCCAGCTCCACTCCGACCCCAGCTTCCTGCTAATGAGCAGGCGATGACTCCAGTACCTGGGTCCCTGCACCACATGGGAGCCTGGGTTGAATTCCTGGCCAAATCTCCGCTGTGGTGGGCATTCGGGGAGTAAACCAGCAGATGGGAGATTCTTTCTTTCTCTCTCTCTCTCTGACCTTCCATATAAATGAATAAATGAAAATTTATTTAAAACACTTTAAATATTAAAGAAAAATCACCATGTCTTTAAAAACCCGTAAGAAAGTACTTTTACATGTCAATTCCAGCAGGAGCAATGCCAGAACAATTTCACGCTAACAGGAAGAACGCGCCTCCTGCCCCACCTCCACTCCCTGCCGACATCTGGGGGGGGGGTTGCCCCCGACTCTCTGACCATTGCAGCCCCTCCAGGAACCCTCCCCAAGACAGTCGGGCCCCTCTGATTTGTCTCTTTCAGAAAAGTAAACTTGGGGTGTCCGGCTGCTCCCCTGTGCTCCTGCTGGGGAACCAGCACCTGCAGTGGGTGGCGCCCTCCCAGACAGGGCTGTGCCCAGGGAATGGTCTGTTAGGCTGCGCGTCCAGCCGGCGCCACTCGGGGTGGGAAGAAGATGGATCTTTAAAAATAAATCAGTTAGGGGCCAGCGCTGTGGTGCAGCAGGTAAAGCCACCACCTGCAGTGCCGGCATCCCATATGGGCGCCAGTTCAAGTCCCAGCTGCTCCACTTCTGATCAAGCTCTCTGCTGTGGCCTGGGAAAGCAGTGGAAGATGCCCAAGTCCTTGGGCCCCTGCACCTGCATGGGAGACCTGGAAGAAGCTCCTGGCTTCTGGCTTCAGATCGGCACAGCTCCAGCCTTTGCAGCCAATTGGGGAGTGAACCAGTGGATGGAAGCCCCCCCACCGCCGGTCCTTCTCTCTGTGTGTAGCTCTGACTTTAAAATGAATAAACAAGTCTTTCTAAATGTCAATTAAATAAATAAATGCACATTGAACCAAAGGTAAAAGCTGTGCACCTGCTGTGCCCCTGCCCCCACTGTCTCTTGTGGAGTGGGAGAAGCTGGTGCTGCTGGTGGTAAAACCGCCACTGGCCAGCCAGGAGGAAGCAGAGCCATGACTCTCGGGAGCTTTGGAACCGTCTGGATCCTTTGACCTCGTGATTTTACTTCCAGGACTCTGCTCCAAATTCAAGATTCGTGGGCGAGCTTATTCGAATCACATTATTCATAATAAGGAGCTTGAACGCAGGCAAAGTGTCCAAGAAAGGGAGAAGGAGGGCAGGCGTGATGGACCAGTGGCAGGGTGGGTGTGGCACGTTTCGCCTCATTCCGGAGGCACAGCATTCAGCAGCAAAGTCAGACACCACATTATTCATGAAGTACAAGGCCAGCGGCCCACTGAAGTCTGAGAGCAGATGCGTGCGGACTCTGCTGGGAGTTGTGTCTTGGGGGTTGGGCTGAATGCGATTTTCTCTTTGAGTTCCGTATTTTTCCCATTCTCCACATCATCTGCACGGTGCATTCTGCTCTCGTTTTAATCTCAGAACAGCCCCTGAAGTCATACACTATGACGTAGGCTGTAGAAATAAAGGCTAGAGCCGCTTGCCTAAGCGGGCTGCTTGGTGCTTCCAGGAAGAAGGATTTAGAATAAGAGTGAGTTCTGGTGGGAAAAGAGAGGGCAGGGGCTCCGGTGGGGGGGACTGGTGGGACGGGGGTGAGCAGGAGGCAGCTGTGGGAAGAAAGCGTCCCTACAGATTCGGATGCACAATGCTCAGTCTCCAGGGCCAGGATCCACCTGCTACACAAGCTCCTGGCTCACCTTTGCCCCACTTAGGGAGCCCCCTCCCTCCCCATTACCAGGGTGAAGCACCCACAGGTACCTGCTCCTTCCTGCCAACTGACCCTACGAATGGACGTTCTCTAGATGACCAGGAGAGGGCGCTGTGGTGTAGGACGAACCTCCAATGGCTGCCAGGACTCAGGTTCAAATTTTCCATTTGTCTTTTCCTGGAGCCTGAAGTCCTTGAGGGTCACGTGGACTTGATGTCCCCCTGCTCGAGGGTCTCCTGTAGAAATCAAATCCAGTTTGCAAGCTCAGAAGAGACCTGTGGCTCTGAGGGCTCCCTCCCCTCTTTCCACACCTGCTGGGTCCAATGCTGAGTTCCCAGGGCCTGTCTTGCACCTGCCTGTTTGTGTGGGCTGTGGCATCTCTTCCTGTCCTGTGCCCACCCTTTCGGCACCAGGGTCTGTTTGCTGTGAAGGCTGGCTGGACTCTGCTCCTGACCCAGTTTGACCTTTGTGGGGCCTTGGAGTGTCCCGCCGCCTAGTAGGAAGGCACTCGGAGCCCTGGGCAGGTGCTCATGGGAGCTGCGATCCCCACCTTGAGCCCAGGGTGTTGCACCAGGGCCTCACGCATGAGCAGACACCAGTGGACGCCATGTCTCTAGGGAGAGGTCCTCATCTTGCAGCTCTCGTGCCTTGGTTACCCCCAGACCCAATTCCCCCTGGGCAGAGAGGCGGCCTTCTCTGCCCTTCCAAATGGCAGCGTCCGGCCCTAATCCCAGTGGCTGCAGAGGGCCTCCGTCTCTACCTGGGCCCCAGGTCATCCTCTTGCCTTCATGCTTACCACATACCCCGGCCAAGAGACAGCACCACTCTGGCCAGTGGGACCGCCACGGACTCTGGCTCCTAGCTTCACCGGAGGTGTGGTATGTACACTGCACCACGCCGCACTCCAGGTGTGCCGCTCATGCTTCGGTCTATATACAGCAAGGCCAGGCCTGAACAGCTGCACACCGCAGCCCCCTACAGCTCAGCCACGCAGCTCTGATGCACGCAGGTGGTCCCAGCTTTCAGAAAAGACCCTGGTCCCGAGTCCTCGCCGGGCTCCTTCCTCTGTAGCACACGGGACCTTCACCTCTCTGTGAATGGCAGCATTCTCAACTGTAGGGTGACGGGGTGTAGAGTGGACATCTGAGCCCAGGTCTCCAGACACGCTGGCTGGCCACTCTCTGCTCAGCTCTGTATTCGTTCAAGCCCACCCTAGCCCACATGCACCAGCAGGCTCTGGGGAATGCCCTGGGTCGCTGGATCCACGCCGCGGTTCAGCTCCCTCCTTCTCCAGTGTGGTCACAAACCTCCCGTGTTCCGGCCCCGATTAGCATCTCTGTCTTACCTTCTCAGGAAGCTCCTCCTAAAGACCCTAATAATAGATGTCTGCCTGCAACCACCACGCCCAGGTCTCCTCGCTGCCCCTGCCCGGCCTGGGGAGGGGCTAGTGAATGGCTGGAGGGGTTCCAGACTTCAACCTGACTGAGCTGGGGCCCTGGCGGGAGGGCTGGTGCGTATCATGGAAGAACACATCAGCTCTGCTCCTGCGTAGGCGAGGTCAGGTTCGGTCAGGTCAGTAGGTGAAGGCCTGGAGAGCAGGTGGTCTCTCGGTGCCCCGAGGGCCTGTGCGAGCCCTCCTCCCCCACTCCAGCATGATGGCGACTGCAGCCCTGACTGCAGGGTGCTGCCCTAAGCGGCCGTGATGCTGCAGACACCTTAGGGGGCAGTGCGGTCAGCAGTGAGGACCCTCTCCCGGACTTCAGGACACCCGGCTCAACTGCTCCCATGTCTGATCCCTGGGCTCCACAGTGCCCCAGGCTATTTCACAGTGGCCCCTTAAGTAGAGCCGGCCTGCAGGAGCCATCAGCTGGGCGGGTGTGCGTGGTCAGGGCCCCCAGGGGGCCCAGCACCCTGCTTCCACTTATCCTGAAGTACTTGGGAGTCGCCACAGGCATTAAGCAAGGGGGTGATGTAACCAAGTGCGTGTTTTCAAGAGCTCACCCTGGCTGCCTGCAGAAGTGAATTGGAGACGAGCCAAAGAGAGGACTGGCTAGACCAGGTGGAGGCTGGGTTACAAGAAGCGTGTGGTTACAAGACAGATGGAAACCACTACAGCCACGGACAGCCAGGGCCAGGCAGCTGGCACGTGGAGGGGCCTCCCAGGGCCGGAGGCTGAGCGGCTCAAACCACGCGGCAGCTCGGCCTCAGGAACAGAGGGGTTGGGCGTGCAGCCTGGGGATGAGAGAAGTCTGGGGTCTGGGAGGACCACGGCCTGGCAGGGACAACAAGAGGAGGGCGACACTGCCCTCTGTCCAGCTGCATGGCTGCCTGCCTCCCCACCCCACCCTGTCCTCCAAACAGCACCTCCCATGGAGCTGCACAGCTGTGTGTGCACAGGCGTGGACAACCCAGGGACCGTATGGGCTAAGCCGGGCGCCTCCACGGGGCAGGGACTGAATCATCTAAGAGTCGTCAGCCCTGCGCCGTGCGGATCCTTCACAAGCGAGCCCTCTCTGGCTCTGGGCAGGGCTGCACACCTCCCGCTCGGGGGAGCAGCGGCAGTAACCATGGTGACCGTGGTGCAGTTTGGAGCCGGCTCAGGAGAGGCGCTGAAAACACAGAAAAAACTACAAGGACAACAGCGAAGCCACAGTCCTCTCTTCTGGACTCGCCTGGAAAGAGTGCACAGATACTGGTATGCACGTTCAGATGCAAGTAGGAGACGCTTATTTATTTGAAAGGCAGAGTGACAGAGAGAGGGATAGAGAGAGATCTTCCATCGTTGGTTCACTCCCCAAATGGCCACCGCAGACACAGCTCGTGGCCAGGCTGAAATCAGGAGCCAGGGGCTGCATTCTGGTCTCCCAGGTGGTGGCCAGGGCCTAAATCTTCTCCCTTCACAGGTGCGTCAGCAGGGAGCTGGACAGGAAGGGCCATAGCCGGCACCAGACCCAGCGCACTGATACGGGCGTGGGCGAGCTCAGCATCCTGGGCTTCCATCATCCACACGCCCCCTACGGGAGCGGCCCTGCGCCCCTCCGCAGCCCCCAGAGCCCAGCCCTCCCTTCCCGTCCACTCCTCGTCCACCCACCTTCCCCCTGCTGCACAGCTGCCTCTGGCTTCCCGTCGCGGGACCCACTCACAAACGTCCCACTCACGAACATTTCAGTCCAAACAGAGCTCCCCTGCCGAACTCCACAGAGAGAATTCCACGCAGGAGGATTCGCTGACTGTGGATCCCCGAGGGACCGTTACTGGCTGGGTTAGCGGTGGGTCGCTCTCCTCACAGTGAGCAGAGACCTGCGTGTGGCTGTTTGGGCATGGCGTGTGCCTCGGTGCGAGCGGGAGTCCTTGGCCCGTTGCACAGAACGTTCTTGGCATTTTTGGTTTCTCTCTCTCCTTCTGAAAATAAAATTCATTGTTAAAAAAATAGAAAATTACAAAAGACTGCACAGGAGAAAATGCTAAATATTCAGAGCGTAACATTGCAAGGTGTTGGTGCGTTCTCTCCGTTTTCCCCAGGAATTTTATTCAGTTTATTTTTATTATAGATTGTATAAACGATTCGAACCCCTGTGGGGCTGTTTTCCTTGCAGAACGTAGTAAAATGTTTCAAGCTTTTGGCACAAATTGCTCAACTGACTTCCACGAGATTGTACAATATTCTTCTCCCGCCAGGACACCCCCACGAGCGCTGGAGCTGGTCACCGGGTCAGCAGGTGCAGTTTGGTCTTTCCTTCACTGCGCTGGCCTTCGAGTCCTGCTTGGATTGGCCGTCTTGGGTGACTTTATAAGGCACTCGCGTGCTATCTTCCAGAGTTTGCTCATCTTCTTCTTTGCCATTTCCTCAATGGAAGAGTCTAGCTTCTTATGTATCAGATTTCAGATGCGTTCTCCATCTTGTCTTTCTCCCAGCCTGCAATCCGTCTTCCATCTGTTCTGCGACGTTTGTGTGTCCGGGGTTCTCCATCTTTTCACTGCGAATGCCTCCGCCTCACGCCATCCAAGGTCTTAGTCCATCTTATTTGTTCTGTTTTTAAAAATAACGGAGCTCTAATCCATCTCCAGGGGCCTTCTAGATTCATTCATTCATTCATTTGAAAGGCAGAGTGGCACATACAAAGAGGGAGAGAGAGAGACAGGGAGAGAGATCTTCCAACTGCTCATTCACTCTCCCAAGAGACCACAACAGCCAAGACTGGGCCGGGCTGAAGCCAGGAGCCAGGAGCCTCCAGCAGGCCTCCCACGTGGGCAGCAGCCCCCTAGCCACCTCCGCGGCCTTTCCAGCGTGTCAGCAGGAAGCTGGGTGAGGAGCAGAGTGAGCGGGGCTCGAGCCAGCGCTCCGTGAGGCAGGGGGCTGTCTCAATCTGCTGCTTAACCTGCTGCACTCCGGCACACAGCCCTTCAGTGCGTGTGGACACACAGCTGGAAGCGGACGTCGCCCCTCAGCATCTCGCCAGTCCCGGTGCTGACCTTGATGGAGGGGCTTTCATCCCCTGTTAACTGGGGACGCCTCATGTAGCACCTTAGACCCCGCTGCGTTTCTCTCTGAACGCTTTGCCATGCGCTGTTCTCCTGCTTCTGCCTGTGCCAGGGCGCCCGCAAGTCACCGTTTGCAGATTTAGCACCTGCATAAAACCTGGGAGAGGCAGCTCTCCCGCACTAGCCCCGCTGTGGGCGGTTGTCTGAGCCGTTCCCACCTCTTCACCTCCCCGGAGTCATTTGACAAAGTTATTAACTTTAAAATGTAGACTGTCCCATTCGAATATGTGGTTGTTTGGTGTGAAAAAAGCAATTTTCAGCTTCAATCTTTAATTTATTTATTGGCCCCTGATATTTATATTTTTAACGTTTTCTTACTTATTTGAAAGGCAGAATGACAGAGAGAGCGAGAGTGAGAGAGCGAGAGAGAGAGAGAGAGAGCGCCCGCTTCCAGCTGCTAGCTTACTCCCAGATGGCCTTAGCAGCACAAGCCGCTGCACCTGCTAACCCAGCTGCTGGCTCCAGCCGCCTTCTCTCTTCTGGGCCCCTGCTGCTCAGCTCCCCCTGCAGGATGCAGTCACGGGCCAGCCCCTGCCCTGGCCTCCCCATCCCTGCCCACACAGAGGCCCTGAGCATCTGTGCCTCCGCCAGGGAGGCAGAGCCGAGCGCCGTCCGGGCGGGGAGCAGGCTCAATCCAGGTTTCGTGGCTGCTGCAGCTCCTAAGCCCCTTCCTGCCTCCCCTCCATGCCCACCGCCTGCCAGTTCCTTCCCCTCTGCCCCTCCCTGCCAGGATCGCACCTGCGCCTCTTTCCTCCAGTCTCAGCCCCTCCGCGCTCCTCCCATCACCTCCAGAGGCACCCTTGCACCCCAGGCATCTCTGCTCACCACCCAGTCAGGCCCCTCCTCACTTGTGAATTTAACACCGATCTTCTGCCCTTTTATACTCAGCTACAAATTCTGATCACGGGAACCCAAGAGGACTTCCAAAAGCTTGTGGGAAATGAAATTTTAAAGCTTATTTTGGTGCAAAATGTTTTCAAATCCATCCGCAGCTTTTTTTTTGCTTTTTGCTTTTTTTCAACAGGCAGAGTGGACAGTGATGGAGAGAGACAGAGAGAAAGGTCTTCCTTTTCTGTTGGTTCACCCCCCCAATGGCTGCTGTGGCCGGCGCACCGCGCTGATCTGAAGCCAGGAGCCAGGTGCTTCTCCTGGTCTCCTATGGGGTGCAGGGCCCAAGCACTTGGGCCATCCTCCACTGCCTTCCTGGGCCACAGCAGAGAGCTGGCCTGGAAGAGGAGCAGCCGGGATAGAATCCGGTGCCCCGACTGGGACTAGAACCCTGTGTGCCAGCGCCGCAGGTGGAGGATTAGCCTAGTGAGCTGTGGCGCCGGCCCATGCACAGCTTTTTGATGGTGCACGTGTTCCATCAGCATTTAGAAAACCCCCCCTTGAGTCAGCCCACTCAGACCCCTGTCCCTGCCGCAGCCTCACACTCCAGCCACCCTGCTCTGCCCCCACCCCCGCCACTTCCCAGCCTCAGCTCTCTCCACTCGGGCGTCATGCAGCTGTCCCCTGGGACGTACCCGCACCAGGGTCTTCAGACCACCTGTGCACGGGAGTCCGTTGCTCTCTTGGTCCCTGAGTGGACGCTTGTCTCTGCAGGTGGGTCCCGCCCACTGTCACCTCACAGGGGGGCCTCCCCAGTCTCTGAGGCAGAGGGAGTATTCGAATCTCCAACAGGCCCATGAGCCCCAGGGGCAGAGGCTGCTTGGCCTGGGTTTCTAACCTGCACCTGCTCTCTCCTGTCCACCTCCACCCCTGCGCGGAGGGCCCAGCGTTTCCACTTACACTCAAAGGTTTGCATTCTTCCGACTTCTCATTTGTTGAGCACATGGGACTCACGTGCCTGGCCACCTGTGCCCTCCAGGAACGTCACTGCCTCCTCATGTGCTGCCCACAGCGCCGAAACAAAGCAAAACCACGCGTGAGAAGCGTTCCCTGCAGGTCAGACGCTCCCACTGGCTGACCTACAAAGTGGAAGGACAATTCCAGGTAAGGGCCCGAATTCTTGGATCCCTGCAGGGGCAGGGACAAGACGGCCGGCTGCCTCCAGAAGCGCTCGGCGTGTTTCCACTGGGCGGGGGAGGCGCACTGAGGGCGTGCATCGGTCCCGGGAGAGATGCTTGGATCTCCCTTGGAACCGGCCACAGGTAGACACGCAGGTAGGACCTGAGCAGTAGACACCTCAGCTCCTGCACCTTGGATCCCGCAGAAGGCACGCTCCAGGGCCAGTGTCTCCCTGCTGCACTGAGCCCATGCCTGAAGCCCACATGGGGACCAGAGCTGGGCCCTTCCTGCCCACCGTGTGCGTCCTCTCACCTAGGAACCCCCAGCAGCTGGGTCTGAGGCTGGCTCTTGCTGCTCCCCCCTTTCCCTGGAGGCCGGACCTGCCCCAGGACCCCAAGTCTCTCCCCGCCTTTTCCTGCCCCTCTGCACGTCCTGCAGTCCGTCTCCCTGCCTCTCAGGCCAGCTGGCAACTGCTTCTCCAGGACCCCGGCATACAGACCCTCCCCAGTCGTGGAGTTCACAGTCTCGGTGTGAACCTGCCAGCCCCCAGGGCTTCGGCACCACAAGGTCCGGCACCGAGGGAGGGACTGGGTGGGAGAGTGGTCCTGTGCCCGGGCCCCCACACCGCTCCCTTCGCCACCTGGCTTTCTTTAATGCCATTTTTCCCGTGAACTGGTTGAAGTCCCCTCATCCATTGGACGATCTATCTGAACAAGTGAACTTTTTAGAAACCGTGAGAACAGGATCCAGCCTAGTGGTTAGGTCGTTAGGGTGCCCGCGTCCCATGCTGGAATGCCTGGGCTCAGGGCCCGCCTCCAGCCCCCAACTCCAGCTGCCTAAAACGTGGACCAGGGAGGCAGTGGTGACGGCTTGAGTAGCTGGGTCCCTGCGACTCGCGGGGACACCAGCATTTGGTTCCCAGCTCCTGGCTCAGTCCAACCCTCGTCATTGTGAGTATGCAGAGACCTAACCAGTAGATGGGAAACCACTTGCTCGCTCGCTCGCTCGCTCTCTCCTCTCAAATCAACACATTAAACTTTTGAAATAAAAAGAAATGACAAATATGTCCTCAACAAATCAAAATGCTGACCTAATTGGATGTCTCTGATAGCAGAAAAGCAGTGGACTGAGTGGCCGCCGTGTCCCTCACCCCCAGCCTCTCGGCCCCGAGCAACCTGGCCAGCTGCCAGACGTCTGTCCACGGGACTTCCAAGCCTTCGTCCACCGTCCGCTCCTTATCCGCCCTGCTCCGTCCCTGCCACGCCTGCTTGGCCACGGGCCTCCCAGGCCTTGGTGGCCAAGGACGTTTGGATGTGAGGTGGCCTCTTCTCCACAGAGCTGCGATCCTGCCCAGCCGCTGGACAATCCTGCCTTGTCCCCGACACTGTTTCCCAGCTGTACAAGTTCCTGCCTGTGTGTGAAACTCACGGATTCATTCATTATTTATCAACTCGGGCTTTCCTTCAGCAAATGTTTACACAGTGCCTAATGATTCTATAGAAACAGAGAAATTAGCTATGAAAGTTACATAGAAACTCATCCAGCTAGAAATTAGGAAAACTCGCTCCTAGCTGCTGCCGCTGGGCTAAGAACCACTGGTAGAGGTGTTCTCCAGGAGAGTGCAAAGAAAAGTAAACGAGAGTGAGACCAGCTGGTGTTTTCCACTGTCAGTGACTGAAATTTCACATCAGCGCGTGCAGGTGTGAGCGGTCAGTCTATTTCACTCCTCTGGGTGGTGCTACTGGAGTGAGATGTTTGTGCTTTGTCCCCTCTGATTTCTTCCTGTCTCTTCCAGAGAAGGGAGCCAGACTGCACAGCTTTGCAAAGTGCCACCCACTTGCTAGCCGGGGCTCTGGAGGCCAGAAGCCGGGCCTCGGCTCCGTGGGGCCCAGCCCTGGGAAGCCTCCGCTTCCTCACTCTCTCCCGCTCCAGGCAGAATTCAGTTCCTGGGCACCAGCCCCCCACCCCCACCCCGGGACTGCACCTGCTGTTTCCTTGACGACCATCAGCCAAGGGCCGGAGGTCGTGGGCGTTCCCGGCGGGGGCGTCTCTGCCTCCAAAGCCAGCACTGATCCCTCCTGCCCAGGCCCTTGCACTTCAGGTCCCTGTCCAGGAGAATCCTGCCTTTTTATTTATTTATTTAAAATGCAAAGCTACAGAGAGAGAAGGAGCCCCCCCTACACACACACACATCTTCCATCCCCTGGTTCACTCCCCAGATGGCTGCAATGCCTGGGGCTGGGCCAAGCCAAAGCCAGGAGCCCAGAACTTCTTGCAGGCCCCCAGATCCTGTCTTTTTTCAAGTGAGCATATGGTTGTAGCAGGCACAATAATTGAAAATAAATAAAAAGAATTTAAGAAAATTAGTACTCGGCAGCCGGCACTGTGGTGTAGCGGGTGAAGCCACCACCTGTGACGCCGGCATCCCATACGGGCGCTGGCTCATGGCCCGGCTGCTCCCCTCCAGTCCAGCCCCCTGCTAATGGCCTGGGGAAAGCAGTGGGAGATGGCCCAAGTGTTTGGTCCCCTGCCACCCCGTGGAAGACCCAGATGAAGCTCCTGGCTTCGGCCCGGCCCAGCTCTGGCTGTTGTGGCCATCTGGGGAGTGAACCAGTGGATGGAAGACCTCTCTCTCTCTGTCTCTTTCTCTCTGTAACTCTGCCTTTCAAATAAATAAATAAATCTTTAAAAAAAAAGTGTATACCCAAATGGAGTAATGAATAGAACAAAGTGCTGAGTCAGCATGATACGTGCGGGGTGTTGCTGTGGCCGTGAACAACTGTCACGTGGCCCTTTCTGCAGCTAACCCACTGACCGCCTGGCCCCAAATCTTGCCCCAGACACAAAGCTGGCTGGGATGGCCAGGAGGGTGAAGAATGCTTACTGCTCCCTCACGCCTCTGTCCATCTCGGCACAGTCAGTTCCGCTTGTCTCTCCATGTCTTCCCTGTCATACACACACACACACACACACACACACCACAGATTCACACACACATGCACACATGCACACACGCCCTTGCCCTGCCTGGCTACTTGGCTGGTGACCTTGGCAAGGTCTCCGGCGCCTGTTGCAAATCCCAAAAGCCCCACACAGCCAGCGCAGAGGCTCTGCGCATGGCCGATGTCTGTGAGCCAGGACCGAGCCTGCACCGTCTTCCAGCTCTAGGGGCCAGGCTACAGAGAGGGAATCCCGGAGGGCAGGGCGCGGCTGTGAGACTGGAGGCGGCGTCCCGTCCCACTTCTGCAGGGGGAAGGTGCCCGCCGGCCGCGTGACACTGACGGTGTTCTCTGACCTTCCTGCAGACGTCACGGCGGGCAGAGGCATTTTTATTTTGGAATTTGGCCTCCCCGTCTGGGCCACGCTGACCTCAGCCCTGTGCCTGGGGTTCCTCCTTCCACTTCCCTGTCTGCATCCCGCCCGCTCTGCGGGATCCACACGCAGGCCCCTCCCCATCGTGTGGAAGCGGGCAGACAGGGCCCAGCGTCTTGCGTCCATGCTCCGACCGCCCACGGCACAGGAGCTGGTTCGAGTCCCAGCTCCTCTGCCTCCCACCCTGTGTCCTGCTGGGGAAGAGCTAGGATGCGGCGAGTCTTGGCCTAAGTCCTTGGGTCCCTGCCACGCCTGTGGGACATCTGGACTGAATTCCCGGCCCCGGCCTCGCCTGGCCCAGGCCTGGCTGTTGCAAGCACCTAGGGAATAAGCCCGCAGTTCTTGGCGAACCAACTCATCTAGAGAGGATCTCCCTCTCTCTGTTTCTCCGCCTTTCAAATAAAATGAAAATAAATAAATAGAAATTTTTTAAAGGTTTATGGAAAATGAAATTAAAAGACAAGCTTAGTTCAGTGTAAAAAATTGGAATCTTGTATACATGGAATCTTCAAAAAGTTCATGGAAATGTGTATTTTGGAGAAATTACATACAAATTGCAACATTTTTGCAACCCAATTAACTTATCTTTTCATCCCCTTTTTCCTCAGATGGTTTGAAGTACCTTTATACATGCATATACATACATGCACACACACAAAGTCAGACACACATATGAAAGTGGACACACACCTCCATACATGTGGTTACACACACAGGAGCACGTGAGGGGTGGCACATTCAGACACAGACTTACACACCTATACGTGCACACAGACACATACTCTTGGACAGACACACATACTCTTGTATGAAAGGCACACTCATGCGTACACACTTACATAGACATGCATGTACACATATGCACACATGCATACACATATACACACAGGCACACGTGCACACACTCATGAACACAGACACGCATACTCTTGTATGAAAGGCACACTCATGTGTACACACATACACACATGCATACACACACATACACACAAACATATGCACATACATCTGTGCACACACATATGCATATATGTGCACTCAAACACACGCACACGTACATATATGTGCACACGCACACACATCTCCTCGGCAGGTCTCACCTACCCTGTCTGGCAGGCTCCTCCTGTGGCTTTGACTCCCCCAGTGGCTGCGGAGCCTCCCCTTATCTGCAGTTGCAGTGCTGCCCGGCCAGCCCTCGGGGATGCGGCTCTCGGCAGGGCTGGACCCAGGCACTCGGGTTTCATCGAAGACCCCTCCTGGGCCCCCACCCTTTTCTCACCTCCCCTAGGGCGCCCTTGATCATCCTTGGCACTGGAATCCCTGGGAATCCCCCTCCCTGTGCAGCCCACCCCTCCCCCTCCAAGGCCGGAAGTCCACTCCCTTCCCAGGCACGCCCCGCCTGTGTCCGTCTCACGCCCAGCTGCCTCCTGTCCGGTGGTGGCTTTTCCTGCGTCCTGGCTGCCCCAGTTGCTGGGTTTCCTGCACAGCTGCGAGGTGCACGGTGAGTGCCAGTCCATGCAGGCACTGGAGGCGGTCTGTGTCGAACTTGACTTCCCTTGCAAAGGGAGACCCAACAGTCCTGGCGGTTGTCTCTGAATCTCCCTTCATGAGTAGGAGAGTGAAGTGGGTGACGCACACGGGCTTGTGCAGTGAGGGTCCTGAAGGACCCTGAGAAGCCCACCCGAGCAGGTGTTCCTCTGCAGCTGTGGTTGCCGGGGCCACGCACACACCCTTTCTGTGGGGGAGGGGCCAGCCGGCCGGAATCACGTGACGCAGAGGGTGCCCCAGTGAGAGGTGCACACACCAGGGACCCGACTGTCCCTCCAGGGACTCCTCAAGGCTATGCACCAACTCCCTCCCTCCCAGGACCCCCACACCTCTTATTTCACAGCCCCTGCCCACTCCACCCCGGCTCAGGCAGACCCCCCCAATTCCCCCACTGCATCCCAGCACCTGCAGGACCAGGCAGGGGCTGGTGTGTGCCAGGACCGGAGCCCTCCTCCAGCTCCTTGCTGCTTGCTGCAGATGTCCAGGCTGGCTGGCAGCCGCGAGTGACACTCAAAGCCTCCAGCACCCAGCACCATCTGTGCCTCTTCCCCATGGAGAAAAAGCTGCAAACTTCACCTTCAATCCCCCAGCTCCCTGCCTGAGATGCACCATCTTCCCTTTTTTTTTTTTTTTTTTTGAACCTGGCCTAGGACCAGGTGCCTCCCAGATGTCTATTCTAAGAGCGATAGTAACACTGTGGCAAAAAATGTCCTACATGAAGGATCTCTGTGGGTGAGACCCCAGGGGAAAGAAGTGGCCATCAGAGAAGAATGTACTTTTCACAGAAGGAGGAGAGAACTTCCACTTTGGTTACGGCCTTGTCTAAATACTGACGGAGTTTGGCAGCTCACATCAAGAGCTTCGGGTGATCCCTGACGTCATACATAAGAGTGTTAATTGTTAAATTAACAACAAGAGTCACCGTGCACTAACTCCCCATGCAGGACCTCTGTCCTCAACAAGTTGTATTATGAGAGTTAACTGTAAAATTTGTCCTCAAACAGTTCTTTTTGTGTGTGTGCAAATTGTTGAAATCTTTACTTAGTATAGAGATGGTCTTCTGTGTACAAATTGAAGATGAATCTTAATGGAGAATGGGACTGGGAAGGGGAGAGGGGGGTGGGGGAGGGCGGGGATGGTGGGAAGGAAGAATAACTATAATCCTAAAGTTGTACTTAGGCAATTTGTATTCCTTAAAGGTTTCTTTGGGAAAAAAAGAGTTATGGCCAGCGCCAGGAGCAGTGTGAGGGCAGCGAGGGGGCCAGGGCAGGACCCAGGATTCAAGGAGTCAGTGCCACCATCGGGGTCCTGGTGGTGACGGGGCTGCCATGGGGGAGGGGGCTGGTGAAGAGTGCATGGCCCCTCCCTCTGTGTTGTGTCTTACACTGCATGTGAGTCTAGAAGGATCTCGTTGGAAGGTTTAACTGCACAGACAGCAGCCACGGCGGCTGCGTGCCTTGGGGTATTCTGGTTGCTGGCCTTCCTTGGGTCTCTCTGACCTTTCTCCTTTGGAATATTTTATCTCTTTGGATTTTTTACCTCTCCTGGCTGTGGCCTAGAGTCTCCTCTGGTGTTTGCTCCCGGCTACACCTGCTGTGAGCTCAGGTAAAGGTATCCTGCCTGCATTCCCTGCTCCAGGGGTCCTGCCCCCCAACCCCTCCCCACTCCCCACCCCCCACCCCGCTCAGAACTGCAGTCTGGAGTCACCCAGCAGATGCCTCCCGGGCACCGATGCATGGCCCATCCTGCGTGCAGCCTGCGGGGTGAGCTGCTGGGGCACAGAGGTGTGGCTGGGGCACAGAGGTGTGGCTGGGAGCCCAGAGAACAGGGGAGAGAAGCACACAGTGGGAAGGCTGTAGTGTCCCACGGCAGCTGCTAACTCGGAGCACACACAGGGGGAGAGTGCTTGCTTGGTTTCTTTTTGTGTTTTGCTTTGCTCTTCCAATTTTATTTGTCTGATATATATATATATATACACACACACACACAGAGAAAGCTCTCAATCCTGGCTCACCTCCCCAGTGTCTGCATCAGCTGGAGCTGGACTAGACCAAAGCTGAGCACCAAGAACTCTACACATGTCTACACGGGGACCCGATGCCTTGAGCCATCACCTGCTGCCTCCTGGGGGAGCATCTGCAGGAAGCTGGAATCAGTAGCAGAGCCAGGACTCAAACCCAGGCGCCCTGATGCAGCACTGGGGGTCCCAAGCCATGTCTGAACCACTAGTCCACCCCTGGGGACTAGTTCGGAACTAGTTCGGACTAGAACGGAACCCATTGATGGTGGTGAACTTCCTGGAAGAGGTCATCTGGACTGTTTAGAAGACAGGGAACAGCGCCTGCCACATGTCAGCCAATCCATCGTCACGTGGGTTCCCGCCCCCAGCGCCGACACCAGGATGGGGCCCCTTAGCCGTAGACATCCCATAGCCCGGCTTGCTTTGCTCGGGGGTCAGACACATTCGGTGCAACCGAGAATAACTGCTGAAGGACGGGAGAGAGCTGAGATGCCGGGCTGGGCGCGCTGCGGGACGTGCGAGGGTTTGGACCAGGTCGCCCTGTCTCAGTCTTCCCACGTTCCTCTGCTCAGTTCCTGACCTGTGTCCATCACATCAACCGTGTACATTCACCCTCCACCTCCCCGCCGACCCTCGCTGCAGCCCTGGTGGCGACGGGCAGGAGGTTCCCAGGACAGCTCCGGGGGGCCCCACGCCCACCAGAGCAGTCACCAGCAGACTGGCTATGGCTTACGTGTTTCCAGACATACGCATTGGATTCCCAAGAAAACACAGCTTGCCGGGGCCCTCCCCCAGTAGGCGTGGAGTGGAGCCCAAGGTCCCAGGTGGGTGCCCCACGGACCACACTTTGAGAACCACTTCCGCGGTCGTGGGTGGCCCTGGCACCTCGTGGGGCCAGGAGAGACAGAGGGATGGGAAACGGCTCGGGACTGCAGAATCCCCCAGGCACTCTCTGATGCTTGAGTCTGATGTCCCCACCGCCCGAGGGGTTTGTTAAGCCACAGAGGAGTTAGGGGACAGGAACGAGAACGCTAACCCAGGTGTTTGAGTCCAGCTCCGCCACCTGCTTGCTGGCTGATTGCAGGAGCATAACAGCCACTCTCTGATCCTCTAGGGTCTCATTGAGCAAACCCCTCCCTCATGCCCACCACTCTCGTCACACACACGAGGCTGCTAATAGCATAAACGCAATGCAATAAAATATGTGAAAGCGTGAAAATGCAATGCTTCCTCTTGCTTTGTTTCTGCCGGGCTATTGCGTCACGGAGCAAACTGGAAACTCGACACTGAAAACCCGAGTTCCCACGCCTCAAACACCACTGCTCTGTTAGACGGAGGGACGATGAGAGGAATCAGGAGCTCACAACGGAAGGGGGATTGGACCGTAGACAAGACCCTCGCTCTGAGCCTTTGGTGACAGCGATCAGACACATCTAGGGAAGAATGGGGGGCCCTGGGTGCCGAGAGGGCCGTCATGGGAGAGGCATCTCAGAGCCGGCCATGTGCTGGACTCCAGCATGGAACCAGCAGTTCCTGACCTGCAGGGCGTGGTCCAGCCCGGGGTGTCGAGACCCCTCCTACTCATCTCCTAGCAGGTGCCCCTCCTGGGTGATGTCAGACGTTCACCAGGCAGTGCCGGGAAGGAAGCCCAGTGGTCAGCCCCGGGTCCGCACCCCACCAGGAGTCCTTGAGTCCCTTGGGGCCACAGAGCCTGAGCCTGCTGAAGGGGGTGGGGCAGACTAGGTCAGGGCCTCATCTGTTGCCATGGTAATGACCCCATCACCTTCAAGTGCAGCCAAGGCTTCTCCACCAGGGGAAACAGTGCCCCCAAACCACATAGCCGTGTGCTCGGAGGAGGCCCAGTGGGTGCCACCCAGCGACACCCACACGCAGGTGCTGCTCTGTCTTCACCTGTGGTGAGGCTGGCAGATTCAGCTCCTGATCTAACGAGCATTTGACAGGCCCTCCCTGAGAGCAAGTGCTGGTTTTCCCAGCCTTTTCAGAAGGGGAGGGAACATCATGTTCGATTTTCCAAAGAGCTGTTTATTCTTCTGAAAGACAGAGTGACAAAGAGAGGAAGAAACGGAGACAGATACATTCTACCCCCTGGTTCACTCCCTAAACGACAGAAATATCCAGGACCAATCCGGGAGCCAGGAACTCCATCCGGGTCTCCCAGGTGGGTGCAGGGGCCCAGGCACTTGGGCCACCTCCTGCTGCTTTCCCGGGTGCATTAGCGGGGATCTGGGTCAGAAGCTGGCACTGGAACCAGCTGAGAGAGGGGATGTGGCGTCTCAGGCAGCTGCTCAACTTGATGTCTCTGATCTGAGGCACAGAATGTCAGAGAGAGTTCTCAGGGTGTTACAGGCATAGAACATGACTCAGTAGATAACTGACTTCCTCCTTTTAGACATGGAGCAACCACAGCTCAGACAAAGGGGACGGCTCCCCTGGCTCCTGTGGAAACGCCGACGTCAGCCTCCACGTCGGGGTGACGGCTGCAGCTGGCCAGCCTCCCGAGGAAGCGGAAAAGTCCCTGCTGCAAACCCTCGACGCCCGACGTCAGGGGCCCCTGTGGCCGAAGGCTGTGGCCTCGGGCGAGAGGCAGCTTCCCCAAGTCAGTGGGGTTCATGGCGTCACAGAAAGCGCGTGTGTGGTCAGTTATGGAAGAAAATCAAACCGTAGTGAGACGGCCCTGGGCAGGGGGGCGGCTGTCTGCCACTTCACTGGCTCACAACCGCTCTGGGCGGTCCCCAGCTCAGGCCACAGGTGGCTTTGCAGGGAGGACTCCACATTCCAGGGGCGACTTCCACCCAGGGGGAAATGCTGAGAAGGGGCGGGGTTCCGGATCAACAGGAATATCGAAGATGGTCGAATTTGCATGTGGTTTAGATTTGGGGTCAGGGAGAAGCCAAGAGCATCACGGGGGCTCAGCCGGAATCACTTCTGGCCCTGCAGCCCCCTGCGTCCACCCTCACTGCTCCAGCTCCCCGCACGGCCAACTCCCGGCCCAGGAGCCCATCTGTCCATCAACAGGTTCCCTGTCCGCTACTGTGTCTTGACCCTCAGTTTTCACCTCTACAGACAATCCTGGGACAGGGGCCGTCCCCGCCTGCAGGAGCCTCCTCTCTACTTCCAGCACGGAGGGGCAGCGCAGCAGGGTACGCCGGAGGCAGGGTAATGCCCAACGTGCTATGGCCGGCCTGGAGATTTGCCAGAAAAGCGCCAGGAGGCACCCACCCCCCCGACTTTGCCCTGCTCGGCTCCCAGGACCACCCCCTCGGGCTCAAGCTGTCGCCCTCAGCCGCTGCATGGCAGAGACTGAGCTGGCCCGGGGCTTGCTCTGGGAGCCCCCGTCGCCATCTCTGTTCTCCTCCCCCTCCTCCTCCTCATCTCCACCACGTCGTAAGCTCCTGAGCCCGCCTCGGCTGTTGTGTCAGTTGCTTCTTCTACCCCCATTTTTCACAGAAATATTTGATCACAGAACATCTGCTACCATCTGCGGAACGTACTTCCCCAGTCGGCGGCTCTGCACTTCCCGTAGCTGTGGGCTCAGCCGCGGCGCCCCATCCGGCTGCATCCTCCATGCCACCAGCCAGACACGGGTGACGCTTGCGGCGGGGCTCCGTAGGACAGGACACACAGCGTGCCAGCTGCGCCTTGGCGACTGACCGCGTCCCACTGGCCTTGTTATGCTGATTCTGCCCGCTGTTGCTTTAGACATGAAAATGCGCTCACCAGGCGACGCCTAGGACCTTTCTGGTGTGTCTGGCTCTTGCCAGTTCAGCGTATCAAGATCCGGGGCAGGCAGTTGGCGCAGCAGCTCAGATGCTATCTCAGAAGCTCCTGTCCCACGCGGGCGTGTCTGGGTTCAAGTCCCAGCTTCCTGCTGACGCAGACCCTGGGAGGCAGTGCTGGTGGCTCAAGGAATTGGGTCTCTGCCGCTCACGTGGGAGACCTACGCGGAGTTTCTGGCTCCTGGCTTCCACCTGACTGAGCCCCACCCATTGCGGGCATTTAGGGGACGAACCAGCAGATGGGAATGGCCTCTCTCTCCCTTTCTGATAATTTTTTAAAAAATCTTCAGTTGCTGGAATTTTGAGGCACTCCCTGACACAGTGCTGACACTTCAGCCGCCAGCCATCTACCGATCGGCCTGCGTTTATATCCGGTTTCTAGGAACTGCAACTCCCACTTGAGTCTTTGGCTTAATTAATTCTACTGTCAAGCTTCTTACTATTGAAACAAGGTTGCAAGGCCCAGCGTTGTGGCACAGCAGGTAAAGCTGCCGCCTGCAACATATGGGTGCTTGTTCATGTCCCGGCTGTTCCATTTCCAGCTCCCTGCTAATGGCCTGGGAAAGCAGTGGAGGATGGCCCAAGTCCTTGGGCCCCTGCACCCACGTGGGAGACCTGGAAGAAGCTCCTGGCTCCTGGCTTCAGCCTGGCCCAGCCCTGGCCATTATGGACACCTGGGGAGTGAACCAGTAGATGGAAGACGTCTCTCTCTCTTCTCTCTTCTCTCTCTCTGTAACTTTTCCAAAATAAATAATATCAGTCTTTTTTTAAAGATTTATTTATTTGAAAGTCAGAGTTACCTAGAGAGAGGGAGAGATCAAGTTTACGAATCTTATAAAAATGAATAAATAAAACAAGGTTGCAGAGACAGGGTTGAAAGCTTTCATTTCGAGCCCTTGGTGCGACGAGAACATTCCCATTGCAGATTCCTCCACACTCTGGACTTGGCACTATTTAAACCTCAGGCCGCTGTGTCCCCAGACCTCCGCCTCTGGTCCTCCTGATTGGCAACACCTGTCTCTGTCTCTCTCTCTCCCCACCAGCCCCTTCCCAATCCTGTGTGTCTTTTTGTCTCTTTTTTTAAAAAAATGTTCAATTTGAGATCTATCCTGGTCCTCAAAACCAATCCTCATGGAACATTTTCACTAAAAAATCCTTGGGCACAGAAACAGCCCTGGGATGCTAACAAAGACCACAGCCAGCTCGTCCGTGTGTCACGGCTCACGCGCCTTGCCCGCCTCCTTTGCGCTGAGGTGACTGGGCCACGGCGAGGGAGGCGTGGCGCCGGACAGAGCTGGCCAGGTGTGTGTGCTGCACGGGTAGGACACGGGTAGGGTTGTCTCACTGAACGTGACAGCTGGTCACTTACGCAGAAGAGAAGTCCGATAGACTTAGGGCTCTGGAGGCTGGAGGCTCCGGGGCGAGGACCAGAGAGCACCTCCCACACCGACAGCCCCGCCTTCCTGATCTCACCTGCCCTGATCACCTCCCAGCTGCCACCTTCAAAACCCATCAGCATACAGGGAGAGACACGCTCCTGTCACACGCATTCCAGACAATTCTCTACCCCACCCTCCCTGTCTGCTTTTCCCTTCCTCTCCCATAGCATCGTGAAATACAGGCCAAAAATGGGGAGGGGGGGAGAAAACTAAGATCCCTAACATTCCTAACCACGCGCTGCCATCCCTAACAGCCTGGTCCACCCACGTGGGCGAATGCTATGGAGTGGCTGAAGCCCCGGGACAGGGACAAGGAACGGGGACAAGGAACGGAAATGACACGCACCTGCTGAAAATGAGACTCAAGGGTCCCATCAGACTGGGAATGCTGTGTTGGTGTTGATAGTGGTGGCCTGATGTTACAGCACCACATGATGAAAGCAGAACACGAAATTCAGTGTGCACGCTACTGCTAGAGAAATGCTGTAGTGAGTGATTTGGGGTAGTGTTGATACTTATGTAATTTCAAGACAGAGAATATAAGAAAACTATTTTGCAATGCATTTCATGGAATTCGTAACAAGTGCCATGAATAAGGAAAATACGTCTACATCACCACACAGCTCTCATTCCAAATGGCAGAGTCCTGATGCTTAATATATGTTTATTTATTTGAAAGGGGGAGAGAGAGAGAGAGAGATCTGCAATCATCCGTTTCCCTCCCCAAATGGCTGCAATAGCTTTGGCTGGTCCAGGCTTTGCTCCAGGACTGGCTCCAGGTCCGAGTCTCGCACGTGGGTGCAGGAGCCAGAGCACTTGGGCCACCTTCCACTGCTCTCTCAGGAGCGTTAGCAGGGCGCTGGATCAGAAGTGGAGCAGCCGGGACTCGAACTGCTGGGGCAATATGGTATGCCGGTGTCACAGGAGTGGCTCAGGCGCTGTACCAGTCTGAGATCAAGAATTCCTCCAACACAGCAACCGACGCAGAGTGGGGGGCTTGTGGAGAATCTGGTTGCAACAGACCAGGTACACTTTAAAACGCAAAGGTCTCTGGGAAAACTGGGAGCATTTGGTTATAGAATAAGTGTAGGATAATATTAAAAATTAAAAAAAATTTGGGTTAATGGCATGGTGGCTAAGCTTTAAAAAATCCCTATATGTTAGAGAGATATTTTTATAAAAAATACTTATATATACTTTAAGATTTTTAGGTGTGAGTTACAGCAAAGTGAGGCAAGAAGAGAAAAACAATGATTTTGTAGAAGCTGAAACTGGCTGATGTATACATGAATATTTCCTAGGCTTTTAACTTCGGGGCATGTTGAAAAATCTCAAAAAGTATAACGTCTCAGGGCAGGCAATCGGCCTAGTGCTTAAGCCACTGGTGGCGGCACCTGCACCCCGGGTCAGAGGGCAGAGGTTTGAGCTCGGGTTCTGCTCTTGATTCCAGCTTCCTGTTATCATGCGCTGGGGGTGGCAGCAGTGCTGGCTTGAGTAATTGGGCTCCTGCCACCCACATGGGGGGCCTACACTGAGTTCCCGGGTCCTGCCCAGCCCTGGCCATTGCTGGCACTTGCAGACTGAACCAAGGATTGGAACTCTCTTTCATTATCATTATTGTTTATTTGGAAGGCAGAGTTACAGAGATAGGCAGAGAGAGAGAGAGAGAGAGAGATCTTCCATCCGGTGGCTCACTCCCCAAATGATCGCAATGGCCAGAGCTGAGCCAATCCAAAACCAAGAGCCAGGAGCTTCTGCCAGGTCTCCCACGTGGGTGAAGGGGCCCAAGGACCCGGGCCATCCTCCGCTGCTTTCCCAGGCCATAGCAGGGAGCTGAATCAGAAGTGGACTAGTGGGGCCGGCGCCATGGCTCACTTGGTTAATCCTCCGCCTGCGGCACCGGCATCCCATATGGGCACTGGGTTCTAGTCCCGGTTCCTCCTCCTCCAGTCCAGCTCTCTGCTGTGGCCCTGAGGGGCAGTGGAGGGTGGCCCAAGCACTTGGGCCCTGCACCCTCATGGGAGACCAGGAGGAAGCACCTGGCTCCCAGCTTCAGATCGCCGCAGCGCCGGCCATGGTGGCCATTTGGGGAGTGAACCAACAGAAGGAAGACCTTTCTCTCTGTTTCTCTCTCACTGTCTATAGCTCTACCTATCAAATAAATAAATAAAAGAAGTGGATGCCGGCACTGCAGGTGGCGGCTTTACCCACTACACCACAACGCCGGTCCGTCTCTCTTTCTTTCTCTCCCTCCCTCCCTTCCTCCCTTCCCATCTGCCTCTTAAATAAAACATAAATATAAACAAACAAATAGATAATGTCACAAATGCCCTAAACAGCACCTCTGGCCAGGTGTGAGGCTGCCAAGTGTGAGGCCAGCAGGTGAGAGGCCAGCAGGTGTGAGGCCAGCAGGTGTCCTGGCCACGCAGGTCCCTCAATGGTGAAACCAGGCCAGTTGCACACGTCTGCCTGGAGACCGCGTGGAGGACGCAGAGCTGTCCAGACGGATCTTGGGTCGGGATCGGGGACAGGCAGCACGCATCACAGGAGACACAGAGACACAATTGAAATGAAAGCATCCTGAATCCGCTTTTAATGAAGTTTGACAATCCTTCGTTAACTAAACCTCAGCAGTGTGGGAGGTTAGGAAAGCATGCTCCAGGCGTTCTGTTCTCTGACGATCTAACGACAGCGGGTGCTCTGAAACAATCAACCCCCCATGCGTCTTTGGCTGTCAGTCCCACCGCTCGGGGGTGCAGTGGGACCCAGGCAGGGCTGGAGTCTCCCCTCGCCCGTGCCGCCCGTCTCCGGCCCACACTCTGCCGTCACCTCCCACCCAGCCTGTGCTCTGCAGAAGCGCCAGTTCTGTTAGGCATCCCCAGGTGCCTTAGTGAAAACAGCTCCATGTGGGGCCCTGAGATGCGCTGACCTAAGCACTGAAGCCAGTCTCCCCGCTGCAGGCCGCCCCTGCGTTTCAGTACCCTGGGGTGCATTGTGAACGCCCAAGGGAAGCTCTGTGTGCTGCAAAGAACATTCTAGAAAAAGGGGGTACTTAAGACCTCCAAAGAGCTAGACTGGGCCCAGGGCTCACCCTGAAGGCACCCACTGAACCTCGATCCCAGGAGCTCTTCAGGGCCCTTGGGCTGTTTCCACAATGGACTGGGAGGAGGGGGAGGCTGGACTGAATTCTGGGCTCCCAGCTGTGGCCCAGATCAATTCCAACACAGTCGTGGCTGTTGCAGGCATTTGGAGAGTGAACTAATGAATAGGTAGCGCCTTTTCTCTCTTAAATAAATAAATACTTGGGAAAAAAGATTGAGTGCCAGCTACAGGACTCCAAGCTCCTACACTCACGTCCTCTTTAGCTACCCCAGTGAAAACCCTTTGGTGCTCCCAGTTTCTGGGATGGAGCTGCCAGAAGTCTGGTGGGTCCAAGGGCTGTCTCGGGCTCCCAGGAGAGTACCTGGCAGAGCACAGGTGTGGCCTGATCTTGGGCCCCACACTGGTGCGCTTTACGCAGCAGGCAGCTGAATCTCCAGCAGCCGCTGTGCACAAACGGTGACGCTGTATGGACAGAAACTTGCTGTCACCCAGACCAGCCAAGGGCCCCCTTCATCAGAGCCAGGTCCCGTCACTCCAGGTCTACATGGTCCCCTGCCGCTGGGGCATTCACCAAATGCAGACAGAACCTGTCCTTTACCACCGTGCAGACACTCTTCACCAGCGCAGAGGGCACGAGCAGGTGTGAGGTCAGCCGCTGTTGTGTGTCCCCGTGTCCCAGGCCCTGTGTCCCTGTCTGGCCCAGAGGCTGCTGGGTTCTGCTTGCTCGCATCTTGTTTGGGCACCCACTACAAGAGCCAGAGGGAGGTGTTCAGCCTTTGCCACTTGTGCTAGGAACCCAACTCCCCTGTGGGCTCCCCGCTCACAACGCAACAAAGCAGCAGGAGGTACTGATTGTATGCCAGGTGTGAGGCTGCCAGGTGTAAGGTCACCAGGTGTGAGGCTGCCAAGATGGAGGCCACCAGGTGTGAAGCAGTCAGGTGTAAGACCTCCAGGAGTGAGGTCACCAGGTGTGAGGTCACCAGGTGTGAGGCCTCCAGGTGTGAGGCCACCAGGTGTGAGGTCGCTAGGTGTGAGGTTACCAGGTGTGAGGTCACCAGGTGTGAAGCAGTCAGGTGTGAGACCAGCAGGTGTGAGACCAGCAGGTGTGAGGCAGCCAGGTGTGAGGCAGCTAGGTGTGAGGCCAGCAGGTGTGAGGCCAGCAGGTGTGAGGTCACCAGGAGTGAAGCAGTCAGGTGTGAGGCAGCCAGGTGTGAGACCATCAGGTGTGAGGCCAGCAGGCGTGAGGTCACCAGGTATGAGACCACCAGGTGTGAGGCCAGCAGGTATGAAGCCAGCAGGTGTGAGGCCAGCAGGTGTGAGGCTGCCTTCAGGGGACCTCGGCCCAAGGAGTGCAAATGAACACATGGTGAGACTGCAGCAGAAGGGTTTGCGTGGGAAACCTGGGAGGGTGGACCGAGGGAGAAGGACCCCAGCAGGCTTGAAGGGCGACGTGGAGGTGTCCAGGGAGATGGGGCAGGGGGCACGGCATCCCCAATAGAAGGAGGACCCGGGACACAGTGCCATCCTGCCCAAGACCCCCAGGGCTGCCAGCTCTGGAGTCACCCCCAGTAGCTCCATGGATGTGTCCGGCAGTCCTGCCCCCAGTCTCTTACCTCCCCCCCATCGCTGCCCCCCAACACCGACCACTACAGCCCAGGAGGCACCACCGTGAGGTTTCAGGGCTATCAAAGCTTTCCAGTGAGGTCAGAAAGCCCGGCAGGGCACCTGTGGGGCTAGCGCCAAGGGACCGGGAAGGATGGGGAACACGGCTCTGACACAGGCTCCCTGATTATTGGAAACGTACGCGGGACCCTCCCTCAGCTTCCTGAGCCCCTGCCCACCGGTGCAAGTCACCCCAACAAACTCGTTGATTTTTAGCTGGAGCGTCCTCCTCCATTCTTGGGTCTCAGCATGGCTGTCAGGCCATGGGGGTGAGCATTACTCACTCACCAACAGCAGCCATGATGGGACGCTCCTGGCCTCACCAAGCGGGGGGGGTGGGGGGTGGGGGGTGTGTCAAGGGATTGATTGACAAGGCGAGAGAGGTATTGATGTTATCCAATCAGACATCAGCTCAACCCCTCTCTGCCTGGACCCTCAGAATTAGGGATCCTAGGGCCACGCCCCCCTGCGGAAGCTGTGCCGCCCCTGTGGGCAGGGACTGTCTGCAGGCCTGGATTCCAGCAGCAGGAAGCCCACTGTGGCTGCACACCCAGCACCATCTGTCTGCACTCCGCTCCTCCAGCCCCAGGGCCTGCATTTCACGCCCCCTACTCCTCCGTGATCTCTCCGTGACATAGAACACCCCCAGAGCTGCTCTCCAGAGTGCACACAGGGCCCCTGCACAGGGTCCACTCTCCCAGCGTGCAGAAAGCCAGTCACAGCTCAGAACCAGACACTGCTGCTGAAGTCCCCGGCTCCCTGCGGGGGTGGCGTTCAGTCCTCGCAGGTTGAAGCTGGGGCTGACGGGTGCACGCTCAGCTCGTGTGCAGGCTCCTGGTTGGTCGGTGGGGCTCATGGTCCTACTTAAACTGGCCAGCGATAGCGTGTCCTCCAGGGAATGTTGATGACAGCACAGTGAATGCAGGGTGTCTATGCAGGTGGTGACTGTTTTACTCCAGGCCTGGGGTTCCTGGAAAAGGAGCCCTCAAGACAAGACTGAACATTGGGGTGCCATCTGCAGAGGAAATAAAGACCTGGAATGTCCAGCCCTCCGGGACCTGCAGGGCCAGCCGCACCACTTCCTCGGTTCAGGGAGCAAATTTTAGTAAGAAGCTGGTTTGCCACCACAGAAGCCAGACAAGGAGACTGCACTAAGGGAGGGAGGCTGGGCGACTGTGGGAGGGGCCCAGGACCCGACAGGCTCCGGATCTGCCTCCCAGGCTCTGTCCGGTGTGGGTTCCAAACCCAGGGGGCAACTTACCGCCTGCCACTCCACCAGCGCCTTCAGGCACCCCCCGCCGCGAAGGAATCGAGGCCATGCACTTGTTCAGTGCTGCACACCCCACACACATCATGGGGGTATGCCAGGACCAGGGCAGTCACACAGGGCTGTGCCGGCTGGGGCACCTGCTGTCACCACCCTGAAATGCTTCCATTTTTCAACCTGAGGTCCCGTGTTTCCCTTCTGCACTGGGCCCTGCAGATTATCCCACTGGTCCTGGCGGCAGCAGCACCAGGCTTGGAACACAGGCGCCCATGGTAAAACAGTGCGGGATTTGGCCCCACTCAGAGAGCGGACTGCTGGGAGAACTGAGACAACACATGTCCCTGCTCCCTGCGGCAGGGCCAAGGCTAAAGCCGGAGGCCCCAGCGATTCCCTTTCCACTAAAAGACTCCCTAGGGTTCCTGGTTGCTGTGTCATTGGGCCCTGGAGGGCAGTCCCACCCAGGCCCCGGGCAGCCCGTCTCAGAGTCACTCCACGGTCAGATTGACATCCTGGTCCTGTCAGACTAACAGGCCAACAGAGCTCAGAAAGGTCCACCCAAAAATACGTCTGGTGGAGAGAATCTGTAGGTGTCGGGGAAGAACGTCCCCCAATTAGCTGGGTCGGAGCAGAAGTCAGCTGTGCAGTTACTCGGCCACTTGGAGCCATTTACCCCCAGGAGGCGCAGCTGGATGCCTGGCGGGACTCGGAGGGAGAGGCAAACTGCTGCCCAAGTCTGCCCGTCCAGCCGATGCCGACGCCGACGCCGACGCCGACGCCAACACCGACACAGGCTCAGTAGGAGAACGTGCCTTCGCAGTAAGTTTGATTGACACTCCGAGGTCTCTACAGAGGCTGAGCTATAGAACAATGCAAAGGAGCTTTGGTGCCCAGATTTCTGCGGTCCTCCCCACCAAGGCCCCTGGACGGCAGCTGCGTGCCCGTGAGTGCCACAGCTGACAGCTGGCTTGTCCACCTCCATGTCTTCAGGTCTCTGCTGCCTGATGATGTCCCAGGGACAGCTCCAGGGTTGTTCCTTGCCTTGGAGTCAGCTGGCCACCCCAGCAGCATCTGCTTTAAAGCTGTCACATGCTAGAGTCCCGACACCTGTCAGCAGAGCAGATGGCATCAGGAGTTAGAGGCACAGCAACGCCTCCCAGGTCAGTCGTGGAGGACAGAGCGACGGGGACTGGCCCTGCCGTTCCCTGGCCAAAGCACAAGCACCACGTCTCAGGCACCAATCATGCAAGACATTTGCTCAGAGTCACCGGAGTTTAGGGGGGGGGGCAGAGGACCTGAGCCCTCCCCTGGCTTTCAGAGCCCAGGGGGACCACAGGACAGGAACTGCTCCTGTGTGGCCGTCAGCCCCTGTCTCCCGCAGAGCCTTGGGCTGTGTCACTCTCGTGATTCTAATTCTCCGGTTGCTTCCCGCTGTCAAGTGGCAGCACTCTGGGTACTGAATTCTGCACCACTGGTTTCTCAAGCCCAGGCTGCTACTGCCAGGCGCAGGTGACTGCAGAGGGGAGCCCAGGGCCTTCTCCAAGGCACAAAGGGCCCACGGGTGCAGGGGGATTTCTGGCCTCCCGTCAGTGTCTTTGCTTCCCTGCACATCCCGTAGGTCCCGTCCCAGGAGGTTCCATATCTGGCGAACTCAGTGCCACGGCGGAGCACCGTGTGTGTGGTGACTTGGCAGAGGGAAGAAGGGACAGACAGCGTCTGCGGTGGTTCTCATCCTGCCTCCTCACCAGGCCAATGTCTGCCCCCGCCCTGAGGTCAGGGCAGTCAGGTGATGCCTGGGAGTCGGCTTTAATAAGGGCGGGACTTACAGCCTTGTGCATGACTGACAGGAAGGAGGGCCAATGAATGTATCAGAATAGGCAGGCTGCAGACAGGAGTGATGTGACCACAGCCAGGACAAATTCGGTGCGTCCTCAGGGGCAAACGAGAAGGTCCCTCAGAGAAGCAGCAGGAATAAGCCGCTGGCTGGGCGAGGTGCAGCTCCGCAGGGCAGGGGCCCTGGACTGGGGACTTCTGCACCCACATCTTCCCGAGCAGGCTGGAGCTGCTGCAGAGCTCACCCAGTGACAGCCCAGGCCGGTCACCAAACCTCGAGCTGTTCCCAGATGTCCAGATCAGAACCCAGGCGATCGGGGAGTTCCGAACTGGCCCTCTCTTGAATGATTGGCATGGCGAAACTCACAGAATGTGTGGTGTGTGTACGTGTGTGTGTGTGTGTGTGTGTGTGTGTGAGAGAGAGAGAGAGAGAGAGGCATATACGCATGTTGAAAAGTAGTAATGAAGCAAACACCTGGGCCAGCGTTGTGGTTAGGCCCCGCTTTCGATGCCTGCATCCCACATCAGAGTGCTGATCCGAGTTCAGCTGCTCCACTTCCGATCCAGCTCCCTGCTAATGCACCTGGAAGTAGCAGAAGACAGCCCCAGTGCCACCCACGTGGGAGACCAGGATGAAGCTCCTGGGTCCTGGCTTCAGCCCACGCTGTTGCAGGCATTTGAGGAGTGAAGCAGCAGATGCCTGTCTTTTTCTCTCTCTCTGCCTTTTAAGTGAATAAATCTTCAAACCACCACCACACACACCCCTGGGGCCCCCGCCCTCAGGCCTGGCTCCCCCATTGCCTCCCCCTGTAGCTCTCCCCCTCCCCAACCCTGGTCTCCTTTCATCTTCACTACCCTGTACAAATTCCTGAACAACGTGCTGCCAAGCTCAGGAAAACCGAGTCCCGACCCTGAGTCCTGCAGGGAGATCAGGAAAACCCCAGAGATCGGGGACGTGACTCTGGGTCACGGCCTGGAGCCAGCTTCCCCCAGCATCCCCAGGGGCCCTTCCGGGGCAGCCAGAGGCAAGATCCTGAACGGAGCCTTGGAGACCCCTCTCCCCAAGCTGGGGCACTGGGGGAGAGCACCTCAGAAAGGCGGCCCCCATGTTTTCCAACCCAGCATCCAGCTGAGAGAGAGATCCAGGGGTGACCCAGGGACAAGAAAGCCGCGGAGAGAGCAGGGGCCCCTGCACACATGTGCAAGCCAAGCTGGGGCAGGCTGGGCAGGGGTCTCGCCCTGAGACACAGAGACCCCAGCAGTGGCAGCCTGGGCAACGGGCCCATCTCAGGGGTCCCCTGGTGGCAATCTGGGCGCTGCGGTCCCCTGGCAATGTGCGAGGTCCACAGGCAGCCGCCTCCTGGGCCTTTGAGACTGGGTTGTTCTCGGCTTTTCTCTGGCGAGTGAGTGTCAGCTCCCCAGGGGCTGCTCAGGCCGGCAGCTCAGTAGCCTCCTGCTCACCAGCCTCAGTATCTCTGCTACCGCCCGGCTTGCCTGCCCCTCTGCGCCTCCCTCTCCCCCTCTCTCTCTCTCCCTCTCTCTCTCTCTCTCTCTGCTAATCGCTTTAGCAGTCTCGCTGGGTGTGCTGGGAAATTGGACACGCGTAATCCATCCTCTGTTCTTTGATGGATCTTTTTGGCTGTGGTTGCTGACCCAGGTGACAGCTGCCATTTTGGCTGGGGTTTGGAGCCAGGGGCCCACAGACCCGGATGGAATTCCAGGCTCCTGCCTTTGGGCTGCCCCAGACCTGGCCTTTGTGACCATTTGGGGAGTGGATCAGTACACGGAAAACCTCTCTCTCTCCCTCTCTCTGTAACTGATTTTCAAATAAATCTTAAAAAATAAATAAATAAAAATGAAAACCCGGAATAATCTTTACACTGATTTCCAACTCATTCCAGCTGTAGAATTTCATACTCATATGATCTAATTGAAAAATAAAGCAGCTCCGTTCATCTCGTTGGAAGCCTTGCCTCTGTGTTTCAGTATTTGTTATCAAAACGTAAGATCCATTTGTGTTTTGATCAGCTGTGTGCTGCTAACCGTTGTCATGGTAACAAGAGCCAGTGGACATTTTTAGCACCATACTGCTCATGGTCACAGGACCTTAAAAACATTGCAGGGTCGGCGTTGTGGTGTAGCGGGTTAAGCCACCGCCTGCGAAGCCAACATCCCTTAAGGGCACCAGTTCGAGTTCCAGCTGCTCCACCTCCAGTCTAGCTCCCTGCTAGTGCGCGTGGGAAAACAGCAGAAGGTGGCCCAAGTGTCCGGGCCCCTGCACCCACGTGGGAGACCTGGAAGAAGCTCCCGGTCTCTGGCTGGTCTGGGCCAGGCCTCAGAAGACCTGGGCTAAATCCTGCCTTCAGTTCCAACCAGCTCTTGGATCTCACGGAAGTTCCTGCATGTTCCTGAACTACTTATTTACTGCTTTTGAGATTTTGAAATGGGGATAATAAGTGAGGAAACGTGAGTAAAAATACTTTGACATATTTACACCAACAAAATAGCAGGCACCATCCTGTGTCTGTGGGTCTAAACCATGCAGTGTGGTCAGCACTGTGGTGCTGCGGCGTCAGCCACTGTAACACTGGCATCCCATAGCAAGTCCAGCTCCCTGCTAGTGTGCCTGCAAACGTGGTCTTGCTGTTTAAATTAATGTTTGTTTTGAAAGATAGAGTTACAGAGAAAGAGAGCGCTTCCATCAACTGATTCACTCCCCAAATGGCCAAAGCTGAGCCCATCTGAAGCCAGAAGCCTGGAGTTTCTTCCTGGTCTCCCACGTGGGTGCAGGGGACCGAGGACTCAGACCATCTTCTCCTGCTTTCCCAGGCCATAGCAGAGAGCTGGATCAGAAGTGGAGCAGCTGGGACTAGAATCAGCGCCCATGTGGGATGCGGGCACTGCAAGTGGCGGCTTTACCCGCTATGCCACAGCACCGGCCCCTATTTGTTATTTTTTATTTGAAAGGCAGAGAGAGAGAGAGACAGAGATCTTCCACCTGCTGGCTCACTCCCCAAATGCCCACAACAGCCAGGGCTGGGCCAGGCCAAAGCCAGGAGGCTGGAGCCCCATCCAGAGCTCCCATGTGGGCAACAGGCACTCAGGTCCTTGAGCCGCCGCCCGCTGCCTTCCCAGGGTGCCCAGTAACGAGAATCCAAACTCAGAAGCAGAGCCGGGCCATGAAGCCAGATGCTCCAAGATGGTATGCAGGCCTCCAGGCAGCATCTCAGCCACCAAATGCCCAGCACCTATCAGATTTCTCGATACACAGAAAACACTTAATTCTACAGCCACCAAGACCTCTCAAGTGTCTCTCTGAGGAAGCTAGTATCTGCAGTGTCGTAAATACGTTCCTTATTACATTTACAGTGTGATGTTTCCTCTCCTTTCTCCTACCTCCATGCACTTTTTTAAAAATTTTTTTTATTTGACAGGTGGAGTTATAGACAGTGAGAGAGAGACACAGCGAGAAAGGTCTTCCTTCCTTTGGTTCACCCCCTAAATGGCCGCTAGGGCCGGCCGGCGCTGTGCTGACCCAAAGCCAGGAGCCAGGTGCTTCTCCTGGTCTCCCATGCAGGTGCAGGGCCCAAGTACTTGGGCCATCCTCCACTGCACTCCCGGGCCACAGCAGAGAGCTGGACTGGAAGAGGAGCAACTGGGACTAGAAGCCGGCACCCATATGGGATGCCAGTGCTGCAAGGCGGAGGATTAACCAAGTGAGCCATGGTGCCGGCCTCTTCATGCAGCACTTTTTTTTTTTTTTTTTTGACAGACAGAGTGGACAGTGAGAGAGAGAGACAGAGAGAAAGGTCTTCCTTTTGCCGTTGGTTCACCCTCCAATGACCACCGCGGCCGGCGCGCTGCGGCTGGCGCACTGCGCTGATCCAATGGCAGGAGCCAGGTGCTTCTCCTGGTCTCCCATGAGGTGCAGGGCCCAAGCACTTGGGCCATCCTCCACTGCACTCCCTGGCCACAGCAGAGAGCTGGCCTGGAAGAGGGGCAACCGGGACAGAATCCGGCGCCCCGACCGGGACTAGAACCCGGTGTGCCGGCGCTGCAGGGTGGAGGATTAGCCTATTGAGCCGCGGCGCTGGCCCTTCATGCACTTTTATAAAAGCATTTTTTAGGGGCCGGTGCTGTGGCATAGTGGTTAAGCAGCTGTCTGCAGTGCTGACATCCCATATGGGAGTGGGTTCAAGTCCCAGCTGCTCTACTTCTGATCCAGCTCTCTGATAATGTGCCAGAGAAAGTAGGGGAGGATAGACCAAATGTACCCTGTCACCCATGAGAGATACCAAGTCTGCTCATCTGGGGAGTGAATCAATGGATGGAAGACTTTCTAGTTTCTCTGTATTTCTCTCTCTCTCTCTTTCACTCTGCCTTTCAAATAAGTAAATAATATTTTTTAAGTTTATGGAAAAGTTTATTACAAAAGAACATTGCATGAATTGGAAAATTTTTCCAAAATAGACTTATTTTTAATTCCATTTTTCTATGAGCTTTTTGAAGTACCCCCTATAGCCTCGTGGCGTCCATTTTGTTGTTTCTCAAAAACAGATTTCTTTGTCAGATATTCTCACATTTGTTGTTTTTTTAAAGGTTACTCTTTTTTAGCTTTTCCTTTTTTAAAAAGACTTATTTGTTTATTTGAAAGGCAGAGTTACACACAGAGAGAAGGAGAGGCAGAGAGAGAGAGAGAGAGGGAGAGAGAGACAGAGACAGAGAGAGAGAGAGAGAGAGGTCTTCCATCCGCTGGTGCCCTTCTGAGGTGGCCACAATGGCTGGAGCTGCATTGATCCAAAGCCAGGAGCCAGGAGCTTCCTCCAGGTCTCCTGTATGGGTGCAGGGGCCCAAGGACTTGAGCCATCCTCTACTGCTCTCCCAGGCCACAGCAGGGAGCTGGATCAGAAGAGGAGCAGCCGGGACTGGAACCGGCGCCCTATGGGATGCCAGCGCTGCAGACGGCAGCTTTACCTGCTCTTTCAGGTATTGAGTGCATTCTTACATTTTCGCCGAGCTTCTTCCTGGGTTTACACATGATCCACATGGCCGCACACACACACATGTGTACACGTATGCAAGCTTCTTCCCAGACATCCACATGGTACACACGGCAGTGCATACATGCACACGTATGTACACACATACAGGGAATCTCCGGCCAGGCACTGCCAGTGATAGGGAGGGCAATCATTTATTCACATTCACTTTGTGATATCTTACAAACTACTGAGGCTTTTTGTTAATTAATTAGTTATAATTTTGGCTGGTTGGTTGGGATTTTGAGGTGGATGACTTGCAGTCAGCTGATGATAGGCATTTTTCTATTTCTTTTGCATGTCTTATTGCACTGGCTACAGGTCCTACAACAGTGTTAGAGAGGCGGGTGAGAAGGGACCTCCCCATGGCCTCGCTGGTAACTAGAGCGTTATCCACCTTAGTCCTTGCTCGGGGGCTGATGTGCGGCCTCACACAGAGGAAGCACCCAAATACCGCCCTGTGAGAGAACGGGGCCTTGCAAACTGAAGCTCTCTGACCCTTTTCAAGCCCTAGCAAATTCTCTGCTCTCCTGACAAACTCAGTCTCGTCTTTTCTCGAGAAATGAATTAAACGAACATGAATCGCACCTTCATTGAAGCCGTCCTCGCTGGGTTTTATTTACTGGATTTGTCACGGAACACTTCCTGTTTGTCCATTTGCAATGAGGAAAGAGAGGGAAGTGAAGGCGAGAACAGGGCTCCTGTCGCGGCCCCTGCGCGGTGGGATGGGATGACGTCACCCCGCCCCCTCCCCGCTGCTGTCCTAGCCGCGTTCTGCTGGTGGCCTGACGCTGCTGCGCTGGGACTGGAAGTCGCAGCAGGCACCGGGCTGATTTCTCCTCCGGCGAGATCCGGCGTTGACTGCGACGGGGCTTTATCCTCGCTGTGGCGGCAGAACTTCTCTGCAGTTTGCAGACTACAACCACGAGTCTGGTTGGTGTTTATTTTGATTCTCGAGGACACACAATAGCAGTTTTCTATTATATGGTCCCGGGGGAGGCAGTTATCCCGTGAGCGGTGTGTGCGGATTTCTTTGAAACTTTCATTGTTTTATTACGGCCTGGACTGGCCGCTGCCGGGTTTTGGAAAACCATCCATGCCCCCTGCTGCACGAAAGGTGGCATTTGTGTGTTTGCCCCCCTCTTTTTATTAAAAAGTCATTTATGTATGTCTTTCATTTGTTTGGGGGGGCAGACATCTCTCATTTGCTGTTTCACTTCCCAAATGCCCACGGCAGCGAAGGCTGACCCAGAAGATTGGAACTCAATCCAGGTGTCCCCCCGCTGGATGACAAAGACCCAACTACCTGGAGCCCTACCGCTGTCTCCCAGGGTGTGCGTCGGCAGGAGCTAGAGCCGGGAACAGATCCAGGCCTGGAACCGAGGCACTCTGCTGTGCCACGCAGGTGGCCCATGCGGCATCGTCACACCGTGCAGTGTGCCTGTCCCTGGCCTCTCCCTGGGGGGTCTGTAGTGTCCCCTGGACCAGCATCGGCAGAACCTGTGTCTGATGAGACCTTGGCCAAGAGGCCGAGTCCCAGCCACAGACTCACAGTGCATGAAGACAAGTCCCACAACGAAGACCGGGGTTTCCCACACAGGACACCGCACGGCTTCCCTCTACTGAACACCATGGTCAGGTCTGCGAAACGCTTTGGAAACCCGCACCGCCCTCACCCTCATCTCACCAAAGAATCACCACTTCCATCGTGAGCGGAGAATTGAAATCATCTCAGAATGTCACGCAGACTGCTAGAACTTCTTTATGACTGTGGCTGAGCCGATGGTACCATCGCTGAGTAAATAGACCCCTAACAACAGGCACACGTGTCTCCCTCCTCTGTGAGCCCAGCCACTGTCTCTTTGTTGTTTTCAGAAACTGTGAAACTTCCAAGTTACTCTTTTGTTTTAAAAAAGAGTTATTCATTTATTTGAAAGAGTTACAGAAAGACAGAGGGAGAGAGAGATCTATTTGCTGGTTGCAGAAGCCAGGAACCTGGAACTCCATCTGGGTCTCCCACGTGGGTGCAGGGGCCCAAGGACCTGGGCCATCTTCCACTGTGTCAGCAGGGAGCTGGATCAGAAGTGGAGCAGCAGGGACTTGAACCGGTGCAGGGGCAGCCTAACCCCCTGCGCCACAATGCTGGTCCCCTTCCCAGTTATTCTTGAATCCTTGAACCCTTGTTTCTTGCTGACTGTTGAGGGGAGGGTTCTGGGGCCAGCTGGGCGGCTACTGTGGTGGGGGCTGCTGCAGTGAGGGGTACGGCACACTCAGGCCTCACTGGGCCCCAGTGGTCCTGGCGCCGCTGTCCTGTGTGGATCAAATCTGGGTTCTCCCCAACACCGCATGCCTGCCCCCGTCTGGACAAGCTGCCGGAGCTCCTGGGGAGGTTTTTCTTCTTCAGTTTGGCTCCTCCTGTGTCCCCCTTTTTCTCACCAGGGCAAGCATTTCCCAGTGTGCTGTGGGGTGCCAGGAGCCCAGAGTGGAGCCCTGGACCCCCAGAGAGAGCGCGCAGCACCGTGGCCAGGTGGCAGCGAGCCCCAGGACCCCGGACTCCTCTGCCTGCATCCACAGGGCTCCTCGGTGCGCTCAGGCAGAATGCAGTTCTCAGAGCAATTCTGGGGAGGGTCTTTTCATCCGTCCCTCCCCACCCCCACGCCACCCCCGTGATTGGTGGGCAGAGACTTCTGAACTCCAGTGTCAAGGACCACCTCTCGCTGGAAGTCTTAGCCCGCTCCTCCCTCCTCCTCCGTCAGCTGCTCTGTGAGCAGGTGCTGTCCCCTGGCCAGCTCCATCCTCCCTCCCGCTCCTCCTCTGCTCCCAAAACTCCGGAAGCGGCTTCAGGCCTCACAGGGGGTTGCAGCACCCTCCAGATGGGCCCCGCCTGCAAACTCCTCCCCACCCAGCCTCTGAGAACCTGAGGAGCAGACCCAGTCCTACCTCCTCCAGGCTGGCCACCAGCACAGACTGTTTTCCTTGCTGGGAGCTAGTTCCTCGGCCGGGAGGGTCCACGGCCATGGAGAAGCGGGTGCAGGTGTCGTTAAACCAGCTTCCGGCTGCAGAGCGAGCTGAGTTTGAGCTGCAGATAACTCAGCGTGCAGTCGGCTGCGTCTTCCCGTCGCTGGAAGGACCTGCTGAGCCACGACAGCCTTCTCACCCCTGCAGCAAGGGTTCCCAAACAGGGGCGTGGCCTTGGGAAAGGAACCCAGGGACTCACTTGAGGTGCGGTGGCAGGTGCCCTGTGAGGATTGCCCTCCTGCGTCCGCGTCTCAAAGTGCAGCCGCACTCACCCTTAGGAGCTCCGCATCCCTGCTTTTAGATTGCGTAGAGGATCCGCAGTGACAAGTCCTCGGGAATGCAGGAGCCGCACCTACTGCTGTGAGCACTCCGGCTTCTGACCCTTCCCATCGTGGCAGGGGTGCGGGGAGAGACGGCTTCCACTTCCCAAAGCCACGGGGGAGCCATCAGCCCAGACTCCCATGGGTGCCCTCCCTCGTGGGTGCACCTAGATGGAGAGTGGACATCAGACAGAGCAGCGAGCTCTGTGCCACCCCCACCCCCAGCCTCAGCAATGCTGGTTCTTTCAGGTAAAGGGGTGAGGGCTTCCCTCACATTCACAAAGAGGCGCTGTGCCCTGCACACACACAGGATGGGGGTGGAGTCCAGGTCTTCCTTCCGTTGGTTCACCCCCCGAATGGCCGCCATGGCCGGTGCTGCACCAATCCAAAGCCAGGAGCCAGGTGCTTCCTCCTGGTCTCCCATGTGAGTGCAGGGCCCAAGCACCTGGGCCATTCTCCACTGCCCTCCCAGGCCACAGCAGAGAGCTGGACTGGAAGAGGAGCAGCCTGGACAGAATCCAGTGCCCCAACAGGGACTAGAACCTGGGGTGCCGGCGCCGCAGGTGGAGGATTAGCCTATAGAGCTGCGGTGCCGGCTTCAATATATCTTGCTTTTCTCTTTGCCTTGTCTGCTTGGAAATTCTTCTTCCATGTGAGACAGGGAACCGGGATAATCGCTTCACCACCTCTGCTGTTTCACCCCTAAGGCCAGTAAGTAGGGAGCTGGGCCTTGGGCCACCCTGGGTGTGGCTCACTGCAGGATCACCCAGAGCTTTCGCCAGGCACTGCCAGCAACAACAAACTTACCAGTGCATGGGCACCTGGTGTGCGGGGATGTGGGTGGTGCGTGGGTGTTTGTGTGTGGGTCTGTGTGTGTGTGGGCACAGGTGTGCCCAGGTGGGTAGTGTGGCTTTCCCTGGATGCCCCGCTGGGTGGCGCTACAATGCAGGTGTCCTCCCAGGTCCCTGCGGGCTTCCCTCTGGGTCAGCAATCTACCAGCCTCTGTCCTGGCCACCTGCCTCGCCCCCACAGTTCTCACAGTTGACCTCCAGGAGTTGACTCCAGGACCAGACACTTCCTAGGTCGGCTGTCAGGGGAGGCTCTGGAACACCGGCAAGAGGATGGCGGCACTGGGGTATTTGTGATAGCCCCGGGTGGGCCGAGCGCCACTGGCCCGCAGGGTCCCATCCGGAGCAGGCGGCCCTGGAGAGAAAAGCAAAGAAAGACAGAGAGGGGTGTGCTGGTGACAGCCTGTGGTGCAGCTCGGAAAGAAGAGCAAGGATTGAGACACAGGGAGTCGCCTCGCCCCTTCCCAGAGCCCGAGAGGGGGGGGGGGCTTTTCCTTTAGAGCAGCCGCAAACAGAAACAAACGCTTCGCTCCTTCTGCAAAGAACCCTCTTCCCATCCACGCACAGGGCGGCCTGGCCCTGCTTCCAGGGCCACTCCTGGGCTCTGGGCTGCCATTGTTTGTTTGTTTGGTGAGGAGGGGGGTTTGCTGCTCCCCTCCCCCAACCCTGCTAAATCCCCAGGGCCTCAGCCTTCCGGAGGAGGGGACTTCAAAGGGCCCGGCCTGTGCCCTGCTTAGCTCCGGCAATGCCCAGCAACCAGGGAACTTGAAAGGGAGCCTCGGCAACTCCCTCGAGAAATCACCAACAATTCTGCACCTCCTGGTCGTGCCAGGAAGGCCCGGGGAGATGCTCGCTGCTCCTGACTTGGGGCCGGTTTTTAACAAGCACCGAAACTGCACTAACAAGCCCTACTGTCCACAGCATCTGGAAAAGTCTGTCCTTCAAGGCAAAGCTCAGCTGAGAAACCGGGCCCCGGGGGGGTGGGGAGCAACTCAGCCGAGATCATCGCCTTGGAAAATAATTAGCTGGAACCCTCGCCGAGCTGCATCATCGGGAAATCGCATTTCTTTGAGTTGCTGGGAAGCACAGCAGAAAAACCGGAGCAGGTTGAGACTGACGTCCTGGGTGAGGGTTTCTGGGGAAAACGACCGGAAGTTGCTCAGCGCTAGGGTTTTCTGCACAGTGGAGCACGAAGGTCTGAACCGGCTCGGCCTGGAAGAGGGCTTCGCTTTACTGGAGAGATGCAGCGCCCAGAGACGCCTGCACACACACACACACACATGCATGCACACACACACGCATGTGACCCTGCACATAGGCACATACACATGCAATGCACACGGGTGCACATGCATGCACACACATACCCACACATGTGACCCTGCACATAGGTACATACACATACAATGCACACGGGTGCACATGCATGCACACACATTCGTGCACATACATACCCACATATGTGACCCTGCACATGGTGCACATGCATGCATGTACACACACACAAACACACACACCCACACATGAGACCTGCACATAGGCACATACACATGCAATGCACACGGGTGCACATGCGTGCACATACATTCATGCACATACATACCCACATATGTGACCCTGCACATAGGCACGTACGCATGCAATGCACATGGTGCACACACGTGCACACACACACACATGCATGAACACACACTCAGCCCTAAGGAGTCCAATCAAGAACTCCCTTCCTGCTGAGCAGAAAACGCTAACCCAGGCCCCAGTTACAGTGCGTAGAGCTGAGCTGCCCCTGGCCACACAGGCATCCCATGCTGGAGCACTGGTTCGGGGCCTGCTCGCTCCATTTCCCACGTGGCTTCCTGCTGATGCACCTGGAAAAGCGGCGGAGGATGGCCCAAGAGCTTGGAGCCCTGCACCCGAGTGGGAGACCCGGATGGAGTTCCTGCACCATTGTGGGGTGACAAAGCAGATGGAGGTGCCCTTTCTGTCTCTGTCTCTCCCTCTCTCTGTGTCACTCTACCTCTCAAATAAATAAGTAAATACATGAAGCTGTCCTGGGGGGGCAGGGGGGGCCTGCAACCCACAGAAAAGTACAGCAGACACCTAGCAGTGCACTCAACAGTCAGTCAGGGACTTTCTGTTCTTTGGATCTGCTGTTGCCAAAAAGCAGAGGCTTGAGCCAAGCAGGGGGCAGGGGCAGCCACAGGGAGGGGCTCAGGAGTAGAGATAAGGCCTTGAGGAAGGTCCATCCCACTCTGCCAGGCCTCTGGGGATCCGCTCTGTTTATTTTCCTTTGGGGCAAGTGGTGCGAATTCTTGGTTCAGTGTGAAGACAGTCTGGGCTGCAAGGGGTCACGTGGCCCTGCAGAACCTGCGGTCACAGTGAGGCTCAGGATGGAAAATGCCCCGGACCCCGCCCAGCAGCCAGGGAGCAGCCCCAGAAGCCGAGGCTCCTCTAACCACGCATCTCCTGCTGCTCTCTTTGGCCCTGGAGGGAGACAGGCCCCTACGTACAAAGAGACTAAAATGTAGGTTTCGCCGGGTTCATAGGTAGGCAACCGCCAAGCACTCCTGTGCCAGTGTTTCGGATATCACCATTCTGTCACCTCAACCCGCATTTCTGCATGCAGTTCTAAGTATAATCTTATTTCCTAAGAGGTTTCTCTGTCTCCAATGAGTCTCATAGAAAACCTACAAACTACTGCACTCAGTTTGAGTTTTGTTATTCTGCTATGGGCCACCACTCTCCCTGGACTGTGAAATACAGGAAACCTGAGCAGGACAGAAAGGCAGCCTACCTCCTGCCAATGTGCATGTGAAATCCTTTGTTTATGAAGATAATCCAGGGGCTTTGGGGCTGCCTGCAGATAAGGAAACGTCCTATGCGCGTTTGAAAACAAAAACACACACATCGGCTCACCCTGGCCTGGAAACCTGCCACCTGCCTTATTAATGGTGTCACAGGGGCTATTTCTCACTGGTTTAACCTGTTCCCAATGCTGTGCCCTCAGGTTCCTTCATATACAGATATAGCAATGGATTAATGTACATATAGGTACATGTAATGTACATATAATTAATGCACATATAATGTAATGTACGTATATGAAAGACAATGGTGCAATGGGATTTTTCAAGTCAGCATCATTCCATATTGATGCTATTTTTCCTTAGGATAAAGCATAGGATTGCTGGCCCAGAGGATATGGACATTGTTCAGTGTTGATGGCTTTACATTTTTCCTTTTCCTATGGCTTTCCAGGGTACCCCTCCCAACGTGCCCATCCAGGTCCCTGGGAGCTGTCCCTCCTCACGGTCCTGCCCATCCGGGGTCTTCATCAATCTCAGAGGAAAATGCCCTAAAAGTCAGCACTGGCTGTGCCCTAAATGAGGTGGTGCACCTGTTGTGTTGTCTTCTCCATAATGTTCTTTAATTTCCAGTGGCTCCACTGTAATAATAGACTATTTTATAAATTATTTACATGAAGCCTTAGTGTTAAATTAGCTTTCAGAGGTGAGGGAAATTGCTTGTGATCAGAGATTTAGGAAGATTTACTGTGGGGCCAGTGCTGCGGAAAGCTAGGTTAAGCTTCTGCCTGCTGTGCTGGCAACCCATATGGGCACCAGTTCAAGTCCCAGGGGCTGCACGTCTGATCCAGCTCTCTGCTGAGGCCTGGGAAAGCAGTAGAAGATGGCCCAGGTGCTGGGGCTCCTGCACCCACGTGGGAGACTCGAAAGAAGCTCTGGGTTCCTAGCTTTGGCTTGGCTCAACCCCAACTGTTGTGGCCATTCAGGGAGTGAACAGATGGAAGATCTCTGTCTCTCTCTTACTGGTGAATGGCAGGGTTCTTGTCTTGGTGCAAGAAAGAATTCAGGCGTGAGATAGACAGTAGTGGGAGGTAAAATAGCAAGGTTTATTAGGGAAGGGACATCCGTAAGGACGGTTGGGCACCTCTCCAGACAGGACCTGAGAGAGAGTGAGCAGTTGCTCAGACTGGGGTGGGGGGGGGGGGAGTGAGGTTCCATGGTTGAGTGGAGAGAGTACACCTGGCCAGGCAGACGGGCGGCTCAGCAGAGAGGCAGAGGGCTGAGCGGGCAGTCCAGTTGAGGCCGGAGGTTTTTAAGGAGATGGGTCTCTGTCTTCACACATCTCCTCCTGAAACAAAGGACTTTATGGCTGTAAATATTAAGAAGCTCCTATCTGAGTTTTCCCTTGAAGGTATCAGACAGGAGGAAGCCTAGCTGGTGCAGTCCTGGGTTCAGAGGAAGGGTGAGCAGGACCCCCTGGAGAATGGGGATCCTGAGCAGGGTGTTTGAAATGCAGATACTGGGCTGCATCTGGGAGATTGTGGAAGATTTGTCAGGCAGAAGGGACGGGGACCCCCACCTGGCAGGTTATTGGATAGGAGGGGGCAGGGCAGGATGCGGACACGGGGCTGCCCCTGAAACGTTATCGGGATGACTTTGAGATGCAGATGCAGATGCTGGACATAGACGTCTTCTCTTTAGGCCTTTATGTCACACACACATAAGCTCATATCTGACTTCCTACCTAACATCTCCCTCTCTCTGTAACTCTGCCTCTTAAATAAATAAATAAATCTTAAACAACAAAAAAGGGTTAGTGAAGATTGCAATGCAGAAAAAGAGGGGTAGAATAAGCAAAAAGTCTTGAAAGTCTAAGATTCACAGAACAGGGTGATGTGGGTGACAACAGGCAGCCAGCCAAGAGTTCTGCCCCTGGAAGACCCCGGATGACGGGGTTGAAGGCTAAGACTTCCAGCGCCCTGCGGGAGAGGCGGAGCTGGGAGAGCCAGGCCTGAAACAGCTTCCCAGTCCCTGGCAAGAGGTGATGAGGGCTTGAACCGCACAACGCCAGGGGCTGCACACGGAGACAATCGCAAGCCTCGGCGAGGGACGGGGAGGCGAGGGACGGGGAGCTGGGCAGTGCAGACGCCGCTGCAGCTCCCCGTGCAGGAGCAGCTCCACTGGGCTCCAGCAGGTTTTTCCAGCTCAGCTCTTTGTGAAAAGTAAACGCCAGCACGGGTGCATTGCGCGATTCCTCCCTGGACAGAGGTCGTGCTGGGCTGGGCTGGGGCGGGGCTGGCGGAGCGAGGGTGATTTCAGCCTCGGGGAGCACTGTGCTTTTCCAAAACATCAAAAAATGCAAGTTTCATTTGTAGGTCAGTGTTTTTCAAGAAGACAAAGCAATCACAATTGAAGAGGAAGAAAAATAACACAGAAGCCGCCGACCCCTTCACTCAGTCACCCAGAACGTGGCGGCCGGACCAGCACCGTCCCTTGGTCCTCGTTTCTTTTCTCTGGGCCAAGTGCATTCCCACCGTTGTCCTGTTCACTTCGGAGCCCTGTCCCAGCGGCTGAGCAGGGTAGCACTGCGAAGATTCCTGGGCAGCCTCTGGCTACAGACAACGTGCCCCGTCCTCCCGACCACACGGGGTCATTTTCTGCACCTGCTGGCACATGCCGGCCAGCAGCGGGGGCTGTGGTGTTCTCCAGGCAAAGGGGGAACAGTCCAAGGGCTCAGAGTAAGAAACAACAAAGACCATAAAACCTGGTGCCATTAGCATTCCAGCTGCTCTGGATTCAACCAGGGAAGACCACGCCCCCAGGCCCACTCCCCAGTGGCGTGGGAAGCGGAGGGTGCTGCAGCTACAGCCCAATGGCAGCCCCTGGGCGTGGGTTCCATGACCCTCCCCATACCAAAATCCAGAACTGCCCAAGCCCCTTACATACAGGGGCTCGGGATTTGCTTGGACACCTATCTCGTGTCTCAGACCCACTTCCTGCACCTGCCACTCCTCAAAGTTCAGCTTAAATATGCAGGGTGCCAGCAAGCTATAGGTTAGGGTAACATGTCCCGAAAACTGCCAGTCTTGCATAAGCAAACTCATCTGTAGGACAAGAGACAAGGGACGTGGTCCTCGTGAAACCAAACCCAGATCCGAGCGCCCCTATGCCGCGAGGAGTTTGTCACCAGGACCCAGCGGCCCAGCCTCCAGCCTCACCCTTCCTTAGCGCTGCTAACTAGCCCACTTGCTAACTCAGTGAATGGAGGGAGGGTGCAAGAGGCCCAGGCCAGGCCTGTTATCTCAAAGGGTCTCCTGTCCAGGGAGGTCTAGCTGAGGTCAGGAAGCAGCTACCACCGGCTCGAAGCCCCTCATCATGAAGAATGTGATACTGCTAAAAGGCCGAGAGCACTTCTGACCAACTGGGACCTGGGCCAGAGCAGAACCAGCGCAGCCCCTCCTCTCCCGACTGAACCAGGAGGTCCACGGCCCGAAGCAGTGGCTGCCTGGCTCCTTGCTCTGCGCTTTACAAAGCAGCACCTGCTTTCTTCCACCGCCCAGAGACCAGCGATTGGTTTTCTGGGCGTCAGGGGAATGCACCCCGTGAGGGGGCCCTACAGCAGCTCCTGCAGACCTGTCCACCCTGCCCCCACCCCGCCCTGCCCCCTGCGAGTGTTTCCCATCATTTGTCAGACATTTCTCTGCTAATCTCCTCTTTATCTCCAGGGTGCTCTTGCTATTCAAAATGTTAAAGGGGATTGTTAATAATGAGCAACGGGGAAGCACACTTTCTGAAAAACATTAAAAAAAAAAAAACAGTGGAAAGAAATGCATCTGAAATTCCAAGTGCGTGCTTGGATGGTGGAGTTATGGCGCGTGCTTTCCAAGCTAGCTTTTGTGAATTTTTTTTTTAGCATGAATGTGTAACACTTTTCTGAAGCTAGTGGAGAGTACCATCAGCTTTGGGAACCAAAAAGACCACGCCGGCGAAGACCACGCCGGTGAAGCCCACGCTGGTGAAGCCCACGCCGGCGAAGCCCACTTAGTGTCCAGGCGGCCAGCACCACTTCACGGCGTGAGGAACTTGGAAACAAGCGCAGCGCGTGCTCAATCGAAGCATCTGCTGACTGCTGCCCTGCGGTAGACTCGCGCTGTGTCGGCTACAAAGCAGGAGCCGCCCTGCTGCGGTTAGCACGGGCGTGCGTACTTGGTATCAGGAAGACTTTCCCAGGGCTGGGTGAGGGCCCTGCAGGTGCACAGGAGAGGAAGCCGCCTGTGGCAGGCCAGGAGCTGCAGAGCTGCGAGGCAGGGGGGCCTGCCCGGCTTTGTTTCTGTTTTCCCTTCTCTCTCTCTCTCTCTCTCTCTCTCTCTCTCCCTCTCCCTCTCCCTCTCCTTCTCCCTCTCCTCCCAGGGCACTTCCTGGGTGTTGAGTTCCTTTCTCCTTTCAATGGATGCTAATCACATTTGGAAGCCACAGCCTCCCCAGGTTCATTGGGACCCCATATTGGGGTCTGGAGATAGCAAAGTTTCCAGTCCTGGGACACTTTTCGCCTCCTATTTTCAAACAGAGCTGCTAATTCCTGGGAGAAGAGATCAAAAAAATTTAAAAATACCATCTGCCTCGCCCCCCCCCCAAAAAAAAACACCACTTGATCAAGGGCCGCGGACCTTCATGAAAATCAACTCCACGAAATTAAAGCCCCTTGATATGCCTCCTTCTTAGGGCGGCCACATAAAGCCCCAGGCATCCGGTTAGATCTGGTTAGGTTTGAACCTCAGATGGACAGCAAAACTGTTCTTGTTTCCAGTGTAAACATGTCCCCTTCCCACCCCAAGCACAGAGTCTTTCTCCAGTGGGAAGAGCCTGTCTCTGCGCCTTATCACTGTCACAGCGTAGATAAGAGCAGAGGTAGAGTTTGCACACAGACCACACACACACACACACGCGCGCGCGCATTCGAGGCGTTTCTTCGAGGCCTGGTGATCTCGCTGTGTTTGGGTGAGGGGCACCTTCGCACAGGTGACTCCTTTGGGTCCGGTCTGTGGGACCCTGTGCAGGAACTCAGTCCAGACCTCCCACCTTCCCAGCACTTCTGTGTAGCAGCCGCTGGAGGCTGCCTGGGAGCCCAGAGAGAAGCCCCGCCCACGTAGGTCTCCGTCCTGTGACAGGCTCTGCTCTCCTGGGGTGGGGAGGGCATCTAGGGCCGCCGCTGCCCTGCCCGCTACAGAAAGTGCCTGGAGCAGCGGCCAGGTGGGTGAGCCGTGGAACGGAGCCCAGGGGAGAGGGAGAGAGAGCAGGACAGAGCGCGGCTGCCATCCCACCCCTAAACCTGCTAGTCCAGTTCCTACACCCACACAAGCGAGGTGCGAGCTTTCTTGAGCGTGTGGGGGATGGGGCAGAACTCACCTGCTCACGGGCACCGGGGACAGGAGAGGCCACACAGGAGGAGGCCCTGGCAGCTGGGACAGAGTTTGGAGTTCTGCATTTGGTATCCAATCAGTTCTTGCGCCTACCACCTGCCAGCCGGGGGGTCTTGGACAAATAGCTTAGTCCCTCTGATCGTGGGTTCCACATTTTAGAAAGAGAAGGCTAACCCTGAAGGCAGGCTCTCCAGTGAAGCGCATGTCAGCTGCCTCCAAAGGGAAGGGCTCCGTTTCTCTGAAATCCACTCTTCCTAGGAGTACACCAGGAAAGACATTCATGGAGCTCCCCACAGGCAAGCACTGTGGAGCCGGTCTTCCTGGTGTCCCCACTACTTTCAGGCGGGGAGGTGGTGCAGGGAGGAGGGGACAAGCCTAGCCAGCCTAGAACCCCCATTGCCTCTCACTGTATGTGCCTCCCCCCACCCCCGCCACACATACACCCCTGGGCCATCCATTCTCAAAGTCAACATTTAAAAAAAATGCTTATACATTTACTTTCAGCTACTTGTAAGGCAGAGTGACACAGAAAGAGAGAGAGAGAGAGAGAGAGAGAGAGAGAGAGAGAGAGTTCTTCTAGGCACTGGTTCACTCTCCGAACGCCAGCAGCAGCCAGGGGAGGGTCGAGACCAGAGCCGCAACCCAGAGCTTCATCTGTCCCCAGGGCAGATGGATGCTGGTGCCTCCCCAGGGCGCTGGCAGGAAGCTGGTTAGAAGCACAGTAGCTGGGACCTGAACTGGCACTTGGTGTCCCAAGTAGAGGCTTGATCTTCCGCACTGAAAGCTATCCCAGAGCCGACTTCTGTCACGGGTCAGCGGCAAGCCATCTGTCTATTTTTGTGCACAACTGGATGACCCAGCTCCTTGACAAAGGGCCGGGTGACTTCCTGCTTCACTGAGCCCTTCAAAAGGAAAAAAGGCAAATGTGGAACTTTTACCCAACTGTATCCCGAAACCTGAGTGTGCCGGCAGCGAGGACTTCCCCGGGGTGAGCTCACTGTGTCAGCTCAGATGGATTCGTGCCAGACACCCCCAGGGAGAGCCCAGCCCAGATCCCCCGCACTGTGGGGTGGAGCTGTGGAGCGTGGTCTTCAGCTGCCTGGGGCCAGCCCGGCTCACCCGGAGCTGACGGGCGAGGGCAGAGCCCAGCACAACAGGGAGATGGAGAAGGTCTGGTGGTCTCAGAGTGGCTGCTCCCCAGACAGGAAGGGTAGCTGTAGCCATCAGCCATGGCTGTCTTCTACCCCGGAACTAGGAAGAGAGGTGCCCCCCATCCTTGGCACCGTCTAAGCTGTCTGCAGGAAGCTGCACCTGGGTCACCAACAGAAGGGACTCGAGGAGTCTGTGACCTGGTGTGGCTGTGAGTGAGACCTGGTGTAGCTGTGAGACCTGGTGTAGCTGTGAATGACACCTGGTGTGGCTGTGAGTGAGACCTGGTGTGGCTGTGAGACCTGGTGTGGCTGTAAGTCTGACACCTGGTGCTGCTGTAAGTGAGACCTGGTGTGGCTGTAAGTGAGACCTGGTGTGGCTGTGAGTGAGACCTGGTGTGGCTGTGAGTGAGACCTGGTGTAGCTGTGAGTGACACCTGGTGTGGCTGTGAGTGAGACCTGGTGTAGCTGTGAATGACACCTGGCGCGGCTGTGAGTGAGACCTGGTGTGGCTCAGTGGTTTGTTCAGCGGGTGGGACATTTTATCCATTCCAAGAGCACCGTCCCAGGCTTTTCCCACAGAGCATCGCTCCACCATCCCAGATTTAACCCAGAAATTAGGAATGCAGATGACTCTTTGTGTCCCCAGTGGCTCCAGCCAGAAACAATTATCCACTTGGCTCATTAAAACAAGTAACAAATGGCTAATTGTCACTACAATCAGCCAAGTGCTGGTTCAGTTACTCGTGCCTAGGAATCAGGAATATAAAGAGGGGTTGGCAAGAATAAAAAGGAATTAAAATTCAGCCACCAATAAATGGTCTATCGTTTTGTTTCTTATTCTCTTCCTTTGTGTGTTTCATACAAAGAGAGGTGCCACAGGGTGACCCCTACGCTCTTTTGTGTCTTCCAAGCGCTGTGGTTCACGGCGAAAGGAGACGCACAGGGCCTTATCCATGCGCAATCCATGCCTTGGACACCCTCCTAGGCTGTGCCCCTCCCCCACCACTGCTGGAAGCCAGGTGACCAGAGGGCCCAACCGCAGGTGTCAGCCCCACCCCACCTAATGGGATTCGCCGCTCCTGTTTCTCCACCCCCCGAAAAGTCTAACAGGACCTGCTTCCCAAACACGTGCTCGCTCGCTCTCCAGATCTCTCTCTCTCTCTCTCTCTCTTTTTCACTCTCTGTCTCTGTAGATCTCTCCCGACGCTCTCCCCCGCCCCAGGCCTATGGCAGATCCCCCGTCAATAAACCCTTCCCCTTAGCTCTGGTGTTTGGTGTGTTTTGGGGTGGCCTTACACACAGAATCCTATCCAACAACACTTACATTCTCCTGGAATTCCCAGGAGGGGACAACACGCCCTCCCTACATTTCTAGAAGTTTCCAGAGCCTGACCCGGCTGCTCAGGTCTCAGCCTGCGCTCCTGCCTTCTGTCTTGGCCCCAGGCTGCCACCAGCCTGAGTAATTGGTAAACAACAGACTTTGTTCTTCACCGCACAGAAGGCTGGGAAGGCCACCGAGGAGCCAGCTGACCGGCGTGCCGCCCTCTGTGTGTCCTCACTGGCGAAAGGGCCAGAGTCTCCCTGCAGCCCGGCACAAGGCCCTCGTCCCATCCCTGGTGCCGGAACCCTCTGCCCCCACCTCCTCCTAGGGACTCCTCTCCCCACCGCACTGGGACTAACTTTCCACTGGAAGCAGGAGAGAAATAAAGGTGCCAACCACAGCGCCTCCCTCCGCCGCCGTGGCTGTGCGGGGCTCAGACTTGGGCCTCCTGCCGGGCAGCGCGTTCTTCCCTTGATCCTCTGTGCTGGCACGGAGCTTCATTTTCTGTTTTGCCCCGGTTTCCTGAGGCTTCTGTGCAGCAGTCCGTCTCCAGTGGGGACACCCCAGGAGCCTCGAGCTGGCCACTAAGTTCCCTGGAGGGAGCTGGGCGCCGCGGGGCAGTAGCTGGAGCTGCCCTGGGGGACTCCTGCACCCCATAGCAGAGCTCCGGCTCCCTGCTAATGCACCTGGGAGGCCACAACAATGGTCCAAGTGTTTAGATCCCTGCCACCCGTGTGGATGGAGTTCTGGGCTCCTGATCCAGCCAGGGCTGTTGTGGGCATTTGGGGAGTGAACCTGCGACTGGGAGATCTCTCTCTCTCTCTCTCTCTCTCTCTCTCTCTCTCTGCTTGTCTCTTCCTCTCTGTCACTCTGCCTTTCAAATAGTTGAACACATCTTTAAAAAAAATTAGAAATATTAAATGTATGCATATGTATTATTGAATCTTATATTTTACATCTTTTTTATATTTGGGAATTAAATCGAACAAAACACATTGTGTAGAATGATTCAATTTCGTGCCTTTGTGGAACTTTAAGTGTGCAAGTGCTGTGGGCTGGGTTGGGCCTCAACTCCTATTCCAGGCCCTCACCTCATACTCAGAGAAGTGTTCTAAGTCCAGGCACAAACACAACATGCAAAGTGGTCAAGTTCATTTACAAGGTAGGGAAAACTTGCCTTGTCAAGGTTTAAATTTTCCAAACGCCCATTAGCAGCTCAGAAAGCCAGCAGAGTGGCCAGGACACCCCTCCCCTTGTCATGGGGCTCTGGAACAACCCCTGACCTCTGCAGGCGCTGGTTCTAGTCCTGGCTGCTCCTCTTCCAATCCAGCTCTCTGCTGTGGCCTGGGAAAGCAGTAGAAGATGGCCAAGTCCTTGGGCCCCTGCACTTGCGTGGGAGACCTGGAGGAAGCTCCTGGCTCCTGGCTTTGGATCGGCCCAGCTCCAGCCATTGCAGCCAACTGGGGAGTGAACCAGCGGATGGAAGACCTCTCTCTCTCTCTCTCTCTGCTTCTGCCTCTCTGTAACTCCACCTTCAAATAAACAAATAAATCTTAAAAAAAAAAAGAGTGACACATGTCACTGGTTCGTCACCTCCTCTGGGCAGTCCAGGCATGTGGGGATGAGCTGACTTCCTCCAGGGTGCACCTCGGCCCCTCCCGCTGCAGCAGGTGTCACAACCTTAAGTAGTAACTCACCCACACACAGCTCAGCATTCCTAAGTCACAGTGCCTTAGGCCACCGGCACGTGGAAAGTCAGCCTGATTTTCTTGGAAGGAGTTTCTAGACTGACAGCTGACAGCCAGGGACACAGTGGCATTCTGGGACATCTGGGGGACCTGCCCCTTGGTGCTGATGAAGCTGCTCTCTGTCACACAGCCTAACCGCCATCTGCTGTGACGTCGCCAGCCCCACAGAGGGCGTCTCCGCAGAGGAGGGTGTATTTAAAGGCATTCGACAGCAGCTCTGTCTCTTATTTTTAAAGTGATAAGGAGTCCCTTATCTGATGTACCCAGGAGCGCACGGGGAAACACGAAGTCTGTTAAAAGATACAGATACACTGGGAGTGAAGCAGCGGATGCAAGGCCTCTCTCTCTCTCTGCCTCTCCCTCTGTCTGTAGCTCTACCTTTCAGCTAAATAAACAAAATCTTTTACAAAAATACTGATAAAACACCTTAATGGATAAAAAGTTACAAATAGATATAAATAACCAAAGATACAAATTGCAGAATTTGTTGAAAGTAGAATCACCATTTAAAATAAAAGATTTATTCTACTCAAAAGGCACAGCAAGAACGAGAGAGAAAGAGAGAGAGAGAGAGATCTTCCATCCACTGGTTCACTCTGCAAATGCAGGCAACAGCCGGAGCTGGGCCAGGCTGAAACCAGGAGCCAGGAGCTTCATCCGGGTCTCCTACATGAGAGGCAGTCCCAGGCACTTGGGCCATCACCTGTTGGTTTCCTAGGAGCATTAGCAGGGAGCTGGATAGGAAGTGGAGCGGCTGGGCCTGGAACCAGCGCCCGTATGGGATGCTGGTGTTGCCAGCAGTGGCTTAAGCCACTGTGCCACAAGGATTGCCCACCGTGTTCACTTTTTTTTTTTTTTTTTTGACAGGCAGAGTGGACAGTGAGAGAGAGAGACAGAGAGAAAGGTCTTCCTTTGCCGTTGGTTCACCTTCCAATGGCCGTCGTGGCCTGCGTGCTGCAGCTGGCGCACCGCGCTGATCCGATGGCAGGAGCCAGGAGCCAGGTACTTCTCCTGGTCTCCCATGGGGTGCAGGGCCCAAGCACTTGGGCCATCCTCCACTGCACTCCCTGGCCACAGCAGAGAGCTGGCCTGGAAGAGGGGCAACCGGGACAGAATCCGGCACCCTGACCGGGACTAGAACCCGGTGTGCCGGCGCCACAAGGCGGAGGATTAGCCTAGTGAGCCGCGGCGCCGGCCATCTGTATTCACTTCTGATGTGAGACAAACCTGTCTTTTGGGTGAGGCCTTGCTGGCGTTTCTCACCATCGTTCTGCAAAACCCGCCTCTTCATGGCGTCATCAAAATGTTCAGACGCTGTATCCCTGACGTGGGGCGAGACCTCAGAAACACCGAACACAGCGGCTGGGGAAACTCTTCCAGATTCTCACATTCCTGAGCCCCCCGCAAGCATCCACAGCTGCCTTGGCTGCACTGAAGAGCATGTTTTAAAGACTTGATCTTTCCAGAACACTTGTCTTTGTCTTTTTGGTTTGCTTTATTTTCATTTATTTGAAAGGCAGGGAGACAGACATCTCCCACGCACAGGTTCACTCTGCATGGGCCTGCCACAGCCAGGGCTGGGCTAGGCTGAGGCCAGGAGCAAGGAACTCACTCTGGGTCTCCCTGCATGGGTGGCAGGAACGCAAGGGCTTAAGCCATCAGCAGCTGCCATGCAGGGTGCACACAGCGGGAAGCTGAAACAGGAAGTGGAGGCTGACTTCCTTTTTTTTTTTTTTTAAAGATTTATTTACTTATTCAAAAGGCAGAATTATGGAGAGGCAGAGCCATCAGGTTCACTCCCCAGATGGCTGTGCCGATCCAAAGCCAGGAGCTCCTCCCGGGTCTCCCACATGGGTGCAGAGGCCCAAGCACTTGGTCCATCCTCTGCTGCTTTTCCAGGTGCGTCAGCAGGGAGCTGGATAGGAAGTGGAGCAGCCGGGACTTGAACTGGCGCCCACATGGGATGCCGGCACTGCAGGCAGTAGTTTTACCCGCTGTGCCATTGCGCTGGCCCCGGAGGGCTGCCTTCTAATCCAGGCTCTCTGATACCGGCCGGGGTGTCCCCCGTGCTATCCTACCTGAGCACCAAAGGCCCGCCCCTCATCTTTAGATACAATAACATCCTCATTTCTGCTCTCGTATTTCCTAGATGCACGTAGCAATTATATTGTGAGGTCATCAGAATCAAAATAGAGTTGCTGGTGTCAAACCTTAACAATAAATAAATAGAGTGGGACGGGGAGGTCCCGGAGGAGGGGATGCCGTCACGGAGGGCTCTGTAGGAGCCGCGCCTCGCACAAACGCTGCTGCCACTGAGCGCAGAAGGTAACATCTGCAAGGCCCACACGCCCCCCCCCCCCCCGCAGCGGGCACCGCCCTTGTGCCGACCCCTGGAGCCGAGGCTTATCATCCATGAGCCACTCCTGCAAACCTCCTCATTTGCTTTGCAAAATTCCCCTCGCACCAGCCTCCTTCAGCCGGTGGGGCTTGCTACAGCGTGTGTCTGTCCACTGCGATGCTGCCCAAATACACCAAGTGGTCATTGGCCAATCTGTCTTTGGGGTTGGTAATAATAACCCGCACAACCAGCATGAACGGGCTCGACAATCAGAAGAGGGGTCCTTCAGACAGCAGCCCACTCTTGCCCAGTCACGGGCCATGTTGAGTCTCTTGCAGGGGGCGTGGGGAGCATTGGTCAACCCAGCGGGCGGTCAGGAGAGCTTGTGTCACAGAAGGAGCAGTCAGACCAGCACAAGAATCCTCTCTCCTCCCCGCCTGCGTCGTGGCACACGCACCCCTCTGCAGCTCCTGCCAGTCTGTGAGCCACAGGTGGCTGCCATGACAGAGCCACAGGTGGGTGCCATGACAGAGACCCCCTCCTGGGCTTCATGCATAGTTGGACTTTTCTCCGGTCACTGCTGGGGAGGCCCTGGGGCACGTCCGAGCACGTCCTGGGACTGTCTCCACTTCCCTTCTTTCCTCTTTTCTCTCGGAGCAGCCAACACGTTTGGATCTTTGAGATGCCACACGGGACATCACTGTGACTCACCCAGCACCCTGCTGAACCTTTCAGTCTCACTCTCCAGACATCTTATAAAAGTTGTGACCCTCTTTCTCTCATTTAGAGTCGTGAGATAGCTAAATTCCCATTCCACTAAATATTGTTTCTTCATCACCATTTTAAATGACTTTGAGGGATGGTGCTGTGGGTAGAGCCGCTGCTTTGAACACTAGCATCCCATAAGGACGCCAGTTCGAGTCCTGGCTGCTCCACTTCCCATCCAGCTCCCTGCTAATTCACCTGGGAAAGCAGCAGAGGATGGCCCACGTGCTTGGGCCCCTGCACCCATGAGGGAGACCCAGATGAGGCTCCTGGTTCAACCCTAGCCATGGCAGCCATCTAAGGAGTGAACCAGTGAATGGAAAACCTCTCTTTTCTCTGTCGTCGTCTCTCTCTCTATCTCTGTAAGTCTGCCTTTCAAATAAATAATAAATAAGTCTTCCAGTGCATGGAAATATAGAGAAGGGAAGAATTAATCAATTTCTCTGTCATTCTTTCACTTTTTAATTTTTAAGTCTGTATCAACAGCCTTGCAATTACCCAAGGCTGGTATCAAAATTCCACTCAACTCTGTAAGTAAGATACAATTACTGAAAAAAAAAAAAAAGAAAGAAATCACCATCAGTCTTGGTTGCGATGCAAGTTAGAAACAACTATGAGGACGAATCAGAAGAGCAGGATTGTGGGGAATAGGGACGTGTGCGCGTGCGTGTGTGTGTGTGTGCGCGTGCACGCGTCGCCATAACCAATGTTACAGTGCTAATGTGACTCCACGCAGACTCCCCGCGGGGTTCTCTTTTGGAATGTCCAACGGGAGTTAAAAATTCACCTGGAAAAGCCAACAGGAAAGCTGTCGGCCAGCTTCAGAGCCTCAGCCCTCCCACACCCCACCCCACCCCCGTCCCTGCTGCAGGGATGTGATGCAGGCCAGCAGGCCAGAGGACAAGGACGTGGGTGAGCGGAGACGGGTCAGCGAAACAGGGCAGCGCCCTCCCAAACAGCCCAGGGCGGGAGGCGATTCAGTGCTGCGGGAAGGCGGGTGCCGGAGGCGGCCGTGGAAGCCCACGTCGGTCACCGCGGCGCCTGCGTCTGGGGGGGATCACCCAGGCATTTTTAGCAGGTGGCTCCTGCCGGGGCTCGCTGGGTGGTCCCAGCTTCGCGGTGGCTGAGGCCCGACACTGCTCATGTTCAGGTCTCAGTTTGCGGCCTTAGAAGGTCACAGGGCTCGGACCTGCTGGCTCCACCTCCTGCGCGCGTCCCCGCTCCTGGTCGCCTCACTGGGTCTGAACTCAGGCATGGCGCAGGCCAGAAAAGACCGAAAAAGTTCATCTGTATGTGAACTATTAGGGTATTCCCAGGCACCCTGTAAACAGGAGAGACCTCAGACAAATCTCCAGAGTAACAGGGGCAGCGCTGCGGGGGGCCGCCCCCCACCGTGGGAAGCAGCCCCCACCCCCAACACAGCAGGTGCCCAGGTGCCCGCTGCTCCCGGCTTTGATCTGGCCGAGCTTCGGCTGTCTCAACCGCTTCAGGAGTGAAGCAGTGAATGAAAGATGCGCTCTCTCTCTCTCTCTCTCTCTCTCTCTCTCTATTAAATTGATAAATAAATATGATCAGACACCAGCAGAGTCCAGAGGGTTGGGTATTATATATATAATATATACATACACACCCCACACACATACACCATTGAAAGAAACCAAACTAACCTAAATCCTTTAATCTGTGTGTTTACAGCTGACCAAAGGCTTAAATGAGTAATAAATCGGAGTTATAGAAGTGTCAAAGGAAATTTCAGAAAGGAAGAATCTGTGGTCTGCATGGGAAACACCTCTACCGTGGAATTACTCACAAAAGAAAATATTGAGTGGTTGTTTTGGGTCTTTAAGATTAAGCGGAAAGCCGAAAGTAATAAAAGAAAACAAAATCCCCAGGAAAAACGCTGACCACAAACGCAGATAGAAGGTGAGGATTCATCTGTTTCAAGAACTTAGAGAAACGCTTGTTAATCACAGTCTTATTTAAAATTGCAAAACCGGCCAGCGCCGCAGCTCACTAGGCTAATCCTCCGCCTTGCGGCGCCAGCACACCCACCAGGTTCTAGTCCCGGTCAGGGCACCAGATTCTGTCCCGGTTGCCCCTCTTCCAGGCCACCTCTCTGCTGTGGCCCGGGAGTGCAGTGGAGGATGGCCCAGGTGCTTGGGCCCTGCACCCCATGGGAGACCAGGAGAAGCACCTGGCTCCTGCCATCGGATCAGCGCGGTGCGCCGGCTGTGGCGGCCATTGGAGGGTGAACCAACGGCAAAGGAAGACCTTTCTCTCTGTCTCTCTCTCTCACTGTCCACTCTGCCTGTCAAAAAAAAAAAAAAAAAAAAAAGATAAAGCGGAAAGCTGAAAGTGATAAAATAAAACAAAATCCCCAGGAAAAACGCTGACCGCAAATGCAGATTGAAGGTGAGCATTCATCTGTTTCAAGAACTTAGGGAAACGCTTGTTAATCACGGTCTTATTTAAAATTTCAAAACCATGGAAATAATCTACAAGTCCAGTGATAAGACAGAGCTGACGATTTTTCTACATGTGTAAAATGGCATGCCAGCTCTTAAAGGCACATTTACTAGACGCATCTAATGTCATGCGAAAATATTCATGAGATAGTGGCAAACAGCGAGGGAAGGAAGAACACACACAAGACATAGTGTGTGTGTGTGCGTGTGTGTGTGTGTGTGTGGTATGTCCAGATATATGTGGGTGGGTTTGCATGTGCACTTAATGCACATGTGTGTTCACGTGTTGTGTGCACATGTGTGTGTGCACTAAAGTGCATGGACATCTCAGCAGAGCAAATAAAAGAAGAGAAAGAAAAAAAAGAAGAAAAGAAAGCAGAGTTATCACACAGTCATCTCTGTGTGATGAGGTCATTGAGAGACGCGGTGACGTTATTTCTTGTGCTTTTACATGTTCTGCAACAACGAGGTGTTACTGTTATCATCAGAGGGCACAGCTAAATAAAAACAAATGTTCAGGGACAAGCACTTGTTCTGGCAGCTGAAACACCAGTTAGCACGTGGGTGTCCCGAGCTGGAGGGCCCGAGTTCGACTCCCAGTTCCGGCTCCTGTCCCCAGCTTCCTGCTGATGCAGCCCCGGGAGGCAGCTGGGGGTGGCTGCCGCGAGTTAGGCTCCTGCGGCCCTTGTGGGAGGCCTGGGTTGAATTCCTGGTTCTCAGCTTTGCTCCTCTGGCCATTGTGAGCACTTGAAAAACACAACAGTCGATGGAAGATCCCTCCTTCTCTCTCTCTCTGTCTCAAGAAACAAAAACTAAAAAACAATATTTGCAAGTTCATATGCAGCATCCTTCTACAAGGAGACTTCAAAAAGTTTGTGGGAAAATAAGCTCATTTGCATGCACAAAAATTTGAAATTCATGCCTAGTTTTCATAACACAAATTTTCATGAGCATTTGAAGACCTTTTGTATGCGTGGATTATAAAAATGGTTTTGCTGGGGCTGGCGCTGTGGTGCAATAGGTTAATCCTCTGCCTGTGGCGCCAGCATCCTATATGGGCGCCGGTTCTAGTCCCAGCTGTTCCTCTTTCAATCCAGCTCTCTGCTGTGGCCTGGAAAAGCAGTGGAAGATGGCCAAGTCCTTGGGCCCCTGCACCCACGTGGGAGACCGGGAAGAAGCTCCTGGCTCTTGGCTTCGGATCAGCACAGCTCTGGCTGTTGCGGCCATCTGGGGAGTGAACCAATGGACGGAAGCCCTTTCTCTCTGTCTCTCCCTCTCACTGTCTGTTACTCTACCTCTCAAATAAATAAATAAAAATCTTTAAAAAATGGTTTTGCACTAGAATAAATTGTCTTTTAATCTAGGTTCTATGAACTTTAAGCGAATTAATGATTTTATTTATTTGAGAGACAGACACCGAGAGGGGGCTCTTGGCTCCTGGTTCACTCCCTAAGTATCTGCGCTCTCCGGGCTTGGCTAGACCGGAGCCAGGACACTGAACTCTGTCCGGATCTCCGGCACAGGTGGCAGTGGCCCAAGTACTTGAGTTCCCCTGCTGCTCCCCAGGGAGCCCACGAGCAGGAAGCTGGAATCGGGCACAGAGCCAGGGTTCTCACCCAGGCACCCCCAGGCAAGCATGCGGGCGTCTTAACCACCAGGCCAAGCGGCTGCTCCGTTTCCCTTGATTCTTTTTTTTTTTTTTTTTTAAGATTTTATTTATGGGCCGGCGCCGCGGCTCACTAGGCTAATCTTCCGACTGCGGCACCAGCACACCAGGTTCTAGTCCCAGTTGGGGTACCGTATTCTGTCCCGGTTGCTCCTCTTCCAGGCCAGCTCTCTGCTGTGGCCAGGGAGTGCAGTGGAGGATGGCCCGAGTGTTTGGGCCCTGCACCCCATGGGAGACCAGGAGAAGCACCTGGCTCCTTGCTTCGGATCAGCGCGGTGCGCCAGCCGTGGTGGCCATTGGAGGGTGAACCAACGGCAAAGGAAGACCTTTCTCTCTGTCTCTCTCACTGTCCACTCTGCCTATCAAAAAAAATTAAAAAAAAAAGATTTTATTTATGTATTTGAGAAGCAAAGTTACACAGTGGGAGGGAGATACAGAGAAAAAAGTCTTCCATCTGCTGGTTCACTCCCCAAATGGATGCAACAGCCAGAGCTGCACCGATCTGAAGCCAGAAGCCAGGAGCCAGGAGCTTCTTCTGGGTCTCCCATGCAGGTGCAGGGTCCCAAGTACTTGGGCCATCTGCTGCTGCTTTCCCAAGCCATAGCAGAGAGCTGGGTTGGAAGTGGAACAGCTGGGACTTGAACCAGTGCCCATATGGGATGCCAGCACTGCAGGTGGAGGATTAACCTACTCCGCCACAGTGCTGGCCCCTCCCTTGAACTCTTGACGTGCCCTGGCTCAGGGTGAGCTTTGCCGTCTTTGTGGTCAGCCCCAGATCAGCTCTGGGTGTTGACCCCACCGTGACTTTCCCCTTCCTCACTTGCTTTCTGCAGCAAACTGATTTTCAAGTCAGGATGAGAAGAAAACCTCATTCCCCCTACGTGTTCTTAAAACAAGGAAGAATCCCTTTTTTTTTTTTTTTTGGTTTCTTTGTGATTTTTTCCGATAAGTCAAAAAGCAGAGAAAATGGTGTCATTTTCCCCTGTAAATCTTTCCTGTCAGTTGGTGATAGCGCATGATTTAAGACTTTTTAAAAAAAATTGCAGAAAAAATTTAAAGCCACGCATCCCACATTACTAAGTACTTGGCAGAAAATTCCTGACACTTCCATTATCTTGGCAAAAATGTTGGGGGATGGGGGACAGAGTTCCCACCCTCTGGTTCATGCCCTAAACACCCTCAATGGCTGAGAACAGGGCTGGGGCCAAAGCCAGGATCCAGAAACCTAACTCGGGTCTCCCTTATGGGCGGCACAAGCCCCGTTACTTGGGCTGGGCGTGGCATTGGCAGAAAGCTGGAGCCAGGGGCAGGTACAGACCCGGGAATGCAGACGCGGCCCTCGGGGCTCTTAACCGGAGTCCCCTGCTCCGCCAACCTTGCCTAGTAAAGAGGACAGTGGCGCATGATATAGCAGCATTAGAACCCGGAGGCTTCCCCACCGCCTTCTGTGGTTTCTGCCGTGTGACTCTCGTGGCACGATGTCTCTGCAGGCCCTTGTGTGTGGTTAATTTTGGAGGCACCTGCTGAAAACGAGATGGGAGACACGTGGGAATTTGCTCCTGACGCGGCTCCGTGTTCGCCGCTCCTGAATTCCATCTTGAGACCCTGAGCACGAAGCCACCCGCCCTGGGGAGCCCCGGCCTCCAGCTGCTGGCCACGTGGGTGGCTCTGCAAATGCACGTAAATGAGCTCAGAGTCTGTGGAGTAAGGAGGAGGGTGGGTGGCTCCGTGGGGCCCACGGGCGTCTCGTTTGGGAGGTGCGGAGTCTCCCATGGATTGATGGGCCCTGGGTTACTAGGAGCAGAAGAACGTTAGCGAGTGCCAGGTCCTCTCTCACAGCTGCCCCGTGGCGCAGGGGACCTGGAGGGCTGGCCTGCGGTCAGTGTCCCCCATGACCCTCGTGAGCCACGTCACGTGGTTGGCCTTGGCGCAGGGAGAAGGCTCTGCCCACTCTGTCCTTTCTCCGTCAGCTGCCTTTCCCGACACGTGGCTCCAGTTAGGGAATCCTCCATCCTAGGAGAGATATGTGATGGGACGGTTTGGCTACGACCTGGTTCCTGAGTTCCTGAAGTCACGGGCTAATGGTGCCAAGGTCATGGGGCCAGTGGGAGGGCCTCAGGTCCCCAGAAGAGGGTTGGGTCTAAATGCTGGGGTGGACCCGGCCTCTCTCTCTACATCCTGGCTCAGCACATGCCTGACAGATGTCCAACCTTCTGGGCTGCCCAGTCAAGGACTTGAACCCATAAAACCAGGAGCTGGGATAACCCGGTCTCTTTGTAGCATGGGTCGCCTCAGATACTCAGTGTGGCAAAGCAGACTGTCAGGTGGCCTTGAGCTGGGACACCCACAGGCAGGCTCTCCAGAGTTCAGACTGAACCCAGCCGTGTGCACTGGCCGCAGGGGGCAGCTCCCAGCCTTGATTGTCCCTGTTGCGCCTGTTCGGCAGCTGCTGGCTCATTTTAAGCTGATGCTGTTACAGCCTGTTTAGCTGTCCCTGAATAGACCACTGACCAAGGGCCCTGGGAGTGCTGAGCCGCTGGGATCCTGGGGGAGGGGGGGCTTCCTCTGCTGCACACGATAACACTGTGCCTGTGCTTGGGGTTTGCAGAAAGACAAGCCTGCTTTATAGGATGGGAGGCAGCCCCCTCCATCCCAGGAAAAAGGAAGCAGCTTTTGGGGCTGTGCTGGGCAAACGTACGTGTCCTCCCTGTCTGACACGTGGCCATGTCTGGGGCTCTGAGCCGGCCCTCGGCCAAGCGAGCAGAGAAGCCTCACGGTGCAGAGCCGGGCTGGACGGCACCACAGAGGGTTGGGGACACAAACCTGGACTTAAGGGTCTGTCTGAAATGGGTGTGGGGTGGGGGAGAGCAGGAGGCTGCAGCCTGGTGGGCACCCCAGGTATGTGAGGGCCAAGTGATGGCAGCCAGGGCACAGCTGAGTCAGGGGACCCCGACTCTGTTCCCTGACCTATGGAGAGAGCAGCTTTGGGGCAGGGCCACGCTGCTGTTTCCATGTTCCCAGGGGCGCCCTGGGCTTTACCACACATTGAAAGCACCCAAGGCTGGGGCCCCCCAGCGTGGCCTCCCCACACTGCCCCCTCCCTGGCCACGCCCCTGAGTATGAGTGAGGCATTGACCCCTGCAGTGCAGTGACATCATCAAAAGCACAGTTCTGCGGTCGAAGTTCAAGGCCCGGCTCCACACCGGTCACGTGCAACCTTCCGAAGGCTGAGGTATCGGCACAGCGGTACACGGAAACCCCCATCCCGTATCAGCCTGCCTGGGTTTGAGTCCCTGCTACTCAGCTTCCAACATGACTTCCTGCTAATGCACTCCTGTGGAGGCAGCGGGTGCTGGCCCGGGCTGGTAGGTCCCTGCCAGCTGAACAGGAAGCCTGAACTGAGCTCCTGGCTGCTGCAGACATTGAAGGAATGAACCAGTGAATGGGAGATCTCTGTCTGTCTGTCTGTCTCTCTGTCTCCCTCATCCTTTTGCCTTTCAGGGAAGTTTTTTTTTAAATGAACAAATATTAAGGAAATACTTCCTTATGAAAAAACTCAAAAACCACAGAAGAGCTGATCAGAAGTAGCTGGAAACAGCACTGAATATCAACGCACAGGGCACTCATTTGCTAATTTTTTTTAATATCAGAACAGCTACTGGGCCATGGTCCCCTGGTTTCCCTGGGACGAATCCTAGGACCAGTGCCCCTGTGGACAGCAAAGTCCCAGAAGCTTAAGTCCCTTATATAAAACGGCGGAGCGTTTGCCCAGCCCTCACACACAGCTGCTGGTAGGTTTTAAATCTCAAGTCATTAGGTGTGGCACAGTGTACGTGCTGTACGAACGGTTGTACTCTATATTGTTTGTGCCCACTGAGTGCAGGCACACTTTCAGAAGTGCTTTTGATCCCTGGTTGGTTGAATTCATGGATGCAGCGCTTTCCTGTGTGGAAGGCTGACTGTGCCGCCCTTCCAGCTCCCTCGTAGCTGAATGCTGCTGCGTGCTGCCAGCTCACGTTTTCCCGTGTGCAGGACGCCACACTGAGAGCCCGAGGACCACGAGCCTCCAACGCACCTGGGAATTTGTCACAATGGCCCGGGAACACCGCACCCTCCCCAGAGGCCAGGAGCAGCCAGTGCACTGGGTCGGAACTGGGGTGGGTGCTGATTCCTGGTGCTTAGTTCTCCTCGCTGTAAGTCACTGGGCAACGACTTTTTTTTTTTAATTTTTGACAGGCAGAGTGGACAGTGAGAGAGAGAGACAGAGAGAGAAAGGTCTTCCTTTGCCGTTGGTTCACCCTCCAATGGCTGCCGCTGCAGCCGGCGCACCGCGCTGATCCGATGGCAGGAGCCAGGATCCAGGTGCTTTTCCTGGTCTCCCATGGGGTGCAGGGCCCAAGCACTTGGGCCATCCTCCACTGCACTCCCGGGCCACAGCAGAGAGCTGGCCTGGAAGAGGGGCAACCGGGACAGAATCCGGCGCCCCAACCGGGTCTAGAACCCGGTGTGCCGGCGCCGCAAGGTGGAGGATTAGCCTATTGAGCCACGGTGCCGGCTGACTTTTTTTTTTTATTTCTGGAGTTTAGCTTATTTTTTGAAATGATTTTCACCAGTCTTTTGTCATCTTTTCAAAATGTTTATTTCTTTTCATTCACATGAAAGGCTGAATGACGAGAGAGAGAGCGCGCGCAAAAGAGATCTCCCAGCTGCTGGTTCAGTCCCCAGAGGGCTGCAACAGCCAGGGCTGGACCAGGCTGAAGCCAGGAGCCAGCAGCTCCACCTGGGTCCCCTGGATAAGTGGCAGGAGCCCAAGCACCTGCCAGTACCTGCTGCCTCCCAGGACGCAGTAGCAGGGAGCTGGATCAGAAGCAGAGGTGGCAGGACCTGACCTGGCTCTCCCACGGAGGATGTGGGTGTACCAAGCAGCGGCTACCCTGCTGCACTGCCACGCCCACCCCTGGGGCACGGTTGAGTGAACCACACCCATCAGGCTGGGTGGCCAGCATTTCCCAGTCCTGGGGTGGAGGGAGTCTATAGAAACACGGACTGGGCACTTGCACACACCTGTGCTGGACTGGGCACTCGCACACACCTGTGCTGTGCCTCTGCCCACCAGCCCTGGCCAGCGCTGCCGACAGCAGTGATGAGCCAGAAGACCAGCTCCTCCTCCACGTGGGACAGAGGGGTCGTGCTCCCTGGACAAGAGACAGTGGTGCTGAAGACCCTTCCTGGAGCCCATTGGCTGACCCTTGCCCAAGGAAAACCCGCCCTGGGTGCCGCCTGACAAATGCCCATCTCTTAGGTGGAGCGGTGGGCTCAGGACGTGCAGCTCTCTCCTCCCTGAGTGAGAGGAGCTTTGCTGGGAGGGTGTGGGGGCCAGAGGGGAGGGCAGGCTCACCCGGCTCTGAGGTCAGCAGATCTGACTCCCAGCTTCCCCGAGTCTCAGTGCCCTGTGAGATGCAACGCCGCGTCCGAGGAGGGCTCAGGCCCCAGTGGGCGGGAGCAGCCCTGGCTGACTCTGCCTCTCGCTACATCAGCTCAGGCAGCTGCCCCCGACATCCTTAAAACTCAGAGTTTCCCAGTGTCTCCAGGGAGCCTGCATCTCACAGCGTGTGGGTATCTCCCAGCTAAGTTTGAGGCAATCCCTTTATATATATATATGTAAGTGGCAAAGCCTTCAGTGCCATTTCTCAGCATAGAAGTCACTCTGGCTGATGGGGTATGCGCTCCCCAGCATCAAAGACTCCAGGGTTTTACGGGGGAGAGGCACAGCGTGTTCACCACGGCACTCCCAGGGGCCAGGGCTGCTCGTGGGCACTGCATTCATGGTCACCTACTTCCGCTCTGCCCATGGCTTCTGTCCCGACCCAGGGCCAGGTATGCCCGTCTCATCTCCTGAGCACTGGCCACTCCGGGCTCCGCCTCCTCCCTGGGCACTGGCCACTCCGGGCTCCGCCTCCTCCCAGTCTTTCCCCCGGGCGCGCTCAGCCCTCTGGCGGGAAGCAGCGTGGCTGCCAGCCAGGTGGCTGCCGGACAAGTCTCTGAGTCAGCAGCTGGCGGTGTGTGGGCCGCCCAGCCACCCACTGACCACGTGGCCGGATCTCTAATCACAGTGTGGCCTCCCCATCAGAAGATCTGGAATGACCCATCCTTTGTCCTTCAAAGTCCCCGCCGTGGGTGTAATGAGTAGATGGCTTCCCCATGCAGACAGCAGCGGCCCTGCCCCGCGCTGTCGCTCTCTGAAACCGGGCCAGGCCGGGGGTGTGACTTCCTCTGTGCCCGCGGGGCTCTGGGTGGGGCTCAGACACCAGGTCCCCACAACCTCACCAGGAGAGCCCCGTGGCCCAGCTCCAAAGTGCCCTCAGCAGTGCTGCTTTCCCCGAGATGTGCTACATGGCACGCGGCATGGGCCCGGCCACCCCTGGGAGGCAACAGACAATGCTTGGTGACAATGATGCCACCGGCACAGCCACAGATGTGTGTTCTGATCCAAGGGACCCTGGACTGACTGTGAAAGCCCTAGAGAGGGCAGGGAGGCTGCGGGGGACCTGGGTGTCCTGGGGTCATGTCAGCGTTGGCCACAGGTAGGTAGGCTGGGCCCCAAACCCATGAGGCCCCAGAGGGACTGTGGCAGGTGCGTGGGTAGGGAGCAATGATCATGAAGTGAGGCCAAGGACTCCTGGTCTCAGGCTGGAAGGGGGAGACGCAGCCCCTGCTGGGGGCTGGGTGTGGGGGTTCAAAGAGGCAGTGAGCAGGATGCCCAGGACTGGCCCCCGGGGCACTTGTCACCCGTGGGAGCCCACAGGAACCCCGACGTCCATTGGCAGCTGCCTGGGCCAAGGCTGTGGCTCTGGGTTTGGTCCTCAAGACCCCGGTGCCCTGGTGGAGAGCAGACCGCCAGCACCAGCCAGGACCAGCTGGAGTGGGCTCTGCAGTGAGACCGGAGGACCGGTGGCCCTCAACGGCTTCCTACGGAGTCTGATGAACGCCAACTCAGGAAGGCCCTGGAACAGGCAAAGCACAGCTGGAAAAGTGAATGACACAGAGACAAAGCATCGATCCCTGCGTCCTGGGACCGAAACCAGGCAGCCGGGAGGGCCCAGGGGGTGGGGGGCAGGCGGGTCAGACCCTCCAAGCTCTCGTCTCTCTGGGACTCACGTGCCCTGCCAGGTACTGGGGTCCCATGGGCAACTGACACTGCCCTTCCCTGCAGCTCAGTGTTAAAATAAACATGTAGGACATGTCCCTGCACCCACCTACAGACGACGCGATGAGAAACCGGGTGGCTGAGTGGCTCCTGGGAGACAGTCCATGGCATCCCCTACTTTTTTTCCCAGTTTTCTCATCCCAGCTTGTCAGGCGTCCCCTGCTCAAGGTCATTGCCAAACAGCCTTTGCCCAAGGAGGGCCAGGGCTCTCGGGAACCACAGCCGCCTGTCCGTGCGGCCCCCAGAGCACTCAGCCACTAGGCAAAGCGGGGTGCAAACCCACAGGAGCAACAGCGAGTGGGAGACACGCTCCCTCCTGTGCCGTCACCCGGGCGGAAACAGGAGGCCACCGGTGAGCCCTCTCCACCCTCCCAGCAGTCCCCCTCACAGACAGGGAAACCGAGGTTCCCAAGGGTGGATTCTGTCCGCGGGGTGCGGAGCCTGCCAGGTGTGGGCTGGGACGGGCACACAGGGACCCAACTCTGGAGCCGCCACGCCCCTGCTCTCACTCCGCACCCCTCCTCCCCCAGTCGGGTTTTCTCTGGGAAGGAGGTCCCCTGAGGGGCTCACACGGCCACATGACGTCCTCATCTCTCAGTGTTCCCAAACCAACACCAGCCCAACAGACAACCGTGCGATTTCTCTCCAGCTCCGCCTGGGGCCTGGGTAAACGCCAGGGCCTGGCCCGCTCTCTCGGCCACCCTGAATTTTCGTGGCCGCGGGGCGATCACCCACATGCGGAGGGTGGGGCTTGCCCTGCTGTCACACGCAGGAGTCAGTCACAGCCTCTGTTCCCAGCAGGCAGCTCTGCCAAAGAGAAGGGATGAGTCAGCAGCAGCCCCAGGGATGAGTCAGCGGCAGCCCCAGGGCTGTCTCGGGGTTTTCTTAGGAAGGAGTTAGGGATGCAGGCTCTGAAGTCAGCTGGGTTCTGCAGCTAGGGACTTAAGGAGTGCCTGGCCCCTGGCTGGCTGCAGCCTTTCATTTCTTCCTCTGTAATGCTGAGAGGGGCAATGCCAATGAAATGCTTGGCCTGCTGAGGTTTGAATGAGATTGGGCGGCCCTGTGCACTCCTACATCTTGCCCTGGGCTTTGGAGGAAGGGGCTTGAGATTAGATGTAAGAAATTGGTGACGGGATTCCTTAGAATGAGTTCATCAGCATGTTTTCCCTTGAAACTCCGAACGTGAGCAGCCCCACGTACTCAGGTGCACCGCTCTGTTGGGATTTAAGATGGCAAAGCACACTAGGGCTTAGAGAAAATGACAGCCGCAGATGGCAGGAGGGCGCGAGGGCGCCAGGGATGGGGGAGAAACTGAACTGCCGTAGATTCTTCTACAAAATTTATGTATTGAAAGGCACAGACACACAAGGAAGGAGGAGAGAGAGAGAGAGAAAATCTTCCATCAACCGGGTCACTGCTCAAATGCCCCACACAGCTGGAGCTGAGCCAGGTGGAAGCCAGGAGCCTGGACCTCCATCCAGGTCTCCCATGGAGTGGCAGGGACCTAAGGACTTGAGCCATTGCCTGCTGCCTCCCAGGAGAAGCCAGAACTGGAGCCCAGGCCACTCCGACACAGGACGGAGGCGTCCCAAGCAGCATGGTAACCCCTGTTAGGACAGATTATAGATTCTTACGGAGGTCGCCTCCTTCACTTTTGTGTCTGATAAATGGCCATTTGGAAAACATGGTAACGGGACGGTGTACTTGTGCCCACAAAACAGCCCCATCAGGAAGGCTTGGGGTCACATGAATGTTCCAGAACAACCCCTCCGCGCCTGCGCTCCTGGCAGTTGCGCGTGAGTGACTGCGGATGAGCTGGGCACAAGGACAGCGCGTGGAGAACGGTTCATTGTTCTCCTGCAGCGGTCGCGCGTGCGTCGTTTCCTTCTAAGTTCTGAAGTCCACTCGGAACTCACAGCCGAGCTTCCGCCTGTGGAAACAGAGCCCGAGCGCGTGCAGGGGCACGGCCCGGCATGGAGGCCCTGTGTGGGGCTTGGCCACGTGGCCAGCGTGGCTCTGACTCAAAATGCTCTTGGAAAAGCGACCCTTGAGCAAAGGAGGTGAAGCGACCCCAGGACTCCCGTGTGGTTGCTGATCAGGTTGGACACAGGACGTACCCACGGACTCGTCCTCCCAGGCGGTGCACCAGGAGGCGGGGCAGGGGCAGAACAGGGAGGGCGCCTGCCCGGGAGCACAGGGATTCTCCCCCTGCCAGGGAGAATCTCGCCAGGGTGCTGCTCAGAGCCCCGTCCCGCTACTTCCCTGGACACAGGAAACAGTTGCAGGACCTGGCTCCCACCCGCCTCTCCCTCTGCCGCTCCCCGCCTCTCTCTCTCTCTCTCTCTCTCTGTCCCTAGCTCTGGTCTTTTGCACCCTCAAATTCATGAGGCTTCTCCCAGCCTTAGGGGCCTGTGCAGCTCTCCTGGGCACACCCATGTCTGCATTTTTCATCACAGTGGGCAGTGGCCAGGGGTGTCACCCGCAGACATTCCAATGTCCCTCCCGGAGTGTGGGAGGCTGACCGGAGACCAGACAGCCTGAGCTGGGATGCAGGCGGCGGCGTGGCGTCCAGCTCAGCTTGCCCGCTGGCTGAGTGAGCCTGATGTCCTTCTCGGGAAACTCCTGCTACTTTTCATTCCGGAAGGAGTGCTCTCCCAGGGACACCCCTCCCCCCGCCCCACCTGCTGTCACTCACGGCCTCGCAGGGCCAGGGCAGCGCAGGGAGAGTCAGCCAGCTGGGCGCACAGCTCGGCTCCCCCTGCTTGCTTGCAATGTGGCTTTGGGAAAGCAGCAAAACCCTTCTGTGCCTCAGTTTCCTCAAATGCCATGGACATGACAGTGAGGGTAGCGTGAGCGGTAAATGAGAAGCACTGGTCAGGCAAAGAGCATTCAGGAAGCTCCCACGACTCTGCCTGGGGAGTTTCGAGGACCCTCCCTCCCCTGCTGCCCGAGCCCAGACTCCCCCCTTCCTCCCCTGCCCCTCCCCCCTTCCTCTCTGTGAGGCACACAGGGGGCTCCTTGGAGAGAGCGGGGCTTGGTCTGCCCTTGCAGTCCTTTCTCTCCTGGGTCCCCGCGGCTCCGCAGGCAGCACCGTGGTTGTCCTGGCAGGACACTGGGCTGCTGGAGCGAGTGACACTCATTGCTGCAGGCTTTCGCCACCTCTCCTGTGACAGTCGTGGGGAGGCAGCAACACGCACGCCGCCCCACCGTGGGTCTGGCGGTGTGAGGGACAACACTGGATTCCGACAAAGCTTGCGATGCCTGGAAGCCGCCTTGTCTCCCCGTATAAGTGGACTGAACATCTTCGCCGTCCTCACCTCCCCAGGGCACAGCTGTTCCATAATCCCTGGCAACGACACTGCACTGCTTACCACATTGTTCATAAAATGCTCCATTTTTTGAGGTGTGGTAGAGAAGCTGCCATGAGCCCATGTTGTGGGAAAAGGGTCTTTTGATTTCTAAGCAAATTGATTAGCGATAGAACCTTCTGGAAACTTGCAAGGCATTCACATTAAATGTATCCTCGCAACTCCCATCTATCTTTCAAATCACTGGCTGGTGTGAGGTGAGAACGTGACCAGCGGCCACCTCTGTGTTCCTGGGGGTGTGGGCAGTGGGGACACTGCTGTCGCCTGTGGAGACACCTTTTGTCCCCTAGGGAGGCTCCAGGGCGTGGCCCTGGTGGGGGTGGGGGCCACTCCTCATCCGCACCCTGAACGTTCAAGCAGCCACGGAGACAAAGAAAAAGCAAGAGCTTGGCGGGGAAGTCGGGGAATCCCTACACAAAAGGAGGAAGCGCCAACACAATAAGGAGCGGAGAGGAAGTGGGGCCGCACTGTTGCTACAGAGCCCAGAAAAGAAGCCGCCCTGGGCTTGCCCCAGCAGCCGGAGCGGTCTGTGCAGCCTCCAGCAGGCTGAGGGCCACGGCTCTGGGGAGGTCGGTCCACGCGTGGGAGGGCAGCCGGCTCCACCAGGACAGAGCTGACAGCATGTGCTCTGGCTCCGCCTCTTCTAGGCTCTGACCTGCTACAGGTGCTGTCCCTCGAAGGCCCAGTGTCCACCTTCGGCGCTGGGAGAAGCTGGGATCCGGCCTGGCTCCCACCAGGGACAGCTCACATCTGAGGAAGCATGGTTTCCCGCTGGTCCACGGTTTATTCTCCCATTTGACTCAGTGCCCTGCAGAGGGGCTGGGCGAACGGGAGAGCAAATAAGGCACCACCCAACACCACAGTCACCTTCCGGTGTGCAGGTGACAGAGGCCCGTGCCACTCAGAGACACCTGGAGAGTGAACCTGTCCATGAGGCGGGCGGCTCCTCTGGGAGCTGAAATGGGGGCAGACAGGAAAGCGTGGGATCCATGACAAAGCAGGGAGGAGCCCAGGACATGGCAGATTCATGAGAGAGAGAGAGAGAGAGAGAGAGAGAGAGAGAATCTTCCATCCGCCGGTTCATGCCTCAAAGGCCAACAGCATCCAGGGGCCAACTGGAGCCAGGAGCCAGCAGCTCCCCCCAGAGCTCCCATTTGGGTGGCAGGGACCCACGTCCTTGGCCATCGCCTGCTGCCTCCCAGGGTGTGCATTTGCAGGGAAATGGATCAGAAGCAGAGGAGCGAGGACTTGAACCAGGTACTCCAATATGGGCTATAAGAGGCAACTTAAGCATTGCGCCAAATGCCCAGCCCCTGATAATTTTTTTAAAGATGTATTTGAAAGGCAGAGTTACACACACACACACACACACACACACACATCTTCCATCTTCTGGTTCAGTCTCCAAATTGCAAAGGCTGGGGCTCAGCCAGGCCAGCGGCAGGAGCCAGGAGCTCCGTCCCGGTCTCCCACGTGGGTGCAGGGATCCGAGCACTTGGGCCATCTGCTGCTGCTTTCCCAGGAGCACTAGCAGGGAGCTGGATGGGAAGTGGAGCAGCCGGAACTCGGGGTGCTCATATGGAATGCTGGCACTGCAGGTGGCAGCTGTACCCACTGCACCACAGAGCTGCCCACCTGTCCCCCACCCCGTGACACTTCATGACAAACAAATCTAGGTGGCATTAGTTGGATGGAGGACACACAGAAGGCAGAGAGAGGAGAGAGAGACACGGCGAGCCTGGGGCCAGGGAGGCACTCGGAGCTAAGGAGGAGACAGCTGGGGGGCTGGGCTCTAAGGATGGGATCTGGCTCCTTGTGGGGGTTGGGGTGGCAGCCGGGGCCCCGGGCAGAGGGTCCCAGTGTCAGAGCCCCTGCACAGTCCAGTTTTCCCAAACACAGGGACAAGCAAGGGATTTTTAGGGGAAGTAGCGGAAGCCACAGCACAGTCAGCTTTAAAAAGTCCCCCTGCTCCTGGGCCAGGGGCAGTGCATGAGTCGGGGTGGGGGAGCGGGGGTGCAGCAGCTGGGGGTCCCCCAGCACAGGGGCCTCACCAGCTGGCTGCCCGATCCCACCAGCCCAGCTCCTGTCTCACTGGAAAGAGATCCTTGGTCTTGGGTTGATTTCCACAGCAGACCCTGGGGCCAATGTCAAGACGCAAGGGTAAGACTAGGAGGCAGGTTTGCTCTCCCGTGGGAAAACCGAAACGTTGCTGTCCAGGAAGAGAGCAGAGCGGTGATGAGCAGACAGCGACGGGCGGGAGGCGGCGGCTGGCGTCTGGGGCAGGGGGCCGAGGTCTAGTGTTCCGCGGCACCGGGGACGCTGTAGTGACCACAGGGCGTCCCAAGGCATGGAGAACCAGGAGCAGGGAGCCTGCAGGCCCCACGCACAGGAACAGATCGGACACGGAAGCGTCACCTCCTCGGATTCAGGCAGCCCACGGGGCCTGCTCGGCTGCGGCGTCACACTGTGCCCGGCGAATGCGTACCTGCAATTTCACCTGCTGGTTACAAACAACAGCTTTGTATTCAAAAATAATGGCCCAGCCTGGCCCATGTTGTCAGCAGGGACAGAGAGACACGATTCTCATACCGTCTCACAACTCCAAACACGGAGAGCAAGAAGAGAAAGAAGACCCGCAGGAGAGGTGAGCGTGTGCGAAGCCCCCAGCCTTCCAGAGCCCACACCTCCGCTCCCAGCTCTCAGCGGCTCCAGGCCTCCCCGGAATCCGACCTCTGCCCCCTTGACGTCCCCTATCCATCATGTTTATCTTCTGCTTTCAGGGCCCTGATTCCAGGGATGCCTCTTGGTGACCCACGGTCAGGGCTGAGAGGTACAGGCCTGCTTACCAGCCTTTCTGCATAGCTCGCATTCCTCCCTGAAGCCCCCGCCCTGCAGAGACGGGCCCTCCTCTCTGTCCCTTCCTGCTTCGCCCTGCATACCCCGAACCTGATGGAGGCTTTAATGTGCCTCCTTCCAGCACTGTGCACAGCGGGTGTCCGCGTTGTGTGACTCGGTCACGCTGGCTGCAAGAAGGGTCAGAAATCCGCTGGTGACAAATCGTGGTGAAAATCCTCCTCCCAAAACGTCCAAAAGCATTCAAGAGTTGATGCCGTGTCATCCGGTGGGAGGGAAGCAAAGGGGAGGGCACACTTTCTCCTCTTGGTGGGGTGACCGTCCAGCGTGTGGAAGCTCCGGCCACTGCCCTGAGTTTGAATGGATTTCACTGTTTGCTGCCGGCCCCTCAGTCGGGCCCCCAAGCTGCAGCTCTGAGACCAAAATGTAGATGTGGATCCTTATGCTGCACTTGCTTCAACTCTCACGCCTTCCCTCCCGCGGTGGGCAAGGATCCGCCTCAGAGAGTTCAATCCAGGCTGACGTTGTCCTGTCTTGCGTCAATCAGTGTGCTGGACAGAACGCAACCACGCTCCGTGTTTGGCTGTGTGTGCTTGCGTCTCTGTCCTCTCGAAGAGGCAGGAGCAGACTGACCTCTCAGGCCCCCGCAGAGCTAAGATGCTGAGGTTCTCAGAGGCTCCCCCGGGGGACTGGTGACCCACATAGCCTGGAAGCCTGCCAAAGGCACGGATTTCTACACCGGGCAACACTCCCCTGAGTTTCCTGCTGGTGCTGCTGGTAGGGACAGAAGTATCGAACCTCAGTCACCCTGCAGTGTGGACCACAGAACCGCTAAACCCAGAACCGGTTTTGATTCTGAGCGGATGGAAGAACGGAACCAAGGCAAGAAGAAATCCACTGGAAAGAGAGAGCTTGCAGACTGGCCGGGCTCTGTCTACGTCTGCAGGTCCACAGCCCCTGGGATAACCTGTAAACAAAGCTGCATTGTCCCCACACTCTTTGAGGAGTGAGGGAGGGGTATCCATTCAATACCTAGTATTTTCACACGAAGACAGGAAGCCGTGTCATATGAAAAGGTTAACTCTCAGGCTTCTGTTGTCCACGGTGCGGGAGGGACAGGAGTGAAGGTGGGGCCGTTCCAGGAAACTGCAGCAGGCTCCTGACAATCTGATGGCAGAGGCTCTGAACCCGGAAGGGAGGCGTTCCCTAAACTCCGAGACAGTAGTCAGAGCAGTTGCTGGGTAAGAATGCGATCTAAATTGCTGGCTTCCTGCTGTGTGGTCAGATCCTGTGCCAAGCACAAGGTTGACCGCCCATGGGGTCTCTGGCACATGCATGGTCACCGAGAGTTTGGGGACAGAAACATGAGATGGGGCCACGGTGAGTCTCACTGAACCGGAGAGGGCTGCCACGGGGCACAGATCAAAAAGTTCGGGAGTAGAAGTAGATGGAGGGCGGCATAGCCTGGCTCTTTGGCAGGGTCTTCTCTCTCCGAGAGATCGTGCCAGCAACAGAGACAGATGGGAAGTGGTCGGCGTCATCCGTGGATCAATTAGCGCTCTACAGTGGACGCCAGTCAGATGGAAAGTTGCTGAGATGTCAGAACAATATTGCACAGCTAATGCGATAAACGCTTCAGACAGCGCGCCAGGCATCCCAACGCGGACAGGACGGGCCAGCGAGTCTTTCTCCCGTATGCTCATCCTTGGGGCGATTTAATTTAGGGTGAGACAGAACAAGAAGAAACACAGTTAAGGAGCCGCAAACCTTAAAGTCCCAAGGTTCGGTGATTTTGCAGTGGGTTGCAGCCAAGCTGTCCTTCGTTGGTGAGACCATCTCAGACCTGCAGGGACACGAACACCACCACCCTGCAGACAACCTTCCCGAATACTCAGAGCTGCCACAAAAGGACGGTGAGGCCTGGCTGTTGGGCCTCCTCCTCGGCATGCTTGGGTCGGAGTCCTGGCTCTGGCTCCTGGCTCCAATTCTGCCAGTGTGCACCCTGGAGGCCGACGACAGCCCAAGTGGCTGGGTCCCTGCCACCCATGTGGGACACCCAGATAGACTTCCTGGCGGCCGGCTCTGGTACCAGCCCAGTCCCAGCTGTTGGGGGCATTTGAGGGAGTGAATCAGTACATGGACACTCACTCTGTCTCTCAAAGATAATTTTAAAAATTAATTTAAAAATAGTAAAAATGAGAGGTTGGCAAAGATGTAGTTCAAAATGACTGTGTGCATCGATAACAAATAAATATCAATAAAGAATGTCTAGTTGTTCATTCGAGGTGCAGCAGACTGAAACGCTTTCGGCATAGGTTGTCGGTGCTATTTTTCTGCAAACCTCAGGACAATCAACAGATCATAAGAGCAATTTTAAAAAGCGGACTGTAATGCCGCCTCACGTTTACGGCCTAGGAGGTCGCTCCATTTCTTACAGCCCAAAAGGAACAGTGCAGGTTTGCACTCTATAGACAGCCGAGTACACGCTCTGTCACGGATGAGTTCAAGACCGGCTTGGGGAGGTTTTGCTGCTCTTGACAAAGCTCCACAGAGCTGTAGATTCTCTCTCTCGCCGTTGAGCTTGAAGGTGAAGACAACGTGGTGACTGTGGAGAGAAAAAAGATCCCCAAAACATCAAGGAGTGGATCACCTGGTGGTGTCCGTGAACCACCCCTAACACAGGCCCCTGCATGTTATACATCAGACGCACAATCATTAATATGCCTTCAGGGCTGGCGCTGTGCTGTAGTGGGTAAAGCCGCCGCCTGCAGTGCCAGCATCCCATATGGGCGCCGGTTCGAGTCCTGGCTGTTCTACTTCTAATCCAGCTCTCTGCTGTGGCCTGGGAAAGCAGTAGAAAATGGCCCAAGTGCTTGGGTCCCTGAACCCGCTCCTGGCTTCAGATCGACGCAGCTCCGGCCATTGCAGCCATCTGGGGAGTGAACCAGCAGATGGAAGACCTCTTTCTCTGCCCCTCTCTCTCTCTGTAACTCTGCCTTTCAAATAAATAAATAAATCTTTAAAAAAAGATGCTTCCTGGTGCAGGTGTTGTGAGAAGCAGTGAAGCTGCTGTTGGCTCCGCCAGTATCCCATACCAGAGCCCGGCTCCAATCCGCTCCTCTGCTTCCCATAGAGCTTGCTGCTGGTGCACCGGGAAGGTGCAGGGTCCTTGAGCCCTGCTCCCACGTGGGAGCCCAGGGTGGAGCTCCAGGCTCCTGGACTCTGCCTGGCCCAGCCCCAGCTGTGGCGGCCATTTGAGGAGTGAACCAGCAGATGGAAGACCTCTCCCCTCTGTCTCTCTCACTCTGTCTCTCCTTCTCTCTCTGTTGCTCTGTCTTTCAAATAACCTTGAAAAATGTTTTGTAAACCGAGAGTAGATCTTTATGTCCTCCGGTGATTGGATCTCTGGCTGTTGGAGCTAAGCAAGGGTGTTATGGGGAAACTGCCCGCAACCCTCGCGTCTTATCTCCGTCACCGCCCACAGGAAGCTATGGGTTCCGCTTTCTTCTCTAATCTCCTCGGTGGAAACATCTTCGGTGAGGAAGAAGAGCTGACGATGGCACATGGGGTGTGGACATCCCGTAAGCACAGTCACCAGATCACTCCCCATCTCACTGGCCTTTGGAGCCCAGAGTTTGGGTTCTAGGAAGACCACCTTCTCCCTGGAACATGGCTGGTTTGCCGTGAGACAGCCAACCGACAACCAACCAGCCAACTCAAAGGCACATCAGACAGTGAGAGAGGGACCAGACGGAGACTGCAACGGATGATCCGTGCCGGGGCTGGGGGCCGCCGGAGGAAGGCGTTCAGCAGAGTTCTCAGGTCAGGGACAGGTCCAGGCAGGAGGAAGAGAGAATGCGAAGGCACTGAGGAAGGAGAGGAGTTGCCATGGAGGAAGAACCCTGGGAGGCCAGAGAGCCCGGAAGTGGAGTGAGGCCGAGAGGAGCCTGGAGAGGGACGCCGAGGCCAGGCCAAGCTCCCGGGGCTGGGTGCCTTCCGTAGCTCCATCAGGAGGTTTACGCCGAGCATGGGCGTGGCCTGATCCCACGTCAGGAAGATTGCTCAGCAGTGGGGTCACACGGCCATGGGCTGTGGGAGGCAGCAGTGAGCCAGGCAGGATGCCAGTGGAGGAGGCTGGGGGTGCCGGGGTGCGCCTCAGCCCAGGAGACAGAAGGGGGTGCCTTGGGGGTGCGTTGTGGAGACAATAATAGGACCTGCTTGTGAGCCAGGTGTGGGGAGTGAGCAAAGAAGAGGTGTTCAAATAGAGGAGGGGGTGGGGTCCGGAGCTGTCGGCCACGTGGAGCTGGGGTTGGCAGGTGGGCGCCCCTGGGAGGTGGCCACGCGGACACACTGAGGGTGTGGGGAGGGGCCGAGCTGGAGGGAAGGCAGGACGGGGAAGTCATTTGCCGTGGGCCACTTTCGGAAGTCCTGGCCCCAGGCCAGCTGGCCTAGGATGAGGGTGTGGGTAGAAGCTGGGAGACCTCCAGCACAGAGCTGGAAGCCCAGGGAGCTTCCCCCTCGCGAGACGGGGAGGTGGGGCTGAAGGGGACAGCCGGGGAGGGCAGGGGGAGGCCGGGAGTGGGGACAAGCAGTTGTGCAGTTGGGACTTGGCTGTGGAACCCCCGCCTGAGCTCGGCAGCCACTGCGTCTGTGAAGGCATACCGCTTTCTGCTTCCTCTGCGACGGAGAAAAACAGGAAAAGGGTTCCCGTGGAAAGAAAAAATAAAATGCTTCCGTGAAAGGTTTGCTGGGAAAGCCCAGTCTCTTCCCTCCACGATTACGTGCGCTCGGAGACAGATCTTCAGGTTAGGATTGCTCGCAGGTTAACCACTGCTTCCCACCTGCCTGACGTCCACGTGCAGACATGCGAGAACACACGGCCCCGCCCCACGCGTGCACCAGGGCAGGCAAAGGTGGAGGCGGCTGCCCTTGGGCGGCGAGTCCTGACAAAGCTGCGAACCTGTGTCTCAGTCTGCCCTGTCTGTCCTCTGTCCACCACCATCCGCCCACAGCACCGACGTGGAAGCGAACCCTTGTTTGAAGACTCGAGTTCATTTCTCTTTCCAGGGGCTGGCGCCGCGGCTCACTAGGCTAATCCTCCGCCTAGCGGCGCCGGCACACCGGGTTCTAGTCCCGGTCGGGGCGCCGGATTCTGTCCCGGTTGCCCCTCTTCCAGGCCAGCTCTCTGCTGTGGCCAGGGAGTGCAGTGGAGGATGGCCCAAGTGCTTGGGCCCTGCACCCCATGGGAGACCAGGAGAGGCACCTGGCTCCTGCCATCGGATCAGCGCGGTGCGCCGGCCGTAGCGCGGCGGCCATTGGAGGGTGAACCAACGGCAAAAAGGAAGACCTTTCTCTCTGTCTCTCTCTCTCACTGTCCACTCTGCCTACCAAAAAAAAAAAAGAAAGAAAAAAAAAAAGAAACATTTCTCTTTCCCGGACATACAACAAGGGCAAAGCAGCTTCTTCCTACGTGAAGCAGTGGGCTGAGCGAGCGAGGAATGGCGGCGTCACGGGGAAGACCCCAAGGCTGCCTCGGCCGTCTCTCTCCCGTGGAAATGGTCCCGTCTCCGGCAGGCGTCAGAGAATCCGTTGCCAAGTTTATGGCATTGCGCTAAGTAGTCGTTCTCTGGGCCACATGGAAATTGCGCCCAGTGGAGGAATTGCTACAGCCTTAGGAAATGAGATTTGGGGTCTGCACACAAAGGCGGGCCCGGGGTTGAGGGCGCTGTTTGGTGGCACAGTTTAGTGCACATAGAAAGACACATTTCCAAAATCCATCGGGCAGAGCGACCGTGACAAACTTAATAGAGAAACGAATGCTTTGCATACACGCGGTCTCATCGCAACTTCATCCGTAACAGCAAAAACAAAAAAGCAATAAAAACATGGGATGCACAAGTACATTATACTGTAGCTAAGTCTCGGAACAGTGTGCCCCCAGGCAATTCTGTAGACTACGGGAAGTCAATACTCCTTAGATAATGACATACCCATTTTTTAAAAAAGATTCCATTTATTTATTTGAGAGGTAGAGTTACAGACAGTGAGAGGAGAGACAGAGAGGGGTCTTCCATCGGCTGGTTCACTCCCCAGATGGCCGCAACGGCCGGAAATATGCCGACCCGAAGTCAGGTGCCAGGAGCTTCTTCCTGGTCTCCCACTCAGGTGCAGGGGCCCAAGCACTTGGGCCATCTTCTACTGCTTGCCCAGGCCACAGCAGAGAGCCGTATGGGAAGTAGGACAGCCAGGACTAGAACTAGTGCCCATATGGGATGCCAGCGCCACAGGCGGAGGATTAACCTAACTGCGCCATGGAGCCAGCCCCCATATACATTTTTTTTATTTGACAGATAGTTATAGACAGTGAGAGAGAGAGAGACAATCCATATACATTTTTGGAAAGAGCAACAAAATAACAATAAAAAGATGGCAGCAGATGTACCAACAAACACGATTTCAAAATGGAACCACTATGGGAGTTTTTGTTTTTTAATCTTTTCTGTGTTTTCTCAAGTTGCAGTACTGAACATGTATCTCACAAGGCGGAGCTGTGTCACCCGCCACGGCTTCCTGTGGCGGGCGAAGCCTCGCAAGCCCACAGAGGTGCTCTGTGGGCCCCGCCCTGCCCGCTTTCTCCTCGACTCCTCCACGGTTCGCTTCCTGTCCTGTTACCTGTGGTCAACTGTAATCCAGGTATATTAAATGGAAAATTCCAGAAATAAACAACCCAGGAGTTTAAAATTGGGCATGGTGAAAACTTGCACCATCCCTCCCCAACATTTTTGTTAAAAGATTTTATTTATTTATTTACTTATGTGAAAGGCAGAGTAACAGAGAGAAGGGGAGAGAGAGAGAGAGAGAGAGAGACAGATGGTTGCAACAGCCAGGGTTGGACCAGGAACTCCATTTGGCCTCCCACGTGGGTGCAGGGCCCAAGCACTGGGCCCATCTTCCGCTGCTTTCCCAGGCGCATTAGCCGGGAGCTGGATGGGAGGAGGAGCGGCTAGGACCGGAACAGTGCCCTGGTACCCGACGCAGGCGTTGCAGGCATTGGCTTAGCTGCTGCACTGCGGCGCTGGCCCCTGGCCTGCCTCCTGAGGCTCCTCCTGGTGGTGACGGCTGCTCCAAGTTTCCTTGTTTTTGGTGACCATGATGGGATGGAGGGGCACTGCTTTGACCGAGTGTCGCCCAGCTGTTGTTTGTCCAATGCTTTGTTCAGGGCTAGATTGGAGTTAGATGTCATTTTAAGAAGGAAAATGTCTAAGTTGGAGTTTTCCAGAGAATGAGAACGGAGAGGGCCTCTGTCTCTCAGGAACCAGAAACCTGCAGAGATGGATGGGGAGAGAGAAGAGAGAGGAGGGAGAGAGGAGGTTCAGGACCTGGCCCCCGCGTGTGTGGGGCTGGCAGTCTGCGTCTGCAGAGCGGGCGGGCTGGGGCCCAGTGCGCGTCCCCGGCCAGCACAGGCCGCCTGGAGGCAGATCCTACTCTTTAGAAAGACCTCCGTCTTTGCCCTGTTCAGACCCTCTACTGCTGAGACAAGGCCCACCCCCCGTGCAGGATCTACTGTGTCGCCCAGAGCCAGCTGTGTCAAATGTCAACTGCTTCTCAAAACCACGAGACCGCAATATCTCGATGGTGTTTGTGTGCGTGTCAGAATGCTGGAGCCCAGCTGGAGTGGCCTCTCTGAGCCTCATGGCTGCTTCCTGAGTGGTCTCTGGGACCTCCCTCTGTCCCCCTGGCGATGCGCGGGTACCAGGAATCACCCTGCCTCGCATTAACATTGAACATCAGAGCTTGCAGACGGCCTTCACAGCACGCGCTCACCCCCATTTTGTACGATCACCCTGGAAATCTCACACTCAGGTGATCTCAAATAAGCAAGGCACGACTATAAATCAAGTTAACATGCCAGGGCTGGTGCTGTGGCGTAGCAGGTAAAGCCGCCGCCTGCAGTGCCGGCATCCCATATGGGCGCCGGTTCTAGTCCCGACTGCTCCATTTCCGATCAAGCTCTCTGCTGTGGCCTGGGCAAGCAGTAGAAGATGGCCCAAGTCCTTGGGCTTCTGTACCCGCCTGGGAGACTGGAAGAAGCTCCTGGCTCCTGGCTTCGGATCGGCGCAGCTCTGGCCTTTGTGGCCATCTAGGGAATGAACCAGTGGATGGAAGACTTCTCTCTCTCTCTGCCTTTCAAATAAATAAATCTTTAAAAAAGATGTTAACATACAAGCGGGACAAGTCTGACTGCAAAGAAGAGCCAACTCCAGCTTGAAGCGGCTTAAGCAACAACGGCATTATTTTTCTCTGATAAAATGAAGTCTTAAGGAGGGGGGGCCTTCTGGAAGGTTCCAGCAGGGCTGCTCCCAGAGTCCCTTGTAACATCCTGGCTCTACGCCATGGCGGAAGACGACCACTAGCACACTTTCTCTCATGCAGCCCCACATCAGCCATCTGGCCAGCTGGGGTGCCGGCAGCAGGGCTCAGGCCGGGACTGACGGCCTCAGAACCAGGGAGGCTGAGGGCGCAACTGAGTCCAAGGCCAAAGACCTGACAGCCTGGGGAGGCCTTGGGTGTGCGTCCTGTAGTCCAAGGCCAGGGAGCCTGCAGTTCCGCCGTCCGGGGACAGGAGGGGAAGAGAGTGTCCCAGGTTTCTCTCCCCGGGGCTCCTGGCCGCCGGCTGGGAGGTGGGTCATCCCCTTCTGGTCCAAGCTGAGACTCACGCTAATCCACCCTGGGAACACCCTCACAGGCACACCCGGAATAATGCGTTACAGGCTTCTAGGTGTTCCCTAACCCACTCAAAGCCGACACCCAAAATTAACCAGCGCGCTAGGCTACAAGAGCCGGCGTTAAGCTTCGACTGCAGTGTTTCTGTCGGGCGTGACGGCTTTCCACTGGGTGCAGCCCCTTTGGAAGAATTTCTGCTGGGTTCCCTTTCCCGCCGGTAGACCTCATGAAGACAAGCTGGCGCCATCAGCCCTGGTGACCTGTGCCTCGCTGTCTCTGTCCCTTCACGCCAGAGGGAGCCCGGAGAGCACACGTGTGGATGACCTGGATTCCAAGACAGCAACGTGCGAAGCACCTGCACTGGTGTTGGAGGACTGGGCAGTAAGTCAGCAGTGCACTTCCCGGTGCCCCAGCTGGGTGTGCCTCCCCCGCGGGCCTGGCTATAAAGCGTGGAGGCTGCTAATTTCAGGAAGCAAACAGCTTCTCTCTGAAGCAGGGGACACCCAGCGAGGCGTCCCCAGCTCCGGTGGAGCGTGACTTTCGATCCGGGGTGCCTGCTCCCTGCAGTGGCCACGCCCACTTGTGAATGTCAATCACGCCCAGTGGCTGTGCTTGAGCCTTAAGAAACCCTCCTGGGTTTGCGCTGAGGCATCCCACAGCCTGTGGCTTCAAAAGCGTCAGCGGTGCTGAACTGACTGCAGCGCTCACAGACTTGTAATAGTCACTGCTCATTTCAGGAGTCTGATGCAGATGCGAGCGCTGACTTACTCAGACTTTCTAAGAGGCATCAAAATGGCTGAGCAGCGACAAGAATTTTGGAAACCATAGAAACCACAGACAGAAGCTGACAAGCCATCAGGGAAGACAGCTATAGCAGACTGAGATGAAACGAAGCTCTGTGTTGGTGAGCTTGGCAGTGCTCCCATCAGAACAGGCAGAGCGGGGACCGGGGGCCAGACCACGAGCACGGCTCCGGCTCCCCGCACTGGGCCACCTGCCCCCAGCTGCAGGTGCTGCGTGGCACTGGGGCAGATGATAACGCTATGGCTCCTACCGTGGTTGGCAGGGATGGTGTCACCCCTGCCACCGCCTGTCCACAGCCTCGCCCCAGGAGCCTGTGCACGTGTTATGTTCCAGGGTCAAGGGCAATGTAGGCTGCCAATCAGCTGACCTCGAAACAGAGAAATTGTCCAGGACTCTCCGGGTGTAGTCAGTAGGATCCTGAGATGTGAAAAGGAGGAGACAGGAGGGGGCATGGACCCTCTTGCCAGTTTGGAAGATGCACAGGGCACGGGAAAGGCACACGCCCTGCCACCCCCGATTCTAACTCAGGCCCCAGTCCGCCTCCGACCCTTACACCTTCCAGGTGGTAAATCTGTGCTGTTGCAATTGGTTACAGCAGCAAGAGAAAACGGAAACAATCATAAATAATTCCAAGGGGGGTGTGTTCCAGGCGGAGCTCAGCACTGTCTGGAAGCAATCAAGGGGACTGTGGCTGACGGTTTCACAACCTCCTTCCCCTAAGACCTTCAACCCGGAAGGAAACTCACTTTAGGCTATCGGTTCACTGGAAACTGAAACAAGCAAGTTTGCGCGGGCCACCGAGGTTAAACCACAACATGCAATGGCCACATCCCATATCAGGGTGGTTGGTTCCAGGTCCTACCTCCGCTTCCAGTGCAGCTTCCTGCTAACGCACCTGAGGGGCAGCGGATGATGGTCCAAGTCCATGGGCCCCTACCACCCGCTTGGGAAACCTGTATGGAGCTCCTGGTCCTAACTTCAGCCTGGTCCAGCCCAACTGTTGCGAGCGACTGGGGAGTGCACTGGGGGTGCATAGTGTCTCTGTCACTCCCTCTCTCTCTGCCATTCTGCCTTTCAGATACATCTTTAAAAGGAACCAGGGCAGTCCTTGGGGAAGGCCGTTCCCAGACCTGCAGCTCCACTGCTCTCCACCTGCCCCCTGCACTGTGGCATCAGCACCACGGCTGGACAGTGCCTGGTCCCATTGGGCAGCAGTTCTGCCCTTAGACACTTCCAGCACTTCTTAGACTTTTCCAATAGGTCGTCCACAGCCACCTTACCTGGACTACAACCTCCTCAGGACAAGGAACACACTGTCCAACCTTCAGGAGCCACCAGCTGTGCTGGGAGCTTAGTGTGCACTGGCTGCGTGAATATTTTCAGTGTCATGGATGCGACACACTAACACGCAGGAAGATCACAGCTGGGGAGCCTGGCGCTGAGACACAGTGGGTTAAAGCCCCACCCGCAGCTCTGGCATCCCATATGGGCACTGGTTCACGTGCCAGCTGCTCCACTTCTGATCCAGCTCCCTGCCGATGGCCTGGGATGGCAGCAGAAGACGGCTCCGATGCTTGGGCCCCTGCCCAAGACCAGGAAGAAGCTCCTGGCTCCTGCCATTGTGGCTGTTTGGGTAGTGAACCAGTGGATGGAAGACCTCTCTGTCTCTACCTCTCTCTGTAACTGCCTTTCTAATAGATAAATCTTTCAACAACAACAAAATCACAGTGGGGAAGGAGGGGGCTGGGTGGAAGCAAAATGCATAAGCTTTGCATTTTTCAAAGGAACAAACCTGGACAAAGCAAGATCGGAATCGTCCCTGGTAGGTTGTGTAGGCTTTTCACAATCAGACTTCCGTGTTCAACTCTGGGTGAACACTCAGTGGCACAGACCGGGGTTTCCGACTTGCTTTCCAACCATGTTCCCACGCAGATTAATAACTGCTCAAAACTAGCTGCAGCATCTGCTTCCGCCCGAATCCAGCCTGCTCTCCATTCACACAAATGCAGTTTAACGGAAACCGCCTGCAGGTGGTGGGCCTGGGGCTCCCGTAGGGAAAAGGAGGGCAGATTGGTGCCTCCTCACACACGGCCCCAAAGGTAAGGTCAGGGGCGCAGAACAGAGAGGAGACAGGGGACGAACTCACAGCCGGACCGAACTTATTCGAAGAAAATTAACTCGCACAGGTCGACCAGCTGCCGGCAGGCAAACCGCGGGACAAGACCCCAGCAGGCCGAGGGGCGTTGGAGGCAGTGGGTGGAGGTGAGCTTCCCCACGCAGGTTTTTCAAGTTTTCGCAGGCTTTCAAACCTGGAGGAGCATGCAGGGGTGGGGTGGGGAACAGTACAGGGGTGAGACTGGACCGGCGTCTTGAAAGAAGGCAGGGGTCACAGAACCTGAAATGGCCGAGGCTCATGTCCTTGTTCCATTGGCCTCTGCTCGCACCATCGCAACAAATGAGGTCAGCACTTCTGGGGGGGAGAAGTGGCCATCCGTCTGTCTGGGAAGCGAGCCCTTCCTAAGCCAGGAGCGGGAGCCCACTCTCCCTGCGGCCAGAGAGTGTGAGTGGTCACACGCCGAGCTCGGTGTGGCTTCCCGGGCACCCGGTGCTGGAGGTGTGTGGCGCTGAGCCCTCTCTCCAAGTCAGCACCACCTGGCCTGGGTGCTGGGGCCCAGGCCCTGCTGTGACGGGAGGACAGAAGTCCCTCTTCCGGGAGTCGGCCCTGGGGTGCTGGGGTGGGGTGGGAAGAGGCACAGGCACACCCGGGCCCCCCATCTCACCGGCGATGGCGATGGTGGGTGTGGCGACAGGAAAAGGCAGAACAGCTTCCAGCGCCGGGCACAGGGATGCTGGCGGGAGCAGGCAGGGGTCACCCACAGAGCGTTGCCTGGGCAACTGGACATTGCTGGGAGTGAGGGCAGCCTGTGAGTGGCCCAGAGGCAGGACAGCTGGGGAGAGGTTTTCGGGAACTCGGTCCCTGGGAGGGGTCAGCCTGCCGCCTACTGAGGGTTTAAGGGTCCTGGTCCCTGCAGAACCAGGTCTGGACGGGTCTCTGTGGGCTGCTCCGTGCAACGAGACTCCCAGGGGTTGAGTGTCCGGCTCTGGGCTCCTGCCCTGCCCTCCTGCAGACAGACCCCTCCCCTGTAGCATTTGCGTCTCAGGGAGGGGGCCGCTGGGCGCTGTTTATCCCAGGGACCCCACCAGGCTGTTTCGGTTGCCGCCCAGTCAGGGTAGCTGACACTGCCTGGCAATGCCAGGCGGCACTGGGGTGCAGAGGGCAGCCTGTAAGCACCCTCCCCCTCCCTCCCCGCCCAGGCCCACACCCAGCCCACCCACCCCTCCAGACAGGTGTCCCCCGACTCCCCACCCTTCCGGGAGCCGAGCTCTGCCTACCACAAACCCACTTCCTGCCTCCGTGCCTTGCCGGGCCTGGGGCTGGGGCTGGGGCTGGGGTGCTGGGCTGAAGGAGGCAGGTGGGGGGAGGGCAGGGCTGGAAACAAGCCCACCTTCCCGAGGTCCGGGAACCTGCCTTTGGGGGTGGCCCTGACACTGCTGAGACAGCAAAACAACAGCCAGGACCAAGCCGGAAGGAATCACGCATCTCCCTCCCCTCCTGTCCGTCACAGCAGCAGGTGTTTCGGCCAGAGCCCTCACTCCCCGCCTCCCCCGCTCTGGGACTGCAGGGTTACCTGGCAGCTGTCACGTGGAACACACTTTGGGAGATGGACCTTCCCTTATGCGCCCTAAGAAATGGGTACATGGACTCCAGGGACGGGCCCTAGACTCGGGAAGTGGCCCTGGGCACAGCTCCTCACCCAGCACACAGGCTCCGCCACCTGCCCCCAGAAGTTTCCAGAAGAGGCAAAGACTGGGGGAGGGCGAAGCATCTCTGGCCCCCAGATTGGCAGGGTCTCTCCAGTGGCTGTGGGAGTGCCAGAAGCAGATTTCTAAAGAGGCAGAGAGCGGCTCCTGCAGCCTGAGCCCTCCTGTGTGGGGAGGAATCAGTCCAGGGAAGGCCACTCCCAAAGCAGCAGACAGAAATCCTCAAGCCATCGCCGCCCGCCCGAGCCGGACAGGTCTGACTCCCGCGTGCGCTGAGCACCCACCGGCCTCTAGCACACACCCCAGGCGCCTCTCAGGAAGCTCAGACGTGAGCATTTGCAGCGTGGATGAGTCAGGGCCAGTGCTGGCTGACGAGCCCACTGCCAGCCCTCTCTCTGGCTCCTGCCTCCCTCCCCGCCCCCAAGCCCCTGCCCCTACCCCTCCTGGGGCCACTTCCTCTCACCCTTCCCCCCCGGGGGGGGGGGGCAGTGAGTCACCTGTAGCCTCTGTCTCAGATGCCTGACTTGGATGCACACAAAGCGTTTGAAAGTCCTTGACCCGCAGGTTCTTATTTATTTTTTTAAGACTGATTTATTTATTTGAAAGGCAGAGTGACAGAGAGAGAAGGGTGGGGGGAGAAGGAGAGAGATTCATCAAATTGCCGTGATGGGGCGGGGCCAGGTCAAAGCCAGGAGCTGGGAACTCCATCTGGGTCTCCCCTGCGGGTTTCGGGGGCCCTAGTACTTGGGTCGGCTTCCCCTGGCTTCCCACCAGCATCAGCAGGGAGCTGGGTGAGACGCAGGGCAGCGCTGGTACGGATGCCAGAGCCCCAGGCAGCTGTTTAACCCACTGCGCCACTGCGCCTGCCCAAGAAACCCAGCTTAACCCACTGCGCCACTGCGCCTGCCCAGGAAGCCCAGCATTTCCGAGTCCTGCAGCGACCGGGCTCCGGGTGACCGAGGTTTCAGGGCGCTCGCCTGTGGAGGGTCAGAGGAAGACGGCCCCCCTCCCAATACTTCTGTGTTGCAGGAGGCAAAGTCTGACTCCTCTTCACCTTTCTCCCCACCTCTCTGTGCAGCCTGGCTGCTTTCTTTTCTCTTTCTTTCCTTCTTAAAAAAAGATGTATTTATTTATTTGAAAGACAGAGTTACACAGAGAGAGGGAGAGATGGAGAGAGAGAGGTCTTCCATCTGCTGGTTCACTCCCCAGATGGCAGCAACAGCTGGAGCTGCGCCGATCCAAAGCCAGGAGCCAAGAGCTTCCTCCAGGTCTCCCATGCAGGTGCAGGGGCCCAAGGACCCGGGCCATCTTCCACTGCTTTCCCAGGCCATAGCAGAGAGCTGGATGGGAAGTGCAGCAGCGGGGACTGGAACCAGCGCCCATATGGGATGCGGGCTCTGCAGGTGGCGAGTTAACCCATTCTGCCCCAGCACGGAGCCTGGCTGCTTTCCTACACACCTTGGGGAGTGCCCCCCTCCTGTCACTCACGTTGCCTCCTCTTGTTTTTTCACACACTGTAGTTAAGAGGACTAATTGGTGCTAAGTAAACCAGGTCGAAATAATTGAATCAACACTTAGGAAAGAGAGAGAAAGACGTGTGCGCCTCGGAGGGGCTGAGGAGTGTGGAGATTCATCTAACTGCAGACTGTGCCCCATGCCAGCCCCAGCAACCGTCACCAGGCCAGCAGCAGCGCCACACCAGGAGGAACACAGCACCGCCGCCCCCCGCCGCCCCCCACGCCCCCGGTGCCCACATGTCAGCCGTAACCACTGTTGGGCTATACCCAGTCTTTCTTGTATCCGCATTTTGCATGTTTGAGATCACACCGTAATTTAAATTCTATTTCTAGGCATTTTTGCTGGTTCAGTTTTTCCCTAGTCTTAAATTTCCCGAAAACACTTAGGTTTAACAGCTGTTTCCATTGCGCTCATTTATTGATTTATTTACTCCTCTAAATAAAATTTATTTATTTATTTATTTACTCCTCTCCCTATCACTGGACACACAGACTCCAAGTTACCATTGGTTCTGGGGAATTATCTTTTTAGATTTATTTCTTTATTTTTAAAGATTTGTTTATTTATTTGACAAGCAGAGTGAGAGGAACAGAGAGAGAGATCTTCCATCGGCTGGTCCACTCCCCAGATGGCTGCAATGGCCAGGGCTGGGCCAGGCCGAAGCCAGGCTCTCATCCCAGGCTCTCACGGGGGCAGCAGTAGCCCAAGCCCTGGGCCGTCCTCCACTGCTTTCCAGGTGCACTAGCGGGAGCTCTGTTATGGGATGTGGGCCTAACTCGCTACGCCACAACCCCAGTCGCTCTGGGGAACTGTGAACAGAGGGGCACCTGCAGCCACAGACACGCCTACTCGTCTCTTCCTTTCAGTCGTCCTTCAGGTGCGGAAGCAGAAGGAAGTCTGTTCACGTGTTACCCACTGACTCCTTCAGCCAATCCCTGGCACCCAGCCGCCCCGCTGTGCAGGCGCTCAGGACCGCCAGGCCTTCAGAGACAGGCGGAGGCGGCACGATGGCGGCCGGGCTGCTTCAGGCTGGATGGCCGCCCTGCCGAGCGTGGCAGAGCACAGCCAGCTCATTACAGAAGCCAACAGGAGCCTCGCACACCAGCCCCCTGCTGAGGCAAGAGTGGGCGACGTCCCCCACTGCTGAGTCCTTGCTCTCACACCCAAGGGGTTCCTGTGTTCTCAGAGGCAAGGGAGAAGAAAGCGTAGGTCAAGGTTAGGTCAGGGTTCGGTCAAGGTTCAGTGAGAAGTGGCTTTTAGGAGCCTGTGCCCCCCCCCGGGGTGGGGTGAAGTCCAGGGGGCAGAAAATGGCCCAGAAGAAACAGCCTCTGTCCTTGCATCCCAACAACCTCTCCGCGCCTTCAAGTGCGTCCTGGACACCTCCACAGGGATGGCCCGCCCCGAGCCCCTCGGTGCAGAAGCGCGACCCCTCCCTCTTCCTACACGGAGGGCCCTTCCAGCGGCAGCTCCCCCTGGAGAGGAGCGGAACCCAACCGGACCGTGTGCGGCAGCCCTGGAGCCTGCCCCTTCTCTGTCCACAGGCACAGAGTCTGTCACCTCTGCTCCCGGGGGAGTCTCGGTCCTCGGCCCCCCAGGGAGGAGGGGACGTCCAGTTCACAGACGCGATGCAGGGCAGGTTCGTGGGGGCTTGACTGTGAGGCCAAATGCCCGCTGCCGTCTGCCCTCTTTTTTCTCACCAGCTATTCAGAGAAGGGAGCATGCCCTGAGCCAATGACAGGTGCTGTCCACGCGCCGTGTCCCGGGGCTTGCCGGGTCGTTTGGTCGTCTGAGGGCGCCCTGGGGATGTTACAAGAAGGGCCTCTCACCTGCTCCCCCAACCCACCCAAGCACGGCGTGGGTCCCTTCACATTGAAAGGCCTCCAGGGACTGCCCACTGCATTTAGGAAGCATGGCCAGTCCCTACCCAGCGTCGCGCCTCAGTGTCCCAGGGACCCCGTCTTGCCCACTTCACGCTGACTCACGTACGTGACTGCGTTTTCCTGAATGGAAACGTGGAACGCAGACAACGGATTGTGCAGCGTGAAGCTGTTTGGGAGGACGTGGGGTTGTGGTGGAGGCCTGCCTGCCTCTGTGTGCCCTGGCCAGGGTACTCATGTCACACAGCTGCAAACCCCACTATACTGTGTATCTTTATAAAAATCATGTAAAAATAAAATTTTAAAAATTTGCTTATTTGAAAGCCAGAACCACAGCGAGAGAAGGAGAGACAGAGTGAGAGGAGAGAGGTCTTCCATCTACTGGCTCACTCCCCAAAGGGCCACAATGACCAGGGTTGGGCCAGGCCAAAGCCAGGAGCCAAGAGCTGCATCCAAGCCTCCCACGTGGTGCAGGGCCCCAAGCACTCGGGCTGTCTTCTACTGCTTTCCCAGGCACATCAGAAGGGGGGCTGGGTTGGAAGTGAAGCAGCCAGGACCTGAACCAGTGGCCATATAGGATGCTGGCGCCACAGATGGAGACCTAACCCACTGCAGCACAGCGCCAGCCCCTACAAGGTCTATCTCTTTGGCCTGTACAATGACGGGAAGATGGTGAAAATAAAAAGTAGTGAGTGAATTAAGAAAAGCACAATTCAACCACGGTGTTGGATATTAATAGCCCCCTCCCCGCATCGCATTGCCAGTTTCCTATTTGGCTTGATTTTCAAGTCTTCTTCGATATCATCTTGTCTGTCTATTTCCACCCAGAGAGAAAAAGGAACTCCATTCTTTGACAGTGTGCCATAGCGTTCCTGGTTGTATCAGATTGAATCTGAATTTATTAAGAAGCGTTTCTAGAATGTTAACATCAAAATCAAATTGGATCAGGATCCAGACCTGGGAATCAAACCCAGCTGCCCTGATGTGGGACGTGGGCAGCTCCGCTGGCGCCTTGACCACTAGACTGAATGCCCGCGCCCAGCCTCCCTCTTTTATCTCTATCCGCGTGGTGGACCTTTCTCTGCCAAGGGCCATTCAGATATTTATAACATCATTTGCAGGCTGTGCAAAATTACCAACTGAAAAATTACCCTGCTATGGATGTAGTGAATTTTGAGTCCTGCACACAGTTGCTTTGGCAGGGCCAGACCCAATGCCTTTGCCGGCCTTGTCTGATCCATGTCCATGCCTGATATGGGGAGAAGGGAGCAGCTCTGTACCTGCTCAACCCAGGAAGCAGGTGGGCATCGAACAGGAAAGATAACCCAATATTAGAAAACACGTATGCAGCACAGTAACTTTTTTAAAAAAAGATTTATTTAGTTAGTTATTGGAAAGGCAGAGTTACAGAGAGGTGGAAGCAGAGAGAGAGAGAGAGAGAGGTCTTCCTTCCGCTGATTCACTCCCCAAATGGCTGCTACGGCCACGCTAGGCAGATCCAAAGCCAGGAGTCTGGAGCTTCCTCTGGGTCTCCCACGTGGGTGCAGGGGCCTGAGGACTTGGGCCATCTTCTACCGCTTCCCCAGGCCATAGCAGAGAGCTGGATCAGAAGTGGAGCAGCCGAGACTTGAACTGGTGCCCATATGGGATGCCAGCACTATAGGCAGCGGCTCTACCTGCTACGCCACAGCGCCAGCCCCAGCACAGTAACCTTAACTTGAAGGCCATAATCATGGACAGGGATGCTGGAAGATGCTCGGGAACACTCCACATCCCTTCCTCTCTCTGCCGCTGTCATTACTCAGTGTCGTGCTCGAGGTTCCATCCGACACAAGCAAGCACTAACCCCCAGAGCTGATGTTGGTGGGAGCTGGATACGCAAAATCATCATTTGTTGCACACACGCATGATTGTATCCCCAGAAAACTTCAGCACATCAGCTGATAAACTTTTACAATTAACAAGAGACGTCCACACAAGGTAAACACGGGAAGTAGCAGCTTCTCTCTCTGTCTCTACCTCTCTCTGTAACTCTTTCAAATAAATAAAATAAATCTTTAAAAAAATAAAAGGAGTCATGACAGATCAGCAAGTAAAGCACAGGTAACTCTGTATGTGGGATGGGAGAATCGACCGGGAGATAAAATTATATCCTCCCCCCATAAAGTGATAAGAAAAATCCTAACTGCACTTTTAAAGGTTTATTTATTTCTTTAAAAGTCAGAGTTACATAGAGAAAGAAGAAGGAGAGTCAGAGAGAGAGAGAGAGAGAGAGAGAGACTTCCATCCACTGGTTCAATTCCTAGATGGCCGCAACAGCTGGAGCTGCACCGATCCAAAGCCAGGAGCTTCTTCCAGGTCTCCCACGTGGGTGCAGGGGCCCAAGGACTTGGGCCATCTTCTACTGCTTTCCCAGGCCATAGCAGAGAGCTGGATCAGAAGTGGAGCAGCCAGGACTCGAACCGGTGCCCATATGGGATGCCTGGGATGCTGGCACTGCAGACAGTGGCTTTACCTGCTATGCCACAGCGCCGGCCTCCTAACTGCATTTTAACACAATAGAACCACAGAAAACTACCATATTTGAAAAGAATATTTGAGCATTTATCTATAGTTTAAAAGTTCTCTGCATTAAAAGAAAAAGGAGAGGCTATTGGTCGCAAATAGGACAGACAGAGGTTAACACCCCTAATCAACAGATGAACACAAGGGCTAAATAAGAAAAATCCACCCTGGACTGATGGGCAAGGGTGTGGCCAGCCACAGTGGCCGGGCTTCTGAGAGCCGGAAGCTGCTGGCGTGCACGTGAGCTGGCCGACGTGTCTGGAAAGGAATTCAGTAGCTGTTGTGTTGTCAAGACAAGTTCATTCCTCGTGACTCAGGATTCCGTGCTGGAAGCACAGCCCAGGGCAGGGTCAGCCCCTAGAGTGCTCAGCCGCCTCCCAGGAACGCTTGGGAGTGTTTCTCAAAGGCATTGCAATGCTCCTCTGTAGCGTTCTTGTGAACACATGGAAATGCTACTGATGCGATTTCAAATAACACAGGACACACAAGTGCGTCACTGTGGGTTCCCAGTGTGAGCAGATCCACGGGAGAACGTGCAACGTGGGGGCCCACAGCCACGCGCACTCATGGAGATACAACGTGTTTTCTTCTCCTTTATATTTCTGTTTTCAAGTTTTTCAAAAATAAGCAGATGCTGTCTTGTCGTCATTTTAAAAAGAATAAGGGGGCTGTGTTGTGGCACAGCAGGGTAAGCCGCTGCTTGCGACGCTGCCGCCGCACGTGGGAGCGCTCGTCTGGGTTCCAGTTACTCCACTTCCCATCCAGCTCCGCAGCTGCCCCTGGGAAAGCAGCAGAAGATGGCCAAGTCCTGTCCCCCTGCCACCTACGTGGGAGACCTGGTGGGAGCTCCGGGCTCCTGGCTTTGGCCTGGCTCTGCCCCAGCCGTTGCTGCCATTTGGGGAGTGAGCCAGCAGGTGGAAGATGTCTCTTTGTCTCTTCCTCTGTCTGTGTCTAGTTTCGCTTACTGGAAGAAGATGGGACAAGACTCAAGACAATTCTTTGAACAAAGAATAGGGTCATAGTTGGAGTGGCCTGTGGGGAGTGTGTGTGTGTGTACCTGCATGTGTGTGCATATGCACGTGTGTGTGCACATGTGCGCACGTGTGTGCATTTGTGTGCTTGCATGCATGTATATGTTGTGCGTTTCTGTGCATGTATGTTCACATGTGTGTATTTGTGTGTGCGTGTGTTGCCTGCATGTGTGTATATGTGCATTTGTTTGTGTGCATGCATGTGTGTGCATGTGTGTGCCTGTATGTGTAGATTTCTGTGTGCATGTGTATGTGTGTGTATGAGTGTGTGCCTGTGTGTGTGTGTACATTTCTGTGTGCCTGTGTATGTGTGTGCATGTGTGTGTAGCAGAGAATTATTGCCATTAGGATGAAGGAAATCACGCGTGCTCCTTAGTGAGCAGGACTGGGGGCAGGGAGGTTGAAAGGAGAGCTCACGGGGGCACAAGGAGGGAGGTGTGTGTCAGGATGTGGGGAATAGGCTCTCGGGGTCCCGTGAGCTGCTGGGCACACCGCACACCGGGGAGGGAAGACCAAGGGGGAGGGCTGGTGCCCCCCGGCTGGGGCAGGAAATAGTGGGGTCTCTCGCTCCACACCTCAGTCCCCTGTCTAAGGGCCGGAGGTGTGGCTAAGAGGCTCAAGGATGTCAGCAAAAAGCGAGAAAGCTGGAGATGGGACGGCAACCCCAGGGGACGGGGGTGGGGGCTGGTGGACGCTGTGGAGGCACCAGGGCATGCGGAGCAGAGCGGGTTGTGCTTCCAGACTGCCCGGGCCCTCACTGTGGCCCCTCAGAGAAGGCCTCCGTGCGTCTTGGGGGGATGCGGGTCCCACGGGCTCAGGCAGGGATGCTGCACCCCAGCAGTCGGCACAGCTCTGAGCTGGCAGTCGCTAAGGTGGCCGGTTCGAATCCAAGACAGTGGCTGTGTGTTCCACTCCACTCCTGCTTTCCAGTCCAATAGCCAAACCCAACCAACCAAAGAACTCCCAGTGGACGTGGGCTTTCAATCCCTCTGGAATGCAGGCGAGGGTGTCAGCCGGGTGCCAGAAAGGACGCTCCGGACGTGTGGGATGCAGGGGCGCCGGCTACCAGGGACAACGCACCCTTCCCCCGCAGGTGTTCTCTGAGGCACAGCAAGTAAAGCCCGGGCTCTCGGCATCAGGCCTGGCATTTGCTGGAAGCTGCCAGACCGGCCCTGAGATGGGGTGACACGGCTCACGAGCTGGAATCTCGCCGGCCCGACTGCCTGGACGCTCCCGGCTTTCTCGGCCAAGGGCCTCCTCCTCCTCGGGGGCTCCCCACTTCCTGCTCCGCACTCCGCCCTCTGGGTGCTCGTGGCACCTTGTCGCGTGGCTTCTGTCCCCTGGCCACCGCAGCTCTGAGACGTGGGAGCCCTCGGGCAGCGCGTGCTCGGTACACGTGCTCCTGTCTTCTTTTCCTTTTCTATCTTCCTGTTAGACTCAGCATCGCTGGCCAAGCCTGGGAGCCGTGGGCGGCCACAGTGGAGGTGGGGTGACCGCTGCTGGCCAAGGCTTCCCCAGGCGGATTTTAAGCCAAGCTCGTTGGTTGCATCCCTGGAGTGGGGACCGGAGGCCGTACTGTCCTTTGCTTGGTCTCTGTTGGGGGTTATGGCGCAGGAGGGTCCCTGCAGGGCTCTGAGCTGTTATTTCAACCCCAGCTGGCCCTTTTCCACTTCCTGGCCTGGTGTCCTGCCCCCTCTGATGCACACCCGGAGAGCAAACCTCCACTTCCTCTGCTGCCTTCTGCCTCCAGGTCTCCCAAAGCTTCACTTCTCCGCCCTGAGAGACACACACGCTTCCTGTTCACCGTCCCTGGGCCTGCTCATTGATGGTGCTCACACGCCAGGTGGAACCTTCTGGAAGACTTAACCGTGGCAGATTGCCTGGCTGGAACCTGGGCAGGCCCCAGAGGCAGCTTCTGGATTTCCTGCGGAGGCCCACGCTAAAGGGCGTCTAGGCTTGGGGTCAATTGGCCGGTGTCGGGAGCCCAGCACCGCCCTGGCGAGCTGGACGACTCTCTTCCACCAGGCCTGGAGCAGCATCAAGGTCACCAGGCAGGGAGACCTGGAGAGAAGGCAGAGTTCCTGGAAGCTCCCACCGAACACCTCGTCACTCCCACGAGCCCCTGGATGCCCGGGCCAGCCGTGGCACTCACTGTGGGCTGCCCTGAAGGACCACCCCTTGGGCAGTGAGCTGTGGCAGGGAGCCTGGGGTCCCTCTCACTGCCCCAAGGGGAGGGAGGAGCTGGCTGGCCACCTGTCCATACAAGTGGAACCTGAGGGCAGAGATTCATGCTTGTGGCCTAGGTCCTGGTTCGCTGCCTTCACAGGGCATTTGGTGGGTAGAAGAAAAGAAAGACGTGGGGAAGGGAGGGAAGGCGAGAGGGAGGGGGTGCTTGGCTTCTTGATGAATGGCACTGCCCACTCTGGGGGAGCCACAAGACCCTCACTCTGTGCATGCACGCTGAGGACCGTGACTCTGGCCACCCCTCCATGGACGTCCACCTTAGTCTCTGACGCTTGCCCTGGCCCTCTGCTCTCCTGGTCAGGGTCTCCTGAGAACAGTGGGGCTAGAATGCTCCAGCAGAGGGGACACTACCAGGAAAGAGTGCAGCGGCCGCTTGGGGCTTTGCCGCAGGAAGAGCCGTGGGCACCCGGCACTGCTCCTCCTGGCTGGGGGAGGGGCCAGCAGTGCTGCCACACTCAGTCCTTGTAAATCCTCCTGGCCCACACTAACGGGCTGGGCGAGGCTCCAAATGGGCCATGGCCACTCTCAGCTCCGGATTCCACTCCCCGTTCTGTTCAGACTCCATCCCATTTAGGGCCACGAGCAGCTGCTCTCGGGACTCAGGACTGTGCTGTTTGCACCATCCCTAAGGATGTTCCTCTGGCCACAGGCTCTGGATGCCATGCCCCTGCCTATGGAGGAGGGCTCCATGCACCTGCTCAGGGTGGGGTCCTCCATGCACCTGCTGGGAGGGAGGGCTCCATGCACCTGCTCAGGGTGGGGTCCTCCATGCACCTGCTGGGAGGGAGGGCTCCATGCACCTGCTTGGGGGGGGGCTCCATGCACCTGCTCAGGGGGGAGGGCTCCATGCACCTGCTGGGAGGGAGGGCTCTATGCACCTGTTCAGGGTGGGGGTCCTCCATGTACCTGCTCAGGGGGGAGGGCTCCATGCACCTGCTCAGGGTGGGGTCCTCCATGTACCTGCTCAGGGTGGGGGTCCTCCATGTACCTGCTCAGGGTGGGGTCCTCCATGCACCTGCTCAGGGTGGGGGTCCTCCATGTACCTGCTCAGGGTGGGGTCCTCCATGCACCTGCTCAGGGTGGGGTCCTCCATGCACCTGTTCAGGGTGGGGGTCCTCCATGTACCTGCTCAGGGGGGAGGGCTCCATGCACCTGCTCAGGGTGGGGTCCTCCATGCACCTGCTCAGGGTGGGGGTCCTCCATGTACCTGCTCAGGGTGGGGTCCTCCATGCACCTGCTCAGGGTGGGGGTCCTCCATGTACCTGCTCAGGGTGGGGGTCCTCCATGTACCTGCTCAGGGGGGAGGGCACCATGCACCTGCTGGGAGGGAGGGCTCTATGCACCTGTTCAGGGAGGGGTCCTCCATGCACCTGCTCAGGGTGGGGTCCTCCATGCAAATGCCTGGCTCCTGTCAATTGAAGAAGATGAGACATAAAAGAGCCCATCCCCACCCAGTGGTGCAGGTCACTGTCCCACAGTGGCCTCTCTCCATCCCTTCCCTGTGTCTTCCTTCCCGGCTGCCTAACAGGCCCGTTTCATGCTTCCTCTGTTCAGATCCGAGTGTCCACACGAGCACGCCCTTCGGGATTTTCTCCGGAACAAAGGCAATTTTCCCTCACGCTCTTTTCTGGATTCCCTCCACCTTTTTGCGCTGAGCCCCTTCCGAAGCGAGATGGTGCGTCCTGGGTGGGAATGGCTCCTCTGACGCGCGCTGATGCAGGCACCTGCTTTTCTGGGACAAGCGCCATCTGGAAGAGGCCAGCTTCCTTGTCGTGTGCCTATTTCTGGACAAAGAGGAGGAGAACTAGACGAGAAGCAGGCTCCTCTCCCACATCCTCCAGCTGCCTGGCAGGTCCGACCGTGACCTCCCACTCGGGCTCAGGTCATTTAGGAGGCCGCGGTGAGTAGGGCCGGAGCGGAATTCCGCCCCTCCCCAGTTTTCTGCATGGAAGGGTTGGCCCATCCGACACTGGGGTTCGTGTGAGAAAGCCTCCTGAGAGGCATCTTCCAGACGCCTCTCTCCTGCAGTGTTGTGAGTCCCAGGTGCTCCTCTCTGCCAGCCTTGTGGCTACCAGGGGAGCAAGAGGTTGTCCTCAAGACGGGGATGGGAGGTGGGTGCTGAGACTGTCAGTAACGGCCGCTCCATGGAGACTGCTGCTGTTGTAACGCTTAAAACCTTATGATGGCCGGCGCCGCGGCTCAATAGGCTAATCCTCCGCCTGCGGCGCTGGCACCCCGGGTTCTAGTCCCGGTCAGGGTGCCGGATTCTGTCCCGGTTGCCCCTCTTCCAGGCCAGCCCTCTGCTGTGGCCCGGGAGTGCAGTGGAGGATGGCCCAAGTGCTTGGGCCCTGCACCACATGGGAGACCAGGAGAAGCACCTGGCTCCTGCCTTCGGATCAGCGCAGTGCACCGGTCGCAGCGCGCTGGCCACGGCGGCCATTGGAGGGTGAACCAACGGCAAAGGAAGACCTTTCTCTCTGTCTCTCTCACTGTCCACTCTGCCTGTCAAAAAAATAAAAAATAAAAAAAAAAAGAGAGAGAGAAAAAAACCTTATGAACAGCTCACACTTCTGGCACAGAAACCTAAAACGCAAATCAACCCCACAAGGAGCAGGAAGCTCAAAATGCAAATCTGACCAAAGTCGTCCCATCCGGGGCTGGTCCAGGGCTTCCAGGAACCCCGACTTCTCGGGAGACGAGACAGGATGAGGGGAAATGGCGCCTGCTCAGAGTGTGGTCAGAATGGAGAAAGCCGACCCCGGGGTGGAATGTGCTGGAACAAGGAGGCTCCAACTCAAGGTCATGAGCGATTCAAGGTCATGAGCGATCGCTGTCTCTGCAGACGCCGGAGGGCAGACATTGATCTGCTGACTGACGGACATCAACCTCTAAGCTCACAGAACCACCCGACGTCTTTCCCGGCGGACTTGCCTGTGACATGACAGCCCACAGAGCCACAGCCTTCTTGCTTGTTCACTGTCCTAGACGGTGGCACTGCTGTCTCCCTGTTGCACAAACCAGAGACCCAGAGTTCATTCTTGACACGGTCCTCTCTCCCCTGCCTCAAAGGAGGCAGAGCTCACAGTTTATTATCAGTATTAGTATTAGTATTCTTGACAGGAAGAGTTAGACAATGAGAGAGAGAGAGAGAGAGAGAGAGAGAGAGAGAGAGAAAGGTCTTCCTCCCATTGGTTCACCGCCCAAATGGCCGAACGGCCGGCGCTGCACCAATCCGAAGCCAGGAGCCAGGTGCTTCCTCCTGGTCTCCCATGCGGGTGCAGGGCCCAAGCACTTGGGCCATCCTCCACTGCCTTCCCGGGCCACAGCAGAGAGCTGGACTGGAAGAGGAGCAACCGGGACAGAATCCGGTGCCCCAACCGGGACTAGAATCTGGGGTACCGGCGCCGCAGGCGGAGGATTAGCCAAGTGAGCCGCCGCGCCGGCCCACACAGTTTATGATTAAACTGGACCCTTGGAAGGGGGGGTGTCTTGTTGGACAGCTACCAGATAATAGCCCTGAGTGGGTCACAAACAGCAGATGTCTCTTCCTCACAATGCGAGAGGCAGGGAAGTGGTGGCAAACTTGGTATCTGGGGAGGGCCCAGGCCTGGTTTATCAGTAACAGCACTTGAGAGAAAGGGTGAGGGGCCTCCCGCTGGTCTTCTATTAGAGGCACCAATCCCGTCCACGAGGGCTCCATCCAGGACCTAATCACCGCCCAGAGCTCTACGTCCCGTTGGGATCAGTTTCTACACCCGAGATCCGGGGGCTGCCTGTGCCCAGACCACAGCAGAGCGTCTGAGCCGGAGCTCCACCTGGTCCCAGGGGTCCACGGCAGACGCCCACCTGCTGCCAGACCCTTCCTTAGAGACACCTGAGAGCCTGCAATGTCCGATTCCTCTGTGAAAGCGTCTCCCGGTGAAGACAGGGACCCCGCGGGCTCACTCCTCCGTGTGCCCGTGGCACCCGCAGGGACAGAGTGGAGGGACTCACCGTGAGCGGATCCGTGAGGTCAGCTGGTGGAGAAGGCATCTGCTAGGCACAGCACACCTGTGTGCGCTGAGCATCTGTGCGCCGCGTTTTAATTACGACACCCCTCACCGAACACTCCAGTTTGGGGGCCACTGGCCCCGCCCACTGTCCCGCGTCCACAGTGTTTCGCTTCATTTAGGGCTTTGGGTCTTTGTGTGCTGTCTTCCCCTTTTTCCCTTCAAATGTGCTAAGAAGCCCCACAGCTTTAAGGGATTCTTTGAATCCAAATGAAACAATAAAACAATAAGCAACTCCCACTTTGTTACATTCCTTGCAAACAAATTCTAGATGTCACTGAAAAGTAGTGTATTTCTCTTCCGGTTATTGTCCTGAGCCGGGGACAGGGCTGGTGCAGACTGGCAAGGATCTGAAGGAGCCGTGAGCCGCGGAAGCTGTGCTCCCGGGTAACAGACACGGCGATGGTAGTGACTTAACGGACGGGGGCAAACGCTGCTCACTTACAAAGGCCAACACCAGAAGCAATTACCGCCAGAACTTGGCACAGCAGGTCAAGGAAATAAAATGCATCCATGAGCCCAAAGCGCTCGCTTGGATCACAGCAGCATTTTACAGAGTAGGCCAAGCGTCTGGGCCTGCCGTTAACGTGCGTGCACCTGCTCTCGGACAACAAGTGTGGGGGAGGAGATGGAATTCGGCATCTAAATAACGCATGGCCATGGCTCCAATGTAGAATACGCTGCCATCAAAACTGCCTAGGAATAAGGAACTTAAATGATTGGGGTAGAAAGGTTAGGATGTTGTTGACACAGGACACTCAACTAAGCCAGGGCAGGAAGCCTCCCACTGGCGGGTGGATCCCCTTCGTCTCCTGCAAGGCGGGATTCCCGGAATGGCAGGACATGGAGCAAAGCCAAACAGAGGCCAGAGGCTCCAGGTTCCTGGCAATTGCTTCTCATTGTTTGTTTCCTGTCCGGATGCGGGGGCCCTGGGCACACGCAGGTGCCACCCGAGCTGTCACTGAGTGGTTTAGGCATCATCATCACAGTTAACAACAAACGGGTGCTGGCAGGCAGGCGGCATCTGGCCCAGCCTGCCTCCCACACTGGAGTGCCTGGGTTCCAGTCCCAGCCCCCCTCCCAATTCCAGCTCCCTGCTATTTGAGTGCGTGGCCGTGGGTCCCTGCTGCCCACATAGGGGACTGGATTAATAGCCCAGCTCCTGGGGCCGGCACTCTGGTATAGCAGGTAAGGTCACCGCTGGCAGTGCCGCCATCCCATATGGGCACTGGTTCGAGTCCCAGATACTCCAATTCCAATCCAGCTCTCTGATATGGCCTGGGAGGGCGGTGCAGAATGGCCCAAGTCCTTGGGCCCCTGTACCCATGTGGGAGACCTGGAGGAAGCTCCTGGCTCCTGGGTTTCTATTAGCCCAGCTCCTGTAGTTGTGGCCACTTGGGGAGTGAACCAGCAGATGGAAAGATGGAAGACCTCTCTCTCTCTCTCTCTCTCTCGCTTTCTCGCTCGCTCTCTCTACCTCTGCCTCTCTGTAACTCTGCCTTTCAAATAAATAAATAAATAAACCATAAAAAAAAGATCCTAGCTCCTGGCTTTGGCCTGGCCCAGGCTGTTGCAGGCATTTAGGGAGTGAATCACAGAATGGGAGCTCTCTCTGTCTGTCTCTCAAATATTAGAAAAAACAGCAACTATGTGGTAGCGCTATCTATTGTCAAGAAAACATAATATACCTGTAATATCTACATACGAAGGGAATTGTGGCAAAATGTTCAAAACTGTCAAATCTGAAGATAAAATTTTTAAAAATTTTATTTATTTACTTGAAAGTCAGAGTTACACAGAGAAGGAGAGGGAGATAGAGAGAGAGGTCTTCCATCTGCTGGTTCACTCCCCAGATGGCCTCAATGGCTGGGGCTGGGCCAGGCCGAAGCCAGGAGCCAGGAGCTTCTTCTGGGTCTCCCCCTAGGTGGCAGAGGCCTAAGCACCAGGCCATTAGCAGGGAGCTGGATTGGGAGTGGAGCAGCCGGGACGCGAATTGGCACCCAAGTATCAGCTGCACCACGGTGCTGGCTCCTAGTTGAGGGTCTGAGATGGAGCGACCATCATGGATGCCCTCGGGTTCTCAAATGCAGCCACAAAGGACCCCCTGACACCCAAGCAGGGGAGAAGGTGATGGGGCCACACAGACCGGGGCTGGGGTGGTCCCTAAGGGAGGAACACCACAGCCCCCAGGAGCCGGGCAGACGCGGGATGGATTCCTCCAGGTCAGGGGGTGGCTGCCTGCTCACTCATGCCTTGTGTTCAGCCCCGTGAACCTGAGCTTGAGCTGCAGGGCTCCGGAGCCCCCAGGGCACATCCCGAAACTGGGGACACCAGCGGCAGGGCCTCAGCAGGCAGGGTGGGGTGCAAGACTTGGCGGGGGGCGGCAATTTGCCAACGTCTACTGAGAACCCTGGGAGCCACGGGCGCTCAGAGGGGCAGGCGAGGCGGGTGGGCAGGAGGCCCCCAGAGCTGCTGTCAGGTGTGGGCGCGACAGGAGACAGCAGCGGGGCTGGCCAGGCCGAGCCCCTCCTTTAAGGGGACACAGCTCTCTGTGTCCAGATGCCTAACCCCGTGGACGACAATCCTACGGCCAGGGAGCTTTCAGCTCGGCACGGCGCCTGTGTGTAGCTCCTCTCCATGGCCCCGTGCCGCCGGCAGGGCCAGGGCTGCCTCCAGTGCCCTGGACAATGTCAGGGCAGTGCCTCTGTGGGGAGAGCTTGACCTGGAATTCCAGCCTGGGATGCTGGCTTGCCCGTCTCTTGCTCGTGTTCACACACACGCGAACCCCCTGGGTGCGTGCAAAGCAGGCTGCGAAACGCAAGGTCTTCAGATCACGCTCGGGTGCCCCCGCCTCGTATTGCACCTCATTACCACGAGGTCTCTGCGCCTCTGGCCGCGGACGGCCCCAGAGCCTAGCGCGTGTGAATCAGCCCACAAGTGGTTTCTGCCGCTGCAAACTAAACACATTCCTTCCACGTTAGCCTCGCGGTTAAAAAAAGAAGCTGTGCGCTCGGGGGGAGCCATGACATCTCAAAAGGTGAAGCCAGAGGGGGAAGAGAAAGGAACCCCAGTGTGGCCTGGCCACACTCCCTGCCTCTGTGCCTTCCCAAGTAGGGGCTTCCCACGGAAGGCTGCCGCGCTGGGCCAAGAGCAGGTGTTGGAGAACTCTCTAGAACATGGCCAAGGACCAGGCATCCCCCGAGACGCAGGCATCCCCCAGGTTACACAGGGAACACCCGGGCCTATGCGAGGCGGGCGGGGGTGATGCTGGCATTTGGAGGACTCAGGTGTCTCCCAGCAGGGGAGGGCACGGGCTGCGCTCTGAGTACAGGTCCAGCCGGCCCAGGGACTGGTGGAGGGGGTTATCACTCCAGGGAGACATTGGGCTTGGCAATGAATGGTAGACCCACGTTTTGGGATTCTCCCTGGGGGTTAGGAGCAGGCCCAGCAGGGCCCTGGGGCCGCACAGAGGCTCAGAGCAGGCTAACACGGCTGGGCCGAGGAGGGTCTTCGCCCTGGGCTGTGTGGGTGTCACCCCGTGTCCTTGCCAGAGAGCACGCGTGCCTTCCTCCGCGTGTCTCACTCACTTCTCGTGAGCTCCCTGAAGCCACGGCCAGATGGGCTGCGGAGAGAGGAAGCAAGGGCTGGCCTGCTGCCCGAGCGTCCCCCAACACGGGCTTGGGGTCTCCAGCTCTTCCTGGCCTCCCTGGGGTCTGCGCCCGCTCGCCACCCTGGCCCCTCCCTCCTCCCCTCCCCCTCCCCCTCCCACAAGGAACCCTGCCCTCCTGGTCTCCCGGGGGATCTTCTCCACACAGTCCCTCCCCACACGTTTCCCTCCCCTGCTCCTCTCCCTTTGTGCCTTAGCCACGGGGGACACCTTTCACAGGCAGCGAGCAGCTGACCGAAATTTTTTTTTTTTTTGTCAAGGTGACAAAATTCACAGTGATAAAAACAGCCATCAGAAGCTTGGGAAATTCCCTCTTGGTCTAGAACCACCCTGATGGACTGGGCGGAATCGAGCTAATTGGGAACGAGGGTGTTTGCACACACAGTCAGTCAAGAACAGGTCAACCTGCACTTCAGCTCTAGTTCCTGAACACAGCTTCCTGCTAAGGCACACCCTGGGAGGGAGGCAGGTCCCTGCCGGGCTTGAGGGAGCTGGACTGGGCCCCGCCCCTCCACCCTGCCCCCGCCCCCACCCCGGAGTGATCTGTGCTTCTCCATGACACACAGTCTGCGGTCATTTGTTCTGGAAGCCCGAGGACATCACCAGGCCACACCCGAGCAGGGATGACGCTGCCCTTCCATACGGAGGCCCTCGGCCCAGGAGCCGGCCGCACCGCGGGGCCCGCTGCGCCTCTGCGCGGAGCATCTCCCGGTCTGAAACCAGCAGAGCAAGCGATTCGTGCCGGGGTTCGGGGAGTAGAGCGCCTTTTCCCTAAGCAGATCGCGGTGGAAAACCCTTGCTCAGCACAATATTTAAGTGGCAGCTTGAAGGTCTGGTTTTTCCGACGTTGGATCGTCCCGGTCTCCACCCGCTCGTTTGCAGAGTAGCAGAACTGTGCAAGGGCAGCGGCAGCAGAAGCTGGGCCAGGGAGCTGCTTCCTGGCCGCCCCTCTGCCCCCCAGACTCAGGCTGCCAGGGGCTGGGAGAACCTGGGTTTACCCACAGCTAACCCCAGCCTCGTGGTCAGCCACTTCCCACCTACAGCCCACCCCCTTTTCCTCTTTTTAGCTTTTTCTGTGTTTGTTTTCATTTTACTGGAAAGACAGACGGAGCTCTTTCAGCTGCTGGTTCACTCCCTAAATGCCCACAACAGCCAGGGCTGGGCCAGGCTGAAACCAGGAGCCAGGAACTCACTCCGGGTCTCCCACGTGGATGGCAGGGGCCCAGCTACTTAGACTGACACCTGCTGTTGAAGCAGGCAGGCATACAGGTCAGATGTGTGAACTGGAAGACCACGCCCCTGTGTGACTTCATGCTCCTACCTGATGCCTTTGCCACGCCCCTGTGTGGCCTCATCCCCCTACCTGGCCACACCAGGGTGCCCACCAGCCAATCAGGTTAACTAACCACTCCCCTTTGGAGTGGGTTAAAAGCCTAGGGCACAGTGTGCCGGGCCTGCTCTTCTTCCCTGGCCTCTTGCCAGGACAGGGCTTGCTGTAGCCCTGCGCCTCCAAGGCGCGTGGCCTTCGGGCCCTGTGCTCTAGGCTTCCTGGTCTAGATGCTCCTCCACGTGGCTGGTTCCTGGTGCTCGGTATGAACCCCTATTCACTTCTCTCCCCTAAATAAAGCTCTCACTCTCTTATGCACCTTTCTTACTAAATAAAAGCTTAAAACGCACCATGCTGCCTCGTTTATCTGTGCCGGTATTTAGAATTCTTCTCTAAATATTAGGCAAGAACCCTCTTGGGCTTATTAATATCGTGGATTTAGTAATAAGCCCGTGGTGAAATCGTAAGGCGCCCCAAATTCCGGTAGTGCATGTGGCACCCCGGATAGCGTTTCTAGGGAGCTTTAAGGGGCCACACTTCAGGGTAGATTCTAAGCGGTCTTGTCCGATTTCCCTGTCTCCTAGAATATACATTAGCAGGACGCTGGGTAAGAAGCAGATGAGCCAAGGCCTGGGCCCCAGACTGGGACTTAACCACAGGGGATCTGCACACCCGCCCTCCGCGGGCTCCAACCCTCTCTTTGGTAACGCGGTCTCCAGTCAGCCGCCCTGTGCCTGCAGCGCTCCCGGCTGTGCACCTGCCTGGACGGACGTTCGGGGTGGGGGGGTCAGAGTCTTCTTTAAAAGCCCCGGAGGCTCTCGGGGTGCCAGCTTCCAGAGCTTCTCTGCTTAATATCTGCAAAGCCCTGTGGAGAGCTGATAGCGAGGGCATTCGGTTGTTTTCCTCTTCTTTCTTTTCTTTATTTCTTTCTTTCTCTCTCTTCCTTCCTTCCTTCCTTCCTTCCTTCCTTCCTTCCTTCCTTCCTTCCTTCCTTCCTTCCTTCCTTCCCTCTTTCTCTCTTTCTTTCTTTCTTTCTTTCTTGGTTTATTTTATTTGAAAGAGTTGCAGAGAGAGGAAGAGACTGAGAGAAAAGTTTTCCGTTTGCTGGTTTACTCCCCAAATGGCTGCAACAGCCAGAGCTGTGCTGATCCGAAGCCAGGAGCCAGGAACTCCTTCCGGGTCTCCCACACGGGTGCAGGGGCCCAGGGACTGGGGCCATCTTCTACTGCTTTCCCAGGCCACAGCAGAGAGCTGGATCGGGAGTGGAGCAGCCAGGATCTGAACTGGCACCCGTATGGATGCCGGTGCTGTAGGCTGGGGCTTTAACCAGCCTCACCACAGCACCTGCCCCTCCTTTTCTGTAAACATACAAAAGAAGCGTTATCTTTTTTTTCTTTTGGGCCTATGACCCTAGGCCACGTATTTTTGGAGTCCTAAAGTGCACCCTTGGCTTTCACATCTCAGGAGATGTTTAATGATTGATTTCTCCTTGTTAGAAAAAAGTGAGGGAGCTTCTTGTAGGGGGTGGGGTCCCGAAGTTCACCACACTCAGAGTCCCGCCCACTTCTTTCTTGTCACACACGCTGCGTGCATGTGTGTGTGTGTGCGTGCATGTATGTGTGTGCTTTACCCACTTAAGCCTCCAAAAATCAAGACAGTGGCTGCTGGCGACACAGGATCCCGGGTGACTGCTCCGACACCCACTCACAGCCTTGGCTTTTGTTTGCCCTGGTGGCCCCTCCGTGGGGGGAGGGGGGCTGTAGGAGTGCTGGGAACTGAAACAAATCTGTCCAGGATTCCTTTGAAGGGACTAGCGGTCAACATTCCCGCCCCCACCTCCCTGGGGACCTGCAGGTTGTTGAAGGGGATTAGAGGGGAGGGGGCGGAGTCCCAGAAGCTCACAGACCCTGCAAGTCCTTTGCTGTGAGTCATCGCTCCCCACGGAGCAGAGCAGCCCCTGGGTGTCTGAGCACTGCAGGCCGGTGGTTCCAGACACCGACACGCCCGCGAGTGTGCACTGATCACCCCCGCGCGCCCCTGCACACGCGTGTGTGTGCGTGTGTGTGCATCTCTTGCGTTACTGCCTGGCTTGTGCCTCCCTCCGGGGACTGTAAGGAATGCCGGCCCCCCAGGGTCCTCAGGGGGGTTAAGCTGGGGACGCTGCAGCAGATTCCAGTGGGGATTTGGGAAGATCCGGGCCAGGGGGAGGCTCCCCAAGTCCCACCGCAGGAGGCTGCTGACTGTGTTAATCCCGCCTCTCAGAAGTGCCTCCACCCCACCACTTTTAAGAAAACATTCTGGCCTAACACCAAGTAACATCTCAAGAAAGGACCTGGGCAGACTCCAGGGAGCCATTGTCTTGGGAGCTCTGGGCACACGGGGCGGAGCTGAGGCTGGGTCAGAACCGGGGGTGTTGGGAGGGCAGTGGCCTCCTTACCTGTGCCTGGAGGGCCCAGGTGCAGGCCGGATGCCCTGACCCAGTTCAGTCTCCTTACCTGTGCCTCCCAGGGGAGGTCCCCCTCCCTCCCTTTGAAGGAGCTTAAACTCCTGAACCAGAGGCTTTGACAAACAGAGGGTGAGGAAACGGAGTCTTGTGTTAAAGATCATTTTGTTGGCTCAAATCTTGGCCAACAGCAGGAGATAGAGAGGAGGATCCCCTTTGTTTCAGGATGAATATTTAACCCAGCTGCAGGGGGCCCTTTAGACACAGAGGGGGAGGGGGGAGAGGGGCAGAGAAGGGAGGGAGAAAGGGCTGAGTCCGCTGGCGCCAGTCAGGGTGAATGATTGATGGGATGGGGGGGGGTGTGTGGGAGCGTATCCCAGAGAAACCTGGTGGCCCTGGCTTCCTCTTTTAGAAGAAGAAAGAGGAAGGTGAGCTGGGAGACACAGGTGCACCTGCGAGTGGAGGAATGAGGGCTCCTCCTGCAGAGCCTGAACCTCGCTCCTGGCTTGAGAACCAACAGAAACGCACCCCAAACTCAGCTGCACATTTGAGAAATGTAATTGTTGGGATGGCGTAGATCCGTCGTGGGATCCGTTCTTTCATCTTCCTGATGAACGCATACGTGTATATGTGTACCCGTGTGCACGCGTGTGTATACACGTGCGCATATGTGTTCATGTTTGTGTGTGCATTTGTGTATGTGTTATACATGCGTGTGCACTTGTGTTTATGTGTATATTGCACATGTTTAGTTGTGTGCACGTGTGTATATAAGTTACTGGAGAAGCAGAAGGTCCTTGTCTTCAGGCAAGAAAGAATTCGGGCGTGAGACAGAGCAGGGGAAAGCAAAGTAGCAGGGTTTCTTAGGGTAGGGACATCCCTAAGGACAGACGATGGGCTCCTCTCCAGAGGGGACCTGAGAGAGCACGCAGCTCACATTTAGCTGGGGCTTCCAAGGGGGTGGGTCGTGCCTTCCTGCCTTCCCTCCCCCTCTCCTCCTCCTCCGGAACAAAGGACTTGTTGGGTGTAAATAGGAAACATTCCTGTCTGAGTTTCCCCCCGAAGTTGTCAGACAAGGGAAGCCAGGCTGGCTTTGGCCAAGGGGGCTTCTCTCTAGGGTGCCCGCCTTAGAGGAAGAAAGAGGAAGGGGCAGGACCCCCTGGAAGGTCATCAGGGTCTGGGCGGGACTTTGAAGTGCAGATACTGGGCTGCACCTGGAAGGTTACCGGATGACTTTGAGATGCAGATGCTGGACCACTGTAGATGTCAGCTCCTTGTCACACACACATAAGCTAATTTCTGACTTCTTACCTAACATGTTATGTGTGTGTATGTATGTGCTGTACATGTGTGTATATGTATCTATGTGCTTATACATGTGGGTGAGTGTGTGCATATATGTGTTGTGCATGTGTGTGTGCGTTTTATACATGTGTGTATACGCGTGTGTATGCACGTGTGTATATGTATATATGTGTGTACGTGTGTGTATATATGTGCTGTACATGTGTGTATATGTATATATGTGCTTATACGTGTGGGTGAGTGTGTATATATGTGTTGTGCATGTGCGTATGTGTTATACACATGTGTGTATGTGTGCATGTATACATGTGTGTGCGTGTATGTGTTGTACATGTGGATGTGCGTATGTGTGTTGTGCACATGTGTGTATATGTATGTATACGTGTGTGCATGTATGTGTTGTACATGTGGATGTGCGTATACGTGTGTGTGTGTGTGCCTGTGTGTGTGGACTTCCCTAGCTGGTTCTCTCCATGCCCGAATCCACATGGAACCGAAGGGCAGTGAGCGTTGCTCTCTGGTCCTCTGCACGTCTCCGTGACAAAGGCGGCAGCCTCTGTGCCCAGCGTGCGTCACGTCTGCTCTTTGCCAGTTGGCTCTGCGTCAGCGTCTCACAAGCGCACCAGTGAGAAGGTCCCTGGGGTCACTCGTTCACTCGCTCTCCTGTGCAGAGGGGATGAGACAGCAGATGGTTTCCTCCGGCCCCTGGCCTTGGCCCGCACAACGTCACGGCTCCTCCACCGCCCGAGAGCAGCTTGCTGGGCTCCGGGTCTGCCTGCTCTCTAAGGCTTCAGCACCCTGTGCCCTTCTGCCTTCCGTCTCCACGGGGTGTGTGGGGGGGGGACCAGCAGCCCCCAGTTGCACAGGGCCTGCCGCCTCCTCCTGAGCCTGGCTCTCCCCACCTCCATCTCATCTCCGTGCCCACGGTCATGGGGCATTGACCTGCACTTGCTCATGTCCCACAGATAACACCCATGAAGCCGGGTCAGCTCCTGTGAGGTGAGGCCGACACAGGAGGCAGCAAGGTGGGGGAGCCCTGGTGCGCCCAGTCTTGGGAACCCCTGCTGAGACCCTGCGAGGAAGCTGGGCTGAAATCCCTGTCTCAGCTCATGCTCTGTGTCTTAGAAACTTCCAGAGAGCAAAGTTCTGTCTTACTGCACTTCCCTGGCGATGAAACGAGCTCCGTGCACGGATCTGGGTGGTCTGGACCTGATGAAACTCTACACTGGGCAGACGCATCAGAGCGCTTGGACTTGAATCTCAGCTACGCAGCTTCCAATGCAGCTGCAGGCTAATGCACACCACAGGAGGCAGCAGGTGACGCTTAGGTCCCGGCCACTCATAGGGAAGCCTGGAACCAAGTTCCAGTTGGTGGCTTTGGCCTGGCCCAGCCCTGGCTGTTGTAGACATTTGGGGAGTGAACCAGCCCATGGAAAAATATCTCTCTCTCTCTCTCTCGGTGTTTCTCTCTCTCGCTGTGCCTTTCAAAAAACAAAACATCACAAAACACCTAGACAGAAGAAAGGTACTTGGCTGCCTCCTCCCCCTGAGTTCAGGTCGGAGTGGAGCAGGGGAGGAGGAGAGCGCTGATGACCAAACAGCCTGCCTGCCCAGTGAGGTCCACATCCGCACGCGGGGTGGGGGTGGGGGGGCCTCCACAGCAGGAGGCAAGGCCCCAGCCTGGGAGAGGGGCCCACCAGGGCCTGGTGTCAGGGACAGGCCTGGCAGAGACGGCACTCCGACAGCTCAGCTCGCCTTCACCCCAAACCTTCGCGAATGACCCAAGGCACTAGAAGGCGCTTGTAAGGCGACGTGTCCGATGCTCTGGTCCTGCAGACGGAAACTGAAAGGCACAGCGGTTTCTGGTGAGTGGCAGAGCTGTGTCTGCGGCTGGAGGCCCTGGCTTCTCAGCCCCCCACCTCCCCTTCCCACACTTGCCAGCTTTGAATTAAACCAGCTGTATTCTGAGTGTGCCTACCAGCCGTCAGCCTTCCGCAGGAGGTGTTCCTGCTTCCTAGTGAAGTCTGGGGAGACAGAATGGTGAACGCAGAGAGGCCTGCAATGATTTCAATATTAGAACCACGTTTTGAGGAGTCCACTGGATTTCTTGCAGATCTGAAGCCGGCCCGTGGACTCTAATTAGACATCACAGGAGAAAAACAGGACATTTTCTGAATGATTGACGCCGGATCCCGCTGGGAGAATGAGCTGACATCCAAGAAAGTGAGTGGCTTTGGTTTGATTAAACCCAGAGACTGCACTTTTAGTACTGTCTACTCAGTACAGTCAACTGATGTGAAATGCCCTCAGCTACAAATACCTAAAAATGTAGATGAAATAGGCAGAGCCCCTCTAACACTGGTAAGTGAGCCAACAAGCAAGCAGCCAAGTGAGAAGCTCAGGTTCTAAATACAGGGAGGACAACACAGCCAGAGCACGTCCAGGGACTCAAAGGTACGGGAGGGGGCAGGGGAGAAGAGAGGGCGGGAGTGGTCCCACCCAGAGACACGCCCTACAGGAGGGGTGGTCCCACCCAGAGACACGCCCTGCAGGAGGGGTGGTCCCACCCAGAGACAGGCCCTGCAGGAGGGGTGGTCCCACCCAGAGACACGCCCTACAGGAGGGGTGGTCCCACCCAGAGACACGTCCTACAGGAGGGGTGGTCCCACCCAGAGACACGCCCTGCAGGAGGGGTGGTCCCACCCAGAGACAGGCCCTGCAGGAGGGGTGGTCCCACCCAGAGACACGCCCTACAGGAGGGGTGGTCCCACCCAGAGACACGCCCTGCAGGAGGGGTGGTCCCACCCAGAGACAGGTCCTGCAGGAGGGGTGGTCCCACCCAGAGACACGCCCTGCAGGAGGGGTGGTCCCACCCAGAGACAGGTCCTGCAGGAGGGGTGGTCCCACCCAGAGACACGCCCTGCAGGAGGGGTGGTCCCACCCAGAGACACGTCCTGCAGGAGGGGTCGTAATCTGGCACCCACATGAGCAGGAGGTGAGGCTTTCCGTAGAGTTGGAACTGAGGCCGTTGCATAAATCCAGGAACCTTGAAACCCAGTGCCAGGAAACAAAGGCCCGACCCAACCATGTGCCTCTTCCCAGGGCTCTGAGAAGAAAAGCCTGGACTGACAGCACCCGTGTGGACAGTCCCTGGGAGAAGCTGCTAACTATAAATCGGTCCTGGGTGTAGCACCCTGTGGCGGTGGAAGACCTCTAGATAACAGGGTTGTCTGAAGCAGCTAACACACAACTAGGTTTGAAGCCATGAAGGCAGTTTTAAAGAAGAAACAGCGAGTGTTGGGAAGAACAACTGTGGTGAAGACAGGACAGACTGACAGGCACATGGAAACACAAGAGACAGCTGGAATTAGGGACCAGGTCAGTAGGCTCAGTCAAGCGTTCTATTAATGCATGACTAAATCCTCCCTTTCTGGTTTCACAGACACTCTTATTAAGGAAAACTTATCATATGCTGGACACTGTACTTGGCTGTATAATTTATATCTATCTGGAACCTCACAACATGACCTTGTTGAAAATGGGATTTTTACAGGTACCATTAGTTAAGCTAAAGCAAAGTCATACTGGGTTAGGGCAGACTCGAATCCAGTGGCTGGTATCCTTACAAGAAGGTCCAGGGAGACAGACACAGAGGCCCAGGGAACGGCAGAGATGGGATAGATGCCTGCTAAGGACGGTGACAACCCCTGGATGCCAGAAAGTTCAGAATCCTGCTCAGCGGTTCCAGGCCCTGCAGAGAGCTTGATTTCTGCACTGTGGGAAGAGACCTCTCTTGTTTTACGCTGGTGTGTGGTGCTGTGTTCTGGAGGTCCTAGAAAACTCACACAAACATTCATTCCAGGGGAATTCAGAGAGAAGGAATAGAGAACTGAGGGCAGGGCAATATTTGAAAAGTTTTTGACTGAAGATTTTCCAGATTAGATGAAAGACAGAATCTTCAAATTTCAGGTTGCCAAATTTAGGAACTGAAAACACAAAAGTAATGTTTCTAGCAGAAATATGCCCCATGCAATATTTGGGTCATTTTCCAGGAATTTAAATTTCACTGGGCCTCTTGTATTTTGTCTGGCAGCCCTTAGTCAGATAATGACTAAGTCCTGAAGAGAAAAAATAAAGAGAAATGGACCCCTAAAGGGAGCTCTGTGAAACGGCGGGGCAGCAAGCAGGAGAGAAATCTTCCAAACAGCGATGGGATGACAGCAGATTCATCTTCGATGACCGCAGAAGCCAAGGAACAATGGAAGGAGATATTTAAAAGGCAAAGAAGAGCTGTCAACCTGAATCCACTTAGATGAATTGTCATTCAAGAAAAAGGATAAAATATTTGTGGCAAAGCCAGAGGACCCCCCCTTGAAAGACTCCCACTGGAAGGGTTATTAATTGATGTACTAGAGAGCGAAAGAGAGACAGATGAGCAAGTGGTTGAACTTAAATATTGATGCAGAGTCCTTAAGACGACCCCCACCCCCGACACCTCTGCTTCCTGATATCCATGTCCACAGTGATCTCCCTTCCCAGAGTGTGGGCTGGACCTAGTGACCTGGCTTCAACAAACACACCCCAGCAGACGTAGCGGGGTCACTTTCCAGTTGCGTTTATAAAAAGACCAGGGCTTCCTTCTCTTGGATATCAGTGTTAGGGGAAGAAAGCTTCATGCAGAGGGATAAGCACTCGGTCCTCCCGCCCACCGGGGACTGAGGACTGCCAAGCCCCACAAGTAGCCATGGAGTCAGATGCTGCAGCCTCAGCCAGCCTTGAGATGACCACAGCCCTGGCCAGCTGCTTGACCACGGCCTCGCAGGAGCCCTGAGCTAGAACCTCCTGGCTAAGCTGCTCCCGGATCCCTCGTCCACAGAACTGAGCTGGGAGGTGTCTGTGGTTTTTAAATTGCTAGGTTTGGGGGAGACCCGTGTCCTAGATCCACAGGAATCTGCAGTCCAGGATTCCAGTTCTACATGGTTAGTCCCTCCGCAGGGTAGGCTAAACCCACGGGTGGAGGAAGGAGGTGTCCCTGTTCACTACACACATAGGCCACTCTGCCCAGACCCCAGCCTGACACGGAGGAAGCCAGAGGCAGGGGAGTGGGGGTCTGTGTGCCTCCCACAGAGTGTTGCTGGACTGTGCAAAAGATGGCCAGAGACGCTGGAAACCTGATGAACCTGTTTGTCCACAGGTTCCTGAATCGCCTTTGGTTGGCCGAGCTCCTCTGTGAGGCCAGCGGGACCCACCTGTTCAGCCGCTCCTCTCCCCACGCAGCCGAAGCAGCCGTGCCTGCCCGCATATTGGTCCTGCAGGGTTTATTAGGAACAAGCCACACCCTCCTGCTGCAGCCTCCAGGGAGCACAGCCCTCCCGCGCCTGCCCATGCAGGGACCCTGTGTGGGGTGGGCTGTCCTCCCAAAGGCAGTGCGAGCTGGGGGAGGAATCTCATGGGTCTCAGACCCTCATTCAGGGCAGCTGTCCCCCAGCCCAGCCCCTCTCACCTCGCCCAAATTATTTTTAATGGGCAACTCAGCTAGAACCACCACCAAAATCCTTCCATAAGGAACCAATGGTCAGGAACCCAATACAGAGGGAAAAACATAGCACTAAACTCCAACAGAAGTTCACCCTTAGGAGACAGGGCTAGCGCCCATGAGATGGAATGAATCCCTGGACCTGGGATACCTCCGACAGCACCCGGCTCTTTGCAGGCCCAGGAGTGGTAGCCATGAGTCTTTCAACTTGCCACTCACTGTACCCCATGCACAAGACTTTTCTTTGCTTTTGTAATTCAAAAAAGTGTATATTTTATTCGAAAGGCAGGGAGACAAAGGAAGAGGAGGGATTGCTCATCTGCTGCTTCACTCCCAAATGCCTGCACTGGCTTGAGCCTGGGCCAGGCCAAAGTCAGGAACCTGGAACTCCATGTGGGTCTCCCACAGGGGTGGCGGGGACCCAAGTGCTTGAGCCATCATCTGCTGCCTTCCAGGGTGCACATTAGCAGGAAGCTGAAGTTGGAAGCGAACTAAGGCTCTCCAGAGTGGGCTGTGGGTACCCCAAAGCAGTGTCCTAGCTGCTCTACCAAATGCCCACCCTTTGCTTTTAACCAAGTTTGCGACTTGTTACTAAACCTCGACTTCCTATCTGATTTCTAAAGACATTTCCTTAGCCAACTTCAGATTTGAGCTTTTCTGTTTCTTTAAAATACACACATTTAAGTCGGTGCCGTGGTTCACTAGGCTAATCCTCCGCCTTGCGGCACTGGCACACCGGGTTCTAGTCCCGGTCAGGGCACCGGATTCTGTCCCGGTTGCCCCTCTTCCAGGCCAGCTCTCTGCTGTGGCCAGGGAGTGCAGTGGAGGATGGCCCAAGTACTTGGGCCCTGCACCCCATGGGAGACCAGGAGAAGCACCTGGCTCCTGCCATCGGATCAGTGCGGTGCGCCGGCCGCAGCGCGCCGGCCGCGGCGGCCATTGGAGGGTGAACCAACGGCAAAGGAAGACCTTTCTCTCTGTCTCTCTCTCTCACTGTCCACTCTGCCTGTCAAACAAACAAACAAAAAAATACACACATTTAAGTCGGTGAGTTTCGGAGTATCATCTCCAGCAGTGAGTGTTGATGTGTAGTAGCAGACACAGCAGAAATACACAGGTCTCTAATTCATGGGTGAATGCCTACGATCGGGCTGTGGTTGGATTTCCTTACAGAACTTCTCTAACATAGGACTCACAGGGTCCCTTCTTAGAGGGAAACTTCAAAACCCGCCTTATGGACCAGAGCAGGAGCAGGAGCCCCATGGGGCCGGGGGCACGGCAAGAAGTCATTGCACAGTCAGGGAGGGGACGCCCGGGAAGGGACCTGGGCCCCAGCGATGCCCTCTGGGCCACACAGCGGACTCCCCCGGCCTGGCTGGCTGGTTCCCCATCCACGCAACAGGCAGGGTGCTTCCTGCATAGGAACCCTTGGGCGTCAGGGTGCCGGGCGGCTCCCAGTTCCTGCAGGGAGAGAGTTCCTGACTCTACAGGGCTGAGGTCCAATTCTGGGCTTGAGTTTCATCACCACGGAGGCGCTCAGCCCTGGTACCAACTGGCTTCTCCAGGTAGCACCTGTCCATCCTGGAGCAAGGACCAGGTGCAGTACCAGGGGTCCACTCACCCCTGCTCTCACCTCTGCTGCAACACTGCACTGTCTGCCATTAACCTTGACCTTGGGGCCACAGTCGGCACAAACCCCACAGCGAGACTCCAGCCCACAGCCCCTGCAGCCACGCTGCCAGGACCGAGCCGTTTCCACACTGCCACTTGCATCAGCTCTCCTCTCCTCCCCGCCCTCCAGGGCCTTCAGAGCTCTGGAAGTGTGGTTTCAAACAGGACCTTCCGGTCCATCCTTGACAGCCCTCCTTGGGTCCACCCACGCTTGTGACCTGTGAAGGTTACACAGGCATCACACTGGCCGCCCACGTGGGGGACGTCCACTGAGAGTCACTGGATCCCCTCAGCTCTGGCCCAGTGATCTAGAGATGATGGGAGACACAGGTGCTGGCCACGGTGAGCAAGAGGCACGGGCTTCCAGTTCATAAAGCCTCGGAGAGACGCACACGAGGAAGACGGGAAGACAGTAGCCCCGTCAGCACCTTCCCCAGACCCAACACGCCGCCCTGAGCTCCCTGGCCCCTCTGTCCGATTCCAGGGGCTGCACACACACACACTGCTCTGTAAACGTGTTGTCTCCCTCTTGGCCGGCTCCTCCAGGCCCCCAGAGCCCGGGGGCCCATGCCTGCTTTGTCTTCCGTCTCAGACAGCAAGCACACCGCCCAGCAGGTGGGAGCAGGGGTGGAAATGGTGTTTCATGAATGGAGTCCGTTCCCAAGGGTCACTTCCCAGTGAGGGTCCCGCTGCCCGGGGATGCTTTAATGACCTCTTGACCTCTTCAGGCTGTGGGACGGAGCTCTGGGAGGGGCCTGACCTTTGACCTTCCCGCATGAAGCAAGTGGCCTTCTGCGTGCCACCCGCTGCCTCCCGGGGAAGACGGAAGCTCCTGGGCTCAAATTCTTGGTTCTCATTTTCCACTTCCTTGAGCTTCGCCGTGTTGGGTGGGGCTTCTCAAGTCCACTGCTGCACAGCCGTGTGCGCAGTAGCCACCGTCTCCCACGGGGAAACTCTTCTAGAGCAGCACTGAACATCCGCTCCCGGCGGAGTAATCCTTTGCTTGCTTGCTTCTTTCTTCTTCTCGTCATTGCTTGCTGCGCTGGGCAAGCTTGCCAGAGGCACCGGCCGGAGTCCTGGCCCGGCCTGGTGCGGGGGGGGGGGGGGGGGGGGTCCGGTACTTATAGCCGCAGCTACCGGAGCAGCAATGGCGCTGTGGTTTCTGCGAGCATGCGCAGAAGAAGAGACTGGCGCGACATCCCGGTCATCAAATCACACCCCAGCACACGTACCCCTCGGTAACGCTCACAGCCCTTCGCTGCCTGGGGCCCATCTAGGGGAGGCAGGATCTTCTCTCCCATTCAAAAATATTTATGAGAGACAGAGAGAGAGGGAGAGAGACAAATGGCAAGCTCCCACCTGCTTGTTCCCTGCTAGGCGGGGCTGGGTTAGGGCCGGAGCCAGGAGCCAGGAGCTCAACCCAGGTCCTCCACATGGGCGGCGGGGACTCAACGACGGGAGCCAGCATCAGTCACTGCCTTCCAGGCGCTCACTGACAGGAAGCTGGAATCGGGCAGAGTCGGGACTCTGACATGGACGGTGGAGGTTTTACCTGTGCCTTGCCACTGAGCCAGATGCCCCCAGCCCCCATCTCTCCACGTTAAAGTCCGTGTCCTAATCCCATCCACAGCGCTAATCCCCATTTTTCATGCAACATGACATATTTCCAGGTTTCGCTGGGCTCTGTTTGTCGAAGGATGTGGTCTCAGCCAGGGCTCAACAGTGCCTGGGCGGGGGCGGGTGCCACTTGGTGCGTCGGTGGAGAAGGAGCTGGGGGACAAATCCCAGCCTCACCAAGCTCTAGCTTGCACGAGCGACAGCTGGTTCACTCCCCAGATGGCCGCAAGGGCAAGTGCTGGGCCAGGCCAAAGCAGAGCCTGGAGCTCCATCTGGGTCTCCCTCATGGGTGCAGGGGCCCAACGTCTTCCACTGCTTTTCCCAGGCCGTTAGCAGGGAGCTGGATGGGAAGTGGAGCAGCCGGGACATGAACCGGTGCCCGTATGGGATGCCGGGGTCACAGGCGGCGGCTTTACCTGCTGTGCCAGGGCAGTGCCGTGAATATTCACCTTTTGACGTGAGTCTGTTACTCACGGGTTCTGCATACGCCCGGAATGAGTGGAACACGGATCCTGCAGGTTGCACCACAGGTAAACCAGCTTGGAATGCAAGCGCTGGGGTTGGCTGTCACTGAGCAGTGATGGAGAACTCTGGAAACAGGTTTGTCCGGTCGCAGGTATTTTACCTGCGAGGCACAGCGAGCTGCGGGCAGACACTTGCCCTAAGAAGCCTGTATTGATCACAACCCAGTCTGGAATCAGGTCGCATAATTGACGGTCTGAAGATTTGAGGAATCCTGGCCTGCACGTGGAGGCAGCATTGTCATTTTAGGTCATACTCGAGGGTCAGCAGGGTCATCGTGTGAGTCAGTTACCACCAGGGGTCACGTTGGAGAACCTGGCCTGGCAGACGGCTGCAGAGCTGGAACTTCCTGGAACAGATCCGGTCTCACTTCACAGTGAGACAAGCACCTGGGGGCTGCGCCGGGGCGTAGCAGGTAAAGCTGCCGCCTACAGCACTGGCATCTCATACAGGCGCTGGTTCGAGTCCCGGATGCTCCACTTCCAATCCAGCTCTGTGCTATGGCCTGGGAAAGCAGCAGAAGATGGCCCAAGTGCTTGGGCCCCTGCATCTGCGTGGGAGACCCGGAAAAAGCTCCTGGCTTCAGATCGGCGCAGCTCCGGCCGTTGCAGCCAATTGGAGAGTGAACCAGCAGATGGAAGACCTCTCTGCTTCTATGTAGCTCTGCCTTTCAAATAAATAAATTAATTAAAAAAAAAAAAAGGCACGCACCTGATACACGATGCGTGAGTATCCGTTCAAGGTCACGAGCGCTCTTCATGCTGTTAGTTCTGAGCAGGAGAACAGGAGGCAAACGATGAGTGAAGACTCATCAAGAGGAGGTTTGGGGGCAGCACTGTGGGGCAGCAGGCTGGGCACCCCGGGTCGCAGCACCGGTCCAGCCCTGGCTGCTCCACGTCCACGTCCATTCAGCTCCCTGCTGGCGCGGCTAAGGCAGTGGCAGGTGGCCCAAGTACAGGAGTCCCTGCCACCCACGGGGGAGACCCAAGAGGAACTCCTGGTTCCTGGCTGTGGCCCTTTATGGAGTGAACCAGCAGATGGAGTCTCTCCAATCTCTCTCTCTCTCTCTCTCTCTCCTCTGTCACGTTGTCTTTGAAATAAATAAAATAAAAATCTTTTTTTTTTTGCTTTCAAACTTTTATTTAATGAATATAAATTTCCAAAGTACAGCTTATGGATTACAATGGCTTCCCCCCCATAATGTCCCTCCCAGCCACAACCCTCCCCTTTCCCACTCCCTCTCCCCTTCCATTCACATCAAGATTCATTTTCGATTCTCTTTATATACAGAAGATCAGTTTAGCATACATTAAGTAAAGATTTCAACAGTTTGTTCCCACACAGAAACATAAAGTGAAAAATACTGTTTGAGTACTAGTTATAGCATTAAATCTCAATGTACAGCACACTAAGGACAAAGATCCTACATGAGGAGTAAGTGCACAGTGACTCCTGTTGTTGACTTAACAAATTGACACTCTTGTTTATGGCCTCAGTAGTCACCCTAGGCTCTTGTCATGAGCTGCCAAGGCTATGGAAGCCCCCTGAGTTCACTGACTCTGATCATATTTAGACAAGGCCATGGTCAAAGTGGAAGTTCTCTCCTCCCTTCAGAGAAAGGTACCTCCTTCTTTGATGACCCGTTCTTTCCACTGGGATCTCACTCGCAAAGAACTTTCATTTAGTTTTTTTTTTTTTTTTTTTTTTTTCCCCAGAGTGTCTTGGCTGTCCATGCCTGAAATACTCTCATGGGCTTTTCAGCCAGATCCGCGTGCCTTAAGGGCTGATTATGAGGCCAGAGTGCTGTTAGGACATTTGCCATTCTATGGGTCTGCTGTGTATCTCACTTCCCATGTTGGATCGTTCTCTCCCTTTTTTATTCTATCAGCTAGTATTTGCAGACACCATTCTTGTTTATGTGATCCCTTTGGTTCTTAGTCCTATCATTATGATCAATTGTGAACAGAAATTGATCACTGGGACTAGTGAGATGGCATTGGTACATGCCACCTTGATGGGATTGAATTGGAATCCCCTGGTATGTTTCCAACTCTACCGTTTGAGGTAAGTCAGCTTGAGCATGTCCCAAATTGCACATCTCTTCCCTCTCTTACTCCCACTCTTATGTTTAACAGTGATCACTTTTCAGTTAAGTTTCAACACTTGAGAATAACTGTGTATTGATTACAGTATTCAACCAAAAGTATTAAGTAGAACAAACAAAAAAAATACTAAGAGGGATAACATATCAAGTTGCTCATCAACAGTCAGGGTGAGGGCTGATCAAGTCACCGTTTCTCATAGTGTTCATTTCACTTTAACAGGTTTCCTTTTTGGTGCTCAGTTAGTTGTCACCTATCAAGGAGAACAAAAGGGCTGTGCATGTGTCCTCTCCATCAGAGATTGACCTCATGGGGAAAGTCGGAGGCCACCACCGGCGTGGCCCAGGGCTATGGTTTCTGCCCCTGCCCACGTGTTGGCATCTTGGTCCCCAGAGTGGTGGTGTGAGAGGCGGTGGAGACCTTTGGTGGGGACCCCAGAGGGAGGTCACTGGGGACACTGCTCTTGGGAGGGGGGAGGGAGTTCTTGTGAGAGGGGCACCCAGAGTTTGGCCAAGGGCCGCCCACCTGTGGCCTCCCGGGTAATCTGAGGCCTGTGCCTCAGCTGCAGCAGGCCACCAGGAGTGATGAGGGATCCTTCTCTCTAGGGCGCTAAGCTCTCTGAAGCCCGTGGCTGAGCTGGCAAGGGAGAGAGGCTGACTCCGAGGCCGCCTGGGCAGAGCTCAGCCCGGAAGGCTGCCCACTCAGGAACCGCGTTCCCACGGTCAGATTCATAGTTTTGAAGTGCTCCTTGTATCCAGAGGTTCTCTGGAGCACTCACGGGAGGAAGGGGGATGCGCTGCACCTTGTCCATAAGAATATCACAGTAGCACGGGCCGGTGCTCTGGCACGACCAGCTGAGCCTCTGCTTGGGATGGCTCTGCAGTGAGTCCCGTCCACGCGCCCCTGCCAGCTCCCTGCACCGCTGCTAAGCCCTGGCTCCTGGTGACGCCACTCCCCTCTCTGCCACCATCTTCGCATGGCCTCTCTATGTGACTGTGTTTCAAGCTTCCCACTTGGGTGTCTTGTGAGGACACGAGTCCTTGGAGTGATTGCCCGTGCTGAATCCAGAGCGCTCTCGAGGTCCTTCACTTAACGACACTGGCCAAGGACCCTAACCCTAAGTAGGGTCCCATTCGCGGCTTAGGACAGGGACTTACCTTTGGGGTCCACCGTCCAGGCACCTGTGGTCATGGGCCCGTGAAGTGGATCTCGCCCATGCCTCGTGTGCCACAGCTGGCAGGGGCCCCTGCACCGCTCCCGACAGAGGCAGATCCGCGCACCGCCTCGTCCTCTCCCGGCACAAGCAGCTCCTGCTGCCACGCCCACCGTCTCTGCCAGGCACCTGTCTCCTGCAGGGCAGAAGCTGAGATGACCTTCCTCACCACGCAGAGTGTGGGTGGAAGACCAGCAGCGTCCACGGTGGCCTGCTTGGCACCTGGAAGAGTGAGCCTAACCTGGCCAGCTGCCCTGCTGAGTCTCCTACGCACAAGATGATCGGCAAAGCAGTGACCTACAGAATCCGTGACATCCAGGGCCAGCAGAGCAGAATGGTGGGCGAGGCTTGGACCTGGACGGCTTTGATCAGAACCGCGAAGAGCCTGCAGGACCCCGACCTTGACATCGTTGTGAGACAGGCTGCAGGGCCGCAGAGGGGTCACCCCGGAGCTGCTCTGACATCAGGGCGCACTCCCGGGGTGCACACCTAAGGTCTGGACGTCGGAGAAGAAGTGGTAGGAATGGCAGCTCCACATACTGGCCGTTCTTCCCTCCTAGACCTGTTTGGCCAGAGTGAGCCAAAGGAACCTCAAGCGTGGTCCCACTGTGATGGCCAAAGTGGGCCACAAAGTCAAAGACAGCCCTCCTTAGAAACGGGCTAACTCTCCCCTCGTACCGTTTTCCTTGGCTGCTAGAATTTAGTGATACAAAACACGGCACTGCCGGGGCCAGCGCTGTGGTGTGGCAGGTGAGGCTGCCGCCTGCAGCACTGGCATCCCATATGGGCACTGGTTCAAGTCCCGGCTGCTCCACTTCTGATCTAGCTCTTTGCTGCTGCCTGGGAAAGCAGCAGAAGACGGTCCAAGCCCTTGGGCCCCTGCACCTGTGTGGGAGACCCGGAAGAAGCTCCTGGCTCCTGGCTTGAGATCTGCCCAGCTCTGGCCATTGTGGTCATTTAGGGGAGTGAACGAACGTATGGAAGACCTCTCTCTCTGCCTCTCTGCCTCTCTGTAACTCTGCCTTTCAAATAAATAAATAAATAAATCACACACACACACACACACACACACACACACACATATATATATATATATATAAAGAATGGTGCTCTGTACTGGGCATCAAAAGGCAAACACTGTCCGTATCCATTATGTCACACAGCTCCCTAGACAACCAGTCGATAAGTAACGCAGGATCCCTGAAGATGACGCCTGCCACACATTTGATAACACACTGTGCTCTCTTCTCGTGCAGTTCTGGAAATTGAGACAAAGCTCGCACCATGCAGAATCTGCGGCTCTGGCGTAGCGATTCGGTGGTTTTCAGCATGCTGCTGATGCTGAGTCGCCATCACCATTGTCTAATTCTAGAACACTTCCATTTCCCAGGGAGGAAACCCTGTACCCACTCCCCGCCCCCTCAGTGCCTGCCGCCACTGGTCTACTTCCTGCCTCCATGGGCCCGCCTACCCTGGACTTCCGTGTGGAAGGAAGTGCGTGGCCCTTGGTGTCTGGCTGCTGTCACTCAGCCGAATGTTTCGCAGGTGCGCCCTGGTTGTAGCGAATGTCAGGACTTCTGTTCGTGGCTCAGCCATGTCTCACTGCACGGAGAGAGCCCATCTTCCTGCAGCCGTCACCAGCGGATGGACATCGGGGTGGTTCCCTCTCTGGCTCTGTGACTAACGCTGCCCTGAACTTGGGTGGACAGGTTTTTCTGCACGTGTGTTTTCAGTTTTCCCAGCAGATACCTGGAACAGGAAGTGCTGGGTCAGCAGACGATCGTGTTAGCGTCTTGAGGAAGTGCCCATGGCTTCCACTGAGGCCGCTCATTCCACATGCCCACCGAGCATGGAGGCTGTCAGTGCTGGTTGTTTTCCGGGTTACCTTGTAAAAAGGTTATTTACTTAAAAGGCAGAAGGAGAGAAAGAGAGCTTCCATTTGCTAGGTCGCTCCCCAGTGGGCACAGCAGCTGGGCTTGGGCCAGGTCAAAGCCAGGAGTCAGGAATTCCATCCAGGTGTCCCGTGTGAGTGGCAGGGAACTGAGTACTTGAGCCACCATCTGCTGCTCCAAGGCACAGTAGCAGGGAGTCAGAGCCGAAGTGGAGGAGCTGGGACTTGAACCAGTGCTCCGATATGGGATGCAGGCAGCCCAAGCATTGGTTTCACCTGCTACACCATGATGCCTGTCTCTGTTGGCTGTTTCCTGGATCTTTTTGGAAGAGATGTCTATTCGAACCTGTCCCCCATTTTTTAAAAGTGGATTGTCTTTTTGTTGTTGAAGGTATTGCTTTGTCCTAAGCGTCGTAGCGGATACAACCAGCTGCCTGTGAATCGCTGTCTGGAGCAGCAGTATTCTCACCTGGCCAAGTGCGGAGGCGACCACGCCATGACCGAGAGGCACGCACCTGCGGAAGATGCTCTGGGGACTGCCAGTGTCCTGCGCATTTCAGCAGGGAGACAGCCACAGGGAGGACTGAGCGGATTGGCTCAGGAAGTGGCGCTGCTGGTGTTACCAGCAACCGAGCCGTCTCGATGTCCGAGTGTTAGAACACCCAGGGCAGATGGCTGGCCCGGATCCTGCGGGCAGCGCTCACTGGCAGACCTTGTCGTCCCACTGGGGCCTGGGGGCTGTCACCTGTGTCCCAGGCGTCGTCCGTTCAGGGACACCTGTGCTGCCCAAAGGGCTTGTCCCCGTTCTCGGAGCTCTGTGAGTGGGTCCTGTGCCGACAGCCTGAGACAGGCTGCCATCCCTGCCCCAGGTCACTCAGCCAACCTGTGATGGGGGTGAGACTGTGGCTCATGGGTTTAGCATCTTCTTCAGAGGTAGACTCAGGAAGGTGAAGACGCTCCCCTGGTCTGAGCTGCAGGTGGAGTGTGCACCTGCCTGACGCCCGAACACCACCTGCTCTGAAGTCGCACCATCTCTCCTGGCATTTTTTAAAATATTTTATTTATTTATTTGAGAGGCAGAGTCATAGACAGTGAGAGGGAGAGACAGAGAGAAAGGTCTTCCTTCCGTTGGTTCACTCCCCAAATGGCCGCAATGGCCGGAGCTGCGCTGATCCGAAGCCAGGAGCTAGGAGCTTCTTCCAGGTCTCCCACATGGGTGCAGGGGCCCAAGCACCTGGGCCATCTTCTACTGCTTCCCCAGGTCACAGTAAAGAGCTGGATCGGAAGAGGAGCAGCCAGGACTAGAACAGGCACCTATATGGGATGCTGGCACCACAGGCGGAGGATTAACCCACTGCACCACAGCGCCAGCCCTCTCCTGGCATTTTAAAGAAGCTTCCATCCAGGCATGTGTGTTTGCTAGTGTGGTCCCAGCCACGGCATGTGGCTTAGCTCACTCTGGGATAGCAGGTTGGTTTTTCTGCATCCAGACACACGTGTTCCGTCAGCACCACATTTCTGGCTGCTTTTTCCCTTGAAACTCAGCCATCAAATATGACGCAATATTGACACGACGCCAGCTCCCGGTGAAGGCAGAAGGCCTAGTGGACTGTGCGTGTTGGTGGGGGAGGGGCCCAGCAGGCACAACAGGTGGAGAACAGGCAGCCGCCCCCTCCACCACCCCAGGGTGGGCCTCACGGTGTACGGCTTCCTCCAGGTCACAAAGCTGATTAAGCGCCGAGACACAGTCACGTGACCTCAGTTCACAGCTGCCGAGTGTTGGGGTGAAGTTGCGCGCCCACCGGCTCAGATTTGCAGCCCCAGCCCTGCCAGGATGCGTCTCCTCGCACTTCTGCCACGCAAGCCCCTCTGTGGAGCTGTGGTGGGGAAGTGCTAGGAAAGGTGCACAGGCCCAGGTGCCCAGGGGTCCATCCTCCCCTAAAGTTTATCTCTGTCTGGTGTGCAGGCTCCCAGCCCAGCGCGGGAAAGCCGGGAGGATGCGCAGAGCCGCACGGCCTGCTGGGAGCTCAAGGTCCCTCCCGGGGCTCCTGCCTCCACGCTTGCCTGGCTGACCCGGCCGCTCAGGTGGCTGCCGCCCCGCCTGGGCACCCGTCATTGCTTTGTCCAAACCTAACCCTGGTCCGGACTCTCTTATCTTTAATCCATTACGTCCCAAGCTTTCAATTTCAATGATGCAATAGTTATTCCAAAGTTACCATGAGTGGTATATTAATTGTTCTGTTTGAGCCGGCGCCGTGGCTCAATAGGCTAATCCTCCACCTTGCGGCGCCGGCACACCGGGTTCTAGTCCCGGTCGGGGCGCCGGATTCTGTCCCGGTTGCCCCTCTTCCAGGCCAGCTCTCTGCTATGGCCAGGGAGTGCAGTGGAGGATGGCCCAGGTGCTTGGGCCCTGCACCCCATGGGAGACCAGGAAAAGCACCTGGCTCCTGGCTCCTGCCATCGGATCAGCACGGTGCGCCGGCTGCAGCGGCGGCCATTGGAGGGTGAACCAACAGCAAAGGAAGACCTTTCTCTCTCTGTCTCTCTCTCTCACTGTCCACTCTGCCTGTCAAAAAAAATAAAATAAATTAAAAAAAAAATTGTTCTGTTTAAGTCTTTCTACAAAAAGATTCCTTTATGTTTACTTGAAAGGCAGAGTTAGGGACAACTGAGCACGGCTTGGGCAACTGCCATAGCCCTGGGGACCAAATCACATTCAGGAAGAGCCACCATCCTCCAGGGACCCGAGGGCTGCGGTGCAGGCAGAGAGAGAGAGAGAGCGCGCGAGAGGGAGGGAGGGAGATGTTCCATCTACTGGGTCTCTCCCCACATGGCTGCAGTGGCTGGGGCTGGGCCCAGAACTCCATCCGGGTCTCCCGGTGGGTGCAGGGGCCCAAGTACGCAGCCATCTGCTGCCCTCCCAGGCGCACTAGCAGGGAGCTGGGTTGGAAGCAGAGGAGCTGGGACTTGAGGCAGAAGTGCAGTGTGGGCTGCTGGCGTCCCGAGCCGGGCTTCCCCTGCTGAGTCACACGCCGGCCCCTCCCTGTAAGTCTCTACAGGTGTTTGGTACCCGGATGGCAGCACAGAACAGACCGAGCTCGCTTGTATTCTGGGTACTGCTTGTCGTCCCCCCTGCACTAACTTCACGTCTTTCCCAGCTGCCGCTCAGCTCAGCGGATGTGTCTTTGGTTGCACCCAGTTTTCTCATCATTTCCTCCGAAGACCAAGACTTAGTCGTTATCCAGTCATTTATTATTTGATCCCAGGCCAGGCCAGGCTCTGGGATCCGGAATGGAACACAACGCCTTGACACCTCTGTCTCCATGCTGCTTGTATCCTAGCAGGTGCGGTGGGCGGAGCCCTGGGCCCCAGGTGTTCTTGTCCCTGCCCTGAATCTGGGCGTCTCCTTGTCCACGTGGCCACGTGCACAGGGCGGGTGTGACAAGGGGAAGGATGGTGAGAGGAGGGCCCAGGGGGATGGCAAAGGTGCTTCCCACGGGAGCCACAGGGAGGCTGGAAGCTGCCACGCAGTCATGGAAAGGGGTCGTGATCACAGAGGGTGGGTGGCCTCCTGGCTCAGGGAAGGGCAGGGCCAGCTCTCCCCGGGCGTCTCAGGAACAGCCCAGCCTGGCCGACACTTTGATCTGCAGCTGTAAGGTGATACATTGTGTTGTGGTTAAGAAGGCGGTTGCGGTTAGCGTGTGCACCTGCCCGGCTCTGCTCCTGACCCCAGCTTCCTGCTGCCGTGGGCCCTCGCAGGCAGCAGAGACGGCTCAAGTGGTTGGCTCCCTGCCACCCACATGGGAGACCCAGATTGAGTTTCTGGATCCTAGTTTCAGCCCAGTCCAGCCTTGGCCATGGTAAGCATCTCAAGAATGGATGGGAATGCTCTTTCTGCCTCTCAAATAAATATGAATACTTTGGAGACAAAGTATGGGCCCGGGAGAGAATTGAGGCAGGAAAGGAAGTGAGAGTAGGAGGGTTAGGGGCCACGGAGCCGGGCTCTGGGGGAAGGGAACAGCCCTGCACAGGCTTCGGGGCGGGGTCTGGGCCTGGGCCCCAGCCCTCTGTGTCCTGGGCTTGCTGTGCTGGCCTCTGCCCACCAGACACCTGCACCACCCCCACCCTGAGCTGCCGTTGCTCCTGGGGGGACCGAATCACCCCCAGGGAGAATCGAGGGGCCCCTGGAATGTGGTGCAGACAGGAGGCTTCCTGGGGCGTGATGCAAAGTGGAGGTCTGGCAGCCAGAGCAGGAACATGGCTCTGCACTTGCATTCCCAGGATAGCAGCATGGACTTCCCTGGGAACTCACTAGGGAGGCAGCCACGGAGCTGCGAGAGCACAGGTCCCTGGGCACGCACCACGCACGCCACCTTAGGGAGGAGCAGGTTGTTCTCGGCTGCAGTGGTGGGCGACCCTCCGACAAGTAGGAGCTCGCTCATTTAGCGAATATTCTGGGGTTCCCACCGCAGGCCAGATTCCAGCTCCAGGCAGTGCAAGGCAGCCTCGTGGCAGGTGCACAGGCTCTGAAGCCAGACGGCCTGGGTCTGTGAGCCTGCTTCTGTGTCTGTGAGGAGAGAGGGATGCTAAGGATCGGCCCCACCCAGCTCCGTGGTCTGGAGGAAGTGGGAGAGTCCGTCTCTCATGTTTGAGTGACGATTGCGTCTGTGTCTGTAAGGGGAGCGGCCGGTGCAGGCGGGATCAGTGTGCCTGCCCGGCCACATTTCCAGGACAGTTGCAGGAGAGGACCTGCGAGTGCTTAACTCAGCCCCCAGCAGCAAACACTGCACAGGTGGGAGCAATGACCGGTATCGTCCTCGTTTCTTTGGAGAAAATGAGAGAAAAGGATGGGACATTTAGGATGTTCTCAGCTGCCTACCCTGAATAGTGCCCAGGCTCCTCAACGGTGAGGGCAGGCAGGCTGAGCCACGCCCCAGAAACACCTGCTGGACACCAAGCCAGGACACAGGTGGGGTCGGCGGCATTTCGGGCCAGCAATTCGAGCTGCCTTAAGGGTCACACTCCCCAGGGGGTCAAGGCAGCAGAGCAGCCGTGGAGGAGGTGGGGGACATTGGTGCAGTGAGCACCCCCCCCACCAAGGGGAGCCGAGAAGGAGCTGGGGAGGGGTTTTGAGGGTGGGGTCTTGGACTTGCCAAATTGCCAGTGCCAGGACACCCACAGATTCGGTTGGCTTAGTGACTTTGGACGCCAGAACCTCCCTGGTGAGCTCAGCCCCGATTCGCAGGCTGGAGGATTAGCCCTCCAGGACTCCAGCCAGAGTCCCAGAAGCCACCCTGGGACTTCAGGCCAGGGCGTGGCCCCAGTGTCGATGGTGTCACCACTGTTTGTGGCCACTGTTTGCCGCAGCATTTTAACACGATGAACACGTCATCCCAGCGCACTCCAGATTACACAGCCACGCAAGCTTCTGCCTCTAATAATGGATTCCAACACGCGTTTATGAAGTGAGCCGCTGCCAATGCCATTGCTTGCCGTGGCGACAGCTAAATTGCACACTGAGATCTTTGGCATTCGTACAGGACGTGGGCAGCAGGCCGGAAGGGGATGCTCAGGAGTGGCCATTACGGAGTGAGGACTCTGCGAACCATGGAGAGAGAGAGAGAGAGAGAGAGAGAGAGAGAGAGGCTTGTCTTCCCCAAGTCGCTAATGGAAGTGGCCAGGACAGACTCAGAGTCCAGACTCTCAGGAGGAGAGCTGCTTTCCTTTGCTTTACTCTCCGAGAGCTGGGAGTGTTGTGTTTTGTTTTTTTAATGATTTATTTATTTATTGGAAAGGCAGAGTTACAGAGAGAAAGGAAGGGAGAGAGAGAGAGAGAGACAAAGAGAGAGAGAGAGGTCTTCCACCTGCTGGTTTATTCCCCAGTTGGCCGCAATGGCCAGGGCTGGGCCAGACCGAAGCCAGGAGCCAGGAGCTTCTTCCCAGTCTCCCATGTGGGTGCAGGGGCCCAAGCACTTGGGCCATCTTCCACTGCTTTCTTAGGCCATGAGCAAAGAGCTGGACCGGAAGAGGAGCAGCCAGGACTCGAACTGGTGCCCATATGGGATGCCGGCACTGCAGGCGGCAGCTCTGCCCACTGTGCCACTGTGCCAGCCTGGAAGTGTTACTTCCCCACAGCTGATCTTAATGTTTTGAAGCAACCCCAGCTGGGGTGAGCATTTGGCTCGGTGGTGAAGACGGCTTGGTACACCCACACCCCTGATCGGAGCATCAGGGTTTCAGTCATGTCCCATTCCTGATTCTGGTTTCCTGCTAATGTCCCCCTGGGAGCAGAGGTGAGGGACCAAGGGCTCAGACCACTGCCACTCAAGTGGGAGACCTGGGCTGAGTTCCTGGCTCCTGGCTCCATCCAGCCCCAGCCCTGGGGAGTGAACCACTAGACAGGAGATCTCTCTCCCTCTCTGCCTTCCCAATAAATACAATTTTAAAAGAAAATGTAAAACAATCCCGCAGGGTGGGCAAGGCCATGGGGCCTCGCCGTGTAGTTGCGGGATCTGAGGTTCTGTGGGGTTTGTTGCGTTCCCAGTGCAACCCCGCGGACCCCAGCCCCCCAGCGCACCAACGACCCTGGATGAAGCCGGGAGGCAGTGTCCCCGACACAAACACTGCCCTGGGAAGGAGCACGGGACCCAGAATCAGTCAAGGCTAGAAGCTGATGATACATGAGGGACTGTCTTTCCCTGGAATCGGAGATGCGTTCCTCCAGGAGCAGGAGCCAGGGGCTGAGCGTGGGGCTGGGCCCGCAGCACAGTCTGGGGACAGGGTGAGGGCAGGTGGCCCTTCCGGCCAGGGCACGGGGGTGGCGGTGCAGGCGGGCAGTGCACCTCCTCCTCGTCTCCTGCCTACGCCGGAGTCCCGTATTTCCCGAGCAGCAGGTCACAGGAGCCCAGTACCCAATACACTGGAAGCCTAGCACTGCTATGCACGCGTGATAGTAATTAACGAATGCTAACGAGGCGCCCCTCCTCCTAACCCTAGGCTGCTACGTACGGCTGGGCCAGGGTTTGTTCTGGCTCTTTCTTTCCTGCCACGCTGTCGTGCTCTGCAAGGAGGCGTTCAGAGAGGCACGGAAGGGCGTGTGGTTGAAGGGAGCTCTCAGTTCGCATTCTGAAAACGTAGGTGGGGCAAAGCCACCAAGTCCTCTCGTTCTCCCTCCTGGCTGGGGGAAGAGGCCACGAACCGCTTTCTCAGAAACCCTGCACCTGCAAGTTCCTTTCTAGAACCTGCCGCAGCCCCACGCTCAAGTTCAGAGCCGGTTTCAAAACAAGTGCATGGAGTCTGTGCAATGTCTATTTTAAACAGGTCTCGGCGGAGCCAGGGGGAGTCAGAAGAAGAGAGCTGTTTTAAGGCTGAATGAACATGCGTGAGACAGCCGAAGGAGGAGACAAAGATGTTTCCGTATGGACCGAGATGGCGGCTCCCTCTCCTGCGTGCCCACCACGCTGCGGGCACCACGCTGTGTCCGGAGGCAAAGGAAGGCAGGCACACGGTTATCCAGCCGCAGGCGAGGACGCTGGGGTTCTGGGCTCCCTCTCGCCTGATCCTTGCACCTGCTGCCTCTGCCGGCACGTGGCTAAGGGCTGGAGCTCCGCAGGCCGACGTGGAGGCAGCGGATGGTCAGCCTCAGAGTCCCAGGTCCAGCAGGCGAGGCTCACGGAGGAAGAGCCAAACCCTTGAGGGAGAAGCCAGACGGGAAAACATGGCACCGGCGAAGGCCCAAGGTGCATCTCATCGGCTGCCAGAGGTCACAGGATGGAGCCCGTGTGGGCGGTGCCAGCTAAGGCTCGCGGGTCACTAGGTGCCCCCAGAATTCACTACACCACCACGGTGAAATTAAGCTTGCGCCATAAAGCAAGGGTTTTGCTCTTTGCAGCTTTTGATTTCCAAATGTTTACAGCTGCAATGGCCCCGATGTGATTTAAAATATTTTTCGGGTTTTAGTTCTTAGAATGAACTTTGTGACCTAGTGATGTCATCCAGGTCCTAATGATCACCTCCTGCACCGATGTGAATAATAAAGCCAAGCCTTGCTCACTGAAGACAATATGTATTTTTATTTATTTGGCACAAGCACACACACACACACACAGAGGCACACAGAGTGGGGAAATACCTTCTATCCACAGGTTGACTCCCCAAATGCCCACAAAAGCCAGGGCTGGGCCAGGCTGAAGCCAGAAACTCCACCCAGGTCTCCCACGGGGGTGGCAGGGACCCAAGTACTTGAGCCGTCACCTGCTGTCTCCCAGGGCGTGCATTAGCAAGGGGCTGGCTCGGAAGCAGAGCCAGGACTCGAACCCAGGTCCTCTGCTGTGGGATGTGGGTGCCCACACCACCGCCTAACCGCTGAGCCAGACACCTGCCCTACGCTGTCCTCGTGTTTGAACAGAAACCTCTGTTCACCAAGGTGCAGGGCAACCATCTACGTCCCCATGGCGATCTGGCAGAAATGATACTAATGTTTGTCTGGTTTCATGTTAAATATTTAATGAGCAATCACCCATCTTAGCCAGAGTTTACAACTAAAATTCATTAACAAGATCCATCATTCAGCCAGTACCTACTGAGCACCTACTGTTTGCCCAGCGTGGTGAGTGGCAGCAGCAGGCAGGGATCCAGTCTCTGGGGAGGGGCTCCCAGCCTGGAGGGTCTGATGACCTAGGCTTGACACCTCACACAGGGCACTCCTGGAATGAGCTGATTTGCCAGCTGCTTCTCTGACTCCGCCCTGGCCTGGGGCCTGGAGCCTGGAGCCAGCAGGCTAGATTTTTAACACAGGGTGAGCAAGAGGTGTGGCTCAAAGGGCAATCATAAGGTGAAGCTTCCATGCCGCTAACAAGCATCCTGCTTCGGTCTCCCAACCACCCGCTGGAACTCCACTGTGACCCCATTTTACATACAGGGAAACTGAGGCTCACGGGCAGCGGAACTTGAGCAAAACCATCAGGCCCTATGCACTGGGGACAGAAGTTGGAACTGGCCATTTCTGACTCCAGACTTAACCGACAGCCCACTGAGGCCTTGGCCACCACGTGGCTGTCACGGAACACGGGCTGAGGGCCCCCACATCCCACACCCAGGACCTGGGGAAGCCGGGATTGGTCCCAGTCCAATCACGTTTTTCTTCAGAAACCGGGCCTTTTCTTGCCAGCATCCCCAGTCTGTCGGTCTTACCATGGACTTCTGATGGCCTCCAGGGAGGAAGGCAACCCAGCCATGGCACAGCTTTGCTAATGTTATTAGAGCTGTACACGGCTGTTTCCAATGTCATATGATCAGCTGACTTTTTTTTTAAGTGACCCACAACAATGAGAGTGCCACAGAGGCTGTTCTGTAAGAATCTGAGATGACCCAACGGGCAGGCACCCGGGATGGGGCCTCCCCCGGATGCGTCTGGACCCCAGCCCCTACCATGCAGGGTGCACCCAGGTCCCCGCCCTTGCTGGACGCACAGACACCACCCCGTGAGCCGTCCCCTCGCACAGGGCAGCAGCCCGGAGCAGGAAGAGCAGCCGTCCGAAACACACCAGCCACAGAAAACGTTCCCCAGGTTTGCGTGTATAAATAATTTATTTCTGTTCACAGCATCATATATGCATTATAAAAGGGCCCGGGGACAAAGAGGAGGGTGAGCAGGACAAAGAATTACAGCTGTCGAAAACGAAAAACCGGAAGCAGGGGACACAGGCCTCACACCGGGACGGAGACTTCGGGAAGAGAATCGGTCTCGGACAAAACTGGCTCCCCTGCGTCTATAGGGAAACACTGCCAACTCCCGCCGTGGGAAACCCATCCATTCTGCCCAGGGCGGGGGGCCCTCCCAGCCCCTCCCAGCCCCTCCCAGCCTGATCCTATTTGTGCTTCCTCGGTGCAGGGCAGAGCCGAGATGGGCTTTGGGTCGACAACCGAGACTCAACTAGTAGCTGAAACACCACGGGGCTGCACTTCACGGCACAATGACTGACAGTTGACTGCGCCCTTAAGTATTGATGATGCAAAGGGAAAAAGAAAAGCGACCCACATCATCCCGTTCTTGAAGCATGACAGCGTCTGAACAGTGATCTCGAACCTAAGAGTCGTTGGCACGAGAAGGTTACAGTATTTGGCATCTGCAATGTCACAAAATAAATATATTATTCTCTCCATAGCGTGGACCTACCAAAATGTCGAAGTGCTTAAGAAATTGTTGCATGTGAAGAAAATAAAGGAAGATGGATTTTTTTTTAATAATTCTATACAGAATCTTCAGACGATGGGACCAGCCCACGTGGAAATCAGGGACTATGCTGTCAATACCTAAACTGAAATCTTGCAGGCTTCTCAGTACGGCGTAGCTCTATTTTCTCTACTGGGTTTCTACAAAAAGACCAGCACTGGAGGGGTGTCAAACGCACCAACCAAGGCGAAAGGGAAGACGGGCTGCTGGCTTTCTGCTTTACAAACATTTTGGGCAGGAACCTGGTTGCTACTGCCGCTGGCTCCCTCAGGGTCGCGGGAGAACAGGCAGGGAGCCGCACCTGACCGCTCACCCGCTCGGGCCGCAGCGCGTCCCTCCTCCACCGGCTGCAACCCGTGGGGCAAACCGGGGCTCCGCCTGCCAGCTCGGGTTCAGAGAGGAAGCAGAAAGAGGAAGTTCTGAGTGCCCCTGGAGATACTGTGTCTCTGGGTCAATGACGGCTTCTGCGCACCGGGACTCGGTGCTCATCGGAAAAGGACATTATTAAAACTAGGCACTCACTCTTCCTTTACTGCATCTAATCTCCAGAGCCTCTTGCAAGTAAACTCTGCGTGCCCGGGCAGCGGGGACCATGACGTCACACGCTTCCTTTATGTCAAGCATGCTCCGTTGTCTGCCGGGGCCCAGCTCCCACAAAACCAATCCCTGCGGCTTCAGCCTGCCCTTTCGTTGGATTTGGAATCCATGCAACAAGCTCAGATTGTGCAGCAAGGTGGGGTTTTTTATTTTTGGGTACATGACATCAAATACTCTAGGGAGACATTCCGAATGGAACACCAAAACCAGAGAGGCCGCAAGGAATCGAATCAGAAATCTGAACATGTTGCCACCTGCAGCGTAAGGGCCCAGCAGTCTGTGTTTCCCTAAGGTGAATATTCTAAGTATTCATTTGCAGAAGTTTTTTTTTTTTTTTTCTCCCTTTCAACATGTTTGAAAGCCCATGATCACCCAGCTGGCATTACAACAGCCATTCCTTAAGAAAAAAAAAAAAACACCCAAAAATCATCTTGCCATTCAGCACCCCTCTGCAGCTGGTGCACTCTTCCAAGCCAATCAGTGAGCTAGGAGAATCGTGAATTCCACAAGGATGGAGCTGGTATCCGTGCCAGTCCCACAGTGCAGCCACACACACACACACACACACACACACACACACACACGCCCATCCAGCTTGGTGCCACCGGCGCTCCCCTCGGAACACCTTTACCTGTGCTGCACAGGTCAGCGTCTCATTCTCCACCACCTCCAGCAGTTGTTGGGTTTTGTGTGGATTTTTTTTCCATTAATTTTTATTGGTCTCTTTGTGTGATCATGACCTAACCAGGGACAGGGTCCACGCCTTCCCGAAGGCGTCCGATGCCGCGCTGAAATGCAGTCTGTCCTTCGGCGGCCACAGAGCGCTGCGAATGGGGCCTCTCCGCCGCCCGTGCCCAGCCAGGGCCAGCACTGCGGCCGCCGCGCCGTCCCCAGGACGTCCTCCGCCAGCCCACACCGTCACCGCCCGTGGGCCCGGCGCCGGACAAATGAAATTTCAACAGGGGCCTGCCCTGCGACACAAAACGCTGGAGCTTCCACAGCTGCCCAGGGTCCCAACCCCCTAGGAAGCCCCCTCCCCCAGAGGGAGGTACCGCACACCCCGGGTACCTGACAGGTGCGACCCCCGCCCCCCAGCGGGGGCGGGGCAGCCTGAACTTCAGGCCCTGCAGGATGCCAAGAAATCGCTTTGTCCCTCGGACCCCCGGCGCCGCTCCACCTGGGCGGAGGGCGCACGGCGGGCGCGCCGCGGCTCCGGCGTCCAGACAAAGGGTCTCCCGAGCCGGGGGCGGGGGCGGGTCGGCCGCGGGCTGGAAGGGCGGCCCTCAGCCCCGGGCCTCGGCCCGCCGGCTCGCGTCGGGGCGCAGGCACGGGAGCGAGCTGGAAGCGCCGCTTTGGCTCGCTGTCTTTGTCCGCGGGCGCGGGCCCTCCCGCCCACCGGGTTCATCCCGCAGCGCGGGCGGCGTTACCGCTTCTTCTTCTGCTTCAGGGACTTCCTGCGCTTCAGAATCATCTCGTAGAGCTTGTCCATGCCCTCGGTGAGGCCCTCGCCGATGATGGCGCACGCCGGCTGGACGTGGTAGGTGGTGGCCGGGATGAGCTCGTGCAGCGCCAGCTGCTTCTCTATCTCGGCCACCGGCAGCGACTTGGGGAGGTCCTGCTTGTTGGCGATGACCAGCAGCGGCGTGCCCTGGTTCTCGGCGAACTTGGTCACCTTGTGCAGCTCGGTCTTGGCCTCCTCCAGCCGGTCCACGTCCACCGAGTCCACCACGTAGATGATGCCGTCCGTGCAGCGGCTGTAGGACTTCCAGAGCGGCCGCAGCTTCTCCTGGCCGCCCACGTCCCAGAAGTGGCAGCTGATGCCCTTGGCCGTGCCGTTGCTCAGCTTGATCTTCTCCGTGTTGAAGCCGATGGTGGGCACGGTGTTCACGAACTCGTTGAACTTGAGCCGGTACAGCACCGTGGTCTTGCCGGCCGAGTCCAAACCCAGCATGACGATGTGCAGCGACTGGAAGGCCGAGATGTTGGAGGAGATGTTGCCCATGGCTCCTGGCTGCGGCGGGAGGGCGCCGCCCCCCGACCCGCCAGCAGTCACGGCCGCGGCCGGCCGGCGCACCTGGGCCGCGCCCGCGCGGTCCGGCCCGGCCTCGGCGACCCCGGGGCGTCCGGCTCGGCGCGCTCACGCCCGCCGGCCCGGCTAGTCGCCCGCAGGCATCGCGCCTCCGCGCGCCCGCAGCTTTGTCTCGGCTGCGCCGCGCCCCCGGCGCCGCGGCACGATGCTCGCGCGGGCGCCCGCTCCGGCCCGGCGCGCTCTGCAGCTCCCTCCGGCCGCGCCCCCGCGCTCCGGCCGCCGCTCCGGTCTGCGCTGCCCGGCCGGCCGGCTCCGGGCTGCCGGCGCCCGGCGCTCGCCTGCGGCCTTGGGCGGCGCCGCGGGGGCCTCTCCCACTCCCGCTTCTCGGGGCGCGCCTCGGAGGCGCAGGCGGGGCGCGGGCTTCCCCGGGTGTCGCTGCCGGCAGTCGCCCGGCCGTCCCCGCAGTCCCCGAGCCGCCGCCGCCGCCGCCGCCGCCGCCGCCGCCGCCAGCCCGCTGCGGCCGAGGGCGCCGGCTCCGCCCCACGCGCGCCCCGCCCCGCGCCCGGCCCCGCCCGCGCGCCCGGCCCCGCCCGCGCGCGGAGCCCGGCGCGTCCTCCCCGCCCGCCCGCCCGCCCGCGGTTTTCGCGCGCTTCGCTGGCTTCCACCGGCCTCCGCGCGCAGACAATGGGCTCCGAGCTGGCGCTTCCCCGCAGCCCCCCACGCGTCTCGGGAAATCGCGCTCCCGGCCCCGCCGCGCTCCGAGCCCGCGCCCTGGCAGCCAGGCCGCAGCCGCGCGCCGCAGCCTGCTGAAGCCAGGAAGGGCAGCACCCGGCGGCGGTGAGGGCGGCGGGGTCAGGGCTCCCAGCGCTCGGAGAAGAGCCAGGGGGGCGCTGGCCTCGCTGGTCCCCGAGGCAGCCTGGTTCCCACCCGGCCTCGCGCCCCTGTCTGCCTTGCGTGGCGCTGCCGAGCCCCAGGGCCCCCTCCTGGCCACCGCGGCTTTTCCGGGGTGGGGGAGGGGTGGGAATGGAGCCCTACCTGCATAGGTAGCTCAGAGGATCCCCTTTCCTAGGCACCCCTCCCCTGTGGTTGCCCCATTTTGTTCCGAGGGCTGGGGGTGGGGGCTGTGCTGACCATCCCAGGGTGAGCACCCCCTGTCGCGTTCTTTGGGGGCTGAGGAACCCCACCCCCCACCCCCGCGCGCCAGGGGCTCCAGGTGCACCAGGGGCTGAGACACTTGGCCAGGAATGGCTGGGGGGGGGGTGGCACCGAGGGTTCCAAGCACTGGGTCCCCTGGGTTCCTGGGGTGGCACCGAGGGTTCCAAGCACTGGGTCCCCTGGGTTCCCGCTCGTGTCAACTCGATCCAGCAGCGCCTTCTGATTGTTAACAGAGCCAAGTGCGTGGGAGGAAGTGGAGCGCCCTGTGGCTCCCACGTGGCTGGAGTAGGCACAGCCAGGGGCCCCTGTGGTTGCAGCTGTGGCTTCAAGGGACAGCAAATGTGGCCCCGGGGTAAAGGCCGAAGGAACCGAAGACGCCAGTCGCCAGTGGGCGAACCCCACATTGGCAGAAATTCGCGTTTCCTTCCCGGCTGTGATAGAATGTATGTGGTTGGTGCCGAAATGCCGGGGAAGGCCAAGGAAGCCAGGCCCCATCCTGGCCGTCCCCATGGTGTCAGCGGCCCTGGAAGTCACTCAGCTGCCCAGTGGGTCCCTGGACAGGACGGGGAGACCCCGGGCCCAGATGCCTGTCACTTGGCCACAGGCGACCCAGGTGCAGACCGCCCAGGATTGGGTCCGAGATGCCCTATGGCTACCGAGAGGGGAGGCCGCTCCAGGCCCTGATGTACAGTGGCCTAGTGTTTGCAGGGGGCTGTCCACACCTCCAGCGGCTTTAACCCATCTCTAGGTTACACTGGATACCTAAGCCAGCATAAATGGCTGTTATTCTGTGTCGTCTAGGGAAGAATGACAAGGAGGAAACGTCTGTACTCACACATGTTCGGTACAGATGAAAAGACATTTATTTTCAAGTGTTTTTGATCCAAGGTAGTTGAATCCACAGTCGCAGAACCAACTGGTGAACACAGCAAAGTGTATTTACTCCAAGGGCAGAGGGCCTGCTTGCTATCTTTCCCACTCAACTCTACCAAAACACGGGTTTGTTTGTTTGAGTTTATTTGAAAGGCGAAGGCAGACAAGAATGACACGGATCTTGCATCCGCTGGTTCATCCCCAAATGGCTGCAGCAGCCAGGGCTGGGCCAGAGCAAAGCTAGGAGCCTGGAGCTCCCCCTGGGTCTCCCCACATGGGTGGCAGGGACCCCACTGATTGAACAGTCACCTGCTGCCTCCCAGGGCGTGCGTCACCCCCAGGAAGCTGGCCTTGGGAGCGGAGCCAGGGCTGCAGCCCAGGAACGCTGACAGGGGACGTGGCCAGCCCAACTTGAGAGCTGCCCTGGGCGCCTGCGTGCTGCACACCACTTTAACTCGGGAATCAGGTTGTAAGCGGCCTGAGTTAGATCGCAGGGGACAGTGCTGCCTCGGAGGGCGCTGGACGGAAGTGCAGACGTCCCGGACGTGACTGAAAACGTTCAGGAGGAGGCTGGGTGTGGGTGCCCAGAACAGGCCTCTAGTGCAGGTCTCTCCCGCTCTCCTTGCTCTCTACGTTGCGTCTTTACACGCCCTGAGCCCTGCACTCACATCCTTGGTTTAGATCCTAGAAAGAAAAAGGCAAATCTCTTTCCCGGGACTCCAACCGAAGCCTGTGCACCTCCCACCTCCCGTCGGCCCTGCAGGCCGCGCCTGAGTCGGCACCGTGGGGCAGGAAGAGAGAACCAGCGGAGTGACATATCCTGGGAGCTGACACTGGCCAGCAGGGGTGGTTTTAGGAAGCGGGGATCTGTCACCAAGAGGGCAGATCCATAGTGAGTAAAAATAGCACACGTCGACGTCATTCTTGATGATGTTATTTCGGTTCTGGGGAACCCTGGGTAGACAGGATTTTGTTTTCGAAGGGATTTTCTTTTCTCTCCTCAGGGCCTGCCCCATACATAACCACCTTCCCAGGCGACTGTTTCTTGTCTCTCCTCTCTGCCAGACGGGGCTGAGGGCGGGCAGCAGCCCAAGACGAGACCTGGGCATTTGGAGAAGGGTCACGAGTGACCTGTTCCACTCCCAGAAGCCCTGGCTTTCGCTTTAGGGGAAGCAGGCGGGACATCGCGCAGGCAAAGATCTGATGTGTTTTCTCGGTGCTGTACTGATTGCCACCAACGGCCTGGCTGACTGGCTGCACCCCCACGTCCCGCACTCCCACGGCGCTCAGCGGCACTGGGCTGTCTGTTGTCCAGCATGAAAAGCAGGTTAATAGACGCTAATAGAACCTTCCGGGACAGAGCCATTCAGTGGCAACTCGCGGGACTGGACAGCGGAACTCTACATTCTAATTTCACTCACAGTTGATCGCTCAACCTCTACCACAGAAAAATGTCGCTGGGTGGAGTCAACTTGTGACTTTCCTTCAGATGTGGATTTCGGTTGAAAAACACTGGGCTTGTGCAAAGGAAGTGGCGTCCCCCACCCATAGCAGACGGGCAAGGCGCAGGTGGAGCCCGGCCACGGAGTGAGCATGCGTGGCAGCTGGTGGCCTGGGCCGCGTGGACACTGCCCGCTTCCCCGACCCTGATCCAACCTCATGCAGCCCCTATGCACCGTTCCGGGAGCGCCCGTCTCCGACACGCGTGGTGGCTGTGAAGATGAAATGAAATGACACACAAAGTGCTCTGGCCTTGCCCAGCACACAGGAAGTGCCTAATCAATGTGAGCTGTGACGGCTGCAGGGACCCAGGTATATGCTGCACACAACCACTAGACAGCGATGGCCGCCTGACTGGCGCCTTCTGCACGAGAGGGGACAAGGGGCAGCATGTGTCCTTTCCTGCAATGCATCCCCTAGCAACATGGCTCCCTGGTGCCTCTGGTGAACACGGGAGTGCAGCCGAGACTGGTAACACGCCCTGCCGCGGTGAGCATCCCACTCCCCCGGGGACCGCGAGCCAGGGTGAAGGCTGGAACACAGACGGGTGTGCCGGCATGCATGCGTGTGTGTAAGCATGGGAATATGTGCGCGTGCTGGCCCTGCAAACCGGCCGTGCAAAGCTGGCTTCCGATTCACCGGCCTGGTGCCTAGCTGTCACAGGCCAGGAGTGCCCTCTACTGAGCCGCGCGTGTATTAGTGAAGGCTCCTGAGGACGCGCGTTGGCCTGGTGCTTAGTGTTCAGCCCGCAGTTACTGAAGGAACCAACGGGTGAATGAAACAGAGGAACGGCCAGGAGCCCACGGTGGCCTCCGCGTGGGGCTCAGCACTTCGAGGTGTCAAATCCAGATGCTGGCGTGGATCTGGTCCGTGGGAGCCGGGAGAACAGGGGCTTGGTTGCCGGGAGAGGGGGATGGGGGAGTGTTGCCAGGAGAGCCAGGCTCACGAATGGATGGAAGAGGTCAGAAAACAGCATCCAGGAAGCCTCACGAGGCTGGAGAGGGGAAGAAACCAATCTCTGCTTCTAGTCCAGAGGGCAGGGGTGAGCAGCCACGCACGCGGAAGAGGCTGGCGGCAGCGGCTGAAGCCCGGCAGTCCGGAAGGGTGCTCTCTGGTGGGAGGGGTTTCTTAGACACTTCCAGAAGCCTGCACCGGTGTCAGGCCAGTGGTGTCCACACCACTGCACACGTGCCGTCCCCCAGTTCGATGCCGGCATCAGTGGCTAATGTAGGCAACTGGAGGACTCCACGCCAAGGCAAACTTTGTGGGCACAGCTGTGGGTTTGGGGTGGGGAGGCAGATACGAGTCTGTGATGCTTGTCTGATGTGCTTCACGTAAGTGGCCTAAAGCCTGGAAATAAGAAGAACCCCCTACTACGATGCATATTCGGGAGTGTGATGTTAACGGAGAAAAAAGTCGGAGAGCCTGATTTTCCATTGTTGCTGGGCTGAGCCGTTCGGGTTCTATTTGCCAAGATCCGCTACTACTAGGCATTTTGTGTCGCTGCTGCTATTCCAATGATCAGTGTCTAGTCTATGCCTGAGATGGCTGTGCAGGTCTAGAAGCCATCCATTCTCCTATCAATATTACGTTAAGATACGAGTCCTACGTCAGGTTGCTGTGAGTCTCCCCCGAGTACTGGAATTCATCTACCATCAAGTGAAAGTTTTCCGAGGACGAGGGACCCCGAACTTCAGACCTGGCGAAGTGGCAGCAAAGTTCTATCAGCGCCAGATCTTTGCGGTGGACAAGGCAGGAAAGCTTGGTATGCAAAAGTCATGTCTGAGGTCTCTGATGATTCATTCGCCGTAATGAGATTTCTACTCCGATAGCTACAGTGAAGGGAAAAAAAATAAAATAAAACAAACTAGGGACAATAAGAATCAAGCGTGATTCGAGAACCGCCCCTCCGCCCCCTGAACCCAAATGCGTCCCAGGGAAGCTTGGATGCCTTCCCCGGCCCTGCCCCGCAGGTGCACTGGGGGGCCTATTATGTTCACTTAATTAAAGCCCGGTTGGCTGGGCCTGGGAGGGACAGGAACAGTGGCGCTTTTGTGCCTCGTCCTGCCCTCTCAGCCCCTTCCCTGCAGAGAAGGAGCGCAAGTGTGCAGCCAGCTCTCCCTCTGTGGCTGCTCGGGAGGCCTCCGCCCTACTCTAAGAGCAGTTGGTTTTTGTGGCGCTGCCCCTGTGCACAGGGCACAGCCTCTGAACAGCGCTCCAGGCCTCACTGCTTGCTTTGTTGGAGCAGTGGCCACTCAGGCTGATTATTTCCTCCGGGCGTTACACCTTCATTGTGTCACCTGATGCTCCGCTCCACTTACCGCGAACAATCCCCCTTGCCCTCTTGCCCCTGCCCCCACCCCCTCTCCCGAAACTGCTTTCCTAGAGTCCAAAGGCCTTTTTGTCCCACCTCACCTGGCCTAGCAGCCAACCTCTTAAAACTCTTCCCTGGGAAAACCACAGGCCTGGCTGGCTGTGCTTTGAGTACTCTGGACTGCTCTGATGTGTGCATGGCAATGCCCACAGGCTCAGGGGCTTGTGCCACACACAGATCTGCACACACGCACACACACACACACGCACATCTGCAGGGCCGCTCCGCCCTCCACCTCTCTGATGTGTGTGTGGTGGTGCTCACAGGCTCAGGGACATGCCCCGCCCCCAGACCTGCACACACGCACATCGACAGGGCCACTCCGCCCTCCAGCTCTCTGATCAGGACCGTCAGACTTCGCGTGTCTCCTGAGTCATCAGCCCACACCACGCTGGTGGCCCCTGTGTTTGGTCTTGGACATTCCTGTCCTGTCTCTCAGTGGTTAGCCCATCTCTCTTGATTCCCCAGACTCCATTTCTTTCCAGGTCCAGTCGACCTGGACGTGGGGTGTTGCACTCAGAGCTTGCTCTGTCTATAGGCATGCCCACCAGGAATGTCCAGCAGGTGCCCCAAACCTGCACTAGGTGAGAGATTCCATTGATTTTCCTTTCCCTCTGCTCATCCCCCTATGTCAGTCCAGTAGAATCCAGAAGATTCTACTCCAGCCGTGGCTCTTAGAATTAAAATGTGTCTTCAAATGACATTTATTGATTTTTCTTCAGTTCTTGACGGCCACCTTTATCTGTCTTTGATGACTGCAACACACACTTTCGTTTTCACACGTGGAAAGGCATAGCCGTCACCCAGACAGGTGCCTCCCTCCATTCTGCTTGGAGACCAGGAAGAGGGTGGATACTCTGATGATAATCTGGCCCAAATCCCATGCTTCCCACTCCATTGGCCATCAATAAGGGACGAGCTTCTAGGAGCAGGCTCAGCAGCTGAGCTCTGGGATGCAGCCTCTTGTATTCGGGGTGGAGAGGCGCCTCTAGCTTAGGTCTTTGGCTTCCGCTGCTTTCGTCCGTTTCTAGAAGAAGAAGTGGAAAGTTGGCCACAGTGTTTTCTCAGCTTAACAACAGCACCTGGTCCCTCCCGAAGTGATAAGTAGAGGGATTGAGCCTTCAAAACCCAACCCTCAGCCTCTCACCTGACCCCAAAGGGCCGCCCACTAAACTCTTCAGCATCCAACTAGGACAGAAGATTCCTGGTCTCTAGGCAACGGGAGAGGAGACAGGGGAAGGACAGACCCAAGTGCCAAGGCCCCAGGAGCCGACGAGAGGACGACCGCGGACGAGAGCGGCAGAGGCCACTCTACCCACTTCTGCCCCTCCTCCTCCTCCTCCTGCTGCTAATTTCTGGCCACAGACGGGCCAGTCTCGAGGGAGGACTCGCCTTTATTGCAGACTTCTCGCTCCAGGGAGAAGCGATGCTCAGGAGAACTGAGGCATGGCGGAGTTTGCCAGTCCCTGGTATTTCCCACCAGCTAAGCCTTCAGGGGGCAGGGGCTCCAGAGGGGCAGGGGGGTCTTCCAGAAGTCGTGGGCTCCATGCTGGACAGCCCTGACCCCCTGCTGTGCGTCTCCCCTTCAAGGAGAGACAGGGCTCAGTTTCCTTCCAGACAGCGGCTCCACGGAGTGAGTTCACGGCTCCTGGACCCTAAGCAAAGGAAGCAGGACAGGATGGTCAGCTAATCCGGTACCAGACGCTGCCCTCAAGAGCTGCCGTGGTGATGCACTCCGGAGACTTCCGCTAAGACAGCGAGAGGTTGCTAGAACCTTCCTGTCCCAGGACCAGAGCCGGCAGCCCCTCCCTGCCCACCCTGAGCCCAGGAGACCTCCGTCCCCAGCAGCTGTCGGGTGCTGGACGCACCTTGTGCACTGAGTGTCCTAGGCATTGCCCCCGCAAACCTGGGCCCGAGGCACTGGGCTTCCGTGCTTCCTCCTGGGTCGGCGCCCACCCCTGGCTGCACCTTGGAACCAGCTGGTCTCCTGCCTCTGGACCGAGGTTCGGCTCCGAGGGGAAGAGGAAGGCCGACTAAAAGCCCTAACTCCAGACAAGTCAGCGGTTTTCCAGTCTATTATGGCTTACAAAATAGAGAAAAACAAAAGAAAGAAATGGGAATAAATTTAATTTCTGTGATGGAAGAATCTTACTCGTCCCTTATTGAATTCTACATTATTTATCCAGTATTTCCTTAACTTAATTTCCCATCTGCTACTCATGGACCACGTCTTCATTATAATTTTATCTAGTGATAAGTGGGCCCAATAGTTCAAATAAAAACTGCCATGGCCCTGCACCCCATGGGAGACCAGGATAAGTACCTGGCTTCTGCCATTGGATCAGCATGGTGCGCCGGCCACAGCGCGCCAGCTGCAGCGGCCATTGGAGGGTGAACCAACGGCAAAGGAAGACCTTTCTCTCTGTCTCTCTCTCTCACTGTCCACTCTGCCTGTCAAAAAATAAAAATAAAAAAAAAATAAAAATAAAAAATGTCGCTAAGTTTTTCCTTGCCTAAGTAGTCACAGGTTCAAATACAAAAACTGGGCCTGTCTTCTGGGGTAGACCGATGATTCCAGAAGCCCGAATTAAAGTTACGAAGACACAGGAAGATAGAGTTGGCTGTAGGCAGGAGTCTTCTCTAACAAGTTATTTAAAGTAGGCAGAACTGGCACGTTCCATCCATAGCAAAAGGACTAAATAATCTAAGATACTTCCGTGCAATCAAAAACCTGAGAAGTGTTCCTAAGAACGGGGTGAATTTGGTGTGTTGGCACGGTGCAGATGGCCTAGGTATAGTCACAAGCTTAGAAAGCATGGTAGTAGTTAAGATGTTTGCGCCCCACACCAGAGCCTGCGCCTGATACTCAGCTCTGGCTCCCAGGAGACCTAAGGAGCCAGCGGTGATGGCCCAAGTAATTGGGCTCTTGCTACTCATGTGGGAGAGCTGATTGAATTCCTGGGCCCTGGATTTGGCCTTGGCTCATTTCTGGCCATTGAGATCCTTTGAGAAGTGAACCAACAGATGTGTTATTTCTGTCTCTTTGATTCTGAAATGAAGCAGAAATGACAGTACCAGGTAACAGACACAAACTGTCTGTTTTAAAGTAGCTGGCAGAGAGAGCAGGATTTTGAATGTTCCCAACAAAGAGAGGTGACAGGTGGGCCCATCCCCGGTCCGATCACTACCCCTCGCATACGTGTACAACGATACTTCAGAAAGTGAGTGGAAAACGCACACTTTCCATTTCTCCGTGATCGTTTTGAAGTACCCTCATATTGAAACATCACACTGTACCCCATAAATATGCTTTATGTGCTAATTAAAAATAAAACATGCTCTAAAAGACATTATACACAAATACACCCATCTCTAGGGAAAAAACTGGGTCTGTGCGTATGTCAGATAGATGGGTATGTGATACCCAGGGGAATTTTCCAAAGCGACACACAAGAAACTCCTGGTAATGGTTATCTCTGAGCAGAGGGACTGAAAATATGGAAAAATAGAAAGGAAATTCAGCATGTTTTATCACAAACCTTTTGTGCTGTTTGAATTTTGTTTCCTTTGTGCATGGAAATATTATCTCTACAAGGACAAAAAGCCAAAAACCCCATTTAGCGAATGGATGTATGAACAAAAAGAAAAAAAAAAAACGCCTGCATACAAATGGAGACTTAAGAAACGCTAAATCTTGCATCGCATTCTAGGGAGAATTCAGGTAAATACAGCGAGTGTCCAGAGAGTGAATTACCAGGGCAGCAAGCATCCGAGATCCGTGAACGAGAGATCCCTGTTCGGCTGCACGCGATCTATCGTGGCTGCCTTGAAGCAGGACAGAAATGTGGGCTGTGGAAGCACTTCCCGGGCAAATGTACAGACAGCATCCTTCTCCCCTCCAGCCGCCCTTCGGCTACCTCAAGGTCAGGCTGACAAGGTCAATGCAACGTGGACGCTTAGAAGTGCTTTCCCGCAGAGGCGGGAGAGCAGACGAAGTTTAGCTCCTCCGAAACCTTTAACCTTTCGGAAGGTGGGAAAAGGCCCCTGCCAAGTTCTTCCAGAACCACGTGGCGCCCCCAGGGCCGACCCCAGATACGAAGCGGTGGACTCACACGTGCCCGGATGCCGCAGACATTCTGTGCCATTCCTTACAAATTAAACATTCTCCCTTCTGCTGTGGGTGCATGCAAATCATCTTTCATAATGACATTTAATCTGCATATCATTAACACCTCATCACACGGAAGTGTTGGAGAAGTGGCTTCCCACCAGAGTTTCTGTAGGTAGTGCGTGGAGAAGCGACGTCACACGAGGTTTCCGCACACATGCCGCGAGAGTCTGGGGGAAACCAAGGACAGCAGTGGTCGGCAGAGAGCGAGGAGGCTGGGTCTTTAACATTTGGTGCCCGGCTCCTGAATATCCAGGCGGAGCTTCCTGCTGGGGGCTGGAAGAATACCTTCCTTTCTTTAGAAAAATTATTTGAGAGGCAGAGAGAGAGAGTTCTATCCCCAAATGCCCAAGCAGCAGGGTTGGAGCCAAGAACACAGTTCGGGTCTCCCATATGAGGGGAGGAATGCAAATACTTGAACCTTCACTGACGTCTCCCAGGGACTGCACTGGCAAGAGGATGGAATGTCCATCGCAATACCCCCTTTTTATTTAAAAAGAAAAAAAGATTGAGGGGCTCCCACTGTAGCATAGCGGGTAAAGCCACCACCTGCAGTGCTGGCATCCTGTATGGGCGCTGGTTCAAGTCCCGGCTGCTCCACTTCCAATCCAGCTCTCTGTTATGTCCTGGGAAGGCAGGGGAAGATGGCCCAAGTCCGTGGGCCCCTGCACCCATGTGGGAGACCTGGAAGAAGCTCCTGGCTCCTGGCTTTAGATCAGCACAGCTCCAGCCATTGCAGCCATTTGGGGAGTGAATCATCAATTTGATCTCTCTCTCTCTCTCTCTCTCTCTCTCTCTCTCTATCTCCCTTGCTCTCTGCCTCTGCCTCTCTGTAACTCTACCTTTCAAATAAATAAATAAATAAGTCTTTCAAAAAATTTATTTATTTGAAAGAGTTACAGTGAGAGAGGGACAGAGAGAGATGGAGGGAGAGAGAGAGAGAGAGGTTTTCCACCCACTGGTTCACTCCCCAGATGGCCTCAGTGGCCAGGGCTGAGCAAGGTTGAAGCCAGGAGCCAGGAGCTCCATTGAGTCTCCCATGTGGGTGCAGGGATCCAAGCACTCAGGCCATCTTCTGCTGCTTCCCCAGGCCATAAACAGGGAGCTGGATCGGAAGTGGAGCAGCCGGGACTTGAACCAGGCAGCTTTACCTGCTATGCCTCGACACCGGCCCCAGTACCTTCCACGTTTAAAGGATGCACCTGTTCTTATCATTCCCGATAGAAGTGTGCGCCACTGTTTTGAAGTGCACACTGCTAGCAGGCACTTGTCCCCCTCCAAGTCTCAGCGCCTCTTGTTCCAGTAATGTTTTCCTGAAGAAGTCACTCTTTCAGATCATTTTTAATTTTTTATGCGATTCTTAATGAAATTGTGTGATGAACCGAAATGTGTGCAATACAGCCCGGTGGTTCAGGAAGCATTGGGGTGTGCTGGGAGAGGCAAGCTCGCCCGGGGACTGGAACTGTTCTTACCTGCAGCGGGGGACAGGTGTAGAATATGGCATTGTCGATCAGGAATGCCAGGTGTGTGTGTGCCGGGTGGGCAAGCGTGTCATCAAGACCAACATCGGTCTCCTCTGCTCGCATCAGACTCACCTTTGCCCTCGCCTTGTGACTTCCCTGCCCCAAGGCATAGTACGGAACCAAGCCAAAGAACTTGGCAAATTTGGTTTGCCCATTGTCTAAATACAGAGGTATTTGTCTGCAGCTCCCATTCTAGAAGCTTCTATCATAATCACCAATCTGTGGAGTAAGACATGGGATTAAAAAAGTTATAATATTCCCCACCTGTCTTTCCTAAGATCTTATAATCAGACTAATGACATCATCATTTCTTCTGATTTCTATTTTTTCTGTTCTTTTTTAAGCCTTTTTTATTTATTTTATTTTTTTTTTAATTTTTTTATTTTTTGACAGGCAGAGTGGACAGTGAGAGAGAGAGAGACAGAGAGAAAGGTCTTCCTTTACCGTTGGTTCACCCTCCAATGGCCGCCGCGGCCGGCGCGCTGCGGCCGGCGCACTGCGCTGATCCAATGGCAGGAGCCAGGAGCCAGGTGCTTTTCCTGGTCTCCCATGGGGTGCAGGGCCCAAGCACCTGGGCCATCCTCCACTGCACTCCCTGGCCACAGCAGAGAGCTGGCCTGGAAGAGGGGCAACCGGGACAGAATCCAGCGCCCCGACCGGGACTAGAACCTGGTGTGCCGGCGCCACAAGGTGGAGGATTAGCCTAGTGAGCCGCGGCGCCGGCCCGCCTTTTTTTTTTTTTTTTTTTTTGACAGGCAGTGTTAGACAGTGAGAGAGAGAGAGACAGAGAGAAAGGTCTTCCTTCTGTTGGTTCACCCCTCAAATGGCTGCTACAGCCGGCACTGCGCCGATCCGAAGCCAGGAGCCAGGTGCTTCCTCCTGGTCTCCCATGCAGGTGCAGGGCCCAAGGACCTGGGCCATCCTCCACTGCACTCTGGGGCCACAGCAGAGAGCTAAACTGGAAGAGGAGCAGCCGGGACAGAATCCGGCGCCCCAACTGGGACTAGAACCCGTGGTGCCAGCGCCATAGGTGGAGGATTAGCCTAGTGAGCCGCGGCGCCGGCCTTTTAATCCTGTTTTACCTGCTACAGATAAAGTTGCAGAGTACATATGGTCTCTGAAGAGTCAGCATTGAAGGGAAGACCTAACGTGAACACTGATGTAAGAAGCCAAAGTAAATTATTGCCCTAGTTAATTGTGTTCCTTTTATAATGCCTAGATCTTCATTTTTTAAAAAAGTCATTCATCTATTTATTTGAAAGGCAGAGTGACAGAGAGAGAGAATGAGAGAGAGAGAGAGGAACAGAGAGAGAGAGCTTCCATCTGCTGGTTCACTCTCCAAACAGCCGCAACCGTCAGAGCTCGGTCAAGCTGAAGGCAGGAGCCACGAGCTCCCTCCGGGTCTCCCATGTGGGTGGCATCTCCCACGTGCACGCTCATCTGCTGCTCCCGAGTGCGTGAGCAGTGAGCTGGCTCAGAAGCAGAGCGGCCAGGACTCCGGCTGGCTCTCTGCAAGGGCGTGCTGGCGTCCTAGGCAGCAGCCGAGCGCACTGCGCACGGCACCCACCCCTGCGTCTTTACTCTCTGTTCCCCGGTGTGGGAAGCCCCTCACTTGAGCGTGCACGGCTGAGTTCGGGATCCTTTCCATGTACTGGGTACCACGTAGATGCTGCGTGTGCGGGTGGCCGCAGGCCCTGGTGGGTTTATTCACAAGCATCCGCTGACCTTTGAAGCTGCGCAAGCTCCTCTCCGGGCGACGACGGGAGCGAAGGTGTGTGTGATACGTCCAAGGTGCGCTCTCGCCACTCGGGGATGTGCGTGTGTTTGGGGAGTCAGTAATTACGCACGCTTAGAAAACTTAGAGCCTATTTCATCTCTCCCTCTGCGCCGCCGCCTCTCTCACCAGCCCCCACTCCACCCGGTCCTCCTCTCCTGATCTCCAATGTCCTTGCCTCTCCTGTTTCTTCTTCCTCTTCTCCCTCTCCCCTCCCCCGCCACGCCCTCCTCCCTGCCCCCACCTTCTTCTCTGTCTCTCACATGAACTAGAGAGAGTCCTCTGGTGCCACCGAGTGTCTTCGGAGCTAAACAAAGGCCTGGTTGCTTCTCCTGGGCCCTTCTCCTCCTCCCACCCTTACTGCCAAGTGCACCCTCTCCCATGGGGCACGGATTCTAAGGGAGAGGCGACCCCTACACACAGGTGCAACGGGGTGGATTGGAGGCAGGGAGAAGCAGTGAGGACAGCATCACCAAGAATGTGTCCGTGAAGGTGGCATCCGAGAAGGGGACACAACGAGAGGCCGTTAGAGGAACTGCATGCGTTGCCAGCTCTGCTGGTGTCTGTGTTCTGTCCCTGTTTCTACCTGAGTGCTCTCTGGTCCCCGATGGCACGGCAGAGGAAGGACGTCATGACACTCATAAGAAAAGGAGCTTTGCCGAAGGAGGGCTCAGCACAGAATCTCTGGGGTGACCCGGTCCCTGCATGAAGCACAGGTGTGACTGGACGCGCAGCCGAGGACAAGACTGTGGACGAGGACATGGGACGTTTCCTCTTGGGTCCCCCGGGGCCTCCGTGTCTCAGCTTCAAGGAGATTCAGAAAGGTGTTTGCCATCTGGAAGTCATCCCATTCATTAAAAGGTTTAAGCATCAAAGGATACCAGCCACAAAACAGTTCCACCACCCCGTGTGTGGCTAACACCTGTCAATCACAGCATGTTGTAACCACAGGTGTTGGTACTTAGGTTTGAGAGACTCTGATAACCCAGCATAGCGATCTGCAGACTCCGTGAACAGCAAGCCGGGAGAGCTGGGAGGCAGAGGCAGCGCGCTCTGGTCCAGGCGGCCCCTAAGGCAGGTGCAAGACGGAGAAGGCTGGGAAGGGACCTTGTGCACGCTGCGGGTCCTTCCAGGCTGACGTGAGGGGAACCACCCCGCCGTCTCCTCAACCCTCTCATCCTAAATACGCGTCTGGCACCGCGCACCCCATTCATCATCCCCATCCCCTCTCTCTGCCCCCACTTCCACGGCATCCCTGCTCGCCCTGGCTCCCCACTGCCTGGTGCCTTCCCAGGGTCCCTCACAGCGTCCTTGTCTCCCGCCTGCCTCCGGGGTGAGGGTCTGCTGAGCCCTGTCTTGGCTGTCTTCGAAGGACAGTCCCACTGCACCCGTGCCGCCTTCTTGCCTCCGGAGTCAGCCGCCCTCAGGTGTGCCCTTCGGTGTTCCCACCGAAGTGGGATTAACCCCTTCTGTGATGCTGGGCAGCCACTTCAGCCCTCCAACTGCCTAAGTCTTCCTGTCTTCCCAGCTGAAACTCCAAACCCATTAAACAGGGGTTCCTCATTCAGCTCTTCTCTCGACTTCAGAAGCAACAATTCAACTGTATTTTTTTTAAAGATTTATTTATTTGAAATGTAGAGTTACAGAGAAAGAGAGAGAGAGAGAGAGAGAGATCTTCCATCAGCTGGCTCATGGCCCCAAATGGCCTCAATGGCTGAGACTAGGCCAGGCTGAAGCCAGGAGCCAGGAGGTTCATCCGGGTCACTTTCCACTGCTTTCCCAGGTGCATTAGCAGGGAGCGGGATCAGAAGTGGAGCAGCCGGGACAGCAACCTGCACCCATGTGGGATGCTGTCGCTGCAGGCCGCAGCTTGACCCGCTACACCACAGCGCCGTCCCTGGTCAGCTTTCTAGCTCCTTGATTTTCACTACCCCAGCGCCTCCTCTAAAGGGAATCATGCAGTGCTGGTCATTTGTGGCTCGTTTACTCTGCTTGGTACAAAGCCTTCAGGTTTCACTCATGTTACAGTGTAATTCACAACTTCTCTCCTCCTTGAGGCCAAATAGCGTTCCCCTTTATGTACACGCAAGACCTTGTGCACGGGCTCCTCTGCCAGTGGACACTTGGGTTGCCTTTTGGCTGTGGGACAGTAATGCGGCCATGAACTTGGGTGTACGAAGATCTCGCTTCTGATTCTTTGGGGTTCAATATATTTAGGGTGCAGGATGCATAGCCACCCCATGTTTAATTTTTTGAGGACATTTCCCATAGCAACCACACTCCTTCAGTCCCCCAAGCCGTACACAGCGTCAGTTTCTCCACCTCTTCATCAACATTTGTCATTTTCTGCTTTGTAAACAGTTTCGTCTTATCGCAGCCATCCTGACGGTAATGGATGTGGGGCGGGGTGATATCTCGTACTTCTGACCTGCTTTTCCCAGAAATCAGCGATGCAGAGCACGTGGTCATGGGCGTACGTGCTGGCCGTGTGTGTGCTCTTCGGAGAGGTCTATTCAAGTCCCTTGATTTTTCAGCAGGGTGTTTGCTTTTGGTTGTGTTGGTTGTTCTTGGGGTTGCGGTGGGTTTGCACCGTGACTTGAATCCCATCACAACCCAGCTCTCCCCCCAGACTCTGCCCCCCGTGTCTCCCCCTGCCCGCGGCTCATTCCCATAGACAGAATCCCGCTGGGAAATCTGAGCTGGGGAGGCCCTGATACCTGCTGTTGGAGGGACCGTCCATGGAGAGGGCTTCTGCTTGCAGATGGAGCACGCTCCTCTCTCTGCCTTCGGTTGGGGATGAGTTGGGCGGCGGCATCAGGCCCAGAGGAGGTGGGAACTCTGCCATCTCTGGGGCCAGGACACCACTTGGTAATCTCCAGTTATTATTATTATTTGTTCACCTCTGCTGCTGGGGGTGGTTGACGGAAGTCACCGTCACTGCTGTGGGCTGCACAGGGCTGGAGTGTGTCTCCCCGGCCCCCATGCTGAGATGTCATCTCCTCTGTGAGCCCTGACGGGGGCAGGAACTTAGACTGTGGTGCTCAGTCCACAGAGTGGTCAAGGTCAGGGAAGGTCACCAGAGTGGAGCCCCTGACCTAATCCTGGGGAGAGAGAGAGACCAGAGAGCACCCCCTGCTGCTGGCTCCTGCCCCACCTCGGGGCTCTGGACTTTGATCTCCAGAACCACGAAGAAGACAAAGCTGTTTGCTCAGCCAGCCTGCCCGGTTACAGTAGCACAGGACAGACTGAGGCACTGGCCTTGAACTTTACCTTGGACGCGGTGAGAGGGCTTTGGAGGCAGCGTCGGCCCTGCAGAAGCCCCCTTGTTCAACCCACGGTCCCTGGTAGCTGCGCTTCCAGTCCAAGCGCCGTGCAGTGACTCCCGGATATGTCACTGAGTGGGAAAATCATACTGGAAGTTTTTTATTAATTGGGGCATCTGCCTGCAGGACAATGCAGAAACTCAGCTCTCACTGTGCCAGCGCGACGGGGGGAGGGGCGGGGGGCAGAGTGCTGTCACGGTGTAAATCCCAGGACGGGGATGCAGCTGGAACCTGCGAAACACCATCTGCGCTGCCCAGGAGACACCCTTAAGACAGGCCAAGAAGTTGGGGCAGCCCCTCCGGGACACAGGGAGGCTGCCACCTCCCCGGCCAGGACGCACAATCCCACAGCAGGGAATGGGACCTTGGACCGTGGACTGCAGAGGGCCCATGCCTCTCCTGTGGATCCCCGTGGCACCCCCTCACCTGCCTGGGGATCGCCAGGGTCACCTGTGGGGCCACCCCCCTGCACCTTGCTCCCTCCCAGGGGCCGGGCAGAGGCTGCTGTGGTCCCTGCTCTAGGAGAAGGCACAGGAGACGACATTTGCGTGAGATCCCGAGCCCCTTGTTCTTGGGTTGTCCCTCAGTAGCCTTTTTTTTTGTTTTGACAGGCAGAGTGGACAGTGAGAGAGAGAGAGACAGAGAGAAAGGTCTTCCTTTCTGTTGGTTCACCTTCCAATGGCTGCTGCAGCCGGTGCACCGCGCTGATCCGAAGCCAGGAGCCAGGTGCTTCTCCTGGTCTCCCATGGGGTGCAGGGCCCAAGCACTAGGGCCATCCTCCACTGCCCTCCCGGGCCACAGCAGAGAGCTGGCCTGGCAGAGGGGCAGGCGGGACAGGACCGGTGCCCCAGACCAGAACCCTCTGATGCAGTCGGAGAAACATGAGTGAGGATTTTTATTTTTTTAAATATTTATTTATTTATTTGAAAGTCAGAGTTACACACAGAGAGAAGGAGAGGCAGAGAGAGAGAGAGAGAGAGAGAGAGAGAGAGAGATCGTCCATCTGCTGGTTCACTCCCTAACTGGCCACAATGGCTGGAGCTATGCTGATCTGAAGCCAGAAGCCAGGAGCTTCCTTTGGGTCTCCCATGCAGGGGGAAGGAACCCAAGCACTTGGGCCATCTTCCACTGCTTTTCCAGGCCACAGCAGAGAGCTGGATTGGAAGTGGAGCAGCCGGGACTCGAACCGGTGCCCCTATGGGATGCTGGCACTGCAGGCGGCAGCTCCGAGTGAGGATTTTTAGAACTAAGCTCAGGACAATGAAAAAGTCCCCTTGGGAGCAAGCAGCAGCCAGGAGAGGGAGTGGCCGACAGGCGACTCTGGGGTTCCCGGGCCTCTGCTCTGAGTTCCTGGGCCTGGTTAGGACTTCCCAGCAGCCCCTGCAGGGTGTGTCCAGGCGTAGGCACAGCAGCACAGAGGCTGTGACATGGGCTTCTCAGTCAAAGGCACAGGTGGAAAGTTCTAGACGGTCCATAACGGAGGCTCCTGCATTGTGTGGGTGACTTCGTCATGAAACAGAGAAGCGGTGGCCATCAGTGGAGGAGGTGGGCGAGTTGCACCGTGTAATCACGGCATTGAGTCCTCCTTTGGGAAATGTGCCCTGAGCCTTTCCCCGGGTGGGTGTGTGGGTGGTGGCAGTTAAGACGTGGGTTAGGATCGCATTATAACCCCCACATCCCACGCGGCAGCGTCTGGGTTCGATCCCCGCTCCAGCTCCCGGCTTCTGCAGACCCTGGGAGGCAGAGGTGGGTTCCTGCCACTCACGCGGGAGACCAGGGTGGAGTTTCCGGCTCCTGCCGTGGGCCTTTGAGGAGTGAACCAGTGAACAAGAGTCCCATCTGCCTCTGCTTCCCAATAAATAAAAACAGCCCCAGCTGGTGTTAGCGTAGGGCTTCTCTAAAAAGTAGCGTGATATTTTTGTGTGACATCTCATTAGAAGTTCATCCCTGAAAAACTCAAGTAGAGGTAATGAACCTCACGCTCACTAAGCGCTTTGTTCATTTGCTGGGAACCCTCTTACGTGGGCTGTGTTTGTGACTCACATCTCTGGGGAAGGGGCCTTTGGCTGGGTCTCAGCAGCCTCGCCCCCGGAGCTGGTGGGGTGTGGGCTCCCGCTCCCCTGAGCCGTGGGGTGGTCCTGGGCACAGTCCCAGTGCGCACCCAGGGCGCGTTCCACAGACGCGTGCTGGGCACGCAGCCCCGAGCCCCTGCGAGCAGACTCCTCCTCCTCCGTCCACCACAGCTGCAGACAACCAAGGAGCAGTGCCCTTGGGACCTCTGCCTCGTGGGAGGGCCGAGTGCAAGCTACATCACCTTCTTCTGGGACTCTCAGGGGCCCAGTCTCTTGGCCAGGGGCCGAGGGAGAAGGACCGGGGACCCTTGGCTGGTGTCCGGGAACTGAAATCGCAGGGGTCACCCACCGTTCCCTGAGGCTTGCGGGGCCCCCACCGTTTGTCCAAACGGCATGGATTACACCGAGTGCCTGTTCTCCTTCTAGGGATCTGCAGCCGGAGCGTGACCTAGGCAGAGGCGCCTGCACGAGCAGCCCAGGGAGCCACCCGCGAGTGGCCCGGGGAGGCCGCCTTGCACATGAGCTGCACGCTGCTTCCTGGGGGGGGGGGGGAGACCCCTGCAAGCTGTGCCCGCACCTTGCCCTCTGCCCTCTCCCCTGCACTCCGCCCTGGGTGGCGCTGCTTTGGGTCCTTCTGCTGTGAGTACAGCTCCAGGCTGTATGCCACAAGTCCCCCCGCTCCTCACCAGCCCCGGTGGGGGGTGGTCGTGGGGACCCCCAACACAGCCAACTGCCCTGGGGATGTGAAGGGATGTGGTGAGGGTTCTTGCAAACCTCTCATCGTGCCAACAGCTCCCAAGTCTGGGCCCACAGTTGGAGGGTAACGCGTCTTTCCAGTTAAGTCCCACCACAGTGGTCTCGGGAAAACTGGGCTGCTGGCCCTGGGGGGAGTCTCTCTCCACGCAGGAACACAGAGAGAGCAGAGGAGAGGTTCCGGATGACGAAAGACAAGCCACAGAGCCGCTCAGAGCCAGTGCAACCTCAGGAGCTCGCTTCTCTAACATTTTAATAGATAGCAATGTTTTCATTAAAACACCTTTCAGTAATTAATTAGAGAGGCAGAGAGACACAGAGACCTCTCATCTGTTTCATGCCCCAAATGCCCATAAAGGAGCTGGGCCAGGTCAAAGCTGAGAGCCAGGAACACGGGCTGGGTCTCCCCCGCTTGGCCAGCGCCTGCGCCTCCCAGAGTGTGCACCAGCAGGACGCTGGAGTTGGGAGCAGAGGAAGACTTCACCCAGACACCCCGACCTGGAGTGTGGGGTTCCGACGGGCGGCTTAGCTGCCAGGCCAAATCCCACCCACCTGTGCATTTACTTTTTCTGAAAAAACTAAACGCGTTTCCAATGTTAACATGTTACTGTTATCATTAAAACCGAAATTTGAAAATCTTAAATAACTGCTTTAACAGAAAAACACTTCTGCCTTAATGTTAGAACTTGTGTGATTTTGAAATAGTGGAAAAAAGGAAAGAACTACTGCCCAAGAGCCCCAGTCTCTCACAGTCAGCCTGAAATCTGAGCAGAGACGTGGGCTGGCGTTTTTTGTTTGTTTGTTTGAATGGATTGAAACTTAGCAAGTAGCAGTCAACACGTAGGTTGAATCCTGGAGACCATTAATGCTACCGTCAGCAGTCCTGGTGTACATGTCACGGATGGTTGATGGCTGGAAATTGCAGTAGTCTGTAGCATGGCCCTACAGTTATCAACATGCATGTGCACACAGAGCACGGACATGCACACACATATGAAAACACACATGAGCATGCACACACATGAACGTCCATACACTCACATGCACATGCATGCACACAACACACATACACACGTGCACACACATGAACACTTACACAGGCACACACTCAATACACACATGCACACATAAGCACATGTACACGAATGCACACACGTGCACACACAAGCACGTGTACATGAATGCACACACATGTGCACATACACATGCACACTCATATGCAAGACATGTGCACACACATGTAAGCAGCAAATGCACACACATGCATACAGATGCACACACACATCCATACACTCACATGCACACAATGCACATACACATGTGCACATGCATACACATGCACATAGAGCACAGACAGGCACACGTGCACACACATACACACACGTGCACACACATGCACATCCACACACATCCACACATGTAAACACACACATGCACACACATGCATATGGATGCACACATGCACATCCATACACTCACATGAACACACATGCGCACGATGCACAAATACACATGTGCACATATAGACATGCACACACATGCACAAGCACAAACACGCACATGCACACACATGCACACTCACCTCAATCCCATGGCAGACCAGAGCAGCACACAATGCCCATACACACACACGCACGTGCACACACACATGCACACACACACGCACAAGCACAAACATGCATGCACACTCACCTCATTCCCGCGGCAGTCCAGAGCAGCACACAATGCCCATACACACATCCACACACACACACTCACATGCGCATGCACACACACGCACGTGCACACGCATGCACACTCACCTCAGTCCCGCGGCAGCCCAGAGCAGCACACACATGCACACACACATGCACACACACACTTGCACACGCGCACTTGCACACGCATGCACACTCACCTCAGTCCCGCGGCGGCCCAGAGCAGCACACACATGCACACACTCACATGCACATGCACACACACGCACGTGCACACGCATGCACACTCACCTCAGTCCCGCGGTGGCCCAGAGCTGCGGCTCTGCAGACCTGAACTGGAATCCCGCACCTGCTGCCTCCCTGCCGGGGCTGTGATCACGCAGAATTCTCCCAGCCGCTCTCGCCCTCAGTTTCCCTCTCTGTGGAAAGCACACGGCCGCTCCAGCATCCTGTGGGTGCCGTGAGGAGTCCGTGCACAGAGGTTCAGGGAGGCACGGGAGCCACGGCCGGTGCGGAGGTGGGCGGGCTGCGCGCCGCTGGCCCAGCGTGGGGAGCCAGCGTGGGATTCCCGTGCGTCTGCACAAGCAGCCGAGGTGCTGGGGGTGTGGCTCCCTCTGCCTGGAGGGGACTGGGTCACAGGACTTCTCTGAGCCTCGACTGCTTAACTGGAACGTTGGCATGGCAACACGGTCACCCTCGCATGGCCCTCCTCGTAGTGACACACATCGGTTCCTGCACGGCGCTCAGAGGCGCGCCTGGCCCAGTCTCGGCGCTCAGTGAAAGCTCGCTACTATTATTACTATTACCCCGAAATAGCTCAGACCCACGCCTCCTGGCTCCTTGCCTTGCACTGTTTCTTGCATCCAATCTGCTTCCTGCACACCAGACTGCAAATTTTTTTTTTTGAAAAACAAAAATGAAGAGAAGGAGGAGAAAGGAGAATTCCAGGTGACAAACAGGAGAGATAGTGTGACGGTCCCAAGAGGAGGGGCGGAGAAGGCGGGCGGCCGGTCCCAGTCACCCCAAGTTGGGCAGAACGAGAGTCTACATTTGCAACACCTGGGTGAGGGTGAGACGTCTCATCCCGAAGATGTCCCCGGCGAGGCCGACGGAGAGAAAGGCCGGCTGTTTTACCCAGCTCTGCTTCTTCAGGCGTCTCCTTTGGTGGTTCTGGGGGGCTTGCCCGCCACCCGGAAGCTAAGGCTCATGCATCATTGTCACCGTTGTCTAGAGCCCCTGCCCCAGGGACCCGACCAAAGCACCGCTGAGGCGCTGGCCCAGCTTCCGGACCACCGACAGGTGAATGCCACCTACTGTTTTCCCTTGCGTTAACAAGGCAGCAAAGGACTCGCAGGAACTGCTCAGGGGTGGCGTTGCTCGCTGGTGGAGGACCAAGGCATCTGCATCCAGTGTCCACGCGTCCTGGGGGCCAGGAGGTCCAGCGTGGGGGGCTTCCTGAGGAGCCCCGAGAACACCTGTGGGCGGGGCACTCGGAGATTCCCCAGCCGAGCTGCTCCCTGTGAGACAGAGGAGGCTGTGGTCGCCACGCTGTGACTGGGAGGCAGGACCCCTGGACGGCGTGGGAGCCAGGTGGGTGACCGACGCCTCCTTTTCCATGTATCAGAAAGTCCGCACTGGGCACCAGCTCTGCGTGGCTCTGTTCTCAGAGCTTGGGGCTCTCAGGCACAGCAAAGACAGCACAGCCTTGCCCTCCTGGGCTTTAACTAACCAAGGGCGGAGTGAATGGTGGCCTTGAGTCCTGGGCCACTGCTCAGGTCAGAATGCGGCTTTTCTTTTTTCTTTTTTTTTGACAGAGTGGACAGTGAGAGAGAGAGACAGAGAGAAATGTCTTCCTTTTCCGTTGGTTCACCCCCCAGTGGCTGCTCCGTCTTTGGATTGGCTCAGTAAGCCGGCTGTAGCGGCCATTTGGGGGGTGAACCAATGGAAGGATGACCTTTCTCTCTGTCTCTCTCCTCTCTCACTGTCTAACTCTGCCTCCAATGGCCGCTGCGGCTGGCATGCTGTGACCGGCACACCGCGCTGATCCAAAGGCAGGAACCAGGTGCTTCTCCTGGTCTCCCATGGGGTGCAGGGCCCAAGCTCTTGGGCCATCCTCCACTGCACTCCCAGGCCACAGCAGAGAGCTGGCCTGGAAGAGGGGCAACCGGGACAGAATCTGGCGCCCCGACCGGGACTAGAACCCTGTGTGCCGGCGCCGCAGGCAGAGGATTAGCCTAGTGAGCCGTGGCACTGGCCCAGAATGTGGCTTTGTGACGTGGAATTGTAGATCAGCTACTAGGGCAGGAAGAGGAGTGTGGAGAAACGGTTTCAAGCGTCCATTGTGTTCCAGCTGACCATGCAGAATGCCCTAACCCCGTGGCTTGTGACCCGCAGAGAGGACGGCTCCTGGTTCTGGAGGCACCGGCAGATCTGGTGTCTGGTGAGGCCCCACTCCGTGTTCACAGACAGTTCTCCGGCTGTGTCCTTGCGTGGCGCAAGGGGCTAGGGCTCTCCAGGGTTGCTAATCCTACCCATGAGCCTCTGCCCTCAGGATGACTTGTCATTAAAAGACCCCTCTTCCCGCTCCCGTCACACCGGGGACCAGGATTTCAGTGTGCACGGAGCGGGAGGAGGGCGCACGTCGGTCCACAGCACATGTAACTGCAGAGGACCGGAGCTCGGGTTCTGTGCAGAAGGCAGGGGGAGTGGGCAGATGAGAGGGGTGGGTGGGGGGCACAGCACATTCAGCCCCTGCCTGGGACCCCCACTTCCCAGCCACTCCACTTCCAGCACAGCTTCCTGCTGATGTCCCTGGGAAGCACCAAGGAATGGCTCAGGTACCTGAACTCCCGCTGGGAGATCCCACGGGACCTCCTAGCTCCTGGCTTGGGCAGCCCCAGCTGTAGTGGCCATTTGGGGAGTGAACCAGAGGATGGAAGATGTCTCTCTCTGTTTCCCCTCCTCTCTCTTTCTCTGTCCCATCACTTAGGCTTTCAAATAAATAAATTTTTAAAATAGGGGTCACTTTCAGGGAACACTGTTTTTAATTGAAAAATTGGAGAAAAAAAAACACAATTTGAGGCACCTGTGGCACCAGCATCCCATATAGGTGCTGGTTTGTCCTGGCTGCTCCTCTTCCTATCCAGCTCTCTGCTGTGGCCTGGGAAAGCAGCAGAGGATGGCCCAAGTCCTTGGGCCCCTGCACCCATGTGGAAGACCTGGAAGAAGCTCCTGGCTCCTGGCTTCATATAGGCACAGCTCTGGCCGTTGTGACCATCTGGGGAGTGAACCAGTGGATGGAAGATTCTCTCTCTCTCTCTCTCTCTCTCTGCCTCTCAAATAAATAGGTAAAATTTTTTAAAAAAGAAAACCTACGACTTTAATGCATAGATGTTATGTTGGGGAATTCAGAACTTGACTGATTTTTCTCTATTATTATTTTAACCGTACATAGTCATGGGTCCGGTGTGCTAAGCCAACACACGTGCTGCATTCTACATGCAATGATCCAATCAGGTATTTCCACATCTTTAAACACAGTTTCAGTAATAGTAACCATTCCTGCTCAGGGGGCGCAGAGAGCCTGTGCTTGCCACGGCCCGGCCAGGGGAACGGCTCCTCCCTCTGTCCTCATGACTTTCTGCCTGGGGCGTTTGCACTCTCGCCTTCTATTCTTTTTTTTTTTTTTTCCATATATATGTTTATTTGACAGGTGGAGTTATAGACAGTGAGAGAGGGAGAGACAGAGAGAAAGGTCTTCCTTCCATTGGTTCACTCCCCCAATGGCCGCTATAGCCGGAGCCGCGCCGATCTGAAGCCAGGAGCCAGGTGCTTCCTCCTGGTCTCCAGTGCGGGTGCAGGGCCCAAGCACCCGGGCCATCCTCCACTGCACTCCCGGGCCACAGCAGAGAGCTGGCCTGGAAGAGGAGCAGCCGGGACAGAATCCAGTGCCCACAGGGGATGCCGGCACCGCAGGCGGAGGATTAACCAAGTGAGCCATGGCGCCGGCCCCATCTCGCCCTCCATTGGCTCAGGGAACATTTCCTGGCTATGGGGAGCTCCGGCCACCCACTGCGCCGGGTGACACGAGCAACGTGTCCTTCTCTCTCTGATTTGGTGCCCGTAACCTCATCTCCATCCCTCCCAATCTAATCTTTACAGTGTGAACAAAACTTCAAGAGTAGCCCCCGATACCGAGGCCGGGCTACGCCGCAGAGCGCTGTGCAGCCGGCACAGTGTTTTGTCAGAGAAAACGCCTCCGAAACAAGAGCTGACGTTGAAACGCAGTGACGTCCTTGATTCGGGGAGCGTTCGTGAAGACCGGACGGCGGAGGACCCAAGCTCTTCATCCACAGTCCCAGGCGAGCCGTGCGTAGGTCACTGATGCATTGACGGGAGAAGCACCGCAGACAGCGGCTGATGGCCGAGTCATTTGAATAATTCTGGAAACAGCGACATTCGCTCCAGGCTTAGGTGTTCCCTAGAAATGCCTCTCAAAGTGCTCTGTGGGTCGAGATGGGCGGGGACACCTATAAAACCCGGAGATTCCCGGCTCCCTGGACCTTCAGCGGCTTTAGGGACCACGCGCGGTGCACGAGCCTTGCAGGGGATTCCGATCCGGGTCCTTGTCTGACTACACCTGCAGAGGACCTGGCCCAGGGTGGCCCCAGCTCGGCGTCCTCCCAGCACCGCGACCCCTGGGGTAGGTCAGGAATGCAGGGTGCTCATTTCCAGCCGGGATGATCCCTGTGTTTCCTGGACTTCTCAAAGGCGTTCTGACTTCATGCGTTTCTGGGGCAGGAAGGAGACTGCGTAGACGACTCCGTCAATGGCAAGGTAGGAAAGAAGGTAGCAACAAGAGCCACATAAATCAGCCAGGCCGACCTACTCCACAAATAGCAAGACGTCAGTGTGGACCTTAAAATACATTAAAGTATTGGCTGGGGAAAATACAGCCAAGAGAGAAGATACCTTACAGGTGTCCCCAGGCACGGGCAATCCACCCGCCAGACCGCCGCTCCATCTCCTTGCCAACAGACGCGCCGTCGCCATGACAGCAGAGAGGCCGGGAGAGGCAGCTGAGCCCTGCAGGTGGGAAATGTGTTCTCAGATTCACAGATAAGCCCGCCCCTCCCCGGAAGACTGACCAAGGGGTCCAGAATGTCGGGGCGATCCTTACGCCGGAGGGCAGACAGCTGACCGTCTGGGTTTCACAAGTCCTTCCACCCTCCCCTGCTCTCAAGGGCTACACGATAGATGTCAAAGACGAGAGAATGTCATCAAGCAAGACCAACGGACTCCAGACAGACGAGGTGGGGGAGGGGACGGTGTTGACATTCCTCAAAACCAATTCAAAGAAACGGTCTTACCTGCACAATGGGTGCTGTGAGCCCAGCTTCCCATGAATCTCACCATGAGCTTTCTGTGTGCCACTCAGGGCTTGCTGCCCCACACAGGGCAGAGTTAGGGTGGGAGATGAAGAGACAGCCCCCTCCTCCTGCCTTGGAGGACCAGCCCAGGGTGGGCTCAAGCCCCTGCCCCAAGCCCTTTGTCTGGGTTCTCCCGCGCCGCGCCGTGGTTCTGCCATCCTGGGCGGGGTTGCCCTGCCCCAGGTGTGCACTTCGACTCCCAGGTTCCCCCGCCCCACCCCGACCAGGAGGGCTGGCTTCCACTTCCTGCTCCACAGCCTTCGTAAGAGCCCTGGCCCCTCGCCTACTTGAGATACTGACCTGACTCTAGGGCTTCAGAGGTAGCTGCCCCCAATCCAGAGTCTAGAGGAGTCCCTGCTGATGCTGGGCAGAGTTTGCTTGGCGCCGGGAAGCAGGGGGTACCAGAAACACCTCCTTGCCTTGGGCCGGGCTCCCACAGCTCACCCGCAGCAGGTGCGATCTCGAACGTTCCAGGAGTCCTCAGAAGATGTGAAGGCAACAGGCGAGTGCCCTGGGATCTGGCAGCTCTGAGATGGCTTCAGGCAGCTGCGGTCAGGGAGTGGTGGGGCTACTGGCAGAAGCAGGTGCAGCTCATGGGAACCAGGAGGGAGAGGGACCACGCTAGGACCTGGGGCAGCAGAGGGGTTGGGAGGAGCCCGGCTCACACAGCGCACAGCTGGACAGCGAGAGGGCAGAGGGGAGTGAAACAGGCCAGCTCTCTCTGCTGCCCTCTGGAGGTGCACAGCCAGTGGCTCCCACCAGCTGCCAGAGGCCACGGACAGCTTGGTGCAGCGGCCCTCGGAGGTCAGCCTCCTGGCCTCACAGCTGGATGGAGAAGGGTGGAGAAGGGGTGTGCACATGAGAGGGTGGGGCAGGGGTGCAAGGAGACGGGCAGTAAGTGCACAAGTATTGGACAAGGAGCTAGACCAGGGCTGTGACTGTGTCGTGACCTTGGAGCTTGACCCTGGCCATGGGACTTGACCCCAAATGAACTCTACAAGGGCGGCGGGAAAGGAAGCTCCCCACTTCTGCCTGGCTTCATGACCCAAGTCAAACGATGGTGCTATGGACCGAGCCGTGTCCCCCAAATCCACGCATTGAAACCCCGAGGTGGCTGTATTGTGTCACCCCCAAATACACCTCTTTGACATAGGAGTTATTGTGAGCTGAAGGCAATGACGCAGGAAACGCTCTCTTTACCTCCCCCTTGTGTTGGAAGACGGGATTTCAACTCTCCTGGAGAGTACTCCAGAGCCTGGACCACCCAGAGACCCGGCAGAGAAATCTGCACACAGAACTCCCTCCGTCACTTCCGCTTCCCGCTGTGTTTCCTTCCTGCGGTTTCCGCCCTGGACACCGGAAGCTGCCTTCTTTTGTGCCGCCATTTCCCCACTGGGGAGTCGAAGCTCCTGCTGTGTTAGTAGTTCCGTTTGCTTTTCTCCCGTCAGTCTGGCTGCTGTTACGGGGGTCCCAGTCCACAACTTAGAAGGGTGAAGAAAACCACCTTGCCAGGCCCCTTCGTCACCTCTGCGCAGTCTGTAAGGTGTGCTATGGTTGGATCCGAGTCCCCCGTGTGCTAACCTAAGAGCTGGGGGTTTTGAGAGTGATTTTGAGTGCTCCTCCCTTGTGGGCAGAATCAATGCCTCTCCGAGCCTCCTGGAGCTTCCTTCCATGTCTGCTGCGGTCCAAGGATGGCTGTTCGACCCCTCTGGGGACGCCGCCCTGGAAGCCGAGGCTGTTGCCCTGACTGTGGACTTCAGGACTCCAGAATGCGAGAAATTTCTGTCCTTTCTCAACCGTCCCGTCCAGGGTATCTGGGTAAAGCAGCAGGAAGTGAGGCAGACAAGGCTGGAGGAGGTTGTAGGGGCCGGGCCCTCACTGGGTGGGGTCAGAGACACACACAGGAGTCTGTGCAGCCACACACAGGCCAGGGAAGGTGTGGCGAGGGGGTGGCCATCCCCAGGCCAGGATGCGGTCCCAAACCGGGAGGAATGAAATGTCTTCTGTCAACCGCCAAGCGTGTGGTGCTCTGTTGTGGGGGCCTGAGCCGGAGCGCTGGAAACCCCCCCAGGTCCTCTACACAGATCTCCAGTTCCACGCAGTTGGCTGCAAATGTCTGCATTTCATTCCTCTTTGAGGGCTGAGTAATGGTCCATTGTGCATAGACACCGTGTCTTCCTTACCCCTTCCTCCTGCAATGGATGCCTGTGCGGGTTCCACATCTTAGCTGTCGTGGGTAACATCACAATGGACATGGGTGTGCAGCTGTCTCTCTGAGATGCTGGGTAGCTGGGTCATATAGTGGATCTATTTGTTTAAACAATTTGCTTATTTATTTGAAAGGTAGAGTTACAGAGAGAGGGAGAGAGAGAGAGCGAGCGATCTTCCATCTGCTGGTTCACTCCTCAAATGGTTGCAACAGCCATGGCTGGACTGGGCTGGACCCGGAAGAAGCCAGGAGCCAGGAGCTTCATCCAGGTCTCCCACGTGGGTGCAGGGGCCCAGACACTCGGGCCGTCTTCCACTGCTTCCCCAGGTGCATCAGCAGAGAGCTGGATCAGAAGTGGAGCAGCCGGGACTTGAATTAGCACCCGCATGGGATGCCGGCGCTGCAGGTGGTGGTTTTACTGGCTACAGCAGAGTGTCTACAGACCCCTGTCTACGAGGGCTGTAGAAGGCTAACTGACTGCCGGAATCTGTGCCCCCCAGACAAAGGCACGGTAGGGCCCGTGAATGCACAATTTGAAACCCAGTGGACAGAAAAGGCTGGGAGGAGCAGCTGGAGCTGATGACAAGGCGGTGAGTGATGGCTTGGGCTGGCGGGCCCACTGGCTGGTTCCCTTGGAGCTCAGGTCCATCGCTCTTTCAAGGGACACCTGGGCTTCACTAGGGGATCGGCAAAGGCAATCAAGGCCGAATCCCCTGTGATAGGTCGGAAGCCACAGGGAAGGAGGCCTGGGCAGGGAGGGTTCAGACACCCCGAGGGCCTCCAGCAGGTGCAGCGGGCACAGCAAAGGAGCTGTGGTCAGGTGGTGCAGGTGGCTCTGACCGCCTAGCCTTGACCCCAGGACTCCCAAGAACATCCCCGCTGGCCCATGGGAGGAGTGACCACTAGGGGGCAGCAGAGGCATCCCTCCTCAGGACATCAGCCAGTCTTCTACAAACACCTGAGCCAGCCAGCCCTAGCTGTGGCCGCTGGGTGGTCTGGCAGTCCACCCGTCCACCCGCAGGGCTGTCAGATCCAGAGCCAGCCGGAGGCGGCTGGAAATGGAGGTCGACTTAATGCCAGAAGCACTGACCTGACAGCTCGACCCTGGTGCCTGGACGCTGGAACCTCCCTCCCTGGGCATTCTTGCGCCAGCTTGGAGCCAGTCACCGTGTTTTGATGTGATGAGGCAGTAGATGCCTTCTGGGCCTTCAGGCCTCTCATTTTTTTCTGGGACAAAATAACTGAAGTTCACATAGGAAGCAAAAGTACACAATTTTGCTATGCTGGGATCTCAGTGGACTTCCTAAATTGTTTCGTATATGGATTTCATTTTTTTCTGCTGAATGATTTTTAGACATTTATTTGAGAGCAGGAGAAGCACTCCCACTCTCTGGTTCACTCCCCCAAATGCCCACAACAGCTAAGACTGGGCCTGCACCAAAGCCAGGAGTCGGGAGTTCAAACCAGGTCTCCCAGTGGGTGGCAGGTCTCCCGTGGCCTGAGCCGGCACCACTGCTCTCTGGGGTCAGGAGCTGGAGCCGGAAACCCAGTCCTCGCAGTGCAGTGTGGGATGTGGCGTCTTTGGCACCTGCTCCCTGGTGACATTTTCTGCTCAGCCGCTGTTACCCACCTCACCTTGCACAAGGAAGTTGTCATGGTGACCAGGGCCCCTGAGCTGGGGAGTTTCTGCTTTGGGAACTGAATGGGTTCCCTCTGCAGCGGGAGGGTCTGTTGCTAGGTCCATCCTTTGAGGTGCAGGCTGTAGTTACCCAGGCATCACTGGACGGTGAAAATCCACCCCGTGATCTTCCATGTGGCCTCCCTGCCTCTCAGCTCTCAAGGCCCCGCCGTGCACGGGAAGCTTCCACTGTAAGCTGCCGTGTGGCAGGTTTTCCTTGTGCCTCTGCTGTCTGAGTCATGATTTATGTAGACGGAAAGATCCCTGACCACAGGTTTACACGAATCTTCCACCAGTGTGACCAGGCAATGCTTTTTCCACCATCCTCTTGTGCTTTTTCTTGGAACATTTTTATCTCTGCTTCCTCTTCATTTACATTTGCCAAATACATCTTCGCCTTATTTTTAACCTTTCTGGGTCATTTTATTTTTAGATGTGCCTTAAAAGCAGAATAGATTTAGAAAAATTAATCTGAGTTTCAAGAGGAATTTCTCCCACGTGCACTTGCTGTGGTAATGAATCTGAGAAACCTGTCACTTCATTCTTTTGTTCTTTTTAAGAAATTTTGTCTGGTCTTGCTTCGTATTTTCTCTTGCAATGTAAGCTCTAGTTTGCTGCTTTAATATGTATATTCTTTGATGGGTTGGCACAATCATTTTATTTCTCTTAGTCATATGTGTTACAATTTACCAAAACAGTTTTTACTTTTATTAAATATATGGATTTTTTTTTTAAAAGATTTATGTATTTATTTGAGAAGCAGAGTTACAGAGAAAGCGAGAGACAGGGAGAGGTCTTCCATCCACTGGTTCACGCCCCAATAGCTGCAACAGAGGAGCTGCGCAGATCCAAAGCCAGGAGCCAGGAGCTTCCTCCAGGTCTCCCGTATGGGTGCAGGGGTCCAAGCACTTGGGCATCTTCCACTGCTTTCCCAGGCCACAGCAGAGAGCTGGGTCAGAAGTGGAGCAGCCGGGAGTTGAACCAGCGCCCATATGGGATGCCGGCACTGCAGAGGCTTAACCTACTACGCCACAGTGCCGTTCCCGAGAGAGCTTTAATGCTAACCTATCAGTCCCTCGTGTCCGCTTGTAACTGCTCTGCCTTTCCTGCTCTGCTGTCTGCTTGTTCCCCTGTAGTTTTGGGTTTGCTTCCAGAGCCCCAGTGAGGGCAGAACCAGTGCATTCTGGTGATGAGAGGGGGGCCGCAGGGGTCTCGGGGCTGCAGGTGACCCTCGCTGGGGAGGGACCTTCAGGAATTGTAGTCCCATCCCGGGAAAGCCACCCGCCCCTACTGTGGCCTCAGCCACTCATCGTTGAGTGAGAACTACCATGCAAAGCAAAGACCCAAACGATGGCCGGCACCCAGGCTCGGCAAATTTTTGGTGCTGTCCAAGGGGCTGGGAGGCTCAGACCAAGACCAAGTTCACAAGGCGTCTTGGTTAGATGATGGAGCTGTGGCTGGCGGCACCCCCGCTGGACCCTGCAGGCGACCACTGAACTGGACCAGGTCCTCTCGCTGCCTGCTGGATCCAGTGCCACCTGGTCCGGATTCGAATCCTGGTCCTGCGCTCTGCTTTCAAGCCGTTCCCCCTGGGAGGGCTGCCTCCGTCCAGAGCCAGGCAGACCTCTGAGAGCTTGCACACCGTGTGGACCAGGAGGAAGCCCAGGGTGGGACATCTGGTGGCCCAGTGCAGGTCACATGCCCGCACCATCAGGGAGTGAGCAGAGCCCGGCGAACACGCCTGTGGGTGCACAGCGAGAGGTGGGTGCTAGTCCCATCCAACCGCATGCTCCGGAAATTCCCCAAGGCAATAGGGTTCAGAGGTCTGACATTTGCAAAAGGGCAACTGTGCCCGGTATGCAGCTGTCCAGGCTGGAGGCTCGAGAGGGGGAGGGGGAGAGAGAGGGAGAGAGAGAGAGAGAGAGAGAGAGACTGACTCAATTTCACGAGACATACAGCAAGCCCTTCCTTCCACCACGACGAAGGATGCCGGTGTTGGGCTGGACAGGAGATGAAGTAGCCGGCAGCTCTGTGGCGCCCTCCTGTGGGCCAGGACGGGACAAGTGGTCCCGGGCTCCGAGGGCTGCCAGCACGGGGCCGGGGGGGGGGGGGGGGGGTGTGTTCCCAGCAGCCTGGTGTGGTGGTTCCTGGGGGCTGCCTGACCCAGAACTGACCTGCCAGCCCCTCCCTTCTGAGCCTGCACTGGAAGGAGGCTGGGAGCCGGTGCTGGTGGCCGGCCGTGTGCACCCTGTGTCTGTGCAAGGTTTGTGGGGAAGGCATTGTCTCTCCTGTGTCCGGAGATGAAGCCACTACAGCCAGCGGGGACAGTAAAAGGGGCAGCGTGGATGGACAGCTCCCCAGGACTGGTGCCTCTGTCCAGCTTTCCATTCCTGGCTGTGCGGGTACCAGGCTGGGGGTGGGGCGCGGGGGGGGTCACTGTGGGTTTCCCCCTCCTCATCTGTCCTCACTGCTGAGTGACAGCACCCAGACCTGGCCCAACGGGTGGGGTCCCTCGTGGGGCACCTGTCCCTCCATGGGGGGGGGGGGGCTGGGACTCAGCGGGGGGTTAGAGGTGGCCATGCCTCACTCACTCCGCAGCCAGCCCCTGTGTCTCTGGCTTTGAGGGGAGCGGTGGGCTTGGCTTGACCATCATGGAGGGGCGAGGAGGGGGCAGCAGAGGGCAGGGAGGCAGATGGCCACCCCAGGGCCAGCTCCTGAATGCGGGGAACCAGCCCTGGGCGTTCTGAGCCCCCCTCCCCATCAGGCCGGCGTTGCCATAGCAATGGAGCAGGTCCCCCCCACCCCGGGGGTGGAGGCGGGGAGGCGGCCCCCCCCCCCCCGTTGCAGGGGTCGCTCGGGGGGACTCGGGGCGGGCGGCAGTGTTGATTTTGTTTTGTTTTATTTATTTTGTCCGTGCAAGGTACTGCCCCAGCCCACGGAGGAGAATGAACAGCCCACGCCGCAGAGCGGGTCTCCCTGGCCCCTCTTGTCTTGCCGGCCCACCCGCGCGCCACCACGCAGGCCGCCACGCGCTCTGGAGCTGCTCCCCGCACCCGCATACCTCTGCTCTGCTTGGGGGGGGGCGAGCCCACTTCCATCCTGCGGTGGCCGCTGCCCCCGGACCCGGCGCTGCAGGGAGGCTGCGAGCAGGAAGCCGGACAGGGGCTCGCTGCTGTCTGCGCCCCAGAGCCGGGTCCGAGGCACCTGCCCGGGGACCGCGTCCCAGCTCCGGGGGCCGCCTCAAGGGTCCTGGCCAGGGAGGGCTGGGGTCCCCGTTGCCCCACACTCCAGGAGACCCCCACTGCTCTCCTGGGCTCCGCAGCCCGGGGGACGGGAGCCTCCCCGGTAGCTCACAGCGCCCTGTAGTCAGTTCTCTCTGTTGGGTGCCCGGTGCAGTCTCCGGTGCCCCCGCGAAGCTGGCAGACACTCGGGTTTCTTGCGGTCGGCGGCCTATAGTTTAGGCAGCCGAGGGGCGCAGTGGCTGGTGTTGGGCCCGGCTGAGCCAGGGGCCCGGGCTTCCGTGGGGGCGTGGCCAGGTCCAGCTGGCTGAGGAAGACGACAGTGGAAGTGGGGTTGAGGAAGACTGCTAAGGGTTGGAACGTTTCTCCCGGGAGCCGGTTTTGGGTTCTGCTTTCCGTCTCGCAGGCAAGGAACTGGAAACCCGCGGCGGCTTCAGATCTGCCCTTGTTCTCCATCCGTGCGAAATGCAAGGAAAAGATAAGCTTACTTGGGTGCAAAAACATTTTAAATCCATGTAGTTTTTTAAAAAAATATATTTATTTATTTATTTATTTATTTGACAGTCAGAGAGAGAGAGAGAGAGAGAGAGCTTCACTCCCCCGACGGCCGCAATGGCTGGAGCTGGGAACGAGGCTCCGACTGAGTCTCCCACGGGGGAAGGGAGCCAGGTGCTGGGCCAACCTCTCCCGCCTTCCCAGGTGAATTAGCAGGTCCTGGACCAGAGGCAGAGCAGCCAAGACTGGAGGCGGCGCTCTGATTGGGATGCGGGTGACGCAGTGACAGCTTAACTGCGGTGCCACAATGCCACCTCGGAACTCTGAAACTTTTGGAGAATTCGGCAGAACACCTGCCTTTCCCCCGCCCGTCACTGAGAATTTGCGCCAGGCCCGGCACTACGCCCAACTGCACGGCCCCTTTCAGATGAAGAAACTCCTATTGAGTCGTCGTCAGTCACCTGCCCCAGGTGCACAGCCCGCAGGTGACAGGGCCGGAAGTGGGGCCAGCTTGGCCCAGTTCCCAGACCCGCGAACTTTCCCCAGCCCACCACGCTTCAGCCGCCTGCAGGGACGAGGGGGGCGTCCGTGCCTTTCCCACCACCACGGCACACTCGGCCCTGCGAGGGCGGCACTGACACGGGCGGCGCCCTCATCCCTGCCCTGGGTTTTGATTCTGATGGACACACCGGTGACCGCGACGCCTGGCTCCAGCCGATCTCTCCCCTGTGTGGCTGACTGCTTATTCACCCCTTGGAGGTCCGCGAGCACCTGACTGAACCCTTGCAAGGTGGAACTCCAGGCTTCGTCTGAAAACCTTGTCCGTCTCCCATCTCAGCTCGTGCACTTATCTGCACCCCGTTTGCTGGCTAAGCCAGCAGCCAAAACGCCGTCCCCAAACCTCCCCTTTGTCTCATCGCCCACATCCAATCAACTCCTAGCTCTGCTGAAGTGGCTTCCCACACAGCCCTGCCGCTGGTCCACCTGCCTGCGTTCCTGTCCCCACTCTTTCCACTTCAAGTCACCGTTGCTTCCTGTGACTACGGCAGCAGCCTCCTAACCAGCCCCCCATCCCTCTGTGACCCTTGACCTGGAGCCCTGCTGCCCCATGACACCGCCTGGAGCGTGGGGTGCAGCCCCACCACAGCCTCCGAGAGTCCTATACAGGCGAGCGTACGGGGATCTGGACACATCCAGGGCGATTTTCTCTGCCCCGGCACACGGGCGCCCGGGGTCCAGGGCAGGGTCCACGCCTCTGCTTGCCTACCCAGGTAGCTGACCTTGCATTTGTCACCAACGGTAGAGCCCAAGCGTGACCTTTTAAGGCAGTGTTTGTGTCAATCAAAGAGCTGCTGGCTGTGGCTGGCTGTGGCTGGCCGTGGCTGGCCAGGTGCCCTCCGTGGCCGCATGTGCAGTCCCCGTGGTAACAGAAGAACCCACCAGCAAGCCTGGCTTGGCTTGGGGCAGGTGCCTCCCTGGGAATCTTTTAGACTCTGTCCCCACGGGGACAACAACCTGTGTCGCCTGCTGGCTGTCCTCCCCCAACGCTCTCTCAAGCTCCCTGACTTCCATAAACCAGAAGGCCCCTGGCTTGTCATGACTGCATCATGCCAGCAGGCAGCTGAAGCGAATCAGATATCCCTGCACAATGATTATCATTAATAACGTTATCTAAATAAGAGATTAACATTTAGACCATGCATTACGACTAGATATAGAATTTAATTTTACCCTATAGCAGTTCCATAAAGTATGCAAAAAGGGTTGTTGGGTTTTTTTTTCCCCCCGGAACAAATTGAGACTCAGAATAACGTGCTTCTTGCCACACTGCCAGCCAGGAGAAAAGCCAGACGGCCAATCCAGGGGGCCGGACTTCAAATGCCACTGCGCGCCACCCCCAAGGCATGGCCTTCGAGTGCTGTCTCCGCTCTCTGGGACTCACCGTCAGATAACTCCATTTTTTGGAATGTGTCTAACCCCAGGCTGCAACAGGCCGCATGGAGAGCTGTCGGCCTCTGTGGGCGGCTGCCTGTCTCCCCTGGGGTGTCTGACACTGGCCTGGTCTGGCTTCCCCGATAGGGCGGGAGGCCGAAGTGAGGAAGGGGAGAGGCTCCGGGCAGGCAGAGGCCTGGTGGGGGGAGTTAAGCTCTCCACTGGAAGGAGCAGAGAGGCTGCTGGCGGCAGAGCTGGGCAGACGCGGGGTGGCCACGGGCACCTGTGCAATGACAGCGTTCTGGCAAGGTAGGCCTGAGTGTCCCAGACCCTCCAGCCTTGATGGCCCAGAGCGGGAGGTGTGTGGTGGGTTAGGCCAGCTGACCAGGCCCACACAACCCAAGACAAGGGAGGGGCTGGGCCTGCATCCAGCAATGACCAGGGACAGCTCCAACGTGCCGCTGGCCGTCCACTCCTCCCCATCGGCTGCCTCTGAAGCCTTCCCTCTCTCCCACCATCTCCCTCTACTGGGCAACTCTTGCAGAGCCGTACTCCTAGCTCTTGGTCCTCCATCCAAGAAAAGACTTGGCTCTGCACACATGTACGCATGAAACCGGGCATGAGAAAAGGAAGCTGTGGCCCCGGCCGGGCCTGGGATGAGGCCTGTAGACCTGGAGGGGCGGCCTGGCTCTTGACACCCGCAGGAGGTAAGAGGCAGGCACAGGTGCCCGAGGGGGTGCCTTTGGAGGAGGCTTGTGCAAGGGCCCTTCCTCTGAGCTCGCTTCTGCTGTGCGAGGGAGGCTCCCCCTCCCCGGGTGCCGGCAGGGTGGAGCCAGCGTGAACTTGACGTCCTCTCAGAGCCTGGCCACCTTGCACCCTAGCATAGGAGCGGCCGTGGTCTCCCTGTGGCCCTCTGTGTCCAGGACCCAGCGATAAGACAGACACTCAAGGGACAGGAGCACTGGGTAACAGCCAGGGGAAGGCAGAGGCCCAACAGCTCAGACCTGCCCTGTAGAGAAGGAAACAGGAGGTGGAGATGGTGACGCGGCCTGGCCTGGGGAGGGCTGGGGAAGCTTTGGTTGGGCAGCATTGCTGTCCTGAGTTGGACCGAAGCCAGCTGTGACGAAGTCCCTTGTCCATCCTGATGGGGACTCAGGAGCTCTGGCCGTCAGCCCACTCCTCAAACAGCGTCTCCTGGCATGTGGCTGCGGCTGGGACAGTCTCAGGACCACAGGAGAAGTCCACAGGCAAGCAAGGCAAATTAGACACCCATTCATGGCAGTTAGAAAATTTCCATCTAAATTGCTAATCAGGCCGAATCCACATGCAAATGTAGAAATCAACATGTGCATAAATTACTCAGAAAACTGCAAAGCTCTGTAGCTGGCAGGTGTCCCGGGTTTGCAGCAGCCAGAGGAGCTTCAGCGTCTGGGGGTACAGAGAGCGCCCCCCAGCATTGCCCAACCATGCTCTCCTGGAGTTCCTTGGACAGCCAGTCCCAAGCACGCCTCTCAGAACAACAGTGTTCCAGGAGACAGCTGGTAATAGGTGCTTACACACACACACACACACACACACACACGAGCCTGAGAAGCAGCAACTTGTATTCCCTCTAGGGAAATGGAAAGTCATGTTGGAACATTCTAGAATCTGAGAAATGAGCCTTCTGCTGAGCCAAGGCCATTCCCAGGAGGGAGGAGGTGAGTCAGAGCAGGCTCCTTAGTGCTGGGACCCCCTCCCAGCTCGGGACACACACGCTCCAAAACCAGGGTGTGTTCTTTTTACTGGGTGGTCATTCCCACTTTCACGGAGGTAGCTCCCACAACACGAGTGGGAAAACACACCCCAGCTGCTCCTCTTCAAGGCAATGCCCCCCACACCACCACCACCCCCAGAGACTTCTGTGTGGGCTCCCATCTGTTCTGTCTGGTGACATCCACTAACTGCACTGAGTTGACAGCAGACATCACTTCTCCACTGCTCCTCAGCCTGCCATGGCTCCCCATTGCCAAACAGAGTCCCTCATTCTTTCCCCTGCCCTTCCTCCCCACCCTCCTCAGCGACACCCCCCACTCACCTCGAGAAGGGGTCTACAGGCTCTTCTTTCTGCCCCAAAGCCTGGGCAGTGAGCTTGAGGGTTGGAGAGTCCCATGGCCTCTGCCACAACTCAATCAGCCCCTGGCAGTGTGTAAATGCACGTGCCCAACTTGGGTGTCACTGTGGGCACTCCCCTCACCCTGGAGCACTGAACAGAGCCCCCCGGCCACACCTACCACACGCCTCTGGGTATTCCCTGAAAGAGAAAACACTCAACTAAGCCAATAGTTGAGGCTTAGTCCAAAGATAAAAGCAGTCACAAAGGGGGGGGATAACCAATAGGTATCTGCACAAATGCCTAAAAATAAACACAGAAATGCAAGAAACAAGAATAAGGAGAACACAATGCCCCCAAAAGAACACAACAACACTTCAGTACCAGAATGTGAAGATGAAGAGAATGAAGAAATGCTGGAAACGGATTCAAAAAATTGACCACAGGACTACTTAGAAGTAATCAGAAGCAAATCCATGAATTCAAGAAATCCATACATGACATGAATGAACATTTTTCCTATGAAATTGATATTTTAAAGAGAAATCAAAATGAAATATTGGAAATGAAGAATTCAACAGATCAAATAAAAAATACAGTGGAGAGCCTTAATAACAGACCCAGTGAGGCAGAAGAAAGAATATCCGAGCTGGAAGTACGAAGGAAATCCAAAGTAAACAATAGGGCTATTTATGGAAAAATGGCAGGGCTAAGTCGCGACTTATCAGTAGTCACATTAATGTAAATGGCCTCAACTCTCCAGTGAAAAGACACAGACTGGCTGAATGGAATAACAAACAAAACCCATCTATTTGCTGACTACAAGAAACACATCTCACCAACAAAGATGCAGGCAGACTGAAAATGAAAGGATGGAAAAATATTCCATGCCAACAGAAACCAAAAAAGAGCTGGTGTAGCCATCCTAATATCAGATAAAATAGACTTTAACACAAAAACTGTTCAGAGAGACAAAGAAGGGCACTATGTAATGATTAAGGGATGAATTCAATAGGAAGATGTAACTATTCTAAATGTTTATGCATATAATTACAGGGCACCTGGCTATTAAAAAATGTTAAGGGACTTAAAGGGAGACATAGACTCCAATACAGTAGTAATGGGGACTTCAGTACCCCACTTTCAGCAATGGACAGATCAACTGGACAGAGAATCAGCAAGGAAACAGCAGAGTTAATAAACACTGTAGACTAAATGGACTTAATGGATATCTATAGAAGTTACCATCCTACAGTTGCAGAATACACATACCATCTGTAGTACATGGTACTTTCTCTAGTATTGACCACATGTTAGGTCATAAAGCAAGTCTCAGCAAATTCAAAAAACTTGAAATCACATCATGCATTTTCTCTGACCACAATGGAATGCAGCTGGAAATCAACAATTCTAGAATCTCTGGAACATATGCAAACACATGGAGGTTGAACAACATGCTCCTGAATGAACAGAGGGTCACAGAAGAAATCAAAAGAGAAATAAAAAAATTTCTGGAAACAAATGAAGTAAACAGTACAACACACCAAAACTTGTGGCATATAGCAAAAGCAGTGTTAAGAGGAAAGTTTATTACAATTGGTGCCTACATCAAGAAACTAGAAAGGCACCAAATAAATGAGCTATCAATGCATCTCAGGAATCTAGAAAAACAACAGCAAAACAAACCCAAAATTAGTAGGAAAAAAAGAAATAATTAAACTTAGAGAAGAAATAAACAAAATTGAAACCGAAAAAATAATACAAAAAAAATCAGCAAAATGAAGAGCTGGTTTTTTTAAAAAGTAAAAAAAAAAAAAAAAAAAAATCGACACACCATTGACCCAGCTAACAAAAAAAAAAAAAAAGAGAAAAGAGAAGAAAGAAAGAGGGAGAAGACCCAAATCAGTAAAATTAGAGATGAAAAAGGAAAGGTAACAGCAGATACCACATAAATGAAAAGAATCAGCAAATTACTACAAAGAGCTGTATGCTAACAAACTGGGGAGCCTAGAAGAAATGGATAGATTCCTGGACACATACAACCTACCTAAATTGAGCCATGAAGACACAGAAAACCTACACAGGCTATCAAGATGGAAATTAAATCAGTAATAAAGACTCTCCCAACAAAGAAAAGCCCAGGACCAGAAGGTTTCACTGCTGAATTCTACCTGAATTAACTTAATTAAATTAATTAAAGGAGAAGTAACTCCAATTCTTCCCAAGCTATTCAAAAAAAAATTGGAAGACAGGGAATCCTCCCAAACTCTTTATATACTGCCAGCATCACCTTAATTCCTAAACCTGAAAAAGATACAACAGAGAAAGAGAATTACAGACCAATTTTGCTGATGAACACAGACACAAAATTTCTCAAAAAAATTGCTAGCCAATCAAATCCAGCAACACATCAGAAAGATCATTCACCCAGATCAAGCAGGATTTGGTATTCAGGGACAGTTCAACATTTGCAAATCAATGTGATACATCACATTAACAAACTGAAGAACAAAAATCATACGATTATCTTAATAGATGCAGAGAAAAGCATTTGATAAAATACCTTCATGATGAAAACTTTAAGTAAATTGGGTACAGAAGAAACATTTTTGATTACAATCAAGGCAATTCATGACAAATCCATGGCCAGCATCCTATTGAATGGGGAAAAAACTGGAAGCATTCCCATTAAGATCCAGAATCAGACAGGGATGACCAGGCTCACCAGGGTTATTCAGTATAGTCCTGGAAGTTTTAGCCAAAGACATTAGGCAAGAAAAAGAAATTAAAGAGATACAATTTTGGGAGGAAGGAGTCAAACTATGCTTATTTGCAGATGACATGATTCTATATGTAAGAGATCCAGAAGACATTACACTAAGAGACTATTGGAACTCATAGAAGAGTTGGTAAAGTGGCAGGATATAAAACCAACAAACAAAAATCAATAGCCTTTGCATACACAGAAAATACTAGGGCTGAGAAGGAACTTCTGAGATCAATCCCATTCATAATAGCTACAAAAATATTAAATACCTTGGAATAAATTTAACCAAGGAATCAAAGATATCTATGATGAGAATTAAAAAAACATTAAATAAAGAAATAAATAGAAGACACAAAAAATGGAAAAATTTTCCATGTTCATGGACTGGGATAATCAATATCATCAAAATGTCCATACTACCCAAAGTATGGACAGATTCAATGTGATACCAATCAAAATGCCAAGGGCATTCTTCTCAGATATAGAAAAAAACAATGCTGAAACTCATGTGGAAACACAGGAGAACCTGAATAGCTATACAGGGCAATTGTAATCAAAACACCCTGGTACTGACACAAAAATAGATGGATAGGCCAATGGAACAAAACAGAAATTCCAGAAATCAATTAAGATAGGTCAATTAAGACAAATCAATTAAGATCTTTGACAAAGATATCTTTGGCGTCTACCACCAACCTATCTTTGACAAAGAAGCTGAACTCAATCCTTGGAGAAGGGCAGTCTCTTCAACAAATGGTTCTGGGAAAACTGGATCTCTGCACGCAGAACTATGAAGCAAGACCCCTACCTTACACCTTACACAAAAATCCATTCAACGTGAACCAAAGACCTAATTCTATGACCCAACACCATCAAATTCTTAGAGAACATTGAGGGAACCCTATAAGACATTGGCATAGGCAAAGAGTTCTTGGGAGAGACCCCAGAGGCACAGGAAATCAAAGCCAAATTTGACAAATGAGATTATATCAAACGGAGAAGCTTCTGCACTGTAAAAGAAACACTCAGGAAAGTGAAGAGGCAACCGACAGAATGGGAGGAATTATTTGCAAACTATGCAGCTGATTAAGGATTAATATCCAGAATGTATAAAGAGCTCAAGAAACTCCACAACAACAAAACAAACAGCCCAGTTGAGAGATGGGCAAAGGACTTAAACAGACATTGTTCAAAAGTGGAAATCCAAATGGCCAACAGACACATGAAAAAATGCTCAGGGTCACTAGCCGTCGGGGGAATGCAAATCTAAACCACAATTAGGTTTCATCTCACCCTGGTTAGAATGGCTTTCACACAGAAATCAGCAAACAACAAATGCTGGCTAGGATGTGGGAGAAAAGGTCCCCTAATCCACTGTTGGTGGGAATGTAAACTGGTAAAACCACTATTTTAGACAGTATGGAGATACCTCAGAAATCTGAATATAGCACTACCATATGACCCAACCATCCCACTCAACGGAACCCGAGCTGTGGAGCGCAGTGGAGTGCACTGATGTCAGAACCTCAATTCCTGCCTGGGGCTGCCTGGACGGCTGCAGGCGTTTGCATCCGGGGAAGGAGCCCACCTCACTGGACGGATCCCTTCCAAGCAGGAAAGGGTCAGCTCCTGTTCTCCCCATGCACCTGCCGGCCCTCCACTCCCCTGCCCTGCAGGGAGGCAGCACCAGGCCCTCCCCACACGCGGTCACCAGGCTCAGCCAAACTGAACCCAATTACGCTTCTTCCTGCACAGCTCAGCCAGTGTCAAGTGTTCCATTACAGCGTCAGAAAACAGGCCAAGACAGCCAGCCCTGTGGCCGCTCCTGAGGAGTGCAAACATGCAAACGGGGAAGCAGCTCTTCATAAAGACAAACACCGTCCACAGAAGCCGCTGGCGTCCGGTGCGTTCACCCCTGGGGGGCCTAGGGGGAGGGGTGTGGCCACAGCGGTGTTCACAGCGGTTTTGTCCCAATGCACCCAGAAACAATGCAGTCTGCCAGGGCCCTGGCCTGCTTCCCGTGAATACCCCACGTCCACGAGGCTGGGTCGTGAGTTTCAGATTGGTCAGTGGCCCTCGGATGCCCACGGTATCCAAGTCTGACTTTCGGAATAGGCTGGGATGGCAGGTGACCTCAGCACGTGGGCGGGGGCATCCCAGCCTTCTCGGCACACCTGTCAGCGTGACATCTGCAGGGCTGCAGGTGCACGGAGACCCCTCCCCGCCCAAGGAGACTGTCCGGCCCTCGCCTGGCGCTTGGCAGGGGGTCTGTGGAGGTGATGTCTAATGCAGCAGAGAAAGGAGGAGCATGGGAATGGGGGGGGTCTCACACTAATAGGGGAAGACGGAGCTGCAGGTTGGGTGGGAAGGCAGCTGAGAAACCGCGGCCAGAGCTGTGAAGCCCGGCTCGTGCTTTGCCCCAGAACGTCAAGCATAGGAGACTCGGCAGGTGGGCAGCAAGGGACTCTGGGAGGGGCTCTACAAGCCCGGTGCCCCCACCCAGCAGCGGGAGGAGGTGATCTGTGTGTGCCATCCGGAGCTTCTGATGAGGCCGCCGGGGCCCCGGGCTGGGGGTGGGCGATGGTCTCACCTCCAACTCCCTTCCACCCACGGCCCTGGGGTCACCCACACCACACCTGTGCTCCCGGGCTGCTCCATACCTCTCTGCTTTAGTTGATTCCACAGTCCTCAGGCTCATGCAACCAGCTCACTCCCCAGGGGCGTCCCAACGCATCTGACAGGACGGGTGGGCAGGGGTCCCGGAGCTAGAGGCGCAGTGGGGAGCTGAGGGACGGCACCTGCCAGGCTTCTGTCCCCGCGAGGCTGGCAGGCGGTCAGCAAAGAGACCCACAGCCCCTGCCATCCCAGCCACGTGATGTGATGCCTGGGTAAGGCGAGCGTGGAGACCAAGCGGCGGGGGGGTGGGGGTGCTGGAGAAGGCAGCCAAGAAGACGGCCAGCAGGGCGAGTCCTGGGCACCTGGGAAGGCGGGTGAGGCCGGCGTGGAGCGGCCGGGGGCAGACCAGTGCCCTGGAAGGAGCTCATTCACTTCAGAACCCTGTGGAGGCAGGACCACCGCCCAGAGCCCACCCCCTGCCCTCAGCGGGGAGCCCACCCTAGGGAGACTCAACTCCTACTCGTCGCCGTGCAGGGGTGTGACCACCAAGCACACCCACGCATCGGTGGGAGGGGCAGGCAGAGTGAATGAATGAAGGAAGGAGCTAATGATGTCGCCACACCCCCGACTGCTCCGTAGAACTTGGATCTCCAGAACTTGCTTTTCGGCCTGGAATGCAAAAACAGCCGCCAGACCGTCCAAAGGGATCATTCGATCTCCCCCGCAGATCCGCTCAGCGTCTGCATCAGCGGCAGAATCCGACCACGCAGGAGCCCTGCCCCCTGGTGGTGGGAAGAGGAAACGCACCGCGAGAGCCAGAGCTGTCTGGCGGCTTTGCAGGGTCCCCGGCTGGCTGCTTTGTCCCTGGGGGACACACTGCCTCGCCGGCCTGCAGATTGCCGCGTGCATTTTAACACGCGGGTAAGCAAGCCCCCACCTCGGAGTATGAATCGTTATGTTCTGCACGGTGTTGGAAAGCTAACTATTGATGGATTGGAGGGTAAGTGCTGTGTGTCCCCGGGCTGCACACCCACCCGGACAGAACCAGGAGGTCCTCAGGAGAGAGATGGATCTTCCATCTGCTGGTTCACTCGCCAAATGCCCCCAACAACTAGGGCCGGGCCAGGCTGAAGCCAGGAGACCGGAACTCAATCCAGGTCTCCCTGGACGTGGACGGCAGGGCCCCGAGGCTTGAGCCGTCACCTGCTGCCCCCAGGTGCACGAGCGGGGAGCTGGCTCCGCAGCAAGGGGGGCTCGACCCCGGGCACTCCAGCACGGGAGGCAGGAGCCCACTGTGCCACAGCTGCTCCCCGGCGGAGCACAGATGCAGAGTCTAGGGGGAAGCTTTAAAAAAACTTAACTTTTAAAGCCAGAAGAGGGGGCCACTCCCACGCTCCCATTTAATCCTTAGAGGCTCTTTCTCAGCTCCCCCTTCGTCCTCGCCTGCGCATCTTCAAAACAGGAGCCCAGTGCCGAGGACTGTGGGCTCTGGAGTCACACTTAGCAAAGCAAGGCCACTGCACAGGGTCCGGCTGAGCTGTTCGGTCACCAGCTGTCTGCCCCGGGGGGGTGAGTGGGGAGTTCTTTGCCTCGTTGTCTGCGAGGGGTATGGAGGTGCCAGGAGCCCCTGTGGGTACCAGAACCCACCCCCGCTTACAGCCCCAGGTCAGGTGACACAGGCTGCAGATGTGCACAGAACCTGTTCACCAGCCTCCTGTCTGCGTGTGCAAAATGCTTGTGCATGGCCAGCAAGAGTTGTTATACTGTGTTGGTTTGGGAATAAAAACAAGAAAATGCAAATTATTCTTGTCACAGGCAAGGCAGGGAAGCGGGACTCCGGCATCCCTGGAGGGTTCAAGCCCCGGATGCCACAGAGGACGGCCCAAGGTCCAGGCTCTGGTCTCACCCTGGTCCAGCCCGGCCATTGTGGCCATTTGGGGAGTTCATCTTTCTCTCTGAATCCTTGCCTTCCAAATAATTTTTTAAGATTTTATTTATTTATTTGAGAGGTAGAGTTACAGATAGTGAGAGGGAGAGACAGAGAGAGAGGTCTTCTATCTGCTGGTTCACTCCCCAAATGGCCACAACTGCTGGAGCTGAGCTGATCCGATGCCAGGAGCCAGGAGCTTCCTCCAGGTCTCCCATGTGGGTGCAGCGGTCCAAGGACTTGGGCCATCCTCCACTGCTTTCCCAGGCCACAGCAGAGAGCTGAGTCAGTAGTGGAGCAGCCGGGACTAGAACCGACGTCCATGTGGGATGCCAGCACTGCAGGCCAAGGCTTTGACCTGCGCCAGCCTCCCAAATAAATCTTTTTTTTTTTTTTTTTTTTTGACAGGCAGAGTGGACAGTGAGAGAGAGAGACAGAGAGAAAGGTCTTCCTTTGCTGTTGGTTCACTCTCCAATGGCCGCTGCAGCTGGCGCATCGCGCTGATCTGAATGCAAGAGCCAGGTGCTTCTCCTGGTCTCCCGTGGGGTGCAGGGCCCAAGTACTTGGGCCATCCTCCACTGCACTCCCGGGCCACAGCAGAGAGCTGGCCTTGAAGAGGGGCAACCGGGACAGAATCCGGTGCCCCGACCGGGACTAGAACCCGGTGTGTGGGCGCCGCAGGCAGAGGATTAGCCTATTGAGCCATGGCGTCGGCCCCAAATAAATCTTAACAAGAAATTCTTCCAGTTTGCCTGGGTTTGAATCAGACACTGATTCAGCATCCAAGTTCTGTGTCTTTGCACAAATGCCGGCCATTAAGGCCCCATTTAAGGGGAAGGTGAGGGGCCAGGCTCCGGAGGGTGCAATGTCAGAGATGAGGTTGGTCAGCGGGTGTGAGCGCGCAATATTCAGGTCACAGATGCGTGCACAAGAACAAACCCCACATCCTTTCCTGCAGGGCCCCGTGATGACCAAGCCCTGGGGTTGACCTCCTGAGGCGGGACTCTGAGTTTTTGGGGTGTCCGAGAGAGTGGGGGTCATGGAGCGAACCCCCAGCGCGGGCGCCGCCTCCCGCGCGGAGCCGCCAGGCTTGGGCGCGCCACTAGAGGGCGCCCGCGGCACGCAGCGCCGCCGGCCTCGGGGACCCGGGCCCTGCAGACCCCGCGAGCCCGGGTGCGGAGGGGACGCTGCGCCCGGGTCCCGCGCCCTGGCTGGAGCGTCCCGCGGCCGCGACGGCCTCCGGCTCCTGGGCAGGGGTCGGCCCGGCCGGGTGCGTGAGGCGACCCGCCCCTGGCGGCCTTTGTCCGGTCCCAGACTGCAGTGTTGAGACCTCGCTGACCTGATCCGCGCCTCGGAGGCCGCCCTCGCCTCCCGGGGACCCCGCAGGAAGAGCAAGACCCCGGCCGCACGGAGTTGGGGGCGCAGAGGGGCGCGCAGACACCGGCGCAGGCCCTGCGGCCCGGAACCCCCCCCCCGGGGGGGGCTGAGCTGCCCACGGGTCAGGGCGAGCAGGGCCCCCCGGGGTCGGTCACCGTGCGGAAGCGGCGGCCACACTTAGCAAAGGAAGATCTCCGCGGAAAATAAACAGAACAGGGTCTCCGGGGTCCCCCGGCTCCCGCGCGGCTCAGGGAGGCCTCGGCCCCAACACCTGCACGAACCGCACACCTGGCCAGCGGCCCGGAATCTTTCCCTGTCTGTGGACCCCCCCTTTCGCTCCCTGAGCACACGTGCACACACACATCCGCGCACACGTGTGCACAGTTTGCTTTTTCCAGAGTGAGGCTCAGCCACGAGACATTCGTGGGCTTGACGTGTTTGTTGGGAGAAAGGACGAGAAGCAACAGTGGGGCCAAGTGGGAGCAGGTGGCGACAGACGGGACCTGCAGGAGCAAGGACCCAGGTGTGGTCATAGTTTGTGTGATGGGCTGGGGTGGATTCCCTGGGGTCGCTGGTGTGGGAGCCTGGGAGGGCGTCCCCTGGACGGCTCCCCCTGGGCAGCTGATGGCGGCAGGTGCACAGAGCCAGAGGTCAGCCCGCAAGGGACGCAGAGCCGGGCGGCCAGGTGGGCTGAGCTGGACGTGCAGAGGGGGCTGGAGGCAGAGGCCGGCGGCCTGCTGTGATGGGGCTGCTGATGGCCCGTGTGGTTGCGGTTGCACCTGTGCTGGCATGGGGAGGGTGGGGTAGGCTCTGTGCCGCGCTCTGCTGTTTCACCCAAGGGGCTTGAGCATCTGGACCCCCCTGCAGCTACGAGGGGTGACTGGTGGAGAAGAGTGAGGTCAGAGGGGAGACAGGAGAGGCCTCGTTGGGGTCGGCTGTGTGTGTTGGTCAGAGGCCTCGTTGGGGTCGGCTGTGTGTGTTGGTCAGAGCAGTCCCAGCCACCATGCAGCAGCAAGCAGTCCCCGAATTCCTGTTAAAACAGTAACAGCCCACTCACTGCTACGAAGACCATTGGCTGGGACTCCATGCTGAGCGCGGGGGGCGGCCCCGGGCCTGGGTGGGGCGGGGAGCAGGGCACAGCGCGCGTCTCTGCACCCGACACCCCGGAGCCCAGGTCCCTGGGCGCACCTGCTGCCCCGGGGCTGGAAAGGGGGCCGTGTGGAAGTCGGTGCTCGGCAGCTGCCGGCTCTGGCGAGCAGAGCACGGGTGCACCGTTCTCCCCGAATCCCCTTGCTGAGCTGGTGCCGGGCATGGAGCGTGCATTTGATGCTTGTAGGATGAATAGGTGAGGGGGGCAATGCCGGCTACCCGGATTCTGGTTCCAGACACAGCAGACAGAGCCAGCCTGACACGCGGCGTAAGCACTGTGTCCCCGGAGAGAAATGGACCGAAGTCAGCGGGGTCTTGCTCTTGCCTCTGAGTGACAAAGAGCAGTTGGTTCGCTGCTCAGAATCCTGCCCACCCAATGACTCTCACTCCACGTCTCAGCTTTCGACAGAGGAGGAACGGGCGGGTGCCTGGGCCAGCCTCATGCAGGGGCCGGCTCTGGCCCCAACAGGTGCGAGGGACCACCACGGCAGGAGGGAGGGTCTCCAGCGTGGCCAGCCCTGTGCAGCCTGGCAGGACACTTTTTTGTTTGTTTTCTTTTTGAGTTGTAAGTTTCTTTCATTTTTTTAAAGTTTTAAAAATATACCATTTAAAAAAATGTTTTGCCACATTCACTTCTACTGTAGATATATGATCTATTTTTTTCTTGATGTTTTTAAAGATTTATTTATTTACTTAAAAGGCAGAGTTACAGAAAGGCAGAGGCGGAACAGGAGAGAGAGAGAGAGAGAGAGAGAGAGAGAGAGAGAATATTCCATCCACTGGTTCACTCCCCCGATATCTGCAACGGCTGGAGCTGCTCCAATCCGGAGCCAGGACCCAGGAGCTTCTTCTGGGTCTCCCACGCAGGTGCAGGGGCCCAAGGACTGGGCCATCTTCCAATGCTTTCCCAGAGAGTTGGATCAGAAGTGGAGCAGCCGGGACTCGAACCGGCGCCCATGTGGGATGCCAGCACTGCAGGTGGCAGCTTTACCGGACACACCACAGCACCCTTGTCCTGGTTTTGGAAGCAGAGCTATCAATCGCGCAGAGTGAGGGCCTCGTGGCCATGGTTGTAATGTGGGAGGAGGGAGGGTGTGTACAAGGGGTCACTCAAGGAAGCAGCATTTCCAACTCCCTCCCAAGGGTGCGACATCCGCTGCTCTCCCCGGATTAACTAACAGACTATTAACTAGATATTAACTAATAGACCTGGGCTATCGTCCTTCAGGGTCCGGCTCATGCCACTTAGCTCAGCTCCATGTGCCTTGCTGCCGGGCCGGGCCGTGCCTTTGCCACAGGTCCCCCGCCGTGCACCTGTCGCCCCACACCCCAGGCGGCGCACACAGGCCGGGGAGGTGCGGAGCCGTGGCCGGGGGCTGCCGCATCTGTTCGTAGAGTCGCGGGGAACTGTTTGGACTGACAGGAGAACAGTGGAGTGACTCCCACGGGGTGGGGCCAGCGGTCACCGGGGGAGGAGCCGGCACGGGCTGCAGTGAGGGGGAGGGACTTAGGAAGATGGAAGAGCCCGCGGCACAGGGATAGCAGTGGCCTGCAGGGCACGGGAGACGAATTCCTGCAGGCTCAGGGGGTCCTTCTGGGGCCCCCGGCCCTGCCTCACTTTGCTAAGACTTTCTCACCACGGACGAGGACCCTGTGCTGGCACCTGCTCGGGCGACCCCGCCAGGACCTGGAGCCAGCACTCTCTGCCCGGCTGCAGAGCCCGGCACTTTCCCTTTAAAGATTTGGTTTACGTTCAAAATGCATTTCACCCAGTAACTTGCAGGCTCAGGCTTTTGAACCGGAAAGTGTGAAAGGTCAGGGCCACCCCGACAGGAACCCGGCCTGCGCCCCGCCAGCAGCAGCGCTCACTCCCGGGGTGTTCAGTGACGTCAGCCTGAGGTGCTCCTGCTGCCCATCCACATCCGATTATTTCCGGACACGACCTGTTCTGCCTCGGGAGTGACATGGACATGACTGCCTACGATTCTGTTTCTTCTTCCCTCCCTCCCTTCTTCCTTCCTTCCTTCCTTCCTTCCTTCCTTCCTTCCTTCCTTCCTTCCTTCCTTCCTTCCTTCCTTCGATTTATTTATTCGGGCCAGCACTGTGGCGTAGCGGGTAAGGCTGCCACCTGCAGTGCCAGCATCCCAGATGGGCACGGGTTCAGGTCCTGGCTGCTCCACTTCCAATCCAGTTCTCTGCTGTGGCCTGGGAAAGCAGTAGAAGATGGCCCAAGTCCTTGGGCCTCTGCACCTTCATGGGGGACCCAGAAGAAGCTCCTGGCTCCTGGCTTCAGATCAGCCCAGCTCTGGCTGTTGCAGCTAATTGGGGAGTGAACCATCAGATGGAAGACCTCTCTCTCTCTGTCTCTCTCTCTCTCTCTGTCTCTCCCCCTCTTTCTGTAACTCTGGCTTTCAAATAAAATAAATAATTCTTAAAAAAAAAAGTTGAGCAAAAAAAGAATCAACCAAACTAGCCATCAAAATAAAAGTCAAATTGAATGAGACAAACAGTAAACTGGGAAGTTGCTGAGCTGTGTCAGACAGAAGTGAGGGACTCGGGCAGAATGCAGCTTAGACGGGGTCGGAACTGGGAAAGAGGACTGGAGCGTTGGGAGAGGACACTGAAGTGCTCTCCGTGCCTCAGGTGGACCAGGGCAGTGGTGAAGTGGTGAAGTTGCACAAGGCCAGGGCCAATTGCTCGCAGGAGGGAAGGAGACTATGAGCTGCTCAGTCACCGAGGGCCGCACGGGAAAGCGAGCAAAACACATCCACGTTTGAGGCATCAGAGTGGAATAGGCCACCCACTGGTTCCTTTTTTTTAAAGATTAATTAATTAATTAATTTGAAAGGCAGAGTTACAGAGAGAGGGTAGAGAGGTAGAGAGAGAGAGAGAGAGAGAGAGAGGTCTTCCACCTGCTGGTTCACTCCCAGATGGCTGCAATGGCTGGAGTTGTACTGATCGGAAGCCAGGAGCCGGGAGCTTCTTCTGCGTCTCCCACGTGGGTGCAGGGCCCAAGGACTTGGGCCATCTTCTACTGCTTTCCCAGGCCGTAGCAGAGAGCTGAATCGGAAGTGCAGCAGCCAGGACTAGAACCAGCGCCCATATGGGATGCCAGTGCTGTAGGTGGCGGCTCCACCCGCTATGCCACAGCGCTGGCCCCGACCAGGCACTGTTTTAGTCTGTTTCTATTTTGTTGCTATAACAAAAGCCTCGTGTGCTTTATAAAGTGATAGAGGTGTCTTTGACCCACGGTGGTGGTGGCAAACACCATGACGTCTAGACAGGGAGCCTGCCACGGTGTGACAACACAGCAGGGAAGCAGAAGGAGGAATGGCCTCCAGCAGAGGAGATCAGGAAGCCAGGGAGACTCAGGGGCCAGCCTTGCTCTTTCTACAACCACTCACTCAGCGGGGAACCAACCCAGGTCCCGGGAGAACTACATTTGTCCCGTCCAAGAGCAGTGGCCCGGGGATGGACGCTCCCACGAGGCCCCGTGGTCAAGGATTCCTCCAGGACCCCTCTGCCCCTCGGGGACCACCGGAACCACAGTGAAGCTGAAAGGTAAATGCTTCGAATGACTAGAGAGGAAAGACAGGGGGACAGCAGACCCCACATCAGCAAAAGGCCAGAGCCCAGTGGAGCGAAGTGCTGAGGGCTTTAGCAGGGAGTCCACGCTTCACGCCGACGAAGCATCGCTCAGATTGTAGCTGCACAGACGTGTTTCTGCACACAGAGCACTCTGCCTTGATTGTGTGGTCAGGACGGCAGTGAGGAGACACTGTGCGGCAGCAGCCGGGCGGCGGGAGGGAGTTTGGAGAGAAGTCAGACGCTCCTGGCTTTGACCCGGGGGCAGAATTCAACCTGATCCCTGAGTGTACACTCGCTTGTGACTCATCCTAAATATGCTGACTTTTTTTTTTTTTTTAAAGCTAAGTTTCTTTTCTCGTTCAGGGGAGTTTGATTCGATCTGGATTCTTGGCTTTAGAAGAAAACACACGGTTGGAGCCCGTTTGCCCCAGGGTGACGGAAACCTTTCCACGGTAGAAGAGAGCGCTTCTCTCCGTGTCTCCTCCTGGAAACGTGTTGGATGGGATGTGGCCTCTTTGCTTTCGGCAACGTTGAGATCTCCACCATAATCACACAGGGCCGTAAACATTCAATTAAAGCCCCCTGCTCCCAAGATCAAAGTCCGCTAGCAATGCACAAAGCTGGCATAATTGTGCACCTGGAGTGCGGGTCCAGAGCAGAAGTTACAGTTACTAAATTATCCACAGGGGGGCTCTCCCGCTGTTCCAAACGCAGGAGGAGACGCTCGGTCAGAGCAGAGAGCGATAATCTGGGGCAGAGAAAATGGGCGGAGCTGTCACCGTTTCAACAACATTTCAATAAATCATAGGATTCCACCTCTGATAGGAGTTGGATGTCCGCTTCGTGCGGCTGCACACGCCTCTAGCTACGCGTGATGGTTGGCAGGAAGCAACGGCAGCGTCTCTGTGCAAATCAGTCGTGGAAAGTGTGCAGAGTCATTTCAGCACAGCAGGACAACAGTGGGGCTTTCTGGAGGCTTCAGTGTCCGGTCCTGCTTTCATCTCAACCACCGGTAACCCAGGGAAGGGCGTGGCTAACAGAAACCACTACAGGTTTTAAGGGGTCGATGCGCACAGCCTGCTCTGTCTTGGGTTCTGAAGCCCAGGAATGGAGCAGGAAGACGGGTTACGGCAGTGCCCCCTTCCCTGCAGGGAGCTTGAGCTGAAGCACTCTTGGGAGATGGTAGCTCCTAGCCCTTGGGCTCGAGCCTGCGGCTTCTCCTGTGTGCTCAGGAGCCTGCAGCTCCATGTGCTGGCCCAGCGAGAGCGGGAGCAGGCAGGGCCGGTGGTGCGCCCCCCGGGCGCTCTCCCCCGGGAGCAGGCAGGGCCGGTGGTGCGCCCCCAGTATGGGTGTCACCTGTCACCATCTGTGTGCGGGTGTCACCTGTCACAGGTGTGGATTCCTGCAGCCACCACTGCACGGAAGACGCCGGAGCCCGCCCGGCCCTGCCAGGTTCTGTAAGTCTCCTAGCTCAGCCAAGGGCCGGATCCCTCTGCAGAGGCACGGTGGGGACAGGGCGTGGCGCGCTGTCCTGGGTTAGGCCTCCGTGATCAAACCCTTTGCACGGGGCCGCCTTTTCTCCCCTGGAGAGCGTTTCTGTTCTTAGAGTGAGAAGCCCTCTGGCCAATGGGGCTCCAGGATCCACTCCCTTTGGTTCAAGGTCAGCGGCGGACAAGGTCGGGCTCCCTCGAGACACCTGCAGCTCCGCCTGCAGGCCACTCACAGCATTGTCTCCATGCGTGTCCCGGCTGCCTGAGCTCCCCCGAGACCCCTGTTACCACTTTACCATCCTCACCTGGTCAGCGCCCCAGCCTATTACCGACGCCTCTCAAACCCCAGAACTCCACGGGTTTCTCCCCCCACCATGGCCGGTGTCTTCCACCTGGGCAGGGGTGGGGCCTTCCAACCTCAGCCCCGCCTCCCGACACAGCCGCAGGCTCCCCTTAAAGGGCAAGTCAGCCACATCCAGCCCTGCCCCAACCCACTCTGCTTAACAGAGCTGAGTGCCTCGTTTGGCCTGCTGAGCAAACTTGGACTCCGTGCGCCGGCTCCTGACATGCCCTGGGCTCAGCCTCCGGCCATCCCCCCTGCTGCCCGGCCCCTGCCTTCCCGACTGTGGCCTCTGCCTCTCTTGCGCCTGGTGTGCTCCCCTCACCACGGGACACGTGCACGCTGGCTCATCTGCCTGGAAGCGGGGTCCCTTCCCCTGTTCCCAGTGTCAGCCCTGCTCATTGCTCTCTCTCAGCTCCAACACCGCTTCCTCCGAGAAGCAGCTCCCGTGGGCCTAGCACCTGCTGTATGCCCCACTCTGCACCCAGAGCTGAGGGTCCTGCAGCCGTCTTCAGCACAGCTCCTCACCACCGTCACCAGGGGGCGCCATCCACCTGTGGCTGTGGCCACACAGAAACCCTTCCTCCCTGTTGCTCTCCACATCCCAGGAAGACAGACAGTGCGGGGAAGCTCAGGAATGGGGCTCCAGGAACCCAGGAGCGCAGGAGAGAGAGGGGCTCGGCCTGCGCCCTCAGTGCCACGTGGCCCACTGATATCGAGGCATAGTGCTCCCTCATGAGGTAGGCACCCCCCACCCCCCGTGAGTGCCGCCTCCAGCAGGTGCAGACCCGGCTACCCGGCGTGGAGTGACCCAAGGTCACAGCTTCGCCCGTGGGATGTCGCCTGCAATGGGTGCTCTGAAGCCGAGCGCCAGGAGGCAGTCAGACCAGTCCGAATCCGCCCGTGTGTGAGGCCGCCAGCAGGACAGCAGAGCTGTGCGCTCCCCTGAGCCAGCAGCACATGGAGCGCGAGACGGGCAGGCGACAAAGAACTGAGAAGGACAACAGCCAAATGGAGTGCCGGCTTCAGACAACGCCACGGGTGTATTTTGGGGACAACCTGGGAACTGAATATGGATGGTTTCATGGAATTACTGTTAAAACTCTTTTCCAAAGGGATTTTATTTATTTATTTCAAAGGCAGTGTCACAGAGAGAAAGAGGGAGAGACAGAGAGAGATCTTCCATCCGCCGGTTCACTCCCCAGATGGACCAGGATGAAGCCAGGAGCCTGGAGCTTGGGTGCAGGGGCCCAAGCACCCGGGCCATCCTCCACCGCTCTCCCAGGCCTTAGCAGAGAGCTGGATCGGAAGTGGAGCAGCCAGGATTTTTTTTTAAGATTTATTAATTTTACTTGAAATTCAGAGTTACACACAGAGAGAAGGAGAGGCAGAGAGAGACAGGTCTTCCATCTGTTGGTTCACAACCCAGTTGGCTGCAACAGCCAGAGCTGTACCGATCCAAAGCCAGGAGCCAGGAGCTTCTTCCAGGTCTCCCATGCAGGTGCAGGGGCCCAAGCACTTGGGCCATCTTCTACTGCTTTCCCAGACCACAGCAGAGAGCTGGATCGGAAGTGGAGCAGCCGGGTCTGGAACTGGCGCCCATATGGGATGCCAGCACTGCAGGCTGGGGGCTTTACCTGCTACGCCACAGCACTGGCCCCAGCAGCTGGGTTTGAGCAGGCAAGCCTATGGGATGCCAGCCTCACAGGCGGTAGTTTAGCCCCGTGTGCCACAGTGCCGGCCCCACTTGTAACTCTGCTGGGCTTACGTACACGACTTTGCTCCTTACTCTTGGGAGCCTTGTGCTAATGAAGTATTTAGGGGTGAGGATCGCAGCGTCTCCGACTTTCAGATGCTTTGTCTCTCTGTGTGTGCGCACTCACGAGGGTACTCACACGTACACGTTCTGATAACAATCGGTGAGCCGAGGAGTCAGCCTCCATGCACTACTTTCTCTAGGCTTGAAAATATTCAACGTGAAAAGTTGGAACAGGGGCCGGTGCCGCAGCTCACTAGGCTAATCCTCCGCCTGCGGAACCTGCACCCCAGGTTCTAGTCCTGGTTGGGGCACCGGATTCTGTCCTGGTTGTTCCTCTTTCAGTCCAGCTCTCTGCTGTGGCCCAAGTGCTTGGGCCCTGCACCCGCATGGGAGACCAGGAGGAAGCACCTGGCTCCTGGCTTCAGATCGGTGCAGCGCTGGCCGTGGCGGCCATTTGGGGGTGAACCAATGGAAAAAGGAAGACCTTTCTCTCTGTCTCTCTCTCTCACTGTCTAACTCTGCCTGTCCAAAAAAAAAAAAGATAAAAAAAAGAAAATATTCAACGTGCAAAGTTGGAATGGGAAAGAGTGGCTCGTTAGTGGGTGGGTGTGTGGGAGGGTCTGTGTGTGTCGAGCTGCATGGCCCAGAAGGGGTCCAGAGCGAGCCCCAGGGAGCCCCGTAGGACCCCTGCGCCCGTGGGCACGGTGTTACCACTGCTCTCTTTCTTACAGGGCTTGTGTCTCTCCCCAGGTGCGGCTGCCCCAGATCATCACACGGGGGACGGCCTGGGGCACGCCCTTGGGGGGTCATCGCGGACACTGCTCCAGCAAAGCTCACTGGCCAAGCGTCACTGCGCACCCTCCAGTTTTGTTTCCCTTCCGGTGCGATTTGAGGGCGACCGGCAGAGGGCGACAGGCAGGCGCCCTGCCTCCACGCGGGGGTAATTTGATTGGCTGCGCAGGTGACTGCTTCCCTCGGCTTGCTAAGAGCCCGGTGCTCTGGTGCAAAGAGCTGACCTCCCTGGAGAGAAGCAGGGTCTGGCGCAGGTGTTATCAAGCCTAAGCCAGAACGCAGGCCCGGATGCTGCCGGAGGGGCCGCTCCCAAGGCCCTTTAATTTCCTGCCTCTGATGTAATTAACACACAGCCTGACTTTTCCCATTGTCCCCAAGTTCCATCAGCATGGTTCATCTTGATCCTTTTTATTAAATCTCTCTAGAGAGAGGCACTGAATGTTTTTTAAAGGGAGTTGGGGGCAGTGCTCTTCCAAGCTTTCTCAACTGGAGCTCCCTCAGACGCTTAAAATCCCTCCTTCCTGATCTCCTGTGTGATCTCAGTGTGTAGTCAGAGACTCGATAGCAAAGAAAAATAGAAAGCCAATGCCTTTCCCCAACAATAAGGTCACATCTCAACAAAGAAAAAAAAAAAACAGCTGCCGGCACCGTGGTGCAGTGGGCTAAGCCTCTGCCTGCAGTGCCAGCATCCCCTGTGAGCGCCGGTTCAAGTCCCGGCTGCTCCTCTTCTGATGCAGCTCTCTGCTACAGCCTGGAAAGGCAGTGGAAGATGGCCCAAGTCCCTGGGGCCCTGCACCCACGTGGGAGACCCAGGGGAGGCTTCTGGTTCCTGGCTCCAGATCGGTCCAGCTCCGACTGTGGCGGCCATTCGGGGAGTGAACCAGCAGATGGAAGAACTTTGTCTTTCTCTCTCCGTATCTGTAACTCTCTCTCTCTCAAGTATAAATCTTTAAAAAAATTGCATTGGTCTAGTGTGAAAACTTCACCGGGCAGAGAAGTTACGTAACTTCTCATTAGCACTTTCCTCGGAGCTGAGAGAAGAGCTGGGGGAGTGAGAGCGACCAGCCGACGAGAACGAGACACATTGGCCCAGCCACGCTAAAAGTGCATCAGCCCTGGGTATGACCTCGTGTCCGCCCATTCGTAGGCACAAAGCAGGTGGTAGCCACCAGAGGCGCGCGATGCCACAGCGACTTGATCCTCGTAAACACAGCGAGGATTCTGGACCAGCTTGTGTCTGAAGCTGCGTCTTCCTACAGAGGGAGGGACAGGGAGGTCCAAGCAGCCTTCCTCCATCACCAGCAGGAGGGAGACGCAGGTGGACACTGGCTTCACAGATGCCGGGCGCAGGGGGGCAGGAAGGAGACGCAGGTGGCACTGAGCCCTGTGGCCATGAGCTTGGTATCTGCAGTTGTGCGGAGGGAGACTTCCTGCCAAGGACAGAGGCCGTTCTAAAGGGCCTGGCGTGAGCCCCGGGACCTGCTTCCCTTCCAAAGCAGATTGGGGCTGCCAGGGGATCCACAAGCCCAAGCCCAGTCCCACACAATTTATCTCATTTTTCTTCCACCTGGGAGGTCACCCTTGACTTTCATTGTGAGACCACACGGAAGAACACACACTCGAGTCCAGCAGCACAGTCGCTTCCGCCACAGCCACCAGGGGTCACTGTAGAACACCGGCTCCTGTGGAGGCTTGCTGGGCCAAGTCCCCATGGCCCAGGGTGGCCCAGGTCCCAGCCGCTGCCTGCAGAGCCTGCATCCCATATGGGCACTGGTTTGTGTCCCTGCTGCTCCACTTCTGATGCAGCTCCCTGCTAATGGCCAAGGAAAATCAGCAGAAGGCGGTCCAAGTCCTTGGGCCCCTGCCACCCGAGTGGGAGACCCAGAAGCAGCTCCTGCCTCCTGCCTTTGGCCTGGCCTAGCCCTGGCTGTTGCAGCCTTCCGGGGCGTGAACCAGTGGATGGAAGATCTCTCTCTCTCTCTCTCTCTCTCTCTCTGTCTCTCCCGCTCTCTGTCTCTGTCTCTCCCTCTCTCTGTAACTCTGTCTTTTAAGTAAATAAAATAAACACGACTGTCCATGATCTTCCTCGCCATGGTGTGATGCACCAGGCACACGGGGGCTGCAGAGGGAAATTCTCAGCAGATCGCACTTGGCCGTGGGCCCTGGGCCCTGAGCTAAGGCCGCATGGGCAGCCCAGGCCCCTTCCTCTCCTTCAGGGTCCCTGAGGGCCATGGATCCTTCTCCCCAGGGAACCTGGGCTCCTCTGCAGATCCTCCAGAAGTCTGGGAATGAGGATCTGAGTTTGCACGTACACAGACACACACACACACACACACGTACACACACACATGTGCACACACACGGACACACATGCACACACAGACACACACGTGCACACACAGACACAGACACATGCACACACACAGACACACACACAAATACTGACACAAATGCACACAGACACACACACAGATACAGACACACACACACCACACACACAGACACACACAGACACAGACACTGATCAAACACACACACACAGATACAGACACCCAGACACACACAGATACACACCGATACTGACACAAACACACACAGACACACACACAGATGCAGACACACACACACCACACACAGACACACACACAGATACTGACACAAATGCACACACACACATACAGATACTGACACAAATGCACACAGACACACACACAGATACTGACACAAACGCACACAGACACACACACACAGATACAGACACACACACAGACATAGACACACACACAGACACACACAGAGTCACCACACACACACAGAGACACAGACACACACAGACTCACCACACACACAGAGAGACACAGACACACACCCTTCTATGAGCCTAGAAAGCTCACACGGTTCCCATGGGAGTGCTCCCTCTCCCACCTCCTACAGAAGGTCGATACCGAGAGCCCGAGCCTGGCCCTGAGACACAGACGCCCCTGGCAAGGGCACAGTCAGACGACCAGGGGCCCTGGGTGACGCCTGGAAGAGAGGGAGACCCCCTTCCAAGTCACTCTCATCAAAGGGAGACGTTCTAGAAGCTTCCTCCTCCGCAAGCAGGGCTGAGCCAGAGAACCCCGGCTCCCTTTCAGAGACGCCTCCCCCTTCCCTTCCAGCGGGGGCTCCCTGCGGCCGAGAGCTCACTCGAGGCCACGGCCGTGCTGTCTCTTACAGAGAGCAGGGCGCGCGGGAGACTGTCCCGCAAGTGCGCCTTCAAAGTTTGGCCCCCGCAGCAACCCCACAGGCACGCAGAGCACTGCTGCTCAGCTTCCCACCCCGCTCCCTGCTGACGCGCCGGGACGGCTGCGGAAGACGGTCCCAGTGCTGGGGCCCCTGCGTCCATGTGGGAGATACGGTGGAGCTCCAGGCTCCTGGCTTCAGCCTGGCCCAGCCTTGGTCATTATGGCCATTTGGGGAGTGAACCAGTGGATGGAAGATTCTCTCTCTCTCTCTCTCTCTCTTTCTCTCTCCTACTGCCTTTCAAATAAAAAGTCAGAGTCACAGAGACAGAGGGGAGACAGGGAGCTCTTCCGTCTGTTGGTTCACTCCCCAAACGACCGCAGCAGCCCAGGCTGGGCCGGGCGGAAGCCGGGAGTCAGGAGCTCCATCCAGGTCTCCCGCGTGGGTGCAGGGGCCCAAGCACTTGGGCCATCCTCCACTGCCTCCCCAGGCGCATTAACAGGGAGCTGGGTGGGAAGAGGAGCAGCTGGGACTTGAACCAGTGCCCCTGTGGGATGCCGGCGCCATAGGCAGAGGCCTAGCCTACTATGTCACAGCACCAGCACCAAGATAACATATTTTTAATTTACATTACAGCCAAAGCTTAGTACTTCACCAGATAAGAAGTTGAACAAGTAAAAGGCAAAAAGACCTTAGGGTCAGGAAAAACTCAACTGGGAGAGAACCTTTGGTCAAAACACTCGCATCCTATGGCGGGGAGGCTGGGTCCAGTGCCTGCTCCTGGCTCCTGGCTGCGGGGTCCTGCCAGGGCAGACCCTGGGAGGCCACAGAAGCTAAGTCCCTGACCTCCACAGGGCACACCTGTTCTGAGTCCCCAGCTCCGGACTGCAGCCTGGCTGCCACGGGCATCTGGGGAGGGGGCCTGTGGATGGCAGCTCTTCCTGTCCGTCTCTCTGCTGCACAAACACACGGCACCCGCATCCTCACATCCCTTCCCCCCTCCCCGCGATGCCCTGAGCATGAGCCATGCCCCCCAAAACCATGCCCAGGGCACACTCCTCCAGAGATGATGATAATAGTAATAGTAATAGTAATAGTAATAGTAATAGTAATAGTAATAGTAATAGTAATAGTAATAGTAATAGGGCCAGCGCCGCGGCTCACTAGGCTAATCCTCTGCCTTGCGGCGCCGGCACACCGGGTTCTAGTCCCGGTCAGGGCACTGGATTCTGTCCCGGTTGCCCCTCTTCCAGGCCAGCTCTCTGCTGTGGCCAGGGAGTGCAGTGGAGGATGGCCCAAGTGCTTGGGCCCTGCACCCCATGGGAGACCAGGAGAAGCACCTGGCTCCTGGCTTCGGATCAGCACTGTGCGCCGGCCATGGTGGCCATTGGAGGGTGAACCAATGGCAAAAGGAAGACCTTTGTCTCAGTCTCTCTCTCACTGTCCACTCTGCCTGTTAAAAAAAAGTAATCGTAATCGTAATCGTAATTGTAATCGTAATCGTAATTGTAATAATAAAACTTCCCCTCCCTTCTTTGAAGGCAGTTTCAGGAAGTCCACGCCAGGCGTGCCCTAATGACCACCCGAATGTGTTTCTCTGCCCCCCGGGAGACTCCTGTGGACTCTGAGGCTCCACTCCAGCTGGATTCTGGGGGCGGGGGGAGTGCCCCCCCACGGCTGCAGGTGCTAACTGCAGCGAGCGGTGCCTTCCTCGTCCCAGTCTCGTGTCCCCCTCCCCCTGCATCACTCAGTGCCTGGAAGATCCCGGCGCAGTCGCCCCTTCTCATTTCACATCCCCGCCCAGCATGGAGGAAATTCTAGCTCATTTCCCTGCCCAATCTGCACGCTTCCCAAGTACATACCCAGCGACAAAACGGAAGCCCACAAGCGTGCAGGGACAAGCAGTGATTTCCAGCAGGGACACACGGCTGGCTTCCCTCCTTTCCGCCACAGTGCAGCGCTCTCCGTGTGGTTGCCACCCGCCTCGTGTGGTTGCCACCCGCCTGTCCACAGCGCCCGGTCCAGAGCGTTGTGCAGTTTCAGGAGTGTTTCGCTGGTTTGGACTGGGTGTTAGAGGGACACAGGCAGTGGGAGAGTGATTGTCGCCACGCCGCAGGCCAAAGACGACGGCCCCGCTGCAGGGTCTGCCAGAGGCTGGGGAGGGTTCCGCCCATTGCTCCCTCACCGCCGCCACCCACAGGAAGCTCGGGGCTCACGTCCCACATCGGAGTGCCCGGGATTGGATCCCCGTCTCGTCTTCCGATCCAGCTTTCTGCTAATGCGCACC